>NC_059102.1:131337133-133737133 GCF_020740685.1 Jaculus jaculus | reverse complement strand
GATTCCTGACAGCATCTACAATTATTTGTAAATTCTCTCCTATTTTGGCCAGTTTCTTTGCAAAGTTTTCTTTTCTCTAAAAGTTTACTGATAATTTCTATTTTTAAATTGAAAACATATATTATTTATACAAAAGTAGTTAAATTTAAAGACAATACAACTTAAAGAAGACTAACAAAGCTAATGCTGACACCCACTAAGACATGTGGAGCACTGTGTGCCCTTTCTCAATAACTCTTGCCCAGAAGAGCCTTGTGTGTTGATTATTCTTTATCTCCTTAAGTCTGACCATTTCTATTATTTTGCTAAATGCTATATAGTAATGCCTGCCCTAAAACTGTGTATAGGTTCAATGTCCTTTACCTGAGCTGCATGGGACTAAAAGCATTCAACATCTTAGGCATTTTCCACATTGAGGAGCACCTGACTTTTACAACTGCTGAAGTTACCTTCTTGTTGCTGGAACAAAACACCTAACTGACCCAAAAGAGCTGATGAGAGGAAGGTAGTTTATTTTGGCTTGTCATGAAAGGAAGCTTTATGATAACAGAGGAAAGCATAGCATGAACAGAAGCTAGACATCACCTTACCAACAGCAGGAGGAAAACAGCAGCAGGTGAGTGAGCTGAACTCACACTGGCAAGCTAGGGGCTAATAAACTTCAAGGTCCACCCCCAGTGACATACCTCCAGCAAGACTCCACCTCCCAAACTGTCCAAGAATATTGTCCAAACTGAGGACCAATAACATAAAACACTTGAGTTTATGGGGGACATCTGATCCCAACCACCACAGTATCTCTAATCCAAAAATTGGAAATATCTTGAAATTCAAAACTTTATCAAGGCATGAGCTTTGAATTTTGCCCAGATCTTCAAATTAGGGATTCTCAGCCTACATAAATAAGAGTTGTGATGTGCTCTTTAATTTGTCTTCTTTTTTCTTAATATAAAGTTCTGTTTTGAGATTGATTTGGGATAAATTATATAGTTGCATATTTTTTCCAGAGATATAGATTAAACTAGGGACCTCACACATGCAAAAATACCATCTTTTTTTTTTTATTATTGTTGTTTTGAGGTAGGGTCTCTAGCTCAGGATGATTTGAATTCACTATGAAGTCTCAGGGTAGCCTTGAATTCACTACAGTCCTACTACCTCTGCCTCCTGTGTGCTGGGATTAAAGGTGTGTGCCACCATGCTCAGATCATCATTCATTTTTTAGTGTCATTATATTGCATCACATGAATTTTCTATCTAGACATTTGGGGTTACATCATGGTTTCAAATTATAGTCTTCTGATTACTAAATAGTAAAGCATACTTTTATATTTAAAGATTTTATTTCTATTTATATTTATATACTGATTAGAGGCAGAGAGAGAGAATGAGAGAATAAGCATGTCAGGGCCACTGCAAACAAACTCTAGACACATGCACCACCATGTGTATCTGGCTTATGTGGGACCTGGAGACTCAAACCAGGGCCCGTAGGCTTCGCAGACAATGCACCTTAACCACTAAGCCATCTCTCCAGCCTGCTTTTATATTTATATGTATTAGAGTTTCCTCTTTAATAAAGAGTCTGCATACGTATTCTTAACATTGATTTGTAAAAAATTTTTATGTATTTCTGAAAAATTGCCAGTTGCATGTGCTATGGTTATCTATTTCACTTTGTGGCTTGTCTTTTCACCTGCCTTATCAGATCTTTTGACAGACAGAAGTCTTTAATTTGTGTGAGTGTGCACACAAGTGCATGTGTGCATGGATTTTTTGGTATGATTATTTTTGAAAAGATAGCTAGGCTAACAGATACACAAGGGGGCACATGCATCTGGAGTTCATTTGCAATGGCTGGAGGCCCTGGCACATTCATTCTCTCCCTTTCTCTTTCTCTCTCTCTCTCTCTCTGCCTCTTTCTATCAAATAAATTAATTAAATATATTTTTTAAAGATGGAAAAAAGAAATGATAGCTGGGCCAAAAGAGCAGTGCTCTGAGTATCTCCATATATATTTTGCCTTGCACACCACTTATCTAACACCTGCTTCCGATGTCCATCCCTTCAGCCACACTGACTCTGTACTGCTCAAATACATTAGGTCTGTTCCTTCACAGTCCCCTTCCAGAGGGGATCCACAAAGCACATTCCCTACTTCATTCTGCTCTTCATTCAAACACTATATTCTCAATAAGGCTCTGCCCAGCCACACTACTTGGAAATAAATTTCTCTTATAATAAATTTTATTTTCTTCCAAATTACCTCACTTCTTCTCTTTTTCCTAATCTAGAATGCCAGCTCTAAAACATCATGCGGTTTGATGTGCCTGTTCACTGCTATATTTCCAGTGCATGGCACAGTGAGACACACAAATCTGTGCTGAGGCTTGCATAACCTGACTCCAAGACCTATGTAATTTCTTCAGTAGCTCATGATAACCTCTAAGTGTACTAATAGTTTACATTTTAGCTCATTTAGTATTTGCCATGCACTTAATCTTGATATTTTATACCACATTTACATAAACTCCTTTAAATGTGGGAAATAAGTATAACAAGACCTGTGATAACTGGCCCATCATGTACCAGTCAAAATCCAGACAGTCTTTGGGTTTTTTTTTGTTTAAATCAAGACAAAGAAAAGAAGACAAAGGGTAGGGAATATGTTACCTTTCAAAGAAAGATCTATTTTGCTTAAGCACATCTAATAGATTTGCTTAATCTTTCTCTCTCTGTCACTGTCAAATAAATAAATTAAAATGAATTTAAAAAAAGAAAAAGAAAGAGCAGAGGCTGGAATGCCCCATGAAGTTTACTTTTTTTTTTTTTTTTTACATATAAACTGACCTTGGGTTTTGGGGGACAATTACTTATTGTCCACTAGATCAATGGGTTTGAAATTTCACCAAAAGGGCTTATTGCAACATTGAATGCTAAGCTCTATCTCAAGAATTTTTGATTCCATGGATGTGAGCTGGGCCTGAAAATTTGTATTTCTGATCAATTCTCAAATTATGCTGATACTGTCATATGAGGGCCATATTAGAGAACCACTATACAAAATTAACTTGAAAAATATCACTGTACTTATTTCACTCTATTTTTATATGCTTAGCCCTGACTGACAAAGTTAAAGTCCATCCCTAGACTTAGTGCTAACCTGCTAATTTGGTATCAATACCAACCTAAGATGAGGATACTTAAGGCAAATGACCCCAGGGGCCTGTCATCAAGCCCCCACTTACTTTGACCTTAGTCCTCTATGTTCTCAATGACTGAATTACAACTATTGTCCCAAGACTCAATGCCTGGCTCCCACTCCCCAGTGGCCTCGCCTCCTCACTTCCCACCCCAATGACCAGATCCATGACACTGGTTCCAGACTTCCCACATATCAAATGCCTGTCATTTAAACTCCAGCAAGTCAGATGTTATGGTATTTCAAACCAGCTTTGATGTTTATAATGTTCTACCTTTCCTTTCAAAGGATTCTTATGCACATTCTCATTATTTCATGTTGCTATCTATACACCATTTATTTTCATTGCAGCCTGAATCTGATTTTTTTGTTTATTTTTATTTATTTACTTATTTGAGAGTGACAGAGAGAGAAAGAGGCAGAGAGAGAGAGAGAGAGAGAGAGAGAAATAGAGAGAATGGGCACGCCAGGGCCTCCAGCCACTGCAAACAAACTCCAGACTCATGCGCCCCCTTGTGCATTTGGCTAACATGGGTCCTGGGAAATTGAGCCTAGAACCGGGTCCTTAGGCTTCACAGGCAAGTGCTTAACCACTACACCATCTCTCCAGCCCCTGAATCTGATTTTTAGATCATGCCTCCAGTGTCCGTCTCTAAGCCAGCAAGTTATTATGTTGCTTCTTTCAGCAAATCGGTCAGTCAAGAAACCGAATGTGTTTTCCAATATTTTTTCCTTGAAATAGCTACAATATCTGATTTATAAGACATTATATTCATTTGCTGAACTCTTTTGTTTTTGTTTGTTTGTTTTTTGAGGTAGGATGGTCTCATTCTGGCTCAGGCTGACCTGGAATTAACTATGTAGTCTCAGGGTGGCATCGAACTCACAGCAATCCTCCTACCTCTGCCTCCCGAGTGCTGGGATTAAAGGTGTGTGCTACCACGCCTGGCTTCATTTGCTGAACTCTTAAAAAATCAACTCAAGATAAGCAAAAGTAACTTTTTTTCAACTGGTCATAGTGTACATGTTGGAAATTGATCAAGAGGTTTTGTTACTAACAATGTAAGATATGCTTTCACTACAGGTTTTGACAATGTGAAATCATGGCTAGTCCTCTCTGTACAATATTTAGAAAAACTGATGATATCTTTGAGAATCTACCTAATATTATACAATTTCTCCACAGAAAAAACGTACTTATTCATTAATTCACTTTATGTGTGCCTCTCTTAGGTTAATAACTCCTAATCTAGAGCAGAAGGACATATACTAACTCAGCACTGAATGCCATGGAATATTTTTAATTGGGGGGGGGTTGTTGCTGTTTGTTTTCTCTTGAGACAGGGTTCTACTATACAGCCAAAGTTGACCTGGAACACAGCATCCCCTCCAGATTCAGCCTCCAGAGTGCTGGTATTACAAATGTGCTTCATCACACCTGGCTTCCCATGGGAATTTAACATAGGGAAAAACATGGAATATGGTATTAGAAGATAAAAAATTGACTCTTCTCATTCTGGTAGTTAATGTTTTTCTAAGCTTAGGCTTATGTAAATTTTTTGAGGTATGGTATCACTGTGGCCCAGGCTAACAGGAAATTCACTCTGTAGCCTAGGCTTATTACATAACCATTTGATTATTACATCCCTTCTATAATTTGGTGAATAATCATACTAATCTCTCAGAGTAGTTGTGAGAATGAAATTAGAAGATAAGAACCCTGGTGATTATAAATGACTTTGTGGATATTAACAGATTAACATTCCCTGGAAACCTACTGAATTGACTAACATAAGAGGAAGTTTGGAAAACCCATTGGAGAAAAGGGAAACAATACACACTGTTGGTGGCATGGCATGCTACTACAAACATTATGACAAACAGCATGGAGGTTTTTCAATAAATTTAAAACAGGGCCAGGGAGATTGCTCAGTGGTTAAAGGTGCTCACTTGCAAAGCCTATAAGCCTGGGTTCAATTACCCAGTATCCATACAAAGGCAGATGCACAAAGTGACACATGCATTTGGAGTTTGCTTGCAGTGGCAGAGGCCTTGGCACACCCATACTCTCACTCTCTCCCCTTTCTTTCTGCTTACAAATAAATACAAGTATATTTTTAATTTTTTCAAAATACTTTAATTTTATTTATTTGACAGAGAAAGGAGATAGAGAGAGGGAGAGAGAGAGAGAGAATGAGTGCACCAGGGCTTCCAGACACTGCAAACAAACTCCAGATGCTTGCACCCCCTTGTGCATCTGGCTAATGTGGGTCCTGGGGAATAGAACCTGGGTCCTTTGGTTTGAAGGCAAATGCCTTAACTGCTAAGCTATCCCTCCAGCCCCAATATAAGTATTTCTTAATTTAAAAGAAGACATATCACATGATCCAGCAATCCCACTAATACATACATATCTAAAGAAATGAAATCAGGGCTGGAGAGATGGCTTAGCGGTTAAGTGCTTGCATGTGAAGCCTAAGGACCCTGGTTCAAGGCCCGATTCCCCAGGACCCACGTTAGCCAGATGCACAAGGGGGCACATGCATCTGGAGTTCGTTAGCAGTGGCTGGAAGCCCTGGTGTGCCCATTCTCTCTCTCTCTCTCTGTGTCTCTTTCTCTCTCTGTCACACTCAAATAAATAAATAAAAATGAACAAAAAAATTTTAAAAAAAGAAATCAGTGTAGTGATGAGACATCTGCACTCCCATGTTTATTGCAGCACTATTCATGATATCTAAGAAATGAAAACAACCAAAATATCAACTGATGAATAAAGAAATATAGACACAATAGATTACCACTGAGCTACAGAAAAGAATGGAATTGTCATTTGTGGTAATATGGACGAAACTTAAGACCATTAACTGAAATAAATCAGGCACAGACAGACAAGTATGGCATGATCTCAGTCATACATAGAATAAAAAGTTGAGGGCTGGAGCCATGGCTTAGCAGTTAAGGTGCTTGCCTGTGAACCCTCAGGTCCCACATTTGACTCCTCAGATATCACGTAAGCCAGACACACAAGGTGACACTTCCACAAGGTCTCACATGCATACAAGGTGGCACACATGTCTGGAGTTCAATTACAGTGGCTGGAGGCCCTGGTGTGCCAATTCTCTCTTTCTCTCTTGCTCTCACTCTCTCTTATTTAAAAAAAAAAAAAGGCCAGTCTGTTAGGCTTGCCTCAAAAAAAAAGTTGAGCTCACAGAAATCCAGAGTAAAATGGTAGTTACCAAAGAATAAAGGGAGAAGAGGATGAAGACAGATAGATCTAAAGAGATTTCTGTGTGCCATTTCATCATAGAATAACTAGAGATACCAACTATATGTGTGTGTGTGTGTGTGTGTGCGCGCACGTGTGTGTAGTTTCAAACAAAGAAAAGGATTTTGAATGTTTTTCCCGTAAAGAGATGATTAAACACTTGAGATACATCTATTTGAGTAGAATATGATACAGCGTGTACATGTATTAAGACAACACATAGAGCCAGGCATGGTTCACACCTTTAATCCCAGCACTCAGGAGCCCGAGGCAAGAGGATTGCTGTAGTTCAAGGCTAGCCTGAGACTACAGAGTAAATTCCAGGTCAGCCTGGACTATAATGAGACCCTACCTCAAAAATCAAAAACAATACAAAAAAAACCCACTTAATTTAAAACCAAATTGTCAAAGTACATGAAATCTATCATACCAGAGAACTCATTTATTCTTTAGAACAATAACAATATAATTTGAACTAATCCTACACACGTTGAAGGTCACAATAATTATGCATGAAGAACTTATGCCACTTTCCAGAGGAAACCTGGAAAAAACTTAAAAATCAAAATATCTCTCTGGGATGAACAAATTTAGATATTCTGAGTGGAAATTATATTTGGGGAGGAGAAAGTATGGAATAGTCCTGTAATTCTCTCTGCCCTCTAGAAAACATATTTCTTGTGATTAAAAAAAAATTGAAATGGGAAAAAAAGTCACGCTGATTTGATTTTCTTTCAAGGGACACAAGGGAAAGACAAAGCCTTCTCTGTGGGAACAAAAGTCCTTCTATTTCAGCCCAAGTCTGCTAGCATAAGTTCTTAAAGTTCTACTTTTCAAAATGCAGAGAAAAACATTAAATCAGGCTGTGAGTTTAACTGTATATTTTAGTCACAACATCATATATCTAAAATTTGCAAATGCTCATGCTAAGTTTATTCCTTTATCCTTATTTCTCTGGACTTTAAGAATTGTCACCATAGAACCAACTTTGTTCTCATAGTAAGAGTGATACTATTGATACATACTCATTTGATTGACTACTCCAAACAATAATCCTGTTTTCCTTTTATTATAAAATATTAGACTTAAAGAAAAAAATTTTTAAGTACAGACAGGGGCTGGGAAGACTGCTCAGTGGTTACAAATGCTTGTTTGAAAAAACCTGCTGACCTAGGTTCATTTCCCCTGTACCCATGTATATCCAGACACAAAAAGTGGCACATGGGCTGGAGAGATGGCTTAGCAGTTAAAGTGTTTGTCTGAAAAGCCAAAGGATCTCGGTTTGATTCCCCAGAACACACATAAGCCAGATGCACAAGGTGGCACATGTGTCTGGAGTTCAGTTACAGTGGCTGGGGGCCCTGGCATGCCCATATTCTCTCTCTTTCTCTCCCTCTCTCTCTCTGCCTCTTTCTCTCTGACTCTCTCAAATAAATTAAAAAAAAAATTTAAGAGGCACATATGTCTGGCATTTGTTTGCAGTTGCAACAGACCTTGGTGTATGTGTACATGCATGCCTGCATACATGTAAATAAATAGTTTTTTAAATATTTTTGTTCATTCGCATTTATTTATTTGAAAGTGACAGAGAGAAAGAGACAGACAGAGAGAGTATGGGCACGCCAGGGCTTCCAGCCACTGCAAATGAACTCAAGATGCGTGTGCCCCCTTGTGCATCTGGCTAATGTGGGTCCTGGGGAACCGAGCCTCGAACCAGGGTCCTTAGGCTTCACAGGCAAGCGCTTAACCACTGAGCCATCTCTCCAGCCCAATAAATAGTTTTTTTTAAGTATATACAGTTCTTACATGGTTATAACCAACTTCTGCTAATGTTTAAAACTTTTTAATGTAACCACAGAATATTTATCAAAACTGAGAAGTTAAAAGATAATGCTGCTAACTTCTTACTTTATTTATAGGCAAGTGCCTTAACCACTGAGCAATCTCTCCAGCCCATTTATTTAGATTACTGTAAATTTCTCTAATGTCTTAATTTTTTTTAATAATTTTTTTTTATTTATTTGAGAGCGACAGACACAGAGAGAAAGACAGATAGAGGGAGAGAGATAGAATGGGCGCACCAGGGCTTCCAACTTCTGCAAATGAACTCCAGATGCGTGCATCCCCTTGTGCATCTGGCTAACATGGGACCTGGGGAACCGAGCCTCGAACCGGGGTCCTTAGGCTTCACAGGCAAGCGCTTAACCACTAAGCCATCTCTCCAGCCCTCTAATGTCTTTCTTTTGCTGAAGGTTCCAGTCCTTTCTCATCATGCCTCCTTAACCTCTTCCATGCATATAGCTTTAATATTTTTCCTGATCACTTGGAAGCTTTTGAATAGTTCTGGTTAAGTATTCTATAAAATGATCCTCAGCTTGGATTTGTCTAATGTCTTATCATGATGTGACTGAGATTATGAAGGATGAGGAAGAATACCACAGGAATTTACCCTTTCTGTTTTCTGTTTTCTTCATAATAGGGGATTCATGACTTACTACTGATGCTATTTTATAACATGTAAAAAATTTTTTAAAATTTCTTTTGAAGCAGGGTCTCACTCTACCCTAGGTTCAGCTTGAACTCATACCAATCCTCCCACCTCAGCTTGGGTAAAGGTATGGGCCACTGTGCCCTTGCTGATAATGTGTAATATTATCATTAACATAATTTTGGTGTTTTTATTTTTTGAGTCAGAGTCTCACTCTAACTCAGGATGACCTAGACTCACTGTGTAGCCTGGGCTGGCCTCAAATTCACAATGATTCTCATAACCTCAGGTATACTCCCAAGTACTGAGATTATAGGTATAAGCTGCTATGCCAAGTTATATAATTTTTAATGCTAGGAACCTATCTGCATGGAAGCTAAACTAAATGAATGGTTTATTTTAAAAAAATAAATAAGCAGAGGAACCTGGCGAATTTGCTCACACATATAGTACCAACACTAGGAGATAAAGAAAGAAGCCAGCCTCAGTGACATAGAAAGACCTTGTCTTGAGCTGGAGAAATGGCTTAATGGCTAAGGCACCTGCCTGTGAAGCCTAGGAACCCAGGTTGCAAATTCATATGGCGTTCATTTGCAGTGGCTGGAGGCCCTGGCATGCCCATTCTCACTATCTGCCTCTTTGTATGCCCATTCTTACTATCTGCCTCTTTGTGTCTCTCTCTCTCTTTTTCTCTCTCTCTCTCTATCTTTATCTCTCAAGTTGTCAGGCAACTATCTCAACTTGCTGATAGGCAATTCAAGGCCCAGACAATAGGGATAGAAGAGTTTGGGGGGAGGACAAAGGAAGGAGGAAGACAAACACAAACTTAAATCTAAAATGAGCTGATACCATAGAAACCTTTATCCTTGGTGATAGCCTAAAAGATATAACCCTCAAAAGGAATAAGGAGGGAGCACCTGAAAAGTAGGGCTTTGGGAGGGTAGGATAAAGCCTAAGCTTAAAAGAAATTTTTTTTCTGTCTCTGACCTGTAATTCCCAGTACCACAGATTGGTTGCTACCCATATTGAGCTATTGGTCTCCAAATCAAGACAGCTTTCTGTCAAAGCACTTGATTACCTGCCTGAGGCAAAAGCTAAAACCCTATTGCTGAAGACTCTATATGAAGCTGACACAGTACATGAAGAGACCCGGCTGGAATTCAGAAGAAAGCCAGTCCCCAGACAGCTAGCCTGTCTACTGCTGGAAAGTGCTAGATGAGCTACTGGCAGGAAATGGCCAACAAAGATATGAGCAACCAGAGGTCTAAGCTACTCAGGAGCAAATACCCTGACACGATGTACACACCAGTGCAACAGTGGCACACAGCTTCGGCAGGTAACAAATAGCTTTCTGATTGGCTAAGAGATCCACTCAGTGTAAAGGAAACCATATCTGGAATTGGGAACCAGGTCAGAATCCCATGGAGACAAAGATTATGTTCTCCAGTGTCAAACTCTCACTAGTTTTTGGCTAAAACATGGGTTATATACCTCAAATTCTCCCTAAATTAATAATGCTTATCCCATTTAAACTATGCTAACTTCACTCTCCATTGGAGAATGAATCTGTTTCTTTTTCAGAAGGTAGCAAGACTGGAAGAGATAAACTACCTCTCACTTGCATGCTGTTCCTGATAACCAGAGCCAGGGTGTAGGAGACAGACCCTGAGGATATTCAACACTTACCAAAGCAGAGATCCAGAGGCTCCTAAGAACTCATCACTGAACTAGATTTAAAACTCATCCACCATGGCTCAAGGAATTTTGAGGAAGAGGGGACAGAAAGATTGTAAGAGCCATAGGTTGAGACATCATGCCAAGAGGCATTCCCTCCCTCTCAAAATAACTGACTGCTGCACCCACAATAAACCACAACCCCAAGGGGAATACCTGCAACCTCATTGAGGAGCATCCCCAATGAAATGGGGGCAGGGACAAGGGAAAAGAGGATACCAAAACATGATGTATCCATACGAAACATCTTGTTAATAATAATAATAATAATAATAATAATAATAAACATTTAAAAATAAGTAAATAAATAAATAAAATATTTAATTTTTTTAAAAAGATCCTGATTCAAATACCAAAGGCTGGGAAGTAACCTAGCAAAGGTACTTGCCTAGCATGCATTTGGCCCTAAGTTATACGCGCACACACACACACACACACACACACACACACACACACACACACTTAAAGCACTTAGCGTGAAATAAAGCATAAAAAAATAAATGATAGTGCACTTAACCTGGAACTGTTGGGGTTACAGGCTAAGTATCCCTAATCTGAAAACCCAAAATATGAAATCCAAAACTTCTGATTTTTGCTTGTGTGCTTTTGTGTGTGTGTAATATGGTATGTGTGTGCATGTGCACAATGTGTGTGGTGCATGCCTGTGTGTGTGCCCTTTCAGCATCCCATGTGCTCACCTACAGTGGCTGGAGCAGAAAAGCAGGTGTCCCATTCCATCATTCTTCCATCCATTCTACTTTTGAGCCAGAGACTCTGACTGATACCAGAGCCTGCTGTTTTCAAGAACTCAGGAGATTCCTGGGTCTCTGCTCCCCTTTTAAGGACTGGGATTACAGGCACACTCCGCTGTTAATGTGGGTTCTGGAGATTTAAACACGGACAGTTTCAGGCCCCCTCAGGCCTTTATGCTTGCACAGGAAGCATAGTTTACTGCCTAGACATCTCTCCAGCCATGGAGTCCAAAACTTTTTGAGCAAAGATATGGCATCAAACAGTTCTGGAGTCTGGTATATTTCAAATTTTGTATTAGGAATAAATAAATATTCAAGTGGTAATGTCTACACAATTATTTCAAAATATGAAACACTTCTGGTTCCAAGCATCTTGGATAAGGACTACACATCCTACAGTAACAAAAAATAAGGTGGAAAGCAATTGAGGAAGACATCTGACATTAACCTCCAGCCTCCCATATGCATGCACACTCATGTGCATGCACACGCATGCACACATATATATGAACATGCATATACATGCACACAAATACACACACACACACACAAAATAAGATGCATTAGTGGTTGGTAGTATTTTCTAAGTTTCGCAGCATTTTTATCTCAGAAGGCAGACTACAGACCAAAAACCACTATGTGTTTATAAGGCTTTAAAACGTTTTGCTTGTATTAAAATGAACTATAAGGAAGAAGTTTAACTAAAGATTGTATTTGTGCAAGAGAAGCTTACAACTGCTTTGACATTTGGGCAGAAGTAGAAAATAACTTTGAAGCAAATCCTCCTAAAATGAATCATGTAAGTTAGCTTTTCCTCAGTTATGAAAGTACAGGCTAAACAGGTCCAATTGTCTGGAAAGAAGGGTTTAACAAGACCCTTTGTGTTTGGGATGCCTAAAACAGGTGCCTCATCCTTAAGGATGGGAACGACTTGGGATTTTTAGTGAAAAGATTCTAAAAAGATGCACTCTGTCAGTACTCTTGGGGTTGGCTTGTACGTATGGCAGTATGTATAAACTGAAGGGGTGGCTAGTTAAAATCAGTAGCATAGGAGCCCCAATTTATAGCATCCTTGAGTGAACCTGACATTACAGGACTAGAGTCATCCTTCCTCAAAAATAAAAATCACTGGATTGGGGAGATAGCTCAGGGGTTAAAGGTGCTTGCTTGCAAAGCCCTCCAGCCCAGGTTCAAATCCCCAGCCTCCCATCGATAGGCATTTCGTTGCAGTGGCAGGAGACCCTGGCATATACAGACAGATGGAAAGACACATGCAGATAAATAATAAATTTCTAAAAGAAGTTAACTACAGAGGCCTGACAACAGTGGCATGAATGGTAGGTGGGCTCTGTGCTCCATGCTCCCGCAGTGCTTTGAAGTGGCTCGGCAGGCTAGGTGGTGGCGCTCCTTCCACCCTGCCAGCAGCTTACAGTAGCCCGGCATGCGTTCATTGTGTCCCACCAACCCTCAGACCTGTCCTTTGCCTGCCTCCCTGGTGGTTTGGTTCTCCTCCTTGGCCTCATACACAGTGTGGAAGCTCAAGCCTGGGACAATGGCGTGCATTCCTTGTATGCCATTTCAGTTCTGCCCTGGATCTTGAAAAACTTCCTGGAGCAATACATACCTCCTGGTTTCCCCTTTTGTCAGTCATATATGGCTAGAAAGGTGGTACAAGCCTCCAATAATAAAAATAAAGTAGATGCAAGAGTGCGGGTGCAAATGGAATGCCCACAAAAGGGCCAAAAAAAATCTCTGAAAAAAGCAAGACTACAGTAGTTTATCCCAAATGATTTCAGTTAATATGAAGCACCTCTGTAACTGTCTCTGACTTTTTTCTCTGAGACCACACAAAGAATTCTGGATAAACAGTTTAGCTATTTACCTGAGGTTAGTTATAAAGCACATGGTATTTATATTTAAAATTTACTCAGTTATATTTAATGACCTCTTCATAGGTTCCTATTTCATCAGAATAGCTTTTATTTCCAATACTGACATTAATAACATGAAAAAAGGTTTGTGCCAGTAAACACTCCAAATTTAAAATCCTTGGGCTTCTAGCATTCTTTCTCATGAATTTGACCGCTGTCTGCTCTAACTATAGGTTCTGCTCATTGGGATGGAATAAATTTCATAGTGAAAGTAGTACAGTAGATAATAACATGAAATAGAAAAGATTTTACTGTCAAGCAGAGCAGTAGTTTATCTGTAAGAATAGTGACTATTGTTTATGGCTCTGAGGAAGATGGGAAAGACAGAGCCATGGGCAAGTTCTGTGAAGAAAGTAACATCTACATGTATGAAGTGTAAGCTTTCCTTCTGTTCCTGCAGACACATTAAACATTCACTTTAACTTGTAAAAACAAGAATTTAACAACACTCAAGATAAAATGAATAACTATAGAAAAAATAAAAAGCACTATTGGGCTGGAGATATGGCTTAGTGGTTAAGGCTCTTGTCTGCAAAGCCAAAGGACCCAAGTTCGATTCCCCGGGACCCACGTAAGCCAGATGCACAAGGGGGCACATGCATCTGGAGTTCGTTTGTAGTGGCTGGAGATCCTGGCATGCCCACTCCCTCCCACCTGCCTATTTCTCTCTCTCTCAAATAAATAAAAATAAAAATATTTTAAAATACAATAAAATAAAAAGCACTACTGACAGTAAGAATTTAGACAACTAAAAATACCAACACAATAGTGAGCAAGCATCATGCATTTAGTTTATTCAGGGACCAGACAGCTACTCAGCAATTTGACAAAGCAGTGAGAAACAGTAGTAGAACTCATCAGAACCCTATTCTCTTTATACATAACATCACAGGAGAACTGACCTCTACAGCTATTGAACAATTAGGATTTAACTATTGGAGAATGGATGACCTCAAAAGGAGAGGACTGTACTTTATACAACTGTGGTATGGGAGGGTCATAGTAATTAAGTGGAAAAATAAATTTGAAGTATAACTATATTTGAACTCTGTTTATGGAAAACTTTGCCACCTATATAAGCTTTCAAATACCCCATATCAATATGTTTGCTACCCCTAAAAACTTCCTTCTGAAGAACAGCACCTTTTAAAGCTCTTAAAAGATAAAGGGCCCTTGGTTTTATTCTCAGCAACACAGAAAGGGCGTGGGTATGGAGACACTGTTGGACATTTCAACAACAAGACTTAGTACATACTGAAATCCTATGAGATACAGTGGGTGTCAGAGTACAATTCTTGAAGCCTGTAACAGAAAAATAGGAAGCATGGGGACAGTATATGGACCCCACAAGGAAGCTGAGACTGAGTATTTCTAAACAAAACACCTTTAGAATTGTATGTCTATATTGATGCACAAAGCACAACATTTCTAGAGATATGCACAGAAACACTACTATCATGACACTTAACCCTTCTTACTAATCTTTACTCTCTCAATATTCTCCCTACTCTCATTTATAAAACTCAATTTCAATTCTCATTAATTTTCCCTCTGCCTTTAACCACTCCTGATTACACATACTTATAAGTCTATTATAGCTACAACACAGTGCCTTTTTTACACCTGCTTAAAAAATTTGTTTAATGAATAAATGAATAAAACACAAGGCTGGGGAGATTGCTCAGTGGTTAAGGCACTTTCCTACAAAGCCTAACAACCTGGGTTTGATTTCCCAGTACTCATGTAAAGCCAGATGCATAGAGTGGCGCATGCATCTGGAGTTTGTTTGCAGGGGCCACAGGTCCTGGTGTACCCACTTTCTTTCTCTCTCTTTCTCTTTCTCTCTCTCTCCTACCTCTCTATACTTATAAATAAATAATAAACAAATAAATAAATAAATAAAATAAAATAAAAGGCTGAATCATTTTTCTGTCCCCTTTCCCTGTGATCTAATCCCAGCCAGACTTCTCACATACATATCTTGCCCTTGCTTTTCTTCTACTTGCCATCCCGAGTAAGCACATCTCTGAGACATTAATCTTTCTGTTTCCTGTTCCATAAGCCTTTCCCACTTCTACAGTCTAAATCCTTTTTTTTCTTGAAAACTGGTTAAATGCTAGTGCTTCAATGCATTTAGCTGTGCTTCCCACAGATGTGATGTCTCCCAGCTTCTCAATCTTTTTATCCTTATCCATTTTGTGATGTGAGTCAGTTTTTACATTTTGTTTTAACTTTATATATTGTACATAAATATAAAATTTCAGGGTAGGACAGAAACTCCTCTATAATGAGACTGGTTATCTTATTTATATCTATTTCTCAAAATATTATTAAAGTAAAGTACCTGCACATATACATAATATTTGGTACCAAGAAAATACATATTCAACTACTGACTAAACAGTACCTTGAGATCAACTACCACATTTATACAATTTGATAATACTATTAGCATATGCACAACTACAGGTGGGAGCAGATTCTCAAAAGCCAAATAAATGACATTTTTAATACTATTCATAACAATTAAAATATTTTTCCAAAAATTCCAAACTAGCCTAAAGGTGGCTTAATAAAGCTAAACAAGAGGAGTCTGTGATAAGGTGTAGAGACAGTGCCATGCTAAATTAGCATCAATATCAGCTCAGTGACATCTTGTCACAAAGGTCACTGATAGTTGTAAAGGTTAAGATTTTTTTCATTCACTTGCCTACAGTTGTTATCTGGTTAATAATTAGAAGATTAGGAGAGAAAATTATGCACAGTATCAAATGGAAGTTTTAGATATAAAACACATCGAAGCACAAAGTTTTCAGGCAGCAGTCTACTTAAACACAAATCTTAATGTTCTCAGGGCCCATTTTGGAGCAAAACACTCTCTGACTACTCATTAACATTCAAATTTTAATCTAACTTAATTTTTCATTAACTTAACATGGCACTTGGTATAATGTACCTAATATATCTTCTAAGACATAAACCATTTGACAGTGTACAAATGTTTATTGCAACAAATGAACCACAACTGAATAAAGGCTAAGATGAGTTACCTACCTTTGACCCCTAAAAAGTCCACTTCCAAGGAAAAACACAGTTAAGGGTATAAAAAAAGTAACTGAAACCTAAGGTTGGTATTGTTTCAAGAATAAAATTGTTGGTATATATGAGGCTTTGTTACATATTCCTATCAAATAGTGTAAAACTATAATAGCTTAGATGATTTCTTGGATTTGTCACAGAATGTATATGCAAGTATCAACGAGGCAGCTCTCTACCTGAATATCACACAGTGTCATGTTTAAAACTTAACATCAGGGCTGAAGGGATGGCTTAGCAGTTAAGGCATTTGCCTGCAAAGCCAAAGGACTCAGGTTTGATTCCCCAGGACCCACATTAGCCAGATGCACAAGAAGGTGCACATGTCTGGAGTTCATTTGCAGTGGCTGGAGGCCCTGGTGTGCCCATTCATATTCTCTCTCTTCCTCTGTCAAATAAATAAATAAAAACAAAATATTTTAAAACTTAACATCACTCTCCAACTTGCTTATCTTAAGCTTGTGTGCTTTATCTAGTTAGTGGAATAACTCTTCATTCCTATACCTAAGCCAGAAAGAAACATGGGAGTCATTGCTCGTTTCCCCTTATTCCATACATATAAAGCAACTATTTAACCCTATAGATTTAATCTTGCAAATCTCTCTTAAACTGGTTCCCATCTCTGTGCAAATGTCAAAACCTTAGATTAGGGCTAGAGAGATGGCTTACTGGTTAAGGTGTCTACTGCAGAGCCAAAGAACCCAGGTTTGAATCCCCAGGATCCATGTAAGCCAGATGCTCAAGATAGCACATGTGTCTAGAGTTCATTTGCAGCAGCTGGTGGACCTGTTGTGCCCATTCTCATTCTATCTTCCTTCCCCCCTCAAATAAATAAAAATATATATATTTTAAAAAACCCTTAGATCAGCCAGGTGTGGTGGAGCATGCCTTTAATCCCAGCACTTGGGAGGCAGAGGTAGGAGGATCACCATGAGTTCAAGGCCACCCTAAGACCACATAGTGAATTCCCAGCCAGCCTGAGCTAGAGTGAGACCCCCCCCCAAAAAAAAAAAACTTAGATCACACTTTGGACTTCTCTTCCTTCAACTGTTACAATAGCCTTCTTGTTGCTCTTTTTGCCTAAGCTCCCTCCTTCTATTCACCAGACTTCTGGCAGAATGATTTTCCTAAAAAGCAAATCTAATATCATCTCCCATTCAATATTGTTTAGAAGACAAATGAATTTGATGGCACATGCGCTACTTTTGGGTCTATCTCTCTTTACGCTTCATTTATTCCATTGGTTCACTTACCAAATGCTTACTTAATGTCTACTACAGCCAGGTATTAGAGATACAACAAAAGAAAAACAGGTGGAAGTTTCATTTTCTGTTATTTTCTAATTTCTTTCAACCCTTCCTCTCATCACTATTTTATTTTTTAGATATTTTATTTATCTGCAAACAGACAGGAAGGGAGGGAGAAAGGGGGAGAGAATATGAGAATATGAATAAATGTACCAGGGCCTCTTGTCACTGCAAACAAACTCCAGATGCATGCACCACTGTGCATTTGGCTATATATGAGCACTGGGGAATTGAACCTGGCCAGTCAAGCTTTGCAAATAAGTGACTTTAACTACTGAGACATCTCTCCAGCCTGCCTTTTTCTTTCACAGAAATTTCTACCCATTTTTCAAATCACAATTCAAACATGAAGTCCTGTCTAAAGACCTTCCTAATCTGCTTGTTTACTTTGTAGACACTGCCATTTCGTTTCCATGCTGTCGTTCCACTAGCCTGTTCTTATGGAGAACAAGGATAATGTCTCTTGACGTAGTTGGCAAATGCAATGTCCTTGTTGAATGAAAATGAGTGCACAAAGTGACAAAGCTTTTCTCATTGTTGTTTTTAGTGATCAAACAGCTTTCTTCTTAAATTTTCCAGAACTATGCACAAAGCAATGAACTTGCACAAGCAGCTCTTATTCCCAACTATTACACAAGAGATGATTTTCACACCCCTATATGGATGTTTACTGAAGGTGTTTTGTCTTCTGTTCTGGGGCATATTCCCCTAATTGAAAATGCAAAGTAGTAAGTATTTCAAGCTATATACTGTATAGAAGCAAGTTCAGATTTTAAGTAAAAAGACATCAGATAATCATAGAACTTCTTTGTTATCTTACTAAGGCAGTCTAAAGTAATGAATCTTAAACTGGGTGTAGTGGTAGACATCTTTAATGTCAGTAATCAGAAGACCGTGGTAGTAGGATTGCTATAAATTTAAGGTAAGCCTGGAGCTACTGAGTGGGATTCAAGTCATCCTGGAGTAGAGAAAGACCCTACCTTGAAAAAAACCACCAACGTAATAAATCTTTTATACTAACCTATTACAAATATTTAAAATCCCAGTTTCATATACTTATTGACATATAAAGTCATATCTGACAATATTTAAGAATTATATAAAGACATTCAAGCTTATACTAACATATTTCCTATTGAGATAAAATACTATCCATTCATTTTTAATAAGCATATGTCAAAATGTGAATCAGAAATTATTAGGAATTTATTCCAAAAGCAAAAAATAAAAAGTTCAGATGTTTTAGACCAATTCTTTCCAATGAAACAGGATGGAACACCAATTGTAACATGAGGGGTGGCCATCTGTCAGTGCATAAAGGACTTTGTGTTTGCATACAAAGAAATTGCTCAACCCACTACCTGCTACCAGAGCCAAAATCTATCCTCACTGGGGCAACTCCCACTGAAAAAAAAAGATGGAGATAATGAACAGGGAAATGAATATTTTAAAAACCAGTTGTTGGTTCCATAGGCTTTCATAGTGTGAGAAAATCAGGATAGACTGAGTTCACTTTTTTTTTACTTCTATTTGTACTTAAAGAAAACAGGGAAGTCAAGGCAATAGAAAATTTTAGTAGTCATAACTATAGAGAATTCACTAAAATTCTTCTAGATTTTTCTCCTAGTAAGGTCTTCTCATCTCTTGGCTTCCCTAAATCATATCTACCTCAGTTCACTTCATCTCAGTTCACTTCTTCCTATGGAATGCCTCCCCTGACTTCAGTTTACCTGCTTTCGGTCCTGTGCTAAGCTACGTTGTAATACACATCATATACTTATTCAACAAAGGGCTATCCTGTCATGTCTAAGCTCTCCTAAGCCCAAACTGAAATAAGCTCTCACCAAGCATGAGCCCTGAGATCCATTCACTAGTACCACAAAAAAATAAAGGGAAGAAAAAATGCAAGTAGATATTCTAAATATAATTTGTATGGGCATGCATTTGAGGGGGAAGGCAGGGTAGAAGAAGCACTGATAAGCAAGTACTACATTCTCAGTAACAAAACGAGACTATGGGCCTGGAGAGATGGCTTGGTGCTTAAGGCACTTACCTACAAAGCCTAACAACCTGAATTCAATTCCCCAGAACATGATGTACAAAGTGGCACGTGCATCTGGAGTTTGCAGTGGGCTGGAAACCCTGAGGTGCCCATTCTCATGCATTCATATTCTCTCTCTCTCTCTCTCTCTCTCTCTCTCTCTCTCTCTCTCTCTCTCTCTCCAGAGTATGGTGGCACTTGCCTTTAATCCCAGCCCTTAGGAGGCTGAGGTAGGAGTATCACTGTGAGTCCAAGGTCAGCCTGAGACTATATACTGAATTCTAGGTCAACCTGGGCTAGAGTGAGACCCTATCTCAAAACAAAACAAAACAAAAAACTAATAACAACAAGAGTATCGGTTTCCTCATGATAGATATGGTATGGTGGTAAAGTCACAGGACTTGGAATCAGAAGGCCTGATTTGGAATTCCTTTCTGCAACTTACTATCTTTGTGACCTAGTAACCTATATACAAGGAATTGCTGTGAAGATTAAGAAAACAACTATTTTAAGATACCAAACTTTATAAATTTTCATCACGGTTACATTTGAATTGTAAACTTCTTAAGCAAATTGATTTATATATATATATATATATATATATATATATATATATATATATATATATATATATATATTGGTTTTTCAAGGTATGGTCTCACTCTGGCTCAGGCTGACGTGGAATTCACTATGTAGTCTCAGGGTGGCCTCGAACTCTCGGCGATCCTCCTACCTCTGCCTCCCGAGTGCTGGGATTAAAGGCATGTGCCACCACGCCCGGCTCTATGTTTTAATAGAAGTACATTACACAATATTGTATAATAATATAATATGATTTATAAGGCATCTAAACTACATACTGGTAAAGTCTAAATCATTTTTTTTTCTCCCAAGAAGTTAAAGTTCTTCAAGAATACTCCCTCATTTAGGTTAACAATATTCCTTTGAAATTAAGGCAAATAAGAATTTATTGAGTGATGGGTACCAGGCATTTTATATATACCAACTCATTTAACTTTTCTAGGAAGAAACTGAGGCCATGAAATAGAATGAGCTGTTCAAGGCATAGTGAAGCTCCTCAAAGGTACCAGATCTTGGAGTCATAGCCAGGTTACATTGATTCTAAAGATTATGTTCTTGGGCTGGAGAGCTTAGTGATTAAGGTGCTTGCCTGAAAAGCCTAAGGACCCAGGTTCAATTCCCTAGAACCCACATAAGCCAGATGTACAAGGTGAAGCATGTGCACAAGGTCATGCATATCCACAAGGTGGTGCAAGTGTCTGGAGTTTGACTAGAGGCTAGAGGCCTGGTGCCAATTGTTACTCTCTCTCTCTCATAAAAAAAAAAAAAAAGATGTTCTTTTTATTACCCAAGATTATGTCTGCAGCTTTATGACTTGGGGTCCACAAAAAGCTAGATATTCATATAATGTCAAAAATTACTTCCGGACTTCCGGTTAAGATGGCGGCGTAGGTACCATGCCAAAGCAGCCTAGGGGGGAAAAAGACCAAAAAAACTCAGCAAAATACACACTTTTACTAAAAAGTGAGGTGTATAGGAAATTAAAGCGGCAGCGGAGAAGTAGAAGAGTTATAGAGCATCCAGAGCCTGCATAGGCGGGAAAAGCAGCTCTGGCAGCTCGGCGAACCGCCGTGGCTGCGGCGCAGCAGAAAATCGCCAGACTCGGCTGGAGCCGCAGGAAAAGCCAGGTGCGGGATTTTCCCCTCACACCGTGCTCTCCGCAACTCGGGAAACATGAGGGGAGAGCGGCAGCGAGCAGCGGAGGAGCAGACCACGAGGTAGAAGAACACGTAGAGCAGCGAGACAACCAGAGCAGCCGCAGCTCCCTCCCCTCCCCCAACGCCTGAACCCAGCTCCAGCGAACAGAGCAGCGGCCCGGGACCCGGCCACGCCAACTTGGGCTGACAACAGGACCCAAGCAGGAGCAGAGTTCGGGAGCAACATCAGCGGCTCCAGCACCGGTACCAGTGGCCCCAGCAGCAGCAGACCCAGGAGCGGCAGCAGCGGCAGATCCCGCAGCAGCGGCTTCAGGGGGAGCAGCGGCAGTGGACACAGCAGCAGCAGCTTCAACAGTGGAAGCTACAGCAGCAGCAGAGGCAGCAGCAGCGGCTCAGTTTGCCCCGTAGGAAAAGCAAGTGCCCAGCTCCAGAAATCAGAACAGCAGCCCGACGACCCAGCCAGCAACTTGACTGAGACCAAAATCACCCAAGGTAACTGGGATTGCACCAGGGAAGGGTCTCACTTGGCCACAAGCTGACTTGGATCCCTCAACAGACCAGAAATCTAAACCTCTTTGTTGATAGAGGATCTGGTCATTATAATAACTACTCTTGCATACATACTCGGGGCTGTTTTTGATTGAATGTGTACAGTGTTTAGTTAAATTTTAGAATCTACCTGTATTTTATTCCACACAGCCTGCTTGAATACTCCTATAGCAGGGAAACTCAACCCCTAAGAACATCTTTGTAGATACTCTGAGAGTCTTAAGAGCCACACCTAATACCTTAAGGTCCTACCCTGAAAATATATTACATCAAATCAATTGATACAGCTAAGAATACACAGCTAGCTAGAAAATCCAAGCATTAACTTAATCCAAGATGCAAAAATATATACATTATAACACAAGAAACACTAAAAAGCAAGACGATATAAATCCACCTAAAAGTATTAATGCATCAGAAATGTCCTCCAGTGAGAAAGAGTTAGAGGAAATGCCTGAGAAAGAGTTCAAAAGAATAATTATAAATATGTTCAAAGAGGTCAAAGAACACATGAAAACAATCAAAGAGGAAATCAAAGAGGAAATCAAAGGAATCAAAGACGAGGCAGGACACCAATTTAATGAAATAAAGAAGGCAATACAAGACATAAATAGGGAAATAGAAATAATAAAGAAAAACCAGTCAGAATTACTAGCAATGAAGAACACAGTTAATGAAATAAAAAACTCTGTAGAAAATCTCACCAGTAGGATGGATGAGGGAGAGGACAGAATAGCTAAGCTAGAAGATCAGGTGGCAGACCTAATGCAGTCCAACAAAGAGAAAGACAAACTTATAGAAAAGTATGAGTGGGAATTTCAAGATATTCGGGACACTATGAAAAGATCCAATATAAGAATTCAGGGCATAGTAGAAGGAGAAGAACTCCACTCCAGAGGCATAGTAGGCATCTTCAACAAAATCATAGAGGAAAATTTTCCCCAAATTGGGAAAGAGGTGCCAATACAGATACAGGAAGCCTTTAGAACCCCAGCCAGACAAAACCCAGAAAGAACCTCTCCTCGCCACATTATACTCAAACTTCCAAACACACAAACCAAAGAAAAAATATTGAAAGCAGTTAGAGAGAAAAATCAAGTTACCTACAAAAGCAAGCCCATCAGGATTACAGCAGATTATTCAACACAAACTTTTAAAGCCAGAAGGGCTTGGAGTGATATATTCCAAGTTCTGAAAGATAAAAACTGTCAACCAAGGTTACTTTATCCTGCAAAGTTATCCATCCAAATATATGGAGAAATAAAGACATTCCATGACAAAAGCAGGTTAAAGGAGTATCTGAAGACAAAACCAGCTCTACAGAAAATACTTGATAGAATCCTCCATGCTGAACAAAAGGAAAAGCACACATATAAGGAACCTAGAAAAAACCAGCTATACTCAAATACCAGTTAACAGAAGAGAGCACAGGTAGAACAAGTAACACACACACACAAATGGCAAACATAAATACACACCTTTCAATAATATCTCTTAATATCAACGGTCTCAATGCCCCAACGAAAAGACATAGATTTGCAGACTGGGTTAAAAAGCAGGATCCTACAATTTGTTGTCTCCAAGAAACTCAACTTTCTACAAAGGATAGACATTATCTTAGGGTGAAAGGTTGGAAGACGGTGTTTCAAGCAAATGGGCCTAGAAAACAAGCAGGGGTTGCTATCCTAATATCAGACAGGGTGGACTTTAGTCCGAAGTTAGTCAAAAAAGATAAGGAAGGTCACTTTATATTGATTAAGGGCACACTCCAACAGGAGGACATTACAATCCTAAACATATATGCACCTAACATGGGGGCTCCCAAATTCGTCAAACAAACACTATTAGAACTAAGGTCACAGATAACACCAAACACGGTGGTGGTGGGTGACTTTAACACCCCACTCTCATCAATTGACAGGTCATCCAGGGAAAGAATAAACAGAGAGGCATCTGGACTAAATGAGGTCATAGAAGGAATGGACCTAACAGATATATACAGGACATTTCATCCAAAGGCTGCAGAATATACATTCTTTTCAGCAGCACATGGAACATTCTCTAAAATAGACCATATATTAGGACACAAAGCAAATCTTAACAAATTCAGGAAAATTGAAATAATTCCTTGCATTCTATCTGACCACAATGGAATTAAACTACAAATCAGTAGCAAGAAAGGCTATAGAGCATACACAAAATCATGGAAACTAAACAATACACTACTAAATGATGAGTGGGTCAATGAAGAAATCAAAAAGGAAATCAAAAAATTTATAGAGTCAAATGATAATGAGAACACAACATACCAAAATCTCTGGGACACAATGAAGGCAGTTCTAAGAGATAAATTTATAGCCTTAAGTGCCTATATTAAGAAATTAGAAAGGTCGCAAGTAAACGACCTAATGCTTCGCCTTAAACCCTTGGAAAAAGAAGAACAAGGCAAACCAAAAATCAGTAGATGGGAAGAAATAATAAAGATTAGGGCAGAAATTAATGAAATAGAAAGAAAAAGAACAATCCAAAGAATTAATGAAACAAAGAGTTGGTTCTTTGAAAGGATAAACAAGATTGATAAACCCTTAGCAAATCTGACCAAAAGAAAGAGAGAAGAGACACAAATTAATAAAATCAGAGATGAACAAGGTAACATCACAACAGATTCCAGAGAAATTCAAAAAATCATAGGGACATACTATAAAAGCATATACTCCACAAAGTATGAAAATCTGAAATAAATGGATGATTTCCTTGATCTATATGACCTACCTAAATTAAATCAAAATGAGATTAATCACATAAATAGACCTATAACAAACATGGAGATCCAAACAGTTATCAATAATCTCCCAACTAAAAAAAGCCCAGGCCCAGATGGATTCACTGCTGAATTTTACCAGACTTTTAAGGAAGAGCTAACACCATTGCTTCTTAAGCTTTTCCAGGAAATAGAAAAAGAAGGAATTCTACCAAACTCCTTCTATGAGGCCAGCATCACCCTGATACCAAAACCAGGCAAAGATAGAACAAAAAAAGAAAATTACAGACTAATCTCCCTCATGAACATAGATGCAAAAATTCTCAACAAAATATTGGCAAACAGAATACAAGAGTATATCAAAAAGATCATTCACCCAGACCAAGTAGGCTTTATCCCAGAGATGCAGGGATGGTTCAACATACGCAAATCTATAAATGTAATACATTACATAAACGGGTTGAAGGACAAAAGTCACATGATCATCTCATTAGACACAGAGAAAGCATTTGACAAAATCCAACATCCCTTCATGATAAAAGTCCTACAGAGACTGGGAATAGAAGGAACATATCTCAATATAATAAAGGCTATTTATGACAAGCCTACAGCCAACATATTACTAAATGGGGAAAAACTGGAAGCTTTTCCACTAAAATCAGGAACAAGACAAGGGTGTCCACTGTCCCCACTTCTATTTAATATAGTTTTGGAAGTCTTAGCCATAGCAATAAGGCAAGAGACACACATAAAAGGGATACAAATTGGAAAGGAAGAAATCAAGTTATCATTATTTGCAGATGACATGATTCTATACATAAAGGACCCTAAAGACTCTACTAGCAAGCTGTTAGAGCTGATCAAAACCTACAGCAATGTAGCAGGATGCAAAATAAATACACAGAAATCAGTAGCCTTCATATATGCTAACAACAAACACACAGAGGATGAAATCAGAGAATCACTCCCATTCACAATTGCATCAAAAAAAATAAAATACCTTGGAATAAACCTAACCAAGGAAGTAAAGAATCTATACAATGAGAACTTTAAAACACTCAAGCGAGAAATTGCAGAAGACACTAGAAAGTGGAGAAACATCCCTTGTTCCTGGATTTGAAGAATCAATATCGTGAAAATGGCAATCTTACCTAAAGCAATCTACACATTTAATGCAATCCCTATCAAAATTCCAAAGGCTTTCTTCATGGAAATAGAAAAACAATCCAAAAATTCATTTGGAATCACAAAAAACCTCAAATATCTAAAATAATACTGAGCAACAAAAAAGAGGCTGGTGGTATCACCATACCTGATTTTAACCTATACTACAGAGCCATAGTAACAAAAACAGCATGGTACTGGCACAAAAACAGACATGTAGATCAGTGGAACAGAATAGAGGACCTAGATGTAAGCCCAAGTAGCTATAGCCACCTAATATTCGATAAAAATGCCAAAAATACTCATTGGAGAAGAGACAGCCTCTTCAGCAAATGGTGTTTTGAAAACTGGATAAATATCTGCAGAAGGATGAAAATAGATTCTTCTCTCTCGCCATGCACAAGAATTAAGTCCAAATGGATTAAAGACCTTAACATCAGACCGGAAACTTTGAAACTGCTAGAGGAAAAAGTAGGGGAAACCCTTCAACATATTGGTCTTGGCAAAGACTTTCTGAATACAACCCCAATTGCTCAGGCAGTAAAACCACAGATTAACCACTGGGACCTAATGAAACTACAAAGATTTTGCACCGCAAAGGACGCAGTGAAAAAAGCAAAGAGGCAACCTACAGAATGGGAAAAAATCTTCGCCAGCTATATATCTGATAGAGGATTAATATCTAGGATATATAAAGAAGTCAAAAAGTTGAATAATAAGGAATCAAACAAGCCAATCAAAAAATGGGCTATGGAGCTAAATAGAGAGTTCTCAAAGGAAGAAATACGAATGGCATATAAGCATCTAAAAAAATGTTCTACGTCACTAGTCATCAGGGAAATGCAGATTAAAACTACATTGAGATTCCATCTCACTCCTGTCAGATTGGCCACCATCATGAAAACAAATGATCATAAATGTTGGCAGGGATGTGGAAAAAAAGGAACCTTTCTGCACTGCTGGTGGGAATGCAATCTGGTCCAGCCATTGTGGATAACAGTGTGGAGGTTCCTAAAACAGCTAGAGATTGATCTACCATATGACCCAGCTATAGCACTCCTAGGCATATATCCAAAGGACTCATCTCATTTCCTTAGAAGTACATGCTCAACCATGTTTATTGCTGCTCAATTTATAATAGCTGGGAAATGGAACCAGCCTAGATGTCCCTCAACAGATGAGTGGATAATGAAGATGTGGTACATTTATACAATGGAGTTCTACTCAGCGGTAAAGAAAAATGAAGTTATGAAATTTGCAGAAAAATGGATGGACCTGGAAAGTATTATACTAAGTGAGGTAACCCAGGCCCAGAAAGCCAAGCGCCACATGTTCTCTCTCATATGTGGATCCTAGCTACAGATGACTGGGGTTCTGTGTGAGAATGAAAATACTTAGTAGCAGAGGCCAGTAAGTTGAAAAGGAGACATAAAGGGTGGAGAAAGGAAGGGAGGAGGATACTTAATAGGTTGATATTGTATATATGTAATTACAATGAATGTAATGGGGAGGTAATATGATGGAGAATGGAATTTCAAATGGGAAAGTGTGGGGGTGGGGAGGGAGGGAATTACCATGGGATATATTTTATAATCATGGAAAATGTTAATAAAAATTAAAAAAAAAATCTAAAAAAAAAAAATTACTTCCATTTCAATAAAAGCAAACCTCAGATAACAGGCATGGTTCCACTCAATTGCCACCTTCAAATACCAAGTAATTTAATCTCATCTCATCCTCAAATAGAGAATGACATCAGTCTATTTGCCATTCTTTTTTAAATGGAGAAAATGAAGTTTGAGCTTTACATGCCCAAATCTAAAATTTTAATGAGAAAACAGTAAGCCAGACCTGGTGAGACAGCTCTATCAGTAAAAACTTTGCTGTGCAAGCATGAGGACAGGAGTTTGGATTCCTACCACCCACATAATTGCCAGATGGGCATGGAGGTCACCTGTAATCCCAGCATACAGGAGATGGAAATGGAATTTCCAAGGCAAGCTCTTACTAGACTCCCTGGATGAGCTCAAGTAAGAGACCATGCCTTAATAAAAAGAGCAGAAGAATACTCAAGCCGGGCGTGGTGGCGCACGCCTTTAATCCCAGCACTCGGGAGGCAGAGGTAGGAGGATCGCCGTGCGTTCAAGGCCACCCTGAGACTACAGAGTTAAATCCAGGTCAGCCTGGACCAGAGTGAGACCCTACCTCGAAAAACCAAAAAAAAAAAAAAAAAAAGAATACTCATGGGAGACACTGGCCATCAACCTCTGGCCTACACATACACACACACACACACACACATATGCACACATGCATGCATACATGGATTCACACATATACATGACAAGGAAAAAAAACCCAAAATACATTTCTTTAATCTTATATTTAAAAATATAATAAAGACATTTATGCTACAAATGCCTGAAAGTGAGCCCTTCCAGAAAACAGGATCCTTCCTCAGTTATTTTTTTCCATAAATTTAGAGAAACCATCACAATCAATGCAAAAGTGGTGGCACCAGTACTTTTGAAGAACCAAAGCAGTGAATGAGAAGCTTTTAAATACTGGTATTAAATATAACATACAAAGTGACAGAATAAAAGCATACAAAATATTTCATAAATCTGTAACACTGTAGCTCCCCCCTTTTTCCTTTGTTAGAAGAAGTCTTTTTAGTTGTCTTCTCACTATAAGGTGAACTTCACCAGCTCCTCGGCTGCTCACCTGTTACAGAAGATGCTGAGGGCTCCATGTGGACTACAGTGACATGGCAGGCAAAGGCCAGAAGTGTGATTCAGGTAAAAGCCCTCCTTGCAGGTTTCACAGTGAAGACCCTCATAACCTTGCTGACACTCACACTGCCCTGTGGTTTGATTGCAATGCTTCACATCCAGGCTTCCAACCCCAGAGCAGTTACACACATACTCTGAAAAAGAGCAGAAAGGAACATTATCACTATGATGCAATGTCTTCTTAGTCAAATGAATTCCCATTTTTAAATATAAGCATTGTGACAAATTTTTAAGTCAAAATAACAGTACCTCCAATTCTTTCTATTGTTTAGTTTATTTAAATTAGGAAATGTAAAACAGTAGAGTGTAAAAGTTCAATATAACTCATATTGCATTTTGTTTGTTTTTTAAATTTTATTTATTTGTGTGTGTGTGTCAGCGCAAATGAATGCTATACATATGCCACTTTGTGTTCAGTATTATATGAGTTCTAGGGCATCAAATCTGGGCCAGCAGGCTTTGCCAAATACCTTTAAGCACTGGACCATCTCCCCAGTCCCTACAGTTCATAACTTTAAAACTGACAATGTCAAAGTTCACTATAATACTCCACATCTCCTACTTCCTTACCCTAAACCCAACTGTATGTGTGATTAGTTCTTCTGAAGTGGAAGCCTCCATAGGCAGGCTCAATCTACTACGGCTCTTGAAGTATATGATAGAAATGACAACATGGTAAATAACAAGTAACTCCACTACATAATAGAAAATGTTCACATGATTAACTTTAGTAAAGTACACAGGTCATACAAGATTGTGTCATAGAGTGAATCAGAAGTTAAATGCTCCATCCAGGAAGAAATTTGATTAAGATTTTAAGTTGGGGAAACAATAAATCCACAGAAGAAAGTTTCATAGTTCATCCTTACAAAAAAAAAAAAAAAAAAAAAAAAAAAAAAAAACAATCATGAGCCAGACATGGTGGTGCACACCTTTAATCCCAGCACTCAGGAGGCAGAGGTAGGAAGATTGTCGTGAGTTTGAGGCTACCCTGAGTCTAAATAGTTAATTCCAGGTCAGCCTGGACCAGAGTGAGACCCTACCTCAAAAAACAAACAAACAAAAAACCCAATCATAATTCAAATATTTTCCCAAATTAAAAGATTTAGAGCATAATCATTTGGCGTAGGTATGTTGCAAACTGTCCTTT
Source organism: Jaculus jaculus (assembly GCF_020740685.1). Lineage (NCBI taxonomy): Eukaryota > Metazoa > Chordata > Mammalia > Rodentia > Dipodidae > Jaculus > Jaculus jaculus. Next base: position 133,707,162 of record NC_059102.1, on the reverse strand, counting down.
GGATGCTAATAATTTAGAAGCCCTCGTATTAGCTATTTAATGCAAACATTCACTTAAGAGTTTTTGCTAGTATTTCTACTCATTTTATCAAGAGGAAAATATTTCAACATATCAACAGGGGACTTTGTAAGCAAAAGATGTATATAAAACCAACTATAAAAATAAAACTGCATATATTCTAGGACCCAGCTTCATTCCTAAATATTAATGAACGTTAATGAAAGAACCCAAAAGTTTCTATGGTAATAATTATACTTATAAACATGTAAGGCTCTATATAAAAAGACTTGATACAAATAAAAACTTTGTCTTTATAAAATATAGTTAGTATTATTCTAATTATTTCATAAAAAGTTACTGAAAAACTCAGTCTACACAAGTCATTATAAGAGCATTTGCTTCTCTATTCTAGAAAAAAATTTAGCTTTAAAATTCCCTATGTGATCACAAATATCATATCCATACAAGTTAAAACAAAGAATTCCCAAGCTTTTTTAGTTCCTAAGCTTTCACATCAGCCTATTTCTCCATACTTCTTTTAATTTATAAATAGGAAAATATCTTGATGTATGATTTATTTTTGTATATTTCAAGCATTGGTATTGAATTACAAAACCTAATGGAGAGGTTTTTAGTTACAAGTTTAGGAAAGGAATCAGCTTTGCTTGAAAATCAGGACTTTTGGGGCTAGAGAGATGGCTTTACCAGTTAAGGCACTTGCCTGCAAAGCCAAAGGACTCAGGTTCAATTCCCCAGGGACCCACATAAGCCAGATGCACAAGGAGATGTAGACATCTGGAGTTCTTTTGCTGGAGGCCCTGGTGCACCCATTCTCTCTCTCATCTGTCTCTATTCCCCTGCCTATTTATGTTGTTTGTTTGTTTTTATTTATTTGAGAGCGACGGACAGAGAGAAAGAGGCAGATATATATAGAGAGAATGGGCACACCAGGGCCTCCAGCCACTGCAAACTAACTCCAGATGCGTGCACCCCCTTGGGCATCTGGCTAACCTGGGTGCTGGGGAATTGAGCCTTGAACTGGGGTCCTTTGGCTTCACAGGCAAGCACTTAACCACTAAGCCATGTCTCCAGCCCCCCTGCCTATTTCTGTATCTCTCTCTAAGATAAATAAATACAAATAAAATAATTTTAAAAATCAAGACTTTTATTTGGGGTCTGAAGGACAGCTAAGTTTTAGAGCACTTATCTAGCAAGTATAAGGCTCTAGGTTCAATTCACAGCACCACAAAGAAAAAGACTTATTTTTCCCCTAGGTGTATATAAGAATGACATTTATTTGACAGAATTATATTTTTGGATGTGTGTGTGGTGGTTTTTGTATATACTGAAGCTATGTTCAGAGGTTTGTAATCCTTTCAATAAAAAGTCAATGGCAAGACCTTTGCCTCTCCAAAAATGACCAATACACTTAAAATAACAATTTTATTTGAAATTTGGTAGAATCAATGTTCTTAACCATTGAGATATAATTAGCAATATTTTAAATTTTTAATTGACCCCAGAACTCAGATTTTTTTTAAAGATCTGTTTTTTAAGTATATTTTATTTATTTGTTTGTTTGAGAGAAAGAAGGGGAGAGGGAGAGGGAGAGAGAGAGCGAGAGAGCGAGCAAGCGAGAGAGAGAGAGAGAGAGAGAATAGGTGCACCAGGGCCTCCAGCTACTGCAAACAAACTCCAAATGCATGCACCCCCTTGTGCATCTGGCTTACGTGGGTCATGGAGAATCAAACTGGGATCCTTTGGCTTTGCAGGAAAACACCTTAACCACTAAGCCATCTCTCCAGCCCAAGATCTGAGTTTTTTTCAGTAGAGTTCAAATGGGTAAAACTCCAGTATCAAATTCATTGATTTGTTATTTCTATAGAGTAAACCCAATCTCTTCAGTACCTCCAACATACTCATTAGTTCTATCTCTGAACCTTTGTTAAATCTGTGCTGGTCTGAAATGTTATTTTTCACATATCCAAACTTATCTCTCATTTCAAGAAAAAGCTGAATTTACTCCATCATAAACTCTATTGCCTTTACTGTGAATCATAACACCATCTACTACCTTTAACTCTCATATGAGACTAATTTAAAGAGGCAATAAAGCAAAAGAGACTGTAGAGGCAGGCACTCAGCTATGGTTTAAAACCCTGCATTCTTACTAACTTTATAACCTTAGGCAAGTTAGTTAACCCCTTGTGTTTCCTTTTCTTATCTGTACATAGGGCATAATGGTAACATCTAGGTCATAGCCCCAAAGTGGAGTCTGAAAAACAGCAACAGCTAGCATGAAAGCTACAAAAAAGAGGGATATGATGCAGGTAACACAAATATAATTCAGACATTTGATTCATAGCTCACAGCTTTGTTATATGCCCTATGGATGAAATCAGTTTTGGACAGTATTTGGGAAACAGAATTAGTACTGTGTTATGCATGTAGAAGACAACTTTTTTTTGACTCACCTAGATAGAATGCAAGAGAATATTCTACGTATAATGGGTTCCAAACATGACTATCATATATGCTTACAAACACAGAGCTGAAAACAAAAGGACATAAGATAGAATTTTAAAGAAGAATGAAAAATGATTATTTACTGGATATTTACACAACCATGATAACAGGTTGAATGGCAAATACTTCTTGAATACAATTCCAATCCGGTGGTTAGAAAAGGGCTGATGTATCAAAGCAGAGATGCAGCACTATGTTCATACTTCTATTGAAAGCAATCAAAGACAAGGAAGTGTGAACAAAGCACCACAAGTGTCAGAGAACATGTGCATCTTCTTACATAACAAACCCTAGAACCTCAGACTCTATCCCAGTGACTGACCTCAAATCAAGTGACCCATGCTGAGTGAAGTGTGAGCAACTGCAACAACTGTAATATAGTTTCTGTATTCATTATGTCAGGATAATTTATTACGTTGTAAGTAAAATACCAAGCCTCCCAAAGTTCTATACACTAATGTGGAACCAGACAAAAGTTAATGCAGAAATAATGCAATTCCTTTAATAGAGAGCTGGTAAAATGAAAATGAAGAAAAGGATATTTCAATTAATAACAGCAATGGGATAGACCTATAGCCAAAGACCACAGAGGAAGTGCTGACATTTAATGAGGTTGAATCAGACACCAGAGCTATACAAAGGAGTCTGTGACATGATTAATGCCAAGCCACCAGTGCAGATATTAATGGGAATGAAATAACATGAAAAAAAACACCAAAAGCTAACTATAGACAATATGGATGAAATGTCAAAAAGTTCAGTTACCTAAGAGTAAACATGGAATAAATCTTTTCAAAGAGCACATTACCTTTCAATGCCCTGTAATTACTGAGAAAAAAATTTTATTTTGAGGCAAGCCCAACAGATGTGCCTTTTTGTTTTGCAAGAGCAAGAGCAAGTGAGAAAGATAATTGGCATGCCAGGGGCTCCAGCCACCACAATCAAACTCCAGACACATGTGCCCTTTGGTACTTATGTGTGATCTTGCACATTTGAGTCATCTTGTGCATCTGGCTTACATGGGACCTAGAGAGTTTAACATGGGTCCGTAGGCTTAACAGGCAAGCACCTTAACAGATAAGCCATCTCTCCAGCCCTTGAGAAGATTTTATAAAGAAATAATTAAAGAGTAATGTAAATATTCACAGAGAGACTAAAATCTTGGGCAATCTTTTTTTCTTTTGTGTTGTCTGGTTTCTGAAGAACAATGAAACAAAGTCATTTGAATCCTGAAAAAGAGTAAAAAACTGAAATCTGGTGTCAAACTGTTTTAACTATTTGGCAATAGAAAGGCCCATAAAAAAAGACAGCAGATCTCCTGAAAATTTGAATTTATGGATGATTCTAGCATAAAAGTCAAAGGAATCATTGAATCTATATCTTCAAGTATTTTTTTAAACCAAGGATCAAGAGATGAATTTTTTTTTTTTTTTTTTTGGTTTTTCGAGGTAAGGTTTCACTCTAGCCCAGGCTGACCTGGAATTCACTATGGAGTCTCAGGGTGGCCTCGAACTCACGGCAATCCTCCTACCTCTGCCTCCCGAGTGCTGGGATTAAAGGCGTGAGCCACCACGCCTGGCAAGAGATGAAATATTTTTAGCAAAAGGGAAGAAGGGAAAGGAAAAGGGAGAGAAGATGGGAAGGAGGAAGGGAGGAGGGAGAGAAAGAAAGAGGAAACAGACGAGGTTATGGGACAGTGGATAAAGTACTGTTGCACAAGAATGAGGACTATGTTCAGACCCCAGCACCTACATAAATGCCAGGTGGGCATGCCTATAAGCCCAGTACTGGGGATGTGGTGACAGAGGATACATTTGGTCAAGGTAACTAATTAGACTAGCCAACTTGCTGGGTTCAAGTGAGGCTCTGCCCCAGTTTAAGAGAGAGATAGTCGGTGTGGTGGCACATGCCTTTAATCCTAGCACTTGGGAGGCAGAGATGGGAGGATTGTTGTGAGTTCCAGGTCAGCCTGGGCCAGAGTGAAACCCTACCCCCCCCAAAAAAAAGAAGGGAGAGAACAATTAAGAAAGACACCCAACATCAACTTCTGGCCCACACATACGCACATGTGCACACACACACACACAGGAACACACATATCCTCATACACCATGCACACATACATAAGCAAGCAAAGAATAGAAGGAAACAAATTGCCAATGTTATTACAAGTTTTGTAAGTGTCCCTTCTACATATAAACACTTAATATTGTTAGGAGATTCTCTTTTATTATACTAATGACCTTTTTCTGGGGGACTTTTCTCACATTGAGAAAAATTTTCTCTTCATCCAACTTTTAATCATCTATGCTCCTGCTCAGTAACATCTCTATTATATCAACCAGGAATGGTGACATAGGCTTATAATCCAAAATACTCTGTGAGGCTAAGGCAGGAAGATCACAAATTTGATGCCAGCTTTCAGACTCTGTCTAAAAATAAAAAGTAAAAAGAGAGCTGGGGATGTAGTTCAATGGTAGGGTGCTTTTCCCAGCATGTACAAAGTCTTGAGTTCAGTCCCCAGTGCTAAGTACCACATACACAAAGAAAAGGTCCATTATATTTTCTACAGAATGTTCAGTGTGTTCAAGCCTTTGAGCTACTTTACAATAAAGATGTAAGTTTTTAAAAAATCCAGTGGAGCCAGGTGTGGTGGTGCACATCTATAGTCTTAGCACTGGGGAAGGGGAGACAGAAGAATCATGAATTCAAAGCCAGTTTCTGGCACATAGCATATTCAAGTTAACCTAGACTGGGTTCTTCTCTCTCCCTCCTGTGGTTCCTGCCCTCTCCTCTTCCTGGGTTCTCTTCTTCCCCCAAATAGTCTCCTCTTCTGCTTTCATGTCATATGTATTTCATTTCTCTCTCTTTCCCTTCCGTTAAGATCTATTACTCTCCTTCCATGACTCCCTGTATAGTTTCATAATCTAAACATGCTCACACACACACACACACACACACACACACACACACAAACACACATACACACAAACACACACAGAGTTTTAAATCTAGACTCAATAGATAATAAAAAATATGCAGTATTTGTCTTTCTGAGTGTGGCTTTTTCACTTAACAAAATGATTGCCAGTTCTACCCATGTTCTTGCAAATGTTCCTGAAATTTTCATTTTTCCTCACACAGCTGAATAAAATTACATTGTGCATATGTATCATATTTTCTTGCTTTTTTTGTTTGTCTTTCAAGGTAGGGTCTTGCTCCAGCCAAGGCTGATCTGGAACTCACTATATAGTCTCAGGGTGGCCTCAAACTTATGACAATCCTCCCACCTCTGCCTCCCAAGTGTTAGGATCAAAGAATGCACCACCACACCTAGCTGTATCATATTTTCTTGATCATTCATCTGTTGATGGACATCTAAGTGGTTTCATTTCCTAGATATTATAAACAGTACCACAGTGAAAATGGATGTGCAATTATCTCTAATATTATGACATAAGAGTTCTTTTGTTAGATACCCAAGAGTGGTATAGCTGGGTCATATAATAATAGTTCAACTTTTAATTTCTTTTTTTTTCAAGGCAATGATTTTTATTACTTTTACTCTATCACAAATTTACAAATATAGACTCACTGAAAAAAAAGTATTTAAATAAGAAGTTCATGAATGTTTACAGCCTAAGTACTTTCATTTGTAATCTTACCTTAAATATCTCAACTTCACTACTTTGGCATAGTCAGACAGTTAAAAATATTTTTAAACTATTTGAGTTTCAGAATATAAAATAGTTGTAATTTAATAAGTTTTGTTATGAAAATTCATGTAGCAATTCTCAAAATATTGAAAAAATTGTTTTATGAAAGCTGCAATCATATCATAGCAACTATTTCCTTTCAGAACACATCTTCAAAAGGCACAGACCAATTACTAGTATTTACTGAAAGACAGACAGTATACTGAGTTTTGTCATTCCAGTCATCTACCATTACCTCAGATCTGAGCTAACAGAAGGTCAGAGGTAGGAGGACATGGTTTCCAACTGGCTCCCTCAGGGCAGTGGTTTGCTCCATCAATCACATCCGCCAAGACAGGATGACAAGATGTAAGGAAGAGATTGCAGGTCTGTCCTACACCCTCCTTTACCCACTTGGGTATACTTTTCACGCCAAAATAACTGTCCCCTGACCCCCTAAGAAAACCACAAGACACCAAACTTAAAAGGCCAAGACCAGCCATCAATTGCCCAGGTATGATGAAGTACTGGTGTTACTGGTTTTGAGCCTGAAGATGGGACCAAGCTTTTCTTTTCTGGAATCACATCTCTATTTAAACTACTTGGTGACTTAACAGTGCTACATATTCCAAGAATGTGGACATATGGATGGATGTCTGACATAAAAAGCAAAATTAAATTTCAAAATCAATACAAATGACCTTATAGTCAGGTTATACTTCTCATTCAATGGGGTTCATAATCTAGCACTGATCATACCAGCTGCCATTCTGAGCACTCCTATTATTTTAAAACAAAATTCATCTATTCTTTGTGATATAGTTCACTTAACAGTAATGTTCAATACTAACTCAAGCACTACACTGAATGAATCAGTATTTTTTTTAATGTTTTTTTTTTAATTTTTATTTATTTGAGAGCGACAGACACAGAGAGAAAGACAGATAGAGGGAGAGAGAGAGAATGGGCGCGCCAGGGCTTCCAGCCTCTGCAAACGAACTCCAGACGCGTGCGCCCCCTTGTGCATCTGGCTAACATGGGACCTGGGGAACCGAGCCTCGAACTGGGGTCCTTAGGCTTCACAGGCAAGTGCTTAACCGCTAAGCCATCTCTCCAGCCCTGAATCAGTATTTTGAAGTACTAACTGATAAATTACTTGATTCCATATACTAAACAAAAGAAAATTTTAAGGCTATTTTGTGATTTCAAAATATTGGAAATCTATCTTAACTTTGTATTATTTCACTCAATTCTCAGTTGAGGGTTTCCTTTTAAAAAAGAAAAGGACAGTGGGACATTGTTAGATACTGTTTTCTCTTACTAAAAGTAATCCATCAAAAATATCCCAAAATACAAAAAAGAAAATGGCTGTAACCTATCCAAAATATAAATTTCAGGTCTCCAATAATGGGCACCTTTGGGGTACTTATTCCAGTTTTAAAATAGCAGCTTTAAAAATTAAGGTAACATTTCTTTTTTTTTTATTGGTTGTTCTACTGATGGAGCTGGTTCAAGTCCACAAGTGTGGGTTTAGACTTACAGAAGTCTACTTTTGATTTATTAAGAAACCCCCATACTAATTTCCACAGTGGCTACACACGTTTACATTTCCACCAGCATTGTTATAAGGGTTCCTCCTACCCTACATCCCTGCCACCATTTGTTACCCTTTGCTGTTTCATTGATGATAGCTGTTCTGACTATGGTGAGATAGACTCTCAGAAGAGTTTTAATTTGCCTTTCTATAATAGCCCACCATAGCAGACAGCTTCAGGTTTGCTGAGATGAACTTTCTGACCAGACACAGCTATGGAGGAAGGGATATTTATTGAAGTTTACAGATCCAGGGGAAGTTCCATAATGGCAGAAGAAGCTGACCTGCTTCCACAGGACAAAGCAGACAGAGAGAAGCACAAGCCAAAAAGCCAAAAGCCACATAGCACACTTTAGGAACTCTAGCTAGGCACACTTTTCATATCTTTAGATTGAAATCTGAAACCCACCACCACACCTTAAGATCCACCCAGTGACACTGCCTCCAGCCAGATGTCTGCAGATACAAACTACAAACAATACAGAACTGAATATATTGGGGGCCATCTATTCAAACTGCCACACCCACTTTCTGATTGGATGATTTAGGGGTGGTGGTTGATGTTTAGTGTTTATATTTCTTCACTGTGGAAGAAGGAATGAAAAGATTGTAAGAGCTACAGGGTGGACACTGTTTGCCCCATTGAGACTGCTTGGTGCATTCATACCACAATGAATACCACCAACCCCACTAAGGAGGTCCTCAGTGGAACGGGGGCAGGGGAGAGGAGATATAATAATATAAACTGATGGGAATATGACCAATATGTTCAACTGTAAAGTTCATCATAATAAAAATAATTTTTAAAAATAATATTCTTTATACTTTTTTATATAGTCCAGATATTAATGCCCTATCTGAAATGTACTTGGCAATATTTTTTCAGTTCTGTAGGCTATCTCTTCACTATGTTGATTGTTTCCTTTGCTGTGCAGAAGTTTGTAATTTCATTTCATCTCATGTCTCAATTCTTGGGGTTAGTTGTGTGCTATTGGAGTCCTTTTCAAAAGTCCTTGTCACTGGGTATGGTGGCACATGCCTCTAATCCAAGCACTTGGGAGGTAGAGATAGGAGGATCATTGTGAGTTCAAGGCTAAGATTAGATGGAGAATTTCAGGTCATCCTGGGCTAGAGTGAGAACCTACCTCACAAAACAAAACAAACAAAAATGTCCTTGTCTATACCTGTATCTTGAAGTGTTTTTCATTTGTGTTTTCCTGTAGTAGTTTCAATAATTCAGATCTTACATTAAGGCAATTTTGTGCATAGTGAAAGATTTGAGTGCAGTGTTATTCATCTACATGTGGAAATCCAGTTTTCCCAGTATCATTTGTTAGCAGGCTGTCTTTTCTCCAATGTATGCTTTTGACACCTTTATAAAAACTTAGGTGACTATACAGGTTGGAGAGATGACTTAGAAGTTAAGGCACTTTCCTGACATGCATAATGACCTGGGTTCAATTCCCCAGTACCCACTTAAAGCCAGATGCACAAAGTGGTGCATGCATATGAAGTTCATTTGCAGTGGCTAGAGGCCCTGGCACACCCATTCTCATTCTCTTTCTCTTTCCCTCTCTCTTCCTCTCTCTCTCTTTCTCTCTCTCTCCTTGCAAATAAATAAAGTTAAAATTTTCTTAATAAACTTAAAATTAAAAATTACCTAATACTGTAGGGTTATTTCTGAATTTTCTATTGTATTCCATTCTGATCCCTTAATTACTGAATAGTAATTCCATTCATGTTTTCCAATATCCTCAAATGGCATTATATATTAGAACACAAGCCAGGTGTGATGGCACATGCCTTTAATCCCAGCACTCAGGAGGCAGAGGTAGGAGGATCACTGTGAACTCAATGACACCCTGAGACTACATAGTGAATTCCAGGTTAGCCTATACTAGAGTGAAATCCTACCTCCAAAAGCTACATACATACATACATACACACACACACACAATCACTGTTTTAGCCTATTCTTAAAGTTTTCAATATTCCTTATATTCAGAAGACATAAAATATACTGCAGTTTTTATCATCTTCTATTCAACCTTAAATTAGCAAAAAGCAAAGGGCTAGGAAGATGGTTAAGTGAATAAAGCACTTGCCATGCAACTCTAAGTAACTGACTTCAGGTCCTCAGACTCCACATAAAAGCCAGAAGTTATAGAAGGCTTCTGTAATCTCAGTGAGCCTATGGCAAGAAAGGAGGCAGAGACAGGAGAATTTCCTAGTAGCTCACAGAGTGGTGAACTAGCAACTCTGCCTCAAACAAAGTAGAAGGCAAGAATCACCCCTAAAGTTGTTCTCCTGCTGGCACACATGCACCATGGCACAAGAGTGCCTGCACTTATATACTCACACTCACACACACACACACACACATACCAAATAAATATATTTTTTAAATTAGGGCTGATGAGATGGCTCAGCAGTTAAGAGTACTTTGTGTGCAAGCATAAGGTCTGAGGAAGCTGAAAGATCACTCAAGTTCAATTCCCAGAACCTACCTAAACAGATGGGCATGGCCACATGTCTGTAATCAAAATCCTATAGGAAAGTAGAAATCTGATGATCACCAGAACTCATACAAAAAAACCCACAAAACAAACAAACAAACCCAGCAAGATCCTGTATCAATAAGAGACTCCAGCTCAAATAAGAATGGGCAGAAGAGTGATGTAGCAGGACACTATCTTCGGCTGTGGCCACCTAAGGCAAGCGTACCTCTCCACAGGACAGTGAAGACCCTGTAAGCAAGTGTGTGGAGTGCCATATCGACACATGTATATACAACACACACATGTGCACACGTACAAAGAAATTAGCAAAGAGAGCCAAGAATGATATTGTATGTCTTTAATCCCAGCATTTGAGAGGCTGAGGTAGGAGAATCACCATGAGTTTGAGGCCAGGCTGGGGCTAAAGAGTGAGTTCTGTGCCAGCCTGAGCTAGAGTAAGACCCCATCTTGAAAAAAAGAAAAGAAAAATTAGCAAAAAGTAGAATACATTTAAAATATACTGAGTTCAGTAAATGTAACTAAAATTTAAAACATTCAACTTAGCTTTACTAAATTTAAATTTATGTGAAAATTCTAAAAATTTATCCATATGAATCATAAGCAAAGTATGCTAAAATATACTTTTATATTAAAATAATTATAAGGACTGAAGATGTATAGTTAAATGGTAGATCACTAGCCAAATACACACAAGTCCCTGGGTTTAATCTGTAGCACTACAAACAAACAAATAAATGACATAATTTTTCAAGTTATTTTTCAAAGTAACATCAGGGTTATGAGTACAGCTCAGTGGTATAGCACTTGCCTAGCACATGTGAGGCCCTGGATTTGGTCCCCAGCATAGAAAAAAAAAAAAAGTGCCACCAAATTTTTGCTGCTGATTTGGAGACACAGTCTCAAACAGTCCAGGCTGATCTCAAACTTAATACACAATCAAGGATGACCTTGAACTTTTGATCCTCCTGCCTCTACCTTCTGAGTGCTGAGGTTACAGGTAGGCATCACCAGATGCAGCTTTTTAACTTTTTAAAATTTATTTGAGAGTGGGGAGGAGGTAAGGGGCAAATACAGAGAATGAGCACTAGGGCCAGTAGCCACTGCAAACAAACTCCAAATGCTTGTGCCAAAATGTGCATCTGGCTTTATGTGGGTACTAGGGAATTGAACCTGGGTCCTTTAGCTTTGCAGGCAAATACCTCAACTGCTAAGCCATCTCTCCAGCTCCAGATGCCATTTTATGTGGTGCTGGAAATTGAACCCAGAGCTTCATCCATGCTAAGCAAGTACTCTACCAACTGTTACACACATTTAGCCCACAACCCACTTTTTAATTTTTTTAAGTATTCCTTAATATAGAAGAAAGATTTTCCTCCAAAACTTCAAAACGTCTATAAATTGTATACATCTAATTGACATTCAAACAACACTTTAGTATCTCCATTAGGAAAACATTAGTTTTTGAGTCAATATCTAGACATCATTTATAGTTATGCAGATACAGTTTATTGTTACATGAAATAGGATGATTGTAGGATATAAAACACTTGAGGAGGTTTACAAACATTCTCTTATTATATCAGTCATGTCGGTACTTATCATACTGTAGCAATCATTAATATTTGACTATCCATACTATATGTAGTATATTTTACCAGAAAAGCATAATCAGTAAGTATATTATCTAAATATTTGTCAGCACTAACCATTCCAATTCTACATGCAAACTAGAAATGCTAGCTCCTACCTGTATTGACAGCCTTAGAAGGCTGAAACAAGAAGATTGCTGGGTATACAAGGCCAATATGGTCTACACAGTGAGTTCCAGCCTAGCCTGAGTTATAGAGTAAGCTCTTGTCTCAAAAAAACAAGCAAACAAATAAATTTAAAAAATTCTAAGTGAAAAAGAGATAGTACTTATTAGACAATTTAGAACCACAATCTGATTTGTAAAAGCAAACAGAAGTAGTCCCACCCTCTACCCACACATTGCAAACACTATAAGATCATCCACTGAATGGAAGTCAAAAGGCAAGCTGCAACAGGTATAGCTCAGTACTAGAGGGTGTAGTTCATAAACTGGAAGCCTTAGTTCAATCCTCAGCACCCAAAGATGATAGATGACAGATAGATAGACAGACAGACAGGAGGATGAATGGATAGATGATACATATAGGCAGGCAAATAAATAGGCAGACACATACATTTACAGATAATAAATTGCTATGTCTTAACTAGCTAACAAATAGATAAAAGCTGACATTCATAATTGCTGGAAAGGATACTGAACAACTCAAACTTTAAAAAATTACTATTGTAAGTACAAAACAATATCAACATTTTGGAAAAGATTTTGACAATTTGCACTCCCAGAAATTTATCCGAAAGAAAACACATATTCACAACAACGCTTGCATACAAATTGTTGTAGCAGTTAAACTCATAATCACAACCTGGAAAGCATCCAAATGTCCTTCAACTGGTGAATTAATAGACTATGGTAGTGACACAATAACAACCAAATAAAAGGGAATAAACCACTGTCAGGCATGAAAGTGATGAATTTCAAATGCACTATGCTAAATTTTAAAAAGGCACATTCTGGGATGGAGAGATGGCGTAGTGGTTAAGGCACTTGCTGGCAAAGACAAAGGACCCAGGTTCAATTCCCCAGTATCCATATAAGCCAGATGCACAAGATGGCACATGCATCTAGAGTTTTTTTTTTGCAGTGGCTAGAGACCCTGGTGTGCCCATTCTCTCTGTATCTGCTCCTTTCTCTTTTTCTCTCAAATAAATAAATAATTTTTTTGTTGTGTTTTGAGGTAGGATCTCACTCTAGCTCAGGTTGACCTGGAATTCATTATGTCATCTCAGGGTGCCTCGAACTCATGGCGATCCTCCTACCTCTGCCTCCGAGTGCTGGGATTAAAGGCATGCGCCACCATGCCCAGCTCAAATAAAATATTTTTTAAAAGCCAGATTCAAGATGGACATCATATGACTCTATTTACATGATGTTTTTGGAAAAGGCAAAACTATTATGGCAAAAAATTGCAAGGACTTTCCAGGAGTTGTGGGTAGGAAGAAAGAAAGGCTAACTACAAAGGAGAAACAACAGCATTTTCAGATGGCAATGAAAATGTTTTGCATGTTGGTTTATGCATTTGTCTAAGCTAATAGCACTGAGAAGAAAATGAGCAGATTTTGTTGGTTGTATATTTAAAATTAAGTAATATAAAGAAAGGAGGTCTTACTAGATTGAATATTTAAATTTCACCAGCAGATGCCTTGGTGTGCACACGCAACTTAAACTAGACTGTGTTAACATAGTTAGCATAGGACCCAATTAATATCTAATCCTTTTAAAGTCAAAGTTACAATTAGAGGGAAGTGATTAATGTTTCAGTTGATAATTGCATAAAGAACTGTGAATATTCTAGCACTTAAAGTGCAATTTAACTAAAAGGAATTGAATCTCTTTTTTTTTCCTTTAGCTTCAACTTAATTTTGGGTTGTAATGGCCACTATGCAAAATAAGAGAGAAGTGATAGAAATGAAAGATAAAGATGTATAGGATTCCCATCCTTTTTAAAATATTTTGTTTTTATTTATTTATTTATTTGACAGAGAAAGAGGGAAGGAGAGAGAGAGATAATGGGTGTGCCTCCAGCCACTGCAAACAAACTCTAGAGGAATGAGCCCCCTTGTGCAACTGGCTAACGTGGGTCCTGGGGAGTTGAACCTGGGTCCTTTGGTTTGCAGGCAAATGCCTTAACCGCTAAGCCATCCCTCCAGACCTCCCATCCTTTTTTTCATACATACTTGTTTATTTCCCTTTGAGATACAGCTTTAAAAATCCAAACTGTTCATCCATAGACCATAAAGTGCCTGCAAGAACCACTGTGGAATCTTTAGAGTCTAGCCAACACAGAACCTCAACCTATTTCATCCACAGACCAGGAAAGGGCATAAATCTAGCACAATTGAATCTATCCAGTCTAGCCAACACAGAATTTCAAAGACCAGGAAAGTGCATACATGTGTTGCACCGTGGAATCTATCCAATCTAACCAACACAGAACTTCACCCTTTTTCGGAAGCTTACAATATAATTTACAGAAAACATCTCTTCTGTTTTTCAAATTGAAGAAGAAAGAAGGATTTCTCAGCACTTAAGGTACTTGCCTGCAAAACCTCACAACCTGGGTTCAATCCCCCAGTACCAATGTAAAGCCAGATTCACAGAGTGACACATGCATCTAGAGTTTGTTTGCAGTGGCTGAAGGCCCTGGTATGTCCATTCTCTGCCCCCCATCTTTATTTCTCTCTCTCTCTCCTTGCAAATAAATAAATAAATATGTAAAAAATTGAAAAAAGAAAGATGAGTATCAAATCAAGGAACACTTAATTCAACCTGATTATCCATCAGATGTTTTTTAAGAAACCAAGAGTATATTAACTATATGTCTGAATGCATGGTGTATTTTAAAATGTGCTTTTTATTAGGACCATATTTCATGTTTGTAGGTTTGGAGAAAATAAATCTCAGAAAGGCCTCATTCTAGGGAAAAGGAATTAGAAACAGTTTTTATTTGATAAAAAGTCTTACTCTAACATAACACTGATACTCAAATTACATTTCACATTTATGTCATACTAGGGTAGGATCATAAATATGTGAAAAACTGGGAAATTTAATATTAAAGGTGATGAGTTGTTTGAGTTAAACCAGGCTTTATAGAAATGTGGAAAGTTTTAAAGCCACCTCTTACACAGAAAAGCTTTAAGTTTTACTTCTTAAAAGAAAAATGTATCCACTGGATTGCCTAACCACAATTTACTATAGAAAAATATTTATTCTGATTTATGACAGGCATATGAAAATACTGAAGCAACACAATCCAAATTTTGTAGAAGTTTCTGTTTTACGCTTATGTCTGTACTTCACTTACTGCCAGCTTTCCACAGTTCAAAGGCAATTCATTTCATTAATGAGACAAGGTGACAAGATCTGACAAGGTAACAGCTAGCTTTTACTGTTATAGTGACAATGATATTACTAGTCATTGAGCATGTCCTACACATGTATGAGGTATCACACTAGAACTGTGCACAAATGGCCTCCTTAGTTCTCCACGACAATTTTATGATGTAGGCATCTTGAATGAGAAATCTGAATCTCAGAAAAATGAAATGAGCCATACTTACTAAGACTGGAGAAATTAAAAAACAGTATCAGACAGACCAAGGACACCTTAAAGTTATACACTTTGCTAATTAACTCGTTCTGTGACCTTCAATAAGTCTTAGTGCTCTGCGTTGTTGATCTGATTTTTAGCATCTCTCATAAAAAAAAAAAAAAAAGGTCAAAGTATCTTTGGCAACATGTGCTACTTTTTGTTGTTGTTGTTTGGTTTTTCAAGGTAGGGTCTCACTCTAGCCCAGACTGACCTGGAATTCACTATGTATTCTCAGGGTGGCCTCGAACTCACCACGACCCTCCTATCTCTGTCTCCCAAGTGCTGAGATTAAAGGTGTGCACCACCACACCTGGCCAAATGCTGCTTTTGACTCATAAAAGTTTGCTTCACCAGCTGGGCATGGTGGTGCACATGCATGCGCGCACGTGCACACACACACACACACACACCATGAAAATAAATATTTTTTTAAAAAGTATGGTCCTAAATTTTATATGTGTCTCTTATCATAGTCTGAAAATACACAAAGTAAAATAGCAACTATAGAATTACTTTTGAGGATGAAATAATGGATGTATGAGATGGTACTTTTTTTTTCTTTTCCTTAATTAGTTATGGACATACTTAGTATGTAAATAGCATATGTTGATACCATCCTTTCCCTCATCCCTGTCCCTTTTTCAAAGAGATCTTCCTCACTGGGGATGTAGATCATCCACATGGGGATTGTGGATCATGCATTGTGGGGGCAGCCATTGGTTTTGAAGGAAAGGCAATGTCTCTGTGCATAATGTCCCAACTTGTGGCTCCTCTGGCCCCTCTTCCACAAAATTCTCTGAGCCATGTTGGATTCATTTAAGTCTATTTCAGTGATGGGCTCTTAGGAGCCTCTGGATCTCTGGCTTGGTAGGTGTTGAGTGTCCTCAGTGTCTATCTCCTTCATCCTTGTGCTGATATCAGGTTCACTGAGAAAGCAGCACTCTTGCTAACTTCCTCAGTTCCTCTGTGGTTTCAGCTGGGCCCTGGTAAAGTGTGATTTCCCTTCTCAGGTCCCACTCCCATCTGAAAAAGTGAAGCAGATTCTCAAACAGAGTGAAGTCAGCACAGGTTAAATGAGATATCCATCATTCGTTTAGACAGAATTTAATGGGTGTAAACCCTCTTGTAGCCCAAGATTAGTGGGAGCTTGATTTTGAAAAGCAAAATCATTATCTGGATATGATTCTGACTTGTTTCCCAGTTCCAGGTATGGGTTCCAGGAGCAGTTGGTTACCCACTATGGCTGTATGCCACTATTGTATTTTTGTGAGCATCACATCAGGTTGTTTGCTTCTGAGTAGCTTAGACCTTGAGTTGCTCAGACAGATATTGGCCACTTTCCCCCCGTAGCTCACATAGTGCCTTCTATGCTAGATGAGCTGTCTGGGGGACCAGCTATCTTCCAAATTCCAGCCCAGTCTCTCCATGTTTCATGCTGACATCTTATGGTGTCTTCAGCAATAGGGTCTTACCACTAACCTCTGGTGGGTAATCAAGTGCTCTGACAGAAGTCTGTCTTGTTTTGGGAAACCTTGTAGGTCTCTGATCAACAGCTCATTGTTGGTATTAACTGCATCCTAGTATTAGGAGTTACAGGCCAGCACCAAGGAAAAAGAAAGAAAATAGAGAAAAAAAAGAAACAGGAGAAATTTAAGGTTAGGTTTCATTTCACCTTCTCCAGGGCCCTTGGATTCAGGTGCTCCCCCTGAGCTCCTGTTGAGCATTCAACCTTTTAGTCTATCTTCCTGGATATAGGATGCTATGGTACCAGTTCCATTTGGGTTCAATTTTGTGTTCCCTCCTGCCAGCCCTTCTCCTCTGCTCAAGCACTACCCTCCCTATTGTCCAGGCCTTGAGATGCCTACTAGATATGTCAGCAATTAGGGCTGATCCAAATGAGCAAGACCATGTGATGACTCTTTCTGTGATTGTCCTGCTTAGAATGATCTGTTCTAAGTTTGACATTTTCTACAAATTTAATTGTGTCATTTTTTCTTACTGCTGAATAAAATTCCATCATGTAGATATATTACATCTTGGTTATCCATTCTTCCAATCATGGGCACCTGTGTTGATTCCAGTTCTTAGCTATTATGACTTGAACAGGTATAAACATGGTTGAGCAAATATCTCTGTACTGAGGCGTGAAGCTTTTAAGGCAAATGCCTAGTAAGGGAATAACTGGATCTGTTGGTAACTCTATATTCAACCTTTTTAGGCATCTCCATATTGATTTCCACAGTGGTTGTACCAGCTTACATTCCCATAAACAGTGAAGGAAGGTTCCTATTTCTTTTTAAAATTATTTTTGTTTATTTTTATTTATTTATTTGAGAGTGACACAGATAGAAAGAGGCTAATAGAGAGAGAGAATGGGCACACCAGGGCCTCCAGCCACTGCAAACAAATTACAGATACATGCACCCCCTTGTGCATCTGGCTTACATGGGTCCTGGGGAATCAAGCCTCGAACAGGGGTCCTTAGATTTCACAGGTAAGTGCTTAACCACTAAACCATCTCTCTAGCCCCAAGGTTCCTATTTCTTCACATTCTCGCCAACAATTTGTTTTCATTTGATTTTTTAATGTTTGCTATCCTTACTAGGGTAAGGTGGAATCACAAAGTTGTTTTAATATGCATTTCCCTGACGGGATGTTGAACATTTTCTTAAGTGTGTGTTTGCCATTTATATTTCTTCCTCTGAGAACTCCCTACTCAATTTTCTGCCCCATTTGTTGAGTGGGTTGTTTGATTTTTTTTTTAATTGTTTAGGTTTTTGAGTTCTTTGTAGATTCTATAAATTAGGCCTCTGTCCATTGTATAACTTGCAAATATTTTCTCCCATTCTATGGGTAATCTATTGGCTCTGTTTATGATATGTTTGTCTGTGCAAAAACTTTTCAGCTTCATGAGATCCCACTGATTGAGTGATTGTTTAAGTTCCTGATTTACTGGGTTTTGTTCAGGAAGTCTTGTGGAGAGTTCCTCCTATATTTTCTTCTAGTAGTAGAAGAGTTTCAGGTCTTATATTAAGGTCTTTGATCCATTTGGACTTCATTTTTGTGCATGGCAAGATGTGTAGGTCTAGTTTCATCTTTTTGCATATGGTTATCCAGTTTGTCCAGCACCATTTGTTGAAGATGCTGTCTTTTCTTTTGTCTATGTTATTGGGCCCTTTGTGAAAGACCAAGTACCTATAGTTACTTGACCTAAAGTCTGGATCCTCAATTCTGTCCTATTGGTCTATATTTCTGTTTTTATACCAGTACCATGCTGTTTTTGTTTTAAGCTGGGTGTGGTGGTGCACACCTTTAATCCCAGCACTCGGGAGGCAGAGGCAGGAGGATTGCCATGAGTTGAAGGCCACCCTGAGACTACATAGTGAATTCCAGATCAGCCTGACCTAGAGTGAGACTCTATCTCAAAAAACCAAAAAAGAAAAAAAGACTACTTATTTTTGTGTATTGATTTTGTATCCTGCTGCTTTGTTGAATGAATTAATCACCTTTAGGAGTTTTTAGTTGGAGGCTCTCAAGTCATTTATGTATAGGATCATGCTGTCTGCAAATAGGGCTAACTTGACTTCTTCCTTTTCAATTTGTATCCCCTTTATTTCTTTCTCCTGTCTTATTGCTTGGGCTAGGATTTCTAATAATGTGTTAAAGAGCAGGGGTGAGAGTGGGCACCCCATCTTGTTCTTGATCTCAATGGGAATTCCTTGAGTTTTTCCCCATTAAGTATTATTTGGGCTTTAGGTATTATATATATAGCCTTTATTATGTTGAGATATAAAGCATCCTTGCCTACTCTTTCCAACATTTTGATCATGAGGTGATGTTGTATTTTGTTGAAGGCCTTTTCTTAACCTACTGAAATGATCATGTGGTTTTTGTGATTAAGCTTATTTATGTGGTGTATTACATTGACAGATTTCCATATGTTGAACCAACCCTGCATTCCTGGGATAAAGCCTATTTCATCAAGGAGGATAATGCTTCTAATGTGTTGTTGAATTCAGTTTGTAAGGGCATTGTTCAGGATTTTTGTGTCTTAAGTTAAATAAGGGATATAGGCCTATAGTTTTCTTTTCTTTCTTCCTTTTTTTTTATTATAGGTAGTTTTCTTTTCTTGTTGTATTTCTGTCTGGTTTTGGTATTATGGTGATACAAGCTTCATAAAAGGAGTTGAGGAGCTTTCCCTGTTCTCTGATTATGTGGAACAGTTTGAAGAAAATTGGTTTCAGTTCTTCTATGAAAGTTTCATAGAATTCAACCGAGAAGCCATCTGGTCATGGATTCTTCTTTGGGGGGAGGTTTTTGATTACCTTTTCAATCTCAATGGGTATAATAGGTTTGTTTAGGAGATTAATCTGCTCTGAGTTTAGTTTTAATAGGTGGTATGTGTCCAGGAATATATCCATTTCTTCCAGATTATCCACTTTTGTGGAGTAGTGGTTTTGGAAGTAAGTCTTAATGATTCTTCCAATATCAGTTATGTCTGTTGTGATCTCTCCTTTTTCATTTCTAATTTTGTTAATTTCAAGCATCTCCTTTTTTTTTTTTTTTTTTTTTTTTTTTTTTTGGTTTCTCAAGGTAGGGTCTCACTCTGGCTCAGGCTGACCTGGAATTCACTATGTAGTCTCAGGGTGGCCTCGAACTCTCGGCAATCCTCCTACCTCTGCCTCCCGAGTGCTGGGATTAAAGGCGTGTGCCACCATGCCCAGCTCAAGCATCTCTTTTTCACTTGATCAAATTGTCCAGAGGTTTATCAATCTTGCTTATTTTTTTCAAAGAACCAGCTTTTTGTTTTCTTGTTGTTTTTTTTTTTAATTTCCAATTCATTTATTTCTGCTCTGATCTTGATTATTTCTTTCCATGTAAAGTTTTTTGGGTTGGATTCTTCTTGTTTTTCCAATTCCTTTAGACAGATGGCTAGGTTATTGATTTTGGATCTTCCTGCTTTTGTTATGAAGGCATTTAGTGCTATGAATTTCCCCCTAAAGACTGCCTTTATTGTGTACCATAAGTTTCGGTATGCTGTATTCTCATTGTCATTCAATTCTAGAAATTTTACAGTTTCATTTTTTATTTCATACACTACCCATTTATTGTCTAAAAGTGTGTTGTTCTATCTCCAGGAATGGATGGAGTTCCTGGAACATCTCTTGTTGAGATAGTACTTTTTGCTTACCACAAGACTGGCCCACTTTTTGGGAAATATGGCAATATTTCCAGGAAGTAAAATCAAAATTGAACATGTCAGAAGTTCTCTAAAGCCAGAGTGAGAACAGGTGCTACTAAGAATCAGACCAGGTCAAACGAAAGCTTTTTATAATTTTCTATCAGGGGAACTTTCCTTTTAACACATAACTCAAATAATAATCATAAGCTTCCTGAAATCAAGGAAAGGGTGGAAGAAAGGCACTCTGACTAAATGCCAGAAAAATATTTACTATAGATTAAGATCAGTCATTTAAATACTTTCCTCATTAGCACTTTGAATCAATCCCTTTATTCCCTAAAAGTTCCACTCTCTACTCTCCTCCATGCTCCTGGGTATTAGAGAAGGATGCTGTATAAAGAATTGGTCTGATAAAAGTTTTATGTCACTACGTCCCTACAATTGCTCCAAGATCCTTGAACTTGACTTGTCTTAATGTTTGTATGCCCATTTATCTACAGTGGCTGTTTTTTTGAGGCTTTCTTCCATTTAAGTCTTCCATTCCACCCTATGATTTAGCACGACTTTGTATCAAGTTTCATTGTAACAGATCCCCTCTCTGTTTCTCTTCTTTTTCCTTTTGTCCAACTGCTTAGCTTTCTCTCCATTTTCTGGCTTTCCAGCTTCATTAAGATTAAACAATCTTTCCAAATGTGCTTATCATATTCTTTCCCATCACGTTTTAAGATTCTACTATGCCCACTCCTAACCACCAACTTCCTCCTTTTCAGTTTTTCACTTTTTACAGTTTCAACCTTCAAATAAGCATTGAGTTTCTCATAGAAGACATATTCTATTTAATCTCCTGTCCCATACAACTACCATTTATCTTCTAAATTAAATTTCTCACACCAAAATTCAGATTTTTATTCTTCTTTGCATGTACTTCCCTTAATGCTCTGGAATCTTTTCCAAACACTACTGAAAATGTGTTCTCAAAGTCAAAACGAAAGGCTGGAGAGATGGCTTAATGGTTAAAGTGCTTGCATGTAAAGCCAGGAACTCATGTTTTACTCTCTAGATACCATGTAAGCCAGATGCACAAAAAGTGAGGCAAGTGCAAGACTGCACATGCCCACTAGGCACAAGCATCTAGAGTTCAATTGTAGTGGCTGAGACCCTGGCATGCCAATTCTCTCTGTCTCTCTCCCTCTATCTCTGTCTCTATCTCTAAATTTAAAATAAATAAGTGAATAAAAATTTAAAAGTCAAAAACATCCAAAATAACAGTTGTTTTAAGTTATATACTTTTTTATCTTTTGCTATCTATTCCTGGCCCTCTCTACTTCCTGCTCTCTTGTTTGTGCTCTATATTAAACCCCAGGACTCACACATGCTAAAAACATTCTCTGTCCCTAAGCTATACTCTCAGATCTGCCTCCTACCTTTCTGGAATCCTTTCCTCCCTTGGACTCTATGTCATTAAACAAGTCTATAAGCATTAAAGTTGAACTTACTATATCAATTCCTGTCCTTTTGCTTTCATACCTACCATATGCAATCCTCATAATAATGATTCCCAGTGAATCCTGCCTCTCCCTGTCCACACCTCTTTGCTTTGTGATGTTGCTATAATTTCCTATCAAAAGGTAGTTTGTTTCTCAGCCCTTGAATCAGTCTTATAAAATGTGTCATACTTGAGTCAATATTTCCAGACATAAGTCTCAAAGTATCTTGCATCTTCTGCCTTCATTAATTTAGGACCCAACTGCCACTGAGAAAACTTGGGCCAGCCTTTCCCTAAGGGGCACCAAACATATGATTGAAGCTGCCTTAGGCCCTCTAGTTCTAGTTGATATACCAATCCAGCAGCATGGGTAGGCCCACAGGAAGCCAGTAAAACCATCCATAAACAGAAATGAGTCATTTTTACTGCTTTAAGACACTGATGTCTGTGATGACTTATTGATACACAGCAAGAGGCAGCAGTTATCCAATGACATAAAGAAGATGCTTTCATCATAAATTGTTACATTAAAATGGCTCCTTGGGCTGGGGATATAATTCAATGGTAGAATACTTGCCTAGTATGCATGAGGTCCTGAATTCATTTCCCAGCACCACAAGTAATAACATTTTTCACTTTATTATTTTTTAAAATATTTTATTGGTATATTCATTTATTTGCAAGCAGAGAAAGAGAAAGATAATGAGCACTGAAGGGTCTGTTGCCATTGCAAATGAACCCCAGAGCATCTGGCTTTCCATGGGCACTAAGGAATTGAACCCAAGCTATCAGGCTTTGCATGAAAGTGCTTTTAACCACTGAACCATCTCTGTACCCCAACAATATCTTTTAAATTCTTCTTTTTCAGATTCTAGAATCTGTATGTAACACCATACTATACTCTAACTATTAGATAATGGCCAAGTTCAAGTTAATCTTCAAGTCAGTGCTTGCTTATAAAGGTCAGTGTCAGGCTAGAGAAGTGGCTTAGCAGTTAAGGCACTTAAACAAAGCTGATATGTATGCAAGAAGGGAACTATCACTGGATATTAGTGACATGTTTCTTAATTACTGACTTCAGGCTTCTTTGGCATAATTCATTTTAAAGATGTTTTCTTTAATTGTGGTATACTATATATAACATTTATTGTTTTAACAATTGATATACATACATTCATATTATTTATGTGACTGTCACCACTATCTATATGTCCATCCTTACTACATTTTTATTTACTTATTTATTCGAGAGAGAGAGATACAGAAATAGGCAGGTAGAGATAGAGAGAGCATGGGTGCGCCAGGGCCTCTAGCCACTGTAAACAAACTCCAGACACATGCGTTCCCTTGTGCATCTGGCTTATGTGGGTCCTGGGAAGTCAAATCTGGGTCCTTTGGCTTTACAGACAAGCACCTTAACCATTAAATCATCTCTCCAGCCCACATTTTATTTTTTATTTACTCATTTGCCTTATTCCAAAATCTTAACGTACCAAGAGATAACAGTGAAAAATAATGAAATTTCCTAAGTCCATATTGATGTAAATAAAGAACTAAATGAAAAAAAGGGCAGTAATGATATTTCTTTCTTACATTAGAATTCCAATTAGTAAATGTAGAGTGATAAATTAAAAACAAACAGCAAGATGTGAATCTTTGCATGTGACAAAGCCTCATTTAGTGCGTTGGAGGTGGGTCTCAGGCAGCTGAGTCAGCATCACTAAGCCAGTCTGGGAATTCTTCCGCTGCTTACCAGGGTCTCCTCTAACAGGCAGAGGCAGAGGCAGAGGCAAGACTTTGGGTACAGCTTGTTCTTACAATATCAGTAAATACAGAAAAGGGAAACTCAGGTGGGGAGGGGCACATGTAAACTCAACAGGCACTCTGAACAGCTCCTCAACCAAAGGAGGGTTCTGAAGAGGTGAAAAGAAAACACATTTCCACCTCTGTCTCCAACCAGGGAAACTGACTTTCAAGTCACACACGGTTACAGAACAGGTAACCATAACCCAGAGGTTCCCCCCACTTAAATCATGATACTCCTTTGCCTTTTGCCTCTAGTTTTAAACTCTACAAAGTCAATACTTACAAACAAGCTTTTCCCATTAAAAATATATATATAGGTGGCAAAGACACCACTTGCCTAGCCATGTGTGAGACCTGAGCTAAATCTCTAGCACACACACACACACACACACACATACACACAAAATTTTTTTTAAAGAAAATAGAAAACTACAATCAGGCAAATGCCACAGTGATAACCTATGGGAACACAAGAATATAAACAAAATTAGTGAGTGAGAGTTACTTTGAGAAACAAGATAGTTGCACAGACTCCAAGTATCTCTCAATCCACTACTTAGTAATAACCAATGGAAAAATAACAAGCAAAATAAAATCTGGCAGACACTATGTCATGTGATCAAAATCAAATCACACATCATAAGCCATGTTTGGCATGCGCCTATTTGACAGAATGCACTAAGAAGGCAACACTTCCATTCCATGGCATCTTGCTCAAACTGCACAACCTCAGTCATAAGAAGAAATCAGACAAACCCAATCTCAGATAATTACAAAATAATTGACCAAAGATAAAGACTATTCCTGATTAGACGTACCTAACATGTAAAATCCTGCATTAGATCTAAGACTAAATAAGGGCATTGGTGGAATATATGGTCAAATTCAAGTGATATTTGTAATGAGTAAATTGTATTAATAACAATATCCTAGTCCCATAATTCTGATAGATACAATTTTACAAAATGGTATCATCAGGAGGAGCTCAATGAAGAATATATGGGAGTTTTCAGTACTGATTTTTTCAAATTTTTAAAAACCAAAATTACTTCAAAATAATGTTTTCAGGTCGGGCGTGGTGGCACACACCTTTAATCCCAGCACTTGGGAAACAGAGGTAGGAGGATCACTATGAGTTCACAGATACCCTGAGGCTTTATAGTAAATTCCAGGTCAGCCTGGACTAGAGTGAGACTCTACCTTTAAAAAAAAAATTGATAAGCCAGGTGTGGTGGTACACACCTTTTTTTTTAAATTTTTTATTTATTTATTTGAGAGCGACAGACACAGAGAGAAAGACAGGTAGAGGGAGAGAGATAGAATGGGCGCGCCAGGGCTTCCAGCCACTGCAAACGAACTCCAGATGCGTGCGCCCCCTTGTGCATCTGGCTAACGTGGGACCTGGGGAACCGAGCCTCGAACCGGGGTCCTTAGGCTTCACAGGCAAGCGCTTAACTGCTAAGCCATCTCTCCAGCCCAAGTGGTACACACCTTTAATCCCAGCACTCAGGAGGCAGACAGGTCTCCCTGAGACTACATAGTGAATTCCAGGTCAGCCTGAGCTAGAGTGAGACCCTACCTCAAAAAACCAAATAATAATAATAATAATAATGCTTTTACATACAGAAAACAACTTATAAATTTAAATTTTCAAGATCAGTGTAAACATATTACATAGTAAAGATGCCCCTGGTCTTACAATCAGTTTAAACTCAAAGTTGAAAATAGTGTGTCAAAAATGCACTTAATACTAACCTCCCCAACATCATAGCTTAGTAACTGTGGAGGACAGGACCCTCCAGAGCATTTGGTATCTACCCTTCACTGATCACAAGGATATCACAACACATATTGCTATCCCAGGAAAAGATCAAAATTCAAAATTTAAGAGCAGTATCTACTGGATGATGCACAAAGCTTTCACATCACCGTAAGGGTGGGAAGTCATAAGTCAGGGACTATCAGTTATATCAAAAGATTGATTCAATATTGAAACTAAACTCTTGTGTTGGAGAGATGGCTCAGTTGGGAAAGTGCTTGCCTTATAAGTTTGAAGACCTGAGTCTGATCATCAGACCTATATTTAAAGCCATTTATTACTGGTAGTGTGCAAGTATAATCCCAGCTCTAAGGAGGCAGAGACAGCCAGATTCTTGGGGCTCACTGGCCAGCCAGTATAGCCTACTAAGGAAGATCCATACCAGTAAGACACTCTGTCTTTAAAGAAAAAAAAAAAAGGTATATGGCACCTGAAAAAAATGATATTCTACATTGTTCTCTGGCTTCCACATTCAACTGAAAACCCTGTTTTGGGGGCAATCTTGCTATTTGAAATCCTGGTCTGAAACTTTGCTCTGACCAAGTAAGTGTTTGTTTTCATATACATGAGATATACTTTTACATCAGAAATAAGTCTATTTGTGGTCAACAGCACTAGACCCTAAATTTGTAAGGCCTCTGTGGTAGTTACTTTCTAGTTGTCAACTTCAGAGAATTTAAAGAAGTTTGCAAAATTAGAATCAAGAATTCTGAGGATGAGGCTGGGAGGATGGCTCAGTTGGTAAAACACTTACCGTGTAAGCACAAAGACCTGAATTTGGATCCACAGCACACATGTAAAAGCTGGATATGGTGGTGCATACCTATAATTCCAGAACTGGAAAGGTGGATATAGGAGAATCTCTGGGGCTTGCTGGATAGCCTGGGTTGCTGAACCAGAGAGTTCCAGGTTTAGTGAGAACATAGCCTCAAAAAGAAGTAAGTGGAGCGCTGGAGGGATGGCTTAGCAGTTAAGGGATTTGCCTGCAAAGCCAAAGGACCAAGGTTCAATTCTCCAGGATCCACATTAGCCAGATACACAAGGGGGTGCACACGTCTGGAGCCCCTGGCGCACCCATTTCATTCTCTCTCTCTCTCTCCCTCTTTCTCTGTCAAAAATAAAATATTTTTTTAAAAACTAAGTGGAGCCAGGCGTGGTGGCACACACCTTTAATCCCAGCACTCAGAAGGCAGAGGTAGGAGGATCACCATGAGTTTGAGACCACCCTGAGACTACATAGTGAACTCCAGGTCAGCCTGGGCTAGAGCGAGACCCTACCTTGAAAAAACAGAAAACAAAAAAAAAGGTAAGTGGAGAGTGACTGAGGAAAACACCTGGCAGCAACCTCTGGCTTCTACACGTACATGACCTCTGGCCTCTACACATACATACATATGTAGCCACACATGTAAGAATATGCATAGAGCTAGGTGTGGTGGCACATTCCTTTGATCCAAGTACTCCAAAGAGAGAGGTAGGAGGATTTCTGTGACTTCAAGGCCATTCTGGAGATACAGAGTGAGTTGCAGGTCAGCCTGGGGTAGAGTTAGACCCTATCTTGAAAACAAATAAACAAACAAACAAAAAAAGAACACACACACACATTAAAAATAAATTCTGGACAGATAGGCTATGATAAACTACTACATTAATCTAGAAAAAAGCACTTATCTTTTGTGTTGCCATTTCTCCATATGTACACATTTTCTGAAAGTTCATGAAAATTTTACCATTTCATAAGATTTTTGTTTTGTTTTGTTTTGTTTTGTTTTTTTGCTGTAGGGTCTTGCTCTAGCCCAGACTATTTTTGAAAGGTATATTTTATTCTTTTAATAATTATCAAATGTAGAATGTACTAAAGAATTAACCAAGTACTTGGGCTGCAAGGTCACTAAGAAAACCTGCTGGAGCTGAGCTGAAAACCTTGTCAGTATAGAACAGCTGACAGAAAGCTGTAAAAAGCTACGCTGCATTCAGTTCCATGGGAGAGAGAGAAATTGCCAGTGGAGATAAACAACAGTGGACACTGCAAGCCTTAAATTTGGTGAGCCAGGCCAAATGAGTCAACAGGTACAATAGTGGCATGATGGGAGAAACCAACCACTCTCTAATTGGACTGGAGGCCTGCTCTACAGGAAGGAATACATTCCTGATACTGAAAATCAATGATGAGGGAAGCCATGAGCCCTGGGGGTATAATGTCTGCTGGTGTTTGGCTAAATGTACATACTATGCTCACCAAACTGTCTAGTAAGCACATCTCTTAAAGTTCATAATCATATATTAATGCTAATCTCACTCTTGGTTAGAGAAGCTTCTCTTTACAGATGGTGGTGACCTTGGGATGTCTCAGAAGGCACCATGGTGCTAAGAAGAAGTGACAGAGGAGTGTTCAACACTGAAATAGCTCTATCACACCTCCAAAGGCTGAAAGTCCATCATGGAAGAGGTAACAGGAAGAATGTAAGAGCCGAAGGAAGGGTAGGACTCCTTGCAATGCACTCTTCCAGACACAAAATGGCCTGGATATCCATGACCTCACAGTGCCTGACACTACTTACACAAGACCATCGTAATAGGAGGAAAAGATGATAACATCAAAATAAAAGAGAGACTGATTGAGAAGGGGCAGGAATATGATGGAGAGTGGAGTTGCAAAGGAAGAGGAGGTGAAGGAATTATCATGGTTATTGTCTATAATTATGGAAATTGTCGATAAAAATATAAAAAGAATTAACCAAGTACTGCCAGAGCCTTGAAAGAATACTCTATTGTATTATCAATGGGACTGTATTCTAGCTCAGTGACTATTCTTTTTTTAGTTTTATTTATTTATTGAAAGAGAGAGAAAGAGAGAATAGGTACACCAGGGCCTCCAGCAACTGCAAATGCATGCACCACCTTGTACATTTTGCTTATGAGAATCCTGGGGAATGGAACCTGGGTCCTTTGGCTTTGCAGGCAAATGCCTTAGCCACTAAGCAATCCCTCTAGCCTACCAGTGATTATTCTTAAATGTATGTAGGCTCTTTCATTGACAGCATGATCATGGTATCTTGAGTTTAGTGGGAAGGAGGTCAATAGAGAATTAAATACAGAAACTGAATTTGAGTGACTAGGAATATGGCTCCAAGCCACAGTAGAAAAAGATCAGTCAATGAGGTCAAGGTATGTGGGTCCCCTGCAATCTTGAATTTCAAGCCCTCCTTGTAAACTGGAATACTTGATACCCAACTTATGAGTGTGTTACAAACTAGAAAAGGGCCAGCTGGAGAGATGGCTTACTGGTTAATGCACTTGCTTGTAAAGCCAAAGGTACTAGGTTAAATTCCTCAGGACCCATGTAAACCATATGCATAAGGTGGCACATACATCTTGAGTTCATTTGCAGTGGCTAGAGGCCCTGGCACACCCATTTTCTCTCTCTCTCTTTCTCTTTCTCTCTCTCCTTCTCCCTCTCTCTCTCTGCCCCTTTTGCACATTCTCTCAAATAAATAAATAAATAAATTTTTGGAAAGAATTAGAAGAGGGGGCTGGAGAGCTGGTTCAGTGGTTAAGGAACTTGCTTGCAAAACCTAATGACCCAGGTTCCATTCCCCAGTACCCATGTAAAACTAGATGCACGAAGTGGTGCATGCATGTGAACTTCATTTGCAGTGACTGGAGGCCCTAGCACACCCATTCTCTCTCTCTCTCTCTCTCTTAAATAAATAAAATAAAAGAATTAGAAAAGACAAAAAATAAGACAGTAACTTCTATTTCCCCACTCAGGCCATCAGGCTTTGCAAGTAAGTGCCTTTAACCACTGAGCCATCTCTCCAGTCCCTATTTAGTATATTTCTAGTACATTTAGAAATCTCAGCCGGGCGTGGTGGCGCACGCCTTTAATCCCAGCACTCGGGAGGCAGAGGTAGGAGGATCGCCAAGAGTTCGAGGCCACCCTGAGACTCCATAGTGAATTCCAGGTCAGCCTGAGCTAAAGTGTGACCCTACCTCGAAAAACCAAAAAAAAAAAAAAAAAAAGAAATCTCTGATCATCCCTTTTGGTCTACAATTCTTGCATTTTGTAGTAATAGCTAGGGATACTGCTTTACCAAGCAGGTTGTTTTATAGTGTGCTTGTCTCACAAACATGAAGGCCTGTATTCAATCCCTAGTAACCACATAAAAAATGCAGGGCATGGTGGCTGAACACAGTGTTTATGAGGATCACACCTGAATGCATGTGCATGTGTGTATCCAAAAACACACAGACAAAATACAATAACTACATATATTTTTGAAATGTAGAGTGAAGAAATAGAAAAAAAAAAGAGGAGAAAGAAAAAGAAAGAAGAAACCAATGGAGCAACTTAAAGCCAAGAACTATTTGCATAATATAATATCTAGAAAATTCATACAGAAGAAAAAGAAGGAGTGCAAATGATATTCAAGACTGGGGAGATGGAACTGTGATTAATGGTATGTGCTTGCCAAGCCTGCTGGTCTGGGATTCAATTCCCCGGTGTCCACTTAAAGCGAGATGCACATTATGGTTCATGTGTCCTGAGTTCATTTGTAATATCAAGATGCCCTGGTGCATCTATACTCTCTCTCTTTTAAATAAATAAATGATATTTTAAAAATCAAGAGGATGGAGACATGTCTCAGTGGTTAAGGTGCTTGCCTGCAAAGCCTACAGACCAAAGTTTACTTCTCCACTATCCATGTAAAGCCAGATGCACAAAGTGATGCATGTGTCTGGAGTTCATTTGCAGTGGTTAGAGGACCTGGCATGCCCATTCTGTTTTTCTATCTTTCTTTCTTTCTTTCTTTCTTCCTTCCTTCCTTCCTTCCTTCCTTCCTTCCTTCCTTCCTTCCTTCCTTCCTTTCTTTCTTTCTTCCTTTCTTTCTCTCTTTCTCTCTTTCCTTCCTCTTTCTCTCTCTGTTAAATAAATAAATAAAATACTTTTTTTTCTTTTTTTGGTTTTTCGAGGTAGGATCTTGCTCTATCCCAGGCTGTCCTAAAATTCAGTTTATAGGCTGGCCTCAAATTCATGGCAATCCTCCTACCTCTGCCTCCCGAGTGCTGGGATTAAAGACATTCACCACCATGTCTGGCAAATAAAACTTCTATCCTAAGGCACCTAGTGATACAACACAGGAAATCTGTCCAAACTTTCTTTTTTTTTTTTTTTTAAATTTTTTATTTATTTGAGAGCGACAGACACAGAGAGAAAGACAGATAGAGGGAGAGAGAGAGAATGGGTGCGCCAGGGCTTCCAGCCTCTGCAAACGAACTCCAGACGCGAGCGCCCCCTTGTGCATCTGGCTAACGTGGGGAACCGAGCCTCGAACCGGGGTCCTTAGGCTTCACAGGCAAGCACTTAACTGCTAAGCCATCTCTCCAGCCCCTGTCCGAACTTTCATAAAAAGATTCCACATATTATAGTTTAACATTCATATCCAACCAATTGTTAAATACAATATTAAATGGATAGTTTACTAAGAATAAACAGGGGTGGGAAAAACATATTGGAAAGGTATACTGGGTTCCTGAGTTCCAGTATTGACTCTTGCTTTTATCCTAGACCTGGATGGGGTACTCTGGAATATCTACATCTTATTACAAACTCATAAAATGATTCTATTGTACCTGAAAAGTTTGTCAAAGTGCAAAATTCGGGGGCTGGAGAG
The DNA here is from genome assembly GCF_020740685.1 of Jaculus jaculus. Lineage (NCBI taxonomy): Eukaryota > Metazoa > Chordata > Mammalia > Rodentia > Dipodidae > Jaculus > Jaculus jaculus. Next base: position 133,675,617 of record NC_059102.1, on the reverse strand, counting down.
ATGGCTTAGTGGCTAAGGCACTTTCTGCCAAACCAAAGGACACAGGTTCAATTCCCCAGGACCCACCTGAGCAAGATGCACAAGGTGGTATGTGCACCTAGAGTTTGTCTGCAGTGGCTAGAGGTCCTGGCATGCCCATTCTCTCTCTATCTACCTCTTTCTCTCTCTGTTAAATAAATAAAATTTTTTAAAAATTAAAGGTGATTTTTTTTAAATGTCAAATTTGGGCTGAAGAGATGGCTCAGCAGTTAAGATACTTACCTGCAAAGCTTAAGGACCCACATTCAAGTCCTCAGTACCCATGCAAAGACAGTTGCACAAGGTAGTACAGGCGTCTGGAGTTTGCAGTGGTAGAGGCACTGATGCACACATTCTCTATCTGCTTCTTTCTCTCTCTCTCCTTTTTCTCATAAATAAATAAATCTTTTTAAAATGCAAAATTCTGTTTGAGGTTTGTTGTTGTTTTTTGAGATAGGGTGTTTCTATAGCCCAGAATAAAATTCTGTGGGTTTTTTTTTTTTTTTTTTTGAGGGTGGGGTTGAGGTAGGGTCTCACTCTAGCTCGGGCTGACCTGGAATTCACCATGTAGACTCAGGGTGGCCTCGAACCCACCATCATCCTCCTACCTCTGCCTCTCAAGTACTAGGATTAAAGGTGTGCAACACCATGCCTGGCCAGATGAAAATTCTTGATTACTGTAACGATGTGATCAGAGTTATGCTTCAGAAGCAAAAATAAATAATAACAAAAATAGCAATAATGACAACAGTAACCTATTTATTTATTTGTTTGCAATATACTGTTTTTATGTATTTTACATGCACTAACTTACAAAACATGCACATAGGAGGCCAGGCATGGTGGCCCATGCCTGTAATCCCAGAACTCGGGAGGCTGAGGTAGGAGAACTGCATGAATTTGAGGCCAGCCTAGAGCTGGAAACTGAGCTCCAGGTCAGCCTGGACTGGAGTGAGTCCCTGAATTGAAAACAAAAATGTAAAAGGAACTTTAAAATGACAGGTATAATCTTTATTATAGACAATAATCTTTATTATATATATATATATATATATATTTATTATATATAAATAATGAAACAGGCATAGAGAAATGATTTTCCCAAGATCAGATAGCCAGAAAGAATCTAGCTGGGATTATATTATCCTAAGGGCAGTATGAAAGAAAGAACAGAAACAACAGATTTAATAGTGAATTATAGTAGCAATCTAAAGGACAACCTGAATTTTGCAGAGTCACTGGTGATAATTCTGTCTTCAAACACACAGACAAGTTGGAACACTAAGCAGGATTTAATGTGTGTCTTATATAATAAAGTTTGCTTGCTTTCTGAATAAACAAATGTGGCAAAGTGGAAAATGTACCTCACTACAGGTGTCTCGAGAGCAAGAAGCCTAATTGATTTGGAGTTAAAGAAAGGAAAATAGCTGAGCCCTGAGTCATTTCCAAGGATACTGGAAGGAAACACCTTTTCCCTATAAACTAGAAGAAGAGTATCTTACTTTGTGCTCTCCATCTAGAATCTCTCCCTCTGAATCCTCAAAAAACTTGTTGACAAAGTCTTCCCACTCTTCTGCCATCCTTCAGTATTATCAGATAATACAAACACTGTTTTACACTGTGAGCCAAGAAGCTCTGCTGTAACATCGTGACTAAGCATTTGGGTAACATCTCATATTCAAAAAGAAGAAAGCCTCTTCTTGCTCCCTTGTCCCCTCCTGAACTTGCACATACTGATGGAAGCCAACCAAACCAACATACACACACTCACACACACACAATACTCAAAAGAAAATTAAGATGGACAGAAGCCATAAGGTTAAAACAAAGATTAAGAGGCCTCATTTCTTTTTCAAGTGAGAATTTGGACACATGAAGATGCCAAAGACCTTGTTCCTGCTTGCAATAACATACAGGTAAAATTACATTGTGTGTCCTCAAAAAGATGTTCATACAACCATTTTCATAATAACACTAGTCACAATAGCTAAATGCTGAAGACAACCTGTATTAGCGATTTTCCTTGCCAATGTGACAAATCATTTGACAGTATCATCCTGAGGGAAGAAGGATTTTTATTTAGGCGTTAGAGTCCATCATGACAAGGAAGGCATGGCAAAGGGCGGGTTCATCTGTGGTGGTGGGAGTTAATGTACAGCTTGTGTTTCCCATCCTAGTGGACTAGGGAGAACATTTTAGGTGGAAGCTCACCCAGGGACCTACCTCCTCCAGTTAGGCCCCACCTCCTAAAGTTTCCATACTCTCCCAAAACATTACCACCAGCTGGGGAACAAGTATTCAAATACATGCAATTAAGGGAGACATATCATATTTAAACCATAACATTTTGTCCTTGGTCTCCACAGACTCATGGCCATCTTATAATGTAAAATGCATGCAGTTCAGCTCCAAAAGTCTCCATAGTATTAAGACTCAATACTGTTTAAAAGTTCAAAGTCTCTCCCAAGGCACACTATTAACTGTGAATCCCTGCAAAATCAAAGAGAACATCACATTCTTCCAATATATATGACACATAGTGAGCATTCCCACTCCAAAAGGGAGACACCGGGGCATGGCAAGAAAAGAATGAGCCAAGGCAAAATCAAACCCCAGCAGGTGGAGGGGAGATAGCTCTGAGATTAAAGGCACTTGCTTACAAACGCTGCTGGCTCAAGTTCAATTCCCTAGTGCCCAAAAGCCAGATGTAAAAGTGGAATGTGTGTCTAGAGTTCCCTTTCATTTGCATTAGCAAGAGGCCCTGTTATGCTTTCTTTCTCTCTCATAAATAAATACATAAATATTTAAAAAACACAACAGGGTAAACAGCAAATCTTGTACTCCATTATCCAGCACCTGGGGCTATAGAAGCATCACCTAGGCTCTACTTGACTTGGGTAGCCACTCCAACAGCCCTGTTGCCTGCAGAATAAGTGGCTCTTCATGGGTCCACTCATGTGGTACTAGCAGCTTTCCTTGCTATTCCTGACATTGCCAACATCTTGTAGTCTCCATTCCAACTATGTTTCACTTTCAAAGCCTCCCACATCAGTCTCTCAGGGCCTTTTACAGGGCCTTCCCTGCTATACTTTGCTTGGCTTCACAGACTTTTCTCTGAAAGCTCAGTGTAAGTTTCCATGACCCTATAACTCTTACATTCTGTATGACTACAAAACAGCATTATGTGGTGCCATCAAGTTCTGCTATCTGGCCCTCTTTTACCAGAGCTGCAATAGCCCCTGAGTACTTGTATGCCAAGGGTTTAGGAGCAGGAGGAAAGGGAGCTATATAGTGTGTACAGAGTTATTTGTAAGATGAGAAAGTTCTGGAGATCCATTTCATGACAACGTGAATATTCTTAAAGCTACCTAATTATACATTTAAAGTGGCTTAATGGTAAATTTTATGATTTTACCACAATTTTATTAGGGAAGAGTTATAATTTTACAATATGTGTTTATTCATTTCTTAACTAACCAAAGAAATGAAGGAATCTGAAATGCTGGTACTTAAGGATATAATTCTCTATTCTAACACTACCTTCTATCACTCTTAACGGAGGCTAAGAACAGTAAGCTAATTTCCCAAATAAAATTTGAAGCCAAGGGCAGACTAGAATCTAAAGAATGGTTTTAACACTTAAATTATGAGCCTCAGTTTTCTCATCTATGCAAAATATGGGGATTAAGTGGAACAATTCAGTACAGGGAACCATAGTTCCCTTTCCCCCCTGCTCAGCTCTAGGAAGAACAATTCTCTAGTTGCTACAAAGTAGTTAAATGATAAGGGAGAAAAGTGGACAGGGGAGAGAGGATGCTATGTGTGTGCTGTGGGAGTGCAATTGTATATAGTAAGGACACATAGTATATACTAGAGTTTTCCTGGTAGAAGTTCTTTACATGTGCTTTTGGGCAAGGTATGAAGGTTTAAAAAGTTTAAAAAGTTTTGTTGAGCTACTGGCCAAATAAGTGAATGAATGGAGATAAATATAAGATGGTAAGAAAAAGTTCAAGAACATGAAAAGAAAGAACTTTAATTCTCTGCATTTGTGAAAGAAAAGATTCTTAGCAAAGCACAGGTTCACTAATTCAATCATTTAACAAACTTGTATTGTGCCAGAAAGACTATCATTTCTAAGTAATGGAGATACAGTAATAAAGACAGCTTTAATCCTGACCTTCATAATACAATTTACAATCTTACAGAGGAAAGAAAAGCAAGGATGCAATATATTGTGTTACTACTAAATGGAAATATGCACGGTGTTAAAAGAAGACATAATGGGGTTGGGGAGGTGACTCAGTAGGCAAGAGCACTTGCAATACAAAAATGAGGGTCTGATTCACCCTGAGGTTTATTCTCCAGCATCCACATAAACAGCTAGGTGTGACCATGCATGCCTGTAATCCCAGTCCTGTAGGGAGCAGAGACCAAAGAAGCTTTGGGGCTTGGTGGTAAGCCAGTCTGACTAAAAACAGCAGCTTATACTTCATGAGAGACTCTGTCTCAAGGAAACACATGAATGGGTGGTATTACAGAACATTCAATGTTCTTGTTTGGCCTCTGCACATCTTTACACACATGTGCTTACATCACATACACAATCCACACCATGTATATAACACACATACAAAATAAGACATATTACATGTTTTATATATGGACAAAAAAAACACATGCTTTTCATGGAAGAAACATCTAACCTGGGAACAAAGAATGAGGAAATATGACTAAGCTAAGAGTCCAGGAGATTATCCCAAAGGGAATAGCATGGGTAATGACATGGAAACAAGATAGGATAGATCGTACCCTAGAAACTGAAAACAGCTCATTGTGAATAGGGTACAAAAGAGGATGTAAGCTGGGTAACATGTGAGGCTTTCCTCATAGCAACTGAGTAGCCATGGAATGATTCTGGACAAGAGAGAATGATATGATCAGCTCTTCGTTTCAGAAATAGAACTCTGGGAGCAGTGTGAAAACAGTCTGCGAATGAATGAAGGCAAAAAGATTTTAAGCAGCCTGCTAAAATAATTCAGTTGAGAGACAGACAAAAACCAGAAAAATAAATGCCAAAGCCATGTGAATGTTATTATGGCCACAAAAGATTCATTATTACCTGTATCTGACAGCATACTTGTGTCCTAAATATCTAGAGTTCTGTTTGTTTTGTTTTATTATACTGGGTTACATAAGGCCATTTTCATGCAAGTATATAATGTACTTTGAGCATATTCCCCCATACCTAGCCACCCTCCAATATCTCTCCCTCTCCCTCAGTAGTACCCTTTGTCTCCCTAGACAGTTTTGCTTCTCTTATATCATCTGTACATACATGATATTATATATTAAGTCTAGGAACCACAAATGAGAGGAAATGTGATATTTGTCTGTCTGAGATGGACTTATTCACTTACTAAGGTTCTTTTTTATTGTCATAAAAAGAAAAAAAGTGTCAGTGTGTCTTGCTCAGAAAGTAAGGGAAAATGTATCGAAGCAAAGACCCTAGAAAAAAAAGCCCCAGTGCTGTGCCTTAGAATCGCCTATTGTTTCTTGTATGTATAACAACAATGTTCAACTTTCCCTTTCACCAAACAATTTTTCTACGTATTATAAAAGTCTCTGAGACCTGGAGATTCATGCCTGGCTGTGTCAGAGGCAAGTGCTGCTTTTCAGCTGAATAAACAAAGACAGACAATGAAGGTAATGTGGCAAACGGGTCTGCCCACTCAGATATTTTCCAAAGTAAGTGTTCATGCTGGGCTCTCTCGGTTGGAAAGCTCTGAGGAATAAACATTCCAGATATATAACTGAACTAATATCAAAGTCATAGTTCATCAGCACTAACATGTCTGCTAATTGTTGCAGGGACAGTATAAAACTTAGGGGAAATTAAAAGGCTCAAGGGCTTGAAAATTAAAGAACAGAAATAAAGAAGATAGGCACACAGGGGTATTCTGTTGACAACCTCAGACCTGACACACATTTAAGATAATTTTATTCACCCACAGAGACCAGTGAATAAATAAGAGCTCTGTGTATGTGTGTGTGTGTGTGTGTGTGTGTGTGTGTGTGTATGCACACACACACATACAATGAAATGTCGCTTCAAAATCAAACCTATTTTTATGTTAGGATATACTCTAAATATTAATGTTTTGTATCAACCCAATATTAGAATGTTTGGCTTGAATGATGCAATCTTGAAGGCAACTTCACTATCCTTTGAACAGTATATTCCTAAACAGGTCTGCTCAGATACACAGAACACTAGTGAATGGTAGGACAGACTCTTCAGTGACCAAGCAACAAATATCCTGGAGTCTACAAAGAACATGTTATAATGAAAGTTCCCCCATCAATAGACTATTTGCATGATCTGTTTTCATAGCTGCAACTGACCCACTGCTAAAGACAAACGTTCTCTACATTACCCTAAAGTCACTCCATGAGCTAAAAATTAGGATTGGATAGGATAGGAAAATGAATGTATTTTCAATTGAAACATAATTCAGAAAGACAGAACAAATTAGGAAATCAAAGATAACAATACCCTAGTAAAATTAATGTGGGTCATAGAATTTAAAAAGAAATATAAAGCTGGGTGTGGTGGTACACACCTTTCATCCCAGCACTTGGGAGGCAGAGGTAGGTGGATTGCCCTGAGTTTGAGGCCACCCTGAGACTCCATAGTGAATTCCAGGTCAGCCTGAGCTAGAGTGAAACCCTATCTTGAAAAACCAAAAAAAAAATATATATATATATACATATATACATATATAAAGTTATGTTTCTTATACACAATATATACTTATGGATGAGCATGAGTCAAATGATAAATTTCAACCCAAAGTGTTTTGCAGCTTATATTCTGATTGACAAGCCACCTTTTGAACAAGTTTCTTCACATATAAAAACTGGATAATAAACTGCACCCTACCCCGTAAAAATTCAAAGATTATTTATCAGTTTTCATCCTCAATTGGGCTATCCTAGGTATTTAACAATAGAAACAATAAAGACAAAAGAATTAAAATAAAGACAAAAAAAAGCTACCAGTTTTCACTGCAATAAGAAAAGCTCGAGGCCGGGCATGGTGGCTCACACCTTTAATCCCAGTACTCAGGAGGCAGAGGTAGGAGGATCACCGTGAGTTCGAGGCCACCCTGAGACTCCATAGTGAATTCCAGGTCAGCCTGGGCTAGAATGAGACCCTACCTTGAAAAACCAAAAAAAAAAAAAAAAAAAAAAAAAAGGACTAAGAAAAGCTCATACTTAGGTTTGGCAAAGTAAATGGTCATGAGGTGATCACTGTCTAGATGAGTAACAAGTACAAGAAAGGTCACAACCCATAACCTCACTCTACATTATTGTCTATGTTCAAAAATCAAACCCCTAGATTCACCTAAACCAACAAAATAATTCCTTTAGTCATTCTGAATCTGCATTAATTATATTAAGAAATCATTGACTTCTGGTTAAGAAGGCGGCATAGGTACCACGCCAAAGCATCCTAGGGGGTAAAAGACCAAAAAAACTCAGCAAAATACACACTTTTACTAAAAATTGAGGTGAATAGGAAATTAAAATGGCAGCAGAGAAGTAGGAGAGATCCAGAGCATCCTGAGCCCGTGCAGGCTAGCAAAAGCAGCCCCGGCAGGTTCACCTACCTTGGAGGCAGTGCACCAGAAAGCCACCAGGCTCGGCTCCAGCCACACGAAAAGCCAGGTGTGGGGAGCTTTCACTCACACTGGAGCTCTCCACAACTCAAGAAATGTGAAGGGAGAGCGGCAATGAACAACGGAGGAGCAGATCACAAGGTAGAAGAACACGTGGAACAGGAGAGAACTAGAGCAGCATTGGCTCCCTCCCCTCCCCCACAGCCTGTGCCCAGCTCCAGCGAACAGAGAAGTGGTCCTGGGACCCCACCATGCCAACTTGAGCCAACAGCAGGACACAAGCAGGAGCAGAGTCGGCAGCAACATCAGCGGCTCTGGCATTGGCAACAGCAGCCCCAGCAGCAGCGGATCCAGTAGCAGCAGCTTCAGCAGCAGCAGTGGCGGATCCAGCAGCAGCAGCTTCAGAGGCAGAAGTGGCAGCTACAGCAGCAGCAGCAGCAGCAGCAGCAGCGGTGGATCCAGCAGCAGCAGCTTCAGCAGCAGCAGTAGCGGTTCCAGCAGCGGGGGTGCCGATCTGCAGGGCCACAGTTGCCAGGCTCGGGTTGCCCCACAGGAAAAGCCAGTATGCAGCTCCAGAAATCAGAACAGCAGCCCAACAACCCAGCCAGCAACTTGATTGAGACCAAAAATCATCCAAAAAGGTAACTGTGATTGCACCAGGGAAGGGTCTTACTCGGTCACAAGCTGACTTGGCTCCATCAACAGACCAGAAATCTGAATCTCTTTGTTGATAGAGGATCTGGTTGTTATAATAACTACTCTTACATAAATACTCGGTGCTGTTTTTGATTGAATGTGTACAGTGTTTAGTTAAATTTTAGAATCTACCTGTATTTTATTCCACTCGGCCTACTTGAATACTCCCATAGCAGGGAAACTCAACCCCTAGGAACACCTTTGTAAATACTCTCAGAGTCTTAGCCACACCTAACACCTTAAGCTCCTACCCTGAAGATATAAAACATCAAATCAATTAATACAGCTAAGAATACCCAGCTAGCTAGAATATCCAAGCATTAACTTAATCCAAGATGCAAAAACATATACATAAACACAAGAAACACTAAAAAGCAAGACAATATAATTCCACCTAAAAGTATCAATGCATCAGAAATGACCTCCAGTGAGAACGAGTTAGAGGAAATGCCTGAAAAAGATTTCAAAAGAATGATTGTAAATATGTTCAAAGAAGTCAAAGAACAAATCAAAGGAATCAAAGAGGAAATCAAAGGAATCAAAGAGGAAATCAAAGAAGATGCAAGACACCAATTTAATGAAATAAAGAAGGCAATACAAGACATAAATAAGGAAATAGAAATAATAAAGAAAAACCAGGCAGAATCACTAGCAATGAAGAACATAGTTAATGAAATAAAAACTCTGTAGAAAATCTCACCAGTAGAATGGATGAAGGAAAGGACAGAATATCTAAGCTAGAAGACCAGGTGGCAGATCAAATACAGTCCAACAAAGAGAAAGACAAACTTATAGAAAAGTATGAGTGGGAATTTCAAGATATTCGGGACACTATGAAAAGATCAAATATAAGAATTCAGGGCATAGCAGAAGGAGAAGAATTCCACTCCAAAGACATAGTAGGTGTCTTCAACAAAATTATAGAAGAAAACTTCCCCCAAATTGGGAAAGAGGTGCCAATACAGATACAGGAAGCCTTTAGAACCCCAGCCAGACAAAACCGGGAAAGAACCTCTCCTCGCCATATTATAATCAAACTACCAAACACACAGACCAACAAAAAAATATTGAAAGCAGTTAGAGAGAAAAATCAAGTTACCTACAAAGGCAAGCCCATCAGGATTACAGAAAATTATTCAACACAAACTTTAAAAGCCAGAAGGGCTTGGAGTGATGTATTCCAAGTTCTGAAAGATAACAACTGTCAACCAAGGTTACTTTATCCTGCAAAGCTATCCATGCAAATAGACAGAGAAATAAGGACATTCCATGACAAAAGCAGGTTAAAGGAGTACTTGAAGACAAAACCAGCTTGACAGAAAATACTTGAAAAAATCCTCCATGCTGAAGAAAAGGAAAAGCACACATATAAGGAACCTGAAAAAAACAAGCAATACTCAAATACTAGTTAACACATGAAACCAAAGGTAGAACCACAACCACAAAAAAAAAAAAAAATGGCAAACATAAATACACACCTTTCAATAATATCTCTTAATATCAATGGCCTCAATGCCCCCACCAAAAGACATAGGTTTGCAGACTGGGTTAAAAAGCAGGACCCTACAATTTGTTGTCTCCAAGAAACTCACCTTTCAACAAAGGATAGACATTATCTTAGGGTGAAAGGCTGGAAAACGGTGTTTCAAACAAATGGGCCTAGAAAACAAGCAGGGGTTGCTATCCTAATATCTGATAAGGTAGACTTCAATAAAACGTTAGTCAAGAAAGATAAGGAAGGTCACTTTATATTGATTAAGGGCACACTCCAACAGGAGGACATTACAATCCTAAACATAGATGCACCTAACATGGGGTCTCCCAAATTCATCAAACAAACACTATTAGAACTAAGGTCACAAATAACACCAAACACAGTGGTGGTGGGTGACTTTAACACCCACTCTCATCAATTGACAGGTCATCCCAGGAAAAAATAAACAGAGAGGCATCTGGACTAAATGAGGTCATAGAAGGAATGGACCTAACAGAGATATACAGGACATTTCATTCAAATTCTGCAGAAAATATATTCTTTTCAGCAGCACATGAAACATTCTCTAAAATAGACCATATATTAGGACACAAAGGAAATCTTAACAAATTCAGGAAAATTGAGATAATTCCTTGCATTCTATCTGACCACAATGGAATTAAACTATAAATCAGTAGCAAGAAAGGCTATGGAGCATACACAAAATCATGGAACTAAACTACTACTAAATGATGAATAGGTCAATGAAGAAATCAAGAAGCAAATCAAAAAATTGATAAAGTCAAACGATAATGAAAACAGAACATACCAAAACCTCTGGGACACAATGAAGGTAGTTCTAAGAGGTAAATTTATAGCCTTAAGTGCCAATATTAAGAAACTAGAAATGTTGCAAGTAAACAACCTAATCCTTCACCTTAAAGCCTTGGAAAAAGAAGAACAAGGCAAACCAAAAATCAGTAGACAGGAAGAAATAATAAAGATTAGGGCAGAAATTAATGAAATAGAAACAAAACCAAAAAAAATCCAAAGAATTAATGAAACAAAGTTGGTTCTTTGAAAGGATAAACAAGATTGATAACTCATTAGCAAATCTGACCAAAAGAAACAGAGAAGAGACACAAATTAATAAAATCAGAGATGAAAAAGGTAACATCACAACAGATTCCAGAGAAATTCAAAAAATCATAGAGACTTACTACAAAAGCATATACTCCACAAAGTATGAAAATATGAAAGAAATGGATGATTTCCTTGATTTATATGACCAACCTAAATTGAGATGAGATGAATCACTTAAATAGACCTATAACAAGCATGGAGATCCGAACAGTTATCAATAATCTCCCAACTAAAAATAGCCCAGGCCCAGATGGATTCACTGCTGAATTTTACCAAACCTTCAAGGAAAAGATAACACCATTGCTTCTTAAGCTTTTCCAGGAAATAGAAAAAGAAGGAATTCTACCAAACTCCTTCTATGAAGCCAGTATCACCCTGATACCAAAACCAGGCAAAGATAGAACAAAAAAAGAAAATTACAGACCAATCTCCCTCATGAACATAGATGCAAAAATTCTCAACAAAATATTGGCAAACAGAATACAAGAATATATCAAAAAGATCATTCACCCTGACCAAGTAGGCTTCATCCCAGAGATGCAGGGATGGTTCAATATATGCAAATCTATAAATGTAATACATTATATAAATGGGTTGAAGGACAAAAATAACATGATCATCTCCTTAGACACAGAGAAAGCGTTTCTCAAAACCCAACATCCCTTCCTGATAAAAGTCCTACAGAGACTGGGAACAGAAGGAACATATCTCAATATAATAAAAGCTATTTATGACAAGTCTACAGCCAACATATTACTAAATGGGGAAAAACTGGAAGCTTCCCACTAAAATCAGGAACAAGACAAGGGTGTCCACTGTCCCCACTTTTATTTAATATAGTATTAGAAGTATTAGCCATAGCAATAAGGCAAGAGACACACATAAAAGGGATACAAATTGGAAAGGAAGAGATCAAGTTATCATTATTTGCAGATGACATGATTCTATACATAAAGGACCCTAAAGACTCTCCTAGCAAACTGTTAGAGCTGATCAAAACCTACAGCCATGTAGCAGGATACAAAATAAATACACAGAAATCAGTAGCCTTCATATATGCCAACAACAAACACACAGAGGATGAAATCAGAGAATCACTCCCATTCACAATTGCATCAAAAGAATTAAAGTACCTTGGAATAAACCTAACCAAGGAAGTAAAGAATCTCTACAATGAGAACTTTAAAACACTCAAGCGAGAAATTTCAGAAGACACTAGAAAGTGGAGAAACATCCCTTGTTCCTGGATTGGAAGAATCAATATTGTGAAAATGGCAATCTTGCCAAAAGCAATCTACACATTTAATGCAATCCCTATCAAAATTCCAAAGGCATTCTTCATGGAAACAGAAAAAATCCAAAATTTCATTTGGGATGACAAAAAAATCTAGAATATCTATAATACTGAGCAACAAAAATAAGGCTGGTTGGGCTGGGGAGATGGCTTAGTAGTTAAGCACTTGCCTGTGAAGCCTAAGTACACCGGTTCGAGGCTGGATTCTCCAGGACCCACGTTAGCCAGATGCACAAGGGGGCGCACGTGTCTGGAGTACGTTTGTAGTGGCTGGAAGCCCTGGCGTGCCCATTCTCTCTCTCTCTCCCTCCCTCCCTCCCTCCCTCTCTCTTTTTCTGTCTGTCACTCTCAAATAAATGAATAATAAAAAATAAATAAATAAATAAAAATAAGGGTGGTGGTATCACCATACTGACTTTTAACCTATCCTACAGAGCCATAGTAACAAAAACAGCATGACACTGGCACAAAAACAGACATGTAGATCAGTGGAACAGAATAGAGGACCCAGATGTAAGTCCAGGTAGCTATAGCCACCTGATATTCGATAAAAATGCCAAAAATACTCATTGGAGATAAGACAGCCTCTTCAGCAAATGGTGTTGGGAAAACTGGATATATAACTGTAGAAGGATTAAAATATATTCTTCTTGGGCTGGAGAAATTGCTTAGTGGTTAAGTGCTTGCCTGTGAAGCCTAAGGACCCCGGTTCAAGGCTCGATTCCCCAGGACCCACGTTAGCCAGATGCACAAGGGGGCGCACGCGTCTGGAGTTTGTTTGCAGTGGCTGGAGGCCCTGGCGCGCCCATTCTCTATCTCCTTCTTTCTCTGTCTGTGGCTCTCAAATAAATAAATAAATAAATAAATAATATATATTCTTCTTTCTCTCCATGCACAAGAATTAAGTCCAAATGGATTAAAGACCTTAACATCAGACCTGAAACTCTGAAACTGCTAGAGGAAAAAGTAGGGGAAACCCTTCAACATATTGGTCTTGGCAAAGACTTTCTGAATACAACCCCAATTGCTTAAGAAATAAAATCACAGATTAATCACTGTGACCTCATGAAATTACAAAGATTTTGCACTGCAAAGGACACAGTGAGAAAAGCAAAGAGGCAACCTACAGAATGGGAAAAAATCTTCGCCAGCTATATATCTGACAGAGGACTAATATCTAGGCTATACAAAGAACTCAAAAAGTTAAATAATAAGGAATCAAACAAGCCAATCAAAAAATGGGCTATGGAGCTAAATAGAGCATTCTCAAAGGAAGAAATATGAATGGCATATAAGCATCTAAAAAATGTTCTACGTCACTAGTCATCAGGGAAATGCAGATTAAAACTACATTGAGATTCCATCCACTCCTGTCAGATTGGCAACCATCATGAAAATAAATGATCATAAATGTTGGCAGGGATGTGGAAAAAGAGGAACCCTTCTACACTGCTGGTGGGAATGCAATCTGGTCCAGCCATTGTGGAAATCAATGTGGAGGTTCCTAAAACAAATAAAGATTGATCTTCCATATGACCCAGCTATAGCACTCCTAGGCATATATCCTAAGGACACATCTCATTTCCTTAGAAGTACATGCTCAACCATGTTTGTTGCTGCTCAATTTATAATAGCTGGGAAATGGAACCAGCCTAGATGTCCCTCATCTGATGAGTAGATAATGACGATGTGGCACATTATACAATGGAGTTCTACTCAGTGGTAAAGAAAAAAGAAGTTATGAAATTTGCAGAAATATGGATGGATCTGGAAAGGATTATACTAAGTGAGGTAACCCAGGCCCAGAAAGCCAAGCGCCACATGTTCTCCCTCATATGTGGATCCTAGCTACAGATGATTAGGCTTCTGCATGAGAAGGAAAATGCTTAGTAGCAAAGGCCAGAAAGTTAAAAAGGAGATATAAAGGGAAGAGAAAGGAAGGCAGGAGGGTACTTAATAGGTTGGTATTGTATATATGTAAGTACAATGATTGATGTGGGGAGGTAATATGATGGAGAATGGAATTTCAAAGGGGAAAGTGTGGGGGTGGGGAGGGAGGGAATTACCATGGGATTTTTTTATAATCATGGAAAATGTTAATAAAAATTATTAAAAGAAATCATTAACTTTTGTTTAGGTATGATTTTAAATGGAAAAACCTTTTTCACAAATGTATCTGAAATAGGGCTGGAGAGATATCTAGCCATTAAGGTGCTTGCCTGCAAATCCTATGAACACTTGTCTGAATCTCCAGGTCCCATGTATAGTCAGATACAAAAGTGGTGCAAGCATGCAATGTTGCACGTGCGCACAAGGGGGAATTAGTGTCTGCAGTTCATTTACAGCGGCTAAAAGCCCCTAGTGCATCTATTCTCTCTCTCTCTTTCTCTCTCACTAAATTTTTTAAAAATTATATATATATATATATATATATATATATATATATATATATCTGAAATATTCAAGATGAAATGTTACAGTGCCTGCATTTATTTCAAAATAATATAGGAATGAGATAACTATGGGGATAGAAATGAAAAACAGGAGGACCATAGGTAAAAGAAAGGTCATGACCCTATTCTGTTCATTGAGGTATATGCTCAATTTTCCACAATAAAAAATATTTAAGTGTTTATGTTCCTCTCATGGGTATATTTTCTCGCACATGCCTTTTTTTGTGTTTGTGATAACAAGGTCATCAAATCCCTAAACTCAGAGCTAGACAGAAACTCATTACCACATTAATTTCAATATGGCAAACAGTTGAAATTCTATTTCATAAACTTTAAGTTTCCAAGATGTTTGGAAAGTAGATGAGTTGTTTATCCAATGATGAGTTTTACTTTTTTTTTTTTGTTTGTTTATTTGCAATCACAGAGAGAGTGAGATACAGAGTGAATGGATAGGTCAGGGCCTCTTGTCATGCAGATGAACTCGAAATGCAAGCATCACGTTGTGCATCTGGCTTTATGTGTGTAATGGGGAATCTAATCTAGGCTGGCAGGTTTTGCAAACAAGTGTTTTAACTGCTAAGTCATCTCCCCAGTTCCCAATGATCTTAACAGCATATTTACTGAGTTCTATCACTGTACTCAACTATTTTAAGTGCCTTATCAACATTATCTCCTACAGTAGTCACAACTCTGTAAGTGGGTGGACAGAGTGGTAAGCAGGTGATAAAGCTGGGACTGGAATCCAGGCAGTCTGACTTGAGACGCTGGACTACCAATGACTAAATCCTCATTGAAGAATACTGGTTTACACCAACATGCATGGCTTTTTTTTTTCTTTTTTTAAATAATAATGGTTTGGGTGGTAGTGTGGGAAAGAATTAAAAGGGGAAGAAAACTACTTTAGACTCAAAAGTATATGAGCATTTTCTTGTCAGGGAAAGCAATGTGATACAAAAGGGGTAAACAGAAAAGAAAGTGATCAAGTATCGAACTGCACTTATTTCCCATTCATTATTGCAGGTCACTGCATGACCTTGAGTAAGTTAAATATCTCTCCTCCTCACCTATACTCTGTAGATCTGAGACAATGCTAGAAAGTAAAAAAAAAAAAAAAAAAAAAAAGTATGTAAAGGAATCTAATATCTACGTATACTAGAGCATTTGAATTTGTGTGCAAGTGTGTTCCTCCACCAACCTGTGAAGGCCTAAGTCATTCACCATTCTCTCCTCAGCCCCTAGCACAGTGCTTTGCACAAGGAGGTGCTTGTGCATGGATCAAACTAACAACAGACCCATCAAGAGGCCTAGCATCCACATTTGTTGGGTCTCTAATTTTAATCATCTAAGGCTGTGTATTGCACCAATAGGCAAAACAGGTTTTAAATGTTTGCTTAACAAGAAAGGATAGGAAATCCCCTCTATTATTATGTTATTATAACATACAAACCCTTTAATCCAAAATTAGTGCTGGAAAGGAATTCAATAGACAGCTAGTGGCTTCTAATTATGTTTGCTGGGGATCATTTAGACTTTTTTAGGTACAGTGCCATTTCCAGACCAATCTATGCAAAACACAAACTTACCATGTCATTTCCTGGCTTATACTGCACCTCTTCATGGTTTTAAGAATAAATTTCCAAGAATAATAGGGAAAGCACTTCATGATTCAACACCACCAACTATTCCAGCCTCAAATGTCACAATCCCCTGTTCCACCCAAACATTTTCTCTCCTCCCCTCTTCCAGCTTCAGCTCTATAAACAGCTCATACATGTGCTCTTTTTCTGTACTGCTCACATGTTGCTCCTTTTCCTAGAGTCACTTCCTCCACCATCTGGATAATTCCTATTTGCTTTAAAGACTCAGTTCAGAGAAAACGTCCTCTAGAAATCCTTTCCTGAGATCTTCTTCACTCCCTAACAATCTTGGTGAAGAGTCCCTTCTGTGCTCCCATAGTTCCTTGTCCATACCACCATGACAGAACTTACCAGCCAGTAGTGTAATTTTCTTTTTCACAGGCAGAAATTTTATTTTATTTATCCCTCCAGCATCTTGGTAACTGATACTAAGTGGCCAATGGACAACTAAAAAAGACCTAATAATTAATAAAAGAACTTTATTATGTTAATACTGCCTCTGAGAAAAACAAGTATAGTTATTAACAAAAGTACATCCATTTCCTATTACATAAATAAAAATGAATACAGAGCTAGCAAAGCTGAATGGTAGAGCCCTCACCTAACATGCTTGAGGTCCTAGGTTGAATTCCCAGAGCCACAAAAATACAAGTAAAGATGAATGCAAAGTTAAACTGAAACAACTGAGTGAAATATAGTTAAAAACAAACATGAGCTTAGCAAAATAAATAAATAAATAAATGAAAGCCAGGTGTGATGGTGCACACCTTTAATCCCAGCACTCCAGAGGCAGAGTAGGGGGATTTCTGAGTTTGAGGCCAGCCTGGGACTACAGATTGAGTTCCAGATCAGTCTGGGATAGAGTGAGACCATACCTTGAAAAAAAGAAGAGAGAGAGAGAGAGAGAGAGGGAGAGAGAGAGAGAGAAGAAAGAGGACCTGAAATTTTTACTGGTTGACAAAAAAGAGGAGAAGGAAGAGACTGTTGCAGATTGGTTCAATCAATTGGTTCAATGTAATAAAATCTTTGTTTTGTTTTGTTTTGTTTTATCAAGGTAGGGTCTCACTCTGGTCCAGGCTAACCTGGAATTAACTCTGTCATCTCAGGGTGGCCTTGAACTCATGGCAATCCTCCTACCTCTGCCTCCTGAGTGCTGGGATTAAAGGCGTGCGCCACCACGCCGGCTTGTAATAAAATCTTGACCTTTGTGGCTTTAGTTCTTAAAGGCTACTAGATATGTGATTTTAATTGAATAGATTTCTAAATGAGTTCTGTATTATATAAGGTTATTGACTAAAAGAAGTAGAGCAAAAAGACATGCTGACCTTGGGACAAACTGTAAAAAGTCCTATTGCTTACAAGAAAGGTGATATGCTAAGAAAAAATAAGTCTCCAGGACAGCAAGTTTGCTAACCTTTTATGCTATAAATACCTAAAATCCACTTGGATTTTTTTCAAAAGTCTTATACACAAGTTTTAAAAAAAAGATTAATGCATGGAAAACTACATAACTAGGTCACAAAACTTCTGTATCAACTTAATACCATTTTTTTTTGCTACTATTTCTGCTTCTGGAAACTTAGGTTGCATCTTTTAAACCAGCTACAATATCCCTCAGTGTTTTCATATATACTATTTTCCCTTAATTGCCCAGACGGCTAATATATAAGTTACTCATCTGACTCCTAACAGATATAACACCTTCTCCTCCAGAAACCAACCCACTGTACAGACCAGTTAGGCTAACAAAATAATAATAATAACTAAAAACAACAAAAAATGGACATCAGAATAGTGTGGGATGACAAGCTTTGTTCTTTCAGATAATGTACACACTTTCTACTATAATGCACAGAATCAAGAGAAAAGTAAAGAGTGCAGTAAACAAATCTGAGTATAGACAGAAAAGCAGTGACAACAACTGAGAAAAGATGGCAAGAGGGAATACACCTTTAAAACTAACAAGAGTGGTTAGAAGGATGTAATAGAGAACATCACATGCAATCTATTTCTAGTATGCTATTTTCCAAGGTAGGAATAGCTTCAAAAAATACAATGAATCCCAGTGACATGACTATTGGGAAAACAGTCTCCTTTGACTCTGGTTCTCCATTAGTAAAATGCAGTACAGTAACACTGCTAAGCACTAGAACTAAAAAGACTGGAAGTATTTAATTGCTGAATAGAAGGAAGAAGTAACCAAAGTTGAATAAGTCTGTCTGTGTCCTCTTATTTTTTTATGGTCTATTTGGAAATATAGTACTTTGAACTGGCCATTCTCATTCGTTCTGGCAGTACCACTCACAGTGACAATTCATTTTAGGAGAATTCTCCTATTTTAATAAATAGTTACTGAATAAGTATATATGCTAGGAATTAATCTAAGTGCTAAACATAGAGAGCCGGATGTCGTGGCGCATGCCTTTAATCCCAGCACCTGGGAAGCAGAGGTAGGAAGATCACTGTGAGTTTGAGGCCAGCCTGTTACTACATAGTGAACTCCAGGTCAGCCTAGGCTTGAGTGAGAACCTACCTCAAAAAGAGAGACAGACACAGAGAGAGAAAGAGAGAACGAGATCTGCCTTAACAGAACTAAAACAACTTATGGTCTAAAGATAATGGCAGGGGAAGACTTATGCCTCAATACATGTAGAACACATCTTATATGGAGGTCAGAAAATACAAACATATAGCATAACCTATAAGCTATATGAAAAGATGTTATAATGGAATTAGGTATACAAACAAATACTTAAACTAAGACCCTTAAAAAGCAAGTAATCAGGACTTCCAGTTAAGATGGCAGCATAGGAACCTTGAAAGCAACCTGGTGGTGAGGGGGGAAGCAAAAAAAAAAAAAAAAAAAGTATAATACACTTTTCTACTAAAAAGTGAAGGTGTATAAGAAAGTATCACCCACAGCAGAGAGGCAGGAGAGATCCAGAGCATCTAGAGACCACAGAAGCAGCTCAAACAGCAGAGGCACCCAGTCCATGCAGTCGCAGTCACCAGGCTCTGCCTGAGCGGCAGGAAAGGCCAGGTGAAGGGATTTTCCACTCACCCCAGCCTCCTTGCAAACTCAAGAAATGTGAAGGGGAGGACAGCAGGAATCAGCAGCGCATGAGGAAGTGGATTGCAAGGACCAGCGTGAGAACTTCAGCCACCATCCACAGCCTCCCCTCCTCCCCCATCACCAGGGCAAGTGCCAGAAAGCACCAGAGACCTGAGGAAGGAAGTGCACACGACACCCAGCACAGGCCATCAGAGCAGTGACCCACCAACCCAGCCAGCCTTTCTGAGCCCACAGTACAGCAAAGAGGGACCCAAGTGGGCACACAGCATAGCTGAGACTAAAGCCATCATAAAAGGTAACTAGGCTTACAACAGGTCAGTACCCACAAAAAAAAAGCCTGGTATATAGGCTTGCATCAGAAGGGCTAATTGCATCTTCTATGGCAGGGTAAGTTATGTGTTAAATCTGATGGATGGTCAGATTTGCCATTCTTAAATATTATTATTCATATAATATAATATAATATAATATAATATAATATAATATAATATAATATAAAACATAATATAATAATTATATAATTATATAATATATCATGTTATATTAATGATATTAATTACTATAATTATTTTATTATATTGTATTATATTACTTATTATATAATGATTGTAATTAATAATATAATATTGATATTATATTATGATATTAATGTTAATATAATTTGGGGTTGTCCTTTGTTGCTTCCTGATTTATAGTGCCTTTGTCTCCTCTTTGGTCATTTGTTGGAGAACAGTCTCACTCAGTCACAATTTGACTTTGGAACCCTCTACAGACCAGAAATGTCAGCTTCCCAGTTGACAGGACTAAGGGTGTGGGGCAACACACATCCTTATGGACCTTGACTTTGTTAGAGGATCTGTTTGTTTTAATACCTACTGTTGCATAATTACTTTGTGCTAGTTTTCCTTGGATGTGTATATTGTTCAGTTAAATTATAGAATTTTCCTGTACTTCGTTCTACCTAGCCTACGAGAATATTCGCATAGAAGGCAAACCCAACACCTAGGGTCACTTTTGTGGTTACTCTGAGAGGTCTTTTAAGAGCCATACCAAGCACCTTAAGCTCCTACCCTGAAGATATATGACATCAGATTGACTGATACATCTAATACTACAGCTAATTAGAAAACCGAAGCATAAAACTAATCCAAGATGCAAAAATATCTACATTATAAAAAAAGAAACTCAAAATAATTAAGACAATATAATTCCACCAAATATTACAAATCCATCAGAAATGATCTCTGATGAGACTGATTTAGAGGAAACGCCTAAGAAGTATTTAAAGGAATGATTATAACTATGCTCGAGGAAATCAAAGGAATCAAAGACACAGAAAACTAATTTAATGAAATAAGAAGGTCAATAAAACACATGAATAAGGAAATAGAAATAATAAAGAAAAACCAGTCAGAAATACTAGCAATGAAAAACACAGTCAAACAAAAAACTCTGTAGAAAGTCTCACCAATAGAAATGATGAAGGTAAGAACAGAATATCTAAACTAGAAGACCAGGAGGAAGAGCTAATACAATCCAACAAAGAGAAAGACAAGCTAACAGGAAGGTATGAATGGGAATTTCAAGATATTCAGGACACTATGAAAAGATCAAACATAAGAATTCAGGGTATAGCAGAAGGAGAAGAATTTGACTCCAAAGGGATAGTAGGTGTTTTCAACAAATTCATAGAGGAAAATTTCCCCAAATTGGAAAAGAGATGCCAATGCAGACACAGGAAGGCTTTAGAACACCAAATAGACAAAACCTGGAAAGAACCTCTCCTCACCATATTATAATTAAACTACCAAATATACAAACCAAAGATAATATACTGAAAGCAGTTAGAGAGAATAATCAAGTCATATATAAAGGCAAGTTCTTCAGGATAATAGTAATTTACTCAACACAAACTTTAAAACCCAGAAGGCCTTGGAATGATGTATTCCAAATTCTGAAAGACAGTAACTGTCAACCATGATTACTTTACCCAGCAAAGCTGTCCATCCAAACTGATGGAGAAATAAGGACATTTCACAACAAAAACAGGCTAAACGAATATATGACAACTAAGCCAGCTCTACAGAAAATGCTGGAAGAGATCCATGCTAAAGAGAAAGGAAAACACACATATGAGGAAACAGGGAAAAATAAATCATATGTGAAAAACACTTAATATAAGAGAGTAAAGGGGAAAATGGAAGCACTACAAAACAAGAAGAATGGTGAGTACAAATACATTATCTTTCAATAATAACTCTTAATATCAATGGCCTCAATGTCCCTACCAAAAGATACAGACTTGCAGAGTGGATTAAAAGGCAGAATCCTCTTTGTTGCCTCCAAGAAACTCATCTCTCCATAAAAGATAGATAATATCTTAGGGTGAAAGGGTAGAAAATGATGAATGGGTCAATGAAGAAATCAAGAAGCAAATCAAAAAATTTATCATCAAGAAAATCAGAAAATGAGACAAAAAGGGAGCTGGACAAAGCGATGGAAGTGATACATAGGAAAGTAGTAGAAAATGCAAACTTAATTGAACAAGTCCAAAACTCACTAGAGGCTCTCAAGAATAGAGTCAGCGAAGTGGAAGATAGAAATTTTGATCTGGAAGACAGGATGGAAGAAACACTTCGAGAGTACAAAAATTTCAATAAGTTCAAAAGTTCCTGTGAACAGAACATGAGAGAATTGTGGGATACACTTAAACGTCCTAATATCAGAATCATTGGAATACCAGAAGGAGAAGAATTTCAGACCAAAGGCATGGAGAACTTATTTAGCACAATAATTGAAGAAAACTTCCCCCATCTCTTAAAAGAAAGGCCCATCAAGATTCAAGAAGCAAACAGAACTCCTAACCAACTAGACCAAAGGAGAAACTCCCCAAGACATATTATCATTAAGACTCTAAACATTGACACCAAGGAAAAATTCCTAAAAGCAGCTAGGGAAAAACAGCACACCACTTTCAAAGGAAACCCCATCAGAATTACTTTAGACTCCTCAATGGAAACCCTGAAAGCTAGAAGGGCCTGGAATGAAACTCTCCAGACTCTAAGAAACTATGGCTTCCAACTCAAACTACTCTACCCGGCAAAAGTCTCCCTTATAATAGATGGTGAAAGGAAAACGTTCCATGACAAAACTCAGCTTTACAATTATATGAACACAAAACCAAACCTACAGAAAGTACTCCAGGAAATTCTCCACAGAGAAGAAACAAATAACCAAACACAAATGCCTACAAGAAGCAGATCACAGCAACCAAAGCCAGAGTAGATAGAAAAAAAAAATTAAATTCCATGGAAATGCCAACACACCTCTACCACCACAACATGACAGGGATCAAATCAAATCTCACAGTCATCACCCTAAACATTAATGGCCTTAATTCACCCATCAAGAGACACAGGCTAACAGGGTGGATCAAAAAATTAGACCCCTCAATCTGCTGCCTTCAAGAAACCCACCTTACCACTAAAGACAGAAACCTCCTCAGGGTGAAAGGGTGGAAAACAATATTCCAAGCAAATGGGAATAAGAAACAAGCAGGTGTAACTATATTAATATCAGATAAAGTTGACTTCAAACCAAAAACAATCAAAAAAGACAAAGAAGGCTACTTCCTACTTATAAAGGGAACAATCCATCAAGAGGATATTACAATCATAAATCTGTATGCACCAAACACAGGGGCACCACAGTTCATAAAACAAAACCTACTTGACAAAAAAACAGAAATAACCACTAACACCATCATAGCTGGGGACTTTAACACACCATTATCAGTAATAGACAGATCATCCAAACAGAAGCTCAACAGGGAAGTAAGAGAGCTCAACAAAACCATAGAGCACTTAGACCTAACAGACATCTACAGAACTTTCCATCCCAAATCCACAGACTACACATTCTTCTCAGCAGCCCATGGAACATTCTCTAAAATAGACCATATACTGGGTCACAAAGATAGCCTCCACATATTTAGGAAAATCGACATAATTCCCTGCATGATAGCAGATCATAATGCTATATTCCTAGAAGTCAACAACAAAAAAACCAACAAGAACCCCAACGGCAACTGGAAACTGAATAGCACACCTTAAACAATAAATGGATAGTGGATGAAATAAAAAATGAAATTGCAAAGTTCCTGGAATTGAATGACAATGAGAACACATCATACCAAAACTTATGGGACACAATGAAGGCAGTCCTCAGGGTAAAATTCATAGCACTCAATGCCTTTGTAAAAAAAGACAGAAAGATCCCAAATCAATAGCCTAACCATCCACCTAAAGGCATTGGAAAAATAAGAAAAATCCAACCCAAAGAGCTCCAGAAGGAAAGAAATAATTAAAATCAGAGCAGAAATTAATGAATAAGAAACCAAGGAAACAATTAAGGCAATTGACAAAACAAAGAGCTGGTTTTTTGAAAAAATAAACAAGATTGACAAACCTCTGGCCAATTTGATCAAGCAAAAAAAGGAGATACTCCAAATTAACAAAATTCAAAATGAAAAAGGAGAGATCACAACAGACATCAGTGAAATCAGCAAAATCATCAGGACTTACTTCAAAAACCTCTACTCCTCAAAACTGGAAAATGTGGAGGAGATGGATAAATTCCTGGATGCATATCATCTACCAAAGCTAAACTCAGAGCAGATCAACCACCTCAATGAACCCATCACACTCATGGAGATTGAAAAAGTAATAAAAAACCTCCCAAAAAAGAAGAGTCCAGGACCAAATGGATTCCCAGCCGAATTTTATCAAACCTTCATGGAAGAACTCAAACCAATCTTCCTAAAACTGTGCCACACAATTGAAGAACAGGGAAAGCTACCCAACTACTTCTATGAAGCTAGTATCACCCTAATCCCAAAACCAGGCAGAGATGCCACAAGAAAAGAAAACTATCGGCCTATTTCCCTAATGAACATAGACGCAAAGATCCTCAACAAAATACTTGCAAACCAAATCCAACAACACATCAAAAGCATTATCCACCTTGACCAAGTGGGATTTATCCCAAGAACACAAGGGTGGTTCAACATATGAAAATCTGTCAATGTAATACACCACATAAACAAGCTTAAACATAAAAATCACATGATCATTTCAATAGATGCAGAAAAGGCCTTTGACAAGATACAACATCACTTCATGATCAAAACATTGGAGAGAATCGGCATGGCCAGTTCACATCTTACCATAATAAAGGCAATATACAAAGTTCCAAAGGCCCAAATAATACTTAATGGAGAGAGACTGGAAGAATTCCCATTGAGATCAGGAACAAGACAGGGATGTCCTCTCTCACCTCTGCTTTTCAATATAGTTCTGGAAGTCCTAGCCCAAGCAGTAAGGCAGGAGAAGGAAATAAAAGGGATACAATTTGGAAAGGAAGAAGTTAAGTTAGCTCTATTTGCTGATGACATGATTGTATATGTAAGAGACATGAGAGACTCCATCCCAAAACTCCTGAAGGTGATTAACTCCTATAGCAAAGTAGCAGGATACAAAATCAATGCACAAAAATCGGTAGCATTTCTGTATGCAAATGACAAAGACACAGAAAAAGAAATAAAGGACATAGTCCCATTTTCAATAGCAACAACAACAACAAAAATACCTTGGAATAATGTTAACCAAGGAAGTAAAAGATCTATACAATGAAAATATAAAAACTCTCAAAAAAGAAATTGAGGAGGACTTGAAAAGATGGAAAGACCTCCCATGCTCCTGGATAGGCAGAATTAACATTGTGAAGATGACAATCCTACCAAAGGCAATATAAAGATTTAACGCAATTCCAATTAAAATCCCTACAGTGTTCTTCACAGAGATAGAAAAAATGATCTCAAATTTCATATGGAAAGGCAGAAGGCCTCGCATATCCAAACATATCCTCAGCAAAAGAAATACCTCTGGTGGCATCACCATACCCGATATAAAGCTATATTACAAAGCCATAGTAATAAAAACAGCATGGTACTGGCATAAAAACAGGAGTATAGACCAATGGAATAGACTTGAGGACCCGGATTTTGGGCCAAGCAACTATAGCTACTTGATATTCAACAAAGGCCCAAACAATATAGACTGGAAAAAAGATAGCATCTTCAACAAATGGTGCTGGACAAACTGGATAACCACATGCAGGAAACTAAAACTTGATCCACACATTTCACCATGCACAACACTCAAATCCAAATGGATCAAAGACCTCAACATAAGACCAGAAACTCGAAAACTACTGGAAGAAAATTTAGGAAGTACTTTCCATGATATAGGAATGGAAAAAGGCTTCCTGAATAAAACCCCAGTGGCTCAAGTTCTTAAACAGTCACTCAACCATTGGGATCATATGAAGGTGAAGAGTTTCTTTACAGACAAGCATATAATAAGCAAAGCCAATAGAATACCCACAGAATGGGAGAAAATATTTGCAGGTTATCCAACTGATAGAGGCCTTATCTCTAGAATTTACAAAGAACTCAAAAGTCTAAACAATAAGAAGACAAATACTCCACTCACAAAATGGGGCACAGAGTTAAAAGGCAATTCACAGAGGAAGAGATATAAATGGCAAACACACACCTAAGAAAATGTTCATCATCCCTAATCATCAGAGAAATGCAAATTAAAACAACTATGAGATTCCACCTTACCCCAATAAGGATAGCCAACATCAAAAGGTCAAATGAAAATAAATGCTGGTGAGGATGGGGAGAAGCAGGGACACTCATTCACTGTTGGTGGGAATGCAGGATGGTACAACCACTTTGGAAAGCAATATGGAGACTCCTGAAAAAGCTGACTATAGAAATACCAACAGACCCAGTTATACCATTACTGGGCATCTACCCTAAAACCTTCAAACCAAAAGCCAGAGAGATTTGCTCAACCATGTTTGTAGCAGCTCAATTCGTAATAGCTAAAAGCTGGAATCAACCCAGATGTCCATCATTAGAAGAATGGATAACAAAGATGTGGTATATCTGCACAATGGAATTCTATACAGCAGTAAGAAAAAATGACATAAAGAAATTTGAGGAAAAATGGTTGAACCTGGAACAGATCATTCTCAGTGAACTTACCCAATCACAGAAAAAAAATCGACACATAGTCTCACTCATCTGCAACACCTAACCTGAATCTGCCCAAGATGCCTTACATACCCAGCAAGCACCTCATGGACTAGACAATAAGATGGATGTGAGGGTGGGGAGGGAATCAAAGGGTGGAAAACAGTAATCTGGACAAAAATGGCAATGGTACCATAAAATTCTACTTCCTAAAAGACAGACCAAATGGCTGAACCTTCACTAGACCCTTACAGGAAACACCTGAACCACAAGACACTGGAGAGGGTAGGATCAAGACTGACCTAAATCTCCTACATCTTCCCTCCCTCCCTCTCCCCTCTATCTCTCTTCTCTCTAACTCCTGTATATTAGTTATCTTTTTCCTCAATTTCTTAGTGGACACTGACCTGTAACCCCCACTTCCAGCTTGGGCCTACCATCCACAATGAGCTTTTGATCAGAGAAACCTACAAGGTTTCCCAAAACAATGACAGACTTCTGTCAGAGTACTTGATGACCCACCAAAGGCCAGTGGTAAGACCCTATTGCTGAAGACTCCATACGCAGCTGACGCATAAAATGGAATGACATGGCTGGAAGCCAGGAGAGAGTCAGTCCCCAGACAGTCAGCGTGTCTAGTGCCAGAAGGCGCTACATAGGCGACTGGGGGAAATGACCAAGATCTGTCCAAGCAACACATTGTTCAACCTAATTAGCAACAAATAACCGGATGTGATGCCCACACAAGTGCAATAGTGGTACACAGCCACGGTGAGGAATCAATTGCTCTTCATTTGGCTAACTGATCCACTCAGTGGTACTAGACCCATAGCTGGAGCTGGGAAACAAGTCAGAACCATACCCAAACACAAGCCCACTCTACAATATCAAACTACCATCAATCATGGGGTATAAGAGGGCCTAAACCTATCATACTGTCTATCAAAAAAGTAAGTGTTATCTCTATTTTCCGGGTGCTAACTTACTCTCTGTTGCAGAATCTGCTTCTCTTTTCCAGATAGATACAGATCCTAAGAAGAGAGCTGCCCCAACATACCTCAAAAGGGGCCCAACTGAAACTAAGGACAACTGGCGAAACAAGCAAGGGTGATGTTTTCCTGTGAACCGGATACCAGCACAAAGGGGAAGGAGATCAACGCAGAGAAAAATCAACTCCCACCAAATCAGAGAGCCAGAGGCTCAGAGGCCCCCAACACCTCAGCACTGAAGCAGACCAAAAATGAACCCAACATGGCTCAGGGAAATTTTGCGGAAGAGGGGGCGGAAAGAATGTCAGAGTCACATGTTAGGTCATGATTTGCAGAGACATTTATCATACCAATAACTGGGGGCTAACTCCACAATGCACGACCCATTTTCATTAACAAGGAGGATCTAATGGGAGGGGGTAGATCACAGATGAGCCTAAATAATGGTACCAAACTACCTGTATTTACTGAAAAGAAAACTAATAAATTAAATTAAAAAAAATTATAGAGTCAAACAATAATGAGAACACAACATACCAAAACCTCTGGGACACAATGAAGGCAGTTCTAAGAGGTAAATTTATAGCCTTAACAAGTGCATACATTAAGAAACTAGAAAGGTTGCAAGTAAACAACCTAATGCTTCACCTTAAAGCCTTGGAAAAAGAAGAACAAGGCAAACCAAAAATCAGTAGACAGGAAGAAATAATAAATATTAGGGCAGAAATTAATGAAATAGAAACGAAAAAAAAATCCAAAGAATTAATGAAACAAAGAGTTTGTTCTTTGAAAGGATAAACAAGATTGATAAACAATTAGCAACTCTGAACAAAAGAAAGAGAGAAGAGACACAAATTAATAAAATCAGAGATGAACGAGGTAACATCACAACAGATTCCAGAGAAATTCAAAAAAATCATAGGGACACACTATAAAAGCATATACTCCACAAAGTATGAAAATATGAAAGAAATGGATGATTTCCTTGATCTATATGACCTACCTAAATTAAATCAAAATGAGATCAATCACTTAAATAGACCTATAACAAACATGGAGATCCGAACAGTTATCAATAATCTTCCAACTAAAAAAAGCCCAGGCCCAGATGGATTCACTGCTGAATTTTACCAGACTTTTAAGGAAGAGCTAACACCATTGCTTCTTAAGCTTTTCCAGGAAATAGAAAAAGAAGGAATTCTACCAAACTCCTTCTATGAGGCCAGCATCACCCTGATACCAAAACCAGGCAAAGATAGAACAAAAAAAGAAAATTACAGACCAATCTCCCTCATGAACATAGATGCAAAAATTCTCAACAAAATATTGGCAAACAGAATACAAGAGTATATCAAAAAGATCATTCAACCTGACCAAGTAGGCTTTATCCCAGATATGCAGGGATGGTTCAACATACGCAAATGTATAAATGTAATACATTACATAAACGGGTTGAAGAACAAAAATCACATGATCATCTCATTAGATGCAGAGAAAGCATTTGACAAAATCCAACATCACTTCATGATAAAAGTCCTACAGAGACTGGGAACAGAAGGAACATATCTCAATATAATAAAGGCTATTTATGACAAGTCTACAGCCAACATATTACTAAATGGGGAAAAACTGGAAGCTTTTCCACTAAAATCAGGAACAAGACAAGGGTGTCCACTGTCCCCACTTCTATTTAATATAGTTTTGGAAGTCTTAGCCATAGCAATAAGGCAAGAGACACACATAAAAGGGATACAAATTGGAAAGGAAGAGATCAAGTTATCCTTATTTGCAGATGACATGATTCTATACATAAAGGACCCTAAAGACTCTCCTAGCAAACTGTTAGAGCTGATCAAAACCTACAGCCATGTAGCAGGATACAAAATAAATACACAGAAATCAGTGGCCTTCATACATGCTAACAACAAACACACAGAGGATGAAATCAGAGAATCACTCCCATTCACAGTTGCATCAAAAAAAATAAATAAATAAAATACCTTGGAATAAACCTAACCAAGGAAGTAAAGAATCTCTACAATGAGAACTTTAAAACACTCAAGCGAGAAATTTCAGAAGACACTAGAAAGTGGAGAAACATCCCTTGTTCCTGGATTTGAAGAATCAATATTGTGAAAATGGCAATCTTGCCAAAAGCAATCTACACATTTAATGCAATCCCTATCAAAATTCCAAAGGCTTTCTTCATGGAAATAAAACAATCCAAAAATTAATTTGGAATGACAAAAAAATCTAGAATATCTAAAATAATACTGAGCAACAAAAGTAAGGCTGGTGGAATTACCATACCTGATTTTAACCTGTACTACAGAGCCATAGTAACAAAAACAGCATGAGCATGGTACTGGCACAAAAACAGACATGTAGATCAGTAGAACAGAATAGAGGACCCAGATGTAAGTCCAGGTAGCTAATGACACCTTATATTGTATAAAAATGCCAAAAATACTCATTGGAGAAAAAACAGTCTCTTCAGCAAATGGTGTTGGGAAAACTGGATATATTTAACTGTAGAAAGATGAAAATAGATTCTTCTCTCTCTCTATGCACAAGAATTAAGTCCAAATGGATTAAAGACCTTAACATCAGATCTGAAACTGCTAGAGGAAAAAGTTGGGGAAACCCTTCAACATATTGGTCTTGGCAAAGACTTTCTGAATACAACCCCAATTGTTCAGGCAATAAAACCACAGTTAATCACTGGGACCTCATGAAATTACAAAGATTTTGCACTGCAAAGGACACAGTGAGAAAAGCAAAGAGGCAACCTACAGAATGGGAAAAAATCTTTGCCAGCTATATATCTGATAGAGGATTAATATCTAGGCTATACAAAGAACTCAAAAAGTTAAATAATAAGGAATCAAACAAGCCAATCAAAAAAATGGGCTATGGAGCTAAATAGAGCATTCTCAAAGGAAGAAATACAAATGGCATATAAGCATCTAAAAAGATGTTCTACGTCACTAGTCATCAGGGAAATGCAGATTAAAACTACATTGAGATTCCATCTCACTCCTGTCAGATTGGCCACCATCATGAAAACAAATGATCATAAATGCTGGCGGGGATGTGGAAAAAGAGGAACCCTTCTACACTGCTGGTGGGAATGCAACCTGGTCCAGACACTGTGGAAATCAGTGTGGAGGTTCCTAAAACAGATAAAGATTGATCTTCCATATGACCCAGCTATAGCACTCCTAGGCATATATCCTAAGGATTCATGTCATTTCCTTAGAAGCGCATGCTCAACCATGCTTATTGCTGCTCAATTTATAATAGCTGGGAAATGGAACCAGCCTAGATGTCCCTCAACTGATGAGTGGATAAGGAAGATGTGGCACATTTATACAATGGAGTTCTACTCAGCGGTAAAGAAAAATGAAGTTATGAATTTTGCATAAAATGGATGGGTCTGGAAAGGATTATACTAAGTGGTTAATCCAGGCCCAGAAAGCCAAGCGCTACATGTTCTCCCTCATATGTGAACCCTAGCTACAGATGATTGGGCTCTGCGTGAGAAGGAAAATACTTAGTAGCAGAGGCCAGTAAGTTAAAAAGGCAATATAAAGGGAAGAGAAAGGAAGGGAGGAGGCTACTTAATAGGTTGGTATTGTATATATGTAAGTACAATGATTGAGATGGGGACGTAATATGATGAAGAATGGAATTTCAAAGGAGAAAGTGTGGGGGCGGTAAGGTATTACCATGGGACATTTTTTATAATTATGGAAAATGTTAACAAAAATTGTGAAAAGAAAAAAAAGAAAAGAAAATGGTATTTCAAGCAAATGGGCCTAAGGAACAAGAAGGTTTTGCTATCCTAATATCTGACAGGGTAGACTTCAAATTTACATTAGTAAAGAAAGATAAAGAAGGTTACTTTATATTGATTAAAGGAAAAATTCAACAGGAAGACATTATAATTCTTAATATAATCACCTAACATGGGTACTCCCAATTTCATCTTCCAAACACTATTAGACTTAAAGTCACACATAACACCAAGCACAACTGTAATGAATGACTTCAATACCCCACTCTCATCTATTGACAGATCATCCTGGTGAAAAATAAACAGAGATACTTCTGAATTAAATGATGCCATAGAACAAATGGACCTAACAGACATCTACAGCACATTCCATCTAAATGCTACAGAAGACACATTTTTTTCAGCAGTACATGGAACAGTCTCTAAAATAGACAATATATTAGGACACAAAGCAAATCTTAACAAATTCAGGAAAATTCAAATAATTCCTTGTACTCTATCTGATCACAATGAGATTAAACTACAAATCAGCAACAAGAAAACTACAAAGTATATACAAAATCATGGAGACTAAACAACATAGTACTAAATGATGATTGGGTCATTGAAGAAATCAGACAGGAAATCAAAAAAATCAATGATAATGAGAACACAACCTACCAAAACCTTTGGGACATAATGATACAGTCCTATGATGGAAATTTATAGCTTTAAGTGCCTA
The DNA here is from genome assembly GCF_020740685.1 of Jaculus jaculus. NCBI lineage: Eukaryota > Metazoa > Chordata > Mammalia > Rodentia > Dipodidae > Jaculus > Jaculus jaculus. The sequence continues at coordinate 133,643,542 of NC_059102.1, read as the reverse complement.
TATTAATAAATGAGAAAGGGTACAAGTAAACAACTTAATGCTTCACCTCACGGCCTTGGAAAAAGAAGAACAAGGGAAACCAAGAATCAGTAGACAGGAAGAAATAATAGAGATTAAGGCAAAAATTAATGAAATAGAAACCAAAAATCATAACAATACAAAGAATCAATGAAACAAAGAGAGGGTAAATAAGATAAATAAGATTGATAAGCCTTAGCAAATCTAACCAAAAGAAAAAGAGAGGGCTGGAGAGATGGCTTGGTGGTTAAGCGCTTGCCTGTGAAGCCTAAGGACCCCGTTTCGAGGCTCGGTTCCCCAGGTCCCACGTTAGCCAGATGCACAAGGGGGTGCATGCATCTGGAGTTCGTTTGCAGAGGCTGGAAGCCCTGGCGCGCCCATTCTCTCTCTCCTCCTCTGTCTTTCTCTCTAAGTCTGTTGCTCTCAAATAAATAAATAAAAAATATTAAAAAAAAAAAGAAAAAGAGAAGAGAAAAAAATTAATAAAATTAGAGGTGAAAAAGATACTATTACAATAGTTAACAAAGAAATTCAGAAAATCATAATGATATACTTTAATAACATATATTCTACTAAGTTAGAAAATCTGAAATAAATGGATGATTTCCTTGATTTATATGACCTACCAAAATTAATTCGAGATGAGATAAGCCATTTAAATAGAACTATAACAAGTACAGAAATCCAGACAGTTATAAAAAAAAGTCCCAACTTAAAGACTTCAGGCCCAGATAGATTCACTAGTGAATTTTACCAGACCTTCATGGAAGAGCTAACACCAATGCTTCCCAAACTTTTCCACAAAATAGAAAAGGAAGAAATACTACCAAAGTCCTGTGAAGCCAGCATCACCCTGATACCAAAACCAAAGATAGAACAAAAAAAAAAAAATCTCCCTCATGAACATAAATGCAAAAATTCTGAAGAAAATACTAGCAAACAGAATACAAGAATACATCAGAAAGATCATTCACCCTGACCAAGTAGGCTTTATCCCAGAGATGCAGGGATGATTCAACATACACAAATCGATAAATAAAATACACACTATATACATGGACTGAAGGCGAAAATCACATGATCAGCTCAATAGATGCAGAAAAGACATTTGACAAAATCTAACATCTCTTCATGGTAAAAGTCTTGCAGAAACTGGGAAAAGAGGGACTATATCTCAACATAATAAAGGTTATTTATGACAAACCTACAGCCAAACCTCAATAGCCAATAGCCAAAACTACTTTGAGCAACAAAAATGATGCTGGTGGTAGCACCATATCCTATTTTAAGCTACATTACAAAGCCATAGTAATAAAAACAGCATTGTCCTGGCACAAAGACCCACATGTAGATCAAAAGAGAGTACCCAGATTTTAATCCAGGCAGCTGTAGCTAGTTATACATCTGACAGAGGATGAATATCCAGAATATATAAAGAACTCAAGTAGCTAAACAATAAGAAATCGAACAACCCAATTTAAAAAATAAGCTATGGAGCCAGGCATGGTGGCACATGCCTTTAACCCCAGTACTTGGGAAGCAGAGGTAGGAGGATCGCCATGAGTTCAAAGCCATCCTGAGACTCCATAGTGAATTCCAGGTCAGCCTGGGCTAGAGTGAAACCCTACCTCGGGGGAAAAAAAGACTATGGAACTAAATATAAAGTTCTCAAAAGAAGAAATACAGAAGGCATATAAACATCTAAAAAAGTGTTCTACATCCTTAGTCACCAGGGAAATGCAAATTAAAATGATTTTGAGATTCTATCTCACTCCTGTTAGGATGACTATCATCAAGAAAACAAATGACAATAAATGTTGGCAAGGATGCAGAAAAAGGGGAACCCTTCTAACCCTTCTACACTGTTGGTAGGAATATAGTCTAGTATAGCCATTGTGGAAATTAGTGTGGACGTTCTTGAGATAGCTAAAAATAGATTTACCATATGACACTCCTAGGCATATATCCTAAGGACTCTTCTCACTATCTTAAAGATACTTGTATAACCATGTTTATTACTGCCTATTCACAATAGCTAAGAAGTAGAACCAGCCTAGACATCCCTCAACAGATGAATGGATAATAAAGATGTAGTACATTTACACAATGGAGTTCTATTCAGCAGTAAAGAAAAATGAAAATGTTAGGGAAATGGATGGATCTGGAAAGGACCATACTAAGTGAGGTAACGTAACCAAGGCCCAGAAACCCAAATATCACATGTTCTCTCTCATATATGGATCCTAGCTACAAATGTTTGGACTTGTGTGTGTGAGCTAGAACCAAAAATCAGTAGCAGAGGCCTGTAATCTAGAAAAAGGTTATAAGGGAAGGAGGAGAGGAAAGGACTTAAGGGGGTGTGGTATTGTATATATGTAAGTAGAACACATTACAGTGACTGGAATAGCCTAAGTGAGGCCAGGGTAAGAGATTGAGTAAAAGAAGGGTGGGGGAGGGTCAACCAAAATTCAAGATGTTATGAATAAGACATATGAAACCCTACTTTTTGGATAATGGCACACCCAGAAGCCATAGATTGTTACTAGAAACTTTTCAGTGCCGGGTATGGGATACTTTCCAGTTAAGTTGTTGGCCAGGGAGGTCTCTGTTCCCTCTAAAACATTACAGGCTATTGCCAAGGTCCTTGGTTTCCCACCAGAAACAGATGGTAAGAACCCTGTTGCTGAAGACTCCACATGCCTGGGTGGCAGGGTCACTGAGAAATCAAGCTCGGGCTGAGCTGAAATCCTCCTCCCTGTAGACCAGCTGACTAAAAGCTGGAAAATGCTGTATTTCATGAAGCCCTATGGGAGACAGAAGTATTCAGTGGTAAAAACCAGTGGATACTGGAAGCCTCAAGTTTAGCCAAACTGGCGAAATGACCAAACAGATATAATCGTGGCATGTCTGTTCTAGGGATAACCAACTGCTCTCTAATTGGACTGGAGGCCCACTCTATGGGAGGGAATACATAGCCTTAGGGATGCAACGCCTGATCTTATCTGGATAAATGCATATATTATGCTCACCAAACTGCCCTGTAAGCACTACACTTAATGTTCATATTCATATATTAATGCTACTCTCACTTTTGGTTAGAGAAGCTTCTTTTTTCAGATGGCGGTGACCATTGGGATGACCCAGATGTCAACATAGTGCTGAGAAGTGACAGAAGAGTGTTCAGCACTGAAACATGTCTATCACACACCCCAGGGATCAGGATCCATTGCCGAAGAGGTAGCAGAGCGAATGTAAGAGCCAAAGGAAGGCTATGATTCCTTATGCAATTGTCCAGATAGAAATTAGCCTCAATATCCATGACCTTGCAGTGCCTAATAATACCTTCACAAGACCCTCATAATAAAAAGATAATAACATCAAAATAAAAGAGAGACTAATGGAGAGAGGGAGGGGATATGATGGGGAGTGGAATTGTGAAAGGGGAGGTGGGGGATTGGAAGGAACAATCATGGTTTACTGTCTGTCTGTAAGTATAGAAGTTGTCAATAAAAAAAATATGCATTAAAAAAGCAATAAACAAACCAGGCCTTTAATCCCAGCACTTGGGAGGCAGAGGTAGTTCGAGGCCACCCTGAGACTAGATAATGAATTTCAGGACAGCCTAGGCTAGAGCAAGACCCTATCTTGAAAAATCAAACAAACAAGCAAACAAAAGCAAGTAATCAATATATCCATTCAGTAATGGTAGAAATGTATAAAGTATAATAGCAACAGGAGGCTGTATGAATGGTATTGTTCAAGGACACCTAAGTTTTTCAGGTAGCCATACTAACTGACTGACATCTGTCATTCATTTTGGCAGGCTAGTATCATTTTAATTTCTCATTGTTTCAGAATCCCTTCCTAGTTGAAGGAACTGTCCATAGTTTCAGTTCTGATTCTCCACCAAGGGGCTCATGTCAGAGTCCTGTTTTCCTGTCCCTCTCTGCAGCTAAGGCATGCACAAGTGACTGCAGTGACTGTGGCTGAACTAATCAGATACCTTTCCTTGGCTCACAGTTAAAAGCTAATGATACGAGGAATGAACATAAGGCCCTCTCTGACGTTTGAAGGAAAGATGAATGCAGTGTAACAATAAGCAGTAGTGCCTGCTATCCTTCCCATTACCCAAGGTTAGCAGTGTCCTAAAATAAACTACAGCATCTAATGCTGTGGTGTTATCAGTGACAAACTGAGTGTGTGATATCAACAGTAATACTACCTCCATTCAATTCCCTTGGAGACTTGGGGGATTCCTCAAGGTCTTTGTAATAAACTCCATTTCTGATTGAATCACAAGTGTTGGCTTATGATTAAAATTCCTATTTAAACTGAAGTATATTCCAACCGGGTAACAAAGTAAGAGCCCAGTTAATTTAACAATTTAAGAAAGGAGACTCTGTGGCTAGAGAGACCTGAACTTAAATCAAGGTTCTACATTTTACTAGCCCTGAAAACTTCCTCAGTGTATTCAATTGCTGCTTAATGGACTGCAGATAATAATGCACATTTCTTATTAGGTTCTTTTGAGAATTAAGTGAGGTCATGATAATTCACCTAAAACTCTTAGTATCTGACAAAAAAAAAAAAAACCCTCCACAGATGATTGCTTCACTACTACTAATGAAGAGAATAAGTACGGCATATGCAGGAAAGTACAGCAATTATACTAGAGCACAAGGGGTGGATCCAGGAAATGAGAACAGATAGATGGAGAATTTTTAAGTCATTAGGGCTTTATGAGCTGGGATCACTATTTTTAATGGGAATATTATACTGAAATGTAAGTATTAAATTATTAACTAGGAGACAAATGTGATTAGGTTTTGCATCATATATGTATTCCCCCCACCAAAGTTCAACTTGACCACTGAACTTGTACACTTGGTATAGTATCATCATTGTTGAATATTGATATCAGTAGTGGCTTGATCCAGGTGTTCCCCATAACTTAGTCAGAGTGCTAGGTTCCCAGCTGATGGAGATTTGGGAATTAATGCCTCCTGGAGGCAGTGTATGGTTGGCGGAAGGCTTATGGGCATGATAGCCAGTTTCCCCTTGTCAGTGTTTGCCACACTCTCCTGCTGTTGTTGTTCACCTGATGTTGGCCAGAAGGTGATGTCCACCCTCTGCTCATGCCATTGTGGAGCTTCCCCTCAAGTCCATAAGCCAAAATAAACCTTTCTTCCCACAAGCTGCTCTTGATCAGTTTTTTCTGCCAACAATGAAAACCTGACTGCAACAATATCATTCATACCAAAGCTATTTAATTCTTTCTAACAGGGCTGGAGAGATAGCTTAGGGGTTAAGCGCTTGCCTGTGAAGCCTAAGGACCCCGGTTCGAGGCTCAGTTCCCCAGGACCCACATTAGCCACATACACAAGGGGGCGCACATGTCTAGAGTTCATTTGCAGTGGCTGGAAGCCCTGCCATGCCCATTCTCTCTCTCTCTCTCTCTCACTCTCTGCCTCTTTCTCTCTCTGTCTGTCACTGTCAAATAAATAAATAAAAATAAACAAAAAAATTTTTAATTCTTTCTAACAAACAACTCCTCCAGAATTTTGCATTATCAACCACTAATGTTTTGCAAATATATCAGATGATTTAGGTCTACATATACTTAAAATAATGCTATTCCTCTGTTTGATCTGAGAGCCCTCATACTGAGAAGAGAATTTTTTTTAATGGAGACAGGAATCCATCCTACAAATCAATATTCTTCTGTGACTTTTTTATAATCAAATGTCACCTACTGTTACAACATATTATGCATCAGCATCTTGATGTACAGTCTACATTAAGTGGGTTAGCAAAGGTCTTACTGTCAATCAAGAACCATCAGTACTGTTGTTTCTCAGTGTGTGGTATTACTTGCCAAATGTTAACGACCATCACATTGTTTGTCTTCATCAAAGTTCCTCCATTATTTCTTCTCTTTACCATACTCCACACCTATATCTGCCTTTGAGGAATATCATTTGATCTGATTCTGATTTTTGCAGGAGGTACTGAAAGCAAACATAGAGCACTGTGTATAACTGGAATCAGTGCTCAGAAGGAAAATGTATAAGTTTGTTGGAGCAAGCTGGAAAATGTAACAAAATCAGAACCCTAAAGGTGTTTTGAAATCACTTGATGTTTTATACAACACTCTTGAACTCTGATGTGTATGTATTATTACACTCATATGACAAGGGATAGTGCTGAAGCCCAGAGATATTATGGGATTTGCACTGCATCTGTGGATTGTATTTTAAACATATCACTGTGCCAACAGGACCAAACTGTCAAGTCTTTCCACTGGCTTTATCTTATTTGCCCTTTACAAATTTTCCATAGGAGTATGTACAATGGCTATTTCAGAGACTTCTTAGGGTCCTATCTTTGTATTTGCTTTTTTTTTTTTTTTTTGAGACAGGATCTCATGAGCTTGTTGTATAGCCAAGGCTAGTCTTGAACTCTTGATCCTTATACCTTCCAGTTCCTTACATTTGCTTTTTTTTTTAATTTTATTTATTTATTTATTTGAGAGCGTCAGACACAGAGAGAAAGACAGATAGAGGGAGAGAGAGAGAATGGGCACGCCAGGGCTTCCAGCCTCTGCAAACGAACTCCAGACGCGTGCGCCCCCTTGTGCATCTGGCTAACGTGGGACGTGGGGAACCGAGCCTCGAACCAGGGTCCTTAGGCTTCACAGGAAAGTGCTTAACCGCTAAGCCATCTCTCCAGCCCTACATTTGCTTTTTGAGGGCTTTAAGGTCGCCCAGTTCTGAGCAGCATCATTACTGTTGTATCTAGCAACATAGTATGGAATAATGCTTACTTGCCCTGGGTCACTCAAGCATATTTGTCCTTTCATGCACTTTAGTACCACTCATTAGAGAAGGTTGATCTATGACAATATACAAGTCTTCCTGACTATCAATGTGTCTACAGTGTGTTAAAGAATGAACAAACCAGGCTGGAGAGATGGCTTACTGGTTAAGTACTTGCCTGTGAAGCCTAAGGACCCCGGTTCAAGGCTTGATTCTCCAGGACCCACATTAGCCAGATGCACAAGGGGGGTGCACTCGTCTGGAGTTCGTTTGCAGTAGCCAGAGGCCCTGGCATGCCCATTCTCTCTCTCTCTTTCTTTCTCTCTCTCTCTCTCTCCCTCTATCTGCCTATTTCTGTCTCTGTGTTGGTCACTTTCAAATAAATAAACAAAAAAAATTTTTTTTAAAAAGAATGAACAAACCACTGGGCATGGTGGTGCATGCCTTGAATCTCAGCACTCGGGAGGCTCACCATGCAGTTCAAGGTCACCCTGAGACTACAAAGTGAATTCCAGGTCAGCCTGAGCTACAGTGAGATCCTACCTTGAAAAACTGAAAAAGAAAAAAAAAAAAAAGAATGAACAAACATTCTCTCTGATGTTTTCCAAATGTTGTAAATAGGTAATAAAAGTAATATTAATAACAATAGCTAACTGAGTATTTAATATGTGCAGATTGTTAATATATGTACTGATTATCAAAACCTGATTGACTTGCATGTATTAATTACCTTAATCCCTTCTCAAGGACATTATTATCCATTATTGCTTTGATTTCAAAGTTCAAACTTGATAGAACAGAGATCACTATGTGAGGTAGGTGCAAATATCTTGATGGCCAAAGCTAGTCTTCTGCATATTCTTTACAATAGCACCTAGGCCTTCAGCAATATGTGAGCCAAGCACATGGGCACCCTGGCTCCTCTCACCACAGGATTGAAAATAGCACATGCCCTGGGCACAGTGGAACATATCTTTAATCCCAGCACCCAGGAGGCAGAAGTAGGATCGCTGAGAGTTCAAGGCCACCCTGAGACTACATAGTGAATTCCAGGACAGCCTGAGCTACCATGAGACCCTACCTTAGAAACCCCTTCCCCCCAAAAAAGAAAAGAAAATAGCACATGCCTGGCTTGGTTTCAGATTGGGTTAGGCTTCTAGGAGCTACCTGCACCCAAGAAAAATAATGTTTGTACTAGAGAGACACAAGAAAACAAGTTGCTGGTCTGGAGCTGACAGGGAGTACCAAACAAAACATCACATGGAGCCTTAGATTATTATCCAATAAAAATGTATGCTTAGAGATGACCTGACATTCAATATAAATGTGGTAAATTTTTCCCATATTCATCTGTCATATATTTGACATCAGAGTACTTAATCCACTTGCACTTTTGTTTTCAAAACAAATAAGTAATCTCATTTATTGCTGTGAGAAATTAAACAATATATACAACAATAAAAGATTAAACTTGGTGATAAAAGGCTTTATGGGATCATTTTTTTTCCTATAACTACTAGGAGACACCTAATAAATTCAATTAAAGTAACAGCACCACAGGTGTTACTTTAAACTTCATTTGGAAACCGTCTCTTTTCAAAACATTAAACTATTTGAAATTATGCAAAAGAACAGGTTCAAAGCAATATATTCATACAGAATTATTTCAATGGCAAGGAGAGAAATAAAATAAAATCTGTACCTCTAAGATGGATCTTTCATTACTAAGTTCATTTTTTGTCTTTCTACTTCTCTAAAATGAATATATATATATATATATATTTTTTTTTTTAACCACAAAGATGGTTAAGTAGAATCTATTTAAGAAAGAACAGCCATGAGCACTATAATCAGGAAGATTATGAGTTCAAAGCCAGCCTGGGATACACAGGTAAATTCCATGCCAGCCTTGGCCAGACACTGAGACACTGTGGCAAAAACCAAACCAAGGGCTGCATGTGGTAGCGCATGCCTTTAATCCTAGCACTTAGGAGGCAGAGGTAGGAGGATCATCATGAGTTCAAGGCCACCCTGAGACTACATAGTGAATTCCAGGTCAGTCTAGGCTAGAGCAAGACCCTATATTGAAAAAAAAAAATAAAAAAACAAAAACAAAATAAAATAAAATCAACCACAATAATATTAAATGTTTATAAAGCATAGTTTTTTTTAATATATTTTTTTAATTTTTTATTTATTTATTTGAGAGCGACAGACACAGAGAGAAAGACAGATAGAGGGAGAGAGAGAATGGGCGCGCCAGGGCTTCCAGCCTCTGCAAACGAACTCCAGACGCGTGCGCCCCCTTGTGCATCTGGCTAACGTGGGACCTGGGGAACCGAGCCTCGAACCGGGGTCCTTAGGCTTCACAGGCAAGCGCTTAACCGCTAAGCCATCTCTCCAGCCCTAAAGCATAGTTTATGTTGAATATGAGGTAAACATTTTTATTTCCTTGAGATAGTTTGGGAAGAAAAATAGCACTTTAAAGTATTTCAACCCTTTCAAAAGCATTAACATAACTGATTACATGAATACATGAATTAGGGCTGGAGTGATGGCTTAGTGGTTAAGGTGCTAGCCTACAAAGCCAAAGGACCCAGGTCCAATTCCCCAAGAACAAAATAAGCCAGATGCACAGTGGGGCACATGCATCTGGAGTTCATCTGCAATGGCTGGAGACCCTGGCATGCCCATTGTTTTCCTCCCTCCCTATCTCTTTTTCTAAAAAATAAATAAATATTTTTTTAAATATGTTAACTATAAAGTAACATAAAATGTATTTCATACAAGAAACCACATATAAATGTATATGTATTTCTTTGTTGTCTTTAATCAAAGCTATCTTATTTATATTATATCATAAACAAATATAAACAATATAATTTGGAAAAAATAAAACATCTTGAATTCTTCAATTCTATAGAACTTTTATGCTTGAGAAAAACTCAAAGTAATTTATATGTTACTTCTCAAAAACCTTGGGAGACTAGAAGTAATAGGTTCCATTTTATATTTAGAAAAATGAAGTAAAAGGACCATTAAAATGTGTTAAACAATACACAAAATGAATGAAAGAAAGACCAGAATTTGGTTCCTCTGCATGCCATTCCACCAACTAGCTGGACCATTCAGCCCTGCTTTTTGTGGGCAAGTTGAAGCAACAAACTAACATAAAAATTAAAACCAGTTGAACAGGATAGGCTTGCAGGCAATATACCTACAATTCAGTATAATAATACCCAGCAGCTAAATTGCTTTGTGTGTTTGGTACACTGTCTATTCATTGGCCCACACATCATCAGTGGATGGTAGGTTTGTGCTATTAATGCTAAACACATAGAACTAGGAATATAATGAACATGAAGTCAAATGAGAAATGTGTAGCAGAAAAAGCCTGATGCCTTAATTTAACCAAGTCTCAATACACAAATAAAACAGAGTAAGTATGTTGGAATGCCAAGCATCCCTTCATCTCCCTCATTATTTCCAGTAACCATTTCCATACTATAATTATATTTCTATAAATGATTGATAATACTTAACAAACCCTAAAATGGTATTTAGTTCATCCAATTTCATTCAGAGTGGCTCAAAAGTAAACATTTCCTAAAATACTCTAAAAGAAATTTCACCTTTATAGATCACTACCAAAATTATAAGAAACTAGAAATATCATGTTATCCTTATTGCTAACCTTTTCTTTTTGCCCATATATGTGAAATAAAAATATTAAAAGGCCCCTTATAATAATATGCTAGTTTCTAAGAAGCATGCAAAACTGAACCAAGTTTCCAAAACCAGTTATCTAAGAGGTCTAACATTTACTAAGTTATTTAACATTCCTCATGCAAGTTGAAAACATTCCTACTCCTTATCACTTTCTCTTTAACCAGGCAGAAAACATTCCTTCTTCCAAATGAATAAATTTCCCTTTCCTTGGAGTTTAGCTGTCTCTCTGGCAAGGCATTATATAGAACAGCTGTTATACTACCAGTACAAAAGCAATCCCATCTGATCTAATTGTAAAGCAGATGGATAGACTGAAACCAAACTTTTGGGGTGATCTGTGTCTTTAAGGGAAGAAGTAAATTAAAAATCTTCCATTAGTAAAGACTAAAAAGTCAATGATTGAGATGGGGAGGTAATATGATGGAGAATGGAATTTCAAAGAGGAAAGTGTGTGGGGGGGGAATTACCATGGGATATTTTTTTATAATCATGGAAAATGCTAATAAAAATTTAAAAAATAAAAGAAAAAAAAAGAAAAAGAAAAGACTCAGCAGTCCATAATTTTTAAAAAAGACTAAAAAGTGTCATGAATTCAACCTTTGGATAATTTAAACAAGATCACCTTTAATAAGTTACTTTAATTAATCTTAAAGTATTTGGTTTGTTTTTTTTTTAATTCCCTAGACTGAAGAAAATGGAGATCAATGCTCTATTCTCAACCTCTACCAAAGACTTTAGTTAATCTTTCCTAATCTTGTATCAATGTTGGATATGCCATGCCTACCTTAAGGTTTGTCAGACCTCGGGAAAAGTCTCATCCCTTGGACACTGTCTTCTGAAGTTTCCTTTGTTCATAGGCACAACTCAATAACTCACGGTACTAATGCTGAGCCACTGACAGACTTATAGGTTAGATGGTTCCATGTAACAAGAGCTGACCTAATCTCATAAAAGTAGAGACTTACAAAGTTTTTCAATTTTTTATCCATCATTTTCACTGTATTTATTTATTTTATGACTATAAAATTAAAACTTGATATAGTCATAGAAAGTTCAGAAAAACACAAAAAGGGGGATTAAAATTGCTCATAATCCCATTAATTTAGCTTCACCACTTAATATTTTGATAGGTTTCTCTCCAATGTATCTGTATTGCTACTTAATGCAAGTATTCTAATGGCTCTATAAAATTCAGAAAATATTATAATCTGCATAATATTTTAAAGTAGGAAAGTTTTTTTTTTCTTTTGGTTCTTTATAGGTAGGGTCCACTCTAGCTCAGGCGGACCTAGAATTCACTATGTAGTCAAGATGGCTTGAACTCACGGCGATCCTCCTACCTCTGCTGGGATTAAAGGCATGATGCACCACCATGCCTGGCTGAAAGTTCTTTATTTAAAGAATATATCCAATATGCAAATCAAATGAGAACAGAGCTAACCAAAATGTAGGCAGTGATTTGAGCGTGAAAGGTGAGGAATGGGGTTGGAGGGTCCACAAGTCATACAGCTTGGCCTCCCTAGTCCAAATAATGGCTCCCAAACACATCTGAGGAAACCCCACCACCAAAGAATATAGTTTAAAAGCAAAAAATTTCACCTTTCTCATTTTACAAATTCAGTCATTTGCCCATGATCACAGGACCAGTAAAACAACCTAGTGTTCCATGACTTACAGACAAGGACTCAGCTTTCCAACTTATCTACTCTTTGCACAAAAGCCATATTCACTTGCCTATTGTTGTTCTTTTAACTAAGAAAAAATAGAAGCATCAGAGTTGTGAAATAAAAAATAATACTGAATGCAATATATTAGATCTCAAGCATTTCTACCTGCCTTAATTAGGTTTTCATACTATTATGAGTAGAAAGTTAAAGAAAAGTTCATTTCTAAACTAAGACAGAAAGAAGGCCATGATTACATTTTTCCCAAGAACATACTGCATGTCTACTGTAGCTACAAACTCCTCCTTTACCCATTCAGTTACTAAATACTGAGAATCTGCTTGTGGCTGAACAGTGAAGCTATAACAAAACACAAACCAAAGTTCATGTCCTCATGAAGGTTGTAAACTGATAAGCTTGGGCAAGTTTCTTAAATTTTTTGAATCCCAGTATTTGCTGTCAACAACATAATGATAAAAAAATTTTTATTTTGGCTGGGCACAGTGGCACATGCCTTTAATCCTAGCACCTGTGAGGCAGAGGTGGGAGGATTGCTGTGAATTTGAGGTCAGCCTGAAACTACATAGAGAATTTCAGGTCAGCCTGGGCTACAGCAAGACCTTGCCTCAAAAACAAACAAACAAACAAAAAAACCCTTTATTACTTATTTTATTATTTAATTACTTAATAATTAATGATATATATTTAAAACCTTCACAGGTAATCAGACACATATGCTCAATTAACATTAGTTACCTGCTCTGCCAAAGTGTTAAATATCAGATTGGAAAGGAGAGGTGAAAGAGAACTAAACGTCTCTGCTACTAATACTTGAGGCAATACAACTGAAATGATAGGTTAACATAGTCCAAACAGACTCCTAAGCTAAGAAAGAAGTATTCTAATGTGAAAAAGAGAAATTTACATGAGCCTCCCAATCACATTCTGCAGTTTCCCTTGTTACCTCCATCAGCATTTATTTTCAATTACTGCTGGGTTCTTTCTACTATAGCCAGCAAAACATATTGCCTCGGAAAGAAAATGTAAAGTAGACAACTCTTCTTCAAAAAACATTTTGTTATTTAAATATGAACAACTAAACAAACCAAAGAATGATACTCAAAAAAAAAAATAAATTTCAAAGACAACACTCAGAAAAAAATTATCAAACATGAAGCTCACCAAAAACCTCTATGAATTTGGCCAATATTCATAAATTAAAGTTTCAAAAAAACCCAGAAACTAACCCTTTTTCTCACTCATAATACATAGAAATCAACACAATGTGGATGGCAAAGTCTTGAGGATTTTAAGAATACTATGTAAACCTCAATGCATTGTACACTTGTTAAGGAAGCAAGCTATTCACTATTAATTAATTGTATTTTTACAGGGACTATTCTGTCATTCTAAAGATCAAACATTTGTTTCTCAACAAAATTAAGCCTGTTATACTGAGAATGCATCCCAATCAACCCACCAACAAAAATAGCTCATATTATTCATAAATATAAGAAGAAAAAATTATTCATTAAAAACTTCACTTTGGGGCTGGAGAAATGGCTTAGCAGTTAAGGCACTTGCCTATGAAGCTTAGGGACCCAGGTTCCATTCCCCAGGACCCACATAAGCCAGATGCACAAGGTGGCACATGTGTCTGGAGTTTGTCTGTAGTGGCTAGAGGCCCTGGTGTACCCATATTCTACCCCCTACACAGTCTCTCTCTCTCATAAATAAATAAATAAAATTATTAACAATATTTTTAAAACCTTCACTTTTTAAGAGGTACCTTACTTTGTTAATATAGCTCTTTAAAATTTGTTATTGTTCCTCAGGAGGAAGGGAACATTAAGTAATAAAGAAACCTCAAAGGCTGAGGACACATCTCAGTGATATTGTATTTGTTTAGCATATACAAGTCCTTAGTCTGATCCCTAGTATAGAAAAAAATAGGCTAAAAGAAAATATTTTCTCCATTTCTTTCCAGAGATAATTATTACCATGTCCTGAATATTGTATAAATGATATTTTATTATAAAGTGAGCTTAGTAATTTAAATAAACAAAAAAGCCACAGAAAAAGATGTTTGCTCTGAGTTAAAAGGGTTCAACCCCATGCACCCCAATACCAACACATCTTCAAGGACTTTTTGTTCATTAAGAACGATCTCTTGGAAGAATTAGGCTTCTAGAAGGTGCTAAAAGAGGACAATGTTGTAAACTGCTAAGCAGAAAGGGTAATTTGGTTACTTAAATAACAGAAAAATGGAAAGGGCTAAGAATGAGACAAGTAAGAGGAACCAACATATAAAGGATATACATTTAAAAATTAAACAAAGAGTGGAAGAAACTTTTTAAATATTTTATTTATTTATTTACTTAAGAGATAAAGAGGCAGACACAACGAAAATGGGCACACCAAGGCATATGACACCTTGTGCATCTGGCTTATGTGGGGACTGCAGAATCAAGCTTGGGTCCTTAGGCTTTGGAAGCAAGTGCCTTACCCACTGAGAAATCTATTTAGCCTGAAAATAAAAAACTTTTTAGAGAGAAAAAATAGTTAAAGATTTTTGTGACAAAAATCTGAGATGAGTGGCATTACTCAAGGGATTACTTTGACACAAATTTATTAGATGTACTTAGGCAGAGACACCTAAAAGGATACTAATTTTGAGCAAACCTTTATTGTGATTCAAACATAGGGGATCTGGGGGCTGGAGAGATTGCTCAGGGGTTAAAGGCACTAGCTTACAAACACAGAGGATCTTAATATAATCCTTATATTTTTGCATCAGAATTTTTTTAAATCCCTCCTTATAGTTACAAATGCAGGTGAAGTAGCTTTTTTCTAGTAAAAAAAAAATCTATACTTTATAAATTGATGATAGAAAATATGCCTGTAATATAATGCCAAAATTAGCAATAAAGATCTCATATATTATATCTATAGAAAACAAAAATCTCAAGAGAAAGGTAGAATGCATAGATTAAAGCTATTTGTAATTAAAAATATCATCTAACACTCTCTTAGCCAAACATGATAAGATAACAATACTCTCTTCTGATCTATAAAGTGCTATATAGAGCAGTAATCTCTCTACCCATAATTTACCCTCATCAGTAGAAACAGTACTGTAATACTTTTCTTCCATTCTTTTTATGAGGGTGCCAAGAGGTCTGGAAGTTAATGTACACATGTTTAGAAATGCTGAGATGAAAAGTAACAAACACTTTATTTTTATGGGTATTTAGTAAAATCAAGATAAAAGGACCTAGTCAGATTAGTTCAATGTGTAAATTTTCAACTAGCCAGAAGGCTTCCTGGAGACGTCAGCCAGAAGATTTGAAACTAATGTTCTGGAGCTTATGCTGTTCCAGTAACTAATCAGGCTAAGGAATTTCTATACAAAACTAGGCACTAAGACTAAAAGCAAGACACAGCAACTTGGAGAAGTCTCTGGGCCTTGCTCTAAAAAGAATTCAGTTATTTATCAAGGACCAGATTAAACCTTAATAAAAAATAAGAGCTGCAAAAAATAAAAATAAGTAAGATGTACAGCATAATATTACAGTCCTAAAATGTTATAAAAGAGAAAAGTAGATGAGGTGGGCTGGAGAGATGGCTTAGCAATTAAGGCACTTGTCTGTGAAGCCTAAAGACTCAAGTTTAACTCTCCAGATCCCAAGTAAGCCAGATGAACAAATTAATGCAAGTGCAAGGTCGTACACACAAGGTGACCCACACGTCTGGAATTTGATTTGCAGTGGCTGGAGGTCCTGGCACACCAATTCTCTCTCATTCTCACTCTTGCTCTCACTCGCATAAAAAAAATTACAAAGAAAAAGTAGATGAGGTGAGTGAACAACATACAGAGGAATGGATGCCAAAGGGCATTGGCTTCTGGGCCTCAGTTTCCTCATCTATAAAATACAGGCAGGGTTTAAGAATATAGTTCAGTGACAAAGTATGTGTCTTATCATTTGCAAGGCCCTGGATTCAATCTCTAGCTCCAGAAACTTTTTAAGTATAGAAATACCTAAGTACCTCACTGTTTTGAGAATGAAATCTAATCATATATAAGACAGTCAGTGCCAGGAACATAATGTACATGCAATTACTATAACATTGGTCCACATGTCTCAGACCTGGTGCTAAGAATCAGAGGCTCCAAACCAAATCTATCCTTCCATGAAAATTAAGAGTTACTGGGGTCTTCACCCCACTGTGTATATTATGATAGAGATATTTCAATATATTTGATCACTAGATACTCTCTCAGTTTCACTGGAATGTTCTTATTGACTTCCTAAAATCTGAAAAATTGCCTAATACATCCAGCCACAAAGATTTTTGATAAAAGATTATGAATCTTTATTATTTTTGGAGCTTGTAATAGCTTCTATTTCCATAAGATAAATGGGATCTTCTTAAAGAACCACAGGGAATAAGAAATAGAGCCTAACAGTAGAGACTAACAGACTGAAGAAAACATTTCCCAGGACTCTGGATTCCCAGAATGATCCCTTTCAATACTCAGGAGATGGAGGCAAGAGGATGGCAAGCTGAAGGTCAGCAGAGCCTCAGCTACACAGCTAGGCCTTATCTTAAGCCAAAAAAAAATTAAAATGAAATTTATTTGTAATATTTTAGTTACATGCCACAGTAAAGATTTCAAACTGTAGATTCTACAGCTTGTTTAAACAAAGTTTGTTTTCACAACCTGGATCATAAGTAAATAATTAAGAGTCCTTGAGCGGCATAAATGTACCTTGAATCATGCACATTTAATCATCACAGAATTTTGAGCTGAAAGGGACTAGGGAATTCATCTAAACTATTATCCCCTCCCTTCCAAACCATTTTATCATTCATGAACTTACTCTTCCCTATGAGGTAAGAATAACCTGCCTTGACTTGTAGAAACACCCTGAAAATCATGTGAATAAACTGGGTGGAGTACACTGACAGAGTTAAAATCTAGAAAGATGATATGAACTTAACAACTAATTGTGTGAGCTTGGTAAATGCCTCAAATTATATTTTAGAAAGTCACAAAAATTTCCAGGTCCATAAAGAAGATTCATCTAGCACATATTTTTAAAAATAATCAAGAGTCTAGTATCTTAATAGACTTTTAAAAATCAATAAGTTTTGGCTGCCAGAAAACAACTATGCTTAGAGACTGACTACATCATCAGCATTGCATCCAGAAGGAACAAGGTAACCCTCTCTCCTCTCTTCTATGAGCCATGCTGGAGTGCCTCCGGGGTATCATGTTTGGCCGTTCCACATTTTGGAAGAGCAAAAAAAAAAAAACACTGAAAAGACCCAGAAAAGAGGTGACTAGGACAGTGACAAAATGTGAAGCACATTAAATAAAGACCAGCTGAAGGAGCTGAAGTTACTTAGCTCAGACTCAAAGCACGATTACTGGCTCTAAAACCTGAAGAACTGCCTTGGCCCAGAGAAAACAGACTTGTTCTACACGGCCACAAAGGACAGAACCAGGCCAGTCAGTGTTAACTTCAGGGAGAGATGTTTCAGCTGAGCCTATAGAAGTGTTCATTAAAATATAGAGCCATGTTAGGAGTCCGTGGCTTCTAAGGTCCTATGCAGCTTCCAAAGTTCATAATTCTCATTAAAAATCAAGCATTTAAAGCCAAGCACACTGCTTTAATCCCAGCACAGGGAGGCAGAGGTAGGAAGATTGCCATGAGTTCGAGGCCATCCTGTGACTACAGTGATTCCAGGTCAGCCTGGGCAAGAGCAAGACCCTCCCTCAAAAAAAAAAAAAAAAGAAAGAAAGAAAGAAAAAGAAAAAGAAAGAAAGAAATCCAGCATTTAGCCAAAGGAAGGGTAGGACTCCTTACAATGCACTCTTCCAGACACAAAATGGCCTGGATACCCATGAACTCACAGTGCCTGGAACTACCTACACAAGACCCTCATAATAGGAGGAAAAAATGATTACATCAAAATAAAAGAGACTGATTAAGAGGGGGAGGGAATATGATGGAGAGTAGAATTGCAAAGGGGAAAGTGAGGGGGAAGGGAATTATCATGGGTTTATTGTCTATAATTATGAAAGTTGTCAATAAAAAAATAAAATATATATATATTTTTTTTAATTTTTTATTTATTTATTTGAGAGCGACAGACACAGAGAGAAAGACAGGTAGAGGGAGAGAGAGAGAATGGGCGCGCCAGGGCTTCCAGCCTCTGCAAACGAACTCCAGACGCGTGCGCCCCCTTGTGCATCTGGCTAACGTGGGACCTGGGGAACCAAGCCTCGAACCGGGGTCCTTAGGCTTCACAGGCAAGTGCTTAACCGCTAAGCCATCTCTCCAGCCCAAAATATATATTTTTTAATCAGGCATTTGGGCCAGAGAGATTGCTTATCAGTTAAGGCACTTGCCTGCATAGCCTAAGGACCCATGTTCAACTCTCCAGATCCCACATAAGCTACACACACAAAGGTAAGCAAGTGTGCAGTCACACATGCCCAGTAGGTGGTACAAGTGTCTAGAGTTCGATTTCAGTGGCTAAGGCCCTGGCAGGCCACTTCTCTCTCTGTCTCTGTCTCTCATGCTCTCTCTAAAATAAGATTTTAAAAATCAAGCATTTGTCATTATCTCAGCGTCCTTTTTTGCACAGATATGTGTGTGGTATGAATGCATATAAGCGTGTTTATATGCATTGGGTGTACATATATGTATGCATATGTGTGTGTTCACATGCATGTGGAGGTCAGAGGTTGACAGTGGGTTTCTTCCTTGCTAGCTCTCCACTTCATTAACTGACGGTGGGTTTCTCACTGGAACCCAAACTTTGCCAACTCTGCTAATCTAGCCAGCTTGCTCAAGGGAACCCTTGTACCTCCTTCGCAACTGGGATTACAGGTAGGCCACCATGCTTACCTGCCATTTATGTGGGTATTAGGGATTTGAACTCCTTACACTTGCTCAGCAAGTTTTTTATCATAACACTGCGCCAACCCCTACTTCAGGGTCTTATTATTGATTATTACTCTCAGTATACAGTATTTCCTTTTACCCTTCTTAAAATGACTTGTTCAGCCAACCAGTTAGTGTGGTGTTGCACTAAGTTTGTGGGAGGGAAGTGCCAACTTGTTGAGCAATTATTTTCAGGTTGCAGATCAGTAGCCCTGTAAATACGAGGGCCCTAACTGAAGGTTAGGTAAGATTTCTCTGCTAAATTTCCATGAGAGAAATTCTCAGTAATTCAAACATCACCTATAAGACCTTTCCAATCAAATAATACATTAAATGGCACCTGGGTCTTATAGGACTATTGAAATAAAATATTCTGGACAATCATCTTCCCAAATGCAAGGGAATCCAGCTTTGAAAGCCAAATCAGCTGTCTCAAATGCAAACAGATGTTTTCCTCTGTCAAACAGCTATGTTTACTGTTTGAAGTAGACTGGAGCCCATGCTCAGATTAAGAAGTCTACATTTGATTAATCACTATGAAGCTAATAGACCACAAAGTCAATTAAACTGCTGAGAACTGAACACAAGTCATAGAGAGTGAATTTGCAGACAAGTACAAAACTACAAAATATTTAAAACAAAGAGTGACTACGAATTGGACATCCTAAAACCTTTTTATTTGAAAGATAACCATAGACACAATTATATGCTATAAGCACAAGGAAAGTACTAAAAACCTTGAACAACAGTTCAAATGGTAAATATTAATCAACTTAGCTTTGTTTCACTAAAACTTTATCTGGATCCTAAATACTGATGAATTAAAATACTAGAAGACATAATAAATAAGTGGTAGACTTAAAATACATCCTTCTCTGGTTTTTAAGGCAATCTGAGTATGTCTAAATTAGAAACGGGCTCAATAACATATGAAATATTTTTACAATGGAAAGTGTAATTGCTGAAAAGAAGAAGGTAAACGCTGGGTACTGGCATGAAGAAAATAAAGTTCCCATTGGGCATGATGGCTCTCACCTGTAATCCCAGTACTCAGGAGGCTGAGGTAAGAGGATCACCAGATCAACCTGAGCTACAGAGTGAGTTCTCAGTCACCCTGGACTAAAGAGAGACCGTATCTCAAAAAAAAAAAAAAAAAAAAACCTAAGTTCATAATACATAGTTAAGTTAATACAGCAAGCTGCAAAATGGTATGTGTAGAATCATTCCATATTTAAAAAACAATTGAATTTTTCATGGTGCTGAGGATTGTGCACACTAGACCAGTCAGTGTCCCACCTCTGAGCAATACCTCAGCCCTAAGAACTATTTTAAAATACTGTGTGTTCTTATATGCCCAGAAAAATATTTTTCTGTTTTTACATTTCATTTATTTGCACATCTGTGTGTACATGTATGTGCATGTATTGCATGTCTCCTGTGTCCACATGTGCCACTCTTTGGGTCTGGCTTTACTCCTGGATGCTAGGGAGTCAAAACTGGGCCAACAGGCCTTGCAAGCAAGCACCTTTAACCACTGAGCCATCCCTCTAGCCCTAGAGAAATATTCTTAAAATATAAGAGAGCACTAACAGAAGTAACCTCTAGGCACTAGAAGGCAGTGAATGAATGACTTTCACTTTAACCTTTGTAAACTTCTGATTGTCTTTTTGCCAGCAAGTTATTTCTGTGTTTATAAATAATACACGTAAAGACAATTATATGGACTTATTTATCAGACACTAACCAAAGTAAGCAGTTGATACTTACCTAATTCATCTTTTTTTCTATTATGTTTTGCGAAAGCAAAATTTAAAAATCTTAAGTACCTACTAGGTTTTTGAAATGCTTTATACTCACAACATACACACACATGCACGCACGCATGTACACACACACGCGTGTGCACACACACACACACCTGCTTATAAACATAGCTTACACATATGTGTTGCTTCTTAGGTACCAGGACTGTTCAAGGCACAATATACACATTAACTATTGAAAGTATACAATCTCTCTCCCTCTCTCTTCTCTCTTCTCCTCTCCTCCCTACCCCCACCCCCACCCTTCTGTTGTCTTTCTGGACAAGTTCTTGGTATGTAGCTCGGGTTCATCTCAATTTAACATGTAGCCAATGCTGGCGCTAAACTCCAGAGACTCCTGTCACTCTCTCCTCAGTGCACCACCACACCCACCTGGTGTTCAACTTACATAATTTTCACAGCAATCGTATAAGATAAATACTATTATTATCTTCAGCTCATAGTTTGAAAACAGTGAGGTCAGAAGGATTAAGTAACCTGTCCAAACTTACATAGACAATAAGTGGCCAAACTGAAATTCAAACCTAAAAATAGATTCAAGAGTCTACACTTCCAACCACTAAACTTTGTCTCTTAGTAATATGTCAGTCTCTGTACAAAAGCCAAAACTCATCGCAGGTTTAAAAAAAAAAAAAAAACAGCTAGTTAATACATTCCTTTAAGCTGGAAGAGATCCAAATTTGGCTTTTGGGGGTGAATATTCTGCATTCCTACTTATATCATTGACAAGCTCCAACTCAATATTCAAGACTCATGTGGGAAAATTCTCTATAAACTCAATTAGAGTCCAAAGTTCAAACCTGATTCCACAGTAAACCAATGAGCCTAAGAATTAGGTCAGAGATCTAGCTAGACAGAGCTTTGAACAAATCGCCATCACAACGCAAAGCAACAGAACCCAGAAACTCTTGCCCACTTTACTTAGGTAGACTTTACTTCCAGGCCCACTACAGATACAAAGGGGAGAAAGAACAGGAGTCATCTCCAACTTTGCTTAAAGACTTGAACCAACAAGAGAAGCTTCATTTTATATTGTGAACTCAAACAGAAATCAGCATTTGTCAGTGTCAGCAATATTGAATGTCCTGGTTCTGAGAGAGAAAAAATGGGCATCTGTGCTTAAACTGCCCAAACACTGCCCTCGGTACTGAGAAAGTAAGAAAAAAGTGGAAGGAAGGGATTTAACCTAATTTATAAATGTGGTCAACCTAGATAGACACCTGTCCCAAATGACCAACTGAATCTACTTATTTGCAGAGAAAATATGAATTACAATGCCATTTTTGTTTTTAATTTTTGCCCTGGAGTAGTTTGTACTAGTTAAATCCTCTCAATATCTCTTCCACCTGTCCCACACGTGATATGTACATAAACAAGAAGAAATGAACAAGGACACTGGAGCTTTGGAGGAGCCCCTTATCCTCAGCTTTTGACTTAAAGGGCTGATGGAGCACCAAGCAAGCTTTCAAACTTCTCCAAATAATGCAGGCTGAGGGTGAGAGGGGGGCCGGCTGGGCAAACCGAACCCAAAAAGTTTGCGCCTATCCTGGGACTCCGAAAAGGTCAGAAGACCTGTTAAGGAAGAGATACGATGCTTTTTACACAGCAGCCTCTCCCTCCGCAGGGAGCACAACCCAAGGGGATAAGAACAGCAGAAGCTGAGCAGAAATCTGGTGTGTGTGGGGGGGGGAATAGCTCTTTGGGGTAAGAATCGATCATTTCCAGTCATGCTCCAGATCACAGATTGCCCGAGGCTGGGCATCCGATGAGGAAGGGTCGTGCCAGGAGGGACGCGCTGGAACTCACCTGTGGGAGGAGGAGAAGGGGCCTGGGTGGCAGGTGCGGTGGGCGGGACCCGGCTGCTGCTGCCGCTGGGGAGCGCGGCGGTCGGGGTCCCGGCAGTGGTCGGCGGCGCCGGAGCGGTGGTCGCTTCGGGGGCGGACGGCGCCGGGCCAGTAGTCGTCGAAGGGTGACGGGTCGGCGCGGCTCGGGTCGGGTCCGGAGGAGAGGCAGGAGTGCGCTCCGCCTCGGGAAGGCTGCTGGCCGAGGGGCCCGGCGGCGCGTGCCGGGTGGTGGGAGCGGGTCCCGACGTCAGCCGGGGAGGGCTGGTCTCCGGGGACCGGGCAGATGGGGTCGCAGCCGGGGGTGGGCGGACCGCAGTGCGCGGGGGGCCGGTCCCCCGGGCCTGGGCCGTGGGAGCCGTCTCCTTAGGGAAGAAGTCACTAGGTTCGGCCCTCAGTGTCGGGCCCGGCGACACGTCCACCTGCCCTTCG
Source organism: Jaculus jaculus (assembly GCF_020740685.1). Lineage (NCBI taxonomy): Eukaryota > Metazoa > Chordata > Mammalia > Rodentia > Dipodidae > Jaculus > Jaculus jaculus. The sequence continues at coordinate 133,620,264 of NC_059102.1, read as the reverse complement.
GCCCCGCCGCCACCGGTGACATTGCCCGCCGAGGCTGCTGAGGCGGCGGCGGCCGCGGCGCAGCACAACAGGGCGAGGCCGCCCAGGCTCGGCAGGCTCCTCATGGCGCGCTCGGCTCCGCCATTCATTCATTCAGCCAGTCGGTTGGTCAGTCATCTTCTCTTCCCGGCAGTCTGACGGAGGAAGCCGCGGCAGCAGCCACCGCCACCGCCACCGAGCGCACCATCGCCACCTCCCTCTGACAGGCGGCCCGGCCCCGCGGGCGGGCCCCAGCACCCAGCGAGAGACCTGGCCAAGCGCGGACAGCCCGCCCTCCTCGAGTGACAGCAGAGCTCAGCCAATCAGAGGCCGCGCAGGCCCACGTGACCCTCCCGCTTCCCGGCCTCTTTGTAAGCGCGCTGGCCAATCAGAGAGCGTCGAAGGGATGGGGGCGGGAGCAGGGTAGCCCGAGCTGCTTGCTCTCCAGCCTGCCGGGCTAGCGGCTGATCCCGCTTTGTCTACTAAAAGAATCGGGGCGCGGGCCTCGGGCACCCGGCGCCACGGAGCAGACAAAGAACTCACCCCGTGAGGCGGACTGTAGGCCAAGTCGTCTACTTCACCGGGCTAGGAGTGTAACCTGGGGCGGGGAATCCGTGATCCGGAGCGTCTCCGCCCTCCTGAACAATGGGGCTCGGGTGGGGACTGGGTTACAAGCACTGCAATAGATGAGGGAGGAGGCCGCGAGGGTGTATATGGAACTCAGCATCCCCACTGCTGTCCGGGAGGGCCTGGTCTCAGCCCTGCGGGGTCTGAGCTGTCATTCCCATTTTAGAGATGGGGCAACTTGCTAAGAGCTTCATTGAACCACCATCTCTCCCCCCCCCCCCTCCTTCCCGCCCCCTATCAGGCACCTGCTATGGGCCTAGTGTTGGGCTAGTCTAAAGACCGGCCTGGAACACAAGGTGCAAGCGTCTTGCATGGGGAAGGGCAGAGTCCCATGAACACCTTACCCTGAACCTCAGGAGCAAGCTGAACCTGAACCTGAACCTCAGCTTCTTGTCTTTCTTACCCAATGGTTTTGTGTCCTGAGTGCAGTTTTCTCCCCGCTCAAATGCTCAAATGTAGATGACAAGGCACATCCCATCCTCCTTTGCAGAACTGTCAAGAGAATTAAGTCATGACCAGAAAGGTTTTAACCCAGTGCTTGGCCCACCGTTGTATACCGTCATTAATGCTAACTACACTGAGTGCACTGTGTCAGGACAAACCTAGGGTTGGAAAAGAACCCTTGGTCTCTGTGTCTCCAGAGATTCCTGCCTGTTGCAGGGTCTGGGGTGGGGTTGATAGCAGAGCTTAACCCTGGATGACATTAATCCCTGTATGAAGTTAAATGTCAGGCTCGCAGCCTCCCACTATCGCCCAGGATCTAGTGTTAGGTCTGAAGCTGCTGTAGCTGAGCACCTTCCCATTGTAGCCAGGCAGAGCTGGTTTGTCATCTGATGGGTTTAATCCTAGCCTAGCTGCTAACCCAGTCCCGGCCTCCCTTGTGGTGCTTGCCTTTGTGCATGGTTTCCCATTAGTCATTGGCCTCAGACCAGACCGGCAGGATGAGATTTGTGTGTGTTAAGGAAAGCATGCATTTATTTGCCTGCATGAGTAGTGGGTGGGGAAAGGATAAGTATGCACTTGTGTAGGAAAGCATAAACACATTTATAAGTTTGTGTATGATATGTGCCCGAGTGAGTCTAAATGAGGAGCTATTATTTTATGTTCATACATTAGGAGTTTTTAACATATTAACATGTACGTGTGTACTGGTTTGTGTTTCATGTAAATGTTGTGTTTTTGAATGTGTGGTTTTCTCCCAGTTTGTCTTGATAGGTCTATGTAAGCAAGAGGGGGTACGGAAATGAGAGAGATGTGTGAGTGTTCTGGTTTCAAAACCAATATTTAGCAAGCACTAACTGAGGTTCTATTTTTATTGCTCTTTAGGAAGGGAGTGGACATGGCATGCCCCTCCTCTGTATTTTCCTGCTGATCCCTTCTGACACCTCAAACCCAACCAAAATATCATATACTCTAAAACTGTTAGTGGAAATCATCTCTCTCTCTTCATTTCACCACTATCCTTTGTTTAATCATTGATTATAGCCCAGACTCTACCAACCTATCTCTCCCCTGCTTCTTCCTAAAAGGATTAAGGATGGCTTTCAGAAATATGTACGACAGGATAAACTGAACCACCCACAGGACTTTGTTATATCTTCTGAGCACACATCTACCTTAGAACTTGAACTTGTGATTGATGTGTCTATCTTCCCATCAGGCTGTCTGCTCACAGTTTCTAACAGTGAACATTAATGCATGCTGTTTAAACTGAAAAGAGATCCTGTTATGTCCATGGAAAAAACTTGGGTCTTTAGTCATAGATTCTGATCAAGACTATGACTCTGACAACTTTATGTTTGCTCTCCTCTCTGAGCCTCAATTTTTCACTAAAAATTGAGGACAATAAATTCTCAAATAGATGAAACAGAACATTTGTATGTGTCAATGTCTGTGCATATCCATGTGTGTAAGTGAGGGTGTGTGCATGCCATGCTGTGTTTGTGAACAGGTGAAACAGAACCGTTGTGCATGTGTATGTGTGTATGTTCATGTGTATGAGTGAGGGTGTGTGCATGCTTAGTGTGTCTACAGAGGTCAAAGGACGATCCTCACCTTCCACCTTGTTTGAGGCAGGGTCTCTTCAGCTTCCAGGCAATACATCTAGCTCCATTTCTTGCCCTAGGTGCTATAGCATCCGGTTTCAAGTGGGTGCTGGGGATCCAAACTCGGCTACTCATTCTTGTGTGGCTAGTGCTTTATCCAGTAAGCCATCTCCAAATACTTTTTTTTTTTTTTTTTTTTTGAGGCAGGGTCTCCCGCTAGTCCAGAATAACCTGGAACTGACTCGGTAGCTCCAGGCAGACCTCCAATGCTCAGCAATTCTCCTACCTCAGCCTCCCAAGTGCTACAGAGCTTAAAAGAAATGGCACTCAGTCTATGGAGGCTCACATTCTAGTTGTGATTTTCATTGCGACTGCTGAGCTTAGCCGGAGAACCAGAGCAGAAACCTCTGTCCCATAAACTCCAAATCAGGTGACATGGCTTGACAGTTGCCCTACTGGATATTTCCAAATGATACCTAAAAACTGCTGGGTTGGCCCTGTCTGTGCTGTATCAGAGATTCTCTATCGGTAGAAAAGAAAAGCTGATGTGGCTTCTTTGCCAGGAGAATCACAGAGTAAAGGACTGAAAGACCTTGGCGAATGATCCAGGCCAGCTCTGCCTCAGGCAAGAATCACTCATGCTGGGCTTCCCGGATGGGACAAATTAGCCCGTACTATGTCTAGGAAATGTTGAATTATTTTCAAAGATTTTTTTTTTTTCAGTACAGAGTCTTGCTGTGTCACCAAAGCTGTCCACAAACTCCCAATCCCCCTCCCCAGCCTCCAGAGTGCTGAGATCGGGTATGCACCACACACCCAACTCTGAAAGATAATTTAAGTGTAGTAATCTGTGCCCACTCAACATTAACTTTTAAATTCACTGCTCTGCCTTTATCTCTAATGACATTTTGTTGTTGTTTGTCTTGTTTCTTGAGACAGGACTCATTCTATAGTCCAAGCTGATGTGGAACTCACTATGTATCCCAGGCTAGCCTCAAATTTATGCCTGAGCCTCCTCAGTGCTGGGATTACATGGGAAGGCCCCCATGCCCAGCTTGACTTTTCTTTTTACTTCTAAGAAATACTTTATGTTGGGCTGAAGAGATTGCTTAGCAGTTAGGGCAGTTGCCTGCAAAGCCAAAAGACCCAGCTTTGATTCCCAGGACCCACATGAGCCAGATGCACAAGGTGGCACATGCATCTGGAGTTTGTTTGAAATGGCCTAAGGCACTGGCATGCCCATTCTCTTTCTCTTCTCTCTCTCTCTCTCAAATTAATTATTTTTTTATATAAAAAAAAAGAAATAATTAGTCAGGTAGTGTGGCACACATCTTTAATCCCAGCACTTGGGAGGCAGAGGTAGGAGGATTGCCGTGAGTTTCAGGCAACCCTGAGACTACATAGTGAATTCCAGGTCAGCCTGAGCTAGAGTGAGACCCTACCTCCAAACAACATCAACAGGAAAAAAAAAAAAGACTTTATGTTTAAAAATGGGAAACACAGGCTGGCGAGATTGTTCAGGGGTTAAGGTGCTTGCCTGCAATGCCTAATGACCAGGTTCCATTCCCTAGTACCCAAGTAAAGCTAGATACACAAAGTGGTGTGTGCTTCTGGAGTTCATTTGCAGTGCACCCATTCTTTTTCTGTCTCTGTCTGTCTCTCTCTGCTTGTAAATAAAATATATTTTTAAATGGCAAACACCTTAAAATCAGAGAAAGGTATTGTTATTATCTGCTCAACTTAATTATATAATGTCATTGTAAGGGTTGCTTTCAAGACAGAATAGCACATATTAATAATAGATAATAGAGCTTGGTGTATTCTAGACACTGTACCACTATGCACATGAGAGATTAACCCTTAGAAGGCCACAAGGCAGGTACACACATCTGTTTGGGCAGATATAACAAAGCACCACAGATTGAGGGCCTTATAAACAATAGAAATTTCTTACTCCCATAGTTTTTGTGGCCAGGAAATCCAAATTCCATGTGCCAGCAGATTCAGTGTCTGGTGACAGCTCTCTTCCTGGTTTAGAGATGGCCATCTTTCCACCATCTTCTAGAGACAGAAGAGACAAGGTAGTATCCTGGAGTCTCTTTTATAAGGATACTAATCCCATTCATAAGAGCTTTGCTCTCATGATCCATCACCTCCTAAAGGCCTCAAGTGCCATCATGTGGGGGCGAGGTTAGGATTTCAACACACAAATGTTAGCATGCTATAGCATATTATTACAGATAGGAAAAGTAGGGCATAGAGAGGTCAAGCAACTTTTTCAAGGTCACTTACTAAGGAATGGAGCCTGAAAACAAACGGAGGCTAGCTAGCTTCAGCTGGTCTTCTTTATTTTTATTTTGTTTTTAAATATTTTATTTATTTGTTAATTTGGGGAAAGAGAAAGAACAGACACACCAGGGTCTTTAACCAGAGCAAACAAACTCCAGGCAATGCACCACCTTGTGCCATCTGTCATTATGTGGGTTCTGGGAAATCAAACCTGAGTCCTTTGGTTTTGCCAGCAAGCACCTTAACAGATAAGCCATCTTTCCATCTCTGTTTTGTTTTGTGAGGTAGGGTCTTACTCTAGCCCAGGCTGACTTGGAATTCACTGTGTAGTCTCAGAAGGGCCTCCAACTCATGGCAATCTTCCTACATCAGCCTCCCGAAGTGCTGGGACTAAAGGTGTGCTCCACCATGCCAGACCTTGGCATTCTTAACTATAAAGAGAAAACGCTAATAATGTTATGAAGAAACAAGAAGATAAAAGTTATAGCTGTGACCCTGTAATGGGATGCTGTCTGGCATTTTTCCTGTTGCCCCAGACCAGCAGCTGAAGTCCAGGGCTCTCAAGAAAGCTGTCAACCCACCCACAGCAGCTGAAGCCTCAGGAAACAGGGACAGAGGAGGCCTCGTTGGAGTTTATGAGCAGCCTGACCTCCTGTCAGAAATGCAAATGCTGTGATGGGTCCAATCCAGTTCCTCTTACTACTGGGCCCAGTATCAAATCCACAGAAGTGGCTCAAAGAATTGGTGAGCTAAAAGGAGTGTTGTGATGTGGCAGGCACTGCTCAAGAGTTTTGCATTCATAACATTCCTCACAAGCAGGACTATCACCTGTGCTTGAAAGAGCAGGAAACATCCTCCAAGAGGTTAAGAGACTTGGCCCAAGATCTGCCTGAAGGCTCTTCTCTAGACTCCAGTCCATTAATGTGGCCACTGGGTGCTGTACATAGTTGGAGTCCAAAAGCCCACACTGAGAGAAGGGATAGACACACACTACATTTACCCCTCCTGCTAGAGTGGCCTTGAAGAAAAGAGAAGCTTTGCAAGGAAGAAAGCAGAATAATATGATGGATGTGGCTCATCTAAATAGCTTCTCCCAGATTTGCAATAAAATACAGAAACTTTCCCTTTCCTGGTTTCATTGAAACAGCAGTGCTGACATGGACTCTTTCTAATCCTGCAGGATCCTGACCTCCTATCAGATGTGGTTGAATGCAAGGTTTGGCATCTTCTGTAGACAACTGTAGGGTTACTAGTTAATCAAGACTGCACAGCAAAGAACACTAACAGAAGCCTCACAGAGGGGAAAATGTAAGTGTCTAAGAGGCAGGAAGTGCTGCCTATGCAGCGAAGTCATCAGCACTGCAAACCCAGACAAGGAGTTGCTATTCTTTTAAACCTACTAAATTCATGAAGTCAGAGTTTTCATTCACTGGAAATACTTGCTACTGCCTAGGGAGTGTTTCTCATTACTGATAGGAATAGAAAAGTTGATAGGCTACAACTTGTCCAGGAAATCGCCAAGTTCTTTATATTCTTCTTTGACTCATAATTTCCACTTTAAAGAAACTATCCCAGGGGAATAATCAGCTATACATGCTGATGTACAAAAGTAGGGTGTTTGCAGTAATGGTAGATGCTTAATCATAGCACTCAAGAAAGTATAGGCAGAAGGGGCTGGAGAGATTGCTCAATGGTTAAGACACTTGTTTGCTAAACCTAACAGCCCTGGTTTGATGTTCCCAATACCCACATAAGGCTAGATGCACAAAGTGGCACATGCATATGGAGTCTGTTTGAAGCAACTGGAGCCCCTGATGCACCCATCCTCTCTGTCTTTCTTTTCTCTATCTCTCTCTGCTTGAAAATAAGTAAATAAAAATAAATATGTTTAGAAGTACAGACTGAAGGATCATGAGTTTGAGGCAGTCAGCCTGGAGAGCTTGTTGCAAGAAAGGGAAGATTAGAAAAATCTAAACAATAAGGAATTATTAAGTACTTTGTGTTCTATAGTGTTTCTATGCTAGAATATTAGATACTTATGAAACAAATTCATGAAGGAAATTCTGGTAATATAAAATCATAAAAAAATCAGCTTACATAACTGTTTATGCTATGGCCCCTATTATGTAATATGATAATATGGAATAAAAGACAGATACAGAATATACCAAAATATGAGAACTGTTATTTCTGAATGATTACATTATGGGTATTTTAAATGTCTCTCCTTCACACTTTTCTGCATTTTTCTCACTTTTTTTTTTTTTTTTACAATGAACTGCTTTCAAAAATCAGTGCTAATCACTTGAATTCACTTGATAGGGATATGTCTGTCCATCTCCCAGTATCTCTTAGTTACAAACACATTCATTGCAAAGCACTATCTTCAAATGATGATGCTAAATGCTAAATGCTAAAGCCCTGTTGTAAAGGCCCTCTGATGCTAAAATAAGTCCAGAAAAGTACTTGCTGCAGGTCTTGGAGATCTACTGAAGGACGTCATTCACAGTGGGAAGCAAGTCAAAGCCTTGTTCATCATCAGTGTTGGCAGCAGAGCAAAGAATTTGAACCATTCCAGAGAGGAATGGGGTCGGAGCTTCCAGAATAACTCTTTCCCTTAGGTTGCTATAATTATAATAAAAGGGATTACTGACAAGTGCACAGCAAACGGAGCTTTCCCAGCCATTTTCTCATTTAGGCCTGGCGGCAGTCCTGGAGGGAGGGGAAGGAGCAGTAGTATTATTAACAACAGTGACTGGCATTTACTGAGTGTTTACTATGTGTGAGGCACCAATTCAGAACACTTAGAACCTTACACTTAGAAGTAAAATGAAACATTATTTCCACTTTATAAGCAAGTGTGTTATTGTCACTTAAAGTCGTCAAATAATTTGTTCAGGGTTACCAAGGCAATATGTGAAAGGACTTTAGATCTCAAGTCCAGAGTGGTTTCCACCCCTGCTTACTATACTTCCTCCATTTTTTTTTTTTTTTTACTGCTGTTATTATTAGTAATGTGAGAATAAAGAGCCCTGAGTTTAATCTTGGTCATTCTAGCTTTGTAACTTCATTTAAGTTACTTCTGTGTCTCAGTTTCCTTCTCTGTAGGATGAGCACCATCTTATTTTGCTCACAGGGCCAAGGAAAAGCAAGGCAACTAAACATTGAGACAAAGCTTTGCCTACAGTCAACACTCAAGCAAAAAAGCACACGAGGGTGGAGAGCTAGCTTAGCACTGAAGGTGCTTGGCTGCACAGCCTAACAACCTGGGATTGATTCCCCAGTACCCACATAAAGCCAGATGCACAAACTGACACACATACTTCTGGAGTTCACTTGCAGCAGCAGGAGTCCCTGGCATGCCCATTCTGTCTGTCTTCTCTCTATCTCTCTGTGCTTGCAAATTTAAAAATATATTTAAAAAAAAAAATGAGGGGCTGAAGGGCTGGCTTAGCAATTAAGGCACTTGCCTGCAAATCCTAAAGACCCATGTTGGACTCCCCAGATGCCACGTTAGCCAGACACACGTGGTGCATTGTAAGGCCGTGCATGCGCACAAGGTGGCACATGCGTCAGGAGTTTGACTGAAGTGGCTGGTATGCCAATTGTCCTCTCTCTCTCTCATTTAAAAAAAAAAAAAATTGAGCCAGACACATTGTGGCACACACCTTAAATCCTAGCATTAATCTCAACACTCAGGAGGCTGACGAAGGAGGATCACCATGAGTTCAAGTGTAGCCTGAGCTACTGAATATGTGTTAGTTCAGCTGGACTAGAATGAGACTCAGCCTCAAAAAAAAAAGTAAAGATTCACTGCTAAATTTTACCAGACCTTCAGAGAAGAACTAATGCCATTGCTTCTTAAGCTTTTCCATATGATAGAAAAAGAAAGAATCCTACCAAACTCCTTCTACAAAGCCAGCATCACCCTGATACCAAAGCCAGGCAAAGATAGAACAAAAAAAGAAAATTACAGACCAATCTCCCTCATGAACATAGATGCAAAGCTTCTCAACAAAATATTGGCAAACAGAATACAAGACTATATCAGAAAGCTCATTCACCCGGATCAAGTAGGCTTTCTACCAGAGATGCAGGGATGGTTTAACATAAACAGCATGGTACTGACAGAAAAGCAGACATGTAGATCAACAGAACAGAATAGAGTACCCAGATGTAAGTCCAGGTAGCTATAGCCACCTTATATTCTATAAAAATGCCAAAAATACTCATTGGAGAAAAGACGGCCTCTTCAGCAAATGGTGCTGGGAAAACTGGATATTTATCTGTAGAAAGATGAAAATAGATTCTTCTCTCTCTCTATGCACAAGAATTAAGTCCAAATGGATTAAAGACCTTAACATAAGACCTGAAACTCTGAAACTGCTAGAGGAAAAAGTAGGGGAAACCCTTTAACATCTGGTCTTGGCAAAGAATTTCTGAATATAACCCCAGTTGCTCAGGCAATAAAGCCACAGATTGACTGCTGGGACCTCATGAAATTACAAAAATTTTGTACAGTAAAGGACACTGTGAATAAAGCAAAGAGGCAACCTAAAGAATGGGAAAAAATCTTTGCCAGCTATACATCTGATAGAAGATTAATATCTAGGATATACAAAGAACCCAAAAAATTAAATAATAAGAAATCAAAAAAGCCCCAAGAAACTCACCTTTCTAGGGTGAAAGGTTGGAAAACGGTGTTTCAGGCAAATGGGCATAGAAAACAAGCAGGGGTTGCTATACTAATATCTGACAAGGTATACTTTAGTCAAGCGTTAGTCAAGAAAGATAAGGAAGGTCAGCTTATATCGATTAAGGGCACGCTCCAACAGGAGGACATTACAATCCTAAACATATATGCACCTAACATGGGGGCTCCCAAATTCATCAAACACTATTAGAACTAAGGTCACAGATAACACCAAACACAGTGATAGTGGGTGACTTTAACACCCCACTCTCACCAACTGACAGGTCATCCCAAGAAAAAATAAACAGAGAGGCAACTGGACTAAATGAGGTCATAGAAGGAATGGACCTAACAGATATATACAGGACATTTCATCCAAAGGCTGCAGAATATACATTCTTTTCAGCAGCACATGGAACATTCTCTAAAATAGACCATATATTAGGACACAAAGAAAATCTTAACAAATTCAGGAAAACTGAAATAATTCCTTGCATTCGATCTGACCACAATGGAATTAAACTACAAGTCAGTAACAAGAAAGGCTATAGAGGGCTGGAGAGATGGTTTAGCGGTTAAGCGCTTGCCTATGAAGCCTAAGGACCCCGGTTCGAGGCTCAATTCCCCAGGACCCACGTTAGCCAGATGCACAAGGGGGTGCACACATCTGGAATTCGTCTGCAGTGGCTGGAGGCCCTGGCGCACCCATTCTTTCTCTCTCTCTCTGCCTCTTTCTCTGTCTGTCGCTCTCAAATAAATAAATAAAAATAAACCAAAAACAATTTAAAATAAAAAAAGAAAGGCTATAGAGCATACACAAAATCATGGAAACTAAACAATACACTACTAAATGATGAATGGGTCAATGAAGAAATCAAGAAGGAAATCAAAAATTTATAGAGTCAAATGATAATGAGAACACAACATATCAAAATCTCTGGGACACAGTGAAGGCAGTTCTAAGAGGTAAATTTATAGCCTTGAGTGCCAATATTAAGAAATTAGAAAGGTCACAAGTAAACGACCTAATGCTTCACCTTAAAGCCTTGGAAAAAGAAGAACAAGGCAAACCAAAAATCAGTAGGCGGGAAGAAATAATAAAGATTAGGGCAGAAATTAATGACAAAGAAACAAAATAAAACTATCCAAAGAATTAATGAAACAAAGAGTTGGTTCTTTGAAAGGATAAACAAGATTGATAAACCCTTAGCAAATCTGACCAAAAGAAAGAAAGAAGAGACACAAATTAATAAAATCAGAGATGAAAAAGGTAACATCACAACAGATTCCAGAGAAATTCAAAAAATCATAGAGACTTACTATAAAAGCATATACTCCACAAAGTATATAAATCTGAAATAAATGGATGATTTCCTTAATTTATGTGACTTAAATTAAATCAAAATGAGATTAATCATTTAAATAGACCTATAACAAACATGGAGATCCGAACAGTTATCAATAATCTCCCAACTAAAAAAAGCCCAGGCCCAGATGGATTCACTGCTGAATTTTACCAGACCTTCAAGAAAGAGCTAACACCATTGCTTCTTAAGCTTTTCCAGGAAATAGTAAAAGAAGGAATTCTACCAAACTCCTTCTATGAGGCCAGCATCACCCTGATACCAAAGCCAGGCAAAGATAGAACAAAAAAAGAAAATTACAGACCAATCTCCCTCATGAACATAGATGCAAAAATTCTTAACAAAATATTGGCAAACAGAATACAAGAGTATATCAAAAAGATCATTCACCCTGACATTTAGGCTTTATCCCAGATATGCAGGGATGGTTCAATATACGCAAATCTATAAATGTAATACATTATATAAATGGGTTGAAGAAATCAAAAAAGCCAATTAAAAAATGGGCTACAGAACTACATTAGAGAGTTCTCAAAAGAAGAAATATGAATAGCGTATAAGCATCTAAAAAAATGTTCTTAGCCAGGCATGGTGGCGCATGCCTTTAATCCAAGCACTTGGGAGGCAGAGGTGGGAGGATTGTCATGATTTCGAGGCCACCCTGAGAGTCCATAGTGAATTCCAGGTCAGCCTTGGCTAGAGTGAGACCCTACCTCAAAAAACCAAAAACAAAAAAAAAAAAAGTTCTGCAGCCCTAGTCATCAGGGAAATGCAGATTAAAACTACGTTGAGATTCCATCTCACTCCTATCAGATTGACTACCATCATAAAAACAAATGACCATAAATGCTGGTGAGGATGTGGAAAAAGAGAAACCCTTCTACACTGTTGGTGGGAATGCAATCTGGTCCAGCCATTGTAGAAATCATTGTGGAGGTTCCTAAGACAGCTAAAAATTGATCTACCATATGACCCAGCTATAGCACTCCTAGGCATATATCCTAAAGACTCATCTCATTTCCTTAGAAGTACATGCTCTACCATGTTAATTGTTGCTCAATTCACAATAGCCGGGATATGGAACCAGCCTAGATGTCCCTCAACTGATGAATGGATAATGAAGATGTGGCACATTTATACAATGGAGTTCTACTCAGCAGTAAAGAAAAATGATGTTATGAAATTTGCAAGAATATGGATGGATCTGGAAAGGATTATACTAAGTGAGGTTACCCAGGCCCAGAAAGCCAAGCATCGTATGTTCTCTCTCATATGTGGATCCTAGCTACAGATGACTGGGCTTCTGTGTGAGAAGGAAAAAACTCAGTAGCAGAAGCCAGTAAGCTAGAAAAGAGATAGAAAGGGAAGAGAAAGGAAGGGAGGGGGGTACTTAACAGGATGGTATTGTATATATGTAAGTAGAAGAATAGATTAATGGGGGTGAAATGGCCCAAAATGAGGTCTGGGGAAGAGATTGAGTAAAGGAAAGGTGAAGGGACAGTTAATCAAAATCTAAGAGGATATAAATAAAACATATGTAATTCTACTTTTTTTGGACAATGGAACACTCAGAAACACTTGGAAAATTTTCAGTGCCAGGGATGGGATATCTTCCAGTGAGTTGTTGGGCAGGGAGATCCCTGATTCCCCCAAAACATTATAGGCCATTGCTGAGGCCCTTGGTTTCCCACCAGGAATAGATGGTAAGACCCTATTGCTGAAGACTCCATATACTTGGACTGCAGGGCCACTGAGAACTCTTGCTGGATCTGAGCTGATAACCTCCATGTACACCAGCTGACAGAAAGCTAGAAGAAGGCATTCTGCATGCAGTTCAATGGGAGAAAGAGAAATCACCAGTGAAGATACTCATCAGTGGACACTGCAAGCCTTATAATTGGCCAGCCAGGCCAAATGAGCCAATAGGTGCAAGCAATAGTGGCATGTCTGTTATGGGGGAGACCAACTGCCCTCTAATTGGACTGGAGGCCAGCTCCATGGGAAGGAAAAACATGCCTGATACTGAAAACTTAACACAGGGGTAATCATGAGCCCTAGGGGTGTAATATCTGCTATTGTCAGGCCAACTGCATATACTATGCCTATCAAACTGCCCAGTAAGCACTCCTGTTAATGTTCACACCCTTATATTATTGCTACTCTCACTTTTGGTTGAGAATCTTCTCTTTTCAGATGGCAGTGACCTTGGGACGACTCAGAAGGTATCATGGTGATGGAAAGAAATGACCACAGTGCTCAGTACTGCAATATCTATATCACACCTTCCAAGGCTCAGGGTCTACTGCGGAAGAGGTGGCAGAAAGAATGTAAGAGCCAAAGGAATGGCAAGACTCCATACAATATCATCCCTCCAGACACAAAATGGCCTGGATATCCATGGACTCACAGTGCCTGACACTACCTACATAAGACCATCATAGGTGGAGGAAAAGATCAAGATATCAAAAGTAAAAGAAAGACTGATTGAGATGGGGAGGGGGTGTGATGGAGAGTGGAATTTCAAAGGGGTAAGTGGGGGGAGGGAGGGCATTAGCATGGAGTATTTTTTATAATCATGGAAGTTGTTAATAAAGATGATTGGGCTTCTGTGTGAGAAGGAAAAATCTCAGCAACAGAAGCCAGTAAGTTAAAAAGGAGATATAAAGGGAAGAGAAAGGAAGGGAGGAGGGTACTTAATAGATTGGTATTATATATATGCAAGTAGAAGAATAGATTAACAGGGGTGAAAAGGCTCAAAGTGAGGTCAGAGAAGAGATTGCATAAAGGAAAGGTGGAGGGAGGGCTAATCAAAATCTAAGAGGATACAAATAAATCATATGGAATCCTCTGGTTTCAGACAATGGAACACTCAGGAGCCATAGATCATTGTTAGAAAATTTTCAGTGCCAAGGATGGGATACCTCCAGTGAGTTGTTGGCCAGGGAGGTCCCTGATGCCCCCAAAACATTATAGGCCATTTCCGAGGCCCTTGGTTTCCCACTAGGAATAGATGGTAAGACCCTATTGCTGAAGACTCCACATACTTGGGCTGCAAGGCCACTGAGAAATTCTGCTGGAACTCAGCTGATAATCTCCTCCATGTAGACCAGCTGACAGAAAGCTGGAAGAAGCCATTCTATACATAGTTCAATGTGAGAAAGAGATACCACCAGTGAAGATACTCAACAGTGGACACTGAAAGCCTTATAATTGGTCAGCCAGCCGAAATGAGCCAACGGGTGCAATAGTGGCACGTCTGTCATGGTGGAAACCAACTGCCCTCCAATTGGACTGGAGGCCCGCTCCATGGGGGGAAACACATCCCTGATACTGAAAACTTAAAACAGGGGTAGTCATGAGCCCTAGGGGTGTAACAACTGCTGTTGTCTGGATAAATGTGTATGCTATGCTTATCAAACTGCCCAGTAAGCACTTCTCTTAATATTTATACCCTTATATTAATGATACTCTTACTTTGGGTAGAGAATCTTCTCTTTTCAGATGGCAGTGACCTTGGGATGACTCAGAAAGTATCATAGTGCTGGAAAGAAGTGACTGGAGTACTGAGTAACATCTCAGTCACACCTTGCAAGGCTCAGGGTCTAATGCGGAAGAGGTGGTGAAAGAATGTAAGAGCCAAAGGAAGGGTAAGACTCCTTACAACATGGTCCCTCCAGACATAAAATGGCCTGGATATCCATGACCTCATAGTGCCTGACACTCCCTACACAAGACCATCATAAGAGGAGGAAAAGACCATGACATCAAAATAAAAGAGAGACTTATTGAGATGAGGAGGGGATATAATGGAAAATGTAATTTCAAAAAGGAAAGTGGGGGGGCCATTACCATGGGATACTTTTTTTATAATCATGGAATGTTAATAAAAATTGAGAAAAAATTTAAAAAAGAAAAAGAAAAAAATGGTACATATCCAATTTTCCTAAACTGTCTCTTTATAGAGTAGGTTAAGGTCAGAAGTGTACAAATGTCCTAGGAGTTCCATGACCAAAGCTTCTAGACTCATAGGGCAGTCCTATTCCCTCCCATGCCCTCACACTCCTGACGGGTGTTCTAGAATCATAGAGGTATCATATTCTTCCCACGTCCTCACCCCCTGATGAGTGTCCTTTACCAGTGGTGTGACTGCCAGAGGGCAGCATCGGGACTGAGGAGTACTTGGTACAGTAGATACCCAACTCTAATTTCTACTTGAGGCTCCCCTGAAAGTCCTTAGGCCTTTGACATGATGTTGCCTTTTGTTGGACTATTTCACAGTAGTTGTTTTGATTCTGTCTGGCTTCTGGGGGCTAACTAGTAGGGAAACCCTACTTTAAAGGAGCAAATATCTGTCTAAACTGGTCACAAAAAGAAAAAATATCAGAGCAGGACAGAGAATTGGGCCTTGACCCCTCTAAACATATCCTTATATAGGTGATAAGCCAAGACCCACAGAAAGAAAGGGCCTTGACAAGACCTCACACTGCAAACAGCAAAGGAATCAGAGTCAGAACCTAACTCTCCAGCTCCTAAGCCACCATCAGAACCAAACCATTCCTTACAGAGGAGGCAGATGACAGGCAGTGTAAGTCCTAAAGTCTACTGGATGAATTCCCATGGGCATTCCTACCTCTGACTCCAGGACCAGGGCTTTCTTCTCATTATCAGGCTCCCTCTTCAGTAATTTTTCTCCTAGAGCCACAGAACTGGTACTCTGCTGCAAGCTTATTATTGGAAGGGAAGGCTGTATTTTATACAGTGACAATAATTAGCAGCTGCTAAGAGGCAACAGTGAGGGCCTTGGGAATGACATAATCTTCCAAATTAGGTCACATTAGCATAAGTAGTGAAATACAAACATTTTTGTCATCCCATCAGACCCAAATTATAACACAGAATAACTGAAAAATATCCCCTTCAGGTGGTAGTGAAAGCCTCTCTGACGATGTAATAGTCCACCTGAAATCTGAAAAAGAGGCAACAGGAAGAATAAGAAGGAACAATTAAGTCAAGACTTGAAGGAGTAAAGGAGGTAAGAATGAGTGCTGCCTCCTAGACTAATATGTCCTAAGGACTACCTTAGAGATACTTGCTCAACCATGTTTGTTGCTGCACTATTCACAATAACCAGGAAACAGAACCAGCCTAGATGTCTCTCAACTGATGAGTGGACAATAAAGATGTGGTACATTTATACAATGGAGCTCTACTTAGCAGTAAAGAAAAATGAAGTTATGAAATTTGCAGGAAATGGATGGATGTGGAAAGGATTATACTAAGTGAGGTAACCCAGGCCCAGAAAGCTAGATACCACATGTTCTCTCTCATATGAGGATCATAGCTACAAATGTTTATACTTATACATGAGTTGAAATAAAACTCTGTAGCAGAGGCCAGTAAGCTAGAAAGGGGCTATAAGGGAGGGAGGAGAGGGGAGGACTTAAGAAGATGGTATTATATATATGTAAGTAGATGAACAGATTACTGGAGGTGGAATTGCCTAAGTGAGGTCAGGGGAAGAGAAGATTGAGTAAAAAAAAAAGATGGAGAGTCAATTAAAATTCAAGATGTTATGAATAAAGCCAGGTGAAAACCTACTTTTTTGGATAATGGTGCACCCAGAAGCCATAGATTGTTACTAGAAAAATTTCAGTACCAGAGATGGGATAGCTTTCAGTGATTTCTTGGCCAGGGAAGTCCCTGATACACCCAAAACATTACAGACAATTGCCAAAGCTCTTGGCTTCCCACCAGAAATAGATGGTAAGACTCTACTACTGAAGATACCACAACTTTATCAAGGTCACTGAGAAATCAAGCTGGAGCTGAGCTGAAAACTTCCTCCCTATAGACCAGCTGACAGAAAGCTGAAAAAAACCCTATATTTCTTATAGACCTATGGGAGAGAGAAGTCATCAGTAATGATAAATAACAGTAGACACTGCAAGCCTTAAGATTGGCCAGCCAGGCCAAATGAGCCAATGGGTACAATACTGGCATGTCTGCTATGAGGGAACTAACTGATCTCTAATTGGACTGGAGGTATGCTACATGGAAGAGAATACAAGCCTGGTACTGAAAACATAATCAAAAGCCTATGGCTCAGAGATCATGATACCCAGGGGTATAATATCTGCTCTTATCTAGCTAAATACATATATTACACTCACCAAACTGCCCTGTAAGCACTTTTCTTAACATTCATCCCTATATATTAATGCTACTCTCATTTTTGTTTAAAGAAGCTTCTCTTTTCAGATGGCAGTGACCCAAAGAAAAGTGAAAACTGAAAAGTGGGATGACCCAAAAGGCACCATAGTACTGAGAAGAAGTGACAGAGGAGAATTTGCCACTGAAACACCTCTAGTACATATTCCAGGGCTCAAGATCCATTGCAGAAGAGGTGGCAGAAAGAATGTGAGAGCCAAAGGAAGGGTAGAACTGCTTACAATGCAATCATTCAGACACAAAATGGCCTTGATATCCAGACATCACAGTGCACTACATTCACAAGACCCTCATAATAAGAGGAAAAGATGATGACATCCAAATAAAAGAGAAAGGCTAGAGAGATGGCTTAGTGCTTAAGGCGCTTGCCTGTGAAGCCCAAGGACCCATTTTCTACTCTCCAGATCCCACCTTAGCCAGATGCACAAAGGTGCTGCAAGCACAAGGTCACACATGCCCACTAGGTGGCCCAAGTGTCTGGAGTTGAATTCCACTGGGTGAGGCCATGGCGCACCAATTCTCTCTCTCTAATAAAAAGTGAAAATAAATAAAAGAGACTAGCCGGGCGTGGTGGCGCACGCCTTTAATCCCAGCACTCGGGAGGCAGAGGTAGGAGGATTGCTGTGAGTTCGAGACCACCCTGAGACTACATAGTGAATTCCAGGTCAGCCTGGGCCAGAGTGAGACCCTACCTCGAAAAACCAAAATAAATAAATAAATAATAAATAAATAAAAGAGACTAATTGAAAGAGGGAGGGGATATTTGGAGAGTTAATTTGTGAAGGGGAAAGTGGGGGAGGGGAGGGAATTATCATGCCTTATTGTCTAGAATTATGGAAGTGGCAATACAAAAGTTGAAAAAATGAGTGGTGCATATGAAATGTGGAAGGAGCTAAATACTGTAGGGCCCTGAAGTTATATAAGAAAACTGCATTTTGTTCTCAGAGAAATGAGAAGTCAAGGCATGAGAACAGATCACAGGACAGCAGGGACAGAAATACAAACAACAGGAAGCAGAGCTGTCAGGTATGAGAAGACGGTGCCCTGGTTTGTGCTGGAGAAAGATTCAGGATCTATTTTAGAAGTGGGGCTGCCACGACTCACTACTGGATTTGAAGATCAATGGAGTCATTCATTCAACAACCATCATTGAGTACATCCCTTGCTTGGTATTAGGGATAAAGATATCCCTATGAAGATCACAGCTTGGTCGGAGAGTTAGAACAGAAAATAGACAAATACAATCATTGAAATGGGTACTAACACTACCAAGGGAAATGGATCAAAAAGAGGTCTGCCTAGGAGAGGAGAAAGTGAGTTAATCTTGAAGGAGGAACTAGAATATAGGAAAAGAGCTTTGGGGTCATGGGACAGAGCTGAAATGGCATCAGCACAGGAGCTGGTCATTATTAAGCTCCAATAATGTGCTGGGGACGATCAGAAGGACAGTCATCAGTCCTTCCATTAGAATCCTATGAAGAAAACACTGTAATCATCCTTACTTTATGGATGAGGGAGTGGAGGTGCAATTAACCTCTGTGATGCAACTCAAGCAAAATTACATAACCCTGAATGGCAGAGCCAGGCTTCAACCCTATGCAAGTTGGTTCACTCTGGGGCCTTGCTCTAATCACCATTCTGAGTTGGCTATGGATGGGCTCTGACCATTTGAGGGTTGATGTCAGGTAAATATAGTGATGGAGTACCAAGGTGAGGCTGATGAGAGATGAGGCAAAGGGCATGCAAGTATTTTGCAAACTCATTCATCTTCAAGCAGATTAACACCACTATTATTAAATAACTGTCTTTCCCTTCTGTGAGCAAGAATACTGTCTCAACAGCATCTCTGGATTATGAGCTTTACAGGACAGGACAGTGGCTACTTGGTGGTGTGGGAGAACGGTGTCCATACAGAGGGAATCGCCAGAGAGAATGGATTATGATGAACCTGACCTGGAGTTCAGAAGTATCAAGGTAGTTTCCAATCCTAGTGCTGCCCCTTGCTTTTACATGGCCTTGAGTGAGTCTCGTGCCCAGCCTGGTCTTTAGTTTTACCATTTCTAAAATACAGAGAAGAGATTCTCTAAGGATTTTTGCAGCCTTTGCATTTTGAATATTGCTTCTGATGATGGCATTCTGCTTCTCTAGTCTAGATAATGATCGACAGGCCATCTACCAAAGCAAAATGCCACCTTGGATAAGGGTGGCACCTTCCCACTGGGTAAGAAGCTTGAAGCCACAGTTTCTCCAAGCCAAATACCTCCCATCTTTCCTGTACCATTGAATCTGGTCTGTTCCCTTCCTCTCTGTTACCTGTCTGAGCAATCACAGCATCTGGACACTGTGCCTCTGAGGACACAGCTATAGATGCAGCTGCTGTCACTATCCTAGCACATTCTGTTTTGAGTTTTCTGTGTGCTGCTCCAGACTCCATTACCACTGGTTTAAAATGCACTGTCTTGGAATAAAAAGTGTTCATGTCGGGTGGGAAAGATGACTTAGTGGCTAAGGCATTTGCCTACAAAACCTAAGGACTCATGTTCAACTCCCAGATCCCACGGAAGCCAGATGTGCAAGGTGACACAAGCGCAAGATCACACATGCACACAAGGTGGCGCACACATCTGGAGTTCAGTTGCAGTGGCTGAAGACCCTGGTGTGCCAATTCGCTCTTTCTCTGTTGTTCTATCTATCTTGATCTCTTTCTCTCATGGAAAAAATAAATACATAAAAATTAAAATTAAAAAAGTGTTCATGTCGTCTGGGCATGGTGGCACACACTTTTAATCCCAGCACTTGAGAGGCAGAGGTAGGAGGATTACCATGAGTTTGAGACATACCAGGTCAGCCTGAGCTAGAGTGAGACCCTGCCTCAAGAAACAAAAAACAAAAAACAAAACAAAACGTGTTCATGTTGAAGGAAGCACTGAATTTTTCTCTTCATGTCTTGGGATCTATAAAATGAGAACAGACTCATAGATTTAAAGAAAAAACCTTTTACATCAAAGCAATTTGATCCAAATCTTTATTTTTGCAAAACTTTGTCAACTGTAAAGCTCTTTCAGACATTATTAATCTATGTACAATTCCTCTCAGACCTCATTTCAGTCTTCAATTGGTTTGGATAAGGATGGAGTTGCCAGATAAAATGCAAGATGCTTAGTTAAATATGTTTCAAGTAATAATAAATAATTTTTAGTATAAGTATGTGTGGTGGTTTGAATGTATGGCCGCATAAACTCAGACTTGAATCCTGAATCTCCTATGGTCGAAGCCATACTGGGGAATAAGTCTGTCACTTGTGGTGGGTTTTGGAGTCCAGGCCCAAGGTGCGTTTTAGGGCACATCTGGAGTCTATCCCTAAAGTGTATGGAGAGCAGCTGGAGCTCTGGCTGTTCATGCTTGCGGGTGGTGCTGGCTGTTTGATGGTGTCTCTCTGCTATGCATCTTTGAAATAAGCTGGCTTCTTCTGCCATTGGTGGTGTTCCCCTGTATTTTATAAGCCTAAAATAAACACCTTCCTCCCATAAGCTGTTTTTGGTTCCCTTGTCCCAGCAATGAGAAACTGACTGCAAAACTATCCCAAATATTGCATAGGAATTCTTCTACTAAAATGTCACTCATAGCCGGGCATGGTGGCACAAGCCTTTAATTCCAGTACTCAGGAGGCAGAGGTAGGAGGATTGCCATGAGTTTGATGCCACCCTGAGATTACATAGTGAATTCCAGGTCAGCCTGGACTAGAGTAAAACCCTACCTCAAAAAACAAACAAAAACGTCATTCATAGTCTGGACAGATGGCTTAGCAGGTAAGGTGCTTGCCTGCAAAGCCAAAGGATCCAGGTTTGATTCACCAGTACTCACGTAAACCACATGCATAAGGGGATGCATGGCTCTGGAGTTCATTTACAGTGGCTAGAGGCCCTGGCATGCTCATTCTCTCTCTTTGTCTTTCTCCCTTCTCCCTCCCTCTCCCTCTCCCTCCCTCTCTCTCTCTCTCTCTCTCTCTCTCTCTCTCTCATTTCCCAAGTTGGAGAGTTGGAGTTAGTTCAGAGAAGATGCTTGGGAAATGTTCACTCAACTAATGTGTTAGTTTGCTTCATTTTGGCAGTGCTAGGGATCAAACTCAGGCCTCACACAATCTAGGCAAGGGATCTACCAATGAGTTACATCCAGCAGCTCCCCTAATGGGTGTCCTGGGCCTCTAATTTCTACAGGAATTCTGCAGTGTGAAAGAAAAGGACCTGGCTCAGGACAGAGAATGGTCCAAGGAAACAGAGACAGGCTTCCCTGCCCTTCCTGGGTGGCTACATGAAAGATGAATAGAGATGAGGTTCAGGACCACACAGTAAACTCAGCCATCATGAAGTTACAACCAGGAAAAGGCTGACTACCATGACACTTTCCTCTTGCTCCAGGCTAAAAACTATAAGGAGGCTTACCTAGGACTGCCATAGACAAGGACATCTTAATACAAATACTGCCCAAGAGGCCCCTACATGCCAAAGACACCTGTACAAAGTCCCTTTCCTGGCTTCCAGAGGAGTAGAGCAGTCAGGGGCACCAGTGGTACAGCCTCCAGGTATCTCGGGTGTAGATTCAGCTCATGTCTCTCAGGATGGACACCTCACTGACATATCACATACGCATCATATGCCCAGCAGGAGCTGTGAATAAGCACTCCAAGACACTCTGAGAAGCCTTGAGCTGCTGATGACGGAGGTCGGGGGTCTTGGCTCTGTCCCAGGCCATCAACTCTGAGTGATGTGCTGCTGAGGAAAGTGAGTGAGCCCAGGCATGAGTACTTACCAGAGACCTATTTTGTCTATGTTTAAGGTTCACTCCTAGAATTCTAGAATATTCGAGTAAGAAGAAAGAAACTTCTAAAGCATCCTGCCTTAATGCAAACACTCTGGGTCTTCCAGAAGAGAAGGAAAGAATAGATTCAAGCCCACACAATAACTTGGCAGCAGAAACAGGCCTGGAACTCCTCCTTCTTGGTGCCACATTCCTGATGTAGCTCTTTGTGCTAAGCAAACAGCAGGTGGGCGGATGTGGTGTCCAGCACCAAGCCATAACCCTGACACACCATTAGCAGCCTAATCTGGTCTGTCATCCACTTGCCACTGGAGGCTCTGCAATGCACACAATACAAATCAGAGAGGAACTGGGCTCGGCCAAGACCCTGAAATAGGAGTTGAAATGGTTCACAGAGACCATCTGGTCTAATTCCCTCAACACACAGTCTCAAGATTCTGTCCAGACACCAGTGAACAACACGAGCTTGCGAGTGGGTGGCAGGCCAGATGGAGACAAGGGGGAGTTGAGGAGGCAAGGCAGAAGGGGTTGGACAAAGCGGGGAGCTGGACCAGTAAGCAGCAGCATGGCCATTCTGACCCCATCAGCTGTGCTCAAAGTTCTTTCTAAATTGCACTAGAGTCCATCTCTATGAACTTCTGCTGCTGAGTCAGGTTCAGCCCTCTGGAGTCACACAAAACTCATCCCTATGGTAGATCTAGGTAGGCGACAGCTCAAGTCACACAACTAAAGCTGCCAAGCTGGGCAGCAGCTCCAATGTGCATGCAGCCCAGCCCCACCCCACCTGGCTCTCTCCCGTGCCAAGTTGATATACGTATATATACCCAACTTAGGAGAAAAAAAATAATGCTGAGAGAAGGAGAGTGAGGGCAGCTTGCCTGGGACTCTGAGATAATTCCTCTGTGGGCACTGGCACGGCCATCAACTCTGCACAGAGAATATAAAGCCCTTGTCACTGTTCTATAGGCTTCGGATCTGCTGAGGACAAGAAATGGACATATAAACAAATAAAAAAATTTCAGGAAATGAAAGTGCTAAGAAGAAAACAGAGATGATAATGGGACAGAAAATATTTCAGGGCAGCATGCCACCATGGCCATGGGAGAGGCCACAGAATATGCAAAGCCCCTGAGTTAGAAATGAGCTTTCTGTGTCATGACAGAGGAAAGACAAAGCCAGAATGGGCAGAAGCCAGTGGAAGAGAGGAAGTGGCAAAGGAGGGGACATCTAAGAGGTTTTGGTCTGAGCCACAATCTACTGCACTGAGCTAAGGGAAGATTAAATCATGGTGATGGTTCCCCATCTTGCCCCACGGCAAAGCAGCACTCTCAGCTGCGAAGAGAACTGTGAAGGCGAAGTTCTCCCACACAAATGACTGGTGGGATCCCCAGATAAACTCTCCTGGAATCGGCAGCCCAGTTCTCAAATCCACTGGAAGCATCTATCCTGGATTTATTTCTCTTTTTTTTTTCTCAATTTTTATTAACATTCCATGATTATAAAAAAATATCCCATGGTAATACCCTCCCTTCCCCCACTTTCCCCTTTGAAACTCCATTCTCCATCATATCCCCCCCCCCATTTCAATCAGTCTCTCTTTTATCATGATCTTTTCCTCCTCTTATGATGGTCTTGTGTAGGGAGTGTCAGGCACTATGAGGTCATGGATATCCAGACCATTTTATGTCTGGAGAGACCATGTTGTAAGGAGTCCTACCCTTCCTTTGGCTCTTACATTCTTTCCGCCACCTCTTACGCATTAGACCCTGAGTCTTGGAAGGTGTGATTGAGATGTTACTCAGTACTCCAGTCACTTCTTTCCAGCACTATGATACCTTCTGAGTCATCCCAAGGTCACTGCAATCTGAAAAGAGAAGATTCTCTACCCAAAGTGAGAGTAGCGTTAATATAAGGGTATAACTATTAAGAGAAGTGCTTACTGGGCAGTTTGATAAGCATAGTATATACATTTATCCAGACATCAGCAGATGTTACACCCCTAGGGCTCATGACTACCCCTGTTTTAAGTTTTCAGTATCAGGGATGTGTTCCCTCCCATGGAGTGGGCCTCTAGTCCAATTGGAGGGCAGTTGGTTTCCACCATGACAGACGTGCCACTATTGCATCCATTGGCTCATTTGACGTGGATGGCCAATTATAAGGGCTTGCAATGTCCATTGTTAAGTATCTTCACTGGTGGTATCTCTTTCTCCCATTGAACTACAGGTAGAATGGCTTCTTCCAGCTTTCTGTCAGCTGGTCTACATAGAGGAGATTATCAGCTGAGTTCCAGCAGAATTTCTCAGTGGCCTTGCAGCCCAAGTATGTGGAGTCCTCAGCAATAGGGTCTTACCATCTATTCCTGGTGGGAAACCAAGGGCCTCGGAAATGGCCTATAATGTTTTGGGGGCGTCAGGGACCTCCCTGGCCAACAACTCACTGGAGATATACCATCCCTGGCACTAAAAATTTTCTAATGACGATCTATGACTTCTGAGTGTTCCATTATCCAAAATTGGAGGATTCCATATGATTTATTTGTATCCTCTTAGATTTTGATTAGCCCTCCTTCCACCTTTGCTTTACTCAATCTATTACCCTGACCTCACTTTCTTTCTAGGCCAGCCAGCCTCGGGTGGTTGCATTGTGGCTCCATCCAGGCCCACTACTCTCCTAGGTTTGTGGGGATTTTGTCAACTTCCTTCATGTGGTGACTTCCCTTGTTTTCAGGGTCTTCTGGGGGCATGGACTCCTCACCCTCTACCCCAGTGAGGCCTGTTTTCAGAGTCTACTTTGGCAAACAGTTTGTCCTAGGATATAAATGGTACTGTGCCCTCTCCCAAGAGTCACATATTTCACCAAGAATCAAAGTTCTGAGCCAAAAGAGTGCATCTAAAATTGTGTCACTTTGGTTTCTGCCACCGTCAGGTGGGGGAGCAGCTGTTGAGAAAGCAGCTTGGCGCAGCCCTGCCTGCTTGGTGCTGAGCTTCCAGCATCTAGCCCTGCCGTCTTCTTCAGGTAAAACCGTTTTTCTTGCTCAGAGCAGACATGTGAAGCTTGGTAGAGAGAACTCATGGGAGACTCCAGAAGTTGTGCAGCACCGACTCAACTGCCACTTGTCCAATTCCTGCAAAAACAGTGAAGGCAGGGGTGGAGCAGCCCTGAATAAACCAACAATCAGAAGACTTGGGATATCCTCCCAGAATGTTCCCAGGGAAAAGAAAAACCCAGCCCCTCCCAGAATGCTGCTCTGCTCAGCTCAGCAAAGAGTGAGTGCCTCGTCATCTCCTTGGCACTGCTGCTGTGTTTCTTTCCTATTTCAGGCCACAGTGAATGCACAACCTCTGTAACTGGCTTTATCTTTGCTTAAGATAACCTAACCCTAAGTGACAAGAGTGAAATAAGAAAGAAAAGGAAAAATCTGTTCCTGTCCTTTGGCTCCCGAGTTTGCTTCTGGTGATTTATCCTAAGGGAATACTCCCAAAGATTGTCTTAAAACTTTGCATCAGAGCCAGGCATTGTGGCTCACACCTTTAATCACAGCACTAGGAGGCTGAGGTAAGTGAGTTCAAAGCCAGCCTGAGACTACTGAGTGAATTCCAGGTCAGCCTGGACTAAAGTAAGACCTCATTGAAAAAGAAAGGAAGACCAGCTTTTCTTCAAACATTGAGCTACTCATTACTCCACATTTTATTAGGTGGCTGGGATAAGAAATGCTTGTTTTTGGCCTGGGATTCAGCATAGTGAAGGTCCTCTCTTAACCAGGACTCTACCTTCCTTCTCAAGATCAGCCCAGGAAATGGAATCAGAAACAACACGTGCTCATAAAAATGGGAAACTTTACTTAGACAAGACTTGGCCTAGACTAGGGACCAAAAAAACTTGTCCTTCTTTAAAACTACTATGCTTCACTAACCAATAATGCCAGGATTCTTGGCTGTAAGCAATAAAAATCTACCAGGGAGGTTGATAGCAATTACTATTGTCATGATCACCATTGTGCTGGTGGTGCAGGTACTGTGCTAGGCTACAAAAGGGCCTGCACCTCTTAAATTCCCTCTAAAAAAACACTGGCTACCCCATTTATCTGGTGCTGACTTCTCTCTCCATTGGAGAATCTGCTTCTCTTTTTCAGATGGATGCAGATCTTGAGAGAATCAGCCCATTGCACCTCACCAGGGTCCCAGCTGAAAACAGAGAGGAATTGGGGAAATGAGCAAGAGTGCTGCTTTCTTAATGAACCTGATATCAGCACAAGGGTGAAGGAGAAAGACACAGAGGACACTCGACACCTACCAAATCAGAGATCCAGAGACACAGAGGTTCCCAAGAGCCCAACACTGAAGTAGACCTAAAACGAACCCAACTTGGCTCAGGGAAATTTGCGGAAGAGGGGCAGAAAGATTGTTAAAGCCACAAGTTGGGACATTATGCACAGAGACATTTTCTCTTCCTCATAACTGATGACTGCCCCCACAATCCACATGGGGATAACTGGCATCCCCATCGAGGAGGGTCCCTTGGGAGGGGAGGGGACAGGAAGGAGGGTAAGGATGGTACCAACATGTGCTGTGCACACACTGAGTATGTACATAACTAATAAAAAAAATCAAACATGTAAAAAGGAAAAAAAATGAAGGGAAGCCAAGGAAGCTTGTAAAATAATAGCAAAGACCTAAGGACATCAATTATGGCAATAAATATAAATGCTTGCATTTTTCCATTAAAAAATAATGAAATACAATAAAAAATTACCTATTTACTTTTGAGAGAGAGGCAGATAGAGAGAAGGAGTGTGCCAGGGCCTCTAGTCATTGCAAATGAAGTCCAGATGCACGCACCACTTTGTGCATCTGATTTTATGTGGGTTCTGGGGAGTTGAACTTGGGTCTTCAGGCTTCACAGGCAAGTGCCTTAACTGCTAAGCCATCTGTCCAGCCCGCATTCTCTCTTTTCAATCTATATCTTGAAAAGGGAGGCAATTTCTTTGTTAAAGATTAAGTAACTAAGACAAAGGAAAGTTGGGAAATCTGTCTCAAGACCACAGATTTAATCAGTGGGAGGGATCTTCAAAGCAAGAGCTGACAGCTAAACCTGAGGTCATCCATCAGCTTGCACCATTATCTACAGCAAAGCCTGCTAGGGCCCAGCTCTACTTGGGGTCCTTGTTACTTCAAGATAATTTCCAAAGAGCAAACTAAAGCTCTTTTCTCTCTTTCTTTCTTTCTTTCTTTCTTTCTTTCTTTCTTTCTTTCTTTCTTTCTTTCTTTCTTTCTTTCTTTCTTTGGAGGGGAGGGCATAGTCTCACAGAGCTCAGGACTGACCTTGAACTCCTGCTTTTCTTGCCTCCACCTCCTGAGTTCTGGAACTACACATATGTGCCACCATTCCCAGGTCGAGGCTGGGCTTTTAGCATTCACTCTGGTGGAGTTAGGAGCCCACTTTCCTAGCTCATACAAACTGGTAGCCACAGTGGCTCAGCAGCAGAAACACTCTCAGGACTTCAGGAAACATCTGCAAGTCCTTAAGGAGGCCCAACCTGCCCCTTATCACCTCTCCAGGGGAGATAGCAGGTCTGTCCCATCTACAGGGGAAAGACAAACACTGCTTCTATTTTCCAGGCCTGAGCTTTGCCCATGGAAAAATCCATTCTTACTCAGCTTTTAGATCTGGCCACCTTGGGAGCAGGCTCCATCCTAGGCCAGGGTGATAGTCATAAAAGCAGATCCACAAACTGCCTTTAAGGGTTTTCAGGGCAACAGTGAAGGCAGCATTGGCAATTCCAGGTGATTGGTGCAAGAAAGGGGATGTGGTGTAAATAGGAAAGTACAAACTTGACAGTCTGAAAGACCTGTTTCTTCATGTCCTGCCTGCATGGCTTCAAGCAAGTTTCCTAACCTCTCCAAGTTGTTTCCTCATGGGGAAGAAATGTAAATAATTATACTTTTATTGCACAGCAACACTTAAACCTGCTTAGTCCATGGTGGAAATTCAATAAATAATTACGAGTACTCATATTACTAGTAATAATAGAGGCTGTAGTCAAGCATCGATAAAGGGTGTTGTTATAGAGAAAAAATATAAGATATGCTGGGTTTTGACAAGTAAGTAGGAGTTTATTGAGTGGTGGGCAGGAAGTGTTTCAAACCAGTAAGGACAGTTTTGTGAAGGAGCACGAATGTTCAGGAACCATGAGTGAACCACTTAGGGACTACTAAACATTCCATTAAGCTCAAAGGGCCCTCAGCTGGGCCAAGAGGACTCTCTGAAGTCCACTTTCTACTATCTTCAAATAAAAGAACCTATGACCTCTAGGTGTAAATTCATAAGCCAGCATTCTTGCAAAAGGTGCTGTGAAGCAAATCAGCTCCACACCCCGGCCCCACCATCCACAGGAGGCAACAGAGCTGAAAATTCCACTCCATATGCTCAAGTCAGCTCACTCACCTCTGGAGCTTGGCTTCGGTTCTTTCCTGTCCTGGGTGCATAAGCTCTCTTAGTCCTGTTGTGTTATCTGAAAGATGAGACTAACAGCACCTTACCCAGTCTTGAGCATGCTGATGGACTGTCACAGCTCCTGGCCATGGCAGGTGCTCTGCTCTTGGGAAAGGGGGCCACTCTCCTCCTGAACTCACTTCAAGGCTGATATATTCCTTGAAGGACCCCAAACTTTTCCCCAATAAGGGCAGAAGACTTTCCCCCAAATGGCATATCACATGTATTATTCTTCACTTAGTCTTTTCAGTGAATAATGATCATGTCAGTACATGTAGATTTCCATCCTTTTATTAGGGTATAATTCACATATCACAAAGTTCTTCATTTAATTATTTGCTGGGCTTCAAACTTAGCATACTATGTAAGCATTCCACCACTGCGCTGCATCACCAACCCTACATTCTTTTTTTTTTTTTGAGACAGAATTTTATGTATCCCAGACTGGCTTAAACTTGCTACATAGCCAAAGATGACCTTGAACTTCTGATTCACCTGCCTCCACCTCCAGAATTCTGAAATTACCAGAGTGTGCCACCACTCATGGTTTTTACAATGCTGTGGATTGAATTCAGGTATGCATGCATACTAGATAAACACTCTTCTAACTGAGGTATAGCCTCAGCTTCCTACATTCAGTCTTCTAAATTGTATAATTCAAAGGTTTTTCATATATCCACATGGTCGTACAACTACCATTAATACCTAATTTCAGAATATTTTAGGGGTCTGGGTAGGTGACTCAATAGTTAAAGTAACTTGGCTTGCAAAGCCTGCTAGCCCAAGTTCAATTCTTCAGTAACCACATAAACCCATATACACAAACTGGCACATGTGTCTGCATTCATTTGCAGTGGCCAGAGGCCCTAACACATCCATGTTCTTCTCTCTTTCCCCTTGCAAATAAGTAAATATATTTTTAACACAGAATTTATTTTAATTTCATTATTTATTTGAGAGAGAGAAAGAAAAAGGCAGGGAAAGAGAGAGAATGGGTACTCCAGGGCCTCCAGCCACTGCAAATGAACTCCAAACACATGCGCCCCCTTGTGCATCTGGCTAATGTGGATCCTGGAGAATCAAACCTGGGTCCTTTGGCTTTGCAGGCAAGCGCCTTAACCACAAAGCCATTTCTCCAGCCCCAGAACATTTTTATTATTCCCCCCAAAACTGTTATATACTAATGGGAAATCATCCATATACCTCATCTTGCTAAACTTTGTAAATATTTGTCTTCTTTCTCTATGAATTTGCCTGTTCTAGACATTTCAAAGAAAAGCAATCATAAATGACTTTCCTGTTTGTCTTTCTCTTAGCATAATGTTTTTAATCTTAATATACATAGTGTAGCATGCACAAGAACATCATCATCATTCTTTTCCTTACATGGAAATTAACTCACATTTTGTTTATTCATTGGTTGATGAATACCAGTTTGTTCCCACCTTTTGGAGACTGTGAAGAATCCTATTTATTCATTTATTTATTTATTTATTGGTTTTTCAAGGTAGGGTCTCTCTCTAGCTCAGGCTGACCTGGAATTCACTCTGTATTCTCAGGGTGGCCTCGAACCCATGGTGATTCTTCTTCCTCTGCCTCCCAAGTACTGGGATTAAAGGAGTGTGCCACCACACCCAGCTCCCATTTCTTTTTAATATTTGCATAGTAAGCCATTGATTGGATGAGGCATAGTTTACTTAAACATTTCCTACTGAAGGGAGATGCTGGTCTCTAAGTTTTGGGTAGCGTGAAATCATGTTGCCACAACATCCTCCTACTCTTCCATAAGAGCAGTCAAAACTTACCCCATTTCCTGAGGAAATTATCCAGCAGAGACAAAAGGTTATATTGACAAAGATATTAGTTGCAGCAATTTTTACAGGAATACAAAATTGGGAACTACTTTAAAAGTCCACAGTAAGGGGCTATTTAAATAAATTCCATTGTTTGATAAGATAATGTACAGTTGCTAAAAAGATCATTATAAATATACTATCAAGTGAATGCTAGTCATCTAAAGCTGAGAAAAGAATATATAACAAAATGCAGAAGGGCGTCACTTGTCCATACTGGCTCCCATGACAGCAGGAAGTGAAGCGAGGCAGCACATCCACATTGCTGACCTTGAGTGTCTGATCCTGTCCCATCACTGTGATGAGCGGCAGCCACCCTTCCTCACTAAGGAGTACACTGAATTGACTAAGGGTGCCAGGAGCAGTCTGCACAGGGAGAGATGGACTGCTCCCAGGTCACAAAAGGGAGCTGAAGTCATTGTTCTCTTAAGATCCCCAGAGGTGGACCCCCATCATCTCAATAGCTGTGGAACCAGTCATTAGTAGAGGGCAGGGTAACTTCATGTGATTGGTGCCCTCTGAATCTTGTACATGCTGTGCTGGAGTTCTTTGCAAACATTCAGTATCTAGGGCAAAGGCTGACTGTCAAGTGTTAGCTTTTACCTGCTGTACCTTCCAGGGGAGCAAAGCAAATATATTCAGCCACAGCAATGTGAATGCACTTAACTGAGCCAGTTATGTGGACCTCCTTCTAAAAAGTACACTTTCACCAGGCTGGGTGGTGCATGCATGTAATCCCAGCACTCTAGATGCAGGCATAGGAGGATCATGAGTATGTCATGAGTTTGAGGCCAGCCTGGGAGAGAGAGAGAGAGGAAGAGAGGGAAGGAAGGGAAGAAGAGAGTAAGAGAGGAAAGGAAAGGAAAGGAAAGGAAAGGAAAGGAAAGGAAAGGAAAGGAAAGGAAAGGAAAGGAAAGGAAAGGAAAGGAAAGGAAAGGAAAGGAAAGGAAAGGAAAGGAAAGGAAAAACTGCCAGCCCAGGTTCAATTCCCCAGCACCCATGTAAAACCATTCAGGGGCCAGACTCATTTGTCATGGCAAGAGACTCTGTCTCAAAGAGGGGCACAGACAATTCCTTTGACCTACATAAGTGTGCTATTGCATGAATACACATATGTATAGTCACATACAAATAAATAATTTTTAATTTTTTTAAACAATTTGTTAGAGAGAGATAAAGGGAGGAATGTAGAGAGGGTAGGAGGAGAGGAAAGAAAGAAGGAAAAGAGGAAGAAAGAAACAAAAAGAAGTTTCCCACTGTAGAATAATGTATACACTCACTGCCATTTGACATGCACGTGTAGCAAACCAATGAAGAACACAGAGCCCTCAACATTCTAATGGGAGAACTTCAGCCCCAGTGGAGATTGTTGGTTGGTAGCTCATTTCTTTAAACTTACGGTTTTGAGTTTGTTCTATGA
Organism: Jaculus jaculus; assembly: GCF_020740685.1. NCBI lineage: Eukaryota > Metazoa > Chordata > Mammalia > Rodentia > Dipodidae > Jaculus > Jaculus jaculus. The sequence goes on along the minus strand of NC_059102.1, from coordinate 133,588,414 downwards.
CTCTATATTTTGTATGAGTTATAATAAGTTATATTTCTGTCTAAACCCTATGCATATATATATAGTTTTTGTTAAACTCTGTATGAGAATATCAAATATATTTATTTTAGTGTGAAAAAACAGAATAAGGACTAGAGAGATAGCTTATAAGTTAAGGCCCTTGCCTGCAAAGCCTAGGGACCTAGGTTTGATTCCCCAGTACCCAGGTAAGCCAGATGCAAAAAGTGGTGCATGTGTGTGGAGTTCATTTGCAGTGACTAGAGGCCCTGGCATGCACATTCCTGTCTATCTGCCTCTTTCTCTCTCAAATAAATAAATTACTCGATTGATTATATACAGAATAGCTTCCAGGTTTTCTGCTATCAGCTTCCACTGAATCCACAGAATTGTGAAATTGCCACCAAAATGCCCCCAAGTTTAGGGAGAAATTTGAAGTTGTAGTAGTTGGTAGTTCCAGCTACAGTGCTGTAATAGACACGACATAATACAGGTCCAAACCTGATCCAAATTAGTTTTTATCTTCCAAACCTCAACAGCCAGGAGGGATTGGCGAGGTGATACCACTACAAACAGGCAGTTTCCCTGTTACGCTGCCATCCCCTGTGGTGGGGGGTGATCAACCCCTACTGAATCAATGCTAGGCTGCTGCTCCTGGGTAAGAAAAGCCAACACCCAAGGCAAGTCTGTAGGTGACCTGGAAACATGTCCACCTCAGTTCTTTCCATATGTATCCTGTAAGTCCACACTTACTCACATGGCCACACCCAGCTGAAGAGAGGTTCGGAAATACAGACCCTAGCTGGGTAAGTATGCTCAGAAAGAGGAAGAGAAAGGATTTGGGGGAATAAGTTGCCATCTGCTACAGAAGTTTAATTTTATAAACTTTACAACATAAATAATTATGCCACAATCTCATCGTGGAACTACTGACATTCTCTGTGGTGCTTCCCACTTAATATGAATATGCATGACATTTACAAAGGTGTAAAAATAATGTACATGGAATTTTCACATTCTACCAGAAATAAAACAGTATGATCAAATAAATAATACTCAACTGAGACAATGATGAACTGTTTCATTTGTGACATAGGGAAGATCTTTTCAAAATATTTTTTCTTAATTTTTATTTATTTGTGTGTTTGTGTATATGAGCACACCAGGGTCTCTTATCCCTACAAATGAATGTCCATCTGGCTTTACATGGGTGGCTAGAGAATTGAATTTGGGCTAGCAGGCTTTGCAAGCAAGTACTTTTAACCAGTCAAGTCATATCCCTAGCCTCAGCAAAGGTCTGTTTTAAACACAGGAAGCAGCATAGGTGTGAACAATGGCCGCTATCAGATGTTACTAGAAGGAGTACATGCATGTTTGTGCAAACTTTTCTGGAGTGCAAGTGGTGGTGTATTTGAACGTTTTTGCAAGCTTAACCTAAGGAGAACACTCAGAGGTGTGGCTTCAGATGTGTGTAAGCGGAAGGCATCAAAGCCTTGTTTATATTGCTGAACACAGAGTCAGCCTACATATTCAACAACATGAAACTGCCAAAATGGATTACTACTTATCCATGTGATAACATGCAACTCTTAAAGAATGTAAATAATACAGAAACTCTAGGCAGATACTGAGAAAAATACACTGAAAAATAGTATATATGTTCTAATTTTACTTTTTTGGCAAAAACTATCCAAAGATATGAATGGACTAGAAAAGTATACATCAAAACTTCACAATAGGGCTAGATAACATGACTTAGTTTAAGGTGCTTGCCTGTGAAGTCTAAGGACACAGGTTTGATTCCCCAGTACCTATGAAAGCCAGAGGCACCAAGTAGCACACGCGTCTGGAGTTCATTTGCAGTGGCTGGAGGCCTTGGTGCACCCATTTTCTCCCCACCCCCTCTCTATCAACCTCTTCCTCCCTCTCTCCCCCCCCCTCATAAATTAAATGTAAGAAAATATGTTAAAAACATTACAGTGAGGCTGGAGAGATGGCTTAGCAGTTAAGGAGCTAGCCTATGAAGCCTAAGAATGCTTGTTCAAATCTCCAGATCCCACACAGTAGCCAGCCGCAAAAATGACACAAGCATGCAGGGCTGCACATGCGCACCGCCCCCCCCCCACGCGTCTGGAGTTCATTCACGGCGGCCAGAAGGCCCATGGTGGGCCCATTCTCTCTCTTAAAAGAAAATGGTGATGATGATGATGATAGAAACATCACAGTGATCTTTCTGGGTGAGTTGTACTGCTGGTGAATTTTACATCTTTGTGTGTGTGTGTGTGTGTGTGTGTGTGTGTGTGTGCACGCGCGCGCAGGTGTTACATGCACATAATGTGCACGCATGTGGAGGCCAGAGGATAACCTCCGGTGTCATTCCCTAGCGCTGTCCACCTTTTCTTCTTTACTTACTTGAGACAGAATCTTCCATTGCCTGGAGCTTGCCAAGTAGGCTGACCTGGCTGGCCAAGTGAGCCTGGGGACCTGCTGGATCCTGTCTCCCTGGCACTGGGATTAAAAGCACAAGTCACCATGCCCAGGCTTTTTGTGTGGGTTCTGGGGGTTGTCATGCTTGCAGTACAAGTACGAGATCAACTGCAGTACCTCCCCAGCCCCTATTTTTACTTCTTTATTGATTTTAGTATGTTTCAATTTTTTTTTTTTTTTTTTTTTTGAGAGCGACAGACACAGAGAGAAAGACAGATAGAGGGAGAGAGAGGAAATGGGCGCGCCAGGGCTTCCAGCCTCTGCTAAGGAACTCCAGACGCGTGCGCCCTCTTGTGCATCTGGCTAACGTGGGACCTGGGGAACCGAGCCTCGAACCGGGGTCCTTAGGCTTCACAGGCAAGCACTTAACCGCTGAGCCATCTCTCCAGCCCTGTTTCAATTTTTTGTACAAAGCATACAACACATTTATACTAAAAGGGTTATTTAAAACCCTGCATTAGGTGTACAGAATCCTAACATGTTAGAGCAGGAGGACTCCTTCACAGCAGTGCCCTTGAGTTACAAATGGGGCAAGAGAAGGTGAGGGACTTGTCTAAAGTAACACTGCTCATCAGAACAGGTATTCTCTCTCCAGTCTTGGATTCTTTTCCCTATGCCATACAAAGAACTTTTCTAAAAACACTTTGACTAGTATTGAGGTGCAAACAAATTAGGCTTCAAGTAGTCTGATGACTAACAAACAAAATATCTTAAACCTCCCTGCCCCCAAAGTTCGGGTGTTAACTACTGTTGGCAAAATAAACATTCGCTCTGACAGAATACAAACACTTCCTTCATCTATTCAAAATACCTGCTGAACAGCACAGCATGTCATTGTTTTTGACTTGAGAAATCAAGAGGGACAAATATAATTCTTGTTTTCTTTCTCTTTTTTTAAAAAATTTATTTATTTGCAAGCAGACAGAGAAGAGAGACAGAGAGAATGGGTGTGCCAGGGCTTCCAATTGCTGCCAACAAACTCCAGATGCATGTGCCACTTTGTGCATCTCGCTTTACGTGGGTGTTGGGGAATTGAACTCCAGTTGTTAAGGCTTTGCAGGCAAGTTCCTTGACTGCTGAGCCATCTCTCCAGACCCTTCTTTCTCATTTTAAAAAAATATTTTATTTGTTTATTTGAAAGAGAAAAAGAGAGAAGGAGGCAGAGAGAGAATGGGTGCACTAGGGCCTCCAGCTACTGCAAATGAACTCCAGACACATGAGCCACCTTGTGAATCTGGCTTACGTGAATACTGGAGAATTGAACCTGGGTCTCTCCAGCCCCTCTTTATCTTTTTTGCATGTGTGTGTATGCCTGTGTGTGTGGTGCATGTGTGTGTGCATACATATGTCCATATGCTCATGTGTGTACATATGTGCAGAGCCCAAAGATTCACATTAGTGTCTTCCTCAGTCACGTTCCACCTCATTTTGAGACAAGGTCTTTCAATAAACCAAAAGCTCACCAATGCAACTAGACTAGCTAGCCAGCAAGCCCCAGGAATACCCCGTCTCTGCCTCTCCAGTGCTGAGATCACAAGCATGTTATACCAGGCTTTTATGTGGGTGCCGGAGACTGAACTCAGGTCCGCATGATTGCACAGAAAGCACTTTACCCACAGGTCCATCTCCCCAGACCTATGCTTCTTCTTTTTGTGGTGCCTACAGCATCTACCTTCTGCTGAGGTTTGCTGAGTGCCTACTGTACACACATGATATGTTCTCTCAGGCTTTTGTGTATTGTATTCTTCCAGAGATATAAGCTCCGCTTCCTGAGCTAGGGTTAAATGATATACACTATAACTTAATACTATTTCTAATTTCATAATAACCTGTCAGACAGGTATCATTACTCCTAGTCTATAGACAGTAGAACTGAGCATCAGCAATATTAGGTGGATGTCCCACAGTCACACTGACAGAAAGTGGCAGAGGTGTTTTCCAATGCACATCCCTCTGCCTTCAACCTGGGTTCCTTTCCAATACTGTAGCCACATCCTGCAGCACACCACGGAGCCTAAGAGTCTCCATGGAACTAGCAAGACCTACTGCATTCACTTGGATGAAGCCTAGGAATCCTCCATCTTCGTAACATCCCTATAGACATGGTAGCCTCTGCTAAAGATGAGGAAACATGTTGCAGTCAGGTTCGTATTACTGGTAGAAATCACCCAACCCACAGCAGCTTCTGGGAAAAAAGAGGTTTATTTTGGATTACAGGCTTGAGGGGGAAGCTCCATGATGGCAGGGGAAATGATGGCATGAGCAGAGGATGGACATCACCCCTTGGCCAACATAATGTGAACAACAGGATTAGGAGAGTGTGCCAAACACTGGCAATAGGAAACTGGCTATAATACCCATAAGCCCACCCCCAACAATACACCACCTCCAGGATGCATTAATTCCCAAATCTCCACCAGCTAGGAACCTAGCATTCAGAATACCTGAGTTTATGGGGGACACCTGAATCAAACCACCTCAAACCACTAATATCTGTCTCCAAGAACTACCCCCAGGACCCATTTAAAAGCATCAACCCTCTGATTCCACTAGGGGGAAGCATAAGTCAATAACATGTCCACAAAGAGTAACAGGGTTGAAGAATCACTGAGGACATTCATGTATTCATTGGACCTACAGTGCAGGCCTGCTGGATGCTAGGCATCGTGCTGGGCCATGGAGGATGATTCCTGCAATTCTCCTGCTATTGACAAACTGGAAAAGCTGCTTTGTAGCAATGGCGTGGGTTGGAAACAGAGCCATTTTTGGCAGCCTGTCCTTTGAAAAGGTGGAAATCTGCAAGCCCATCTTTTGATTGTGGGAGGTGTCTTGGCTTGTTCTGAGCAAGAGAACATAGAAGTGAGTCCTTAAGTTCCAGGGCGCAGACTTCCAAGCTTTACTGTTTCCACCTCTGCCTCCTTGGAAAGCTTCTACCATTGAGTGCAGAGGCCCAGGGTAAAAGATGATGCAGAGAAGTACAACTGTCCCTTGGAGGTGCCAGACATGTAAGCGAGTGTGTATATAACCATGCATGCCCAGACAAGCCACCACCACCCATTGCTGCCTGGGGAGGCTCAGGTGAGGCCAGGCAACTCATGTAACCCATGGAACTCAGCGAAATATAACCACTCTCTTATTGTTAAATAGATTAGGATAAAGCATTAAATAACTGACAGACAGAACTGAACAGAAGAGTTTTCATTTATTTAAAAATTATGGGAGCAAGAAAGATTGCTCAGTTGTTAAAGGTACTTATTTGCAAAGCATGCTGGCCAGGGTTCAAATCCCCAGTACCCACATAAAACCAGATGAATAAAGTGGCACATGGGTCTGGAGTTCATTTCAGTGGCAAGAGGCCCTGGTGTGCCCATTCATATTCTCTCTCTCTCTCTCTCTCTCTCTCCCCACAAATAAATAAAAAAAGGTTAATTTTTTTCAATATAGAATAACAGAAAAAAACACCTTGAGGCTGTCCTCTGACCTCCACACACGTGCTGTAGCCATGTGCACTCATAAAAAACACATCAGACACATACACAACATATCCGTACACACACATAAATAAAATGAGAAATTGCAAAATTATTTACTAAGGAATACTCCGCAGCAAGTACTATGTCATCCCAGGTTTGGGGGCTCTGTATCTGTGAAATACAGGATGAAAGCCACCAGCCTCTCATGAGGGAAAAGAGATAAGAAATAATTAAGCTCCCTGATCAGTGCTCTCATAGGGAGATAAGTCTGTTATGGGAAATAAAGCAAGTGGTTAAGGATGACAATGGATTAAGGTTTTGGACAAGGTGAGCATGGATAGTTCTAGAAAACTGAAATTTGAGGCTAGTCCTGAGTACCTAAAAGGAGCAAAACTAAGATTTGAAAGAGGAATGTACCAGGAAAATGTTACCATAAGCAAAAAGATCTCCAAAGCAGGTAACTTCCTAGCAGGAAGGAGAATAATCTAGAGGCCAGTGGGATTTGTGTCAGATAATATTTTAACTGACTTACAGCTCCTCACAGTTCCGCCTTCCTACTTCTCCATCCAAGGCAATGCCAGCCGTTTACTTTCCCGAGGTCCTAATTCAAGTGGACGGCATTCTAAAGCACTTGCTGGGCGTGGTGGCACACATCTTTAAAGGTAGGAGAATCGCTGTGAGTTCAAGGCCAGTCTGGGACTACAAAGTGAGTTCCAGGTCAACCTGGACTAGGGTGAGACCCTGCCTCGAAAATACCACCCCCCCCCCGCCAAAAAAAAAATCTCATAAAGCACTTGTCAGAATATGTTTAAAAGATTTTCTGGATTTTTGAACCAGCAAGTTATTTTCTACTTTTCTGTAGTCTTAAAACAGTAGAATAAACAATGGGGCCCTTGTTGAGAGGGTGAACTAATACTCTGTGCTTTCTTTCTCCCCCAAAATTCTTGAGACGTTATTTCAGTGAAATGGAGGGATGGAGGTTGGGAAGATAGTGAGTGCAGTCAGAAAAGTGCTTTCCATTCAAGCATGAATATTTGAGTTTGATCCCAGAACTCACAGGAAAAAAATGGAAAAGCTGGGCATGGGTGCACACACTTGGGGCTTGCTGGCCAGCCAGTTGGACCTACTTAGTGAACTCCAGGCCAATCAAAGACTCTGTCTCAAAAAAGGTGGGTGATATATGAGGAACAACACCTGAGGCTGCCCTCTGGCTTCCACATGCATGTACACATACATGCCTACATGCACATGCACACACACACACACATACACACACACACACGGAAAGATAGAGTTGAAGAACCCACAAGGTAAAATATAAAAAATGGAGGTCTATCTAGAACTAATGTGTATACCTGGGAGCAGGAAATGCAGTGTGGAGAGGTAATGGAGGTGGCAGAGAGAAGAGATTGGAGGAAAGGCCTAAAAGGTTGGTTACTGCCTGACCCGAGGTACTGTCTTTATGACTTCCAACCCTTTCCCTTTATAAACCAGCAGCAAAGCCAGGCCACATGGGCCACACAAGCCAGGGCAGCCAAAGGCTTAGCAGAGGGAAACAGTGAAGAGAGATCACACCCAGAGAGGCTGTGCCTGCCCCTGCTGCTTCCTGTGAGTTCAAGGGTGGATCCCTAAGCAGAAAATGAACCCCACCTAAAATGATGGCATTAGACTCAAGGATCAAAAGCAGTGATTCTGGAGCTCCTGGGGTTCTGTGACCTGAGCCATATCTCTTTCTTTCTCCTTAAATCTAGTAGGAGATACACAGACCAAAGCCTGATCCTCAGTGCCCCCTAAACACTGCCATAGAGCAGTTGTCCTGAGGGAAATGAGCCCACAAACCACACTAATTAGGCTCTGCAGGAACACAGTGCAGCTAGAGGACAGCAAACATCCACCACCCGCAGCAAGATTATTGGAACAGGTCAACCAAGAACGTGCATACACTGAAACCAGTATGTGCCCCTCTCTTCCTGAGTAAATGCCAGGAAAATAAGGACTTTCAAAATATGAAACAAGAATAGAAAACTCATTTTACCTCATCAATGAAGTATAATTACCATGTACATCTGAACTGTTTATTTTGATGAGTTTTTGTATCATATTTCTCCGTGCAACAAATCTGCACTATCATCATGATGATGAATACCTCCATCACCCTCAAAGGTTCCTCCTGCCTCTTCATCTTTGTCCATTTAAGCCGTTCTGTGCTTACAGAATACTAAGTGGGAAGCTTATAATCAGAATTTCATTTCTTACAGTTCTGGGAGCTGGAGGTCTAAGATCAATCAATTTGTTGGCAGCTAGCTTCTTCAGGATACCACACATTAAGGAAGGAACAAAGTAATTGGTCGGAGTTTTTTTTGTTTTTTTTTTACAAAGGCATTAAGAACTCCAGATTCATAACCTCACTGCCTCCTACAGCCCCACCTCCTAATCCCATCACCTTGAGGGTAAGAATTCAGTGTGTGAATTTGACCATGGGGGATACAAACATTCAGGCCACAGTACTCTAGCAAGCCATCCTTCTCTAATCCTCCATCCTAAATAACTGACATATGCTCCTCCTTTGTTTTTGCTGTTGGTGGTGGTGGTGGTGTTGATGGTGGTAGATATTGATTGTGGTGGAATTGGTAGTGGTGGAATTGGTAGTGGTAGTGGTGGTAGTGTTTGTTATTGCTGTTTTTTTATTTTTTTAAGTGTTTTTTTGTTTATTTTTATTTATTTATTTGACAGTGACAGACAGAGAGAGGAAGAGACAGAGAGAGAGAGAGAGAATGGGCGCGCCAGGGCCTCCAGCCACTGCAAACAAACTCCAGATGCATGTGCCACCTTGTGCGTCTGGCTAACATGGGTCCTGGAGAATTGAGCCTTGAACCAGGGTCCTTAGGTCTCACAGGCAAGCGCTTAACCACCACGCCATCTCTCCAGCCGTTATTGCTGTTTTAAGACATAGTGTTGCTACTGTGTAACCCAGGTTGGCCTCCAACTCATGACCCCCTTGCCTCAACTTTCCAAGTGTTGGGAATGACAAGTTTAAGTTCAGCTTGGAGATTAGTTTCATATGCAGAATTTTGTGTAAAAGAATCCTGTAATTTACCTTCTTTTGCCTGGATTATTTAGCATTATTTTTAATATCTTATTTATATTTATTTGAGAAAGAGAGAATGGGAACATAAGGGCCTCCATAAAAGAACTCCAGATGCATGTGTCACCTTGTGCACCTGGATTATGTGGGTCCTGGGGAATCAAACCTGAGTCCTTTGGCTTTGCAGACAAGCACCTTATACTAAACTATCTCTCCAGCCCTGTTTAGCATCATTTTAAGTCTACCCATGTTATTAAATATACAAATGTTTCCTTTTTCTTGTGAGGATCTGAGTTTGGTACCCAACACTCATGCGGCTGTGCATGCCAGTAACCCTAGTCCTGAGGGGAGAGCAGAGACTGCAGGCTTGTTGATAGACTCTGTCTCAAGGAATAAGCAGAAGAGTGATAAAGAACATCCCATGTCTTCCTCTGCCTCTGCACACATGTGCACAAAGCATGTGCATCTGCACATACACCAAAAGACCAATATGTGAGTCCACTTACCTGCTAATAAACACCTGGAATGTTTCCAGTTTATGGACTATTTCGAATAAACATGCTGTAAATTTGTGTACAAGAAATCCCTATTCCTTTGGGGCAATAAAAACTACAGAATAGCTGAGTCATGTGGTAGATACTTGATAAACTTTTTAGAAAACGGACACGTATTTTTCTCAAGTGACCGAACCATTCTGTATTCCCACTAGCAGTGCCTGAGAGCTCCAGCAGCTCCACTGCCTCACCAATACTGCAGTTAATCAGCCTTTTTAATTTTAGCCTTTCTATTGGATTGTAGTGCCATCTAGTGGCCTTTTGTTTTCCCTGATGACTGATGGTAAGCATTTAGGCTTACCCATGCCTATCCCTCCATTCTTGGCAGACTAGTGAAGATATTGTGAAGTAATCTGGTGGCATTCTGTCGTATTATGCATGTTCAATCAAGCCCAATGGGAATAAATACAAAGTGCCCATCCATCGCGGTGGTAGCAGGAAGGTGAGTGGGTACCTGCAGAGACGCTTCTCTCAGGAAGTGATGACTAGGGCTGGAGGGATGGCTTAGCAGTTAAGGCACTTGCCTGCAAAGCTAAAGGACACATACATCTGGAGTTTGTTTGCAGTGGCTGGAGGCCCTGGTGCACCCATTTTCTCTCTCTCTCTCTCTCTCTCTCTCTCTCTCTCTCTCTTTCTCTCTCTCTCAAATAAGTAAAAATATGTATTTAAAAAACTGTCTAAAAATACCTTTACAAAAAGTGATGACTAGGGAGCTGGCTCAGTGGGTAAAGCACTCACAGTTTAAGCTGGAGTACCTGAGTTCAATCCCCAGGCCCAGAAAAAAAAACAGGAAGCTGTGGTGGACTTCTGAATCCCAGTGCCCTGCTACTGATGGCGAGGTGGAGGGCACAGACAGGAGAATTTCCCAGGAGCTCAAGGCGAGTCCAGCAAATTACAGCAGAATGAGAGTCAAGAGTGAGAAAACCTGGCTGGAGGGATGGCTTAGCAGTTAAGGCATTTGCCTGCAAAGCCAAAGGACTCAAGTTCGATTCTCCAGGACCTACAATAGCCAGATGCACAAGGAGGCACATGTGTCTGGAGTTTGTTTGCAGTGGCTGGATGCCTGAGCATGCTCTCTCTCTCCCTCTCCCTCCCTCCCTCTCTCTCTCCCTCTCCCTCTCTCTCTCTCTCTCTCTCTCTCTCTCTCTCTCTCTCTCTCTCTCTCTCTCTTTCTCTCTCTCTCTCTGTCTCTTCTCTCTTTCTCTTTCCCCTCTCTCTGTCAAACAGATAAATAAAATATTTTTTAAAAAAGACTAACATGGGGGGCTGGAGGGATGGATCAACAGGCATGCCCACTTGCTGCACAAGCATGAGGTCCTGAGTCTCATCCCCAGCACCCAAGTAAAAACCAGGCATGTCTGTGGAAAGAAAAAAAAGAGTGAGAAACCCTGCCTCAAATGAGGGGGAAGGTGAGGACCAAAGTTGTCCTTTGGCGTACACGCACACTCACACGTGAACATGCACACACACATTTTTACAAAGGTAGGGTGATGACCCCTTCTCTGAGGCTCCAGGGGAAGCATGCCCACACAGCCTAGTGCTTGGAGCACTGAAAATGTGTCAACCCTTGAGAGATGTCCTTATCCTCTCCCCTCCACCATGCACCACTACTGACAGTGCCTACAAAAAGTTTCCAAGAGCCCGCATTTGAAGAAAAGAGGCTTGGACCAGAGTTCTCTGTAGTGCTCCTCAACCCAGCTCCATCCTCTTCCAGTGGTCCTGATTCCTGAGGAGGCACCTTAGAAATCCCACCCTGCTGCAGGGCGCTCCACTCTCACCAAGGGTTACGTGAATCTCCCTTATGGGATGGCTGGAGATCAATGGAAGCTGTGGCTTCAGGATCTGACAGACCTGTGTACTTGTCTGCTCTGTCATGAGCCACTTAGCCTCAAGCTTAACTCTCTAACTCCAAGCGCTCAAAATAGTAATGGGGACCACAACTTCTAGAGAAGGTCTGGTATAATTTATTTATTTATTCATTCATCCATTTTTAAAAAAATCTTTTTGTTTTATTTTTATTTATTTATTTGAGAGCAACAGACAGAGAAAGAGGCAGAGAGAGGGAGAGGACAATGGGCGCACCAGGGCCTCCAGCCACTGCAAACGAACTCCAGACACGTGTGCCCCCTTGGGCATCTGGCTAACGTGGGTCCTGGGGAATTGAGCCTCGAACCAGGGTCCTTAGGCTTCACAGGCAAGCGCTTAACCACTAAGCCATCTCTCATTCATTTTTTTATTCAATCACTTATTTATTTATTTTTGGTTTTTTGAGGTAGGGGTCTCACTCTAGCCCAGGCTAACCTGGAATTCACTATGTTGTCTCAAGGTAGCCTCGAACTCATGATGATCCTCCCATCTCTGCCTCCCAAGTGCTGGGATTAAAGGCCTGTGCCACCATGCCAGGCTCATTCATTCATTTATTTTGGACACAGGCTGAATTCAAATCCAATATGTAACCTTGAACTGGTGGTCCTCTGGCCTCCACCTCCTGATGCTGGGATTACAAACATACACCACCACACCCATTTATTTCTTCAGTGCTGGGAATGGAACTCAGGACAGCTTGTGCATGCTAGACAATATCTCTGCCTGCTAAGTGCTCTACCCAGCCTTGCACCTCATTTGAGATAAGCCAGTGCTGAATGTCTTTGCAGAAATAGGGGATAAGCAATATTCTAAGCAATATTCTCTCTCTCTCTCTCTCTCTCTCTCTCTCTCTCTTTCTCTCTCTCTCTCTCTCTCTCTTCCTCTCTTTGGTTTTCCGAGGTAGGGTCTCACTCTAGCCCAGGCTGACCTGGAATTCACTATGTAGTATCAGGTGGCCTCAAACTCATGGTTCTCAAACTCCTGCCTCCGCCTCCCAAGTGCTGGGGTTAAAGGCATGTACCACCACATCCAACCTAAGCAATATTCTCTAGGAAAAATCAGAATTTGCCCGTCTTTACTAAGGAAAAAGTATTTAAATGTTGTCAAGATTATGTAGAGCGTGAATAGAAAATTTGTTCTACATTCAGAGTATGTTTAGAATAAAATAATATCAACAGTTCTCCAGTGATTCCCCAGAACAGCTGACCCACCCAACATATTTTACTCTATTTCTATGTAATATACTTTTATCTCTTTTCTAAGTACTTATGTTATGGCACATGAGGGCTTAGCATTACTGAATGACTCATACTTTCCTTTTTGTCTTTTTGTTGTTGTTTTTAAGACATGGCTCACCATGAAGCCCAGGCTGGGCTCAAACTCACCTGTGCATCAGCCTCCTAAGAGCGAGGATTACAAGTGTGCACAATGACAGCCAGCTAGTTGGAATAGTGGGGTTTTTGTTGTTGTTGTTCATTTTTATTTATTTATTTGAGAGCGACAGCCAGAGAGAAAGAAGCAGAGAGAGGAAATGGGCGCACCAGGGCCTCCAGCCACTGCAAACGAACTCCAGACACATGTGCCCCCCCCACTTGTGCATCTGGCTAACGTGGGTCTTGGGGAATTGAGCCTCGAACCATGGTCCTTAGGCTTCCCAGGCAAGCGCTTAACCGCTAAGCCATCTCTCCAGCCATGGAATAGTTTCATTAAGAAGTTCTTCCTCTCATCTACGAGCTGGAAGCTCAAACACTATTTCATTAATGTTTGAAAAATCCCAATGCCAGAGATCCCTCCCCTCTCCCCCCGCTGTAAGTTATTGATCAATGAAGTTCCTAAGCCTCCCCAAAACACTACAGGCTATTACCAATGCTCTTGGTTGTCCACCAGAACTAGATGGTAGGACCCTAGTGCTGAAGACACCACATGCTTCAGTTGCAGGACACTGAGAAATCAACCTGGAACTGAGCTAGAAGCCCCTCCCTGCCGGCTAGCTGCCACAGCGCTGGAGAGTGCAATGTGGCCTGCTGGGAAGAAAGGTCATTAGCAGTCTTACCAGCAGTGGACCCTGTGAGCTACACAACTGACCAAGAAGGCAAGATGTGACCACTGGTCATGTCAGTTATGGGCATAACCAGCTGCTCTCTGATTGGATTCAAAGCCTGCACCATGGGAGGGAATTCCTGCAAATGGTTGAAAACCTAGTGAAAATCCCTAAGGCTTGTGAGGTTGCATGCCCTAGTAGGGAAGCTACTACTGCTATTTGGCAAAGTGGAAATATTGTGCCCATCAAATTGTTCTCTAAATGCTCTCACTTTTGGTCAGAGAAGCTTCTTTTTGCAGATGGTGGTGACTGCTGGGGAGATTCAAAACTCATCAAAATGTTGAGAAGTGACAGTTGAGTGCTTAGCACTAAATGAGACATCTCTATCACACCCTCCAAGGCTCAGGGACCACTGCAGAAGAGGTGGTGGGAAGAATCGAAAGAATGCTGTCTTGCAGACATGAAGTGGAGGAGCCAGGCACGGTGGCACACACTTTTAATCCCAGAACTCAGGAGGCTGAGGTAGGAGGATCGCTGTGAGTTTGAGGCTGGCCTGAGACTACATAGTGAATTCCAGGTCAGCCTAGGCTAGAGCAAGACCCTACCTTGAACAACTAAAGATTAAAAAAAAAAAAAATACAGGGGATATTTCCATTGCTTAGCAATTTTGCCAACTTCAGGTAGTGACTTATATGTGCCTATATTGACCATAAAGATCCCAATGAGCCATATAATCCCACCGAAAACTACATCTAAATTTGTTAGCAACACAGCTCCAGCTGACAAAGACTAGCAATTTAGGACATTTGTACCTATAATGCTAATTAAGGAGAGTCACTTCCCTGGCAAAACCTTGGTTATCACACCTAGGGAGGTGTCTTGCTTCCTTGTGCTTCATTATACCTCCTGCGTTTGTGTGTGTCCTACCTCAGAGTAATAAAGCAGGGACCATGTATAATTTCATCACTTAGCCCTCAGACCCAAACATAATGCTTGATACAAAATGGGGCTTGGGGGCTGGAGCAATTGCTCAATGGGTAAAGACACTTGCTTGCAAAACCTGATGGCCCAGGTTCAATTCCCCAGTATTCACATAAAGCCAGCCACATTGAGTAGAGCTTGATAAATATTTCTGGAAAAAAAAAATTTGAGCTATATGATACCTACAGGTGTTATATTTTTAAATTGTATTTTTCTTTAACATCATGCACATGGTTGGAAGCAGAAAACATTTTTTTTTAAACCTCATTAAAATACTTGTTCTTTTTATTTATTTTTTATGTATTTGCAAGCAGAGAAAGAGGAGACCGAATGGACATGCCAGAGCCTCCAGCCACTGCAAACAAACTCTAGATGCATGTTCCACTCTGCACATCTGGCTTTACATGGGTACTGGGGAATTAAACCCAGGTTGTTAGGCTTTGCAGGCAAGTGCTTAACCACTTAGCCATCTCTCCAGCCCTTACTTGTCATTCTTTTTTTTTTTTTTAAATTTTTTTGGTTTTTTGAGGTAGGGTCTCACTTTAGCCCAGGCTGACCTAGAATTCACTATGTGTTCTCAGGGTGGCCTCAAACTCATGGCGATCCTCCTACCTCTGCCTGCCGAGTGCTGGGATTAAAGGCGTGCACCACCATGCCCGACACATTCTTAAGAGGTAATCACTATCACCCCCTTGATGTATTTTATTTCTTTTTGTGCTTACATATACTTAAATCTTTTAATCTATTTTTCACTTTCTATTTATTTTATATATAACAGGTTATACTTTTATCCCCTTGCCCCTGTTCCTGTTATCCTGGGGCCCTCCTCAGTGGGGTTAAAACCATTGACTCTGAACCATGCTATATGCCATTTTATCTATTTTTCCACTTGGTGTTTCTGCAGTTCTCTCCAGTTATGATTCGATTGTGCATCAATAGCATTATTTGATAGGTATTATTCCAGGGTAGGATACAATTCCCACACAAAATTAAAGGTACCTGGAAAACAGTAAGGACAAATTTATTCAGGTTGCCTAGTGATGTCTTATACGGAAACTGTAAGAAAGAGGGTAGTTAAGTGCAGTAGCAAAACACATCCAGAGTGGGCCAAAACTTTTTAAGTATAAGACAGTCCTTTACATAATTAATTACATAATTAATGTTTTCAGCAGCAACAGAACCCTGCCCAATTCATCACCAGATGCTATTCCCCAATATTCCACCAGGAGGCAGGACAGGTTAGGTAACAGCAGAGATAGCCTTCAGAGGCTCTCACAAACAGGGATAGGCTCCAGCCCCAGATGTGATTATTAGACTGAGCAGTAAATTGCATTTTTTTTTTTTTTTGAGGTAGGGTCTCACTCTAGCCCAGGCTTACCTGGAATTCACTATGGAGTCTCAAGGTGGCCTCGAACTCATGGCAATCCTGCTACCTCTGCCTCCCGAGTGCTGGGATTAAAAGCGTGCGCCACCACGCCCGGCTCAGTAAATTGCATTTTTTCACAAGCTTCCTGGTGATGCTGACATGCTGGAAGGGAACCATGCAGTGGACGTGGATGAATCCAAGCAACCCTTCCTACCGTAAACCACCTAGCTCTCCCCTACCCTCAGAACTATGCAATATGAGCACACGGAAGACTGACATAGCTCTTATTCTCCAGTCTATAGGAGAAAAGCAAAAATGAGAACTGCAACAACAACAAAAAGTTTTTCTATTATTTGCACCTCTCCATTTCTTCTAACACAAACTTGTTTGTTTTGGTTGGTGCGGTTTTTAAACCCCCCATCAGATAGCGTTCATGCCTTGTGCCCTTAAAGCTTGAGTGAGCAACTAACTTGCAAATTGCTTTACAAGGCTGAATCTGCAGAACTAACAAATTCAGGAATGTTGCTATCTTGTGAAAACTTTCAAATGGAAAGGCTCCTCTCTGAAGTTAACAAAAGCCTGTGGCAGAAGGCACTGGACAGCCCATCTCTGTTGTAATGAGTAGACAATTCCAGGATTTTTCCAGTCTGGAAATCTGTATTTGGCTGCTGTCTGGATTAACCCATTTTGAACTTCCATATATTATAGTAAAATTTTGGGGGGGGGAATCTTTGAATTTATGATTGCCTATGTTTTCAATATTATTGATTACATGTAGTATGTCTTCAAAAGTTCATATTAGAAGTCAAAAGAAATAGAAAAAAAACAAACATAAAAATGTCTGTTAAAAGCCGGGCGTGGTGGCGCACGCCTTTAATCCCAGCACTCGGGAGGCAGAGGTAGGAGGATCGCCATGAGTTCGAGGCCACCCTGAGACTCCATAGTGAATTCCAGGTCAGTCTGGGCCAGAGTGAGACCCTACCTCGAAAAAAAAAAAAAAGTCTGTTAAATATCATGTAAAGCAACCCTGAGATACCTGTGTGTGTAGCATGTGGAGCATGGTGTGTGTGTGTGAACCTATGTGTGCAGATACACACCCCATACACATATGTACAAAGGACACAGAACATTCATCTGTGTGTCCTTGTGGTGGAAATCTCTCACTGGCCCCAGAGCTGTCATTTTCAGTCAGACTGGCTGCAAGCCCCTGCAATTCTCCTGTCTCCAATCCCCACAGGACTAGGGTTATAGGAATATATGATTGCCCATCTGTTTATATGAGTGCTAGGGAACTCAGGCCCTCACGCTTGTGTGACAAGCACTCACATCCACTGAGCCATCTCCCCAGCCTGAGATACCTTCTTTATATGTGTGAGATTAGAAATTGCGCTAAAATAACCACTAAAAACTGATGTGGCAGTAAGCACACATCCAGCCAGTACTATAGCAACATCAATTTAACTCACTTGGAAAGCCACATTCTAAACATAATGCCCATAGTATGTTTCTTACTAAAAACAGATTTCTGGGGCTGGAGGGATGGCTTAGCAGTTAACGCATTTGCCTGCAAAGCCAAAAGACCCAGGTTCGATTTCCCAGGACCCATGTTAGCCAAATGCACAAGGGGGCACACGCGTCCGGAGTTTGTTTACAGTGGAGGGAGGCCCTGGTGCACCCATTCTCCCCACTTTCTTTGTCAAATAAATTAATTCATTAATTAAGAAACAGATTTCTGGACACCAAATTGTTCTTTATTGACTTGGACAACAAGTATTAAGTGTCGACTTTGTTAAGTAGTAGATCAAACTGTGGTTGAGCACAGTGGCTCAAGCCTACAAGACCAGCGTTTAGGAGGCTGAGGCAGGGGCATGAGTCTCAGATCAGCCTGGACTATCTTTTTTTACTCTGTCATCCGCCCCGCCCCGCCCCGCGCCACACACACACTCAAAACTACTTTTATGAACTCTGCCTACAAATTCAGGCTGGTGAGATCGATTCCTCAGCACCCATGTAAACAGCTAGGCATGGGCTCCACATGTCTAATCCTAGTCCTGGTGGAGAGCAGAAACTGGAGAACCACTGGGACTTGTGAAAATAGCAAGCTCCAGAGTCAGTGAGACTCCATCTCCAACAATGTGGATGGACAGTGGAAGTTGGACATCCAAAATTTTTTTTTTTTTTTTTTGAGAGCGACAGACAGAGAGAAAGACAGATAGAGGGAGAGAGAGAGAATGGGCGCCCCAGGGCTTCCAGCCTCTGCAAACGAACTCCAGACGCGTGCGCCCCCTTGTGCATCTGGCTAACGTGGGACCTGGGGAACCGAGCCTCGAACCAGGGTCCTTAGGCTTCACAGGCAAGCGCTTAACCGCTAAGCCATCTCTCCAGCCCCCAAAATTCTTTTCTGGCCTACACACACACACACACACACACACACACACACACACACACACACACACACAAAATAATTCACAGTCATATAATGCTATACACATGTGAAAGAATTGGGAGTATAATTAACTGTAATGGCAGAATGTGGGGTAACTTTTCCCATAGGTTTCTATTAGGTTGCCTTTAATAGTGTTTGCCTAGCATGCCCAAAGTTCTGATTTGAGTCCTAGCACACTATAAATGGGGCATGGCAGTACATGCCTATAATCCCAGCACTCAAGATGTGGAGGCAGAATAATCAGAAGTTCAAGGCCATCCTCACCTACATAGCAATTTCAAAGCCAGCCTGGGATACAGGAGACCATGTTTCAATCAATCAATCAAAAATAGGAACAGGGCCTGGCATGGTGGTGCATGCCTTTAATCCCAGCACTTGGAAGGCAGAGGTAGGAGGATCGCTGTGAGTTCGAGACCACCCTGAAACTACATGAATAGAGTGAGACCCTACCTAGAAAAGCAAAAAAAAAAAAAAAAAAAAAAAAAAAGGAAGAGGCTTGGCACTAGCACTGGAGGATAGGAACATATGACATTCCATGAGGAGCAGAGAGAATAAAGTTCCAGGTACAAGGGTAGGAACAAAAAGCAACAATTATTTGCTAGAAAGGATAAACTGGGTTCAGTGTCATGGTTAAGGAATTTTTTTTGGTTAAGAGGAGCCACTTGTTTAGTGGCATAACCATGTGGGGGCATATACCCCCATAAATGCCACGAAACAACTTTAAAGTGCACACAAATTGTGATGGGGAGGCAGCAATCAAATTTTGAAATATTTGACCAACAGAGAAAATAGGGGAACAAGAAGGGTAGGGAAAAAAATCCACGCTTATGGAGACTAACAATCAGAGCTTCAATCTCATACTACTCTCTAGGCATACTCACTGCTCCGTGCCTCAACGGTTGTGCCCAGAAAACAGAAATAACAAGCTGCCCCCATTAAGAATGCTGTGGGGAGACCAAAGGTACTGAGCCATATTGAACAACTGTCAAGGAACCCTACAAATTAAATTGAGAATAATACACCTACTCAGGAACACACTTGGGAGACAGTACAAAAGAGAGGAAGACAGCCGGGCGTGGTGACACCACCATTCGGAAGGCAGAGGTAGGAGGATCACCATGAATTCGAGGCCAGCCTGAGACTCCATAGCGAATTCCAGGGCAGCCTGAGCTAAGTGAGACCCTACCTCAAAAAGCCAAAAGAAAAAAAAAGGGGGGGGGGGACAAGACTCCAGGCCTGGAACCTGGAAAATAGTAATTTTCTTTACATTTGCATCTACTCATGAAGGTTGCCAACATTTCTACTCTGCCCTGTAAACTTACTGGATCTCCTTCAGAAACTGTTGTATTGTTGAGCTTATGCTCTAGGACATGCAGAGCCACCTGAGACCACAGGAAGGGCAGCTCCATTTCTAAAAACATTGTAAACACAGCCTCATTTTTTTCTCCTACCGTGCTGTAATCAAAGCCGAGGCTACACTCATGTCAGAGCAAGTACTCTGCTATTAGGCTACACTCTCCACCTCAAATACACTTTTTTTTAAGTTCCCTGAACTGACTGGGGGTGGAGGTTTGCAAAAAAAGAGTCGTAACTAAACAATTTAAGAAAATGCAGCTTTATTACTTTCAAATACAAACAATACTTGGGCTTGGCTAACCAAATGTTACCTAATTGAGAGAACCTGCTTTCATGTATAATTTATAGTTACAACAGTCACTCATGGATAACAGAATGATTCTAAGATGCGTGCAAATAACTTCTCATCTTGTAGAATCACACATCACTCCACTACTTGCTTAAATAATCTCTTCTTCCCCATACCCAACACAGTTCAAATAGCAACTTCACCTTGTTCCCTCAGACCACAGCAGCAAATTGCTGAGACATGAGTTGATAGATTTCACCTGTTACTTCAGATGTTTGGTGAGAATCCAGCCACGTCCACCTGGGCATTCTCATCAAGCATACTCCATCTAAGTGGGTGAGATCGCTGTTCACTATGTGGGTGCAAGGACTCCAAGAAAGAGATGAGCTGTTGTCTTTGGGATTAATAATTTGCCAGGTTTAAATATGTAAAAACACGTTTAATTTGAGCACACTGATGAAAAACAGAAGCAGCTGGATTCTGTAGGCTGCAGTAAGAGGGTTTATATTGGTCAGGACTCAAATCCTTATGGGATGGAAGTGAACCATGCTGGAGACAACAATCACACCGAAACTAGACAGCCAAACACTTTGTACTGAGCTTAGTCATCATCCAGCCTGACGGGGCTGACGGGGATAGCAGCAGACTATCCAGAAACTCACTGGAGGATTTACTCTGAAGATTTCACATCCCCACAGCAGCTGCAGAGAACCTCCAGCAAGAGACACCACTGAAGATAGCCAGTGGGTGATCTGTCAAGATGACTAACTTGTTCATCCCTCTGTGAAGACTCTATAGTATACTCAAGACTTGGTTGTCTTAACTGTCTTAGCAAAAGCACCGGCATAATCAGGCAGGTGGCAAGGAGACAGAACAGCTTCTCTCCTGTCCTGATAACTCTAGCACACAGCAAACATGTCGGCGTGTGACTGCACCTGTGAGTAGCAACCTGCTCTACTCACTTCCCACAGAGAAAGAGAAGTGGTCCATTACACCAAGGTCCTGAGAAGGCACAGAAAGCTGTAAGAGAGCCTTTAGGAAGATTTATCCATAGGCTCCTAATAAACCAGGACATGTAATTAGATCTTTAAGGAGCTATGTTGGCCAAAGTAACGTGCAAAGTCAGAGTCCACTAGTTTCAGCTGTTCCTGTTAGCTCAAAATGCCTAACCTACATTGGTAAAATTTCTTACTATCTGTGTTTCCTATTTCCTTCTCTCTATTTCACAAATATGTAGTAGTAATTATTCTCTTTGTTAGCAAGTACTAAAACTACATAATCTTTATTCAAACTTGCCTAAGCATTTTCAAAGGCCAGAGTGGAGAAATTGTTAAACTATGAAAAACGAAGTTCAAACCTTTGATTTTTGTAGTAGTGTATGTTCCCCCATATTCCACTTTTGAAAGACTATGCAAATACATATATCTTGCTGTAAAACTTTCTCAAAGTCCAGTCCTTCCACTGGAGGACTTTCTTCTTTTCTGGTAGTGTGTAGGTGCGTATAACCTATGGCCCAACAGCCACTTATGCAGCTGAGGATAGCTATGAAAGTAGCCCAACACAAAAATCATAAACTTACTTAAATCAGGATTTTTCTTGTAACTCAATTGTGTGGTTCCCAAGCGTCAACTTTGAAAATTAAAACATTGTGTTGCAATGTCAAAAAACTTGTTGAAGGGGCTGGAGAGATAGCTTAGCGGTAAAGGCACTTGCCTGCGAAGCCTATGGACACACGTTCAGCAGTCCAGGTCCCACATAAGCCAGATGCACAAGGTGATGCAAGCACACAAGGTCATATATGTGCACAAGATGGCGCACATGTCTGGAGTTTGATTTCAGTGGCTGGAGTCCCTGTTGTGCCTTTCACTCTCTCTCTCTCATTGAATATAAGAAAAAATTACTGGAAGCATCAGGTTAGGACCAGATTTGATCATGTACTCTACTTCACACAGTAAGGCTGGTTCAGGGGAATGGAAACAGTCTTACTAACACACTCACAACCCTTCTCCCCCTGAAGCCATAAGCTGTTACTGTACCCTTGACAAGCAAAGAGGCCTTTCTTCTGACACACAAGGTCACCCAGTAACTCTAATTCTCAGAAAAGAGGAAGGGTCTACTGCTCTAAATTAGAATTTAGAAACGGGAGCATTTACTAAAGAGGCAAAGGCAGTCTCCCTGTCTCTGAACTGCTAAGAAAGCTGAAGTCAGCATATGCACAAGTCAGGCCCTAACTGAATGAAAGCAGCTGAAAGAACTACAACTTTATTTGCCCTGCCCATTTCTGGGACTCCACTTTACCTTATTTTGTAAAAGGGATGAGCCAGTTTTCCAATTCTTTATAAAAGCTGGCAGGTGTATGATTAAAACCAGCATGTATGAGGCAATTATCAGGTGAAATACAAAGAGGAAATCAATGTCAGGACGACTCTGCTGCCTCAAGTACCACTGTCAAAACCCAGCTGCATCCTCCTGGTAACTTCTGTACTCACCACTGAAGACTGAGAAGGGTCACCAGAATTTCAAGGTAATACTATTTTTTGTTTGTTCAAGGTAGGGTCTCACTCTAGCCTAGGCTGACCTAGAACTCACTATGTAGTTCCATGTTGGCTTCAAACTCACAGCAATCCTCTCAAGGTAGTAATGTTTAATCAAGCTTTTCCTGCACATGACTACATCAACTTGCTCTTTGTAGCTACTGAATATGCCTGAAGGTGAGATCAATCATCTCATTTAGGCTGATTAACAATTAAAGTCAGGCACCCCCATCACTGCCCAAAGTCTCCAGGGGCCCCTGCAAGATTCTACTTGCAATCTAGTCCCATTTCTAGGAGGATAAGACAGAATTCAATGAGACATGGATTAAAGCCACACTTGTGGAACTGAGGAAGACGTTCTTTCCCCTACTCCCCATGGAGTTTCAACATAGCTCTTAATTAAACCTATCCCTGAAGCCAACTAGTGATTTGTTAACCTCACAGACTCCGAGGTCCACAGTAACACGAAGCTAACGTGGATTCCGGGAGACTGGGATGCTTGCTCTAGTTTGCCTCATCCACAGCTCTGCCAGCAGTCCTTTGCCCCATCTGTCCAGTGACGTACCTTGCACAGGAGGCAGCGAGGAGGAATGACCCATATTCCCAGGCAGACTTGCACAAAGGCTCTAATCCTTATGTTCAACTTCAAATGACTGTTGGGTCTGTGAATGAAGTATGTTACCCTTCACCCCGCTCCTACCACAAGGGAAACATTCTACTGTTGCTCCCTTGGCTTCTTCTAATGTTTGTGGTGATTATGTTAATTATTTCCATTGCTGAACCACTTACTGCATTACTAACTTCCAAGGGAGAGGACAGAGGACAAAGCTTATAGCCAATAGTCACGTTTTGTTTAGTTCACCTTATTTAAACTATCTCCCATCAACTGCCAACACTTCAACAATGACAGGACAGATTTCTGGTTCCTCCTGTAAATGGCAGGCATATCAACGCTGGGATAAGTGACTGGCATGTTTTAGCCTTTCCAAGGTTACACAAAGTTCTAACCAGCTCTGTATTCATTGGCTACTTGCATGACTACCTTAGGCATTTGAGTTTGTGAACCTAAACCTCAAACATTTGAAAATGAAGAAAACAAGGACCTGGAGAGGGAACATGAACCTGCCTGAGGTCAAAAACAAGGTTAGGGGCCAGGAAGGAAGGTAAATCAGGCTCAGGTACCATTACTTCCTGGTTAGCACATGGACTCCAGTGAACCTTGATTCCTCTCAGTATCTCCTCCACCAATTACTTAGGTTTCCTAACTGGAATCTGTTTTCTCTACACGCCCTTACAGTCATCTTTTTCATATAATTGATTTCCTTACAGATAACACCTTTGATCAGGTATTTATTTCATGTAAATCTTATCCCCAGCCCAAATAAACAAGGATCAGATAAAAAGTGCATTATCATCTTTTGCACACATCAGTGGACACAGGACTGGAAGGAATCCTAGCTGAACACCTGGCTATACAGCTAAGGCAGCAGGGCCCACAGAAATGATATGAGATGAGTGAGGTTGCTGAGTTACTAGGTAATGGATGCCCAGTAACCAATCTTCCAGCTCAGTGCTCTTCTATTACTCCAGGTCACCACTGTGCATTCACCTAGGCTGGGAAACAGCTTTCTCTACATGGAAAAAAACTATTAAAAAAAAAAAAAAAAAACTCAACATTTTAACCATGGCCAACCTTGACTCTGCCAAGAATGACAGTTTAGAATGAGTTGTGAACAATCAAAGGGAAAAATAGATTTTTTTTTTTTTTTTTTGCAGAACCAGTATTTGGTGGAAAGTTCATGAATGCCACAGGACTCAGTGGTCTTTGTAACACTGATTCTTAAAAGAGCTAAGCCCCATGTAAGAGAAGTTGCTAACATCATCATAGCACCTTTGCTTAAACTTCAAACAAACCAAAAAAAAAAAAAATCTATGGTAAAAAGCTTTTAATAAGAGACTGTGATTTCATAGGCAACCAGTTAGCAGATTAATGAATCATTTAACTTTCTTTACTTAAAACCAGTATTCCACTCAAGAATGACAAACCCTAAAATGTATCCTCTTATACTGACCAACGTAACTAAGTACAAAGGAAGTCAACGGTGTGCCCCATTAGCATGCTGCGGTGTATGTCAATAAAACAAGCCCTCCCCGCCCAAGCCCTGGCCCCTGGATAACATCGATAAATGATTGTGCACTGCGTGATGATACCATTAGGTGAGAACTTTGGTTCATGCAGTCGGCTGCCACAGAGGTTGCACCCAAAACCCACAGCCCTGGCATCCAAAGTCAGTCAGTGGTAATGGCTCATGGTGTCAGCCGTGCTCCTTCCACAACACCAGGTGAATACTGTGGTCAGGCATGCTGGTGGCAAAAACCAAGCCCGTGTCATTGTGCCCGTCCAGTCCATTCAGCCAGGACGCTTCGCCTGCCAGGAAGCTGGAGCCTCTCTTTGATTTCCTGTACTCCGGCAGAGGCCAGCGGCTAATCAAGCTCTCTGTCCTCAAGTCCATGATGTACAGGTAGCGGTTGTCAAACAGCAAGGCAAAGACATCTCCAAAGCCAAGCAAGGCCAAGTTTGCTACCTCAGGTGTCTTGATGACCCTACAAAGAATTAGAGTTACGGATCAGGAAGCAGAAGACAACTTTGCATCTATTTATGCAACTTTTCTGGAGACATTTAATATCACTGTAATCTTCTGCAGACATTTAAAAATTCCACAAATTTAGAGTTAAGTAAAAGTTTAGAAAAAGGAAGAAAGCTCAGCCAACCTATAAAAAGTGAAGGAGGAGAACCTTTCAGTCTGACTGGTATTCAGGGAAGAGATAGAATTATGAGTTTGTAAAAACTCAAAATAGCTATACAAGGTACAAAGGATCTTACAGATTACATAAGCAAGTATTCTCATTTTTCAGATGTGAAAACTGAAGCTTGGGGTAAATACTTTCTTTGGCTAAGGATTCACAATCTGCCTCTTACCAGTTAAAACTATAATGTAAGAGTAAGCTTCTACCATTAGGCAAGAAGTCAGACCCACCCAAAGTTATAACACTGACACATTCTGAAACCCAGAACAATAGAGTACCAAAAAGGTTACTCTAGCCCCAGGCAGCAAACAAACAGGGCTAGGGGCTCTCTCTAAAAAGAGCTTTTCCAAAATAATTTAGAAATACAGATTCTGCCGGGCGTGGTGGCGCATGCCTATAATCCCAGCACTCGGGAGGCAGAGGTAGGAGGATCACCGTGAGTTCAAGGCCACCCTGAGACTACAGAGTTACTTCCAGGTCAGCCTGGACCAGAGTGAGACCCTACCTTGAAAAACCAAAAAAAAAAGAAAGAAAGAAAGAAATACAGATTCTGAAGTTTGTTAGAAGAAAGCAAAAAACTGCTGGGCATGGTGGTACACACCTTTAACTCCAGCACGCGGGAGGTAGAGGTAGGAGGATCGCCATTAGTTCAATGTCACACTAAGACTAAACCCAGGTCAGCCTGGGCTACAGCAAAACCCTACCTCAAAAAAAAAAAAAAAACAACAACAACAAAAATTAGTTGGGAGAGCAGCCCCAACTTTAATAAGATGGCAGCTTCTAAACATAAATGACAAGGAAGGACACAAAATGAAAGCAACATAACTAAGCAGAAGCATGAGGGAAGAAGGGAAAGAGAAAGGGAAGAGAGCAAAAAAACACCTTTTATTACCTGCACCCTAGAGAAGCAAAAGATTAAAGAAAAGTCAATGTCTTCTTTAGAGGCAATAGGAAGAATTATGAGACAACAGTATACAAATACTCAACATGGCAACATGGTTAAACTCCTGGGGTTGGGAAGGGCAGCTTAGGTATTAATAAGGACACTACCAGACTAGGGTCTGGTATACATCCAAAAGACCAACCAGAATAGGGAGAACCTGGTTACCATGACAAGTTAAGAACAGACAAATGGTATTAGCTGAGAGGAAAAGAATGACAGGAACAAAGAAACTACAGATCATTACTGTCAAACAGTGGAGGATGCACAGAGACCAAATATTATAAGCTGTAAAAGACAGAACTAGGCTAAAGGCAAAAAGTTACAAATTAGATTTCATTTTGATATTAAAAAGGGAGGAGACATTTTTTCATTTAGCATTTACCATGTGTCAGGCATAAAACCAACATGTTATCTCAACCCTCACAATGGGGTAAGGTAAAGGTACTATTATCAACATTATATTAGTAAGTAAACATGCTAAAATTAAAATGTCTTGCCAGTCACATGACTAGTATGATGCAAACCCATACTTGAACCCAGACTTGACTCCAGAGTCTATACTCTTTTCTCTATATTCCTAAGAGTATCTCTAGTTGAGGTATACAGCTTCCGAGTAAATGGATGAGGGACTAAGTAAGTAGACTTCAACTGAACAGATGTGTTCTGAGTGTCAGACATGCAGAGTGATGACTCGGTCACTGAAAAGAGAGATGTAAACAGAATTTGTCCTTTTGAACCAGGAAAGCACAGCCTACAATGGACATAACAGGAATATGAGGAATATGAGCACATCGTTCTCCCATGCTGCACCCTTCACCAAATGGACTTGGAAAAGTCTTTTTTTTTCCTTCCTAAAAAAAAACTGAAATGGAATTTCAAAGGGGAAAGTGCCGGGGGGGAGGGAGGGAATTACCATGGGATATTTTTTTGTAATCATGGAAAATGTTAATAAAAATTTAAAAATTAAAAAAAAAATGAAACTAGATGGCATACACCTTTAATTCTGGCACTTGGGAAGCAAAGATAGGACAATCACTGTGAGTTTAAGGCCAGCCTGGGACAACAAAATGAGTGCCAGGTCAGCCTGGACTAGAAAAGAAAAGAAACTGTGCGAGGTGTGGTGGCGCACATCTTTAATCCCAGCACTAGGGAGGTAAGGTAGGAGGATCACTGTGAGTTTGAAGACAGCCTGAGACTACAGAGTGAATTCCAGATCAGCCTAGTCTACAGTGAGACCCTATCTCAAACAGAACAAAATAAAACAAAAAAAAAAAAAAACACTGAGGGCTACAGAGATGGCTCAGTGATTAAGTGTGCTTTCTGTGTAAGCATGACAGCCTGGGATCATCAGAGTTTGAATCTGCAAATCTCATGTGAACAGTCATATGCACCTGTAACCTCAGCCCCTCAGGGAAAGCACAGACCTGAGAATTATCAGAGCCCCAAAAGCTCCAGAATCAGTAGAGACTCACTCAAAACAAGACTAGCTGGGACAGCAATGGAGTGAGATACCCAACATTTTGCTACAGCCACTGTAGGTAAGAGTCCCCACCACAGGCTGTACAGAGCGCCACACCACCCCATCCTACCACACCCCCCCCCACAAAACTAAACTGAGCATTATCAATTCAAAGAATATTAAACAGCTGCTCTCAACTTTCTTCTGCCACAGGCATGTGTTTTTCTTGTAATTTATAATCTCTGCTTCAACAAAAAATTCTAAATAGCCAGGCACAGTGACTCAAGCCTATAATGTCCATACTTGGGAGGTGAAGGTGGAAAATCACGTAAGTTCAAGAGTAGCTTAGGTTACTTGGTGAGTTGCAGGCCAGCCTGAGTTACAGAGTAAGACTGTCTCAAGAAGAATTTTTAAAAATTCTGTGATACTAAGAATATACAATGGGACAACATGTCTATGAGACTGACAGGAAATGCTGGATCTCTGCATGCATACCAGACCAAAGAATGATCTCATCTTCCTCAACTGAAAATGAAAGAAACATTGCTTCTAAAGGAAGGCCATCAGTTAGATGGTTATATTCAAGAACAGTATTTACCCAATCACTAAACACTCCCTCTGGGACAGGTCTTCATAAGCAGAACTACAAGATGGATCCTGATCCATGTAAAAGGATAACTGAGGTTCTGATCAATGCATTCCAGAGGAGTTATAGCCAAAACCACATTCATCATTTTCCACATTATATTCATTTATTCCACAAGTATTTACTGACAACCTTATGTCTGCTAACCACTGTTGGAACCAGGAGTAAGTAGTGAAGAAAACAGTTTCTTAACACAATCTGTCCAGAACTGAATTTATTAGTCAAATCTGTTTATCCACTTCCTCACTTGCTCATTCAGCCAATTGCCCAAGAAGGTAGCACAGCAGTTACCTAACTTTCTCTAATGACAGATGAATCACCAAGTCTGAATGATTTTACCTTCTAAAGTTTGCTCTAATGTATACACTACTATCTCTAAGCTCTGGTCCCAAAACACCATTTTGGCTTGCAACATTGTCAACAGCTTTCTACTAGTTTCTCCGTATCTACTCTTAGCCCCTTTCATTTGGGGAGGGGATCTTGGTGTGTAATATACACTTGCTGGAGGCAGGAGATCACGATCACCTACAGAGGCCAGAGTGGAATGTTGTGTATCTTGCTCCACCACTCATGTCTTGCATCCTTTTGAGCCACCCAAGCTCCAAAATCAGTAGACTCTGGCTTGAGGGGCAGGAAACTCCAATGATTCTCAGGTCTCTTGCTCCCCTGTGGGACTGGGGTTACGAAAGCCCAAGTGGCCATGCCCAGTGTTTACATGGGATCTAGCCATTTGAACTCAGGCAGTCTCAAGCCCCCTCAAAGCCCTCATGCTTGTGCAGGAAGAGCACTTAATTGCTGAACCATCTCTCCAGCCTACTTAGCCCCTTTCAAAGTTAACAGATTGAAAATCTGATTCGATATGATGACTCCCTATGGCTCACCCATCTCCACTCACATTGGTGACTTCCACAAACAGATCAGTCTTTCATTCACACCTTACTCCACACCTAGCCCTGGCACTTAATAAAGGAGATATATTTTCAACCTTTAGACTCAGCTCAAAGATATTTTCCTCAAGGTAGTACCAAATTATGTCACATTTAGTCCAGCCATTTAAACATGTGTATATAATTACTTTATTTTTCTGTGTAGAAGTGGAAATTAAAACCAGTCCCACCAGCTAGGCAAACTCCACCACTAAGTTATACCTAGTCCCTGAAAT
Source organism: Jaculus jaculus (assembly GCF_020740685.1). Lineage (NCBI taxonomy): Eukaryota > Metazoa > Chordata > Mammalia > Rodentia > Dipodidae > Jaculus > Jaculus jaculus. Next base: position 133,558,921 of record NC_059102.1, on the reverse strand, counting down.
TAGCTACTATATGTTTGTCTTCCCTCTTGCTGATCAGTAATTTCCATGAGTTGGTAAGTATTTCTGCTGCTTCCCAGTGTACATCAGAATGCCTGGAACACAGACAGGTACTCAGTGAATACCTGCTAACAAATGAAGCAGTGGAACAAAGAACACAATTTCCTAAACAACCAACACAAATTCCTAAAAGAGATCCAAAGCAAGCTGGGAAAAAAACAACTAGACAATGTAGAAAACCTTAGCTATACATTCATTACCTCTCAGATTTATTGAGCAAACATGCTATTATTTGTGCATTGCTTCTTTTCAATTAGTTTCTAAGCTTAAGTAGCACTACAAGGTTATATCACAAAGTTTTCACTAGGATTTCTGAAGAGTATGGTTTATTTGTTTTTGGAAGAAAAAAAAAAAGCAGGCAAAATTGCCTCTTTTCAACTGTGGACCTAGCATTTCCTCCAGCAAACAATGGTGCAAGTTCATTACTTGAAGACAATGTACCCAAATAATAAACACCAACAAAGCTTTTTACTGGGATTCTAGACTAACCAGGAAGCATGCGTAAGACAGCCAAACACAGGACCAGCTGGAAACCTTCCTTAAACTTTAGCTAAGCATCAAAAATAATACCTCTGGGATGGAGAGATGGCTTAGTGGTTAAGGTGCTTGCCTGCAAAGCCAAAGGACCCAGGTTTGATTCCCTAGGGACTCACATAAACCAGATGCACAGGTGGTGCTTGCATATGGAGTTCATTTGCAGCGGCTGGAGGCCCTGGTGCACCCATTTATTGTTTTTCTCTCTCTCTCAAATAAATAAATACTAATACCTCTAACTCCACCTTACCTATGTAACCATCTACTTCCAAATTTTCAATAACAAATTTTTAAAAATTCAAGTAAATTCTTTCATTTATCATAAACACTGACTACCAGTAGCTTCAAATATACTAATAGATACTGCAAGTCTCTAAGAAGGATCTATAATATGTAGGACATAAAATTATTTATCCATGGAACTCTAAACTTTCTTTGGAGAGGTCTGGGGAGGTAGCTCAGTGGCTAAACACACTGGTCCAGGTACAATTCTTCAGCACCCAAATGAAGTCAAACACAAAAAGTGATGCATGACTCTGGCATTAATTTGCACCAGCAAGAGAACTTGGTATACCCATACAGACACACGTTGCAAAAAAAAAAAAAAAAAACTTTTTAAAGGCTGAAGACATGGCTCAGTAGTTAAAGGTGGCTGCCTACAAAGTCTGAAGGCTCCAGTTCAAGTTCCCAGTACCTGCATAAAGCCAGATGCACAAAGTGGTGCATGCATCTGGAGTTCATTTATAGTGGCAGAAGATCCTGAGGTGCCCATTTTCATTCTTTTTCATTCTCTGCTCTCTCCCCCTCCTCTACCTCTCTTTTGCAAATACATAAATTTACATATAAATTTCTTTGGCAAGGAGTGGTGGTAAACACCTATAATCCCAGTGAGAGGCTGAGGTAGGAGGATTGCCATGAGTTCCAGCTCAGCCTGGGCTAGAATGAGAACCTGCTTCAAACCAAACCAAACCAAATTTCTATGGAGGAAAAACTTGCAAATTATTCTGAAAGAGGAAGAGGCTCAGGAGGGTTTCAGCACATAATCCTTCCTCATTTGCTTACTGCTTCTGACACATCTGGGTATACTATTTCATATGTGTATGTAAATACGTATATATACATACACACACTGTCTTGTTCATAATTGATGCAGTGTTTCCTACAAGCAAGCAATTGTCTTGTATATTCAAATATTTAGTCTTTACTATTGAACTGCAGCAGACTTTCAAAGGTACAGTATACGACCAAAGGAAATATTACCTGAGAATATCATAACTGGCAAAGTCCCACTGGTAGAGACCAAGGGCCGAACTGCAGACAATGTATTTGCCATCAAAATGAAGTCTTGGCTGCAAGCAGATACTTCTATCTTCAGAGACAGACAACGTCTTCAAGCACTTGCAATTGATTTCTCTCCCAATTGGCCAAATCTAAAGGAAAAAGAAAATAAGATGATAAATCACAACCTTGTCATACAATTTGACTGAAAAAAATTCAAACAAAAAAACCGAGGTAAGAGCAGGGCATGGTGGTTCACACCTTTAATCCCAGCACTTGGGAGGCAAATACAGGAGGATCACTGTGAATTCAAGTCCAGCCTAGGACTATGGAGTGAGTTCCAGGTCAGCCTGGGCTAGAGCAAAACCCTAACTGGGGAAATGGGGGTTAACAGTTGCTGATGTAAAATGCAAATATCCTGGTTTTATAGTCAAGAGGGTCATGAGTTTCATCATTCTCCTATATAACGTTAGGTAAAATATGTAACTCATGAATGAAGATAATGCCTACCACAAAGTGATTTTTTTTTAAGTCTTATAAATCCTTGGCAAGTTGTTAAAATAGATAAATGCTTTCATAGTTCAGATCTAAGAACTGAGAAAGGCAGGAGGTATGTGTTTTAGGAGAACAGTCTAAAAGGCTGAGGCAAGACAATTTCAAGTTTAAGACTAACCTGATCTACAAGGTAAGACTCAAAAAAATAAATAAATAAAAATAAAAACTGAGTGGAAAACAAATTGTTATGGATTTCTCTTTCATTTACTACTGAGCGTCAGAAATGGCATAGAGTACAGAGATAGTGAGTCATACTCTTTTCCAATGGGTTTAAGATGACTTTGACTAATACATTTATTTTTATTTTTACTTATTAATTTGAGAGGGTGAGGGAGAGAATGGGAGCACCAGGGGCTCTAACCAATGCAAACAAACTCACAGATGCATGCACCACCATGTGCATCTGGGTCCTTAGGCTTCACAGGCAAGTGCCTTAACCAGTAAGCCATCTCTACAACCTAATACATTTTTATCCCTCCCTGGCAATAATTTCCCTTTGTCATATCTCCTTAATTTTTTTTTTATTTAGCAATTTTTCTTTCATGACACAAATTAACGGAGGGGGGAAAACTCACCTTGATTTCATATTTGTCTGCACTTAAGAGAATATAATCCCCAGGACTATGCAGGAGAGATTTGACTTTGCACCTCTGCAAAACCACCTGCAAATATAAGCATTTGCATTAGAGAAAGAGCCTTTTCATGTTCTCCTTACATTTTTTTCATATTTAAGTTAAAATATGAAAACAAGCTTAAATAAATATAGTATGCTAGATCCATCGGATTTTTTTTTTTTTTTTTTTGAGAGCGACAGACACACAGAGAGAAAGACAGATAGAGGGGGAGAGAGCGAATGGGCGCGCCAGGGCTTCCAGCCTCTGCAAACGAACTCCAGACGCATGCGCCCCCTTGTGCATCTGGCTAACGTGGAACCTGGGGAACCAAGCCTCAAAAGCACTTAACCGCTAAGCCATCTCTCCAGCCCATATTTTCTCAATTTTTATTAACATTTTCCATGATTATAAAAAATATCCGATGGGGGCTGGAGAGATGGCTTAGCGGTTAAGCGCTTGCCTGAGAAGCCTAAGGACCCCGGTTCGAGGCTCGGTTCCCCAGGTCCCACGTTAGTCAGATGCACAAGGGGGAGCACGCGTCTGGAGTTCGTTTGCAGAGGCTGGAAGCCCTGGCGCGCCCATTCTCTCTCTCCCTCTATCTGTCTTTCTCTCTGTGTGTCTGTCGCTCTCAAATAAATTTTAAAAAAAAATTGAGAAAATAAAATCTTTAAATAAATAAATAAATATAGTATGCTAGAATACCTAACCTATAACTCTATTTATCAGTTTACTGCTTAATTCCTACTATTTTTTTTTTTTTTTACTACAATTCTCTCTGTTAGCTTTATCAAGAAGCAATTAGGACAAGGGAGATGGCTCAGTGGATAAAGCACTTGCCATGCAAGGTTAAGTAATTACCTAAGCTTGGATTCTCTAAAAGCCACATAAAGTCAGAAGCTATAGCACACGGGGTCTGTAATTTCAGCACACCTATGGCAAGATAGGAGGCTGAAATAAGAATCTGCCCAGCAACTTTCAGGCCAGCTAGCTTCACAAACAAAGCAGTGAATGAGAGACCCTGCCTCAAATGAGGTAGAAGATGAGGAGTGACACCCAAATGTTGTCCTCCAACCCACACACACTTGCTGTGGCAAGTTTATCTGCATCCATACGCGCGCGCGCGCGCGCACACACACACACACACACACACACACACACACACACACACATATATCCTGGCAGCATTTAATCTTACCTTTAATCTGAAAATATGGGGGAAGGAATAGGCATGCCAAGGCTTTCAGCCACTATGAATGAACTCCAGGCCATGTACTCCCTTGTGCACTTGTGCTACACTGCATGCACGTATCACTGTGTCTGGCTATGTGGGACCTGGAGATTTGAACATGAGTTTTTAGGCTTTGCAGGCAAGTGCCTTAACTGCAAAGCCATCCCTCAAGCCAAGGACTAATTTTTAAAAATTATAAAATGTGGGCTGGGGATATAATTTAGTGGTGCAGCACTTGCCTAGCATGCACAAAGCCCTAGGTTTAAGTCTTAACACTGCAACAGTATTTAGGTATGAATATAAATATAAATAAGTATATATAAATATGACAACATAAATGTAAGGAACAAAAAAAAGCCCAGACACAGAACACAGAAATGATTTAAAACACTTGATCGTAAGTTCTAACTGCTTCCTAGGACACTTCTAGTATCTACTGTCACTTCTATGGCCTACTTCTTCCTACATGACGACCACCTCTCTCTTACTTCCCCTGCTATAGCACAGATGCATTGTCCTTCTTAGATCATCAAATGTTCCCAGTTCTTTCCCATCCCTGACCCTGCTTGGGTGGGTGGGTGCACTATATTACACCCTCTGCAACTTGCTTTTCTGCTCCTCTTTCTACATGTACCTCCTATTCATGTTTTGCCTGTTCTTAAAAAAAAAAAAAAAGGCATTTTTCTGAACTAATACTTTCCTAGATGTTCCAATACAACACCGTTCTTCACAGAAATTAATTTGTAATTATGCAGCATTTATTTGTGAAAGTACTACTTAGCAACTGTTTCTTTCCTGAAACTAAAATCTACTGGACAACACCAAAGCCTACTGTGCTCATTTCTATATCCTCAGCCCTGCAAAGAATAGCACAGAAAGATCAAGGTTTTACATATGACATATTCATTATCAGTATTCCATTTGAAACTCACAACCACCTTGTTCTGAAAAATAGAAAATATCACAATAGCTTGTTGATTTGTTTTTCTTTGTCCCACTTGTTTTGTTTTTGCAGAGCTGGGGCCTCGTACATGCTAGACAAGTGTTCTATCACTAAGCTATACACCCAGCCAATCCTACTTTTTTCAAGTACTATGGGTTGTTTTGATTTTTTGTTAGTTTGTTGTTATTGGTTTGGTTTTTAGCTATGTTGATGATAAAACCAGAAGCCTCATGTCTAAGTACTTCATCACCAAGCTATAGCCTCAGCCTACAAGCACTATTTTTACAAAATGAAAATTGCATTTCTAATTAAAAGAGGGTCTCCTTATCCCAAGGTGATCTCAATCTTGTGATGGTCCTTGTACTTCAGCCTTTTATGTGCTGGGATTACAGGTATGTGCCACTACACCAGGTAATTTTTTTAGACTGTTTACTAAGTGGATTCTACTGTTGTCCACTTTCACGATGTTGTATCAATTATGTTGATGACTCGTCTACCATTATACAACAGTGTCTACCACCTCAATTTCCCAACAGTAAGGAGCCTGACATCAAGGTGTCTTGGGGCTAGAGATATGGCTCGGAGGTTAAGACACTTGACTGCAAAACCTCACAATCCAAGTTCAATTCCCCAGTACCCATGTACAGATGCACAAAGTAGCACATGCATCTGGAGCTCATTTGCAGCAGCTAGAGCCCCTGGCATGCCCAGTCATATTCATTCTCTGCTGACCAAAAAAAAGAAAATATTTTTTTAAAAAGATGATTTTTTTAGTTTTCCTACCTTGGTGACCCACTCCGTATGCCCAGTGAGTGTGTTCAGGCATGTCCCAGCAGATAAAGCCCATACTTTCACAGTGAAGTCTGCAGAGCCACTCACCAAGATATCCAGTTCATCATTGTAGTCCACACTAAACACTGATACACATAACATACACAAAGTTAAAACATGCCTCTGTCAATGGATCATTTACAATAAGGATTCAATATGCTTGTTCTCCCCTAGCTGTCCTATTATATAATTCCATAACCAGAATGAAAGAACTCAACTGACAATCTTATAATAAAAATAAAACCTATTTTAAAATTTGTATTATAGAAAAGTAACATATTCTAGTTATTAGTCTAAGGTTGTAAAGTCCTAATAACAATTTCTTATACTTGTGTCAGTTTCAGAGTGACAGGCAAAACCAGTGATGGGTACAATGACATTCCTTCTTAAGTATGTCTGCTTGTTGCTACACAAAACTGTGCAGAAAATCATAACATGTATGTAGCCCTATTTAGATGTGCAATGATAAGACAAAAATGTAAAGAATATAAGCTGCAAAACAGTACTCAGAAAAAGCTGGGCCAGGCCTTTAATCTCAGTACTTGGAAGGCAGAGGTAGGAGGATCTTTGTGAGTTCAAGACCACCCTGAGACAACATAGTGAATTCCAGGTCAGCCTGAGCTAGAGTGAGACCCTACCTCAGAAAAAACAAACAAACAACAACAACAACAAAAAACTCAGACTGGGCTGGAGAGATGGCTTAGCAGTTAACCGCTTGCCTGTGAAGCCCAAGAACTCCGGTTCAAGGCTCAGTTCTCCAGGACCCACGTTAGCCAGATGCACAAGGGGGCGCATGTGTCTGGAGTTCGTTTGCAGTGGCTGGAAGCCCTGGCACGCCCATTCTCTCTCTTTCTGTCACTTTCTAAATAAATTAAAAAAAAAAATATTTTAAAAAACTCAGACTGAAGAAAAGCCAATGTAAAGAAACAAGTATCTAAAAGTTCAACTAAGTCACTCACTCAAAACAGAGTGTGAATTTCTTCATACACCTAACACCTAAGTCAATGCAGACAGTACAAATACTCAGCATTTGTTTTGAAATGTCTGCCAAGCTCTAAAGGACATTGAGGGCCCACAGATGAAGATGCTGGTCTTTCCTTTAAGGAACTATATACAAGAGGCTGGAGAGATGGCTTAGTGGTAAAGCACTTGCCTGTGAAGTCTAGGGACCTAGGTTCAAGGCTTGGTTCCCCAGGACCCACATTAGTCAGATAGATGCACAAGGGGGTGCATGCATCTGGAGTTTGTTTGTAGTGGCTAGAGGCCCTGGTGTGCCCATTCTCCCTCCCTCCCTCCCTCTTTCTCTCTCTCTCTCCCCCATCTGCCTTTCTCTGTCACTTTCAAATAAATAAAAATAGAAAAACATTTTTTAAAAAGAAACTATATATGAGGGATGTGAAAAAAGGTTATCTCTTTCTAGAGAAACACAAAGGAGAATGACTACTCTGCCCAGAGCTATCAGAAAGAACTTGGGCTGCATTCACTAATAGACTGGGAACAGTTTGTGGTTCTTTTGGTTTGCACTAGGATGCAAAAGGAAAGAATCCCTGTGCTTTCTGCCTATCTTTGTAGCAGCTCAGATTGAACTAGGGAACACATCAATACGGTAGAAAGTTGTGCTCAAGTAGGGAAGAGGTATTAATGTCCTCTCCTGTTTAAAAAAAAAAAAAAACACTTCAGGGTAAAGGCAATGAACAGGATAATGTGGGTAAATAGAAGAGCAGAGGCATGAAATTAAGAAAAACTAAAACAGTGTCTAGGAAACAGCAAGCAGAAAATTTTTTAGAGCTAAACACTAATTCCCAAAATAAGTGGCAGCATATAGCAAAGACTGAAAAAAAAAGGTGATAAACAAAATAAGGAAAACTGCTATTAGCAGCAAAACAGCTAGGTTTAAAGAAACATTAGGACCAGATACAGTACAGTAGTACAGTACTGTTAATAAGAGTGAATGAGACAGGCAAGATCCGCATCCTATGGGGTTTATGAACTGGTGAGATAGTAAGGCTGTGTGTGTGGCTGAGTATTAGAACAGCAACAGTTACGGGGAACCTACAGGACAGGAGCGCAGGCTATTCAGTCACAGAAGGCCAGTCACAAACATGATACTCAGGAACAGACTGAGTGGAAGAAACAGGGCCTGCTGCACACAGCTACTCACAAACACGGTCAGGAATAGACTGTGGCTCCTGGAGGTGAAAGCAGTGCATGGGTGGAGAGGGGTGGAGAGGAGCTGCGAAGTGGCCTGGAATTATTTCTACAGTGTATTCTGAAATAAAATGCAAAAGCAGAAGCTCATGCCCAAAAGTACAATGCTCTGCAAAATAAGGCCTCTGTGCATTTATAGGCAAAACTCAGGTATGTTTATCTCAAGGTAGCTACTTATGTTACTCACTGACTGAATCCAATCTGTATAGACCACACAGTATATGAACCATCTTCCCTCTTAAGGATTTTCAGTTCTAAATCTACAAATAAAGTGGTATAAATTTACAAGTATAGAATTACTTAATTTCAGCCAGGCATGGTGGTGCATGCCTTTAATCCCAGCACTCAGGAGGAATAAGTAGGAGGAGTACCATGAGTTTGAGGCCACCCTGAGACTACAAATTCCACATTAGCCTGAACTAGAGTGAGACCATACCTCAGTGAGGGGTGGGGGAGATCCAGACTTACTGAATTTCAAAGTATGAATCCAATAAAAGTAAATATAAGCAATTGTTCAGCAGGGCATATAGGACTAGAGGAAGACTACTCCCAGCATACAAATATGTAGAGGAATTTTTCAAAGGGCCAAAGGAAAAGCAAAATAGTGGGAAATATTTCAAATAAGAATGACCAGAATAAGGCCAGGCATAGTAGTGCATGCTTTTAATCCTAGCACTCAGGGCACAGAGTAGAAATATTGCTGTAAGCTCATTAGCTCAAAGTCAACCTGGGACTACAGAGTGAGTTTCAGGTCAGCCTGGGCTAGAGTGAGACCCTACCTCAGGGGGGGAAAAATAATAACTAGAATAAAAGAAAAGCAATGCCGTGACTGACAAAGAGAGGGAAAATGTTAGGCTAAATTAAGAAAAAAAAAAAGTTCGATATTCTTGACACCTGGTTCTAAAGACAGGGTTAAAGTAATTGTAAAAACCCGTGAAAAAGGAGAACCCACCCGCCCCAGTGTGCCCCCGGAAGTGCTGGGTTCTGGCTCCGGTACTCCATTCCCAGCAGGCCACAGTGTTGTCAAAGGAGCCTGTCACAAGCTTCTGTTCATCGAACTTCACCGCTGCACAAGTGTGGGTCTGGATACCATAAATGCACTGCCCTGTGCTTACATCCCATAGTTTTGCAGACAAGTCATCTGACCCTTCAAGAGAAAAGCAGAGATAATAATGTGAAACAGGCACCCTAAAGGAAAATCAGCCCCCCAAATGTCTATTTTCTCTCAAAAGAGGCCCTCAATAGTCACATTCTGTAACCATCCTTGATCCTTTCCCCTTAACAGTCTAGTTATAGAAGGGTATTAGACTAAATCATCCCTTCATGCTTCTACTTGAGACATTCTATTACATCTCTGGTTACTGTGAGTTTTCTGATTTCACCTTGAAATAGGTAGACATTTCTTATGACTGCATGTTTACACTGGCATGCATGTCCACTAACCAACAATCCTAAATAAATAAATGTTGACTAAGAAAGTTGTTTGCTGGAGCACAGTACACTCTAAGGCAAGTCAAAGATAAGCCTCAGATCACTGGCTAGCTTCTACAAAGCTAAATGGTTAATTCTTGAGCCACCTTTGAAATATGTCAAGAACCTAAAAGAAAACCAGGGGTCAATTACCCCTAGGCATTCATATCAACTCCACAAAGAGCTTAGTTGTAGGGGAATATAGGTTTATTCTGCCTCTGATAAAAATGTTAAATTAATCACTGTGATAATTCAGTATTTTGCTTAAATTAAGCTTAAAATCCTACTAATTATCTCTTGCTTCACAACTTACTTTTAGAAACTCAATAAAAAAAAAAAAACATTTTGAGAAAAGGTTAAATAAAGTCATTATGATCAGGACATAGCATTATAGGGAATCGCCAAATAGCCAATTTTCTAAAGGCTGAAATGGCTAAATAAAACCAGCCACAAAAATTCTACCTTTAGCCAGGCTGGTGGTGCACACATCTTTAATCCCAGGACTGGGGAGGCAGAGGTAGGAGGATTGCTGCATTCGAGGCCAGCCTGGGACTACAGAGTGAGTTCCAGGTCAGTGTGGGCTAGAGTGAGACCCTACCTCAAACACACCAGACACGCACATGCACACACAAACATGCATGCACAAATTACACCTTTAGTCAAGAGCCACCATTTCAAACAATAAATAGCCATTGTTTATGACAGACCACAAGCAAGACTTAACATGGGCAAACTGAGGGCACATTAAAATGAAGACCACATTTACTGTCACGTTGCTATTTTTGTCTTGAGAGTAGGACTTGGTTGGTAATTCTCGATGGGTGTATGAAACATCAGAATCATCCAGAAAGTTTTATTGACACATATAAGCAGTACACTGCAGATATAGTCCAGAGCCTAACATATGTGTGAGGCCCTGGGTTCTATTCCCACACACAAACTGAAAAAAAAAAAAACAGACATTCATACAACACATAGGGAACCATCTTCAGAAATTCTAATTTGGAATATCTGAAGTAGAATTCAATAGTCTTAAAAGTTTGTCAAGAAATTCTCTATTAATATTCTGAGAACCAAAAGTCTACAATAGCGCTATCAAACAAGAATATAACGTAAACCAGATCTATAGACATTCTAACAATTACTTAGAAAAGTTTAAGGCACATGAAAATCATTTTTATGGGCTGGAGAGATGGCTTAGCAGTTTAAGCGCCTGCCTGTGAAGCCTAAGGACCCCGGTTCGAGGCTCGATTCCCCAGGACCTACATTAGCCAGATGCACAAGGGGGCGCACGCGTCTGGAGTTCGTTTGCAGTGGCTGGAGACCCTGGCGTGCTCATGCCCTCTCTCTCTATCTGCCTCTTTCTCTCTCTGTCTCTCTCAAATGAATAAATAAAAATTGTATAATTTTTAAGAAATAAAAATAAAAAAGAAAATCATTTTTATTTAACTCAGCATGTCAGAAGCATCAACACTGCAATATGTAACAAACATAAAATTAATGAGATACTTTTATTCTTATTCTTTGAATTCTAGTATTTCACATCTCAATTTGAACTAGCAATAGTTCAAGAACTCAAAAACCAAACAGGGCTTGTGGCTACTATACACTACCACAATCTAGAATGTGTGTCCAACCTTTTGACAATGTGGCACAAATGCTGTCATCTATAAAGTTCACATTCAAGAACCATGTAATCATGGGCTGGAGCAATGGCTCTCGGCTAAGAGACATGCCCATAATGCTTAACAAACAGAGTTCAATTCCCTAGTGCTCAAGTAAAGACAGATGCACAAAGTGGCACAAGCATCTGGAGTCTGTTCACAGTGGCTAGAGGCCCTGGTGCACTCATATTCATATTCTCTATCTATCTGCTGAGCATGGTGGCATATGCCTTTAATCCCAGCACTCGGGAGGCTTAGGTAGGAGGATCACTGTCAGTCTGAGACTACATAGTAGTCAGCATGGGATTGAGCAAGACCCTGTCTTGAAACCAACCCAACCCCCCAAAAAGAAAAAGAACCATTATAATCAGGTTGGGGATATAACTCAGTGAGTAGAGTGTCTGCCTGCAACGCATGAAGTTTTGGTTCAGTCCTCAGCACCACATAAACCAGGTGTGGTAGTGCATATATATAATCGCAGCACTCTCAGCCAGGAGGTAAAGGCAGGAGGATCTTAAGTTCAAGGTCACTCTTGGCAAGTTCTAGTCTAGTCTAGCCTAGCTATAAGAGACTCCATCTCAAAGGAAAAAAAAAAAAAGTTCACACAACTTAGCTGGCAAAGCAACTCACAAAAATGTTATTTGTTTTAAAAATACATGTTTGTTTGAGAAAGAAGGAGAGAGAGAGGTAGAGAGAGAGAGAGAATGGACAAGCCAGGGTCTTCAGCCACTGCTAATGAACTCCAGACACATGAGCCACCTTGTACATCTGGCTTACATGGGTACTGGGGAACTGAACCTGGGTCCTTAAGCTTTGCAGCCCACCTTACCTGCTAAGCCATCTCTACAGCCCCTCATAAAAATATTTTAAGTAAGGACAATTTTGCATTGGACTGCACTCATAGTGATATGCAGCCCTTGAGCATAAGGTCAGACATGCCTAGAGGTCTTTCAGCTTATGCATTTGGTAGCTGTATTCTGAGGGAGTAGGAAAAGGAATCACATTAGGTCCTATATGAGATTGGTTTCTGATTTACTGTTGGTGTTTAGCTGGGATCTCATCATTCACTAAACATATAGTGAAAAAATTTTTGTGTCAGGCAGAGCATCAAGTCTATATAGAAAGACAAAAAGGGTAATAAATGTGCTTAACAACATCACAGACTATACACTTAAAAATGGTTTCAAGACAGGCATAGTGACACACACCTTTAATCCCAACACTCCTGGAGGCAGAGGCAGGAGGATCGTCGTGTGAGGCCACCCTGAGACTTCATAGTGAATTCCAGGTCAGCCTAGGGTACAGCAAGACCCTACCTTCAAAAACCAAAAAAAAAAAAAAGATTCCAATGGGGTAGGTGTATGCTTTGTATGTGTAAGGCACTGGATTTGATTCGTCCCACATACCGAAACAGCAAAAATAACTGAAAAGGTAAATGGTAAAATTTGTACAATTTAGGAAAAAATAATAACAAAACCAAACTGTTTCAAGTAGTTTATACAGGAAAACATGTCCATAACAGATTTTTTTTTAATTTTTATTTATTTATTTGAGAGCAACAAAGAAAGAGGCGGGGGGGGTGGAGAATGGGTGCTCCAGGGCCTCCAGCCACTGCAGAAAAACTCCAGACACATGCGCCCCTTTGTGCATCTGGCTAACGTGGGTCCTGGGGAATCGAGCCTCAAACCAGGGTCCTTAGGCTTCACAGGCAAGTGCTTAACCGCTAAGCCATCTCTCCAGCCCCATAACAGATATTTTTTAATAACTGACAAGATGGCTCAGTGGATAAAACACACTGTTCAAGCATGAGTTCAGATCTCTAGACTCCATGTAAAAGCCAGAAGCCATTGTAGTCCTAGCACAGAGACAGGACATTTCCCAGATGCTTACAGACCAGCTAGCCTGGCAACTCAGCAGCAAATGAGAGATGCTGCTTCAAACAAGGTGAGGACTGAGACACCCATAAACTGTGACTTGAGCAACATCCACACACACACGTGCTGTGGCACAAGCTTCCTCCATACACACACACACAGAGTACACACACACACAAATATATATATAAATATATATATCTTCAAGTTGAGTTCCATTTTATAGCGGTAGAAGTCTATTCCTAACAGATAATCCTTTAGGAGTCACTACTAGACTCTGTCTCGACTCCCACTTGCTGCACTTGCTTTTTTTTTTTTCATGTAACCTATAAATGAAAGAGAACTAAATAAGTGGAAACTTTATCACAGTTAATAAAAGAAGTCCCTATTACGTCAGAAAATAGAAGGCAAACATTTTTCTAATAAAAATGTTCAGGATGGGTACATAACAAACCTAGGCAGAAAAATGAACTGTAACCCAAACACAGTAAACAATCTTATCAAGTTAAGTTTAGACATGTAACTGAGTCAGTTCTCAAACGCCTCCCCAATGCCTTTGATTGTTGACCAACTGAATAAACATATTCCAGTTCCTCATTAAAATAGGTTGTAATTCTACTTGAAATTCTTCATTGCCTTTCTGTTTCTTCCGCTTGTTTCCCTAAGCATACTTGTAAAAGATCTTCCACTTTAGGCTCTATTTACTCTTTTTTCCCTCTCTAAATCTCCTTTTAAAGTTTTATTGTTCTAGCCCTAAGTAGGAAGGTATTTCTTAATTTTTCTCTAGCCCCAAGTACTCTTCAAAGTTCTGACCCTGTAGTTCCAAATGTCTTAGGAATTCTCCATTTGATATACATCAGGCAATTAAGTTAGTTCATCCTAAATTGAACTCCCATCTATTCTTTCAAATTCACCCTGTGATTTTTGATGTCATCATTAGTACTATTATAAATCTAAAAACCTCAGCCATTTCTGAAATCTCTCTTCTCCTTGCCAAATATTTAATCCACTGTCACATCCTGTCAACCCTAATAGCTGCTCTTACACTCAACTGTTTCTTTTTAATATTTTTAAAATTACATCTACCCTTCCTATCTCTATTCCTATTTCCAGACCTATTTATCCTGACCTACATTCTAAAAAAGTTAATACTCTAATTTGGAAGTTCAGAACCTAGAGGCTGTAAAACCTCCCTAAGAGGTCTAGATAGTGTGGTATCTCATTTTAGAAATAGGCAGGAGTTGTTTCAGTTGTCACAATGATGGCAGTAAGTAACATTACTGGTATCAGGCAAAAGTCAGGAATGATGGAACATGCAATATTTTGGGAAAATACATTTTCTAAAAAGTCTTCCACTTTGCAAGACATTCTTGATGCCAGATATTTGCTAGTGAAAACCTTGTTTTTAGAAAGGAGAGAGCTGAACTGAGAAAGTACTGAAGGGTTCCCTGCTGGAAACTAAATACCAGAAGTGTTTTCCTAGGTTCAGCCACCAAGGCACACAGCAGCACCAAAACTATAGTGGGTAGGGACTACACCACATCTCAACATGGCAGCAGATCTTAGCAGCATCATAAACATACTAGTTTTTCAGGGGTACAAAATTCAAGAGTTTTTGGGTCATGGAAGCCTACACCAAGGTTCAAGCAAGCCACCAAGGTCAGACATGTGTAGCAGGGTTGGATTCCCCACAAGGAGTCCCTTAATGGGCCACTGCATGAAGCTGTGAAAGTGAAGCCCAAGTTGCAATGACAATGCCGGACTATGTGACATCTGAAGGAAGCTGCCAGCAAAGTCAAAGGACTCAGGTTTGATTCCCTAGTAACCACATAAACCAGATGCACAAGGTGGTCCATGTACTTGGAATTCATTTGCAATGGCCAAAGGCCCTCATGCACCTATTCTCTCCCCCTCCCCCACCTAGCTACCTCGTTCCCTGTCATATCAATAAATATTTTGAATAATAAAAAAGCAGGAAAAATATTGTAAGCAAGGAGACCATTTAGGATAATAAACTAAACCATGAAATGCCTTAACTCAAATGTACTTTATAAAATTGTCAAAGTAATATGTATTTCAGAGATGTATCACCACATGTACTTTATACAGAATGCAATTCTAAAATAATCTTGAGTAATTACACAAATCAACTTTTATAAATATTAAAATTGTGGTGAGACTGAAAAAGCAGCAAACTAAGATGTTTCTGTGGCCAGGGCATCAATTCAGAACATCTGAAAAAGCCATAAAATCACTCATGCTTCTAGATCTGCTAATTCTATTTTTCAGTGTTTGCTTCAAGTAAGTAATTCAAGGGGGCAGACGAAGGAACATAAACAAAGGTATTTATAAAAATAGATACAACCTGAATATGCACTAGCATGGCTAAATGAGGATACATTTGTACAAAGGAACAGCTTATACTTATTAAAAGTGACAAATACAAATATTAGGCAATATCTCTACTAATGGACTATGATTTTTTTTATTAGAAATGAAAAAGAAATAAGTTCTAGGAAGAATTTAAGAAGTAATTATTCAAGTAAGAGGTGTTAAGGGACATGTTTGTATGGAAACTGTCATCAAAGAAGAGGAAACATAATTGCATAACAAATTCTAACATGGTGTGATTACAATATTAAAAGAGAGAACGCATGAATGTTAAAAATAAAAAAAAAAAACAAATATTGGGCAATACACTAATGTTCATCAAGAAATATTTCTGAGGGCTGGAGAGATGGTTTACTGGCTAAGGTGCTTGTCTGTAAATCCTAAGGAGCGATATTCTACTCTCCAGATCCCATATAAGTCAGATACACAAGGTCACTCAAGCACACAAGGTGGCACATGTGTCTGGAGTTAGTCTGCAATGGCTGGAGCCCTGGCGCACTCATATTCATTCTCTCTCTCTAGCTCTCTCAAATAAATAAATAATTTAAAAAACCAACAAAATATGTCATCTTAAAATGTGGACATGGCCAGGCGTAGTGGCACATGCCTTAAATGCCAGCAAGTGGGAGGTAGAGGTAGAAATGTCATAGATTCAGGTCAGGTTGGGGCTGCAGATTGAGTTCCAGGTCAGCTGAGTTACAGTGAAACCCTACCTCAAACAAACAAACAAGAAAGCAAAGCCAAAAAAAAAAAAAAAAAGAAAATCAGGCAAGACAGGAGATCATGGCCATAAGTTCAAAGGCAGCCTGGAACTATAGAGTAAGTACTCTGTAGCCTACCCTGGAATGAGATCCTACCTCGATAAAGCAATAAATAAACAAACAAACAAACCAGCATTGTGGACATGGATTATTAAAATCATTTGTAGACATACATACCCACTATAACTCAACATTAACAAACAAAATTCTAAATTTAACAATTATGTCATAAACAATCAATTTCCGACTTTAAAAATACCCAACTTGGGCTGGAGAGATGGCTTAGCAGTTAAGCACTTGCCTGTGAAGCCTAAGGAACCCAGTTCGAGGTTCAATTCCCCAAGACCCAAGTTAGATGCACAAGGGGGTGCACGCGTCTGGAGTTCATTTGCATTGCTGGAGGCCCTGGCACACCCATTCTCTGTCTCTGTCTCTCTCTGTCTCTCTGTCTCTCTGTCTCTCTCTCTCTCTCTCTCTCTCTCTCTCTCTGTGTGTGTGTGTGTGTGTGTGTCTCTCTCTCTCTCTCTCAAATAAAAAAAAATGAATAAAAAAAAGAAAAGAAATGTATCTCTCCCCTAGCACCAAATAATCCCTCCCTATTTAAAAAAAAAATACCCAACTGCCGTTTTTCCCATGACAACTCTCAGCTTCTAATTCTTAGGAACAAGTATCTTAAGGGAGGAAATAACTCCCCCCTTCCAGGGCTAAGGAGATGATTGGATCGCATGCTATGTAAACCAGAGAACCTGTGTTCAGATTCCCAACATTCAGATAAATGTTAGGTCAGCACGGTGGCCCACCTGTAACCCCAGGGCTCAGGAGGTGGAGAAAGAGTCCCCTGGGTAGGCTAACTAACTATACTAGCCAAATCTGGGAGCTCCGAGTTCAAGTAAGAAACCCTGTCTCTGTAAGTAAAGTGGAGAGAAACTGAGAAAAACAGCAAACATCAACCTCTGGCCCATACACGCACACACACTTGTACCTTGTTATCTGCATGTGCCCACAACATACAAACATGCATACACAGATGCATGTACATCACATAGATATACACACACAGAGAAAAATATCTTCCTTCCCCTTATTGCACAGACAAGGAAACAGAAGTAATTTGTCCAAAATCAAGTAACTACTTGCTAGAACTTATATTGCAAATATCTCACAAAAGCAACACCTGCCATTCTTAAGCCTGAGTTTAAGAAGTTATTAAGATTATACCCTTAGTAAATGTTAAAAAGATATGCTTGACTCTCCCCATCCACAAATACTTCCAGTTATCTCTCACCTGTACAGAGAAGTCCATCTTTGTAGTAAAGTGCATACACTCTGGCACTATGTCCAATTAATGATGAGGTCTCAAAGGCTTCATGGTCCTCCAGTTGCTTCATTCTCAAAATAGCCTTCAAATAAACCTTCTTCCAGTGCAAAGCGTCCTGAACAGAATCATCTATCTGCCAGCCCAAATTTCTACACGCAGTCTGCCACACCTCTGTACAGGCACTTATCACCTTATTCCACTGCTTAGAGACGAGGCAGCACGTGAGTAAAGTCTGAGGATCGAGCCACTTTAACAAATAAAAACTGAGCTCCAAGGGAAGGAGTTTGAGGAAGTCCCGCTTGAGGAGAGTCTCCAGGTTATTGGAGAGATGTCTGAGCTGGACTGCCCCACTCAGACTAATCAGGTGATCCAGAGTTTCATTTTTCTGCAAGTCCGTCAGAGAAAGAAATGTAACAGAAATGTTATCAAGCCATGTCTCAAAGTCCTTTCTCTCCATAAGGTTATGGAAATATTTACCTGTGGCACATCAAAATATTGTATTAGTTCTGCTCAAAAAGACCATTCAAGCAAGACTGCTAATAAAGGAAGTATTAAAAATTAGTATTAAAACCTTGGCATCATAACTTTACACTTAGTTATATTACAACTTTATAGTTAATTCACTGTACCTAAAAATTTTACATGCACACAAAAGAACATACATCTAAGAAAACATACTTTAACAAACTATGATTTTTTAAATATAAGCCATTGAAACTTGGATCTGTGTGTGTGTGTTGTTCCTTTTGAAGTTTAGCACATGCCACATGCATTGCTGCCATAAAAGATTTGTATAGCATTCATTCACAATGAGTGTATTCTATAATACAATTGCCCATCAAAGTCATTATTAAATCACTTTTTTAATGAAGTCCGTAATGCACTCTACTTGGACACTAAAATCAAAGAAACAAGTACCAAGATGTAACACGTACATAGCAAATCTCCATAGTAGTAACCTACAACATTAGTTAGGTTTGTTAGGCACAATCGGATTTGTTACCACAATTACACAACTATTTGTTTCTATAATCGCTCTTCAAGTAAAAAGGTGCAAAAAAAAAAAAAATAAACAAATGGAAAAAGTTACGTGCTTCAGGCTCTAACACCCATTAGAAATGAATAGTTTGCTTTTGTAAGTCTCATGTGAGCTACTACCAATTCTTAACCATATGCCCTAGAGCCATGAGGGTCCCAGAAGTCTGCAAAATAAGGCAAATTACTAATATTGTTGGGCACAATGGAATGTGCCAGTATTCCTAACTACTCAAATGCTCAGGGAAGATTAAGTTTGAGACCAACCCAGGCAACAGAACAATCTCAAATCCGAGCAGACAGAAAACAAAAACAAAACAAACCAACAACAACAACAAAAAAAAAACAAGTATTATTTTCACTTTGCAAATGAAGAAACTACAGAAAGAAGATAAACTACCTACAATTACAAAGCAAGGGAAAAGCAGAGCAGACTGATGCCTTCATCCTCAAGATCAGTGTACCAACTGGCATGCCTGTAATTCCAACACTCAAGAAGTGAGGTTGGGAGGACTGAAGTTAAAGGCTATAAGGCTGCAAGAGCTAGCCCTAAAAAAAAAAAATAATAAAAGACCAAAAGCACTCCCTCTTTTTCTCAAGTCAAGAACAACCAAATTACTATAACTTGATAATAAGATGTGAGGTACTTTGTCTATCTGATTACACCATTTTCCCTTTTGAGAAAGTGATGGATTATTCTAAAGATAATTGGGACAAAAAATTTTCAAGTACCCTGGACTTAGGTCAATAGATAACAACTTTCTCTTAATAATGGGGACTGAGAAAGTGGAAAAGAAAATAAAAATATAACATCAACTATTAAAATTGGCTATGGGGAGCTGGAGAGATGGCTTGGTAGTTAAGACACTTGCCTACAAAACCTAAAGACTCAGGTTTGATTCCCCAGTACCCATGTAAGCCAAATGCACAAGGTAACACATGTGTCTGGGGTTCCTTTGCAGTGGCTAAAGGCCCTGGTGTGTCTGCCATTCTCAAATAAATAAATAACTTTTTCCCTTGTTTTTTTCCTTTCGAGGTAGGGTTTCACTCTAGCTCAGGCTGACCTGGAATTCACTATGTAGTCTCAGGGTGGCCTCGAACTCATGGTGATCCTTCTACCTCTGCCTCCTCAGTGCTGGGATTAAATTGCTATGGGTTGATAGATGATGTTAACTCTGAGTGGCAGGTACAGAGGGGTTATTTTTTATGTTTAGACATTTCCATGGCTTTTTAAAAATAAATTGCCTTTCTAATTTATCTAAAAACGGTTAATTTTAAAAACTATGCCCATATTAATCAGGAAGAAAATAAATTTATTTCTAGATATGTCACCTAGACTAGATCTATACAAAAAGCCAGATATTATCTTCCAACCTTGTGTCAAGTGAGTAAAAACTAACTTTCTAAGCTGGGCATGGTGACGCACGCTTTTAATCACAGCACTGGGGAGGCAGAGGTAGGAAGATCACCATGAGTCAAAGGTCACCCTGAGACTACACAGTAAATTCCAGGTCAGCCTGGGCTAGCATGACATCTTACCTTGAAAAACAAACTAACCAAAATATAAATAAATAAATAAACTTTCTAGTACCTACTTTAGCAAGAACATTCTTAAGACAAAAAGCAGCATGATCTACTAGCAGAACAAACTTTTTAATCATATCATCTGCTATCCACCTAGTAGTTTCAGTTTCTAGAACTTGACTGACTTCAAGATAATGCTCTTGAAGTCAAAAGGTTTTGAGCTAGAGGACAGACTAGTTTATATGAAAATTTTAACTGCTTAAAAATATTCAGCTCACATAATTTTACCAAGTTACCACAAGAAAACAACTTTTTTCCTGTTCTTAGCAACCCTTTAAAACATTTCTAGAAAACACTGCTTTTAAGAAAAATTATTCACAAAACAATGCTTTTCTTTAGTTATCTGCAATTAAAAACACATGCTCTGAAATCTTTCTCTCTTAATATTTTATTTTATTGACATACAGTATCACTATGTAGCCCATGCTTATATCACGATCTTCCTGGCCTCCACCTTCTGAGTGTAATTATGGGTATGTGCCACCCCATCTCCCTTTAGAATCATTTTTTACAGCGAAAGTTAGAGGGCTTTGTCATCTCAAGCATATACACCATGACACACATCTGTCACAGAAAGACTTATTTTATGTGATCTTCATTATTAAATGGCCACAGGGAAAATTTTACTCAGTAAAACATTGCCAGGTTCTTATCATTCATGAATGTTTTTGTGACTATCTAAGAGATATCCACAGCTTTCCATGAGGCACCTGTAAAAAGCCCAACCATTTCTGAGATTTACATATTCTCCTAACAAGAATTTTTTTGTCCAGTTCTTAAAAATTATCCTGTAGGGCTGGAGAGATGGCTTAGCAGTTAAGTGCTTGCCTGTGAAGCCTAAGGACCCCGGTTCTAGGCTCGGTTCCCCAGGTCCCACGTTAGCCAGATGCACAAGGGGGCGCATGCGTCTGGAGTTCGTATGCAGAGGCTGGAAGCCCTGGCGCGCCCATTCTCTCTCTCTCCCTCTATCTGTCTTTCTCTCTGTGTCTGTCGCTCTCAAATAAATAAATAATTTAAAAAAAAAAAATTATCCTGTAAAACTTTTCAAGTCCTTATGATAAGCTGTTTTCTAGTTCATCTCCATTATGAAATACATGTTAAATAAATAAAGTATGTACTAATAAGAAACATCAATTTTTACTCTCCTAAAAGAATTAACTAACTTTGAAGGAGACTCTTTAAGGCCGCCGGAATAATTGGAACTCTTTCAAGGTAGAATCCAGGAATAAAGGTTTCAGGAAGTGGGATTTCAAATCAACAAGTGGAGCTTTGAAGCCATCAGAGCACTCCAACAATGGAATAGCCACCTCCAGAGTGGGTGACTTCCTATTACTGTGAAGACTCAGGACAGCAGGACAAAGAGGCAAAAATGGGATAAATGAAAGTGCTGGACAGTCAATTGTTTTTACTGATTCAGCCACTTCCTATGTGATCACAGGAATGTACAACTAAAGTCTAAGCTATAGTACAATGTCAGCAATGTGAGAGCCAGAAATAATGCAGGGACTGGATTGTGTAAATGATACTCTTACATCCATTACTATGAATACTGGGAATAATCTTTTTTGTGGCACAGGTTGGAAATGGACAGGACCTACTAACATCCCTTTCAACCTCATGGCCTTATCAAAAGTTTTTCTTTCTATCTAGAAGAAAAATTCAAGGCCTCTAGCATACTGGGTTTAATTTTACAATTAAGGGCATTTATTAGCTTGAGATTGCAATTGCTTGAAGGTTCCCTTTGCTCTACACACCATACATCCCTTATTATCTTGCCCTTTCATTCCCTTCTCAAAGCTAAACATTAGCTTGTTTTCCAGTTCCCAACAGCAGCAATAACAACCAGGAAGTTCTAAAGAAATGTGTGGTGTCATGAAAACACTCCTAACTTGGGAGGTGGGAGTTTGAGTTTGATCTCTGGCTCTGCCATGAAATCCTTATGTCCTTTTAGGCAACTCTCACATTGACATAGGTTTTAAAGATTGCAGTATTGCCCACATAACATCACCTCATCTGATCTTAACAAAGTTCATGGAAGGCACCAGTACTACTGCCCTTAACTAACAACTGAGAAAATTTACAGCCCAAAAAATGGACTGGCTTTCCAAGAGTTGCACAGAAAGTAGCAGCACAACATCTTACCTAGTCCCCACTGTCTCAAAGTTAAACAACAACAACAACAAAAAAAAAGCAGGGCATTTTAGATGAAAGTGTGAATGCGTTCCCTCCTTCATAATCTGGGCCAGTAAAAAGTGAAGGCCAGAAGTTTGCTGTTGGGAAGGAGGCTTAATCTTCTCCTTTGCCTATCAGATAAGGCCAGTTAAAAATCCAGATATTCTGAAAATACATACACATATATACACACATAGATAAGCTTACATGTGCACAAAACATTTTTGAATAGTCAAGAAACCAGTAATGCTGGTAGCTTGCAGACAGAATAGGGCAGTTAAGGAAAAAGGATGAAACCTCCCTTAATTGCCTTCTTATTTCCTTTTTTACTTGTTCTTTCTTTTGTGAAAAGGTCTTGCTAAGCAGCTCAGGTTGGTCTCAAATTCACGATTCTCTTGCCTCCGTTTCCTAAGTGATGGACTACAGGAGTCTACCATCATCCCGAAACTAAAAGTCTTGAGTTTTAAGATTAATATTCCAAGTTTTGAAACAATAAAAATGTTTATAAAATATGAGCTCTGCAATTTCTCTTGTGACTAGGTGACCTTGGGCATTTAAGTCAAGCCTGATTTCCTCACTTAAAAAAAGGTATCCAAGGTTTTTGTGAGGATTAAACGAGATAAGATACATTAAGGCGTATCTGCACAGCACTTGGCACATTGTAACCGTACAACAAACGTCAGTTACTGTTACTGTTTTTGATTAATATTATTCTTGCTTCTTTTAAAGCAACATACCACACACACACCTGTTTCCAAAGCATCCCCACAATTACTACACACAGTACAATTCACCGTATTCACAAACTACCTGTCCACACTTCATCATCTTTCAAACTCCTAGTAGCCCTGAGGCACCGACCCCACTTAACAAATTTCGCAGCCAAGGAAACTGAGCACACCAGGAGGCAGGATCTTGAGACCCAATTTTCCTGTCTCTAAAATGAACTCCAAAACCCTCGGCCCCGTTCGCGGCTTCTCTGGTGCCCGGCTCGGGGCCGTGTTCCGCGCGGCACTGACCTGAGCGAGCGCCCCGGGGCCCGGGACCTCGCGCCCGGCTCACACCGACTAGGCGCGCTCGGGCCGCCAGAGCCTCGCAGCGGCCGGGTCCGCTCCGCAGCCATGGCGCCTGCAGAGAGAGAAGGGAAACAAGCCGAGGCGCGGCGGGTGAGCAGGGGCGCGGCTGCGCGAGACCCCCGCCCGGCCGGGCCCCGCCTCGCATACAGACCTGGACCTGCGGCCGCCGCTCAGGGTCCGCAGCCTCACAGGGGAGCGGCTTCCGGCGTCGTCGACGTCATCTCCGCGCGTCGCTCCCGCGCCCGGCGGAAGCGGCCGCACTTCCGGTCTCCGCCCGAGGGGGAAGTGGGAAACGGAAGCGGGGGGGAGGGCCGGTGCGTGGAGGGTAAGAGCGCGAGCCGTGCGGCCTGTGTGTGCTTAGAGCTGGACTAGAACTGTTCCGTGCCTTCTGTCCAAATGTACCTGGAGTACGTACTTTAGCCAACCTCATCTTGCACCCGTTTAGCGGGAATTTTTCTTATTATTCTCACTTCACAGGAGAGAGGGAGCTGTAGCTTAAAAAGTGAGATGTATCTAAATTCGAATAATCCATCCAATGCTTTTTATAAAGAAAATGGGAAAGACACGAGAGAAAAGACTTGACTCAACAGCAGAGACAGGCTTTACTCAGGAAAAACCTGGAAAGGGTTCTGACCAGGTAGGGCAGAAGCCATTTCCCTTACACACTAGGGAACACTTATGGAGCGGGAGGGTCATTGGAATTCTTTGGTTGAAGGATAATCCACCTTGCCTCGGGGCTTGAGCCACTTCACAGGGAAATGACAGGTGCACAGGTGGTTTGGGGCCATTCTAGGAAAGTGATCATTGGGATGGGTGGTCTGGGCCATTCTTGGGAAACAGAGTTAACAATGAAATGGCAGTGTCAGAGTCCAGAAGTAGAGACATTCTCGTTCTAATAGTTCTGGAGTTCAGGTGAGCGAACCACAACAACAAAAAGCCAGGCGTGGTGGCGCACTAGGGAGGCAGAAGTAAGAGGATTGCCGCGAGTTCAAGGCCACCCTGAGACTACATAGTTAATTCCAGGTCAATCTGGGCCAGTGAGACTCCACCTCAAAAAAAAAAAAAAAATCCTTGCCTGCCCCGAGCAGTTGGGGGAAGAAAACAGATAACACCTAAGGAAAGTGTGAAGCACATTTCTGCAAATGCTATTCAGGGAAGAAAAAAAGAAGAATGTTCAGGGAGTTGGGCAGAATCACAATACACTGTGCTTAAAACCTAGTCACTTAGCCTCTGGGATTGTTTTTCTCATCTTGATAACATGTTATCAGCTGGCTGGAGTTCTTTTAGTTGTTCTATGCGGGTAATGTGTGGTAAGCCTGCAGAAGCTATTCAAGTGCTCTCTGACAGCTGTTGTTTACCTTGGTTTGAAGGCAGCAACCAGCGCCAGCAGGCCGATTAGCCCGGGTGGCGCCCTCTTGCGTTACAGTCCTCATACAGTTCTTGAGTATTTGTATCCTGAGCTCCACCTACAAGTGTTGCACCTCTCACGGTAGGCCTAGGAAGTCAGGATGCCTCTAACCCTGGCAGTACCTGCCCTTGCAGCTTTTAGAAGACCCGGACATGGATATTCCTCAGCCCTGTCACAGCTCTTGTGTAGGCCAAGAAAGTAGAGATTCCTTAGCCCTTTACTGTGTCCAGTAATGCCGCCCATGGCCAGGAGTGCCTGAGACCTTTGGCTCTAAAGACTTGACAGCGAGCTACACCAGGTAGGCCCAGAATTTGGCGGGTGGAGGCAGGAGGATCAGGAGTTCAAAGTTTTCCTTGGCTACATAGCGAGATCAAGGCCAGTTTAAACTACATGAGACTCTCAAAAATGAAAAGTAGAAAAGATTTGACAGCTCCATAATATTTTCCCATAGACCAGATCCTGGATCATTATAGTCTTTTATTCATTTCCAGCTCTCTGATCTCTTACCATCCATTTCTGCTGTCCTTTGTCCTCCTGTCCTTGCCACTCTTATTACGGCTCAGCTGCTATTTTTTAGCTGTCATACGGCAAATGTCTTGCCACTTTTGCAACTCACCCTCCCAATTACTCAGCTGTTGCTGCCACTGCTGTTTCACTGCCTCTACCAGCACCACCTCTATTGTCAATGTTGCTTCACGTTTATATGTTGGGGGAGGCATGTGGAGGTCGGAGGACATCTTTGAGGGATTGTGCTCCACCTCCTTCAAGACAGAGTCTCCTGCCACTACAAACTAGCCGGCCCGTGAGTTTTGGAGTCTTCCGGGTATGGCTCCCATTGTCACAGGTGCATTGGGATTACAGATGCATGTTTCACTTTGCATCCCACTTTACATGGGTGTTGGGGAATTTAGCCTCAGGCTGGCAGGCTTTGCAAGTAAGTGCCTTTAACCACTGAGTCGTCTTATTGACCTCTCTGCTGTTTCTTCATGTTACCAGCTTAGTGCCCACACTACTGAAAGAAAAGACCCCTTGAAAGAAATCTTTTACTGTGCTTAATGTTGCAACACTAGGGGAGACAGCACAAGAGAGTATCTCTCAGCCAATTCACTAAGTGAGCCTGAGCAGCTGGCTCCTGTAACTGGAGAAAGGGTATTTGGATCAAGCACAGCCAAACAAGTTTGTATTTGGCCAATCACAACCTGTGTATCTTTAGTCTGCATCCCAGTGGACCCTCTCTCCCAAGTTACCATGGGAAGTGCTCCTCTCTAGCCTAGGAGAATAGTCATAGGGTCATCAAGAGTTTACTTAAGGGCCAGGCATGATGGCACACACCTTTAATCTCAGCACTCAGGAGGCAGAGGTAGGAGGATCACCGTGAGTTCAAGGCCACCCTGAGACTACATGGTGAATTCCAGGTCAGCCTAAGCTAGAGTGAAACCTTACCTTGAAAAACCAACATAAAAAAAAAAGAGATCACTGAGGGCTGGAGAGATGGCTTAGTGGTCAAGGTGCTTGCCTGTGAAGCCTAAGGACCAAGGTTCAATTCCCCAGTATCTACAGAAGCCAGATGCACAAGGTGGCACATGCATCTGGAGTTCCTTTGCAGTGGCTAGAGGCCCTGATGTACCCATTCTCTCTCTCTCCCTTTTTTCTCCTTCTCAAATAAATAAAATATTAATTTTTTTTAAAAAGGTGTACACTGAAGCTTGTGATAGCAAGTGTGGTACAAACTTCAAACAGCCTTGGCTGAGACTGGACCTTCATTCAGGAGCTGCAACAGTCAACTGCAGTCATTGTGTAATTTTCTCAGGGAATCCTTGGAGTGCTCAGGATACCTGGTTGGGGCATACAGATAATCTAACTTGCTGTTTGATTGATGGTCCCTTTGCTCAAGGCAACGAGGACAGCTAGGGGGAATTCAGCTGCTAATCAGAGAGTCTAATTGCCTCATAACCCACCTTTACTTACTTAAAGGAAAATGAACATCAAACAGGATTCTTATAATAAAGGCTTAAAGGGGCTGGAGAGACTGCTCTGTGGTAAAGACCCTTGCCTGAAAAGCCAAAGGACCTAGGTTCAATTCCCCAGCACCCACATACAGACAGATGCACAAGGTGGCACATGTGTCTGGAGTTCATTTGCAGTAGCTTGAAGCCCTAGCATGCCCATTCTCTCTCTCTCTCTCCCCCTTCTTTATCTCTCAAATAAATAAAAGTTTAAAAAATACTCAAAGGAATTTATTACTAACTTATAGAGAGTTTAATGGATTCAAACAGTGCTTCACACAAGCTCAGAGCCCAGGGAGAGGGGAGCCCTCATGTCTGCCTCATCCCTAGTACTGTCATCTCACTGTGCTCAGGAAGAGGAAGCAGACAAATCTTTAGCATCAAGAACTAAAATGGTGTGTGGCATAAGCCAGATGCACAAGGTGGCACATGTGTCTGGAATTTGTTTGAGTGGCTAGAGGCCCTGGCACACCCATTCTCTCTCTCTAATTAATAAATAACATAAAATGTTTTTTAAAATACTGAGCTGCATTCTCTATGTTTAATATAACAGTGAAAATAGCAGAAGTAGTGATAATGGCATCTGAATAGCTAGCAAATTAATGAATAACACATAAAAATGAAGAACATGCCCTCTGGAATATAGTGTTTCAATGGTCATCTAAAAACTTGCATAAGCCATTGATGGCTCAGGGTCTAGCATAGCGCCTTGCTAGTCCATTGCTTGCTCTGCATGTTTTGTTTAGTTGGTGTTGGTAACTTCCCTTTTCTTTTTGTAGAATGTTCTGAGCTCTGTAAAACGCTGGGTAAACATGAGACATTAAACACTAATTTCAACCTAAAAAAAATAAAAATAAATAAAATAAAATGGTGTGTGGCTGGGAAGATGGTTTAGCAGATAAGAGTGTTTGCCATGTGGGCTGGAGAGATGGCTTAGTGGTTAAGCTCTTGCCTGTGAAGCCTAAGGACCCCAGTTTGAGGCTTGGTTCCCCAGGACCCACGTTAGCCAGATGCACAAGGGGGCGCACACGTCTGGAGTTCATTTGCAGTGGCTAGAGGCCCTGGCACACCCATTCTCTCTCTATCTGCCTTTTTTCTCTCTGTTTGTCACTCTCAAATAAATAAGTAAATATGTACAAAAAAATTTTTTTAAAAAGAGTGTTTGCCATGCAAGCATGAGGACCTAAATTTGATTGCCAACTCCCATGTTAAAAAAAAAAGTTGGCCATGGCCTCACATGCCTGTAACCCTCCCTAGTCAGGTAATCTGACTGAAAAATGGCAGCTCCATGTTCAATGAGAGACTGTCTCAGGGAATAAACCAGATGTATAATAGAGGAGTATAGAGACACACACACCTAAAACTGTCAGATGCTACATACTTGTAAACACTCTATATGCCTTTATCTCAATTCCTAATAGTTATTAGCCCCACATTGAGAGATAGGGAGCTAAGGTCAAGTTGAAGGATCTTGCCTAAGGTTACAGTAAATGGCTGTCATAGGATCTGAACCAAAACCAACTGTAGACCACAAACTGTCTTTCTGTTTCTATAAGGTCTCATAAGCCACACTCATGCACACATATGTAGATATGCATTCACATGTGTGGTAGTTTGATTCAAGTGTCCCCCATAAACTTAGGTGTTCTGAATGCTAGGTTCCCAGCCGATGGATATTTGGGAATTAATGCCTCCTGGAGGGAGTGTATTGTTGGGGGTGGGCTTATGGATGTTATAGCCAGTTTCCCCATGCCAGTGTTTGGCACAGTCTCATGTTGCTATGGTCCACTTTATGTTGGCCAGGGGTGATGTCCACCCTATGCTCATGTCATTGTTTCCCCCTGCCATCATGGAGCTTCCCCTTGAGCCTGTAGGCCAAAAAAAATCTCTTTTTTCCCAGAAGCTGCTCTTGGTTGGATGATTTCTACCAGCAATGTGAACTGAACTGCAACAACATGTATCTTTTTTTTTGTTTGTTTGTTTTTGTTTTTGTTTTTCGAGGTAGGGTCTCACTCTGGCCCAGGCTGACCTGGAATTCACTCTGTAATCTCAGGGTGGCCTTGAACTCATGGCGATCCTCCTACCTCTGCCTCCCAAGTGCTGGGATTAAAGGCATGCGCCACCACGCCCGGCTCAACAACATGTATCTTATAACCTTATAGCTAACAAGGCTCTCAGCAATGATGAAAATGTTCTCTTGAGCCAGGTGTGGTGGAGCACACCTTTAATCCCAGCACTTGTGAAGCAGAGGTGGGAGGATCACCATGAGTCCTAGGGAAGCCTAAGACTACATAGTGAATTCCAGGTCAGCCTGAGCTAGAGTGAGACCCTGCCTCGAAAAATACAAAACAAAATAAAACGTTCTCTCTTAGTGCTCTCCAATAAAGTAGTCACTAGTCTCTTGTAGCTTCCAAACAGTTGAAAAGTGCCTAATATAACTGAACAAAAATTTAAGTTTATTTTATTTTTGTTAATTTAACTTAGGGCTGGAAAGATGGCTCAATGATTAAGGGCATTTTGTTTGCAATGCCTGATAATCTGGGTTGGACTCCTCAGGACGAAGGTAAAGCCAGATGCAGAGTGGTGCATGCATCTGGAGCTCAGTTGCAATGGCAAGAAGTACTGGTGTGCCCATTTCTCCCCACTCCCTCCGTATGTCTATTTCTGTCTCTCTACTTGCAAAAAAGTAATACATTTTAAAAATTACATAAAAATAATTTAAATTTATATAGCCACATGTGGCTAATTGCTGCCATGCTGGAGATCATAATATGCAGATATACAATCTAGACAATGAGTCACATATGCAGTTAGTAGCAAAACACAGCCAGATTCTATGTAGAGCACTTGAAGCATGGAAAATGAAAATGGTTTGGAATGGAAATCAAGATTATGGTTCTTGGGCTGGAGAGATGGCTTAGTGGTTAAGCGCTTGCCTGTGAAGCCTAAGGACCCCGCTTCGAAGTTTGATTCCCCAGGACCCATGTTAGCCAGATGCACAAGGGGGCGCATGCATCTGGAGTTCATTTGCAGTGACTGGAGGCCCTGGTGTGCCCATTCTCTCTCTCTCTCTGTCGCTCTCAAATAAATAAATAAAATTTAAAAATTTAAAAAAAAAAGATTATGGTTCTCAAAGTCAAGTCCCAACGGAGAAAATTTGATTTGGTAGGCAACAGGAAGCCACTATAGATTTCTAAATCAGAGATTAGCTGGTGACATCAGAAGACATGTGAAAAGATATGGATGCACCAATTTGGATAACCCATATGAAAGTAAAGGATTAGAGAAAACCAAGCACCAATATCTGTAGCAAGTGGTCTCAACCTCAGTAAGGTAGAAGTTTGATAAATCAAAGTGCAAATTTTAAATGGTGTTTCCGTAGAAATAATATTTCTTGAGTCTGTCATGCATAGAGAAACTAAACTGAAATTTTAAGGTTCAGAAAATAATCCAGGAGTAAAATGTATGATTGTAGGGCTGAAGAGATGGCTTAGCAGTTAAGACACTTGCCTGTGAAGCCTAAGGACCCAGGTTCAATTCCCTAGTACCCACGTAAGCCAGATACACAAGGTGGTGCATGCATCTGGAGTTCGTTTGCAGTGACTGAGGCCCTGGTGTGCCTATTCTTTCTCTCTGTGTCTGCCTCTTTCTCTCTCTCTATCTTTCATATAAATAAAGTATCTTTTTTAAAAATTGTGACTATAAAAAAGAGGGCTAAGGAGATGGCCCAAGGGCTAAAGGTGCTTGCTTACAGGACCTGCAGATCCACAGCTCAATTCCCCAGCACTCAGAGCCAGAAGCAAAAAGTGGCTCAGGCATCTGACATTTCTTTGCAGTGGCAGGAGATGCTGGCATGCCCATAGACACACACACACACACACACACACACACACACACACACACAAATAAATAAGTAAAAGAAAAAGAAAATTGCAAAGTAGAATTTATGTTTCAATAAATATTTTCCAAGCTTCATTTAATTGCTAACTTTAGTACCTATAAAAATTCCTTTTTAGGGCTGGAGAGATGGCTTAGCGGTTAAGCTCTTGCCTGTGAAGCCTAAGGACCTCGGTTCGAGGCTCGGTTCCCCAGGTCCCACGTTAGCCAGATGCACAAGGGGGTGCACGTGTCTGGAGTTCGTTTGCAGAGGCTGGAAGCCCTGGCGCGCCCATTCTCTCTCTCTCCCTTTATCTGTCTTTCTCTCTGTGTCTGTCACTCTCAAATAAATAAATAAAAAATTTTAAAAAAATTCCTTTTTTGTTTGTTTGTTTGTTCTTTGAGGTAGGGTCTCACTCTAGCTCATGCTGACCTGGAATTCACTATGGAGTCTCAGGGTGGCCTCGAACTCACAGTGATCCTCCTACCTCTGCCTCCCTAGTGCTGGGATTAAAGGGTTGTGCCACCATGCCCCAGCTTTTCAAAAATTCATTTTAATTTAATTTTATTTTATTATTTACTTTTTTGTTTATTTTTATTTATTTATTTGAGAGTGACAGACAGAGAGAGAAAGGCAGATATATATAGAGAGAGAATGGACGCACCAGGGCCTCCAGCTACTGCAAATGAACTCCAGACACATGTGCCCCCTTGTGTATCTGGCTCGAACCGGGATATTTAGGCTTCACAGGCAAGCGCTTAACCACTAGGCAATCTCTCTAGCACTCTTTTTAATTTTAATCTTGAGGTTAGATTTTTCATTTTGTAAACATTTGCAAGATTGAAAAGATTATACTAAGTGAGGTAACCCAGACTCAGAAAGCCAAATGTCACATGTTCTCTCTCATAGGTGAATCTTTGCTTCAAATGTTTGTATTTGTATGTGAGTTGGAATAAAAGTCAGCAACAGAGGCCAAGAAACTAGAAAGGGGCTATGGGAAAGAGAGGGGAGAGGAACATCTAAAGGGGAGGATATAGCAGATATCTAAGTAGAGGGACAGAATACTGGAGGTGGAATGGTCTAAGTGGGGCCAGGGAAGGAATGGAGGAAAAGGAGGGTGGGAGGAGGCTTAATCAAAATTAAAGATGTTACAAATAAATCATATGGAAACTATTTCTTTTCTAGCCAATATACATGTTACAAAGAGAGAGTTTGGGCAGAAGCATCCTGTGGAGGTGGATAATGTACCCAGAAACATAGATTGTTAATAGAACATTTTCAGTGCTGGGGTGGGATACCTTCCAGCAAGTTTTGGTCAGGATGGTCCTGATGCCCCCAAAACATCACGGCCTATTGCCAAGGCTCTTAGTTGCCCACAAGAACTAGATGGTATGACCCTATTGCTGAAAACTCCACATGCTTGGGTTGCAGGTCACTGAAAATCAAGCTGTAGCTGAGCTGGAAGTCTCCTCCCTGTCAGGATGCTGGAAAGAGCTTTGCAGCATGTTGAGAGAGAAAAGTCATCAATGGTCTTAACCAACAGTAGACTGTTATCTTTGTAGCTAAACAGCCTGGCCAAACACAAGTGCTACAATAGTGGCATGTCTGTTGTGGATGAAACCAACTGCTCTCTGATGGGACTTGCAGTCTGCTCCACTCACTGGAGGGAATTCCTGCCTGGTACTGAAAACCTAATCAAGATCATAAGCCCTAGGGTATAAACTACTACGGTTGCCTGTCTAAATGGATATATAATGCCCACCAAATGGCCGTCTAATTATTTATGCTTATGCCTATATAATAATGCTATTCTCACTGTTTTTACCACTGTGGAGACTCAAAATTCACCAAAGTACTGAGAAGAAATGACAGTGGTGTGTTCAGCACCAAATAAGACATCTCTATCACACCTTCCGAGGCTCAGGGACACTTTCTAAAGAGGTATCAGAAAGAATATAAGAGTCAAAAGAAGGGAGGAGTGCTTTGCAATACTGTGTTCCAAACACAAAGTGGCCATGGCCTTATGTCTTGATGCTATCTACACAAGACTTGCATAATAGGAGGGAAAAAATAATGACATCAAAATAGAAGAGAGACTAGTTGGAAAGATGGGATTCAATGAAGAGATTTGGGATGGGGAAAATGAGGGTAATGGAAAGGGATTGTGATCATGGTATATTGATGATATGTGTGGAGGTTATCAATAAAAAGCTTAAGTTTTTTCAAGATTGCATGATTTTTTCCAAAAATATGGCCAACTTTAAATATAAGGACCAAACAATTATAATAGCGGCTATAAATGGATGATAAAAAAAGGTCAACTTGTGGAGGAAAAGATAAAATATTGCCTGGCATGGTAACAAAATTCTCAATATAATTACTAATGTGGCAAGAACACAAAAATATGTTGCCTATCATTTCTTTTTTTAAATTTATCCATTTTTAAGAAAGAGAGAGAGGCAGATATAGAGAGAATGGGTACATCAAGGCCTCTATCCACTGCAAAGGAACTCCAGATGCATGGCATGAATGCAATGGCCTTGTGCACCTGGCTTACATGGGTACTGGGGAATTGAACCTGGGTCCTTAGGCTGTGCAGGCAAATACCTTAACTTCTTTTCCGTTGTTGTTGTTTTGTTTTTTCAAGGTAGGGTCTCAATCTAGCCCAGGCTGATCTGGAATTCACTCTGGAGTCTCAGGGTGGCCTCAAACTCATGGTGATCCTCCTACCTCTGCCTCCATAGTGCTGGGCTTAAAGGTATGCACCACCACACCCGGCTAAATACCTTAACTTCTAAGCCATCTCTCCACCCCAGTCATTTCTCTTTCTTTTTTCTTTCTTTTTTTTTGTTTTTTTTTGTTTTTTGAGGTAGTGTTTCACTCTGGCCCAGGCTGACCTGGAATTAACTATGTAGTCTCAGGGTAGCCTCAAACTCATGGTGATCCTCTTACCTCTGCCTCCCGAGTACTGGGATTAAAGCTATGCACTACCATGCCCAGCCACCCCTGTCATTTCTTAAAACAATAATAAAAAAAAAACTTGCAGGTAAACTGGGCATGGTGGCTCAGACTTAAGTCATAAGTTCAAAGCCAGCCTGAGGCACAGTGTGAATTTCAGGTCATCTTGGGCTTGAGTTGAGACTCTGCCTCAAAAACTAAAATAAAGTGTTCTTAACACTTGCCAGGAGAAACAGTACTCAACATAATTCCTACATGCTCAAAAAAATAAAAACAGCCAGCAGGCTCCAAATGCTTAGTTTCTTCAGTTCAGGATAAAATGGGCTATGTGAAGCCACTTATTTGAAGATAAACTTACCTGAGAGATGTCAGAATGTTCTATAATTGATTTAGTAGAGATTTTATATATCTGAAAGCAGAATTCAGAATCCTTTTCAATGAGACATTCAATGATCAGATCCCACTATATGATGTACCCTTTTGGGGGGGGGGGACTACACTCACTAAGGGTCCTAAGTATTCCTTTTTTGTTTGTTTGTTGAGGTAGGGTCTCACTCCAGCCCAGACTGACCTGGAATTAGTTTCAGGGAGGCCTTGAACTGGGATTAAAGGTGTGCACCACCACACCCAGTTCTAAGTATTCCTTGATGTTTAAAATAGTTTTAATTGTGCATATACCAGGAATTGGACTAAAAAAAAAAATCAGTTTTCCTCCTTGGGTGGTAATGCTATGGAAAGGTGATGTAGGTGAACAGTCCTTATAACTTTTCCTCATCTTCTACCAGGAACTCAGCATGAAGTCAAGGATTCACTTTCCCAAGATACACAAGGTTGGAGCTTTCTCTATTCTTTGTGCTGGATTCACTCTGGCTGTAATACGATCAGCGCTCACTTTCCTATGCAGCCTGTTGGTATTCTGGGATAAAAGCTCAGGTTGATTGGCAAGAAACCTTATCCTTAAAGACTGTAGCACAAAGTACTGTACTGCAGTTGTTGTTAGACTGGAGTTATCCTGACAGACATTTGGGCACAACTTGGTATCTGGACTTTGTAATTTTCAAAGCCTTGATATTTCTCATAGACAACATGCAGGTAAGCTTTTGATATTTTTTGGAAGCATTAAGGCTGCTGAAGTTCAGCACTAAGGAAAATGAAAATGATTGCAGATTGTAACTGTAAGAGTGTCTTTTGTTACTTTGTTTCCTATTCAATAGACATGGACAAGGAAACGATATGGGTCAGGATTCTCCAGTGGTTAAGAGTGTGCCTTAGGGCTGGGCTTGGTGGTGCATGTCCTTAATTCCAGCACTTGGGAGGTTGAAGTAGGAGGATCACTGTGAGTTCGAGACCACCCTGAGACTACATAATGAATTCCAGGTCAGCCTGAAAAAGAGTAAGCTTTAGAATCTGACAGTTTTGAGTTCAAATCATGACCCTACCCTAATCCCTTTTCCACTGTGTGTTCTTAGGCAAATTATTAAACCACTCAGATGCTCATCTTAATTTTGAAGTTAATCTATCTGAAAGGGGGTATTCCCTTTTTGATTAAAACTCTAACAAACAGGGCTGGAAGGATGGCTTAGCAGTTAAGGCATTTGCCTAGAAAGCCAAAGGACCCAGGTTCAACTCCCCAGGACCCATGTTAGCCAGATACACAAGAGGGTGCATGTATCTGGAGTTCGTTTGCAGTGGCTGGAAGCCCTGGTGCACCCATTATCTCTCTCTCTCTGTCAAATAAATAAATATAAAATATTTTTTAAAAACTCTTAACAAACAGATTTAATTCCCTTTATGTCCTCCTGGCTGTGTTACAATTCTATACATTTCCTTCCAGATAAAAGTTTCCATCCCTTTGGATGATGTGCAGTAAATTTGGCACAGGCCCATCCTAGGTCTCTGAGAAGTTCTGCAAATAGTAAGAATCTGCCCATGTGGACCAATGTATCTGATGGGTTAGATACTGTCAAACCAGACTCTGACTCAGTGTTAGATTAAATTGAAAGTTATACTACAAGAGTGTAAGTGCTTAATAAATAGCCAGTGCATGCTGGCTACCACAAGCAGTCGCACCATGGAAAATAGCCCTTGACCTCTGAAATTAGAGAAGAAACTGATCCAAGTGCTTCCATTCAAGAAAGGACAACATATATTTTCCTTTAAGTTTTAGTCACAATGGCACCACTTGATATGTGATCTCTGTGTGTCTGTCTTGAATCTTCTTTTCATTCCCAGTGTCTCAAATAGTATCTTGTATATAGTATTTTTTTTTTGTGGTTTTGTTTTATTTTGTTGTGTTTTGTGTTTTGTTTTTTGTTTTTTTTTTTTTTTTTTTTTTTTTTGGATTTTTGAGGTAGAGTCTCACTCTAACTGAAGCTGACCTGGAATTCACTAAAGTCTCAGGGTGGCCTCGAGCTCACAGCAATCCTCCTACCTCTGCCTCCCAAGTGCTGGGATTAAAGGCGTGCGCCACCACACCCAGCTTTGTTTTGTTTTTTAGATAGGGTTTAATTCTAGCCCAGGCTGACCTGGAATTCACTATGTGGTCTCAGGGTGGCCTTGAACTCTTGGCAATCCTGCCTCTGCCTCCCAAGTGCTGGGACTAAAGGTGTGCACCACCACACCCAGAACTACATAAATTCTTATCCAGATAATAAATCATGAAACTAACACTTTTGTTCAGTGCCTACTTTCTGCCAAAGACCAGCTCAGCAGCACTGGAGTAGAGAGACACATAATGCTTGTGGTCGAGGAGACAACAGCCAGGAGAATAAACAGATAATAACAATAGTTAAACCCTTTAGAATATACTGCTAAGTACTGTCAAATGTTCACATAGGGTTCACTGTGGGAGGTAAATGGGAGTGGCACTGACCCTGGAATGAACATGTCTCCTCTTCATACTCAGGTGATGCTCTGCAGACTGCGGACCCACCAGTGGTGCTTCCTTCTCTTTAATGTCATACTATTTCATGCCCTGCTTTTTGGAGCGGACTTTGTGGAAGAATACTTTCTGCATTCTTTGCCTCATGTAGATATGAAAGTTCTTGAAATTAAGGATAAGGCGAGAAAATTGAACATGGAACCCCTAAGAAGTAATCCCTCAAAATACTATGTCCTGAGCCAGTCAGAGGTGTGTGATGAGAAGAACATTTTTTTGCTCTGTCTCATCTCCAGTAGTCCAGGAAATAGAACAAGACGGAACCTCATCAGGAAAACCTGGGGTAATGTGACCAGTGTCCAGGGGCATCCTATTCTCATACTATTCACTTTGGGAATGCCTGTTTTGGTAACTATCCAGAAAGAGATAGACAAAGAGTCTTATAAGAATAATGATATAATTGAAGGAATCTTCTTGGACAGTACTGAGAACCAAACCCTGAAGATCATCACAATGACCCAGTGGGCTGTGACTTTTTGCCCTAATGCCCTGTTCATTCTCAAGGCCAATGAAGATATGTTTATTAATCTACCAAGCATTGTAGACTATCTCCTCCATCTGAAAGACCACCTCGAAAATGTCTATGTAGGAAAAGTTATCCATCAGGATATACCCAACAGAGACCCCCACAGCCCAGGGTTTGTCCCTTTTAGTGAGTATCCAGAAAAATACTACCCCGATTACTGCAGTGGCGAGGCCTTTATAATTTCCCAAGCTGTGGCTAAGATGATGTATGTAGCTTTCAGGGATGCACCTATTATGGTACCTGCTGATGCGTTTGTAGGAATCTGTGCTAAGTCCATTGGTCTTATACCCATCCATAGTTCGAGGTTTTCTGGGAAAAGACACATTAGATATAACAGATGTTGCTATAAGTTCATTTTTACATCCTCAGAAAACACAGATGCTGCAGTCTCCCTGGCATGGAAGGAAATTAATAATGGGAAAGAATGTTCACTGTTTGAGACTTACTATGGGCTCATTTCCTGCAAGCTTCTAACATACCTTGATGATAGCTTTGAACAGTTTCATATAGGGACCAAAAAAAACAGTGTTATGTATTTTGGTGATTAATATACCTTTGTTTTTATTTTAAGTCTATTATTTTTAAGTGGTTCTGTTCCCATTACAGAGAGCCACCCTCTGCCCCCATGTTTTATGTAGTTTGTCTAAACTGTTGTCCACACTTAGCACAAATACAAAATGTTCTTAGTGTTTCAATGTACTGTCTTGTTGACATCTCGCTTTAAAGAATTTAGTGCTGTGATCCTTTTCCAAATAAAATCTGTTAGACCACTTCAATTAATTATAACACATATACTATGTATATAAGTTGTATATATTGTGGTGTACAATATAGTTATGATATTTTGACACATGTGTAATGCAGTCTCAGATGGCTAAATCCATATAGTTAACATATGTTACCTTACATATTATTCTGTGGTGAGGACACTTAAAATCTATTCTCCTAGCAGTTTTCAAATAAATAATCTAGGGCTGGAGAGATGGCTTAGCGGTTAAGCACTTGCCTGTGAAGCCTAAGGACCCCGGTTTGAGGCTCGGTTCCCCAGGTCCCACGTTAGCCAGATGCACAAGGGGGCGCACGCGTCTGGAGTTCGTTTGCAGAGGCTGGAAGCCCTGGCGCGCCCATTCTCTCTCTTTCCCTTTATCTGTCTTTCTCTCTGTGTCTGTCACTCTCAAATAAATAAAATTTAAAAAAAAATTAAAAAAAAATAATCTATTGCTGCTAACTATCCCTTACCATGAAATGTAACAGATCTGTGCTTATTCCTCCTGTCAAACTGAGTTTTTTTTGTGTCCCTTCACTAGCACCTCCCTGGTCCCCTTATCTCCTAGCATCCAGAAAAGCATCACTTACATATATAAGTGAGAACATGTGGCTATTTGTCCTTTGTACATGATGTCCACCCGTTCATCCGTGTTGTTTGCAAATGATGGGATTTCCTTCCTAGGGATGAATGGTATCTCACTGTGGATATAATCCACATTTTCTTTAACTGTTCATCCAGTGTTAAACATTAGGTTGATGCCTATTGTGAGAATGCTGAATGATCACGGGAGTGTAACTGGCTCTTCAAAATTCTGATTTCATTTCTGTTATGGATAAATTTGGGATTCTGAGG
This sequence comes from Jaculus jaculus, assembly GCF_020740685.1. NCBI lineage: Eukaryota > Metazoa > Chordata > Mammalia > Rodentia > Dipodidae > Jaculus > Jaculus jaculus. The sequence goes on along the minus strand of NC_059102.1, from coordinate 133,519,994 downwards.
TGCTTCCTGGAACCCCATGCCCTGAGCTCACACCTATAAACTAACCAAAGAATTGGCAATTCTAGGTTCAAGAAAATGATTTTTAAAGTACCACACTTTACTCAGATATCACAATGAAAAGGGCTGAAGATGGGAAGGGAAGGAGGGGAGGAGGAAGACCATGGAGCCCTGGGGCTGGGGCCCATCTATAACAGGGGAAAGGGCTCAAAATGGGAAGGGAATGTAGGGAGAAGGGAGATCATGGAGCCCAGGGGCCCATGTACACTACGTGGAGCCCAAGGGCCTATGTACAAACATGAATCTTAGAAGGAAAACATGAAAAGGGGTTTTAAAATGTGCACTTCCAAAAAGATAAGTGAAGGACTGGAGAGGTGGTTTAGTGGTTAAGGTGTTTGCCTGTGAAGCTAACAACCCATGTTTGACTCTCCAGATCCTACATTAGCCAGATGCACAAAGGTGAGGCAACCACAAGGTTCCACATGCCCACTAGGTGGCACAAGCGTCTGGAGTTCAATTACAGTGGCTGAGGCCCTGGTGTGCCAATTCTCTTATCTCTCTTCTATCTCTCTTGCTCACTCTGGAAAAAAAAAATTGCTGACAAAAAGATAAGTGAAGACAGTAATAAAAGTAAATGGTGTCTCTTTCTACCCTGGCAGGGAGAAAGGGAGAGCTTACCAGGCGAGGGCCCAAGAACTTTGCTGCCACAGTTCCAGAGAGAGAGATAGAGAATGGGTGAGTCAGGGAAGATCACAGAATTCATGCCAGCCCACCTGAACACACCTACCCTAGGTGTCCCAGCCTATAGGCCTGGGCTTAGAGGAGAAATCCACCCACAGCTGGGCAGGTTGCAGGCTCAAGAGAGCTCTAAACACTCAATCCTTTGACTGAAGCAGGTGGGGAGAGCTGAGATAGGCATGGTGAGCGTATGATGTGCTAAGGTCCCTGCCCTTAAGGGCAGTCCTGGTTCTGCCTAGTTAAATTAACTGCCTACAAAGGAGCCCCCTACATTTCCTTTGAATATATTTCCAGAAGTGGGTTTGCTAGTTCTATTTTTCCCTCCCTAGGTAGGGTCTTGCTTTAGCCCAGGCTGACCTGGAATTCACTATGTAATCTCAGTGTGACCTCCAATACATGGTGATCCTCCTACCTCTGCCTCCTGAGGACTGGGATTAAAGGCATGCACCACCATGTCCAGCCTAATTCTGTTTTTTAAAAATACTTATTTATTTAGACAGAGGAGGGAGAGAGAGAGAGAGAGAGAGAGAGAGAGAGAGAGAGAGAGAGAGAGAGACAGACATCAGAGCCTCCTGCCTCTACAACCAAACTCCAGATGAATGTACCACTGTGTGCATCTGGCTTTATGTGAACTGGGGAATAGAAACCAGGCCTGAAGGCTTTGCAAACATCTCTCTAGTCCATAATTCTAATCTTAATTTTTGAGGAAATGCCATATTATTTTCCATAAAAGTTGCAAATATTTTTGCTCCTAGGCTAGAGAGAAGGGTCAGCAGTGTGCTTTCTGCACAAGCATGAGGGTCCGAGAGACTACCCGAGCTTAGATGTGTTTTCAGATTCCATGTCAACCAGCTGAGCGTGGCCATGTGCCAGTAACCCCAGCCCTGCAGGGGAGCAGAGACCTGAGAATCTTCTGAACCCCACAATGTCTGGAAGTAATAAAAGGAGGCTCCGGCTCAAAACAAGACCAGTCCGAAGAGCAGTGGAGTGGCTCATCATACATTTCACTCCAACCTCCTCAGGTGGGTGAGCCCCACTGCCGGGGAGCATCGGGGGCACCACGAGGGCACATGCATGTGCACCCACATGCAAGCAAGCAAAAGAAGATTTGCTCCTACTGTGTGCAAGGGTCTCCCTTTCTCCACATCTTCAACAACATTTGCACTTTCATTCTTTTTATATTAGCCATTCTGACAGATATGAAGTTAATATGTCACTATGGTTATAATTTACATTTTTCCTGGTGATTGGCAATGTGAAACATTTTGATCATTCATGTTTCTGTGGGGAGAGATTTTTTTTTTTTTTTTTGAGACAAGATCATGCAAGATGCTCAGGCTGGTCTTGAACTCCTGGACTCATCCACTCCAGCCTTCCAGTAGCTGGGACTTCAAGAGCGCACCACTGTGCTGATTCTGTTCACTATTTCCATGTCATCTTTGAAGAAATGTCTATATAGGGCTGGAGAGATGGCTTAGCAGTTAAAGTGTTTGCCTGCCAGCCAAAGGACCCAGGTTCAATTCTCCAGAAGGCACATAAGCCAGTTGCACAAGGTGGCATTGTATCTGGAGTTCATTTACAGAGGCTGAAGGCCCTGGCATGTCCATTCTCTATTTACTTCTTTCTTCCTCTCTCTCTCTCTCCAGTAAAATAAATAAATAAAAGAAATGTCTAAAGCCAAGCGTGGTGGTGCACACTTATAATCCCAGCACTAAGGAAGCAGAGGCAGGAGGATCACTGTGAGTTTGAGGGCACCCTGAGACTACATAGTGAATTCCAGGTTAGCCTAAGCTAGAGTGAGACTCTACCTTGAAAAACCAAGTCTATATAGATCCTTTGCTTGTTTTTACAATTGGGTTGTTTCTTTGGTATTGAGTTCCTTGTATATTTTGGCCAGTAACCTCTTACCAGATGATATATATGAATTTTAATGTGGTACTGGAGATTAAACTCAGGTTCTCATGTTTGCAAGGGAAGCACTTTACCAGCTCAGCTCTCTCTCCAGCCCTAGTTTGATATCTCATTTGCCTGTTTTTGCTTGTGTTGTCAGTGCTTTGAGTGTTACTGTTACATACCAAAAAAAAACCAAAAGACAAAAAACAAAAAACCCTTTGCAGGCTAGAGAGATGGCTTAGTGGTTAAGCGCTTGCCTGTGAAGCCTAAGGACCCAGGTTCGAGGCTTGGTTCTCCAGGACCCACGTTAGCCAGATGCACAAGGGGGCGCACGCGTCTGGAGTTCGTTTGCAGTGGCTGGAGGCTCTTGCACACACCTCTCTCTCTCTCTCTCTCTCTCTCTCTCTCTCTCCCTCTCTCTGTCACTCTCAAAGAAAGAAAAGAAAGAGAGAGGGAGGGAGAGAGAGAAAGAAAGGAAGAAAACTACTAAAAAAAGCTTTGCCTGGATCAATGTCATGAAGATGTACTGCTGCTTCAGTCTTGCTTTTGCAAAGTTTCTCATCTTGTGTTTCAGGTTTTACTTTTTAAATTTTTTTTAAATTTTTGAGGTAGAGTCTTAATCTAGATGAGGCTGACCTGGAATTCACTATGTAGGCTCAGGGTGGCCTCGAACTCACGGTGGATCCTCCTTCCTCTGCCTCCTGAGTGCCTGGGATTAAAGACATGCACCACCACGACCAGCTTTTAATTTTTTTTTTGTTTGTTTGTTTTGGGTTTTACTCTTTTGTATATTGATTTTCATATATGCTATGACATCAGAGTCTAACTTCTTCCATCTTTCTAGGTGTAGATATCAATTTTTTCCAGTACTGTTGAAGATCATTTTCTTTGGCATCTTTTGGAAGTGGAACATGCTTAAGGAATTTTGTTTTGTTTTGTTTTGTTTTTTGTTTTTCAAGGCAGGGTCTCACTTTGGTCCAGGCTGACCTGGAATTCACTATGTAGTCTCAGTGCAGCCTCGAACTCTCAGCAATCCTCCTACCTCTGCCTCCCGAGTGCTGGGATTAAAGATGTGCGCCACCATGCCCAGCTAAGAATTTTTTGTTTTTTCAGGTAGGGTCTTTCTCTAACCCAGGTTGTCCTGGAATTCACTATGTAGTCTCAGGCTGGTCTCAGACTCACTGCAACCCTCCTATCTCTGCTTCCAGAGTGCTGGGATTAAAGGTGTGCACCACAACACCGGGCATACTTAGGGTTTCTGAGTCCTTTGTCCCTTTTTATGGCAGTCCCATGCTGTTCTGATTATTATGGCTTTCTAGTATATCTCAAAGTCAGGTAGTGTTGCAGTCAGGTTCGCATTGCTGGCAGAAATCACCCAACCAAGAACAGCTTTTAGGAAAAAAGGGCTTATTTTGGCTTATAGACTCCAAGGGAAAACGATGGCATGAGCAGAGGATGGACATCACCCTCTGACCAACATAAGGTGGACAATAGCAACAGGAGAGTGTGGCAAACACTGGCGAGGGGACACTGGCTGTAACACCCATAAGCCTGCCCCCAACAATACTACTGCCTCTGGGAGGCGTTAATTCCCAAATCTCCATCAGTTGGGAACCTAGCGTTCAAAACACCTAAGTTTATGGGGGATACCTGAATCAAACCACCACAGGTAGTGTGATACTTCCTGCTTTGTTCTTTTTGTGCAACATTTATGTGACTATCTACTGTGTTTTTAAACATACTTAAAAATTTATTTATTGGAGAGAGAGGGAGAGAAAGAAGCAGAGAGAGTGGTTGTGCCAGGGCCTCCAGCCACTGCAAACAAATTCCAGACGTCTGCACCACCTTGTGCATCTGGCTTACTTGGGTACTGCGGAATCAAACCTGAGTCCTTAAACTTCGCAGGAAAGTGCCTTGACTGCTAAACCATCTCTCCAGCACTATTTACTGTCTTTTATGCTTCTATATTAATTCTATATATTTTTTCTATTTCTGGGAAGTGTCTGAGATTTTGACAGCTTGCATTTATTTAACCTGTTGATAGATTTTAGATAGCAGTATAAACATGCTCTTGGTTTGAGTCAGGACCTCCCTATGCAGTCCAGGCTGGTTTTGAAATTGTGATCCTCCTGCCTTAGCTGAGACTCAGCTCCTGAGAAGTGGGACATAGCTGCAATTTGAATTCCAAACCCAACGAGGCAGTGCCAATTTGAACTGCAGTGATGTGGGTCCTGAGATGGTGGGAAGCAGCAATGGCACAGACTTTGTGAGGCAAAGAGAAATGTGTCTGAGGAACTGCAGAACACAGTGAACAGTGCGATGTTGATTTTAATCCCCATGATAGTGAGATACCTCTACAGCTCAAACTCTGAAAGGCAGATTCAGTGGGATGCTGAGGATCTTGCTCCCAGTGTGGGGAGGAATAGATCAGCCAAGGCTATATCCTGGGGTCGAGAGGTTGGCACACAGGTTCAAGCACATAGGTTGCTCCTCTAGGCCACTTCTCAGGACTCAGGCCAACAGGTTGGCTCAGGACCTGAAGAAGCATGGATGGCTCTTCCACTAGGCCTATCTATTCCTTGAATAGAGCATTATATGGGCTCGAGAGGTGGAATCACAGTTGCTGTGCAAGGCCTAGGTTCCAAATAGCAACGGGCAGGATACAGAAGCAACTGGGATAGGAGAGATGAGTGCTTCTCAGCTTATTACGAGGAAGCAAATTCAGCTAGGAAATGGTGCACTGCCATGCATGAGCATGCCAGGATGGCAGAGCCTCAGGATGGAGACGAAATGGCTATTGGATCTCCACCTCAAAGCACGATGAATTCTAGCATTGGCTCTGGTTTTCAATACTGCTTGGAGCCTTGAGAAGAAGATCTAGGGTGTGAGCAGCAGCCTGAGATGCAAGCTAGCTCTCTGGCAGTGGTGCCATAGCTGAAGTGCTGGCAGGCTGGGCACAGCCAGAGTGCTGGAGTGTGGTGCGGCTCAGCTCTGCAGCCAGCCTGCGAGTTGAGAACCTTTCCCCCAAAGAAACTCCACATGACAACAGCTGCTTCAGGTGTAGTAGGGGAAGGGCATAGTTTTGACTTCCTCTCTGGGGCTTCCTGGCAGGAAAGGCTGATGGTCACCCCAGCAGCAAGTTATGCAGGTGCCCTTAGAAAGCAGGCCACTGGGGAAACAGTGACGGATGCTCACGACCTGCCTTTAAATTTTTTTGTGCGCACAGATGTACGGGCACACATGTATGCCAAAGTATTCATGTGCAAGTCAGAAGCCAGCCTCAGGGTGTTTCTCCTCTCCTTCCACCTCCAGCTCTGCTTTCCATTGCCATGGGTGGGTCGGGATTACAGAGATCATGTGCCACTTTGCATCTGCCTTCACGTGAGCACTAAGCCATCTCCACAGCCCCTAATAACCATAACCTATGCCTTTCTTTACTCCTTGCTTTTTTTTTTTTTTTTTTTTGGCCTTTGGGCAATATTTTTGGTTGTGAAAAGCTAGACCCACATATAATTTACTAGATGCAAAACAATGTAGAAATAAAAAATTCACAAGTACAAAACTAGAATGAGTATACAGGCTATATACAAAAGAGGGGTTCTTCGCTGAATCTGCTAAATAAAATCATTGTCATGATTTAAAATGGTGGTTCCCATTGAGCTGGGGGAAAACAGGGAGTGGGAAATGAGTATAAAATTTTAGTCTTTTAAAATAAACAGAACAGGAGCACAGTGGTATATGCTTTTAATTCCAACATTTGGGAGGCTGAGGTAGGAAGAGTTTTCTCATTAACATATGGTGTTCCCTTCTCCAAAACCACAACAGGGCAAAATGTATTGACAAACATCAAAATAATACATAAGTGATAGAGATTTGTTTTTGTTTTATTTCATTTTATTTACTTGAGAGAGAAAAAGGTAGGGAGGGAGGGAGGGAGAGAATGGGCATGCTAGGGCCTCTAGCAGCTGCAAACATACTCCAAATGCACGTGCCACCTTGTGCATCTGTCTTACACAGGTCCTAGGGAATTGAACCTGGGTCCTTAGACTTCACAGGCAAGTGTCTTAATGGCTAAGCCATCTCTCCAGCCCTTTTTTCCCACTTCAAGGCAGGGTCTCATTCTACCCTAGGCTGACCAAGAATTCACTCTGTATTCTCAGGGTGGCCTCAAACTCAGGTCAATCTTCCTACCTCTTCCCTCCACCCCGCAATGATGGTATAAAAGGCATGCACTACCACAACCAGCCTATTACAGTTTTTAAATTTTTTATTTTATTCAATTAACTAATTAATTTTTTTGAGGTCAGGTCTCACTCTGGCCCAGGCTGACCTGGCATTCACTGTATTCTCAGGGTGGCCACGAACTCATGGCAATCCTCCTACCTCTGGCTTCTGAGTCCTGGGATTAAAGGTGTGCACTACCACATCAGGCTTTTTTTTTTTTTTTTAAAGTATTTTAAAAAATATTTTTAGGGCTGGAGAGATGGCTTAGCGGTAAAGCGCTTGCCTGTGAAGCCTAAGGACCCCGGTTCGAGGCTCGATTCCCCAGGATCCACGTTAGCCAGATGCACAAGGGGGCGCATGCGTCTGGAGTTCGTTTGCAGTGGCTGGAAGCCCTGGCACGCCTATTCTCTCTCTCCCCCTCTTTCTCTCTCTGTCTGTTGTTCTCAAATAAAAAATAATAAATTATTTTTTTAAAAAAATATTTTTATTTATTTGCAAGTACAGGGATAGAAGATGAAGAGAAGGATAGGTACACCAGGGCATCTGGCTGTGGCAAATGAACTCCAGAAGCATGTGCCACCTTATGCATCTGGCATTATGTGGGTACTGGGGAATTGAACCTGGGTCTATTGGATTTGTAGGCAAGTGCTTTAACTGGTAAGCCATTTCTCCAGCCCTTAATTTTATTTTTAAACATTTTTATTTATTTGCGATCTGAGAATGAATGAATATGAGCACAATAGGGTCTCTTGCAGCTACAAATAAACTCCAGATATGTACACTACTTTGTGGGTACTGGGGAATTGAACCCAGGCTGGCAGACTTTGCAAACAAGCACCTTTGTCCACTGAGCCATCTCCCCAGTCCTATTCATTTTTTTCAACGGAATAAAAGTAACAAACCAACAATAGCAACAACAACAACAACAAAAAAAAAGCAAGAAATTTTCTTTAAAGTATTTACTCTTTATACAGACAACATAATTTAGTAATTCCAGACTACTTACATTTTAAAGGATATATCCAAATTTTGAAAGTGCTATCAGAAGAAAAAAGACCAAATTAAAAAAAATGAGAAGAATTCAACAGATTTTTAAAAATAAGGTTATGAGTATGTCCATAAAATTTTTCTGACAACAAAACTTTTATCTTGTTGCAAAGATTATGGCAGTCACAGAATCTGAAAAACACTAATTCTCATGTGTTCACGACTGCCTTTCATCTATTCCAAATTCCTGGTTCCACTTGGTGTTTCAATGTAGAAACATAACAAAGTTGCTGATAGCATTGTATCAGATACTCCATGACAGCTCTGCCACGGGGAAAAGGCCTTGTTTTATAAAACACAGATGCAATCCAATGCCTTTGGAGACATTCTGGTCCAAACATGGTCCTCTATATGAGACTCTAGAAGTCATTCAGCTCCTTCCACTGCTGTCGTGGCAACAGACTTCACATAGTATGGGCCTTCACTCAGGTAAGCTCTGAGCCTCAAATAATTTTGGTTCCCAAAGATTTCTGCTATTGTTTTGGAATTGGCAAGTGCTTTTACCAGTTCATATTTTGAATCCTTTGAAACTTTGTCACGTTCCACAGATCGGTCCATCACATACTCTATAAAACCTGGACTGTTAAACATAAGCTTCTGAGCCCAGGGCTGGTTTGCGATGGCCTGAAATGGAAGACAGAAACAATGCAATTTGTCTAGGCCTTAAGAAGTTAGGTTTGTTAGTGGGGGTGACATAATAGAAATAAATCTGGCAATACAAGTCTTAAAAAAAAAAAATCATGTTTTGCCTAAGTAACAAATTCCTGAGTTTTTAAAACATTCTGAATATTAAAAAGCTTCATTATAGTGCTGGAGAGATGGCTTAGCAGTTAAGGTGCTTGCCTCTGAGGTCTATGGACCCAGATTTGATTCCCCAGTATCCACTTAAGCCAGATGCACAAGGTGGTGCATGTGTCTTGAATTTGTTTGCAGTGGTTAGAGGTCCTGGCGTAGCCATTATCTATGTACCTGCCTCCATCTCTTAAATAAATAAATATTTTAAAAAGCTTCTTTACAAAACCTTTCATCATAGTGTAAAAGTTATAAGATACTTCTTAAGTAAATTAATTATAAGTCATGCATACAGAAGCTAACACTAAACAATTACTTACAAAGAATAATGACATGAATAAATCTATTATATGAAAAAACAGATATAGTTTATACATAAGGCCTGATTATAATAGTGGTAAAATAAAAGTACAGAAGTATATTTTAAAGAAACTCTCATACATGTACAGGATAATGTATTTGAGAGCACCCACACAGCATCATTTGTAATATATGCTACCTAAATGTGCATTTGCAGAATGACAGAGTATGACTATCCAATGAAAAGCTGCCTTTCTTTTTGTTGTTGTGCTGTTTGTTTGTTTCCGAGTAGGGTCTCACTCTAATGCAGGCTGACCTGGAATTCACTATGTAGTCTCAGGGTGGCCTTGAACTCACGACAATCCTACCTCTGCCTCCTGAGTGCTAGGATTCAAGGCGTGTGCCATCATGCCCGGCCAAAAGTTGACTTTCTAACTCCTTTTAAGATAGATATATTTTAAAAACATAATGTTGAAAAGTAAAAGCAAACAGCATGATGCTATAAACAGGTTGATACAATTTACAATGTTTAAAAATATGCAAAATACTGTATTTTATACATATGATATGTAGTAGAAATAGGAAATCATTATGGGCCTACAAATCCTGCATTTTATGATAGCAATTAGATTCAAGAGAAGGAAGAATGGGACTGGGCAAAGGTAAACATAAAGCAAGCACTTTACTCTTGAAATATTTCATATTTGATGTAAAATAAATACTGAAACTATAAATAAACTTCATGGTTTAAAAGTCCTACCTTTCAGTCATTATCACATTTGGGGACGCACACACACATGGCTTATTTTACACTGGCTGGCAGAGAGCAAAGTGGCCAGAACAGAAGGGAGAATGGAACACCTAATCAAGGACAGAAGGAAAAGAGGCAGGTCCAAGTACCCCACAGGAGAGTGTTCTAGGGAACTTTGGACCCCAGAAGGCGGGGAAGGGAAGTCCAAGCTTAATGCCAACGAGAGAGGATGATACTGAGAAGCAGAGAAAACTGAGAGAAGGAAACAAAAAGAAAAGAGAAACAGAAACAAAGGGAAAGGGACAGAAAGAGGGAGGAAGGTGTATGCAGCATAGGGAAAAAGAGACAAAAAACCAGCACACAAGATCAAAAAGAGGCCAAGGAGAAAGAGAGCCTTTCTCAAAGTTTTAAGCAGTTTTAGGGCTGGAAAGACGGCTCAGCAGTTAAAGGCACTTGCTTACAAAGCCCAATGGCCCATGTTCAATTCCCTGGTGCCCACATAAAACCAGATGTGTCTGTTTGTAGTGACAGGAGGCACACCCATATTCTCTCTTTCCATCCCTCTTTCTCTTAAATAAATCAACAAAATATTTATAGAGACACTTATTAAATTTAATAAATAACAAGCACATTTGTAGCCTAGTTTCTTTCTGTGTATTCTACAGACCAGCAACAACAATAATACCTTAGGATTGTTATAAATTTAGGATCTCAAGTGCCAAGAACCATCTTAGGATTACAGAATCAAAATCTATACTTCAACAAATTAATTAATGTTTGGGCAACAATGGCCTATAAAGCAGCAGCCAAGGATGAAAAGTAAGCTCAAAGAAAAACAGTTGATACTAGGGAGATGGCTCAGTAGGTATGAGTGCTTACCAAGCAAGTGTGAGGGACTGCCTACCTGAATCTGATTTCCTAGCACCCATGTAAAAAGCAGAAAAGGGACTGGAGAGATAACTTAGTAATTAAGGTGCTTACCAGCAAAGCCAAAGGACTCAGGTTTGATTACCCAGTACCCATATGAAACCAGATGTACAAGGTGGTCCATGTGTCTGGAGTTCGTTAGCAGTGGCTAGAGGTCCTGTCATGTCCATTTTCTCTGTCTCTTTTTCTCTCTCCCTCAAATAAGTACATAGGTTTAAAAAAATAAAGTAACAGCTGGGTGTAGGGCGCACGCCTTTAATCCCAGCACTTGGGAGGCAGAGGTAGGAGGATTGCCATGAGTTCAAGGCCACCCTGAGATGACAGAGTTAATTCCAGGTCTGCCTGAACCAGAGTGAGACCCTACCTCGAAAAACAAAAACAAAAAAACCAACCAACCAAAATAAAATAAAATAAAATAAAAAACTTTTGGGCTGGAGAGATGGCTTAGCAGTTAAGGTGCTTGGCTACAAAGCCTAAGGACCTATGTTTGATCTCTTTCCAGATCCCATGTAAGCCAGACACACAAAGGTGAGGCAAACACAAAGTCACATGTGCTCACTAGGTGGCGCAAGTATCTGGAGTTCGACTTCAATGGCTGAGGTCCTAGCATGCCAATTCTCTCTCTTAAAACAAAACAAAATAAAAAACAGAAACAAAAACAACCAAACAACAAAAAAAGCAGAGCGTAGCTGGGCATAGTGGTGCACGCCTTTAATCCCAGTGCTTGGGAGGCGAGGTAGGAGGATCACCATGAGTTCAAGGCCACCCTGAGACCACATAAAAATAAAAAAATAAAAAGCAGAGCATAGCCACACACATCTGTAATCCCAGTCCTGTCAGGACAGAGATTGGAAACACTGGAGCTCCTTGAACGGCAGCTCTAGGTTGAGGGAGTGACTTCATTTCAAGGAAATACACAGATGAGCAATAGAGGAGGACACCCAGAATTCTTTTCTGGCCTTTGCACATGTGGTGTATCTGCACACAATGTTACACACAGAACCCATACTCTATACATACATACACTGAAAAAAAATCCCATCTAGTAAATCAAAATAGCCTTTACATTTATAGTCAACTAAGCAGATGATAGGGAAGAGCAACACTAAAAAAACAATGATGTATTCAATGAAGAAACCAAAATAGCTATCTCACCTGATGACATTTACAAGGTGAAGCACTACAAAAGCCTATTTAAAAATATTTAGATTTACTAAATTTGCATAGTCTTTAAAAGCACCATATATCTTTGCAAACTTAGACCACTTTACTATACTCTCAGGAAGCCTTTCTCTTTTATTTCCTCCTAGCTAGGGCTTGTATGCTGTTAAGACTTTTAAACTGACAACTATAGATCTTTTGAGCTCAGGCACTGTAACTGCTGGGATTACAAAGATAAATAGATACAGCTCCTACTCTCCACAAACTCTGCCTGAAAGGGAAAGAGATCAATTAATAAACAATTTCAAATAATTAGTATAAAAAACATAATATCCTTGTTTCAGCTACAATTATAACTAACTTTATAATATATACTGCATGGCTCCCTCAATAGACAGGGAAGTTCCAGAAAATGCTCACATTTAGCACGGGAAAAACTCACATGTGTCCTGAATGTTCATGTTATGAGTAGGAACCTCATTTAGCATAACCTTGCCAAAATGGGCAAATTGCCCAGAAGACACCTGAACTAATTCTTAAGAAAGTAAGGAAGGTTAACAAACAAAAACATGCTGGAAAGCATGTTGGATGCAGAAAGCACAGCAAAGGCCCCAAAATAAGAAAGCAGCAAACTTGAGCCAGAGAGAGAGCACAGCTGGTGAAGTGCTTGTCTTTCAAGCAAAAGACCTGAATTCAATCTGTAGTACCTACATTAAAAAAAAAAAAAAAAAATCTCAAAAAAACAAAAAAATTAGCCAGGCATGGTGGCACATACCTTTAATCCCAGCACTGGGGAAGCTGAGGCAGGAAGAGAGCCATGAGTTTAAGGCTAACCTGAGCTATAGAGTTCCAGCTTAGATTGAGCTACTGAGACCCTACTAAAAAAGAAAAAAAAAAAAAAAAAAAAAAAATGAAACCAGCAAACTGGCCTTACTGGAACATTAAGTGCAAGAGGAGAATAGTAGGAAATAAGGCTCAGGAAGGTGAGGGTTAATTGGTTAATTGATCATGAAAGATAAAGAGCTTGAAATTACTTTTTGTAAGGAATGGCAGTTCCAGAAGGACCTATGGAGACGAAAATACCTACTGTGAACACTTTTAAGGCAGCACAGTGTAGTTCAGGGAAAGGCTGATTACTGATGCCACGGAAGAGCTCCAGAGAGTCCCGGGATAAAGAGGAAAACCAGGATTCTGTCATCCTCAGGAGGTCATCAGTCTGCTGCTCAGGCTGTAGGACAGAAAAGGATAATCTCATGACAATGTCAGGGTATTTAAGAAGAGCATGCATCCTAAGTCAAACACCCAGGTTTAATTATACCTACATTACCCATGCTTATCAAAGCACTCTTCACAATAGACAAGTAATGGTATCGGCCAAGGTGCTCATCAGTAGGTGAATGGATAAAGAGAGTATAACATATACACACAATGGAGTCATATTCAGCCATAAAGAAAAACAAAAATCATGTTGTTTGAAGAATGGATAGAATGGGAGATCACCAATAAGCAAAACAAGCCAGAATCAGGAGGCGGGGTAATAAGACAGGGTATGAGGGGAGTGTCTATGATCCAAGTATGCTACATACATACATGAAAATAACACAATGAAGCCTATTATTTTGTACAGCTAATGTATGCTAATAAAAATTGAAGCCAAGCATGATGGTGCACGCCTTTAATCCCAGCATTTGGGAGGCAGAGGTTTTAAAAAAAAAAAAAGAACAGGTTTAAATGGCACTCAGCAATTTACCTGCTATGTGATTTTTCTTAGTTAAATCTGCAACACTCACCCCCAAACCCAGGGTAGAACTTTTCTATTTTTGTTGGCAGAAGTTAAGCAATCTGTAGGGTCTCTTTAGTTCTACTTCCCTATGATTGTATTTTAACTTAGATGTCACTAGTCATACGAGGGTTATCTTCTTTGTAAAACTAAAAAACATACCATTTACTTAGTCAACATTTATATTAACTTGTTTTATGCTGACTTTCTCCCAAACATTTCCCATGGTGACTCATTAACTTCACCATCTACTTACTGGTAAATACAGGAGAGATGAAACTGCATCCAAACACCTAATCTTTAGCTCTGTGGATGCATTCTTTGCTTGATGTCCTATTCTCATGAGCAGGCGTTCAAAGCGTGTTCCTTTGAAGAATAACAGCAATATTTTTTTGTAAGTGGTAAAATATACATGGGATAAAACCATTCTCTTTTTGTATTTTTTTGAGGTAGGGTCTAACTCTAGCCCTGGCTGACCTTGAATTCACTATGTAATTTTCAGTGGCCTCAAACTCATGGAGATCTTACTTTTGACGCCTGTGCTGGGATTAAAGGCATGCACCACCATGCCCAGCATCTTAAAAACACAACTCACTGTCATTAAGCACACCCATTTATGCAACCACCACCTCTACCCCTCTGCAGAACTGTTCTAACAACCCAGACTGAAACTCTGTAGCCATTATACAGTAATCCCCATTCTCCTTATTCTCTTCAGGCCCTGGATTTTGTTTCTATGGATGACTATGCTACATGCCCCAAACATCTCATAAGTGGAATAACACAGTAGCTGTCTTCAATGCCTGGCTTGTTTAAATTGAAATAGTATCTTCAAACTTCCTTTTTTTAGGGGGGGAGGGTTTCGAGGTAGGGTCTCACTTTAGCTCAGGCTGACCTGGAATTCTCTATGTAGTATCAGGGTGACCTCGAACTCACGGTGATCCTCCTACTTCTGCCTCCCGAGTGCTGGGATTAAAGGCGTGCGCCATCACACCGGGCTTTCAAACTTCCTTTGTACTGTAGCATGTGTCACCATTCTCTTACTGTTACAAAGCAAGATTCTATTGTATATAGATATTGTTATCTTATTCATTTACCCATCAGGGAGCCTGGGGTAGTTTCTACTTTAATAATGTTTTTATGAAGAGGGTGTACAAACAACTGCTGAAGTCTTTGTTTTTAGGACTTTTAAGTTTAGCACATTCCCAGAGTGGAACTGCTAAACAAAATAATTTTTATGGAACTTTGATAAAAAATTGCACAATTTCACATTCCTATGAAAAATACAAGATTTATGGCTAGAATTGGCTTAGCAGTTAAGGTGTTTGCCTGCAAAGCCAAAGGACCCAGGTTCTATTCCACAGGACCCCTGTAAGCCAGATGCACAAGGTGGCACATGTGTCTGGAGTTTGTTTACAGTTGCTGAAGGCCCTGGTGTGCCCATTCTCTCTCTCTCTTTCTCTCTAATAAAATAGAATAAAGAAAAACGTGAGATTTTATTTCAACACCCTAAGTTTAATTTAACACTTAAATAATGGCTACTCTAATGTGTATGAAGTGAAAAATGTAATTCTTAAAAGATATTTTATTTATTTATTTATTTATGAGAGGAAAAGACAGAGTAGATATTACGATGTTATAAGACTGGTATCAAAGGACCTGGATATGAGTAGCAGCTGCCCCAGTCTATATAATCTTAGAAAGATTTCTAACTTCTCTGAGTTGTAGCTACCTTATCTGAAAAAAATGAGAATGGGGCTGGAGAGATGGCTTAAGTGATTAAGGCACTTGCCTGCAAAGCCTAAGGACCAAGGTTCAACTCCCCAGAACCCACATAAGCCAGATGCACATGGTGGCACATACATCTGGGAGTTCATTTTGCAGTGGCTAAAGGCCACTGTGCACCCATTGTCTCTCTCCCTCTCTCTGCAACAAATAAATAAGTATTTTTTAAAAATAGGAATAACAATGGATATTCTATGAAGGACTATATATGGGTTATAAGTAAAACCACTTAAAAAAGTACATATAGGACTGGGGAGATGGCATAGCAGTTGAGACACTTGCCTGTGAAACCTAAGGACCAAGGTTTGATTCCCCACTATCCATATAAGCCAGATCCACAAGATGGTACATGCATCTAGACTCCGTATGCAGTGGCTAGAGGCCTTGGAGTGCCCATTCTCTCTATCTGCACCTCTCTCTTTCTCTTAAATAAACAAGATAGGGCTGGAAAGATGGCTTAATGGTTAAGGCACTTGCCTGAAAGCCAAAGGATCCAGGTTCAATTCCCCAGATCCCATGTTAGCCAGATGCACAAGGGGACACACGCATCTGGAATTTGTCTCCAGTGGCTAGAGGCCCTGGCATCCCCATTCTCTCTTTCTCTCTCTCCCCCTCTTTGTCTGTCAAATAAATAAATGAAAAAAAATATTTTTTAAAATAAACAAAATGTATTTTAAAATATCAAAAAAGTACATAAATGTCACATAACATATACTTCATAAGGGTTTTCAAAATAGTGCCATATTATTTTGGGGGTTGTAGAATTTGTACTGGGGTACAACATTCATGGATATATCATAAACATCTTTAAAATCTTGTTATAAAATTTTGTATCTTTTCTGGCATTCAATATGCAAATAATCTCAGGAAATATTCAAAAGCCTGAAAAAAGTAACTGTTGCGCCTTTTAATAAATGAGGAAAATGAGGCTGAGAGACGTGGCATAAACAGAAACTCAAAAAGCTACTGTCAGTACTGAAAGTAGTGCACAAGAGTCTGCATAGCCTAAAAACTAATCAAGGGAAATGTAGAAGTAAAACAATGTTTTATCCTCGTTAGTTGATAGAACCTAAACAGCGAGAAGTAAAAGCACACAAAGGTTTTTAGTAATAACTGTGAGACTTTGAGAGATGAGTCCATAGTCATGGATAAGATCTCCACCCATAAAATGTAATTTCTACAACAGAATTAATTCACCCGTAAACTAACCTAAGCACTGAATCCTGGCCTCAAACTAAAGTACATCAAGAAAGAGTCAAGACAAAGCATACCGACCTGCTTTTTGTAAAACCTGTTTTCCTTCAACACTGGATCCCAGGACTCCAACAGTGTCTACAGCTACACCAATCATGGTGGGGTCCTGACTTTCGGTCATTTCAAACACTTTTTCCAGAAAGACAGGGTAGCGCTCACAGATTTGTTGAGGACTATCCATAACAGCCAAGTTCCCAAAAAACTTCACAAATCCTAAAGATACAACAGTATTTTTTAACACAGGAGAAATCAAATTGTTTTCATAGGAAGAGTAATAAATTACAGGTTAGAACGGGAAACAGACTAGAATAGGATGTGGACATTAGAGAGCACAAAGATACTGGAGCACATTTTTTAAACATAGTTTTTATAATAAAAGATGAAAACAAAAATTTTAATTTTTATTTATTTATTTGAGAGTGACAAACAAATAGAAAGAGGCAGATAGAGAATGGGCATGCCAGGGCCTCTGGCCACTGCAAAAGAACTCCAGATACATGAGCCACTTTGTGCATCTGGTTTATGTGGGCCCTGGGGAATCAAGCCTTGAACTGGGGTCCTTAGGCTTCATAGACAAGCGTTTAACCACTAAGCCATCTCTCCAGCCCGGATGTAAATTTTTCTCAAATGCCTCTTTGGCTTCTAATGGGATGCCATGCTTTTGTACTTTATTCTGGTCATTCAGTGTTTATTGATTTGCACATCAGTGCTACTTAATTGTGATTCATGATTCTTTTAATGTACTGTTGAATATGATGGCTGTGGGTATCTGTGAACAGGAATCAGTTCTAAGGACAATAATCCTTATCCTTCACAAGTTAATATACTTCAGAATCAAAATTCATACTCTTACCTGGCAAATAGAAGCCGGAGAAAGGGTCCGAGTCTGCTCCAACAATTATATTGGAAACTTGGTCAATTACTCCTTCTTGAGCGAGGTATTGCCGTCCATGCTGGGTACATGCCAGTGACGTCACCATTTCTATACAGGTGGATCTAAAATAAAAAAGGAAAAAAATAAGAGTTTGCATATGATCTGCACCCTTTTATAATTGTCTTTGTATGGGATGTATTTGATTTGATTCTGCATACCACATCTGAAATGTCCATAATCTTAGGTCTCCTTTTCAGATGAAGACAAAAGAGCAAGTTTAAGCATCTTATTGGCAATCACATTTATTATTACAAGGTAAACTTCAGAATCAAATCCTGCCCTTCTTATTGGAAACCCATTATTATTTCTACAGCAAACACAACTGTTTCCAAACAGAATTTTCTGAGGTTTTGTTTTATTCTGCAATGTCAAACATACACAAAGGCAAAAGTAGCACAATAAGGCACCATGCATCCATAACCCTATTTTTTCCCCTTCTTTACTTTCTTCTATTATCGTCAGTCTCCGCATCAAGATACAAAGCAACAATAGCAGGTTTCTTCTTAAAGCTTTGTAAGCATTAAATATCTTTCCACATTTTAATTTTACAAAGAAAAAAACCAAAACTCAAGTTATTTGAAGTCTGAACTTACTTCCATAATTAGCTGAGCTATGTAAAAGTTAATGGATTTATTCTTCCTGCTGCATAAACAGGTCTTGTCCCTAGAAAGATTGCTTTGAAAAGTGTGCTACAAAAATGGATGTCTCGGGCTGCAGAGATGGCTTAGCAGTTAAGCACTTGCCTCTGAAGCCTAAGGACCCCGGTTCGAGGCTCAATTCCCCAGGACCCACGTTAGCCAGATGCACAAGGGGGCACACACATGTGGAGTTCGTTTGCAGTGGTTGGAGGCCCTAGCACACTCTTTTTCTCTCACACACACATAAATAAATAAGTCCAACACACTTTCATGATTAAAATAAATTTTTTTTTTAAATGGATGGCTTGCCGGGCATGGTGGTGCAAACCTTTAATCCCAGTACTTGGGAGGCAGAGGTAGGAGTATCATACTGAGTTTGAGGCCATTCTGAGATGGCTTGTTATAAGCCAGGTTACAAAGTAAGGAAAGGGGCAACAGAGGGATACTTTCTTCAAGGAAAAAAAAAACAAAACAACCAAATATAGTGTATGAAGAGACATGGGCTATGATTTCCCTCCCCCCCCCCCCAAATGTTTGGAGCGGCTAACATCTCAATGTAAGTGAGCTCTAGAATCGTGTCTGTGGAGGACCAGTAATTGCCTTGTTGGGACAGTAAGTGCTGAGAAGGGGGATGGCTGTGTTGATTATTCACACCTTCCTCAGGCAAGGAATGAAAATGGAAAGTTCATTGACCAGTGGCTGTGAAAGTGAGCTGAAGCTTCACTGGTACTGAATTCTCTAGCTTCTTCTAGAAACAAACAACTCAGACTTTTCCTCTTGCTTCAGCAAAGAGGTTATTTTTGTTCCAGAAATTAGAACTTGATTATAAATATTCCAGAATAGAAACTGATTTTGTGTGAAGACTGTATGAAACTTTTAGAACTATATATAGGATAGGCTTATGATAACGTATTTCACTCTCCAATGCTGCAAGTTAGATCTAACAAAGGAAATCTAAATTGTCAATAAATGGTCTCCGAAGGGAAAATAATTCCATCTTAACAATTTGGCAAAGAGCAGAGTCACTACCATAAATGGAGATTTTATATAAGAAATATGTATTGATGCTTTTAGAAAATGTAATTTTCATACTGGAAAAAAAAAAACATACTCAATACTTTATGCTCACTGTTAGAAATTAAAGTACCTCTTGACATAGGATAAGTGGCATGATTATCATAAAACCAAGCTCAAGTATTGTTCAATTTAATTCCAGGAGAACCAATTAAAGAGCTTCAAAATCCAAGGACAGACTGGTCCTAAAGCATTTCTTCCTCTGTCCTTTCTTCACCTTGCTCCTTCTCTTTCCTGCACTTGCAGTCCTCTTTCTTAGAGGCTTCATCTCAGCTTTTTTTTCCTCTTTGATTCTTAAGCTTTTCTATACTGACTGGTTCAGTTTCTGTTTCTCCCTTCATTTTCTTTCTTTGGATGCTCTTTTGTTTGTTTAAATCTACTTCCTCAGAACTTCTTTTTCTTTCATGCTTGGGCCATTCTTTCTCAGTTTTTCCCGTCTTAGTCTAGGTGCCTTTTTATCTTTTTCCCTCCTCTGGTTTTATGAGGCAGGGTCTCACACTAGCCCAGGCTGACCTGGAATTCACTCTGTAGTCTCAGAATGGCCTTGAACTTTTAGAGCTCCTATCTCTGTCTCCCAAGTGCTGGGATTAAAGGTGTGCGCCACCATGCCCAGCCCTTTTCCTTTTTTTTTTTTTTTAATTTTTAAAAAATTATTTATTTATTTATTTGAGAGCGACAGACACAGAGAGAAAGACAGATAGAAGGAGAGAGAGAGAATGGGCGCGCCAGGGCTTCCAGCCTCTGCAAACGAACTCCAGACGCGTGCGCCCCCTTGTGCATCTGGCTAACGTGGGACCTGGGGAACCGAGCCTTGAACCAGGGTCCTTAGGCTTCACAGGCAAGCACTTAACCGCTAAGCCATCTCTCCAGCCCCCTTTTCCTTTTTTGATACATGTTTATGACTAGCTTGAGAATCAGTGGCGCTATAACCTGAGTAGAGGTGTTTGTGAACTCCAAACTCTATGCTGCATGAGCCACAATTGTATTCTTGCTGACTAAAGTTCAGGGGCATTGGTTTTTCTGAGAAACAGTCCCTGGTAAACTGACAGTAGCCCAGAGTCTTGTCTCAGCTTGCTGTCACGAGCTGGGAACTAGTTCTCTACTTTTTGTGAAATACTGCATGATCTTGGAGATAGGTCTGGATGGTTCCACATGAAAATCTTGGGTCTAACATTCTATACCTGGGTCTGGAATCAACCTCTTCTCTGTACCCATTTCTTAAACAGTCCTCTCTCATTCTTCTGAAAGAAGTCTCTGCCTCTAGGCATCTGGCTTTCTGTACTTCAATGTAATTTTCAAGTTCATCTTGGACTTGTTTGAATGGTTCATTAGGTTGATAAAAAGGGATTTTCTTCTTTGAGGCAGCGGCGGGCATCTACAATTATCATCTGCCCCCTCCCCGCCAATGCTGCCAGCTGGCCAGGAAAGAGGCTGCAGTGGAGGCAGCAGCGAGCAGGTGGGTTGGGGAAGGACAGAAGTTATTTGTTAAAAGCACCTGGGAAGGTCCCTCTCCACCCCTCAGGTGGGAAAGCTCAGAGGAGGGAGTCACTAGTTCAGCCACCGTCTGGCCCATAATGGAATTCCTGAATGTTGGAAACACCATAGAAGTGAACAAAATCTGCTGCTACCACCAGGATGAGGAAAATCTGATGAGAACAGAGCTATGTGTCAAATTTTCCAGGACAGAAGTGTTCAGGAATGCAAGCAGCAGCATATAGACCAGCTCTAGTGATGTACATCACAGCCCAAGGAAGAACCTGTCCATCTGGCCCACTGTGGAGGCCCTGACAAAGCCCACAGCAACAGTAACGTGCATGGAAGGCACAGCACCGCTCAAGCCAAGTCCCAGAAACACTCCTGCTCTTGTCTGCTGGTGCTTAAGAGTGGAAAACTGGTCCCACTGTGCCACAATGATGGCAGAAATGCCCAAAACACACAATGGTGAGGTAGATGAATCTAAGGTTTGGGGAGCAGTAGAAGTAATTATAGAGCCAGAGGATAAAAATCCCCATAATGAGTACAGCAATCTCTGAATAGTCCAATTTGGAAAAAGTCCAGGCAACTTTGAATGACAATACACAGTGTGGAAGAGTCTGGAGAATCAGAGGCAGAGCACTGCACCCAAGAACAACATTCCCAAAACCACCTTCTCCTGCAGAGAAGCTATGAAGTACATATTTGGTCTGAGCATGGTCAATATTCTCAAATACATTAACAGAACAAAACCAAGCAGATGGGTCCAGATATTGCCAGTTTCTGTGTGAATGTGGAAAATAGTCTTGAAGCAAGTTTTAAGAGAGGACATAGGTGGTCTATGGCCATGAAGCAGGTACTGTCTTTCAGACAGTCAGGAAGTACATCACATGGGACAACCCTCTAACCTCGCTCCCAGATCTTATACACAAACTCCTCCATCCACTCCATAGCACGGTGGGCCTGCAGGGAAGGTGTCAGTACGCGCACCTCCTCTTCTTCCTGGGGCACTGGGCAGCTTTGCTCTTCTTCATGGTGTTGGCAGTTCCTCGCTGGCCCTTCTCCTCCAGCAGTTCAGCCAGTCAGTTTCCCTATTATGGCCAGAAGCTCCAGTGCCCTGTGCCACCACAGATGCTCTGTGGGACGACATCTGGCTAGTACCTCAGTACCCTACGGCTTCAGATTGGGAAAAGAGTGGGGTCTCCCAGGCTCAAGGGCAGATTTTCCTGTGGTGATGGATAGGGTGGGTGCGATGCCTTGCAGGGAGACTGCAGACCCCACAGCTACATTCTGTGGTGCTGGAGGTGGCTGCACCCAAGCAGTGCCCAATCCTCAGTGGTCGCCCAGCACCAGAAGGGGTGTGCGGCCGCATCCACATCGCCTCCTTCACACTCCCATAACCTATTTTTATAGTAATCACAAATTTGATGTGGGTGTGATGGCACACACCTTTAATCTCAACACTCAGGAGGCAGAGGTAGGAGGATCGTTTTAAGTTCAAGGCCACCCTGTGACTACACAGTGAATTCCAGATCAGCCTGGGCTAGAGTGAGATACTACCTCAAAAACAAAAACAAAAACGAACAAACAAAAGTTTTGAGGGGTATGAAGAGATGGCTCAGCAGATAAGGCACTTCTCTACAAAGCCAAAGGACCTAGCATCAATTCCCCAGTACCCATGTAAAGCCAGATGTACAAGATGGTGCATGCATTTGGAGTTTGTTTGCAGTTGCTAGAGGCCCTGGTGCCACCCCATCCCCGCCTCCTACTCTCAAATAAGTATTAAAAAAAAGTTTGAGGGGCTTGGGAGATGGTCAGCATGTTAAAGGTACTTGCTTGTAAAGCTTGGTGGTCATGGTTCAATCTCCTCTTCACCCACATAAAAGTCAAATGCAAAAAGTGGCACATGCATCTGGTATTCATTTGCAGCACTCTTAAGATCCTGGCATGCAGGGGTGCATACCCACACATGCATATAAAATCCTAACATCAAATCATGATCAAATATCTACAAACAGCATTTTGAAGTTGTTACTAAAGCTTATTATCTTACCACCTGCAAATTCGGCTATGTCAGCAATAGATTCAGATATTCAAATGCTTTGAAGCAATGTAACTAGTGAATGACTTACATGTAACAACTGTAACACTATTATAATGGCAGAAGCAGGAAAAAGGTGCTCAGCAGTGAGGATGTAGTAAGTGCAGTAAGAAAACACTGGGCTAATAGTAAGAATCTAGAAAATAGAAAAACAGGGAGCACCAAGAAACTGGAATATCATTCATTTGAGGAGGTATATCAGCTACTACTAAGTTTCTATGGTTAATTTGCTTAATCCTATTTTCTTTTCAGAGTTGTTACTGGTCTGAGAGATAGAAAACTGAGGTATGCTGGGCATGGTGGTGCACACCTCTAATCCCAGCGCTTTTGGGAAGCAGAGGTAGGAGGATCACTGTGAGTTCAGGATCACAGTGCATTAGACACCACCCTGAGACTACAGAGAATTCCAGGTCAACCTGGGCTACAGTGAGACTCTACCTAGAAAAACCAAAAGCAAATAAATAAAATAAGAATAAACAAAACTGAAGTGTAGTCAGACCTGGGGACATGAGCCTGTAATCTCAGTTAATCAAGAAGCTAAGGCAGGAAGATTGCAAATTCAAGCCCTGCCTTGGCTAGAGTTCAAGGCCAGCATAGGCAACTTGGTTGTGAGAGATAATCTCAAAATAAGTAGCAAGGGGTATGGTAAAACAGTTCAGTGGTAGGGTTTTTGCCTAAAACATCTGGGTTCAATCCTTGGTGTTGTCCCAAACAAACAAAATCAGACACTGAGGTATAGAAAGGCTATACTGGTCTGTCCAAGGTCAAACAGCTAGTGAGTAGAAGAGCAGTATGCAAGCTCAAGACTTTTTTAAAGCCCATATTTTAAAATACATTTTATTTATTTATTTATTTGACAGGGAAAGAGAGAGAGAGCGAGGGAGAGGGAGAGAATGGGTGTGCCAGGGCCTCCAGCCAATGCAAACGAATTCCAGATGCATGTGCCCCCTTGTGCATCTGGCTAACGTGGGTCCTGGGGAATTGAACCTCTGTCCTTTGGCTTTGCAGGCAAATGCCTAAACCACTAAGCCATCCCTCCAGCACCATATTTTTTTCTATCATGTCACAGAGCTGTTATTTGACAATGTCCAAAGAATCTACTTGAAAAATGCTAAGTCATTCAAACTGCCAGGTATCATGCCATTACAACTGTTCAAGAGTAGAATTTATCAGGGACAGAGAATATAGCCACTTAAAGATAGCTAAACTGTCTTACAGGGCTTTGCTAACATGGTAACATATACAATGACATATTTTCTAAAAGCCCTTCCTAAAGACACATGTCAGTCATTAAATTGCAATCTACATTTTCCTAGCAAAAATCATGCTACGTCCCCAAGTTGTTTCCTGACCCTCTGGAAGAAGACATTTTACTCTATGCCCTCTCAATCAACACACCTGACCAGCACATCGTCACCAGTCAGCTCCCTTAAGAGCTGGGTCACCAAACCACTCGTGGTACAGTAGTTCAAAGATTCTGATGACACAGAAGAGATCTTCACAATCAGCTGAAAGAAAACAACAGAACAGAAAAGGAAAAAGGGTAAAAACAGTCTCAAACCTATTAGATCTCATTGTAAGTTAAATGCATAACTGTGGACTACATGTAACTGAATCCTTAAGATCTATCATTTGCCTCTAGGAAAACTTTACACAACAAATTATTCCATTTGAATCTATCTACTTTAAAGAAATCAATAATTACAGCATAAAAGCTTACATTAGTACCAGCAACCATAAAAACCATTCATTCAGACTGGGCTTATAGCTGAGTAATAGAACACATTCCTAGCACACACCAAAAAAAAAAAAAAAAAATCATTCATGTATCTGTCAGTACCTCTTCAATTGACAAGTATGTCTTGAAGGCTTATTAAAGAACATAGGTGGTAGAATCAGGTAGGGGTTTGTGTGTGCATACATGTATCTGGTATATATCTTTATAGTATATGCATGTGTGTGCAGATGTGCATACCTGGTGCACACAACTGTGAAGGCCAGAGCAGAATGTTAGGGGTCCTCCACTGCATTTCTGTTTGTTTCCTCAAGTCTCTTACTGAACCTGGAGCTGCTGATTTTTGGTTAGACTAGCTGACCAGCAAGCCCCAGTGATTCTCCAGTCTCTGTTCCCCAACAGGACTGGGGTTACAGCATTTGTGGCCATGTCCAGTCATTTATGTGGATGCTAGGGAATCAAACATGGGATGAAATACGGCCTTCATGGTTGCACAGAAAGCATTCTTTTTTTAAAAAAATTTTATTAGCATTTTCCATGATTATAAAAAAAATATCCCATGGTAATTCCCTCCCTCCCACCCCCACACTTTCCCCTAGAAAGCATTCTTAACTGCTAAGCTATCTCCTCAGCCCCCAAGCAACAGATTTTTAAAAGACCACTCTTACATATGATACAAAACATCATAGTATACATGATAAATACGTATAATTTTTATCTATCAATTACTTTAAAAACAAGCCATCATGAGCACAAGTAAGATACAGTGATGGTTAATACTGTGTGTCAGTGGACATCTATCTAGGGTCACTCAGGAGAAGGCCTATGGGCGTTTCTGTGAGGGTCTCTAGACTGGGGAGAGGTAGAAGATGGACAGCACCAGCACTCACTGCTTTCTGCGTCCTGACTGTGGACGCAGTGTGAGCAGCCACTTCTCACTTCAGCTAATTACTCCTTCAAAAATAAGATTAACTACTACACATAATAAATAGGATACTGTAAGTGTTTTAAGACTGTACCACACACTAGACTGGGAACACATTCCTGTATCACCAGTACTTTATATATACGTATGGACTAACTAAGATTACACACCTGATAAATACATGTAAAATGAGCCATCTTGCCTTCCTAGTAAATTTACTACTTTTTTTTGGTAAGCATAATAAGAAAGTATGGTTTTAGGGCTGGAGAGATGGCTTTGTGGTTAAGGCACTTGCCTGTGAAGCCTAAGGACTCAGGTTCAATTCCCTAGCACATAAGCCAGATGCACAAGGTGGTGCATGCATCTGGAGTTTACAGTAGCTAGAGGCCCAGGTGTGCCCATTCTCTCTCTCAAAAAACTTTTTTTGAGGTAGGGTTCTATTCTAGTTCAGGCTCACCTGAATTCATTACGTAGTCTCAGGATGGCCTTGAACTCATGGAGATCCTCCTACCTCTGCCTCCCGAGTGCTAGGATTAAAGGCGTGCACCATCACGCCTGGCTCTCTCATATTTTTTTAAAAAGAAATATGGTTTTAGGGAATGAGGAGATGGCTCAGTAGTTAAAGGTGCTTGCTTGAAAACCTGATGGCCTGGGTTTGATTCCCCAGTACCCATGTAAAGTCAGAGGCACAAAATGGTGGTACATGCATCTCGAGTTTGTTTGCAATGACAATAGGCCCCAGTGCACCCATGTTCTCATTCTCTCATTCAAATAAATTTTTAAAAAAGTTAAAACATAAGCATGGCTTTAGTCTTACCTCATACACTCTGTATCGAACAATGTCATTTGTTTTCATTACATTTTTCAAATCATCCAGCAAATTGCTTTCAAATAAAGCCTCCAGTCCAGCTTGGGTGAGTGAGATCCTTGACAGGGATTTGATAGCCTTATAAAGAAAGAGATTATTTCTTAAGTCATAAAGATACAGACTATTGGGCATGGGAGATGGCTCAGTGGTTAAAGGTGCTTGCCTGCAAAGCCTGCCAGTCAGCCCAGGTTCAATTCCCCAGCACCTGCATAAAGCTGGACGTCAGATGATACATGTGTCTGACAGTTTGTTTGCAGTGACAAGAGATACTATGTAGACTATGTACATCTATTTCCCAAGACTGAAGTGAAAATGAATTCATAAAATGCACAAACCTGGGCTGGAGAGATGCTTACCTGCAAAGCCAAAGGACCCAGGTTCCATTCCCCATGACCCATGTAAACATGTGCACAAGGTGGCACATGCACCTGGAGTTCACTTGCATGTCTGAAGGTTTTGGTGCACCTATTCAACCTCTCTATTTCTCTCTCTCAAATAAATATATTTTTAAATGCACAAACCCAACTGAGTAGTGTCACTGCATTTCAGCTCTTGCTATACTTAAGTGGAAAAGATCAAACAACCCAATGAAAATCTGATAGATGATGTAGATATGTCTCTTAGGAGCTTACTACTATTTGATAACATCTATACTAGATTAGATTCAATTCCACTTCAATTCTCATTATTTCATGTCCTGTCAGACTGGAAGCAGTAACCTAAGAGTTAAAGCTTGTCTCAATGAAAATTTCTTCCATAAAGACTTTTCTTCAAAATAGCAACTTTAATTCACTCATTAAATACTTGTACCTACCAACCATCCTTTCTAACACCTCTCTTAATTCAAAAGGCCTTTTCTGACTCAGTGCATGTAGCAGACAGCTTTGGGTTTGCTGAGATGAACTTCCAGACCAGGTAAAGTTATGGAGAAAGGGATTTTTATTGAAGCTTACAGACCCAGGGGAAGTTCCATGATGGCAGAAGAAGCTGGCCTACTTTCACAGAACCAAGTAGACAGAGAGAAGCACAAGCCAAAAGCCACACAGCACAGCACAGCACACTTCAGGAACTCCAGCTAGGCACACATTAGATTGAAATCTGAAACCCACCACCACACCTTAAGATCCGCCCATTGACACCAACTCCAGCCAGGTGGCTGCAGATGCAAACTACAAACTAAAAAAAAAAAAAAAGAATGTATTGGGGGCCATCTATTCAAACCACCATAGGGATTCAATGTCTGTGTGTTTAACTGACAGTTTTAACTTACCGCTTCAGCTACAGATAAATTTTCTCCACCAATGCAATAAACAATCTGTTTTAATAGTTCAGCATTATTCAGAATCTCAGGAACAGCCTCAGAATTCTCAACAATTCTTCCAATCTGAAGGAAAAAGAAAAAAACAGACACTCTTCCAAGGTACCACAAAATGGAAGCACATGATATCCAAATTTCCCTGGTGTCCAGAATTCACAATGACCCAAATTTATTGAAGTCAATAACACAGTACAGTCACACCTTTAAGTGGAAAGAAACAAAGAATGGATAAAGAATAGAAACAGATAAGTGAATACAATATATATCCTAGTATGTCAACTTTTAATTGTGTTAATCTTGGACAAATTTAGTGACTTCAATACTTAGCCATAAATCTACACTCAACTAGTATGATGTTTTGGACACCAGGGTAAGAGTTACTATTTTAATTTGTTGCCTTATTGAACATTATAATTGCACTAAGTTCATGCCACTACAAAAGGATCTAATATGGCAAAGTAGCTGTATGCATACCTGAAAATCATTTAAATAATCTTCTTTAGACTAAGAACTCCTTTAAGAAAATAGATTTACCTTGATAACTCCAATGACATATAGCACAATACCTGGCATGTCAATGGAATGCAGTCATCAATGGACAAGTAAATGAATGAGGTGCTTCTTATGAGTTAGTAAGATTTCATACCTGGGACAGAACGAGGATTTTTACAGAATCATCACGGTGAGTCAGTCCCTTCTGTAGGTCAACCCTGAGGTTTCTGGCCACATGAATTGGCTCCACAGCTTGGAGCAAACGCTCCAGAATGGATACACACAAAGTGGTCTGCTCCCTAAAGGAGATCACATAGATCTCATTAGTTCTTTTCCTGTAAGACTGGAAGCAACAACTAAAACAACCCAACACCTACAGCAGTTTCTACTCAGTCACTGAACACTTGTTATATGTCTATTATCTGCCATGCCTGTGTTGGGGCTACAAAGAAAAATAGGACATATTCTCCAGCTGCAGAGAGCTCCTTCTAATGAAAGATAGAAAAACAAAAGGTAGATGCTACAGTCTGTGGCCAGGAGCTATGGAAGCTTTTGAAAGTTTACAAAGAAGCCAGATGTGGTAGCACTCCTTTAATCCTGGCATTTAGGAGGCTGAGATAGAACTGCCATGAGTTCAAGGTCAGTCTGGGCTACAGAATGAATTCTAGGTCAGTCTGGGCTAGAGTTGAGACCCTGCTTCAAAAACATTTTTTTTTTTTTTTTTAAATAAGGAAGGCTGGGGAAATAGTTCAGCAGCTAAAGGCACATTCATGCAACCCTGGCTGCCATTCCAGTTTTCAATTCCCAAGCACCCAAGTAAGCCAAACCCAAAACATGGAAGGAGTATCAAGGCAGGTGTGGTGGCATATGCCTTTAATCCCACTACTCGGGAGGCTGAGGTAGGAGGATTACCATGAGTTGGAAGCTACCCTGAGACTACATAGTGAAGTCCAGGTCAGCCTGGGCAAGAATGAAACTCTATCTCAAAAAAAATAAAAAATAAATAAAAGTAATTTTAAAAAATGTTTTGTGCATCTGGCTTATATGGATCCTAGGGAATCGAACCTAGGTTATTTGGCTTTGCAGGAAAACGCCTTAACCACTAAGTCATCTGTCCAGCCCAAATAAAAATAATTAAGTTTACAATGTATAAGGAACATTTCTAAGGACTAACCCCTGAACTAAGTTTTAAGAAAAAAAAAGGAGTGATGTAAAAGAAAGGAATAGAAGCCGAGGGAGGAACAGCACATGAGAAAGCAGAGAGAAAATAGACTACTAGTACTTCAAATGAACCATACACACGAAGCCAGTCAGAACAAGAGAGGGGTAGAGAGAAGGCAAAAGGGTAAAATGAATGACAAGAACTGCAACTGAGAAAATGCACAGAAGCCAGATTCTAAGCTGTCTTTTTTCATGGCATCCTTGGAATTTAGGTTTTTTCCAGAGAAGCAATAGCAAGCAATAAAGTGATATTAGGCAGAGAAGTAACAAGAGAGGGGTAGAGAGAAGGCAAAAGGGTAAAATGAATGACAAGAACTGCAACTGAGAAAATGCACAGAAGCCAGATTCTCAGCTGTCTTTTTTCATGGCATCCTTAGAATTTAGGTTTTTTCCAGAGAAGCAATAGCAAGCAATAAAGTGATATTAGGCAGAGAAGTAACACACATGACATGTGGTTTAGATAGGTTATTTTTTTCTCATTTTGTTGTAGTACTGGGGATGAAACCCAGGACTAGCCATGCATTTTACCATTGAGCATCCCAGCCCACATTTGGTTTCTGCGAAGTAAATTAATTAATTAATTAAGAAAATTCTGTGGGGCTTGGGATATAATTCAGTGGTGCTACATATGCTTGGTATGTACAAAGTCCTAGGAACAATCCTTAGTGCCAAAAAAGGAAAGAGACCTGGAGAGATGTCTTAGTGATTAAGCGCTTGCCTGTGAAGCCTAAGGACCTTGGTTCGAGGCTCAATTCACCAGGACCCATGTAAGCCAGATGCACAAGGTGGTGCACGTGTCTGGAGTTCATTTGCAGTGGCTGGAGGCCCTGGTATGCCCATTCTCTCTCTCTCTCTCTGCCTCTTTCTCTCTCTGTCTGTTGCTCTCAAATAAATAAATAAAAATTAAATATATATTTAAAAAAATTTTTTTTTGTTGTTGTTGTTTATTTATTTGAGAGTGACAGAGAGACAAAGAGGCAGAGAGAGAGAGAATGGGTGCGCCAGGGCCTCCAGCCACTGCAAAGAAACTCCAGACACCTGCGCCCCCTTGTGCATCTGGCTAACATGGGTCCTGGGGAATTGAGCCTCGAACTGGGGTCCTTAGGCTTCACAGGCAAGCACTTAACCATCTCTCCAGCCCTAAATATTTTTTTTTTTTTAAAAGAATGAAAGATCAAAGGAAAGACATCCACTCTGCATCAGTGTCAGTGAAAAGGCAGTTAATGCATGTGAAAGGTGAAGTAGTAAGCCAGTAAAGTAGCAATAAAGATGAGAAAGGGGAGAAGATATGAGTTATAGGTAAAAAATAGGTGAAATAAGCTGGGTGTGGTGGTGCACACCTTTAATACCAGCACTCACGAGGCAGAGATAGGATCACTGAGAGTTTGAAGCCAGACTGACTAGAGAGTGAGGTCCAAGTCAGCCTGGGCAACAGTAAGACTCAACACCTCAAAAAAAAAAGTAAATTAACCAAACTTGATAACTACTAGTTACAGTTACAGGCCCTGTTTCAAGAACAATTTATTTTTCTTAAAAGGCTGTACAAATAAATGGGTCAATAGATTGCTAACAAAAGTATGTAAATATATTAGCTTAACTGTTTTAGACTGTGACCAAAGAATACAAATCAGCTGAATGTGCTGGTGCACACCTTTAATCCCAGCACTCAGGGGGCAGAGGTAGGAGGATCCCTGTGAGTTCGAGGCTAGTCTGAGACTACACAATGAATTCCAGGCAGCCTGGGCTAGAGTGAGACCCCACCTCAAAATAAAGAAAGAAAAGAAAAAAAACTAAAGAATGCAAATCAAAAACCTTAAAAATGGGCTGGAGAGATGGCTTAGCGGTTAAGTGCATGCCTGTGAAGCCTAAGGACCCCGGTTTGAGGCTCGGTTCCCCAGGTCCCACGTTAGCCAGATGCACAAGGGGGCGCACGTGTCTGGAGTTCGTTTGCAGAGGCTGGAAACCCTGGCGCGCCCATTCTCTCTCTCCCTCTATCTGTCTTTCTCTCTGTGTCTGTCGCTCTCAAATAAATAAATAAATAATTTAAAAAAACCTTAAAAATGAAAATGCTCTTTTAACTTAAAAAAGTCTATTTTACATAACTGAACCTAAGGGAACAATGTTTTTACATTAAAAAAATAATAAATGGGCTGGAGAAATGGCTTAGTGGTTGAGAGGCTTGCCTGCAAAGCCTAAGGACCCAGGTTCAGCTCCCCAGATCCCATGTAAGCCTGATGCACAAGGTGACACACGTGCACAAGGTTGTGCACATGCACAAAGTGGCACATGCTTCTGGAGATCAACTGCAGTGGGTAGAGTTAAAAGTACTCATACTACAATACAAATGCACATTAAGAATATTACACAGGGCTGGAGAAATGGCTTAGCGGTTAAGCACTTGCCTGTGAAGCCTAAGGATCCCGGTTCAAGGCTCAATTCCCCAGGACCCAAGTTAGCCAGATGCACAAGGAGGTGCACGCATCTGGAGTTTGTTTGCAGTGGCTGGAGGCCCTGGTGCGCCCATTCTCTTTCTCTCTGTGTCACTCTCAAATAAATAAATAAATAATATTACACTAAGAAGCCAGATGCAAAAGGTTTCTTTCTGATGATAATTCTACTTAAGTGAAACGTCCACAGCAAACAAACTAATACAGACAGAAAGTTGATTCTAACTGCCAGGGGGCCAAAGGGAGATGGAAAATGACTGCTTCTGATTTTTCAAATCATGATCAAGGCAGCTGTAGTGGTGCACAATCTAGCATTTGGGAAGCTAAAGTAGGAGGGTCACAGCATTTCCAGGACAGCCTGGGCTAGACAGAGACCCAGTCTCAAAAACAAAACAAAACAAATGCTATTAAAGCTAGGTTGAGTTGGTATGTGCCTACAATCCCAGCTATTTGGTAGGCTGAAGCAGGAGGGTGGCTTGAGCCCAGGAGATTAGGGCCAGCCTACACAACAGGAGACTGTTTCAAATTCATAACAATAACAACAATAATAAAAACAAAGTTTGGTCATATAAAGTTCACTCATTTTAACAATTTTTTTTTTGGTTTTTTTTTGAGGTAGGGTCTCACTTTAGCCCAGGCTGACCTGGAATTCACTATGGTGTCTCAGGGTGGCCTCGAACTCACAGCAATCCTCCTACCTCTGCCTCCCAGGTGCTGGGATTAAAGGCGTGCGCCACCACCCCCGGCTCATTTTAACAATTTTTAAGCTGGATTGGTGGCTTAGTGGTTAAGGTGCTTACCTGCAAAGCCAAAGGACCTAGGTTTGATTCCCCAGGACCCACGTTAAACCAGGTGCACATGGTGGCACACATGTCTGCAGCTTGTCTACAGTGGCTGGAGGCCCTGGCACACACAATCTATCTATCTTTCTCTCTCATAAATAAATAAAAATTTAATTTTTTTAAAAATTATGATTGCTAACAAATTTTAACATGTACAGTCCTGGGCTGGAGAGACAGCTCAACAGATAAGGCACTTGCCTATAAAGCCTAATGGCCCAACTTCAATTCCCCAGTATCCACAGAAAGCCAGATGCACAAACAGCACATGTATATGTAGTTTATTTGCAGTGGCAAAAGGCTCTGGCACACTCATTCTTTCTCTATCTCCCTCCCTTTCTGTGTTTGCAAATTAATAAATATTTTAATTATTTTCTGATATATTTTATGTATTTATTTTATTAGAGAGAGGGAGGGAGAGAATGGGCACGTCAGAACCTCTAGACACTGCAAATGAACTCCAGATGCATTCACCACCATGTACACCTGGCTTACGTGGGACCTGTGAATCGAACCTGGGTCCTTAGGCTTCACAGGCAAGCACTTTAACCACTAAGCCATCTCTCCAGCCCTAAATATTCTAAAGACTTACCATTCTCTGGCAGTAAATATATTCACACTGGTGCAACCATCAATTGTCAATCACCAATGATTTTTACCCACTGACTATTCACCCCCCCCTTTCCCAGCCCCTAGCAACTTCTATTCTACTTTCTAGCTCTCCAAATTTGATATTCTAAATATATAAGTGGAATCATGTAACATTTGTCTTTTTATGTCTACTCACTTCATTTAGTATAATGTCTTTTAATTCATTCTTTTCTTTTCTTTTCTTTTCTTTTCTTTTCTTTTCTTTTCTTTTCTTTCTTTCTTTCTTTCTTTCTTTCTTTCTTTCTTTCTTTCTTTCTTTCTTTCATTCTTTCTTTTGCTGTTGTTTTTGTTTTTTGAGGTAGGGTCTTAGGAAAGAGAGAGAATGGGCACACCAGGGCTTCCAGCTGTTGCGAATGAACTCCAGACACATGCACCATCTTGTGCATCTGGCTTACATGAATCCTGGAGAATTAAACCTAGGTTCTTTGGCTTTGCAGGCAAGCACATTAACCACTAAGTCATCTTCCCAGCCTTTATCTACTTATTTGAGAGAAAGAGAAAGAGGGAGAAAGAAAACAAATCAAGAAGAAAGGAGGGGGGAAGAGAGAAAATGGGCATGCCAGGGCCTCCAGCCACTAAAAATGAACTCCAGAAGCATGTGCCACCTTGTGCATCTAGCTTTATGTGGGAACTGGGGAATGGAAGCTGGGTCCTTTGGCTTTGCCAGCAAGCACCTTAGCTGCTAAGCCATCTCTCCATGTCTTCTTGATCAATTTTCTTGCCCAGTTTATTTTTATTTTTGTTTATTTATTTGAGAGAGACAGACAGACAAAGAGGCAGAGAGAGAGAGAATGGGTACACCAAGGCCTCCAGCCACTGCAAATGAATTCCAGACGTGTACGGCCCCTTGTGCATCTGGCCAACATGAGTCCTGGGGAATTGAGCCTTGAACCGGAGTCCTTGGGCTTCACAGACAAGTGCTTAACTGCTAAGCCATCTCTCCAGACCCCCAGTTTTTTTTTTTTTTTATTTGAGAAAGAGAATGGGTGCACCAGGGCCTCCAGCCACTGCAAATGAACCCGACACATGGGCCACCTTGTGTATCTGGCTTATGTGGGTCCTGGGGAATCTAACCTGGGTCCTTTGGTTTTGCAGACAAGTGCCTTAACCATTAAGCCATCCCTCCAGGCCTTTGCCCAATTTTTTGGCATGTGCAATGTGTTTGTGCACATGAGTGGATGCATATAAAGGCTAGAAGTTGATGTTGGATGTCCTCCTCACTCTGAACCCACTCACTATTTAGAGCAGGCCCTAAGCTCACAGCAATCGTCCTGCCTCAGCACACGTCTGCAGTTTGTTTACAGTGGCTGGAGCCCTGGCGTGCCCATTCTCTCTCTCCCTCTTTCTCAATCACATAAAAATAGTTACCTACTTACAGAGAGAAACAGGAAGACAGAGAGTGAGTATGGGCATGTCAGGGCCTCCTGTGACTGCAGATGAACTACAGATGCATGTGCTACTTTGGGCATCTAGCTTTACATGGGTACTGGTGATTTGAACCCAGGCCTTTGCAAACAAGCACCTTTAAACATTGAGCTATCTTCCAGACCAATTATAACTTTTTAAAAGCTCTGAGGAACAGTCACTTGCAAATGAAGTAATGAAGAAATACTTTCTGGAGGGAGATGGAATGTCTGCCAAGCCTTAAAAGACAAAGAGGAGGGAGGGCATTTCAGTTGGAAGGACTGGTGTGAATAAAGTTAAGAAAGTGCAAGTCATGCTCTAGGAACATTAGTGTTGTTACATGGGTGGTGAAACAGTAGAACTTAAGTGGAGTAAAAGAAAAAGATGCTGGCAAAAAAATAAATAAATAAATAAAATAAAAATGGAAATCTACTAGAAAGGGCTCAAATACCAAACTAAGAAGTCACGATTTCACATTGTAGGCAAGGGAAACTATAGAAAAAAAATATGACCTGACTGACCTGAAAAGTTTACTGTAGTTGCAGGGTAGGAAAGACTAGTTAGAAAAGGAAATTTAAAGAGGGAGAGCATGAGAGCCTAAGTTTAAATGAGAAAAAGGGGCTGAGGAGATGGCTCAGTAGTTAAAGGTGCTTGTTTGCAAAGTCTGCTGGCCTGGGTTCTATTCCCCAACAACTCACACAAAGCCAGATGCAAAAGATGGTACATTTATCTGGCATTTGTTTGCAGTGGAAAGAGGCCCTGGCATAACCATACACAAACATATACAAATTAGAATAAATAAAAAAGACATTTCAGTACTGGGTAACAACTCGATCACACCTTCCAAGGCTCAGGGTCTAATGCGGAAGAGGTGGCAGAAAGAATGTAAGAGCCAAAGGAAAGGTAGGACTCTGTACAATGTGCTCCCTCCAGACATAAAATGACCTGGACATCCATGACCTCATAGTGCCTGACACTACCTCTACCTACACAAGACCATCATAAGAGGAGGAAAAGACCATGACATCAAAATAAAAGAGACACTGATTGAGATGGGGAGGGGTATGATGGAGAATGGAATTTCAAAGGGGAAAGTGGGGGAGGGGAGGAAGGGTATTACCATGGGATACTTTTTATAATCATGGAAAATGTTAATAAAAATTGAGAAAAAAAATCAAAATTTTAGCCACACACAGTGGCATACACTTTTAATCCCAGCACTGAGGAGGCTGAGGTAGGAGGACCACTGAGAGTTGGAGGAAAGCCTGGGACTACAAAGTGAATTTTACAGTCAGCCTGGGCTAGAGTGAGACCTTCCCTGAAAACAAAAAACAAAAAATGAAAAAATAAACCAAAATTTTGTTTAAAGAGATGTGTCCAATAACTCAAAAAATTCTAGGTTGGAGAGAAAGCTCAGCAGTTAAGGAACTTACCTGCAAAGCCTAAGGACCTGAGTTCAATTCCCCAGTACCCACATAACAACAGAGGTACAAGGTGGCACATACATCTGGAGTTCATTGTTTGCATGGCTGGAGGCCCTAGCATGCCCATTCACTCTCTCTTTCTCTCTCCCTCTTTCTCAAATAAGTAAATAAATTTGAAAAGAAAAAAAAAAAGACATTTCACATGTAGGTCTGAATCATGGATTTAATGAAGAAATATGAAGAGAGAGGAATCTTGGGCCACAGCCAATAAAGCCCTCTGAAATGACCCAATGTTTATTCAGTGGTTCATTGTCTTTTCAAGTTAAAAAGGCTATTTTTAAAATCTGGACCTTTTATTAAAAAATATTTTTATCTGAAAGAGAGGAGGAGAGAGAAAGGAGAGAAAGAGGCAGACAGACAATCAGCACATCAGGGTCTCCAGCCAGTGCAAACGAACTCCAGACATGTGTCCCCTTGTATATTTGGCTTAAGTGGGTCCTGGGGAGTTAAATATGGGTCCTTTGGCTTTGCAGGCAAATGCTAAGCCATCTCTCCAGCTCCCCTCACCTTAACTCCTTAAACTAGGCATGGCTTAACCCAGCATTCAGGAGGCTGATGTAGGAGTAGGTGGGATTGCTCTGAGTTTGACGCCAGCCTAGCCTCAAGTGAGTTCCAGGTCAGCCTGGGATAGAGTATGACTCTATCCCAGGCCTAGTTTTCTGTCACATACATCACGTTTTGAATATTCCTCTGTATGCGTTTTATGCCAAGTATACTGGCATCCTTACATTCTTGTAAGGACAATGACGTAAAAAGAGTAAAGGTGTGGAGCTGAAGAGACGGCTTAGTGGTTAAGGCATTTGCTTGCGAAGCTTTAGGACCCAGGTTCTATTCCCCAGTACCCATGTAAGCCATATGCACAAGGTGACACATGTGTCTGGAGTTCAATTACAGTGGCTGGAGGTCCTGGCACACCCATTCTCTTTTTCTCTATCTGGTGCTGGCTCTCCTCTTTCTCTCTCAAATAAAATAAAATAAAGGTGTGTGATGAATACTGCCATGTTGCCCAGAGAGGGTCCGTTTTGAATAGGAGGACTGCCAAGCGTTTGTACACATTGGTGGTGGTGTGTTGTTTTTTTTAAAAAATATTTTTTTATTTATTTGCAAGCGGAGGGGGGCGGGAAGCATGGGCATGCCACTGCAAATGGACTCTGGCTCTAGGTGGGTCCTGGGGAATTGAATCGGGCCGGCATGCTTTGCAAAGAAGGGTCTTTAACCACCGTTGATGGGAGTTTTTGCAGTTGAGCAACCTTATTTTTAATTCTCCAGTTCTCCTTTATAAGGTGAAGCCAGGTGACCATGAAAACATGCCCAAGGGGCTTCCGTCAGAGGGTGGACTTGAGGTCCCGCCACCTTCACCCATTCCTGCCTCCATGCACGGAGTTCTCTCACCGATTGTGCTCGTCAAGCAGAGAGAAGAGCGGGCCGAGGCGCAAGTCCGCCGCTTGCTCTCGAAGCTCGCTGAGCGGCACGGCCTGCACCACGGACTGCAGTGCACGTAGCTCCTCCAGCGGCGCTTCCAACCGCGTCACCTCCCTCAGGAGCGCCATCGCCTGCGCAGCCATCTTGCCAGCTCCAGCCCGCCCACTCACCAGGTTCCGGTGCAGGTCTCCAAATTTCGCGAGATCTGCGGGCGCTCAGCAGCTTTTAAAGGTGCCAAGTCTCGCGAGATGAGACCCTCCGTGAAGCGTGACAGGGTGGAGGCGGAGGAACTTGCCAGTCGGTCTGGCGTCACTGGGGTTTTCCCTCAGCTGGCTGCGCGCGCTTTCCCTTGGTAAACTGGTGCGCATCGCAGTCTGTCGCCTCGCAGACGCGGACGCACCGGGAGTAAACGGCCTTGAGCATGGCCTCCTGGACCCACGAATCCCGAGCCGGGCGCTCATCTAGAGGACGTGGCGGAAATTCTCGAGAAGTTAGACGAAGGGAAGCGCGAGTCGCCCGGACGTGGGGCACGTTCTGGAGACTTTGCGTCAGGAGGACGTCCGATGAAGGAATCTTGTAGGCCGGCTGGGAGAAAGTTTCTGGAACCTGATCCAAAATGCTGCGACTCCAAAGGCCATTTGAATCTAGGCCAAGTGCATCTGTAGGTATCTGGTCACTGCGACCCAGATCCGTTTCATGCAAACAAGAGATGATTGGGGAAGTTTCAAAATCGCTGTCACCTTGAAATATTAGGGTACTTGGAGGGGCAGCAAGAACCACTTAAAAAGCTGCTTGAGGCCTGGAGAGATGGCTTAGCAGTTAAGGCACTTACCTACAAAGCCAGTGGACCCAGTAAGCCAGATGCCCAAGGTGGCCCATGTGTCTGGAGTTCCTTGCAGCAGCTGGAGGCCCTGACGCGCCCATTCTCTCTATATGCCTTTTTCTCTCTCCCTCCCTCCCTCTGTCAAAAATAAAAATAAAACATTTCCTGTCCCTCTCCCCACTTCGTTTCCCCATTCTCCCTCTTTTCAGCCCTTCCTCACTTCCCAGCTGGCTTGCACCCTCTACTCCCCTGACCCACTGTACACTGCCTCCAAGTGTGTCTCAGATCCTCTTCTGCTGTTCTAGCAGCAAGCAGCAGAGGCACACTCCATCCTCTCCCTCTCCAAAGCCAGGTCACTCCAGAGCCGTCAATAAATGCCCCCATTTCTTTTTTTTTTTTCAAATTTTCATTAACTTTCATGATTTATAAAAAATATCCCATGGCAATATCCTCCCTCCCCCCACTTTCCCCTTTGAAACCCCATTCACCATGATATCCCCTCCCCATCTCAATCTCTTTTATTTTGATGTCATGATCTTTTCCTCCTCTTATGATGGTCTTGTGTAGGTAGTGTCGGGCACTGTGAGGTCATGGATATCCAGGCCATTCTGTATCTGGGGGGAGCACTATAAGGAGTCCTACCCTTCCTTTGAAATGCCCCCATTTCTAAAAGCGTGGTCTCAGAACTTAAAGACGTGGTTGCTGTCTGCAATTTGGCATGCCTATGGCAAGAAGGAGCCAGAGACAGAATCCTTGGAAGCTTGTGGAACAGTGAGCCTGGCTTACACATAGGCAAGCAAGAGACACCCTGCCTCAAGACAAGGTGGAAGACAAGAACCAACATTCTTAAGTTGTCTTCTGACCACATACATGCCATAGCATGTGCACACATGAACACACATGTACACATCACACAAAGATTAAATATAAATACAAGTTGAATGAGCTCAATGGTGTGAACCATAACAATATATACCCACAAACCAGGAAGGAGACCAGTCCCTGTAACTAGAGATAAAGATAAGCCTAAGGAACAAAAAGAAAGAAAAAAAATTTTGAGCCGGGAGTGATGGCACACGCCTTTAATCCCAGCACTCGGGAGGCAGAGGTAGGAGGATTGCCATGAGTTCAAGGTCACCCTGAGATGACAGAGTTAATTCCAGGTCAGCCTGGACCAGAGTGAGACCCTACCTCAAAAAAAAAAAAAAAAAAAAGATAAGCCTAAGGAAATTTACTGCTGTCTTATGCTGCAATTGATATTAATCCTTTACTGAATCAAAGTTTGGCTTTCAGCCAGGCATGATGGCGCATGCCTTTAATCCCAGCACTTGGGAGGCAGAGGTAGGAGGATCACTGTGGGTTCAAGGTCACCCTGAGACTACATAGTGAGTTCCAGGTCAGCCTGAGCTAGAGTGAGACCCTATCTCAACCCCCACCCCCGAAAAATATTTTTGGCTTTCAAAAATTATTTCAGGGGCTGAAGAGATGGCTTAGCGGTTAAGCGCTTGCCTGTGACGCTTCAGGACCCCAGTTCAAGGCTTGATTCCTCAGGACCCACATTAGCCAGATGCACAAGGGGGCGCATGCGTCTGGAGTTCATTTGCAGTGGTTGGAGACATTGGCATGCCCATTCTCTCTCTCTCTGTCGCTCTCAAATAAATCAATAAAACAAAAAAAAAAAAATTTCAGTAAGTTTCTTTAGACTTACCAAGAGGTGGAAAAGAACCTTCAGATGAAGGAGTTGGAGAAAAGAAAGCAAATAGTGGAATAGATGATGGAGATGAATGCAATATCTGAATCTGAGGAGAAGGCTGAGTCCTGCTCTGGGTCTGAGACTGTCATTTCATAAGGGGGGAAAAGGTAGATGCTGAGAAAAAAGGTTCATAAGTAGCACCTGGACTCTTAGCAGCACTAAGATTGGATAGATTTGAAGATACTATCAAAGTGATTTAAAAAATAAAATTGGGGCTGGAAAGATGGCTTAGTAGTAAGGCACTTGCCTTCGAAGCCTAAGGACACGTTTGACTCTCCAGATTCCATAAGCCAGATGCACAAAGGTGAGGCAAGCGCAAGGTCACATATGCCCACTAAGTGATGTTTCTGCAGTTCAATTACAGTGGCTGAGGCCCTGGCCCACCATTCTCTCTAAAATAAAATTAGGAGCTGGGAGGGGTGGCACATGCCTTTCATCCCAGCACTCAGTAGGCAAAGGTAGGAAGATTGCTGTGAATTTGAGGTCACCCTGAGACTACATAGTGAATTCTAGGTCAGCCCGGGATAGAGTGAAACCCTACCTCATAAAAACAAAGAGATGGCTCTGTGGTTAAAGGTGCTTGCTCGCAAAGTCTGCCAGCTCAGCTTCAAGTTCCCAGTGCCTATGTAAAGCCATATGTCTACAGTGGTGCATGTATCTGGGGTTTGTAGTGGCAAGAAGACCTGGCATACCTATTCTCTTTCTCCTTTCAAACAAAAATACTTAAAAAGCACTCATTAGGAATTTCTGGGGGTAAACCAAAAACCCTTCTGGAATCTAACTTCAGAATCAAATATGAAGAACTTACAGATATCTGTGTTGACAGCCAAAGGACATAGAGATTGCTCCTTACAAATAACAGCTCATCAATTGTCAACATCAGCAGCACCCTTCCTTTCATCCTTATTTTTTTAAAATTTTTTGTTCATTTTTATTTATTTATTTGAGTGTGACAGAGAGAGAGAGAGAGAGAGAGAGAGAGAGAGGGGGAGAGGGAGAGAATGGGTGCTCCAGGGCTTCCAGCCACTGCAAATGAACTCCAGATGCATGTGCCCCCTTGTGCATCTGGCTAACGTGGGTCCTGGGGAATCGATCCTTGAACCAGGGTCCTTAGGCTTCACAAGCAAGCGCTTAACCACTAAGCCATCTCTCCAGCCCTCCTTTCATCCTTATTATCAGCAGGCACACATCCATGGCATTTAGTCATTAACAAACTCTCAGTGAGAAAGAGTCCTGTGTGAAAGTTGGAGATAACATCTCAGGAAAATAATTTGAGGGTCTGAGATAAATGGCCATTGACAATGCCTATTCTTACTGTCATAGCTATGAAAGATCATGGCTCTGATTTTCTTTTTTTTTAGTGGGTTTGTAAAGGTTTTCTTAGAGCCATTTAACCTTATTTTCTCTAAGCTTATGTATTCTACAGATACTAAGCTTTTGAGTCATAAGTAGAAGTTGTTAGTCCATATACTACTTGCTCTTGGAGCTGGAAGGATGGCTCAGTAACCACTTGTTTGCAAAGCCTGCCAGGCTGGGT
This sequence comes from Jaculus jaculus, assembly GCF_020740685.1. Classification (NCBI taxonomy): domain Eukaryota; kingdom Metazoa; phylum Chordata; class Mammalia; order Rodentia; family Dipodidae; genus Jaculus; species Jaculus jaculus. Next base: position 133,478,206 of record NC_059102.1, on the reverse strand, counting down.
TAAATTCCCAAAACCACCCACATAAGCCGGATGCTAAAAGTGGTGTCAGCATCTGGCATTCATTTGCAGTGGCAGGAGACCCTGGTGTGGCGCACGTGTGTGCACATACACACAGTTTTCTTTTTTCTTTTCTTTTTTTGTTTTGTTTTTTAATTCTAGATCTTGGAATTGTGAGATGGTCAATGTTTCATGAAGTACTTACTAGTATTCTTCTCTGTTAGTTCCTCATGCCTATAAAGAATTAGCTCTTTCTTTGCCACCACCACCACTCCAAAATTCACAGAGGTTAAATCATTTGCCTAAGTTTGTGCAGCTAACAGTAATGTCAGGACTACAGTTGATTCACTACTTAGTAGACACTTTGCTAGGAAGTGTATCAGGCCTTTTAGAATTTGTAGCCAGGCTGGAGAGATGGCTTAGCAGTTAGGGTCACTTGCTGGCAAAACCTGATGGCCTTGGTTGATTTCCCAGTACTCATGTAAGGTCAGATACGTAACGTGGCACATGTGTTTGGAGTTCATTTGTAGCAGTACTATCCTAGCATGCTCATGCTCATATTCTCTCTTTCTCTGTGTTTATAAGTAAATAAAGATATTTAAAACTAAAAGATTTTGTAACCCCAAGGAATTAGGCAGACAGGTGAACAGGGAATTACAATAAATGGGGCTATGAACTGGTAATTTGTGGGCCATATTTGGTTAACAGGTACATTTTGTTTCTTTGCCCAGTTTAAAATAATTTTCAATTTGTTTCTAGCATTCTCCCCCCTCCCCTTTTTATGTTTGTGAGGTGTGGTGGTTTGAATTAAGTGTCCCCCATAAATACATGTGTTTTGAATGCCTGGGTCCCAGCTGATGGCAATTAGGAAGTAGGTCATTACTGGCAAAAGTGTATTACTGAGGGCGGGCTTAGGGGTGTTCTAACCAGCAGCCCTTTGCTAGAGTTAGCTCACTCTCCTGTTGCTGTATTCCACCTCATAGTGGCAAAGAGGCGACATCCAGCTTGTACTTGTGCCATCCTTTCCTCTGTCACTATGGAGCTTCCCCTAGAGACTGCCAGCCAAAAATAAGCCCTTTCCTCCCATCAGCTGCTACTGGTCAGGCAGGTGTTTGTCCCAGGAATGTGAAGGTAACTACAAAAAGAGATTACTTACATACAATAAAATTTAACAGAGCTGGTGAGATGGCTCAATGGTTAAAGGTGCTTGTTTGCAAAGCCCACGTTCCATTCCCTAGTACCCACGTAAAGTCAGATGCACAAAACAATACATGCATCTAGAGTTCATTTGCAGTGTCAGGAGGCCCTCGTGTGCCCATACACACCCTCTATCTGAATCTCTTGTTCTCTCTCTATCTCAAATAAATAAATAAAACATTCACCTGTTCAAGAGCATAGTCTATTGAACCTTTAAGCTACCACCAGAATCATCAGTCATCTGACATAAAATACTTCTTTAACTTAAACACTTTAACCTGTAACTCTGTACACTAAAATCTCTTCCCCTGTGTGTGGAGTTATTATTTTTTTGTGTTTTTAAAATTTATATATTTGAGAGTGACAGAGAGACAGGAAGAGGCAGATAGAGACAGAGAGAGGGAATGGGCATGCCAGGGCCTTCAGCCACTGCAAACGAACTCCAGACACATGAGCCCCCTTGTGTATCTGGCTAACGTGGGTCCTGGGGAATCGAGCCTCAAACCGGGGTCTTTAGGCTTCACAGGCTAGCACTTAACCGCTAAGCCATCTCTCCAGCCCTGGAGTTATTATTATTATTATTATTATTTTATTTTTATTTTTTAATTATTTATTTATTTATTTGAGAGCGACAGACACAGAGAGAAAGACAGATAGAGGGAGAGAGAGAGAATGGGCGCGCCAGGGCTTCTAGCCTCTGCAAACGAACTCCAGATGCATGCGCCTCCTTGTGCATCTGGCTAACGTGGGACCTGGGGAACTGAGCCTCGAACCGGGGTCCTTAGGCTTCACAGGCAAGCGCTTAACCGCTAAGCCATCTCTCCAGCCCAAGGAGTTATTATTTTTTAAAAATATTTTTATTTATTTATTTATAAGGAGAGAGAAAAGAATGGCCACACCAGGGCCTCACACTGCTGCGAATGAATTACAGAAGCATGTACCACTTTGTGCATCTGGCTTTATGTGGGTACAGACAGTCAACTTTGCAAGTAAGCACCTTAACTGTTGAACCATCTCTCCAGCCCTGGAATTATTATTTTAAATTAGGATATTTCATCTTAGAATTTTGGCAGCCCTAGCAGCAGAGAATTCTGCAGTCCCAAAGGACAGCAGTCAGCCACTTGCTTGCTGCTTTTCCAGTTTGCGGCAGCTCCCTACAATAAATGTTAAATGCTTCTGCTTAAGTGTGAATGCTATGTGTTAAGAGGACTATGGCACTAACTCTAGTAAAGGCTGTCCAAAGCAGCTGGCCTGGAAAGAGAAATGACTTCATACAGAGAGAAGCAAGGAACAAAAGTTAAGCCAAGGAGAATTAGAAGGGAGGTCCTGGAAAAAAGGTTATGGGGACAGAGAGGCAACTATATTTGGGCTCCATTTGTTTGCTTTTGTTGGTTTGGGAGTCTTTAGAGAAGAGGTTTGTGTGTGTGTTGTGGGCTTTTTAGGTTTTATATTCTAAAAAGTTTTATCCTTTCATCTGTACATCTCTAGGGATGTCATGTTTTTTGTTGTTGTTTTTTTTTTGTTGTGTGTTTGAATGGGAAAAGAAAATAGCACATATTTTTGCAAGGGTTGTGGGTCTGAAAATGGTGCTTAGATTGTAAGTGTCGGAGGAGAGATGTCTCCAATAAAAACAACTCCTTTCCCAGCTGGTCCCAGTCTTTTGGCCAACCTAGTTGGGAGGGGCAGGGCTAGGCAGTATACAGTGAGAAGGTGGTGGGGAGGTGGCAGTTAAAGCCGGCCTACCAGTGGGCACCTTCCCCGAAGATGTAATTCATTGTCATTGCCTTGTGCTAAATTACCAGCAGCACCATGGACAGGCCAGAATCACGGTGCCCTACATCCACTGTCCTTACATGCCTCCTGGTGAGTGCCTCAGTTTACAACACTGCCAGTGCCCCTCACTATTAAGCCTCTACCTTGGGACCAAAGGAGGAGGAGCGAGGGAAGAAGATGTATTTCTTTTCAGTGCTTTGGGGAGTTACAGTATGGGCAAGTCACTAGGGGGTGAACTGTAAGTTCCTCAGAAGCACTACTCAGTCCTTGTGCAAGCTATAGAGTGTGCTTCTTGATCACCAGCAACCCCTTTATTTCTGCTTTGTGGTGGCAAATGCCTGGGCTGTGTTTCATTGCTAGAGTGAGGGATTGAAAGAAGGGTTTGCTGGCGACTTCTCCCGTATGTGTTCTGTGATATTTCCTTTTGTCTATTGCAGTTACCTCTGTGTTTTTCCTCCAGTTGTCTGCGGGCTGTTTTTTCATCTGTGAAACATCTTAAAAAGTTAATGTTGCAAATGAGAAGAGTTAATGCCAATGAAGAGAGTATAGAAAGAGCTGTAGGCTCAGAAGGCTTAAGATTCTAGCAGCCTGCTGCTCTCTTTTGTAGTGATCACTCCCCTTCTCTGTCCATTATATCCTCATTTGTGAAAACTTGCACAAATCGGCAGCTCTTCACTTTTGGGGATGGCAAATCTCTGTGTTATTTTTTGAAAGTTCTGGATTTTCACCCCAGGAAAATGTACAAACCATTATTAAATGTATAAATGTTGATCTCATGGTGTTTGCAGATTTCTTAAAGCTAGGTGGATTAAAATTTAATACCAGTTAGGTGAAGTCTTTATGCCTTGCCACAGACTTGTGAAGTCAACCTTAACCTCTTTAAGGTTATGTATGTACTCTAGGACAAAAAAGGAAGAAAGAATCCAGATGTGGTGATGTATGCTTATAATCATAGCAAGTGAGAAGTAGAGGCAGGAAGATTGCTACAAGTTCAAGGCCAAGAAAAATAAAAGTGCTGGGTGAAGCAGGAAATACTTGAATGGAATTATAAAATGCTTATATAAAGGTAAGCTTTAAGCCGGGTGTGGTGGCATGCGCCTTTAATCCCAGCACTCAGGAGGCAGAAGTAGGAAGATCACCAGGAGTTCAAGGCTACCCTGAGACTCCATAATGAATTCCAGGTCAGCCTGAGCTAGAGTGAGACCCTACCTCGGAAAAAAACCCAAAAACTAAAGGTAAGTTTAGAGAGGTTATATAATAAAATGTATAGATATGAAAAGGTATAAAGGCTAAAATATAAAAACTTCAAGATGTAAAGATATTTTTGTTGTGTGTTCATATGTGTGTGTAATGTATACATGTGTGTGTGCAGATGCACATGCCTCATATGCCTACATGCAAAGGCCTGAGAAGTATATTAGGTGACCTCCTCTATTACTCCGCCACCTGATTTTCCAGAGACAGAGTCTCACAATGAACCTGGGGCTAGCTGGTTTTCAGTTAGATTGGCTTAATTAGGAGTCCTATTTCCATCTGACTCAGTTCTGGGTTTACAGGCATGAGAATCCACACCCAGCTTTTTGAATGGGTCTTGAGGACTGAACTCTGATCCTCAAGATTGCACAGCAGGTGCTCTTGCTCGCTGAGGCATCTTCCTAGCCTCATAAAAACATGTCTTTAAAAGCTGTGGTCTTTTCCCATCATAGTAAAATGTGTGATATGGCATTAGTAGGATGGTGGTGAGTATAGCTGCCTTCTGTTACAGATAGTGTACCTATTAGGGAAAGTTGAGTGTACTTTATATTCATTTCCTTTCACATTGTAAATTATTGTTATCCACTGTTGTGTCCAAACTGATCTTTCATGCTTATAATATTTTGTAATTGCCCATAATAGTTTTTCAAACCCATACAAGGTGGTGGGAATACAGAAATGAATGAGAGTAAAGACTATCTTATTTAAAAACATTTTTTATTTATTTGAGACTGACAGAGAGAGACGGGGGGGGGGGGAGGTAGGGAGGGAGGGAGAGAACGTGGGTGCACCAGGGCTTGCCACCACTTCAAATGAACTCTAGATGCATGTACCACTTTGTGCATTTGGCTTTATGTGGGTACTGGAAATTTAACCTGGGCCATCATTGTAAGCAAGCACCTTAACCACTGCACCATTTCTCCAGCCCAAGAGTAAAGACTTTCTGTCCAAAGGTGGGAGGCACATAAAAACTGCTTTATATTTTAGTGTGATCTGTGGTACAACTTGAGGAGGATTAACAATAGTCTTGGTCCCTACCCACAAGACAGTACCTCCTTCCAAGTCATGAATCATCATTTTCTACAGATATTGCCAAATGTCCCTAGCAAAGTAAAATTGCAGAGCTGGGAAGATGGCTCAGTGGCTAAAGGTACTTGCTTACAAAGCCTGCCAGCCCTGACCCAATCCTCAAGGCACCTACACAAGCCAACTGCAAAAAGGGCACAAGTATCTGGTGTTTGTTTGCAATGGCAAGAGGCCCTGGTACACTCACGCATACACACTGGGTTGGGGTGGGGAAATGTCACAGAGCCTAAAGACTTTCAAAGTTGGCTGGCCCGGGGTTCAATTACCCAGTACCCACATAAAATCAGACACACGAAGCAGCTTATGGTCTGGGGTTTCTTTGTGGTGGCAAGAGTCCCTGGCATGCCCCTACTCTATCTCTAGTACACACTCTCTCTGTCCTCTCAAATAAGCAAAAAGTGCTAAAGAGGACTGGATTAAATAAAGTTGAAAATGTCCCTTTACACAGTTTCCCAGACATTCTCATTATAATGCACAGGGGCCAGAATGGTAGATTCTGGACCCAAGTTTCCTTGCCCTCTGCCTTAGTGACTTCATCTACTAAATTCAAAGTTGTATAAGTAGTATGGGGGCCCATTTACCTCAGTGTTTTGTTTTTTTGTTTTTGTTTGTTTTTTCGAGGTAGTGTCTCACTCTAGCCTAGGCTGACCTGGAATTCAGTATGTAGTATCCGGGTGACCTCAAACTCATGGTGATCTCCTACCTCTGTCTCCTGAGTCCTAGCATTAAAGGTGTGCGCCACCACGCCCAGCTGCTCTTCTGCTCTTCTTTGAGTCAGAGGCTCTTGCTGTTGCAAATGAACACTAGTCTGGCCCAGAAGTTTTGGATTGTCCTGACTCCACTTCCCATTGTTGTAGGGCATTGGGATCACAGATGCATGTTATATCTCAAATGACTTTTCATCCTCCATGGTCACTGTCACCATAGCTCAGGAATTTAATGTCTTTTTCCGGAATTGAAAGAACTTACAAAGTAGGCTTCTTTCTGGTCAGTTCTCATTCCCCATCCTCTTGTTACTTTACTTGACTATATTGCTATTGTCTGACTTAAAAACCTCCACAAGCATCTGTAACCTGAGTCTAAGCCCCAGATTCCCTGGCCTAATCTTTTTCTTTATAATTCTATCCAGGCTCATTTCCTCCTTATCTCTTCTTAACCCCCACCCCCCCCCCCCCACAACAAAGGTCCATGCAAACAGGCTATTTTATACCTCTTGAGTTTGTACTTGATTAGTGTTTCCCTTCTATTTTATTTATTTCTGATCCAACTCATATGATGTTATGGTTTGACTGTGAAATACCCACCACAGACTCATGTGTTTGAATACTTGGTCCCCAGCTGGTGATACTTTTTTGGGGGAGTGGAGACTTGCTGGGAGGAAGTGGGTCACTTGAGGCTGGTCTGGAGGTTTACAGCTTGGCCTTACTTCCTGTACAGTCTCTGCTTCCTGGTTTGACAAAATGTGAACTTGTCTTATATTCCCATCACCACAGAACTACCTATCTTCCTTGCATGAGGCACTGTGTGTTTTCAAATAAGCCAAAAGAAATCCTTCTTCCTTTAAGTTGTCAGATATTTGGTCACAGAAATATCAAAGGTAACTAATATAAAAAATTGGTATTGAGAAATAAGGTCATTGGTGTGATGACCCTTACCTCTTCATAGGCCTCTAGAACTGGTGTGTGGGAGGAATCTTAGAGTTTGGAGCTGTAAGATAGAGAAACCCTAGAATAGTGTTAGCATACTATGTGGATTATTGAAAACAAAACAAAAAAGAATGCCTATAGAAATGTGGGTAGTAAGGAGTATCCTCACAATGTTCAGAACTAAGACTGTTGGGACCTGGGCTAGAGACCATTCTGTCAAAGAATCTGGCTGCCATTGACCCAGGTCCTGAAATTTTGAGAGGGTGAACTCAAAAGTAATGGACTAAGCCAGGTGTGGTAATGCACACCTTTAATCCCAGCACTTGGGAGGCACAGGTAGGTGGATCGCCATGAGTTCGAGGCCACCCTGAGACTACATAGTGAATTCCAGGTCAGCTTTCGCTAGAATGAGACCCTACCTCAAAAAAAAAAAAAAAAAAAAAAAAGTAATGGACTAATTTATTTGGCAGAGAAAATTTCACCACAGCATAACTTTCAGGCTGTGGAATGGTTGTTACTCGTTGAATTTACTCAGACTAACAATGACAGCAGAAAGTGGAGCAGAAAGATGTGAAAAATATGAAGTTTAGCAAGGGAACAAGCATCAACCCAATTAAAGTTGCTGTGCACTTTGATGAGGAAAATAACTTAAACCTAGTTAAAGTCTAGAGAAGGGTGGGTGTGGACAAAGTGGCAGTCACTGTTAAAAGAGATTAGTGTCAATAGACTCACCCATAGAAAGTTCTAGGGTTTAACAGTGCCAACTCATTTGGGGAAAAAAATTTCATTTGAACAATGAGTGCTTGAACAAAGGGAGCCTCTGACATCCTGCTGGAGCAGGCTGCTTAGGGAAATATTTTCTTGGGTTCAGACTCAAAGGTACACAGAGACTATGGCTGCTCTGTCCAAGGGGACCAGCCTATATCTTGAGCTTGCAGCATGCTGAGCTTGGCTTTATCTTAGTGGTGCTGGTTTTGGAGCCATGCCACATGCAAGAGTTTTGGTCATGGAAACTTGTAGCAAGGCTTCAGAAAGCTATCAAAAACAGTAAATGTGTAACAGTGTCAGATTCCCTGTATCGACACCTCCTGAGTGGACTGACTGTACAGGAAGCTGTGAAGGAAAGCCTAAGTTGCAGTGGAGACACCAGTATATTGGAGAGTCCAGAAACAAGGAATTTTTGCCAAAGCAAGTTGTAGGCACTGAGTGGAGCCAACCCAAGACAGAGGTCATGAGTACAAAATGCAGCAGAGTTAGAGAAGTGAGACTACCCAAACCCACAGTTGGTACTGTGATGATGCCAGATGCTGGACATATTGCAGCAGGATTTGGTGTTTGTGCTGATGGTTTTTCAATCTGGCCATAGTCCAGTCTTTTCTTGTTGTGCCCCCTCACCTCTCTCTCTCTCTTTTTTGTTGTTGTTGTTTATTTTTAGTTATTTGAGAGTGACAGAGAGAGAGAGAGAATGGGTGCGCGAGGGCCGCCAGCCACTGCAAACGAACTTCAGGTGCATGTGCCACCTTATGCATTTGGTTTACATGGGTCCTGGGGAATTGAGCCTCAAACTGGGGTCCTTAGGCTTCATGGGCAAGCGCTTAACCACTAAGCCATTTCTCTAGCCCCTATTTATTTATTTATTTATTTACTTATTTATCTATTTATTATTTTTCTTTGCAAGCAGGGAGAGATAGATATGGAGGAGAGACAGAGAGAGAATGGGCACACTAGGGTCTCTAGTCACTGTAAATGAACTCTGGACACATGTGCCCCGTGCATCTGGCTTATGTGGGTCCTGGGGAATCAACCAGCATCCTTTGGCTTTGCAGGCAAACGCCTTAACCGTTAAGCCATTTCTCCAGCCCTCACCTCTCTCTTTCTTTTTCCTTTTTTATTTTTCAAGGTAGGGTCTCACTCTGGCTCAGGCTGACCTGGAATTCACTATGTAGTCTCAGGGTGGCCTCTAACTCTCGGTGATCTTCCTACCTCTGCCTCCCAAGTGCTGGAATTAAAGGTGTGCTCCGTCATGCCCGGCTTCACCTCTCTTTTAAATGAGAGTGTTTACTTTAGGTATTACTTTCATACTATGTTGGAAGTATGTATTTTTAAATTTTATAGAGATTCACACCTAAAAGAGATTGTTTTGTGTCTCATAATTGAACAGCCTTGGAACTATAAGATGATGAAGACTTTTGAAGTTGAATGAAATGCACTTTGTATTATGGGATGGTCATGAACCTATGGAGCCAAGTATGGAATGTTTGGGTTTGAAGGTGAAATGTCTCCTGTTGTGGTTTGAATCAAATGTCTCCCATAAACTCATTTGTTCTAAATGCTCCAGCTAGTAGCAATTTGGTAGAAGGATCCTTGCTAGAGGAAGTGTGTTGTTGGGGGTGGGCTTAAGAGTGTTGTAGCCAGCTCCCCATTGCCAGAGCTTGTTTCTCTTGTTGCTGTTTTCCCCCTGCTCACAAGGGGTGATGTCCAGCTTCTACTCTACCAGTTTTTCCCCTGCCATCATGAAGCTGCCCCTAATAAGCTGCCAAAATAAAATATTTCTTCTCATCAGCTCCTTTTGGTCAGATGTTTTGTCCCATCAACATGGAGGTGGCTCCAACACTCTCCATAGGCTCATGGGTTTGAATATGTGATCCCTAGCTAGTGGTTCTGTTTGGGAGACTATAGAAACTTTAGGAGGTAGCACTTTGCTGGAGGGCTGGTCAAGAGGTTTGAGCCCAGCTCCTCCATATCTAGTCTCTGTTTCCCGGTTTGCTGAACATGAGCCACCAGCTACTGCATGCTCCTACGGCGACAGAGATGTCTGTTGCTATGTCTTCTCCATCGTGGTGTGTCATATCAAGCTGTAAGGTATTTGGTCATGGCATTGAGAAAAGTAACTAATACAGATGGTATATAGTCTCTTCAAAGCCTGCTGTTGCTCCCCACAAAGCCTTCCTCTTGATCTTCCCAGCCCTTTGTCTTAGTAACACATATTACATTTTTCTTTAGAGCTAGCCTATTTGTACTAAACTAGGCACAATACCTAGTACACATACATATGAATGCAGGTGAATTTTCTCTAAAGGTAGAGCTAAGTGCTTATTCAGTAATCTGCACAGGATGGTGGCTGTTCAGTGGGTGCCAGTCCAGAATTTTGGCTTCAACAATTAAAACTATAATTTTGAACACATTTGTTTTAAATTTATGAACCTCCTTTTTTCCTTATTTACAAAATGTAAACAAAACGTTTAAACCTGAAAACTTCGAGCACTAAAGCTCAATGTAGATCTGGAATTATTTTGTGCATGGGGGTGACAAAATGCTCTCAGCCTTGGTTCCAGTCTGCTTGAGCTGGGAGTCATTAACCTATTGTTTTCTTTTTTATCATGTAGATCCTGACAGCTTCTTTTCTGACATTCCCTATGCTCAGGACCCTTATTCTACAGCTCCACTCATCCCTCACCAGCAGCTATGTGTCTGGTACTCCATCCTCTTCATCAACTGTCCCAGTGAGCAAATTGCCAGAGACATTGCTAGGTATAGTGCAGGGGCCAGCGACTGCCCCAGAATGCCTGGGAAGCTACCAGGATGCTCTAAAAGGCTGCTATGAGGCTCTTATCTTTTTTTTCAATTTTTTTTATTAACAACTTCCATGATTATAAAAAATATCCCATGGTAATGCCCTCTCTCCCCCCACTTTCCCCTTTGAAACTCCATTCTCCATCATATCCCCTCCCCCTCTCAATCAGTCTCTCTTTCATCTTGACATCATGATCTTTTCCTCCTATTATGATGGTCTTGTGTAGGTAGTGTCAGACACTGTGAAGTCATGGATATCCAGGCCATTTTGTGTCTGGGGGGAGCACATTGTAAGGAGTCCTACCCTTTCTTTGGCTCTTACATTCTTTCCACCACCTCTTCCGCAATAGACCCTGAGCCTTGGAAGGTGTGATAGAGATATTGAAATGCTGAGCACTTCTCTTTTTTCCAGCACCATGATGCCTTCTGAGTCATCCCAAGGTCACTGCCAGCTGAAAAGAGAAGGTTCTCTACCAAAAGTGAGAGTAGCATTAATATATGGGTATGAACATTAAGAGAAGTGCTTACTGGGCAGTTTGATAAGCATAATATACACAGTTAGCCAGACAGCAGCAGATGTTACACCCCTAGGGCTCATGACTACCCCTGTTTTAAGTTTTCAGTATCAGGGGTGTATTCCCTCCCATAGAGCAGGCCTCCAGTCCAATTAGAGGGCAGTTGGTTTCCACCATGACAGACGTGCCACTATTGCACCTGTTGGTTCATTTGGCCTGGCTGGCCAAATATAAGGCTTGCAGTGTCCACTGGGTGATTGCTCTCTCCCATTGAACTGCATGCAGAATGGCTTCTTCTAGCTTTCTGTCAGCTGGTCTACATGGAGGAGTTAATCAGCTCAGTTCCAGCAGGATTTCTCAGTGGCCTTGCAGCCCAAGTATGTTGAGTCTTCAGCAATAGGGTCTTGCCATCTATTCCTGGTGGGAAACCAAGGGTGAGGCTCTTCTCTTATGGGATAACATTTTCTGTCCATTGATATACTGCACTGCCCCCTTTGGGTAGTATGAGGACTCAGGCTGAATGGTAAATAGTGAATGGGAGTAGAAAAGAGACATGAGATCTATAGAGATCACTGGGGTGTTGCTTGCTGAGCACTCTTCAGTTCTGTGTCTTGGTGGTGGTCCAGTCACTGTGACTCGTGTAGGTGTTGCCCAGGTGAAGGCTATAGCAGGTCTGACCTCTCATTTCTACTCCATTAATTTCTTTTCAAGGTCTCTGTCCATAATCACCATTAACACAAAACTTTTCCTATTAAATTTCTATTTGCTATTAAATTTCACAAAATTCTTAAAACACACCAAACTGTAGCAGGGGAGGGACATGGTAAATGAATGCCTAATGAGACTCAGATTTCCAAGGTAATTTCCCTTGTTTATCATTCCTACTCTTAAGACTTCTAAGACGCTGCGACTAGCCTCAGTGACTGTCACCCTCTGTTTTTGTCCTAGGGCCATATTGGATAAAAAGCTGGCTGCCTCTGTGAATATCCTGCCCAGAGCATCTTCACTGTGAGTTTTGCCACAGTTGATGGAGGGGATTTAGTTGTTTGTTTGTTTGTTTTCGAGGTAGGGTCTCTCTCTAATCCAGGCTGGCCTGGAATTCACTATGTAATCTCAGGGTGGCTTCGAACTCACAGTGATCCTCCTACCTCTGCCTCCCAAGTGCTGGGATTAAAGGCTTACGCCACCATGCCTGGCTTGGAGGGGATTTAGGAATGTTTGGGTTAGGTCCTGGCTAGTAAGAAGATCATTGAACTAATGTTGAACTGTTAGAGAATGTTTTAAAGACATTTAATCAACAGTTCACAGTTGACTTGTATTCAAAAATTAGTCATTGTATGTCATCTGAGAAACACAAAACTATTCTGTGTATTGAGAAAGGAGGAAAAAGGTTATAAATTCCCTCAATTGCTCACATCTTTAGGCAATGACTCCCAAACTTGGCTGCCATTTTGACCCCTGAGCTCCAGCCCAGATCTATTCAATTGCTCTCCCTCAGATGGGGCCCAGGTTTCTGAATCTTGAAAACATTGTAGGGGCTATATATGTAGCTGAGTGGTAGTGTGTTTGCCCAGCATACATAAAACCTTGGATTTGCTCTTTAGCACAATATAAAAAAAAGGACAAAGGGAGGAGAACGCCTCATGTAAATCCTTTAAGTTAGACTTCTTCAAGAGATGACAAGACTCCAGGAATGTTCTGTAGATGTTCCATGAATGTGTTAGAATGGTTGGATTAAATGAAGGACTTTGATCAAATCTAAACCTTTTTTAAAATATGGGCTTGGAAAAGATTTTTAAGTTACCTCCTCAGTAACTCATCTCGTTGCGCCAAGTTTGACAATTCACCAGTCTCTTCTATGACCATTGAAATTCGAATTTTATATATATATATATATATGTGTATATATATATATATATATATATATATGTATTATATATATATATATGTGTATATATATATATATATATATATATGTATTTAGTTTTTTGAGGTAGGGTCTCACTCTAGCTCAGGGTGACCTGGAATTCACTATGTAGTCTTAGGGTAGCCTCGAACTCACAGCAATCCTTCTACCTCTTCCCCCCCCGGGTGCTGGGATTAAAGGTGTGAGCCACCATGCCTGGCTGGAATTTGATTTTGTTCTCATCTTCCAGGTACTTTTGGAAGGGAGAAATAGAAGAAACCACTGAGAGCTTGTTGGTAAGTGAGAGTAGAGACAGAAGATATTTTGGTAGGGAATGAGCAGCACCAAGCCTTTGTCGAGATTCCAATTAAAAATGAGCAAAGATTGGCCTGGAGAGATGGCTTAGCAGTTAAGGTGCCTGCCTACAAAGCCAAAGGATCCCAGTTCGATTCTCCAGGACCCATGTAAGCCAGATGCACAAGGGGCATATGCATCTGGAGCTCATTTGTAGTGGCTAGAGGCCCTGGTGGGCCCATTCTCTCTCTCTCTCAAATACATAAATAAATAAAATATATTTTAAAAAATGAGCAAAGATCGTGTTAGAAGTGTAGCTCAGTAACAAAGCACTTGCATGGGTGAGCAGTCAGTCTTCACAAAAGAAAACCAAATTACCAAAGACCAACTGAGGTTTTATTAAATTTGGTTTTGTTGATGTTATCATCATTATTTTACAATTATTTTGTTAATTCTCAGACATAGATAAAAATCTTGGAAAGGCTAGAGAAATGGCTCAACGGTTAAATGTACTTTCTTGCAAGGCCTAATGGCTCTGGTTTGATTCCCCAACTCATGTAAAGCCATATGCACAAAGCAGCACATATGTCTGGAGTTCATGTGTAGCAGCAGGAGGCCCTGTCATGCATCCATTCTCTCTCACTCTCTCTTCCTACCTCCCTCTTTCTCATTCTAGTGCAAATAAATAAATATTTCAAAATATTTTTTGAAGAGGCACTTGCTTGCAAAGCCTACTGGCCTGGGGTTCAATTCTTAGCTGCCCATGTAAGCCAGACACAAAAAGTGGCACAAGTATCTGGTGTTCATCTGCAATGGCAAGAGGCCCTGGCATGCCCCACCCCCTCACATGCAAATAAATTTTAAAAAATCTGGTGGAAAATAGTCTGCTTAGTTCTTCTTTATCCTATATTGAAACTAAAGCAACAAACTAGGGCTCTGTTTGACTTGGGTTTATCTATGCTGGCAGGGTATACATACATGAGGCCAAAGGGACAGAGCCCAATATCTATCCAAATCCCTGACACAATGTTTGGTGATTGAGGCTGTTTGTGAGCAAGTGATCTGGCCTGGTAACCTGGGAAGAATGCTGTCTCCTAAATGGCCGGATGAATAGATGGGCAGAGCTGGGGCTCAGGTCCTGAGTTAGTGGTGATGTTTTCCTTCTGTTACAGTTAATAAAGACAAAGACTGCCAAGGTCCTCATGCTGTTCAGCTACATCAAGTAAGGCTGGCATCTCTTCTTTCTTACGTACCACAGGACCAACCCAGGACATTCTAGGTACCAGGTGAATGAGCCTGGAAGTGGAAGGCTGGGAGCATGGCCACTGCCTCCCCTAAGACTCTGGGCAAGTCCCTGTTCTTCTCCGAGCGTCAGTTTCTCCATCTGTAAAGCAGGGAGCTATAATTAGATTGTTTAAACCCAGTTTCAAAATATTGGTCTTGGGACTTCTTCACACTTTCAAAAAATTTACTGACACTCAAAAAAGCTTATGAGTTAATCTAAGTTATGTTTCAAATATGAAAACTGAGGAATTATGACACTTATTTTAAAATTTATTTAAAATTTAGAATTTATTTATTTATTTATTTATTTGATAATATAAGAAATATAAACAGAGAGAGAGAGAGTCAAAGAGAATGGGCTTGCCAGTGCTTTCTGCCACCTAATGAACTCTAGATGCATGTGCTGCATTGAGTATCTGGCTTTATGTGGGTACTGGGGAATCAAACCCTGGGCTATCATGCTTTGCTAGCAAGCACCTTTAACTACTGAGCCATCTCCTCAGCCCTTATACACTATTTTAGGGCTGGGAAGATGGTTCAACAGTTAAACACTTGCAAAGCCTTTGGACCTGGGCTTAATTCCCAAGTCACTCACATAAACTGGACTCCAAAAATGGCACAAGCATCTGGACAACTGGTATTGGTTTGCAGTGGCAAGAGTGCCTGTCATGCCCCTAAACGCATGTAAATAAATAAAAAATATTAAAAAGTTAAACACCGGCTGGAGAGATGGCTTAGCAGTTGAGCGCTTGCCTATGAAGCCTAAGGACCCCAGTTCGAGGCTCAGTTCCCCAGGTCCCACATTAGCCAGATGCA
This sequence comes from Jaculus jaculus, assembly GCF_020740685.1. Taxonomy (NCBI): domain Eukaryota; kingdom Metazoa; phylum Chordata; class Mammalia; order Rodentia; family Dipodidae; genus Jaculus; species Jaculus jaculus. The sequence continues at coordinate 133,462,865 of NC_059102.1, read as the reverse complement.
CAAGGGGGCGCATGCGTCTGGAGTTCGTTTGCAGAGGCTGGAAGCCCTGGAGCGCCCATTCTCTCTCTCTCCCTCTATCTGTCTTTCTCTCTGTGTCTGTCGCTCTCAAATAAATAAATAAATAAATAAATAAATAAATAAATAAATAATAAATAAAAATTTTAAAAAATTTTTAAAAAGTTAAACACTATTTTAGTTCATTCAATATAATAAAATGATTATATAGTAATAACAGTATATTTTTATGGAAAGTAGTTGTATTTTCCAAAAGAAGAAATGAATGAAAATTTTTATAAACTGTGGCTTAATAGGATGGCTAGATCTCCTTAGAAGTATCCGTAAGTATAGCCGGGCTTGGTGGCACACGCCTTTAATCCCAGCACTCGGGAGCCAGAGATAGGAGGATCTCCGTGAGTTCGAGGCCACCCTGAGACTCCATAGTGAATTCTAGGTCAGCCTGGGCTAGAGTGAGACCCTACGTTGAAAAACTACACCCCCCAAAATAAGTATCCTTAAGTAGTAAGGCAATTTTAAGCTTATTATAACAAATACAAAGTTTCAAAAATTCTTTTACTTGAAAAATGAATTTTATTACTGGCAATAAGGAGGTTATCCTTTCTTCCCCAGTTTTGGGGATGGAACTCAAGGCCTCATGCATGCTAGGCAAGTGCTGTTTCACTGAGCTATGCCCCTGGCCTCTAAGTTGCTTTTTTGTAGAGTAACATGCTCACTCTGTTCATATTTCAGAAAACGTTTAGCTCATACTCAAGGCTGAGTAGCCATAATGAGTAAAAATAACAAATTATGGTCATGGAGAGTTGCAGGTAAAGATGGCACTCTGTCTTGTCAAGCACATGCTTGTGTGCACATGCATGTGCATGCACACACACATGCACACTAACACACACACATTCACACCTACTTCAGCTTGTGACCTAAAAAATCAGGTAAATTTTCAAAAATACCTTATGTGTATTTCTACCTGTGTCACACAGACTACTAAAAAGATAAGGGTTAAAATACAGTAAAAATAATAATTCTTATCACTTCAGATATGTGACATGAAATGACTTTTTAAAACTGCCAGCATGTGGCAGGAAAGAACACAATGGCAGCAAGTACATTTCGGTGCTCCTGTTTTGACTTATGCTAAGTCAACTGTAGTTCTATTATTGCTTTTGTACCAACATGATATAAAATGTTAGTGCAGTAAAAAGATAAATACTAAATTAGCATGACTATGAAAATAGTTTTACCTCATGGACTCCATGAAAGTCTTCGTGGTCCCCAGAGGCCAATGGACCTCACTTTGAGAACCGCTGGCACAAACCCTTGTCATCCACAGTGTGAGTTTTAGAACTGGCAGCACTGGGAGTTAGCTAGAAGTGCAGAATCTTATGCTCACTCCAGACCTGCTGACTCAATGCTACATTTTAACCAGATCTCCAATGATTCCTATACATGCTAGCACTTGAGATGTACGGATCTAAACTAGAGGTTTTCAAAGCTGCTATGTATTAGATCACTTGGAAACCTGTTTCAAATTACCACTGGAGTCCCACCTCACAGACTCTGACTGAATTAATCTCATGTGGGGTTAAGTAGTTATTCCTAAATATCACCTTGGGTTGGCTGTAATTGCAGCTGGGCTACAAACCACTGCTGCAGATGTTAAATCCTTTTCCTTCACATCTTATAGAACTAGGCTTTTGTGGTCATACGGCTATAGCTGAGTCTCAAATCTAGCTCCAGAGAAGGCCCTCATGTTACCTCAGCAGAGGTGAGGAGACAAGACACCTTTGGTCTAACTAACAACTTACCCAGTGAAGGGTAACTTCTGGGTTAGGAGAGAGCTCCAAAGTTTTACTTCCTATGCTGAAATATGACTCTGCCTGCTTGTTATACCATAATATTTTTATAATACTATTTTCATGCCTCATTTGTCCTGTCTATAAATAACATGGGATTCATACAACTGGGATGTGACATGTATTGAAGTTAATATTGGGAATTTAGATATGCAGTGCTTTAATACTTTATTTTATTACTAAAGTGACACATATATATGGAGAGAGACAGACAGAGAGAGAGAGAGAGAGAGAGAGAGAGAGAGAGAGAGAGAGAGAGAGAGAGGGAGAGGGAGAGGGAGAGGGAGAGGGAGAGGGAGAAACTGGCTAAGGTGTTCATGAAGTGAGTTAACCACATTCATCGCCTTCAGGCACTGGACAAAATTACCCCACTTATTCTACATGCTTAAGCACCTGTGCTCATATTGTGAGCACAACATGTTCTCTCATGAGGACTTTAGAGTGGCTCATTTAGCAGAAAGGAAGCAGAGAATTATGACTAGTATTTGAAACATGGGAGATAAAATTGCCAATGCTCACACTTTTTTTGCTTTAGTCCAAAAGTGACAAGAACTTGGGCTGTATAGAGGGCCATGTAAAAGAAGCAGGAGGAATGAGCTATGAGCTGGGGGTGTCCTATGAGCTGGGGGTGTCACTCAAGGTCCTTTGGAAAATTCAGTGGTTGTGAAGGGCTTTTGATTGATCAACAGTAGTGAGACCTTTCTAGATGGGAAGACATCTAGGAGGAGGAACAACATAAAGGTACAACATGCTGGACATGGTGGTGCATGCCTTTAATCCCAGCACTCAGGAGGCAGAAGTAGGAGGATCACCGTGACTTTGAGGCCACCCTGAGACTACATAGTGAATTCCAGGTCAGCCTGTAGTAGAGTGAGACCCTACCTCAAAAACAAAACAAAACAAAAAGGTACAACACAGTGTATGGGATGGTGATGACAACAGTAACATTTAATGTGTGTGCACCTCCAGTCACAGTGTTAGGTAAGTGATTTATATGTTGTCCCTTATTAGTCCTCAGCAATCCAACCACGTAGGTATATATTTCTTGCCTCTGTAGGGCTATTTGGAGAAACTAAGTGACTTGTCCATAATTACATAGCAAATAAGGGCACACACAGAATTTGAGTTCATGTCAGTAAGACTCTAAACTGGGAAACATACTCATGAGTGTTGGACCGTGGTGCTGGCCAGTAGACTGTAGCAGATAGCAGAGGGCCTCTGGTGAGCCAGTGAGTGGGCCTTCTGGGTGTCATCACGTAGCTGATTCTATTATATCTACTCACAAGGCTCCACTTTCTTCCCAAAGGTTGGTGCATCCTTTTGAAATTCCAGAGGTGTTCAGTCTTCTCATGAGGCAAGGAGATGTACACTACTTAAAGTGGCTTGAGGAGGCCATGGAGAAGTAATGGAGGAAAGTTCTCGCACAGGCTGCCTCTAGCTTTCAACTGCTCTCCAGGAAAAGCAGGCCTTCTTCTACCTCCCGGCATCTGTGTCAGCACAGAGGTGTTAACAGACCTGCGCAGGCTGAAGGTTTGAGGCTCCCGAGGCTGGAAGAAGCTGGGCCAGTGAGGCCTACAGGAACTCAGTGGAATTTGAGTGCTGCACGGCTAAGGGTGGCCAGAAGGTGTGCGGGTGAGGGTATTTAGGTGCAGAGACTGAGGGGAGGTAGCAAAGAGGGTGAGATTTGTTTTCTTTAGATGCTGGGCCTACCTCGAGCACCGAGGATGTCATTACTCCCTTGCTTTTTATGCTGTGGAATGGAACAAGGAATGAACCTTGTTCACCCAGAAGAGTGTGGGATGGATTCTTCTTCTAGAGGGACTGTCAAGTACTGTATTCAAAAGGATAGGTTGGGACTGGAAAGAGAGCTCAGCACTTTTTTTGCAAAGCTTGATGGCCCAGGTTCAATTCCCAGGTTCAAGTACCCATGTAAAGCCATTGCACAAAGTGACATATGTGCCTGGAATTTATTTGCAGTGACAGTAGGCTCTGGAATGCCCAAACATAGTCTTTGTGTGTGTATCAAATAAATAAAAATATCTGTAAAAAAGAATGGTGGTATTTGGGGAGTCAGCAGGAAGATTTCTCTTAAGCTTTCATAGCTCCTTGAACCTTGAAGAGGAGGGACTGGGAATGGGCTTACTGAACATGTGTGCAAGCCAGGGAACTATTTGGGTTTTCACATAACCTCATGGGTTGGGGGTAAGTTTCGACTCTTTGCTAGCCTTTATATGACAAACTTCCAAAGATCCTGGGGCCTTGCTCAGTGGGAACATAGGTTCTGAGCCCTGGAAATGTGCTACATCAGTGTTCTTCAGATTTGCTGCACAGAGCCCCAGGGCTGACAAGGTGCCTTTGAGTTGAGTTGGAGTGAGGGCAAGGAGCACTCACCCACACTCCTACCAGGGCAACTGTGCTTTTACTTCTTGAAGATGAGCTACCTTATATAACATTTGGGTTTTTTTAAAGTTTTATCAAAAGTTTGCAAATCACTGCTGTGGCTCCCTTATGTGGATTATCAAGAAAAGCAGAAGCTGGGCTGGAGAGATGGCTTAGCGGTTAAGCGCTTGCCTGTGAAGCCTAAGGACCCCGGTTCGAGGCTCGGTTCCCCAGGTCCCACATTAGCCAGATGCACAAGGGGGCACATGCATCTGGAGTTCGTTTGCAGTGGCTGGAAGCCACTTCTCTCTCTCTCCCTCTATCTGTCTTTCTCTCTGTCACTCTCAAATAAATTAAAACAAACAAACAAAAAAAAAAAAGCAGAAGCTGCCAGGCATGGTGGCGCACGCCTTTAATCCCAGCACTCGGGAGGCAGAGGTAGGCGGATCGCCGAGAGTTCAAGGCCACCCTGAGACTACGTAGTGAATTCCAGGTCAGCCTGAGCCAGAGTGAGACCCTACCTCGAAAAACCAAAAAAAAAAAAAAAAGCAGAAGTGCATGAGGTCAAGGATTCTGCGCAGCACAGCTGTGACTTCTCACTGTGCCCACTCTGTCTGCTCCATGAGTTTCCGGTGAAGAGGGCAGAGAAGGCAGGTGATGTTGACACCCAGGCAAGGATAAAAAGGGAGTTGACTAGGCCCCCCTCCATGAAACTTCATTTTGGAGTTCCACTGGCAATTGGGGGTCAGGATCCACACTACTATGACACCTTGGTCTCTCTTAGAGGGGAGGTGAGCCAGGTAGTACTAGGCCCTAGCACTGACATCTGCTGTACATCTCCCACCTCATTGCCCTCATGTCAAATGACAGAGGATCTCAAAGGGCCCATTGCAAAGACCTGCCAGCAACTGTAGGTAGAGGCCTCCCAACAGTCCAGAGAGTGCCACTGGTGGTTTTGAGGGTTTGAGTGGAACTGAGAATGCTGGTGGTGATATAGCTATCTTTATAGCAGATCAGTTTCTGTACATATGCAAATCTTGGAAACTACTTAAAATGTACATGATCCCCACATGGACTATTTATTGCTTTAAGGATAATGTCCAATCTTTAGGCCTTCAAAGACCTTCAGAATCTTGTCTTTTTATTTTTATATTTTTAATTTATTTATTTGAGAGCAATAGACAGAATGAGAGAATGGGTGCGCCAGGGCCTCCAGCCACTGCAAAGCAACTCCAGACGCATGCACCCCCTTGTGCATGGGTCCTGGAGAATTGAGCCTCGAACCGGGGTCCTTAGGCTTCACAGGCAAGCATTCAACCACTAAGCCATCTCTCCAGCCCAGAACCTTGCCTTTTCCATCAAAGCCCTCACATTTCTGCTTCTCTGGCAAATGAGTGGCTCCACTATGCTTGCGCCATCCCTTCTGCTGGATGCTTGTGATACTTGGCTGGTCCTTTGTCAGGCCTTGCTTGTAGGCTGGGTTCTCCTCTGCTCTGTGTGCCTCAGGCAGCCTTGCATTACTATGAGGTGCTAGGGGCCCAAGTTAAGTCTGGATCTTTTTAAAAAAATATTTTATTTACTTGAGAGAAAGAGGCAAAGAAAGAGAGAAAAAGAATGGATAGATAGGTCAGGACCTCCAGCCACTGAAAATGAACTCCAGATGCATGTGCCCCTTGTCATCTGGCTTACATGGGTTCTGGAGAATTGAACCAGGATCCTTTGACTTTGCAGATGCCTTAAGCACTAAGCCATCTCTCCAGCCCTAAGTCTGAATCTTTTTGAACTCTTGCAAAGGGTTTGGCAACTATTTCCCAAGTTGAGGTTACAGACATTCAAATAAATCAACCTTTCTCTACAATATGGAGTAACTTTAAAGTTATGAAATTGGCAAAATCCAAGTGATTTCTCCTTGAACTTTCTTAAAGTGGGACTAACTTCAAAAGAAAATTTTGGCCGGGTGTGATGGTGCAAGCCTTTAATCCCAGCACTCAGAAGGCAGAGGTAGGAGGATTGCTGTGAATTCTAGGCCATCCTGAGAACACACAGTGAATTCCAGGTTAGCCCAGACTAGAGTGAGACCCTGCCTGGAAAACAAAACAAAACAAAAAGGCTGGGTAAGTCCCTTTGAAAGTCACAGACCCAAAGAACCTGTGGTAGCCAACCATAAAGTAATTAGTCTATGAAATATTTTATCAGTTTGCCTGGCATTTACACATATATTGTAGTACCCCTCCCCACAGATATGTAGGTTGGTGATCCACTACAAATGAAGGAACACTTTAGTGTCCTTTAAGGTCAGTGTGACTCAAGTCTGCCCTGTGTGGCCACCATCTTATATATCCCTTCCCAGAATGATGTTGTTAGTGTCTCCGTGTAAGAATTCCTTTCCAGCAGCCAGACGTGGTAGCACACGCTTTTAATCCCAGCACTTGGGAGGCAGAGGAGGATCGCCATGAGTTCGAGGCCACCCTGAGACTACACAGTGAATTGCAGGTCAGCTCTGGGCTACAGCAAGACCATACCTTAATAAAACAACAAGGGCTGGAGAGATGGCTTAGCGATTAAGGCATTTGCCTGCAAAGCCAAAGGATCCTGGCTCGACTCTCCAGGATCCACATAAGCCAGATGTGCAAGGGGTTGCATGCATCTGGAGATTGTTTGCAGTGGCTGCAGGTTCTGGCATGCCCATTCTCACACACACACACACACACACACACTCTCTCTCTCTCTCTCTGCCTCATTCTCTCTCTGCTATTGCATAAGTAAATAAAATTAAAAAAACCAAAAAATTCTTCCCAGCATTTCTTAGGAAATGTATGTTTTTGGTCTAGAATCTCTAGGAAAATCAGTTGAGAAAATTAAGAACAGTATAATTATCCTTTGACTATTAAAGCTTTCTCATAGAAACATTACTGATTTGAAAGAATCCACCTTCAGCTGCATGTGATGGCAGATATCTTTATTTTTTTTGGAGAAAGAACAAGAGAGTGAGTGAGATAAGAGAGATAGAGAGAGAAAACTGGTGCACCAGGGCCTCAACCACTGCAATCAAACTCCAGACACTTACCTAGTGGGCATGTGCGACCTTGCACTTGCCTCACTTTTGTGTGTTTGGATTACGTGGGATCTGGAGAGTCAAACATGGGTCCTTGGGCTTCGCAGGCAACCGTCTTAACTGATAAGCCATCTCTCCAGCCTGACAAATATCTTGTTTGAGGCCAACCAGTGCTACAAATGGTGACTCTGTGTCTCTGGCCCCCAACACACCAAAAAACAAAACAAACAAACCAGGGCTGGAGAGATGGCTTAACAGTTAACAGCTTCACTTGCCTGTGAAGCTAAGACCTCATGTTTGAATCTCCAGGTCCCATGTATCCAGACGCACAGTGACTCAAGCACACAATGTTGCACATGCACACAAGGGGACGCATGTATCTGGAGTTCGTTTGCAGCAGCTAAGGCTCTGGCACACCCATTCTCTCTCTCTCTCTCTCTCTCAAAATAAAAAAAGAAACCAATTCACCTTCATCAAGCAAACATGCAAACACACACACACCCCCTCTGTAAGAAATACTGATACACTGTGATGTGCTATTAAGGTCCTGAGTTAGAAAGAACCAAGACAGAAGCATATCAGGGAGAATGATCACTAGCTAACCTGTCAGAAATGTGTCAGGCCCTATCTACTACTGTCATCAATAGTATACTTAGTATAAATTCTTTTTTTTTTTTTTTTTGGTAAGGCAGGGTCTAGCCTAGGCTGACTTGGAACTTACTCTGTAGCCCCAGGATGACCTCAATCTCTGGAAAATTCTCCTACTTCAACTTCCCAAGTACTGGAACTAAAGGTATTTGTACAAATTCTATGACTAGTGGTCCAAGAAATTAACTTTGGGAGTGAGATAAATTCTCAAATTGGCAATTTAGACACAATTTTATCTGCTATTAATACATATCCAAATGCCATAGTATATGAATACCAACCAAATGATGTACCTGGCACTTTCCACTCTCTTCCTTACGGGCTACAATCCTTTGTAAATACTATGTAGCTTAATATGGCTCTATACAGAGCTTTCCTTAAGTACCTATAATGAGGAAAGGAATATGAAGTATTTTGTTAGCTAATAACTTGGAGGAATTTCTGAGAATTCTAACTTCTTGTTCCAAATTTCTAGAGAAAAATGTTTTCTCATCTCAGTAGAAAAAAGGTCCTACAACTCTGGCAATAAAGATGGGGATACTGCTAAGAATGTGTTGGGCAGGATTGGCAAGATGGCAAAACGATGGAGTTCCAAGAGGCCAGCACTATGTTCAGAGTTAGTTCCTCCAGCCACACAAAAGCTGACAATCCAGTTGGTTTTTCAAAGAGAAATTTTACATTGTAAACCAGATATATTAATTTATAACTTTAATATAACAAATGTTATTAAAAGCAGCAATTCAAAACCATGTTTCTTTTCAAAGGTGCACAGATTTACAAGGTCAGTTGGCAGTAATGTAGCTATTATCTGGTAAGGAGTCAGGTGACCTGGTTGGGCCTTGTGCTTTCTTCCTTAGTGGGGCTGTACCTTCCACACTGCTCAGCTCCATGGACCCAAAGCTTTTCTGGAGCACATCAGTGAAGGAGACACACCGGGGCAGGCCTTTCCCTATACGACACATCAGTGAAGGTACACACACCGGGGCAGGCCTTGCTCTCTGGCTATTGCAGAAACCTGGAAATTAAACCTTGAAGGTTGTTTTGAAGCCAGACTAGGCTCCACAGCCCACATCCCTGCTGGGCTTGGAGCTGGCTTCTCCTCTTCTGCCTGGCCTCACTCAGGAGCCTTAGTGGCAGCAGCTGTGAGGCTGAGGACTGGGCCCAATGCCCACATGCCTGCCTGGGCCATGGCAAGGAAATAGAGGGACGTGGACATGCTGTGCACAGGATATGAGGCAAAGGCACTGTGAAAGGCACTATAGTTGCGTACATTTAAGGCAGGTGGCATCTAGCCTATATCAAGGGCACCCTGAATGATCACAAGTGGGGAGAGTTCAAGCTGAGTCATAGTTTGAAGTCAGTTCCTCAGGCCTGCTGTCCCACTGTGGCCTCTGTTCTACCCACCTTCGCCTTCCAGCTGGCAGCCTTCAAAATCTAGCCAGCCAGAGGCCATGGCAGCAGTTGGGTAAGGCTGGTTCCAATCTGGTGCCTCTACCCTCCCCCAAAGGCACTTATTTCCATTTTCCAATCAAGTGAGTCCATTTTTAATACAGAAGCAGCAAAAATAAGGGGTACTTGCCCCTCCTAATTTTAGTTTCCCTCCAAATGGAGCTGAGTTAAATGTCCCTTCTAAGATTCTGTTAACACCCTCAATGACAAGCTTTCTTTCAAGGGGACCAAATGACTCAGGTCCTTGAAAAATCCCAACCTGTCCCCAGAAGTAATTATCAGTGTCCGAGTGAAGCAGGTGACACACAACACAGTATGCATGAGTTCTCCACGTTTCCCGTGGGTCCACAGCTGGTTCACAGGAAGGAAGAAGGGAGCAAGGGCTGAGCTTTCATGTTAGTTGTAGCATGTGCCCATGGAAAAGGCCAAGAGAGAGGCAAAGGCAGAATCTAGACTGACCCTGTGTGGCTGTGTATGTTTACATGGCATGAGGCCATGTTGTGTTGTGCTATGTGGTGGGTCTGAGATTTAGTCTGCCAAGGCTTCTCATTCTACCTCCCCCTCCTACTAGTTCCTCTGGTGTACAAGGACCTCTCTATGCCAGTGAGGCAGGACCTGCTCCATCACCATAGTGAAGGGGATGGCTAGGGACAGACAAATTTCTGCAATCTGTAGAGCTGATGCTGGCAGCTTTCCCTCTCAGCCTTCATAAAGGGTCCTAATGCCGGTTATTTCAGCGCAGACCCAGATCATTGCTCTCCAGGCCTTGGGTCCCAAGCCTCTGTCATGAGGTTTCCCAGAGGTGAAGACAAGGGCCTGGCACAAACAGGCAGAGAGGGGTTCCACCCTACTCCTCTCTCAGGAGTACCTGCTCTCGGTGAGGCCCCAGCAAGAATCTATCCCCATTGGTCAGGTGTAAATGATATCCAGTGAGGGACAAATGTGCACATGGAAGATGTGTAAACACACTAACACCCCAAATGGGTTAAGGTGAAGGGATGGAGGACTCAGGACAAAGAGAAACAGATTCAGGGTTAAGGGTCACAGCCATGAGGACATGAATTCAGAGTAACAGTTTGGGGGTGTGACGTGTGGAGAAATACCAAACAGAACCAGTGGGACCTTGAAAGACACAGGCAATTAGCACAGCAGCACACAGGCCTTGGCCTGGTGGGCAGCAGCCAGAGACTTCTGCCAGGCACTTTGGGCTCCATCCTATTTCCCTCCTCACCTCCAGCCTGGAGAAAACAGGGAGCCTATGGCTTCTGCTATCCCTCCTTTGGTTTTCAGGGCTCTGAGCAGCCCCTAAAGGGTGGTCAGTAAGGGGTGGTCCCTTCCCATTCCACCAAATACTGAACCTTGCCCTCTGGAGTGACCCTCCGAGCCAGCACTTGGTACTTCTCCCCACAGGCTAACCGTCCAGCTGCACCAAAGTAGTTTGTGATGGATGACTTGAGGTGGGACAAGGACGAGTCATCTTCACTGATGCTCTCAAACGTGTGGCTGTCAATGCCTTCGTCTGGCTGCTCAGGGAATGAAGGCCCCTCTGCACTGCTGTCTGAGGGGCAGCAGCCACCCAGCTCTGCTGCCCGCCGTTTTGCCCGCAGGGGCACGTATGCTTTGGCTGCCAGCTTCCTCTTGCGGCTGCCCACTGTCCGCCTGTACCAAAACAGGAAGGGGGAGATGATGGGAATGAGATGGAGCAATAGTAATTATTCCTCACCCAAGAGTCTCTTAGGGATCAGGCACTATGTCAAGGCCTGGGCATAGATTATCTCACTGCATCCTCATTACAGCCCTGGGAGGAAGGAAACTGAGGCTTTAGGCATTAAACCAGCTGAGCAGCACAGGAGCCAGGATTCAAACTTGGGTATGCCTGACTTGCAAGCTTACGCTCTCTGTGTCCAGAACCTGGGCAGTAGATGGATATGTCACTGCCTGTGCAGCTGGAAGTCTGACAGCGCAGAGGCCCTGCGTAGGCTGCCTGGCCCTCCACCTAGGCTCATCTGGAAGCAGGTGAGCCAAAAAGAGATAGGAACTAAAGGACCTTGTACCACACAGGCGTGCACACACACACAAGGTGCACAGATGCAGAGGTATGGAGGCCAGGATCCAAAGCACCAGTGAGAACAAAAGAAAAGGGAGACATGAGTTGGAGTACAGGCATAAAAAGGTAGTATTCAGTGGTAAAGCATTTGCCTAGTACATGCAGCCAGATGTTACCCATGTAACAGCAGAGGAAGACACCTAGCAGATGTGTAGAGGCAGAGAAGGCCTTAGACCTGCACTGGTCATTGTCCTTTGCAAAGCCACCATGTACCTGAAAATACAGCTGGAGGAGCCCAACTGCAAGAGAAACCCTGGCCCCTACAGCATCACCCTTTCGTGGTGCTGACCACCAGCTACTGGAGAATTCTGCCCACTCCCAGACTGTGTTCTCTGCCTCTCAACCAGGCTTAAGATACATGATCAGGAACCCTGCAGTCTGAGGCACAGTCATGGTGCTCAGAGGCCAAGAGGCCCAGAATGAAAGGACGTGTGGTCAAACAGCCCCACAACTGGAATCATTAGTCCCTAGGTGTCACACAACATCTTGTAGGAGGTAAAGAGCATCCCAAGGGGAAGGAGCCAGGGCAACATGAATGCCTATTCTCTGTCACCTAACCCCTGGTGACTTGGAATAAGGGTTCCAAGGTCAGAATCTCAATTGAAGAAGACCAGGTCCCCCAGCCTGAGGATCCGAATGTATGGAATGGACCTGTACCCAGAACTTGGAAGTGAATGGGCTGCAGACTGCTATCACTTGCAAGCTTGAGAGAAAGTTCTCATGGCTCACCTGGAGTCATAGGAGAGGCTGGTGGAGGCAGAGCCAGAGGTGCTGGCAGCATCAGTAAAGTCCATGTCTGAGAAGAAGGTCTGGCCTGAGCTGGCACTGTAAGGGGGGAGAGGGAGAGCTTGCTGCTAGCCTGACCCCAAAAGGCCCTGTGAACCTGGCTCTCGGGGTCCCGTGGGACCACTCTGACAGGCATCCATCATCCTTGAAGAGGCTCATTGCCACGCTACTCACCCTCACACCTGTTTGTCTTTTTACTACCCATTCAGTATTCAAAGACAAGAAGTGAAAATAAATAAATAAATAAATCTTCCCTGTTGGTGAGGGACGCCCTGGTGACATAGTCAGTATCTACTAGGCCCTTGGGCAGTACCACAGGTCTAAAGTGCCCTTCCATCTTGTTGAGGAAAATACAAGGTTGGGAGTTTAAGGGATTTAGTCACAGCAACACAGCCAGAACTGGCACAGGGTCTCGAGCTCTATCTATCTGACTTTAAATCCTTCATACCTTCCTCTGAACTCTGGCCAGCACTGACTGGCCATCAGTGACTTTAGGAATACGATGAAAAAAAAAAAACCAGGTACAATTCCTGCCCTTGTGTGTATCTTAGTATGGGTGCTGTGGGCAGAGTAGGAAGGCCTCCAACACAGCCTGGAGGAAGCAGCGCCCTGGGTCTTCAGATGGGGAAGGGCAGGGCACAGGACCTTCCTGGGCAGAGGGAACGGCGTGAGCACATGGCCGAGACAGACTGGGCTAGCCACAGCCCTGTCGCTCTAAGGCACGACGAGGCAGAGACTGGCAGGACGGGGCTGGAGGGGTGGAGGCCACAGCTCTGGACAGCAAGGGGCATTATACTGAAAGCTGTAGCATACAAAGATCCTCAGCAGCCGTGTGCAGTAGAGACCTTTAAACTGCAGTTTCAGAAGAACCCCAAGGGAGCTCCCACCTCCTCAGGATGCCTTCTTCCCTGCCCACTTTCCTGTGTGCTGCGGGATAGAGGAAGCGTCCCACTCCTAGGTTCCAGAGTGGCCTTCTCTGCTGGGCCCCTGGGCAAGACCTTTTTGTAAAATTTACTATTATTGTTAATATTATTATTTGGGTTTTCAAGGCAGGGTCTCACTCTAGTCTTGGCTAACCTGGAATTCACTATGTAGTCTCAGGCTGGCCTTGAACTCTCAGCTATCCTTCTACCTCTGGCCTCCAAGTGCTGGGATTAAAGACATGAGCCACCATGCCTGGCTTTTAAAAATATTTTTATCTATTTATTTGAGAGAGTGAGAGAGAGAGTGCATGGGCATGCCAGGGCCCTTTGCCACTACAAATGAACTCCAGATGCACATGCCACTCTGTGTGGGAACTGGGACTTGAACCTGGGCCATCAGGCTTTCAAGCAAGTGTCTTTAACTACTGAGCCGTATTTCCAGCCCTCAATACCTTTTTAAACTCTGGATTTCATCCAGAGTGAAGTCGAATATGCTGGCCAAGTGATGGTTAGTGCTCCAGGCCGAGGTGAAGTCACTCTGTAGACACAGATGAAGAAGACAGGAAGGGCTAGTCAGCAAAAGACAGACTTGTCTCCCCCAAGCAGCAACCTTTTCCCCAGCTGAGGGAGAGCCACATGGGCCGCCTGCTGTCCAGCCAGGTTGCTGGGGGCTACACTCTCCCTAGGGTAAGGCCTGTCACCTCCTCTTTACTCCAAATCCTGAGCAGAGAGCCAAGTCACCTTACTTTCTGCCCTGGCTTCATCTTGGCCACCTGGGTGGCCTTTATCTCTCTTAATCTCAGTTATCTCCACTGCAAAATGGAGACCTTAACCCTTAGCCTGCTCCCCGCTGAGAGGTGTCAGGAAGCAAAGCCAGAGTCAGTAATGGCTGTGGAGATGTTCTGTAAACTGTAATGTGCTAAGGAGGTGAGGCATTTTTAATACTGCAGCCCACAGGGAGGGCTTTGGTAAGGATGTGGTTGGGCTTGGCCTCTGCCTTGAGGTGTGGCAGGAAAGTCAGGGCCCCACACTAACCCGTTTCCTCACTGGGGCTAGAACATTACCTACCCATGCCCTGGTTTGTCAGAGCTTGGGGAGCTAAAGGAGTAGTTTTAGGGTGCTTAGCTTTTCCTTGTTTCTCTGTTATAGGAAATGGGACACAGGAGAGTCCCCTAAGCCTGGGGCCATTTTTTTCTGTCCAGGAACCCCTAATGTGTGCTGGCCCTGCACATGGAACTGGAGAGTAAGAAAACCAGGAACTAACACTGGGAATAGCATCTTCCAGCAAAAACTTTGATCTTTTTCTTCTATAAACTCGCCTTTTCTGCTGCTGGAATTCGTGAGGCAACAAACTGTGGAGACAGAAAAGGGAGAGGGTGGCCCAGTCAGAGCCTGAGGGCCAGGGGGCGCTCAGAGGGGGGAGCCTCAGGAGTGTTGGGGCAGGAGCCTATATGGGGTAGAGGTTTGGCTTGGCTAGGGAAGAGGGACCCTGAAGCAATGGGTATGGAAGGCTCTGGAAGGTGGAAAAAGGCAAGGTGCTTCCCTGGCATGTGCCTCTCAAAGCCCTGCTATGATGCTCCTGAAGAGGAGACTGCTTGGCTGGGAGGGGAAGGGCAGCTCACTCTCTTCCACTCGCCTTCCTTTCACACAGCCGGGGTCCCAGGATCAGGCTTCCCATGAGCTAGTCAATGAGAGCCCTCACAGTGGTTGGGAGAAGTCTAGGAGCCACTCACTAGCCCTCTAAGGTTGCTGGGACCAGCCGGCTTCGGGATTATGTGAATGGCATCACATTGCCTGGGCCCATGACACAGCTTTCTACCATTTGCTGGACCTGGGAGCTGGGGGCAGGATCTCAAGGCAGCTGCAGCCACAGCCCTGGGACCTCAGCACTGACCCAGGCTTGCTCGCTCCTCTCTTACGCAGCGGCAGCAGCTGAGAGGCTCCTCGGTCACTGGGCACCAGCCCCTTGTCAGGGAGCAGCTTTCCAGGTGGGTTGGGCGGGACGCGGATGCGCAGGCGGAAGATGCACTTCTTCTTCTTGATCTCCTTCCCACACAGGAACCTGCAGTGGGCAGGAGAGAGGCCCAGGTTGTGAGCTCATCCCCCGGGGTGTGTGGCCAGGGATCATCAGCCCCTCCTGCTTCCCTGAGCACAGAGCTAGTCCAAAGTGACCTCTGTGGGGGCAGGGGGTTGAGACAGTAGTGGAGCTTCTCCCTGTCTTTCCTCCTGTGTATAGTTCTTCCTCTCCCTTTCTTCCTGGTCTCAACCAGTCCCAACTTGCAGCACACAGTGAAACTCCTGGGACCCAAATACTGGCGTCACCTCAGCCATGTGGAAGCACCTCTTGGCACTTTTCACCTTTCAATACTGAGTCAAGAGGCTTCAGACATGGTCCAAAACCAGGCATGCCCTCTGAGTTGACCACCTAGAGGGCAAGAAAAGTTATCTACAAGAGTGGGTCTTGTCGACACCCCAAATCAAAGAAAAGTAAAAGAGGGTCCCTCTGCTAGAGTGTCGAGAAAGTTTTCACAGCAGGGACTGTGTCTTGTAACCTCAGAACCAAGACAGTCTGTCACAGAGCAAGAAGTACTTGTTGATGGAACTCAGTAACTACCTGTTGATTGAAGACATGGATGAAAGGGACAGAAGAGCATCAGGCACAGGGAAGACAGGAGCAAAACCAACGAGTGCACCAAGTGTGGTGGTGCATATCTCTCCGCCTACCATCTCAGCACCCGGGAGGCTGAGGCAGGAGGCTCGAGAGTTTTACCCTGGGCTCTAAGAGCAAAAGAACTAGATGGGGAGCCAAGCACTCCATGGTGGTTGGCACTCTGAGTACATAAAGCAAAGGGACAATGGCAGAAGATATATAGGCAGTGCCTGATCATAAAGGGCCTTAGATACTGAAATAGGGGGCTGCACATTCCCACAGGTGGCCGCGGCAAGGGATGAACCTGCTGTGAGTTAACAACTTGCAATGGGAAAACATAGCTTCAGGGACCAGTTAGGTGGCTGAGGCCCACCTGAGAGGCGCTTCTTTCCTAGGCCTGGCTCAGCTTCCCAGCTGGCTGAGTGGGATTTGCACCCCCTATGGAATGGAGCCCAGATAAAACTGAAGCAGGGTATTGGTACCCATGTGTCACTTTGCTCCATGGTAGGAAGGAGGGATGAGGTCAAAGGGAAGGGGAGGAGTCAAGGCAGGGAACACAGCTTGAGCAAAGGCTATGTGTAGGAAGAGAGACTTTAAATTAAAATCATCCTGTTTGAGGTCCACAGCACCCCCTTCTCCCTGCACTCACCGGCTTTTGTAACTGTTCAGAGCATTGAGGAGATGCGGTCCTCGATCTGTCACAGGGGTGCTAGTAAGCTAAAGGGAACAGCAGCAGGACAGTTAGACCCAGGCATGCGGCAACTGAAAAGGCCCCAGTCTGGCCCATCCTCTATCTCCCAATGTTCCTGCATCCTCCCGGTGTGGACCACTGACATACACCATGCTCTCAGACAAGCCTCTCTGAGTTCATTTCCCCACCTAGCAATGGAGATGAAAACACCTGGCTTAAATAGATCAGGAGCTTTTACAGGGCTGGGGATGTAGCCTAGTCAGAGTGCATGCCTGTCATGCAAGAGGCCCTGGGTTCAATCTCCAATCTTCAGTGTTACTTCATGGGATCTATGATACAGATCTAGTGCTGGGCAGGTAAGAACATTAGTTCACATGCAGTAACATTCCCTATGGCATTGTTTCTAAAGGTAGACAAAAGGGGAAAAAACTATGCCAGTTAGGAAGGAAACCAGCACACTATGGTTGAAATCAACAAAGCCACTTACAATGTTTATAAAAACTTTTAAGACTGTGAAAAGTATTTATAATACTAACTGAAAAACAGATGATTTAAAATTGCATATACTGTATCATCTAAAACATGAAAACCAGAAAAAAAAAATGGGGGAATGTACTTGTGCATTATTTCTATTTCTTGGTAGTATGCCATGTGAGAATATGGATTTTTTTCCTTTTGGGGTGTGTGTGGTATGTGCACATATGTGTGTAAATGCACATGCCCCATGCTCATGTAGTATGGGAGGGTCAGAGGGTATCAGGGTCCTCATCTAGTGCTTTTGCAGCTTATTTCCCTGAGACAGTCTCTTGTTGAACTGGAAGCTCCCCATTGTTTAGTTAGACTGGCTGACCTAGGAGCACTAGTGATCGTCCTGCCTCTGTCCCCTCAGCGCTGGGGCCGCAGGCATGTGTGGTCATGCTCAGCGTGTTATGTGGGAACTGGGAATCAAATGCAGTTTCTCCCTCTCTCTCTCTCTCTGGTTTTTTTGGGGTAAGGTCTCACCCAGGCTCCAGCTGACCTCATTCTGTCATCCCAGGCTGGCCTCGAACTCAGAGTGATCCTCCTCTGCCTGGAGAGTGCTGGGATTAAAGACACGTGTGC
This sequence comes from Jaculus jaculus, assembly GCF_020740685.1. Lineage (NCBI taxonomy): Eukaryota > Metazoa > Chordata > Mammalia > Rodentia > Dipodidae > Jaculus > Jaculus jaculus. Next base: position 133,445,208 of record NC_059102.1, on the reverse strand, counting down.
CACAGCACTCTGCTCAAATTCAGGTTCTCCTGCCTACACAGCAAATTCTCTTACTCAATGAACCACTCCCCTAATCCCATAATATGGATGTTTAAAGCATATTTCTGCATGTTTGCTGATAATTTTTTCTACTAGGAACATTATAGTTTTTATAAGTCAGAAAAAATTACTTAAAAAATACTAACTTCCAACATGGCTGTATATACACTGTTTACATAAGTAATTAAAAAAAACAACACTAACTTGAGCTGGGTGTGGTGGTGCACCCCTTTAATCCTAGCACTTGGAAGCACAGGCAGGAGGATCACTGTGAGTTCGAGGCCCGCCTGAGACTACACAGTGAATTTCAGGTCCGCTTGGGCTAGAGTGAGACCCTACTTTGAAAAACTGAAGAAAAAAAAAAAAAACCTAACTCAGCTGGGCATGGTGGCACATGCTTTAATTGCAGCCCTTGGGGAGCAGAGGTGGGAGGATTGCTAAAAATTTGAAGCCAGCCTGGGATGACAGAATGACTTCCATTCCAGCCTGGGTTAGAGTGAGACCCTGCCTTGAAACAACATCATCAGCAGCAACAACAGAACACTAACTCTTAACTTTTAAGGCTTTATATGTATGTCTCATATTCAATACCATAGTTGATGAAGACATTATATTAATCTTTTTACTAAGCATAAGTTTCTTTTTCTTTCTTTTTTTTTTCTTTTTCTTTTGGTTTTTTGAGGTAGGGTCTCACTCTGGTCCAGGATGACCCGGAATTAACCATGTATAGTCTCAGGGTGGCCTCGAACTCATGGCAATCCTAACTCTCCCTCCTGGGTGCTGGAATTAAAGGTGTGTGCCACCATGTCTGGCAAGAGTTTCTGTTTTATTTAGCTTTTTGAATCCTGTCTCATTCAAAAAGGGTTTGGAGCAGTTGAGGACAAGATGCCTCATTCTGCATGTAGTCATGAGTATGCTGATGGTATTTTCAAAGTAGAGGGGGAATCTCCTAGGGAAGGCCTTTGCTACAACTCTGGCTCAACTACTGGCAAGTTGCTCTTCAGCTCCAACATTCTCACTCTATGGATCTGGGGCCTCTAGAGACCCGCTTTTCAAATCACAATCAGCAGGGGCAGACCCAACTATACTTTCCACCCTAGCCAAGAAATCTGGTATGGGCCAACCACCTAAGACGAAAACCCTTCTCCAGCCTTACCTGGCCCAGGCCCTCAGCTACCTGGGGCTGAGTTGGTGAGGCCCCAGCTGTTCATTGCCCAAACTGGAGGTCACAAAGCTCTTCCCCAGGCACAGGCTTGGAGACCTTGACTCACCTAAGACTCAAACGTCTACAACCTATCCCTGCACTGAGTGACCCCGTGCAGGCATCTCTGGCACCTATGGCCCTATGTACCTTGCCAAGTTGCAGGAGCTCCCAGTGATGGTTGACAAAGGCTAGAATCTCCTCAAAGTCAAAGTACTTCTTCTTGCTCTGCACGCCCAGGTTATAAAGGGCCAGGTGAACAACGTCTACCCTAGGAAGGAGAGCATGGGCCAGGTGAGGGGCAGGGCCAAAGGAGGGGTCGGGAGAAGCTGGCAGGGGCAGGCCCCACCCTTTACCATCGCAGGGGCAGTCTCTCGATGTACTCTGGACCCTGGTTACACACGGAGCAGAGAAACAAATAAAACCTGTGGGTGGGGCAAGAGAGGGGCTGGGAAGGGCTCTGACACCCACTCGAGAGTATCCCCCTCACCCACCACCTGCTTTTCCACAGTGTTCAGTTCTGATGTGTCTGGTCTCTAGGGGATAGGGAGCAGGGACCAAAGAATTTAGCCCTACCCTTCACCTCTCCCCGAATATCACTGCAGTGCAGCCTAGTTCATAGGCTGGACTGTAGTGGTCACTCCTGTCCCTTCTGAGACAAACACACAGTCCCAATCAACATAAAACACCAGCCTCCTTCCAAAAAATCACATCTGATATGATCTATATAATGACCTCCATTAGCTTCCAGGTATGTTCAATCTATAGCCCACAAGCTGCATGCATCCCGGGACAGCTATGAATGAGGACCAAAACATTTGTAGATGGTGTCATGTCATAATGTCTAAAGGTTGGACTGGACACCCCAGCTAACCCCACGAGTTAGATGCCATCCATTTCCCTAGTGACTTCTGCAGTAACACTTGGTGTAACTACAGTAGGGACTATCTCTCTTCTAGCCCCAGATACTTGAAGAGACTGGAGCTTAGAGAAAGCAGGAATTTGCCTAAGATACTTCACAAACCAGTGCCCATTGTAGTAGTCCAGCATGTTCCTTGAGTTTCCCCTGGGCTAGCACAGTTACCCCTGTCCCCAGTAGATGGCATAGGCTATCACAGACCACCTTGTTTGCAGCCTGACAGGCAATCTGAGCAGGTTGCTACTGTCACTGTTGGTTCCTTCATTGCACCATAAGGCCCGACTGACCTAATGAGCACTTACCGGTCTCCAAACATCATGGGCTCATTGAGGCACTGTGTGCAGGCCTCATGGAACCACTGCCTGCACCGGTAACATTGCAACATGCGCAGGTACCACCTGCAGAGATAGAAGAACAGGCATGGCCACATCAGAGCCAAGCAGGGGGCTCAGCAACTTCTCCCAACACACCCACCCTCCACCAGTTGGAAACTGTGGGTCACAGTTAACCAAACACCCAGGAGCCAGGATTGTCACCTGGCTAGAACTTGCCATCTGGTAAAAAGTGCACTACCAACCCAACCATAAAGCACAGATGAATCAGAAGTCAAATGGTTCGTTCAAAGTCACTCTGAAACAAGCAGAGAATAATGATTCCAATCCTGGTCTCTCCAACTTCAAAGTCCGCATTCATTCTTTCAGGCCACACTGGAACCCCTTCTGGACTGTGTCCCACACACTGTTTCCCAAACATCACTAGCAATGAGGTTTGCTTAAAGGACTTCATGAAGAATGGCTCCTATAAACTACATGGGGCAGCCCTACATCTAATCTCACCTGGGATTATATCTCACCCTGTCATGGCTACCACCAACTCCTCCCTGTCTATGGATGAAGAGTACAAACGTTATTTCTTTAACAACAGCGGATGCCGGTGTGCTCCAGGTTAATATGCAGAATTCCCTGGTCCACTGCAGACCTGCCCAGTCTTTAAGGAAGCCTCTGGGAGGAATTTCTAACTACCTCCCACAAAACATTGAGAATCCCTGCCTTACTGATGCCGTGAAGGTTTCTGTATGTTTTTCCCCATCTGTCTTCCACCAGGCCTCCCTAGCACCATGGGAAGCCGATGAAGTAGGTCAAGTGGCAGTTACCCAGCTGGGCTCTAAGCACAGCCTCCAGACACTTAGTTCTTGTCATCAGAGCTGCTTCCGAGATTCGGGACCTCAGGGGGTTCTCTAGGCTGTCTGAAGAGGACAGCAACCCTGCCTCTTACGCCTGTGGTTCCTCTCACAATGCCTGAAACAGTCAGTGCAAGGGAGCAGGCTCACTTGTCTGGAAGTCCCCAGAGGCCCCAGCTCGCAGGAAAAAGCAAACAGGGAAATTCTCTACCTCACCGCCAATCTAGGCCTCACAGCGCCGCCTGCATCTTTCTGGGAAAGCAATCTCCACACCTGCCTGCTGCCCTGGCTGACACTGAGAAGGCAATCTTAACTTCCACTCTGCAGTAAGACCACCAGGCGCAGTCTGCACGTTTGAAGTGTTCAGCAAGTGAATAGCAGGTACTGTGTGAGCCTTCATGTGAGTTATCTTATGTTCCCTCTGCTCACAATCACATGAAAGGAAACTTGGAGAACTGTGGCTCAGGAGTGGTGCTGCAGGCAAGGGGGCAGAGTCAGGATTTGGATGTCCTGCGAGGATGTGGGCCAACTCCCAATCTCTTAGCCTCAATACTTCCTCCTTTCCCAGGTGGTCCCTCCACACACACAAAAAAAACAATCAAACAAAAAAAAATCTCCCCTTTTCTCCCCATTGCCCTGAAGGTCAGCCATCCCATCTTATTCTTCACGTTTTTGCCCACGAAGACCCTACCAGGAACCCTTAACTTTCACAGCCTCCTCCTCTTCTCTTCTCTTCCCATCCACCAGCTCCCAGGATGCTCCAGCTGGACTTTCCTGGTAGCCTTCTCTTGCTACCCCCCCCATCCCTTTGGGGCCCCGCCCCTAGGGTGTGACCCTCGCCCCCCCCACCAGGATGACAGTGGTCTAGCGCCGTCCAACAGTCTAGTTTCCCCGCCTCCCTGGGGCCCCGCCGCCGGCCAGCCTTACTCTCCGGGGCCGCCACAGTAGCAGTAGCACTGCTGCTGGTTGGTGCGGTGGGGCGAGTCCCACTCGAGCTCCTCGGGCTGGTAGGACAGCACCATCTTCACGGCCTGCAGAGTCCGCGCGATGGCCCCTTTCTTCAGCGCGCCGCCTTTCTGGGAGGAGGGGAGGAGGGCCCTGTTACCAACCTACTGATGGCAAGAGTAATAAGGGGTGTGTGCGTGTGTGTGTGTGTGTGTGTGTGTGTGTGCGCGTGTGTGTGTGCGTGTGTGTGCGCGCGCGCGCGGAGAAGACCCAGATATTCTATGAATAACCCATATGTAGTGAGTGTGGCCATATACATGAATTTTCTTATTTATTTTTTCTTCAATTTGAGAGAGAGAGAGAATGAATGGGTGCTCCATGACCTCCAGCCACTGCAAATGAACTGCAGAGGCTTGTGCTACTTTGTGCATTTGGCTTTCGTGGGTCCTGGGGAATGGAGCCTGGGTCCTTAGGCTTCGTTAGGCCAGCACCTTAACCGTTAAATCATCTCTCCAGGACCCTCTTAATTGTAAAGCACTGCTGGGGGGCGTCTATTCCTGACACCAAACCTGTTTTCCAGTGGAGGAAAGCAAAATTCGGAGAGGCTCTGAAATCTGGCCAAGGACATTACAGTTGCTAAATGACAGAGATGCGATTGGTCCAAAACCCAAGTGGGGGGAGGTGGCAGAGGAGGAGTGAAGGAGTGAGGCCGAGTCCAGGGGGCCTCCAGGATACCCAGCTAGTGCAGGAAGGGAGAGAGCTGGGGAATTAGAGAGCTCACCCGCACAGCTAGGGCGAAAATGCAACGTCTGCAGAACCAGGGAGTGAGCTGCGGCCGGTCCGCACTGCCTGCCACCGGGATGTGGCACTGCTGGTGGTAACCTAGGGCAGAAGAGGAGGCAGTGAGTATCCACGAGGAAGCAACGGCCCCAAGGCCAGCTGCGCAAGACTGGGAGAGCTGTGGCAAGCCCTAGGAGCTCTGCCTGCCAGCTGCCAGGGCAGTGGCTAGCAAGATCCAGCCAGGCAGCCAAGTGGGTATCCAGCTGGGCATAAAGAAGTATTGGTCAGGGCAGGAAACACCAAGCACTGGCTTCCTCACTCGCACCCCTTCCTTCCCAACTGTCCTCTCTGCAGAGCAGCGCCCCAAACGACATGTCCCAGGGCACTTTCTCAAAGTTCCCCGCTCATCTCCCTGGGTTCGGGGACTCATACAGGGAAAGAAGCAGCTGCGAGCCAGCAGAGATCCCAGCAGGTAAGGAGCAGTGTCCATGAGAGGTCAGCACAGGGGGAGAGGGGAACGGGGTAGGGGCCTTTACAATGCTCCGCTCACCCACTCACCCAGGCCACACTTCCCACAGATGAGGATCTCATTCAGAGGCCCTGATGTCTTCCCCAGGCAGATGTCACACTTGGGCTCCTCCCCTGGCACACCAGCTGAAAAAGAGGCCCTCTTGGCTCAGGTCCAGCTCACAGAAACAAAGAATCAAAACTCCCAGTTTGGGGGCTGAGCCTCTACTGGGCACTGGGCCCAGCATCAGGCCCCTAGGTCTCCCTTTTGAATCCTTCTAACTCTGTAGAGGCGCTTATGTTACCTCTTTCCAAAGATAGAGAAACTGAGTCTTGAAGGTTAAGTTCCTTGCTCAGCTAGTAGGGAAGAGAGATGGGAGTAAAATCCATGGCTATCTATCTGACATAAAATTTTTTCTTCTTTTGGCCCTATCAGGGTCCCTTTCTTGCCAAATCTAACTTGCTTTATTAAGCATTTTAAAAATGTTTTTAGGCCTGGGGAGATGGCTTAGAGGTTAAGGCACTTGCCTGCAAAGCCAAAAAATCTGGGTTTGATTCCCCAGGACCCACATAAGCCAGCTGCACAAGGTGGCACATGCATTTGGAGTTCGTTTGCAGTGGCTGGAGGCCCTAGCACACCCATTCTCCCCCCCCCCCCTCTCTCTCTCTCTCTGCCTCTTTCTTTCTGTATCTCAAATAAATAAAGAAAATAAAAATATTTTTTAAAATGTTTTTATTTATTTATCTGTTTGCAAGCAGAGAGAACAGCTAGAGAAAGACAGAGAGAGAATGGGTGTGCCAGGGCCTCCAGCCCTGCAGATGTGTGCATCTGGCTTTATATAAGTACTGGGGAATTGAACTCTGGTCATTAGGTTTTGCAGGTAAGCACCATCTCTACAGCCCTTATTAAACATTTTTATGTTAAATAACATTTTAAACATTTATTATGGGATAATAATGTACACTTACAATCAAACTACATATTCTCATAAATAATCATGAACTCACAGCCACTGGTGTTGGGACTATATTTTCATCTATTTCTCCCTCTTATTATTATTTCAAGATTCAGATACCAAATCATTTTTCATAAATATTTCAATTGTGCCTTTAAAAGATCAGAACTTAAAAAAATCTACATAGATCTATTGTATGTAAAATTAATAACTGATACCAACAAATTCAGTTAGTGTTCATGTGAAATTTCTTTTACATGTTATCACAATTTTGTGGGGTAGTTTTGGTGCCCAGGCCCTTGTGCTTGGTAGGTAAATATTCTTTCACTGAGCTAAATCCCTAACCCCACAATTTTGTATTTTAGATCAAGGTCCAAATAAAAGATGGCTTTTATTCCTCTGGTTTCCTCTCCATCTCTTTTCTCAAAAAAAAATTTTTTTTTATGGGAGAGAGAGAGAATTGATGTGCCAGGGCCTCAGCCATTGACATCGAACTCCAGATGCTTGCTGCACCTAGTAGGCATGTGCGGCCTTGTGCTTGCCTCATCCTTGTGCACCTGGTTTATGTGGAATCTGGAGAGTTGAACACAGGTCTTTAGGCTTTGCAGGCAAGCACCTTAACCGCTAAGCCATCCCTCCAGCCTTTTTGTTGTTGTTAATTGAGGAATAAATGTTTTACATCAGAGGTTTATATGAATATGTTAAATGCATCCCTCCCTCCTTTTTTGACAATGTTGGGATCAAAACAAGCAAGGCTTTGCACATGCCAGCCAAAAACTATAACCACTGGGCTATATCCCCACTCCTTACATTTGAGTAGGCAGAAATCACCTTTTCATTTTGTCTTGTCTTGCTTTTAATGGTTTTAAGCCAGGGTATTATGATGTGGCCTAGCCTGGATTGAACTGGTGATCTTCCTGCCTCAGACTCCTGAAGCTCAAAGTTATATAGATACACAAATAGTATCATTTCAATTATGTATCCCTGGGATGTAACAGGTGTTCAAGACATATTTACAGACTATGTGGCCATCAGGGACTTCACCTCTTGTTCTTTTAAAAAAAAAGTTTTTCCTTATCTTTTAAGTTTTTGTTTATTTATTTGATATACATATATACATATGTACATATATATATATATCAAATATATATGTATTTATTTGATATATATATAGAGAGAGAAAGGGGGGAAGAGAGCACCAGGGCCTCCACCCACTGTAAATGAACTCCAGATGCATGCACCACCTTGTGCATCTGGTTTACAAGAGTACTGGGGAATTGAGCCTTGAACCTGGGTCCTTAGGCTTCATAGACAAGCATTTAACTGCTAAACCATCTCTACAGCCCCTTTTGTTCTTGAATATTCCTCAAGAAGGTAGTGCCCACACTGGGTCTGTCTTCTTTGTCTTTCTAAAGTTATGGATCACAACTACATTATGCTCAGCCTTGAACTTTCATCCTAGGAGATGCCAAGGGGCCACCCTTTTGCATGGTAGAAGCAACCATCTGGCCAGCCAGCAGACAACCTTGTCCCGGCCACACACTACTGCGCTGACATGGTGTTAGTATATGGTGGGTCTGCCACACAAGCCCTGAAAAGATGAACCATCTTTCTCTTGCAGCTGGTTCCTTATGCTTTCTATAGAGACAAGGCAGCAAAGGATGCTCATGGCTTTGGATCTTTATATAATTAAGTCTGGGCTTGAAAGAATTGGGAGGGAATCCCTCTCCTCTGGCTACAGCTTCTTGGTGAAAGGGGTTGTTTGAAAGATTGATAAACTGGATTGGTTCTGAGGCCTCCACTTAGCAGACTTCTTGGAATAATCTTTTCACCCAAATGTTCTTAGAAACTGCCTCTGTGTAGTTCAGTAGCACTGGGCTAAGTAAGCATTTTACTGGATTATCTCACCAATCTCCCCAACCACTCTATGAAGCCTGGTCTTTCACTGCCTCCTACTTTCAGATGAAGAAATGGGGACTCAGAAAAAATGACATTACTTTCCTAAGGCAGCTAAAGTGGGCAGAGCTGGAACACTGCCCAAGATCTATCTGACCTGGAACCTGCCTCCCAGTGGGTCACATCTGTTCTATACAATATAAATGGCAAACTAATTTCTTCTCTTAAGTCAATTGTCACAGTGGCTGCTAGGAACTCTATGATTAAAAAAAATGTACAGGTGTGTATTGTGACTGTCAAGTGATATCCATAACGTACAGGGGAGAATGGCAGCAAGAATGCTCCTAATTTGCCATCTCCGTAAGACATCTTCCGTCTGCAGGGAAGGGATGGTTCTCAGCCCAGCTCCCTTTCTGTCCTGAAAGTTAACAGCTGCACCTACGCATGTCCCTTTTCAGGCTTCCTGGGTCACCCTCACCCTCCTTGCCCCAGGAACAGTAGCCTTCACCAGTCTTCTTCTTCTTCTTTTTGTAAACTGGGGGGAGGCTGAGGTAGGAGGATCACTGTGAGTTTGAGGCCAGCATGAGACTACATAGAAATTCCAGGTCAGTCTGGGCTAGAGTGAGACCCTACTTGCACAAAACAAAAAGTCCACCCGGCAGGCAGAGGTAGGAAGATCGCCCCGAGTTTGAGGCCACTCTGGGAATAATACATAGTTCATTCCAGGTCAGCCTGGGCCAGAGTGAGACCCTACCTCAAAAAACCAAACCAAACCAAACCAAAAAAGTCATTTATGTGTTTATTTTCAGACAAGGCCCTGCTATGACGCCTGAGCTGATCTTACCTCTACTTTCTGAGAGCAGAGGGAGTCATACAACATTATTATATCTTCCTTAACCAGTTGTTATGAAAAAAAAAATAGTAAAATAATTTTCCTTTACTGATATTAGACATAGTATTAAAAGTAAAGGTTATTATCTGGTTTTTGTGCATATTTTTAGTATGACCTATGGTTGAGGCTTTATAGAGTTCAGGTTAAAATTTAAAATAAGTTTGTTTGTGGCTGGAGAGATGGCTTAGTACTTAAGGCGCTTACTTGCAATGCCTAAAGACCCAGGATTGATTCCCCAGTACCCACATAAAGCCAGATGCACAATGACACATACATCCGAAGTTCATTTTCAGTGGCTGGAGGCCCTGGTGTGCCCATTCTCTTTCTCTCTTTCTCTGTGTGTGTTTCCTCTCTCTCTGCTTGCAAATAAATACATACATATATACATACATAAAAGTTTGTTAGGGCTGGAGGTAGAAAACAGGTACAGGCAACATTTGAGTGCCCAAGTGTTGAAAAGACATCTCTGCTGTGAGAACATGACCACCTGCGTGGGTAGGCACACGCAGACAGGCCTAGCTACAGGGGCTGAGGCAGAAGAATCTCTTGATCCCAAGAGTTGAAGGCTCCAGGCTACATGAACGGAGTCAGCAGATCAGGAGTTCAAGGTCATTCTTAGCTGCATAGTCCCAACAATTCTCCTGTCTCCATCCCTCTCAGCTCTAGGGTTACAAGAATGTATACCCACACATGGCTTTTTACCTAGGTGATGGGTAGCTCAGGTCCTCAAGCTTGCATTTTAAGTGCCCTTGACCGCTGAGCCATCACCCCAGTTCTAAAAGAAGTATTTGACAGGGTGGTGCACACCTTTTATCTCAGCAGAGGTAGGAGTTTGAGTGTGAGTTTGAGGCTAGCCTGGGGTGAGTTTCAGGTCAGTCTAGGCTAGAGTGAGACCTCTCCTCAGATACAAAACAAAACATCAAAACAAAGGAGAGTCTTTGGATGGCTATTTCTTACACTGTTACTCAAGCAAAGTTAAGTAGCATCATAAGCTCCTGGTGACTGTCCACTTAATTTGGCTCAAGCATTGTGCTTTGACAACCCAGAAGAATGAATGGAAACATCCTACAAACTGACCCCTAGGACCAATCATAGGAGTTCTTAGAAAAACACAGTTCAGCTGGGCATGGTGGTGCATGCCTTTAATCCTAGCGCTTGGGAGGCAGAGGTAGGAGGTAGGAGGATTACTGTGAGTTCAAGACCAACTTTAGACTACTTAGTGTATTCCAGGTCAGCCTGGACTAGTGAGACCTTACCTCAAAAAAACAAAAAAAAAGAAAGGAAGAAAAACACAGTTCAGGGGCTAGAGAGATGACTCAGCAGTTAATGTACTTACCTACAAAGCCTAACAACCTGGGTTTAATTCCCCAGTACCTACATAAAGCCAGTTGCACAAAGTGGCACATGCATCTGAAGTTTGTTTGCAATCACTGGAAGTCCTTGTGTGACCATTCTATCTCTATATTCCCTGTCCCTCTCTGCTTGCAAATAAATAAACATTTTTTATTACTCTATTTATTCATTTATTTAGAGACACAGAAGGAGGGAAGGAGAGAGAATTGGCACACCAGGACCTCAGCCACTGCAATTGAACTCCAGACACTTGCACCACCTATTGGGCATGCGTGATTTTGTATTTGCCTCACCTGTGTGCGTCTGGCTTATGTGGGATCTAGAGAGTTGAACATGGGTCCTAAGGCTTCACAGGCATGCACCTTAGCCACTAAGCCATCTCTCCAGCCCAATAAAAATATTTAAAAAAAGAAAAACAGTTCAGTTGGCATGACGGTGCACACTTGTAATCCACCCTAGTTACATGGGAACCTGTCTCAAACTGTTCCTCAAAAACAGTAAAGTTAAAAAAAAAAAAAAAAAGCCAGGCGTGGTGGCACACTCCTTTAATCCCAGCACTTGGGAGGCAGAGGTAGGAGGATCACCATGAGTTCGAGGCTACCTTGAGACTATGTAGTGTACTCCAGGTCAGCCTGGACTACAGTGAGACCCTATATTGAAAAAAAAAAAAAAACAGTAAAATAAGTTAGTTAAAAATAAGGTAATGGTGGGGCTAGAGAGATGGCTTAACAGTTAAGGCACTTGCCTGCAGAGCCTAATGACATGAGTTCTATTTCCTAGTATCCACGTAAAGCCAGATGCACAAAAGTGCACCAGTTTTCTTCTTGGGCCAATAAGGAGCAGTGTTCAAGTCTATAGCTGATAATACTGCTCGTCTGCCCTCCTCGTTCCTAGTCCCATGGGAACCAGAGTTTTGTGAGGCAGAAGTGCAGGAAGGGCACAAAACACAGGCCTGAAACCCAGCCCGACACTCTGCACCTGCCTGAGCCACTTCTCCACCTGTCCTGCCTCACTCCTGAGGCAGGAGCATTCAGAGGGAGGACCACCCAACTTGAAATCTGATCACGTATCAGGTGGGCTTGGGGCTCACTGCTAGAAAGAAGATGGAGAGAGAGAAGGAAAAACTGAAGGTGGAGGGGAGCAGACTTGGGGGAGGGGCACCAGGAGCATTAGGAGTACTCACCGTGCTGTATATCCTTCCACAGGACCCAGTATTTGGAATTATCTTCAAAAGTCACAAGACAGCTTTGCTTAGAGCTGCTGACCTGGGGCCCAAAGAGAGAGCAACATGAGAAGGCCGGGAAGAGCCACAAGGACGCCAGGCTTCCTCCTGCACTTTGCTTCAGAAGGCAGCTAGGCCAGAAGGCGAGGGCCGCACTGTGCTTCTTTCTCCTGGACAATCAGGGGCAGGTGGATAACTAACTTGGTGGGAATATTGAAGGCAGAAGAACAGGCTAAATGGTCACCTGTGTCCTGCCCAGCCTGCTGGCTTGCTACAGTGCATACAAAGCCAGACTTGGCTGCTTCCACTTTTAGCTTCTAGGCAGGGGAAACAAGAAGGGATGAGGAAGGCGGGTGTGGGGGCGCACACCTTTAATCCCAGCACTCCAGAGGCAGAGGTAGGAGGATCACCAAGAGTTTGAGGCCACACTGAGACTACATAGTGAATTCCAGGTCAGCCTGAGCCAGAGTGAGACCCTACCTCGAAAAACCAAAACAAGGAAGGAATGAGGATGAACTAAAAGATGCTGAGTCTGGGTCCCAGGCCAGGGAGGAAAGGCTCACCCTCTTGATCTTCCCAAGGTAATACAGGCCATCTGTCCACCGGCACAGCACGTACTGGCCTTCCGTCAGCTTGGACATCAAGTCTTTGAAGTTGCTCCTGCTCTTAGCCAGGGTCCCCTTGTTGGGGAGGCAACTGGTGGCACCATAGGCATCTCGAGTCCTTGACTCCACAGCTCCAGTCTCCATCAGCTTCTGCTGACACTGAGAGGAAAAAAGTTTATTTTTCCCCTCCCTCTTTCTTTCCTCCTCCTCCTTTTTTTTTTTTTTAAAGCACAGTCTCACTCCAGCCTAGGCTGACCTGGAACTCATTCTGTAGCCCAGGCTGGCCTTGAACTCATGGCGATCCTACCTCAGCCTCCCCAGTGCTGGGATTAAAGGCAGCTCAGGGTTTTTATTTCTTGCTTCTAGGTTACTGAAAGCCTATACAAGGGGAAGGAAGAAACTACAATTTCTTTAGTCAGTGCTTCCTGTCAGACTTTTGCCTCACTGACAGGGAAACTGAGGCATGGTAAGGAGAAGAAGAAAGGCAGAGCTGTGGTCCATCATGAAGGGAGTTATGTGTGCTACATTTAAGAGCGAGTTTCTCCACATGCGAAGAACAAAGACCCTCTACGCTACCCTACCCAGGTACTTAAACCCCTGTCCCAGGAGCCTGAAGCTTTGTTCCATATGCAAACCCACTCCAAGGGTCTTCTTGAAGGGAGTAACTGATAAGTTTCCATGTCTCCCCTTTTATACTGAAATCTGTCCAGAAAAAGCGCAATCTAGTGATGAAAAGTCTCTGGGGTGGCTTGCGAGCTGGTGGACTTGGCCACCTGTCTTTTGCAATCCCCTTTTCTGTTTACAGTTACAGGACAAATGTAATGGAAACCAATTCTGGGGCATTCAAACCTGTTCAATCTTTTGTTGCTACACATTTGTTCCAAGCAGCTAAGCCATCCATCCCCAAGCCAGCCTCTCCCTCTCTATTAAATGTGCCATTCTCCCAATCAGGCCCCAAACTCCAGACACCTCAAACTTGTCCAGACAGTAAGCTGCCACAGCTGGCCAACTTCAAGTAAGTGACACTGGTATCCCTGCCCTCTTCTCCACCCTGTTCAGGCTTCATCTTTTGCCATTCATTTATTCACCTCTTTCCGGAGCCTGGTTACCTCTGCAGACAACCTAGGGTGGGGCGCGGCCAGGCCACTCCTGTTTCCCTTCCGCTCCACCAGAGTCTTCCGGAAACCTGTGGCTCCCCAAACCTTTACTGGTTATTCAGTGCTGCCTCCTCCTTCCCTCTGTGGACTCACTTGGCACCATGCCCCTCCACACACTCTGGGCTAGGGCCAAACACAGCCTCACTCTGTTCCTGGCCCCTTCGGCTCTGGTTTCCTCCTCCCTGCCATGGTGCTGGGCACTTGGTGTCCTATCATGTCCACAAGAAGATCGTCCTGTGTGTGTTCTCACGTTGAGTGTCGGTGAACTCTCGTGAGACTGCAGGACGCTGTCAACAGCAGCTTGCCAGTCCGTCTGTGACACTAGTTACACGTGGGCAGGCGATGGGCCCTGGGGCAACAGCAGGCAGGCAGGACCTTGGCTTTTCAGACGGTGGGTGGCCACACCCCCTCTGTGCGCTTCTTCCTCTCTTTCCGCCCGGGCGGAGGCACTGGGATGCTGTCAGAACCCTTGCTCTCGCCCTGCCACCTGGCTCCCCTGGGCGTTGCGAAGTCCCTAGCCGCCTGGCCAGGAGCCTGGGCTGGCCTTAGCAGGTTCACAAACTGACACTTCCTCCCCCGCGGAGCGTTTGGAATCGGGCCGCGTCCCCCCCCCCCACCCCACCACCACCCTTGGCCGCTCTGGGGCCCCCGGGTAGCGGCCCCCACCCCGCCTCTATCCTCCCGGAGCGGGCTCCCGCGGGTTGTGATTGGCTGATTCAAACCCATCTGTACAGAAATGCCTGCTTGCGGGTTCCCTTTGGCGTCCAGTTCAAATCCGCGGCACCCGGCGCGCGGGGCCAGGCGGGGGCAGGAAGCGCGGATGATTCATGCTCCGGGGGCCTCTCCCAGGGCAGCCGTTGGCTTTTTAAACGGGTGTTCAGGAGGGAGAAGAGCTTGCCGAATTGCCCTCTTTGGGTTCTGGCGCTCCTATCCCTCAATTGCACCGGACGACAAACCTCCCCGCGTCCCCAACCCGCCGCAGCCCGACTTCGGACGTGAGCAAAATCCTAAAACGTCCCGCTTAACCTCCCCTCCACCCAGACCCCGACTGGACGAGGAAAGCTGGGGGCCCAGCCGCAGCGAGCTGTCTGTCACCCGCGCTCCCCTGGGGCTGGGGATGTGCCTGAGGCTCCGCCGCCCGGCGCGCACCGCTCCCCTTTGGTCCCCATCCCCCCCCCACCCCCGGGAGTGCAGCTCTCCCCGGGGACGTTCCGAGCACCCGCCGGCGTTCGGACAGGGGAAGTCGTGCGCCGGGGGAGCAGCCGGCGTGCGGTCGGGAGTAGGTCCCGGGCCGCCCGCAGCGCGGGGCTTACCGCGAGGCTGCGCGTCCGCCGGTCCCACTCGGAGTCTGGCCACCAGGCGCATCGGCGGCGGGGAGGCGGTGCGCTCCCTCCGCCCGCGGCTGCCCGGCCGAGTGAGTGTCCGCCCGTGGGGCCGGGGCCGGGGTCGGGGTCTCGGCGGGGGCGGGGCGGGGGCGACTGCGGGAGGAGGGCGGAGGGGGAGGGAGGGAGGGAGGGGCTCGGGCGCTCAGGAAGGGGCCCCCCGGGCGCGGGGCGCCATCTTTTTCGCGTTTTCCCGCGAATTATTGACGTCCCGCTTATGTAATTAGCAGGGGCCGCGCCGGCCTCGCCATTGGAGCCGGCGGGTCGCGGGGCCCCGCAGCGCCGCCCGCGCCCGCCCCCGGGGCCGCGCCTCCGCGTCGCCAGCCCGCGGCCCAAGGCCGCGCGCGGAACCCACCGCGGTGGGGCGACACAGCCTGGACGCGGACCCAGGACGACCGCATGGGGTCGTTCTGCACCTTGACCTTCCAGCACAAGCCTAACAGAAGCACACACACCTCACCAAGCCCCGACACACCATAGCGGAGAGAAGTGCCGTGCACATGGCGCACGGACCTGGAGACACCCAGCGCCCGCAGCCCAGCGCCCGCAGCACTGACCCCGCAGAGCCACATGCAAAGCACACAACCCCGTAACAACGCGGCCCTCTGGCGTGTGCCACCTACGCGCCAAACACACACACACAGTGCCCAAGGGACAATCGCACACACTGTGTGCACAGACCCGACACATAAGTAAATGGCACACAGCGAAAGGGGACATGCAAGAGTCATAGGACCGCAGATCATGTGGGCATGGCTCCAATCAGATGAAGGAGGACCTTCCTTCGGAGAATGGCAGACGTGTCCCCACCCGAACTCATTCTTGGCGCCAGGACTGGAGAAAGCACTGGTGAACATCCACACCTCTATCCTTGCCCTTAGTCCCTAGTGCCCATCGCACCTGCTAGGAAGGCCTTCTGGCTCAGGGAGTGTGTGCATTCATGACTGTAGCCTCAGGCGAGCCCTCCCTGTTCATCTCTCACCTTTTGCACTCTTTTTTTTTTTTTTTTTTTGCTTCTTGGGGTGTGGCCGGCCCTGCCAGCAGCCCCTGTCTTTCCTCTAGCTCATTTCCCCAGCCTGAGGCTCAGGAGTCTTCTTTTGCCCTTCTACACTCCATTCATTCGCGGGTCTTTGCCATCTTTCCTGTCAGGGTATTTGCTCCACAGCTTAATTTAGCTGCACTCACATTCACTTCTCTTTGGTTGAGGCTAGAAAAGGAAGCTGGGAGCAGCCCCTCCAGCTTGTCACCTGCAGAACTGCGCCATGAATCCATCTCCTGCGAGAGAACTTATGTCCAAACGGGGACAGGGCACTCCCATGGGCTTCTAGGCTGGCTCGGTGCACCTCTAGGACATCTTTACCTATTCTGTGCTGTGGGACCTTGAGTGTCACTTCAAAGGTAGAAACTGTTTCCTCATCATCCAAATGAAGCAGGTGGGAGGTGGTGTGTGCAAGTGATCATTGTGTCAAGAATTTGGGACTTGCGTGGGGTAACAGATGAGGGCTTAGGACACAAGTGAGTAGGAGACAGGGCCTACACTTTGGGGTGGGGAGGTGTCATTGTTTATCCATATAAAAGAATGGTAATTTTTACATGGAATTTGAGTCCTGGCTCCTGGTCCAGCACTGGCTCTGAACAGAAGGATCTTTTTTTTCTACTTTAAAAAAAATTTATTTATTTGCAAGGTGTGAGAGAGAGAATGTCAGCACCCACGGCCTTTAGCCACTGCAAACCAACTCCAGATGCATGCAGCATTTTGTGCACCTGGCTTTACGTGGGTACTTGTGTACTAGGGAGTTGAACCCCAGTCGTTAGGCTCAGGAGGCAAATGCCTTAACTATTGAACTATCTCTCTAGCCCAACAGAAGAATCTTTTTTTTTTTTTTAAAAAAAAGATTTATTGGGCTGGAGAGATGGTTTAGCGGTTAAGCGCTTGCCTGTGAAGCCTAAGGACCGCGGTTCGAGGCTCAGTTCTCCAGGTCCCACGTTAGCCAGATGCACAAGGGGGCGCATGTGTCTGGAGTTCGTTTGCAGTGGCTGGAAGCCCTGGTGCGCCCATTCTCTCTCTCTCCCTCTATCTGTCTTTCTCTCTATGTCTGTCGCTCTCAAATAACTAAATAAAAAATGAACAAAAAAATTTTAAAAAAAGATTTATTTATTTATTAGGGACAGAAGGAGAGAGAGAGAGAGAAAGAGAATGGGCTCACCAGGGCTCTAGCCACTGCAAACAAACTCCAGACACATGTGCTACTATGTACATCTGGCTTATGTGGGACCTGGAGAATTGAACCTGGGTCCTAAGGCTTCGTAGGGATGCGCCTTAACCACTTAGCAATCTCTCCAACCTCCCACCCAAAGAATCCTGAATGAGCTAGTGTGCAAGATAGAAACTTCAAAGTCCAGGTTAAAAATATGGGCAAAACTTATCAATAGATCATTCACAAAAGAGGAAGCCTGAATGGCCAAGATGGCCAAAAATATGGAAAAGATGTTCAATACTGTTGGTCATGTGTATGATGACGATGAAAGCCATGTTGCACCATTTCACATGTTTGCCACCAGCGTTGCAAAGAGTAAGACCAACAACTTGGGGAGTGGGGGTGGTGAGGATGTGGCAAGCCAGACACTCAGACTCCACTGACGCAGATATCAATGGGTACAACTTTGGAGAGCAGTTTGGCAACATCTAGTAAAGCTGAAGATGTTCATACCTTCAACTTAATGTTACTCAACATGTAGCAGTCAATATTTAGAAGTTGATTATTTTTTTGTATGTACATACGCATGGTGCGTGGGTGTGCTTGTGCGCATGTGTGCAGATGCATGCACGTAGATGCATGCACGTGCTAGGATTGCAAAGAGATAAATTGTGATGGATTCATGCAATGGAATAATGTCCTGGGATGAAAATAAACTAAGGCTATGAGCCTTACCATCCATACATGAGGAAAACATGAACATCGAATTTTAGCCTAGATAGCGTGGGGTACAAAACTCAGAAATCTTCAGCTATGCTGTGTAGATGTTTTTAGTGGTAGGTGGGAGTGGTGATGTAGAACTACATGGTAGGTATGTACAAGTATTAAATTATGCATGGGCAGTGAAAGACACCGTATTTAGAGGGGAGAAACAGGACTGAAATAAAAGTTCTAAAACAAAATATGGCAAAGAAAGCTGGGGTGGCTGGTGCACAGTTATTCCCCCGGATCTTCCTTCCTCATCTGGAAACTTCATCTCTTACCTGTGCTGTTTTATAGCTGTTTCCTCTGGAATTGAAAAGATGCAAAGGAGACTTAGAAGCCGAAGGACAGAAGATTCACAGTCCCCTTCTCAAGGTTATAAAAGTAGTAAAGAGCTGCTGGAAACGCGAGCCTAGAAGTTGGGAAGCTCCAGGGCTGCAGCTTTACTGAGCTGTCACCTCTTTGGAGGGGGCTTTTTGGCAATACAGCTACCCTTGAGTCACCAGTGCTTCTGCAAGTAACCCCAATAAATTCATAAAATCCAGTTCACCAAACTGGACTTGGGAAGAATCATTTCTCTGGACTGTTGTCAGTGCTCTGGGATGAATTGGTGTTTTTGTTCATTTCTCTCTGGTTCACACAATAGATGTGTCTGAGAAATCTGGTCACTGAAGATGGGAGAACCAGAAGTCTCTAACATGATGGCAGTCAGGGAGGTTTGGTGTACTCTGTTGGGCCCAGAACTTGTAATTAGGCTAGACTCACTGGCCAGAGAGCCCCAGGGATCCACCTGTCTCTGCCTCCATAGCCCCAGGATTACAAGTGCATGCCACCATGCCGTTTATTTCTGTATAGGTTCTAGGATTCAATTTAGACCCTTATTCTTGCAAGGCACCCCCCTTTACATACAGAACTATCTCCTCAGTCCTGTTGTCTTACTATAAATCAGCTTTATTAAAGTGTAATTCACACACAATAAATTATACTTAAGTTGTATAGTCAGTAACTTATTTTGAGAGAACTCTATTTGTTTGGAAATATTTGTTCCAAGTACTAAAAACAGCTTCTCTGTGAAAGTGCTCTACAAAGTGAACATGTTTTCACAAATATGAATATTATTATCATGTAGTCTTTAGAAATAACTGTTGTGGGGCTGGAGAGATAGCTTAGCGGTTAAGCGCTTGCCTATGAAGCCTAAGGACCCCGGTTTGAGGCTCGATTCCCCAGGACCCATGTTAGCCAGATGCACAAGGGGGCGCACATGTCTGAGTTCGTTTGCAGTGGCTGGAAGCCCTGGTGTGCCCATTCTCTCTATCTGCCTCTCTCTCTCTCTTTCTCTGTCACTCTTAAATAAATAAAAATGAACAAAAAAAAATTTTAAAAAGAAATAACTGTTGTGTAGCAGCTGACCAGTCTGATGGGTCTGTTTCATTGTCAAGAGTTTGGGAGTCAATTTAGAATGTTTTCAGCATGGAGGTGCTGAGTTTCCAAATTATCCTAGAAAGCACAGTCATTAACACTGTTTAAAAAATTGATTGACAGGGTCAGATTGTGACCTATTGAATCTGTGGCTGTGGTTAGCTGCCAATCCATAAACACCTTTACCTGTGGCTTTTGTGGGCAAATGAGATAAATCAACTGTCTTCCTTCTGTGTGTGTTGGGGGGGGGGGTGTTAAGGGAGTGGTATAGAAAACAGTTTTCACCAGCTCACAGGGCATTCTGTTGCCGCTCCCTCATATCACTGTGGAACCAGGGTGGGTCCCTTCTCTGCTCTGAATGTAGCCTTTCCATCTGTTAAAAATAAAGTGTTTCAAGTCGGGCATGGTGGCACATGCCTTTAATCCCATCACTTGGGAGGCAGAGGTAGGAGGATTGCCATGAGTTTGAGGCCACCTAAGACTACATAGTTAATTCCAGGTCAGACTGGACCAGAGAGACCCTACCTCGAAAAACCAAAAATAAAAAGAAAGATAGATGCAGCTCCTAAGGAGAGAGCTGCCCCATCATACCTCAAAAGGGGCCCGACTAAAACTAAGGAAAATTGGCGAAACAAGCAAGGGTGCTGTTTTCCTGATGAACCGGATACCAGCACAAAGGGGAAGGAGACCAACACAGAGAAAAATCAACTCCTACCAAACCAGAGAGCCAGAGCCTCAGAGGCCCCCAACACCTCAGCACTGAAGCAGACCAAAAATGAACCCAACATGGCTCAGGGAAATTTTGCGGAAGAGGGGGCAGAAAGAATATCAGAGTCACATGTTGGGTCATGATATGCAGAGACATTTATTGTACCAATAACTGTGGGCTGACTCCACAATGCACGATCCATTTACATCAACAAAGAGGGTCCATTGGGAGGGGATAGGTCATGGATGAGCCTAAACAATGGTACCAAACTGCCTGTATTTGCTGAAAAGAAAACTAATAATTTAAAAATAAAATACTCTAAAAAAATAAAGTGCTTCATTATTCTTGCTTCCAACAATCAGCAGCCATTGAGGGAGCTGTGCTGTGGGCAGTTTCTCTGCCAGGACCTTGGGTGTGCTGTAATGATGAGGACTCTCAGCCTGTGACTTGGAGATGCTCCTGGTCCACAGGTATTTGGAATAGGTGTGCAGCAGGTCAATAGGTAATTGCTAGAAAGGTCAGACAAGGAGCAAGGAGTGGTCAGCTCTAAGTACACAACCAGCGACTTCTAAGGTTCCTCTGATGATCACGTCATTTTATGCTGTGACCTTGGTCCTTGCAAACCCCTCACTGGTAACCTGGAGTTCATAACTAATTAGAGCTTCCGATTTGATCAGTGATCAAACTGAATTTAGAATAAATGCATGGTTCTCAGTCTTATCTCACAAAGCATCTTTACATAAAGACTTGACCTCCTAAAACACAGCACTGTATTTCAGGGTTATTTTGTCTCCTTCCTTACTTTTTATGAATTAGGTCTATGCATTATATTCAGTGTGATGATAAAAGATGAATTAGATGTATAATTTCTAGCCTAATACACAGAGTTCATATATGTCACTTTGTAGTAGATCCTTCCAGAGAGGACTAAAGATAATGCTACCCTCACATTAAAATATAAACATCATGCCGGGCATGGTGGCGCACACCTTTAATCCCAGCACTCGGGAGGCAGAGGTAGGAGGATTGCCATGAGTTTGAGGCCACCCTGAGACTCCATAGTGAATTTCAGGTCAGCCTGGGCTAGAGTGAGACCCTACCTCAAAAAACCAAAAAAATAAAATAAAATATAAACATCAGCCGAATGTGGTGGCACACACCTTTAAATACAAATGTCAGCCAGGTGTGGTGGCGCACGCCTTTAATCCCAGCACCAGGGAGGCAAAGGTAGGAGGATCGCCATGAGTCCAAGGCCACCCTGAGAATACATAGTGAATTCCAGGTTAGCCTGAGCTACAGTGAGACACTACTTTGAAAAAACAATATATGTATGTGTGCATATATATATATATATATATATACAAATGTGAACTTATTAGTGAACAACAATATGTACAAGGCATCTTTTGGGGGTTCAGGTAATCCACGATCTATCAGGGAGTGGTTGCTGAGCTTCCAGTCTCAAGATGGACATAACAGGGAAAAAGAGGAATAGGGAGATGGCATGTGGATAGAGCATTTGCTGCACAAGCGCGAGGATCTATTCTCGCATCCTCTGAACCCACACACAGGCTGGATGCTGTGGTGGCATCTGTAATCCCAGTGCTGTCCATGGCAAGGAGGGAGGCAGAGGCAGGAGAATCTGGGAGTTCACAGGTCGGCGAGCCTGATGAACACAGCAGTGAACAAGAGACCATCCTCAAACAAGGTAGAATGTAAGAACAGAGAGCTAAAGTTGTCCTCTGACCTCCATGTTAGTACTCATGACCCACCCCCCATACACACAAGAGAGAGAAAGGAAATGTGTGAGTGTGAGAACGAGTCCCTGGGAGCCAGGCCCTCAGCTGGGCATCCAAGAAATACAAGCAATACATGTAAATTGTTCAAGGACTAGTCAGAGAACCAACAAGGAGATGGTGGGTACAGCACGATCATGCATAGGATTTGGATAATAATGGTAGAACTGAGTCAGACCCAGGGCTGCTGTGTTGAAGTCAGTCCCACATCACCATCTCACTTGGCCTCCTTGGTGTCATCATCGTTGGAAGACGGCCATGGTGATCACAGAGCGGTGGACTTCAGTGTGGGCACAGAGCACAGCCCGGGCCAGGTACTGCCTCACGTGTGGCAGAGTTAAGCCACAAGCCTCGGGGTCTGGCTCCCCAGCCTTACTCACACGTTCTTTTGCCTCTGTGAACATTATTTGGTTTTTTACGTTGTGGTGTGAAACTTTTCCCCTGGGGGGGGGGGTAACAAGAACACACAGCCATTCACTCCAGATAGGGCACAGACAACAGGCCAAAGCACAATTGCACCAAACACAATTCTGGTGAATCAGTGAATTCCCTGAAGCTGCCTACAGAGCATGGGTGAGGCGTCATCTGTCCAGCAGAAGCGCCCTGCTGGAAGGCTCGCAGGCAGCTCAGCTGGTAGATGAGTCCCCCCGCCCCCCACCAGCTCTTTGCTACAATTTTTTTTTTTTTAACTGTTTCTCCAACCCCAGGAAGGGGTCTTGTTACCTTGTAAGTTTCAGGTTTCTGGGATGTGTTTGTCTCCAGAACCTCCTTCCTCCAACCTGGGCAGGGGGTGGAATTTCAATTGGGAGGAAATTACTACATAACACTACAAAGAGCCTGTCCCCCAGCAGTTGTTTACTGCTTCAATAACCTTGGGGAGGGGTCTTATGACCTGTTAGTTTCAGCTTTCCTGGACTTTTTTTTTTTTTTTTCTTGTTTTGCATGAGTCTCCTTTTCCCCTCTAGGATGGAATGTTTCAACTGGGAGAAAACTCCATGTCCTCCTACAGCTCAGACACCTGTGGTACCACACATCTGCATATTTCGCTCCAGGGTCACATCGAAGCACTTCACTCTGCTCATCCCACTCTATAGCAGCTCTGCAAGGTGAGCAAGGTGGCTCTCTCAGCCTATAGTTAAGGCTCAAGGAGGTTCAATGACACAGCCAGAGTCACACACCGACAAAGTGTTAGACGCAGAACTTGAGGTCAGTAGTCAGCTAGACTGGACGGCCCAAGTCATTGCCCAAATCTTTTGTTTTCAGACAGGAAACTAGAGAGCATGAGAAGCTTGTTCTAGGTTACATAGGAAGATGAGAAACCAACAGATGTGCCAAATTTGATAAAAGTCTCTCCCTGCCTAGAGATATGTCGTGTTGACTTGTCCAATCTCAACATCCCTAAGGAGTGAGTGTGTGTGTGTGTGTTTGTGTGTGTATATAAACTAGGGAGAGCTCCTATTGTTAAACTCTGTTTAAAAACCTTATAACTGGGGCTGGAAAGATGGCTTAGCAGTTAAGCATTTGCCTGTGAAGCCTAAGGACCCGGTTCGAGGCTCAATTCCCCAGGACCCACGTTAGCCAGATGCACAAGGGGGCGCATGCATCTGGAGTTTGTTTGCAGTGGCTGGAGGCCCTGGCACAACTTTTTTTTCTCTCTCTCTCTTTCTGTCTTAAATAAATAAACAAATAAGTAAAAATAAACAAAAAATATTTTAAAAAACAACCCTTGTAATTGGGTGTTCTGTTACATGTGACATTGTCATGAATTTCAAAGGAAATCCCTGCCTGGGCCGAAATGTCTAAGTGAGCCTTCTGGATACTTTTTTATTTGAAGAGTCTCTCACTCAATCTGTCACCAGAATCCCATGGCTCTCAGCCTTGCCTCTCTTGTCTGTTCTGTTCCCAATCTTTGGCCATAAATTGGGGTAACGGTGCCAAGAGGCTTTTAGACCAATGACTTGGTGTAGCTTCTTCTTCCAGTCTAACAATTCAAGTCCCATGGCGTTCCTCTGTAGAGAAGAAAGACCTGGACCCGAACTATGGGGTGGAGGAAGGGGAAACTGAGGGTATAGGAGAAGCCTAGGGCAAGGAGCCTGGGAACTGACTGCACTTCACTACCGTGGGGTTCAAACTACTGGGAAGCCCCGAAGACCCACAGGGTATATGGTAATTGGAGAAGGGGCAGTTAGGACATAGGTGAGCAGAGACTCTGGAGGGAGGCTCTGAGAAGTTGTGGAGGTGGGGATGGTGGACATAGTATGAATGCACATCAAACCAAAATAGAAATATATCAAGGCAGGAGCGAAAGAAACGGAACAGCAGACAGGCCTCTGCAATAAATAGCCTAAGGAAATGCAGGTCACAGAGAAAGTAAGAGAGACTAAAACCATGAGTAATGTGTTCACTTCATGGCAGTTGGCAATGCACCCTTGAGTGACTGTGGTCACATGGCCTCATCATGAACCCATTAGTTACCACTGCCATAATTGGCCTTTCCCTTCTGTAGTCACCCCCTCTGACCATCATCTGGGCCACTCTCGGTGTTGATTAAGTTTCTGTGTCAACTTAGCTAGGTTATGCCATCCCACCATGTAATCAAGCACAAATCTTGGCGTTGCTGTGAAGGTAGCTCACAAGGCAGTTCACATTTATCATCAGTTCACTTTGAGGACTTTACTCTCCCTGGTGTCAGTGGAACTTGGACAATCAGTTGGAGGCTTTCAGAGTAAAAACGGAGGCTTACACACACACACACACACACACACACACACACACACACAAAATTCTGCCAAAAAGACTGTCATATTGATTCCCACCTGAGTTGCAAGCCTGCTGATTTGCTCTATAGATTTCAGACTTGCTGTTGCCCACAGCCTTGGGAGATAATTCCTTAAATCCATCTCATGGGTAATACACATGTATGTGTATCTATCTCCTATTGGCTGTTTCCCCTGAGACTGGTTGAGGCACTCTTTCAGAACAGGGTGCTAGTCAAGGCTTGTCCCAGCAACATGTGTGGGTCTCTTTCCTCCTTGCCTTCCCTGCCTTTTGTCCAAAGACCACATACTTTCTTCCGTCCACCACACCTAGGGATTCTCCTCCAAACTCCTCCTCCACACTCATGACCCGTCAAAGGCCAGAAGATCCAACTGCGAATGGAAATGCAAGAAGCTTGCCAGCAAATCTGCACCCCAGCTATAAGCTACAGAAAGGAGGACACAAACAGTCCCCAATCCAGCTAGGCATCTCTGCTCAGGCCCTGGTCAAGAGAGGCAGCATCCTGAGGTGCCCACAGCACCATGGGAGGTGGTTATTTCCTGCTAGTTCTGTAAACAGGATGAAGATCGGACCACGTATCCAGAGCCTTGCTTATCAGCAACCAGGCTGGCCTCTGTCGGTCTTAAGCAAAAGGAAGATTCGATTGCTGAAGGAGAGTAAGAGACCATACGCCAAGCAACAGTCTTGTGGCAGGAGAACAGCCCAGCAAGGGGTAGAGGGCGGCAGGCACTGTTTGACTCAGGTTCTCTCCCGGAGCCCTCTCGCCGCCGCTTACTGGAGAGGAGCCCCAAGGACAGGAAGCTGAATGGCTTAGGTTGCATTTTCCACAAGTCTGGCCACTCCCTAGACAGAAAGATATGTTATGGGAGAATTTTAAATTAAAAAAATGTTTTAATGTATTTCTTTTTTTCCAATTTGACATTTTCATACAAGTATCTAATGTGTTTTGATGTTATTACCTTCAATTGCCATGCGTTATCCCTCTCCTCATTAACACCCTTCTTTTTCTACATTATTAAACTTTAAAAATATTTTTATTTATATGTATTAGGCAGAGAGAGAAAGAGAAAGAGAGAGAGAGACAGAATGGATGACATCAGGGCTTCCCACAAATGAACTTCTGGTGTGTGCACCTCTTTGGGCATCCGGCTTTACGTGGGTACTAGGGAATTCAACCCAGGCCCTCAGGCTTTATAACTAAGCACCTTTAACTGCTGAGTCATCTCCCCAGCCCCAACCATTATTAAACTTTTACTGGACAATTTTCATACGTGTACATAACATATTTTGATCATAACCCCGCCCATTACTTGCTGTGGTCCCCCTCTCCCCCTTTCACTGAACACCTTTTCCCCCAATTAGTCTCTTTTTTATTTTGATGTCCTTTTTTTTTTTTTTTGCCCTTCTCCATTACCAATGGTCAAATGTTGATAAGACCTATGTTGTGGGCTGGAGAGATGGCTTAGCGGGTAAGCGCTTGCCTGTGAAGCCTAAGGACCACGGTTCTAGGGTCGGTTCCCCAGGTCCCACATTAGCCAGATGCACAAGGGGGTGCACGCATCTGGAGTTCGTTTGCAGAGGCTGGAAGCCCTGGCGTGCCCATTCTCTCTCTCTCCCTCTATCTGTCTTTCTCTGTGTCTGTTGCTCTCAAATAAATAAATCAATAAAAGAACATAATTATTTAAAAAAAATTAAAAAGACCTATGTTGTGTAGGTCTTGTGCAGATAACAGCAGCTGCTGTGAGGTCATGTATGCAACCACCACTTCAAGTCCAGAAGACAGAGTTCCAAAGCACCCCTCCGCATCCTCTGGCATGTACATTCTTCCCTTCCCCTCCCCCACAGTGCTCCCTGAGTCTTGGAGGGCCTTCCGGTGTTTCATTTAACTCTGTACGCTCACTCAATGGTCCCTTCTCAGCACATTGATGAGTTTTGAGTCTTCCCCGTAGTCACCACCATCTGCAAAAGGAAGCTTCCGTGAGCAAAGGCGAGAGCAGCACTAATGTAAGGGGATAAACCTCAATCTTTAGAGGGCTCTACAAGGCTTTTAGAGTGATGGTGGCCAGGGGAGGTAGGCATAGTTTCCCCTTCTTCAAAATGGGGAATTTCCCCCCAAAGGAAACAAAGTTATAAGGTGGAGCTAGATGCTGAGAACATAGTCAGTGACAGAACTCTTAAGCCAGTAACACAGAACCTAGAATTGGGACTTGGGTGACCCAAGGTTATGTTCTAGCAACTCTGTGTAAGATATTTGATCTCCATGGGCCTTGATTTTCTCCTATGAGGAAAGAGGGGCTGACAGCATTGCACCTGAAAAGACTGTAAATGATGAAGTATTTCAAGCCGCGAGGGTTGTCATGATTGGGCAATGGTTGCCAAGGCAGCTTTTCAATCTTGGCGTCACACTCAAGTCTTGGCACTCAGCAAATGCCTGATAAGTGGTTGTAGTTGCTGACTGACTCAATAAACGAGTGACCACGAGCTTGTACAAAACAACAACAAAAAACACCAAAAGGAGCTGGGGAGATGGCTCAGTGGTTAAAGGCGCTTGCTTGCAAAGCCTGCCAGCTCGGGGTTCAATTCCTCAGGCACCCATGTAAAGCTGGATGAGCATTCATTTGCAAAATTAAAAGACCCTATAATGCTCAACACACACACACACACACACACACACACGTGTGCGCACGCACACACACATACACATACATGTAAATAATTTTTTTTTAAAAAAAGACCCACCAATAACCCAACACAACAGTAAGATGCCACTGGACTCTGATCCAAGTTTTTTTGAGCTACAACCTCATAAATGAACCCACAATCGTTTTTCTTTTCTGTTTCTTTTGAGCAACCTTTCTGACATTTTAATTTTAATACGTGAAATCTGGCTACTTGTCTCTGGGAGAGTTTATGGAAAAAGAGCTTCCAGCTGGCTTTGGAGCAGCCCATAAAAATGTTCTGAACACTTTGCCCAGTTAGAAATCAAGAACTGTTGGAGGGAGAGACAGTGACGCCATAGGCGCTGTGAGGCCCGCCACACTGCAGTCATGAGTTCCAACCAGAGGATCCTCCTCCATTCCTTCCTGGTTCCCAGTCAAAGGATGGGGCCCAGGATGGGTTAAAGAGAAACCGCAGCTTTCAAGTAGCAGACAAACACATCTTTTACATAGGCAGCCTGGGATTCAAAGGGTGTGAAGGAAGAAAGGAAAGAAGGAAGGAAGGACGAAAGGAAGGGAGACAGGGAAGAGTGAGGGAGGGGGAGGGAGAAAAGGGGGAGGGAAGGAGAGAGGAGGGAGGAAGGGAGGGAGGAAGGAAGGAAGGAAGGAAGGAAGGAAGGAAGGAAGGAAGGAAGGAAGAGCTTTCACAGCTTTAACTGACGCAGGTAAAAAGAGCCTTAGATTTCATGATTCTATGTTCCCTTGTCTCAGGACTGACCTCCTTCTGGAAGCCTCCTTGCTAACCTCTGGCTCCTCCACATGTCTCCTTGGCTTAAAGCCCTCCAGAGGGTCCTCCTAGCTTCAAGGTCAAGTTTCGTCTTAGCTTAGCATACAAAGGTATTTTTATTTTCCTTAAGTATATTTATTTCTTTATTTGAGAGAGAGAAAGAGAGAGTTTGTGTATGGACACACCAGGGCCTCTTGCTTCTGCAAACAAACTCCAGATGTATGTGCCACTTTGCTCATCTGGCTTTACGTGGGTACTGGGGAAATCAAACCTGGGCTTGAAGGCTTTGCAAGCAAGTGCCATTAACTACTGTGCATTCTCCCCAGCCTAAAGGTCCTTCCTTCCTTCCTTCCTTTCTTTTCCTAGTTTCAGATAGGGTTCCAGGCTTTATCCTGGGGCTGGCCTTGGGCTCCCAATCCGGTCTCTACCTCCACAGAGAGGAGCTGTAGGCATGTGCCACTAGGCCCAGGTACATGGCTCTCTATAATAGGCCTTTTCCTGCCTCCGAGGTTCTTTCTCATATTCCTCACTGCACCTTTTAATCCAGGTGGGTCCAATAGCCTCCAGTTCCCATTGTCCCCCTTCAGAGCTTTGGTCTGTATCGTGCCTTGGCTGGATGGTGTTTACTCCCCCAGCAGCCCAAACCTCTCCTGGGGGAGGTGTTAGGGTCCCTTGGGAGAGGTCAGGTGCTCAGTCTTGCAGCCCCACAGTGAGCTTTCTGCTCGTCACGTTTATTTGAACAGGCCCTTTGTGTGGGCATTACCTGGTACAGAGCACAGCAGCTCTGATGAATTGTTCTGGTATG
Source organism: Jaculus jaculus (assembly GCF_020740685.1). NCBI lineage: Eukaryota > Metazoa > Chordata > Mammalia > Rodentia > Dipodidae > Jaculus > Jaculus jaculus. Next base: position 133,416,263 of record NC_059102.1, on the reverse strand, counting down.
TGGCCAAGGTATACAGTTGGAAAGTGTGAGCTGAAAGGCTTCTAGATGATTCCTCTGTGCATCAGAGGTACAGGGCACCGACTGACAGCATGTGACTCAGGCCTGGCCCAGCTGTTTACTACAGTTGGGCTATGGGTGCCATTTACCAGTGTGTATCAACCTGAAATCACAACCCCATTGTTTTTTGCCACAAGTTGTGTTTAACAAAACCTGTTCCTCATTTGTCTGGATGGGCGATGCTGAATGGCCAGCCCCTCCCAGCCTGCTGCATCCCTGCAAGAGTCACCTGAAAGAAGTATTCCTCTGGCCCAGAGAGCCTGACCTGGGACTCCGCCCTAGAAATGAGTCACCTGGTGATTCCCATGCACATGGCATCCTACCCTACGGTACAGGCTCCTGGTGACTTGCAGATCTAGTTAGGGGCATTAAAGACAAAGAATGCCCTGTAGGGAACCATGTAGGGATGGAAAATGAGGCAGGCTGATGGGGGCGTTAATGCTAAGGTTCAACAGGAAGCTCTTCATGCCAGCTCACCAGAAAAAAAAAAAAAAAAACGGTCTGGTCTCAGGACGTCTGAGAATTTCATTTTGCTTTGACAACAGTGCGCTGGTATCTTATGGACATTGCAGTGCATGGATTGAGCTTTTGGCTGCCACCAAGCTCGGAGAGCATTTTGTGTCCTGACCCCAGAGAAAGGAGCATCCCGAGGTCTTTCCGTTGTATCCTAGACTCATTCCTGGTGTCTTCTGGTCTTTCCAGCTTGTTTTCTCTTCTTTTTTACTTTTAAATATTTTATTTATTTTTATTTTTTTGTTATTTTTATTTATTTATTTGAGAGTGACAGACAGAGAGAGGAAGAGGCAGATAGAGAGAGAGAGAGAGAATGGGCACGCCAGGGCCTCCAACCACTGCAAACGAACTCCAGATGTGTGCACCCCCATGTGCATCTGGCTAACATGGATCCTGGGGAATTGAGCCTCGAACCAGGGTCCTTAGGCTTCACAGGGAAGCACTTAACCACTAAGCCATCTCTCCAGCCCAAATATTTTATTTATTTTCAAGGAGAGAGAGAGGAAAGGAGGGAGAGTGAGAGAGAATGGGCATGCCAGGGCCTCTTACCACTGGAAACAAACTCCAAATGCATGTGCTACTTTGTGCATCTGGTTTTACGTGGGTACTAGAGAATTGAACCCAGTCCATCAGGCTTTGCAAGCAAGTGCCTTTAACCGCAGAGTCATCTTTCTAATCCCCAGCTTGTTTTCTTTTCTTCTTTCTTTAAAATTTTTATTTATTTATTTGCAAGCAGAGAGAAGAGAGACACAGAGAGAGAATGGGCATGCCAGGGCCTCTAGCCACTGCAAAGAGACTCCAGACACATGTGCCCCTTGTACATCTGGCTTACGTGGGTCCTGGAGAATTGTACCTGGGTCCTTTGGCTTCGCAGGCAAATGCCTTAACTGCTAAGCTATCTCTCCAGCGCCCCCCTCCCCAGCTTGTTTTCTATGTGGCAGTTACTACATTCCACTCCTGTAAAATTTTATTCTCTTGAATATCAACTAAAGAAGTGAAGTGCTTTGGGAATAAGATGTGGTATAAATAAATAGGCAATAAAATTAGTAAGTGCTAAAAAAATAAAGGTGACTGAATAAATGACTACTTGAATGAGTCACATTGTGGTTTCACCAAGACTTTGCATGGGGCAGGTGTTCAGGAAACGAGGTGTGGGATAATAGGGTAGAAGGGGGAGGTTTGCAGATGGGAGCTAATACCCTGCCATTACCTAGTAGCTAGGCCCTCAACCACCTTGTTTAACCTCTCAGCCTCAGTTTCCTAGTCTACACAATGGAGATAATTGTAGTGCTCCCAGAATGAAAAGTGCCTGTGTTGTGTGGCATTTTTCCTCTGGGCATAACATGATGCCATCTTGGAGTAAGAGACTGTTTTGGCCCAGGAGCAACCTTTGAGCAGAACAATACAGTGTTATCCAGGTCTGTGGCCATGGTAATGGAGCTATTCACCCTTCCTCGCAGAATAGGAGGGGAAGGCCACAAGACCCTTACCTGAGATTCCAGCTATTGTTCCCTCCTGCCCATCTCCCTCCCCCAGCTGCAACTGGTCTTGGGGGATGATAGATAGTATAGGAAATAAAAGGTTAACCAGGGAAACTCCACGAAATCCTCATCCAAAATGGGTGGGATTATGCAGCGATGTGGCTGCCTTTGTGTCATCCCTCCCCCATAATAACCCTGATAAACTCTGCTTCACCAAAATTGTGTTTTTTGTGCATCTGTGCTGTGTTGTGTCATTGAGCCTTGTTTGGGGTACATAGACATGCATTCATTTTTCCCCAGGAAAAAGTTCATGCAATAGCCTTGTGGTGTTTTGAAGCAAACGTAGTGCATAAACTCATGTGTTCAGAGTGCTAGATCCTCAGCTCCTGGCAAGTTGGAAGGTGGAGCCTTGCTGGAGTAGTGTTGGGGGTGGGCTTATAGGTGTTGAGCCAGCTTTCCCTTTGCTAGAGCCTCACTCTCCTGCGTGGCAGAGGTGATGTCCAGCCTCTGCTCATGCCACGCCTTTCCCCTGCCATCATTGAGCTTCCCTTGGAGACTGTAAGCCAAAATGAACAACTTTCCTCCCATCAGCCGCTTTTGGTCAGACATTTCATCCTAGCATCTTGAACGTAACTGCAATAAGCCAGGTACAGAATAGGCATCTAATAAAAGTTACCTATGACTATTTAGTAAGTATGCCCTACAATTCAATGGCCTGATGGATATGTGCCCTGGGCGAGGACTCACTCCCTTTGCTTAAGTGGCTAGAGTCTTGACAAGAAAGCCACAGGGGTCTGGTTCCCTCTCTCCTTACTCCAAGTCTCTGCTTATTATGCCCAGGGACAGCATGTGGCTCCCACCTCAACACGCTCCCAGCATGCTCACGGCTGAAGATGCTTCCTGTCTAACCCTTCATTCATCTTGCTTGCCTCTGTCCTCTATATCCCTTTTCTGGAAGTCTCTACCTTTTTTTTTTCTTTTTCTTTTTTTAAAGCAGGAGCTCACTCATGTCCAGGCTGGCCTGGAACTCACAGCAGTCCTCTTCCTCAGCCTCCCAAGAGCTGGGATTAAAGGCATCATCATGCTGGGCCTTCTGGCCATTTTGCAACCTTCGCCAGCATCTTGCCTAGCCCTGTACTGAGGCAAGCCATCCTGAACTTGCTTGATAGATGCAGAGTGTCCGGGAGGAGCCTTCAAGATGATGCAGTACGGTGTCTGGAGCCACACATCTGAGGTTGGGACACCAGGTGGACCGCTGAGAAAATCCAATCTTCTCTAATACTGTTAAGGAGTAGAAAATTCACTAGCTATTCTTGGAATGGACAGTTGCCTTTGGTGAAACAGGGTCTACCTGAATGCCAGTCATCTATAGAAGTGGTACTATAGTGTAGGGCAGAGATTCTCAAAGGACAGTCCCAGACCATGATCATTAACCTCAACTGGCAGCCTGTCACAAATGCAAACTCTCTACCACCCCCTGGGGGCTGTGAATCAAACCGTGGAGGGGAAAACTCAGTACTTTGTGCTTTCACTAATTTACAGGTGTTCAGGCTTTGGATCTCTGGACACCCCAATGGATATTAGTTTGAGCTTCGGTCATCTCATCTGTGAATAGGGGCCATCCATGTGGCAGAGGCTGGCGTGAGGTTCCTGTCTGGTAGGAAGGGTACTATACTTAATACCTGCTTCCCATTATTCCTCAGACCAACTTTTGAGGGTCAGCTACTACAGGATGCTGTCCTGTGATGGTACCAACCCCAGGATAAGACCCCCGCGGCAGGGGTAGGGTGGGGTGAAGTAGGGCAAAGGGAAGGGATATGTGATCTGAAAATTAGCCCTAGACCCTGAGAGCCAGCCTTAGGACTTCCCCACTTCTACTTCCCAGGTCTAGCTAACTTTATTCAAGATTTTAGAAAAACATGACCCTCTCCAAATGACATAAATTTAGGCACTTAAAGTATGGTGGTTGGGAAGATAGCTCAGTGTTAGATAAAGCTCTTGCCATGCAAGTTCAGATCTCTAGCACCCACTCCAGTAGGTGGGTGCGGCAGTCTGCCTGTAATCCCAGCTCTCAAGATAGAGATGGCCAAGCTGGTTAGCTAGACTATGCCAACAGGTGAGCTCTGGGTTCAAGGTTCAACCTTGCCTTAGTATATAAGACGGTGTCTTCAAGGAACACACTTGACATTAACCTCTGAACTCCACACACACCTGCACATGCGTATGCATGTGTCTACAAGCATATGACAACACACACACACCTTGCATGCTGATTCACATACAAAATAGTCTGAATGTAAAATTTCAAAATAACTGATCTCAGGTTGAATCCAATTAAATCAAAAGTTAAACTAATTCTACAAATCATAAATATAAGTTTTCTTCTCAAAATTTATTTTTAAAGTGTTATTTATTTGCATGCACATGCATGTGCCCGTGTGTGTGCGGGCACTCCAGAGTCATCTGGCTTTTCATGGGTGGTTGGGGAATTGAACCCCAGCTGGCAGGCCATGCAAGTTAGTGCCTTTAACCACGAAGCCGTCTCCCCAGCCTCAACTTCATTACATTTTCTAAGACAGGTTACCAACCTCATTTCTTTGATAGTGGTTTTGGGAATCAGTTTAACATGGTTTTATATCTTTAAATTCTTTGTACCTACCCTGAATATCTTATTATAATAAAAACCCAGAAGCCACAAAAGAATTGCAATTATTAAGTGCAGAAGAAATGAAATATAAAATCACCATTAGAACACCAAGAATTTTCATTCTAGTCCACCATTAATAGAGGCTTAAGTTACATTTTTTCCAAGAAGTAACCGGATCCTTGTCTGTTGGGATTCTCTGTTTCTAAAGCCATCTGACGCCCCTTTTCTCCACAGCACCTCCCAGCCAGTGGCAGTGTGCATCCCTCGCCGGTGAGCAGGCCTGGCTGGGTGGAAGGAGCAGCTGAGGCTCCTACTGGACTTGGACTCCCGGCAGCCAGCTTGTTCCAGAAACCGTCCCTGGGCGAGCTGCGCTGGGTTTGGAATGTGCGTGTCTTCCATGCCTTCCATATGGCTGCGGTGGTACATGGAGACCCAGCCTGGCCTGGGACCTATGGGCCCCATGATTCTGTCAGCTGCCCTTCTACCCCACTTAGCCATTGTCACAACCTTGGCTGTGGGAAGGCACATTTATTTGTGTTCATTTCCTCTCTCTCTCTTTCCTTTCTTTTCTCTCTCTGTTCTCTTTTGAAGCAGGGTCTCACTCTAGCCCAGGCTGACAGGGAACTAAAGGCTATCCTCCTGTCTCAGACCCTTGAGTGCTAGGGTTAAAGGTGTGAACCTCCAAGTTCACCTTTTACTGTCTCTTCATCCTGTGCACTGAAATGTACCCCCACCTACTGTGCAGGCCTGCCAGGAGGCATCAGCCGGAGGTGACACGAAGGAAGAAGGCTTTACCTTTTAGCTTCTCTTTCAATATGGCCAGCACACCAGCTTTAGCTGACACTCCTGGGGGCCATGGGCAATAACCTATTTCTTTACGCTGCTCATAATCCCAACCTACTCTCGGCCATCCCAGTAGTTGGGGGCACCGACTTTGCCCAAGATAGAATGGGGCTTAGGTCTGGTGATGTGTATATTCCAAACAGTAGGATTGTTATGCAGGAAGAAGGACTTCTGATCCAGGGTTCTTTCCATGTAAGAACCAGAAAGAGGGAGACTCTGGCCCCCAGACCTACTCTGGCCCTCCAGAGGATGGATTTTCCTCCCTGATATTCCAGTTTCCAGAAGCCATAGCATAAGGAATGGAAACAAAGACAGGAGTCAGCACTAAGCTTTTCCTTGCCCTTTCCCTCCTGGTGCCCAGGGATTGAAGGACCATGATGACCACCTTCAACAGCAGTCTGTGCTTTTCATGCTGTGTTTATGTAATAGCTAAATGGGACCTTAAAAGAATTATTTGAATGGCTTTGTTGAGGAATATTTTACTTATCACAAAATGAACCTTGAGTGGTTGGGAAGATGACTCGGTGGATAAAACTCTTGCTGTACAAATGATAGGTCCTGAGTTCTGATCCCCAGAACCTACCTAAATGCTGGGCTGGTGTGGCAGCCCACCAGTAATTCTAGAGCCCAGGAGGCAGAAATAGTATTCCCAGGTTAAAGTGTCTAGGTTAAACTAGGAGAATAGACAGGTTCTGGGATCTGTGAGAGACCCTGTCTCAGTAAATAACGTGGAAAGAGATCAAGGAAGACACTTGACTTCAACCTCTGGCTCCCACATGCATGTGAACCTACATATACATGGTGTGTCCTCATACATCAACTGTATATACACACATACCACATATACACATACACACAAAGAGAAAAAAAAAAAAGTTGCAGCCAGGTTCGCATTGCTGGCAGAAACCACCCAACCAAGAGCAGCTTGTACAAAAAAGTTTCTTTTGTGACCTTTGATGCTGCTGAGGATGCAGAAAAAGAGGAACCCTTCTACACTTTTGATGGGAATGCAATCTGATCCAGCCATTGTGGAAATCAGTGTGGAGGTTCCTAAGACAGCTAAAAATAGATCTACCATATGACTCAGCTATAGTACTCCTAGGCATATGTCCTAAGGACTCGTCACACTACCTTAGAGATACTTGCTCAGCCATGTTTATTACTGCTCTATTCACAATAGCTGGGAAATGGAACCAGCCTAGATGTCCATCAACTAATGAGTGGGTAATGAAATGTGGCACATTTACACAATGGAGTTATACTCAGCAGTAAAGAAAAATGAGCTTATGAAATTTGCAGGAAAATGGATGGATCTGGAAAGGATTATACTTAGTGAGGTAACCCAGGCCCAGAAAGTCAAATGTCACGTGTTCTCTCTCATATGTGGATCCTAGCTACAAATGATTGGACTTCTATGTGAGTTGGAATGAAACTCAGTAGCAGAGGCCAGTAAGCTAGAAAGGGGGTATAAAGGGAATAAAAGGGGAGGAAGGTGGAACTTAATAGTATGGTATTGTATATATGTAAATAGAAGAACACATTAATGGGGATGAAAAGGCCTAAGTGAAGTCAGGGGAAGAGCTTAAGTAAAAGAAAGGTAGAGGGAGGGCTAATCAAAGTCTAAGAGGATATAAATAAGTCACATGGAAACCTACTTTTTTGGGCAATGGAACACTTAGAAGCCATAGATTGTTACTAGAAAATTTTCAGTGCCAGGGATGGGATACCTTCCAGTGAGTTGTTAATGAGGGAGGTCCCTAATACCTCCAAAACATTACAGGCCATTGCCGAGGCCCTTGGTTACCCACCAGAAATAGATGGTAAGACCCTATGGCTGAAGACTCCACATACTTGGGCTGCAAGGTCACTGAGAAATCCTGCTGGAGCTGAGCTGATAACCTCCTCCATGTAGACCAGCTGACAGGAAGCTAGAAAACACACTGCATGCAGTTCAATGGGACAAAGATAAATCACCAGTGAACAATGCAAACCTTATATTTGGCCAGCCAGACCAAATGAGCCAGTGGGTGCAATAGTGACACATCTGTTATGGGGGAAACTAACCGCCCTCTAATTTGACTGGAGGCCCACTTCATGGAAGGGAATACATCCCTGATACTGAAAACCTACAACAAGGGTAGTCATGAGCCCTAGTGGTGTAATGTCTGCTGGTGTCTGCCTAAATGCATATACTATACTCACCAAACTGCCCAGTAAGCACTTCACTTAATGTTAATACCCATATATTAATGCTACTCTGACTTTTGGTTAGAGAACCTTCTCTTTTCAGATGGCAGTGACCTTGGGATGACTCAGAAGGCACCATGGTGCTGAGAAGAAGTGACAGAAAAGTGCTCAGCTCTGAAATATCTCTATCACACCTTCCAAGGCTCAGGGTCCATTGTGGAAGAGGTGGCAGAGAGAATGTAAGAGCCAAAGGAAGGGTAGGACTTCTTACAATGTGCTTCTCCAGACACAAAATGGCCTGGATATGCATGACCTCATAGTGCCTGACACTACCTACATAAGACCATCATTATAGAAGGAAAAGATGATGACATCAAAATAAAAGAGAGACTGATTGAAAAGGGAAGGGGATATGATGGAGAGTGGAGTTTCAAGAGGGAAAGCAGAGAGAGGAAGGGAATTACCATGGGACATTGTTTACAATTATGGAAGTTGTCAATTTAAAAAATTTAAAAAGATTTATTTTGGCTTACAGACTTTAGGGGAAGCTCCATGATGGAAGGGGAAAAGGATGCCATGAGCAGATGGTGGACATCACCTCTTGGCCAACATCAGATAGACAATATCAACAAGAGTGTGCCAAACACTGAAAGGGGCCACTGGCTATAATACCCATAAACCCGCCCCCAACAATACACTGCCTCCAGGAGATGTTAATTCCCAAATCTCCATTAGCTGGGAACCTAGCATTCAAAACACCTAAATTTATGGGGGACACCTGAATCAAACCACCTAAAAAAAGTAGAAAATTCAAGAAGACAACTGTTGTGAACCTATGGCCTCCATACATATGCACACCCACACACATATTGTTAGAATTACATATTTTTTACATTGTAATACAAATTCACATTTAGAAATAGGATTGCGTGAAGCTGAAAACAAGTCTTCTAGACTAAATCCTTTAGATTGATTTATTGTAAGGAAACCATTTGATTGTGGGGTCTGGTGAGGACAGCCTGATACCCCCTCAGGGCAGGTGGTAGGCATGACTTTTGGGACTCTCAGGCAGGAACTGACATTCCAGTCCCCAGGTGGACCTTCTCTAGGAAAACCTCAGTTCTTTTTTTAGTGTCCACAGACCAACTAGGAAAATTCTCTTTATTAAAGTCAACTGAAGCCGGGTGTGGTGGCATACGTCTTTAATCCCAGCACTCAGGAGGCAAAGGTAGGAGGATTGGTAAGAGTTCAAGGCCACCCTGAGACTACATAGTGAATTCCAAGTCAGCCTGGGCTAAGGTGAGACCCTACTTTGGGAAAAAAAAAAGTCAACTGATTATAAATGTTAATTCATCTGTCAGATCACTTTCCAGCAACACCCACTGACTAGTGAATAATAAGACCCTGCCTAGCCAGATTGGTTTGTAACATGAAATGAGCACATGAATGAAATTTCTGTATCCTGAGGCCGCTGTGACGTGCAAGAGAAGGAAGGAAGCAGCTCAATCCAAGCAGATGGCCTGGAGGCTGTGGCTTGGCCTGGGGATGGGCAGTATGGTGCTGAGGGAGGAGTTAGGAGGTGTTGGTAAGGGACAACCTTGGACATGAACAGCTAGAGGCATCTGGGTTTGTTTCACAGCTCCCCACCCTTTTATTTTTGTAAGGTAGGGTCTCACTCTAGCTCAGGCTAACCTGGAACTCATCCTGTAGCCCCTGGTTGGTCTTGAAGTTACAATGATCATTCTGCCTTAATCTCCCAAGTGCTAGGATTAAAGGCATACATTACCACTCCCAGTTTTTTTTTTTTTTCACAGCCTCTTAATACAATAACTTAATCTTGCGAATGTCCCTTAAGCAATCTCGTCATCAGTTTGCAGGTTTCAAACACAGGGTTACACATACCGACTTGTAGTGTTACTTACTATTTGTTTCTTTTTTAAAAAATATTTTTATTTATTTATTTGTAAGCAGAGAAATATAGAGGGAAGGAAGACAGAGAAAGAATGGGCACTCCAGGGCTTCTAGACACTGCAAACAAATTCCAGATGCATGTGCCACCTTGTGCATCTGGCTTTATTTGGGCACTGACTCATGTACCAATTTATGCATCTGGCTTATGTGGGTAATGGGGAATCAAACCTGGGTTCTTAGGTTTCACAGGCAAGTACCTTAATTGGTAAGCCACCTCTCCAGCCCCTATTGATTCATTTTCTTTCTTTCTTTTTCCCAGGTAGGGTTTCACTCTAGCCCAGGCTGACCTGGAATTCACTATGTAGTCTCAGGGTGGTCTTGAACTCACAGCGATCCTCCTACCTCTGCCTCCCAAGTGCTGGGATTAAAGGCATGTGCCACCATGCCCAGCTTATTTATTTATTTTTGAGACAGGGTCTTGTTGAGTATCCTTGGCTGGCGTGAAACTTATATATAGACTCCGCTCACTTCAGACTTCCAGCGATCCTCCCAGCTCTGTCTCCCAAGTGCTGGGATTACAGCTGTGCACTACCAAATTGGCATAGACCTTTCTAAAATAATTCTGACCTACTTCATTTGGAGAGGTTGGGCCGCATTTCCTGAAGCTAAACTTAAGCTACCTACCACCTTCAAATTGCCTGCTTGCTGTTGTCTTCCTCAGAATGCTTTCCTATGGCTGATAGTATCGCTCAGTGATAGGGCAAGTGCTACTCGGTCTTCCAAAAGCCCTGAGTTTGATCCCTTGCACTGAGAAGAAGCAAAACAAAAACTTTCCAGAGCACAAAATGACTCCAGAGAAAGCCTGCATGAGACCTAACAGAGGCTGGCCTTGAGTGAGAAGGCTCTACCACTCCAGCTATGCCCAGTGACGGTCCTTGGGAGGAAGGCTCAGGCTGAGACTTGGCTGGGCCACCTCCGAGCTCGCAGACACCACTTTGCCTTGGTTTCCTCATCTTGAAGCATGTGAACTATGATCCTCTCTTTGTCAGGGAGGATGGGAGCTCACTCACAGTGTGTCTCCTGAGACCTCTGTTGGCAGGAAGATAGCAGCTGAGGCTGGTTCACACCCAGAAAAGCAAGTGCTAAACATAACTGTCATGTCTTGTAGGAACATAGGCTGGTCCAGAGTTGCTGGGAGTGGGGAGAGTTGGTGGTGATGCTTATCCACCACCAGGGCTCCCCACTTGCAGGGTGTGTGTACGCAGGGGTGTGGGGATTGCCCGTCTTCAGCTCTACAGAGTTAGCTGCAGGTTACATGAAGTGAGTGGCCTATTCCCTCTAGCCAAGGCCATAAAAAGAGCCCATTAGTGCTGTTTAGTCACAGGATAATGTGAGCTACAGATGCCGGTGCAAACTTTCTAGGAATCACAGTGTGGTAGTTTGCATGTATGTCCCCACAGACTCAGGTATGTTATTAAAGATTTTAACGTGGGTCTCCAGCAGCATGGCTGGAGGAGCTGTCACTGGGGGCAGATCCTGGTGTGTTTGTGGTTGGATCTGAATTTCAGCCCTAAGATATGCAAAGAGATGTGAGCTCTGGTGGGGTCTCTGATGCTGCTGCCTTTCGGTGTGTGCTGGATGGTGGTGGTTTTCTCTCCTCTGCTTGGATTTATGAATGGGAGCCAGCTTCTTCCTCCATTTCAAGGAACTTCTCCGAATCTGTAGACTTGAAATAAATCCCTTCTTCCCATAAATACTATCTGGTTGGATGTTCATCCCAGCAACATAAAACTGTCTACTACATACAATAAATATCTATTTAATTTATCCCAATTAAAAAATCATTTTATCATGTTGTCCATATAAAAATGCTAATGAGCTGGGCGTGGTGGCACACACCTTTAATCCTAATACTCCGGAGGCAGAGGTAGGAGGATTGCTGAGAGTTCGAGGCCACCCTGAGACTACATAGTGAATTCCAAGTCCTCCTGAGCTAGAGTGAAACCCTACCTCAAAAAAAAAAAAAAAATGTTAATGAGGGGGCTGGAGAGATAGCTCAGTGAGTAAGATGCTTGCCTTGCAAGCAGGAGGATCTAGTCTGTTCCCTAGAAGCACATTAAAAAAAAAAAAGGTGGGGCATGATGGTACATGCTGGTAATTCCAGTGCTGGAGAGACAGAGACAGACAGATCCCGCAGGCTCATTGACCTGTGAATCTACCCTATATGGTGAGTTATAAGATAGTGAGAGACCCTGTCTCCTAAAAGATGGGAGGTGCTCAAGGAATGCCACACAAGGTTGTCCACTTTACACCCATGTGCACATGTGTGTATACATACAATGCTAATGACAAATAATTTCTTTTATATTATTTAATGGTACACATTTTAAGTTCCTAGTGCATCTCAATTTGGTGCATCCTCAATTCAATTGCTATGTTCGTTTCCTGGGGCTGTTACATGATACTACAAAGTCAGCAGCTTAAAGCAGCACAGTTTTTTTTTTTTTGTTTTTTTTTTAGGTAGAGTTTCACTCTAATCCAGGCTGACCTGGAATTCACTATGCAACCTCAGAGCAACCACGAACGACCACAAATTCATGGTGATCCTCCTACCTCTGCCTCGCAAGTTGCTAGGATTAAAGGTGTGCGCCACCACACCCGGCTCCCAGCAGTTGTTTCCTTTTTAAACTTTTTGTTGACAACTTCTGTATGTACAAACAATGAAATATGATAATTCCCTCCCACCACCCCATTTCTCCCTCCCAAAAACACCCTCCATTGAATCCCTTCTTTCCAAGTAGTCTACTATTTTGATGTCATAATTTTTTTCCCCCTCCTAGTACGCAAGTCTTGTATAGGTCGTGTCGGGCATGGTGAGGTCAGGAATATCAAGGCCATTTTGTGTCTGGAAGACAGTATTGTAAGCAGTACCCACTTCCTTTGGCTTTTACATTCTTTCTGCCACCTTTTCAGCAATGGACCCTAAGCCTTGGAGGGTGTGATAGAGATGTCTCACTTAGTTCTGAACACTCCACTGTCTCTTCTTTTCCACACTATGTGAGTTTTCAGTCACCCCAGCAGTCACCACCATCTGAAAAGAGAAGCCTCTCTAATCAAAAGTGACAGTACCATTAATATACTGGTATAAACATAAGTGCATAGAGGGCAGTTTGGTGTGCCTAATATATCCGTTTAGCCGACAACAGTAGTCATTGCTCCCCTAGGATTTATGACCTTCTCAACTATAGGGTTTTGGCCAGGTTTTCAGACCAGGCATGTATTCCCTCCCCTGAAGCTGGCCTCAAATCCAATCAGAGAGCAGTTGGTTTACCCCATAACAGACATGCCACCATTGCAACAGTTGGCATATTTGTCCTGGCTGGCCATTCATAAAGCTTTTAGGGTCCACTGCTGGTTAACACCATTGGAGCCTTTTCTTTTCTAGAAGGCTGCATGCTGCATGGGTCTTTCCAGCATTCTGACAGCTAGTCAACAGGGAGGAGCTTTCTAGATTAGTTCCAGAAAAGCAGCACGTATTGGTTGTCTTTCAGTTTTGGAGGTTAGAAGTCTGAAGTGAGACACAAGGCCAAAGCAATTGTTTGTGGGGCTGTGTTCCTCCTGGAAGCTCTGGGCAGAGTATCACTCTTTGTCCCTCTGTGGCTCATGGTCCTCTTTAAATTTTTTTTATTTTCAAAGAGAGAGGAAAGGAGAGAAGAGGAGAGAGAGAGAGAGAGACAGAATGGGTGCACCAGGGCCTCTTGCCACTGTAAATAAACCCTGATGCATGTGCCACTTTGTGCATCTGGCTTTATGTGGGTTCTAGGATATCGAATCCAGGCCATCAGGCTTTGCAAGTAAGTGCCTTTAACCACTGAGCCACTTCTCCAGCCCTCAAGACCTCTCTGTATATTGTCAAAATGCATCTTCCTAGCCACAGAGTCACCGTTGTCACCTCTTTCTGCTTTTGTAATTACTTAGCTTTCTCAACCTTGGGGTCTTTTTGCCCCTTGTGATGACATTGAACCTCCTGTTTTATCCAGGAAACTCTCCTCATATTGATAGGGATTAGGAATGAAGTAGCCCCTATTTTTGAAGGTAAGAAGCAGACAATCTGTTTTTTTTTTTTTTTTTTTTTTCTTTTCGAGGTAGAGTCTCACTCTAGCTCAGGCTGACCTGGAATTCACTATGTAGTCTCAGGGTGGCCTTGAACTCATGGCAATCCTCCTACCTCTGCCTTCCGAGTGCTGGGATTAAAGGTATGTGCCACCACACCCGGCCCAGACAATCTGTTTTGACAGAGCTGATGAACACAAAGAACAGAGTCCTAGAGCTGAAATGCAAAAAAAAAAAAAAAAAAAGAAGGCCCATCAAAAGGTCAAAACCTCATGTTGACTCCCTTGGAGGCCAGCTGGCCCATATATACAAAGTAACCGATCCTTTGTCGGGTTCATCAGCCTAGCAGAAGCTTCCTGTATACTTTCAGAGGAGCCAAACCAATCCACCCCAATTTAACACCTAATTTACACCCCAAGGGTATCAAAAGCCATGATCCAAATCACTAGGTGGCTACCCACATGTAAGGACCCCTTCCTAGCAGGGGAGCTCCTCTGCTTTACTTTCACTTTCTTTTCTTCTTCTTCTTTGCAAGGGGAGGGCAAGGTCTCACTCTAGCCCAGGCTGACCTGGAACTCACTCAGTAGTTCCAGGCTGGCCTCGAACTCATAGTGTGGTAGAGAAGAAGCTAAAAGTTGAACTGATTCACTGAGTTACTGTGTTAATTGCTGAGGAGCTAAATTTATCTTTGTCAACAGATGGGAAAATCCTCAAAAGAAAACTGTCCAAAAAAGGCCCAGAGGGATGATAAGAAGGAAAGACAGTTAAAACGAAGTAAAATGGAGTTCATTGTTAGGGTGGCCTGAGTACAGAAATGATTGATAGATGAATTTCCACGCTTGTTTGTTCACTTCCCCCTACCCTACACTATAAAAACTGCACCCTGAGACTACATAGTGAATTCCAGGTCAGTGAGACCTTACCTTGAAAACCAACCCCCCAATATACATACATATACAAACATACATCCATATACATATATATGTATATGTGTATGTATGTGTGTATGTGTGTGTGTGCATATATATATATATATATGAAAAATTAAAAATGAAAATAAAGTCTCAGCTCGGGTCCAGAATTTCTTTGGAGAGCTATCTCAAGCTCTTTGGTCCCCAGATAAATAAACTCCTCTACTTTCTCTCTTACTGGTGTTGGAGTGATCTTTCCAGAGAATTTCTGCAACAACAGAGATTCTCTTACCTCTGTCTACTGAGTGCTGGGATGAAAGGCAGGCACCACCATACTCAGCAATTACATTATTTTCTATTTTACAAAATATTTTTACTATTTTTAAAATATTTTTGCTTATTTTTATTTACTTAATTGAAAGTGACAGAGAGAAAAAGGGAGGGAGAGAGAGAGAGAGAGAGAGAGAGAATGGGCGTGCCAGGGCCTCCAGCCACTGCAAATGAACTCCAGACGCGTGCGCCCCCTTGTGCATCTGGCTAACGTGGGTCCTGGGGATTCGAGTCTCGAACCGGGGTCATTAGGCTTCACAGGCTAGCGCTTAACCACTAAGCCATCTCTCCAGCCCTGCTTTTACTATTTTTTTTTGTAAGGAGAAAGAGAAAGAGAGGGAGAGAGAGAAAGAGAGTGAGAATGAATGGATGGATATTGGCACACCAAGGCCTGTAGCCACTCCAAATGAACTCCATACTCATGTGCCACTTTGGGCATCTGGCTTTATGTGGGTACTCGGGAACTGAACCCAGGTTGCTAGGCTTTGCAGGCAAGTGCTTAAACTGCTGAGCCATCTCTCCAGCCTGATCAGATTATTTTCTAACAAACCCTTGTTTAACTTGTTCTTCTGCCAAATCTGTAATTCTCATAAAGTTCAGAGCCACTGGCTTGGGGAGTTTTGGTGACCCTTAAGTGGCTGGCCCTCTAACCCCTAAGGTAAACTCATCCAGGACAAAGAAGAGCTCCACTGTGCTCTGAAAACTCACAGCGTTATGAAGATGTCTAACTTACGCCCATCTGCAATAGCCCCTTTCCCCTACACTGCAGCACACTTCCCACAGCCAAGATTCTAAGCTGTGGGCCTCCCCGCATGTAGGGCAAGAGCAGCTCTGGGGAGCACAGAGCCCCGCTGTGTTGCTCCAGCTCAGACGTGCACTAACTGTGGGGCCATGTCCCTGCTTGACAACAGTTGACTTCCCTGTCAAATCCGTACCCCATGCTCCAGTTTAGACGCAATGAGCCACCAGTGGGAACCGCTTATTGTCTGAAAATGGTTCTTTCCTGTGCTATAAGATCAGAATTTCTAGGAGGGTCAGCAAACAGCATAAGCTTGGCTGTCTCATTTAACCTATAGGAAAGCTGAGGTGTGGGAGATGAAGAGGCGTCCCAGAGGCTCCCAGAATGTCGAATATAGAAAGGAAAACTTGTCCAACTGGGGCACTGCCCAGGGATCGCAGAAGCTACTCTTGGATTGTTTACCCAAGAGTGGACTAGCTGCTTTTTAGAGCAGAGCCCGAGAGAAGGAAGACTGACCCTGGGAATCATTGCTTCTGCTGCCAACGCCGCTCTGCTGTTCCTTGCTGAAGGCACTCACTGGTGTTTTTATTGAACAGCAAAACCAAGAAACACGCGAAGAATTAATGTTATGAGCAAAGGACAGGCAACATGTGAATGAGGGGCAAGCAATTTTGACTTCAAACAGTTTTTTAAATATTTGTTAAAGGAAGGGATCTAGGGGTATGACTCGTAGACTCTGCTAATCCAGAACACACACACAGACTGCTCACAAATGCAACCACACTAAGCCCACTTATTGCTTTCAACAATTCTGTGGGCAGTTCCTTAATTTCTTTAAAAATTTTTTTGTTTATTTTTATTTATTTATTTTGTGAGAGAGAAAGAGGCAGAGAGAGAGGGAGAGAGAATGAGTGCACTAAGGCCTCCAGCCACTGCAAGTGAACTCCACATGCATACACCACCATGTGCATCTGGCTTACATGGATCCTGGGGAATGGAGCCTCGAACCGGGGGTCCTTAGGCTTCAGAGGCAAACGCTTAACCACTAAGCCATCTCTCCAGCCCAATTCCTTAATTTCAATGACAGCACTTTGCTTTCAACATATGAGCAGAACAGTTCATTCACAATCACATTGTTCTGAGTCAGGAGTGTAACCAGTCACCGAGGAGTAGAGCAAAGAACACAGCTTAAATTCATCCAGCATCTCTTAACATCCATTTCAATACTGATCATCTGTGCTCTTCAGACCAAGGTAAAATAAGGCAGAGAAACCTGGTTACATTGCTCTAAGCGGGTGGGTCACACGGTTGTAAGATTAGCTTCAAGGCAAGTTACAAGATAGGACCTTAGCAGAGAAAGTATCTCATCGTTATAGTCTCAGAAAAGTTATTTGTAAGGCCATGGTTCATTTCCACAGTTTATTTTCACAGTTTGTTCTTATAGTTTATTCCCACAGGAACTCAGTTAGAATACTATGTCACATTGCTTGAACCCTCTCTGAAGTGTCTATGTCTGTACAAATGTGCACAGGGCCAATGGGACAATTCAAGGTTCTCTCAGGTATGAAGGGGCCTAGGAAACTTGCAGGCTGTGCGGGGGGTGAGGGTCAAGAAGACCCCTGGGTATAAGTGTCATGGCTTAATTCCAAGCCTACTGACCATCAATTGTGGTGAGGGCTAATCATATTCTCTGCTTAGCTGACCTGCAGTGCTCTGGACATCTCAGGGGCCAGGGCCTTTGGAGGGCCCTCAAAGCCCTTGCTGCCCTTTGATCTTTTCTCTCTTCTCCCCTCTGAAACCAAGCCTCGGGAGCAGCAGCTGGCAGGCCTTACTCTGGAGGCAAATGGCCTCCAGACTGCAAGACTTGGTCCTCACTTGGCTCTGCCCCTCCTGTGGGGACTGCCCACCGAGGACTGCTTTGCTTGGGTCCATGGGCCAGGGAGGTGATCTGAGTCCAGAAGGAGGAGACTGAGCCTTGAGGCCTAGTGATGTGCTAACCTGGGTAGTTCTCTGTCTTCCCTATGCCCAGCTGCATGGTGGGAAGGAAGGGAGGTCAGACAACCCCCCAACAACCCATTCCGGCCTAAACTCTGGGGTCCCTTCACTGTCTCCAGGTATCCAAGGACAAGCCTTTGCTAAGCCCACTCTCACCTGCACTGGTGAACAGGGCCAGCGGCAGTGAGAGCTAGAGTCCAGGGAGCTGTGTTGGAGGTTCTCCCCTGCCTGCACTCACTCCATCCCAGCTGGCTATCCTTGGAGCTGCAAGAACGCAGGCTGAAGGCACTGGTGCCAACAACGCATAGACTCTGGAAACACCCAGCTACAGTTTCCGAGACATGATGTGGGATTCGCCAACCTAAGATGCTGGGAAGGCAGAACTCCTGCCAGTGGGAGTTGAGGGTGCATCCTGGGGTGGCTAGAAACAGCGTAGTGTGGCATCAGGCTGTGAGGTACATGGTGCCACCCTTAGGGGCAGCCATTGCATTGGTAACTGCTTCCCGAATGTCTCAGGGTACTGTTTCTCCTGGCACAGAGTAAAAAGGTCCGCCTCTTCCAGCCCATGTCTTTCCTAGCGCTGTGAAGGAAGGGGATGAACTGATTTGAGGCCAGTCAGTTATCTGAGGCACAGCCAGGACTTCTAGGAAGGGAGATGTTACCGCCCTGATTGGTGATCTCCCAAGTGGGCCAGAGGCCAGAGGTTAAGATGGCACTAGTGGTTGCTGGAGGAACAGTAGGTATGGTGTGAGTGTGATGAGCCACATCCCCATGAGGCACAGGTCTGCTGTTAATGTGTGTGTGTGTGTGTGTCATGCAGGTGCGTGTGCACATTTGTACATGTGTATGGAGGGCAAAGGACAACCTCAAGTGTTGTTTCTCAGACAGTGTCCACCTTTTTTTTTTTTTTTTTGGTTTTTCGAGGTAGGGTCTCACTCTAGCCCAGGCTGACCTAGAATTCACTGTGTCTCAGGCTGGCCTTGAATTCACGGTGGTCCTCCTACCTCTGCCTCCCGAGTGCTGGGATTACAGGTGTGTGCCACCACGGCCGGCTTGCCCACCTTTTCTTTGAGACAGGGTTTCTCACTGGTGTAGAACTTGCCTAATTAGGCTATACTGGCTGCCTACTGAGCTCCAGGGGTCTACTAATTTCCATTTACCCAGAGCCACAATTATAGATGCACACAGTTATAGCCAGATTTTTATTTTATTTTATTTACAAGGCGGGGAGAGGAGAAAGGGAATGACAGAATGAGTACATCAGGGCCTCGTGGCACTGCAAGCTAATTCCCGTTGCACACGTCACTTTGTGTACCTGACTGCACATGGGCACCAGGCCGGCAGACTTTGCAAGCAAGCACTTTTAACCACTGAGCCATTTCTCCAGCCGCTCACCTTTTATTTTTTCTTTTAGTAGGGCTTCATTCTAGCCCAGGCTACCTGGAATTCCCTGTGTAGTCTCAGGGTAGCCTCAAACTCATGGTGATCCTCCTACCTCTGCCTCCCGAGTGCCAGGATTAAAGGAGTTCACCACCATGCCTGGAAAGAAAAGTCACTTTTCCACAAGGAAAAGTCACGTTCTTGCAGGGTGATCTGTCCTTGAGTCTGCCCCCCTCTCGGCCTTGACATTGCTGCCTGTACAGTGAGCATCTGGGTAGTGTGACGATGTTAGAGAGCACACCTGGACCTCCCAGGGAAGGAAATGCTTTGAGCAGTGGAGGTTGAGTAAAGGACACAAACAAATAATTGTCCTACTGACCTGAGCCATTATAACAGCCAGCTCTCTCTGGCGTGGTCCCCAAACCATGCCTGTGCCTTGGGGGCGGGGGTGAGGGGGACTCTGTGCATACACACACACACACACACACACACACACACACACACACACGCACACACACACAGATGCTGAGGCAAATAAAAACCAGTTCCTGGCACAGCAGTGGCTCCCCTGACTTCATTTCCATCCTTTCCCCAGGCTGCCATTAATCCCACCCACTAGTCCCCCAAGGCAGAGCACTGCAGACAGGAGCTCCTCCCCTGAAGAGCAGTCCTGGAGAAGGGCTGGCACTTAATCCATGGACCATATCAACTCCCATTTGATTCCTTCCTACCGCCCCAAATTCCTGGTGATGACGCCACACCGCAGTGGGCAGATCCCGTGCTTGGGAGGTAAAGACCTGCCTATTGCTTGTGAGACCTTGAACAAAAGATTACCCAGTCTCTCTGGGTTTGTTTCTCCACCTATCAAGTTAGGACAACAAGTACTTTCCTCCCAGCTCTGCTAGCACTTCTACGTGTGAAATCATCAAAGGATGCAAGTTAAATAATACTAAGAGATGATAGCTGCCATCTTCTTGTTATTTTATGAGTTGACTTGCAAGAGCTGGGGTTAAAGGTGCTTGCTTGCGCAGCCTGCCTCTGGGTTCAGTTTCCCAGTACCCACAGCCAGACAAAATGACATAGGGTTCTGGACTCCATTTGTAGCAGCAAGAGACGAGTTGTGCCCATACATGTGCACATGCACACACATATACATAAATAAAAATTCAAGAAAAGAGTTTATTTGCATTCTGTGCAGAACTAAAACCATACCAGAGCAGGTGGCTGTAGGCCATTCTTGTACTTTTCTCTCCATGTTATCCTGCTTCTGGTCACTAATCAATCACTGGTCTTGGGGTTTGAACTCCATGTGGTGAGCTCTTGGTTCCTGGCTGTCAGTGAGCTGGCTGACTCCTTGTAGGCTGGGTGTCCCTTTTGGTGACACAGAGATGAAAATAACCACACTTCCCTCTGGGGCTTTTAGGGAAGTCGCATGAAATGCTGCTGGAAACCTTCAGTGCAGTGTAGAGCAGTTAGCTGAGCACCAGGGTTGTTTACATGTCTCCTCTTAGCTGGGGATTCCCAGGGCACGATGACAGCAGCTTTGACATTCTCACAACCACACGGGGTGGTTAGCTTTTACCCTCATGGCAAAACAGAAACAGGCTCGGCCTGCTCAGTGGATCCTGTCAGCTTAGCTGCTTGGGAGCAGAGCCCCGAGCTCTCCCAGGTGTGGGCTCTGAGCAGCATCCTGCTCACGCTCCTTCCACGAGAAGACAGGTCCACTTCTCCGCACCCCAGGTGAGCCCCACTCTGGTCCTAGATGCAGGACAGGGGCATCCGGGGAGCCCGAGGCCAGATCTGCTTGCTCAGGAACAGCCGTGCACTTGCGACCAGTTCCCTCACTTCTGCCTTTGTTTCTCCATCAGAAAACAGCCAGGATGATCTTGTCGCTGGCACTGGAGTTGGGAGATCTGAGTGCAAATCTTCACTGGCCCCTCACTTGATGCAGCCTTGAGCAACTCGCCCTTTCCGAGTTCCTGTGTGTCTGCCTGTGAGAAGAAACTAAAGCAGCGTGGGGTTCAGGGTGTTTGGAAGACACGGACAATGGTGGGCAGCGCTAGTGCGATTCTCCTTACGTCTGCAAAACACAGTGCGAGTATATGCAGATGCTCTCGTCTGCTTCTTCAAGATTTGCTTACATGTTCGTGGCAGTGCTAGCTAGACTCTGGGGTCACAGGTGATCATGTTTTCTTTGTGCTTTCTGTTCTTTTTCGAGGTAGGGTCTCGCTCTGGCCCAAGCTGGCCTGGAATTCACTATGTAGTATCTGGGTGGCCTCGAACTCACAGCGATTCTCCTGCCTCTGCCTCCCGAGTGTTGGGATTAAAGGCGTGCACCACCACATCTAGCAGTACTTTTTTTTTTTTTTTTTAATTTTCCCTATAATGAGTTGCCCTCAGAACTTGGCAATTAAAGACATAGATAATAGCTGTCCTTACTCCCTACCCTGGTCTGTGGGTCACCTGTGGACATAATGATGTGGTCTCTGAGCAAACCTGGCAGAGATGACCACATGCCCTGCCTCCTGGGCCATGACAGGAATGGCATCATCCTGTCAGGTTGGCCCTTGGACTGGAAGAAGGACCCACTGGCTCCCAAAGCCAGATGAAGACATGCGTCTCTCACTCTCCTTTGGCTTGGCACTCAGTGAGTAGGCAGGCATGAAGGTGCTGTTTGTGCCAGGACATCAGCTCTGAACTTGTGGGAGCGAGACCTTGTTACATCTATCTGCCTGGGGGTGGATGTGGGGAACAAGTTGGTCTCCGTGACTGACAAACTATCAGGAGTGGGAACCAGAAAAAGTAGTGCTGGCCTGTTTACAGCCTGCCAAGTCCACCATCATCCCAGATGGGCCTTCTGAAAGCCTTGTGACCTGGGGGGGAGGGGGTCAGCTGGGGAAAGGCCTCCTCATTTCCAAGTGAAGAGGCTGCGGCATGATGGGACATCAGGCTTAGAGCCACACTGGACCTGAGTTTTTCATCTCTTCTGCTCCTGTGCCAACAAGCACGTCAAATGAGGCACAGTCAGTGGCAGGGAAGGCTGGAGAGAGAGGCAACAGCCAGCTTCAGGGTTCCTGGGAAGTTGGGCCAGGGTCCCTGAATGGCTGTGTGAGAAGGCAGGCATGGATTATTCAACCTGGAGCCTGGTCTTGTCTCCTGAGAGTTGGGGAGTCCAGTGTGAGGCCTATGAGGCGGGTTTACATTACAGGAGGGAGGACACCAAGGCCAAGATGGGACATTCAGACCAGGACAAAGTCCTGACGCCACTGGCAAAATCACAGCATTGCCCCAACTTCAGCAATGGTTTTTCTGGAGTGGCTCCCATCACCACATACCCAACGAAAACTTTAACAGATTTTTAAAAATCTTTGACTTTATATATTTTTAAAAGTTTATCTGCCCCATGGCTCAGAGCCCTCATCAGTCAACCAAGGGAAGTGATGACCTCGGTTAATTGGGTGACCTGGGATTCTAGAAATCACCCTGTGAGGTTCTAGGCAGTGAAGCAGCAAGTAAATGTCTGCCTGCATCTCCTCCTCACACTCCTGGCTGTTCCTGGAAGCCTGCTGTGACTGGTTTCACCTGGACGAAGGGAAGGGCAATGGCTGGTAGAGGCACTGACTTGGGAACTAGCTGTGCTCCTGCATGCTGGAAAGCTGGGGTTCCCCGGCCCAGTGGCAGGTGCTTTGGTGGGGAGAGGCACCCTTCCCACCTTGTGGTACGGAAGTGAGTTAAGAGTTGGAAGACATGAGACTCCCAAATGTTCCCCGGAAGCTTCTATCAACCTAGGTCTCACATGGGCACAGAGGACCAGAAGTTAGCAGCTTTTTTTTTTTTTTTTTTTTTTTTTTTTTTGGCTGTGAGGAACATTAAATTCAATACTCAGCTTGAGGCCCTTCCCACATGTGGATTTAGCCATTCACCTCCAGCAATGGGGAACTCAGTCCAGGCCTGGACATGCTGAATTCACACTGACTCCTACGCTTTCTACTCCTGGTCCTGGCTCTGAGCCTCAACAGGGAGACAGAAGATGTTTCTAGCTCTCCATGGGCTCACAGAGACTTTCTATCTTGAGGGCTTCTCTGCTCTTCCATAGTTCTGTCCAGCTCACCATCCATACTAATGGCTACAACCCTCCCCATATTGACTTAAGTTGGCCTTAACATTCAGGGCTATGGTACGCCAACCTCCCAGGATTGTGTGATCTGAGGAGGGAGCAATTCTGTCGACCCCTTCTGGATGTTCTGCCTTTGCAGACATAGCCCAAGGTCTCACCATTCAGACCTACTGGCTCAGATCATGTCAGCCTCATAGTCCATCCTTGTCCTGAGGCCTTGGGCTCCAAGGGCAAGCCATCAGCCATCTGGCTAAGCTCTGCTCCCTCCGAGTCTGAGCTGGTGCCCCCTCAGGACACCTGGCCTCCTTAAGCACTGGTGTCCACGATGCACTTGAGAAACATAGTGTCGTCTTTCACATAGGCATGCTTGGGCGACTGCAGCCTGCTGAGGGGGAAGAAGAGTGGGCAGCCACTGGCCACGTTAGTTTCGCTCTGAGGCCGCTGAAAGGAGGCGGAGCTCAGATCGGGCCGGAAGGCGTCGATGGCATGTTCACGGTTGTTCTGGTCAAGCAGCATGAAAGTGACCTATGGGGCAGGGACAGGGACGGGAGGAAGGTGAGGCCCCGAGGGACAGCACCAAGGCACGGAGACCCAGCACACAGCCTCAGAGGACTCTGTGCCTGGGTCGCACCTTTGGCCCTTAGCTCACACTGACAAGAGTCAAAGCAGCGTGAGGGTTCCATGCCTGGACTAGGGCATGGAAGGAACCAAGCACCTGCCAGTGTAGCAGCTTCAGAGCTTGTCCACCTCATGCCATAGCTCCACTGGCCTCTAGGACTAAAGAGGAGACTACAGCGCTGACAAGGAGGCTGGACTCAAGAACCCACGTGTGTTCTCTGCCCAGAAACTTCTAGTGCATCAACTTGAGCTGGGATTTCCCCCAGCTGGACAGAGGGGTGAGGAGAGACTCTGCTGAGGGGTGCCAACCAATGCTCCAAGACATTCATGGATCTGTGGAACGTGGCAGATTTATGATCTTCTATGAAGTGACTTATCAAAACTGACATGAGTAGATCATAGATGAGCCTAAACAATGGTACCAAACTGCCTGTATTTGCTGAAAAGAAAACTAATAAATTAAATTTAAAAAAAAAAAACTGACATGAACTCTTCCCTGGTATATGTCCTTGACCACCTCAGGAGGTAAAACTGTTTCCCATCACCTACTGAAGCTCTTCTTAACTTGACAGCACTGGAATCCTAGGGAAGGCTTCACAAACCTGACGCTCAGGCCTGACCACGCACTGCACAAGCCCCAAGCTCACACTTTCTGTCTCTGCCTCTAGTAGACAAGGTCTCACATATTATAGCCCAGGCTGGCTTGGTACTCCTTATGTAGCCCAAGCTGGCCTTGAATTTATAACTTCCCTCCTGCCTCAGCCTCCTGGGTGCTGGAATTACTGGCATATGCTACCATGCTTGTTCATGTGGTGCCTGGGATTGAACCCAGGGTCATGCCCATGTGAGCTACACAAGTGCTGTACCAACTGAGCTATGGCCCCAGCCTAGCACTGGAATTTTTTTTTAAATCTTGGCAGTCTTTTTAATTTTTTTGTTTATTTATTTATTTATATGAGAGAGATCGAGAGTGAAAGAGCCAGACAGAGAGAGAGAGAGAGAGAGAGAGTGTGTGTTAGAGAGAAAGAGAATGGGCACGCCAGGGTTTCCAGCTACTGCAACCGAACTCCAGATGTGTGCGCCCCCTTGTGCATGTGGCTAACATGGGTCCTGGGGAATGGAGCCTCGAACGGGGGTCCTTAGGCTTCACAGGCAAGCGCTTAACCGCTAAGCCATCTTTCCAGCCCTAGCAATGGAATTTTTAAAAGTCCTTAGCACTTTGGGAACTGCTGCCTACTGACTCATACCCACCGGGTCACCCGCTCTGCCTGCTTCACATCCAGCTGAGATCTGTGGTCTCGATCTACATGACGGCCCCCAACCCAAAGCTGCTGGTTACCTGCAGGGACTTCCTGAGTTCCTCCAGCCTTTCTTTAAACATTTTTAATATGGCTGGGGATGTGGCTTAATGGTGTAACATGTGCCTAGCACATGTGAGGTACTGGAGTTAATTGTAGCATCTCAAAAAATGTAAAAATAAGTAAAAGTAAAAAATTTTAACAGACCTAAATTTTAATAGAAAATTTGGGCTCAGGAAAATTGTGTGGAAATTCAAAGGTTTTACAGCTGGCCCCTACCCTGGTTCACATTGGGATTCACACTAATGCTCATGCTGCAGGTTGACAAGTGTATAACGCATGTGCCAGTGTGTAGAGGTCCCACCACCCCGGAAAGCCCCCCATGCTCTGCTTGTTCTTCCCATGCGCCGCCTCCCACCCCCACTGCTCCCTGGGAACCCCTGGGCAGTTCAGTCTCCATAGCTGTGCTTTTCTCTAGAATGCTGAATCATACAGCGTGACAGATGCCTCTGACTGACTTCTTTCCGAGAAACGCACATCCCTAGCTCCTCTTCAGAGCCTGCTGCTCTGCGTGTCCTGGCGGTGAGCGAGAGGTCCCACTCTCCACAGCCTCGCAGGTTGCAAGCCGTGGGCAAGCTTCCCAGCTCCAACACGCAGACGTCCTTGTACAGGCTGCTGCTACACTCCACGTCCACACGCCCCTCGAACGTGAAGCTCCAGACCCTGCAGCTCCTGCTTCAGGGAGCTGGGTAGGGTGGAGCCTGGTATGGGATCTGAATTCGAACTTCCTCATTTGCTGGAGTGACTGGCCAGTGAGACTCAGGGATCCACATGTCCCTACGTCCCCAGTGCTGAGATTACAAGTGTATGCCACCACTGCCCAGCCTTTTCTTTTTCGAATGGGAGTTTTGGGGATCAAACTCAGGTCCTTATGCTTGCAAGACAGATACTTTATGGACCAGGATATTTCCCCAGCCCCTCAACTTCTTGTTTCATAATAGGAAACCACTAACAGGGGAACTTTCCCAGGTCACATGTCAGCTCAAAGGTAAGCCAGGAACAGGACCCAGTTTTCCATGTGCCCCCGTCCCATCCTCTCTCAGGCTCATACCTTGTTCCGGAATGGCCAGGGCAGCAGGGCATCGTATGCGCCTCTCATGATCACGATGAACAGGGACAGGTGGGTCCTCTTGCCAGTGCCATCCCCATTCAGGTAGAGCCGCAGGCACAACTTGTAACCATACTTGGCAGTATAGAAAGCTGAAAGGGGAAGCCAGTGTCAGCACAGCATGGGCAGTACTGGGTTCACACTCCTCTCCATGAGTGCCAGGGTAGGATGTACTTTTGGAGTTGCTTAGCTCAGAGGTAGTCAACTGGATTTCAGATTGCAGACATGGACCCTGTGCTCACTAGTTCTGACTCAGTGGAACTTCTAAGGACAGGGTATCTGTGTGTGTGTGTGTGTTGGCCAGAGGACAATGTCAAGTGTTGTTCCTCAGGTATGCCATCTACCTTTTTTGATGCATAATCTCTCATTTGATCCAAACTCATCAACTGAGCTAGACTCACTGGTCAGCAAGCCACAGGGATCTGCCCACCTCTGCCTTCCCAGTGCTGGCATTACACGTGAATACCACTGTACTTGGTGTGTGTGTTGTCCCCACGTTTTCACAGCAAGCATTTTACCCACTGAGATATCTCCCCAGCCTAAGTAGCTGCATTTGTTTATTTATTTATTTGAGGTAGGGTCTCATTCTAGCTCGGGCTGGCCTGGAATTCACTATGTAGTCTCAGGGTGGCCTCGAACTCACGGTGACCCTCCTACCTCTGCCTCCCGAGTGCTGGGATTAAAGACATGTGCCACCACGCCTGGCCAGTAGCTGCATTTTTAACAGTTCTCAGGAATGCCACTGCTGCCGCCCCTGGGGCCATACTGTGAATCACCATTCTAATGAACATACAGGTGTACGTAGACCCTAGAAAGCTGTAGCTGGGGCAGAGCTGGGTTTAGGGCCCAGGCCTTTGGCACTGGCTCACTCTGCTGTCAATGGCTGGCCAATGGTTGGGACCCTAAAGGCTGGGGTGAGAGCTTTATATCCAGTATAGCAGTCAACCTCAGCAATGTCCCCAAGGGTGAGTCATCCCTAGTGTCCAAGCTCAAAAGCCCATGGGGCGCTCTCTCTTAGAAAACCCACACAGCATAAGCCCCCGGGTGGAAATGGGGTTCAGGGGTAGGCAAGAAGGGGTAGAGAAGGGCCAGACTGATGATCTGACATCTCTGCCCACTGTGTGTTGGTAGAACGAGAAGTCGGCACACTGCTTGTGCTCCTTTCTTTAGAAGGAATCCAAAGGAGGAAGGTCGACAGCAGCATGCCACTCAAGGAACAGAGCTACCCCTACCATGGGATGAATGTGGGGCCTGCTGCTGCTCTGTGGAGTGGGTAAAGCCCTGCCTCTCCAGCGCTCAGCTCTGTTGATCCTCAGCTGGGAGCATGAGGACTATAGCTTGGGTAGAGATGAGGTCATGGGCATGGTCACCAGTGGAAAACCTCCTCCACCTCTTCACATCCCATTTAGACACATGTCAGGACTGGGGTACTGGGGCAAAGCACACGGGTATGTGGCCGAGCCCCACACCTGGCTCTGAACAGCTTTGGGTGTGGACTCAGCCTCCCTGGCCTCAGTTTGTTCATCTGTAAAATGAGACTGGGAGTACAGACACTGGGGAGGCTTTGAGATGTCATGTCCAATGGTGGCTCAGTCCTAGCCCATGATGTGGTTTAAACAAAGCCAGGGCCATATGTAAGTATATGGACTATATGTATTTTATATAAATATACATATACATATATATGTACATAAATGGTTTATATTTTATACTCAGATATATGCAGTGATGGTATTAATTAAGAAAAACATTTGCTAAATAATTACTTTTATGCAAACCATTGTGTCAGGACCCGGGGCCCAGGAGTGAGTAAAAAATTATCCAATTCACCTAACACTTCCTCATGAGCTGCCTGCCCATGGTTGCACACAAGTGCCCATGTATCTAACTCAGTCATCTGGTCTTCTTCATGCAGATCTCTGGCTCCCTGTGACAGGCACCACACCTGCTTGCATATTCTATATAAGCTTGGCTCCTTTCTTCTTATTCCTGAGACTACTGAAGTGGCTAACTAGTTTTAATTCCTATTATCAGAGTGCAATGAACATTCAGGGAGGCAAGAAGGCCTGGCCAGCCACATAGCCAGTGGTGATGTATGGTGAGAGTCCTGGGTCAGAGTGCAGTTAGTGGCCCAAGTCCACAGGCCCAGAAAGGCATCTGGTATGGCTGTGGTCTAGCCAGGCTCAGTATGAATGTATCTACTGTGTGTTCCCTAGGACCCATGGGTCCTGTCTCCCTTGTCTCTGTGCCCACAAGGTGTTACCTGGGGAGAAGATGCTGAGAGTCTTGCCACATGCTGACTCATGGCACCGCCTGGTGACATTAGTGATTTTCCAAAGGAAGGTGCCATCGAAGGAAGCCTCCTCCATGAGGTACAGGCTCTGTTCCAGCTTGCCCAGGGCCTGGTCTTTTTGGGCAAGGGTCTGCTGCAACTCCACTACCTTCAAGGAAAGCAGGCAGTTAGGGGTACCAACATGGGGACATGTGGAGATAGCAGGGCCAGGGGTAGATTTCACCCTAAAGAGGCTTTCCTGACTGAGCCTCACTCAGTCCCTTTACTCGCCGACGCCCCTGCCTGGAGAGCCTTCTCCTTCTTGTTCTCCTCGCTACCTCCTAGTCATCAAACAGCAGCCCAGCTCACCTGATACTTCCTGTAAAGTCTCCAGCCATCGTCCCAGCCAGCTACTCTCCCTCCCCCGGATAATATAGCCCTTGCAATGGTTTCTACCTTTCTGTGTAGTTCGTCACCCATGGTGGGCTGGACCCTGCTCCTTTCCTCGCTTGCTCAGCTCATATAGCATCTGACTGTAAGAACAGTGCCAGGAAGTTGGCAGCTGAGATGGAGACCCAGCACTACTGCCAGGGAGCCTACCTTTTAACTAGAGTAAAAGGGTAAACAGAGGTTTTACTTGGCTATTTGACAAAGTCTGGTGCCTGGCCTTTCTAGCACATTCTCTAATTTGAAATTTGAAAAATATAAACTTTAGTTTTGGATGTGCCCAGGTGAGAAGAGCCAAGAATGGCAGTATCCTTGAAGAAAATTTAATTCCTAATTTTACTGCTGGGAAAGCCGAGATACTGAGAAAGAAAGTGCCTGGGTCAGATGTACTTAGCAAACTATGGTGGGGCTGGCACTAAAACCAGGCCCAACCCAGTGTGACGGTGGTATAATGTTGCTGCATAAAAATCAACATTACCCTGGGGACTGGCTATATTAGGGATAGTATCATCTCTGGAATAAAGGAGACAATACTGGTGGACTGAGAACTGTGGGATGTAATGTCAGTCTGGGACTGCACTCTAAGCATGTGGAATCTTCTAGAGAATAAGAC
Source organism: Jaculus jaculus (assembly GCF_020740685.1). NCBI lineage: Eukaryota > Metazoa > Chordata > Mammalia > Rodentia > Dipodidae > Jaculus > Jaculus jaculus. The sequence continues at coordinate 133,386,623 of NC_059102.1, read as the reverse complement.
CAACCATACGAGGATAACATGGACTAACACACTCTGAAGACAGGAAGCACTTGGTCTAAAGCAGGAAATAGTGGACATAATCCCTGACTATCCACCTCTGAAGCGCTAGCTGCTATAAGGACAGAAGGTTTTATGGGTCCTGAAGGGCAGGGCCAGGAGCAATGCAGGTAAGACATGACTTCAGCTTAGCAGAAGAAAGACCTTTCCAACAGTGACTGCCCAGCAATTGACTTGAGCTATCCAGGGAAGGAGGAGTGCTCCATGCCAGGAAAAAAACAAACAAACAAACAAAAACCTCAAGCAGTTGGGGTTGGAATGGAGCGAGGCTGACCTGACTCAAGCTTCTGATTCAGGTTCTTCCTAAGGTCCTGGGACACAGGATGAGTTTGCCTGGGGGTAACAGCTCTGGGCGAGATGAGTGGCTAGGAGGAAGGCTGGCTGGGCACAGGGGCTCTCTGAGGTCAGCATGCCTCTGGTGCTCACCCTCTGTTCCAGGCTTAGGATATGCTCACGGTCGAGCTGGCTCTGGTGGATAGAGGCAGCCAGGGCCAGATGGGAGGCCTCCACCTCCTTGTTGAGGACTGCAACGATGTTCTCGAAGACACGCAGCTTCTCCTCCAGCTGGGTGAGCAGCTTTTCCTTCAGGAGCTGCTGAAGGGCCAGCTCCTGCTGGCTCTTGCAGCAGGGGGCCCGGTAACAGTCTACCTCCAGGTCGCCTGTCACCTCCACGGCAGCCTGCAGCTGGAGGTCTGACAAGTTCTGCTCCAGTGCCACAGTCCCTGAGCCCAGGCCAGAGCCCAGCAAGGCCTTCCACTCCTTCAGGAACGCCAGCAGCAGGTTGAGATGGGAGGCCTGGGAGGTGGCTTCATGTTCCTGCATGGATTGTGGGCTCCCCTGCCAAGAGAGTGGGGGGTGGTTCTCACTAGCGCTGGGGTGAGAACTACGGGTCTGAAGTCAGTCTGAGATTTGTCTAAGCATGTGAAATCTGCTAAGGTCTGAGGCAGAGCATACTAGGACAACATGGACCAACATGCTCTGAAGAACAGGCGAAGCATTTGGTCTACACATGTAAGTACTTGGTTAGGACATGATCCGACTGTCCGCCTCTGAGGAGCAGCTTGAGGATGAGAAGGCAGAGGGAGAGCGAGACCCTGAGAGCAGCAGGGAGCTGTGGCATCAAAAGGCAACAAGGGGCTGGGGAGATGGCTCAGCTGGACACGAGCGCTTGTGCAAGTGTGAAACCTAAGTTCAATCCCAAGCACCCACATAAAACAAAAGCTGAGCATGGTCATGCTGTAACCCCAAGGCTGAGAGAGGCAGAGGCAGGAAGACTGGTGGTGTTCATGGTTAGCTCCAGGTTCAGTGAAAAACTGTTTCAGAGCAGTAAGATGGAAGAGGGCTAGAGGAGGATACCCAGTGTTTCCCTCTGGTCTCCACATGCGCATGCACAGTGTGTGCGCATCTACATAGACATGAATACACTATGCACACTCATATCACACACACTAAGCAGAGTAGGATCCACTCCCTCAGCCAATGGGAAGTGTTCAGAAGGATGGACCTCAGACATGCCCGAAGGGAGCCATGTATACCCTTGTCTCTGCTGTGATGATCTTGCCCTGTCCCAGAGCAGACTAACGATTCAGGACCATGGAGAGAGGTGGGACACTACACCAAGACTTAGGAGAGACCTTAGGAATGTCCCAGGGTACTATGATGACATAATAGTGGCAGTTGTTGCTTAAAAGGTCATTAAGGGCCGAGCGTAGTGGCACATGTCTTTAATCCTAGCACTTGGGAGGCAGAGGTAGAAGGATCACTGTTGAGTTCGAGGCCACCCTGAGACTCCATAGTGAATTCCAGGACAGCCTGGGCTAGAGTGAGACCCCACCTCAAAAAACCAAAAAAAAAAAAAAAAAAAAAAGTCATTAAGGGACATCTAGAAGAGCAGCTTGATATTCCAGGAAAATCCCAGAAGGGTTGGAGAAGGAAGACCCAGAGTCTGGAGCCATGGACAGATTTGATTTGTCACACGTAGACACTTACCTTAAAGGAGCAGCCAACACCTGCAAAAGGACATGCAATTCCAGCTTCAGCCATCTCTGGGTGAACCTGAAAATGACACCATGTCACTGGATATTGTGGGGATCCCTGTTTCTATGTCTATGGCTCACAGCAAAGCTCCAAGATCCAGCAGGGCAGGAGCTGGGCTGGGCATGACTTGCCCATGCTGGTCTCTGCCTGGCTGGGTCCTCTCTACCCTTTTAGACTCAGCCCCTTTGTGAAGCCATGACCATGTATGGTCAGAACACATTCCATATTGCTGTGGGGTCATAACTCACTCTTCAGCTCCTCCATGGTGCAGACAACTGGACAGGTAGGACTGGGGAAATGGCTCAGCTGTTTAAAGGTGCTTACTTGTTGCAAAGCCCACCAACTCAAGTTAGACTGCCCAGTGTTACCTTCGAAAAGACGGTTGCAAAGTGGCACATGCTTCTGTGATTCCAAAGGGAGGGGAAGCCAAGAGAATTCTAAGCTTGCAGACCAGCTGGACTGGTGTTTGTTTGCAGTGGCAAGAAAGCCAGTCTCACAGAAGATAAAGAGCCACACCTTGTTGACCCCACGAGTGCCCCACCCACATGTTAACAAAGCAAAACTTAAAAATAAATTATAGGAATGATAAGCATGCCTATGAAAGGAGGATTGACATCATACCTCATCAGAGAAACAGAAATTACAACTACAACAAAACACCATTTTCTAGAGTATCTAAAATTAAAAAGTTGACAGTACCAAGTATTGGTAAAGGTGTGAAGCAGCAAAAACTCTCCTAGGTGGGAAAGAAAAATGGTGCACGCACTTTGGAAAAATCTACACGAGCATCTTACTAAGGTGAAGCCCTGCTTCTAAACATCACTCAACTGAACACAAGTTGCCCTTCAACCCAGACACTCCACTCCTAGAAACGTTCTCTAAGCAAAATAAAACCCATGTCTACACAGAGATGCATGTGAATCCTCACAGCTTTCTTCACCACGGTCCTCCCCTGGCAGTCCTCCAACGGAGTGACTGGACCACACATGGTGCTATGTCCACCCTACAGAACCTCACTGAGCCATCATATTCAATGACTATCAACATATGTGATAACATGGCCGAACCTTGAAGTCATTCCCGGATTGAAAGAAGGTAGACCATAACGACTACATGCCCCATGACACTGTTCTGAAGAGACTCAAGGAGAGGTAAGATTTTAGTGACAGGCAGATCTGCCTGGAGAGCAATGGGTTCACTGTCCATAGAAGGGAGCAACTCTCTCCAGGGCAGGAACATCCACCAGATTGACAGGAGTGGTGGGTCATCTGACTTTTTAACACTAACCAGGATTTATTAATCTGCATACTTAAAGTGAGTGCATTTTACCGCATGTAAATCATAACTTGAGTCTATGAAGGCTTGTCTCTGATAGAGTAATCAAAGGATGTGGAGTAAAGGACAGGGGCCTCAGGGCTGAACAAATACAAAGCCACACAAGTCATTCCTCTCTAAGTAAAACAAGCAGAGGCTGAGGCCATTGGTTTGGGAGACAGAGCCCAGCCCAGCAAAGGCCCACCCACCTTCCCTACTGCCCTAGGCTTCAGGGACAAGCTGTTCCTAACAAAGAATAGGAAACAGATGTTTCATAGGGGCAGGCAGAGGGCAGCCTTGGCAGGAAGACACAGTGGGTTTGGGATATTTGCAGCAACAGCCTCTCCAATAGGCTGCTCTCCATGACAGATGGGTTCAAGGGATGCTTGAAGCCAGGTGCACCTAGAACCTGGGTGCATGGTCCTGGGACCCTCTCAGGTCCTATGCATCCATGATTCCCATTTTCTGTGGCTCAATAGTTGAAGCTTGAAGCGAGGGTCTTCCCAGGGATAAGGAGGTAAAAGTAGCCTGCTTAATGCTGCAATTACAGGCATTGCCCACACAGAGTGGATGTGCCTTAGGGCAGTAGAGCTTTCCTAGGGTTGTGTGGGTAGAATAGCCTGCTGCAGGGCCACGTGGATGGCTGGTCCAGTCTTACAATGATCTGTGCACAGGTGAACACTGTGATCAGCATCAAATGCTGATGGAAGGGCAGGAGTGACTCTAAGAGGCCTTCTCAGGTCCCAGTGGTCAGCCAGAATACCCACTTTGATCACCTGTCACTTAATACTTACCCTCTTGGAGAGTGAGGGTGGGTTTCTAGAGTCAGCCTGTGGGGTTCAGAGTCTGTTTCTGTCATATCACTTCTTAGCTTGGGGGCTCTGGGAGAACCATTTACTTCTTCACATCTAAATTTTTGCAAAATGGGGATAATAGTACCTTCTTTTTGAGTCATAGAGAAGATTAAATGAAATCATACACATATATGCTAATATTAGCTACCTATTGTTGCTGTAATAAAACAACATACACTTGATAGTTTATCACTATACAAAGTTATAAACTTCCTGTCTGGAGGCCAGAAGCCCCACTGGGAGGATGCTGGTGGCACTGCCTGGTGTCCCTTCCTCCATCTTCAAAGCCAGCACAGTACCTTCCAGTGTCCTGTGGTCTCTTGTGTCCCTCTGAGGAGGACCCTGTGATTACACTGTGTTCACCCAGGCAGTCTCGCCCCTCTGCCCCCTGTCTCTGCCAAGACCTTCATTTCAGCACATCTACAATCTCCATTGCCATTTTTATTGGTTGACAACTCCTCCCCACCAGGATCATGTGTCAAAGTTTGAACCCTATATCTCCGAATGAGGACATAAGGCCTTTCAAGAGCTCATGAAGCTAAAATGAGGACACTACAGATGGGCTGTGAGCTAAAATGACCAGTGTCCTGAGAAGAAGAAATCTGGACATGCAAAAAACCCAGGGAAAAGCCTGTTATGGACTAGGTAAAAGAGAAGCCTTGACGAAACCCATCTTACCCCACCTGTTATCTTAGACTGAGCCTCTGGCATTGTGAGAAAATGACCCGTGGTACTTGGTCACCTGGTTAGGGCAGACCTCACAAATGAACACTGCCATGGGAGTCACAGGCCCATAGGCTCTACAGACAAGGATGTAGATCAGCTTGGGGGACTTTTCTTTTTCCTCAATCAGTGTTCAGCAGCAGTAGTGGTATCACAGTACTCAGCCTGCTTCTTTTAGCAGCTGGTATATACACTCACTTCATTAAATGCTCACATCTCAACTTCTTTTGCTTTTTATTTTTTTAGACAGAGAGAGGGAGGGAGAGAGAGAGAGAGAGAGAGAGAGAGAGAGAGAGAGAGAGAGAGGGAGGGAGGGAGGGAGGGAGGGAGGGAGGGAGGGAGGGAGGGAGGATGAGGATGAGAATGAGAATGAGAATGAGAATGAGAATGAATTGGCACACCAGGGCCTCAGCCACTGCAATTGACCTCCAGATGCTTGTACCACCTAGTGAACATGTGCAACCTTACACTTGCCTCACTTTTGTGCATCTGGCTTACATGGGATATGGAGAGTCAAAAATGAGTCCTTAGGCCGGGTATGGTGGCACATGCCTTTAATCCCAGCACTCGGGAGGCAGAGGTAGGAGGATCAACGTGAGATCGAGGCCACCCTGAGACTCCATAGTGAATTCCAGGTCAGCCTGGGCTAGAGTGAGACCCTACCAAATAAAAAAAAAGGTCTTTTAAAAATGAGTCCTTAGGTTTCATAGGCAAGAGCCTTAACCACTAAGCCATCTCACTAGCCCCTTGATTTTGTTTTTTAATGGATGTATGGTATATGTGTGTACATGTGTGTGTGTTCGTATGTGTGTGGGCACACATGTGCACATCCATGTGGAGGCCAGAGATTGATGTTAGGGGTCTTCCTCAATTACTTTCCACTTCATTCTTTGAGATAGAGTCTTTGGCTGAACCTAAAGCTCACCACTTAGACTAGCCTGACTGGCCAGGGAGACCCTGAGAGTCTCTCCACACCAGGCATTTTACATGAGTTCTGGGGATCTGGATCCAGGTCCTCGTGTTTGTGTAATGAGCACTTTACCCACTAATCAATCTCCCCCAGGCCAGGTCTCGATTTTGTTTTAGGTGTGTGTCACCATGCACAGCAACTTCATTTTTGTTTTTTATTATTTATTTATTTAAATTTTTTTCATTTATTTTTATTTATTTATTTGAGAGCAACAGACAGAGAGAGAAAGAGGCAGACAGTGAGAGAGAGAGAGAGAGAGAGAGAGAGAGAGAGAGAGAGAGAGAGAGAGAGGGAGAGAATGGGCGCGCCAGGGCCTCCAGCCACTGCAAATGAACTCTAGATGCGTGCACCCCCTTGTGCATTTGGCTAATATGGGACCTGGGAAATCAAGCCTCGAACCGGGATCCTTAGGCTTCACAGGCAAGCGCCTAACCGCTAAGCCATCTCTCCAGCCCATGTTTTTTATTATTTATTTTGAGAGAGAGAAAAAGGCAGCGAAAGGGAGAGAATGGGCATACCAAGGCCTTTCAGCCACTGTGAACAACTCCAGACATGTGCACCCCTTGTGCACATGTGCGACCTTGCAACACTGTGCATGTGGCTATGTGGGACCTGGAGATTCAAACATGCATTCTTAGGCTTTGCAGAAAAGTGCCTTACTGCTTAGAAATTTCTTCAGCCCTTCATTTTTTTAAAAAAATATTTATTTTAAAGAAAGAAAGAGAGAGAGAGAGAGAGAGAGAGAATGGATACATCAAGACCTCTAGCCACCACAAATGAACTTCAGACACATGTGCCACCTTGCACATCTGGTTTTACACGGGCACTGCTGAATCAACCTGGGTCCTTAGGCTTTTCAGGACAACGCCTTACTTGCTAAGCCATCTCTCCAGCCCCACATCTCAAATTTTTAATAATTAATTCTACTAAACTCTGTTTCCCACTAGACTTCCTGAGTTGGAAAAGGAGCATCCTTAAATGTGTGAGTGTCTGAAACATTTACTTGTAAAATGCCAAAGCCATGCCATCTTGTGGGATCCCTGCCCCAGTCCTACAGGGCAAGCAGAGCTGTTAGCTCCCCTTAATACAGGCAGAAACTGAGTCAGTGTCCAGCTCAAAGTCATGCAGGCTTGTGACCTGAGGAACAGGCTGAGTCTCCCTGCCCTGTGTTGGCCCTTGCAGGGGGAGCAGCTTCCCCTGCTCCAGTGAAGGCTTTGATGCTTCCTCACACCACCGGGAAGAGGCAGGACTCTGTGGTCCTGTTCTTCTTGTGCTTGGAGGAGTGGAAGCCAGAGCTCAAAGTGGAGGGGGCTAGAAGACAGTAATAGGAGCCAGGTGTGATGGCGCACACCTTTAACCCCAGCACTCGGGAAGAAGAGGTAGGAGGATCGCTGGGAGTTTGTGGCCACTCCATAGTGAATTTCAGGTCAGCCTGGGCTACAGTGAGATCCTACCTCGGAGACCCCCCCCCAAAAAAAAGGACAGTAATAGGGCCAGGTAAGGCAAAGCCCAAACGGTGCCCACACTAAAAACCAGGAACACAGAGACAAAGAGAATCAGGCTCAGGTTGTAGAGGAAGAACACAGTATCTATCTGGGCCAATGGCTGGACCCATAAATGGCCCCTGTGTGAGTGACCTCGCTACTTGCAAACTGCTAAATATAAACCTAGTGGTGGAATTTCCTCTAGGGAGGAAAAGGGGCAATGCAGACAGAATTCTAGCCCCAAGGGAACACTCTTCTTCCTATCTGGGTCTGTGAAGCTTATGACCTGTGGTGTTCCCAGCCTTACTGGCCACTAAGGCCCTTTGTGAAAAGGCTCCAAGCGTCCTCAGGGGACCGGGGGCCTCCAAGGATGGGAGTGCTCAGAGGTGCCAGGGGCATGAAGATCGCCCCAATGCAGGTCAGTGCAGAAACAGGGGGATCTGAGCTTTCTGGGACTGTCAACTTGATGAGCTGGGCAGAGCTCTGAAGTTATGGAGGCCTGGAGTATTTCACCTCAGGCCCCAGCTGCTTCATAGGGGAGTCACTCTACACTCTACAGTCCTGGGCTAGCTCAGTTTGTTACTGCCTGTCAATCCCTACCCTCCTCTGTTACTGGGCCAGGTTCTTCTTTGCCACTATCTGCACAGCCCAACTGTCTGCTTCTCCAGGAAGCCCCGACTGATGATGCTGGCTGAAAGGAGCCTTGCCCATCCTTCCTTTCCCACAGAACTTGGTGGGTTGTGGCTTGCAAGATGGACTGTTATTTAACATGCATAAAGCACTTGGGGGTTGGTCTTCGGTTTGATGGTGGCCTGGAGATGCAACCAGCATTGGAAGCAGGAACTGGAGCCTGGTATTGCCTGCCACTTGCTATGTGATTTTGGTCCAAGGCACCAAATCTCCTTTTCCCTGGGCCTTGACAGAATCACCTTGCAATATTAGTGGGGGGAAAAAAAGGACAACCCTAATGACTGCCACGAGTCACAGGATTATAGATATAAATGATCACATTCAGAAGTATAAGAGCTTGGGGTTCATTCGAGATCTCGTGTTTCAAATGGCAAAGATACAGAGATGCAGGTGGGATGTGGCTAATCTTTGTAAGCCTGGGGACATGGAAGACTATGCACTTTGGGTGGAGCTTCTTGGAGACAGGAAACTCACAGCTTCTCCAAAGATTTCCTGATAAACAAACACCCCATGATCTAGTCTGACACAAATTTGTGATCTCTCTTATGTTCAGACTCCTCATAGCTTTGACTGCCTGAGACCGAATAAAAGCTGCAAGTGTAGTCAGTTCTGGGAGCACTGGGGTGCAGCTCCCTGACTCTCCATTAAATCATATTTTGCATGTTCTATGTTCATTTCATTCTTGTCCAAACACCACTGGACAGTGTGTACAGAGGGACATAGTGGCTTTCCATACATCAGGATGGACCCCAGAGACAGAAGGCTGACTAGCCTTTAGTGGCCCCAAAGGAGACCTCAGCTTAGTAAAATAAAGAAAAAAGCACTCTAACTATCAAGAGTCCATCTGACATCAAAGTGTCCACTGTATGGTCATGTGCTGCCTGCTTTGGAATGACGTAGCTCTATATGGAAGGAACCTGGTACACTTTGGGAGTTAAAATACATAGCTTAGGGCTAGAGGGATGGTTTAGTGGTGAAGGCGTTTGCCTGCAAAGCCAAAGGACCCTGGTTCGATTCTGCAAGAACCACGTTAGCCAGATAAACAAGGTGACACATGCTTCTGGAGTTCATTTGTAGTGGCTGGAGGCCCTGGCATGCCCATTCTCTCTTTCTCTCCCTCCCTTTCTCTCTCTCTGCCTCTTTCTTGCTCTGAAATAAATAAATAAAATATGTTAACAAAAAATTGGTAGCTTAAGCCGGGCGTGGTGGTGCACACCTTTAATCCCAGCACTCGGGAGGCAGAGGTAGAGGATCGCCATGCGTTCGAGGCCACCCTGAGACTACAGAGTTAATTCCAGGTCAGCCTGGACCACAGTGAGACCCTACCTCGAAAAACAAAACAAAACAAACAAACAAAAAAAATTGGTAGCTTAAACTCCCGTCATTTTAATGAATTGTAAAAAAGCTACATTATCTTGAACTGCTTTCATCAGATGCCAGCAATAGCGTTTGACCTCCAACTGGCCCTCAGAGGGAAGAGAAAGAAACAGTCCCATTTGCAGGGTCTTGGCAGACAGAAATGAATGAAATACTATTTTCCAGCCCTTAGGTTATCTTCTGCTTCACTGTTACTTGTTCAGAAAGATCGTTTCAGGCAAGTGCCACCTTACTCCTGGCCCCCCACCCCACCACTGTGTCCCTAGGGGCTTGTGCATGCCAGGCAAGTCTTCTGCCACTTAGCCATGCCAGCCCCGGAGCCACATGTTTAATGAGGTCAGCATCAATCCTCTAGTAGTTACTTCCTACAAGAGATAACCAGATGATGGCTCTGGGCTCTTCTTAGGGTGACAGTAATCTCAGAGTCAGAGGATGAGGTGAGGGCAGGCTGATAAGCGGATGGCATGCACAGTGTGTACCACGCTGTCATCTTTGGGCTTAGCTCAGCTGCTCTCCAAGCTGGCTTCTCTGCCCAGCCTCCATCTCCTAGGTGCTCCCACATACTCAGACAAACTTGGTAATTACCACATATGCAAAGGATGAACTTATCATCAGCTACTTTCCTTGGGTCAGAAGTTCCCCAAAGTTCCCACCAGGGGCAGGATCAGAGGAGTCCCTGGTGTTTCCACTCGATGGTTTTGGACACATGATCAGGCCACTGACTTGGCCCAGCCCCCTTTGTGACTGCAGGCATGCTTGTCAGCACTGATTCAGTGGGGAACCCAGTGGGGAAAGAAGGGCTGGCCCATCTCAGAGGTCTGCCTGCATCCAAGGGGTCTTTGCAAACACCACCTCCCTTACCCTTACTGCATGAGGACCATGTGAGAGCCATGTCATTTGGTCTAAGGCAGCAAACTTCAAACTGTACCCTGCAGGGCCCTAGAAACCCCCCAATGCCTCAGGGGCTAAAACAAGAGAAAGAAATGGGATAACTAAGAGGACAGCTCCAGGGTCCCCTTCTACTTATATTGCATTTTACCTTAACAAAGATGAAAAGGAAGCTGCTGGATTTAAAGATATTAAAATGTATCTTATCTGTCACCTAACATTGACACAAGTATTAGGCCTTAATTTTGCTTAAAGGAAAGGAAAAAAAAAAAAAAGAAACCGTTACAAACAATAGTTTTAGTTCATATAGGCAGTAGGGCCTTGGAGAGCACATAGCCCACACCCTGAGCTCTGCACGTGGGGACAGTGGCCCACAGGGGGTCTGCTTCTGCGTAGCAGTTGATCAAGAGACCGCCAAGGGAGGCGAAGGAAGTTCTTCCATGGAAAATGTACTTGATCCTCATTATAAGTCTCCGAGGCCCATCAAAGGGAGGGGAGGCTTAGACAGGGAAGGGAAAGCTCGTCACATCAGCTCTGGGCAGGGCAGGAAGTTCCCCCACTCTCTGAATGACAGGGACTAGTGCAGAGAAGAGAGAACAAGGCGTGGAGAATCTCCTGCTTCTTGTTCAGCGGTGGGAGGGAGGGGCGCCCTGGCAGCTGCTGACCTACAATCCAGATATAGACCTGTAACCTGGGAAGGCCTTGTGGAACCAACTTCTTGTCTTTAATTTACCAAGGGAGAAATAGGGCCTGGGATTTGCTCCCAGCTAGGGAGTAAATGTCGCAAACTCATCCCTGCATATCAGAGTCTGGATCCATGCATCACTGTTGCTGCCAGGGGGAACTCTGACTGAAAGAGCTGGCATCTGTCTCACAGTGGGGGCAATGAGGGTGGCAGAACAGCAAGACCTTGGCTACTGGGTGGCCTGGACACTGAGACTCCCCAGTGGGTTTCCTACACATGAGCATGAAGAGCTTGTTTGGGTTTGTGGGTCCAAGTTCTATTTGACTTTACTTCTGTTTTACAAAAATAAAGATTGCCATCTTTTTACTGCATCTAGTAAAGGCTTTACCAGAAACTCCATCTTCTACTCTCATGTTGCTTCCTTTATACAAAGACATTTATAGAAAGGACATAATCTCCCAGTAAAGGTTGATTCTGTACGTGGAGATAATTTGGCTTATAAAGGCTCACATTAGAGCTCTTGTCCGTTAAGCATGATGGCCTCTTGGGCCAGAGACAGCCAAATTTGACTTTCCAGAACCCATGTACAAAAGCTGAATATGGCCACACATGTGTGTAACTCAGTCTATGAGGGGGTGGAGACAAGAGAAGCCCTGGGGATTGCAGACTGACAGAAGCTCTGGGTTGAAGGAGAGACCCCCTTCTCAAGAAAATATGTGGATCAGTGATAAGATGACACCAGAAGGCCTCCTCTGACTTGACTTCACATTCATGAGGGAATGAATACTTTGCCTCCACCTGGACAAATCAAGAAGACAGATCTTCTTCACTGGTTGTGCTAACGTACCTTCTCCTGAGTCAGAAGGCTTCCTGGGCTCACAGGTTGGTGGTCGTCCCCTCTGCATTTAGGACAGATCCCATCCTTACTATTTCTGGGGAAGCACAAAGGAGTCTCCTCAGTGATGTGGTACCTGCCACTCTCCTGGCAGTTCCCAAGACCCAGACCTTTCCTAGCAGGAAAGCTGTTATTGACATTCACACAGGTCCATACGCCCATGCCCCCACTGCCAAGCCTTGGAAGCTCTGGGCATCCACTGTTTCCTTCAGGTTGCAGTGAGCTGCTCTGGGAGCCCCTACCGGACCTGGCCTCACTTAGCTCCTCCGCATCCCACTTAGTGTAAATATGGCATGTCTCACTGTAGAAACGGCCATCCAACTGTTTGACTTCAGTTTAGTTATAAGATGCTGCCCCAGACCCCACTGGAAAAATTATTCCATGAACTGACTTGCCTTTCTCAAAACTGAAAAAAAAAATCTGGATTTTAGAACACATCCAGTTCCAGGGATGTAGACAAGGGCTTTCAGAGGTGGGAGTCTATTTGCTCTTCTTACCATTATCTGTGAGGCTCTGGTCTCTTATTTGGCATGGGCTGATGATTGTGGCACATTCGAACAAGAAGGGGCCTCGGAGTTTGTCTCGTTTGAAATGGTTTCAAAACAGGGTGCCATGTGGGCCTCTGTGTTGCTACAAAGCTCCCAAGTGGTCCTGATTCACAGGCAGCTCTGCTGATCCAGCCCATTTTTAGGTGAGAAAAAGGAGGACTCAGAGGTCCGTGGATGTGCCAACGGGGAATGAGTCAAAGGTAGAGTAGGGTACAGGCACCTCAGGCCTGGCCCCTGCATCCTCCACAAGAGCTCACCCCTCTTCTGCCAGGCATCTGGTGCATGGGGAAGCCCAGCACCACCTCAGATGGCCAATGTGAGCCCAGAACATCTGGTGGTTGGAACACCCAGTCAAGCTTGGTGTCTCCACCCCCTCTGGCCTTTCCACCACCACCGTGACCTCTCACTCTTTTTCCCACAGTCTCTGTCTTTGCACTGTTTAAACTTCTCACTGGCCTGGCTCAGGGTTTCCACATTAAAAAGCCATAAGGCCTCGGAAATCATGCTGGTGGCATATGGCTATTTAAGGGCAGCTTTGATGGGAAACTGGCATGAAGCAAGTTGACCTCTCTCTGGAAGGCCTGTCTGTAACCGTACAGGAATATAACCATTGCACCTACCTCTCCAGGCTCTTCTGAGCATGCAAAGACAGACTACTTGGTATACCACAGGTGCATAACATTTGCTTAAAGCAGGATGCTGATGATGTTATTAATGTCACACATTTCTCAGTAACTTGTATTTTAAACATAAATATATGTTATCAGTATCTGCATATTTGCTCCCCTTTAATGGAGGTTTTTAATGTTAATTTGTGTGATTTTTAATGTGCATGTACATGTGTTAGTGTGAGCATGGAAGTGCATTCATGTGTGTGCATGTGGAAGCCACAGGACTACCTTGGGTGTTAATCTTCAGACCCAGAATACTTTTTTGGGGAGGTGTATATAGGGTGTCTCATTGGTCTGGAGTTTACCAAATAGAATACACTAGCTGGACAGTGAGCCTCAGGGATCCCCTTGTCCCCGCCTCCCCAGCATTAAGAATACAGGCATGTGCTACCACCCCTGATATTTTATGTGGGTGCTTAGGGAATCAAGATCAGGTCCTCATGCTTGCAAGGCAAGTACTTTACTGGCTGAGCTGTCTTCCCAGCCCCGAGTTACTTAAATTTTAACATGAATATGTATATTTTATCTGTACCTTTGCCCTCTTTAACAGGCTTTAGTATATTTCCATCACAGCTTGTAACTTACCAAGGGGTTTATATTCATTATTATAGAAACTTTCTGAATATTGACTATAACAGTTCTGTGAGGCAGAGGACAGCTCTACAGGGAAAAAAGTGGAGGCTTAGAGCCATCAGGAGTTTGCACCAGGCCACACAGTGAGCAGCTGGGTGGGGCTTCAAGGCTCTGCCTCAGCTGTGGATGGACACTGAGGGATGGACATGTTTCTGCGGCTACTGCTCCTCCCACCTTAAGCCAGGGGGCCTGTGTCAGGAAGAAAAGAGCATGGAAACTGAAGCCTAGAGAGGTAAAGTCACCCGCCTGTCTCAGCCCTACCTCCCATCAGGGAATCCCTCCCTGGCACTTTTGTCCACCCTCCATTCATTCCTCAGCCCCGCCCCTCACCTCAGATTCTCAGAGAGACAGGTTGCGCAGCAGAGGGCACTGGGCTCGGACGGGTCCTGACAGGCAGTAGGGGGGCACCCAAAAGGAAACTCATTTTCATCTGGGGCCAGGCGGGGGCTGCTGGCTGAGCTGGAGGCCATCTTGAGGATCCAGATGGCCTGAGGTTCTGTCTGAGCTGCTCCAGGGCAGAGGACCAGCCCTGAGGTCTTTATGGAGAGAGGTGGGTTCTGGCCTGGGCCACCCTCTCTGAAGCCTTTATCATCTCCTCTCTGGCTTGTGTGGTTTAACATCACAGCTGAGTCACAGCAGGAATTACCCTTTGTGGTGAAGAAAATCCCCCGACAGTGACTTCGGGCTCCAGGAGTGTCCAGGCATTTTTCAGAGTGAGAAAGAGCAAGTGTCAGAGGAAGAGAGCAGTGTCGCATCATCTCAGCGCCACAGAACTCCTCGCCTGAGAACCACAGGCTGCTGCTGGTTTCCCACCCCCTCCCCAGGGGGAACATTGGTGGGGAGGCCACAGCTGGCCACCTGTCTTCTCCCCTGCGACCCCTAAGCTGCGGAGAATTCTTAGAGTAGGAGGGGGCTCACCTTTCTGATGGAAATCCCCAGGGTCCTGGAGGCAGATGTCCAAAACTTCAAGTTCTAGGTCCTTTAGAGTGTCTGGGTGACCTCAGGTAAATGTCATTTTCTCAAACTGGCACTTGGTTACCCCATCTGTGAAAAAGTGAGTTTGCAACAGGTGGTCTCTGGGCTTTCCAAGTGAGGGCCCCTTAACAATGAAGCAACCACAGGCAGCAGGAAGACCTCTGATGACTCAACACTGCCTGTGGCATTGCGAATCACAGTGACAACAGCCCTTCCCTCCTCTGAAGCCCAAGGCCTGTGGGACTTCAGACTCAGCAAGGACCCCTTCCCCACAGCCCCACCCAGGAAATCATAGGAACTATAAGCTCAGGTTGGCTGCCAGGACTTCCTTGCCCTGAGGGGAACAAAGCCCTAAACATATCCAGATCAGCAACCAAGAGGGATGTCAATCCGTGTGTTCACGAACACAGCTCTGGCCAGTCCATTGTGTGTGTGTGGGGGGCAGCAGTCCTCCTCAACCCTCACAACAACTTCCTGCAGCCATGTGTAGCTCAGGGAAGCAAGATGCTGGGTCCAAACTCATATAGCCTGGGATGGGATTCAAACCAGGGCCGTGGGTCTCTAGGTTCTGGGCTCTTCCAACATGGAAGAGGTGAACCTGGGGTGGAGGTCTGATTATCCAGCTTGTCTCGATCTGTCAAATGACAAGGATTAGCTCTGTGCACCTCTCTACCCAGCCTGGTCTTCTACAGCGGTTTGCAGCTATGCAGGGTTCTTTCAAATCATAGGCTCTGAGCTTGGGCAGATCTGAAGTGGGATCCTGATCTGCCATTTACTAGTTGTGGAACTGGGGACATAGTCTTTAATGTCTCTGAGCCTCAGTTTCTGCATCTATAAAGTGGGGCTGATTATATCTATTTCATGCAACCACGACAATGATCACAAGAGATGGTGGATGAAAGCATGGTTCATGGTCAAAGGGACATGTCCCCAAAGCTTTGATACTTTACTCAGGTGATAGCCACACCCCTCTTCCTCAAAACCAGGGAAGAGTAATTTTTCTTGTTTTCTTCTTTATTTTCTTTCATTGTCTTCTGTCTCCCTCACACCAGTTAACTGAACCCTGAGCCCCCATTTTTCCCTACTATTTCCTCTGCTATATTGATGTCGTGTTTTTTGGTTTTTTTTGGTCTTCTCCATCACCGATCACTGGTGACAACCTGCTGTTGGTGGGACCAGTGTTATGCAGGTCTTGAGAAGATAATGACAGAATGAGGGAAAAGTATTAAAATGGCAAGTTTCACATCAATGAACTTATCCTGAGTCTTCTATGAAGCAGGGTAGGTTGGATGCTGTCATCTGACCCTAGCTAAACTCAACTGTCCCCCTTCCCTGCAATGATATCACAAGATCTAGGGGAAGCTGACATGTCACGGTATATTATGGCTGCAAAGTCAATGAGGCTTATGCTCCAACTTGAGCCCATCCAGGCCTCTCAGCAAACCACCTTGATGCCTACTAACAAGCTGTTGGGAAGGCATTCCCTTAATTGCATCCTCAATTATCCTTCCCGCCCTCCACGCTTTGGAACAAAAGAGTTGCCTAAGTGTTTTCTCCCACCCAGCTTCTCTGTTTTCTCTTACACCCCTCTATGGGCTCCTTCCATCAGCATCAAAATATCCACAAACTGTTGTAGTAATAAATGTGAAAAATAATGGGTACTACTTTTTAGTGCCATGCTGAGATTTTTTTTTTCCCCCCCCGAGGTAGGGTCTCACTGTAGCCAAGGCTGACCTAGAATTCACTATGTAGTCTCAGCGTGGCCTGGAACTCATGGCGACCTTCCTACCTCTTCCTCCCCAGTGCTGGGATTATCAGTCTCAAAGCCTCACACAAGAGCTAACCCTGTAAGAACTTTTATAGACATCATCACATCTACATTTTCCATGACCCCTAAGAGGCTGACGTAGCCCCCTCCCCCGCGCCCCAGCACGGTCACTTTACAGCTGAGGGACATAAGGCACACTGCACAGCATGAGCAACTAACTTCGGAGCTGCAGCAGGCAGCCAACAGCACGTATCACCTTAGTGCCCGCAAGGCACAGCATCCCGCGGGTGCGTTTGCTGGGCCTGTCGAATGGGAGGGAGACCTTGTCTTAAAAAAGTGAAAAAGTGACTGAGAAACAAAAGCACCAAGGTCGACCTCAGGCCCCTAAAGCTTCTTAAATGTCTGGGGAACTTGCTCCCTCCCCGCCGCAACTCCCCGGGCTGGTCCCAGTGGTCAGGGCTGCCCGTGCGGTTCGAAGTCCTTCCTTCCCGGCACCGGGCGGTCCCCGCGCGCTAGTCTTCCTTCTCGACACTCGCTGGGTCCCATCTGCAAGGCTCCACGAAGCGGGGTCCCCGCGCAGGGCGCCCCCCAGCCCCGCCTCCCACGCGTCCCTCCGGCGCCCGGCAAAGCCCCCGCGGCCCGGCCCGCGCTCCCCCGCGCCCCGCCGCGGCGCACCCTGCCCCGGGCTGCTGACGGTGGTGTCGCCGCGGCCGTCCCGGGCCCAGGGACCCGCGGCTGCGGGCGGGAAGGGGGAGCAGGGCCACCAACCTCGGCGACGCGGGCGAGGAGCTTCCGGTGGGGCGGAGGACCCGGCCCGACCGCGGAATTCCGCGGAAGGCAGGCCCTGGGCGGGCCCGGGAGCCGGGACTCGCGCTGGGGGCCGAGCCAGGGGCGGGGCGGGGCGAGCTCTCCCGGCGCGGGGAAACTGAGGCCCGGGCTGTCTACTGCGCGTAGGATGTGCCCGGTACACAGCAGCACCGGCGGGCATTTGAACTCCGGTCTCAAGTCGCGCAAGGGCATGCGTCTGGGAAGCAGCGAAACTGACTGAGCCGTCTCCATTCTCCTGCTTGGATTCTTGCAGAGTCCAGCGCCACGCAGGCTTGCCAGGCTCCCCGGGTTGGCACAGTCAGGAAGGAGATGGTACTTAGTGGTTCACAAGGCTGCGCACTTACAAAACTGTGTGCTGTAGGTTCTACTTTTTTGTTGTTGTTTGTTTGTTTTTTGTTTTTTCGAGGTAGGGTCTCACTCTGGCCCAGGCTGACCTGGAATTCACTAAGTAGTCTCAGGGTGGCCTCGAACTCTCGGTGATCCTCCTACCTGTGCCTCCCGAGTGCTGGGATTAAAGGCGTGCACCACCACGCCCGGCTTGTAGGTCCTACTTTTTAGTCTGACACAGCAGGTACACACACACACACACACACACACACACACACACACGAACGTGCGTGCAAGGCCACTTAGTCCCTATAAATCTCTGTAGACATTTTTTTCCGTATGTATGTGTGTGTCCATGTAGCGGCCGGGGGTTGATGTCTGGTATCGTTGTCTACCCTGTCTTTTTTTTTTTTTTTTTGACAGCTTCCATACTTACAGACACTGAACCATGTTAATTCCACCCTCCCAACTTTCCCCTTCACAAATCCACACTCCATCATAGCTCCTCCCTCTCTCCGTAAGTCTCTCTCTTTATTTTGATGTCATCATCTTTTCCTCCTCTTGTGAGGGTCTTGTGAAGGTAGTGCTTGGCACTCCGAGGTCAAGAATTTCGAGGCCAATTTCATTCTGGACGATTGCATTGAGAAGCTTCTCTAACCAAAAGTGAGAGTAGCATTAATATATGGCTATGGACGTTAAGTAAAGTGCTTACAGAGCAGTTTGGTGAGCATAATATATGCATTTAGCCAGACAAGAGCAGGTGTTACACTCCTAAGGCTCATGACCTCCCCCACCACAGGCTTTTGACTAGGTTTTCAGTACCAGGAATGTATCACCTCCAATAGAATGGACCTCCAGTCCAATTAGCAGTTGGCTTCCCCATAACAGATATGTCACTATTGGCCTGGGTAGCCAAACTTAAGGCTTGCAATATCCACGGTTTTCACCTCTGATGACTTCTGTCTCCCATAGGGCTGCATGCTGTGCTGCCTTTTCCAGCTTTCTGTCAGCTGGTCTACAGGGAGGAGGTTTTCTGCTTAGTCCCAGCTTGATTTCTCAGTGACCTTGCAGCCCAGGCATGTGGAGTCTTCAACAATAGGGTCTTACCATCTATTTTTGGTGGGAAACCAAGGGCCTTGGCAAAAGCCTGTAATATTTTGGGAGCATCAGGGACCTCACTGGAAAGTGTCCTATCCCTGGCGCTGAAGTTTTTCTAGTAACAATCTATGGCTTCTGGGTGATCCCAAAAAGTAGGTTTTCATAAGGCTTATTCACAATATCCTGAATTTTTATTAACCTTCTCTTCATCTTTCTTTTACTCAATCTCTTCCCCTGAGCTCACTTAGGCCATTTCGCCCCCAGTAGTCTGTTCATCTACTTACATATGTACGATATCTTTCCCTTAAGTCGTCCCCTCTCCTCCCTCCCTTATAGCCCTTTTCTAGCTTACTGGCCTCTGCTAACGATTTTTTTTTTTTTTCTAAGGTAGGGTCTCACTCTAGCTCAGGCTGACTTGGAATTCACTATGTGGTCTCAGGGTGGCCTCGAACTCTCAGTGATCTTCCTACCTCGGCCTCCCGAGTGCTGGGATTAAAGGCGTGTGCCACCATGCCCGGCTTCGATTTTTTTTTTTTTTTTTTTTTGAGGTAGGGTCTTACTGTAGTTCAGACTGACCTGGAATTCACTATGTAGTCTCAGGGTGGCCTCGAACTCACAGTGATTCTCCTAC
This sequence comes from Jaculus jaculus, assembly GCF_020740685.1. Classification (NCBI taxonomy): domain Eukaryota; kingdom Metazoa; phylum Chordata; class Mammalia; order Rodentia; family Dipodidae; genus Jaculus; species Jaculus jaculus. The sequence continues at coordinate 133,367,170 of NC_059102.1, read as the reverse complement.
CTCTGCCTCCTGAGTGCTAGGATTAAAGCTGTATGCCACCATGCCTGGCTTTGCTACTGACTTTTTTACTCCAACTCTCTCTCTCACACACACCTAAACATTTGTAGCTAGGATCCACATAAGAGAGACAACATGTGACATTTGGCTTTCTGGGTCTGGGATATCTCACTTAGTATAATCCTTTCCATATCCATCCATTTCCCTGAAAACTTCGTAATTTCATTTTTCTTTACTGCTGAATAGAACTCCATTGTATACATGTACCACATCTTCATTATCCATTCATCAGTTGAGGGGCATCTAGGCTGGTTCCATTTCCTAGCTACTGTGAATAGAGCGGCAATAAACATGGTTATGCAAGTATCTCTAAAGTAGTGAGAAGAGTCTGTTGGGCACAGCTAAGCGTCCCAGGCCACAGGAGGTCACAGCTGGCCTATACCCCCACAACTTCGGTCCTAAGCCCAGCAGGAGTAAAACTGCTCCCTCCCCTAGCCTGGGATACCTGGATGTCCTGATAAGACTTAGGTTCCACTTCCCCCAGAGCCTTGTGATGTCTTGCTGCTTGCCCAGCACATCCCTATATGTTCATGAGGTATCAGCCAGCAGCCTTCTGACAGGCAGTCGCCCTGCGACCTGTACCCTATAACTTTTCCCACCACTGCTTAAACCTTGTGACCCTTTCCCGCTCACCCAATACATCGCTACATGCTAATTAGGCATCAGAGGGACCTTTGTACTAACCAATCCCCTTATGACCCAGTACCTCTTCCTGCTCTTTCACAGATGCTTGTAAACCCATTCCCCTGACAAATAAATGAGCTGTTCTCTGATGCTGCCTCCTGGGTGTTTTTTTTCCATCACATTCATGACCACTCAAGACTCTGCTCCACAGTTGCCTGGATGCCCCTAGGGAGCTGTCCCTGTAGAACAAGGGACCCACAAGAGTCCTTAGGATCTATACCTAGGAGTGGTGTAGTAGTTTGAATAGATGGATCCCAATACAGTCAGTGCTTTATTACAGTTTGTAATTTAGATCTGCAACCACCTAAGTGGAGAAGGTGTCATTGTGTGGCTCTTAGGGTCCAGCTCTAAGGTGTGGTAGTGGATTTGAGATTCCAATCTAAAGATACACAAAGTGCCTAGCTCCCCCTGGAGTTCCTGAAGTGTGCTGTGGCTTTTTCTCTCTGCTTAGACCTGTGAAAGTAGGCCATTATGGAACTTCCCCTGGATCTGTAAGTGTCAATAAATCCCTTCCCCCATGACTGTGCCTGGTTTGGAAGTCCATCTCAGGGACCTGAAGCTGTCTGCTATAAGTGCTACAGCTGGATCATATGGCAAATATATTTTTAGCTGTCTCAGGAACCTTCCCACTAATTTCCACAATGGCTGGACCAGATTACATTCCCACCAACAGTGTAGAAGGGCTCCTCTTTTAGTACATCCTCACCATCATTTGTTGTCATTTATTGATGATAGCCATTCTGACAGGAGTGAGATGGAATCTCAAAGTAGTTTTAATTTGCATTTTCCTGATGACTGAGGATGTAGAACAGTTTTTAAAGATATTTATGTACCATCTGTATTTCTTCTTTTGGGAACTCTCTATTTAGTTCCATAGCCCATTTTTTAATCGGGTTGTTTGATTTCTTATTATTTAGTTTTCTGAGTTCTTTGTATATCCTAGATATTAACCCTCTATCAGGTGTGTAGCTGGCAAAGATTTTCTCCCATTCTGTGGGTTGCCTCTTTGCTCTATTCACAGTGTCCTTTGCTGTACAAAAGATTTGTAATATCATGAGGTCCTAGTGGTTGCTTAGTGGCTTTATTTCCTGAGCAACTGGTATTATATTCAGAAAGTCATTACCTATGTCAATGTTTTTTCCTCTAGCAATTTCAGAGTTCCAGGTCTTATATTAAGGTCTTTGATCCAGTTGGACTTGGTTCTTGTGCACGGAGAGAGATAAGGGTCTATTTTCATCCTTCTACATATAGATATCTAGCTTTCCCAGCCTTACTTGTTGAAGAGGCTATCTATTCTCCAGTGAATATTTTTGTGAAAAATCAGATGGCTGTAGCTGCCTGGATTTACATCTGGGTCCTCTATTCCATACCACTGATCTATGTGTCCGTCTTTGTGTTAGGACAATGCTTTTATTTATTTATTTTTGGTTACTATAGCTTTGTAATAGCCTAAAATTGGGTGTGGTGATACCACCAGTCTTATTTTTGTTGCTCAAAATTGTTTTGGCTATTTGAGATTTTTCGTACTTACAAATGAATTTTAGGATTTTTATTCTATTTTCATGAAGAATGCCATTGAAATTTTAATGGGGATTGCATTGAATATGTAGATTGCTTTTGGTAAGATTGGCATTTTCACAATATTCGTTCTTCCAATCCAAGATCATGGGGATGACTTTCCATTTCCTAGTGTCTTCTGCAATTTCTTGCTTGAGTGTTTTAAAGTTTTCATTGTAGAGATCCTTCACTTCCTTGGTTAAGTTTATTCCAAAGTACTTTTTTTTTTTTTTGAGGCAATTGTGAATGGGAATGATTCCCTGATTTCATCATCTGCATGTTTGTTGTATATAGAAAAGCTACTGATTTCTGTGTATTTCTTTTGTATCTGCTATGTTGCTAACAGTGTTTATCAGCTCTAATAGTTTGCTGGTAGAGGTTTTAGGGTTCTTTATGTATAGAACCATATCATATGCAAATAAGGATCATTTGATCTCTTCCTTTCCAATTTATATCCCTTTTATGTGTGTCTCTTGCCTTATTGCTATGGCTAAGACTTCCAGTACTATATTAAATAAAAGTGGGGACAGTAGACACCCTTGTCTTTCGTTCCTGATCTTAGTGGAAAAGCTTCAAGTTTTTCCCTATTTAGTATTATGTTGGCTGTAGGTTTGTCATAAATAGCCTTTATTATGTTGAGATATGTTCCCTTTATTCCCAGTCTCTGTAGGACTTTTATCATGAAAGGATGTTGGATTTTGTCAAATGCCTTTTCTACAACTATTGAGAGGATCATGTGAATTTTTTCCTTCAGTCCATTTATGTAGTCTATTATATTTATCGATTTGCATATGTTGAACCATCCCTGCATCTTTGTGATAAAGCCTACTTGATGTGGATGAATGATCATTTTGACATCTTCTTGTATTCTGTTTGCCAATATTTTGTTGAGAATTTTTGCTTCTATGTTCATGAGGGAGATTAGTCTGTAATTTTCTTTTTTTGTACTGTATTGGTCTGGTTTTGGTATCAGGATGATGCTAGTTTTGTAGAAGGAGTTTGGTAGGATTCCTTCCTCTTCTATTTTATGGAAAAGTTTGAGAAGCGTTGGTGTTAGTTCTTCCATGAATGTTTAGTAAAATTCACCAGTGAATCCATCCGAGTCTGTACTTTTTTTAGTTGGGAGGTTTTTAGAACCTCTTGGATCTCTATACTTGTTACAGGTCTATTAAAATGGTTTATCTCATTTTGCTTTAATTTTTTAGGTTATATAAATCTAGGAAATAGTCCATTTGTTCAGATTTTTAATTTAAAGGAGTATATATTCTTGGTTGTTTTTTTTTTTTTCGAGGTAGGGTCTCACTGGTCCAGGCTGACCTGCAATTAACTCTGTCATCTCAGGGAGGCCTTGAGCTCATGGCAATCCTCCTACCTCTGCCTCCCGAGTGCTGGGATTAAAGGTGTGCCACCACGCCCGGCGAGTATATATTCTTAAAGTATGTTCTTATGATTTTCTGCATTTCTTTGTTATTTGTTGTAATGGTGCCTTTTCATCTCTTAATTTTATTAATTTTTGTCTCTTCTTTCTTTCTTCTGGTCAGATTTGTTAAGGATTTATCAATCTTGTTAGTCCTTTCAAAGAACCAACTTCTTATTCATTTATTCTTTGTTTAATTTTTGGTTTCTATTTCATGAATTTCTGCCCTAATCTTTATTGTTTTTTCCCATCTGCTTATTTTTCATTTGCCTTCTTCTTTTTCCAAGGCCTTAAAGTGAATCATTAAGTTGTTTATTTCAGATCTTTCTAGTTTCTTAATATAGGCACTTAAAGCTATAAATTTCCTTCTTGGGACTTTCTTCATTGTGTCACAACTGTTTTGGTGTGTTGTGTTCTCATTATCATTTGAGTTTATGAATTTTTAAAATTTCCTTTTTGGTTTCTTTAATGACCCATTCATCATTCAGTAGTGTACTGCTTAGTCTCCATGATTCTATGTTTGCTCTGTAGTTTTTCTTGTTGCTGATTTGTAGTTTAATCCTCTTGTGATCAGATAGAGTACAAGGAATTATTTCAATTTTTCTGTCTTCATTAATGTTTGCTTTGTGTCCTAACATATGTGTCCTCTATCTTAGAGAATGTTTCATGTTCTGCTGAGAAAAAAATGTGTATTCTGCAGCATTTGGATGAAGTGTTTTGTCGATATCTGGTTGGTCCATTTGTTCTATGACCTCATTTAATCCAGATGTCTCTCTGTTTATTTTTTTGCTGGGATAGACTGTCGATGATGAGATTGGAGTAGTGAAGTCACCCACTAAAATTGTGCTTGGTGTTATTTGTGACCTTAAGTCTAATAGTGTTTTTTTTTTTTAAATGAAATTGGGAACACCCTTATTAGGTGTGTATATGTTTGGAATTGTAATGCCTTCCTGTTGCATTTTTCCTTTAATCAATATAAAGTGACCTTCTTTATCTTTCCTTACTAGTGTTGGTTTGAAGTCTATCCTGTCAGATATTAGGATAGCAACACCTTCTTGTTTCCTAGGTCCATTTTCTTGAAATACCATTTTCCATCCTTTCACCCTAAGATAGTGTCTATCTTTTATTGAGAGGTGAGTTTCTTGGAGGCAACAAACAGAAGGATTCTGCCTTTTAATCCAATCTGCAAGTCTGTGTCTTTTGGTTGAGACATTGAGTCCATTGATATTAAGAGTTATTATTGAAAGATGTATATTTATTTTTGCTTTCTTGTTTTGTAGTGCTTCCTGTTTTTCCTTTATTCTCTTATTTTTATTTTTTTTAAATTTTTTGTTTATTTTTATTTATTTATTTGAGAGTGACAGACACAGAAAGAAAGAGGCAGAGAGAGAGAGAAAGAGAGAGAGAGAGGAGAGTGGGTGTGCCAGGGCTTCTAGCCACTGCAAATGAACTCTAGATGAGTGCACTCCCTTGTGCATCTGGCTAACATGGGTTCTGGGGAATTGGGCCTTGAACCAGAGTCCTTAGGCTTCACAGGCAAGTACTTAACCGCTAAGCCATCCCTCCAGCCCATATTCTCTTATTTTTAAAAAATGTTTTATTTATTTATTTGAGAGAGAGGCAGACACACACACACACACACACACAGAGAGAGAGAGAGAGAGAGAGAGAGAATGGGTACACTAAGGCCTCCAGCCTCTGCAAATGAGCTCCAGATTCATGCACCACCTTGTGCATCTGGCTTACGTGGCTCCTGGGGAATTGAACCGACGTCCTTTGGCTTTGCAGGCAAACACTTAACTGCTACGCCATCTTTCTAGCCCTATTCTCTTATTTTAACTGTTATTTGAATATGATTTATTTTTCTCTGTTTCCTCATGTGTGTGCTTTGTTTTCTCTCCAGCATGAAGGATCTTTCAAGTATTTTCTGTAGAGCTAGCTTAGTGGTCATATATTCCTTTAGCCTCTTTTTGTTGCAGAATGTCGACATTTCTCCATCAATTTGGATGGGTAGCTTCACTGGATAAAGAAGTCTTGGCTGACAATTGTTATCTTTCAGAACTTGGAATACATAATTCCAAGCCCTTCTGGTTTTTAAAGTTTGTATTGAGTAAACTGCTGTGATCCTGATGGGCTTGCTTTAATAAGTGACTCACTTTTTCAAACTGGTTTTGATATATTTTCTTTGGTTTGTGTGTTCGGTCATTTAATAACATGATGAAGAGAATTTCTTTCCAGGTTTTGTCTGTTTGGTGTTCTAAAAGCTTCCTGTATCTGCATGGGCATATTTTTCCCAATTTGGGGGAAATTTTCTTCTATGATTTTGTTAAAAACAAACAAACAAACAAAACACCTACTATGTCTTTGGGGTGAAATTCTTCTCCTTCTGCTGTAACGTGGATTCTTTTTTGTTGTTTGTTAGATTTTCGAGCAAGGGTCTCATTCTAGCCCTGGCTGACTTGGAATTCATTATGTAGTCTCAGAGTAGCCTTGAACTCACAGCAATCCTTCTACCTCTGCCTCCCAAGTGCTGGGATTAAAGGTGTGTGCCGGCATGTCTGGCTACTTTGGATTCTTATGTTTGATCTTTTCATAGTGTCCCAAATATCTTGAAATTCCCATTCATACCTTCCTATCAGCTTGCCTCTCTCTTTGTTGGACTGTATTAGATATGTCACCTGGTCTTCTAGTTTAGAAATTCTTTTTTTTTAATTTTTTTAAAAAATTTATTTATTTATTTGAGAGCTACAGACACAGAGAGAAAGACAGATAGAGGGAGAGGGAGAGAATGGGCACGCCAGGGCTTCCAGCCTCTGCAAACGAACTCCAGACGCGTGCGCCCCCTTGTGCATCTGGCTAACGTGGGACCTGGGGAACCGAGCCTCGAACCAGGGTCCTTAGGCTTCACAGGCAAGTGCTTAACCGCTAAGCCATCTCTCCAGCCCTAGAAATTCTTTTTTAAATTTTATTATTTTTATTTATTTGAGAGAAAGAGGCAGATGAGAGAGAGAGAGAGAATGGGCGTGCCAGGGCCTCCAGCCACTGCAGATGAACTCCAGATGCACTCCCCCTTGTACATCTGGCTAACGTGGGTCCTGGGGAATCGAGCCTGGAACCGGGGTCCTTAGGCTTCACAGGCAAGTGCTTAACCGCTAAGCCATCTCTCCAGCCCTAGAAATTCTTTTTTTTTTTAATTAAAAAAAAACATTAGACAGTGTTAAGGAGTGAGAGAGAGACAGAGAGAGAGAGAGAAAGAGAGAGAGAGAGAGAATTGGTATGCCAGGGCCTCAGCCATTGCAATCAAACTCCGGATGCTTGTGCAACCTAGTGGGCATGTGCAACCTTGTGCTTGCCTCACCTCTGTGTATCTGCTTATGTAGGATCTGTAGAGTTGAACATGAGTCCTTAGGTTTTGCAGGCAAGTGCTTTAACCACTAAGCCATCTCTCCAGCACCTAGTTTGGAAATTCTGTTCTCCCCTTCATCCATTCCTTTTATTTTTATTTTTTCATTTTATTTATTTGAGAGAGAGAGAGAGAGAGAGAGAGAGAGAGAGAGAGAGAGAGAGAAGAGAGAGAGAGAGAGGCAGATAGATAATGGGCACATCAGGGCCTCCAGCCACTGCAAATGAACTCCAGATGCATGTGCCCTCTTGTGCATCTGTCTTACGTGGGTCCTGAGGAGCTGAACCTGGGTTCGTTGGCTTTGCAGGCAAACACCTTAACCACTAAGCCATCTCTCCTGCCCTGCTTCATCCATTCTATTGGTGATATTTTCTTTTTCTTTTTTCTTTTTTTGGTTTTTCGAGGTAAGGTCTCACTCTGGCTCAGGCTGACCTGGAATTCACTCTGTAGTCTCAGGGTGGCCTCGAACTCTCGGCGATCCTCCTACCTCTGCCTCCCGAGTGCTGGGATTAAAGGCGTGCGCCACCACGCCCGGCTATTGGTGATATTTTCTACAAAGTTTTTTTTTTTAAATTTGACTTACTATGTTTTTCATTTCTAGTATATATGATTGGTTTTCCCTCAGTATTTCCATTTCCTTACTCATGTCTTATATTGACCTCCTTATTTCACTAAATTTGTTTTCTGTATCTTCTTTGATTCTTTTGATTTATTTGAACATAGTTGTAATCATTCTTTTGAAATCTTTCTCAGGTATTTCATCTAAATCAGTCTCACTAGAGGTCATTTCTGATGGATTTATAATTTCTTGTGGAACTATATTGTCTTGATTTTTTTTGTGTTTCTCATAATGTAGAGATTTTTGTATCTTGGGTTAATTTGATGCTTGGGTTTTCTAATTATCTGCACTATTCTTAGATGAGTAAATCTGACATTATATATCTTCCAGGTAGGAGCATAAGGTGCCAGGTGTGGCTCTTAAATGACTCTCATAGTAACAGCAGAAGTGACCCTAGGTGTTGGGTTTGCCTGCTATGCAAGTATTCTAGTAGGCTTGGTGAAGCAAAATACAGGCAAATTCTAAAACTCAACTGAACAATATACACATGCAATCAAAACCAGCATGGAGTATTTATGTAAGAGTGGGCATTAAAACAAACAGATCATCTAACAGAGTCAATGTCCCTAAGGATGTGTATTGCCCCACACCCTTAAACTTGTCAACTGGGAGGCTGAGATTTCTGGTCTGTAAAGAGTTCCAGGTCAATCTGTGGCTGAATGAGACCCTGCCCCCACAAATTACAGGAGAAGACAAAGGCACAAAATCAGGAAGCAACAAAGGACAACCCCAAACTATTGCTTATTTAAGAATGGCAGCCGGGTGTGGTGGCGCACTCCTTTAATCCCAGCACTCGGGAGGCAGAGGTAGGAGGATCGCCGAGAGTTCAAGGCCACCCTGAGACTACATAGTGAATTCCAGGTCAGCCTGAGCCAGAGTGAGACCCTACCTCAAAAAAACCAAAAAAAAAAAAAAAAAAAGAATGGCAAATCTGACCTTCCATCAGATTTAACACATAACTTGCTCTGACATGGAAGAGTGATTAGCACTTCCAATGTAGGCCTATGTGCTAGTCACTTTTGGTGGGTATAACCTGGTGTAAGTAGGCCCTGTTGCCTATAGGGATGACTTTGGTGTCAGGTATGTAACAGTCCACTTGTGTTCCTCTTTACTGCACAGTGGGCTCAGGTAGGCTGGCTGGGCTGGTGGTTGCTCTCATAGCCTGTGCTCTGTGCTGTGTAGCTGAATTCCCCTCCCCAGGTCTCCAGTGGTTGCCAGTGCTGGCAGTGGGGGAGCGGAGGCTGTGAAGGGTGCCTGAGATTGTACCAGAGCTGCGTGGCTGGTTCCTGCAATCCTCTTGCTCTGGAGCTGCTCAGCTGGTCCCTGCTGTCTTCTCCTTTAGGTTTCTTGAGTTTGTGAGGAGTCTGGTGCAACTAGAAAATCCCTTCACCTGGTTTCTCCTGTGGCTCAGGCAGATCCTGATGGCTGTGTGGACCCATACTGCTGCTGGAGCCACTTCTGCAGCTGTTTCTGCCTGCTTCTGTGGTCTTTAGAAGCTCCGGGTCTCTCCTACTTCTCTGCTATGGTTGATAATTTCTAACACACCTTCACTTTTTGATAGAGGAGTGTATTTGTGGTTTTTCTGCCTATTTCCCCACCAGGCTGCTTTGGTATGGCTCCTACACTGCCATCTTACCCAGAAGTGCCTACCTTATTTTTCATGAGCAAAGGTCTTGCACTTAACCTAGAACTAGCTCATGAGTTCAGCTGGGCGAGCTAGTCGGCAAGCCCTGGGGTTCCCCTGTCTGTACCTTCCCAGTACTGAGATTACAGGCATAACCACTAGACTTTTTATGTGGGTGCTAGGGATCCAAACTCAGGTCCTCCACCCACTGAGCCATATCTCCAGCCATTTGAATCTGTGTATATTAATCAAAAGAGTTACAGAACTTAACGCGGATATACAGGTTTAGTTTGAAAAATAACTTGTAGTTTTGCACTAATATGACAATGGATCCTCCTTTAATCAAACCTGTAATACTTAGAGGGCTGAGGGCTGAGGGAGGAGCTAAGTGTTCATTTATTGGTTTTCTCTGGACTTCTCAGAGGCACTCACAAAGCTTGCTTTAACTCCTAACTGTATATTTTTTAGACATTATTCTGTTAGAGCTTTGGCTGGCCTCAGACTTTCAGCAAGAAATACTTCTGCCTCAGCTTTCCAAGGGTGTGATTACAGATGTAAGTCACCACACCTGACTCTTGCTTTTGTTTTTTTTTTTAACCAGGAAGGAATGTAAGTCTTTTACTATCTTCTGGTTTCTGCAAAGCAGACCATACTGACACAGTATAGAGTGCCTGTTCTCTGTTTGTTGGAGGAAGGACTTGGGTCCCACCTGGATGGGAGATAGCTACCTGAGGACAAGCAGCGGTCTCAAAAACTTCCACGACATGATCCCTGCAGCGCGTGCAAGTGTGGCCAGTAGTGGCCTGTGGGGCTTTTTATCCCATCATCACCTCCTCCTCCTCCATCTTCTTTTCCTTCTCTTCCTTTCTCTTCCAATTTTTGTGTTTTGAGACAAGCTCTTACTATGTAGCCAAGGTTGGCCTAAAACTGCCAATCCTTCCACCTCAGTGCTAAGTACTGGAATCACAGACATGTGCCAGTTGCCAGGTTGATACCACTGTGCCAGTTTGGGCCTTTTAACTCTAACAGCAAAGGGTTCAAAGAACTCATGTCTCTGACTTAAAGATTTGCAGACTGTTTTTTTTTTTTAATTACTCATTTATTTCTAAGCAGAGAGAAAGAGAGAGAGAGAGAGAGAGAAATGGATGCACTAGGGCCTCTTGCTGCTGCAAATGGACTCCAGATGCATGTGCCACTTTGTGTATCTGGCTTTACATGGGTACTGGGGCCTGCAGGCTTTGCAAACAAGCGTCTACAGCCATTGAACCATCTCCCTAGTCCAAGACCCACAGATTATTTAGTACAATCCAGAAAGTGGCATTTCTCAAATATTGGGACCTATGGAAGCTACTTTCTGGTCCCAGTTCTTCCACTCCAGCTTTCTTTCTGCCCCAGTAAAGGGTGGATGAAAAGGGCAAGCAGTGTGACCTCACATGCTTCATGTGCCACATCCTGTTTTCAGATTAGTGAGCTCATTTGCTGGAAATTTACCAAGGGAAATAGTGTAATTTTGGAAAGTACCAAAAACTTATCTCTAGTCACTCAGCTTAGTTTTGGGTGCTCTTGAAATAGAGGGGGCACCACCAGAAGACCACTAAATGCCTAGGGAACCGCCTGGCTACAGAAATCGAAAGCCAAGCTGTGTGAGGCTGAACTTGATTCAGAAAGGCAATAAAACCTTTTGGAGACCGTTCAATTCGACCCAGTGGAACTTTTCTCTAAAAATAATTTTCAAAAGAGAAGCAGTCCACCTGGCCAAGGCCTCTGATCTTGCGGTCTGAGCAGCCAGCTGTAACTGAGGAATAAGAAAGCACGCACGGTTGGGGGTTTAGCTCAGTGGATGAGCCCTTGTCTAGGAAGCGCAAGGCCCTGGGTTCGGTCCTCAGCATGGGGAGGGGCGGGGGGAGCACACACGGACTGGGGATGTAGCTCAGTTGGTAGAGTGCCTACTAGCAAGCCCTAGATTTGATCCCAGCACTACATAAACCAGTCTCATTGGCTCATGCCCATCATCCCAGCACTCAGAGGTGGGGGTAGGAGGCAAAGGATCAGAAGTTCAAGGTCAGTTTTATAGAGAATTCAAGGCTGGCCTGGGCTAGGGACCTGTCAGAAAGAAAGAGTGAAGGAAGAAGAAAGAGAAGAGGAGGAAGAGAAGGATGGGTGGGGAGGAGAGATGAGAGGAGAAAGGAAAGAGAAGGAAGAAAACACAATGAAGCAGGTCATGGAGGGACATTGCCCTGCCTCACCAGGTTCTCTTCTGACCCACAACTGCTGCGTTGGGTCCATTTTGGCCCTATCCTCCCAACGTCTCTCAGCTGGGGTTGAAGAGCCCTGTTTGGTCCCGCAGCCCTTGGAGTCTCTGGCTCTTGCAGAGGAGCCAGGTCCTTGAATGGCTTCAGGGTATTTGAAGATTTGTGAGCACCCTTCAATGAAGAAGGTAGGAACACAGGTGAATCCCTTCCAGAACTGTCCAGCCACCTCCTGTCTGCCCTGGTTCCTACCGTGACAGTTATGGCCACTCTAGGATCCAAAGAGGGAAATAGTGAACACCGAGAAGGCTTTGGCAGCCTAGTGCTGGGAAGAAACACATTTTGTCTTTCTTCTTTCCACCCACCTATAGAGTGTCTTCTGTTTTGCTTTGTTTTATTTTTCTCATCCACCTGATTTGTTATTCTGTAGGAAGGTATACATTAATGAATCCTTAAGTAATAATTCAAGGTATAATAGCTAGTTTATGTTTTTTTTAAACTTTTTATGTACTGATGAGAGAGAGAGAGAGAGAGAGAGAATGTCTAGCCATTGCAAACAAACTTCAGATGCATGTACCACCATGTACATCTGGCTTACATGGGTAGCCTTAACCACTAAGCCATCTCTCCATCCCTAGTTTATGTTTTTTCAAAGAAACAGAAGACTTTAAAGATCATAGAATACATTGGGGTTTTCCAAACTTTGTATGTGTACAAGACCTTGTGTTGCAGTGCTCTCTTAAATGGAACCCCTCCCCACACAAACCAGGAGGAAGCAGAGAGGCTCTGTCAGCAGAACAGGTGCCCGGGGCCCAGCACACTTCTCTTCCCTCCTTTCCACCTTGACCTTCAGCTTTAGGTCCTCACCACAGCACATAATTTGAAAATAACACACATAATTAGATGTTGCTAGGTCCCAGGTGTGGAAAGGAAGGCTCTCTCTGTGGCTTGCCTACATCTGCTATCCCAGCCCATTCTATTCTCTCTCTTTCTTTTTTTTCTTCTAACAAAGGCATTTTACATATAGTCTATAGTTCAGGATTAATTAGTAGAATTCACATTAGAGAAGGGAGACATTACCCTGATCATCCAACCTCAACACCTGGAAGACTGGCGTCTGTGGTTGTGGCAAAGTTAAAAAAAAAAAAAAAAGAATAGTGGCTCCCTTTGATATCAGACGTGGCTTTGAGCACAACATCTGCATTTATCTGTTTAATCTTCATAACACCACTAAGAAGTGGGTAAGGAAATGAATTTCTCTATTCCAGATGAGAAAAGTAAGGCTTCAGGATGATCAACTTGGCCAAGACCCAGCAGCCTGTGAGTGGCAGTGCCAGGATGAGAAGGCCTTGCCTTCCCGCTGCTGGTGATTCTCTGCTGTTTTCAGGCCTGACTGTGATCAATGCCTGCTTCTCTCTCTCTGGCAAGCCTCGGTTTGCTCTCCTGCTCTGGGCCCATTTCCTCATCTGTCAAGTGGCAGGGCTACTCTCTGGGATCATTCCTGCTGGCACTCCTGGGGTGCAAAGGGGAGCAGTGAGTCTGCCAGCTCCTCACCTCAGCCCAACATCCCAGCCTGGTCTCTCTTCTCCTCGTTCTGTCAGTCACGTGAATCCATCCCTGTCTAGTGTGAGGAGGAGTCTTTTGCTCAGGCAAGTTGGGAGAGAAGGAACTTGAGATAGATTCCAACATGGGAGAAGGTATGGCTCCATGGTGGGGTGAAGGTCACAGTTGCAAACATTTTTCATCAAATCTTCCCCATCCATAGGGTGTGTGTGTGTGTGTTTATGCATGTACACGTACATATATGCACATTTGTATGTGTCTGGGTGTACATGTTTGTGTATATGCGTGCATATGGAGGCCAGAGGTCAACACTGGGTGTCTTCCAAAGTTGCCGTCCATCGTATTTTTTGAGAAAAAGAATCTCTCACTGAAGATAGACCTTACCAGCTCAGCTCAACTAGCTAGCCAGCAAGCCCCATCCTCTGGTGTGTGTCCAGTGTTCTACCATGCCTGATTTTCATGAGGGTGCTGGGGACCAAACTCAGGTCTTTGTGTTTATATGCCAAACACATTACCCTCTAAGCCATCTCTCCAACCTGGCCATCTATATTTACTGCACACCTATAACATGTTAAATTATAAGCATGGCCCCCTGCTTATAGCTGCTGATGAGACAGGCTTGATGGCTGCCTGCTAGAATAGGATAATGTGAATGGTCAAGTGAGTGAATCCGATGGGCCAATGACAACAGTTCATCATGCTCCTGTTTGTTAACATGGGGAGGCAGAATGGACTTCATTGCCAGTCCTGACCAATGCCAGAGACCACTCTGTCCTTCTGTTCTTTCCTATCATCGCCAGCACTGTGCCCTGTCCTTATCATAGTCACAGCTTGTGTTTAGTAGAAACAATTAGTGAACAGATTTCCTGTCAGCGTCAGCTTAATCTCTCCTGCTGACTTCTGATTCATGAACCAGGAAATTTGATTAAACACATGACTTACAGACTCATACTAAATCAGGAGACCAACTGGTACTGGGTTCTGCAACCTGAACTCAACACTGCCTCGTGAATATCTTATATGTAACAGATATCCGCAATACAACCAAGAAATACACCACAGAGCTGAGAGAAAAAACAAAAAACAAAAAACAGAGCATAGCACATGTAGTTTTTGCTTAGGTGTAATGGTTAAAATGTCCTGAGTTTCCTTCTGTTGACTTCCATCTTGGTTTTACTGGTCTTTCTTATTATTATTTTTATTTTAAAATATTTTATTTTTATTTGTTTATTAATTTGACAGAGAAAGAAGGATGGAGAGAGAGAGAGAGAGAGAGAGACAGAATGGGCGTGCCGGGGCCTTTAGCCACTGCAAACAAACTCCAGATGTATGCACCACCCTGTGCATCTGGCTAACATGGCTCCTGGGGAATTGAACATGGGTCCTTTGGCTTTGCAGGCAAGCGCCTGAACCACTAAGCCATTGTCCAGCCCTGTTATTGTTATTTTAGAGAGTGTGCAAGGGAGAAAGATGGAGAGAGAGAAAATTGGCACAAGGCCTAAGCCACTCCAATCGTATGCCAGACACTTGCGCCACCTAGTGGGCACATGCGACCTTGTACATCTGGCTTACATGGGATCTGGAGAGTCAAACATGGGTCCTTAGGCTTTGCAGGCAAGCACCTTTATTTACAAGGAAGAGAGGTGAAAAAAAGAGGGAGAGAGAGAGAACACCAGGGCCTCTAGACAATGCAAAGGAACTACAGATGCATGTACCACTTTGTGCACCTGACTTTATATGGTTACTGGGGAATCGAATCCAGATCATTAGGCTTTGCAGGCAAGGGCCTTAACCTTAATTAAGACATCTGTCCAGCCCAATTGTTCTTATTATAACTGGCAACTTTTTAAAAAGGTGCCTGTTTAAAAGTTTCCCCTTTTCTGTTGAAGCAGAATACATGAGCGCATAAAATTGTAAGACTGTATGAGGTAGATCTGTGAGTAGGTGGAGCTCAGTGAAGTATGGTCATGAAGGTAAAGCATGCCTGACTTCTCCAGTGTGGTTCCCCCAGCTTAGCACACTCCCAGGCACCTACGAGACATTCAACAGATATATCCGCCATGAATGACTACTAAGCAAGACATTCATCATAAAAGCTTTTTTTTGTTTGTTTGTTTTTCAAGGTAGGGTTTCACTGTAGCTCAGGCTCTCCTGGAATTCACTATGTAATCTCAGGGTAGTCTCAAACTCATGGCAATCCTCCTACCTCTGCCTCCTGAGTGCTGGGATTAAAGGTGTGTGCTGCCACACTCAATGTCATAAAGTTTTTATTTCAGACAAGAGTAGTTAAGAATGATTTCACCATAACCAGGAGATCCTTATTAAATCTCTCTTTAGCCTGGTCTTTTCCTGGGTGTTGTGAAGTCAGAAATGGCAGTCTAGCAAAAAGCTGAAAATATAAATCTAGGATTATTTGTTGAAGGAAGCTTCTGTATCTGCAGTTTTCCTTATCTGAACATATTTCCAGATTCTGAGGAAAAGTCCCAAAGCATGTCTAAAGTACTTTGAGTTATAGGCACCAGGTGATAATTGTAGGGCATTAGGTTATTTTTTCCAAATTGCTGAGACTGGGCACTCTGAAAGTAATGGGGATTCCTTTTTTATTTTTATTTTATTAAGTAGAAAGTCTGTATGGACACATCATGTGTTGGTACCATCATTTTCCTCCTACCTGCTCCCACTCCACTGAGGGCCCTCCTTAGTGGGGTTGCTGGTATTCACAGTGGGGTTATGAGATGTGATAGCAGCCATCGGTCATTGTGTGGGAGGTATGCCTTTGGATATTCCCTCCCACCCTGTGGCTCTTACAATCTTTCTGCTCCCTTTTCCACAAAATTCCCTGAGCCTTGGTGGGTAGTTTTAAAAAATGTTTTGTTTTGTATTTATTTATTTATTTGACAGAGAAAGAGGGAGAGAGAGAAGAGAGAGAGAGAGAGAGAGAGAGAGGGAGAATGGGTGCGCCAGGGCCTCCAGCCACTGCAAACGAACTCCAGACACATGCGCCCCTTGTGCAGCTGGCTAACGTGGGTCTGGGGGAATGGAACCTGGGTCCTTTGGCTTTGCAGGCAAATGCCTTAACCACTAAGCCATCCCTCCAGCCCTTGGTGGTTGTGTTTTAAGTCTACTTCAGTGTTGAGCTCTCAGCAGCTTCTCTATTTCTGCTTTGGAATGTTTTGAGTATTCTCATAGTCTGTCTCCATCACCCGGGCACAGGTTTTCAAGCTGGGTGTAGCCTATATTTTGGCCAAAAACTAGTGGGAGTCTCTTACTGGAGTCCACAGTCCTGTTCTCCATTTGATTCTGACTTAGTTCCCAGTGTGGGCTCCTGGGCTCTTGCCAGGCAACCGGGGTGGGTGAGCGGGCAAAAGTAAAAAACTTTCCGGAGGAGTTTTGGTGAACAGCTCTCTCAGTTTATTGTCAGGGAAAATGGGTTTATAAGCATCTGAGGGTTGGGGGAGGACCCTAAGGGGATTGGAAGGACCAGGTTCATTTCTGATGCCTAATTAATATATGGGGACATTTATCCCAGCATGTAGGCAACAGAGGGGCAGGGGGTGTCAGATGATCTAGGGCCTCAGGGGGATGGCCTGTGTGAAGGCTGATAAGGAGTTTCCTAGGCAACTGGCCAAAGGTTACAGGGCTACGGGCAGAGCCTAAGTTCAGGTGTGCTGGGCTGGGAGAGGGGGTGGCCTCCTGTAGCCTGGGGGTCCTTAGCTGTGCCTGGCAGCTCAGGCAAAGGCTCCAGTCTGTGCCTGGCAGTGCCCGACATCCCAGTTCCAGCTATGGGTTCCTTTCCACCAAGCAGGTGTCTTAGTCAATGGGAGGGCCATTGGTTACACATCTAGGCTGGGCGCCACTGCTGCACAGGTGTGCACATCTTGTCAGCCTGGTGGCTTTCATAGAGCAGTGTCCCCTGCTTGCTCACCATGTTGTTGGCCATTTTCCCTCAGTAGCTCATGTAGTATTTTCCAGCTAACCATCTGGGAGCTGGCTTCCTTCCAGATTCCAGCTGGATCTCTTGATGTTATGTGTTGGCAGCTTGTGGTGTCTTCAGCAATAGGGTCTTACCTTTACCTTTAGACAGGTAATCAAGTGCTTTGACAGAAGCCTCCCTTGTTTTGGGGACCTCATAAGTCTCTCTAATCAACACCTCAGAGTGGGTTGTATCTGATTTCTGGGCAATGGGGATTTCCAAGCCAAGGCCATGTATGAGTAGGTGACATGATTCAGGGAAAGAGGCTGACAGATAGACCTTTTTATAAGTACAAGTTCAAAATGCCCATAGTGAGAAAGCTCTAACACTAGCCTGTGGGCTGCTTCTCTTGTCTTCTCTGGTGCTCAGGTATCTTGGTTTTTTTCTTTTTTTTTTACAGACTGTGGAAATAGACTCTCCCAAAGGTGGAAACACTGAATAGGGGCTTTTGTCTGGGCCTTGAAATTACTGCTCTTCCTTCACATTCACTTTTTTTTTTAAAATTTTATTTATTTATTTGAGAGCGACAGACACAGAGAGAAAGACAGATAGCGGGAGAGAGAGAATGGGCGCACCAGGGCTTCCAGCCTCTGCAAACGAACTCCAGATGCGTGCGCCCCCTTGTGCATCTGGCTAACGTGGGACCTGGGGAACCGAGCCTCGAACCGGGGTCCTTAGGCTTCACAGGCAAGCGCTTAACCGCTACGCCATCTCTCCAGCCCTCACATTCACTTTTTGTATGTGTGTTTGCTGTGCACATGTGTGTATGTGTGTGGGTGCACAAGTGGAGGCCAAAGGTTGACATCAAGTGTCTTCCTCCATCACTCCCCACCTTATTACTGAGCCAGAGTCTCTCACTTTGCACCTAGAACTCAAAGTAGGCTAGTCTAAGTAGCCAGTTTGCTCTAGGGGTTCCCTGTCTGGGCCCCCTGAGTGCTGGGTTTACAGGGCACTACCCCCATGTCCACCACACAGTTACTGAGTGCTGGGGGTCCATATTCAGCTCTTTACATTTGTGAAGGATAAACACTTTATCCACCGAGGCATTGCTCCCTACTTCCCCACCATTTCACACTCACTTTTTAAATTTAAAACATTTTTTTTTAATATTAGAGACAGCAAGAGACAGAGAGAGAATTGGTGTGCCAGGGCCTCAGACACTGCAATCGAACTCCAGACTCTTGCGCCACTTAGCAGGCGTGTGCGACCTTGCACTGCCTCACCTGTGTGCGTCTGGCTTACGTGGGATCTGGAGAGTCAAACATGGGTCCTTAGGCTTCACAGGCAAACACCTTAACCTCTAAGCCATCCCTCCAGCCCCACACTCACTTTTGTGGAGTTTGGCTTCCCTGGCTGTTGGCTGGTCCAGAAGGAACAACTAAATCAATAGAGGTCAGAGGAGAGAGCTCTTTCTCAGGAACTGGAAGATCTTCTGCCTTTCTGGCAAATAAGGAATCCCTCCCATCCTTGGACTTCATTTTTCACCTGCAAAGCTGAAGAAGGATGCAGAGGCATGACTCATTATCATTCAAATCCTGGCTCTGAAGAAGGTGCACAGCACACCTGTCTAGGCTGCTCTCTTCAGTAAGAAAATTATAGAAGCTTCCACTAGATAAAATTTACTTATTTATTTGCGAGAAGTTCTGTGGAAAATCTCCTCTGGTAGATGGCACTCAGATCTCAGGCTAGATGAATTCCCAGAACAAGTCAAGACTTAGGAGAAGCAATGGAGGCTGGGGGTAAGTGGGTGAGAGCCAGGTCTGTAGCCTTGCTTCTCAAAGAATCCTCAAACCAAGGGCCAAGAGGGTTGGTTGTGAAAGTAGGGCTGGCATTTACTTCTCACTGTTTCTGCTCCTTGCTTTACACAGGGGCAGCCAGGAGACCAGAGAGAAAACCATGTCAGTCAGTCAGGGCTGGAAGCTTCTTCCCCTATGTTCATCTGCCCTTTGCTCCAGAATGTCTCAGTAACACCCTGTGATTTTTTTTTCTCCCCCTGAGGTAGGGTCTCACTCTGGTCCAGGCTGACCTGGAATTAACTCTGTCATCTCAGGGTGGCCTTGAACTCATGGCAATCCTCCTACCTCTGCCTCCTGAGTCCTGGGATTAAAGGCGTGCGCCACCACACCCAGCTTTTCACCCTGTGCTTTTTTATCAAAAAAAAAAAAACAAAAACAAAAACAAAACACACAATGACCATATTCCCCTCCCATTACCCTTTGTCCTTGCTTTCCCACCCTTTTCACTGAACCCTCTCTTCTTTTTAACTAGTCCCTCTTTTTAAAAGTTTTATTTTATTTTAGACAGAGAAAGGGAGAATATGAGAGAACGAACTGCAGATGCATGCAACGTTGCACACTTGTGTCGCTTTGCATATGGCTATGTGGGACCTGAAGAGTTGAACATATTTTCTTGGGTTTTGTAGATAAGTACCCTAATTGCTAAGCCATCTCTCCAGCCCTTTTCCCTCTTTTATTTCAATGTCATTATTATTACCCTCCTCCATCACCCATGACAGCATGCTGATGGGCCCAATATTACTCAGGTCTTGTACAGGCAACAACAGCTGCTGTAAGGTCATGAATGTGCTTTTTTTAATTTTAAACATTAAAAAAATTGCTCATGTGGGGAGGGCCAGGGAGGAGCGAGGGTAGGGGCTGTTGCTGCAGCAAATGAACACTAGACACTTGTGCTACTTTTGTATCTAGCTGATATGGGTAGTTGGGGAATTGAGGCCAGGCAGCCAGGCCTGGCAAGCAAGTGCCTTGAATGACTGAGCCATTTTACCAGTCCCCATGAAAACGCTTTTGTTGCTGAGTTCATTTCTCCTTAGATGGTAACCCTCCTCAACAGTGAGTTTCCCTGAGGGCCAAAGAGCAGGACATGTACATTTCTGTAGGCCCCATGGTGTCCAGCTCACCCCTTGCATACTGTGGGGGGCCCAGTTAATGAAAAAAAAGTTTTCATTTACATGTGTGTGTGGGGGGGGGTACACCAGGGGCTCTTGGCATTGCAGATGTGCCACTTTTTACTGGATTTTACTTAGATGCTGGAGATTTGAACCCAGGCTGACAGGCTTTGTTAGCAGGCCCTTTTAATCACTGAGCTATCTCCCCAGTATCCAGTTAATATTTATTAGGTGGGACTAATTGGTGGGAATGTAGCTCAGTTGGGAGAGTGCCTGCCAAGCATCATGAAACCCTGGGTTCTATCCCCAGCAGTACTGGGCATGCTGGCATGAGCCAGTAGATCCAGAAATCCAGAGGTGGAGGCAGGAGAATAAGAATGTTAAGATCATTCTGCTACATGGGGAACTTAAGGCCAGGTGTGGATATATGAGATACTGTTGGGGAAAAAAACAAAACAAAACACAACAAAACAGAAACAGGGCTGGAGAGATGGCTTAGCGGTTAAGCACTTGCCTATGAAGCCTAGGGACCCCGGTTTGAGGCTCAATTCCCCAGGACCCACATTAGCCAGATGCACAAGGGGGCGCATGCATCTGGAGTTCATCTGCAGTGGCTGGAGGCCCTGGTGAGCCCATTCTCTCTCTCTCTATCTGTTTCTTTCTCTCTGTCACTCTCAAATAAAAAAAAAAAAAGAAAAGAAAAAACCAAAACACTAAGAAAAGAAACAAAATAAACATAAAATAAATAAAGCAATCAATTGTTTCTGATTGATTTGAGATACTAGATTTATTTGTTTTCAAAAAGAGAGACTGGTTTTCCATCCCGACAGTACCAAGTGACGCTAGGAAAATACCAGTTCTGTCTTTCTCCCTTGTGGTCTCCCAAAACATATTTAACTCGTTCCATTTCTATCCTCTACGAAGTTTTTTGCTCAATTTAAAACCAGTTCTGGCAATAGTTCCTGGAGAGATCTTTGTCTTGCTCATTTTAGATTTATTCTTGCCACATTTCCTAATGCAAAAAAAAAAAAAAAAAAAAGATCATATAGACAAGAAAAACTAGTCTGTCTAGTTGCCATCCTCAGTTGCTGTTTTCTTGAACCAGCGTCCAGGGGCCCTGCCGCAAACCCCTGGGTGGAGCGCACGTGGTTGCTGAAGGCAGGGCTGCGGGAGAGGCGGGGCCGGTACCAGCTACTTCCCGAGAACATGTCTGCGCACAGCCTCTCCTGAGCTGACTTGGAAGCCCTCCAAGGACAGCCTTGGAGACTGGCCAGGAGGGAGAGTGCCCCTGGGAAGGACGCATCTATCAGGAAGCAGAGGCCACGGCATGCAGGCACACACATGAACATGCCTGCAGGGTGACTAGATCCACTAAGATTTCAAGGGAAACTGGAGATTTGGCTTTTTATGTGCTTTTTAAGACAGCATAAGCTGAGGCCAAGGAACAAATCCAAGCTCCACGAGATTCTCCACTTTATGTCTGTGGGCCACGGTGTGTAAGGTCTGGTAGAGCCTGGCACTCCATAAACACATCGTGAGTGGAGGTGTGAAAGTGTGGGAGGGTCACTCATCTGGTCACACACATCCGACATGTGTTTATCCAGATGTGGATACACAAGAAGGCCCATCACTGCAAATTGACACATGCATACCATCTCCTAAGATATGACTTTATTTTTTTTTTAATTTTTATTTATTTATTTGAGAGCGACAGACACAGAGAGAAAGACAGATAGAGGGAGAGAGAGAGAATGGGCGCGCCAGGGCTTCCAGCCTCTGCAAACGAACTCCAGATGCGTGTGTCCCCTTGTGCATCTGGCTAACGTGGGACCTGGGGAACTGAGCCTCGAACCGGGGTCCTTCAGCTTCACAGGCAAGCGCTTAACCGCCAAGCCATCTCTCCAGCCCAGATATGACTTTAATATTGATATTTTTCCATCTAAAGAGACTGAATGGCAGGGAGAGATTTCCAAGGCCATGAAGGTAGTGGGTTGCTGAATTAGAATCCTAGGCTGGCTGACCTCAAAACCATTTTTTTTTTAACTTGTCTCCTGTTTTTTCTTTGTTTTTTTAAGGAGGGTCTCACTATAGCCTAGGTTGACCTGGAATTCACTATGTATTCCCAAGCTGGCCTTGAACTCAGAGCAATCCTCCTACCTCTGCTTCCTGAGTGCTGTGATTAAAAGCATGTGGTTAGCCGGGCATGGTGGCGCATGCCTTTAATCCCAGCACTCAGGAGGCAGAGGTAGGAGGATCGCCATGACTTCGAGGCCATCCTGAGACTCCATAGTGAATTCCAGGTCAGCCTGGGCCAGGGTGAGACCCTACCTCAGAAAAAAGAAAAAGCATGTGGTACCACACCAGCTTTTAGAACATTTATTTTTATTTATTTATTTTTTAGAAAGAGAGACAGACAGAGAAAGACAGAGAGGTCAGGGCCTCAGCCACTGTAATTGAATTCCAGACACTTGCGCCACCTAGTGGGCATGTGCAACCTTGCACTTGCCTCACCTTTGTGTGTCTGGCTTATGTGGGATCTGGAGAGTAGAAGAATATGGGTCCTGAGGCTTCACAGGCAAGCGTCTTAACCACTAAGCAATCTTTCCAGCCCCTTTAAAGCATTTTTATTGGCAATTTTTAAACATGTATATAATGTATTTTAGTCACAATCCTCTATTCTTACCTTCTCTTGTGTTATTCCCCATTCTCCTTCCACTGAACCACTTTGTCTTTCCAATTAGTCCCTCTTCTACTTATGTGACTTTTTCTTTCTTTTTTTAAAAACTACTTTATTTATTTGAGAGAGAGAGAGAGAGAGAGGAAGATAGAGAGACACAGAGAAAGAGTGTGGGCACACCAGAACCTCCTGCCATTGCAAACGAACTCTAGACACATATGCCACTTTGTGCATCTGACTTTATGTGAGTACTGAAGAATGGGACCCAGGCCATTAGGTTTTGCAAGCAAGAACCTTTTTACCACTGAGCCACATCTCAGGCCGTATCTTTTTCTTTTTTTTCCCTCCTACACCATCTATGGGATCAGTATTGTATAGGTCTTACACAGGTTATGACTGTCACTGTGGGATCATGAATGCAAAGGCCACTTCATATCTGGAAGACAGAATTCCAAAGCACTCTTCCCTAACCTCTGACTCTTAAATTCCTTCCTCTCTCTCTTCCACAATATTCCCTAGGGTATGATAGACACTGGGCACTAAACTGTCACATACTGTCAACACTTTGACAAGGTTTGAGTTTCTCCAGTAGTGACTGCCAACTGCAAAAAGAAGCTTTCCTGACCAAAGGGGAGAGCAGCACGAACCTAGGGGCACAGACGTTTGATGACTACAACATACATATTATTCATTTAGCCAGTTAATAGTAATAGCTCCCTCCCCTCCTAGGGCTTATGACCATCCCAGCCATAGGCTTTTGATTAGGTTTTCAGCACCAGGCATGCATTTCCTGCAGGGGAACAGGCCTCAAATCCAGTCAGAGAGCAGTTTGTTACCTCCATAACAGATATGCCATGTTCACAGTGTCCACTGATGGCTGAGATTATTGAACATTTTTCTCCTCCCAGAAGCCTGCATAACACTTCCGGCACTATGTCAGCTAGCCAGCAGGGAGGAGCTCCCATCTCAGCTCCTGCTTGATTTCTCAGTGTCCTACAACTGAAGTATGTGGTGGTGTCTTTAGCAATAAATAGGGTCTTATCATCTACTTCTGGTGCAAGGCAGAACTTTTTTTCTTTTTAAATATTTTATTTATTCACTTGAGAGAGAGAGAGAAAATGGATGTGCTAGGGCCTCCTAACCACTGTAAAGGAACTCCAGACATATGCACCACCTTGTGCATCTGGCTTTATATGGGTACTGGGAAATCGAACCTGGGTTCTTTGGTTTTGCCGGCAAGCACCTTAACCACTAAGCCGCCTCTCCAACCCCCCCACAAGGCAGCACTTTTGACCTTCATACAAACCACCTCCCAGATGCTTGAACTGAGATTGCCTGATAGTTTGCACCCCTTACTAAAGTAAGTACCATGAGTTCAGAGACTGTCTTATTGGCTGATGCATCTCCATCGCCCATCACTGTGCCCAGCACAACATAGAAGTTGTTCAATAAACACCTGTGGGATTGTACCCACAGTTGCAGGCAAACACATGTACAGGCATGGCACGTAAAAGCACAGTAACTCCACTATGCCCAGGAACATGGGTATACTCTCCCACCTACACATTGCTACCCTCATCTCACAGAGCCCACTGCCTTGGCACCTAAGCTGGGCGGCCCCAAGTTCTAGCCCCTGCCAGCTCCTTGCCAAACTTGCCTAAAGCCTTCACAGAGAGTTTCCTGGAAATCTCGAGGCGGCTGTGGCGTTCCTTTTCCCTCACGCAGGAGACAACTCAGCAATTTTGAGTCTGGGACTCATAAGCTTGGCATCCTTTCTTCATTTTTTCCACTAGCATTTTCCTTGGCCCATCGCCTTTCCCTTGGGCGGTGGGCAGGAGGTTACCCTTGGAGCGCCCTCTGCCGGGCATCTCCTTCCTTGCCCAGCGGGTAGACGGGGAAGCTAGGAGGGACCCATCTCTCTGAGACTACTTTACCAATGAGTAAAAAGACTCACAGGGGTTGAGAGGGGGTGATGCTGGGGTATGTGGGCTCCTTCTGAGTGTGTGCTGACGTGTGATACTAGTACGAGGTCTTTTGTGTTTTTGTTTATTACTGAAAATAATCAAAGAAGAAATAGCTCCAAGAGGGCAAGTCCTCTGCTTTCTCTCGAGGGCCAGTGGGGGACAGGTCTGAGGATGCCCTGACTTGGTTTTATCCTTGAATCCCATCACACTGAATAGGCGAGGAAGCCGAGACACAGAGAGATATTGGGAGGAGGGGGGAATAGTACTGAGCATCTGCCAGGCGCTTAGTGTATCCCCATTTTAATCTTCCCAGGTGGCCTTGTGTCGTGAGTGGTTTTGTTTTCGTCTTAAAGACACACAAAGAGGCTCAGAGTGGTGTCAAGATCGGGAAGGGAAGGAGGAGAAGGAGAAGGGGAAGGGCTGGGATTTGAATCTACCCCGCTGTTTTCTTGGCTGCACAGCCTTCTGGGTTTTTTCCTCTTGGCTGCAGGTCTGAGCTCGGGTGTGAGTGTGTGTGTGGGGGGGGGGGTAGGGTGGAGCCTGGGGCAGGACACCTCACAGCCAGGGTTGCTTCTTCCCTCCGCGCAGTCTTCGGGCTTTGGGAGCCAAGCCTCAGGGCCAGCAGCGGTGCCAAGGTCCCCATAGGGACCAGGAGCAGTAGGTTTGGATGTCTTCATAAACTGAACCCGCACGGGACTCCACTGCGCAGGAGTTTTCCTGGAAAAGAAAGCAGATCCTGGCAGGTTTTAAGTTTGCTTTTCCTCGTGATAGGGTCCTGGTTAATGACCGAAGGAAATGAAGAGCACGTTTCTCCAGGAGTCTGCAGGCACTGCCCTCCCTCGCTGGCCCATCCTCCCTCCGTGCTCTGCTTAGGAGCTTGCAAAACTTAAGTCCTCCAGGGAGGAATGCCACCCGCTCATCTCCTTTGTTCTTGGTGGCCCCTGGCCCTCTCTTCCACTTGTCTCACTGACGCCTTAGGGGTGTCTGCCACATCTCCTTTGCCTCCCATTACTCTAGTCTCCCAAATGACTTCAGTTTAGCACCTCGAAATCCTGGCTTTTCATTAAGATCCAGTGGGGCTTCTGGCTGGAACCCAGCAGAAATCATCCACCTTTTACTCCTCTCATGGATACATGATCCGGTATCCCTAGTAGACAGAATCTTTTGAGAAATTGTTGGGTTTGTCTTTAATCCCTCTTTATAAAGGTGTTCTCTCTCTCTCTCTGTTCACTTTATGCAGCTTTGCTGTCTGGTACTTTAGGAAGAACCCGGAGTTCCTCCTCTCTGCTATTGGAACAAGTTGAAGGGGTGTTTTGCTGGGTGACAAGACATGCTTTATTACTCCTGGAGTCAAAAGAAAGGAGCCTTTTGGAGTTTCCTCAGAGAGCCCAATCCATGGCCATGGTAGCTGAGGGAGCAGAGACAGGACAGTCATGATCGCGTGGGGGTACCTGACACCCACCTGAGACGTCTGGAGGTGGGAAAAATCTGAAGGCCGCCAGCTCAGACAAATCAGACAGAGGTGAGGTGACTGCTCAGCTCCTCCTGTGCTCCTCACTGCTCCCAGGAAACCGTGGGGACGAGGAACAAAAAGAACTGATGTAAAGACTCCTTGGTCTATGCGATGTGCAGGAAAGGGACAAGTGGACGGTGCCACTGGATTTCTAGGGCGGCAGAAGTGAACAGTGTGGGGCAGGGCACTGTGGTGCTCGCATGAGGGTGACAGGTCCTTTAGGATTGGGGACAGCACCCCCCAAAACACCATAGATGATCCCTCACAGGTCAGTTTCAAAGCCCTCTGAAGGTGTCTTGCAACTTTCCATTAAGTAAAAGCTCTTCTATCCCCTTTCATCCACCTCTTCTCCCTGCTCCATGCTCTAGCATCAGCCAGGACAGCAGGGCAGTGGGGATGTATTTAATGCTATGTGGTCATTTAGTAGCAGCCAAGACTGAAAATTTTATTTTACACATTTTAAATTTATTACTGTAATTAACAACACCAAAAAGGAAACCACAGTTAGGAAACTGAGAAGGGAGGTCAAGGGAGGAAAGGCAGCTGCCTGTGATCCTACCCCGGACAACAGAGTCCCACCTGCAGCAAGCCCTTGGTGAAGAGGTGAAGGGCTTGAATTTTAAATCAAGTTTAGAATTGTATTTTTTTTATGAGTCTGAACATGTAATTTAGGAATAGTGCTGTCTGCTGACTTATGTGACTACAGGACTTTTACTTCCTAAGCCTGATCAGAGTCAACATAAGTCACTTGAGTTTTCATTAAAGGGCAGAATGAATTCTAAACAGAATTTTTTTTTTAATTTTATTTATTTATTTATTTGAGAGCGACAGACACAGAGAGAAAGACAGGTAGAGGGAGAGAGAGAGAATGGGCACGCCAGGGCTTCCAGCCTCTGCAAACGAACTCCAGACGCATGCGCCCCCTTGTGCATCTGGCTAACGTGGGACCTGGGGAACCGAGCCTTGAACCGGGGTCCTTAGGCTTCACAGGCAAGCACTTAACTGCTACGCCATCTCTCCAGCCCCAGAATTTTTTTTTGAGGTAGGGTCTCTCTCTAGCCCAGGCTGATCTGGAATTAGACTCAAGGTGGTCTCAAAATCACAGTGATCCTTCTACCTCAGCCTCCCTAGTGCTGGGATTAAAGGTGTACACCACCACACGTGACTAAGCTAATTGTTTAAAAATATTATTTATTTATTTATTTATTTGAGAGAGAGAAAGAGGGAGAGAGAGAGAGAATGGGCGTGCCAGGGCCTTCAGCCACTGCAAACGAATTCCAGATGCATGTGCCCCGTTGTACATCAGGCTTACATGGGTCCTGCAGAATTGAACCAGGATCCTTTGACTAAGCTAATTTTTTTTTTTTTTTTGAGGTAGGGTCTCACTCTAGTTCAGGCTAACCTGGAATTCACTATGTCATCTCAGGGTGGCCTTGAACTCATGGTGATCCTCCTACCTCTGCCTCCCAAGTGCTGGGATTAAAGGCATGTGCCACCACGCCTGGCTTGACTAAGCTAATTTCTATATGGAGGTTAGGAGACAAAGTAAAGTCAATTTATGAGTACAAAGAGTTTTATTTACTTGGTGTAGGGATTATATTTGCTACTGAAATAGATTCTTTTCTTCCATTTTATTTTTCCAATTGGTATTGTCTGCTTCTATCTCTTCCCCATTGCAGTGAAGAGCACATGTTCATCTCAGACAAAGCCACTTAGCTATCACCAGAAAGCTTAGCTGTGTGGCAGGCATCATATACCCCTTTCTTTCTTGGGATTATTGTGTCTTCAGGTTAAAGGACTCCATTTCCGTGTGCTTTTGCTGCAAGTTCTTATCTGACATCTGATTTCTGATATTCTGTTGTGTCATGGACAATAATTTATACCTATACTAGACAAGGTCTTGTGCTTAAGATACAGAGAGGAACAGGATATGACCCTTTCCTGAAGGGACCCCCCAAAAGGAGTGTGTGTTAGGAGCTTTAGCACTTGTATTCACAGGGCTTTATACTGGAGTCTTTTCCAAGTCTACTCATTGGTGCCTCCACAATTCCTAGGCTGTAGGAAGTATTCTTCCTGTGATGGCTAGTATGGCCAACTTGACAGGATCTAGAATCACATAGGAGACAGATTTCTGGGCATGTCTGTGAGAGAGTTTCTAGATTAGGTTAGTTGGAGTAGGAAGAACTGCTCTAAATGTGGATAGTATCCTTCCATGGCTGTGAGTCTCAGACTGAATAAAAAGGGGAGAGGGAGCTGAGGGTCAGCAGTTGTCACTCTGCTTCCTGACTGCAGACGCAGTGTGACCACTGGCTTCCTGCTCCTGGTTCTATATGCACTGGAATTTTTCTTAACAATCTATGGCTACTAGGCACAGCTTTATCTTAGCCCCACGGGGTACTTCTGCCCACACTTGAGATGCTTTTTTTTTTTCTTTTCCTAAATTCCTGCCTTGTAACTTGCCCTGAAGTTAACTTTACAAAGCAATGTGATGAGCCTTCCTCTGCCTTGGTGTCCCTTTGGCCTGAATAGCACAGATGACCAATACTGACAAGTAGTGCTGCGAGATGCCGGCTGATCTTAAGCTGTGCTCTTTGCCCAATTTCTGGAGTGGCCTGGTTAGACCCGTGACCTAGAACATATGTGCACGTGTGAGCAGTGCTGACCATAGCGTTAAAGACAATGTGGTCAGTAACAATTTGCCCACAGAACTGCCACTGATCTGTTGTAACCAAAGGTGGGCTTAATGTGATTACGTTTGTGAACAGAGTGTGTGGGTCCTGCATCAGCAGAGTCCAACAAGTCATACCTCTAAATCCCTTCTTTTAATAAATATTTAAGGAATATCCAAAAGTTCTTGCTGTTTGCCCATGCAATGTTCAACTTCTTCTATTCCTGTCTTTTGGCTGTTCACCAAGAACACCAGTGATGCCTGCAAGGGGAGCGACAGCCACAGAAGACCAGAGCAGCAGCTGCAGCCGACTCTCCCTTGACTTAAGTGATTTCAAGGGCCAGTTTCCTTCTCTCAGCCTCTGCTTCTAGAAGCAGCTAGCCCACTGCCAGGGAACTCCAAGTGTGACATTCCTTTCCATCAGACTCTGCTCCTGGAACCTGTTTAGCCCACTCGTGGGGCAAACGAATCAAAGAATCAGTTTTTCTAATTCCAGGGCTGTGCTCCACTCTCCAGTGGGACAGTGCATTACTTGGCAGACTTTAGTTCTAGACTCACTGTGACTTGTTTTCTTCATAAAGGATGTCTGAAAGTCTTCTCAAATGTACCAGCCCCCGCCCCCAAATCCTTTTCCTCCGCGTATTCATTTTCAAGGGCTGCGATCACAGGCACCACTAACCAGGTGACTGAAAATAACACAGATTTATTCTCTCACAGTTGTGGAGGTCAGAGGTCTGAAGTCAGAGTGTCAGAAGGATTGCCTGCTGGCTTCTCAGGACTCGGAAACCACTTCTGTGCCTCTCTCTTAACTTCACTGACAGTTGGCAATTCTTGGACTTCCTTAGGTCACTCCAATTTCTGCTTCTGTCTTCATGTGGCTGATTTCTCTCCAGCATCTATATTTTTACATAGCGTTTGCTGTGTGTCTCTGTGCCCAGTGTTCCCTTTGTTTTCTTTTGTTAATGTGCGTTTGTGTGTGTGTGTGTGTGTGTGTGTGTGTGTGCGCACACATGCATGTGTGCCGTGGCAAATATATGGAGGTCAGAGGACAACCTTGGAGTTTTGATCCTCTCCTTCCACCTTTTTTGAGACAGGGTGTCTCTTGTCTTGTTGCAAGGAAAACCAGACAAGTTGACCTGGGACCTTCGAGATTCTTCTGACTCTGCCTCAGTTGTCGCAGGTGGTTTGTGATCACGAATGCCTGTGCCACTTTGCATCTTGTTTTCTTAAAAATTAATTATTTATTTATTACAGAGAGAGGGGGGAGGGAGAGGAGAGAGAGAAAGAGAGAGAGAATGGGCACGCCAGGACCTCTAGCCATGCAAATGAACTTCAGATGCATGTGCCAAATTGTGCCTCTAGCTTATGTGAGTTCTGGGGAGTTGAACCTAGGTCCTTTGGCTTTGCAGGCAAGTGCCTTAACCATGAAGCCATCTCTTCATCCCTAATAAATATATTTTTAAATTTTATTTATTTATTTATTACAGAGATAAAGAGGGAGGGGAGAGAGAGAGAAAGAGAGAGTACATCTTGGTTGTATGTGGTTGTTGGGGATCCGAATCCAGTCAGCAGGCTAGTGGAGCAAGCACCTTTAACCATTGAACTATCTGTCCAACTGCCCCAATTTTCCCTTTTCTTATAAGGACGTCAGCCACACTAGATTAAGGGCCTACCCTATTTCACAATGACTTCAATTTACCTTGATTAATTTCATCTGCAACAACTTTAATTCCAACTATAGTCATGCTTTGAGCTAATGTAAGTGAGAACTATAGCATGTCATTTGCTAGATGGTACGGGAGGGTGAAGTGGGGTGCACAGTTCAGCCTGTAACATAGCTGTTCCTTATTTTCTTAAATTTTTGCCTTTTCCTGTCTTCCCCAGATATGTAAATGGAAACTATAGTAGCACAAGCCAAGAAAAAGAAAAAACAAAAAACAAAAAACAAAAAAAAAAACAAAAACAAGGGGCTGGAGAGATGGCTTAGCAGTTAAGGTGCTTTCCTGTGAAGCCTAAGGAACTCTGTTTGACTCTTCAGATCCCACGTGAGCCAGACGCACAAGGTGATGCAAGTGCACAAGGTGGCGCACATGTCTGGAGTTTGATTACAATGGCTGGAGGCCTTGGTGCGCCAATTTTCTCTCTCTCACTCTCTTTCTCTCACATTAAAAAAAAAAAAAAAATAGACCAGTCTGTTATGCCTGCCTAAAAAAATACTACTAACAAGTACTAAGTACAGTAGTACCTGGAATTTACAATAATTTATTATGTATTTTATAAAGAAATCAGGGCTGGGAAGATTACTCAGTGGTTAGAGGTGCTTGATTGTGAAGTCTGCAGGCCCAGGTTCAATACCCCAGCACCCAGTTAAAGTCAGATGCAAAATATGGTGCATGTATCTGGCATGTGTTTGCAGTGGCAACAGACCCTGGCATTCTCTCTCTCTCTCTCTCACACACACATTCAAATAAATAAATAAATGCAAAAGGAAAATAAATAGAAAAGAGGAGGTTGAGGTTTCCAATGCAAAGGAATAATGTTTAAGGGAAGGTTGATTACCTTGGCTTGATCAGCATATGTTATATACATGAATTATCACACTACATTTCATAAATACTTATAACTGTTAAATAAATAAAAGAGGGCTAGGGAGATGGCTCAGCAGCTTGAAGAACTTATGTACAAGCATGAGGACCTGAGTTCAATCTCTGGCACTACGTTGAAAGCCAAGTGTCGCCTTACATGCCTGTAATTTCAGTGCTGAGGGGACAGAGACAGGAGGATTTCTGGTGCTAGTGCTTGCTGGTCTAGTAAAAAAAAAAAAAAAAAGAGCTTCAAATGGCAATGACCCTGCCTCAAGGAAGTAAGGTGGAAGGTGGACGAGTGAGGGAAGCAGACACATGATACCTTCTGGCCTCCACACACATAAGCATGAGCACATGACTCTGCATACACCACACATATAAAACTAAAAACAAAAGAAAAATTAAAATAAGGGGCTGGGAAGATGGCTCAATTAAAGGCACTTGTTTATAAAGTCTGCTGGCCCAGGTTCAATTCCCCAGGTAAAGCCAGATGGGCATGCATTTGCAATGGCAAGACGCCCTGGTGCTCACACACGCATTAGTGCATGTGCGTGCACACATGCACACACACACATACAAGCACAAATAGATAAATAAATAAATTAGAATTAAAAGAAAAAATTGAAAGTACGTGGATGATATTTGCTAGGAACATTATTAAAGAACTGAATTTTAAATATTGTCTATTTATTTATTTATTTATTTATTTATTTATTTATTTGAGGGGGGTGCGGGAAACATTCCAAGGACGGACCCTCCTGGTGGGAGTATCACCTGTTGCCAACACAGGAAGGGCCTGCATTATGCCGTTGGCTGACTTCTGTAGAACCCTGGGTAGTCTTACTTCTCCCTGCGCCTGTTCTGCCTGTGGAATGGGGAAGGTTGATTAGATGATCTGTGGGGGAATCTCCAAAAGCCAGTATTTTATAATTCTAAGTAGGGGATTTCCACCAAAAAAGGTTATCACCTATGATGTGCTAGGCAATTAAAAAAAATTTATGTATGTATGTATGAGAGAGAGAGGCAGACTGAAAATGGGTGTGCCAGGGCCTCCAGCCACTGCAAATGAGCTCCAGATGCGTGTGCCACCTTGTACGTCTGACTTACATGGGTACTAGAGAATTGAACCTAGGCCCTTAGGCTTCTCAGGCAAGAGCCTGAACCGCTAAGCATCTCTCCAGCCCAAGGCAATGTGTTTTCAGCCAATCACAAAACTTTTATTGCCCTAGACCCTGAACTAATTATTTATGTATTATCTGTGTTGTCTCATTTAAGTCTCACAGAAATACTCTGACTCAGGAATTATTAGCCCTTCCATCTTTCAGATGGGAAAACTGAAACTTAAAGAAATAAAACAGGAGCTGGCATGGTGGTGCATGCCTTTCGTTCCAGCACCGGCGAGGCAGAGGGAGGATCTCTGTGAGTTCGAGGCTGCTCTGAGACTACATAGTAAATTCCAATTCCAGGTCAGCCTGGTCTAGAGTGAGACCCTACCTCTAAAAAAAAAAAAAAAAAAGAAAGAAAGAAATAAAAATAAAGAAAGGAGGAAAGAAAAATAAAATAGGGGGCTGGTGAGTAAAGTACGTGCCATGCAAGCATGAGAACCTCAGTTCAGATGCCCAGAATGCTTCTTGTAAAATGCCCAGAACACCAGGCATTATTCATGCTTATAATCCCAGTGTTGGGAGGCCGAGACAGGAACTTTTTGGGGCTCACTGAGTACCTAGTCTAGCCAAATTGGTGGGCTTTACAGTCAGTGAGAACCTCTGTTTAGAAGAACAAAAGTGGAGGGCAATTGAAGGAGACACCTGCTATTGAACTCCGGCCTCCATATGCACATGCACCATGTGCACCTGAACACACACGTGCGTCCACACACATATAAATGCACATGCATACATTCATGCACAACACACACACACACACACACCCCCCCCACACACACACGCACGCACACTGAAGAAAGTAAATGATATGTTCTTTATTATTAATAGTCTTTCACAACTGCAAGGATATTGTACCATTATCAGGGCCAGCTCTCATCTCGAATTGCCCAAAGCAACATTCCTAGAAGGTGATGTCTGGGCTCTGCTTAGATGTCCTCAGTGTTAGGGAACTTTGTCTCTCCTAGAGAGCCTGACCTTATCTTTGAACAGTCTGGCTATAAGAACACGCTTCTTCACAGACAGACAAAACCAATTTCTCTGTGATGTTTACTTATCTGTGTGGTGAAAAGAACACTGGGCCAAGGCTGAGGACTTGAGCTATTCCCAGCCCTTCCACTGCCCAGCACATAAGCACAGGCCAGTGACTTCTCTGGGCCTGTGTTCCCAGGTGAACATAGAGGCTTGGATGAAATGAGCTCTAGGTCTGGTTTGAATAGCTTAGGATTATATAACTCATGACTGTATACCACAAACCCATATCTGATTATAACATTGAAAACAGAGAAGGAGTGAACATTGTGTTCCAAGGATAAGATCGGTTACTGCCAACAATTCTGTGAGGGGGTGATCCTGCCAGCTGAAGAGAATCCAAAAGGTTCTTAGAAATGGAGTTCCGGGGGCTGGAGGAAAGGATGGCTCAGCCAATAAAGTGCTTGTATGTAAGCATGAAGACCTGATTTTAGATCCCCAGGGCCCACATAAAATCCAGGCATGGGGCTGGAGAGATGGCTTAGCGGTAAAGCGCTTGCCTGTGAAGCCTAGGGACCCCAGTTCAGGGCTCAACTCCCCAGGACCCACATTAGCCAGATGCACAAGGGGGCGCACGAGTCTGGAGTTCGTTTGCAGTGGCTGGAGGCCCTGGCGCGCCCATTCTCTCTCTCTCTATATATATATCTGCCTCTTTCTCTTTCTGTCTGTCATTCTCAAATAAGTAAATAAAAATGAACAAAATATTTTTTAAAAAGCCAGGCATGGCAGTGTGCACTTGCAATCCAAGCACTGGAGAGACAGACAAAGGAGGATCCCTGGAGCTCTCTGGCTGGCTATTCTAGCTGGATCAGTGAGCTCCAGGTTCAGTAAGAGACTCTGTCAAAAGATAAGATGGTGAGCAATTGAATAAGTCACCTGATGTCAACCTTTGGCCTCTACATGCATGGACACACTCAGGCACATGTGCCTATACATGTATACATACCCATACCCACATGTATGCCAATATATATGAACACACACACACACACACACACACACACACACACAAATAAATAGAGTTTTCATCACCTTAAAACTCCTTTCCTTGTCTCTTATTCGATTTTTCATTTCCATTCCTTCCTTTCTGGTTTAGAGACATAAAGGGATATTTTAATTTCCTAATCAAAGTTAAAGATCCTGGCTCTAGTGACACACTTCTTTCATTACATTTAACATACAGGATCAATCTCTTTTTGAGATTAAGAAAAAGCCCACAGGAACTTAATCCATAGTGGCTTTGTCTCCAAATCTGGGTGCTAAATTCCTGGCCATCCATGTACGTCTGGTGTTTGCAGCAGCAGAAGGCCCTGGCATGCCCATTTCCTCTCATAAATAAATAAATACTCTATTCAATCACAAACATTCCTGGCTGCATTGACTGTATGGAATGGACGAGTCTATAGCTTCCATTGGATTCTGAAGAGAATGTGAATATGGCCAGAGAAAATCCTACAGCCTGTGCTGACCAGCAGGTTTTTAAACTCATGCCTCAAGTGACCTTTACTACTGAGTGGCAATTACAAGTCCTTAGTCCATTCAGTTCTCTTTTTCTAGATAACTGTCTCTGTGCTATGCCTCTAATTGGTCTCCACTTTCTCATCTCAGGTGGGGATCTCCCTGCTTAGTTCTCTCAGTCTGGACCTTTCTCAGCCTCCCAGCACCTCTGCTCGCTATGCACCATCTGCTTCTCACCTGCTGCCACACGAGGGACGGGCACACTGCTGAGACCTCCAGAGCTGCCTGCCACATTCCTGGCTCCTCAAACACGGCTTTTCAACCTTGAACTCCTTGCATAGACTTGCATAGATATCTCCAAGAGCCAAATGTAGCTTGCCCCATCCATGCCCATTCCCTTATGACTTATCTCTGGTTGTGTTTTTACTACAAGAGGGCTGAGCAGCTGCAGCAGAAAGTATGTTACAGATATCTCAATGCCTGGCCATTGACATGACTTTATCAGCTTCTGGATCCTTCCGCCTGTGCTCCAGAGCTCATTCCTTCTAACTTATTCAAGGACACACCTCTAGGGCTCTGCCACTGTCCCTTCCTGCCATGTCAGTTACTCACTCTCTTCTCTGTCATTCCCTTCACAGGCAGATATGTTATTTCTTCCATGGTGACCTTGCCTTCACTCTGTTCTCTCAACCCATTCTTTTTATTCCCTCTTGTGTCTAAACTTCTTGAAAGATTCCTTGTCTTCAAATCTCTCCTTCCATTTACTCCCCGCCCCCCCAAGGTAGGGTCTCACTCTAGCCTAAGCTGACCTGGAATTCACTATGCAATCTCAGGGTGGCCTCAAACTCAAGGCAATCCTCCTCTCTTTGCCCCACAAGTGCTGAGATTAAAGGCGTGTGCCACCATGCCCAGCTCTTCCATTTACTTTAAAACCCATTGTAATAGGAATCTGTTCTCTCAACTTTACCTAAATTGTTTTTCTCAGTCATCCATGCTAAACCCAACAGCCAAGTCTACATCTTTTCCTTTTAGTAGCATTTGATAAAATCCAATATTAATCCTCCTAAAAAACCTTCTTTTCCTTAATCTTGTGGAACACCCCACTCTCAGGGTTTCTTCCAACTCAACAGCTCCTCCATCTCTTTTCTCTAATAGATCAATATCCACCTGCTTCAAAGGTCTTTCTTCTCCATTTCTACTATATTTATAACTTCAGTGATCTTATCCAGTCTAATGGTTTCAAAGTACTGATGACCCTCAGATTGAGGCTTTGAATGCAGACTTCTCTTCAACTATTTGGCCAATTGCCTCCTTCACTAATACATCTGGAAATCCAGTTGAATTTAATTTAAGAAATATTTTACTTTTATTTCTTTGAAAGAGAGAGAGAGAGAGATAGAAAAAGAGAGGGAGAATGGGCGCACCATGCCCTCTAGCCACTGCAGACAAACTCCAGAAGCATGCAACACCTTGTGTATGTGGTTTTATGTGGGTCCTGAGGTATCGAACCTGGGTCCTTAACCACCAAGCCATCTCTCCAGCCCTGAATTTACTTTTTCTTTTTTTTTTTTTAAAACTTTATTTTTATTTATTTGAGATATATATAAAGAGGAAGATAAATAGAGAGAGAATGGGCACTTCAAGGCCTCCAGCCACTGCAAACGAACTCCAGATATGGGTACTACCTTGCACATATGGCTTATGTGGGTATTGGGGAATCGAACTTGGGTCCTGCAGGTTTGCAGGCAAGCAACTTAACTACTAAGCCATCTCTCCAGCCCTGAATTTACTTTTTAAAGGTATCCATGTGCAGCCATTTTCAAACTTCCACAGCTGCTGCTCTGGGCTGGTGTCAGCATGCCTCACCAGGCTTATTGCTCTAACCTCCTAACAGTTCTCGTTATTTCTCCACTGGCTTCTTTCAACATAGCAGTTCAAGTAACCATTTTAAAAGGTAAAGATAGGGGCTGGAGAGATGGCTTAGCAGTTAAGGTGCTTGCGTGAGAAGCCTGAGGAGCCAGGTTCATACCCAGGTTCAATTCTCCAGGTCCCACATAAGCAAGATGCACCTGGTGGCACATGTGCCTGAAATTCATTTGCAGTGGTTAGAGGCCCTGGTGCACCTATTCTCTCTCTTTTGCTCTCTCTCCTCTCCCTCTCTCTGTCATAAATAAATAAATAGA
Source organism: Jaculus jaculus (assembly GCF_020740685.1). Classification (NCBI taxonomy): domain Eukaryota; kingdom Metazoa; phylum Chordata; class Mammalia; order Rodentia; family Dipodidae; genus Jaculus; species Jaculus jaculus. The sequence continues at coordinate 133,329,876 of NC_059102.1, read as the reverse complement.
CATCAGAAAAAAAAATTTAAGAAGTTAAATCAGCCAGCATGCCTGTGCCCAAAACCTCTCAATGGCCCTAACATTTTCTTCTGAGCCAATCCAAAGCCCCTTCCATTGCTTTCTGCCCTTACTTGCACATGCTTGCTTGAGCCTCAGGCCTGAGGTGCTGGAGTTCCTGGAGCACACTTCTCTGAGCTAGCTACGTGGCTTACTGTTTCCTGACCTTCAAATCTTTGTGCAAATCTCACATTTCTATTGAAGGCCATGTTGATGCGACCACCTTGTTTGAAATGCAATTTCTCTCCAACTATGCCCAGTTTCCCTTAGTCTGTTCCATCTTTTATTCCAATAGATCTTAGCCTCTTGTATCATTTCAGATCAGTTTCTTAATTGTTGTTCTTGTTATTTATTGTATTGTCCCCAAGCTGCTGTCTAAGGTCCACAGGGCATTTTAGTACCAGTCACCTAGAACTGGACCTATCCTAAAGTTGCCAACCAAAACATATCTATTAGATATGACTAATAAATCAGTATCACAGGTGCTGGGAAGAAAGACTGAACATGACTGTGGCCCAGAGTTCCTTACTAAGAAGCAAGAAATGTAAACTTGACTCACAGTTGTGAACTGCACGCATTTTCTTTTCTTTTTTATGTGCATGTCTCAGGTATGACTTGGTGTGTGGGCAGATGTGGTGCCCTGAGCATGGGCTGAGGGGAGAGGAGAAGTGTGAGTGTCCCCCTCCATTGCCCATCCACATGGTGCCCTGAGATAGAGTCTCTTCACTGATTTTGGAGCTTTGTTGCAGAAGCCCCAGTGATTCTCAGGTCTCCGTTCCTTTCAGAACTGCAGTTACAGATGTGAGTGGCCATGTCCAGCAATTTATGTGGATTCCAGGAATCTAACTTAACAGTCTCAGGTGCACTCTGGCACCCATGCTTGCATAGGAGGCACTCTTAACTGCTAAACCATCTCTCTAGCTCCAACTCCACATATTTTCTTGTTATTTTTCTAATAGTTAAAAAACTATTTTATTTTTATTTATTTATGAGAGAGAGAGATAGAGATAGAGATAGAGATAGAGAGAGAGAGAGAGAGAGAGAGAGAAAGAGAGAGAGAGAATGGGTGCCCATCCCCTCTCTCCCTCCCTCTTTCTTTCTCAAATAAATAAATAGAACATATTTTAAAAAAATGAGCCTGGTGTGGTGGCCCACACCTTTAATCCCTGCACTCAGGAGGCAGAGGTAGGAGGATCATTGTGAGTTCAAGGCCTTCCTGAGACTACATATTGAATTCCAGGTCAGCCTGAGCTAGAGGGAGACCCTACCTCGAAAAACCAAATTAAAAAAAATGTATCAGCTGGGTGTGGTGGCACATACCTTTAATCCAAGCACCTCAGTACAGATTTGGTATCAGGAGTGGTTCTGCAGAAACAGAATTGTAAGGATGGATTTCTCTAGTGGGCTTCATGCTCTCTGGAGTTGGTTCTCCAACTTCAGTGCCACTAAAGGCTCTGCTGGTAATAAGGAGAGCACTTTTACTGTTAATAAGGAGGGCACTAATAATCCATGGTGTGAACTATTTAAACAACTCCATTAAATAGATGTATTTGGTTATCCTGAGTCATGTCTTATGAAGAGCAAAGAATTTAGTGACTCTGTTTCTAGAACTTTTGAATATTTGTGGAAAAGCAAGATGAATGACGCTGCTGGATGTTTCCTTCTAGTGTCTCTGGATAAACTATAGAGAGAAAAGCAGAAGCTCTGGGGAAGAAAACGTCTCCTCCTCCCACCTGGCTGCCGGTGCTGCTTGCTGTTCGCTGCTCCCTGCTTGCTGCTTTCCAGTGTGGACTGAAGACCAGCCTACCTCAAAAAACCAAAACCAACCAAACGAACAAACAACAAAAAAACAAAAGAAAGACAACAAACAAAAACACAACAAAACAAAAACCAAAATAACATGTAGCTATTAAATGGAAAACGTTCATTTACAATGCCTAAGATCATCTAACTTATCCTCTGGGTAGTCAGCCTGCGCTTTTCCCCAGTGCCAGAAAGGCACTCCTGTCCTTCTGTATCACTCCAAACTCACCACCCTCCTCCAGGAAGTCTGGACAGCTCCTTCACAAAGACACCTTAGCTAGCGGGGCTGGGGAAGTGGCTCAGTGGTTAAAGGTGCTTGCTCTGTAAGCCTGCCAACACAAGTTCAATGCCAAGCACCTATATAAAGTTGGATGCAAAGTGGTACATGCATCTGCAACCCCAGCACAACTATGGCGACCAGAGATGGAGTCAGGGGAATCAGTCTGGCCTTCCCAGCAACAAAACAATGAGAGACCATGTCTTAAGGTGGAAGGGGAGGACTAGAACCCGAGGTTGTCTATGATCTCCTCATGCTATGTCATGGCACACATGAGCTCATACACATACACACCATACACAAACATACAAAACAATAAACAAAAGGGAAACACATAACCCGATGTTGCACAATTGCATGCCTGGATTTGTTTTTTGTTGATTATGAAATAACCTCACAGCTATTGATAAAATGGAATGATCTGTTCCCTTGTGTTTCAGGCTATGGAAGAGATGAAGGAGTTTACTCAAAATCACTGCCAATTAGGGGCAAAGCCAAATCTAGAACTTGGGTCTTCATATTCTTCACTGTCATTGGAGAATTGATAAGCAAGAACTTCCTAGGTCCCTGTCATGTGTCTGGCCCTGTACCAGGCAAGGAGGTAACAGTGAACAGAATAGTCTAAGACCTTGCCCACAGGGCACACACTGCACTAATATTTCTGCATGATTAAATCGTGACAAGTGTACAAGTGCCTTGGAGAAGGTACAGGGTGAGTGGACCCTGGTCCAGCGTGGAGGGTCACAGAGCCTGACTAAGGAAGTGTGTTGAGAGGCACAGGAGCTAGCTGAGGAGAAGCCTGTGCCGGGCGAACTCACAACCTGCTTTGGCATTGACAAGTCTGTTGTGTTATGGGTTAATTGGGTCACAGCAGTCCAGCCTATTTGCCACCACACTCAAGGAAGACAGCTAAGTGGCCCAGAGACTCTCAGGATGGGGAAGCAGATCTAGTAGTTCCTTTGTGGGCAAGAAGGGGACAGAAGACAGTGGTAGGCATGTTTTGTTGGAGGCTGTCACCTTTCATGGGCCATCTTGGTTACTTTTGCCAAGCAAGTGCTTATAAGGTGGGCTTTGATATTAAAAGGAGAGAGATGGCTTAGTGGTTAAGTGCTTGCCTGTGAAGCCTAAGGACTCCGGTTCAAGGCTTGACTCCCTAGGACCCATGTTAGCCAGATGCACAAGGGGGCGGATGCGTCTGGAGTTCGTTTGCAGAGGCTGAAGGCCCTGGCACGCCCATTCTCTCTCCCTCTCTCTATCTGCCTCTTTCTCTCTGTGCCACTCTCAAATAAATAAATAAATAAAAATAACAAAAAAAATTAAAAAGCCTGAGCTCCTAGAAATGGACCTCTTCACTGTTACTTATGAGACACACCACGAAGCCTCTGATCGTTTCATTTACTTGGTCCTATGCAGATTCTTCAAAAGGGAATGTCTTTCTGTACCCTTTATGAGCTACAACTTATCTTCACGTTTCCTGTGATAGTTCAATATGGTTAATTAAGCTATGTCTAAGAAACTTGGTTTACATCCTGCCTTAATCTTAGAAAATTAACCCAGAAGTCATGTGCTGTACGGGGACATGGAACAGGAACGTGTTCAGACTGGGAGCCTTGGGTTTGATCTTTGGTCCTGCCTCTCCCCAGGCTGGGAGAATGGCTTTGTGTTTCTGAGCTTCAATTTCTTTATCTGGAACTGGGGATAATAACTACCCCTAGTGAGATTCTTGGGATACTAAGTGGGAATATATAAGGTAACTCTTTCCTAAGTTCTAAAGTGCTACAAAATACCACAGAGAATTAATCTCCTGTATAAGCCTTTCACATAAGGCACAAGCAGACTCAAAGAGAGACGGTTAGAACCAGGACAAAAGTCTCCAGATTCCCAGTTTTCCTTCACCGGCTCTGCCTTCTGATAGAGCAATTACTGGCAGGAGAGAGTTCCTGGGGAAATGAATATGTGCTGGGAGGGAGAGGAAGGAAGGAGAGGGGAGGGGAGGGGAGGACTCTCCATCAGGGGCACAGAGAGGGCAGCAGAAGGGAAGTGGGCAGAGACCAACTCTTTTGTCTTCTCAGGTGCCAAGGGCTGAATTGGGACATCCGGGGTCATGGTTCTCTCTTTCCACTTTCTTCCCCCTCAGTTTGCCTACCTTGGTGTGGCTGAAGCTGGCCTAGCATGCAATAACATGCCTGTTACAAGATTTTGAAAGCTTTAATGATCGTTTTCCCATCCTTGGTATTTTCTTTCAAGCAAAGGCCATGTTTTTGTAAGCTCTGCATTTCAATGGTGCTCTCCTTTCAGCTTTGGTAAACATTCCTGAGTGGTAAGTTTTAGGGTGTGTTCCAGTTTACCAGTGCTGATGTCCAAGAACCTCAGAGGGTTTGCCTTCACGCCCCCAAGGCCATGTTACCGCAGAGAGTCACAGCTTTTAATCTTGTTCTTTAATAAAACCAAGTGCCATTAATTCTGGGGAAAATGAGCTTTCCAAGTAAGACCAGCTCTGAAGGAGGAGGAAGAGGAGCAAAAGGAGGAAGAGAAAGGTTTCAACAATAGGTGTCTATACGTGAAAACTGCGCATAGATAAATTTCTTCAGGCATTTTCACAGCCATTTAAAAAGATGTCTTCAGCAAACTCATCTAAATTAGCTAAAAAGGCTTGACATGAGGGACACGTTGTGTCTGTGGGCCAATATTCAATCCAGGTAGAGGAATCTAGAGGGTAGATGTACCTGACAAAAAGAAAAAAAGAAACAAGAGTTGGTTATGATGCCCACAGACAGAGGAAGGTTGTATTTGATTTCCCTGGGAAGAGTCCAAGTACGTGCAGGTTCCCAGGGTTCAGGCGGCCAGCCACACTTTTTGGCACTGGCCTGGGGAATGATTACAACCCTTGGAAGATCTTGGACATGCCTGTGTCCTTCATGGTAAAATATGGGAATAATCTCTATGCCAAGATCTATTCTTTATAGAAGTGTGTCTGGGCGTGGTGGTGCATGCCTTTAATCCCAGCACTCAGGAGGCAGAGGTAGGAGGATCACCAAGAGTTCGAGGCCAGCCTGAGACTACAGAGTGAATTCCAGGTCAGCCTGGGCCAGAGTGAGACCCTACCTTGAAAAAACAAAAATAAAACAATAAAAATATAAACAAATAAATAGTGAGGAGGTAAACATTTTCCTCTTTACAAGACAAGCTGTCTGGGAGCATACTGAGGGAGGAGGCAGTTGATTAGGTGAGGTAGACCAGTACTCTGATTTCTGTGGCCATGATGGTTGTCAACAATTCTTTAAAATTCATATTATTGCATTATTTTTATATGGTTTGTTGCTTAACTATGAGGTTACATAAGTAACATCTAGTGTAGTCAAGAATAAATTGCATTCAGTTTTGGAGGAAAGATAAGAGGCTCCAAAATATTGGTGACTTACTTGAAACTGAAATTGTGTTTTATCTGTAGAGCTTCTTTACCCATGATTAAATACTGCCTTCCTTTCACCAGCTCAGCGTTAGCACAGGACATCTTCTTAATGAAGGTGATTTCAGAGTCTTTCTCGGCAACAGCTTCCCCTGAAAGACACACAAAGAAGATGATCTTATGCATTCTTTAAAGTCACATTTGGGTTGGAGAGAGGACTCAGAGGTTAAAGAGGCTTGCCAGTCTGAGTACAATTCCCTAGTACCTACACAAAGTGGCACATGCATCTGTAGTTTGTTTGCAGTGGAAAGAGGCCCTGGCATGTCCATTCTATCTCGCTTTCCCTCTCTCTCAAATAGATAAAAATATTTAATTTTTTAAATTTATTTGAGAGAGAGAGAGAGAGAGAGAGAGAGAGAGAGAATGGATGTGGCCAGGGTCTTCAGCTGGTGCAAATGAACTCCAGATTCATGTACCCCTTTGTGCATTTGGGGAATCAAACCTGGGTCCTTTGGTTTTGCAGGCAAGCACCTTAACCATTAAGCCATTTATAGGCTCTAAATAAAAAAAATATTTTAAAGTCACAATTATGTCTATCTCAAGCTGTTGAGGTTAATTACTGTTGGAGACTGGCAATCCCATAGGGTTCAGACATGAGGTGAGTCAAAGTATGTCGGCTACACCTCAGCAGGGCCTCTTCCTGATGTATGGCCATGAGTTATGCTCTGTTTTAAGGGCTCAGTCCCTCTATCTGAAAATGGGCATGATGATAAAGCTTATTGTGGAACTGAGATTGAGTGGGTTGTTAACATGTGAGAAGTGTTTAGAACATGGTAAGACTCATCCAAATATGTGTTTTTACTCTCCAGGTTTCCTGGTAAGTAGTTGAACAATATTAATCTCCAAATGTTATACAGCAAAATGTAATGGTCAGTTTTTGAGAAAAGTACAAGATATGAAGCTGGGCGTTATGGTATATGCCTTTTATCCCCGCACACAGGAGGCAGAGGTAGGAGAAACATTAATCACCATAAGTTTGAGGCCAGCCTAGTGAGTTCCAGGTCAGCCTGGGATAGAGTGAGACCCTACCTCAAGTAAAAAAAATGTACAAGACATGAAAGGGTTAGAAAAGTTTATGATGAATAACTTGGGGATTCTCAAAGGACTCAGAAGTAGGCAAGAAACTGGTGTCTCTTCCCAGAAAGCATTTCTCCCCATGCTTTGCTTCAGCAGGCCTTCTCTGTTTACTCTCTGTCTTCAGAGCAGCGGGGACTGCATTCAGGGTCTTGTACATGTTAGGTGTTCTTCTGGCCACTCCTTTGCTTGATTTATACCTGAATTTCTACCGCAGTGTTTTACCCCATGTGTCTGACTTCTTGAGGCAAGGATTGAGCCTGACTCATTGTTATAATGATATGGGCCAATAGCCAACTATTAAACTGATACAACCATCATAACTGTTAAATCAGAAAAGCTTTTGAGTGTGTTAGTAGAGTATATGACAATAACTGTGCACACTAAGGTATTACTAAAGAGTATATAACAGCAACCATGCACATGATAGACTTTCACTAGTGATAGAATTTCTGGCACACATGTACTAATTTATACTTTTTCCTTTCTTTTTTTTATCTGCAAAGAGACAGAATGTGTGTGTTGGGGGGGAGTGCCAGGGCCTCCTAACATTGCAGATGAACTCCAGAAGCATGGGCCATTTTGTATCTCTTACTTTACATAGGTACTGAGGAATCAAATTTGGGTCAACAGGCTTTGCAAGCAAGTGCTTTTAACTGCTGAGCCATTTCCCCAGTCCCTCAAACTGTTTTTTAAAAGTGTTTATGTATTTATTTGATTTGAGAAAGAGAACAGGGAGAGACAGAGTGAAGGAGAGACAGAGAGAGATAGAGAGAGAGAGAATGCCTCCTGCCTCTGCAAAGAAATTTCAGATGCGTGCACCACTTTGTGCATCTGGCTTCACATGGATCCTGGGGAGTAGAACACAAGCCATCAGGTTTTGCTAGCAAGTGCCTTCAACCACTGAGCCATTTCCCTACCCCTTCACAGTCATTTCATAGCAGCCTCAGCGACAGCTTCAACACCTGCAGCTCATTCACAGCGCTCTCACCTCAGCCACTGCCGTGGTGAGCAGGGTGAAGCACTTTCAGACGAAAGGAAAATAATTAACTGCAGCTGCAGCAATCCCAGACCATCTCTTCATCTCCATGCTTACCTACTCTAAGCTCCTGCATGTGGGAGGCATAATGGTTCATCATTATCCAACTACATAGTTCACCTTGTTTCTACTATTAGTATGGTGAGAATACTTTGTCTTTTCAGTCAAAGGTTTAAAAAGATGGAGAGACTCATTCTGTGGGAAGCCACCTTTTTGGAGTCAGCAGTCCTTGAGACTAAAAGGACCAGCCAAAGCAATTCTAGAAAGTGAAGCTTTGATTCCTTTATCTGGTAAAAGGTCCCTATATCCCTTCCTTTAGTTTTATGCTTAAAACTGTTGTTTATTTATATTTTATTTATTTATTTTTTATTAGTTTTGCACTCAGTGAATGTAGTCAAGTTGGTACCATCGTTACCCTCCTCTCTGTCCTCTCCCCTCCGCGGGGACCCTCCTCATTGGGGAATATGGGTTGTGTATTGTGGAGTTAGCCATCAGTTACAGGTAGGAGGCAATGTCTCTGTGTATTGTGACCCAACATGTGGCTCTGACATTCTTTCTGCCCCCTCTTCTGCAAATTTCCCTGAGCCATATTGGGTTCATTTTAGGTCTGCTTCAGTGATGAGGTCTTGGGAGCCCTTTGTCTCTGGATATCTAGTTTGAAAGGAGTTGAGTGTTCTCTGTGTCGATCTCCTTCACCCTTGTGCTGGTACCAGGTTCTTATCCCAGTTACTCTTTGTTTCAGCTGGGGCCCTTTTGAGGTAAACTGTCATTTTTATATTTTAGCCAATTGCATGAGATTGGGGCCAAACTCTTGTCTTAGAGTAGTGCAGACTCTGCTGGAGTTAGAGAATATAAAACCGTGCCAGCAGACCCTTTGCTCGTGTGCTTTCTGCCAGACTCTGTAAGGAGCTTTGCACCCTTCTGCAGAAGTAAACACCGCCTGGCCAATAAACATCCAATTGTGTGGTCATTCTCAAACCCTAGATTCGTTTCCAACAGTGCCCAGCCATTCTGTATAAGTAGTAAGTGTGTAGGGTTTTGATATTAATGCAAATTTGAAAGCTATGATAACCGTTAAAATGACTGACTAGTCAGGACAAGGGGCTGAAGCACGCAAACGTTGCTCAGCCTTTCAAGTGCACTGAAATTTATCTCCTGATTCTGAAGCACCAAGAAGAAAAGACACTAAGGACTTCAACTGGGAACCACATGATACTACACGAGACTAAGAATTCTCTGGAATATCTTTTGATGCTAAGCAGGAACTGGTTTAGAGTAAAATAAGTAATTTGTATTTCTGGGATTAAAAAGTTCTTGATTAATTAAAAAGAAATGGCAGCTGAGCATGGTGATGCATAACTGTCATTCCAGCATTTGAGACCCTGAAACTGGTGGATTGTGATACAAGTTCAAAGCCAGCCTGCACTACATAGTGAGACCTTATTTGAAAATCAAAATTTTAAAGATGCTTATTATTTGCTTCTGATGTGAATATTGCATGCAAAAGGCACTCTCAAAGGTTGGGTGATGGAGCTACCAGGCTGCTCAGCCCTAACTCATCAGAATGGCAGGTTCACATACAGAACATCTGTGCCCATCAGTGAGGGAAAACAGTGAGACAACAACACAGATCAGCTTCATACAGCCAAAAGTCTGACCTAATAAAAACGAGGAGATATTTTTTTGTCCTTGTTGATAAACCAAAGAAAAATTTTAGAGTATTATTAGAATTTTTAACTTTATCAAGCATCCTCTGGAGTATGGTTAATAACAATCAAACACAAATATCTTCTAACTCAAAAATTCTTGCCAAAATTTACCAAGAAGAAAAAATCAATATAAACATATTATTAAAAGTTATATTTATGACCCTACTTATTGCAGAATTTATATCTGCTAAAATGAGAAAATAGCTTTTTTGGAAGTTAGAAGTAAAGTAATACATTTAAATCATTATTGAATAAATCAACTGGTTCATTTTAAAAGCGTGGCTTAATACTGAAGAGAGAAGATGGCTCACAGCTTCATTTATCTCAAGGAACTGGAAGGAACAACAGAACCATATATCAACTATTTGCTGGGGTATGTGATAAAAGGATTAAATTAAGCAATATTTACATGAATACCTTGAAAATGTGTATCCCAGGTAAATTAAACCTTTATGAAGGCAGGACCTTGCCTGTCTATTTAAGCTGTGTCCTCTGTTTTGAATATAATGTCTGGCCTACAGTGAGCACTAATGTTCAGAAAGAAAGAAAAGAAGTTTTTACCTGTTTTGTAAATATCCAGAAGAGTGGCAGTGTACTTGGCAAAAACGTTTTCTTCAGTGATGGAGGTGATGCGAACCTTATAAACTGGTAATAAGACAAAATGGAGACAGTTCAGGTAGAATACCACAGATTCCATGCCAATGAAAGTCAAATTTTGTTAAATGAGCTGGGCATGGTGGCGCATGCCTTTAATCCCAGCACTTGGGAGGCAGAGGTAGGTGGATTGCCGTGAGTTCAAGACCACCCTGAGACTACAGAGTGAATTTCAGGTCAGCCTGGATTAGAGTGAGACCCTATCTCAAAAAACAAACAAACAAAGTTGTTAAATGGATGAGAAATGATGCTAGAATGGGCATTCCAAAGATTTTATTTCTTCCAAGAGACCTTATTAAACCTCTTTGATCAAATTATTACAATCATTTGGTCCTGGTCATTGCTGTAGATTAGGTTGACTAGAATAGAATGCTTTCTATACTAAATAAAAGCAAGTAAACCAAACAAACTTGTTATCCTTGAAGTTACTGGAGCATCCCCATGGGCACACTTCTTCCCAAGGGCATCCTTCCTTCCCTCAGCCATACTTCCTTCCTCAGCCATACTTCCTTCCCTCAGGCATACTTCCTTCCCTCAGGCATTCTTCTTTCCCTCAGGCATACTTCCTTCCCTCGGGCATACTTCCTTCCCTTGGGCAAGCTTTCTTTCTATGTTGCTTTCCATCAGTCAGGCCTTCCTATGCTACTGGCTTTGAGATCTACATTTTTAGTAGGATTCTCTTTTTTCCCACATCTTTCTTATATTGACTATTATCCGACCTGAGCCAGCACTAATGCTGGTTTTTTTTTTACTTCTTAAAAATATTTTATTTATTTACTTATTTATTTATTTTTTAAATTTTATTAACATTTTCCATGATTATAAAATATATCCCATGGTAATTCCCTCCCTCCCCACCCCCACACTTTCCCATTTGAAATTCCATTCTCCATCATATTACCTCCCCATTACAATCATTGTAATTACATATATACAATATCAACTATTAAGTATCCTCCTAATGCTGTTTTTGAAGATATAGGCTTCTGTGTTTGATGCCTGGTATATTTGAACTTAGCTCTGGAAGGGAACCATTCCTTCTATGTTGTCCTATTAAAAACCCCTCTTGAGGGCTGGAGAGATGGCTTAGCGGTTAAGCGCTTGCCTGTGAAGCCTAAGGACCCCGGTTCGAGGCTCGGTTCCCCAGGTCCCACGTTAGCCAGATGCACAAGGGGGCGCACGCGTCTGGAGTTCGTTTGCAGAGGCTGGAAGCCCTGGCGCGCCCATTCTCTCTCTCTCCCTCTACCTGTCTTTCTCTCTGTGTCTGTCACTCTCAAATAAATAAATTAAAAATTAAAAAAAAAAAAAAACCCTCTTGAGCTGGAGAGATGGCTTAGCAGTTAAGGCGCTTGCCTGAGAAGCCTAAGGACCCATGTTGGACTTTTCAGGTCTTAAGTGAGCCAGAACCACAGTGACGCAAGTGTGCAGGTCACATGTGCACACGAAGGGTGCGTGCCGCTGGAATTTGATTGCAGTGGCTGGAGGCCAATCCTCTCTCATTCTCTCTCTTTTGTGTGCATTAAAAAAAAAAAAAAAAAGCCAATCTGTTGGGTTTGCCTCAAAAAAAACCCTCTTTTTTTTTTTTTTCTTCCTTTTGATGGGGTTGAAATGAAAGACCTAAATGTTTTGTCTATTATTGAGATCATTTCAGTCTATGAATCTATCCTAGATATTATCCTAAATGTTAGATGATAGATTAACTCACTCTGGCAGGATCAAGTTATATAAATTAGTAGCTTAAAATATATGAAAAATGTCCTGAATTTCAGATTTATAAGTCTCTGTGGTGATCATGAACAATGTGCCTCGTATATAGGCAATGTTAAGAGAGAGGACTATTTTATTTTCTTTCTTTGTGGTATTCCAGAATGTGGTGGTTTGAATGTAAAACAACCCCTGTAGACTCACAGAGTTTAAATACTTAATCCCTGGTGCTACTCTGGAAGGCTGTGGAACATTTAGAAGGTGGAGGAAGTGTGTTGCTGGGGGCAGGCTTTCAGGTGTTATAGCCTGGCTTCGCTTGCTGCTCGCTATTTCCTCTGTGCTGATGTAGGACTAATGTGACACCAGCTTCCTGCTCCTAACATGCTTTCCTCGCATGATAGAGTTTCCCTTAGAACTATAAGATGGCAGCACTCGGGAGGCAGGGATGGGAGGATCATTGTGAGTTCGAGGCCACCCTGAGACTGCATAGTAATTCCAGGTCAGCCTGGCTAGAGCGAGACCCTACCTCTCTGCACATACTAGAATTATTCACTAATTCTGTATTACCTTAAAGAGATTTTTAAAGAAATAACCTCCTCAGCCCTTTTCCTTGGCTTTCTGCTCTATTACTGGAAGAATATATAGCTTGTGGCTTCTCAAAAGTTTCTTTGGAATAGGTTTTAGTGCCTTTAATTTGAAAGGATCCATTAGGGGAGAGTGTCTTGGCTGGTTGTAAATGTCACTTCCATTATTTTTAATGAAAATCACATTTCTTTACTAAAGAATAAATAATTATACATTAATGCTGATATTTGATGACATTTTCTTCCAGAGGAAAAAAATGAAATGTTGCATCCACAGAATATCACTATGTATATTTTTGATCTTTCTAACTGATCATGTAGTCATAAAATTTCATGTTTAAGAGCACACTATTGAGCTTACCATATGCGATCTCTGGTTTACAAGCTGTTTCCTTTCTGGAATCTGCAGAAATGGTGAGATCCAGTTCTGTGTTCATTTGCCCACAGTCAGCTGGATTGTGTGAGAAGTGGTACAAGTTAGGTTAATGTAAGGCAGCAGGCACACGCTGTGGGAGTGAACAGTTTCTAATGAGCCCACTGAGAATCTCGTGTAATCTTACAAATCCCTGATTCCCAAGACATGTCCAGTCTCTTCTCTTCCACCAAGTAAAACACAATATAAAGCAAAACAAAACCAACTATCCAAACAAAAGGAAAGTCTTGAACATAAATTTAATATTGGAAGGGCTATTCATTTCATATTCACCTCTTAGAAATGAGTACCCCTCCCTTGAAGGAAGGGGGAACTTGTTATTTTGAGGATAATCAAAAGTTTTCTAAAGGACCTAAAATGACAATTTGATTGATACAAAAAAGACTTAGGACAGAAAACAAACAAACAACAATAAAATCAAACTAAAGCAAATAATAGCAACATAACAAAACCCTAAAGTAAGTGAAGATATCAAAACCAAAAGCAGCTGGGGTGATACACACCTTTAACCTCAGCACTTAGTGGGCAGAGGTAGAAGGAGGGCTGAGTTTGAGGCCAGCTTGAGACTACATAGTGAATTCCAGGTCAGCATGGGCTAGAGCAAGACCCTACCTCAAAGAGAGAGAGAGAAAGGGGGGGGGGAGGAAGAGAGAGAAAAGAGAGAGAGAGAGAGAGAGAAAGAAAGAAAGAAAGAAAGAAAGAAAGAAAGAAAGAAAGAAAGAAAGAAAGAAAGAAAGACCCAGACCCTTATAGAGTCAGTTGCTGATTTCTGGTGAGTTCTAGATCTTTAGCTTGGCAAAGAAGGCTGGCTTTGATTCATGAGACTGAATGAAACTAGACAAGATTCTATTAACTGGAAGGATAATGTGGAAGGACACAGAGCCAGTGGTCCAGCCTGAATATCCTTTTTCTTGGACTGTGGTCTTATGTAAGAAAGATTGGGGAATGGTAAACATAATTCACATCAGGTACCCCTATAACATCAAAAATCCATCTGGGTGGTATTTCTCTGTTCTTACGTTTTATCCCAACAGGCTGTTCAGGAGCTCTGAGAAAGTAGCTTCACAAGGTCAAGGAATTGTTAGTTTTCAGTTAGCTGACATTATATTTCTACTTCTGAAAAATGGTGGTTTGCCAAAAAGCTTCTCACAAATTGCTCTCAGATTGAGTGGCTGATTTAAATAAGCAGCCAGAACATGTCAGGCCAAGTTTACCTTCGACACACTTGCATGTTGCTCCTTCACAGACTTTCTGAAGTCTGGTGCTGGAAGTGCTGTAAAACATGGTGCATTGTTTGTCTGTGGGAATAAATGCATGGTTATAAGAAGTGCCCTGGCTCATGGGTAGTAGTACATTTATTGACTATTAACATACATATCAAGGAGAAGAAGAAGAACTAGATATGTTCTATGTGATTTCAGAAGTTGAAACTAGAATGAATGGGTGTCACAGTTTGGTTCACTTTAAGAATTTTCTAACAAACAGAACTGTCCACAGTGGAGTCAAATCTGTCTGGTTACTTAACATATTGGAGGTGGATGAGTAGTTGAATGTGGGATCATTCATTCAACACATATTTATTGAGTACACGTTATGCATCTGATGCTATGTTAGATACTAAGGACACAAGGAAGAACATATTATCCAGGTGAAAAGGATATATGAATAAATTATTTTTCATTGCACTGTGGCAACTATGGGTTAATAGATCTATGTTTCAACTATAATAAGGATACAAATAGGGTGGCAACTGTTCTCAGAGGGTTTAAAAAAAAAAGAAGGATAATTGAGATTCTCTAAAGAGGAGAGATGCAATGAACATAGATAGTAAACATCACAGAAAAACTGGAGGCAAAGAATTTTAAATTGGAGGACTGGGGAAATGGTTGGTTAAAGGTATTTTTCTCGCAAAATCTGTGAGTCAGATTTGATTCCCCAGTACCTACATAAAACCAGATGCCCGAAATGGTGCATGCATCTGAAGTTCAGTTGCAGTGGCAAGAGGCCCTGGCATGTCCACTCTCTGTCTCTCTCTCTCTCCTTGCAAATAAATAAACAAAAAGTATATATATGTATATATACTTGGTTTTTCAAGGTAGGGTCTCACTGTAGCCCAGCCTGACCTGGAACTCACTCTATAGTTTCAGGGTAGCCTTGAACTCATGGTGATCCTCCTCCCTCTGCCTCCCGAGTGCTGGGATTAAAGGCGTGCACCACCATGCCTAGCTATTTAAAGAAAAACAAAACCAAAAACAAAACAAAGAGTTTGGTGGTGCATGCCTTTAGCCCCAACAACTTTAGGGACAGATGTAGGAGGACCACTGTGAATTCAATGCCAGTCTTGAGCTACAGAATGAGTTCCAGATCAGCCTGAGTTAAAGTAAGACCCTACCTCAAAAAAAAAAAAAAAAAAAAAAGAAAGAAAGAAAGAAAAGAAAAGGAATTTTAGGGACAGAGCAGCGGCTCAGCAGTTAAAGGCACTTGCTTGCAATGCCTGACAGCCTGGACTTGATTCTCCAGTCCCCACGTAAAGCCAGATGTGTAAAATGGTGCATGTGTCTGGAGTTTATTTGCAGTGGCAGGTAGCCCTGCCATGCCCATACTCACTCTTTTTCTGTCTTTCTCTCAAATAAACAAATAAAATATATTTTAAAAAAGAACTTTAGGGCTGGAGGGATGGCTTAGCAGTTAAGGTGTTTGCCTGCAAAGTCAAAGGACCCAGGTTCGATTCCCCAGGACCCACGTTAGCCAGATGCACAAGGGCGCGTGCATCTGGAATTCATTTGCAGTGCCTGGAGGCCCCGGTATACCCATTCTCTCCTCCCCCCCCTTTACCTCTCTCTTTCTCTCACTCTTTTTCTGTCAAATAAATAAATAAAAATAAAATATTTTTAAAAAGAATTTTAAAGTTGATAATAATATAATGCAGTTATTTGTTTTTGCTTGTGTGTGTGCATGCGTATGCGTGTAACATGGTTTATGTAATGTGTCAGGTATGGTGGGGCGGTAGTGTGTGTGGGGGTGCCCTTGTAGTGTCTCATAAGCTTGCTTACAGTAGGGGTTGCTCCCCTGCTGTGGGCAGAGTGGACCCTCGATGTCCTGCTCCAACCTCTTCTTTCTGGCCTTGTTTTTGATCTGGACTCTCTTATTATTGGTTTTGGAGCTTTGGGGCTCCAAAGATTCTCAGGTCTCTACAGCCTTGTAGGACTGAGGTTACAGGCACACATGGCCACATATTGTATGTGAGATCTGGAGATTAGAATTCAGGCAGTCTTGGACCCCCCTCAGGCCCTCATGCCTGAGCAGGAGCACAGTTGACCTCTGAGCTATCTCTCCAGCTTGCAGTGATGTTTCTTTTTACAAGTCTAAAGTGCTGTATGGGGGACTATATGCACAGGCCTGTGTGCTCACCTGTGCCTGCCATGGCTGGGACGGAATGCTGGGTTCTCCGTCATTCCTCTGCTTATTTTTACTTGAGCCATGGCTCTTACTTATCCCAGGGCTTGCTGTTTTTCACTAGCTCTGGTCAGACTCTGCTCCTCAGGAGACTGGGGTTGCTGATGTACATGGCCACACCCTGACATTTATGTGTGTCCTGGGATCTAACCTGAGCAGTCTCTTAGGCCTCCCTAGGCCCTTATCCTTGCACAGGAAGGGCTTTTAACTGCTGAGCCATCTCTCCAGCCCTGCAGTTATTTATAATTGGACTGAGACATGAACTTATTTGCTCAATGTCATGTAGTAGCTTGAGCAGTGTATTAAGAAAATCATATGTAGTATTTTGAATGCTCAGACTGTGACTTTAATGAAGTAGGCTCTAGAAAAGGCAATACATAAAATGAACCAGTCTCTTGTTGATATCCAGTCGTATGAAGAATATAAGTATTCTTCTGAACAAATGGTACAGAGTTGATTACCTGGTCTGTGATACTCATACACTGTGAAAGTAGCAGGATTCAGTAATCCAACTTCAAAAAGTTCAAATATCCGGAATCTGACACAAAGGAAATCACTGGAGGGAATCTGTTTGACAAATTCAAGGATTTAATGGAATGATGTGAGAGAAAGTGTTCGTAATGTGAATTTTGGATGGTGACAATAAGGGGGACATGTTAGACAGCGAAGCTTACCGAATCCAGTTGTAGAATAACATGTCCATCTTTGATTTGGTAATCAGTTAGTAATTGATCTACTCCTTCCACAAGCTATGGAAGGAAACATAAAAAGATTGAATTTAATTTCCTCATCATTACGTTTAAGTGCATTGCCCTGTGGGTGAGATGTTAAGCCACATCTCACTACTTCAAGAAGTTGGAGAGCAATTCCTCTTCTTGAGCAGGTCTGACAGAGCTCATGTGCTCTCACTGTGTGGTTAAGTGTAACTCCTGCTTCTTTCTCTTTGGTCAATCAACATGTAGGCAGATTATTGTTTGGGAAAGAATATTGTAGGTGATTTCATGAGAATGACATATTAAATGGCAAGGGTATGAGTTTGTCCATCAAAGAACACATGAGAGAAAAGAATGCATAAAAGACACCCAAGCATTCACAGCATGTAAAAGAGGACACTTGCGGCACGTAAATCTTCTTGGTCAGCACCGATCCCAGTCGGCAAAGAGATGTCCATCACAGCATGGGAGGACCCTGATGAAGACTCCTCTGTGCTGGGCTTGTAGCTAAGAAAAACCAGAGGTTGGGAAGTGGAAGAAATAGATATCATTATGTTTTAAAAAAACAATTTTTTTTTTTGAGACAGAGTCTCACTGTAGCCCATTAACCTCGAATTCACTACATAGTCTCAGGGTGGCCTTGAACTCATGGTGATCCTTCTACTTCTGCCTCCTGAGGGCTGGGATTAAAGGCATGTGCCACCAGCCCTGCTAAAGGACCATTCCTTAGCAGTCTTTAATTTGGGAATCTGGTTTGCCATTTATTTGCTTTTCTATAGTGTATGTATTAGAACTTTGAATTTTGGAGTTGCAGAGGGTCCTTGAGTCATGTGTTCTAGCTCTTTCTTTGCCTTGACTGTTAACTTCAGTGGACCACAGTTCTGGAGCACAGCGGTCATCCACTCCATGTGAACTAGCTGGGGAACTGAGGAGAAGAATGGAGTCCCAGTCAAGGTTAGGTAGCTAGCTCATGCTGAGTTGTCTAAAACTCCAGATTTCTTAATTCTCACTCTAGTTCTCTTTCTGATGAACACCTACAAAATAAAAAAAATGAGTTATATACTGAAAAGAGACTCAGTAAACATGTCCAGGAACAGACTGGAAGAAAATATGCTAAGAACTTTCTCTAAATTATATTTCATCTTTCCCATGCTTTTATGTTTTCTAAACTTTCCACCAAACACATTTTATTTGTAAAAACAATGCTTCACTACTACTATTATTTGGCTAAATGGATGTATTATGCCCACCACATTGTTCTCTAAATATTTATGTTTATTAATGCCTGTATATTAGTGTGCTACTCTCACTTTTGGTTAGAGAAGCTTCTCTTTTCAGATGGCAGTGACCACTGGAGAGACTCAAAACTCATTAAGGTGCTTAGAAGAAGTGACAGTGGAGTGCTCAGCACTAAGAGACATCTTTATCACACCCTCCAAAGCTCAGGAACCATTGCAGAAGAAGTGGCAGAAAGAATGTAAGAGCCAACGGAAGGGAAGAATGCTTCAGTCTTCTAGATCCAAAGTGGTGGCTGCATTCATGACCTCTTAGGATTGATGCTATCTGTATAAGACCTGCATAATACAAGGGAGAAAAGAAGTGATCATATCAA
The DNA here is from genome assembly GCF_020740685.1 of Jaculus jaculus. NCBI lineage: Eukaryota > Metazoa > Chordata > Mammalia > Rodentia > Dipodidae > Jaculus > Jaculus jaculus. The sequence continues at coordinate 133,311,301 of NC_059102.1, read as the reverse complement.
AATAGAAGAGGGGCTGGTTGGAAAGAAGATAGGATTCAGCTGTGGAGGGGAACAAGTAGGGTGAACAAACAAAGGTGGTTGGAGGGGATTATGATTAGGGGATATTGTATGCTTGTAGGAAGGCTGTCAATAAAACATTTTTAAAAATATATTTATTTATTTATTTGGGAGCAACAGACAGAAAGAGGCAGAGAGAGACAGAGAGAATGGGTGCGCCAGGGCCTCTAGCCACTGCAGATGAACTCCAGACGCATGTCCCCTTGTGCATCTGGCTAACATGGGTCCTAGGGAATCGAGCCTCAAACCGGGGTCCTTAGGCTTCACAGGCAAGCGCTTAACTGCTAAGCCATCTCTCCAGCCCAAACATTTTTAAAAAATAATGTTTCAAGGACCAGCTTTTGTCTAGGAATTTGAGAGTTGGAAGTTAAGGAGAAGTAAAGGAGGTAAATCTGAACTTTTTAAACTCTTCCTTCCCTTTTTGTTTTCTCTCTTTCTTTTGAAAACAACACAGTAAAAAAGTAACCAGGAAACTTGGGCTCTGTCCCAGTTCTGCTGAACAATTCCCACAAATCAGTTCCCTTTCCAAAGCTCATTTTCTTATATGTACAATTAACTCCAAAGAAGTGTAAATATGTGCGTAAATATGTAAATATGACTCTAAGCTTTGACTGTGTGGGGCAGGGGCAGGTCTACCATTAGGCAGAGTCAGAGGACTGAGGAAGAGGAACAGGTTGGGCCAGAGCAGAGGCAGGAAGGGCAGGAATCGAGAGCTACGACTAGACACATTGACCTTCGGGTTCCAGCCTCACCTCAACACACTTGAGAGGCAGCTGTGTGTTGGAGGCTGGAGCTTGGAGGAGCAGGCAGGATGGAAGGAAGAAAATGAGAAGACATCTCCAGAACTGACTTGCCCTCAGGAATGAGTATTGATGGAACAGGAGCTTCTACATAAGCTAAAGAGGCATGGTGTACATCCTCTCCTCAGCCATGCCTTTTATACCATAAAAAAAAGATGTTCCTGTGAGAAGTTGTTGTTGTGTGTATGTGTGGTGGTGGTGGTAGTGGCGTGTGTGTGTAGTGTGTGCACCTCAAGCTGGCTAAAAGAGGACACCATGTCCTCCTCTACCTCTCTTCCTCACTACTTCATTCCTCACAGCAGTCTCTCAGTGAATCTGGACCTTCTGTTTTTGGTCATTCTGGCTGAGCAGTGAGCCCCAACAATTCCCTGGTGTCTCCCTTCTACCGTAGGACTGGGGTTATGGGCGCACATGGCCACACCTAGGTTTTTAATGTGGATGCTGGGGATCTAGCACAGACCATCTCAGGCCTTCATGCTTTCATGGTAAGCACTCTTGCCTGCTGAGCCATTTCCCCAACCCCAAAAGTTTTAAATATGATATTTATGACAATAATCAAAAGTGTTGGAATATCAACTTGTAAAACTTCAACCCCATTATCCATCAAATGAACCATTTAGAAGGGAATCTAAGAGGTCTTTGAACTGTGCTGTGGCATCCACACATGTCCCTAATTGGATGGGTAGATGTGGGGAATTCTTGTTCATAGATGCAAATGCTCTATCCACAGGATGGAAAAGGGCCTCCCGAGTGGAGCATATCTATGAAAAGATTGTTGGAGCCTTGAGAACCAGTTGCCATGGGGACCATTTCAACCATGGAACAGAAATCCTCCTTTCAAGAAGCCTTTGCCTGCTGCCAAAACCAGCAATCTCCCCCAAAGGCATTCTGTTGTAGAGAAATGAACTCCTCCCCTTTCTTGTGAAAGAGACCCTCTGAACACAGAAACTCATGCTGGCACTTTTTTTTAAGCAGGAGAGAATATCTGAAGCAAAAGGGTTTCTTACTTGAGTAGAGACTGAGGACTAAGGACTACTTGGTTACTTTGGAATTTACCCAACCTAACCTCAGCATTACAGAGCCAAAAGCATCTTCCCTGTCCAGTTTTTCACATTCTGTCCTCAATTTGCAAAAGAACAAATGATATGATATTCAATATTATATTTTTATTTGATTTCTTTTGAATATTGATGATCTGGAATTGGGTAACCTAGCAATGAGGTCAAATGAATGAGGACTTTTTTTGCCAAGTCACTGGAAGAATGCAGCAGTGAGTTAGTATGACACCCTTTGTAGAAAAGGCCTGGAGAAGGGAGGTGGTTTGCTGATACTCACTTGACCCTTTACTAACAGGGCACCCACAAGTGTGTTACCCCACCCAACTTGAGATGCCTCCCTGTAGAAGTTCACTCACACCTCCTTGTAGAAGTTCACCCACACCTCCCTGTAGAAATTCACTCATACCTCCCTATAGGGAATGTTACAAGTTTAAAGATAGCCACATCCCAGCTAATAGGTACCTACAAGAAAGAATGGGAGTTAACAGGGAAATTTTGCGGAAGAAGGGGTGGAAAGAATGTCAGAGCCACATGTTGGGTCATGATATGCAGAGACATTTATTGTACCAATAAACTGTGGGCTAACCCCACAATGCACGACCCATGTACCTCAACAAGGAGGGGCCAATGGGAGGAGGTAGGCCATGGATAAGCCTAATAATGGTACCAAACTGTCTGTATTTGCTGAATACAAAACTAATAATAAAAAAAAAAAAGAACAGGAGTTAGGTGGACAGAAGTGGCTAGGAAAGCATGACCTTATTTTTGAAAAGATGTTTGAGAACAAGAAAGACATTTGAGCAGAAACAGAGGGTAGAGGTTGGTCAAGGGAGGGAGGGAGGGAGAGAAGAAAGCAGGCTTCCTGGGTGGGAAGCAGGGCTTGGTGGTGAAAGAGTCCTGAGAGGAGAGGCTCAGGAATGCCTGGGAGGGAGGCAGTGGAAAACAGTTTTGTTTCTGGGGGGATTAATGGTCTTGACATCCATGGGTTGAAAGAGCTAGTTTAGATACTGGGTTGGGCACCAGCAGTCAGAAATTTGAGGCCCTGGCTCTGCCTCTGAGAATTTGGCAGGGTATTCCATCTTTTGGATGCTAGTTTTTTTCTAAACCAAGAGGATCTTTATATCATCTTCAGTTCCAATTTACTACCCAGCCCTTGTGAATTTTCAGGTCAAAATTTAGTACTTTAGCATCATGAGAAACTATAGGTACAATCAGGAAAACACCATCAGTAGACAGGCCTGTTAACGTGAAGTATTAAGGAGACAGAACCCAGTAGGAAGCAGTGAGGGTGGCAGAGAGAAGGAAGAAGCTGGGGTTCCAGTGTGAGCTTTCCACCAGCCAGCCACCCTGTGTGATTGCTGAAGCCAGGAATCTCTGCATACTTCAAAAGCAGTGTTCACTTTTGCAACCATTTTAGGATGGTGGCTGTGAGAACCAGATTCATGGCCTCTAAGGATACCCATGTTCTAGCCCCTAAATCTGGGACTATGTTAGTCTATGTGACAAAGACGGCCTTAAAGATATGATGAGATTCAGGATCTTAGATATTGTTGTAGTGGATTATCTGAATGCTCCAAATGGAATCACTGAAGAAAGAAGCAAAAGAGCCAAGCCAAAGAAGGCTGTGAGGACGGAAATAGGGGTCAGAGGCAGTGAGAGCCTGGGAGATGCAAGGCGCTGGCACTGAGATTGAGGAAGAGGCTACAAGCCAGGAGCACATGTGAGCAGGAAACAGATTCTCCCCTGGAGCCTCCAGAAGGATTATGGCTCTGCCAACTACTTGATTTTAGGACTTCTGGCCTCTAGGGTTGTAAGATGATAAATTCACATCACTTTAAGTGATTAAGTCTGCAACAAATTGCTACATAGCCACAAGAGGAAACTTAGCTTTGGACAATTTAAGCTTTCATACTTAGCTGATGGTTTGACATCAATGGTTCTCAGAAGCGGCTGTATTAGAGTGTCCTCTGGAGTTGGGCCTGAGCTTTGTTTTAGAAAGTTCTGATTTCAGTGTGCAACCTGAGCTGAGCTGAGAACTACTGGCTGAGAATGACCAATGTAGGCGAACATGATTTTATTTTGAGAATAAGAGGCATTTGTGAAAGATCATTTGCATTTTCTTTACCTAATAATTATGTCACATGTTCATCTTTCTGAAAGACTGAAAAAGTTATTATATTGGTTGAGTCAGAAGAAGGTAAAAAAATGGGAGAGAAAACCAAAGTTGTTCTTTCTAATGAAATATTTGCAACTGTTATAAACTGCATTTAAAAAAGAAATAAGCCAGGCAGGGTGGCGCATGCCTTTAATCCCAGCACTTGGGAGGCAGAGGTAGGAGGATTGCCATGAGTTCGAGGCCACCCTGAGACTACACAGTGAATTCCAGGTCAGCCTGAGCTAGACTGAGACCCTACCTCAAAAAACCAAAAAAATTTAAAAAAAGAAATAATTTTGTATCATATGGACATGTTAAATTCCAAAGTTATAAAAATAGTAAGACCTTGAAACCTTCACTCTACTTTGGGGAAACAGGCTCACCTGGCACATGCTATGATGCGTTTGTATCCATAGTCACGGTAGCCATGGTAGCTGGATGCTAGCTCACAAAGAAAGAAGGGAACAAATTAGCAAAGAAGAAATAACCCGTCTTTAATTGTTTTGGTGAATGTAGGAACAGGATTACTAATGAGCAAGTTTCCGTATGCAGTTAAATACGACTTTCGATCTACAATTTAGCACTTGTGATCTTACTAGAAACTCATGGCTACTGACAATACCAGAAAGTTGTTATGATTGGAGAAGTTCTCTGTTCTCAAAGAACTTATCATCTAAGATAAATTTTTCTTGGCAATGTGTTTGGGGGATTTGGAGGGAGGAAGCAGATGACCAGAAGTTTCCTCTGGGGACAGGGCTGAGTGACACATGGAAGCAGACCCTGGAGGACAGCACACAAGTGGTCTTGACTTTGGGCTAGGAAGAGAGAACCAACCAGCAGAGGCATGGACAGATCACATGGTACAAAGCAACAAAAAGGGCTCACATACAAACATAACAACAACAACAAAAACCTCCAAGTGCTGGAAAGAACAGACAGGCTATTGAGAGCAAACTAATAGGGTCGGTTATAAGAGAACTCAGGATCTTGGACTGGAATCATGACACAAAAAGCCATAGAAATTCAAAGAAGTTAATCCTTCTGTGGCCTTACATCTAATAATGTTCCTTTTATTTGTTTATTTGTGCAAGGTCTTACTCTAGCCCAGGCTGACCTAGAACTAACTCACTCTGTAGCCCAGGCTGGCCTTGAATTCACTGTGATCCTTTTACCTCAGTCTCCTGTGTGCTGACTTTAAAGTTGTGAGCTACCATGCCCAACTTAACTAGTTATATTCTTTAAAAGTACCCTGAACAAAACAACTACATTAGTAAATACATTTAACTTAGTTATTAAAATATTTGAGTTTCATTTCTAGCTATTATTAAAATTGCATCTACTGTAATAAATGGTAGTAATGTTTACTGGAGTGTTAGCCTGCTTAAGAATTAGAACATTGTTTTTTGGGCAAGCATACATTTCCTAGTCAGGGAAGTTCTCTCCTTGACATACTTCATGCTTAGCTAAAATTACAGTGAAAGTCATGTTGTCTCACCGTCGATGTTTTGAGCATCAATTTTCAAATTAAAGCTGCAAATTTCCGCAGAGGTACTGGTTTTGTGAATCACGGTTTTTACCTGCATTGACACCCAGAAACAAAAAGATTCCATTTAAAATGGGAAAAATGTAAAATTATCATGGCAGTACTGCCACTGCAGATGCTTGGAGGGCCATTTTCAGTATCCAGTATATGTAAATGAAGGTGTTGTGTGCACACATGTGTGTACATGTGCATGGGCTCACACAGATGACTCAGCAACTCCACAGCCCAAACAGATGAGATGCCCAAACGTAGTCAAATAATGACTTCTGGCTCAGCAGAACCCTGGTCCAGATCCCATAAAATCAAACATGAGCATCCTGTTCCATAGGAAAGCTTCCAAGGGGTTTATCTCTGATCCTGTGTAGATTAACTTTATACATAACACAAGGAGGCTATGGAGTCGGTTTCTCCCAAGCCACACACCATCCAAGCAAACAAGGCCTTATAGTTCTATTTGGATATGTAAATGTGTTGCAAGAAATCGATACGTGGAAAGCAACCAGAATTGTGGAAAAAAAAGACTCATCTTCCTCCGTGCCATCTTAGAAATAGTCCTTGAAGGAAGAAGTGAGAGTATAACTGACAGTAAGAACAGAGTGCTTATTGCTGCTTAGCTCCAAATTCTGCAATTCAAGACTGCATGAAGGAAAATGCTGCGATTAATGATACCTAAATCTCTGTATGGAATGGCAAATAAATCCTGTATGGACATACACAAAGAGCCTAGAGAAACATGTAACTGAGTCTGGGGAGATGGCAAGGACACTTGTTATGCAAGCACGAGGACCTGAGTTCAATCCCCAGCACCCCTATAAAAGTGTGGCTTGGCCTACATGCATATAACCAGCCTTGACGGGGCTGGAGACATGAGGATTGCTGGGGCTCACTGGTCAGCAGTCTAACTGCACTGGGAGCTCCAGGTTCAGGAAGAGACTCTGTCTCTGGGAAATAAAGACAAACAGTGATGCCAGAGGATGCTCATCTTCCTCTGGGCTCTGCAGTATGCCCCATGGGGTGTGCACATCTGGATATACATGTGCACCTGCCACCCATGACAGATTTACTACACACCCACACTCCAAAAAAGAAAGAAAAGAAAGAAAAATCAGAAAGACTTGTAATTGCCAAGGTGCTGAAATGAAAAGAAATTAAGGCTTTTGTTTATAGTATACCAATCCTCAAAGATGCTGGCTAGTGAGAGGTGGCTAAGCCATGAAGCATACAACACGCACACATTCACATGCATGCATTCATGTGTCATATGAATACTTGTATAAGTAAATAAAACCATGAAATTATAACTCGATATAATAATGTACCAGGTCAACAACAGAGATTTGTTCTGAGAAGGGTGCCATGGGGCAATTTTGCAAACATTATAGCTTGTACTTACACAGATTATGACAGCTATATCACTAGGTGATATAGGGACTACCGTCATGCATGTGGTCCATTGTTGACAGAAATGACATGATTATTCAGTGTGTGACTATACGTATATAATTATATGCGTAGTTTTCAAAATTACACAGTGAGTGTACATCCAAAGCTTAACAGTTGTTGTCAAAAATAAATTGTGAAAAACATCAATTGTGAGAGCAGACATCTAGAAAGACCTAGATAAATGAATTTTGCTTTAGTTATGGCTATCCAACCTCAGGTTTCTGTGACTTTTTAGTAAATTCTTGTGTGTGTGTGTGTGTGTGTGTGTGTGTGTGCATTTAATCTGTGTATGTGTATTTGCATATGTGCAGCCACACAGGCATGTGGGTGTATGCACATATGTGAGCATGCATGTGAAGGCCAGAAGTTGATGTGTCAGGTATCTTCCTTCATTGCTCTCCACTTTATTTTTTTCTTCTCTCTCTCTCTCTCTCTCTCTCTCTCTCTCTCTCTCTCTCTCTCTGTGTGTGTGTGTGTGTGTGTGTGTGGTATACACATTTTGTGGTGCCCCATGTTCTTGCATGTGGCAAGGCGCGCTGGCCTGTGGCTATCAGAGAGGAAAGTGGATGTCCCACTCCAGCGCTCTTCCACTAATTTGAGCTGGCGTCTCTGGCTGGTCTGGAGCCCACCATACTTTCATGAGCTCAAGTGATTCCTGGTGCTCTGCTCTCCACAGGACTAGCATTACAGACACAAGTGGCCATGTCTAGCTGTATAATTGTGGGTTCTGGAGATTCAAGCTTGTGTGGTCTTGGGCCCCCTCAGTCCCTCTTGCTTGTGCAGGAAGTGCATTTAACTACTGGGCCATTGCTCCAGCCCACTCTCCATCTGATTTACTGAAGCAGGGTCTTTCACTTGAACCCAGACCTCACCTATTTGGCTCGTCCAGCTTGACCTGAGGATCCGTTACCTCCACCTCCTGGGTGCTAGGATTACACATGGACTGCCACACCCACCCAGAATTTACATGGGTTTTGGGAATCCAAACTCCAGTCCTCACACTTGTACGCACATGATCTGAGTAATCTCCTCAGCCTCAAAGTCCGTATCTTCTGTGTTACCTGTTCTAGTAAAACAGACACATAACTAACTCCCTATTGACTCTGAGCTAAATACTCTACATACTTACATGTACTGTAGCCAGGCCGGTACTAGACCCTGTAGTGATGATGAGATCATCATTGAGAGGCACCTGAAAAGATGGATAGAAAGGCCATTTATCATCAACAGAGAAGAGGAAAGAGAAGAGGAGCAGCAGACTCCCACCCGCCTCCCCTCTCAGCTATGTATGAGATGACGGGGTGAGCCCCTGAAGGTCCCATGCCCACAGCAGGCCCTAAAACATGCAAGAACTTCCCTTTCCAAGTATGAACAAGATATCTGAGATCTCTTGAGTGAGTCAACTAAACCAACACGTCAGAGGTCACGTTCAGTTGCATTTTCACCCATGCATATGCGTATGGTACAACTCAGTTTTTATTTCCTTTTGCCAAAAGGGCAAATTTCTTTCTGACATTATCTCAGGATTCTGCATCCTACTGCCATTGGAGACTGTTCCCATTAACACCGAGATATGTGACTCTGGAGGGGAGGCAAACAATCATTGACTCTCTACTTCCTTCTCCTGTGCGTCTCTCTCCCACCTCTTAAAGGTTCATCTGCCCCACTTGTCATTGGCGTTTGCTTGTTGAGTCCCCTGGCCACCCCACTCCAGCCTGCTAAGTCCGCCCTTACTGGTTCTCCTATTCTCACGTTGCTGGAGGAAACTGAAGATATGAACTGAGGTAAGCAATTCTCCTCTCCACTTTCCCGAGCTTATGCTTTTCAAGGGAAGTTAGGAATTTGATTTGTATTTGAAATTTCTGGGTCTTTAATTGTTGCCATATATATTTGCTATGGCCACTTTTGCATTAAGGTTTTCTCTTTCTTTCTTCTTTTTTTTTATTTTTTATTTTTATTATTTTTTTTTATTTATTTGAGAGCAACAGACACAGAGAGAAAGACAGATAGAGGGAGAGAGAGAGAATGGGCACGCCAGGGCCTCCAGCCTCTGCAAACGAACTCCAGACACGTGCGCCCCCTTGTGTATCTGGCTAACGTGGGACCTGGGGAACCGAGCCTCGAACCGGGGTCCTTAGGCTTCACAGGCAAGCGCTCAACTGCTAAGCCATCTCTCCAGCCCTTTATTTTTATTTTTGAGGTAGGTTTCACTCTAGCTCAAGCTGACCTGGAATTCAAGGTGGACTTGAACTCATGGCAATGCTGCTACCTCAGCTTCCTGAGTTCTGGAATTAAAGGCATCCACCACCATCCCCAGCATATTTTTTTTTCTTTAAATTATTTTTTTAAATTTATTTATATTTGAGAGCGACAGACATAGAAAGAAAGAGGCAGATAGAGAGAGAATGGGCACGCCACGGCCTCAGCCACTGCAAATAAACTCCAGATGCATGCACCCCCTTGTGCATCTGGCTAACTTGGGTCCTGGGGAATCGAGCCTCGAACCAGGGTCCTTAGGCTTCACAAGCAGTGCTTAACCCCTAAGCCATCTCTCCAGCCCGCATCCCCAGCATATTTAAAATCGTTTTTTTAAATTTATTTATTTATTAGAGACAGAGGGAGAAAGAGAGAGAGAAAGAGAGAGAATGGGTGCACCAGGGCTTCTAGCTACTGAAAACGAATTCCAGATGCATGTGCCATGATGTGTACCTGGCTAACATGGGACCTGGGGAATCAAACCTGGGTCCTTAGGCTTCACGGGCAAGCGCCTTAACTGTAAGCCATCTCTCCAGCCTCCATGCCCAGCTTTTGCATTAAGTTTTATTTCTCAAGTTTGCTTTTCACAAGCACAGAATTGTGGCGCATATAGACAGTGAGGACTACTCCTATTTATTTATCTATTTAAGTAGACTTCATTCAAGTATGATAATTAGAAAAATGCATTAGCCTATGTACAGTGGCAACTCATACAGAAGCTACTTTTCCCAATGTGTCCTTTTCTTTGGGAAATCTTCAAATCATCAAAGCTTTCCCTTTTAAAATGGAAAAAGACACTAAGGAAGGAGTTTGGGGAGCTAAAGCAGACTGCATATAGGACCAGGCCTGAAAGAACTATCAACAAAAGACTGAACATGTCTTTTCATGAACTCTATATAGTACTGTTGTATATGCTGTTACCTGTGTCTGGGATGTTTTTACCTTGTCCTCACCTGGCTGGCTCCTGATTCTTTTAGATTTAACCCATGCCTCTGGACACATTAGATCCCCACCTCATACCCCACCGGCCAGCTTGGGTCAGGAGCCTTCCCACCCCCACATGCACTTCCATGGATGTGTCCAGGCTCTGCGTACTATGTCTATTTAAATGACTGTCTCCCCAGGACTCAGGCTCCTGGTGTTCATACAGTGCCCAAGCAGCAAGCACTCAAAATGCATTTGTACAATAAGGAAAGAACAAGATCGTTTCAATGGTCCTATCCAATTGCAAAATATTACAGAAGACTCCTCATTTACCTCTATTGGCCTCCCAAGGAAATTCTTCTCTGTCACCTTATACTGGTAGAAGTCACCTTTGTGCTTGTAGGAGACGTTGATATCCATATTCAAATGAAGTTGTTTAATCAGGAGTGAATATTCTGTTAATCCCTCGATGGCATTAATTGTATCCTATCAATGGCCAGCAAGATACAAAAGTATGTTTAGTTTATTTACAACCCTCCTTGTTTACAAATGGACCTACTTTTTTTGAGAACAGGATTCCACTATGTAGCCCACTTTGGCCTTGAACTTGAAATCCTCTTGCCTCAGCCTTACAAATGCTGTGCATCATCCTGCCAGGCTCTACAAATGTCCTTTCTTAGGAGGGTAGGCCACAGTGTCTAGAGACAAAGAGTTTCAAGCCACCAGGTCCATGATCCCATAAATTTCTGTTTATTATAAATTACTCAGTTTGTGGTATACTGTTATAGCAGCAGAAAAGTGACTAAGATAGGGTTCATTGCATTTAGTAGGCACATATGATCACTACTCAAAAAGTATTTAAGCCAGGCATGGTGGCACATGCCATTAATCCCTGCCCTTGGGAGGCAAAGGTAGGAGGATCATCATGAGTTCAAGGCTGCCCTGAACCTACATAGTGAATTCCAGGTCAGCCTAGGCTAGAGTGAAACCCTACCTCAAAAAAACAAAAGAAAAAAAAAAAGACTAAGTAAATGAATTACTGTATAATCCTGGATCCTGTCTTCCTCTTTTGTCAAACAAAGAACAGTAAATAGATCACAGATGTTAAGTATATGGCTACTCCCTTGACTGTGACCATGGCAGCTGATGACAATACACAGGGCATGTTTTCCTGATAAGCCTATAGTTGTCTTGACAAGAAACTCATTAGATAATCACTAAATTAATCTTAAGGGACCCTTACATCTGTAATATTTATAGATAGATATTGATGATATAGATATATAGATATACACACTCCATTATTATCTAAACACCTAGGTGATAGAAATGTTAAGACTGAGCTCAACTTTAAATAAAGATGTACTGCATGTGCCACTTAATGACACGATGAAAATACTGTTAGGCAATTTCATCATTGAGCATGCTCACACGAGCCTGGATGATACAGATTCATCTCAATCAAGAGACATCATGAATGTGACACCTGTGAGTATGTTGTGGTGAAACATGGCATCTTCTGTATAATAAAGTTTCTTTTTATATGCAAAATTAGTACATACTGAGCCGGGCGTGGTGGCGCATGCCTTTAATCCCAGCACTCGGGAGGCAGAGGTAGGAGGATCGCCATGAGTTCGAGGCCACCCTGAGACTACATAGTGAATTCCAGGTCAGCCTGAGCCAGAGTGAGACCCTACCTTGAAAAACCAAAAAAAAAAAAAAAAAAAAAAAAAAAAAAAAAAAAAAAAATTAGTACATACTAAAACAGTGGGGAAAGTCTCAAATACGAGCTAGGGTATAGTTCAAGGTGGAGTATGTGTTTACTACCTGACATTCAATACAGAGCACCGACCCTCAAAAAAAAGTACATAAACAAGTAACATAGCTGTTTATTGCCATTATCCATCACTGGGTACTATACATGATTATCACTGTTATCCTTTTTTTCTGACTGGTAGTGAAACAGGTGTGCTCACATCATATCATCACAAACAAGTGAGTAATGTGCTATACTACATCATTAGGGCTGCAGATTCACTAGGCAATGGGACCTTTTCAGCTCTATAGTAATCTTTTGGGACCACTGCTATATATATTGCTACATAGTAAATGACTATGTGTTACATAGCAATATACCAGTAGTTACAATATCAAACATGACTGATAGGAAATAAGAAAATAACAGTGCTTACGCTTATTTGTTTGTTATTTTGTAGGTTTTTTTTTTTTTTTTGCAAGGGAGGGACTCACCTGACAACCACTGTTTATTAAAAAGAATATGACCCAATTGCTGTAAACCTTATCAGCTTTCTGTGGTCACTAAGAACCATGAAGGAAGCACTGGCCATAGTCAGGAGACATGAGTTCTGATTTGGTTCTCTGAATAGACCACCTCAGGCTCATTTCATCCTCTGCAGAACAAACTTCTCAGTACATATAACATCTAGGAGGCCATTGATTCTAGAAATTGACTCATACCTATGGCAGCTCATTTGGCAGAAAGGGGCACAGAGGCCAGAGTGAGAGTGGACTATGTGGTATGGGAAATGATAGAACTGTCTGCAGGAGGCTAGAAGAAGCCAAGGACGTGTTACCTGGGTGGAGTAGAAGCCGCCGCCATACCTCTGCTCTTCAGACAGCCATCTGATGATGGGGTTGACATAGTTCATCTCTTTGAGGCTCAGGCTGGTGAGTAAAGCATAGGCCGTGGTTTCCACCATTCCTGCCGTGCCAGTGTTGGGTACAGAACTGTCTGTGTGTTGGCGTTGGAGATTATCTTTCCAAAAACGGTAAATGGGTGGATCACCTGGTATTGACACATCCCATTCATTAACAGGAGGAGAAATGTGAATTTAAAATACTTTAACAGAAGGCAAATTATGGCCTTCTGATTTCTGGAAGTTACTCTCTTTGTAAGAAGAACTTCCTTAGGTGAAGACTGATCTGGAAGTTGTCCTCTGTCCTCTACACATGCTCTGTGACCTGAACTCTCTCTCTCTCTCTCCCTCTCCTTCCTCCCTCTTTATCTCTCTCACACACTAAAAGAATAAATAATAAAAAATTTTAAGAAATATTTATAATTTTAAAAATGTCTTCAAGGTGAGAAACACAAAAGAAGATCCCACAATACATAACTCCTTGCCTTCATTTTATTTATTTGCTCACGTGTGTGTAGGGGCGTACCAGGGCCTCTCAGTACTGCAAACAAACAAACACAGACACTTCTGTCATGTTTGCATCTGGCTTACATAGGTGGCTAGGGAATGAACCAGAGCCAGCAGGCTTTGCAAGCAAATGCTTTTAACTTCTGAGCCTTCTCCATAGACTCCTTATCTTTATTTTCAAAGGTTGACATAGAAAGGTGACATGCACCAGGGGAGGTAGGACAACAGAGCTGAAAGTGCAATGAGCTGGGATTTAATGAACCCGGGTTCTAGTCTCTTCTCTACTGCTAACTGACAGAATCAAACTGAGCAAGAGTTTCTTTAGTTCTATGAGACTCAACTCTCCTAATACTTTAGGTCGATAATATTCACTTTTATGTAGTGAAACTCATATGAAGTATTATAGGGAAAAGCTTTTGTTACCCTGAAAACCCCGTAGACACATAAAGGATGATATTCCATTAATATAAATGTGACACAGTATCTTTCTCCCTGTCAGAAAAAGTCACACTCTGGAAAATATGAAATGACACTCAAATCCTTAGACAGATGTTTTATTATCTCTCCTCAGTTTAAAGCACCAATAATTTCATATATGCAATACTTTTCAAAACATAGATTCTAAATTATATTTGCTATTGCTTTGGTAACAGAAACCAGTCATGTCAAATACTTTTTGGAATATTTTTTTAAATTATGATGTTTTGAAAGCTAGTCAAATTTTGAAGTGTGTTTTTTACAGTTCATTATTGCACTATTTGTATGATCTTGGAGAAGATAATTTCTTGACCCTCTTAGACTGAGATTTACAATATTTAAAACAAAAGGTTTAGTTTAGATTCTTGAAGAAACTTCCAGCTTAAATATTATTTTAGTTATTAAGTTCTCTCTTAGCTCTTAAATTCTATGATTTTATAGTCCATCTTACAATACCCAAGGCATTTTCGTTATTTTTGAAGTATTGTAAAAGTGGTTTTGAGGTATGTGCTAAAGCTTAGACATTTTTAAATGATGACAGAGAGAATTTTGTAGATGGTCATAAGTCTCACATAAGATTCATTAAACTTCAAAATTGCAGCTGGTAGAGAATTCAGAACTGCCAACCATGCCAATGACTCCAGCTCCAGCAAGGTATAAGTCAGGTCACGTCCTCCTTGTGTCAAAGTCCTCCAGTGACTTCCATTGTCATTCAAAGTGGAAGTTAAAGTGTTGGGGCTCCCTGTGGCCCCCACTCGATGTGCATGAGATGCAGACCACCCTTGGTCCTGATGGAAGCAACCCTGTACTTGTGAGCCTGGCTTGGGTAATGGATGTGGACCAAATTCAACCTCAGCTGAATCGGCTTGCTTGAGTGCTAATATGGTTTACGTATGGTGTGTTCTCACCAAAACTGATGTTAGGGCTTGGTCCCCGGGGGCTGCAGCACAAAGAGGGGACATGATAGAAGAGGTTTGCATTAGGAGGGTGGAACCCTCATGAATAGGTGAGTACTTTGCTGGGGGGAGGGGTAGGTTAGTGATTCAAGGAACTCAGTCCTCTTTTCTCTCTCTTCCAGTGCCCACCTGCTCTTCTGCTTTCCACCAGGAGGGCTTCATCAGAAGCTGAGCTGATGCTGGCACCATGCCCATTAACCTCTGGAACTGTGAGCTAAAATGAACCTGTTTCCTTCACCAAGCAAGATGGTTAATCTCCATTCTTTTCTTTTTTCTTTCTTTCTTTCTTTTTTTAATCTCCATTCTCAACGTGATTGAATCTAGATTCACCATGGAAATAAACCCATGGGCATGCTTTGAGGGAATTTCTAGATTAGGTTCAGGGAGGCGGGAAGACCAATCCCGTGGGCTGTGTTCCCAGGATGAGTGAAAAGGAGAAAACAAGTGGAGGTCCAGCATTCGTCTCTCTCCCTGCCTGACTGGGGATACAATGTGAGCAGCACCTCAAGCTCCAGCTGCCGGGCCTTCTCCACCGTGACGTACTGTGTTCTCTCAAACTGAAGCTGAAGTGAACCCTTTCTCCCTTAAGTTGTTTCTTTTCAGGTATTTGTTTACAGCAATGAGAACAGTAATTAACACAACCCAGTCTCTGCAATTCTGTTATAACAACAGACTGTGAACTTAAACAGGCACCTTAACCATTGCATAACTCTATACAGAATCCTCACAATGACCTCTAACATCCTGCCCTTCCCTCGATTTCCAGCTTCCTTCTCTGACCTCACTTCCTAGTCTTTGTCTCACTATTCTCTGCACCACACTGGTCTCCTTGACATTTCGGCACAGAGAGAGAAAGAATGGGCACAACAAGACCTCCTGCCACTGCAAAGGAACTTTCGACACATACACCACTTTGTACATCTGGCTTTAATGGGTAATCGAACCCAGGCTGTCAAGCTTTGCAAGCAAGTACCTTTCACTTCTGAGCTATCTCTCCAACCCTATAAATTTTTTTGTTTTGAGAAATAAAGTCTGGCTTTGTAGCCCAGGTTCGTCTCAAATACTGAATCCCTCTGCCTCAGCTTCCTGAGTGCTGTGATTATAGGCGTGTACCACCATGCCCAGTTATCTTTGGTCTGTAGTATACTCAATTCATGTGTTGAATAAAGAAATACATATTTAATGGATAAATGAATAACAGGATTTATTACATTGTACTTTGATGGTTTGTTTCTTGAGGACAAGGATTATGTTTTACTCAACTTTCCATGCCACCCACTCCCTGGAGCAGCACACTGTATGTGCACAGTAAACACTTGGTGAGAAACTGTATAAAATAAGTCTTACCTTTAACCATAGCTTCCCTCTTCAAAGCTGAAACAATCAAACGAAAACGTGGGTGTGTTCTATCTCCCAAGGAAAGAGCATATGCCATGATGGCGAGTGTGAAGGTGTTCTTGGATGGGAGGGCATTTTCAAGCAGGAAGCTGTCAGCTTTACTTAGTGCTGTGTTGATTTTCTGGAAATAAGACCAGAAGACAACTCACTCTCTGTCAAACATCAACTGATGGGAACAAACTCTCAGGTGGCATATGATGAAGGGTGGAACCAGGATAGTGGATAGACGTGGGTAGGGTCTCAGCAGAGCAAGTCCTTCTGAGAAAAGGCGTGAAACATAGCTCAAAATAAACAATATGGTTGTCCACATAGGGTTGCCTCTGACTTCCCATTTTCGTTCTGGAGGTTCTATTCCTTGAGTCTCTGATTCTAGCCCCAGGGGGAAGCACTAAGCAGGGAGAGGACGTTCACCTTGTTCAAGCAAAGCCGAAACAGCTTCATACGTTCAAAAGAAATTATACTGCAGCTGGAGAGATGGCTCAGCAGTTGAGGCACTTGACAGCAAAACTAAGAGCCAGAGTTTGATTCCCCAGTACCCAAGTAAAATCAGTTGCACAAAGTGGTGCATGCATCTGGAGTTCATTGCAGCAGCTAGAGGCCCTGGCACAATGCCCATTCTCTCTCTCTCTCTCTCTCTCTGGTTTGGTGTTTTGAGGAAGGGCCTCAATCTAGCCCAGACTGACCTGGAATTCACTATGTAGTCTTAGGCTGGCCACAAACTGCTAACATGTTTTCTGATCTTCATATGGACTGAGGGCAGGGTCCCTGTCACTTCACACTGAGAATTCTAGAAAGGACACTGGGTCAGGGGAAGCCTATTGCCATTCCTCCCCACTCCTCTCCCAGCTTATGTGCCAACCTGTTCTCTAGGAGCAGGTCTTTGTGAATTATTTTCCCTTTATGTGTAAATATTATAAATGCCAGTGCTTATGCAACTAACCAAAAAGAATGAGCAGAATCAGAAAGTGGGGCTGGGCTATAAAACCTCAAGGCCTGGCCCCAGTGACCCAGTTCCACCAGCAAGACTCCACTTCTAAAGGTCCTACAGTCTTCCCAAACAGCACCACTAGCTGGGGACCAACTGCTCAAACACATGAGCCAATGGGTTTCATTTTACATTCAAACCACAACACCTTACAGGTTTCCTCAACTGCTGAGTAGGTAGAACTAGATAGGTGGTCTCGAATATTTACCAGAGTTCTGAATCGTACTAAGTGAGTCAATCCAGGCTCAGAAGGACAAAAAAAATGTATGTCCTGTCTTAAGTGGATCCTAATTTTGAATATTTGCATGCATGTAAATAAGGGGAAGCAAAAAAGATGTATAGGCTATGAAGCCAGATAGGAGACCATGAGGGAAAGAGGTGTGGAAAAAGAGAGGACCAAAGGTCATACATGACAAAGTGGAAAAGCGACTATTAGGGGTGGGGATAGTAGAAAGAGGAAGAAGGGGGAAGGGAAAATTGTATGAAAAAACACCATAATGAAACCCAATTATCTGTCTTATTTTAAAGAGAGACACACACACGCACACACACACACACACACACACACACACACACACACACACAGACAGAGAGAGAGAGAGAGAAAGATAGAGAGAGAGAAAATTGGTATGCCAGGGCCTCAGCCACTGAAATAAAACTCCAAATGCTTGTGCCACCTAGTGGGCATGTGTAACCTTGCACTTGCCTCACCTTTGTGTGTCTGGCTATTGTGGGATCTGGAGTCAAACATGGGTCTTTAGGCTTTGCAGGCAAGCGCCTTAACTGCTAAGTCATCTCTCCAGCCCTATCTGTGTTTATTATGTTTTTATTTGTTTGTTTTCAAGGAAACAGAGAAAGAGAGAGAGAGGGAGGGAGAATATGGATGTGTTAGGGCCTCTTGCCATTGTAAATGAGCTTCAGATGCATGTGCCACTTTGTACATCTGGCTTTACATGCACACTGGGGAACACTGGGGAATTGAATGCTGGCTGTCAGGATTTGCAAGTGAGTGCTTTAATCACTGGACCATTTCCCCAATTCCCTATCTGTATGTTTATATGGTAAAAAAGTCAAAAACACTATTTAAATGAGATATTTCAAACATAAAAATACAAAAAAAGATAGAACATCAATAAACCTACCAACCAGATGCTATAAAAACCTTATTTTCTTTTTAAAACTTTTTATTGATAAGCTCCATAACACAGATAATATACCATGATCATAATAACCCAAAAATCTTACTTTTAACAAATATGAAAAGAGGGGGGCTGAAGAGATGGCTCAGCAGTTAAGGCACTTGCCTGCAAAGCTTAATGACCTGAGTTTAATTCTCCAGTATCCATATAAAGCCAGATGCACAAAGTGGTGCATGGATCTGGAGTTTCTCTGTAGTGGCTAGAGACCCTAGTGACCCCATTCTCTCTCTCTCTCTGCTTGCAAATAAATAAATAAAATATATTTTCAACAAGTTTTAAAATTTTTTTGTTTATTTTTATTTATTTGAAAGTGACAGACTGAGAGAGAAAGAGGCAGAGAGAGAGAGAGAGAGAGAGAGAGAGAGAGAGGGAGAAAGAAAGAAAATGGCACACCAGGGCCTCCAGCCACTGCAAAAGAACTCCAGATGCATGCACCCCCTAGTGCATCTGGCTAACGTGGGTCCAGAAGAATTGAGCCTCGAACAGGGGTCCTTAGGCTTCACAGGCAAGTGCTTAACCACTAAGCCATCTCTCCAGTCCTCAAAATGTTTTTTTAAAGGAAGGAAAAGAAACGTGTTAGATGAAATGAATTCTAGTTGGTGCCTCCCACCCCTCATACTAAAGGTATGGCACAGCAGTAGATGGGTGCTAGAGCAAAAACAAAAAACCTCTTACTTACCTCCAGGGGGCATATGTCAAAGGCCTTTCTAATTCCAATCACAGAAAAGGCTGTCATATACAAAATACTTTCTTGGGCTTCAACAGGCAAGGTACCCTGAAATAAACATGATTTGAAAGAAGGGTAAAATGAAGTTTGCAAAGTGTAATGACCTGGCTCTGGTCTGTGGACCATCTCCTATTGTCCCTCCATGCACCCCACTGGACTGCTCACTGTTTCTCAAGGAGCACTAGGTTTTAGTGCCCTCACCACCATCTCTCTCAGGCCACTTCATCCTTCTTCACCACACTTAAATTCTATTCTCCTTCATGAAGTGCAGCTTGGCCTCTGTTCTCTCGTATTTTGGCCTCTTAGGGAAGTGACAGTCCCAAGAAATGCTCCTAAAACTCCCAGTGAAGTCTCTTTCCATCTTCAGCCTTATTTCATGCCACTCACTATCTAATTCTCCTGGCCTCAGTTATATGAATGCATTCCCATCTCTCTCCTCTCTGTTCTTTCCCTTCACCCCTTCCTTCTTCTCCTCTCCTCTCTTCTCCTCTCCTCCCATGCCACCCTGGAATTCAAATTGCCAGGCAGAATAGGTGTATGAAACATGATCAACTTAACTAATAATTAGGAAAATTCAAACCAAAACCAAAAGGAGATGGCATGATTGTGATTTTTAAAAAACACATGACAGAAGATATTGTCAATGAGATGTTGGCAAAGATATAGAGAAAAATAAGCCATTGAATAACATGAATGGGAATATAAATTAGGTAAGATATGACGGAAAGATATTGTGGTAGTTTGAATGGATGGCCCCCAATATATTCAGGATTTTATTAAAGTTTGTAATTTAGATTTGCAGCCACCTTGCTGGAGGAAATGTCACTGTGGGTGGATCATAGGGTCCATCCCTAAGGTGTGGGCAAGGATTGGAATTCCAGTCTAAAGATATGCAAAGCACAGGAGCTTTGCCTGGAGTTCCTGAAGTGTGCTTGCTTATGGTGGCTTTTGGCTTTTCTCTCTCTCTCGTTCTCCTTGGACCTGTGAAAGCAGGGCAGCTTCTTCTGCCATCATGGAACTTACCCTGGATCTATAATTACAAATAAATATTCTTTCCTTTGTAACTGCACCTGATTTGGAAATTCATCCCAGTGACCCAAAGCTGACTACTACTGCTCTACAGAAATTTCTCAACAAAAAACAAACACAAACAAAACAAACAAACAAAAAAAATAGGTGAGAACTCCACTAATCAGTCCTGCCCTTAGACCTCTGGGGCCCTGCCCTGAGCTGGGAGCAGGCATTCTAGTGTTGGTCACATTCCCTGGTTCTTGCAGCCAAGACCCACAGGGTCTGAGCTAGGTGGAATAGGCCTCTCAAGTTCAAGGTGAGTGCTCCCTCAATGCCTAAGTCAGTCCCACACACAGGCCTTCAGCCTGAGCCTACCCAGAATTGGGACCTTTTATGCTGGTCACATTCCCCAGTCCAGTCCACCCAACCCAGACTGCAGATACACCACCAGCCCAAGCAAAGCTGACCAGGCTGCTTAACACAGGTCCCACTGGAGCTGTGGTTGCCACATTCTTGGCAAGAAAAAGGAATGATCTACATATGGCAAACCTCAATCATTGCAAAACAAGTAACACAAGAAACCAAGGCAAGTTATCCCTTCCAAGAATTCTTAGTCCCATAGTTGAAGCCTCCAATGAAAACAACTTAGTGAAAACTCTAGACAAAGAATTACAATATTCAATTATGATAAGCATACACAACAAACTTCAAGAGGACATGGAAAAACAGCTGAATGAATTGGAAAAGAAGCAAACAAAAACAATTCAATAGGCAACTTGGATAAATTCAAAGATAACATGAATGAATTCGAAGAGAGCACAATCAATAAAATACAATGAGAAAGTCAAACCAAGAAATAAAAATGGAACTCAATAAAGAAAGAAAGATGCTGAAGAAAAACCTAATGGAAATAAAAAATGAAATAACTGAATTAAAAGGTTCCCAAGAAAGCCTCACTAATAGAACAGATCATGTGGAGGGCTGAATAGAATATCAAGACTTGAGGGAAAGACAGGAACTAAATTGGGAGGCCAATATCAATGACAATTTCAAAAGACCATACAAACAGAGCATTAGAGAAATGTCGGACACTTTAAAGAAAACAAACTGCTGGATGTGATGGTACACACCTTTAATCCCAATACTCAGGAGGCAGAGGTAGGAGGATCGCCATGAGTTTGAGGCCACGCTGAGATTACATAGTGAATTCCAGTTCAGCCTGGGCTAGAGTGACACCCTACCTCAAAAAACCAAAAAACTAAAAAAAACCAACAACAACACATTTGAATCCTGGGCATACAAGAAGGGGAAGAACTACAGATCAAAGGTATTGATAATATCTTCAATAATATTATAGAAAAAATCTTAAACATACAAATTGAGGCCCATCAAGTTACTAGAGACATATAGAACACCAAAAAGACAAGATGAGAGAAGAAATTCTACAAGTATAAAAGGACCATGGCTGCCAACCCAAACTATTATACCCAGCAGAATTGTCACTCATAATCAAAAAAGAAAGAAAAAATTTCCATGATAAAAGCTGGCTGTATGAATAGATGAGCACTAAACCAGTCCTACAGAGAATACCAGATGGAAAACTTTACACTGAAAAGAAGAATAAACATGCTGAAGCAGATACAGGAGTGAAAAACACTAATCAGAACAGATATGAAAGCAAATGAAAATCAAGAATACACCAAACTCCACAAAATCTTCAACATGACAGGGATTAACTCATACCTCTCAATTATGACTCTGAATAACAATGAACTAAACTCTTCAATCAAAAGACACAGGTTAGGGCTGGAGAGATGGCTTAGTGGTTAAGAGCTTGCCTGTGAAGCCTAAGGACCCTGGTTTGAGGCTTGATTTCCCCAGGACCCAGTTAGCCAGATGCATAAGGGGGTGCATGTGTCTGGAGTTCTTTTGCAGTGGCTGGAGGCCCTGGCACACCCATTCTCTCTTTCTGCCTCTTTCTCCAAATAAATAAATAAAAATTAAAAAGATTTTTAAAAAAGATACAGGTTAACAGACTGGATCAGAAAGCTGGATCTATCCACTTGCTTTCTTTAAGAAGCCTGTCTTGGACTTCTGGTTAAGATGGTGGCGTAGGTACCATGCCAAAGCAGCCTAGGGGAGAAAATGACCAAAAAACTCAGCAAAATACACACTTTTACTAAAAAGTGAGGTGTATAGGAAATTGAAATGGCAGTGGAGAAGGAGGAGAGATACAGAGCATCCACAGCCCGCACAGGCCGGGAAAAGCAGCCCTGGCAGGTCTGCCAACTGCAGCGGTGGCGGTGCACCAGAAAGCCGCCAGGCTCAGCTGGAGCTGCAGGAAAAGCCAGGTGCGGGGAGCTTCCACTCACACCAGAGCTCTCTGCAACTCAAGAAATGTGAAGGGAGAGCAGCAGTGAAAAACGGAGGAGCAGATCACAAGGTAGAGAACACCTGGAACAGCGAGAGAACTAGAGCAGCTGAGGCTCCCCTTCCTCCCCCACCGCCTGTGCCCAGCTCCAGGGAACAGAGCAGTGATCCTGGGACCCTGCCACGCCAACTTGAGCTGACAGCAGGACCCAAGCAGGGGCAGAGTTTGGCAGCAATATCATCGGCTCCAGCACCAGCAACAGTGGCCCCAGCAGCTGCGGATCCAGTAGTGGCAGCTTCAGAGGCAGCAGCAGCGGATCCAGCAGTGGCAGTTACAGCAGCAAAAGTAGCAGATCCAGCAGCAGCAGCTTCAGCAGCAGCAGTGACAGACCCAGCAGTGGCAGCTTTAGCAGCAGCAGTAGCAGTTCCATCAGTGGGGGTGCTGTTCTGCAGGGCCACAGTGGCCAGCCTTGGTTTTCCATGCAGGAAAAGCCAGTACCCAGCTCCAGAAATCAGAACAGCAGCCCAACGACCCAGCCAGAAACTTGACTGAGACCAAAATCATCCAAGGTAACTGGGATTGCACCAGGGAAGGGTCTCACTTGGTCACAAGCTGACTTGGATCCCTCAACAGACCAGAAATCTAACCTCTTTATTGATAGAGGATCTGTTTTTTATAATAACTACTCTTGCATAAATACTTGGTGGTGTTTTTGATTGAATGTGTACAGTGTTTAGTTAAATTTTCGAATCTACCTTATTTTATTCCAATCAGCCTACTTGAATACTCCCATAGCAGGGAAACTCAGCCCCTAGGAACACCTTCGTAGATACTCTGAGAGGCTTAAGAGCCACACCTAACTCCTTAAGCTCCTATCCTGAAGATATATAACATCAAATAAATTGATACAGCTAAGAATACCCAGCTAGCTAGAAAATCCAAGCATTAACTTAATCCAAGATGGCAAAAATATATACATTATAACACAAGAAACACTAAAAAGCAAGACGATATAAATCCACCTAAAAGTATTAATGTATCAGAAATGACCTCCAGAGAGAACAGTTAGAGGAAATGCCTGAGAAAAATTTCAAAAGAATGATTGTAAATATGTTCAAAGAAGTCAAAGAACAAATCAAAGGAATCAAAGAAGAAATCAAAGAGGAAATCAAAGGAGTCAAAGAGGATATCAAAGAAGACGCAGGACACCAATTTAATGAAATAAAGAAGGCAATACAAGACATAAATAAGGAAATAGAAATAATAAAGAAAAGCTAGTCAGAATTACTAGCAATGAAGAACACAGTTAATGAAATAAAAAACTCTGTAGAAAATCTCACCAGTAGTAATGGATGAGGGAGAGGACAGAATATCTAAGCTAGAAGACCAGGTGGCAGATCTAATACAGTCCAACAAAGAGAAAGACAAACTTAGAGACAAGAATGAGTGGGAATTTCAAGACATTTGGGACACTATGAAAAGATCCAATATAAGAATTCAGGGCATAGCAGAAGGAGAAGGAGAAGAACTCCAATCCAAAGGCATAGTAGGCATCTTCAACAAAATCATAGAAGAAAACTTCCCCCAAATTGGGAAAGAGGTGCCAATACAGATACAGGAAGCCTTTAGAACCCCAGCCAGACAAAACCTAGAAAGAACCTCACCTTGCCATATTATAATCAAGCTACCAAATATACAAACCAAAGAAAAAATATTGAAAGCAGTTAGAGAGAAAAATCAAGTTACCTACAGAGGCAAGTCCATCAGGATTATAGCAGATTATTCAACACAAACTTTAAAAGCCAGAAGGGCTTGGAGTGATGTATTCCAAGTTCTGAAAGATAACAACTGTCAACCAAGGTTACTTTATCCTGCAAAGCTATCCATTCAAATAGACAGAGAAATAAGGATATTCCATGACAAAAGCAGGTTAAAGGAGTACTTGAAGACAAAACCAGCTCGACAGAAAATACTTGAAAGAATCTTCCATGCTGAAGAGAAGGAAAAGCACACATATAAGGAACCTGGAAAAAACAAGCAATACACAAATACTAGTTAACACAGGAGACCAAAGGTAGAACCGGAACCACAAAAAAAAAAAAAAAAAAGGCAAACATAAATACA
This sequence comes from Jaculus jaculus, assembly GCF_020740685.1. Classification (NCBI taxonomy): domain Eukaryota; kingdom Metazoa; phylum Chordata; class Mammalia; order Rodentia; family Dipodidae; genus Jaculus; species Jaculus jaculus. The sequence goes on along the minus strand of NC_059102.1, from coordinate 133,286,653 downwards.
CACCTTTCAATAATATCTCTTAATATCAACGGCCTCAATGCCCCAACGAAAAGACATAGATTCGCAGACTGGGTTAAAAAGCAGGATCCTACAATTTGTTGTCTCCAAGAAACTCACCTTTTGACAAAGGATAGACATTGTCTTAGGGTGAAAGGTTGGAAAACGGTGTTTTAAGCAAATGGGCCTAGAAAACAAGCAGGGGTTGCTATCCTAATATCTGACAAGGTAGACTTCAGTCCAATGTTAGTCAAGAAATATAAGGAAGGTCACTTTATATTGATTAAGGGCACACTCCAACAGGAGGACATTACAATCCTAAACATAGATGCACCTAACATGGGAGCTCCCAAATTCGTCAAACAAACACTATTAGAACTAAGGTCACAGATAACACCAAACACAGTGGTCGTGGGTGACTTTAACACCCCACTCTCATCAATTGACAGGTCATCCAGGGAAAGAATAAACAGAGAGGCATCTGGACTAAATGAGATCATAGAAGGAATGGACCTAACAGACAGATACAGGACATTTCATCCAAATGCTGCGGAATATACATTCTTTCCAGCAGCACATGGAACATTCTCTAAAATAGACCATATATTCGGACACAAAGCAAGTCTTAACAAATTCAGACAAAGTGAAATAATTCCTTGCATTCAATCTTACCACAATGGAATCAAACTACAAATCAGTAGCAAGAAAGGCTATAGAACATACACAAAATCATGGAAACTAAACAATACACTACTAAATGATGAATGGATCAATGAAGAAATCAAGAAGGAAATCAAAAAAATTTATAGAGTGAAACGATAATGAGAACACAACATACCAAAATCTCTGGGACACAATGAAGGCAGTTCTAAGAGGTAAATTTATAGCCTTGAGTGCCTATATTAAGAAATTAGAAAGGTCGCAAGTACCTTATGCTTCACCTTAAAGCCTTGGAAAAAGAACAAGGCAAACCAAGAATCAGTAGATGGGAAGAAATAATAAAGATTAGGGCAGAAATTAATGATATAGAAACCAAAATACCAATCCAAAGAATTAATGAAACAAAGAGTTGGTTCTTTGAAAGGATAAACAAGATTGATAAACCCTTAGCAAATCTGACCAAAAGAAAGAGAGAAGAGACACAAATTAATAAAATCAGAGATGAACAAGGTAACATCACAACAGATTCCAGAGAAATTCAAAAAATCATAGGGACATACTATAAAAGCATATACTCCACGAAGCATGAAAATCTGAAGGAAATGGATGAGTTCCTTGATTTATATGATCTACCTAAATTAAATCAAGTGAGATTAATCACTTAAATACACCTATAACAAACATGGAGATCCAAACAATTATCAATAATCTCCCATCTAAAAAAAGCCCATGGCCAGATGGATTCACTGCTGAATTTTACCAGACCTTCTAGGAAGAGCTAACACCATTGCTTCTTAAGCTTTTACAGGAAATAGAAAAAGAAGGAATTCTACCAAACTCCTTCTATGAAGCCAGCATCACCATGATACCAAAACCAGGCAAAGATAGAATAAAAAAAGAAAATTACAGACCAATCTCCCTCATAAACATAGATGCAAAAATTCTCTACAAAATATTGGCAAACAGAATTCAAGAATATATCAAAAAGATCATTCACCCTGACCAATTAGGCTTTATCCCAGAGGTGCAGGGATGGTTCAATATATGCAAATCTATAAATGTAATACATTATATAAATGGGTTGAAGGACAAAAATCACATGATAATCTCATTGGATGCAGAAAAAGCATTTGACAAAACCCAACATCGCTTCATGATAAAAATCCTACAGAGACTAGGAACAGAAGGATCATATCTCAATATAACAAAAGCTATTTATGACAATCCTACAGCCAACATATTACTAAATGGGGAAAAACTGGAAGCTTTTCCACTAAAATCAGGAACAAGACAAGGGTGTCCACTGTCCCCATTTTTACTTAATATAGTTTTGGAAGTCTTAGCCGTAGCAATAAGGCAAGAGACACACATAAAAGGGATACAAATTGGAAAGGAAGAGATCAAGTTATCATTATTTGCAGATGAAATGATTCTATACATAAAGGACCCTAAAGATGTACTTACAAACCGTTAGAGCTGATAAAAACCTACAGCCATGTAGCAGGATACAAAATAAATACAAAGAAATCAGTAGTCTTCATACATGCTAATAACAAACACACAGAGGATGAAATCAGAGAATCACTCCCTTTCACAATTCCATCAAAAAAAAGTACCTTATAATAAATCTAGCTAAGGAAGTAAAGATTCTCTACAATGAGAACTTTAAAACACTCAAGTGATAAATTGCAGAAAACGCTAGAAAGGGGAAAAACACCCCCCCCCCTTTTTTTTCCTGGAATGGAAGAATCAATATTGAGAAAATGGCAATCTTACCAAAAGCAATCTACACATTTAATGCAATCCCTATCAAAATTCCAAAGGCATTCTTCATGGAAATAGAAAAAACAATCCCAAAATTCATTTGGAATCACAAAAAACCTCGAATATCTAAAATTATACTGAGCAATAAAAATAAGGCTGGTAGTATCACCATACCTGATTTTAACCTATTCTACAGAGCCATAGTAACAAAAACAGAGAGGTACTTGCACAAAAACAGACATGTAGATCAGTAGAACAGAATAGAGGACCCAGATGTAAGCCCAAGTAGCTATAGCCACCTAATATTCGATAACAATGCCAAAAATACTCATTGGAGAAAAGACAGCCTCTTCAGAAAATGGTGTTGGAAAAATTGGAAATATATCTGTAGAAGGATGAAAATAGATTTTTCTCTCTCTCCATGCACAAGAATTAAGTCCAAATGGATTAAAGACCTTAACATCAGACATGAAACTCTGAAACTGCTAGAGGAAAAAGTAGGGGAAACCCTTCAACATATTGGTCTTGGCAAAGACTTTCTGAATACAACCCCAATTGCTCAGGCAATAAAACCACAGATTAATCACTGGGACCTCATGAAATTACAAAGATTTTGCACTGCAAAGGTCACAGTGAAAAAAGCAAAGAGGCAACCTACAGAATGGGAAAAAATCTTTGCCAGTTATGTATCTGATAGAGGATTAATATCTAGGATATACAAAGAACTCAAAAAGTTAAATAATAAGGAAGCAAATAAGCCAATGAAAAAATGGGCTATGGAGCTAAATAGAGAATTCTCAAAGGAAGAAATATGAATGGCATATAAGCATCTAAAAAAATGTTCTACGCCACTAGTCATCAGGGAAATGCAGATTACATTGAGATTCCATCTCATTCCTGTCAGATTGGCCACCATCATGAAAACAAATGATCATAAATGCTGGTAGGGATGTGGAAAAAGAGGAACCCTTCTACACTGCTGGTGGGAGTGCAATCCAAAAGAAAGAGGGAGAAGACCCTAATCAACAAGATTAGAGATTAGGGCTGCAGAGATGACTCAGTGGTGAAGGATTAAGGCACTTGCCTGTAATGCCTAACACCCCAGTTTGATTCCCTAGTATCCTCATAAATCCAGATGCACAAAGTGGCTCATGCATCTAGAGTTCATTTGCAGTACCTAGAGACCCTACTGCACCCATTCGATCTCTCTCTTTGCTTATAAATAAATTTTAAAAAATTTAAAAATTAGAGATGAAAGAGATGTTTCAACAGATACCAACAAAACTTGGTAATCATACTGACATATTTCAAAACCTAAATGCCACCAAATTGGAAAATCTGGAAAATATGGATGAATTTCTTGACTCATATGGACTAACAAAGCTAAACACAGAAGAGATAAATCACTTGAATAGAGTTGTAACATCTAACAGCTTGAAGGAATAATTAAAAGCCTCCTAAAAAAAAAAAAAAATCCAGGCCCAGATGGAATCAAGGCTGATTCTACCAAACCTTTTAGATGAACTGGAACCCACTGCTTCTTAAGTTACTCATAAAATTGAAGAGGAGGGAATGCTCCCTGACTCCTTCTATGAAGTCAACATAAGATTAATACACAAAGTAGACAGAGACACAGTAAGAAAATAAAACATTAGGACAATATTCCTGATAAACATAGATAGAAAAATTCTTAATAAAATTTCTTGTAAATCAAATACAAGAACACATCAAAAATATCATCCATTTCATTCAAACAGGTTTCATCCCTGATATTCAGGGACGGTCCAACATACAGGAATGGATACATCATATAGTCTTAAGGACAGAAATCACAGAATCATCCCAATAGATGTAGAAAGGACTTCAACAAAATATGACATTAAAAAAAATCTTTTAGCCAAGCATGGTGGTGCATACCTTTAATCCCAGCATTTGGGAGGCAGAGGGAGGAGGGTCACCATGAGTTCGAGGCCACCCCGAGACTACAGTGAATTCCAGGTCAGCCTGGGCTAGAGTGAGATCCAACCTCAAAGAAACAAAAATATTTTTTTAATTTTCATTATTTACTTATTTATTAGAGAGAGAGAGAGAGAGAGAGAGAGAGTGAGAAAGGCATTCCAGGGCCTCTAGCCCCTGCAGATTAACTCCAAATGCATGCACCACCATGTGCATCTGATTTATGTGGGCTCTGGGAATCAAACCTAGGTTCTTAGGCTTTGCAGGCAAGCACCTTAACCTCTAAGCCATTTCTCCAGCCTGATATTCCTTCTTGATAAAAAAAAAAAAACAACTGGAGAGATTATGGGTGAAATGATTATATCTCAACATAATAAAGGTTATATATACACAACAAACCTAAAGCCCACATCATACTAAATGAGGAAAAACTTGAAGCATTCACAATAAGGTCTGAACAAGACAGGGGTGTCCATTCTCTCCTCTACTATTTAACATAATACTTAATGTATTAGCTCCAGCAGTAAGAGAAAGAAATAATAGGGATACAAATTGGAAAGGAACAAGTCAAATCAGCCTTATCTGCATAATATAATTCTGTACTTAAAAGACCTGAAAGACTTCACCACCAAACTACTGGAGTCAATAAATTCTTTCAGCAAAGTGGCAGGATATAAGATTAACACACAAAAATCAGGAGCTTTCAAATATACCAATGACAAACAAGTTGAGAAAGAAATTAGGGTAACAGTCTCATTGGGAGTAACCACAAAAAATTAAACGTCTTGGAATATCCCTACTCAAGATAGTGTTAGACCTCTACAAGGAAAACATTAAAGCAATGAAAAAAACTGAGGAAGTTACTAGATATAAAAATCTCTCATGCTCAAGGATTGAAAGAATAATTGTGAAAATGGCCATCCTACCAAAATCAATATACAGATTCAATGCAATTCCAATCAAAATGTCAGCACCATTCTTCATAGAAATATAAAAATAGTCTAAAAATTAATATAGAATCACACAAGTCTTAAGATAGCCAAAAATGTCCTCAGCAAAAATAATGCTACTGATGGTATCTCCATACCTGACTTCAAAATATGCCACCAAACTATCATAATAAAAACAACATGGTACTGGTACAAAAATAAAAATGTAGATCAATGGAATAGAATAGAAGATTCAGGTATAAGTTCTAGTAACTACAGTCACCTGATCTTTGACAAAGAGGCCAAAAATGCACATGGGAGAAGAGAGCATTTTCAGCAAATGGTGCTGAACACAATGGATAAATCACATGTTGAAGAATGAATCTAGACCTCTTTCTCTTACTCTGTTCAAAAATCAGCTCCAGAGGGATGAAGAGATTGCTCAGCGATTAAAGGTGCTTTCTTGCAAAGCCTGATGTTGGGTACGTTCTTCAGTACCCATGTAAAGCCAGATGCACAAAGTGGTGCAAGTGTCTGGAGTTCTTTGCAGTGGCAAGTATCCCTGGTGCACCCATTCTCTCTGTACTTCTTTCTCTCACTCAAATAAATAAAAACAAAAATAAAAATAAAAATAAAAAATAAACAGCTCTAGAGCTGGAGAGATGGCTCACTGATTAAAGGTGCTTGCTTGCAAAGCCAGATGGCCTGAATTCAATTCCCTAGTATTCATGTAAACCAGATGCACAAAATAGAACATACGTCTAGAGTTCATTTGCAGTGGCAGAAGGCCCTGGCATGCCCATACATACTCTGTCTGTCTCTTTCTCTTTGTCTCTCAAATAAAGTTGTTTTTTTTTTTTTTTTTTTTTTCTAGGTAGGGTCTCACTCTAGCCCATGCTGACTTGGAATTCACTCTGTAGTCTCAGGGTGGCCTCAAACTCATGGCAATCCTCCTACCTCTGCCTCCCAAGTGCTGGGATTAAAGGTGTGTGCTACCATGCCTGGCACTAAAAAAATTTTTTTGATCAACTCCAAATGGATCAGGGACCTCACAACCTGAAATTCTAAATTGACTAGAAGAAAAAGTAGGGGGAACACTCCAAGAGATAGGTGTAGGGGAAGACTTTCTGAATAAGACTCTAGCAGCCCAGGAAATTAGACAAATAACCAGTGGGGTTTCATGAAACTATAAAGCTGTTATATACCTAAGCAAACCATCAATAGAGTCAGTAGACAAGTTATAGAATGGGAGAATATATTCACCAGCTATATTTGACAGAGAGGTTTAATATCTAGAATATGCAAATAACTCAAAAAAACTAAGCAATTAAAAATCTCAATCAATACAGTCAAAAAGTGGAGCAGGGAACTAAACAGAATTATGAAAGGAAAAAATACAAATGACCAATAAAAACCTAAAATGATGGTCAATATCTTTACCCAGAAGAGAAATGTAAATTAAAACCACTTTGGGATTCTGTCTCACCTGAGTCAGAATGGCTATCACCAAAAGATAAAGTGACATCAAATGCTTGCCAGCGAGTGAAAAAAATAAAACTCATTTGCGGTTGGTGGGAGTGGAAAGTATACAGCTACTGTGGAAATCGGTATGGAAGTTTCTCAGAAATCTAAAATTATGCCTGCCATTTGACACAGATCTACCACTCCTGGGCATATATCATGAAGAGTCTACACTTTACTATGGAGATGCTTGTTCAGCCATGTTTATTGCTTCTCTATTCACAAAGGCTAGGAAATAAAATGAGCCCAGATGCCCATCAACTGATGAGTGAATAATGAAGATTTGGCACATATACACAACAAAGTTTTATTCTGTAGTAGGCAAAAATGAAATTATAAAATTTGCAAGAAAATGGGTAGGCCTGAGGAGAAAAAAAATGTAGTAATTTTGGTTACCCAGACTCAGGAAGACAACATATCATGTTCTCCTTCATGTGCAGATCTGAACACAGAATAGTTTGATTTGTTTATAGGTTGTAGTAAGCATCAGTAGTACTGGTTAGGAAGCTAGAATGATGCTCATAGACAGAAAAAATGGGGAGAGATTAAAGGAGGGGAGGCAAATGGAGGGACATAACACAGGGAGTGGAAGGTTTCAAGGGGAGACAGGGAGGAGCAAGAGAGAAAGGGGAGGGATATGCACAACACTAAAGATAGCATTAATCAGGTTTTTTTTTTAGTTCATTAAAAGATATAACAGAGAGAGAGAGAGAGAGAGAGAGAGCACAAGAGCAGAAGTACCCTGTTGGAGTAAAGAAAACTCTACCCTATAACCATAGGCTGTTAAGTCCCAATGACACTACAGGGTCACCCACAGTGATCTGTTTGTCAGAGAGGCCCATGGGGCCCCCAAAACAATGCAGGCCATTACCAAAACACTCACTAACCTACCAAAAGTAGATCATAAGACCCTATTGCTGAAGGCACCACAAGCTGCAGTCACAGAACATTGAAAGACCAACTTTGAATTGAGATGGAAGCCATCTTCCTGCTGACTCGCTGTCACAGTGCTGGAAAGCACTACGTGCACTGCAGGGGAACAAAACTCACCAAAAGTCACCAACAGTGTGAACAAGCCATGCATCCTGCAAGCGACAAGATCAACCAGCCAGGCAAGACAAACCCACTAGTGCAATAGTGGCACATCAGTTAAGGGGGTAATCAACTGTTCTCTGATTGGCTATGAGGCCCACCCAGTGGAAGGGAATTCATGTCTGGTATTGAGAAGGTCATAGACTCTACAGGGAAGTTTCCATTGTTGTTTGGACTAAATGAATTGGTTATGCTCATGAAAAAGTCTTGGTTTTTAGAACATGCAAATACTGGGGAGACCATCACAGTGAAAAGAAAGCAAAATGCCTAGCACAAGATGGGTCATCTCTATCATATCTGCCAGGGTCCAGGAAACATTACAGAGGAAGTGGTAGATTAAATATGAGTGCTCCTCTCATGGCTAAGCAGAGAATATTCTTCAGGGAGATGGCAGTAGACACTGAAGAGTGTCAAGAATCATCAAAGCAGAAAAGAAGGGGCTGCCAAGAACTACACACTGAAGGAGACTTCAAACACAACCTCCAAGGCCCAGGAAACATTGTGGAAGATGAGGCAGAAAGAATGTAAGAACCCCAGGGTACCAAGATGCATTCTGAGGCACTGTCCTTGCCAGAGGAGCGGACTGATGCATTCGTGACCCCACAATGAGGAGGGCCCTCACTGTAATTGGGCAGGGGAGAGGAGAAACAAGATGGAAACATAATGAAATTGCAGTATGCTCTTTTTTTTTTTTTTTTTTTTTTTGAGAGTGTGAGCAGGCAAGAGAGACACACAGAGAATTGGTGCTCCAGGGCCTCAGCCACTACAATCGAACTCCAGACACATGTGCCACCTAGTTGGCATGTGCAACCTTGTGCTCGCCTTACCTTTGTGTGACTGGCTTACATGGGATCTGTAGAGCAGAACATGGGTCCTTAGGCTTCGCAGGCAAATGCCTTAATCACTAAGCCATCTCTCTTGCCCACTATGCTCATACTTTAAAGTTACAAATAAAAATTATTATTTAAAAATTTCAAAATAAAGAGAACACAGGAAAAAATAAAGGTAAAAGCCAAAACTATCATATATATATACCATCCTCACCACAGAAGGAAATATATTTCTATATATTACCTAGGAAAGGGAAAATTGGGGTCTCAAAGATTTATTGTCACTCTCACAATCATTGCAGCATTATCCCACAATAGCCATGATACAGAACCAAACTCAATGTGCATTGGTGGATGAATGGATATAGAAAATACAATGAACAGGGCTGGAGGGATGGCTTAGCAGTTAAAGTGTTTGTCTGCAAAGCCAAAGGATCCAGGTTTGATTCCTCAGGACCCACATAAGCCAGATGCACAAGGGGGCGCATGCATCTGGAGTTCGTTGCAGTGGCTGGAGCCCTGGCATGCTCATTCTCTCTTCCTCTCTCCCTCTTTCTCTCTGTCAAATAAATAAATAAAAATAAAATATTTATTAAAAAAGAAAGAAAATACAATGTATATACACAAGTGAAAACTATGCTGCCTTAACCATCAAGGAAATCCTGTCATTTGTGACAACATGGATGAACTTGGAGGGCATTATGCTAAGTGAAATAAGCCAGTTACCGAAACACAAATGCGGCTTATATTTGGAGTCTAAAAAGTGAAATTCCCAGTAGCAGTAACCAGGGGTTAAGAGTAGGAGTGCTTCCCAGCACTCGGGAGGCAGAGGTAGGAGGATTGCCATGAGTTCAAGGCCACCCTGAGATGACAGAGTTAATTCCAGGTCAGCCTGGACCAGAGTGAGACCCTACCTCGAAAAACCAAAAACAAAACAAAAAAAAAAAAAGAGTAGGAGTGCTGGACTTCTGGTTAAGATGGTGGCATAGGAACCATGCCAAAGCAGCCTAGGGGGAAAAAGTGGGAAAAAAAAAAAAAGCCAGCAAGATACACTTCTCTACTAAAAAGTAAAGATGTATAAAAACTTATCAACCACAGCAGGGAAGTAGGAGAGATCCAGAATGTCTACAGACCACAGAAGCAGGCAGAAGCAGCTCCAGCAGCAGCAACACCAAGTCTGCATGGCTTAGCCACCAGGTTCTGCCTGAGCTACAGAAAAAGCCCGGTGAGGGGATTTTCCACTCTCACCAGCCTCCTCACAAACTCAAGAAGCATGAAGGGGAGGACATTAGGGACCAGCAGAGCGGCTCATGAGGAAGAGGATCACCAGCAGGAGAACTTCAGCGACCATCCAAGGCTCCCCTCCCGCACCATCAGCGCAAGTGCCAGCAAGCACCAGAGAACTGGGGAAGGGAGCTCACCTACACAGCACCTGGCACAGGCTATCAGAACAGTGACCCACAGACCCAGCCAGCCTACCTGAGCCCATAGCACAGCAAAGAGGAACCCAAGCAGGTATACAGAATAACTGAGACCAAAGCCATCCCAAAAGGTAAGTGGAGCCAGGCATGGTGGCGCACATCTTTAATCCCAGCACTCAGGAGGCAGAGGTAGGAGGATTGCCATGAGTCCGAGGTCACCCTGAGACTACAGAGTGATTTCCAGGTCAGCCCGAGCTAAAGTGAGACCCTATCTTGAAAAAAAAAAAAAAAGTTAACTGGGATTACACCAGGTCAGTCACCAGGTCAGTACCCACCAAAAATGCCTGGTATACAGGCTTGCATTGGAAGTGCTAATTGTTCCTTCCATGTCAGGGTAAATTATGCATTAAATCTGATAGATAGTCAGATTTCACATTCTTTTTTTTGTTTTTGTTTTTGTATTTTGTTGTTGTTTTTCAAGGTAGGGTCTCTCTCTAGCTGAGGCTGACCTGGAATTCACTATGTAGTCTCAAACTGTCCTCAAACTCATGGTAATCCTCCTATCTCTGACTCCTGAGTTCTGGGATTAAAGGCATGCATCACCATGCCCAGCTTCAACCATTCTTAAATTAGCTGTATTTTGACCTTGTCAAAATACTTGAAAGGATCATCCATGCTAAAGAGAAAGAAAAGCACACATATAAAGAACCTGGAAAAAACAAACCATGCTCAAATACTAGTTAATACAAGAAAGCAAAGGGAAAATGGGAAGAACTACAAAACAAGAAAAATGACAAAAATAAATATACAACTTCCAATAATAAGTCTTAATATCAATGGTCTCAATACCCCAAAAGACACAGATTTGCAGACTGGGTTAAAAAGCAGGATCCTTCAATTTGTTGCTTCTAAGAAATTCACCTTTCTACAGAGGATGGACACTATCTTAGGGTGAAAGGTTGGAAAATGGTGTTTCAAGCAAATGGGCCTAGAAAACAAGCAGGGATCGCTATCCTAATATCTGACAGGGTAGACTTCAGACCAACACTAGTTAGGAAAGATAAGGAAGGTCACATTGTATTGATTAAAGGAACACTCTAACAGCAGGACATTACAATCCTAAACATACATGCACCTAACACAGAGACTCTCAATTTCATCAAACAAGTGCTATTAGAACTAAGGTGACAGGTAACACAAAACACAGTTGTAGTGGGTGACTTTAACAGCTCACTGTCATCAATTGACAGGTTATCCTAGCAAAAAATAAACAGAGATGCATCTGGATTAAATAAGGCCATAGAACAAATAGACCTAACAGATATCTATAGGACATTTCAAATGCTGCAGAATACACATTTATTTTCAACAGCACATGGAACATTCTCTAAAATAGACCATATATTAGGACCCAAAGCAAGTCTTTAAAAATATAGAAAAATTGAAATAATTATTTGCATTCTATCTGATCAGAATGGGATCAAACTACAAATCAATAGCAAGAAAAACTAGAGCATACACAAAATCATGGAAACTAAACAATATACTACTAAATAATGAATGGGTCAATGAAGAAATCAAGAAGGAAATCAAAAAATTCATAGAGTCAAATGATAATGAGAATACAATATACTAAGACCTTTGGGACACAACAAAGGCAGTCCTAAGGAGTAAAATTTATAGCTTTAAGTGTCTATATTTAGAGATTAGAAACATCACAAGTAAACAACTAAATGTTTTACCTTAAGGCCTTGGAAAAAGAAGAACATGGCAAACCAAAAATCAGTAGACAGGAAGAAATAATAAAGACTAGGGCAGAAATTAATGAAATAGAACCCCCTCCAAAATCCAAAGAATCAATGAAACAGAGTTGGTTCTTTGAAAGGATAAACAAGGTTGATAAATCCTTAGCAAATCACACCAAAAGAAAGAGAGAAGAGACACAACTTAATAAAATTAGAGATGAAAAAAGCACTGTCACAACAAATACCAGAGTAATTAAAAAAATACTGGGGACATACTATAAGAGCATATGCTCCACTAAGTTTGAAAATCTGAAATAAATGGATGATTTCCTTAATTTATTTGCCCTATGAAAAAATCAAGATGAGATTAATCACTTAATTAGACCTACAACAAGTATGGAGATCCAAGCAGTTATAAAAAAATCTCCCAACTAAAAAAAGTACAGGCCCAGATGGATTCACTGGTTAATTTTACCAGACTTTCATGGAAGAACTAACACCAATGCTTCTCAAGCTTTTCCATAAAATAGAAAAGAAAGGAATCCTACCAAACTCATTCTTCAAAGCCATCACCCTGTTACCAAACCCAAAGACAAAGACAGAACAAGAAAAGAAAATTACAGACCTATCTTCCTCATGAACATAGATGCAAAAATTCTCAACAAAATATTGCAAACAAAATACAAGAATATAACAGAAAGATCATTTACCCTGACCAAGTAGGGTTTATCCCAGAGATGCAGGGATGGTTCAACATATGCAAACCAATAAATGTAATACATTATATAAATGGACTGAAGGACAAAAGTCACATGATCATCTTATTAGATGCAGAAAAAACATTTGACAAAATCCAATATCATTTCATGATAAAAGTCCTACAGAAACTGGGAATAGAAGGAATATATCTCAAATTAATAAAGGCTATTTATGACAAACCTACAGCCAGCATAATACTAGATAGAGAAAAACTTGAAGCTTTTCCACTAAAATCAATAACAATACAAGGGTGTCCACTGTCCCCACTTTTATTTAATATAGTACTGGAAGTCTTAGTCATAGCAATAAGGCAAGAGGCACACATAAAATGGATACAAATTGGAAAGGAAGAGATCAAGTTAACATTATTTGCAGATTATGCGATTCTATATATCAAGACTCTACCAGCAAACTCTTAGAGCTGATAAACACTTACAGCCATGTAGCAGGATACAAAATAAACACACAGAAATCAGTAGCCTTTCTAAATGCTAACAACAAACACAGAGGATGAAATCAGAGAATCACTTCCATTCACAATTGCATCAAAAATAAATAAAGTACCTTGGAATAAACCTAACTAAGGAAGTGAAGGATTTCTACAGTGAAAACTTTAAAACACTCATGTGATAAAATAAAAACTAAAAAAATTAAAAATTTAAAAATTTAAAAAAACACTCATGTGAGAAATTGCAGAAGACACTAGAAATGGAAAGACATTCCTTGTTCTTGAACTGGAAGAATGAATATTGTGAAAAAGGCAGTCTTACCAAAAGCAATCTACACATTTAATTCAATTCCCATCAAAATTCCAATGACATTATTCAACAGAAATAGAAAACACAATCCAAAATTCATTTGGCAGCACAAATACCTCAAATATCTAAAACCATTTGAGCAACAAAATAAGGCTGGTGGCATCACCATACCTGATTTTAACCTATACTACAGAGCCATAGTAACAACAACAACAACAAAAAGCATGGCACTGGCACAAAAGCAGACATGTAGATAATGGAACAGAATAGAGGACCCAGATGTAAGTCGGGCTGGCTACAGCCACCTGATCTTTGATAAAAATGCCAAAAATACTCATTGGAAAAAAGACAGCCTCTTCAGCAAATGGTGCTGGGAAAACTGGATGTGTATCTGTAGAAGGATGAAAATAGATCCTTGTCTCTCTCCATGCACAAGAATTAAGTCCAGATTGATCAAAGACCTGAAACTCTGAAATGCTAGAGGAAAAAGTAGGGCGAACCCCTCGACATTTTGGTCTTGGCAAAGACTTTCTGAATATAACTCCATTTGCTCAGGAAATAAAACCACAGATCAATGGGACCTCATGAAATTACAAAGCTTTTGTACAGCAGCCAGGCCAAATGATCCAACGGGTGCAATAGTGGCACATCTATTATGGAGGAAACCAACTGCCCTCTAATTGGACTGGAGGCTCACTCCATGGGAGGGAATACATCCATGATACTGAAAACCTACAATAGGGGTAGTCATGAGCCCTAGGGGTGTAATGTCTGCTGATGTCTGGCTAAATGTATATACTATGCTCACCAAACTGCCCAGTAAGCACTTCTCTTAATGTTTGTACATATATATTCATGCTACTTTTACTTTTGGCTAGAGAAGCTTTTCTTTTCAGATGGAGGTGATCTTGGGATGACTCAGAAGGCACCATGGCGCTCAGAAGTGACAGAGGAGTGCTCAGCACTGAAATATCTCTACCACAACTTCCAAGGCTCAGGTTCCATTGCGGAAGAGGAAGCAGAAAGAATATAAGAGTCAAAGGAAGGGTAGGACTCCTTACAACGTGCTCCTCCAGACACAAAATGGCCTGAATATCCATGACCTCACAGTGCCTGACACTACCTACACAAGATCATTGTAATAGGAGGAAAAGATCATGACATTAAAATAAAAGAGAGACTGATTGAGAGGGGCAAGGGCATGATGGAGTGTGGAGTTTCAAAGGGGAAAGTCAGGGGAGGGAGTGAATTACCATGGATTGTTGTCTACAATTATGGAAGTTGTCAATAAAAAAATTAATTAAAACAAAACAAAGAAAGATTAGGAGTGCTAGGAAGATTTGGGGCAAAGATGAAATTTCATTTTAGCTTGAAGTGTAAACATACAGATCTATTGAACGACATAGTGACTATAGATAGTAGCAATGTATTATGCAGTATTTGAAATTTTAAGTATGTGTGCATGTGGATGAGGTCCATTGAGACATTCCATGATGTATACATATATAATGTATATAGACATGCATCTCAAATTGTCAGGTTTCATATTGTCATTTGAATGAAATGTCACCCATAGGCTCATGTGTTTTAAATATTTGCTCTCCAGCTGGTAGCAATTTGGGAAAGTTGTGGAGTCCTTGGGAGGTGGAGCTTTGCTGGAGGAGGTACGTGGCTGGCAGCGAGCTCTGGGGGGATACTGCACAGCTCCAAGGCCAGTCCTGAGACTGCGTCCCTCCTGCTGTGGTGGAGAAGTGATGCTCGGGCCGGGCTGGCTGCTCAGGCCATGCTTTCCCCACCCTGCTGAAACTTCCCCTTAAACTGTGAGTGGAAGAAACCCTTTCCTTCCATAAGCTGCCTCTGGTTGGCTGTTTTGTTCTGAAATGAGAAAGTAACTGATGCATATATTATAAATATATACAATTTTAATTTCATTAAAAAATATACAAGTTGACTTGGTATGCCCTTCTAGGTCCTTCCTACCTCACTCAGAACCCCAGTAAGTCATTTTTTTCAACTCCCCAAATTTAGATTAATGCCTGTTTTCAATAAAATTATATTTCCCTTCTCCTAATATGTATCACACAATTTGAAAGTACTAAATTTCTGGCTTCTTTCCTAGATCCTAAGCCCTCTGGCCTTAGTCACTACACTTGTTTTGTTCATTGTCATGTTCCTGCTATCTACTTAATATGTGTTAAATAAATATGTAATAGAATAAAGTGACGAACACACATATATTTTGATTATAGCTGCTAGTATTTATACCAGCATTTATTTATGTGTGTGTGTCATATGTGTGGTGTGATGTGTGTGGTAATATCTGGTGTGCTTTGATACCACTCATCTGTGTGTTTTCTTGATATGGAGTCTTTCAGTGAACACAGAGCTGCTGTTTTTGGTCAGAGCAGCTGACCAGTAAGTCCTAGCGATAAGCATGCCTCGCTACCCTGTCTGCTTATGTGGCTGCTGTGGAATCAAACTCAGGGCAAATCAGATGCTCTCGGGCCCTCATGCTTGTGCAACAAGTGCTTTTACGTGCCTCATACTTAAATAGGACTTAATGTCACTAGCACATGTGTGAGGGGTGCATGTGCCATGTATATGTGCATGATCACATGCATGTGGATGCAAGTGTGTGTGCGAACGCACATGAATGTAGAGGCCAGAGGTCAACATCAGATGTCTTCTAAATTGATCTCCATCATATTTACTCCAACAGAGTGTTTCAAGGAATCCAAAGCTCACCAATTTTGCTATTTCTGGCTAGCCAGCTTGCCTGTCTCTGCCTCCTCTCCAGGGCTAGGATTATAGACATGCATGCACCACCATACCCAGCATTTATGTGGAGTCGTGGGATCTGCACTCAGGCCCACGCATGCACAGCAAGTGCTTTACCTACTGAGCTATTTCCCTGGCCCTTTACTCTCTCCTAAGTTGGCCCCAATTTCTCTTACTAACAGGACATAGTGTCCCACATTTCATGACAACACTATGCAACCTTGACCAGTAAAAAGACCCTGAACTTGACTTGGCATGGTAGTGTATGCCTTTAATCCCAGTACTCGGGAGGCAAGAAGTAGGATGATCACTGAGACTTCAAGGCCAGCCTGGGACTAAAGAGTGAGTTCTAAGTCAGCCTGAGCTAGAGTGAGACCCTACCTCGAAAAAAACAATCAAAAAATATGCTGAACTTTAGGTATAGCTTCCAAATTAAAAGCAGGCAAACAAATTAGTATTTTTTAATTTAATTTAATTTATTTATTCTGAGATCTCTGCAGCTTACCTGGGGACGTCAAATGCCTATGACACCAGATGTCCAAGATACCACTTACCTGAG
Source organism: Jaculus jaculus (assembly GCF_020740685.1). Classification (NCBI taxonomy): domain Eukaryota; kingdom Metazoa; phylum Chordata; class Mammalia; order Rodentia; family Dipodidae; genus Jaculus; species Jaculus jaculus. The sequence goes on along the minus strand of NC_059102.1, from coordinate 133,269,884 downwards.
TGCCAGTGAGCTGTCTGAAGAATTCTCTATTAAGAGGATTTGAAAAACCTTTTACCTTCTTTTCTATTCACAAGAGGAGTTTCTTGCTGGATTGAATATGTTTTTCCACTCCTCTTTATTGTCCCACAATTGGATCAGAATGAAATGTAAATGTTTTAATAATTTATTGCAAATTTGCACAATTGATTTCCTTACCTGTAATTTTATTGGCTGATAGTGGGAATTTTCCTTGAAAGACCCATTTTCCAGTTGACAATTCTCAATCAGCCACATTAGAGAATTACAAATTGAATTTTGGTTCTGTGGTACATATTTATTCAATTGTCCAAGTACTCTTAAAGTAAAAGCCGTTAGCCTTCAAGATAAAATCAAGTAGATATTTAGAACACAGGCTCACACCTGCCTCTCTATTTACAGGGTGTTTCATTTCATATTAGTTTATTCTGTTAAAAGAAAATAAAAGATTGAAATATGCAATTCCATGTAAGTCATCACTTTACAAGTGACAAGGGAAGATATCTGGAAAACCTCCATTCAACAAGTGTGAACAGCACACCTGTGATTATTGCATTATTAGACAGCACACAAGTTAAAAGTTGATCTTTTTTTTTGAGGAAGGGTTTCACTCTAGCCTAAGCTGACCTGGAATTTACTGTGTACTCTCAGGGTGGCCTTGAACCCAGTGTTCCTCCTACTTCTGTCTCCCAAGTGTCTGGATAAGATGCATGTGCCACCATGGGTGGCTAAAAAAATGATTTTTGAGGGGTTGAAAAGATGGCTCAGCAGTTAAGACACTTGCTTACAAAGCCTAATGATCAGAGTTTGATTCCCCAGGACCCATATAAAGACAGATGCACAAAGTAGTACATGCATCTGGAGTTCATTGGCAGCAGCTGGAGGCCCTGGCATGCCTATTCTCTCTGTCTCCTCTCTATACCTCTCTGCTTGCAGATAAATTAATACAGTATCTTTACAAACTTGATTCTTGAGGACAAATGATTACAGGGTAATGTTAAAGGTAACAGAGGTGAAGCAAATAGTTTTGAGTCAAGGCACTGATCCATGAACACAAGACATGGAAGAGTAACATCACAGAATTCTACATTGTAACATGTGTACAGGATTCGGCCTCTAAATCCCTCTCCGAACCTTTTCCCAACTTCCCAGCGAGTGTTTATCTCACTTCCTCCTGAGCTCTTGCACTGACTCAGAACTTGGCACATGGCAAGGAAGCTCTAATGATCAGCACCACTCAGGCAAAAAGCAGCTCCATTTCCGCTACCGTCCATCATTCATCAATTCCTAACACCCAACAGCTCCACTCCAGCTCCACAGACCTCTTCAGTGCCCCTCCCACTTAACTTCACATTTTATTTTACTTTTGTTTTAACTTGTTTTAAAAATGCATCTACAGTGTTCTTTTTTTTTTTTTTTCAAGAAGTAAATCATGGGCTGGGTGTGGTAGCACATGCCTTTAATCCCAGCACTTGGGAAGCAGAGGTAGGAGGATCACTGTGAGTTTGAGGCCAGTCTGAGATTACATAGTGAATTCCAGGTCAGCCTGGGCTAGAAAACCCAAAAGGAAAAAAGAAGAGAGAAAGAAAGGAAGGAAGAAGGAAAGAAAGAAAGAAAGGAATCATATGACTCACAGATCCAAAAGTATAAATCCCCTCCACCATGTCTCAGGCAACTATTTTTACTATATGCTTCCAAATAGAAAATGTCAGGCCCCAAGAATACACAGAACTGCCCATATGTAGCTTATAGTCTGGGGGGGGGGGACAAATAAGCAAAGGAAGGGAATAAAGGAACAGAATGGGAAGGATATAAAATATTGGGTGGAGGTGGGTTGTAGTTTTAGATAGAATGATATAACAGGGGCCTCAATGAGAATGCAAGTTTTAGTAAAGATTTGAGCAAGTTAAGGAAGCCAGCTTTGCTAGTCTCTGGGGAGGAGCCTTACAGACTTACAATCAGTGCAAATGCCCTGGGGTGGAAGCATGCCTGGTGTGTTTGAGGGGCAGCGAGGAGACCACGGGACTCCAGGGAAGTGTAGGAGGGAAGGGCTTGGTCATATAGAGCTCCGGAAGCAACCATTTTGAATGCGGTGACCAAACACATTTTAACAGTCAACACTGTTTCTATGTTGAGTATAGCCCCAGGGGATCAAAGTGTGAAGTCAGAAGACTAAAGGAGGTTAGTACAACAACCCACACAGGAAGTTGGCTCTGACTAGAACTGTGCTGAGGTTGGTGAAAAGTAATCAAGTTCAGCGTCCATTGGCAAGTGGAGCAGAGCATAGTCGCCGGCTCAGATGTAGGTTATACAAGCAACCTAAGAGTGAAGAATGACTAGGATCTCAGCCTGGGCAAATGGAGGAGGGGCGTGCCCAGCATGCCTTTTACTCTTCAATGAATGAACCAACCACTGTATGAAAATGTGAGTTAAACCTGCCACTTACCAAGTGCTGGCACTGGCTCCCTTCCACATGCTGTAAGAATAGTCTGCGTTTCTGTAGGACATGATGCTCACCATCCCTAAGAGGAACCAGAGAAAACAACACAGCCCTTCACTTGACTCCACTTCTACTCAGAATGCCCCGGAGGGCAGTACACTTCCTGCGGTGTTGAGCAGAAAGCCTGGGCTCTGTGGCCAACACTGAACTTCTCAAAGGAAGTCTAGAAATGGCTTGAATTGGGAATCATCACATAAGAACATTCTGATCTCATCCACAGAGGAGGGAAGGCTCTGTGGAGTTTGGAAAACAGGTGTCCAGTGTTTTATCCAAGCACTTTTGGAAAGTTAAGCCAAAATGCTACAGAAGGAGTATTCACTTCCGTAGCAGCATCCATCTTATGATTTTTTGGGCTAAAATGCTTTTATAGTTAATCTTTTATATCATTCATAACAATGTAAATATTATACTAAAGTATTTTTTCTTCAGAAGTTGGGGCGATAGTTCCGTGGGTAAAGTGCTTGCTTTGCAAGCATGAGGGCCTGAGTTTGATACCCAGTCTCCATGTAAAATGCCAGGCATAGTGGCACGTGCCTGTAATCCCAGTGCTGGGAAGGCAGAGCTCACTGGCCAGCTAGTCTAGCCTAATTGGTGAGCTCTGGGCCAAAGGATGTTGATGGCATACCTGAGGAATAACGCCTGAAGTTCTCCCCTGGGCTCCACCTACATGTAAATGCACACACATCTTACACACGTATGAACATACATGCATGCATGTACATGCACCGCACATGTCAAGATTTGCTTAAATCATTAGACTGTTCTATAAAATAAATTTTACCTTCTTTTATTTTTTTCTTCAGATTCTGTTTTTCAATTAATGAATTCGGATGAAAAATATTCCAATGGTTTCCTGCTTCCAGATAGTGAAAGACATAGAATACTGGGACAATGCTCATCAGCTCTGCCTCAGCACTTCCCTTGGGCAGGTGGGTGAGGATATCGATGCCTTCCTTACTCAGAACTGTAGACAGGATTTCTCCCATGAGCAGTCCTAAAATAAGAACCAGGGAATTCTGACATGTTGGTGATACATTATTGCATTGTAAAGGTGGAGATCAGGAGACCTCCATTAAAAATATCACTTCTGCAACTGTCCTGGAGGGGAGGGAACTCCAGCTATGGCTTGACAGTGTGTTTTTACACTGCCTGTATATTGAAACTTAGTCATCAAGATGGTGTTAAAAGGTGGGGCTTTTTTCAGAGGTGATTACAGGGGTTTGGCCTCTCAAAAGTAGGATTCGTGACCTTATAAAAGATGTGTTGGGGGCTGGAGAGATGGCTTAGCGGTTAAGCGCTTGCCTGTGAAGCCTAAGGACCCCGGTTCGAGGCTCGGTTCCCCAGGTCCCACGTTAGCCAGATGCACAAGGGGGCGCACGCGTCTGGAGTTCGTTTGCAGAGGCTGGAAGCCCTGGCGTGCCCATTCTCTCTCTCTCCCTCTATCTGTCTTTCTCTCTGTGTCTGTCGCTCTCAAATAAATAAATAAATAAATAAATAAATAAATAAATGAATAAATAAATAAAAGATGTGTTGGGCCAGGCGTGGTGGTGCACGCCTTTAATCCCAGCACTCAGGAGGCATAGGTAGGAAGATCGCCGTCAGTTTGAGGCCACCCTGAGACTCCATAGTGAATTCCAGGTCAGCCTGAGCTAGAGTGAGAACTTATCTTGAAAAAAAACAAAAAAAATACAAAATAAAAAAGATGTGTTGGGGTGCTGTTCATCCCTCTAGGCATTTTTCCCTTCTACTCTTGGCCACATGATGATACAGTGACCAGGCAGGGCCCAGCCCTCACAGGACACAGAATTGTTACCACCCTGAGCTTGCACTGCCCAGCAAAAGCCAAAAGCCTGCCCTTGAACTGCAAAAGCCAAAAGCCTGCCCTTCCTAGTCTGTCATTACAGTAGCATAAGTGGACTTTCCTCCCTCAGGAATGGGACTTCAGCAACTCAGAGCTGGGCTTTCATGGCCATTTGCAGGCCATGAGGCCTCCTGTGGGGCAGGTCTGGCCACAAAGGAGGTGGAAAGTGCTTTCAGTCTTGAAGCAGCTGCATCCCATTTTAGAGAAGTGTTTGGGCTGGTAACAGACCCAAGTTCCCATCGTGGGAACATGATTTCCAATTAAATTAGGCCAATGGAAGAAGACAGTTGGAAAAGAGACCGTGTGTTTGAAGGTGGGGAGAGTGGAAGATTGGTTTCTCAAAGGCTAATTTATGCACACAAGAGCAGAAAGGTAGCGATAGAATAATGATGAGGATACTTGATTTTGAAATACAAAGTGAAATATATAATAAAAAATGAGAGTTTTAAATTTACCTTTTACACTCAAAATCCTTTTGACATTTGTTTTGGGGACCAAATCTAGTGGTATCCTATATGGGAATTCCTTTCGTCTCCTGGCCATACCTGTAATTTAAAACATGATTAGTTTTATATGGTCTAGTTAGGGGTAAATACTATTTGAAAATTATATAATATATTTTGCCACAGAACTTTTTAAAATAAGACTTTTCTGAGAACACTATTAACACTTTAGAAAAAAATCATGAAGGATTTTAATCAAATTCTAGGCTTGCATAGTCTTTAAAATTTTTTTTAATCTTTTAAAAATTTTTTTTTTTTGAGGTAGGGTCTCACTCTAGCCCAGGCTGACCTTGAATTCACTACAGAGTCTCAGAGTGGCCTTGAACTCACAGCAATCCTCCTACCTCTGCCTCCCGACTGCTGGGATTAAAGGCGTGTGCCACCACGCCTGGCTGTGTTTTTTATTTTTTTTTATGAGAAAGAATGAGAGAGGGAGAGAGAGAGAGAATGGGTACACCAGAGCCTACAGCCACTGCAACTAAACTCCAGACACATGTGCCACCATGTGCATCTGGCTTACATGGGTTATAGGGAATCAAAACTGGGTCCCTGTGTTTTACAGGCAAGCACCTTAACTGCTAAGCCATCTCTCCAGCCCTTGCAGTCTTCTAAAACAAAACACTGGGCTGGAGTGATGGCTCAGTGTTTAAGTGCTCTTCCTGTGCAAGCATGAGAACCAGAGAGGGTCTTAAACTACCAGTGTTCAAATCTGCAGATCCAGTATCAGTAATGAGACTGGATCAAAACAAGACCTGATGGAAGAGCAGTGGAGTGGAAAAGCCAACATTCAGCTCCAGCCACTGTACGCAAGAATGGTCCTGCTGAAGTGAACGCATGGAGTTCCATATCATTCATTCATGCATACATATGCACACACAGTACATCACTCTCTCTCTCACCACCCCCTAAACACTAAATTTGGTGGTAGTTTTCTGGTCATTATAAGATATGAAATGAATAGGTTATATCAGTTTTATCCACCAGGAAAGGCAGCATGCCATTTTTCCAAAGATAGCAAGTTGTTCCCAGGACCTAAATCTCAAAAAAACTGACATGCAATTTCTCAATTTATTTGCACTGGAAAGCATGAACTGAAGTTCTATCTTCCAGTCTAACTTAAACTCTTTCTCTGCATGCAGAATACCAATGCTAGATGCTTTTCTATTATAATCACTCCTTGTTTATGTCATTAAAGTGGTGTCATTTATCACTCCACTGAGTACCAAGCATTTTACTAAGCTCATTAAATACATAACTACATTGAATCCTGAGAACAATCTGTATACTGGACGTGGTGGTTTCATTCAGGTGTACCCCATAAACTTATTTGTTCTGTATACTTAGGTCCCCAGATGGTGGTAACTTGTCAATTGAAGCTTCCTGTTGGGGGCAGGCTTATGGGTGTTATAGCCAGCTTCCCCTTGCCTGTGTTTGGCACATTTTCTTCTTGCTGTGGTCCACCTTACGTTGGCCAGGAGGTGACGTCCACCCTCTGCTCATGCTATCACTCTCCCCTGACATCATGGAGCTTCCCCTCGAGTCTGTGAGCCAAAATAAACCCTTTACTCCCACAAGCTGCTCTTGGTCAGGTGTTTTCTGACAGCAACATGAAGCTGACTGCAACACTGGGTCTATTTTTATTGCTTAGTTTTATAGGTGAGGAAAATGGACATAGAAACTGGCTTAGTCAAGGCCACAAAACTAGTACAGGTGGTGATATGATCTGAGCTAAAGAGAGTTTACTGCAGTGCCCACTGTAGAGAATCCGACTCTAGCACTTAGAATGGTCTTTGCCAAATAGAAGATTTTTTTAAAGAGATATTTCTCAATTTAATGGGTAAGCTACATGGCTTTGCCAAAGATACGGGAATGTTCCTTAAGAAACTTCTTTCATTAAGCTGGGCATGGTGGCACATGCCTTTAATTCCAGCACTCAGGAGGCAGTGGTAGGAGGATCATAGTGAGTTTGGGCCAGCCTAGACTACATAGTGAATTCCAGGTCAGCCTAGATTAGAGTGAGGCCCTATCTTGAAATACCAAATAAAAATAAAAAAGAAACTTCTTTCATTGTTTCTTAACCCTTGATGAACATTGAGAGCATATTAAAATGAAGACATTTAAGAGGTTTGGAGTGGAGATGACAGGGCATAGGGCTCAGAAAGAGCTTACTATGTATGCAATAGTAAGCAAGGCACAACCTTGTATGCCTCGGTTTCCTCATTAGTTACATGGAGGTTTTCCTCAAAGAATTTTCAAGAGAGTAAAAATAATATAGACAAAGAAACTGGCATCCAGTTCATGTTCACTGCATGGTACTTATTACATGAATATTGTGAAAATCTAGAATTGATTCTCCATGTACTCCTTTGAGAACCTGCTCTTGACTATTTCAGTTCTTTTTGGCAACTCTTCTATCAGATGAGAGAGCTATAAAGTTAAAACTATGGTAGTCAATGTTAGCACCTGCTCCAAGCATGATAAAGGAGCCACTATGACATTACCTATGAAGGTCGGCTAGACAACATTTGAAAGTCAAATGCATAAAATCAATGGGGACAATATCCAGCAATGTTTTTGAAAACTAAGGGAAGAGGAAGATTTCTTAGAGTTCCCTCAAAGTAACCATAAGATTAAATTATGATAGACTTGAATATAAATAAGTACTGTTTAAAATTCATTAAGATTTGTTGTGGCTTAGAAAAATACATCCAAGGGCTGGAGAGATGCCTTAGAGGTTAAGGTGCTTGCCTGCAATGCCTAAGGACCCAGGCTCAACTCCCCAGAAACCATGTAAAGCAGATGCACAAGGTGGCATATGCACACAAGTTCATGCATGCACGCAAGGTGGCCACCTTGTGTGCAGAGCTTCTGGAGTTTGATTGCAGTGGCTAGATGCCCTGGTGTGCCAATTCTCTTTCTCTTTCATCCATAATTTTTTTAAAAGTAATAAAAAAATAAAAAGTAAAGTACATCCAAGACAAAAATCAAGAAGAAATGAAAAGTTCAAATAGAAATAGGAAAAGGTACAAAAATATTAAATAAGCATTGACAGGTCAGTGGCTATAATGGCTAATAACAATGTAATAAGAATAACAAGAATAACATAAATTTAAGAAAATTAATGAGACCACTTTATACCCAACAAAACTGCCACATTGTAGAAAGGTGAGTGATATTAACTGTTGGAGAGGATGTAAAGAAAAGAGAATTCACATGTGTTGCTATTGGAAGTGTAAACAGTACAGGCATCTTGAAGAGAACCACGGTAGAAGTATGATGTTAAGTATTTGTATGCACTTTGACCCATCTGTCTCTTTCCTGGATTTTTAATCCAAATAAATTTTGTTTATGGTACAGGGAATCTGTGGCTAGAAAATTAACAAAACCATAGGTAGGGCTGGAGAGATGGCTTAGTGGTTAAGTGCTTGCCTGTGAAGCCTAAGGACCCTGGTTTGAGGCTCAGTTCCCCAGGATCCACGTTAGCCAGATGCACAAGGGGGCATACGCATCTGTAGTTTGTTTGCAGTGGCTGGAGGCCCTGATGTGCCCACTCTCTCCCTCTCTCTCTGTCTCTCTTTCTCTCTGCCTCTTTCTCTCTCTGTTTGTCGCTCTCAATAAATAAATAAAAATTTTAAAAACATAGGTAATCATAATCTGAGACTTTAAAAATCATTTTACACATCTATGTGTGATATCATATACACATAGATATGTGTAGTAGTAGAGATTGAATGTAGGGCTTCACTCATACCAGGTAAGTCCTCTTCCCTGGAGCTGTACTCCTAGGCTCATATTCTGAAATTCTATGCAAGAAACAATGAATTAAAAATAGTGCATCATTTATTTAAAATTGAATATTGAGTTTATTTTTGTTTAGCATAGACTTAAAACTTATTATATAGAATAGGATCCACAACACAGTGTCTTTTATATGTATTAAAAATATATACATCTGGGCTGGGGAAGATGGCTTAGTGATTAAGCGCTTGCCTGTGAAGCCTGAGAACCCTGGTTTGAAGCTCGATTCCTCAGGACCCACGATAGCCAGGTGCACAAGGGGGCACATGTGTCTGGAGTTCGTTAGCAGTGGCTGGAGGCCCTGGTATGTCCATTCTCTCTGTCTACCTGCCTCTTGCTCTCTCTGTCTGTCGCTCTAAAATAAATAAATAAAAATAAACAAAAAATTTAAACACATATATATATATATACATACATATATGTGTGTATATATATATATATATATATATATATATATATATATATATATATCTATCTCAAACCACTGATGATGGTGTGCCAGGGAGCAAAGAGAGAGAGATCTATGCACATGAGATGACACAGGCTGCTCAGGGAAAAAGGGTGGAAACTAAAAACAACAGCCAGTCTTGAATACCCAGTCTCATTTTAAGGTGAGATCACAATTTTTTTTTTTTTTTTTTTTGGTTTTTCGAGGTAGGGTCTCACTCTAACCCAGGCTAGCCCTGGAACTTACTATATGTAGTCTCAGGGGTTGAACTCAAACTCATGGCGATCCTCCTACCTCTGCCTCCCAAGTGCTGGGATTAAACGCATGTGCCACCATGCCTGGTTGGAGATCACAAATTTTTTTATGTGTATGTACACATGTGTAAAATATGCTTATACATACATGAGCACACGTGTGTGCACGCAGGCACATGGAGGCCAGAAGTTGGTCGAGTGTCTTCCTCAATATCTTTCCATTATATTTTTAAAATTTTATTTGTTTATTTATTCATTTTGGTTTTTTGAGGTAGGGTCTTGCTCTAGCCCAGGCTGACCTGGAATTTGCTATGTAGTCTCAGGATGGCCTTGAACTCTCCGCAATCCTCCTACCTCTGCCTCCCAAGTGCTGGGATTATAGGTGTGTTCCACCAATGCTTGGCTCTCCCTCTTTTTTTTTTTTTTTTTTTTTTTGAGGAAAGATCTCCCATTGAAGCCAAATCTCCCTGAGGAGGCTAGACTGGCTGTCCAACAAGCCCTGGGGGTTCTCCTGCCTCTTCCGCTTTGTTGAGATGACATGCATGCACTGCCATGCCTGGCTTCTACATGGGCATTGGGGATGAGAACTCAGGTCCTCATGTTTACATGGCAATTTACAGGCTGAATCATCTCCCCAGCTCTAAATTTTAGTTAGTTATGCTTTACAGTTTGTTCTGAGACCTTGTTCTTCCTCACTAATATGTGTTTCAGATTTCTTTTAACATTATTGTCTGTTTACTTTCCCAAATACATCTTATGCCTTGTTAGAAACTTAATTTAAAAAAATATTTTATTTGGGACTTCCGGCCAAGATGGCAACCGCCCAACTGCACCACACATCCCTGGGAAAGAAATGCAAGTCATTAAGGGTTCATTGGGTAGGTTGCCAGTGGGAGGGCACAGAGGGGACAAAAAGGGAATCACTGAATCCCTCGCTTGTAGGTAACCCACCAGTCCAACAATCTCCCCTAAGCAGCTGCCTTATCCACAGTCCCAGCTTCAGGACACCCCTGCACTTACAGGAGGAAAGGGGACCCAGGCCAACATAGTTACACTTTCTTCACTGCACAGGGGCTATCGCCCTGTTACCCCCACCCACGCAGGCCCGTGGGTAGGCTCTGCCTGCTGGCCTGCTGGAGCTCAGGCTCCTTTGGTCCATTTGTCTGCCACATGCAAGCTGTGCACCGCTGATCCCCACTTGTGCAAGCTTCGCCTGCTCCGCTCATTTGCCCACTTACTGCTCCGGCTGCCGCCCATTCATGCACAAACCCAGGCCCATTCCACCTGCCCGCGTGAGTCAGGCTCACTCTGCCTGTGGGTCTGCACCAGCTCAGGTGCAAGACCCTCCCTGTCTCGCAGGCTGACCACCAGTGTCCTGTTGCTGGTGAGCTCAGACTGCTTCTGGGTCCCATGCACGAGTTTAGGCTGCTTCAGTGCTTGGTACTTCAGTGTCCCTGCGAGCCTGAGCACTGGCAGCTTTGGCACATCACCACATGAGAGCTGAGGCAACTTTGGTGCCCCCTGCCATTCAGGAGATCAGGGTGCTCTGGCATTGTGCTAAATGAGAGCTCAGACTGCTTAGCATCCACCTCAGGCTGCTTCAGCTTCCCACTGTGCTTGAGCTCAGGCTGGCCCATCCACCCATGTGTTAGCACAAGACCACTCAGTCCATCTGCTTGCTTGCTGGCTAGCCCAGGCCAGCTCCCCCAAGAGGCACCACTTCCCCTGCCCATTGAGACAACAGTCCTACTCTCCCTTCCCATACACTGTGATGGGCAGGCCACAGCACAAAAGAAATAACATGAAAAATCAAATGCAAGAAAATCCAGTTATATCACCCACTCCTACAATGAGCATCTCTAATCAAAACATAGAAGAGTCATTAGGATCAGAACACCAAAATGAAGCTATGAGCAATGCAACCCTGACCAAGTTCCTGGTAGAACTTGCAGAAAAACAACAAAGGACTGATAATCGTGTGGATGCTGCCATCTCTAAACTAGACCAAATAGATAAGAAAATGGAAGGAGTTCAAAGACAGTTAAGAGATATGAAGGAGACTGACAAAAAAGAGGATCTCAAAAAAGAGCTGGCAATGCTAAATGAAGACATAAAGAAATGCAAGGATGAATTCTAAGAAGCATCAAGAAAATCAGAAAATGATGTGAATAGGGAGCTTGACAGAGGGATGGAAACTATACATAGAAAAGTAGTAGAAAATGCAAACCTAATTGAACAAGTCCAAAACTCTCTAGGAGCTCTCAAGAATAGAGTCAGCCAGGTGAAGGTTAGAAACTCAGATTTGGAAGACAAGCTGGATGAAACAGTGCAAGAGTTCAAAAGTTTCAATAAGTTCAAAAATTTCTGTGAACAGAATCATGAGGGAATTGTGTGACACCCGTAAACATCCTAATATCAGGATTATTGGAATACCAGAAGAAGAAATTCAGACCAAAGGCATGGAGAATTTATTTAACAAAATAATTGAAGAAAACTTCCCCACTCTCTCAAAATAAAGGCCAATCAAGATACAGGAAGCTAACAGAACTCCAAAGGAGAAACTCTCCAAGATATATTGTCATTAAGACTCTAAACACCAAAGAGAAAATCCTAAAAGCAGCTAGGGAAAAACAGCACATCACTTTTAAGGTAACCCCATCAGAATTACTTCAGATTTCTCAATGGAAACCCTGAAAGTGAGAAGGGCCTGGAATGAGACACTGCAAAGTCTAAAAACCTATGACTTCCAACCCAAACTACTCTACCCAGCAAAAATATCCCTCATAATAGATGACTAAAGAAAAACTTTCCATGACAAAACTCAGCTTTACAATTATATGAACACAAAACCAAGCCTACAGAGAATATTTCAGGAAATTCTCCACACAAAAGAATCAAATAATCAAACTCAAATGCCGACAAGAAGCAGATCACAATGACAAAATTCAGAGAAAGCACAAAAAACTTCAAAGTCCATGAAAACACCAAACCACATATACCAACACAATATGGCAGGGATTAAGTCAAACTGCACAGTCATTACCCTAAATATTAATGGCCTTGATTCATCCATCAAGAGACACAAGCTAACAGGATGGATCAGAAAATTAGACTCCTCAATCTGTTGTCTTCAAGAAACCCACCTCACCACTAAAGACAGACACCTTCTCAGGGTGAAAGGATAGAAAACAATATTCCAAGCAAACAGGAATAAGAAACAAGCAGATATAGCTATATTAATATTGGATAAAATAGGCTTCAAACCAAAAATAATCAAAAAAGACAAAGAAGGCTACTTCCTACTCATCAAGAGAACGATCCATCAAGAGGATAACACAATCATAAATCTGTATGCACCAAACACAGGGGCACCACAATTTATAAAGCAAATCCTACTTGACAATAAAATAGAAATAACCATCAACACCATCATAGTTAGGGGCTACAATATACCATTATCAGTAATAGACAGATCATCCAAACAGAAACTCAACAGGGAAGTAAGAGAGCTCAACAAAACCATATATCAGCTAGACCTAATGGACATGTACAGAACATTCTAACCCAAATCCACAGACTACACATTCTTCCCAGCAGCCCATGGAACGTTCTCTAAAATAGATCATATACTGGGTCACAAAGCCTGCCTCTATATATTCGGGAAGATTGACATAATTCTCTGCATGATATCAGATCACAATGCTATATTGTTAGAAAGTAACAAAAAAAGACCCACCAAGAATCCCATCAGCTCCCAGAAACTGAATAGCACACGTTTAAACAATAAATGGATAGTGGACAAAATAAAAATGAAATTGCAAAATTTCTAGAAATGAATGACAATGAGAAAACATCATACCAAAATTTATGGGACGCAATGAAGGTGGTCCTTAGGGGAAAATTCATAGCACTAAATGCCTTCATAATAAAGATAGAGAGATCCCAAAGCAATAACCTAACCATCCACCTAAAGGCACGAGAAAAGCAAGAAAAATCCAACCCAAAAAGCTCCAGAAGAAAAAAAGTAATTAAGGTCAGAGCAGAAATTAATGAATTGGAAACTAAGAAAACAATTAAGAAAATTGACAAAACAAAGAGCTGGTTCTTTGAAAAACATAAACAAGATTGACAAACCCCTGGCCAATTTGATCAAGCAAAAAAAAAAAAAAACAAAAAGAAAGAAAGAAAAAAGAGATTCTTCAAATTAACAAAATTCAAAATGAAAAAGGACATAAGTGAAATTGGGAGAATCATCAGGACTTATTTCAAAAACCTCTACTCCACAAAACTGGATAATGTGGAGGAGATGGATAAATTCCTGGACACATACCATCTATCAAAGCTAAACTCAGAGCAGATTAATCTCTGAAACAAACCTATCACACTCATTGAGATTGAAAACATAATAAAATGAAAAAAACCTCCCCCAAAAGAAGAATCCAGGACCGGATGGCTTCTCAGCTAAATTCTATTAAAACTTCATGGAAGAACGTCTAAACCAATATTCCACAAACTGTGCCACACAATTGGAGAACAGGGAAAGCTACCCAACTCCTTCTGTGAAGCTAGTATAACCCTAATTCCAAAACTAGGCAGAGATGCCACAAGAAAAGAAAACTACTGGCCTATTTCCCTGATGAACTTAGGTGAAAAGTTCCTGAACAAAATCCAACAACACATCAAAAGCATTGTCCCCCTTGATCAAGTGGGATTCATCCCAGGAACATAGGGGTGGTTCAACATATGGAAATCTGTCAATGTAATACACCACATAAATAAGGTTAAGCACAAAAACCACATGATCATTTTGATAGACACAGAAAAGGCCTTTGACAAAATACAACATCTCTTCATGATCAAAACATTGGAGAGAATTGGCATGGCTGGTTCATATCTTTTTTTTTTTTTTGAATACTTAGAAAAAAAGAGTCCTGTTTTTAATAAAGAAGATTTTAGAAGGATTTGTTAGAATTGTAAAACTTGAAGATCTCTTACTGTACAAAGCTGTGTTACATATCTGGGAGGCACCTAAGTTGATGATGAATGTTCAACTACATGTTAGAGACAAGAAAAGTGCCTGCACTTTCCACATCCTTGAACAAGATTTAAAGGCATAATATATGAGCCATTATGTTAGCTGCTTGTTCTTTTTTTTAGGAGCACATATAGATTTACATAGTTTAAAAGGTATGGTTGCTCTAGATGGAACAAACATATCTGTATCTTTCCCTGTTCTCTACCATCACAACTTCCTAATCTAATGTAATTTTCATTCAATGTAGCTATGTTTTTCCGTACATCCAAGAATTTAGAAGCCAACTGACGCTTCTTTATATGTTGTTTTCTATGTCAGACATGGTCCTGAGCATCTCCTACCATATCTATATGTTTTTTTTTTAATTTAATTAATTAGTTTTCTTTTCAGTGAATACAGGCAGTTTGGTACCATTATTTAGGCTCATCTGTGATCTACCCCCTCCCATTAGACCCTCCTTGTTAATGAAAATGGGTCATGCATTGTGGAGTTAGCCCCCAGTTATTAGTATGATAAATGTCTCTGCAAATCATGACCCAACATGTAACTCTGACATTCTTTTTTTTTTTTTTTTTAAATGGGCATGCTGGGGCCTTCAGCTGCTACAAATGAACTCCAGATGCATGCGACACTTTATGCATCTGGCTTATGTGGGTACTGGGGAATTGAACCTTGGTCCTTTGGCTTTGCAGGCAAGTGCCTTAACCACTAAGCCATCTCTCCAGCCACTCTGACATTCTTTCCGCCCCCTCTTCCGCAAGATTTCCCTGAGCCATGTTGGGTTCATTTTTGGTCTGCTTCAGTGCTGAGGTGTTGGGGGCCTCTGAGGCTTTGGCTCTCTGATTTGGTAGGAGTTGATTTTTCTCTGCGTTGATCTCCTTCCCCTTTGTGCTGGTATCCGGTTCACAGGAAAACATCACCCTTACTTAGAGAGTCAGTCCCCAGACAGTCAGCGTGTCTAATGCCAGAAGGTGCTACATAGGCGACTGGGGGATATGACCAAGATCTGTCCAAGCAACACATTGTTTAACCTAATTAGGAACAAATAACCGGATGTGATATCCACACAAGTGCAATAGTGGTACACAGCCATGGTGAGGAATCAATTGCTCTTGATTTGGCTAACTGATCCACTCAGTGGTATTAGACCCTTAGCTGGAGCTGGGAAACAAGTCAGAACCATACCCAAACACAAGCCCACTCTACAATATCAAGCTACCATCAATCATGGGGTATAAGAGGGCCTACACCTATCAAACTGTCTATCAAAAAAGTAAGTGTTATCTCAATTTTCCGGGTGCTAACTTATTCTCCGTTGGAGAATCTGCTTCTCTTTTCCAGATAGATGCAGATCCTAAGAAGAGAGCTGCCCCAACATACCTCAAAAGGGGCCCAACTGAAACTAAGGACATATCTTAACATTATAAAGGTAATATACAAAGCTCTTAAGGCCCAAATAATATTTAATGGAGAGAGACTGGGGGAATTCCCATTGAGATCAGGAACAAGACAGGGTTGCCCACTCTCACCTCTGCTCTTCAATATAGTACTGGAAGTCCTAGCTCAAGCAATAAGACAGGAGAAAGAAATAAAAGGGATACAATTTGGAAAGGAAGAAGTTAAGTTAGCTCTGTTCACTGATGACATGATTGTATATGTAAGAGTCCTGAGAGACTCCATCCCAAAATTCCTGAAGGTGATTAACTCCTATAGCAAAGTAGCAGGATACAAAATCAATGCACAAAAATCAGTAGCCTTTCTATATGCAAATGACAAAGATACAGAGAAAGAAATAAGGGACATGGTACCATTTTTAATAGCAACAACAACAACAAAATACCTTGGAATAATATTAACCAAGGAAGTGAAAGATCTATACAATGAAAACATAAAAATGCTCAAAAAGGAAATTGAGGAGGACTTGAGAAAATGGAAAGACCTCCCATGTTCCTGGATAGGCAGAATTACCAGGCAATCCTCCCAAAGGCAATATACAGATTTAATGAAATTCCAATTAAAATCCCAACATTCTTCTTCACAGAAATAGAAAAAAAAATGATCTCAAATTTCATATGGAAAAGCTGAAGGCCTCAGATATCCAAGCATATCCTCAGCAAAAGAAATACCTCTGGAGGCATCACCATACCTGATCTAAAGCTATATTACAAAGTCATAGTAATAAAAACAGCCTGGTACTGGCATAAAAACAGGAGTATAGACTAATGGAATAGAATTGAGGACCCGGACTTTGGGTCAAGCCACTACAGCTACTTGATATTTGACAACGGCCCTAACAATACAGGCTGGATAAAAGATAGCATCTTCAACAAATTGTGCTGGACAAATTGGATAACCATACGCAGGAAATTGAAACATCTCACCATGCACTACACTCAAGTCCAAATGGATCAAAGACCTCAATATAAGGCCAGAAACTCAGCTACTACTGGAAGAAAATTTAGGAAGTACTTTCCATGATATAGGAATGGAAAAAGACTTCCTGAACAAAACCCCAGTAGCTCATGATCTTAAACAGTCACTCAACAAATGGAATCACATGAAGCTGAAGAGTTTCTTTACAGACAAGCAAACAATAAGCAAAGCCAATAGATTACCCACAGAATGGGAGGAAATATTTGCTGAATATCCAACTGACAGAGGCCTAATCTCTAGAATCTACAAAGAACTCAAAAACCTAAACAATAAAAAGTCAAACAACCCACTCATAAAATGGGGCAAAGATCTGGACAGGCAGTTCACAGAAGAAGAAATACAAGAGGCAAACACACACTTAAGAAAATGTTCATTCCTAATCATCAGGGAAATGCAAATTAAAACAACTATGAGATTTCACCTTACCCCAGTAAGGATAGCAAACATAAAAAATTCAAATGAAAATAAATGCTGGCAAGGAGGTGGAGAATTAGGAACCCTCATCCACTGTTGGAGGGAATGTAAGATGGTATAACCACTTTGGAAAGCAATATGGAGACTCCTGAAAAAGCTGACTATAGCGTTACTAACAGACCCAGCTATTCCCTTACTGGGCATGTACCCTAAAACCTTTAAACCACAGTCCAGAGAGATTTGCTCAACCATGTTTATAGTGGCTCAATTTGTAATAGCTAAGAGCTGAAGTCAACCCAGATGTCCATCACTAGAAGAATGGATAACTAAGATGTGGCATATCTACACAATGGAATTCTACACAGAAGTAAGAAAAAATGACACAAAAAATGGTTGAACCTGGAACAGATCATTCTCAGTGAACTTACCCAATCACAGAAAGATAACTGCTGCATAGTCTCACTCATCTATAGCACCTAACCTGAATCTACCCAAGATGTTGACATATCCAGCAAGCATCTTGAGGACTAGACAATACAGTGGATGGGGAGGGAGGAGAGGGCAAAGGAAGAGGTGGGAGACACAAATCTAGACCCAAACGGCAATGGTACCATAATATTCTATATCCTAAAAGGCAGACCAAATGGCTGAACCTTCACCAGGCCCTTAAAAGGAATACCTGAGCCACAAGACACTGGAGAGGGTATAATGAAGACTGACCTTAATCTTCTACAGCTTTCTCTCTCTCTCTCTCTCTCTCTCTCTCTCTCTCTCTCTCTCTCTCTCTCTCCTCTTTCTAACTCTTTTATATTAGTTATCTTTTTCTTCCTTTTCTTGAACTCTTTTATATTAGTTATCTTTTTCTTCCTTTTCTTGGAGGGCACTGACTTGTTCTCCCAGTACCAGCATGTGGCTATCATCCACAATGAGCTTTTGATCAGAGAGATCTACAAAGTTTCCTAAAAGAAAGACAGATTTCTGTCAGAGTACTTGATAACCCACCAAAGGTTAGTGGTAAGACCCTACTGCTGAAGATAGCATATGTGGTTGACACATAAAATGGAATGATATGGCTGGAAGCTGGAAGAGAGTCAGTCCACAGATAGTCAGCGCATCTAGTGCCAGAAGGTGCTACCTGGGTGACTGTGGGAAAATGACCAATATCTGTCCAAGCAACTCATGGTCTAATCTACTTAGTAGCAAATAACCTTTTGTGTTGCTCACACAAGTACAATAGTGGCACACTGCCATGGTGGGAAACCAATTGCTTTTGATTTGGCTAACCAATCCCCTCAGTGGAACGGGTTCATGGCAGGAGCTGGGAAACAAGTGAGACCCATATCCAAACATGAGCCCGCTCTCCATTATCAAGCTACCACCAATCATGGGCTACAAGAGGGCCTACAACTATTAAATTCTCTATAAAAAAATAAGGGTTATCCCATTTCTCTGGGATAACTTTACTCTCCGTTGGAGAATCTGCTTCTCTTTCTCAGATACACTCAGATCCTAAGGAGAGAACCACACCATCATACCTCAAAAGGGCCCCAGCTGAAACTAAGAATAATTGGTGAAACAAGCAAGGGTGCTGTTTTCTTGTGAACTGGGAACAAGCACAAGGGTGAAGGAGATCAACACAGAGAAAAATCATCTCCTACCAAATTAGATATCCAGAGACACAGAGACCCCAACACCTCATCACTGAAGCAGACCAAAAATGAACCCAATATGGCTCAGGAAAATTTTGTGGAAGAGGGGGCAAAAAGAATGTCAGAGCCACACGTTGGGTCATGATACACAGAGACATGTCTCCTACCCATAACTGTGGGCTAACTCCACAATGCATGACCCATATACCTCAACAAGGAGGGGCCACGGGGAGGGGGTAGGACATGGATGAGCTTAAAAATGGCACCAACTTGATTGTATTCATTGTGTGCAAAACTAATTAATAAAAAAGTAATAATAATAGAAAAAATATTTTATTTATTTTAGAGAAAGAGACAGATAGAGAGAATGCATGTACCAGGGCCCCTAGCCACTGCAAATGAGCTCCAGATGCATGCAGTATCTTGTGCATATGGCTTACATGGGTATTGGGAAATTGAGCCTGGGTCCTTAGGCTTCACAGGCAAGCACCTTAAGTGCTGAGCCTTCTCTCCAGTCCTACAAACTGAATTCTGTTAAGCATCACTTGGGGATAGCAATTTCAATATGTACATGTTGGAAGCACTTACTAACATCTTGGGAAAAGCCTAAAGAGCATTGTCACTTTAACTCTCTTAGCTCTCTAGAAGGCAATAGGGCTGCCTAAGTCTGGGTTGCTGAAGGTAATAAAGAAAAAAAATTATGTTACAAAGCTAGGAAAAAGCACTGGGGGGGGGGTTTCTGGTGCTGGGGACTGAATCCAGGATCTTATGCATGCTAGGCAAGGGATCCACCACTAAGCTACATTTCCAGAACTGATTTTTTTTTTGTTTTTGTTTTTTTTTTTGGTTTTTCAAGGTAGGGTCTCACTCTAGCCCAGACTGACGTGGAATTCACTATGGAGTCTCAGGGTGGCCTCGAACTCACAGTGATCCTCCTACCTCTGCCTCCCAAGTGCTGGGATTAAAGGCGTGTGCCACCACGCCCAGCTTCAGAACTGATTTTTTAATTCTGGTGTATGTATGTGGGGTGCATGCAGGTATGCATGTTATATGAGTGAGTGCATGTGTGTGCATGTAGGAAGAGGTTGGTGTCAGCTGTCCTTAATTGCTCTTCACTTCATTTTAAAAATTATTTATTTGAGAGAGAGAGAAAAGAAGAAGAGGAGGAGGAGGAAGAGGAGGAGAAGGAAGAAGAAGAGGAAGAAGAAGAAGAAGAAGAAGAGGAGGAGGAGGGAGGGAGAAGAATGGGCTCACCAGGGCCTCTAGCCACTGCAAATGCACTCCAGACACATGTGCTACCTTCTGCATCTGGTTTACGTGAGTACTGGGGAATCGAACCTGGGTCCTTAGGCTTCACAGGCAAGTGCCTTAACCACTAAGCCATCTCCTGTAGCCTTGCTTCACTTTTTGAGACACTGTCTCTCATTGGACCTGGAGCTCACTGATTCAGCTAGACTAGCTAGCCAGTGAGCCCTAGATCTGGTATTAAAGGCATGCCCCATAAAACCTGACATTTCACATGGGCTCTGGGGATCTGAACTCAGTTCCTGATGTTTACATAGCACTTTACTCACTGAGCCATCTCCACAGCCCTGAGACTAGAATTTCTTCTAATCCAAAGAACTTATGACCCTGATGTTGACACCTCAGAGTAAGTGCTTTTTTTACTAAGCTGTTTGCAGTAATGTAGAGACAAATGAAGGAGAAACCAAGGTATACAATGAATCTGAGACTCACAGTGGTCCTTTGTGAGGACATATGCATGAAGGAAAATGAGAGTATCTATGCACATAGATGAATTTTTCTTCTTATAACTCCTTATTCATCTCTGTGATATGATTTGAAAGGTAAAAATTAATAATACTTTGCTTTCCTATAAGAAATGACACTCGAATATACTGGTCTTCATTTGTAGACAAATGGCTTTTCCTCTATATCACTGAAGGCGTGGATAAACAGTAAGATGAATTGTAACCATTTAATAAGATTGATAGCACTATGTCTTGTTCAAAAGAAAAGAATTACTAATGGAGCACATTTAAATTTCATAATATAAACTATATTTAGACCTTGATTCATTACTGAAATGTTTGCACAGTTATTACACTAAGGAGATTTGCAATCTCTCAGTTGTGGGAAAAGCAGGGAAATAGGAGTGACAGAGGAATGGATTTGTAAGGTGATTTATCAATATTAGCCTGTTCTCAAATGATGCATGTTAAAGAGTTATGTAAATAGATTTTACTCAGGTGTTCTTTGGACTTTTGGTCTTATAATAAAATGTTATAAATTGCTGTGATGGATAGAGTACAATCTATGAGGGAAGTCATGCAATTTTTTTGCTTGATGTATGTTTAAAAATAATAGAATTATCTTTGGTCTCAATCATTATAACACAACAAATGTTATTCAGAAGGGCAATAATTTAAGAAGGTAGTATATCTCATTTGATATGCATAGCACTTTGAAAGATTTTTTTTAAGTTATGAATAGACTTAATTAATTTATTCAGCAAAAGACAGCATATAAAATTCAAAATCATTTTTCCTACCATAAATTCCCTTTGGGTCCAGAGTAACACCAGCATAATTTTCCCTTCTGACACCTTCTGGCTAAAGTAAAAAAAAAAATGCAGAAAACATTCAGTTACAGACATAATTGTGTTTATATGACTTGTATTCCTTGGTTCAACTATTTTTCTAGGCTTCTTCCCCTATTAATTTTTTCCCTCTGGCAAAGGCAAGCTCTGTGTAAATGCTTACATGCCCATATGCAATGATAAGATTTTTGGCTGCATGAATATTTTGTGGATGTGTGTATGTATGTGATGTGTGTGCACATGTGTCTGTGTGGGAATGCATGGACATAAGAGGACAAGTTTGGGTGTCACATTGGTCCTCATTTTCCACCTTAACTGAATCAGGGTCTCTCATTGTTCAGTGCTGCATTTGCCAGAGTAGCTGCCTACTTTTCACCTTAGGTATGGTGGGATTGTGGAAGCCCACTGTGGAGTCCAGCTTTCACATGGGCTCTGGGGGTCTGAATGCAGGAACTCATGCTTTCACTGAGCCATCTCCCCACTTTGGCTATTTGCATAGAGATAAAACACTTATCTACATATTATTATGGATCAGAAAATGGGCCCAAATCTTTTGAATATATTAGATCTGTGAGATAGGTGCTGTAATGACTCAAAGCTGACATACCTAGTAGAGATCAAGCAATTTGTCCAGTGTAATGTTGCCAGAAAGTGTGGAGCCAGGGTAAAAAGCCAAGAAGCTGCTCAGAGTCTATGCATGAAGCCAATATGCAAGGAGACATAGGCATGAACATGACCCCAAACCACTCAAAATAGGGCTTTTGTTTTTTGACAGTGACTTGTTAAGTTGTCCTTAAACTTGCAATCCTCCTGCCTCATCACCCCCCATTGTGGCCAGCTCAGTACATGTTCACTGAAGTGAACTACATATCTAAAAACAGAATACAAACAATTAAGCTTTCGGTAGAGCTAATATATCATTAACCATCCATGCAACCCTTGGCAAAAATATTATTTTATTTTAAATTGATATTGTTTCAAATTGGCTTGTATGATAACCTTAATCTTGATGGTGTGAAACTCAACAGACTGCGTGGGGGTCAATGGCACTTAATTAACTACTGTTTTCCTCTTTTTGTCCTGTTTACTCATTTTCCAAAGGGAAAAATTTCTAGACTAGGTTATCTTAGTTGTTGTATGATGTCTGGCACACATTTTATTTTAGTTGGCATACAAAGATTTAGGTGTCATTTATTCTAGCACTTTCAAAAGCAACTTGTTTTAGTTGATTCTCATTCTTCCTCCTCTTTCCAATATTTTCTCCCTATTTTCCCTTTGTCTCAAGACATACTTTCTGTGTTTTCCAAGGTTGCAGGAGGTGTCCCAGAAGATATGCACTCCTCAATTGTTAAAATACGAAATCTCTCCGGGTGTGGGGATTACAGGTGTTTTTTTTTTTTTCTTTGATGATATTCTCATTTTCTAGGATAAGCAAGTGTTATTCTTTTTTAATAAATGATTTTAATGTTATTTATTTATTTATTTATTTATTTATGAAAGAGGCAGATAGTGAGAGAGGATGGTCATGCTAGGACCTCTAGCCACTGCAGATGAACTCCAGATACATGTGCCACCTTGTGTGTCTGGCTTACATGGGTCATGGGGAATGAACTTGGTCCTTTGGCTTTGTAGGCAAGTGCCTTAACTGCTAAGCCATCTCTCCAGCACAGGTGTTATTCTTTTATTTAAAATATTTAAGCATAATTTTAGGCTGAGAAAAATTGCAATCATAATAAAAATAATCTGGGAGCACTGCCATCCAGATTCAACTGTTGGTTTACACACTCATTTCACTCCTCACTTCCTACTCCAAAGTAAGTCATTTACATAAGTTGTTGATAATATTTTTCCGGAACAAAGTAATTAAAAAAAAAAACATGTAAATGGGGCGTGGTGGTGCACACCTTTAATCCCAGAATTTGGGAGGCAGAGGTAGGAGGATTGCTCTGAGTTCGAGGCCACCCTGAGACTACATAGTGAATTCCAGGTCAGCCTGGGCTAGAGCGAGACCCTGCCTTGAAAAAACAAGAAAAAAGAACCATGTTTTTCTTACCACCACTCGTAATGTTTTTACTAGGATTTCTCTTTCATATGAAGTCTCCAGTGAGAAGTTGATGCTGTGGAGGCCAATCTCTAGGGGAAGCAGGCTGAAGGTCACCAAGTGACTGGAGGAGCCCTTTACTGTCTGACGCACACATCTGGAGGACTTTGTCGTCTGATGGTCAGTGGCTAGGCTTCCCGATCCCGACGTACAGATTCCCTCCACAGTAGACACTTTAACGCAGAACTGAAACATTATGAGTGAATCATATCAGAATATCATTTGAGTCACGCATTTTATGAAAAAGAGAAAAATACCATTTCTAAGAGAATTTTCCTTCAGCTATGCTTATCTTTACACAAACTCTCCCTGGTGTTTTAGCAATGTCAGGGTAACCCTTTAGGTTCTAAGGCATGTGAGAAAGCTTTTCTCAGATTTCCTACGTACACATGAAATGCTATGGAGCTTATTCATGTCAAGGAACATCTAAAGAACTCAGCATTAGGGAGAGATGGCTCAGCAGTTAAAGGTACTTGCTTGCAAAGCCTGGTAGTCTGTATTTGATTCCCCAGTACCCACATAAAGCCAGATGCACAAAGTGGTGCATGTGTATAGAGTTCAGTTGCAGTGGAACTAGGCTGACATGCCTATTCTCTCTCTCTCTCTCTTTCTCCATGCAAATTAATAAATAAAATTATTTAAGAGGAAACCTCAGCACTTGCTCAGAGTGGTCATAACTTCCTTAGACTGTTGTCCACTGAATTAGGTCTAGGCAACTTTGCACACTAAGCCATCTCCCTGGCCTCATGTGTGTGTTTTAGTGGGAACCTCAGGTTTAGCTACTTAGTGTCTTATTTGTATCTTTCACCTCAGCCCCAATATACAATAAACAATGGTTTGATAACAACTAAAAATTTTATCTTCACCTACTAAAAGGCCTGCCCACTATGTCCCCAATTTACATTTACAATCTTTCTAGCTTTACACACATGCCTTATTTTATAACAATAATTGTTTCTAGGATGACCTACATTTAGTCCTGGCTCTCTTATGAACTGTGTTACCAGAACAGATCCTGTGTCCTCTCTGTGATCTGTTCCTCATCTTTGTAATGAGAAGGGTACTAGTGCTGATTTCTGGCTCACAAACTGAATAGTTTTTCATCTTCAGTCTGGGTAACCATCAAAATCAAGAACTATACCCAAAGAACAAGCCCACCAATCTAGGATAAATTGGGCACATAAGCTCAAGGGAACACCAACGTTCAATAACTGATCTTGAGGAATTTCTAAAAAATGTACAGTTCCTTCTCCTGATTAACCACCTAATTGGGACACCTCCCACAAAGCAGGTGCTACAGAAGACTGTGGATGACTCAGGCCAGCGGTTCCTCCAGCACAGCAGATGTAGAGTGGTAAAAAGAAGACATAGATGAGTCATTTGATAAAAGTCAACATAATTTCATTATAAAAGCTTTTAATAGCTAAGTGACATCTACCCAGCACTTGAATGGCTAACCCAAGAGAACTATAAGTTTGAGACAACCTGGGCTATATAGCAAGTTGCAGGAAAACCTGGGTTACATAGTGAGACATTGTCTCAAAGCAACAACAAAACCAGACTGGAAAAACCAGACCAAATCAAACCAAAACAACAACAACAACAACAAATTTGAATCCATCAGAACTAGGGAAGAACTTTTGAAGCTGATGGGTCATGTGGGTACCAGCAGTTGTGTGGCTTCAGTGACTGCCAAGTGGCTCTCCTAATGGACAAAAAAAAAAAAAAAAATCCATAACTCTAGGTAGTATAAGCATCAAAGCAAATAACTGTCTAATGGTTCTAGAGAGTGGAAGGGAAAGTGATGTTTGGAAGAAGGGAATGATACTTGGATGAGTGTCATTGTTCTTTACAGCTTTACCTGAGGTAGATTCCATTAGTGCCCTGAGTGGCCACTGAATCTCCAGCAGAAACGTGCCACCTTGCTGGCTTTGGGGATAGAGGACAGAATATGAGGCAGTCACCATACCTCAGAAACAAAGGAACTCCAAGTGTGCAGGTTCTTTACTCAAACCCTGATGAAATCTTTCAACTACACAAAGAAAAGACTCCCAGGATCCCAGCCAAGGGTGAAAAGCAGCTGAACAAGCCAGGTGTGGTGGTACACTTGGGAGTCAGAAGTAGCAGATGTAGGAGGATCACACTTGGGAGGCAGAGGTAGGAGGATAGATCACTGTGAGTCCAACGCCAGCCCATTCAAAGTCTTATGATAGTGGTTTCCAAATGCAATCTGTCAGCCTGTTGTATAATTCTCTATAGAGGTGTGCTGGCAAAGAAAAGACAAATGGTGGTTGGTGGTTGGGACTCATTGTGGATGGTGTTTGACAGCTTGCACCCTGGAATGAGGAAGAATCAGACAAGTTGGTGTAATTTTGGTCAGTGTGGTTACATCATGGTTCATGAATTCTACCACTCAAGGGGTGAAAACAGCATAAGTCAAAGGACAATAAAGAAGTTATCGAGTCAAGAGTTCAAAGGTTTTCATGGAGATGTAGAACTGGAGCTATGGAAGTTTTAGAGTGTAATGAGTTAGAAGGATAGAGAGGAGGCTGTGAGTTAATGACGGGATTTTGAAACTAAGATTTCAAAGAGGATGAGAAGCAAACACCAAGAAAGTGTGAGCAGGGATGACTGAGCTGAGCAAAGACAGGGTTGTGAGAGCCGAGAGGACCAATGAGCTCACATAAGCTACATGTGACTTCACCCCTCTCAGGACCTCTTCAGCACCTTGACTGTCTTCTCTGCTTTGTTCTCCAGATCAGAACTGCACGGACACTGTCCAATCCCTCCTCCTTTCTGCTCCCCTCCGCGTACCAAGCTTCACTGCTTAGACAATATTCATTGCATGTGTGCGGCTTATATTGCTGAACTGAGGTGAACACCAATGTTTGTGGTTATCATAATCATTATGATAACATATTCTCAAAAATAGGGAATGTTTCTTTTGTCCATTTATTCTAACATGCCATAAATAACTACTCACATCCACATCAGACGTCTTGTAGTTGTAAACAGTTCCTTTCAGTTGGATCTGTTCCCCTCGTACAATAGAATAGGGTATGTTCATTTCCAAGAAGATATCTTTGAATACTTTTGCCTTGAGTGTATCAGCTACACATATTCCTTTAGCCCAAAGAACAGCAAGACATGGCATATTAGGGGATTCTCATCATGTTTTATTAGTATGGAAATGTCTCACAATTGCTTGACTTCAAATAACAATAAATGTTAAGTCATATTTTCTTGTTGCCTTTGTCAAACGTGTACTTGACTTTTCTGTTCATTGATCTTTATAATTGTAGGAGTTCAGAAAAATTCATTTGTTCACCAAATATCTAATTCCATTTAAAGCAAGAGAATGCTTATTGACCAAAGTATCAATCTTTTAAGATACTTATTATTGGCTCCATTTAATGAGTAAAGGTTTTGATTATGAAAGCCAAGATTTTGAGAAAACAAAAAATATCCAACAAATGAAACTAATCCAGAACTTCTTGATAAAGTATTTGCACTATGTCACCACACAAGGACATAAGCCCAAGAGGGAGTCATGTGTTTGTTTCTAACTGTCTTCAAGCTCTCAGTCACTGAAAAAGTGAAAGAAAATTGAAGCTTGACTCCATCCTTTATGAAATGAAAGTGAGAAGAGCAAAGGAAGAAATCAATGGGTTCAAAGATGTGGGTACATCTAAGTCTTTTGATAATACATAAATAGTAATTTTAAAATTATGTCACTTTCATCCTGGGTAAAGTAAATATGCAATAACAAAGAATCCCATCTTTGCTAACTACTCCTTACATGAGTACATGACTTAGGATTTCTTACCACTATTTGAAATGCCAACACCTTGAATTTCCCAGGTAGTTAAAGAATCAGGCAGCACAAACTGTATCTGGTTTCTGGAAGTGAAAATATTGATATTCAACTACAGTGAAACATGACCTCAGCTGGACAGCATTTTGGCTTTAAGCTACTTTTGAAGAAAGAAGAACTCATAAGGCAAAATTGTATCAAGAAACTTATCAAGGAAAGTATTCTCAGAAACTTTCCTTCCTACCCTGGGTCTTTAGACATTGTGTCTTTGAGGTGAGTATTTGAAGTACTAAAGTTAGAGCACATAAAACAAAGAAAACCATGTTCATTGCTATTTTGAGCTAAGGCAGGGGCCTGGAGAGATGCCTCAGCAGTTAACGTACTTGTCTACAAAGCCTAATGACCTGGATGGCACATACATCTGGAGTTTTATTTATTTATTTATTTATTTTGCAGTGGCTGGAGGTTCTGGAACACCCATTTTCTCTCTTTCTCAACCTGTGTCTCCCTCTTTCTGCCTCTCTTTGTTTTCAAATAAATAAAATTTAGCAAAATTTTTAAAACTGGGCTAAGATAGAGGAGTATAGTAATGCATCTTAACACTACTCGTAACAACTGATTTATCTAGACACTTATGATTATGACCAAGCTTCTTTATTTATATAGCAAATTTATATATAGAGAAATTATATATGTATATATATATTTATAGAGTCAATTTATATAGCTAATAGTGGACAATAGTCTAGTAACTTTTTATAAGGTATAGTATCAAGTACTGAGTAAAGAGCACTTAGGCTCTCAATCAGCTTACAGTCTCATGGAAGAGAGTTCAGTAAATAAGTTGCATTTCACTGTAATAACAGTACTAATAAGGCATTAAGAATTCACAGGCATCATTCATTCATTCAACCCATATATATCCACGCTTCTACACACAGGATCCTAGGCCAGGTCTTAGAAATAAAATAGCAACCTGAACTTGGTTTTGCCTTAGAAATATTTACACATATTTTCCAAGGGAGGGTCTTGCTCTAGCCCAGACTGACCTAGAATTCACTATGTAGTCTCAGGCTGGCCTCAAACTCACAGCGTTCTTCTACCTCTGCCTCTCAAGTGCTGAGATTAAAGGTGTGCACCACCAAACGTGGTAGTATTTACATCTTTATATAGAAGATGGTCAAGCAGACAGGCCACTATAATGCTATGTGAGGGGTGCAACAAAGTTAGTTGGGAGGGGAGCCGATCCTATGCTTCTTGAAAGAGGCATAGTGCTAGAAAATTTTAGCAGAAATACCAGCTAAGGAGCAATGTCAGATGAAATGACCAATAGTGTGGAAGGATCACTGAGTTTGAGGCCAGCCTGGGACTATAGACTGAGGTCCAGGTCAGCCTGGGCTACAGTGAGACCCTACCTCAAAAAAATACAAAAACCAACACCCCCCCCCAAAAAAAAACAACAGAACTAAATGGAGTAAGGGGAAGGACAGGGAGACTGCTGGCTCTGAGACACCATTGGAAAGCCAGTGGTTGGAGCTTGCCAAGGAAACTATGCTGTCGGGGCTCGGTATTGTTTGTCATGGTTTTCAGTGCTTGTTATAGGGAGGCATTCAATTTCAATGTGTCAAATAAAGGCTTTATCACAAAAACAACCTTTATTTTCCTTTATCCATGTGTATCACTTACATTCTCATTGCTGGGACAAAATCCAGCATTAGTAGCAGTTTCTGGAAGGATGAGAATTGAGTTCAGCTTATAGGTGTGTGTGTGTGTGTGTGTTTTATTTTTTGATGTAGAGTCTCACTCTAGCTCAGGCTGACCTGGAACTCACTATGTAGTCTCAGGGTGCCCTCTAACTCACGACAATCTTCCTATCTCTGCTTCCCTAGTGCTGGGACTAAAGGTGTGCACCATTTTTTTGGCTTCATTTTTTTTTCGAGGTAGAGCCTCACTCTAGCCCAGGCTGACCTGGACTTCACTATGTAGTCTCAGGGTGGCCTTGACCTCACAATGATCCTCCTACCTCTGCCTCCCTAGTGCTGGAATTTAAGGTTTGTGCCACCATGTCTGGCACTAACTTAAAGTTTTGAGGGGAAATTTCACCATAGAAAAGAAAGCATGGTGAGCTGGCATCATATTACATAACTGCACAGGAAGAGGAGAGAGAAAGAGAGAGAGAGAGAGAGAATAAACCAGCCTATTGAGGGCTTTTTACATTCAAGCCTCCATTCCATGTTTAATTTGTTGTATGGATATTTTCAGATTAACTGTACAATATGGTATATTACTGTGTACAGCAAATGCATATTGAGGTAAAATGAAACTAAATGGAAGAGTACCCTTCTATCAATAATTAACACTTTCCTGCACCCAACTATCATTATCACTAAGCAAAATTATCATTAAACTAAACAAACAGCAAAATGAATTTTAACTCAATAGTAGGATCATCTTAACCATGCGGGAGTTGACTGTGTTCAGACTTTTGGCCATATTTGCATTTTCCACATTTTTGCTGTGGAACATCAAGGGCATGTGATACCTCTTGGGAACATGAT
The DNA here is from genome assembly GCF_020740685.1 of Jaculus jaculus. NCBI lineage: Eukaryota > Metazoa > Chordata > Mammalia > Rodentia > Dipodidae > Jaculus > Jaculus jaculus. The sequence goes on along the minus strand of NC_059102.1, from coordinate 133,239,902 downwards.
GAACTTCCCATAGCCAGCTTTCTGGAAAGTAGCTCCGAATTTCTGGCTTTGTTACTGGTAATATAGTCATCATATCTGGGGAGAAAAAGCATAGTCTGTTACGCAAAGCAATATAAAGTTTGTTGACAAAGGAATCTTTAAATATGACCACTAATCTATAACTCAACTGTTTTCTAAAAGTTCAATAAAACATTTTGTCTAGTGAATTTTAAAATAGAACTTTAAAAGCCTTAGGATGTTTCCACTAATCAAACTGATAAAACAAAGCATAAAAATGTCTTTAATGTTTTGGTTCTTAATATGTTAAATGCTTCTGTTTATGGCATTACACAACTTATTGGTCACTTATAAAGTTATTTGCAACTGTGTAATCTTCTTCATTGTGTTTATAGTAAGAAAAGGGAGGGCTGGAGAGATGGCCTAGCGGTTGAGCGCTCGCCTGTGAAGCCTAAGGACCCCGGTTCGAGGCTCGGTTCCCCAGGTCCCACGTTAGCCAGATGCACAAGGGGGCGCACGCGTCTGGAGTTCGTTTGCAGAGGCTGGAAGCCCTGGCGCGCCCATTCTCTCTCTCTCCCTCTATCTGCCTTTCTCTCTGTGTCTGTCGCTCTCAAATAAATAAATAAAAAATGAACAAAAAAATATTTAAAAAAAAAGAAAAGGGAAATTTTATTTTTGTGATTTCCTGCATTGATGTGATCACTTGTTTGTATTTACATTAATAAAAACAGAACTGCTTCCATGCAAATGCTCTTCTAAGATCTTGATTCATCCCTGAGTCTTAAAACCCTGGGAAACCAGGCAAAATATTAAAAAAGCAACACTTTGCAGACATTAGAAGATAAATGGCCCAAGACTGTGATCTCAGAGAAGTCAGTCCTAAATTACCCCACATTCTGCCTGGTCCTGGATGTGAGAGGAGGTCGCTGAGCCTGGTGGTCTTGAAGACGGGGGAGAGCGAGTTGTCTAGAATGAGCAGGAGAGGGACCGCAGCCAAAGCCAACAAGGTGAACTGGGTATTGAGATAATATATGTACTAGACTGGTCATCCAACGTTACTTGGAATAATAAGCAAAAGCTGAAAGGCAGTCTAAATATGTATATGGTTTGTGGTAAAATAACCTAAATAAAATAGCATGATTTGATAAATGGTCATAGTATTTATGTCTATAGAAATATATCCATGGAGATAGATCATATTTAAGATTCACAGGCAAGCCAGAATAAAAAGGTGAGGTGGGGCTGGAGAGTTGGCTTAGTGGTTAAGCGCTTGCCTGGGAAGCCTAAGGACCCACGTTCGAGGCTCAATTCCCCAGGACCCACGTTAGCCAGATGCACAAGGTGGTGCACGCGTCTGGAGTTCCTTTGCAGAGGCTGGAGGCTCTGGTGCGCCCATTCTCTCTTTCTCTCCGACTGCCTCTTTCTCTCTCTCTGCCTATCACTTTAAAATAAATAAATAAAATAATTTATAAAAAAAAAAAAAAAGGTGAGGTGGCCAGGTGTGGTGGCACACACCTTTAATCCCAGCACTCAACAGGCAGAGGTAGGAGGACCACCGTGAGGTCAAGGCCAGCCCAAGAGTACATAGTGAATTCCAGGTCAGCCTCAGCTAGAAAAAAAAAAAAAAAGCAAGAAAGAAAAGTGAGGTGTCATTTTGTTTTTCTCCCTAAGACAATCCTAAAAGTGTGAAAACACATTGAGAGTTCTATAAGTTCTGAAAAACATATTGTGACTAAAGCTGAAATAAAGGTTCAAGTTTTATAATCAATAAATTTAACTTTTTGCTGAATATAGAAGTCCTCTGCTGGTTTTGGTCAGTGTAAGTATAGATAAAATGTTTAATGTTTGTGCTGTGACACACCATAGAATTTTAGAACTCAAAGGCATATTGGAGTTATCCAGCTTAAGGCTCAGAGAGGTCAGATAATCAGTTTGCAGAATGAGTTGGTTCTGATTTGCACAAGATCTTGTCTCTGGGTGTGGTGGTTTGATTCAGGTGTCCCCCATAAACTTAGGTGTTCTGAATGCTAGGTTTCCAGCTGATGGATATTTGGGAATTAATGCCTCCTGGAGGGAGTGTATTGTTGGGGGTGGGCTTATGGGCTTTATAGCCAGTTTCCCCATGCAAGTGTTTGGCACATCCTTCTGTTGCTATTGTCCATCTTATTTTGGCCAGAGGGTGATGTCCACGTTCTGCTCATGCCATCGTTTTCCCCTGCCATCGTGGAGCTTCCCCTCGAGCCTGTAAGCCAAAATAAATCTCTTTTTCCCACAAGCTGCTCTTGGTTGGGTGATTTCTACCAGCAATACGAACTGGACTGCAACACTGGGGTAGGGTACTCTGATTTTTTATGCCTAGGAATGATAACTTTTTTTTTTTCTTATGGGTATTTATAAGCTATCTTTTCCACTTTCAATTTTTACTAAAGCATAAAAACTGCCTTCTTTTTTATTTTATTTTTTTATTTTTATGTTCCCCAAGGTAGGGTCTCACTCTAGCTCAGGCTGTCCTGGAATTCACTGTGTAGTCTCAGGGTGGCCTTGAACTCATGGTGATCCTCCCGCCTCTGCCTCCCAAGTGCTGGGATTAAAGGTGTACGCCACAACGCCTGCCTTCTTTTTTTAAGAAAATGTGTGTGTGTGTGTGTGGTGGGGTGGGGTGGGGTGGGGTAGGGTGGGGGAGGCATGTGCTCCAGCACCTGCAAAGGTCAGAGGACAACCTAGGTGTCAACCTTGCCTTCCACGTTGCCTGAGGCAGATCTCTTGCTGTTCACCACTGTTTATGGCAGGCTAGCTGTCTCACAAGCTTCCAGGGTCTCTCCACCTCCCATCCTGCTGAGATTACAGATGTGTGCTGTTGTGTCAGACTTTACGTGGGTTCCGGAGACCCAGACTGAACCTTGTATGGCAAGTGCTCTACCCACTGAGCCATTTCCGCAGCCCCAAATCTGCCTTTCTTAGTAGCATTCAATTGCACAAAAGCCTCCATATTGGGTAGAAGAAATAGGATGGAAAAACATCATACTTACGTAGCCTTCCCAACTGCATGTTTTTATGACCTTGTTCAGTCCGGATCTTGTGTGCAAGGATACAACACTCGTTGAAAGCTTTGACACAGTATGGGCCTACGGTAACGCGGGCGACTCTCTCCTCACAGGTTTCATAATCATTACGACGGGCTCCGTCTAAGCAACACCGCTTTGGCACTCGATGTTTGTATTTAGCAGCTGAAAGAGCGGTAGCACAAGTGCCCTTAATTGTGCACAGAATCATAACTTCTCATGCTGCGAAGGAGTCACTAAGGATAGTTTCTAATGCCAAACGACCCTCTTTCCTACAATAGCTATAGCGAGGCAAATCACCAGCCTTTCCTTGGAACGGAGTCAAGAATAAGGAAAATGTGATCTCACCAGGGTCCTCCATTGCAGCTCACTCGAAATGGTTAAAGGGCTTCCTGCTACTAAGCTAAATGCCTACCTTTGAAACGGGCACTTTGGGCTCAGCCCCCTTTGAAAAATCAAGTTAAATATCAAAGGAGTCTCCAAGATGGCTTTCATTACTCTACAGGAATTTCCTCCTAGAAGCTAGATATCCTGCTTTTTCAAGCATTTCTTACTTGACGTTATTTGTAATCTTTACTAGGAGTACCATCCTTATAGTATTTTCCCTTTTATATCACAATGTGAATGGAGGCTAGGATTACACGGACACACACAGAAGTGGAAGAGAGTATTACATTACTATAAGCATGGTTACTGGCTGAATTCAGGGCATGAACTTCCAAATTGATGTATTTAAAAAACAACAACAGGGGGCAGGAGAGATGACTTAGTGGTTAAGCGCTTGCCTTAAGCCTAGGACCCTGGTTTGAGGATCTATTCCACAGGACCCACGTTAGCCAGATGCACAAGGGGGCACATACGTCTGGAGTTTGTTTGCAGTGGCTGGAGGCCCTGGCACGGCCATTCTCTCTCTGTCTCTCTCTCTCTCTCTCTGCCTCTTTCTCCCTCTGTCTGTTGCTCTCAAGTAAATAAATAAAAATAAACAAAATTAAAAAAAAAAAAACAACAGAGCTGGAGGGATGGCTTAGCAGTTAAGGCGTTTGCCTGCAAAGCCAAAGGACCCTGGTTCAATTCCTCAGGACCCATGTTAGCGAGATGTACAAGGGGGTGCATGTGTCTGGAGTTCATTTGCAGTGGCTGGAGGCCCTGGCACACCCATTCTCTCTCCCTCTTTCTCTGTCAAGTAAATAAGTAAATAAATGCCAGGCATGGTAGCACACACCTTTAATCCCAGCACTCTCGGGAGGCAAAGGTAGGAGGATCATCATGAGTTTGAGGCCAGCCTGAGACTACATAGTGAATTCCTGGTCAGCCTGAACTAGAGTGAAACCCTACCTCACAAAAAAAAGCAACAACAACAAAAATCAACTATAAATAGCCAATTATCTGCTATGGAAGAGGAGAAATCCAATTAGGAAACAACTCAAATTCTGTGCCTTTGGCTATCAAGAATATATATTGTATCTTTGTATATAAAATTATTATCTTTCTATACTAGTAAAAATCAAAATTGATCAACCTGTCTCAATGAGACACTCTATCGGACTTTCTGCAATATCAGAAAGATGGTCAATTATATTTCCATTAGGTGTCTTTTCTAAAGAATGATCTAAAATGCTGTTAAATATTAAGAGAAATAGATTTCTTTAATCATGATTCTGTTGCTCAAATGAAAGAACATGATTTTAATTATTAGATGAAATTTATAAAGATGAAATACTTATGGAAAATAAAAGTTAATAATTTAGTTTTAGAAACATAAATCTCTCTTTTTCTTTTCTAGCACTGAGGATTAAATTCAAGGTTTTGTGCATGCTAGGAAAATGCTTTATCCATAGCTCCAGACATTGAAATAATAATACTTAACTTAAGGTTATAGTCAATGAAATACGGAATTTATTTGGATTAGTCTTTCTGAGAGAGTGAACTATACTGCTACATACCTTTCTTTTCACCCATTTTATTTGACTTGTGGGGAAAATAGATAATGTTTCATTTTCTACAGCTTTTGGATACTATAATCATAATGTTTTTACAATCATATGAAACCATTAGAATACCTTGTTCTTCTATTTTCTTTTGTAGATATTGCATATCTCTTCTTGGTCTGAGAATTTCTTTACAGGGTTCATCTGTTTAAAAATAAAATAAGATTGGGCTGGAGAGATGGCTCAGTGGTTAAGACCCTTGTCTGTGAAGCCTTAGGGGCCAGGTTCAATTTCCAAGTACCCACATAAGCCAGACACACAGGCTGGTGCATGATTCTGGAGTTTGTTTGCAGTGGCCCTGGCATGCCCATTCTCCCTCCCTCTCTTTTTGTATCTCTCTTTCTCTCTCTCAAATAAATAAATTAAATATTTTTAAAAACAAGATATATAATAGGGAAAAAGGACATAAAATCTGATATAAAGTTGCATGAAATTAAGAACTAAACACATTCACACACAAAAAAAAATAATTCATGAGTCATTCACTCACCAAGTCTATACTGAGAGCCTGACTCAAATTAGGCCCCATGCCACTGAGCCTCTGAGTATGACATCATCACAGTGGAGCTCATGATCTGACATCATACAGTTCTACTTGCTGTATCTAAGCTTGGCTTTGATTACTGAAACCTTCTGGATCCATTGATTTCAGTGAACTAAGCATTTAGAGGAAGTGGAGTTGTTTTGGGAGGGTAATCTATTTTTCTTATTTTCTCTTTGAGTGACATTATTACAAACATTAATATGAATACCATGGTATCAAGTATAATTATAAACATATCTAAAACTATAGAAAGAAGATAATTAATATGTGATCTCTGTTCTTGAAGAGTTTACAGTCCCAGAAGTGAGACAGGGTCAAGAATGCACAGTGATGCCATGTTTTTATGTTATATATAAATACATCTACATAGTGAATTCCAGGTCAGCCTGGGCTAGAGTGACACCCTACCTCAAAAAACTTAATAAATAAATAAGTAAATAAATACATCTAGTCCCCATACTATCCTTCCTATTAAAAGATAAGGGAATGATTAATTGTATATATAGACGAGGCTTCTTAAAGGAAATCATTTACTTATATTTTCATGAGACAGGGTTCTCTTTGTGTTGCCCTGTCCTGCCTCAAATTTGAAATCCTCTTGCCTCAGTCTCCTGAGTGGACATACTTGTGCTATTGCACCTGCAGAGAAGGCAATTGTTATCCTAGATCTCCAGGACGATGAAGTGGTCAGCCCAATTTCCATAGCAAAGGCCCACCCAAGGGTCATCCAAGAACTATGACCAAGGTCAGGAAGGGCAGAGTGAGAAAAAGCTGGAAAGAGTCAGGGAGAAGATCGTGGAAGGCTTTGAGAACCACATTAAAGAATTTGTATTTTATCTTGAAAGCCAATGGAGCATTGTACACAAGAGAGTTACGGAGTCATGTCATTCGTAGATCAGTGTAGAGAATGTTCTAGAAAAGGGACAAAAGTGAGGGCTAGAAGCACATGATTAGTGCACACTGCAGGAATAAAAATGCTGAATGTCTAACCATTTTCTTGGGAATGATCTGCATTTGCATTGGTAAGAAAAGTGAGTCCAGCTAGATGGAAGACATCTGCATTGTCACGGCCACCTCCTGCACCACAGCCCAGGTCACTCTTCTCTAAAGTTTGAAATACCTATCCAAAAAGGAAAAAATGTTCAGCCTACTCTTCACAAAAATTAAGGTACAGGTACCAGTCATGACATGGTTATAACAAACCCGTGAAATACAGAGAACATTCATTCATCAAATGACCAAAGACTACATTTTCCACTTTCATTCTTCTATTATCCTTTTGTATTCCTAAAAACCTACCTATTCAAAGTTAAACCAAGAATAAAATCTTAAGGAAATACCTTTGGTCAGGATATTCTTAGAAATTGACCCAGTGTGTCCATAGAAGACTTGCTATAATCATATAGTATCACCAACAAATGAGTAAATCCATGTGTGAACATATGAGGGCATGAATTAACAAAACGAAGCGTGGTTATTATTTTTTGTGTGTGCACGATGTGTGTATATCTCTGTGCTCCATGTGTGAGAGTGGGAACGTGAACATGTCCCAGCACACGTGTGACAGTGGGAAGACAGCCTTCAGGCAGGGTCTCCCGTGTGGTTGTTGCTCATTCCTGCATGTACTGGGCGAGCCTGGTCCTTAGGCTTCGGGAAACCCTTCTCTCCCCATCCTCCATCTCACGGTCGGTGTGCTGGGATTACAGAAACCTGCCATGGCTTCTGGCTTTTAGAGGGGGCTCTGGGCATCCAAATTTAGATACCTGGGCTCGAGTGGCAAGCACTTTATTCACTGAGACATCTTCCCAGTCCCTAAAGAAATTAATTTTTAATTTGCTAAGTAAAGGAATATAATGTTTACATTTTAAAGGGAGGATCTGAGTGGGAAAGTATTATAGAAGGTTTAATTCAGCTTTAATTTTAACACAAAATGTCCTTTTTCCTCTGAATGTTTCTAATTTTACAGTTTTTCAGGTGTTTTTTTTTTTTCTTTCTGTTTCTGTAACCAAATGATAGCTGGGTATACCGGAAATAGATGAGATCATGGGGAAGTGAGTCACTTTCAAACTCTTCAGTATTACAGATTTTAATGAGAATTAAAACAAACAAACACAATGGCTTCCTATCTATTGCTCTCCTGTCTGTTTCTATAACATCATTACCACCTTGTCCCACTGTCCCAACAGATGGTACTTTTGCCCCATGAAAGCAATTGCTATGATGGCCCATGTTTTTAAGGGCTGCCTACACCTATATTTGAAGGGAAAGAAGAAGAGGAACTGGCTTGAGAATCCTCACCTTGCTAAGAACCACTGTATTGCACATACTATAGAAACGCAGGCTGTGTCCCCTTAATTCCTCCCCCACATCCTGTCCCGGTGGCCACACTTGTGTGAAGCCCTGTCTGAGCTGCCCTGCCCCATGGCTACCATGGAATTGGGTCACTTAACTCTTTGCATGGGCCGGTTGGCTTTTCCTTGGACTCCATACACAGCACTGTCCACTGCTGTGAGGGCCACCCACGAGTCCAACTCAGTCACCATGTTCAGGGACACCGTTTGGCCTGGAGAATACACATTAGCACCTGGGGACAGATGAACCTGAAAGAGCATTTTAATGAGAAAAGATGAGACCAAATCTGTGAGAGCTGCTTTGACCGCCCCCTTCCCTTCTGAGAACATTCTGCTGTGCTGTACATATTCTTGAGGTCTCACCTGGAGCTGGTTGCCACACTTCTCTTCAATATTCAACCAGACTGAGTCAGACACCAATTCTGCTGTCTGCTCTCCTGTGACAATGTAATAGACCAGGAGTCGGGCTGAAGGAACCATGCTCTGTGTCACTGGAATGTTTATATTTTGATATGATGAATACAGAAGTTTCTCCCTTGTGCCAAAGTGTACAATTTTGCCCTTCGATATGATCTGAAAACAAACAGCAGCAGCAACAGTAAGAAAACAAAAACACAGCCTATACTTTAGGGTGTTGTTTGGAGCCAGAGAAAAATGACATTAAATAGAAGTAAAATTAACACATATGTATGTTCTATGTGCTGGGAACTTAACAAATATTCAACTTCTTCACTTCTCACAATATACCAGGGAGGAAGATTTATCTCTACTGAAGAAGCTGAGGCTCAAGAACTAACTTAATGCCATCCTGATTGGTTTTGCACGTGTATGTGTATGTATGTATGTGTATTCATATGTGTGTGAGTATGTGTGTGTCTGCTTGTGTGAATGTGGAGGACAGTGGTTGATATTGGCTGTCACCCTCTATCTTATTCCTTCAGACAGGGTCTCTTACTGAACCTAGAACTAACTCACCGAATCTAGCCAGGGAGCCCTGAGGGTTTCCTGTCTTTGCTTCCTCAGCTTTGGGATCCTAGGCATGTACCAGCATACCCAGGATCTCTTTTTATTTTTTTGGTTTATTTATTTATTTATATGAGAGTGAAAGAGGCAGAGAGAGAGAGAGAATGGGCATGCCAGGGCTTCCAGCCACTGCAAACAAACTCCAGATGCGTGCGCCCCCTTGTGCATCTGGCTAACGTGGGTCCTGGGGAATTGAGCCTCGAACTGGGGTCCTTAGGCTTCACAGGCAAGCGCTTAACAGCTAAGCCATCTCTCCAGCCCACACCCAGGATCTCTTATGTTGGTGCTGGAGATCTGAACTCTTGTGCATGAAGACCTGAGTTCAACCCTCACTACCTACATAAATGCTGGTTGTGGTGGCACATGTCTTTAATCCCAGTGCTAGTGAGGCAGAAATAGGTAGAATTTGGAGCTCAGTGTCTAGCCAATCTAGCCAAATTGGTGAGCTCTGGGCCAATGACAGACTTTGCCTTAAAAAGAAGTGGATGGGGAGGTTAATGATAAGACCCTACTGCTGAAGACACCATATGCTGTCAGCACAGACCATGGAAAGACCTGGTTAGAATCTGGAGGAGGGCCAGCCCCTGTCAATTAGCCCATCTAGTGCTGGAAGGAGCTACATGAGCTACCGGGGAAAGTGGCCAACATCTGTCCAAGCAACTCAGAAGCAAAACAACTTGATGTGATGCTCACACAAGTAAAATAGTGGCATACAGCCATGGTGGGTAACCAACTGCACTTGAATTGGCTAACAGATCCACTCTGGAAAGGAACCCATACCTGGAACTGGGAAACAAGTGAGAATCATCCAGATAATGATTCTGCTGTCCATTGTCAAGCTCCCACTAACCTTAGATCATAAGCAGGTCTATACCCTTTTAATTCTCTCTAAATTAATAATGGTTATCCAATTTAACTGGTGCTGACTTCATTCTCTGTTGGAGAATCTGCTTCTCTTTTTTAGATGGGAGCTGGACCTGAGGAGATAAATGACCCAGTGCATACCACCCTGGCCCCAAATGAAACCCCAGAGGAATTGGGAAAATGAGCAAGGGTGCTGCTCTCTTAGTTAATCTGATATCAGCACAAGGGTGATGGAGAAAGATAATGAGAGCACTCAACACCTACCAAACCAGAAATCCAGAGGCTCCTAAATGCCCATTACTGAAGTACATTTAAAATGCTCCCAGCATTGCTCAGGGAATTTTGTGGAAGAGGGGGCAGAAAGATTGTGAGAGCCACAAGTTTGGACATTTTGCACAGACATTGCCTCTCTCCCCCCATTCTGATAATGCATAACCCACAATCCCCATGGGGTTGACCTGCATCCCCAATGAGGAAGGCCTCTTCATAAAAGGGGCAGGGAGGAGAGAAAGGATGGTACCAACAAGTGTTGTTTACATACAAAATATATCCTTATCTAATAAAAAATGTTGTTTAAAAAAAAAAAAAGAAGTGGATGGGATAGCACCTGAGACCTGAGATTATATGTGGCTTCTTCACACATGCAGGCACATGTACATATACATATATGTATGCCTCTGCACCTATGACCACACACACACACAACCCTCGGTTCTTTTTGTTGTATGTGTGTTTGTGTGTATGTGTGTGCATGGACCCGTGGCATATGTGTGAAAGTCAGAGGACAACCTCAGGGTCTTCGTCCTCTCCTTCCCCCTTCTTTGAGACAGGATCGCTTGTTGTTTTGCTGCTGCGTGCACCAAACTAGGAGATCCACAAGCTTCTGGACTCTCCTGGCTTCACCTCCCATTGCTATTAAGTTCATTGGGATCACAGATGCCTGGGCCACTTTGCATCTGACTTTTATGGAGTGCTAGGGAGGATCAAACTCAGGTTTAGTAGGCTTGCAAGCAAGCATCTTTAACTGCTCGCTGAGTCACCTGTCCAGCACCAACCCCTCAATTCTTTTTAAAAAAATTTATCTGTGTGGTGTGTGTGTATGTGTATGTGTGGTCTTGCTACTGCAAAAAAAAAAAAAAATGGCAGACACTTGTGCCGTCTTTTGCATCCGGCTAACGTGAGTGACTGGGTGAGTGACTGGGAAATTAATCCCAGACCAGACTAGCAGGCTGTGCAAGCCAGTACCTTTAACCACTAAATCATCTTCACCCCTTCAATTCTTTTTTGTTGTTGTTACTGCTTTTTTTTTTTTTTTTTTTTTTTTAGGTAGGGTTTCACTCTAGCCCAGGCTGACCTGGAATTCACTGTTTCAGGGTGGCCTTGAACTCACAGTGATCCTCTTACTTTTGCCTCCTGAGTGCTGGGATTAAAGGCATAAAGAATCTGGCCACCCTTTTTATGTCTGTGAAATGCATGCACTTGAGCTAGGTGTAGGCAAATAATCTTTGGCCATGAAATAGCTGGGTGACATGATTTAATCAGGCTTTCTTCCATGAAACGAATTCTTAATTCAGATCAATCTTCTAATGTGTGAAATTATCATGAAAATTATGCCTTATCTTAAAGTTTCTGGATAAGCTTCTCCAGATTATTGATTATTAATGATATTCAAAGTAGGTGATATTCTTGAAAGCACTTTGCAAATACAAACGCAAGAAACCATTCTAACGCTTCTCTGTCAGCAAAAAGGAATGTTTCTGGGGTGAGACAAGACGCAAATCTATCTTCACTGAACTTACCAAGTAATTATAGTGAGTTATTTTGTCAATATATGGACTCTTGGGAGTAACAATAATATTCAGAAATTCTCCCACGAGTATAGGCTTATAATTTGCAGTCCAATCGATATAGAGGTAACTCTGGCTGAGAGATGTGTAGGCAACTGCTCGGTACTCTTTGCTGGCCTCATTTTCTTCTGGGAGTTCTGGGGTATCAGTTTTGACCTGAAAAGGAAAATTTCCAAAGACCATGTAGAACTGGGTGTACTGTTTTCTATAAAACATATCTTTTAAAGTCTTTACAAATTTCTAAATGTCACAATGCCAAATGCTAAAGAAAAGCGAAAGCCCTATGACCCCAGTGTTTGCACAGCTGTGGTATCAAGTAACTTTACAGAGACTGTGGGAAGTACTGGGGGGAGGATGGCTAAATGGAAGAGTCTGACGGGACAAAGGGAGGATGCTTCAAGGAAGAAATATGGGCCCACTTCCTGAAATGTCATGGTAACTTAGGGAGTCCTCTTTCTAGGAGATGGCATGGCAGGAATTCAGAACGTGCATAGCAGTGAACTCAGTGGTAGGAATATCCTCTCCCCACCCCACACACATTTTGCAACCTCTTTGCCTGGAAAACACAAGTGTGAAAGCCTCCATTTTTTCTCTAGTGCCTTAACTCCTCTACTTTAGCATTCACGCAATCAGGTCCTCTCTTGGTAAATATGCCTAAGGTACAAATAAGTAAGTAGTAAGTAGGTTATCGACACAGGTCACTCACTACGGAGGCATGTGTTCACAATCATCTGCTGGGTCCTCACCAGGACTGAGGGCAGAAGAGGAGTGATGGGGAAGTGGTACTAACTCCTGAGAACTGGGGGCCACAGGTGAAGATGTGGCCTAGCTTCACTGGGGACAAGTGACTCGGAGGTGGGCTTATAAACTCAGGGAGGGGCAAAGATAGCACGGCAGCGATATCTGCTTTTGGACAACAGAAAATTTACTCTGGAGTTAGGCACACATTGGTTTGCATCCCATGGCTATCACCTACTAATTTTAGATATGTCACTCAAAAGAGAGGTTGGATACCTCCATTTTTCTAGCTCCAAAATGGCAAAAATAATAATATTCTCTAGCTCACATTGCTGATTCAATGGATATTAAATGCTCTCACAAAGCTCCCAGCAAAATGCCCCTCGCTAAGGGGTCAGCATGCATGTTTTACTTGAAATTTGGAGCCTCAGCATCTTTTCTGTGAGAAAGGATGATTAATTGCTAAGAGAGAGTGGTTTATGCATCCGAAATAAAGACAGGCTTTCACGTTTGATTCATAAAGAGCTTTTAAAAATGTATGTGAGGGGCAAGGCTTTTCTACCACTAATTTTTATTGCTATGCCTGTTCTGAAGTTTCTGAATTATAATGCAGCCTTATTGGCAGAAGAGGAGATAATTTCCAAACAAGTGCTGGTAGATTTATTTTCCTCAAGGACCATTCAGTGGATTAGCAGATTGCGTCTGGTACTTATTTTGGTGCAAAACTATGAAATGATTCTCTGGCCTCGGGGATAAAATATGTTCTGTGCGCTGGCCAAAACACACAGTCAAAAGTGCACACTGTTCTGGGAGGTGCAGCAGAGGATCCAGCTCACGGAAAACTCCAGCGCCGTCACTCCGGATGGGAGATTCACCACAAACGAAGCTACTCCATCACTGACGTGCGTGAGGCTTTTCTTTGGCTCCATATCAGATGTCTCTTGATTTACATCGACTGTCTGTGCATTCAGAACAACTGGGATCCCTCCAACCAGATGGTCCAGTGCATCCTTAACCTGCACCTGTTTATTAGGACAGTTCAAAGTCATGTCAGTAGCTCTTTTTTTGTTTGCTTGTTTTGTTTTTGTTTTTCGAGGTAGAGACTCAACTCTAGCTCAGGCTGACCTGGAATTCACTATATAGTCTCAGGGTGGCCTTGAACTCATGGTGATCCTCCTACCTCTGCCTCCTGAGTGCTGGGATTAAAGGCATGTGCCACCATGTCCAGCTGGGTATTGCCTTCTTTTGTTTTTTTAAAAAAATTGTTTTTATTTTTAATTATTTATTTGAAAGTGATAGAGAGAGAAAGAGAGAGAATGGGCATGCCAGGGCCTCCAACCACTGCACATAAACTCCAGATGTGTGCACCCCCTTGTGCATCTGGCTAATGTGGGTCCTGGGGAATTGAGCCTCGAACTGCGGTCCTTAGGCTTCACCGGCAAGCGTTTAACTGCTAAGCCATCTCCCCAGCCCCACTCTTTTTTTTTTTTTTTTTTAAGTGAAGAGAGACTGCATTAGATTAAGAGAAGGAAGGGGGGGGAGGATTGTGAAGAGCTCCTGCCCATGAGAAAGCAGGAAGGGGTAAACCTCAGTCGCTCTTTTATTTCTTTTTTATTTTAATTAATTAATTTAATTTGTTTTTGGTTTTTCAAGGTAGGGTCTCACTCTGGCTCAGGTTGACCTGAAATTTACTATGTAGTCTCAGGGTGGCCTTGAACTCATGGCCATCCTCCTACCTCTGCCTCTCTAGATTAAAGGTGTATGTCACCACGCCCAGCTTCTTTTATTTCTTTTTTAAAAAGATGGGCTGGAGAGATGGCTTTATGGTTAAGGTGCTTGCCCATGAAGACTAAGGAACAAGGTTTGAGTCACCAGGACCCACGTAAGCCAAATGCACAAGATGGCACATGCATCTGGAGTTCATTTGCAGTGGCTGGAGTCCCTGGCACACCCATTCTCTCTCTCTCTGTCTCTTTCTCTCTATCTCTCTGTCAAATAAATAAATAAAATATTTTTAAAAATACTTTTATTTACTTATTTTCTAGAAGAGAGATAGGCACACAGAGAGAATGGGCCTTCCAAGGCCTCCAACTGCTGCAAACAAACTCCAGATGCATGTGTTACTCTGAGCATCTGGCACTGGGGAATTGAACCTAGGCAGCTAAACTTCTTAAGCAAGTGCCTTAAAAGTGGAGCCATCCCTGCAGCTCCTAGCAGCTTTCCTCTGTAGCTCTTTAAAGTCTCTAAAGTATAACAATTCTGAGATGGCCCTCCTCTCTTCCATGCTTACCCGTGTTCCTCCATTTCCACCTACCTTGATGGAGTATGGAATCCCAGGCTTCAAGAAAAGCGGAGTAGCAACCAAATTCAGAGTGTAGGGAGAGAGGACATATTTGATGCCAAGTATTTCTGCTTCTTCAGAAAATCCACCTAAAATACCAAACATCATGTTAATACTGGCAGAAATGTAGTGATCTGCAGGCTGTCTAGCTGGGCTGTCCTCCATCGACATTTATTCACTCACCCATTCCTGCAGTCATCCTGTTGCTAACAATAAGTGGGATATGATTTTGGTTCACAGTGGGCAGTGTAGACAAGGATTTAGACTTCAGGGGGGCTAGAGCGATTGCTCAGTGGTTGAGGCAATTTCTTGCAAGGCCTGATGACCTGTTGTGATTCCCCAGAACTCATGTAAAACCAGATGCACAAAGTGGTGCATGTATCTGGAGTTCATTTGCACTAGCAAGAGGCCCTGGTGATCCCATTCTCTCCCTTCTCCCCCCTCTTGAAAGTAAAAATTTAGACTTCAGGATTTTCTAATTCTCTAAGGCTCCTACACAGATGTTCATGAGGAGGTAAGGCTACAGCAGTAGACTGAGGGGCTGAGGGGGAAGAAGTAGGACATCGCTTTTCAACAGTGGCCTAGTTTCAGCTGAATGTGCTCAAGGGATAAGGAGAGGGAAAGAAGGAACGGAGAGGCCGAGGCTGAGCCTCACAGAGGTTCACAGTAAGATACCAAGGATCCAGAGAGAATTGGGGAAGAATCAGAAACAATCAAATACAGAGAAAATTCTGAAGGCCTCCTCCTAAAAGCACAGAAGCGCTGCCCCGTGGCTGAAACTCGAGTAACATTGAAAATAACACACAAAGCTCTAGTCCACAAACTTATTTTCAGCTTTCCATCCATAACACCCCACAGCACATACTATAGCTAACTCAAATCTGCTCAAATCCCAAAGACCAAGTTTTACTCTCTACCCTTCTCAGTCTGGCCTCTCTCTGGAAGGAGCCCACTTTACTCCTCCTGCCATCCCTGCCTCCAAGCCCTACTCCACTAAGACGAATCATTTTTATAACACTCTGTGGTTACTTGTCAATGGCCTCCCTTTGGCGTCAGGAGACAGAGCCCAGAGAGGGAACACTGTGCCCGTCTGCTGCAGCAGAACCACAGTTCAGCCCATCCAACCAGCCTCTCGCCTCCTACTCTGGAGCCAGCCCCGATCCCAGGCCAATCGGCTCTCTTTCTCAGTCTCACCTGAGCCCGAGTAAAGCCCACCACAGTAAGATTATAAATAGATCTTTACTAGGTAGGCAAGGCCTCTTTGGCTCTCGCCTCTCTCGAACGTCCAGATCCCCACTCTGGTAAGCCCCCTCATCTTGGCACTGCTGTGCTAAGATTGGGGGGCAGGACCTCAACACCTACTCCCACCTGGGCTCCCTGTCTCCTCGTCTTCCACATGGCAGGGGCACCTTGTACTTTCCTTCTCTTTTCCTCTCTAAATATAATAAATCCCCTTCCTCGTTCTTTCCAGGCCCATGCTTGACTCCCACATGGGCTCTCAGACCCGTGGGTGCATTCATTCCCCTTTCCCTGGGGCTCTTCCTTGTTCTCCTGACTTTCCTGGAAAAAAATGTTATGGCTCTTAAACTACCATTCTTGGTCTGTTTTATTCCAATTCTCCTTTGCGGACTTTTCCTGAACCCTAAAAACTCCATTGCACTTGGGAGGTCAAGCACTTTACTTAGAGCACATATAGAATTCTTTCCTGTAACAGAATTCCTTGTTTGCTATTTTCCACCCAATTCTAGGTCAAAAGTAAAATCTAACTATGAAAGACAATAAAACATGAAAGAACTATAGAAAATCACTTACACAATTTGTATGCTATCAGAATATATCCAAAAAAGGACCGTTCTGCAAATGCACACCACGCACGTACACGGTGCACACCCTACAAACACGCACACTCACCCACCTGCGGACTCTATGACGGTCACAGCAATGTAGAGGTACTTGTCGTTTAAATCTTCTAGGCTTTCATATGACAGTTCTTTAATGGCCGTTTCCGAATCAAATGTGACATGAGCAATTCCATTCGTCAACTTTTTTAAAAAGGGTGAAAGGAAGAGCGAATTTAGAGAAGAGTGAATATATAAGGAAAACTGATCTGCTTACGCTGTCTCTCGGCTGAAGGGGAATGCCAGGGGCAGCTCAGCATCACCAGTACAGGCGCTGGCTCAGTCTGCAGTGAAGCCCAGAGTGTTACTGTCTACTGAGTTTGTACAGAGTTCGGGATGGGGAAGAGTCCGGAATATCACATGAATCTCCTGGTACCAGCTGACAAAGGCGGGGCAAACCTCAGTGGTCCTCTACCTGTGTAGGCCTTGTGTGATACTCCTACCCCCCGCCCCCAGAGCATCGCTGTTTACAAACTGCAGCTCTAACTCACAAAAACAAAATGAGCAACAGAAACAAGGTTATTTTATATTATATTGCTGAATTGTTAAAATCCACTTTGTCTTATTGTTTTAAAACCGTCTAGCTTGACCCCAGGCATTTTTGTCTGATTTAGCTTGGTTGGGGGATGGATGGTATTCTCGCCAGAGTCTCAGGCTTGCTAAACAAGCACTCTATCTATCACTCACCCATCCTTGATTTTCCTTACATCTCACTGCCTAGGGGAGAATCCTACATTTAAAAAGAATTAACTTATGTATTGAGTATATAAGGTTATCTTTTTAAAAGCAAAGGTTAAATGCTTGAGGAAACAAAAATATATGAATTTTCAAACATGTGCAGAAGAATCATGCCACATGCCACTACGGTATAATGTAGAGAACACTGAATAAGAGAAAAGGGAACCAGAGAATTGATCTAGTCCTCGTAGCTACCAGCCCTTAGCTACAGACAAATAACTTCTGTAGTGTTTACAGAAGATTGCTGACTCAGGGCATATAATAGAATGACTGTGTCTGCACAGAGTTTAACATGGCAGATGATAAATAAGCAAATAAGCCATTGCAATAAGGAAGGGCTTCTCAGCCTGCTGACACGTTGGATGGGATAACTGCTGTGTAGGGGGCGCTCTGCACACTGTAGGGTTTTAGCATGTGCCCGTAGCACACTCATTTGAGGACAATCACAAATAATTCTGACTGTTGTCAAATATTCCTTTGGTGCAAAAAGAAATCTTTGGTTGAGGACCACTGCAAGAAAGTATAAAACATGTCTTAACAAGAAAGGCTCAAGGGGGCTGCAGAGATGGCTTAGCGGTTAAGCGTTTGCCTGTGAAGCCTAAGGACCCCGGTTTGAGGCTTGATTCCCCAGGACCCACGTTAGCCAGATGCACAAAGGGGTGTACGCGTCTAGAATTCAGTTGCAGTGGCTGGAAGCCCTGGCACGCCCATTCTCTCTCTCTATCTCCCTCTTTCTCTCTCTGTCTGTTGCTCTCAAATAAATTTTTTTGTTAAAAAAAAAAAGAAAGAAAGAAAGGCTTAAGGCCTGGGGGGCACATAGGAGCGGCAGCTAGCCCAGTTCAGAGGAGTCAGGGATGGTATCCCAGAGAAAGGGTGTCAGTGTTGAAACTTAAAAGAATGAGAAGGAACTAGGCATAGAGAAGACAGGAAGGGTCAGAGGGAAAGAGCATAGTCCTAAAGGCAAGGGTTATGCTAAGTTGAGGAAGGAAGGAGATGCCATGAGATCAGAAAAGGGAAATTTACCCAAAGGACAATGGAAAGCCAATGGATAGTTTTAAGCCTCACCTTCCACACCTACATAGAATGTGATCTAGAAATTTAGACTTTACTTTTCGTCCCTACATCAGCTTGAGGCCCAAGCAGACATGTAATATCTTACCGTTGTGCTTTGCATTGCTCTTTGCATCATTTCTTTTTGATCCTCTTTTATGTCTTCTTTGATTCCAAAAAAGACATAAACGTCAGCCTCAGTGACTACTTTATTGTAAAAATACCTATCAAACAATATCATAAAATTGTTTTACTAACACGGTTATAATAACAGGTTAAGATATGTAATAGTTTGAAATTACATAAAGCACTGATATGCTGCCATCCAGTATTACATTTCATCCTTATAAATCTACAAGAAGAGATTAGGCTAAATAATTAGTATGAGATGAAAGACCAGGTCTTGGTGACATTAAAGGCACAGTTCTGAAGCCCTTTCCTCTCCAAGCCACATTACTTCCTCGAAGGCTTTGCAGCAGTGGGGATCAGCTCCCTATCTTCTCCATTTCATGCTTCCACCACTATGCTTTTCCACCATGAGGGATGTGTCCCTTTATAAGTCATAAGCCCAAATAACTTCTCCTTCCCTTAAGTTGTTTCTGTAACATATTTCATCATAGCAATAAGAAAGCAATTAATATACACTGATACCTCTATTTTCAGAGTGTATGCTTGCATAAAAGGAAGCATAGTAGCATTTGAAGGAATGGACTTCAGAACCAAACAGGCTGAGCAACTTACGAGTTGCGTAATCTTAAGCAAAATATTTGACATTTATGAAACACAGTCCCATCTCTGTGAGCTCTGCTATGCCTTTCCCACCAGGATAGATGCTACCTTCTCAAACCCTGAGCCAAAACAAATCCTTCATCTCATAAGTTGTTTGCTTTCAGGGATTTGGTCACAGCAATGAAAACAGTAACTAATTCAGCCAGCCTTCTGAACAAGACACACATGTGGTCTAGTTTCAGTTCCCACCAACTGCCAGCCATTGACAGACATGTGAGTAAGACCTGCCTAGGCCAGCTCTCCGTCAGACGTCCTGCCTGCCTATGGACTAGGCATGAAGGCAAGCCCAGCTGACACCAGCACGGCACAGATCAGCAGAACTGATTCCCAAATGGTTGCAGTTGTAAGGTATCGAGCTCTAAAATCATTATGCAACATTAATTGGCTGATTAAACCATTAAAAATAGGATAAGGATTGAAGGTTTCATACTTCAGTACCAATATCAGAAGTCATGCTGGTTCTGTTTAGGACTTTCTTCTTTTTTTCTTTTAAAAAATATTTCATTTGGGCTGGAGAGATGGCTTAGCCGTTAAGTGCTTGCCTGTGAAGCCTAAGGACCCAAGTTCGAGGCTTGGTTACCCAGGACCCATGTTAGCTAGATGCAAAAGGGGAGCATATGTCTGGAGTTTGTTTGCAGTGGCTGGAGGCCCTGGCGCGCCCATTCTCTCTCTCTCTCTCTCTGCCTCTCTTTTTCTCTGTTGCTCTCAAAAAAATAAACAAAAAAAAAATTTCAGTTATTTGCAAGCAGAGAGATTAGATAGATAAATAGATAGGGACATAGAAAAAATATGGGCATTGCAAATGAACTTCAGATGTGTGTGCTATTTTGTGCATCTGGCTTATGCAGATACTGGGGAATTGAACCTAGGTCATTAGGCTTTGCAGGCAAGCACCTTAAGTGCTAAGCAAGCACTCCAGCCTTTTCCTTTTTCTCTTTATTCCTTTGCTGATGAATAACTAACAAAGGCAAATAAACCATTAACACGATGTCACCTCAATCAGTACATCCCAAAAGTCATGGCAAACTCAACTATCACAGATGGCTCTTTGGGCAACTATCACCAATTATAGTTGGCACTCAATTTGGCTGGGTAATCTGGGGGTGAGGGGACATTCCTACCTTGCTTTTATAGTGATTCCAAAATTCTTAAAGTTCTTGTAACCAATGAAATTACTTTCTGGTTCTATTGAAACAGAAAAATGTGGCAAGACTGAAAGACAGAAATGGAGAGAAAACATTATTATTTAAGTTAGTGTAGCCTTTAAGCACAGCAAGCAGCTTCAGTTTCTAGTTGGGCAAGCACTAATATAAACCCAGTACTCACACCATCATTGTCAACAACAATAATGGCAACAACATCTCTGCTGAGCCATCCCTCTCTAGCAATCAGATCAATCCAGCCTTGATGTAGCAAAATCACTGAACATGTATTTTGTTATAGCACTTATGGGCAACAGATTGCTTCCTTCACTCAAGTAAGGGCTTCTTAAAGACAAAATAAAGACATTGTCTATTTTTCTTTGCATATTTCCCCTCTTATTCTTCTTTTAAGTCTTTAAAAATATATTTATTTATGAGCCGGGCATGGACTTGGGAGGCAGAGGTAGGTGGATCGTCATGAGTTCGAGGCCACCCTGAGACTACACAGCGAGTTCCAGGTCAGCCTGGACTAGAGTGAAACCCTACCTCAAAAAAAACCCAAAATATTTATTTATGTATGTATGTGTGTATGTATGTATTTGAGAAAGAGAGAGAGACAGACAAAGAGAGAGAATTAATGGGTGCTCCAGGGCCTCTAGCCACCGCAAACAAACTCCGGATGCATTCACCACCATTTGCATTTGGTTTACTTGGGTGCTGGAGAATCAACCCTGGGTCCTTAAGTACCTCAACTGCTGAGCCATCTCTCCATCCCTTCTTTTAAGTCTTAAACATAGTATATGTTCAATGAACGTTTATTAAATTAAGAACGTAAGTTGAGGGCTAGAGAGATGGCTTAGCAGTTAAGGCACTTGCCTGCAAAGCCAAAGGACCCAGGGTTGATTCCCCAGGACCCACGTAAGCCAGGTACACAAGATGGTGCAGGCGTCTGTAGTTTGTTTGCAGTGGTGGGAGGCCCTGGTGCGCTCATTCTTTCTCTCTCTCTTCCTTTCTCTCTCTCAAATAAATAAGTGAAATAAAACATTTCAATAAAAAAGAATGTAAATAGAAAAACTTAGTTAGGATTTCCCTTTTTGTCTAGTGAATAAAAGCCATTCAGTCTCCAAGTGTAAGCATAAAACTCCCACACTATTAAAAAAAAGATAGAAAGAACAACACACAGTTCATTATGAGAAAGAACATGAAAGCAAAATCACAAATGAGGCTAAGATACCTGCCTATGGTATCTTGATTGCCCATGAGAAAACATGGTATTACCTTCTCCTCGTAAACCCGAGTTTACAGATTCTAATCCAACTCAAGCACACACCAGAGCTTACAGATGCCAGTTCTAATGACTTGTACTATAGTTAACAGAAAGTTAGGTGACTGGGTGAATCAGATGTTATGGACAAAGGCTGCCATTGGTGTCATAAATGGTTCATGTGTCTTCTAGGTATTGAAGACCAGAGGTAAAAGAACCAGATGTATTCCTGTATTACCAAAGGCAGATGTGTTCTCCAGGATACAAAGCACAGGGAAATATTTCACTCTTCTGTTAGATACTTGCTTACCATGTAGCAAGTATAAGCTTATCAACAAAGATATCCTAATGAACAAGATAGACACAAACTCTGCCTTAATGGGTTCACAATCAAGCAAGGAAGACAGGTATAAGTAAATAATTGCACAGATAAATATCTAAACTACAGTGGTGAACTGGAAGAAGTACCGAGGATCCTACCCAGGAAAGAGAATTCAAGAAAAGCTTCTCTAAGCACACAGATCTTAACCTGAGGCTTGAGCCACGTGGGGAGGTGACTGGGCAAGTGGGGAAGGGAAAGCGTTGGAGGCAGGTAAACATCATGTGCAAAGGCACCATTGCTGCAGACTAGTGAGGTCAAGAGTGATTCAAAATGAGGGTGAAGGGCTGGAGGGATGGCTTAGCAGTTAAGGTGTTTGCCTGCAAAGCCAAAGGACCCAGGTTCAATTCCCCAGGACCCACGTAAGCCAAATGCACAAGATGGCATATGTTTCTGGAGTTTGTTTGTGGCGGCTGAAGGCCCTGGCGCTCCCATTCTATCTGTGTGTCTCTCTGTCTATCTCTCTCTCTCAAATAAACAAATAAAATAATATGAGGCTAAAGAGGAAGCAGGCAGAAGGCAGCTCAACATTAAGATTTAGATTTCAGTATTGGACGCTACTAGAGACCTTTCAAAAGGGAGGCGCTACTAGAGACCTTTCAAAAGGGAGACAACAACAGTGAGATCTGTGTTTCAAGATCATCTGGGCGAACGCTATAGGAGGTAGTTTGGAAATGATGACACCAGGTAAGGCTTTTGTAGTCATCCAGGTGTGAGCCTAGTGATGAATGGATGAGGGTAAATAGATACGTATGAAATCTGGATATAAACAGAAATTAGTAAAATACACACACAGGAAAGGGATGAAAATTATGTTATTGGGAATGTAATCTTTAAGGCTGAGTTTTATTGTAATTAATCTTTGTCACATTTCCTTCCTAGTTATTAGATTTTGTGCATCTCTTCTTATGAATATCTCTGAAGGAACAACAACAACAAAAAAAAGTAGCTTCAAGCAGAAGAAAGTTCAATGTGATAACAGAGCAGACAGATATGCCCAGAAACTACTGCAAGAAATGGAAAGGCTGAGCTAGTTATATGGCACTTACCAGTCCATTAATATACTGACTTCAAAATACAAGTAAATTAAAATTTCAGATTAATATATTAGGGATTTGTGAGCCAGAAAAAAAAAGATATTATTAGGTTAGGGGTAAAAAACAAAATGAAACAAAACAAAAAAAAAACAGTTGTCTCTGTTCTGTCACTGACTATAAGACTTGAATGAGTCATGTATTTGTCATATTGGGTTTTACTCACCTCATATTTTATTATTTGTTTCTTTCTAAAATTATAAATTTAGGCCAGGCATGGTGGTGTACACCTTTAAGCCCAGCGCTTGGGAGACAGAGGTAGGAGAATTGCTGTGAGTTCAAGGCCACCCTGAGACTACATAGTGAATTCCAGGTCAGCTTGGACTAGAGTAAAACCCTACATTGAAAAGAAAAACAAAATAAATAAATAAAAGTATAATTTTAGAAAGGGTCTTAGCAAACCAGGCTCCTTGGAGGAGTGCATCTCTTCCAGCTTTATCGTGAGAAGCACAAGTCCAGAGAGGTCTGCCAGTCTCCTCAGGTTAACAGGGAATGCTGGAACCAGGCCCTTGGCACTCAAACCACCATCACCACTTGCCCATCTTCTGCCTCCTCTGCCTACTAGTACTCCTGGGCTGCCCTCAAATTATTTGTGAAACTGAAGTTGCTTCAACTCCATCTGGGAGTGACTTTGCCTTAGGTGCATGACTTAAAAGATTGACTGTGCTGGGCATGGTGGCACACGCCTTTAATCCCAGCACTCAGGAGGCAGAGGTAGGAGGATCACCATGAGTTCAAGACCACCCTGAGAATACATAGTGAATTCCACCAGAGTGACCAGAGTGAGACCCTACCTTGAAAAAAAAAACAAACAAACAGACTGACTACAAACACACTAATTTTTACAGATAAACTTTTAGTTATTAGAGATTACCATATTCTTTAACTTCAAAGTATGTGGTTCCAGTTGTTGAAAAATCTTCTTTATATTTAGCTTTCACTGTCCATACACCATATCTGTGGAAACAAAATGTTGGGAAGCATATATGCCATTAAACATTTCTAGTTTGTCCATAGGAATACAATAAATTACCTTTTTTCTTTTCTTATTTTTTTAGTTTTTCCAAGGTAGAGTCTCACTCTAGCCCAGGCTGACCTGGAATTCACTATGTAGTCTCAGGCTGGCCTCAAACTCAAGGCAGTCTTCCTATCCCTGCCTCCCAAGTGCTGGGATTAAAGGTGTGTGCCACCACACCCAGCATAAATTACCATTTTAAAGATGTTAGAATACATATAGATATATGTAACCTCAGCAACTATTTTGTGAAAAAAAATTAGGCAAAAAATAGGAATAATTTAGCATTTTCTTTTGATAGTAGACATTTTAGTAGTTCACATATTATGTTATTTTTCCAAGTATTTTATCTTAATGTACCTTTGATTTGAAGAGCAGATAACTTGGGAATTTACTTAATTCTAAGATTAACTATGCTAACATAATACTACAACATACAAGACAGTAAAAGGTCCATAGTGCCTAGAAATATGCCACACAGGATGGTCAAGCTCGTACCTCACATGAATGAAATGGTGACTGATAACAAAGTATGGTGTGTCTGAAGAGGAAAACAAGTTACTTGAATTAACAACCTGCTACGTCCACGGCGACCTCGCCTGTGTAGCAAGCAGAAATGCTTCTGCACTGGAAGAGAGCTGAGGACAGAGGGCCAGCACTCCTCGGAGGGATGCCCCCGGTGACCCCTTGGCAGTCAGTTACTGTAAAGGTTCCTGCTGCCCATGAAGTCATGACGACCTAATTGCCGGTGCCAATCAGCTGTATTCTGCGCTCTGTTTCTTTCCTGCTCCCTTCTAGTTGTTTGTCAAAGAACAGCTAGTTTCTACGCTACACTTACTATTAATCTTGCACACAATCAAAGTAACAATTTGAGTATTGAATGTGCCCCTCCTATGATTAGGGCAATAGAGGAAATGTATAACTCTACTAGGAATAAAAAATTAACTCTAAAACAGTTTTTAGATGGTGTAGAGTAGAAACAGCTTATGATGTTTGAGAACGATACTGATCCTGAGAAAGTGAAAGTAGAAATGTTAATCGGTAATGTTCATTAGAAGTATGACAGTTCTACAGATAAGGAGTTATAAAATTTAGGCTTTCCCATCAGGAAACTTCCTGGGGGATATGTTCAGTACTTGATCAAGGGCAGATGGTGGACTCCTAGAGCTGGAATCTACTTAGTTCCACTCCCCTATGAGGGAGGATATGATGAATTCGGTAATAGATGGGTGAATTATGAAGTAAAAAGGAGGCTATGGCATTCTCTTCCATTTACGGGAACGCTTAACAAGGAAGCGTAAGCCTTGGTGTTTATACAGTCCTTGGGGTATAAGAAATAAGTAACCTGTTATTCACCTTACACCTAGTTTCTGTTTGTATAATGTTGTGGTCAATGATACAAGACGCCCTTCTTAAAAAATGGGTACAGTTCCTGCCTGATCAACATTACATGTATGCTTACAATAGAACAATACTCAAGATTGTTTAGATTAATGATTTCTGAGATCACTTGTTGGCTTGCTAAGTTTCTCTGTTCAATCTGTATAAAATCTTCATGAAACCTTCAGTAAATTGCAGCAGCATATTCAACTTGAGTGTGTCTGTCTGTCATTTCCTCGCCGAATCCCGAGTTCTCCCTGAGCCTTCGCCCTTGTTCTCCCTCGGTCCTGATCTCCCCGAGAGTCAGTCCGCGGCAGGTGGCGCCCGAACAGGGACCTGAAGGACAGGTAAGCTTTCTTTCTTTCTTTCCTCAGAACTTAGGATCGGCTCTCACCAGGGAACTGCAGTCCCGCCGGTAAAGGATCACCGGTTAAGAGTGAGTAATCATAAGGAAATCATGGGGCATTCAATGAGTAGAAATAAAAAGATGTTGGGGGTCATGGTACAGTACATGTTAGCAAAAAATGGGTTTAATGTGTCCACAAAAGTTTTAGAAGAATTTATGTTTTTCTTAACTAATCTTCTCCTTAAACAATTGGCTTGGGAAAATGCTAATGCGCTATGCCAGGATTTAATCAGACCCATAAGAAAGACAGGACAAATACAAGATTACATTAAAGCCTGTTTGGATGCCTCACCAGCGGTGGTACAGGGAATGGCCTACGCTGCAGCCATGAAGGGACAGAGATTCAGCGCCTATGTAAAAAAGACTTATGGGGGAGGAAAAGCCTCCCCACAAGGACCTGGTCCTGTATGTTTTAAATGTAATAAGACAGGACATCTGCAGAAGGACTGCAGACAACAAAGTTCAGGCCCTAATAACAAGGGACCTGCTCCTGGATTATGTCCCAGGTGCAAGAAAGGAAAGCATTGGAAAAATGAATGTAAGTCTAAGTTCCATAAGGATGGGACCTCCCTGAATGGGGAAGAAAAAGAGGAAAATGAGTCAAAAAACTAGGAGGAAGGCAAGCTCCTAGCCCAGAACAAAAGGGAGCTCCCCCTCAAGAGCAGAAGGAATTAAAATTAAATCCTCTTGCTCCAGAGTTTACTATTCAACTTAAAAAAAAAAAAAAAAAAAAAAAAAAAAAAAAAAAAAAAAAAAACTCCAACAATGTTACCAAAAGTACTTTGAAAAGACATGCTGACCGGTTCCTGGAAAGGACCAAATATCTTAATAACCTCGGGAGGAGGATATGCTTGTGTTTTCCCACAGGATGCGGACTCTCCCATCTGGATCCCTGACAGGCTCGTCCGGCCACACTTTACGCAGGCACAAGAGATGGCTAAAGAGGAACAACAAACAGCTGCTCCGACAGATGAAAAAACTGAAACTGAAAATGACATGGGGACATGATTTGACATAGACAAAGATAAGAACTCTCACTCAAGAAACAAACAAACAAAAAAAAAATTAATAATCAGCCAGGGAAAACCCCTGACTGTTTGCATGTATTTTGTGGCATTTTTGTCTCTGCTCTCCGTGCCGACTAAAGTTCAGGAAATTCCCTATTGGGCATATGTTCCTAGCCCCCCTTTGTTACAGCCTGTGGGTTGATTGGATCAGGAGCCTATTAAAATCTTAACCAATGATTCTATGCGCATAGGCGGAGCTCAAGACTTGGAAGTCAGACTGAGTACCTCCTCTTTTATTAACTTTGAGGGCAAAGCAGATTCTTTACCAATCTGCCTTGTGCTCCAAGGGGGAGGGGTACCAGTAGGCTGTTTGCGCACCAGCTATCGGACGTTCCTAACGGACGCTCCGGATAGAACAGATAACAATAAGAGATGGATGTGGGTTCTACAAATACAGACTTTAGGTTTTCCTAATTATAATGAGACACATCAACAAGTTACAGAATT
The DNA here is from genome assembly GCF_020740685.1 of Jaculus jaculus. NCBI lineage: Eukaryota > Metazoa > Chordata > Mammalia > Rodentia > Dipodidae > Jaculus > Jaculus jaculus. The sequence goes on along the minus strand of NC_059102.1, from coordinate 133,212,478 downwards.
GCCTTTACCATCCTGTATATTAAAATATAGAGACAGGAATCAATATTGGGATTCTTCTCTCACAAAATATCCTACTTGGTTAACTTGTGGCTTTCCAGACGCTACATATTATAATCCAAAAAGCTCTGATGTTAAAATATGGGATTATTCTGCTTCCTCAGGGGAAGGCAAATATGAGAACTATATTAAAAATAATAAGGATAAATTTAATGGGTTTGAATTAGGAGATATGCTAGGGGAAAAAATAAAAAGATGGTTTTCTCGAGACTATGTGGAACCAACCTGGGTAGCCACAGAAGGAAATATATCTAGAACTCATTCAGATTTATTCAGGTTGGTTGCCGCTGCAAATATGCTTCTTGAAAGACAGCCTAACACTACAAAACCTATACCTTATGGGCTTAAAGCTTGTGCTGCTTATCCTAATGCTCTATTGATTGCTCAACAAAATTTTGTTAATATTACTAAAGTAGGAAAATCTTATTAAGTTCATTGTTATTCTTGTAAGCTTACTAATTGTATCTCCTCAGGAGACACTAAAAATTTAGGAGTAATGCTCATTGTTAGACGGCCTCCTTATGTGATGTTGCCAGTAGAATTAGGTGCTGACCCATGGTATGATAATTCTGCTCTTCAAGTGCTAAAAACTTTTAATGCATTGTTGCGGCCAAAGAGATTTGTCGCTGCTTTGATTCTTGGTATTACAGCTTTAATTTCAATACTCACCACTTTCGCTATTGCTACCACAGCACTGGTTGAAGAAATTCATACAACTCATTATGTTAATGCTTTAAATATAAACATTACTTCTGCCCTGATGGAACAGGCTGCCATAGATACTAAATTGGAAGCAAAAATAAATATTCTTGAGGAGGTAGTTCTGGCTCTGAGACAAGATCTAGCTAATATAAAAACTACATTATCTACTAGGTGTCATGCTGGTTTTCAGTCAATTTGTGTTACACCTCTTCCATATAATTCATCGGAGACATGGGATAAGGTAAAGGCTCATTTACAAGGAGTATGGAAGGATAATGATGTTACTCATGATATAGATCAATTACAAAAAGATATTTCTGCCATTAGTCAGTCTCATCTACAAATGGGAGACTTAAAAACTCTAGCTAGGGATTTGGAACAACAAGTTCGTTCTCTTAATCCTCTGGATTGGATTCAATACTTTGTTTTGATTGGCGTGCTGCTTTTATTAATACTTCTAGTGGTCTTTTTATTTCCTATTCTTCTTAAATGCCTTTTCAGCGCTGTGGCTGCCGTGAAACAGGAAGTCTTTGAGCTTCATTTTAAAAACAAAAAAGGGGGAACTGCTACGTCCACGGCGACCTCGCCTGTGTAGCAAGCAGAAATGCTTCTGCACTGGAAGAGAGCTGAGGACAGAGGGCCAGCACTCCTCGGAGGGATGCCCCCGGTGACCCCTTGGCAGTCAGTTACTGTAAAGGTTCCTGCTGCCCATGAAGTCATGACGACCTAATTGCCGGTGCCAATCAGCTGTATTCTGCGCTCTGTTTCTTTCCTGCTCCCTTCTAGTTGTTTGTCAAAGAACAGCTAGTTTCTACGCTACACTTACTATTAATCTTGCACACAATCAAAGTAACAATTTGAGTATTGAATGTGCCCCTCCTATGATTAGGGCAATAGAGGAAATGTATAACTCTACTAGGAATAAAAAATTAACTCTAAAACAGTTTTTAGATGGTGTAGAGTAGAAACAGCTTATGATGTTTGAGAACGATACTGATCCTGAGAAAGTGAAAGTAGAAATGTTAATCGGTAATGTTCATTAGAAGTATGACAGTTCTACAGATAAGGAGTTATAAAATTTAGGCTTTCCCATCAGGAAACTTCCTGGGGGATATGTTCAGTACTTGATCAAGGGCAGATGGTGGACTCCTAGAGCTGGAATCTACTTAGTTCCACTCCCCTATGAGGGAGGATATGATGAATTCGGTAATAGATGGGTGAATTATGAAGTAAAAAGGAGGCTATGGCATTCTCTTCCATTTACGGGAACGCTTAACAAGGAAGCGTAAGCCTTGGTGTTTATACAGTCCTTGGGGTATAAGAAATAAGTAACCTGTTATTCACCTTACACCTAGTTTCTGTTTGTATAATGTTGTGGTCAATGATACAAGACGCCCTTCTTAAAAAATGGGTACAGTTCCTGCCTGATCAACATTACATGTATGCTTACAATAGAACAATACTCAAGATTGTTTAGATTAATGATTTCTGAGATCACTTGTTGGCTTGCTAAGTTTCTCTGTTCAATCTGTATAAAATCTTCATGAAACCTTCAGTAAATTGCAGCAGCATATTCAACTTGAGTGTGTCTGTCTGTCATTTCCTCGCCGAATCCCGAGTTCTCCCTGAGCCTTCGCCCTTGTTCTCCCTCGGTCCTGATCTCCCCGAGAGTCAGTCCGCGGCAACAACCTCCATTACAAAATGTTGGCTGAGTACTAGGCTATGCAGCAGGGCTTTAAAAACTGAGCACAATAGAAGAGCCACCATTTTCATAGAGGTCACAGTCCCTGTGAGTGTAAGTTCTTACTTTTCTACTTATTAACAGGTTTGATATAGCCAAGTCACTTAACCTCGTTTCTAAAATGAGGAAAAAAGAAATGTGCAGATTGGCTCTGCAGTCAATCAAGTAAATATTAGGGCTATTAATTATAATTATCATAATCAATAATTTAAAAAATATTAAGTATTGAGTGCTGAGATACAACAATCCACAGTCCAGATAAGGGACTTACCCTTAATGAGTCTATGAGTAAATGGGGAATGAAGTCAAGAAGATCCTGGGTAATTTCTAATTATTAGCTAATTTTTGTATTCCTAGCACTAAGGAGGCTGAGGTAGAAGGATCACCATGAGTTTGAGGCCAACCTGAGCTACAGAGTGAGTTCCAGGTCAGCTTCAAAACAAGCCAGACTTATTAAAGAAAAACAAGAAAATAAATGAAGAAATAAACAAAGAAATAAGACATTGGGATAAGTGTCACAAAGAAAATATGCAGGAGGGGAAAGAGGGAAGGAGAGAGAAGACTATATCAGCTCACATGCAGGGTCAGTGACTTTCAAAGGCAGCCTTCTCCTGTACCCTAAAGACGAGACGGAGCTAGGCTTGTGAAGGTCAACATCGAACCTCTTGTGAGCAGAGGGCATAATAAGGGCCAAGGTTGTAAAGTTCTGGTCAAGATAGACTCCCTTACCTGATTCATAATGACAGGGGTGAAAACCGGTTTAATTTTGTACAATAAAGCATGTAGCTTTTTCAAGAATGTACACAATTTAAAAATTATTCAAATTATTCAACCTCCATAATTTCAATAGAAAAACTTTAACTTTTTTATTTACAGACTCACTTCTGGATAGCAGAGGTAAAATGACTATAATAGAGTTTGGTTGTGGTACCGCTGTTTATTGCCTTCCTTGCCTTCTACATGCTGTCCTGTTGGAAGTTCCTTGAAAGCAAGGCCTGTGGTTCTCTCGTCCTAGTTTGCATCTCTCCTACTGTAATATAGCTATACAGGAACATGTTCATAAATACGTATCACATTGGATCCTGTTTCCACATGGTTTGACATCCTTTCATGTGGGCCAAGTGGAAGAAATGCCCTAAAAACACCCTCTTTCCCTCAGTAGCCCACACAGACAAAACCAGCAAAGGACCTGTTTCATAACAGCGACAGCAAAGGATGGGACAGCAGCAGCCTTTTAGATGGACAGCCTCTTAGACGGCTTCAAAGGCACGTGTTCCTGCTTTTTGGTGCTGAATAACCCAGTTATTGCCCGGTTGACAATGAGTTACTGGGCTCCTGCTCTCTCAGTCTTCTGAATAATTAAGGCCATGGGTGGCCAGTACAGGATTCCAGGCCTGGGCATTATTTTTTCTACTAGGAACAGTTTAACTTTCTCATTAGATTTTGCATCTCCATGTTCATGGCATTCTATGTTAACACTAGGTGGCTCTATTTGACTGTTCATCTGCTTCCCAACCAAAAGTCTCAAAAGTGCTTTTCAGAGAAAACCTACTTATTAGCAAATATTTTTACATACTTGGGATTAGATGGAATCTTGAAGTCGGGAAAAGAGATGATTCCAGTGTAATCATTTTCTTCCACTATGTCAACTTCTGATCCTTCTGGGTCCTGTTAATAAAAACAGACATTCGTGTCTTGTTTCATTTTCTATTGCTATGAAAGAGTACTTGAAACTGCTAAGTACAATTAATGAAAATTTATTTAGGCTCACAGCTTTGGAGGCTGGTAAGTCCCACAGAATGACAATTCATGGTTTTAAGGGGCTTTTTAGTCATGGTAGAAAAACAGAACAGCAAATAAGCCCAATATTGAGATACTACCAGGCTATAGAGGTGGCTCCGCAGTTAAAGATTCTTGCTTGCAGATGGGCATGGTGGCGCATGCCTTTAATCCCATAACTTGGAAGACAGAGGTAGGAGGATTGCTGTTTGAGGCCATCCTGAGACTACATAGAGACTACGTAGTGAATTCCAGGTCAGCCTGGGCTAGTGAGACCCTACCTTGGAAAAAAAAAAAAACAAGAGGATTCTTGCAAAGCCTGATGGTCTGGGTTTGATTCCCCAGTACCCATGTAAAGCCAGATGTACAAAGGAATTCACTTGCAGTGGAAGGAGGCCCTGACATGCCCTTCCCCTCTCTCTCTCTCCCATTTCTGTCTCTCATGAATAAATAAGTAAATAAATGTGTGTGTGTGTGTATTTAAGATTTAGACACTATCACAAATCACTCCCATGAGAAGACTTGTAATTCATTCATCAGGGTGGAGCCCTTTGATATAAATCTCTCCCACCAGGGCCCTCCTCCCAACACTGCCGAACTGGAAATCAAGATTCAACACATGCAGTTTAGCAGGGCACATTCAAACCACAGCAGCCCTCAGAGTACAGACGCATGTAAAGTTTTAACTGATCTACAAAATCTCTGATCTACAAATACACATGAACTCAAGCGAAATGTGAATGACAAAATTCAAGTCAATGTTATGGAAAACAAAATAAGCTTCCCTTTTTAGAATCCCCCACAGTTTCTTCTTATTGTGCACAAAAGACTGTACGGTTTACTGTACAATTAACAAAAAAGAGATGTAAGCTTGCGGTTTGGTGATGCACACTTGCAGTCCCAGTCCTTGGGAGGATGAGGCAGGAAGGTCTTAGCCAGGCTGAGCTACATAAGAAGTTCCAGGCCTAGCCTACATAGTGAGACCCTGCCTCAAAAAAAGAAAAAAAAAACATATAATAGTATATAAAAGACAAAAATAAAACAATCCTAACGTTTTAATAGGCCAAATGTAGCCTTTGCAAATATCAGAATAAATTTTTACATATCTTCACTTGGCATTTCCCCAAAACTCGGCTTTTTAGCTGAACATTTAATAACTGTATATTATGAACATTTTAACCCTAACATACCAGTAAAGCACCCTTAAAAGTTCTCACAAATCTCTGTGAAGTTTGACTTTCTTTGCGCAGTGCACACAAGTCTTCCTGTTAAAACCTTAACACCACTCAGCATATCTGAAATTCACGATGGGAATTTTAAGATTTTTTTCTTTAGCTACAATTGTAAAGCACACAAAAGCCTGTTGTGAGCAAGAACAATGCTCACAGCTGAAGATGTCCCCGGTTGTTCTGTAGCCCATCGTCACGTTGCACAGCCTCTCTAAGAGGATCTTCCTCAAGTTCTCTTTCCTGATGCTTTTTACACCCTGACTCCCCGTGGTTCTGGCTCAGCCTCCTCCGTCCTCTCTCTGGGAAGCTCTTACACAGGACGCCCGTGTCCATTTCCCTATGCGTGGTGCCAGGGGTCTGCTTCGCTCAGGGTCAGTTACGCAGAGCACAGGCCCATCCACTACTTATTCTCCAGCAGCAGAGCCCTGAGGTGAAATCTCAGCTGAGTCCTCGTTCGGACTTTCTGCTTGTCAGGCAGTTATGCATTCTTCTCACATGTGTCTGCGCTATTTGCATTTTCAACCTGTTCCTACAGATTAATGCAAGCTAGTGTGTGTGTGTGTGTGTGTGTGTGTGTGTGTGTGTGTGTGTCGGCATGCGCACACTCATGCATGCATAGGCATGGGTGTGTGTATGGTGGTGTGTGTGTGTGGTGTGCTGTAAGATGTGTGTGTGGTGTGGTGTGGCGCCTCATACACTGGCCTGCAATGGGGGCACTCACCTATAGTGGCCAGAGCTGGACCCCGTCCATAGCTCTTCCATCCGGTCCCTGTTTTGAGCTTGGGAGTGTCTTTACTGATTCCTGAGCTTGTGGGGCTCTGACAATTCCAACCCTGGTGATCTCAGGTCCTTCTTCTGCAGGAAGTGTCCTTAAGTGCTGAAACATCTCTCCAGCTGTCATGCTATTATTTGTACATGGGCTTTCATTATTTTAAAAGAATTCATGTCAATTCCTGTCATTAAGATATAACTCAGCCGGGCGTGGTGGCGCACGCCTTTAATCCCAGCACTCAGGAGGCAGAGGTAGGAGGATCGCCAAGAGTTCAAGGCCATCCTGAGACTACATAGTGAATTCCAGGTCAGCCTGAGCCAGAGTGAGACCCTACCTCAAAAAAAAAAAAAAGATATAACTCAAGATTTCCTTCAGCCACGCCATTCCAGAAAAAGATTATAAAACCCATATTCTGTTTTCTTTATGGATTCTTAGGGTATTTGACTTAATGCATAGTTTGCTTAGTACATATTTGAGTATTACTTTATTCTCTTTTATATGTGTATTCAAAATTTGAGTATGAGAAAAGGTGATGCAGCTTATAGCCAAACGCCATTTCTAGTACAACTCCTATTAGTAAATGAGCCATTATGGCAAATGAAGTATTTATTTATCCTCAAAAATGTCCGAGGTGTATAAAGTTGTTTGTGGAAATCATGGGAGTTTCTTATGAACTTATGAAGTGGATAAGACCATAGAAGCTTGTTTTATGTCCTCTATTATGTGTGATCAGTCTGACAAGTGGTTGATACTGCTAAGTATTTTAGGATACTGGTTGTTAAACTCAACTTCCTCACAAGTAATATCATGGGTTAGAATTGTTTTGCATGCATATGCGAATGTGTACATGTGTCAGTCAGAGGTTGATGTTGGGTATCTTCCTCAATCACTCTCCTTCTCTGCTTTTGTTGTACTGAGTCAGGGTCTCTCATATAAACCCAGAGCTCACCAAGTAGGCTAGTCTAGCTGAGATTACAGGAGGACTGCCACCCCACTTGGCACTTATGTGAGTTCTGGAGATCCAAGCTCAAGTCCTTGTGCTTGTGGTCTCAAACACATTCAAATTATATATATATTTCATGTGATTTATCATTTATATATGATATATATCAAATGATATATTCAAATTGTTTGGTTCAAATTCCTCCCACTTGCTGAGACTTTGTTTTTATGAACTTTTTACATGTCTATTGTAGAGGTATGAATCTATAACACTATCCTCGTACAAGGTGCTTAGGAAACATTTGTGCAACACTGAAGGTTTAGTGTAGTATGACAGCAGGATTGTGGAATAAGTTATGGGAGAGCGAGTTAAAGTCTTATTAAAGCAAATGAAATACTTACTATGAAAGTCAGGACTGTTTCTCTTTTGGCTGGCTTCAAGTCGTCATTCAGTGAGTAAACTCTCACCTTCACTGTAAGGATAAGTGATGGCATCAAAAACTCTGCCAAGCACAAGGGGATTCTGATTTCCCTTTATTTGTTTATTTATCTATCTATATATCTATTTATTTTGGAGGTCTTCTTGAGGCAGGGTCACATTCCAGCCCAGGATAGTCTGGAAATCACACTGCAGCTCCAGGCTGGCCTCAAACTCAAGTAATCCTCCAACCATAGCCTCCTGAGGTCTGGCATTAAAGGTGTGTACCACCTTGCCCACCCCTTATTTATATTCATGTTTTCTTTTTCTTTTTCTTTTTCGTTTTTTTTTTATTTTATTTTTTGAGGTAGGGTCTCACTGTAGCCCAGGCTTACCTGGAATTCACTCTGTAGTGTCAGGGTGGCCTCAAACTCACAGCAATCCTCCTACCTCTGCCTCCTGAGTGCTGGGATTAAAGGCGTGCACCACCACGCCCAGCTTGTTTTCATTTTTTATTCTGAGGCAGGGTCTCGCTACATCAATAGTCTTGCCTTAAATGCACTTTGTAGCCCAGGCTGGCCTTAAACTTGTGATCATCTTGCCTCAGGGATTACTGGCCTGTGCCATGAGGCTCGGCAACATTTTATTTTTATTTGTTTTTTTCTTTTTGAAGTAGGGTTTCCATCTAACCCAGGATGACCCAAAATTCACTATGTAGTCTCAGGCTAACCTTGAACTCATAGCAATACTCCTACCTCTACCTCCCAGAATGCTTGGATTAAAGCATGCACCATTATGCCTAGCTCAGCAGTATTTTGACTTTTTGGTCATCCTTAATGAGATAAATACTGTTTAAAAAACTATATATAGCTGGGCATGAGACAGAGGTAGGAGAATCACTGTGAGTTCAAAGGCCACCCTGAAACTACAGAGTGAATTCCAGGTCAGCCTTGGCTATAGTGAGACCCTACCTCAAAAAATAAAATAAAATAAAATAAAATAAAATAAAATAAAATAAAATAAAATAAAATAAAATAAACTATATACACAATCAACAATCCACAGACAAAAACAAATATTATAAAAGAAAAAGTTTAAAAATACAGGCATTGGGCTGGAGAGGTGGCTTAGCGGTTCATCGCTTGCCTGTGAAGCCTAAGGACCCAGGATCGAGGCTCAATTCCCCAGGACCCACGTTATCCAGATGCACAAGGAGTCTGGAGTTCGTTTGCCGTGGCTGGAGGCCCTGGTGCGCCATTCTCTCTCTCTATCTGCCTGCCTGTCGCACTCAAATAAATAAAAGTACCAAAAAAACTTAAAAAAATACAGGCATTACTAAAGAGTCTTTCACTTTTTTTTTTTTTGATTTATTTATTTCTTTGAGAGTGACAGACAGAGAAAGAGGCAGAGAGAGAGAGAGAGAGAGAGAGAGAGAGAGAGAATGGGCGTGCCAGGGCTTCCAGCCACTGCAGACGAATTCCAGATGCATGTGCCCCCTTGTGCGTCTGGCTAACGTGGGTCCTGGGGAATCGAGCCTCGAACCAGGGTCCTTAGGCTTTACAGGCAAGTGCTTAACCGCTAAGCCATCTCTCCAGCCTGAGTCTTTCATTTTAAAGAGAACACTCTGGTTCACTTCTCCTAGTGAAATTAAAGTGCAGTCCAGTTTATAAAATAGACATACACATAACTTTGTGGGAACACAGTCATAATATGAATCAGTTATGTCTATAACTATCAGCAATTTTCATAGTAGCAATATGGTGACTTCTATAATATGGTTAGAGGAAAACATAAAATGTCTTCCATTAGGGATGAAGATTTTAAAAAACTGGGACTCTGACTCACACAGTATTCATTTCTTTCTCTTTCTTTCTTTCTTTCTTTCTTTCTTTCTTTCTTTCTTTCTTTCTTTCTTTCTTTCTTTTTTTTTTTTTTGTTTTTGTTTTTGAGATAAGGTCTCATTCTAGCCCAGGCTGACCTAGAATTCACTATGTAGTCTCAGAGTGGCCTGGAACTCACAGCGTGCGCCACCATGCCCAGCCAGTATTCAATTCTTTATTTATAAATTGCATGATTTTCTTAATCCACCAGATCCTGCAATTGTTCTCGCCTCGCTATAAGAATAATGGCAGGGACAAAGTTCTGCTAGTGTTCCTCCGTTTCTTTCTGTCAGCTAATAGACTCCTACTTCTTAAGCAAAAGCATTTGTTAACCTTTAAACTCATAGCTGTTTGATACAATTAGATCTAGTTCCTTCCAGTGACATACTGTCATTCCTGTGGGGTTTTGCCGACGCGCAAATCATTTCATGGTTAAAGTGTCGTCTACGTAATGAAACAGAACTGGCACCATAAATGCAATACATTCAGAGTTCAGGACTATGCAAAGCTCTACAAAGAAGCTATATCAAAGCCAGTTTTATTAAGACCAGGGGGTAAAAGCAGTATGATCAGTAAGTCTCACATTCTGCTCTTTCCTTCTCCCCTCACTGTCACCCACCTCAAATCTCCCTCTTGTCTAATGAACATACTTGGTCTGGGAATATCACAGGGAAACCGTCAGCAAGATGCTGCAAAAGTAAAGGTGAAAGCCCTGGAGTTCAAAACGTTGGTTTCACTGCTCTCCTTTCCCCACTTTAATGTGACCTTGAATAGAATGCTTAATCCCTCTAAACCTTAGTTACTTTAAGACAAAGCAGGAATACTAGTCCATCCTAATAGCATTGTTGTGAGAACTAAAGAAAAACTGCCTTTGCATAGCTCAGCACAAACTAGGTAACCAGTAAGTGTTTGTTATTATTCCTATGACAACTATTTATCTAGTATGTAAGCCAGTTGGTACTTGTGCTAAAACATTAATCTTATCTTCACAGGAATTGTGGAAGCAAGATCAATAGTTTTTGAACCAAAGACATGGTCTATTGTATTGATCGCTTATTTTTCATTGTTGAATGCATTTAAAAGTATAACCATTTTTCTGGACACTGAGATACAATCGTGAAACAATCAGACACAGAAGTCTCCTGATAGGCTGGAGGAGAGGGATTATACACAATTTACCTAACTACATGTAGGTTTCCAGGGGTGTGAAGTGCTCAGAGAACACCTGCTTGCCTTCAGAGAGTAAAGGGGGGTGGCTATCAGAAGCAGTGAGACAGGTCAGGGAAGGCTGCCCTTTGCAGGGTCCTGGGGTCACAGGTAACCACAGAGTAGGAAGAAGGGGCAAAGACAAAGGAGGCAGCAGCAATGACTTCCATGTGCTTGAGAAAATGGTGGAGAAATCAACTGAATTAGAGCCAATTTGGCTTGAGTCCATAGCTCAAGGGTGAAGTTTGACAGAGGCTGAATAGAACTAAGGTTTCTAGACAATAATGTCCTTTGTCCTATACAGCATTGGAGACTAAAGTCTTTGTTCTAAAGATGTTTATGTTAAACACCTTTCAAGGCTCTTCAGAGTAACTGTTTCATTAAATGAGACAAAAAGCTGGGTGTGGTGGTGCACGCCTTTAATCCCAGCACTCAGGAGGCAGGCAGAGGTAGGAGGATTGCCGTGAGTTCAAGGCCACCCTGAGACTCCATAGTGAATTCCAGGTAAGCCTGGGCTAGAGTGAGACCCTACCTCGAAAAACCAAAAAAAAAAATAAAAATAAAAATAAAATAAATGAGACAAAAGCCATGAACAGCAGGATTTAAGCAATTATCTAAAAATTACTTTAAATTATTCTTCTTTTGTATAAATAAGGCTCTGTACTATCACATCGTAGGAACATGATGGAAAACACACTTCCGTAGAACTTGATATGTGTTAGGTACTGATGTTAGGTACTTAATTCTCATAACTATGATATAAGTTTTTTTCTCTTTTCTGTTGTTTTACAGATGAGGAAAGTAGGGTTTTGAGAGTCTACTTCACACATTATCCCACCACCAATAACAGCCCAAGTTGGGAGTGGGATTTGAACCCAGGAAATATGGCTCAAAAGTGCTTTTAAGTACTGTATTTCATTTCACCTGCCACCAAAGGGGAAAAAGTTAGAGAGGCAGTTCTCTCATTTTCCTATATACGACTAGAATAGGCCAGGATCTTGCAGTCTTACCATAAAGCCCTGTGATGGTTAATCTCTGATTGTCAACTTGACAGGATTTAGAATTGCCATGAAAACAAATCTCTGGTCATGCCTGTGAGGAATTTTCTGGACTAGAATAGTTGAGGAGTTAGGGCCCTCCCTAATTGTGAGCAGCCCCGTGCCATGAGCTGGGTTCCTAGGCCGTATAAAAAGGATAGGCCTAGTCGAGCAAGCCACTTCTACTTCCTCCATGCTCAAGTGACTCCAGCTGCCTGCGCCGGCCAGGCTTCCCCCGCCATGGTGGACTCTGCCCACTCTGGGACTGTAAGCCTAAATAAAACCTTTCCTTCCTTAAGCTGCTTTGGGTTGAGTTTTTGTCCCAGAAATGAAAAGATAACCCCTGAGACAGAAATAATAATGAAGCAGTTCCTAAGGAAAGCCTTGATTAGATAGATCCCAGAGTCTAGGAACTAGACTATACATGACTGCTAACCATAAGTGTTAAGTTCTGAGGACAGGAGACAATCAGCAAAGCATAATCTAATATAGGAGGAAGGCAAGAGTGGGGCTATGCTTGTTTTGGGGTATGATTAAGCTGAAAAAGACCTAATCTTTGAGGACACAGACTATTGCCTTTTTTTTTTTTTTAAACTAAATCATCTTCATGCAGAAGAAGATCCTATTATGGCAATAACATTATATCTAGGTTGGTAGCAATATTCCCACCCTCTCTAGGCTTCTCCTCCCTGAGCTAATCTTAACAGGTGTTCCTGGTGACATAGTAAAGGTGACACTATGTTCCACCTCACGATTGATGTCATCAGTAGTAACCAACATTAGCTTGTTGTATTGTGCAAAGATTTCCAATAAAATGTGCAGATCTTGCCTCCCTTTGTCCCTCCCCCCAAATGGTACTCATGACACCTCACAGTTTCCTCTTTCTACATGCACATCTCTCATAATTCCATCTCTCATATGCTCAGGAGTAAGTCAATGACAGCAAGAAGGAGACAGAAATGAACTGAACACAATGAGCAGTGCTCAGATTTTCCTGCATCAATGATCCAGGATCTCCTCGGACACAGGGTTTGGACTCACTCTTCTTTCCTTTCCCTTTTTCTCAGAACAACTGTGATTCTGATAGTGCTTTAACAGATGCTTTCTCAGGTAAGTGACTTCTGTAATTTCCATAATCTAGTGTATTCTCTGCTGAAACATCTAATCCCATCAGGTTGGATTTATTTTCTCAATTTGGGGATTCCATCCAGTCTGAAAATTTGTATGAACATGGATGTTCAACAAATTACTTTCCCTTCTCCAAAATTGTTTCTTTTATAAAATTTTCTATTTGTTTAATGAGTAAATTCTAGTAACATTTTAAATATTTAAACAGGCCTTTTCTACTTGAAAATAACTGGTAGTGCAAATAATTGTTGATTTTGTAATATATTTAGAACTTTCCCTACAAATTAAGATTTTAAATGCTATTTGAAAATATAAAAGTCTTTAGAAATTGGGCTTTCTAAATCCAGCAATCTAGAGGCAGAGGTAGGAGGACTGCTGTGAGTTCAAGGCTATCCTGAGACTACACAGAGTGAGTTCCAGATCAGCCTGGGCTAGAGTGAGACTGTACCTCAATAAACAAGACAACTAGGCATGGTGGTGCATGCCTTTAATCTGAGCACTCATGAGGCAAAGGTAAAAGGATTAATGTGAGTTCAAGGCCAGCCTGAAACCACATAGTAAACTCCAGGTCAGTCTGGGCTAGAGGGAGACTCTTCCTCAAAATAAATAAATAAATAGAAGTTGGGTTTTCTGTTAAGCAAAGTGGAAACTATCTGTACTCAATTTTAAGTGTGAAAAAAGAGATTCAAGAGCTGGGCGTGGTGATGCATGCCTTTAATCCCAGTACTCAGTAGGCAGAGGTAGGAGGATTGCCATGAGTTCAAGGCCACCCTGAGTCTATGTAGTGAATTCCAGCTCAGCCTAGGCTAGAGGGACACCTTACCTCGAAAAATCAAAGACAGACAGAGAGAGAGATTCAGCAGGAGGGGAAAGAGACAAGGGAAGGCAATAGGAAATGAAAATGATCAAAATGTTAGCAAATAAAATAAAAATTTTAAAAAAATTTAAAGATAGTGTCAAATTTCCCACCAAGAAATAAGTATGTTATACTCTACCTGACTGATGAGGAGTATACAAAGGTTTATCGGTGTGGATGAAGAGAAATCCATTGTCACGGGTTACTGGCATTTTTTTTGATTTTGAAAAATGCTTCGATATAATTTCCAAATACACATATGAAACCGAGCTTTGTCTTTCAAACAATTGTTTCGGTTGTATCTATAACAGAAAATATTAATAAGAAAAGTATTATCTTAAGGTTATAAAGCATGTTAACTTTCTAAAAAACTACTGAAATCTTATTAGAAATAAAAATGAATTTATATACTTATTTAAAATATTTATTTAAAAGTGATACAGCTTAGTACCCTGGAAGTTGAGGTAGGAGGATCACAAGTTGAAGACCAGCCTGGGCTATATGGTGAGATTCTGTCTCAGAAAACAACCAAACTATTCCCTTCACTATCTGTGATAGAATATTAGCAGGCTCAATCTTATGCAGGAAACCACAGCATCTTTTAATATTCCTTCTTTGTATACATACCTTAATAAGCCAAATTAAAAATGCAGTGTAGCCAGGTGTGGTGGTGCATACCTTTAATCTCAGTACTTGGGAGGCAAAGGTAGGAGAATTGCCATGAGTTCAAGGCTACCCTGAAACTATAGTGAATTCCAGGTCAGCCTGGGCTAGAGTGGGACCCTGCCTTAAAAAAAAAAAAAATTCAGTGTAAATCCTCACTAATAAAATGGACTAAGTGAAAGACAGACAATCTCGGTTTAAAGTTGAGTAGGTAACCCATGAATAGTGACACATATCTAGCACAGTTCAGCACTCAGGAGGCTCAAGTAGGAGGGTCACTGTGAGTTCAACGTCAGCCTTGGGCTACAGAATGAGTTCCAGGTCAGCCCAATGTAGAGTGAGGCTCTGCCTTGAAAAAAACAACAGATGAGGTAGATGAATTAGGACATCAGATAGTAGCAACAGTGAAATCTTAAGAAAATTTCCGCCTGGTGTGGTAGCACATTTGGGAGGCAGAGGTAGGAGGATTGCTGTGAGTTCGAGACCACCCTGAGACTACATAGAGTGAGATCCTACTTCAAAAACAAAACAAAACAAGACAAAAATAAACAGAAAATTTCCCTAATCTAGGGAGAGGGCCATCCAAACACAGGAGGAATTCAGAATGCCAGAGATTATATAAGAACCTCCCCACATCATATTATAGTGAAAAAGTATGTACACAAAGAAAGAACATTGAAAGCTGTAGGAGAGAATAACCAAGCCATGTGGAATAAAATCCATCAAAATAACAACAAATTTCTCCACAGAAACTCTAAAAGCTAGAACAGCAGGAAAAGATGTATGTCAACCTAGGAAAGATGACTGCCAACCCAGGTTACCATATATAGGAAAGCTATTCTTCATAATTGAAGAAGAAAGAAAAGCTTCCCATGATAAACACAAGTTGAAGGAATCATGGTCACTAAGCCAGGACTATGGAAGATATTTGAAAAGATTCTATCACTAACAGGAATATAAACATATACACGAAGCCACAGGAAAGAATAGCCCACATTGGAACAGAAATAAACAAGTGAAGACATAGGAAATGATCAAATACTACAAAACAACAAAATGATATATCTCTTTCAATGATAACATTGAATGTTCACAGTTTCAATTCTCTAATCAAAAGATATAGACTAGCTGGGCATACATTTTTTTAATCTTTAAATATTTTATTTTTATTTATTTATTTGAGAGAGAGAGAAAGAGGCAGAGTGAGAGAGAAAAAGTGAGCCTGCCAAGGCTTCCTGCTGCTGCAGACTAACTCCAGATACATGCACCACCTTGTGCATCTGGCTTATGTGGGTCCTTTGGCTTTGCAGGCCAGCGCATTAACAGCTAAGCCACCTCTCCAGCCCTTTTACTCCTTTAATTAATGCCATTAGTTAAAGGTGCACACCTTTAATTCCAGCACTCAGAGGGTAGAGGTAGGAGGATTACTGTGAGTTGGAGGCAATACTAACACTACATAGTGAATTCCAGGTGAGCCTCAGTTAGAGTGAGACCATACTTTAAAAAAAAAAAAAAATCCCAGCACTTGGGAGGCAGAGGTAGGAGGATCACTGTGAGTTCAAGGCCACCCTGAGACTACAGAGTGAATTCCAGGTGAGCCTCAGTTAGAGTGAGACCCTACCTCAAAAAAAAAAAAAAAAAAAAAAAAAAGAGTGCCAGGCATGGTGGCACACACCTTTAATCCCAGCACTCAGGAGGCAAAGGTACGAGGATCACCATGAGTTCGAGGCCACCCTGAGACTACAGAGTGAGTTCCAGGTCAGCCTGGGCTACAGTAAATTCCTACCTCAAAAAACCAAATATATAGATAAGTGTGAGAAAAAAGCAAAAAAGAAAACAAGATATAGACTAGCAATTGATTCATAAAGTGGGGTTCATCTACTTATTGCCTATAAGAAACATACCTAACCAGTAAACACAAACACAGCCTTAAAAAGAAAGGATAAAAATGACATTCCAGAAGCCAGGTATGGTAGTTCATCTCTATAATCACAGTGAGTTCAAGGCCAGTTGGAGTACAGAATTAGTTTCAGATTACTTTGGGCTCTAGTAAGACCCTGCTTTTAAAAAAAGGCATTTGGCTGGGCATGATGGTGTGTGCCTTTAATCCCAGAACTTGGAAGGCAGAGGTAGGAGGATCACTGAGTGTTCAAGGCCATCCTGAGACTACATAGTAAATTCTAGATCAGCCTGGGCTATAGTGAGACCCTACTTCGAAAAACAAAAAACAAAAAACACAACAAAACAAAAAAAATCGGGATTTTGAAGCAAATGGGAAGGTATAGAAGTGGGATGATATGGGCTACAGATTTAGTGGTTGTCTGTAAAGCCAAAGTACCCAGGTTTGATTCCCTAGGACCCATGTAAACCCAGATGCACAAAGTGGTGCATGCATCTGGAGTTTGTTTGCAGTGGCTGAAGTCCCTGCTTCACCCATTCTCTCTCTCAAATAAATAAATAAAAACAAAAAACTAACACTTCAGAAGTGTGGTGATAAATGGAGCCAAATTACATGATATACTTGAAAGAAATTGCCTTTATGAAATACATCACTATGTACAATGAAAATAGGCCAAAAAATCCCCCAAAGAGTTGTAAACATGTCTCTAATCAATCTGAATTAGGATGTCTTTATAGAACAGTTATCTGATCAAGATTGTTCTTCCTATTTATTGTGTTTTCTATGAGAGCTATTCAATGCAGTAATCAGTGATTTTGTAGTTTAGGGAGCCATACATAAAATTTTAGAACACTGGTTCTTGAACAACAAATATTCAAGAGCATCTGTGTATTTTTGTAAGCAGTACCACACTACAGATAAATATGAACATTCATTTCCCCTATTTCTAATTATAATTTTTATTGGAAAAAAGTATTTAAGGGCTGGAGAGATGGCTTAGCGGTTAAGCGCTTGCCTGTGAAGCCTAAGGACCCAGGTTCGAGGCTCGATTTCCCAGGACCCACGTTAGCCAGATGCACAAGGGGGCGCATACATCTGGAATTCGTCTGTAGTGGCTGGAAGCCCTGCCGCGCCCATTCTCTCTCTCTCTCTGCCTCGTTCTCTGTCTGACGCTCTCAAATAAATAAAAATAAACCAAAAAAGTTTAAAAAAAGAGAAAAAAGTATTTAAATTTACTTCCAAAAGTTCTTATATTAGTACAGTTTTATTTCACTTTTATTTATTTATTTTGAGAGGGAGGTAGAGAGAGAAAGAGAGAGACAGAGAGAAAGAATGGGTGTGCCAGGGCCTTCAGCCACTGTGAACAAACCCCAGATGTGTGCGCCCCCTTGTGTGCACATGCAACATTACGTGCTTGCATCACTATGTGTCTGGCTATGTGGGACCTGGAAATTTGGAGTTCTTAGGCTTCGCAGGCAAGTGCCTTAATTGCTAAGCCATTTCTCCAGCCCCAACGTAATTTTCTTTTCGAGGTAGGGTCTCACTCTGACCCAGGCTGACCTGGAATTAACTATGTATTCTCAGGGTGGCCTCAAACTCATGGAGATCCTCCTACCTCTGCCTCCCGAGTGCGGGGCCAATTTAATTTTTTAATAAGAGTGGACACTGATAAGCATTGCTCAAAAGGGAATATAATTTTTTTCTTTATTTTTTTTCTGTTTAATTCATATTAGCACTACTTAATGGTAATCAGCCCATAACCCAAAAAAGTGGAGTGGTACTAATGGGCAAAATTTTATTCTATCAATATTCAAACTTTGTACAAATATAATAAAATATGTAGAAAAGTGAAGTATAAATACATACTGTTAATGTTGCAGAGTTTTGGTATTTATTTTCTGGGGATAAGTTAACATAACCTGAAGAGTAACTAAATTTTTTGTCAGGATAACTTCTTATAGAGACCGTTGCATCAAATGCTTCTGTGTATCCATAAGCTTGAATGACAATGTTTTCAGAGGCTCCGACAGTGAATATCTTTGGTGCTGAAATGACATAGCTGTTGAAACATTAACAGAAAAGGTTTAACTACATTTGTATTGCATATTTTCTTACAATTTTAATATTTTGTCCTCACACTTAGTCAAAATTATATATATATTTTGGTTTTTCCAGGTAGGGTCTCACTCTAGCCCAGGCTGACCTGGAATTCACTATGTAGTCTCGGGGTGGCCTCAAACTCATGGTGATCCTCTGCCTCCCAAGTGCTGGGATTAAAGGCATGTGCCACCATGCCCGGCCAAAATAATATTTTAAAAGTTGAAACTGGAGCTGGGAGATGACTTGGTGGGTAAAGTGCTTGCCATGCAAACATAAGGACCTGAGTTTGGATCCTCTGTTCCCACATAAAATTCCAGGCATGGGGCTCTGGAGAGATGACTTAGCAGTTAAGGACCTTGTGTACAAAGCCAAAGGACCCAGGTTCGATTCCCCAGAAACCATGTAAGCCAGATGCACAAGGTGGTGCATGTGTCTGGAGTTCGTTTGCAGTGACTAAAGGCCCTGGTGTGCCCACTCTCTCTCTTTCTGCCTCCTTCTCCCTCTTTCTCTCAAATAAATAAGTAAAAATAAAAGAATATTTTTTAGAAAAAGCAAGGAAAAAGCTGGGGTTCAGTTTACATTTAGATTAGTCGTGTCAGGGCCTCTGCGGGGTGCTGCACCTAAGGAGGACTTAGTGATGCTGACTAGAACACGTAAGTGGGTCACTTTTATTTCCTCAGTTTGGATGAAAAGCCACAGAGGCATGACATGTGGAATGCTAGCTCTGCCATCTGCTGGCTAAGCCACTGAAACTAAATCACTAAACTGAGAAGTAACTTGCAAATTAGATGAAAGGACATAATCGTAGAAATATTGTGCTATGCTAACAGGGGGCTAAGGACGAAGACTACAAGTTAGCTGGGGAACGGGGCTGTAGATGGGAGTAACAGCCTTGAGGGGCTAAAAGAAGTAATAACACTAGCCAAGCAACAATAACGATAACAGTAACCGAGCACTGATCACGTCAGAAGCTATGGTAGCACTTTGCATGCAACTCTTTTGGTATTTACAAGAAGTCAGTGATTTGGTTACTATTGTTGTCTCACAGGTTACATTGACCAAAGCCACCTGGCTTAGAAGTGAATGAGGCAGGACTTGATGTTCATGCCTTCCTCAGTTGTCATGTGTATCACTGAGGCCAAAGTTATAAACATTGTTCAGCCATAGACTGCTCTCTCAATTATGCTTCATGCAACTTATACAAGAATGAAAGTGATATATATAATAAGTCTTTGGAACCCAAATTTTAAAGTATGTGCTTTTCTTGTTGTCTTATTAAATGGAAATTAGACTATTAATGATTCATTACAAGAGTATCTACTTTTAATAGTAAGTGCTTCATATGTAATTATGCCAGAAAAGAAATGTGTATTAACCCCAAAGGCATACTGATTTAGTCCACATGTTCCAACAGCCTTGGGGTACATCTACCACCCCACCTAAGAATTAATGCAGGCTCCTGGCAACAATGGGACATTGTAAGCTTTTTAATAATCAGCAGGTCTTTAGTAACAATGAAATTGGTTTGGAAACAATGAAGTCCTTTAAAATATCTGGCAGTAAGTTTGGTCAGACAGGCCAAATGACTGAACAAGTGCAATAGTGGCATGTCTGCTCTGGGGGAAACCAACTGGTCACTCTATGGGAGGGAATACATGCCTGGTACTGAAAACCTAATCAAAAGCCAATGTCAGAGGAGGTCATGAGCCTTAGGGGTATAAAGCCTGCTCTTGTCTGGATAAATGCATGTATTACTCTCACTAAATTGCCCTGAAAGCACTACCCTCAATGTTAATACTCATATATTAATGCTACTCTCACTTCTGATTAGAGAAGCTTCTCTTTTCAGATGGTGATGACCACTGGATGCCTTTTGGGATGACCCAAAAGGCAACATAGTGCTGAGAAGAAGGGACAGAGGAGTGTCCAGCACTGAAACATCTCATACCCTCCAAGGCTCAGGGTCCATTGTGCAAGAGGTGGTGGAAAGAATGTAAGAGCCTAAGGAAGGGTATCACTCCTTACATACAACTGTCTGGACAGAACTTGACCTCAATATCTAAGATCTTGCAATGCCTTGCAATACCCACACAAGATCCTCATAATATGAGAAAAAGATGATGACATCAAATTAAAAGAGAGATTAAGCTGGGTGTGGTGGCACACACCTTTAATCCCAGCACTTGGGAGACAAAGGTAGGAGGATTGCCGTGAGTTTGAGGCCACTCTGAGACGACATGGTGAATTCCAGGTTAGCCTGAGCTAGAATGAGACCCTACCTTGAAAAAAAAAAAAAAGAGAGAGAGGGATTAATGGAGAGAGGGAGGGGATATGATGGACAGCAGAGTTATGAAGGGGAAAGTGGGAGAGGGGAGAAATACCATGGTTTGTTGCCTGTAAGTATAGAAGTTGTCAATAAGAAATATATATTAAAAAATATATCTGGCCAGACATGATGGCACACACCTTTAATCCTAGCACTTGGGAGGCAGGGGTGGGAGGATTGCTGTGAGTCTGAGGCCACCCCGAGACTCCATAGTGAATTCTAGGTCAGCCTGGGCTAGAGTGAGACCCAGAGTCTGTAAATCAAAATAAACCCTTTCCTTCCAGTGTTTTCTGCTAGCAGCATAAGGCTGACTGAAATAGTAAAACTGGTACCAAGAAGTGGGATTGTTGCTGCTAGAAACCTGACTGTGGCTTTGGTCATTAGGAACTGATTTGCAAGAGGAATGTGAACAAATTTGAAACTTGACCTAAAAGACACCATGCAATGCTATAAGTACAGCTTGATGGACTATTCTGGTCAGAGTTGAAAGACCTGAATATAGTAAGAACTAAGGACTGTGAGGGTTGGCTTATGAGGATGAGGAAGAGCTTTGCCTGGACTGGGCTAGAAGCAGTTTGTGTGAGAGGCTTGTTGTTATGCCTGTGTCCTGAGACTGTGTACAGGATTGCATTGTGTAAAAATGGACTGGTGAGAGCAGAGGTTTATGGCACAGAGAGAAATGAAATCCTTGGGCTTAAACAGCTGCAATTTTTGAGAGATTACAACCACTCAGATTGGGCCAGCTAACCTGCACTGGGACAACAGGAAGAAGGAAGACTCTTTTGAAGGGGTGTCTTGCTCTTCCAAGTCTGCTTTATCCCCCCCTGGATTAATAAATTGGTAGCTACCTGGTACTATGGAGTATAACATGCTTTTATATATGGGTTGCAGTAGAGGTCCAATGGAGAAGCCAGGACTATGATATGGCTGCCAAGGAGAGCTGCCAGCACCAGCTATTTTCTGGGATTGTGAACAGCCTAACTGGAGGGGTGCAATTATAACTCCAGAAAGTCATCATTGGTTTGAATTATCGGACTTATAGACTCATCACTGGTTAGAGTTGTTGGACTTGGAGCTACAGATGTTTGATGTTTGCTGTATTTGTTTTACATCTTGTCTTGGTTGAATATTTCTTTGCTATGCCCAATGCCATATTTTGCAGTGTGAATTTTTATTCTGTGCCATGTTTTTTTTTTATTATGGCTCAGTCAAAAGACTTTGGACTATGGGGATGTTTGAATATTATTGGGATTGATAAAAACTATCGGGCCTTTAAAGTTGGACTGAATGCATTACATTTTACATCATAGATGGCTATCAGTTTGTGGAAGCCAGGTGCAGAATGTTGTGGTTTAATTCAGGTGTCCCCCAAAAAGTTAGGTGTTCTGAATGCTAGGTCCCCAAATGGTGGAAATTTGGGAACTGAAGCCTCCTAGAGGTAGTATATTGCTGGGGTCAGGCTTATGGGTGTTATAGCCAACTTCCTCTTGCCAGTGTTTGGCACAATCTCCTGCTGCTGTTGCCCACTTGAGGTTGGCTAGGAGGTGAGGCCAACCCTCTGCTCATGCCACCATGTTCTCCTGCCATCATGGAGCTTCCACTTGAATCTATAAGTCAAAATTAACCCGTTCTGCCCATAAACTGCTCTTGGTCAGATGTTTTCTGCCAGCAATGCAAAGCAGACTGCAACAGTGAGGATATAATTTTACATTAAGGGCCAATAAGTATAATAGAAATAATTCAGACTCTCCCTAGACAGGAATCATAGGACCCCAAATACTGGTCCTTGTTCTGCCACTTATGGGAAGTCAGTTCATCTCAATCCTTCTGAGCTTCCACTGCTTGTCTTTCAAAATGAAATATATAAAAATGCCTCAGGTAACAGGGTGGTAAAAATCTCAGACTAGACAAGGAAGATCGCTGTAAGCTTATGATATCTAACTGTCTCATATATATGCTTGTGTGGGTGTTTCACAAAAAGTATGAAGCAGGGGCTGAAGAGATTATTTAGTGGGTAAGGCACTTGCCTGCAAAACCAAAGGACCTCGGTTCAATTCCCCAGTACCCACCATAAAGCAAGATGCCCAAGATGTAGCACATGTCTGGAGTGCATTTGTAGTGACTACAGGCCCTGGCACACACTTTCTCTTTCTCTTTCTCTCTCTCTCTCTCTCTCTCAAATAAAATAAAATAAATCTGGAGTGGTAAATAGGAGATCTTTCAAAACTCCTGCCTCTAGCCAAGCATGGTGGCGCATGCCTTTAATCCCAGCGCTCAGGAGGCAAAGGTAGGAGAATCACCATGAGTTCAAGGCCACCCTGAGACTACATAGTGAATTCTAGCCTGAGCTAGAGTGAAACCCTACCTCAAAAAAACAAAACAACAACAACAAAAAACTCCTGCCTCTGCATTTCCTCAGCAGTGTGACCTTTGGCCATGCACTTCTCCTACCTGGACTTATCTACATGTCTAAAATGAACAGGTTCAGTCAGGCATGGTAGCATAAAGCTATAGTCCTAACTACTCAGAAATCTGAGGCAGGAGGATTGCTTTAGCATAGGAGTTTGAGACCATCCTGGGCTACATGGTGATATCCCATCTCAACAACAACAACAAAAAAAAAAAGGAAAGAAAAATAAATAAGCTGGACATGGTGGTGCACACCTTTAATCCCAGCACTTGAGAGACAGAGGTAGGAGGATTGCCATGAGTTCAAGGCCACCCTGAGACTATGTAGTGAATTCTGGGTCAGCCTGGGCTAGAACAAGACCCTGCCTTGAAACACCCGCCCCCCCCCCCGCCATAAAATAAAAAGTGTGATTAGGCCAGGTGTGGTGGATCCTAGCACTCAGGAGGCAGAGTTAGGAAGATTTCTGTGAGTTCAAGGCCAGCCTGAGACTACATAGTGAATTCCAGGTCAGCCTGGGCTAGAGTGAGACCCTACCTCAAATATTAAAAACAAAAAAATTGATTACATAATATCCAGTTAACCTTCAATACTAAGATACTAGTTCTAAACCTAAAATGACTGTTTAAAATTCATAAGAGTTTAATAACACTAAAAATTGTGAAGAGTAGCTCATAAATATAGAAGTAATAACAACCACAGAGTTTCAAATCACAACATTAGAACTGACCTCTAAATAACTCTTGCTTAACTATAATGAGACCAAGGAAAAAAAATTAAGTACCAAATACAAAGAAGTAATAAATGTCACAAAAGTATATTGACTTGAGTTTATGCTTTTGTTGAATACAAATTTGAAATATCATTTATATGAATTTTGTAACTAAATATTTCATAAGAGCTACCAAGTTTTTAACCACTTGTGAAATCAAAATGCTTCCATGACTTTCTCAGTCAAGAGATGAGGCTATCTCTTTGGTGTTCTCAGGACAGAGTTATTTTCTCTTTTTTTAACACATTTTATTTTTATTTATTTATTTGAGAAAGAGAGGGAGGGAAAGAGAAAGAGGCAGAGGGAGAAAGAGAGAGAGAATGGATGCATCAGGGCCTCCAGCCACTGCAAACAAACTCCAGATGCATGCGCCACCTTGTGCATCTGGTTTATGTGGGCCCTGGGGAGTTGAACCTGGG
Organism: Jaculus jaculus; assembly: GCF_020740685.1. Lineage (NCBI taxonomy): Eukaryota > Metazoa > Chordata > Mammalia > Rodentia > Dipodidae > Jaculus > Jaculus jaculus. The sequence goes on along the minus strand of NC_059102.1, from coordinate 133,188,144 downwards.
TCCTTTGGCTTTGCAGGCAAGTTCCTTAACTGCTAAGCCATCTCTCCAGCCCGAGAGTTATTTTCAAATTCATACAATCTGTTGGCTTTACTTTTCACTCATTACAACTAAGATAATTATAAAATGAAAATGGTTTGTTTTGTTTTACTTACGTTTGTTCTTGTCCCCAACTCCTCTTTAGGAAGATTAAAAAGCAAAGTATTCCCCAAAGACCCATGGCTAGAGGTGGTACAAGTTCATGGGTATAATCTTCTTGAAGTTCCTTTCCTTTTAAATAAACTTAGCTTGAAGAATTTGGGTAAATTAGTTTTCTGGTTAATTATTAATAGCAGAGAAAAGAGTCTCTAAAGAAGAAAACTAAAATCAGAATTGAAACAACCATTCATGCCCAGGAATATAGACTGGAGGTATTTTATAGAAATTTATACCTGGGGTACTTACTTGTGCTAACACAAATACAAGGACCCTCATATACAACTTTGGTACTATGAAGAAAGGCTCACTATTAAAACCAGGGGTCACATGGCCTTTGGATTTCTTCTCTAGACCAGGTTATTTGCTCTGACTTCCCATCATCTTTGAGCATGCAGTTAGTAGGTTCCACTCACCTGGATTCAGTTTGAAACAGATGATTTTAGAATGGGTCTGATATACACAAGTCTAATAAGATGACCTTTTAAAAAGAATACCTGGACAGGTGTGGTGGTGCACGCCTTTAATCCCAGCACTCAGGAGGCAGAGGTAAAAGGATCACCGTGAGTTCAAGGCCACCCTGAGACTACATAGTGAATTCCAGGTCAGCCTAAGCCAGAGTGAGACCCTACCTCAAAAAACCACAAAAATAAAACAAGAATACTTGAGTTATATATCCTTGGTGCTGGAAATGGTCTAAGGTTAATCTAGATCTGCAGAAGGGGTCCAAGGACTAGCTCCTTGGTTCTTCTCAGTCGAGAGAGAAACTGAACATTTGCTGGAGAAAAAGTCTGTGATTGGCAATTAAAGTGCCATGCTGAAGATGCTGGCGTTCTTCCCTAAGTAGGAAACTCATATCCTTCAGGATCTACTAACCCATATACCACTCATTCAAATATGAACTATCTTTATTTAAAATAGCCAGTGAGGATTTCAATAACTTAAACATAAGAGCTTAAGGTGAGCAAAGATGAATAGAACTTCCTATAACAATTGATTTTCATAACTAATTTATGGTTAAGTAAAATATTATCTTTAAGATTTTAAACTAAATTTATTTCATGATATTTAGTGTTCATCAGAAAAGTTTATTTATATCTTTCTTTTGCTAGTATTTATTTCTACCTTAGTATATAATATGTATTGTATCTAAAAATGATTAAAGAGGCGTCTTGGGGATGCAGGTGTAACTCACTTAGTAGAATGCTTGCCTAGCATGCATGAATTCCTGGGTTTGCTTCCCAGTACCTCATCAAAGATGGATGTGATGGAATATACCTGGAATCCTAGGATTTGAAAGGCAGAGGCAAGAGGATCAAGAGTTCAAGGCTATCCTTGACTGAATAGAAAATGTGATGTCAGCTTGGGATAAATATGACATCTCCTCAAAAGAGATGTCTAAACATATTTCTATAAATCATATATTTGTGGTCACACTGGCATTTTTCACTTTGAATGAATAAGGTTGTCCTTACCAACACTTTAATAGTAAATTTGCTGGGGTGGGGAAGAAGAGAGAAAAGTTTTTGCAAAAATTTTAATAAAAGCACCTCTTTCCAGTATGACATTGAAATAGAAAAAAAAATGCCTTTGCTGTTTAACCATGTCACTCATTGATCTCAAAATAAAATCTGTGGAATGATTAAGCTGGGTTGCAAAAGATGGGTCAAGTTAAAACAAATAAAGGGCTATGCCCGTCATTTTTGGGAAATGAAACTTAAGAGAGAGGAAGAGCACTCCAATCAACATAGGTAATAGTTATATTTTTAATGCATAGAAAGCTGTTTTCCTGTGCTGTAGGTAAATACTAACACATGGCACTTGCAAACCGCTGGCATGTTTCTTTGATAGAAACTGATGATTCTCAATAGGACTGAAAGTTCAACAATTCATTGATTCTCAACTGTTTAACCCAGACTGTTTAAATCTGCCTTCCATATGTAGCTCAAAGATGGATGTTTCTTTATATTTTCATATATGGCTTTTGAGTAAGTATTTGGTTTGGGGAGTGTAGGGAGGTTGGAGCTGGTTTTTATTTTGTTTTTTTTTTTTAATTTTATTTCTGTTTATTTATTTTACAGAGAGAGTGTGTGTGTGAGAGAGAGAGAACGAGCATGCCAGGGCCTCCAGCCACTGCAAACAAACTCCAGATGCATGCACCACCTTGTGCATCTGGCTAATGTGGGTCCTGGGGAATTGAACCTGAGTCCTTTGGCTTTGCAGGCAAATGCCTTAACTGCTAAGCCATCCCTCCAGCCCTGGTTTTTATTTTGTATAAATCCTGCACTTCTAAAAGAGGAATCTCAGATCTGGAAAATAAAATTGATGGTCACTTAACCTTCCAGCTGCTGCTATTACCTGTTTTCTGCCCGTAAGGTCCAGCTTAGATAGTGACTCCATGTTCTTCATTGTTTATGAAGTCATGGTGACATGCAGGTGCTCTGGAAGGGTAATGATTCTGTGCCTTTCAAGTGGAGATTTATTTATTTATTATTAAATTGAAAGTTTGTATGGATACATCAAGTGCTGGTACCACCATCCTCCTCCATCCTGCCCCCACTCCACTGAGGACCCCTCCTAAGTGGGATTGCTGGTATTCACCGTGGAGTTGTGGGAGCAGTCAGTCATTGTGGGGCGGGGAGGGGCAATGTCTCTGGATATTCCCTCCCACCCTGGGGCTCTTACATTCTTTCTGCCCCCTCTCCCACAGACTTCCCCGAGCCGTGGTGGGTGTGCTTTAACTCAACTGTAGTGTTGATCTCCCAGCAGCTCTGGGCTTCTGCTTTGGTGCAGTTTGGGTATCTTCAGTGTGTCTCCGTCACCCTGGCTCAGCTTGTCAAGTGGACATTTATTAAATACTTATCTCACACAGTCCAAACAAAAAGGATGGCTAGAAACCAACACTTTTCTTTGGAAGCAGGGTCCCACTTTAGTCCAGGTTGGCCTCAAACTCATGGTGGTCCTTCTTCCTCAGCCTCCTGGGTGCTGGGATTAAAGGTGTACCCCACTATGCCTGGTGAGGACCCAAATGTCTATTAATACAAACTATAGGTTTCCTTTTCATTCATGATTAAGTGTGTGATTGATGGGTTATGAGTCTGGAAAATATCTCACAGTGTTTTGTGTGCTATCATTTCAGGAATTCATCCCACCATGTTGCAAACTTCAGGTGTCTGCTGCCTGGCATCACCCACAACTGTCCTGTGTAGTTGACATGTTCCTGGTCCAAGCCTGGAGGCCACCAGAGGAACAGAGGCATCCACTCTGAACTAAATTACTTGAAAAGGAGATGTGAGAATCAGGCAAGTTAGATTCAAAAGTGGTAGGCTGGGGTTGGAGAGATGGCTTAGTCATTAAGGCACTTGCCTGCAAAGCCAAAGGATCCCAGTTCAACTCTCCAGGACCCACATAAGCCAGATGCACAACAGGGCACATGCATCTGGAGTTCATTTGCAGTGGTCAGAGGCCCTCTCTCTTTCTCTCAAATAAATAATATGTATGTGTGTGTGTGTGTATACATACATATATATATATATATATATATATATATATATATATATATATATATATATAATGTGGTAGGCTGGACCCAGGGGACTGTGAGTATAACAAACATCTGTTCATCAGCCTGCTTTTTTAACTCAATCCAAATCCCATGCCTTCATAGTCTTGTTGTCTTTTTTTCTGTGTATGTGGTGTGGCGAGCACATGTGCACAGGGGGGTATTTTGTATGTGTGCAGGTGTGTGTGTGTGTGTGTGTGTGTGTGTATGTGTGTGTGTATGTGTGTGTGTTCATGGGGAAGCCAGAGGATAACCCTGGGTGTTGTTCCTCAAGTACACCATTCGCTTTTTGTTGATATAGGTTTTCCCATTGGCCCAGAGCTCACCAGTTAAGCTAGACTAGCTGGCCCATGAGCCCCAGGAGGGTGCCCATCTCTGCCTCCCCGGCACTGTGTTACAAGCATGTCCTACATTGCTCAGCATTTTTACATGGGTTCTGGGGACTGAACTCAGGTCCACATGCTTGCAAATCAAGCGCTTTGCTGACTGAGCCATCTCCTTATTTCCTTAATACTAATATTCTTGATTTATTTATTCCCACAAATGACATGCCTTCAGAAATATGGGAACTGTGTGGATGACTTCTACCAGCACTGCAGAACCAACACATTCAGAGCCAATGCAAGTACTTCCCCCTAATCACAGTGTGGAAGGGAATCTGACTATTAACTACACCCAATAAGGGAAATTTAGAACTAAAGAGCTCCCGTTACTCAATTGCCTACATGTAGTGTGTAGTTAAGTGTACTTAACATACACTCAGCATAAAAATGTTCACTGAAATAAAAGTCGTAAAGGGAAGTTTCTGGTGCACGTAGTGGAGTTGCTCTGGGTGAACAAATGTGGTGTGGCCCTGCTATCTGCCTGACCTCTTCAAGTGCATACCGAGGTGGCCCTTGGGAAGACTGCATAGAACCCTGGGCTCCTTGGACACAAGGCTTACAAACCTTCTATTTAAACCTCAAACTACCCCTTCCAAGTGTTCTCATTTATTCCATTCCATTCTCATTACTTCCCTCTATCAACTTACCCAGATCCAGGCTGAAGCCAGTTTTTGGTTGATAAAACCAAAGGAAAACTCAAATTCTAAGTTTGGATCTGGACTATTCCCCGAAGATACATGTGTTCATAACTGGTCCCTCAGAGTGCTCACTCATACTGGGAGGTTGCGGACTCTCTCTCTCTAATATTTGTCTATTTTCTTTTTTGCAAGGTAAGGTCTTGCTCTATCTCAGGGTGACCTTTAATTCACTCTGTAGTCTCAGGGTGGCCTTGAACTCATGGAGATCCTCCTACCTCTGCCTCCCAAGTACTGGGGTTACAGGCATGCACCACCATACCCGGCTGCTGCTGCTGCTGCTGCTGCTGCTGCTTCCCTTCCTCCTTCTTCTTCTTATTCAATAGGTTTATCCTATGTAGCAACAGAGATATCTCCTCAGAATTGAATTATTCAAGACAGGAGCAATCATGCAAGTTATGTCCCAGGACAGGCTATCCAGAAATTTGTAATTCTCTTGCCTCAGACTCCCAATGCTAAGGTTGCAGGCTTGTGACACCCTGCCTGGCTGTTACTGAATCCTTCAAAGGTGGGGTCTAGTGGGAGGTCTTGAGATTGTCAAAAGGAATAGCAGGACCATAGCACCTTTCTTTCTGTTTCTCTTCTATGAGGGGAGAGGTTTTTCCCCATCATTCACTATCACCATGATATGCTGCTTCCTGTCCCCACCACAGCCACTGGTAAGTACCATTGGTGGTGGGAAGAGGAAGGAATACATGGGACTGAAGGTATCAGCAGGGGTAATGCGGATCCATATAATCAAAATGCAACATATGTCAGGTGTGGTGGCACACGCCTTTAATCCCAGCACTCGGGTGGCAGAGGTAGGAGGAACGCCACAAGTTCAAAGCCACCCTGAGACTACATAGTGAATTCCAAGTCAGCCTGGGCTAGAGCAAGACCCTACCTTGAAAAAAAAACAAACGAAAAAGCAATATATTATGTGTGTGAAAATGTAAAACAAAACAAATAAAATGTAGCTAAAATTTTAAAAATGTATTTATTGTGTGTGTGTGCACGCACATGCATGTGCCACATCATGCATGTGACCATCAGAGAACAACTTCTCAAATGTTGGTCACTGCCCTTTACCTTTTCTGAGGGAGGGTTCCTGTTCATGGCTAGGTCCATGAGGCTAACTGGCCTGCTAGCTTCCAGGGGATCCTCCTGTCTTCGCCTCCTATTTTGTGATAGGTATTCTGGAATATAGACACCCACTAAAACACCTGACTTGTATGTGGGTTCCATGGATTCAAACTTAGGCACTCACTCTTCTGTGTCAGGTGCTTTATCTACGGAGGCATCTCCCCAGTCCCCAACCATTTTTAAAATAAAAATTAGGAGCTGGAGAGATGGCTTAGCAGTTAAGGCATTTGCCTTCAAAACCAAAGGACCCAGGTTCAGTTCCCCAGGATCCGCCTAAGCCAGATGCACAAGGTGGCACATGTGTCTGGAGTTCACTTGCTGTGGCTGAAAACCCTGGCATACCCATTCTCTCTCTCTCTCTCATAAATAAATAAATTTAAAAAATAAATAAAATGTAAAAATCAGGACAGGGGCCTAGAAGACATTTCAGTAGATAAAATGTTTGCTGCTCAAGCCTGAGTAGGTGAGTTCAATCCTCCAGCCCCATGTAAAAAACAAAGCTGCAGGGCACTAAACATGGGAGGTGCATGCCTTTAATCCAAGCCCTCAGGAGGAGGAAGGAGAATTGTCATGAGTTCAAAGCTAGCCTGGGCCACACAGTGAGTTCCAAATCAGCTGGGCTAGAATGATACCTTGTCTCAAAAAACAAAAACAAACAAACAAACAAAAAAAACTTACATATGGAAAAAGCCAGAAGTGGTAGGTTTCTGTAATCCCAGCACTCTGATGGCAAGAGGGGTGGTGAGAACTTCCTAGCAGCCTGAGGTGAGCTTAACAAGGAACAGCAAAGCAACATCAAGAGAAACTCAGGCTGAGAGTGTGGCCCTGTGGTAGAGTGCTTGCTTAGCAGTCAGGAGGCCTTGAGTTCATTCCCAGTACTGCAAAAACCAAACAACCTCAGAGAGAAACCCTGCCTCAAACCAAGTGGAATAATCAGGGCCAACCCAAAAGGTGTCCTCTGACCTCCATACATAGCCACACGCAAAATGAAGACAAAGGGAAGCTTTAGACTTTTCCTATCTTTGAAACCATGATTCGGAAACAACCGTTTTGATTGCTGATCAGGCTATTCTTTTTCCTGTTCCCACTCAAGAGGCGATGGGAGGTCTCCATCCTATTCACCATGCACTGTTCTGCTGCAGGCCGATGAAGCCAACAGGGAAAGGCTGCACTTTGGGGAAAAGGGAATCTTGGCTTTAGTCATTAAAGTAGGTACTGAGGGGGTGGCTCATAGAAGTACAAAGTGAATGTCTCATTGTTCCAGTCGCTCCTCTTTAAGGCTTTTTTGTCTAAGTTGTTTCTCTTTATAAGAGAAAAAATTAAGGTCCAGGGTATAGGCAACAACACCCGGAACAAGGGCTTTGTAAATTGAACTGGAGCCAACAGATTGAATAAGCAACTGAGAAGTACAAATTACAACTCCACTAAAAGTTCTTGTAAGAAATGAACGGAAGGAAGTGCTTGTAAGTTAAATATTTAGATGATTCCAGAATACTCAAACATGGTGTATTTTCCTCCGACATTGCCCTTTTCCTGACACATCATCAGTTCTCAGGGGACTCAGAAATTAGTCCTGAGTTTAGAGTCCAAAGGTATCATTCTGGTTCTCATCTCATTCCAGATGAAGCAGAGCAGATTTGACAATGTCCACATTGCAATGTCAGAGAACCATGGACCTTGCGAGAATTTTATCTGTTTTTATCGATGTGATCTCATCTCTCCCCTCACCCCACCTTCCCCTGCTCCCTGCACAGAGCCCAGGCGAGGAATGAGGGACTGAACTGAGTTGAACCAGATGGACAGCATCAGGTCCACACTTTTCTGATTCCCAGTTGACCTCTGTCTACCATGTCTTGCTGGCCACTTTAATCTTTAGAAACAGGCTCTCAAGTAGCCCAGGCTCATCTTGCTGTGTAGCCAAGGCTGGCCTTTAACTCATTATCATGTTCTTTTTTAGTAATATTTTATTTTTATTAATTTATTTGAGACTGAGAGGCGGGGGGGGGGGGAGAGAGAGAATGGATGTGCCAGGGTCTCTAGTCACTGCAAACATTGGCTTAAGTGGGTCCTGGGGAATCGAACCTAGGTCTTTCGGCTTTGCAGGCAAGTGACTTAACTGCTATCTCTCCAGCCCATCATCACCATAGTCTTTATGTATTTGTTTTTATGATTTTGCATGCCATGTATATGCAAGACAGAGACAGAGGAAATGTACCAGGGACTTTTGCTGCTACAAATAAGCTCCAGATGCCCACACCACTTTGGGCATCTGGCTTTATGTGGATAATGGGGAATCAAACCTGGGCTGTCAGGCATTGCAAGGTTTTGCAATCAGGCACTTTTAAACACTGAGCCATCTCCATAGCCCCCCAAACATCAGCACCTCGTACTTTCATGAGGGTGACTCCATTCTTTGTTCATTAACTCCAAGTGTCTCCATTGTTTTGAAAGAAAGTTAGCCAAGAAATAATCCTGACTAGTTCAGTCCCCACTCTGATAAAAGACCCCAACATGGGTCTTGGGATTGGCTTTGATATTTTCTGGAAATCCTATTCCCTTGCATATTTATTCCTTTCCATTAGCTCCAAGCTCTATCTCTTTAAGTTCTTCCTCCCCTAAGCTATAGTTTAACAAAATCTTTATAAATTTTACCTTCTGGTCTGTGGATTTCAACTCCTGAATGAGTGAGTGTAAGCTTTGTGTGACTGCGATCTTCAGCTCCTCAGCTCCAGAGCTATTGCCTGCCCAGGAGCTGAGATAAGGCTTCTGATACTCTCAAAGACACCCCAATTTCCTGTATAACTTCTCCATCACTCTTCCATCTGGTCTTGGTTTTGACCCAGAGTCTCTGCTGATTCTGGAACTTGCTGGGCTCCAGTGATACTTGGGTCTCTGCTCTCCTGAAGGACTAGGGTACAGGTGTGAGTGGCCATGATCAGCTATTTACAGGCTATCTGGGCATTTGAACTCTGGGGGTCTCAGGTCCCAGCAGGCCCTCATGCTTACACAGGAAGTACATTAAACCACTGAGCCATCTCTCCAGGCCTAGAAAGCATTTTAAAGCATTGGTTATTCAGTTAGTAAACCAATCTGAAACATGTATCATGTTAATAGCTATAATGTCCTACACAGTTTATCAGAAAATCAGGACAAGACTCTCCAGACCATTTGATCAAATTAAACTTATCTAAATGAGAGCAGCCCAAACTATTTTTTTCTCTCTCTCTATTCTGATGCAATTTTTTAAAAAAATTATGAACTACTAAGTTTATTTAGGGGGAAATCACAAATTGTGGGGTTTATTTAAGGGAGATTGGTGTCCAAGAAGAGATGCTAAACACGCGGAAAGAGGAAACACTCTCCCATGTGAAAACACTGTATGGGTTTAAGAGACTTTGAGGTCTTTAGAAAAGGACTGGAACAGAGTTGTAAGCACGTGGGAAGTAGAACTTAGATGTGTATGTAGAGAGACTCAGAAAGCACACACATAGCCTCCGCCACCTGCTTTCCTGAAAGGGAACGTATCCAATAAGAGAGAAACTGAGGATCTCTGAGGGAAAAGGGCACACACAGAGAGACTCAGAACACACCCATGGTTTCCTGAAGAGGGAAATTCAGAGGAGACAAGAGTGATGAAGAGCGTGACACTCACGGTTACCCCGCGTTTAGGGTAAGTACACAGGTGGCAAGTGCAGAGCTGGTGGGAGCACCCACGCGGTAGAAACAACACAATGCTCCCCCGCCCCCGCCCCCACCCAGCCAGGCAGGTTCGCGTGGGTTCAGGCCACCCAGAGTAAGAAATTGGGTTGGGGGGGGGCACACACTGAGGGTGGCATCCAGAGAGAGGGAAGGGGTATGTAAGGGGAAGACCTGATTGGCTGGTAAATTTGGGGGTTGAATCTGAGGGTCAGCCCAGTTGGGTCAGCCCACCCAGGTAGCGCAGTAGACTGTAAGCAGTCCAGGGCGCTGTGGGTCAGTCTCAAATCAGGAGATCCTTAGAAGCTCGGACGTTCTGGTGAAGGTAGACATGGCTGTGCAGAGGGGGAAAGATGCGAGTCTGCGGACGCGGGGGAGTGCGGGTGGCAATGAGCTTCCCATGCGGTGTCAGTGGAGCCTTGCCTGGTTGTGTTTGGGTGTGCATACAGTTGGGGTAATTAGAGTGGCACTGGTAGAAGTCTTTGAAAAGTGGGCAGAGGATTTCGTCTGGGGATAGGGAATTGGATCCATGGGTAGAGTGCTTTCCAAGAAAACATGAGGACCCGAGTTTGGATCCCAGTGTCACCCAAAATCTGGGCAGAGGGCTGCGGGCCTGCAATCCCAGTTCTGGGGAAGTTGGGACCAAAAGATCCCTAGGTATTACTGGCTGGTAGTCAGGACTACCAGTACAGTCAAGCTGAGTTGGTAAACTCTGGTTCAGAGAGAGAGAATGAGCTGTCAGGGTTGATGCCTGGTCTCCATTCGCATGCACACACATTCATCTCCATACATATACCTGCACACACATGTGCATGCACATACGTGTGAGTACACATGCACACGCATGCACACCACACACACAGAGTATTATGAAGAAGGTGACGATTTAGAGGTGAATAAAGCAACAATGTATGAGAAGTGTCCTATCATTGAAAGCCCAGAAGCCTCATGAGATTGATGCAAATTTTTTTTGTTTCAATTTATCGATTTGCACATGTGTGCGTTTGTGTTTATGGGCGTCCCAAGGTCTCTTGCCACTGCCAATGAATGCCAGGTGCTTGAGTTTGACTCTACACAGGTAGATGAGTAATTGAACCTGGGCCCACAGGCTTTGCAAGCAAGCACCTTGAACCACTGGGCCATCTCCTCACCCCCAAACTTACTATTTTTTGAACAATTTTTAAAAATGTTTTTATTTATTTACTTGAGAGAGAAGCAGAGAGAGGGGGAGAGAATGAAGTAAACAGAGAAAACAGAATCAGTATGGGTGCTCCAGGGCCTCCTGCCACTGCAAACGGACTCAAACCTGGGTCTTCAAGCTTTGCTTTGCTTAACCCCTGAGTCATCTTTCTAGCCCAAGGAAATTTTTGTGGGGGGTGAAGCAGGACCTCACTCCAGCCCAGGCTGGCCTGGAACTCACTTGATAGTCCCAGGCTGGCAATGAACTCATAGCAATCCTCCTACCTCTGCCTCCTGGGTGCTGGGGCTATGCCAGGCAGCTTTCTTCACATCAGCACCTCCCACTTCTATGTGACTCCATTCACTGATCAAAAACTCCAAGTGGGAAAAAAAAAAAAAAAACCTCCAAGTGGGCTGGAGAGATGGCTTGTAGGTTAAAGTGCTTGCCTGTGAAGCCTGAGGACCTAGGTTCTACTCCCCAGAACCCACATAAGGCAGATGTACATGGTGGTGCATATGTTGTTTGCAGTGGCTGGAGGCCTTGGGGCACCCATTCTCACTCTGTCTCTCTAAATAAAAATAGAATAAAATATTAAAAAAAAATAACTCCAAGTGTCTTTTGAGAGAAACTTACCAATAAATAAGTAAAAAAAAAAAAAATACTTAGGATGATGTGGGATATTGAAGTCAGGAAAGGTAACAAGTCAAGTATAAGCTTTCCCCTACCATGGTTACTTCTGACCCTTCTGGATCCTTTGAGTGAAAAGAAAAACCAAAGAACAAGTTTACTCTTTCCTTAACCACCTATGAATAAAAAAGCCACACAAAAATGTAATATGTAAATGATAGTTCTTAGAGAAATATTCATTAATCATGTGTTTTTAAAATATTGTTGAACCTAAACAAACACAGTGCTGGCTTAGCATTGAGGTAACGACTGGCACCAGTCAGGCTTGTCAACAAAGAATTTCTGTGGCACAAGGCAGACTTCAAACAGGCACAGGTAGTACAGTTAATATTTAAGAGATGTTAAGTAAACTCCCAGTAGGTCTCTCCTTGCCTCCTTCCTGAATACAACTTCTAGAATAATCTACTTAAGTACCATTGTCATCTCACTTCCATGGTTAAAAGGCTCCCTTGCCTCCCTGTTTTGTTTCTTTATTTGAGGCAGGGCCTCACTCTAGTCCAGACTGACCTGGAACTCACTCTGTAGTCCCAGGCTGGCCTCAAACTCACCACAATCCTCCTACTTCAGCTTCTAGGGTGCTGGTACTAAAGATAGGCACCACCATGCCTGGCTCTCCTCCCCTTCCCCACCCCCCCGAACTTTTTTGTTGTTTTGTTTGTCTAAAAGAGGCTTATCACTCAAAGAATCACTGCAAATAGAATGAATTTATTTGATAAGTGAGGCAGAGGAGATGCTGAAAAAGAACAGACCATGTATGGCCTTGAATTCCATGCTAAGCAGGCTGGGCTTTCGTGTGTTTGTAAGGGGAAGCTGGGAAGGACGCCATGACTTTACTGCTCAGATCCTGAAGATGCCTTTCTCTTAGGGTCTACTTTCATTCCTTGGCCCATTAAAGGAGAGACAGCTAGGCCATGCATCTTAGAGAAATTGTCCTCTAAAGTAAATATGCAAGCAGAAGGAAGGGTATGTTTGACATTTGCCTACAATAAGAACTTTGAAAAATGAGTAACCATGACAACATGATGTCTTGATGATGGAACTGAGCAGGGAATGAATATTCTGATGCAAGCAATGTTGTGCACACTTGTGCACATCTGACCTGACAAATATTTAACCATGATGGACTTGTGAACCAAACCAAACAGGGTATTGCTAACACAGTGACAGGAAAATTCCTAATCAATGCTACTCTGGAAAAGATGGTATAATGCAAAAGGATCTACTAATCAGCTGGTACACAACAGTTACCTCTGTCATTAATCCAGTCCAGAATGTTTTCAGACCATCAGAGAGAGGAAACACTATCACCTCTGATGAGGATTGTGGCTGCGTTGCAGTGTATGGCAGTTGGCTCAGTAATTGCCTGGGTAAGGGAAAAAGCTAAGCTATCACCACAGGTCATAAACATAAACTATTGGGAATAGTGCTGCACTGAATTTGGATCTACAGTTGTCTCTATCGTATGAAGACTTCAATAGTTTTCTGAGGAGCCTCAATACTGATTCCCAGAGTAGCTGCACTAATCTGCATTCAAAGCAGAAGTGTACATGGTTCTATATTTCTTACATCTTTGCCAGCATTTGTTATCTTGATGATCGTAACTCTAGGCTGAGGGTGACTCTCAGTGTGACTTTGATTTTCAGTTCCCTGTTTGCTAAGGATAATTGCTGTGTGGCTATTTACTCAGAGCTGAAGCAGGGAGGGGGCCACACAGGACTCACAAAACAAGAAAACCCACCGGCCTGAGAAAGTTACGAGAGTCCCAAGGACTCTTCCTCAAGATTTCCTGAGCAGTAAGCGATGCTATGGGAGTGGAGACTCTGGGGTAGAGCTGCCTGCAAGTTAGGCGGAAAGTTCCAGGGATGAAGCAGGAAGGCTCAAGGAGGGGCAACGTCAGGCAGGAAAGGATAATGAAAATGATACAATATGCCTTGATAAGGTGAAAACACAGAAATCAAAGGATTTATCTATCTTTTCTCAAAGCCTCCCAAGTTTGTTCATTCTTTTAAGGCCTGTGTAGATACTTTTGTTTGTCCTAAAAATAGCCATGGCCTTCTCTGCTCCCAGATACACACATAACCCCCTTCCTGTGAATGAGGTCCTCGCTCAGCGTACTTCCTCTGTGAGGCCTCTTCTTACCAGCCCATCACAACTAACAAGTATTGCTTCACAGTCACTATGTGCTAGGCTCTAGAGCTATTGCAGAGAACACCACAGACATTTGCCTGCACAGAGCCTTGCAATCTGTCATAAGGTGTCTTCCATATTTTTTTGTTTGACCTTTTGCTATATAAACATTTTTTTTTCTGCTTTGTCATTTTGAGGTAGGGTTTTACTGTAGTCCAGGCTGACCTGGAATTCACTACATCGTCTCAGGGTGGCCTTGAACTCACGGAGATCCTCCTACCTCTGCCTCACGAGTGCTGGGATTAAAGGCATGCGCCCTCACACCTGGAGCTGCATAAACATTTTGTTTGCCTATTTCATGTGTGTCTCTGTAATGGCACAGACATTGTCCACATTCACCACTGTATTTTTTGGTACCCAAACATGTAATTGTGTACAATTGATATTCAATAAGAATATGTGGAATGGATGCTAGATGGTTATCTTTGAATGTTTGAATCCACTCGTGTGGTAGAAGATTATTGCCTTACTAATCCAAGAGCAGTCAAAAGAAGGCAGAAGAAAAATCAAATGTAGACATCTCTTTGACTGCACTGGTGACAAGCAAGGGGGATAGATGATGTCCTGATAGGAAAACTAATCTAAGGCCAGGTGGCTTATTTTAATAGAAGAAATATTAATGTGGTGGATGTGAGCTCTATGCAGGAAGACAATTTGTCTAATTCATTACTACAGCCCTATTGCCTGGTTCCACACTTTGTATGTGATCAGTGCATAATGTATTTGCATTGTAAAATGACTGCCTTAAATCTGAGGCAGAGCACCAGGGAGAGAAGGAAGTTGAATGCACTAGGGTGCTGGGGTGTGTGTGCTTACACAGCAGAGCACCTACTTTCCAGCACAACTGAGGGCCCAGGACATGTATGGCAACTTAAAAAGCAAAAGCTTAGAGGAAAGGAAACTGAGCAAATTCCAGTGTGGTTAGGAACAAAATTAAAATCTTCATGAGTCCTCAGTCTGAAAAGGAACAAGGTATCCTTAAGTTATTCCAAGTAACAAGGTTTGCTTTTTTTTTTTTTTAATTTGTTGCAAAACAAAGATTTTTTTACACTTTTTAACTTTTTTATTAACATTCATAAATATAAACAGTATATCATGATTGTAGTCCCCTCCCACCACTCTCCCCTATTCCTTCCCATTTCCCCCCTCCACTGAATCTCTTTTTCTTTCCAACTATTCTCTCTTCTATTTTCATGTCATCAGGGTTTTTTCCTCCTGGTATTCAAATCTTCTGTTGGTAGTGTCAGGCACTGTGAGGTCATGAATAGAAACAAAGATATTTTTATCTAAGTGTTTAGAATAATATTTATTTTCTAAAAGTTTTTTGTGTCCGTTGACAAAAATGCCAATTTCAGAAATAACCTAGAACTCTCTAGAGTAAATATACACAGTTTCTGGTTTGCATAGGTCCCATACTAACAATAGCTTGTCTATGCTTTTTATTTGCTTTTTTTATTGCTTTAGAAAAGAATCATTTTATTGAGTACACAGCAAGGGAGCAGAGGGCTGGCACGTAAATGGAGTACTGCCTGCTTGCCTCTGCGTTTTTTCTTTTTTCTTTTCACTTCATAAAGAATTGGCAAAAGGACTCTCCATCCTTCCACTGTGACTGCCCAAGAACCTCAGAGCTCAGGCTCTGTAACTAAGAGCTGGCTTCTTAACATTTTCACGTTTAGACTTGTCATACTTACCATTTTACTTGAACCTCAAAGCTGCCTTGTTAATGTTACAGGGATTGTTTTACAACACCATGTGAACTAGAATAGTCTCATTCCCTTTTTGCAAGTACAGTCTCAAGTAACCAGAAATACTGGGTTACAAAAGCCCAGAAAAGAAGATTTCAGGAGAGGAAGTGGTCACTATGCTAGAGGTGACTGAGACATGAAGTAAGAGAAGGCCAGAAAAGTGCTTCAGATTGGCCATGAGTGATCGTGCTCACAAGCAGAGGAGCAATTCAGGAAGAATGCATTGACTAACGTCGTAGGAAGAGGATGTTCCACAGAGGGTGTGAAATTCCCTCATACAGTTTCTCTTCCTTAATACCTAATACATTAGGTAGTTTTCAGTTTAAAATTAAAATATAGGAGCTGGAAAAAGACTCAGTGGTTAAAGGCAGGTGCTGGAAAACCCATATGCTCAGGTTCTATTTCCCAGCACCCACCTAAAACCAGATGCACAAAGTGGTGCATGTGTCTAGAGTTCATTTGCAGTCACAAGAAGTCTAGTACTCCCATTCATTCTCTCTCTCTCTTTCTCTCTCGCTTGTTCTCTCTATCCATCTCAAATTAATTAATTAATTTTTTAAATGGTTAAGATATAATGCTAATAAAAATTAAAAAAATAGGGCTGGAGAGATGGCTTAGCGGTTAAGCGCTTGCCTATGAAGCCTAAGGACCCTGGTTCAAGGCTCGGTTCCCCAGGTCCCACGTTAGCCAGTTGCACAAGGGGGCGCACGTGTCTGGAGTTTGTTTGCAGAGTCTGGAAGCCCTGGCGCGCCCATTCTCTCTCTCTCCCTCCATCTGTCTTTCTGTGTCTGTCGCTCTCAAATAAATAAATAAATAATTTAAAAAAAATTATAAAAAAAATTAAAAAATATTAAAAAATATAAATAGTCAGGTGTGGTGGCACACATCTTTAATCCCAGCACTCAGGAGGCTGGGGTCGGCAGATAGCCATGAGTTTTAGGTCAGCCTGAGCTAAAGAGTGAGTTCAATCTGAGCTAGAGTGAGACTGTGCTTCATAAAACAAAACTCAATAAATAAATATACATTCACCAATAGCTTCCAGAACAGGAAATGAACAAAACGCAGTTTTCAAAGCCAGTAGTCAAAACCATAAACAAGTCACTTACTCAGGAACAACCACAGGGATTCTACTTCGGGAAGAAGCTCAAAATCTGGCTATTTAGCTATAACTTATCTATTTTCTACATGGTGATTTTGTAATAGGATTATAAAGAATTTAAGATTTCTCCACTATAATGGCACTGATATCCTAAAGCCTAAAAATACCTAAGTATGAGAGCAGAGAGATGGTTCAGTGGGTAAACCATTCCCCACTTATGCTGAAGAACCTCATTCTATCCTTCAGACCTCACGTAAAAATCCCAAAACCGGGCTGGAGAGATGGCTCAGTGGTTAAGGTGTTTGCCCGCAGACCCTAAGGACCTGAGTTCAATTACCCAGTACCCACATACAGCCATATGCACAAAGTGGTGCAGTAGTTAGATGACGTGGTACACCCATTCCCTCTGATGATGGCTTAGTGGTTAAATGCTTCCCAGTGAAGCCTAAGGACCTCAGTTTGAGGCTCGATTCCCCAGGACCCACGTAAGCCAGATACACAAAGTGGCACATGCATCTGGAGTTTGTTTGCACTGGCTAAAGGCCCCGGCACGCCCATTCTCTCCCTCCCTCCCTCCCTCCCTCTCTCTCTCTCTCTCTCTCTCTCTCTCTGTGCCTGTTTCTCTCTGTCTCAAATAAATAAATAAAAATAAACAATAAATAAATAAATATATAACCTTTATTAAAAAAAAGAAAAACAGCAAAATAAGAGGTGTTGTTCTGCATTTGTTTGTGTTCTTAATGATGATGTACCGATGAAAGTCCTGAAGATTTTGAAAACATATCAGTTAAAGTTCTCTAAATTCTGAAGACATGCAGAATAACTAAAACTGAAACAAGATTTCGATTGTAATATGAAGGAACCATAGAATTTTAGAGCTCAGAGCTAGGCATGGTGGTGCACACTTTTAATCCCAGCACTTGGGAGGCAGAGGTAGGAGGATTGCCATGAGTTCGAGGCTACCCTTACACTAATTCCAGGTCTGCCTGAACTAAAAGTGAGACCCAATCTCTCGAAACAACAGCAACAACAAAAAAGAATTTTAGAGCTCATGTGCATATTGGAGATATCCAGTCTTCAATTTTGTTCGAAGCTCATAGAGGAAAGAATGACTTGGCTTTGGGTTTAAATGTTTAAACGTTTATTTATTTATTTAAATGCTTATTTATTTGTTAGAGGGGCAGTGTGGGGTGGGGAGACAATGGTCACACAGGGTCTCTAGTGAGTGCCAACGAATGCCACACACATGCGGCCACCATGTGCATCTGGCAGGACCTTCGGCTTCAGAGGCAAGTGCCTTAACCACCAAGCCATCTCTCTAGCCCGGCTCTGGGTTTATATCGGGTCTTGATTCTGCTACTCTGTTTGGTTCTATACTTTTTCGAGTTCCCAAGGATAACAAACCTTTTTCTTATGGGTTTTTACAACTTACCTACTTTTCAACTTGCCATTGTAACTAGAGCATGAAAATTACCTTTCTTAGTAACATTGGTTGTCACAAAATTCCTCTGACTGGGCAAGATGTAAAAAAAAAGTCATACTTACCATGCCTTCCCACCTGATAAGGTTTATGAGTAGAGTCGCCTCTGATCTCGGCCGCCATGGTGCAGCATTCGTTGAAAGCTCTGACACAGCGTGGGCCGATTTTAACTCGCACCACTCGCTCCTCACAAGTTTCGTGCAAATTGAAATTAGCTCCATCATAACAACATTTCTTCAACACTGGGTGTTTGTATTTAGCAGCTGGAATGGAAATAATACAAGTTCTCTTGATCAGCAACCGAGTCACAGCATCCAGACAGGAGTGGCCCCCTAACTCACAACGGCCACACCTAGGTGACTGGCCAGGCTGTATTTGGAACCTCTCCTGGGACAAGGAGAATGTGACCTCACCAGGTGGTCCACTTCGACCCTCTCTACATGGTTGCGAGGCTCCCTGCAACTAAGCTAACCCTACTTCTAAAACTGACACTTGGGGCTCAGTGCTGTTTGAGTGGAATAACTTAAAGATCCAAGAAGCTGTCAAATATTTGAAGATGGCAATCATTACCATATAGGAATTTCCCTCCAGAAGCCAAATACCCTCCTTTATAAGGATTTCTGTATCTGATGCCGTGTGTAGACCATTACCAGCGGCACCATCTTCCTGTAAGCGCTCAGCACAGTGAGCTGCTTCCTTTTCACTTGATTTCAATGCTTAGGGCTAGAGTAGCTCATACAGAATTGGACTCTGGTCATTGTTTCTAAAGTGATTATAATACTACAATAAGCATGATTGTGGCCCAAACTCAAGTCACAGGTTCTCAAATCAAGGAAGAGTAATTTAAATAATTCCTACTAAAGTTATCATCCAAAGAATAAACTAAAATGCTAATAACTACACA
Organism: Jaculus jaculus; assembly: GCF_020740685.1. Taxonomy (NCBI): domain Eukaryota; kingdom Metazoa; phylum Chordata; class Mammalia; order Rodentia; family Dipodidae; genus Jaculus; species Jaculus jaculus. The sequence continues at coordinate 133,169,209 of NC_059102.1, read as the reverse complement.
AAATAGAAGAAACAGACTTCTAGGTATGCACAAGAGTTCATAAAATATCAGATTTTATTAGAGTAAAATGGAAGGATATCATCTTAATTGATAGATTAAGTTTTTAGGGAGGATATATTTGTGTAAAATAAATATTAATGCTTTAGTTTTTCAGATAGAAATAAACACATTTTTCCTGGATTAAGAAAATGGCCAGTGGAGGTTAGGTAAGCCAAGCACATACATATCTTCATTTTCACTCATTCTGTTTGAATTATATAATGTTTTATTTATTATATAAGATTATATAGTATTTTATTTTCTCCGGTCTTTGAATGAGATGTTTTTATAATGATATTAAACTCCAAAAAAAATGTGTGTGTATTGTGTGGGACATCTGGTTTATGCATATTGGTATGCAGATGCGTGTGTGTGTGTGTGTGTGTGTGTGTGTGTACATGTGCGTGCGTGTGCAAACAGGGTTCTCTTCCTCACCCCAGAGCTGACAATCAGCAACCCCAAGTGATTCTCTGCTCTCTGTCCCCCCCATAGCACACACTTGGGTTACAGAGGTGTGTGGCCACTTCCAGCCGTTTACATGAGATCTGGAAAGTTGAACCAGGTGGTCTGTAGGCTTAGAGGTCCTCGAGTTTAAGTGACAAGTGATCTTAACTATTGAATTATATTCCCAGCCCGCATAAAACTTCATTGTGTGTGTGGGTATGTGTACGAGTGTATTGTGTAGTGGGGTATGTGATATGCGTGACGTATGCATGTGGGTTTAGATGTGCACACTGAGTTAAACTTGGCAGTCTCCAGCAGAGAGGCCTGAATGCTAAAGCAGCAAGTGCCCTTAAGTACTGAGTCCTTGCCCCATTCCCACATTAAACTTTTATAGAGTACCATGTTCACGTATTTTCTGTTCCAAAATTAGTGATGGTCTGAGAGCCACTCTGTAGGTTTTATCTGTTAAAAAAAAAAAAAAAGACAAAGAAAAAGGTGTGAAAAGGGGCATCAAATCTTTAAAAGCAGTTCCATAAAAAGTAGAATTCTATTTGGCCTCTTGTGCTCCTTTCTGCCATTCACAAGTCATCCAATAATGCATCTGTACAGTTGGGCATCATGACTACACTTTGGACTGTGCCTTGTTTTATCCTAGTGGAGCTCAGGATCTAGCATCTTATTATTTTATCTGAATTTGGATTTGAATCCTGCAAACTTTTTGAACCAGTGATCTCAGTGGACTACCTAAATAAATTAAATATTTAGTTAGATAATGCACTTTCTTATTAGCTCTTTGAGCTAGATTATTGCAAATATAATTATAAATATTGCTGTGTCAAGTATAATTATAATCATAACACCACAGAAAGAAGGTGTTTAAGATATAATCTCTGCCCTTGGAGAGCTCATAATATGGTAATATGGGGCTGAGACAAGATTTATATAAGTATTAGAATCTTTTTATTTATTATTTTGAGGCAACAAACTGGCCTTTTTTATGACTGAGAGAAAGAGAAAATTGGTGTGCTAGGGCCTCAGCCACTGCAATCGAGCTCCAGATGCATGCACTCCCTTCTGCACATGTGTGACCTTACATGCTTGCATCACTGTGTGTCTTATGTGGGACCTGGAGGGTAAAACATGAGTCTTTGGGCTTCTTAGGCAAGTGCCATCTCTCCAGCCCTAGAATCATTTTTTTTTTCAAATAAATGTCTTTAATGAGGTAAACCTCATTAAAAACACATATGCAATACATATACAAAAATACATATTTAAAAGAAAGAAAATAGGGCTGGAGAGATGGCTTAGCGGTTAAGCGCTTGCCTATGAAGCCTAAGTTCCCCAGTTCGAGGCTCGACTCCCCAGGACCCACGTTAGCCAGATGCACAAGGGGGCGCACGTGTCTGGAGTTCGTTTGCAGTGGCTGGAGGCCCTGGCACGCCCATATTCATTCTCTCTCTCCCTCTCTCTCTCTCTCTCTCTCTTTCTCTCTCCCTCTTTCTCTCTATGCCTGTCTCACTCTCAAATAAATAAATAAAAATAAACAAAAAAAATTTAAAAAAAAGAAAGAAAATATATACTAACAAACATGTGCATTAGTAAAGATTTTTTTTATATTTTGGTTTTTTGAGGTAGGGTCTCACTCTAGTTCAGGCTGACCTGGAATTCACTATGTAGTCTCAGGGTGGCCTCAAACTCATGGCAATCCCCCTACTTCTGCCTCCCGAGGGCTCGGATTAAAGGCATGCGCCACCATGCCCAGCCAATTATTTCATTTTTAAATCAAATCCTCTTGGATTTCTTTAAAGATCTCTGGTGAATTTAAGTACAGTTCACGTTATTAACAACTGGATTAACAATTATTATATTTTATATAGTTTATATAATATTATATAATATTAACAATTGAATCCTCTACTTGTAAACCAAACACATCGGTTTAGCTTTTAACTCCTTGGGTTTTGCTTTTTGTTTTGTTTTGTTTCTTTAAACCACCACACTTTTCTTCAAAAATAAAATGGATAAGAGGGAGAGGGAAGGGAAGTGGCTAGGGAGAGAGAGAATTCACCATGTAGTCCAGGAGCCCATGTGGGAGAACAAACAAGGGGCCTGGAAACAATAAGGTGAAAGGGGTTTTTCTTTTTTTTTTTTTAATTAATTTATTTATTTGCAAGAAAAAGACAGAGAGGAGAAAGAGAGAGAGATAGAAAGAGAGCTTGGGCATGCAGGGTTTCTAGCCACTGCAAACAAACTCCAGACACATGCACCACCTTGTGCATTGGGTTTTACATGGGTACTGGGGAATCAAACCTACGTCCTTAGGCTTTGCAGATAAGTGCCTTAACTGCTGAGCCATCTCTCCAGCCCAAAAGGGTTTTTTTTTTTTTTTTCTCTAAAAGGTGTGCATTTCCAAAGAAATTAAAAGGCCATAAAAACTAAAGTATTTAGCTGCATTTAATTAAAAGTGCCTAATCGGTACCTAAGCGATCATGCAAAAGTCAACATTTAGTCATGTCAGTTATTACTTATGTAGTCTAATATAATGGGCTTTTAAGTTGTGCTGGGCCATTGTGTCATTTTTTTAGCCAGCATGACGGATAGCAGTGCATAGTTCTCATTCCTTCTGCATAGAAAAGAACTTAACCCTCAGTGTCTTCTACATTAAGCTTTCAGCCATATACAATAAAGAATTTAATAACATGCAATTTTATCTTTGCATCATAGTTGTGATCATTTTATATTTGCAATGTCATTTGTGGTCAGAAAGTACGTGCTTTAAGTCCTCCATTCTAGATCCAAAACTTGGGGAACTGTATCATTCAGTCAGTTGATTGTGATGGCCTTGTGTTCTTTTACATTGGACAAGAAGGAGAACAATATATCTGTATGGATATATGCAGAATTAAAAATGCAATTCTGAAATATTCAATAACTAAATTTGTTTTCCATAAAACATCTAGTTTATTGTATCCAATTTACATATTACATTAATCCGACAAATGTTCTAAAAACAATGTTTAAGCTATTTTAGTTCTAGAACTTCTTTCTCCCTCAGGACATAAAAAAGTGTGATCTTATATTAACCGTATATAACCTCCTGTGATTTTTGCCTTATTAAACATTGTACCTTATTTTATTAAATTGTTCTATTGGAATCCCCCCAAAAAAACTGCAACAAAGAAATATCCCTTCCCACCCTGGCGGTCAGGCTGCCAGAGCGGGAGAGACATAGTCTTGGCAGCATGGGGAACGAGGCATGGATTTGTGAGCAGCCCAGGAAGGAGCTGGAGGGAGGAGAACTGTTTTGAAGTTTTTTGGTTTTTGGTTTTTTTTGACATAGGGTCTCACGCCAGCCAGGCTGGCCTCAAACTCACAGTGATCCTCCTACCTCAGCCCCCATGCTCCCTAAATTTTATATCAGTACTGTGCAAAGCTCTACAAAGAAAACCACATTAAAGCCAGTTTTACTAAGAGCACAGGGTAAAAGCAGAATGATCAGTAAGCCTCTTAGATTTTATTCTCTTCTTTCACCCATACTGTTGTGTACCTCAAATCCTTCCTCCTGCTATAATGAATTAGCCCAATAGCACGGAAGTGAAGAGGACAGATTCTGAGTTCAAATCTTCAGCCCCACTTTTGCTTCTTCCACATTCTGATGTTGCCTTTAGTAGGATGCTTAACCTCTTTAAACCTTAGCTCCTTTACTGGTAAAGCAGGAATACTAGTTTTTCCTCATAGTGTTGGGGTAAGAACTAAGAGGACAAAGCTCTTTTGCATAGCTCAGCAAAAAATAAGTCACAACTAAAATGCTTATTACTATCATCAATCTATGACTATTCATCTAGTTTCTAATCTAGTTGCTGGTTAGCTTAGACTATCAAGCTTTACATCAATGACATATCAGGGGCCAGATCAATAAAATTTTGTACCAAAGGTGTGGCTTATTAATTTTTTTAAATGTTGACTGTGACAGACAGTGAACAAGTATTGGAACAAATAAGACATTGATTTTGTAGAGAAGAGAGCAAAAATGGTTATGTAAAATCCCAGGGGTGGCTGGGTGTGGTGGTTGCATGCCTTTAATCCCAGCACTTGGGAGGCAGAGATAGGAGGATTGCTATGAGTTTGAGGCTATCCTGAGACCACATAGTGAATTCCATGTCAGCCTGAACTAGAGCAAAACCCGACCTCAAAAAAAAAAAAAAAAAAAAAAAAAGAAGGAAAGAAAGAAAGAAAGAAAATCTCAGGGGTATAAAGTACTGTAACAGACACTTGTTTAGCTTTGGGGAAATAGAGGGGAGAAGATGAGGATGTGGCTCAGTGGTAGAGCACTTGACTGACCTATGTGAGGCTCTGGCAAAGGCAGAGGGAGGGAGGGAGAAAGAAAAAAAAAGAAGGAAGGAGGAAAAGATATTTGACGCATCAAGGGAAGTCAGGGCAAGTTGTAGTTCACAGGGCCCTGTGCAGAGTCCACATGTCAGGATGGCACCAGTATGAGTTACTAAGGAAAAGGAGGGCCAAGAATGCACCATGCAAAGGTAGGAGCACGCTGTGTCAGACCCCATAAAGACGTGAGGATTGTGGAAAGAAACTGAACTGAGGCCACTTTGACTTGAGCCCACAGCTGGGCGGAACATGGCAGGTCAGGAGTTCGACTATAGGACTACATAGATACGAAAGATTCTAGAAAATATTCAAAGTCTACAAACATTTTTAATCCTTCATTGGTGTATTTAATCTGAAGATCCTCAAAGTACTGTGAGTATAAGAACATTTAGGATAAAGATTTAAACCATCAAACTTCCCTATACAGGATAAAGGATTTTAAAGGTTTTTATGAGCAGAGACACTTGTGTACCAAGTATCTTCTTGGAGTCAGATGACACTATTCAGGCAATGGCATCCTGTTTAAACTGGTAGCAATGTTCTCACTCTTAGGTCTTTCCTTTCTGAGCAATCATAACAAGACAGAAAATAAAATTGGTGATTGTCCAATTTACTTAGCAATTGTTCCATAAACTAAAAATTTAAGTGCTATTTAAAAAATATAAAATATAAAAGTCACTAACAATTAAGTTCCTTTTGAGTGGAGCAGAAGTCTGTACTCAATTTCCAGTGTTAAGGGTTCTATGATACGTTGTCAATTAGCCCCCAAGAAAGAAGCATCATGCACCTTACCTGCCTGGTGAGGCATAGTCACGGTCCTGTTTGTGTGGATGAAGAGAGAGCCATTGTCATAGGTTACCGGCACTTGTTCTGATACTGAAAAATGCTTTGATACAACTTCCAAGTACACATATGGAACTGAGCTTTGTCCTCCAGACAATTGTCTGGGTTGTATCTGTAACAGAAAACATTACCGGAGTAAGCATAATAATTCTAAGGTTATAAACCATGTTGACTTTCTAATAAAACAACTGATATTTCATTAGAACCTGAAGTGAGCTGGTTAATTTCATTATATAAAAAGTGATATAGCCCAGCACTCTTGAAGTCAAGTGACAAGTATTAAAAGTTCAAGGCCATCCTGGGCTACACAGTGAGATGCTCTCAAAAGACCAAACAAATCTCCCCCCGAAACAATAAAATTGTAAGAGGAGCCATGAGAGTAAATTAATTTTGCCAAAAGACTTCATTGTCTAAAATTATAATGAAAATTTAGCTATAAGCAACCAAAAATTTTTTTTGTTTCATTTCCTAAATTTAGTTCAGATTTAATAGAACTAATGCTGTAGCAGCTCACACTGAATAAGCTTATGCATGAATGCATGTTCTCCACTCTCTCCATAAGACATCCTGGCTGATGACCACACACTTCTGCTCCTATGGTGGAGAAACAATGTTTATGATTTAGGTATGTAATTATAAGTAACCCCTTCACATCCAATGATATGGGAAGTTACTACAATAAGAAATGTAATGACAAAAAAAATATGTTTGTATGAAAATTTAGGCTTTGCAGTCTGGAGAGATGGCTTAGCGGTTAAGTGCTTGCCTGAGAAGCCTAAGGACCCTGGTTCGAGGCTCAATTCCCCAGGATCCACGTAAGCCAGATGCACAAGGTGGAGCATGCATCTGAAGTTCTTTTGCAGTGGCTGGAGACCTTGGCATGCCCATTCTCTCTCTATCTATCTGCCTCTTTCTCTGTTTGTCGCTCTCAAATAAATAAATATAAATAAATAAATAAATAAAATAAAAATTTAGGCTTTGGAAACATGGGATAAAACTAACTGCTGTGGGATTAGTAAAGTGTGAGATAATTGTAGAAATTTGGAAAATATAATAAAGATCTATAGATTTTCTGCAATAAGATAATTTATAAGTTTATAAGTGTCTTTAAATTCTTTCTCCACATTTATTTAGTTAGTTTTTAGTTTCTTGAGGTAGGGTCTAGCTCTAGCCCAGGCTGACCTAGAATTCACTATGTAGTCTCAAGGTGGCTTTAAACTCATAGCAGTCCTCCTACCTTTGCCTCCTGAGTGCTAGGATTAAAGGTGTGCAGCACCATGCTTGGCTGGTTTCTCTACTTTTGTTGTTTTGGAAGGTTATGGGTATTTTTGAACAATATGCAATGGACCAGTGTGCATGTTCATATTTCTCTATTCTTGTAATGACAATTTTTATAGAAAAGGTATTTCCAACTCATCTCTCAATATTCACACATCACCACAATATTATACTCTAATAAGAATGCTAACATTGGGCTGGAGAGATGGCTTAGCAGTTAAGCGCTTGCCTGTGAAGCCTAAGGACCCCGGTTCGAGGCTCGGTTCCCCAGGTCCCACGTTAGCCAGATGCACAAGGGGGCGCACGCGTCTGGAGTTCGTTTGCAGTGGCTGGAAGCCCTGGCGCGCCCATTCTCTGTCTCCCTCTATCTGTCTTTCTCTCTATGTCTGTTGCTCTCAAATAACTAAATAAAAAATGAATAAAAAATATTAAAAAAAAAAAGAATGCTAACATTTGCGTGCTTGGCTCAAAGAGCCAACACAACTCTGTTTAGAATTTTCCATTTTACTCAGATTATTATTAGATACTAACAGTCATCTAATGATTACAAAATAATAGAATGGTATAAATGAAAAAAATTTCTAAATTATCAACATCCAAATTTATATACTTTTAACAAAATAATCTGTACAAATATAAAGAAATTGAAGGTTAAGTACATACTGTCAACATTGAAGAGTTTTGGAACTTATTTTCTGGGGATAAATTAATAAAGCCTAAAAAGTAACTTAAGTTTTTATCAGGATAACTTTTTATAAAAACTGTCACATTGAATGCCTCAGTGTACCCATAAGCTTGAATTGTAATATTTTCAGATGTTCCAACATAGAATATTTTCGGTGCTGAAATGATATATCTGTTGAAACAAACAAACCAAATAAAGCACAGTTCCTTTATATGACATATTTTCTTAGGCTTATGTATTTTTAGTTCACTTGACATTAATTTTTAAATAGGCTTAAGCTTCAAAGTGATATTTAAAACTAAAAATTTATTTTGTGATCTATCATAATTTCAGCAAGTTTCCAAGAAGAAAAAACTTGCAGTTAAAGCCGGGTGTGGTGGCGCACGCCTTTAATCCCAGCACTCAGGAGGCGGAGGTAGGAGGATTGCCGTGAGTTCAAGGCCACCCTGAGACTCCATAGTGAATTCCAGGTCAGCCTGGGCTAGAGTGAGACCCTACCTCGAAAAGCCAAAAAAAAAAAAAACAAAAACTTGCAGTTAAGTCATGAGGATTAACAGAGCTGGGTATCTGATTTACATAGCAAGGTAACAATAGCATCTACCGTGGACTACCAAAACCAAGAGGGTCCTAAAGTGACGTTGACTGGAGCATGTTAGTATGGGCATTTTATGCTCTTTTGATTGGAAATTTGAATGATCTAACCACTTCTGTACATTGTTGTAAGTAGTAATCCCATGACAGTGGTCATGATAGCCACTTACCAAATGCAAATGGCTCCAAGGCTTTCTCATTGAGACATGAGACTATTCACCCATTTGGTACTTTCAGGAGAAAGTTATTTTCTTTTATTTAATTTTTATTTTTTTAAGGAAGTTATTTATTTTGGTTTCTCAAGATAGGGTCTCACTCTAGGCTGGGCTGACCTGGCACTCGGTAGTCTCAGGATGACCTTGAATTTATAGTGATCATCCTACCTCTGACACCCAAGTGCTGAGATTAAAGGCATGTGCCAACACGCCAGGCTAGGAAAGTTATTTTCAAATTATCACAATATGGTCATGGAAGATGGCTCAGTGGTTAAAAGACATTTGCCTTCAAATTAATGCTATCTGTTTAATTTACCATTTCACACTCATCGCAGGAAACACACAGAATAAAATGAAGATAATTTGCTTCACTTACGTTTGTTCCTGTCCCCAACTTTTCTCCAGGAAGATTAACAAACAAAGTATTTTCCAAAGGCCCATGGCTTGAGATGGCATAAAACCATAGGTAAAAACTCTTTGCAGTTAATTTCCTTTTAAAACAAAGCAAGCTAGAGTAATTTGGTTAAATTAGTTCTCTGGTTAATTATTAATGAAAGGGATCTCCAAGTAAGAAAACTAAAATCAGAACGAAACACCCCATCATGCCCAGAAATAAAACAATAGGTATTTTATAGGAATTTATACCCTAGGGACTTATATTTATTAATACTAATAAAGGAACTCTAAACATGGAGTTTGACACAATGAATAAAGACTCAACACTAGAAACCAGGAGCCACATTGCCTTTGGCTTTCTTCTCTTGACCAGGTCATTTGCTCTGATGTTGCAATATGTTTGAGCATGCCTGCCTATGCTAGTCACTTTTTCCTCACTGTGACAAATAGCTGTGAGAAACGATTTAAAGGAAGAAAGAATTATTTTGTCTAATGGCTTCAGAGGTGTGAGTTTGTGGTCACTTGTCTGCACTGCGTTTGGGCCCTTGCATAGTGTCAAAGAATATAATGACAGGGACCATGTGGTGTAGCATGTGGCTCACCTCATAACTGGATACGAGAGAGAGAAGCAGGGCCCAGGGACATGATATCCTAAAAGGCATACCCCAATGACCTCCTTCCTTCTAGTAGATTGTATCTTCTAAATATTTATCACATGCCAAAAGGACGTCAAATTATGAGTCCAAGATAGAGAGATTGCTCAGTGATTAAGGCGCATGCTGGCAAAGCCTGACAACTTGAGTTTGATTCTACAGTATCCACATAAAGCCAGAAGCACAAGGTGGTACATGCATCTGGAGTTCATTTGCAGCAGCTAGAGGTCCTGGCATGCCCATATTCTCTCTCTCTCTCTCTCTCTCTCTCTCTCTCTCTCTCTCTCTCTCCTCTCTCTCTCTGCTGAGCATGGTGGTGCATGGCTTTAATCCCAGCTCTCAGGAGGCAGAGGTAGGAGGATCACTGTGAGTTTGAGGCCAGCCAGAGACTACATAGTGAATTCCAGGTCAGTTTGGGCTAGAGTGAGACCCTACCTCAACCTCCCCCCACAATAAAATGTTATAAGTCTATCAGTGGAATGATACATTGATAAGTCAGAGCACTTCTGACCTAATTACTTCCTTAAAGCCCCATCAGCTCGCAAGAAGGCTTTAACATGTAATCATTTGGGGGATATTTCAGATTCTAGTTATGATGGTATCACTGAAGCACCCTACTTGTTTCTGATTAAAAAAAAAAAAAATTCCTAAATTTGTCTTCCTGGAGTAGGTCATAGAAGAAGTCAAGAAGAGAATTAGAAAATACATTGAGAAAGACTAGGGGTAGAAGTCAAAGGTAGAGAACAAGCCTACCATATGTGAGGCCTTAGGTTCAATCCCTACCGTGCGCACACAAGCAGTAGAAGAATAGCTGGCGTGCCTGGTGATTTAGGGTAACAGGTTTTATAATTAACTTTTGTCTTGGTAAGTTCAATGAGAACAGACATAAGGTCTAGCATACACAATAGGAACATGCCCCAGAACTTATCATGAGCTAAAAACATCTTGATTTTTCTACTCAGAGCCTGAAAACTCCCTTCTCTTAGGATCTACCTGTGTTCCTCATTCCATTAGAGGCGAGACAGCTAGTGTGTGTGTGTGTGTGTGTGTGTGTGTGTGTGTGTGTAACGAAGGGTCTCACTCTAGACCAGGATTACCTGGTATGCACTCTATAGCCCAGGCTGGCCTCCAATTTATGGTGATCCTCCCACCTCAGCCTCCTGAGTGCTGGTATTAAAGATGTGTGTCACCACGCCCAGCTCCCACAATAGCAACTCTTAAAAAAATAGCTAGCTGCTGTGTGTGGCGGCACACACGTTTAGTTCCAGTACTCAGGAGGCCAAAGTAGGAGGATTGCTGTGAGTGCAAGGCTAACCTGAGACTACATAGTGAATTCCAGGTCACCCTGGGCTAGAGCAAAACCTTACCTCAAAACAAACAAAGAAACAAATAAACAAAAAAAGGCTGACTATGGGGCTGAGCATATCACTCAGTGGTAGAGCACTTGCCTAGCATGCACAAGGCCCTATAATCCCCAGTACCATCACCAAAAAAGAACATATGTTATATACATTTAACTGTGACAGTATTTGATTTTGATGGTGTGTAAAGTATGTGTCATATAGCTGCAAAGGCAGATGATGGAAGTGCATAAGTAGGGAACAAACATTCTGATGCAAGCAATGTTGTGAACATTTGTACACATTTGATCTGACAAATATTTAACCATGGTTGAGTTGTGAACCAACTGAAACAAGATGTTGCTGACACAGTGACAGGTAAATTCCTGATCAATTTTGCACTGGAAAAGATGATATAATGGAAAGCGATCTAGGAATCAGCAGGTACAACAGGTACCTCCATCATTGATCTAGTCCAAAACATTGTCAGACCAGCAGTGAGAGAATGCTCTCACCTCTGACGAGAAGGATTGTGGCTGCGTTGTAACATATGCCCAAGTATCTCAGTAACTGATCAGGTGAGGAGAAAAGCTAAACTATCACCACAGGTATATGTAATATGGCATCAGCCTTTCTCCCCAGGTATCAAACATTAGGCCACAAAAGAATAATTTGAGGTTCATGTTTGGTCTTCATTCTTATTAATGGACTCACGTTATTACCAAAGAATAAACACAGAGATAAAGATTTAGAGCTAAATAAACTCTTCTGGTCAAATTTCACACTGTTATCAGTTGTTATGTAATTTAGCTCACAAAATTTGGCATTCTGAAATGCTGAAAATTTTTCCTATCTTGTGACAAATAGAAAAAAAAAAATAGCATAGCCGGGCGTGGTGGTGCATGTCTTTAATCCCAGAACTTGGGGGGCAGAGGTAGGAGGATCGCCTTGAGCTCCAGAATACACAGTGAATTCCAGGTCAGCCTGGGCTAGAGGGAGACCCTACCTGGAAAAACAAAAACAAAAATGAATGAAAAGAGCACAGGTAAGGTTATGTTTTTATTCCTTTTTCTAAAATACTGTGATACACTTCATGATTTTGTATTGATTAAAAAAATCCTTTCCTTGTTTATTATATATGTGCTATAGTAAGCATTCTTGATTTTTAAAATAATTTGTTCAAGAATTCCCAGTTTAAGTCTCCACGAGTGGTATTTCCAGGTCTGTGAGGAGCACACGTGTTATTAATATTTCTCAACTACAACCCTGTTGAAATTTCAGTTTAGGTCAAACATGTTCTTTATTACCATCAGCTGCCTTGGGCATTGTAGACTGCCCAAATGTGGTCTCTACCCACCAGTTACTGAGTAAGGACATAAAAATGAACCTGATAATACCAAATGTTCCAGGGTGGGAAGGGGGAGGCTTTTTGTTTGAGAAAATTACTGAGTTGTATGTTTGGTTTACAATTTGAGGGAGAATGAAGCCAAGTGTTCTTATCAAAGATGAAGAACTAACAGGCTTTAAGTGATTATGGAAGTGCTGGAGAGATGGCTTAGAGGTTAAGGCACTTGCCTGCAAAGCCTAAAGACCCAGGTTTGATTCTCCAGGTCCCACATAAGTCAGATGCACAGGGTAGTGCATGTGTCTGGAGTACCTTTGCAGGGGCTGGAGGCCCTGGTGCACCTATTCTCTCTCCCCCCACCCTCTGTCTCTAATAAATAAAAAAATAGACACTTTTTAAAAAGTGTTTAATTTAAGTGACTATGGAAAACTATTACCACCATGACCACCCTTTCCCAAACAAGGACTCATAACTTCAAATACTATTTCTACATTGAAGACTTCCTAATTCATGTCTCCTGGAGATCCTTCTCCTCTTCAATGTTGAAGTTCACTGACCTATTTTCTAGCTACATTCACTCACCAGCTTCATGCATTTGAGCATGATCATGTACACACCAACGTACTTCCACTTAATTCCAAGGATCTCTCTCCTAAACACCAGAATTGTCTATGCAATTGTCTTATGCAAAATCACCACATGCATGTCTAAATAGCACATAAAATCCAACAGCACAAAGTATGACCAGACATCTGAAGAAGCTATACAACGTAGAAGACAAAGACCAAAATATTTAGAAAAACTTGTTGACAGGAGAGAATGCACAAAGGGAATAGCACAAACCATTTCAGATACTAACAAATAATAAATAAAAATATCTTCATTAATAAACTCTAAAGATAAAGGAAGATCTTATATTCTTTTTTTTTTGTTTTTTGTTTTTTGTTTTTTGTTTTTCGAGGTAGGGTCTCACTCTGGTCCAGGCTGACCTGGAATTAACTCTGTCATCTCAGGGTGGCCTTGAACTCATGGCGATCCTCCTACCTCTGCCTCCCGAGTGCTGGGATTAAAGGCGTGCGCCACCACGCCCGGCTGATCTTATATTCTTGGAGTAAGAACAGGCAACCATAAAAAAAATTTGGGCTGGAGAGATGGGTCAGCAGTTAAGGTGCTTGCTTGAAAAGCCTGTCTACCTGGGCTCAACTTTCCAGTACCCATATAAAGCCAGATACACAAAGTAGTGTTTCTCTCTCCTTCCAAATAAATAAATAAAAATATTTTAAAAGAAATTTTAGATGGGCTAGAGAGATGACTTAGTGGTTAAGCACTTGCCTGTGAAGCCTAAGGACTCCAGTTCAAGGCTTGATTCCGCAGGACCCACGTTAGCCAGATGCACAAGGGGGTGCATGCATCTGGAGTTCGTTTGCAATGGCTGGAGGCCCTGGTGCACCCATTCTCTCCCTCTTTCTCCCTCTCTCTCTCTCTCTCTGTCTGTCACTCTCAAATAAGTAAAAATAAACAAAAAAAAATTTTAAAGAAATTTTAGAGAGCAGAGTGAGTTCTTCAATGTTAAAAAATAATAGCAGGGCTGAAGAGATGGCTTAGTGGTTAAGGAACTTGCCCACAAAGTCCAAGGACCTAGGATTGATTCCCCCATACCCATGTAAGCCAGATGTACAAGGTGGAGCATGCATCTGGAATTCATTTGCAGTGGCTAGAGGCCCTGTCATGCCCATTATCTCTGTATATATCTGCCTTTATCTCTGTCTCTCTCTATCTTAAATAAATAAAATATATATTTTTTTAAATGACAGCATAAATAAAACCTTTTAAAAAGGAAAAAACAAAAAAAAGACTGAAGCTGCCTGGGAGTGAACAAGCCGGGGAAGCTCAGCAATGGCAGAAAAAATGGAGGAGAACTAAGATCCCACTGATACCCAACTGCCCACCATAACACATGCCATCTCTACCACATCTATCAGGACCCGAGAGAAATTGCAGAGGAAGCGGGCATGAGCACTGACTGCTCTTACTGCTAGCCTGACACCAGCTCCAGGGTGATGATGACAGACGGTGTGTTGGGCTCTGAAAGGCCCAGGTGTGAGGCCTAGTGGAACTTCCTGAGCCTAGCTAAAGTTTGGCAACCTGTCTCTGGCCAGGTAGGACTCAGCAAGACACCTAATGGCTTCTGGCCTGCCACTTTCACGTGCCAATTGTAATTCCCATTTCAATAGTCACAGTTTACTATTGGCCCTTACCTCTCCCCCATCCTAAAATCCCCACCTTCATCCCCAACATGATATAGGCAGCTGCTCATAGCAATAAAGCGAGTTTTTTCTGTAAGTTCCTGTTTTGAAAAGACTCCCGACTCAGTGTGGTTTTTCTCTGGTGACCAGGAGAGGTTTCTGAGCCATCGTACGCTCATCTTCCTCCTCAACCCCTACAGAGGAACCAGCAGGCCTGGTCCTTCCTCAGCACTACCTGTCTGCTGGCAGTGCCTGGCATTTGGCGCCCAATGTGGGGCTCTGGGAACCTGGCAGCCTAGTTCCCCCGTGAGAGGCAGTTGTTGAGGAGGTAATCAGTGTACATGTATGGGTGAGCATACCCCCATGAGTTATAAGGCAATCTTCATATTTAATGCGCTAAACTTTGCTTCTATAACCTATACTTGTTTGTCAACATCTCTTCATTCCCTTTCTCTTTCCCTTCACCTTCGGTTCGCTGGTGGATTTTATATTTCTAAAGGCTTATGCTTCTCTTTCTCTCTCTCTGCTTGGACCTATAAAGGCAGGCCAGATTTTTCTACCATTATGGAACTTCCCCTGGATCTGTAAGCTTCAATAAATATTCCTTCCTCCATAACTGTACCGGGTCTGGAAGTTTATCTCAGCAAACCTAAAACTGTCTAATGAGCTGAGATAAACCTGACCATGTGGATGTTGATCTTTTGGAACCTTTGTTTTAAAGAAATAGGCATGGACTTGGTGCTTACAACTAAAGGTGTCTTCTTGAGTGGTAGGCCAAATTTTATGGACTATTCAGATAAAAATTTAAAAATTCTAAGTACAGACAACATTAAACTTCGAGGCTTAGCTTATGAGCTTTCTAAGAGGAAAGAAAGACTACAGGGAACTTCATTACAACTGGGCTACTGGCATAAGGGCTGGCTGCGTCCTGCTGCCCAGGCCCAGAGAGTTTAATCAAGGTTAAATTTGTAATAGACTGATATGCTTAGCTAGAGATATTGGATTAAGAGATTTAAGTTTTTTTTTTTTTTTTTTTTTTTTGGTTTCTCGAGGTAGGGTTTCACTCTAGCACAGGCTGACCTGGAATTCCCTATGGAGTCTCAGGGTGAGCTAAAACTCATGGTAATCCTCCTATCTCCACCTCCCAAGTTCTGGGATAAAAGGTGTACACCACCACGCCCAGCTGAGATTTAAGATTTTAAGCTAGAAAACCTCAAACAAGTTAAAATTATAAACACAAAAATTGGCTTTAGATTAAAAGTGTTTAACTTATTTAATTTTACAGATCTTAATATCTTAAATTGGTCAAGACTGTGGAGACCTTTAAAATTACTAAGTACAATTTATAATATATAATAGTTATAAATCTACTGGGAGCCAGGGGCAAAATTTGGTAATTTAAATAGATGGCCCTCCTCCTGACAGCTTGTGCCCAACCCTCTCCTACTGAAAAATGGTGGGCAATCCACCTCCTGGGGGACTGCCACGTGGCCCCCTTGGAAAGACCCAGGTGGGGACAGGGAAAAAGTCCGCCCTCTCATGGTGACTGGGCTTATTGACTTTTCCCGCACCTACTGGGCATCAGTACATGCTGAAAAATATCTAAACAACTATTAGTCATATACTTCAATGTTTTGCCACTCTCGGGCTGCCTAATCAAATTAAAACAGATAATGGCCTCTGCTTCCTAAGCAAGGCCTTTATAGATTTTCTCTAGACCTAGAAAATCTCACATTCCACAGACATTCCATACAACCCCCAGGGCCAGGCTATTGTTAAAAGATATAATCAAACCCTCAAGTCTCAATTACAAAAACAAAAGGGGAAATCCTTACCCCCACACAACCAACTAAAAAAACCATTATTTACCCTAAATATTTTTGAATTTTTCTAACAATTTATAATGTGTGATGGTTATAAATCTATTGGGCTCCAGGGGCTAAATGTGGAAATTTAAATAAATGGCCCTCAATATATTCAATTGTTTATGCTAAGGTGTGATGGTGGGTTTCAGATTTCAATCTAAAGATATACAAAGTGTGCCTAACAGGAGTTCCTAAAGTGTACTGTGGCTTTTGGCTTTAGGCTTGTACTTTTAATGTCTAACTATCCTTCATACTCATAGCTTTAAAGTAGCTCCTGAAAAAGTTCAAACTGTGCCTCTCTTTGAGATCTTGGGCTTGATCCTTACCCTAGATACAGTTTCACCTGTTAAATGCTCTATATACTGGGTTAAAAGTTAAAACTCGTTTGGAGTGTCATGTAGACTTTCAATGGATTTGTGTTACTTCTAAAAAATATAATAACAGTCAACAGCATTGGGAAAATGCATTTAAGAGATATCTGATTCAGTTATATTCAGAGATTTTGCCTTTACAAAATAATCATCTTACTTTTGATGCAGCTAAAGCTGCTGATGACTTAATATCTGCTTTTAAATCTGCCTTGTCTGGATGAAATTCTCTTACTTCTTGGATAGGAAGCTTTGCTACTGCAGGTGTTTGTCTTTTGCTCATTCTGTGTCTGCTGCCCATACTCGTTAAGTGCCTCTTGAGATCCATTATAGATATCCGTCCAGAAGTACATAGAATACAGCTACAAACCCAACCCCGGCTTCCTGAGACATTATCTTAAAGCCCCTGCAGAGGCTGGTAGTCAAAGATGGGTAAGATTCTCTCGAGTTAGGTCAACCTAAGACAGGGCATGAATGATGGAATTCATGTACCAATGACGGGTAAGGCCTAAATATCGTAGAGAACAACCTAAGACAGGCACAGTCTTTCTGCACCGAGGCCCGGAGGGGCCCGGTTCATAAAAAAATAATAATAAAAAAGGGGAAATTGTCTAAAACCATTTGGCTGGCCTTGTATCCGTACCTCTTGGCCATTTGACAGCAAGACTTCAGCACCTACATGTAAGCAAGATTATAAACTCAGAGTTACTGATAAGAGCTGGCCATTCCTTAATCTTTATGTTTATATTATTAAAATCAAAGGGTTTGTTTGTTTCCCAACCTTTGTACTGCGAAGTAATTAAAATACAAAAACTCTGTAACGAAAAGGAGTTTTTTGATAGAAACTTATATAAAGCTCATAGAATTTTTGTCCATGGGAAACTTTATAAAAAGGAAAACACCCATTTGGTTATCACTGAGAGACCTAAAATATTTGTCCCAACAAGGGGACACTGACAATCACTTCTCTAGGGAGTGTCCCCCCCCCGAGGACTGTTCCTAAAAGGGTCCTTCACCCTGATAAACTAAATAACTCCCTCCCTTGCGGAGGATTGCTGGCTTTGCCTCCAATCTAGGCCTCTCTGGCTGCTTGCAGTACAATTGCCCATACGACCTTAAAAAACTGCTCAGTCCCCTTCCCCATCCCCATCTAGCTTTTCCCAATGTTTCTTCTGGAACTAACATTTGGGCCCTGCCTTCCCCTAATAATCCCAGTGTAGATGTGGGATACATTCATCCTTCTTTCTGTACTTTTAACACAACTGAGCTCAGTGCTCAATGCTGCCCGCCTACTGGAATGGTTTATGTTTACAGAGGCAAGATGGCCTATGACTTTCTGCCCACCAATTGGACGGGCCTTGTGCCCCAGCCACCTTAATCCCAGATGTAGATATCAATCCTGGAAGCTACATTCCCTGGCTAAGGTAGTCCTACAAAACAGGAGAGGACTAGACCTACTACAAAAGGGAGGTGTATGTTTGTTTTTACAGGAAAAATGCCATTTTTATGCCAATAAACTGAAAATCATCCAGGACAAGATTAAGAGGCTCCAGGAAGGCTTGGAGAGGAGACAGCGGGACCCCCAGGACAGCCCACTGCGGACAGGCCTACATGACTTCTTATCTGACCTTCTCACTCTACCTGTACCCCCTCCTTCCCCTCCTAGACCTTATCCTCACTTCGGGCCTTGTGTAATTAACAAAATTACACAATTTATTCACCAGCAGCTAGAGGCAATAAAACTTCATCAGGTCAAAATACATTACCACAGGCTGGCAACTCAGGAATTAAGTTC
The DNA here is from genome assembly GCF_020740685.1 of Jaculus jaculus. Taxonomy (NCBI): domain Eukaryota; kingdom Metazoa; phylum Chordata; class Mammalia; order Rodentia; family Dipodidae; genus Jaculus; species Jaculus jaculus. Next base: position 133,150,720 of record NC_059102.1, on the reverse strand, counting down.
CTCAGATGACACACTGCCACCTCCCCTGCCCTCCATGTGACCAATGACGGGTAAGATCCCCAGAAGGGGACAACCTAAGACAGGGGCCATGGTGACTAATGCTCTTACAAAAACAAAAGGGGGAGATGTTGGGCTCTGAAAGGCCCAGGTGTGAGGCCTAGTGGAACTTCCTGAGCCTAGCTAAAGTTTAATGGCCTGTCTCTGGCCAGCTAGGACTCAGCAAGATTCCTAATGGCTTCTGGACTGCCACTTCCATGTGGCAATTGTAATTACCATTTCAATAGTTACAGTTTACTATTGGCCCTTACCTCTCCCCCATCCTAAAATCCCCACCTTCATCCCCAACATGATATAGGCAGCTGCTCATAGCAATAAAGTGAGTTTTTTCTGTGAGTTCCTGTTTTGAAAAGACTCCCGACTCAGTGTGGTTTTTCTCTGGTGACCAGGAGAGGTTTCTGAGCCATCGTACGCTCATCTTCCTCCTCAACCCCTACAGAGGAACCAGCAGGCCTGGTCCTTCCTCAGCACTACCTGTCTGCCGGCGGTGCCCGGCAATGGTGATCATCAAAACCCATCAAAGCAGAAATCCAGAGGCTACAGAGAAGTCAACACTAAATCAGACTTCCAACAGGCCTGCCATGGCTCAGAGAACATTGCAGAACCCCAACGGGTGGAAAAAGTGTAAGAGCTACTAAGCAGGTGGAAATATCCTGAGTCATCCCACAGGATTTGACTGAGGCCTTCATGACCTGACCCCACAGTGAATACTGTAACTCCACTGAGGAGGATGCTGGGCAATGAGGGCAGGAGAAAGGGGATAAAAGAGTGTAACCCATTATAGTATATGTAAAATAAAAAGTAATAAAAATATTTTTAAAGGAGGGCTAGAGAGATGGCTTAACAGGGGCTTGCCTGTGAAGCCTAATGACACAGGTTCAATTATCCTATAGCCATGTAAGCCAGATGCACATGGTGGCACATGCTTCTGGAGTTCGTTTGCAGTAGCTGAAGGCCCTGGTGGGCCATTCTCTCTCTCTCTCTCTTCATATATATATATGAGACTCCCTCTTGCTCAAATAAATTTTTAAAAAATTAAAAAGGAGAAAACATATAGTTAAATGAAAGAAAAATAGAACAAAGATCAAGGCAGCAGTTCCAGCAACTGAAAGAAAGGAATCTCAAAAAAGAAGACTAGTGAGAGCCATCAAGACTCCATTGGAATACTCTTAGAACAGATAAGCACTTTCAGCAAAGTGGCAGATTAAAAAATGTATATACAAATATATATATATATATATATATATATGCACATACATACATACACACATATATGCATGTATATATATATATATATATATATATATATATATATATATATATATATATATATATATATATATATATATACATACACACATTGTGGTGGTTTGATTCAGGTGTTCCCCATAAACCTAGGTGTTGTGAATGCTAGCTCCCCAGCTGATGGATATTTTGGAATGAATGCCTCCTGGAGGGAGTGTATTGTTAGGGGTGGGCTTAAGGGCTTTATAGCCAGTTTCCCCATGCCAGTGTTTGGCACACCCTCCTGTTGCTGTGGTCCACCTTATATTGGCCAGGGGGTGATGTCCACCCTCTGCTCATGCCATCGTTTTCCCCTGCCATCGTGAAGCTTCCCCTTGAGCCTGTAAGCCAAAATAAACCTCTTTTTCCCAGAAGCTACTCTTGGTTGGGTGATTTCTAACAGCAATGCGACCCAGACTGCAACATACATCATCAATAACAAGCAAAGCTGAGAAAGAAATTGGGTAAGCAAATCCATTCACAACTGCCACCAAAAAAGAACAAAAATAAACATATGAGTAAATTTAACCAATAAAGTGAATGACATCTGTAATGAAAAATTTGGGCTGGAGAGATGGCATAGCAGTAAAGGTGCTTGCCTGAAAAGCCAAAGAACCCAGATTTGATTCCCAGGACCCATGTAAGCCAGATGCACAAGGTGACACATGTGTCTGGAATTCCATTGCAGTGACCAAAGGCTCTAGCACACGAATTCTCTCCCTCCCTCCCTCTCTCTCTCTCTCTCTCTCTCTCTCTCTTTCTCTGTGTCTCATTCTGTCTCTCTGTCTCAAATAAATAAAATAAATAAAAAATTTAAAAATCATTAAAACAGTAGAGAGACTAGGGATGGAGGGATAATCTTAATACAATAAGGGCTATATGTAACAGACCTAAACCTGTATCATATTAAATGAGTAAAAACCTGAAGCATTCCCACTAGTGTCTGGAATAAGACAGGGGTGTCCGTTCTCCCCACTGCTATTTAACATAATACTTGAAGTCTTAGCTCAAGCAGTAAGAGAAAGAAATAAAAGGGAGAAAAACTGCAAAGGAAAAAGTCAAATAAGCCTTATTTGAAGATGATATGTTTTCGTACTTAATTGTCCCAAAAGACTCCATCAAAAAACTCCTAGAGCTGATAGACACTTTCAGCAAAGTGATAGTTTATAAATCAACACAGGGAGCTGAGAAGATGGCTCTACAGTTTAAGGTGCTGGGATTAAAGGCATGGGCTGCCACACCTGGCTTTACCTGCCTCTTTTGTCTCGGCTCTAATCTGAGTTCTCCTTCCCTCCTTTGAGCCATGTCACTGCTGCCCAAGAAGGCTATGTCATAGTCCTTTACCATGAATCTGACACTCCTCGTAGATGCTTAGATGGAGCCCCCCATCCCTGGATTTTTTTACCCTCTAAATACCCTATCTTCCCCTGGGGCCCCAAGTCCTCATGCATCATTGCACAGCTGGCACGGGGCACCTGAGATCTCAGGTAAGATTCTAATGGCCTTCCTTCTATGGGGGAATGTCAACGAGCCCAATCTGAAGAGTCTCTCATGTGTTGTCCCAGCTGCTTTTCATAAAGCTGGCAATAGTTGTTTATGCTTTCAGTTCAGAGGGATTTTCCATATAACACATGGTATTGAAAACATAGTCAAAAACCTATGGCTGGGGAGGTCATAAACCCTAGGGGGAAATGAATACTGTTGTATGCTAGATTGATATATTATGCTCACCCAATTGCCCTCTAAATACTTATACTTATGCCCATATATTAGTGCTGCTCTCACTTAGAGACACTTCTCTTTCAACGTGGTGCTGACCACTGGGGAGACTCAAAATTTGTCAAAGTGCTGAGACATGACGGTTGAATTTTCAGCCCTAAATAAGACATCTCTATCACCCCTCTGAGATTTAGGGACCACTGTGGTAGAGGTGGCAGAGTGAATTTAAGAACCAAGGGATGGGAAAGAGTGCTTTGCCACATTATCTATCAGACACAAAAAGACAGTTGCATTCATGATCTCAGTGACAGTTGTTACTTGCACAAGACCTGAGTAATATTGACCATCAACATGTCATGGATGATGGAGGAGGGAAAAAATGAAGTTAAAATAGAAGAGGGAGTAGTTGGAAAGAAGAGGGGCCTCAGTGGAAGTGGATGGGAAAGGTGGACAAAAGAGGATGCTGGGAGGGGATTATGATTAGGGTGTATTGTGCATATGTTGGTTGTCAATAAATTTTAAAATATATATGTGGCCTAGGTTCAGTTGTTATATGATGGTTCAATTGTTAAAAGCACTTGATTACAAAGCCTGCTGGCCTGGATTTAGCCTACGTTCATATCTTCAGTACCCATGTAAAGCCAGATGCAAAAAGTGGTTCATCAGAATAGAGGACCCAGATATAAATCTGGGTAGCTATAGCCACCTGATATTCAATAAAAATACTCACTGGAGAAAAGACAGCCTCTTCAGCAAATGGTGCTGGGAAAACTGGATGGTGCTAGAACAAGGATGAAAATAGATTCTTCTCTCTCTCCATGCACAAGAATTAAGTCCAAATAGATTAAAGACCTTAACATCAGGCATGAAACTGTGAAACTGCTAGAGGAAAAAGTAGGGGAAACCCTTGAACATATTGGTCTTGGCAAAGACTTTCTGAATATAACCCCAGTTGCTCAGATAATAAAACCACAGATTAACCACTGTGACATCATGAAATTACAAAGATTTTGTATGGCAAAGGACACTGTAAATAAAGCAAAGAGGCAACCTACAGAATGGGAAAAAAATCTTTGCCTGATATATATCTGATAGAGGATTAATACCTAGGATATACAAAGAACTCAAAAAATTAAATAATAAGAAATCAGCTGGGCGTGGTGGCGCACGCCTTTAATCCCAGCACTCGGGAAGCAGAGGTAGGAGGATCGCCGTGAGTTCAAGGCCACCCTGAGACTACAGAGTTCATTCCAGGTCAGCCTGGACCAGAGTGAGACCCTACCTCGAAAAACAAAAACAAAAACAAAAACAAGAAATCAAACAAGCCAATTAAAAATGACCAAGTAGGCTTTATCCCAGAGATGCAGGGATGGTTGAATATATGCAAATCTATAAATGTAATACATTATATAAATGGGTTGAAGGATAAAAATCACATGATCATCTCATTGGATGCAGAGAAAGCATTTGACAAAATCCAATATCCCTTCATGATAAAAGTCCTACAGAGACTGAGAATAGAAGGAACATATCTCAATATAATAAAAGCTATTTATGACAAGCCTACAGCCAACATATTACTAAATGGGGAAAAACTGGAAGCTTTTCCACTAAAATCAGGAACAAGACAAGGGTGTCCACTGTCCCCACTTTTATTTAATATAGTTTTGGAAATCTTAGCCATAGCAATAAGGCAAGAGACACACATAAAAGGGATACAAATTGGAAAGGAAGAGATCAAGTTATCATTATTTGCAGATGACATGATTCTATACATAAAGGACCCTAAAAACTCTCCTAGCAAACTGTTAGAGCTGATCAAAACCTACAGCAATGTAGCAGGATACAAAATAAATAGACATAAATCAATAGCCTTCATATATGCTAACAACAAACACACAGAGGATGAAATCAGAGAATTACTCCCATTCACAATTGCATCAAAATAAAATAAAATACCTTGGAATAAACCTAACCAAGGAAGTAAAGAATCTCCACAATGAGAACTTTAAAACACTCAAGCGAGAAATTGCAGAAGACACTAGAAAGTGGAGAAATATCCCCTGTTCCTGGATTGGAAGAATCAATATTGTGAAAATGGCAATCTTACCAAAAGCAATCTACACATTTAATGCAATCCCTATCAAAATTCCAAAAGCATTCTTCATGGAAATAAAAAAAAAAATCCAAAAATTCATTTGGAATCACAAAAAACCTCGAATATCTAAAATAATACTGAGCAACAAAAATAAGGCTGGTGGTATCACCATACCTGATTTTAACCTATACTACAGAGCCATAGTAACAAAAACAGCGTGGTACTGGCACAAAAACAGACATGCAGATCAATGGAACAGAGTAGAGGACCCAGATGTAAGCCCAAGTAGCTATAGCCACCTGATATTCAATAAAAATGACCAAAATACTCATTGGAGAAAAGACAGCCTCTTCATCAAATGGTGTTGGGAAAACTAGGTATATATATATATCTGCAGAAGAATGAAAATAGATTCTTCTCTCTCTCCATGCACAAGAATTAAGTCCAAATGGATTAAAGACCTTAACATCAGACATGAAACTCTGAAACTGCTAGAGGAAAAAGTAGGGGAAACCCTTCAACATATTGGTCTTGGCAAAGACTTTCTGAATACAACCCCAATTGTTCAGGCAATAAAACCACAGATTAATCACTGGGACCTCATGAAATTACAAAGATTTTGCACTGCAAAGGACACGGTGAAAAAAGCAAAGAGGCAACCTACAGAATGGGAAAAAATCTTTGCCAGCCATATATCTGATAGAGGATTAATATCTAGGATATACAAAGAACTCAAAAAGTTAAATAATAAGGAATCAAACAAGCCAATCAAAAAAATGGGCTATGGAGCTAAAAAATAGAGCATTCTCAAAGGAAGAAATACGAATGGCATATAAGCATCTAAAAAAATGTTTTACATCACTAGTCATCAGGGAACTGCAAATTAAAACTACATTGAGAGTCCATCTCCTATCAGATTGACCACCATCATGAAAACAAATGATCATAAATGTTGGCGGGGATGTAGAAAAAAAGGAACCCTTCTACACTGCTGGTGGGAATGCAATCTGGTCCAGCCATTGTGGAAAACAGTGTGGAGGTTCCTAAAACAGCTAAACATTGATCTACCATATGACCCAGCTATAGCACTCCTAGGCATATATCTGAAGGAATCATCTCATTTCCTTAGAAGTACATGCTCAACCATGTTTATTGTTGCTCAACTTATAATAGCAGGGAAATGGAACCAGCCTAGATGTCCTTCAACTGATGAGTCGTTAATGAAAATGTGGCACATTTATACAATGGAGTTCTACTCAGCGGTAAAGAAAAATGAAGTTATGAAATTTGTAGAAAAATGGATGGACCTGGAAAGGATTATACTAAGTGAGGTAACCCAGGCCCAGAAAGCCAGACGCCACATGTTCTCTCTCATATGTGGATCCTAGCTACAGATGACTGGGCTTCTGTGTGAGAATGAAAATACTTAGTAGCAGAGGCCAGTAAGTTAAAAAGGAGACATAAAGGGAAGATAAAGGAAGGGAGGAGGGTACTTAATAGGTTGATATTGTTTATATGTAAGTACAATGATTGTGATGGGGAGGTAATATGATGGAGAATGGAATTTCAAAGGGGAAAGTGTGGGGGGGGAGGGGGGATTACCATGGGATTTTTTTAATAATTATGGAAAATGCTAATAAAAATTAAATAAATAAATAAATTTAAAAAATAAAAAAGAAATCAAACAAGACAATTAAAAATGGGCTATGAAACTAAATAGAGAGTTTTCAAAAGAAGAAATATGTATGGCATATAAGCATCTAAAAAAATGTTCTACATCCCTAGTCATCAGGGAAATGCAGATTAAAACTACATTGAGATTCCATCTCACTCCTGTCAGATTGGCTACCATCATGAAAACAAATGACCATAAATGCTAGCAAAGATGTGGCAAAAGAGGAACCCTTCTTCACTGTTGGTGGCAATGCAATCTGGTCCAGCCATTGTGGAAATCAGTGTGGAGGTTCCTGAGACAGCTAAAAATAGATCTACCATATGGCCCAGCTATAGCACTCCTAAGCTTATATCCTAAGGACTCATGTCATTACCTTACTCAACCATGCTTATTGCCACTCAATTCACAATAGCTGGGAAATGGAACCAGCCTAGAAGTCCCTCAACTGATGAGTGGATAATGAAGGTATGGAACATTTATACAATGGAGTTCTACTCAGCAGTAAAGAAAAATGAAGTTATGAAATTTGCAGGAAAATGGATTGATCTGGAAAGGATTATACTAAGTGAGGTAACCTGCCGCGGACTGACTCTCGGGGAGATCAGGACCGAGGGAGAACAAGGGCGAAGGCTCAGGGAGAACTCGGGATTCGGCGAGGAAATGACAGACAGACACACTCAAGTTGAATATGCTGCTGTAATTTACTGAAGGTTTCATGAAGATTTTATACAGATTGAACAGGGAAACTTAGCAAGCCAACAAGTGATCTCAGAAATCATTAATCTAAACAATCTTAAGTATTGTTCTATTGTAAGCATACATGTAATATTTATCAGGCAGGAATGTACCCATTTTTTAAGAAGGACGCCTTGCATCATTGACCACAGCTTTACATGAATAGAAGCTTGGGGTAAGGGATGTAAGGTGAACAATAGGTTATTTATTTTTTATAAACCGAGCAGAGAGCCATCTCTTTTCACTTATAAGATTATTTATATAATCCTCATATTTATTATAAAAGTGTTTCTATCCAAAAGACCACCAATATTTTAAGGCTGGTTTAATGTTTTCTAGGAATTCTTTTCTTTCTTGTCTAGAGTATAAGCACCAAGGCTTACATGTCCTTGCTAAGCATTTCATAAATGGAAGAGAATGCCATAGCCTCCTTATTCCTTCATAATTCACCCATCTACTACCGAATTCATCATATCCTCCCTCATAGGGGAGTGGAACTAAGTAGATTCCAGCTCTAGGAGTCCACCATCTGCCCTTGATCAAGTACTGAACATATCCCCCAGGAAGTTTCCTGGTGGGAATGTCTAAGTTTTGTAACTCCTTATCTGCAGAACTGTCATGTTTCTTATGAACACTACCGATCAACATTTCTACTTTCATATTCTCAGGCTCAGTATCGTTCTCAAACATCATAAGCTGTTTTTACTTTACACCATCTAAAAACTGTTCTAGAGTTAATTTTTTATTCCTAGTAGAGTTATACATTCTCTCCATTGCCCTAATCATAGGAGGGGCACATTCAATACTTAGATTGTTTCTTGTACTCTGATTGCGTGCATGATTACTAATAAGTGTTGAATTAGTTGTTCTTAGACAAACAGCTAGAAGAAAGCAGGAAAGAAACAGCATTGGCGCCAGCAATTAGGTCGTCGTGACTTCATGGGCAGCAGGAACCTTTACAGTAACCGACTGCCAAGGGGTCACCGGGGGCATCCCTCCGAGGAGTGCTGGCCCTCTGTCCTCAGCTCTCTTCCAGTGCAGAAGCATTTCTGCTTGCTACACAGGCGAGGTCGCCGTGGACGTAGCAGTAACCCAGGCCCAGAAAGCCAAGCATCACATGTTGTCTCTCATATGTGGATCCTAGCTACAGCTGATTGGACTTCTGGGTGAGTAGGAAGAAAACTCAGTCTCAGAGGCCAGTAAGCTAGAAAAGAGATATAAAGGGAAGAGAAAGGAAGGGAGGAGGGTACTTAAAAGGATGGTATGGTATATATGTAAGTAGAAGGATAGATTAATGGGGGTGAAAAGGCCCAAGTAAGGTCAGGGGAAGAGATTGAATAAAGGAAAGGTGGAGAGAGGGCCAATCAAAATCTAAGAGGATATAAATAAATTATATGGAAACCTGCTTTTTTGGACAATGGAACACTCAGGAGCCATAGATTGTTGCTAACAAATTTTCAGTGCCAAGTATGGGAAACCTTCCAGTGAGTTGTTGGCCAGAGAGGTTCCTGAGCCCTCAAAACATTATAGGCCATTGCCGATGCCCTTGGTTTCCCACCAGGAATAAATAGTAAGACCCTAATGCTGAAGACTCCACATACTTGGGCTGCAGGGCTACTGAGAAATCCTTCTGGGACTGAGCTGATAACCTCCTCCATATAGACCAGCTGACAGAAAGCTGGAAGAAGCCATTCTGCATGCAGTTCAATGGGAGAGAGAGAAATCACCAGTGAAGATACTCCACAGAGGATACCGCAAGCCTTATATTTGGCCAGCCAGGCCAAATAATCCAATGGGTATAATAGTGGCACATCTGTCATGGTGGAAACCAACTGCCCTCTAATTGGACTGGAGGCCTGCTCCATGGGAGAGAATACATCCCTGATGCTGAAAACTTAAAACAGGGGTAGTCATGAGCCCTAGGGGTGTAATGTCTGCCACTGTCGGGCTAAATGTATATACTATGCTTATCAAACTGCCCAGTAAGCACTTCCCTTAATGTTCATACCCTTATATTAATGCTACTCTCACTTTTGGTAAAGAATATTCTCTTTTCAGATGGCAGTGACCTTGGGATGACTCAAAAGGCATCATGGTACTGGAAAGAAGTGACTGGAGTACTCAGTACTGCAATATCTCTATCACACCTTCCAAGGCTCAGGGTCTATTGCGGAAGAGATGGTGAAAAAATGTAAGAGCCAAAGGATGGGTAGGAATCCTTACAACATGCTCCCCCCAGACACAAAATGGCCTGGGTACCCATGACCTCTCAGTGCCTGACACTACCTACATAAGACTACCATAATAGGGGGAAAAGATGATAACATCAAAATAAAAGAGAGCCTGATTGAGAGGGGGAGGGGATATGATGGAGTTTCAAAGGGGAATGTGGGGGGAGGGAGAGCATTACTGTGGGGTATTTTTTATAATCATGGAAGATGTTAATAAAAAAAAAAGTGGTTCATGCATCTGGAGTGCTTGCAATAGCAAGAGCCCTGGAACACACATTCTCTCTCTCACTGCCTCCTCAGAAATAAATAAATATTAAAAAATAAAAATCATGTTACACAATTTTTACCATTATCAATGGGTCTAAAGAGCTAATCAGACTTCTCAAAAAAAGAAATACAAATGAACAATACATCTTTTTTATTATTGAAATCATCACCTTTTAGCACCTTACATCCTGAAATCCAAATGAAAACAAAGAAAACCTTCCCTGGATTCTGCAGCCAGATATGTCACCATTTTCTTGCTTTTCTTTATAACAAAACTTTTCAAATAATTACTTGCACTTCTTCCTCTCTGTAGTGTCATTACTTCCTCTGAAGTGAAACATTCCAGCCTACAGCAGAAGAGAGGCTTATAAAATTCAGGAAGTAGGGGCTGGAGAGATGGCTTAGCAGTTAAGTGCTTGCTTGTGATGCCTAAGGAACCCTGTTAGAGGTTCGATTCCTTAGGACCCATGTAAGCCAGATGTACAAGGTGGCACATGTATCTGGAGTTCATTTTCAGTGGCTAGAGGCCCTGGTGCGCTCTCTCTCTCTCTCTCTCTCTCTGTGTGTGTGTTGCTCTTAAATAAATAAACTAAAAAATTCAGGAAGTAAATGATTTCTTACAAGGCTCAGGAAACTTCTGAAATTTATAGGATTCACACTACCCTTCCCAAGGCAATAATAACTGTTGGCAAGAGGGAGCTCCAGGGATGCAGCTTTTGCGATTTGTCTCTCATGGTGGGGTGGGCTTTGAGTTACCCATGCTCCTATAAGTAACCCCAATAAACTACACTAAACCAAGCTGAACTTGGGTGTCAATGTTTTCATCTGTCATCAGTGCTTTATCTGGGCTGAGTAGACATTTGTTCACTTCTCCTAAGGGCAAACTGTAGTAGAAAAGAAGCTAAAAGTTGAACTGATTCACTTAAGAGTTCATTGCTGAGGTGCTAAAACTCCTTTGTCAGCAAATGGAAAAATCCCAAAGAAGGAACTGTCCAGAAAGAGCCCAAAGAGATGGTAAGAAGGAAAGATAGTTTAGGCTAAACCAAAGTAAAATGGAGTTCATTGTCAGGGTGGGCTGACTACAGAAATAATTGATATGCAAATTGTCACATCTTGTTTGTTCACTTCCCCTTCCTCTTAGCTATGAAAACTATAAAATGGAAATAAAATCTCTGCTCAGGGCCAAAGCTTCAGAGGGTTACCTCAAGCTTTTTGACCCCCAGGTAATAAGCTTTCCCTCATTCTGGCGTTGGAGTGATCTTTCCAGAGAACTCCTGTCTGTTCTGCAGCACTAACACTGTGGGAGGTTCACTGTGGGGAAGTCCTCCACCCAGCCCACTGTCCTAGACCGCATGGTCAGAAACACACCATACTTCAGCCGGCGTGATGGGGTGTACCTTTAATCCCAGCACTGCGGAGGCAGAGGTTAGGAGGATCACCGTGGATTTGAGGCCACCCTGGCACTACAAAGCGAATTCCAGGTCAGCCTGTGCTAGAGTGAGATCCTACATTGAAAAAACTGGAAAAAAAAAAAAAACTTCAGAATGGAATATTCAGGGGACTATAATACTAAAATGACACCAGAAAAATTAAAGGCCTCTGTGAATTAGGAAGGCCAGATTTTAATGTTGAATGGCCCCCGGAGGAAACACTAAAAGTAAGATTATAGATAGGGAAAGATGCAAAATTCTCCTACTCTTAAAAGTTACAGAATGGCAAAATCAAGGAACTTCCCTGTAGCCAAGAAATAAATCCCCAACTCTCCCTGGGGTGGAAGGAGGGGACACTCAACTAGAGTCAGAGCAGAAGCTTCAAGGCCAGAGATCATCCCCACACAGCTGCCTTCTAATACACACTGGCAGAACTTAAAATTGGAAAAACCCAAGGCCACAGAAAGTGGGGGGGGGGGGTGAGTAGATAAAGGAGATAATGTTGTCTGGGCTACTGGAAAATTCCACCACTCTAGACTCTGACACTGAAGAAGAAATTAAATGATAGAAAAGGCAAACCAAGAAAAAAGTCTCACTGTAAGGTTTCACAAATGCTTCTGAGTTAAACAAATGTGATGAAAGTCAGTCAAGCCCTAAACTCAACAGTACACCTACCAGAAGAGGGAGAGCCCCTCCACACTTGCAGAGAGGGTCATGCTGTCCTGTTGTGTGCCCCAGGGGCAGAAACGTCAATCAGGAATAGCTAAATTCTGGGGCCAGTCCCAGGCAAGTTCTAGAAACTTGGGGAAACTCTATCTTGCTCTCACATGCTGCAGCTGGAGCAGCTCTCCAAGCTTAGAACAAAATGGGAACTACACATGAGCAGGTGCCTGCAATTGCAATGTGCCATTTAGTATCTCCCCTGCATGGCTTGACCTACGTGATGGCCAGATGGCCCTGGAATAGGAGGGGGAACCTGACACACAAGTCTCACTGGACAGGGAGACAAGCCACAAGTCTCTCTGGGCTTATGTCACCCCCAGGGAAACCCCCGATGGCTCTGCTTTCATGGCTTCCTTGCCTTTCAGAGCCACAGGGATCTACAGGCACAGGGAATCACAGGGTCCTGGTCCCAACCTGATGATGGAGGAGTACGAAATTGCTGCCAACAGATGGGGACCTCTCATAAGACATGTGTAAGGGACTTTATCTCTCTACACTTCTATGGAACTGCTAACAGGCAACAGCCCCAAGATTTGTGTTTAGATTGAGAACTCAATACTGAGTTTAGCTCAACAATTGTCTGGTTTGCCTTTATTCTTAAGCTATGTATAATCAGCCTCAGTCAAGGTTTTACTTAAGTAACTGTCTCATTTCTTGTGTCTTAAGTTCATTACTTATAGATATGTTGATACTTAAGACATGTTCCCCACTCTAGAAAAATGATCTTAAATGTTGCTGTTCTGCTTCCAGTTTGTGCGGTAATTGGTAACTACGTAAGTATACAGAGTAGCCAAAATTGTTTTCAAACACAGATGCCAAGATTTTATACTGTCTTGTCTTTTCCTATCATACAGTTTCTAGATCAAGTCAATTGATTTAAAGTTGTGGATAAGGGCTGGAGAGATGGCTTAGCGGTTAAGCGCTCGCCTATGAAGCCTATGGACCCCAGTTCGAGGCTCGGTTCCCCAGGTCCCATGTTAGAACCAGGTCCCATGTTAGCCAGATGCACAAGGGGGCGCACGCGTCTGGAGTTCGTTTGCAGTGGCTGGAAGCCCTGGCGCGCCCATTCTCTCTCTCTCTCCCTCTATCTATCTTTCTCTCTGTGTCTGTTGCTCTCAAATAAATAAATAAAAAGTGAACAAAAAATAAATAAATAAAGTTGTGGATAAAATATTGTTTCCAGCCGGGCGTGGTGGCGTACGCCTTTAATCCCAGCACTTGGGAGGCAGAGGTAGGAGGATCGCTGTGAGTTCAAGGCCAACCTGAGACTACATAGTGAATTCCAGGTCAGCCTGAGCCAGAGTGAGACCCTACCTCGAAAAACAAAAAAACAAAACAGAACAACAACAAAAAAATATTGTTTCCAAATGGAATTTCAAAGGGGAAAGTGTCAGGGGATGGGGGAGGGAGGGAATTACCGTGGGATATTTTTTTATAATCATGGAAAATGTTAATAAAAATTTAAAAATTAAAAAAAAATTGTTTCCAGGGTGGTTAACATGTTCTGCCTATACTTATAACTGACAGATACTTAAAAGATAAAATATGTATGTTTTATATGTTCCAGATATAGCTTACACTGTCACCTGACAACTAAACTTAAATGTTACTCAGAATGACTTTAAACTATTGTGTCATTCACTGACAAGATCTGCTTTGCTAACCAGATATGTCCTGTACCTTTTAAGCAAAATATGTTTTGTTAATAATATATGTAGTCTCTTTTAGTGATTAATAACCATATGTAGAAGCCAAGATCAACTGGAAACATTGGGGTTAAAAGGATAACCAATAATTTGGTTCCTGCTCCCAGATCAGAAGGCCACAGGAGATGATGGGACACTTGCTAACTTCTAGCCTCTGGTAAATTGCCTGTCTTCTTGATCATGGAAGACCCACAGACCCGGAGATGGACTCCACATCAACGTATCTGCAACAGCAGAGTCACATCAGAGAAAAATCAGTCCTCCAGGCTTTCCAAAAGAGGGCCACTTGGTCAGCACGGCCTTGAGTTATCCTAGTAGATGACAATGCTGAGAGTCACAGAACTCCTCACAGGTCCCTAAAGTCTCTCCTACTGAGCCATGAATGACCTCTAAAATATAATACATAGTTAATTTTTGCTGCCAACATGGTCTTAAACACCCAGTAGAGAATATATTTACAAGATATTACTATATAAACCAAGATTCAGACAAACAGACTGCCCTGCCTAATGTTGTCTTATAGAACTAAACTAACTCATGCTTTCTGCCTCTGCCTGGCCCTGATTAGCCAGCCACTGTTTGCCTTTAAATCAAAGGTCCAAAATTGTCCTCACTGATTATGTTTGCCTGGTAGTTATTGATTTGTACTAGTCCAATCTTTCCTTGACATGTCTTATTAAAAGGAGGTATATCACTAAGGACAGATCTCAGAGCCAAGCCCTAAAGTACATTTAGGTCAAATATAGAGCCCAGCCCTAAGATGTAACATCAGTTTAGAGTTCTGGCTGTTTGTACTTGCTAATGTTGGTGGTGCTGGTCGTTTGATGGTATCTCTTTGCTTGGGTTTATAGAAGTAAGCCAGACTCTCCTTCCACTGATGATGCTTCCTTAAAATTTGTAACACAAGGGGACCCACATACCCTTGCAAAATTTGGTCCACACCCACCAGTCAAGTGATATAAACTCATCACACCAAAATCAAAAGGACAGTATCTTCAGTCAATTGTAACAATTAACAGCTCACTAGGGACCCAGAGGTCCCCTCAAACTCTGGAGGACATCTGCCCCTGCCAAAAAGACTGCGGCCCTGCTCCATACATGACAGAGCCTGAGCACTTCAACATGAGATGCCAAAAAATCAGACACATGCGTAGGATACTAGCCCTTTCCATTTGCTGGCCAGACCAACTCATTTGATAACCTCTCTCCATAGAGAAATTTTGGTTCCAATAGACTTTTATGTCTTTCACTCCTGAGCAGATTCAGTTATTTACTATTGCCTCATATTACATCCTTTTTCTTCCACAGAAATATGTTTCTTTTTGAGGAATGTTACCACCCCTCCTCTACTGCATGAATGTCCTGTGCTCTCCTCACAATAGACTTAGTCACAGTCACTCCTGCTCCTGCTGACTAATCTTGTACAGAGCAGACCCTCCTTGTTCTCTGTCTTTTATTATAATAAGTCTTTTGTGTTGCTATTCATATTTTTTAAGGACAATAATCATGAACTACTTCCTGCTGCTGAAAATTCAATACAAAATTTAATGGTAACAATGTCAGCATTCCCAATAACAACTGACATATGCTTGGCCTTCAAATTCATGCTTACACAAGACTCTGGAGGTCTTACAGCTGATGTACTCAAGATCTCAGGCCTGCCCACTATATGGATTACATGAGGACACTGGCTAGCTCCTTTAATGTAGCCTCTCCTAATAACTATGCTGGGATTCGTGTTAAAAATCCAATGTTCTAAATGCTCTATCCAGGTTCATCCAGTCTCGGATGGAAATAATTAAAATACAGCTGATACACCAGGTATACCAGCCATAACATACAAAATCATAAGGTGTTAGGATGAAAAAGAGGAGAGAATATGGTAGAAAAGAAGCTAAAAGTTGAACTGATTCACTGTAAGAGTTAATTGATGAGGAGCTAAAACTCATCTTTGTCAACAGACAGAAAAATCCCAGAGGGAACTGTCGAGAAAGGGCCCAAAGGGATTTAGGCTAAAACAAGATAAAATACAGTTCATTGTTAGGGTAGCCTGACTACAGAAATTATTGACATGCAAATTGTCACATCTTGTTTGTTCACTTCTCCTTCCCTTTAGCTATGAAAACTATAAAATGGGCCAAAGCTTCTTTGGAGGGCTACTTCAAGCTTTTTAGCACCTGGGTAATAAACTCCTCCACTTTCACTCATTCTGGCATTGGAGTGATTTTTCCATAAAATTTCTATAATAAATCCACACGACAATTTTCTTTTCTAAAAATCTATTTAAGCTGGGCTTTCATTTCCATTCTATTGCTGAAATCACTCATGTTCAAGTTGCCAGCAATCTTAAGTCTTTCTAACTCTATTAGATTTCAAAACATCTTTTCCTTGAACTCTTTATACAGCACAGATGATTGCTGTGTCCTTGAAACACACCTCATCCAGTCCGACACCAAGGTCAACTAGAGATCCAAATCATCTCTATTCCCATTGTCCTATTCCTATCCCATTAACTTTCATCTCTCATGTGAATTACTGCAATAGACTCAGTCTTTTAAAAAATATTTTATTTTTATTTGTTTGACATAGAAAGAGGGAGAGAGAATGAATAGGTGTGCCAGGTTCTCCAGCCACTGCAAACAAGCTCTAGATGCATGAGTCCCCTTGTGCATCTGGCTAATGTGGTTCCTGGGAAATCGAACCTGGGTCCTTTGACTTTGCAGGCAAATGCCTTAACCGCTAGTCATCCCTCCACCCCTAGACTCAGTCTTCTATAGTAAGCAATTTTCATTTTTGATGGCTTAGTAGCACCTAACATCCCTTCCAATTATATCCCCACTTGATTACAAGGATTTATACATAGATACAGAATCAGAGATTTTCTCCTTCCCAGGATGTCTGGCAATATGAGGCCTGTATATAATCATCCAGAAAAACCAGCATGAAAAAGACAAGAACCATCTTAAAGTTACGAGTTTTAGCTAGGCATGGTGATGCATGCTTATTGATAGCCAAACATCATGGACTTTGTATAAACCAAATCACAATATTCTGATGTCTGGAAAAGTCTGATATTAACAAAGAGTAGAGTTTACATATTTAAGGCACATGAGGCTACAGAGTAAATTATGAACAAAAGATCTGTTTACAGAATTTAAAATAAACAAGAAATCTATATTATGAAGTAACATTTTTGGCTTAAATATAAAGACATGAAAAATTTTATAACTTTTTAAAGTTTATCAGAAGTGGGATACTTTTATATAATATATACAAATATATGTTTGAAATGAGGAGATTTAGCACTTTTAAAGGAAAAGACAGGGAATGGGCACACCAGGGCCACTTGTTACTACAAACAATTTCCAAATGTATGATCTACTATGTGCATCTGATTTTACAAATAAGCACCTTTAACTGCTGAGCCAAAAATTATTTTTAATCTCTTTCAAATCAACTTTATAGAACTATATTGAATTCTAAACATACACAATTTTTTTTTTCTGAGGTACAATTTCCCTCTAGTTCAGGCTGACCTGGAATTTACTTTGTATTCTCAGGGTGGCTGTGTACTCACGGTGATCCTCCTACCTCTGCCTCGTGAGTGCTAGGATTAAAATGTGTACCACCACGCCTGCACACAATTTTATGACACAATCTCATAACTATTTGAACCTTAACCAACTCTATAATTCTGCCTGTAATACTTTGGTAAACTTGTTCAGTAATGATGTAAATTAAAACTAATGTATTAAGACTGATTGTTGGAAAAATTGAGGAATTGCATCTTAAATCACAACATAACTTTGTTTAGAATTTCTTTAAAAATTTTTTTTATTGGCAACTTCCATAATTGTAAGCAATATTCCATGGTAATTCCTTCCCTCCCCCCCCCCCTTTGAAACTCAACTCTCCATTGTATACCCTTCCCATCTCAATCAGTCTCTCTTTTATTTTGATGTCATGATCTTTTCTTCCTATTATGATGGTCTTGTGTAGGTAGTGTCAGGCACTGTGAGGTCATGGATATCCAGGCCATTTTTTTGTCTGGAAGAGCACATTGTAAGCAGTCCTACCCTTCCTTTGGCTCTTACATTCTTTCTGCCACCTCTTCTGCAATGGACCCTGAGCTATGGAAGGTGTGATTGAGATATTTCAGTGCTGAGCACTCCTCTGTCACTTCTTTTCAGCACTATGGTGCCTTCTGAGTCATCCCAAGATGACTGCCATCTGAAAAGAGAAGGTTCTATAATCAAAAGTGAGAGTAATGGAGCTGGACAGATGGCTTAGCAGTTAAGCGCTTGCCTGTGAAGCCTAAGGACCCATGTTCAAGGCTAGATTCCCCAGGACCCACGTATGCCAGATGCACAAGGGGGCAAATGCATCTGGAGTTCATTTGCAGTGGCTGGAGGCCCTGGCATACCCATTGTCTCTCTATCTGCCTCTTTCTCTCTCTGTCTGTCACTCCCAAAAAAATAAATTAAAAATGAACAAAACGTCACCATATTATAATCAAACTACCAAACACACAATCCAAAGAAAAAAATATTGAAAACAGTCAGAGAGAAAAATCAAGTTACCTACAAAGGCAAGCCCATCAGGATTACAGCAGATTACTCAACACAAACTTTAAAAGCCAGAAGGGCTTGGAGTGATGTATTCCAAATTCTGAAAGATAACAACTGTTAACCAAGGTTACTTTATCCTGCAAAGCTATCCACTCAAATAGACAGAGAAATAAGGACATTCCATGACAAAAGCAGGTTAAAGGAGTACTTGAAGACAAAATGAGCTCTATAGAAAATACTTGAAAGAATCCTCCATGCCAAAGAGAAGGAAAAGCACACATATAAGGAACCTGGAAAAAAACAATACTCAAATACTAATTCACACAAGAGAGCAAAGGTAGAACCGGAACCACAAAAAAAAAAATAAATAAATAAAAAGTCAAACATAAATACACACCTTTCAATGATATCACTTAATATTAATGGCCTCAATGCCCCAACCAAAAGACATATGTTTGCAGACTGGGTTAAAAAGCAGTATCCTTCAATTTGTTGTCTCCAAGAAACTCACCTTTCTACAAAGGATAGACATTATCTTAGGGTGAAAGGTTGGAAAACGGTGTTTCAAGCAAATGGGCCTAGAAAACAAGCAGGGGTTGCTATCCTAATATCTGACAAGGTAGACTGCAGTCTAACGTTAGTCAAGAAAGATAAGGAAGGTCACTTTATATTGATTAAGGGCACACTCCAACAGGAGGACATTACAATCCTAAACATAGATGCACCTAACATTGGGGCACCCAAATTCATCAAACAAACACTATTAGAACTAAGATCACAGATAACACCAAATACAGTGGTAGTGGGTGACTTCAAAACCCTCTCATCAATTGACAGGACATCCTGGGAAAAAATAAACAGAGAGGCATCTGGACTAAATGAGGTCATAGAAGGAATGGACCTAACAGATAGATACAGGACATTTCATCCAAAGGCTGCAGAATATACATTCTTTTCAGCAGCACATGGGACATTCTCTAAAACAGACCATATATTAGGACACAAAGCAAATCTTAACAAATTCAGGAAAATTGAAATAATTCCTTGCATTCTATCTGGCCACAATGGAATTAAACTACAAATCAATAGCAAGAAAGGCTATAGAGCATACACAAAATCATGGAAACTAAATAATACACTACTAAATGATGAATGGGTCAATGAAGAAATCAAGAAAGAAATCAAAAAATTTATAGAGTCAAATGATAATGAGAACACAACATACCAAAATCTCTGGGACACAATGAAGGCAGTTCTAAGAGGTAAATTTATAGCTTTAAGCACCTTTGTTAAGAAATTAGAAAGGTTGCAAGTAAATGACCTAATGCTTCACCTTAAAGCCTTGGAAAAAGAAGAACAAGGCAAACTAAAAATCAGTAGATGGGAAGAATAAAGATTAGGGCAGAAATTAATGAAATAGAAACAAACAAACAAAAAATCCAAAGAATCAATGAAACAAAGAGTTGGTTCTTTGAAAGGAAAAACAAGATTGATAAACCCTTAGCAAATCTGACCAAAAGAAAGAGAGAAGAGACACAAATTAATAAAATCAGAGATGAACAAGGTAACATCACAACAGATTCCAGAGAAATTCAAAAAATCATAGGGACATACTATAAAAGCATATACTCCACAAAGTATGAAAATCTGAAAGAAATGGATGAGTTCGTTGATTTATACGACCTACCTAAATTAAATCAGGATGAGATGAATCACTTAAATAAACCTATAACAAGCATGGAGATCTAAACAGTTATCAAAAATCTCCCAACTGAAAAAAGCCCATGCCCAGGTAATTTCACTGCTGAATTTTACCAGACCTTCAAGGAAGAGCTAACACCATTGCTTCCTAAGCTTTTCCATAAAATAGAAAAAGCAGGAATTCTACCAAACTCCTTCTATGAAGCCAGCATCACCCTGATACCAAAACCAGACAAAGATAGAAAAAAGAAAAAAAAGAAAATTACAGACTACTCTCCCTCATGAACATAGATGCAAAAATTCTCAACAAAATATTGGCAAACAGAATACAAGAAATATATCAGAAAGATCATTCACCTTTACCAAGTAGGCTTTATCCCAGAGATGCAGGAATGGTTCAATATACGCAAATCTATAAATGAATATACATCATATAAATGGATTGAAGGACAAAAATCACATGATCATCTCATTAGATGCAGAAAAAGCATTTGACAAAATCCAGCATCTCTTCATGATAAAAGTCCTACAGAGACTGGGAATAGAAGGAACATATCTCAATATGATAAAGGCTATTTATGACAAGCCTACAGCCAACATATTACTAAATGGGGAAAAACTAGAAGCTTTTCAACTAAAATCAGGAACAAGAAAACAGTGTCCACTGTCCCCACTTTTATTTAATATAGTTCTGGAAGTCTTAGCCATAGCAATAAGGCAAGAGACACACATAAAAGGGATACGAATTAGAAAGGAAGAGATCAATTTATCATTATTTGCAGATGACATGATTCTATATATAAAGGACCCTAAAGACTCTACTAGCAAAGTGTTAGAGCTGATCAAAACCTACAGCCATGTAGCAGGATACAAAATAAATACACAGAAATCAGTAGCCTTCATATATGCTAACAACAAACACACAGAGGATGAAGTCAAAGAATCACTCCCATTCACAATTGCATCAAAAAAAAAAAAAAAAACTAAATTACCTTGGAATAAACCTAACCAAGGCAATAAAGAATCTCTACAATGAGAACTTTAAAACATTCAAGTGAGAAATTGCAGAAGACACTAATAAGTGAAAAAATATCCCTTGTTCCTGGATTGGAAGAATCAATATTGTGCAAATGGCAATCTTACCAAAAGCAATCTACACATTTAATGCAATCCCCATCAAAGTTCCAAAGGCATTCTTCATGGAAATAGAAAAAAACAATCCAAAAATTCATTTGGAATCACAAAAATCTGCAAATATCTAAGATAATACTGAGCAACAAAAATAAGGCTGGTGGTATCACCATACCTGATTTTAACCTATACTACAGAGCCATAGTAACAAAAACAGTGTGGTACGGGCACAAAAGCAGACATGTAGATCAATAGAGCAGAATAGATGACCCAGATGTAAGTCCAGGTAGCTATAGCCACCTGATATTCAATAAAAGTGCCAAAAATACTCATGGAGAAAAGACAGCCTCTTCAGCAAATGGTGTTGGGAAAACTGGATATGTATCTGTAGAGGGATGAAAATATATTCTTCTATCTCTACATGCATAAGAATTAAGTCCAAATGGATTAAAGACCTTAACGTCAGACCAGAAACTCTAAAAATGCTAGAGGAAAAAGTAGGGGAAACCCTTCAACATACTGGTTTTGGCAAAGACTTTCTGAATACAACCCCAATTGCTCAGGCAATAAAACCACAGGTTAATCACTGGGACCTCATGAAATTACAAAGATTTTGCACTGCAAAGGACACAGTGAAAAAAGCAGACAGGCAACCTACAGACTGGGAAAAAATCTTCGCCAGCTATATATCTGATAGAGGATTAATATCTAGGATATACAAAGAACTCAAATAGTTAACTAATAAGGAATCAAACAAGCCAATCAAAAAATGGGCTATGGAGCTAAATAGAGAGTGCTCAAAGGAAGAAATACGAATGGCATATAAGCATCTAAAAAGATGTTCTACATCACTAGTCATCAGGGAATTGCACACTAAAACTACATTGAGATTACATTTCACTCCTGTCAGATTGGCTACCATCATGAAAACAAATGATCATAAATGCTGGCGGGGATGTGGAAAAAGAGGAAACCTTCTACACTGTTGGTGGGAATGCAATCTGGTCCAGCCATTGTGGAAATCAGTGTGGAGGTTCCTAAAACAGCTAAAGATTGATCTACCATATGACCCAGCTATAGCACTCCTAGGCATATATATCCGAAGGAATCATCTCATTTCCTTAGAAGTACATACTCAACCATGTTTACTGCTGCTCAATTTATAATAGCAGGGAAATGGAACCAGCCTAGATGTCTCTCAACTGATGAGTGGATAATGAAGATGTGGCACATTTATACAATGGAGTTCTACTCAGCGGTAAAGAAAAATGAACTTATGAAATTTGCAAAAAAATGGATGGACCTGGAAAGGATTATACTAAGTGAGGTAACCCAGGCCTAGAAAGCCAAGCGCCACATGTTCTCTCTCATATGTGGATCCTAGCTACAGATGACTGGGCTTCTGCGTGAGAATGAAAATACTTAGTAGCAGAGGCCAGTAAGTTAAAAAGGAGACATAAAGGGAAGAGAAAGGAAGGGAGGAGGGTACTTAATAGGTTGATATTGTATATATGTAAGTACAATGATTGTAATGGGGAGGTAATATGATGGGGAATGGAATTTCAAAGGGGAAAGTGTTGGGCGGGAGGGAATCACCATGGGATTTTTTTTTATAATCATGGAAAATGCTAATAAAAATTAAAAAAAAAAAAAGAAAAAAGACTGCTAGGCCACTCTGACCTGGCTCTTATTTCAACCCTGGAGATCAATGGGTAACAGATGTCACAGTTAACCTGTGCTAACATCTCCCTCACCAGTATTTTTATTGTTAATGCAATTCAAACAAAAAACTTCTTCATATTACAGAGTAAATTATTATGGAATTATATATTAGTACAAGTTAGTATAAAATGCAAGAGTTATCCTCACTACTCCATCCTTACTACTTTTGGGTCAGGTCTTTTAGTATGCTAAGAATGACTATTGATTAATAGTTAATTAGACAAAGGTGGCTCTGAAGTCTCTTAAGGCCTGAGATACACCCAAGGTGTCTACCATGCTAGACACCAGAGTACTGGTTTTTGTATGAAGAATAAATATGGCAACATGAAACTGGTGAGTACCTCTGAGGCGAACTGTATATAAACAGAAACAACCCAGAGGTAAAATAAATGCTTTGTATCACCCTTTGGATATTGTATTTTTTGAGGGCTATTAATGAGATTGATAATGAATCAATTAGTATGATTTGACAATAGATTTCTCCTAAATACTAGTTCAGACTTTGAGGGGCACAGAAATGAGCTTACACAATAGATCCAAAGGGTTAGGGCAATGGCTCAGTCAGTAAAGTGTTTGCCATGCAAGCATGAAAATTTGTGTTTAGATTGCCAGCACCCATGCAAATGCTGGGGTGGGGGTGGAGAGATATGTGCACCTGGAATTTCATTGCTTAGAAGTTGGAGACAAGAGAATCCTGGGGTGTGCTGGCTAGCTAGATAGCCAAATCAGTGAGCTCTGAGATCAATAAATAAGGTGTAGCGGGATTCAGGAAGCCTCAATGTTGACTTCTTGCCTCCATACCCATGTGCATACACCTGCACACACATATGCATCAACACATATCTGAACGTGCATAAGGACAGTCATACATACCACAACACAAATACACAGTCTCTAGTCAAAAAGACAATGAAAAATAAATAAAAATCCAGGCATGGTGGAGCAAGCCTTCAAGGATTACTGTGAGTTCAAGACCAGCCTGAAAATACAGGGTGAGTTCAAGGTCAGCCTGGACTAGACTGACTCTACCTTGAAAACAACCAAAAAACAACAACAATTAAAAAGATATGATGGCTGGCCAGATGGCTTTGATTAAGCTGTTTGCTTGCAAAGCCTAAGGACCCAGGGTCTGATTCCCTAGTACCCATGTACAGCTAGATACACAAAGTGGCACATGCATCTGGAGTTCGTAGTGCGAGAGGCCCTGGTGTGTCCATTCTCCTTCCCTCTCTCCTTGCAAATAAATAAGTAAATACATTTTAAAAAAACAGTCACAAAGGCCAGGCCACAACTTTAATCCCAGTACTGGGAAAGCCAGAGGTAAGAGGATCAACATGAGTTCAAGGCCAGCCTGGGGCTACAGAGTAAGTTTTAGGTCAGCCTGGGTTACAGTGAGACACTACCTTGAAAAAATAAAAACTACAAAAAAGAGAGTAACAAAAGGGACAAAAAACCAGAATTGAATCTCAGCAGTGTACACGTTCTGAACTAGCATATAGCATTTGAACTTTGAATAAAAATGTATAAATTTCCTTTCAATATTAAATGGAGCTTTGCAGGAATTTTGCTTTGTTTTTGTACAACTCCAAGGACTGTTACAACAGTGGTGTAGAGCGGAGCATCATTCAGAAAGTGAATGGTGCCCCCTTTTGGAAGTCACTAAAATTTCCTTCGGTGAAGTTAGTTCTACCATAAGGGAACATCAAATATTTAATCCCGCTTTTAACACTCCTCTTCCATCTTTACCCTCTCTATCCAGATTTTGTTTGGTTTTTCTTGGGTCTCGCTCTAGCCCAGGCTGACCTGGAACTCACTCTGTTGTCTCAGGTTGACCTCAAGCTCGCAGCGATCCTCTTACCTGCTGGGATTAAAGAAAGGCATGCGCCACCACACCCGGTTCTACACCAGATTTTTTTTTTTCTGCACCAGCCATACTGAACTACTTACCATTTCCATGTTGTTTTGCTGCAGCCACACTGACTTACTGAACATCCAACTCAACTCATTACCGAGTTCTTCCCCCCTGTACTTCCTGAGACTTGCACAAGTTGTTCTCTTTGTCGAGCAAACTGCCCTCCACTTCCCTATGCCTTGACTAATTTTTTTCTTTCAGACAGAATGAAAGTGTTAAGAAACCATGCCTAATAAGAAAATAACTAGAACATGCCGGGCGTGGTGGCGCACGCCTTTAATCCCAGCACTCGGTAGGCAGGGCTAGGAGGATTGCCGTGAGTTCGAGGCCACCCTGAGACTAGAGAGTTAATTCCAGGTCAGCCTGGGCCAGAGCGAGACCCTACCTCAAAAATAAACAAAAAAAAGAAAATAACTAGAATATAATGAGAATTTAAGGATCAGCCACTGATTGCCCCATTTCATGAAAAAAAAAAAAAACAAAAAAAAACCTCAGGTAGCGCGGGAGCGAGTTTCCAAAGCAGCGTTAGAGAAGCGAGCCAGACAGCGTGTGGTAGAGGAAGTGAAGACAGGAAGGCACGATTGTAAGAAAACGGTTAACGACGGACTGGAAGACAGCAAGGTGGTTAGGTACGCTGGCACAGGATCTTTTCGTAAAGGTAGCGGCCTCACGGCGATACGATTCACGGGGATGGAAAGGGCAAGCTGGGGAGGACGGTGTTCTCGATCTCGGGCATCCGAGCGCGGGGCGGGCCGCACACGGCCGGCAAGCGCTCTGGCTTTGGCCCCGCGCTCTCTCGTACCCCGGAGAACACTCGCGCGGCCGTCAGCCAGCGCCGAGACAGCGCGCGCCCCGGCTCTCCCGCAGGCGCGAAAGGCGGCGGAAACTCTCCCCGCGCGGCCGACCGCTCCGAGGAGGGGGCGTGGCTCGCCCAGGCCCCGCCCACCGCGAGCGCGCGGGCCCCCGGCAACCGGCACCACACAACAAGATGGCGGCCGTGCCGCGGGTCGCCTGAGGGGGAGCGCCCGCGCGTCGCCGCTGCCGCGAGGCGGTTCGGCTCGGTTCTTGGGCGGTGAGTGTCCGTCCCAGCTTCAGCGAGTTGTCCCTCTGGCGTCCCGAGCGAACGGCCCGGCGAGGCGAGCAGGCCCGGGGCCAAGCGTGCGGCGGCCGGCCCGGGAGGGATGGATGGGGCGGGGGGCGTGTTCTTGGGACCCGAGGATTGGACGCGGAGGGTGGGAGGACCCGCCGCGGCGCGGGCAGGTGGATGCGGGCGGAGGTGGGGTTCGAGGACGGGGCCCCGAGCGGCGGAGGGAGGGAAGGGCCACCCCTGCGCACCGCGGTCGGAGGCCCGGGTGCCCTGAAGGTGGTGTCGGAATTGAGGAACGGGACAAAGTGCTAATAGGAGAGGAAGAGCAAATGCTCTGTGGTACAATGGTTAAGTGGCCATTGCATGTTGAAGGCAGATAGGATTCTTGATTCTGTGATCTTGTGTTAGTCTCAGCTCTGTGGCCCGAGCCGGCTCCCTACCTGACCTGTAAAGTCAGTAGCTAATCGCCTTTGATTGTTCACAAGTGTCAGATAAAGTTCTGTGTATTTTGTATGTATTAATTCATTAAGACTTTAACTGTTGACATACACATTTACAAAGTGACGTCACTGAGTAAAGTCACTAATTTGTCTAACTGTAAGCAAAAAAATCAAGATTTCAATTCAAGCCGTATAGTTCTATAATCAAGGTATTGATTGCTAATAATATACTTGTAAGTAAGATTAATAATTCTGTAAGGATTTAAATTTGGTAATTTAATAAATAATAAATAAAATAATAAATAAATCTGTAGCATGTTTGGCAGGACCCTTGAGTCAACAAATATTTTTGCTCGTAGTCTTAAAGTCTACAATCTTTGCTCATAGTCTTATGGTCTGGTAAGAGAAATACACTAACCAAGTAGTTTCATAAATTATTTATTAATTTTAGTTGTATAAATGCTTACAGGGGAGACCACTTGATGTGTAATATAATACAGAGATAGTGTAGAAACCTTGCCTTCTTAGCTCTATTCCTAGAATCTAACACAGTCCTTGACAC
Organism: Jaculus jaculus; assembly: GCF_020740685.1. NCBI lineage: Eukaryota > Metazoa > Chordata > Mammalia > Rodentia > Dipodidae > Jaculus > Jaculus jaculus. The sequence goes on along the minus strand of NC_059102.1, from coordinate 133,123,672 downwards.
ATAAAAGTTGTTTGATAAAATTGGATATAAATTAACGGAAGGGGATGGTAAATTTGGTTTCGTGTGTCTGAGAATGGGTGAGATGAGAAAGAGGAAATGCAGGTTAGAGAGCAGAGGAAGTCACAAGAGGCCAGGGTTACAACAGAAAGGCAATTACTAGGACACAGGCTGAGAAAAAGAAGAATGAGTGAAGATGTTGTTTAAGTAGGGGAGTAATTGTAGGTAAGAGTGTTAGAATGGATGTCAGAGTGCTTTCTGGGTTGAATAGAGATAAGCAGCTCAGGAAGACAGGATGGACACAGCAGTGTTGGGTTGGGGTACTAGAATGAATCAGAGAAGTGAGGGCCACTACTGTGGTGCTGGGAACTGAGACAGAATCGGGGAAGAACTTTACAAGTCAACTAGGAGAGGAAAATGAGAGGCAAAAGTGGGCAGCACAGAATGAAGAATGAAGAATGAAGAATGAAGGCTTTAGAAAGAATTGTCATAAGGTTAGAGATGAGAATAAAGGAAGACAAGAATAAAGACAGGATTTCAGAGTGTTAAAGAGCAAGGGTGTTTAAATAAGTCCGGGAGTGTGGAATGAAGTGAAATCAGAGGGGATGTATTGACATACAATTAAAAGGTTAAGGAAGTGTGGGAGATACAGAGTCACAAAGTGTTACGGGTATTTGTATGTTAGGGTGATCTGGAGGGAGAGTTGGAAGATTTGGAAGTATTGAGATTTCCTGCAGTTGACAATCAGGGAACACAGTGAGGGGAAAGCTAGGTTGAATAGAGAAGGGGTTGTTTTCTGTACTAGCTGTGGTGGGCAGGGTTGTTGATGAGGACAAGTATCTGGGTTTGTAGGTAGTAGAATAGGTAGTGTTTTATAGCCTAGTCATCTGATTATAATTGGTCCAGCATTCCAGTGGCTCTGTGCTGCTCTGCAGACCTTCTCCTGGCCTTTAAAATGAGTCTTTAGGGCTGGAGAGATGGCTTAGCGGTTAAGCGCTTGCCTATGAAGCCTAAGGACCCTGGTTCAAGGCTCAATTCTTCAGGACCCACGTTAGCCAGATGCACAAGGGGGTGCATGCGTCTGGAGTTCGTTTGCAGTGGGTGGAAGCTCTGGCGCACCCATTCTCTATCTCTCTCTCCCTATCTGCCTCTTTCTCTCTCTGTCACTCTCAAATAAATAAATAAAAAAGGACAAAAAAATTAAAAATAAAATAAAATAAAATAAAATGAGTCTCTAGCTCAAGACTCATTCACTAACTCTAGCTGTACCTCTTACCTGTCTTCTCGTTTCCCTTATGTGGTCTTGGTTCATCCTAGTATTAGAAATGAGTTTGGGGGGCTGGAGAGATGGCTTAGTGGTTAAGCGCTTGCCTGTGAAGCCTAAGGACCCTGGTTCGAGGCTTGATTCCCCAGGACCCACGTTAGCCAGATGCACAAGGGGGCACATGAGTCTGGAGTTTGTTTGCAGTGGCTGGAGGCCCTGGTGTGACCATTCTCTCTCTCTCTCTCTCTCAAATAAATAAATTAAAAAAAATGAGTTTGGGGGTCCAAGACTGACCATACCATCCAAGGTACATGGAAGGGCAAGGCAATGTTTATTTCTGCAAAAGGGTACTTAGACTTTTTTTTTTTTTCAAGATAAGGTCTCACACTAGGCCAGGCTGATCTGGAACTCACTATATAGGCTCATGGTGGCCTTGAACTCTCAGCGATCCTCGTACCTCTGCCTCCTGAGTGCGCCACCATGCCTAGCAAAAGAGTACATAGATTTTAAAGAGTTCCAGCAAGCAGGCACACCCAGTGGGAAGTCCGCTGGATATTTATCCCCATCTGAAGGGTCCTGGGCTTTGTTGTGGACTTCCTACTCAGGAGGAGCTTTTCACTAAATGATGTTTTCTAGTGATGAGTTTTCCTATCTTATTTAATCCTTTGATTAGAAAAGACAGAATGTCTTTCATAATTCTCACATTGGGGACAGTCTTCTCATTGTTTTAATGTAACCCCACCCTGAGTTTCTTTTCTCCTTTAAAAATATTTTTATTTATTTGCAAGCAGAGAGAGAGAAGAGGGACAGAAAGAAAGAAGGGGGGGGAGGGAGGGAGAACAGATATGCCAGGGCCTCTAGCAACTGCAAAAAACGCCAGATGCACGTGATGCTTCAAGCATCTGGGTCCTGCAGAATCAAATCCCAGTTGGTTAGGCGTTGCAGGTAAATGCCTTAACCACTGAGCAATCTCTCCAACCCTTACTTTTTTAAAGCTGACCTTGGTTCTGATTCTGCTTTTGTTGTTGTTGTAATTATTTGTTTGCAAGCTGAGATAGACAGAGAACGAGAGAGAGAGGGAGGGAGGGAGAGAATGGGCACACCAAAGCCTCTAGCCACTGCAAATGGACTCCAAATGCATGTGCCATTTTGTACATCTGGCTTTATGTGGGTACTAAGGAATTGAACCCAAGTCTTTAGGCTGTGCAGGCAAGCACACTTTAACCGCTGAGCAATCTCTCCAGCCCTGATTGTCTTTTTTAAAATTTTTTAAAAAATATTTATTTATTTGAGATAGAGAGGGGAAGAGGCAGATAGAGAGAGAATGGGCACACCAAGGCCTCTAGCTACTGCAAATGAACTCCAGACATATGTGCGCCCTTGTGCATCTGGCTTACGTAGGTCCTGGGGAATCGAACCGAGGTTCTTAGAGTTCGCAGGCAGTGCCTTAACCACTAAGCCATTTCCCCAGCCCCTGATTCTGTTTTTTGAAGACATGAGGATTTTAACTTTATTTTGGGACTTTGATATCTACAGACCCTGGCATGCACTGAGTCACTTCACAACCTGTAAATTTCCACCCTAGACAAAGGAATCTTTTTTTTTCTTTTTTTTTTTTTTTTCTCGAGGTAGAGTCTCACTCTGGTCCAGGCTGACCTGGAATTAACTCTGTCATCTCAGGGTGGCCTTGAACTCATAGCAATCCTCCTACCTCTGCCTCCCAAGTGAGTGCTGGGATTAAAGGCATGTGCCACCACGCCCGGCCGACAAAGGAATCTTAACAGCAGGTGTTCAGTACCTCTAGTTTGTTAAGCCTGTAAACTCAAGTGTACACACACACACACACACACACACACACACACACAATATCATATTCTTATTTCTTACACTAGGGTCAAACTTCAACCTATTGCAGACCGCAATCTCATAGGCACTATGGTAACTTTTTTTTTTTCCTTTTCTCCCCCCCCCCCAGGTAGGGATCACTCTAGCCCAGGCTGACCTGGAATTCACTATGTAATCTCAGGGTGGCCTTGAACTCATGGTAATCCTCCTACCTCTGCCTCCCAAGTGCTGGGATTAAAGGCGTGTTCCACCTTGCCCGGCTCTATGGTAACTTTTGAGAGGGGATCTGGGAATGCACTGTGATTCTGGACGCACCACTTAATGTTTCCTTTTATAATTCATAAAAGCAAGGGTTGATGTAGGTTTCTGGAATCTATCACAATATTTATTCAACTCTAGGAAGGAGTAAGTATGAGTTTTCCTAATCAGGAGAACCTCATGGTAGGTAGGCTGTAGGTGACTGTTGTTTGGCCCCCAGCATCTCCCATGGAGCTTTCTAGCACTATGAGGGCTTTTTTTTGTGATAGGGTCTCACTCTGGCTGAGGCTGACTGGTACTTACTCTGCAGTCTCAGGCTGGCCTTGAACTCATAGTAATCCACCTACTTCTGCCTCTTGAGTGCTGGGATTAAAGGCATGCACCACCATGCCCAGCCAAAAGGAAAGGAGGGTTTCTATGGAACTGACTCATGTTATCTTAAGTTTTGTGTAATTCCTCTCCCCACCTTACTTACTCCCTATCCCTCCAAGATCTTCCCTCCCACCCCCTATATTCTGTCCCTCCCCTAGTCTGTCAAGTATCTTCTCCCTCTTTCCTCAGAAGTTCGATCTTAAAAGATTAGGACTAGTAGGGGGAGGCAGAAACTGAAGTCTCCAGTTAATCACCTCATATCCCAGTTATCTCTCCCTCCCCCCCAAAAAAAAACAAAAAAAAACAATGTAATAAGTTTATTGTACTGGACATTTTTCTTATTTTTTTTAGGGCTTTGGCTTTTATTGGTATTCATTGTGGCATATTGAGCGCAACAGTCAGTCTCTATGGGAGGATCCTTCCCACTCTGGCTCTTACAATTTTTCCACCATGTCTTCCACATTAGTGTTCCTTGAGTCTTAGTGGGTGTATTATAAGTCTCCTTTAGTGCTGAGCTCTCTGCATCCTCTGAAATTCTACTTTGATGAGTTTTGAGTCTCCACAGTGTCTACCACCATCTCCCTGGAGGAGGTTATCAGGCTAGCATTGCTAGAGTAGCAGTCCTGTTTAAATTACCACATCCTCTGTAGTGTCTCCTGGGTCTGGCGGATGTGATAGAGATGACTCATGCTGGGCAGTTGGCTACCTTTTCTTGTCACATTGATGGATCTTGAATGTTGCCAGTATTTGCTGCCATCTGTAAAAAACAATTCTCCAACCAAGAGTGAAAGTAACATGGATCAAATGGGATAAGCATAGTTATTTAAAAGACTTTTTGATGGGTGTACCCTCTTTACCTAGCCAAAGAACAGAGGAAGCTTCTCCCTAGAGTCTGTGATCTTCCTGTCCATAGGGTTCTGACTTGGTTCTCATGACCAGGCATGAATTCCCTCTCATTGAGTGGCCCTCATATCAAATCAGATAGAAGTTGATTACTGCCATAGCATGCATACCACTATTGCATAGGTATGTACATCTTGCCCCATTGGTTGACTTTGTAGCTTGCAGGATCCACTGCTTGTTCACACTGTTGGTAGCCATTATCCCCCAGCAGCTTGCATAGCACTTTCCAGTACTATGATGGCTAACCAGCAGAGAACTGGCTTACTTCTCAATTCCAGGATAATATTTCTCTCTCTTTCTTTTTTTTTTTTTCTTTTTTTCCTTCTTTTGGTTTTTCGAGGTGGGGGCTCATTCTACTTCAGGCTGACATGGAATTCATTATGTAGTCTCAGGGTGGGCTCTAACTCACAGCGATCCTCCGACCTCTGCTTCCCACATGCTGGAATTAAAGGCATGTGCCACCAGGCTCTTCTAGGATGATCTCTTGATGTCCTATGACCACAGCCTGTGATGTCTTCAGCAATAGGGTCTTAATATTTAGCTCAGGTGGGTAACCAAGTGCCTTGGCAGTGGCCTGTATTGTTTTGGAGACCTCATGGGCTTCCCTGACAAATAACTATGTGTGGGGGATATCCCAGTTCTGACACTGGGATATCTCTAGAGCTCATGGCTTTAGGGTTAGGCTTTCTATACCTGCTACAGGGCACTTATACCCAGACTATTTACCCTACCTCCTGTATTTTTTAAAGTTATATCTTGGGCTGGAGAGATGGCTTAGCAGTTAAGGTGCTTGCCTGCAAAGCCAAAGGGTAGGTTCAGTTGTCCAGGACCCATGTAAGCCAGATGCATAAGGTGGCACATGTGTCTGGAGTTCGTTTGCAGTGGCTAGAGGCCCTGGTACATGCATTTTCTCTCTATCTCTGTCTCTGAAGTAAAATAATTAAGTTAAATTTAAAAGTTATATCTTTTAATTAGCTAACCAGGAAGAAAGTTTCTATGGCACCGATTCATGAAGTCTTGATTTTGTGTGTCCCCCTCCCACTCCTGCAGCCCATTCTTACCCTTGACCCCTCCAAGTCCCTTCCAGCTCCTATATTCTGTCCCTCTACTGTCTGTCAAGGGTCTTCTCATCTCCTTCCCTGTTTCCATTCTCTCCTCACTTCATTTTAGTTCTTTGCCCATACTACTGATATTAACTACAGCTTACAAACAAATCAAGCTGTTTCATGTTAAGAACTGCATTTGAAAGAGAACATGCTGCATTTGTTGTGGGTGACATTTGTGTTTCTGAAACTGTGTGGCCTTGCTTAGTATTTTTTCCAAGTCCAACCGTTTTCCTCCAGATTTCATTAGTTCATTTTGCCTTACCACTGAATAGAATTTCATTATGTATATATGTACCACATCTTCATTTTCCGTTCATTAGTTGATGGGACCAATTCCAATTCCTAGCTATTGTGATTAGAGTAGCAACAAACATGACTGAGTAAGTATCTTTGTAGTAAAAAGTAGAGTCTTTAGGATATATGCCCAGGAGTTGTATAGCTGGATGAAATGGTAGGTCTGTTTTCAATTTTTTGAGGAGTCTCCATATTGATTTTCACAGTGGCTGTACAAATTTGCACTCTTACCAGCTGTGGTTGAGGACTCCTCTCTCCCCATACCCTCACCACCATTTGTTGTCATTTGCTTTTCATATGCTAGCCATCCTCACTGGAGTGAGATGGAATCTCAACATTGTTTTAATTTGCTTTTCTGTAATGACTAAAAATGTTGAACATCTTTTTAGATGCTTATTGGCCATTTGTATTTTTTTCTTTGATAACTCTGTGCAGTTCCCTGCCCCATTTTTTGAGTGAGTTGTTTGATTTTTTTATTGCTTAATTTTTTTTGAGTTCTTTATATATTCTAGATATTAAATCTCTGTTGAATGTATACCTGGTGAAGATTTTCTTCCATTCTGTAGGTTGCCTGCTAACTCTTTTGATGGCTTGCTTAGCTGTACAATAGCTTCTTAGTTTCATGAGGTCCCAATGGGTGAGTGTTTGTCTAATTCCCTGGAATACTGGGGTCTTACTCAGAAAGTCTTTCCCTATGCCTATATCATTGAGTGGTCTCCTTGTTTTTCCCTGTAGTTGTTTTAGAGTTTCAGGTCTTATCTCAAGATCCTTGATCCACATGGAGTTGATTTTAGCACAGGGTGAGTAAAGAGAGTATAGATTTATTTTTCTGCATGTGGTTATCCAATTTCTCCAGCACCATTTGTTGAAAAAGCTATCTTTTCTTCAGTATGTGTTAGTGGCTTCTTGGTTGTAGATCAGATAGCTGTAGTTACTAGAACTTAAACCTGGATGTTCTGTTCCATTGGTCTATGTGTCTGTTTTTCTACCAGCACCATGCTGTTTTTATCACCATATCTTTGTAGTATATCTTGAAATCAGATATGATGATACCACTAGAATATTCTTTTTGCTGAGGACATTTTTGGCTATCAGAGGCTTTTTGTGCTTCCATCTTAATTTTAAAAAATCATTGATTTATTTTAATTAAAAGGTTCCAAGCCAGGCATGGTGGCACATGCCTTTAATCCCAGCACTTGGGAAGCAGAGGTAGGAGGATCGCTGTGAATTCGTTCGAGGCTACCCTGAGACTCCATAGAGAATCCCAGGTCAGCCTGGGCTAGAGTGAGACCCTACCTTGAGAAAAAAAAGAAAAGGTTCCATGTTAATTTTGATGTTGCTTTGTTGCTTTTGTCTAACTCTGTGAAGAATGTTGTTGGAATTTTCATTGGAATTCCATTGATTGTATGTATCACTTTTGACAGGGTGGCTATTTTCACAGTAGTCTTTCAATCCATGAGTATGGAAGGTCTTTCCATCTTCTCATGTCTTCCTCAGTTTCTTTCGTCCGTGTCTTTATGTTTTCATTGTCTAGGCCTTTCACTTCCTTGGTGAGCATATTCCAAGATATTTAATTTTTTCTGGCTATTGTTAATGGTAACTGCTTCCCTGACTTCTTTTTTTTTAAGTTTTTATGTATTTATTTATTTGAGAGTGACAGAGAGAGAAAGAGGCAGATAAAGAGAGAGAATGGGCGCGCCAGGGCCTCCAGCCACTGTAAACGAACTCCATACTCATGCGCCCCCTTGTGCATCTGGCTAATGTGGATCCCCCTTTCTAGCTTACTGGTCTCTGTTATTGAGTTTTATTCCAACTCACATAGAAGTCCAATCATTTATAGCTAGGATCAACATTTGAGAGAGAACATGAGATGTTTGGTTTTCTGGGACTGGTTTACCTCACTAAATATAATTATTTTCAGATCTAACCATTTCCCTACAAATTTCATTTTTCATTACTGCTGAGTAGTACTCCATTTTATAAATGCACCACACCTTCCTTATCCACTCATCAGTTGATGGACATCTAGGCTGGTTCCATTTCCTAGCTATTGTGAATAGAGCAGCAATAAACATAGTGGAACAAGTATCTCTAAGGTAGTGAAATGAGTCCTTAGGTTGTATGCCTAGGAGTGGTATAGCTGGGTTTTATGGTAAATCTATTTTTAGCTGTCTCAGGAACCTCCACACTGATTTCTACAATGGGTGGACTAGATTGCATTCCCACCAGCAGTATAGAAGGGTTCCTCTTTTTCCACATCCTCACCAGCATGTGTTGTCATTTGTTTTCATCATGATAGCCATTCTGACAGGAGCAAGATGGAATCTCATCTTAGTTTTAATTTGCATTTCCTTGATGGTATATTCAGTTATTATTATTATTTTGGGGGGGGGGGTTCGAGGTAGGGTCTCACTCTAGCCCAGGCTGACCTGGAATTCACTATGGAGTCACGGGGTGGCCTCGATCTCATGGCAATCCTCCTACCTCTGCCTCCCTAGTGCTGGGATTAAAGGCGTGCGCCACCACACCCAGCTTATTCAGTTATTTTTAAAAATGATTTGTTTATTAGAGAGTGGGGAAAGAGAGAATGTGCGAACTAGGCCCTCTAGCCACTGCAAATGAACTCCAAACACATGTGCCACCTTGTGCATCTGGCTTTACATGGTACTGAGGAATCAAAACCAGGTCCTTAATGCTTTGTAGGCAAGGACCTTAACCGCTAAGCTCTCTCTCCAGCCCCTATATTCAGTTCTATGAGTGTGATAATACATGTAAAAAAGTTTATCACAATATTTAGAACATTACTAGTAACTAGCATACTGTTTTTTAGAGTTAGCTGCAGTGATAGCAGATCTTCATCTTTTCAGAGATGCTTAATAAAAATGCATTTGGAGTCAAGTTGACTGAATAAGATTTATGATCAAGATGGGAAAATAAAAACCAAGTATAGCTGCAATTATGAATGTGATTTTTTAAAAAATATTTTATTTTTATTTATTTACTTATTTGACAGAGAAAGGGGGGGGGAGAGAGAGAATGGGCTCACCAGGGCCTTCAGCCACTGCAAACAAACTCTAGACACATGTGCCCCTTGTGCTTCTGGCCAACGTGGGTCCTGGGGAATTGAACCTGGGTCCTTTGGCTTTGTAGGTAAACACCTTAACCACTAAGCCATCTCTCCAACCCATGAATGTGATTTTTTATGAGATATTAATTTAATATTAATTAACTTAATAGTTTATTTCTGAAAGCAATATCCAAATAAGCATTTCAAAAAGGTTTCAGGAAAGATTAACGTTCCTAAAATGACTGTGTGATCATTGAAGACAGATACATCTGCTAAATGCTACTTAGTTGATTAAATATATTCAGTGATGAATATTAATGGAAGCTCTTTTTAATATATACTTTAATGTTCAATCACTTTAAAAAAGATTTTTATAATACCAGACTATATAATACCCATATGCCTGTGAAAGTATGTTATATATTAACAGATAGATAATTACATAGTAACAGAGATATGAAAAACTCAAATTTATATTTTTCCTACTTTCATAAACCACCAGTATGCACTTATGACATCATATGTATGTTGGTGGCTTCCACACACAACAAATACTTCTTTAATCCACCTCTGGATATCATTTCTTTTGCCCAATTCCATTATTATCTACATGGAGACAGAGGTAGATTTGAAAAGCTGTGGACTCAGTCCCATAAAACTGCCACCAACATTACATGCCAATTCCAAATAGTAGGTTATCATTATACATCACATTGACTAGCTGCAAATTGCGGCTCCCTCTCCCTTCTCTGCGGGTTCAGTTAATTTGCTAGCCCTTTGCATATCTTATATTTATAATAAAGGATTACCAATGATTCTTGTGAATAACTTAATGCAAGAGATGCACTGACAAGGTGTATGGAATGGATCATAGAACTTCCATTTTATCTGTGGTAGGTACTTGAGGTATGTCCTCACATTCAGCTATTCTGAAGCTCTCTGACCCGCCTTTTAATCTTATGTAGACCCTTATTTCATAAGCATGGTTGTTATTATTTGCATGTGTGTTTGTGGGGAGCCTCTTGTTGCTGAAAATGAATAACAGATGTGCGTGCGTGTGTGCGTGCGTGCGTGCGTTCTTTCTCTTTCTTTCTTTCTTTCCTTCTTTCTTTCTTTCTTTCTTTCTTTCTTTCTTTCTTTCTTTCTTTCTTTCTCTTTCTTTCTTCTTTCTTCTTTTGCATCCAGCTTACATGGGTTGCTTGGGAATTGACAGCATTATACTGGCATGTATATCCTGTCAGGGTGTTTGCTTTTCAGTAGCTTAGACTTCTGGTTGCTCAGACCATTGTTAGTCACTTTCCCCCAATAGCTCATCTAGTACTTCCCAGCACAAGACAGGCTAACTGTCTGGGTACTGGCCCTGTTCTGGATTCCAACTAGGTCTCTCCATACTTGGTGTGGGCAGCATATTGTGTCTTCAGCAATAGGGTCTTACTTTTTACCTTAGGCGGGTACTCAAGTGCTCTGACAAAAACCTGTTTTGTTTGGGAGATCGTGTAGGCTGATAGGCTTCTCAAGCAAGCACCTTTAACCAACGAGCCATCATTAACCTTTTTTTTCTAATTTTTTTTTGCTTTGTTTTTAGATTTTAAGCAGGGAGAATAGGAGAAATTACAGATATTGAACAAAGATGGAATAATTTTTAGCTAACCCTTGCTCCAGATCTGCCTAAAAGTTTTTTGCCTAGAAATATGCCAAGTTTATAGTATTATGATTATTAGCCAAAATGTACTTATATAAAAGAAACTATATATATATCATTAAAATCTTGGTTCTATTTTTGTTTTTTCTAAACCTAATTTTGCAGAGTAGAACTCTTAAAGCTATTCTTTTGTTGAGGTACTGAATAATACAAGCCTCATATTTTCTATGTTGTATGTCTTTATTCAGTAAATTTTTATTACTTAATATCTTCTAAGCATTAGTATAGACCTGGAATATAGTAGTAGTTCTTTCATGGAGTTTACAAGCAAGCATCTTTAGTCCCTGAGCCATCTCTCTAGCCCATCCATGGAGTTTATATATTATTGGATTAATTATGTGATTTGACTTAAAAATTAGTTTTAGAGAGGAATTAATTTCATCCAAACTAATTATAGCATGATTACTCACTGGGTCATATTGCATTCTGAGTCTCAAGCTTTCTTATGTGAAAAGTAAAGGAATGTGATCAAAGTTCCTTAAATCAGTAAATGCTTTCTCTCCCTTCTACAGGATCTACATTTCAGTAAAATTTATTTTGTGGGTAAGTAATATAACTAACTGCAATGAGTTTTGATGAGTCAAAGCCAATGAGCACAATTTGTAGATAAAAGAATGGAATGGGGTTTATTACTTATAGCATGTAAGGAGAGCACTAAATTATTTTCAAAGCAGTCCTCTCCTCAAAGAAAGCAAGGGGATTTTACTGAGGACTGACATAGGAAAACACCTTAGAGATAGGTAGACACATTCTTGAGCATGTTCCTTAAGGTCATAAATCACATGTTCAAAAAGGAAAGATGGGCCAGGTTTGGTGGTGCATGCCTTTAGTCCCAGCACTCGGGAGACAGAGGTAGGAGGATCGCTGTGAGTTTGAGGCCACCCTGAAACTACAGAGTGAATTCTGTGTCAGCCTGGGCAAGAGTGAGACCCTATTTCAGAAAAAAAAAAAAAAGAAAGAAAAGAAAAAAAGAAAAGAAAGAAAGATGGTGGCACATTTCTGAGATGCTCAGTTAAGAGTTATCACATGTCCAGAATGGAAGAAGGCAGAAAGACATGCTTCTGAGCAGAGACTTAAATATTATAAGAAGCAAAATTTACTTTAGGTCATCTAAAAGAATGAGTCTGACTTTGTGACCTTTGCTGGCTCATTGTAAGTTTCTCTAAAGAGTTATAGCTGAAACAGCAACAGAGAAAAAAAAAAAAACTTGGAAGGGAGGGTGGTAGATTTAAATCTTTCCTTCTTAGTTTAGGAGTTTACCTTTAAAAGTGCTGCCTCTGGGCTGGAGAGATGGCTTAGCGGTTAAGCGCTTGCCTGTGAAGCCTAAGGACCCCGGTTTGAAGCTCGCTTCCCCAGGTCCCACGTTAGCCAGATGCACAAGGGGGCGCACGCGTCTGGAGTTTGTTTGCAGAGGCTGGAGGCCCTGGCGTGCCCATTCTCTCTCTCCCTCTATCTGTCTTTCTCTCTGCGTCTGTCGCTCTCAAATACATAAATAAATAATTAAAAAAAAAGTGCTGCCTCCCTTTAATGGCTAGCAGCACGACTAGAAACCTGAGTTTAAAGTGATCATGTATTCATATAGCATGAGATGAACATGAATGGATATCAGAAACATTATGTTTAACAAGAGAAGATATCCTTAAATGATACTGTCTAATTTTTAATGTAAAATTCAAAAATAGTTGTAAAATCTGGTGTAAGAGATCATGATAGTGACTAGAAGAGGGCATATGGGCTTCTGAGATTCTGGGTTCTTTTTTTTTTAATATTTATTTATTTGAGAGATAGAGAGAAAGAAGCATATAGAGAGAATGGGTTCCAGGGCTTCCAGCCACTGCAAATGAATTCCAAAAGCATGAGCCACCTTGTACATCTGGCTTACATGGGTACTGGTGAATTGAACCTGGGTCCTTAGGCTTCATAGGCAAGTGTCTTAACCACTAGGCAATCTCTCTAGCCTGGTTCTGAGTTCTTAATCTGAGAATGTGGGCACACCACGATTTCTTGCTGCTGCAAATGAATGCCCATCTGGTTTTATGTGTGTGGCTGGGGAATTGATCCTGGAATAGCAGACTTTGCAAGCGCCTTTAACCTCTGAGCCATTCCCCAGCTCCTGATACTGCATTCTTTACCAGCAAAAAATAATCATTAATGTGATAAGTAAGAGATTAGTTTTGTCTGAAAAAGTGACTTTCTGGAATCCTTTCACAAAGTCACATTTCAGTTTTTAGAGAGAAAGGCATGGTGCTCTTTTGAGGAGAGGGAATTTCATGAGCAAAACCCATGTGGTCAGATAACAATAAAAATATGACTAGAGAATAGAGTATGTGGTGGGGAGGTGCAGGAGATAAGGCCAGAAAGTTGGAGGCAGACTATGATAAGTCCTTTGGATAGTGCTGAAATGTTTAGGTTTATAGGCAGTGAGAAGTACCAGGCTTCTTTTGTTTTTATGAAGTAAGTAAAGTCGGGTGGAAGAAGAGTTGAGGGTAAAGAAAAAAAAGACTAGGAAAATAGTAATCTAAGGAAAACATAAATGTTGGATCAGAGCAGCGACTATGAAGATCTGTAGAGATGATTTTAGAATTACTGCACAGGTTGCATAAATATCTAGAGCGAGAGAAGCAGTAGTAGAATAGGTCTTCTTAAGCCTGTCCCATCATGACCCTTTTTGCTTGAAATTTAGGTACGTAAAATAGATATGCAAGTAGAAGATTTTGCTGCTAATAAATCATACTGAAATTTATTTTAAAATATTCTTGGAGCCAGTGTGGTGTCACATGCATTTAATCCCAGCACTTGGGAGGCAGAGGTAGGAGGATCGCCAGGAGTTTGAGGCCACCCTGAGACTACACAGTGAATTCCAGGTCAGCCTGAGCTAGAGTGAGACCCTACCTCAAAAAACCATATGTATGTATATATGTATGTATGTATACATATAGATACATATTTATTCTTCGGTATATGTATAATTTTACCATTTATTAAAAAGAAGAGACAAATTTGCATGCTAATAAGATGGATGTGCTTATTTGTTTTTACATAAAGAATTGAATCTTGGAACTGGAGAGATGGCTGTGCAGTTAAGAACACTTGTGTAAGCCCCCAAGAGGCCTGAGAGACTTCTCGAGTTTGGTTCCCAGAGCCCATGTAAACAGCTGGATGCAGCCACACAGTATCTATAACCCCCAGTCCTGTAGGGGCACAAAGTCCTGAGAATCACCAGAGCTTGCAAAAAAACAGTAAGCTCTGGGATCAGTAAGGGACTCTGGCTCAGATAACAGCAGACAGAAGAGCTATGACCCAGGAAGGACGTCCACTGTTCCACTCCAGCCACCGCAGGCGAGCACATTCTGCCACAGGTGAACACATAGGCACCACTAGAGTGCGTACACATGCATGTACTACACACACCAGCAAAAAGACTCACATGGGGAGAGAGAAAGAGAAATTAAGTGTTGAATAGATATTTGATACTGCAACATTTTTCACATCCCCAGGTACTTTAGTTTCATAATCATCAGTGCTGAGAATGCCACTATGCAAAATACATAGTTAAAAAAGGCAGAAATATACTTAGGGCAGTTTCAAAAATTGGTTGGAAAATCTGCTCTAATACACAGTCAAGATTAATTTAATGATTTTTTTAAAATGAAAGTCAAGTTAGCATCTCAAACAGCAGGGTTTTTTGTTTTTTTTTAAATTGAGGCAAGCCCAACAGATTGGCCTTTTTTTTTTTAAATGTGAGAGTAGGATCAAGAGAGAGAGAGAATTAATGATTGAGATGGGGAGGTAATATGATGAAGAATGGAATTTCAGAGGGGAAAGTGCGGGGGGGGGGGAGGTATTACCATGGGATATTTTTTATAATTATGGAAAATGTTAATAAAAATTGTGAAAATAATAAATAAATAAATAAATAAATAAAAGTAAACGGAAAAAAATAAATAAAAGCACAAGATCAGTGGAAAAAAAAGAGAGAGAATTGGCGTGCCAGGGCCTCTACCCACTATAATTGAACTGCAGACTTATGTGCTACCTAGTATGCATGTGCAACTTTGCACACTTGTGTCACCTTGTGTCTGGCTTACATGGGACCTGGAGAATGAAACATGGGCTTCCTTAGGCTTTGCAGGCAAGTGCCTTAACCGTTAAGTCATTTCTCTAGCTTTCTAACAGCATTATGTAAAGTTAAACATTTATTTATTCATTCATTCATTTATTTATTTATTTGGTTTTTCGAGGTAGGGTCTCCCTCTAGTCCAGGCTGACCTGGAATTCACTATGGAGTCTCAGGGTGGCCTTGAATTCAAGGCGATCCTCCTACCTCTGCCTCCCGAGAGCTGGGCTTAAAGGCGTGCACCACCACGCCCGGCTTTAAAGTTAAACATTTAGACTGGAGAGATAGTTCAGCAGTTACATGTGCTTCCTGTGTAAGGATGGGTTTGAATCTCCAGAACCTATATAAACAGCTGGGGCCATGCACACCTTTAACCCTAGCCCCACAAGGCAGTGAAAAGCTGGAAGCTTTAGGATCAGTAAACAAGAATGGGCAGAAGAGCAATGGAGCAGGACACCCAACTTTCTACTCTGGTCACCATAAGCAAGTACATGGGGCACCATAAGGGCACTTACATGTGCATACCTCATATACACACTACACTCACAGAAACAGACCCCCCTCAAAAAAATCAATCATTCTACCATAGTATAATCCAAAGGCACACTAATTTGATAATTTGCTATATAATAATATACTGAAAAATGATAATAGGAAAATCTGAAAAGTCTTGTTTTTTATAGTTAAACCATTATATTTCTGTAAGACCAGAAACTTTGCATAGTAAAAATGTTGCAATTCATAACATGTCAGTAGCCTCAAGTCTGAGCTGAGGCATCAGGCAGTGTCCGTGCTGTTTGCTTCACAACCAAGGCTGAAGTGAATTCACAAAAATGCAACATAGAGTGACTATTGCCTGAAACACCTTGGATTCATGATATGTTTGATTTTGATTTTTTTTTTTTGGTTATTGCATGTTAATAAAC
This sequence comes from Jaculus jaculus, assembly GCF_020740685.1. Lineage (NCBI taxonomy): Eukaryota > Metazoa > Chordata > Mammalia > Rodentia > Dipodidae > Jaculus > Jaculus jaculus. The sequence continues at coordinate 133,107,821 of NC_059102.1, read as the reverse complement.
CTTTTATTGTTCCCAAATTTTTGTTTGTTTGTTTTTTCGAGGTAGGGTCTCACTCTGGTCCAGGCTGACCTGGAATTAACTCTGTCATCTCAGGGTGGCCTTGAACTGATGGCAATCCTCCTACCTCTGCCTCCCGAGTGCTGGGATTAAAGGCGTGCACCACCACGCCCAGCTGTTGCCAAATTTTTATTTCACAGTTTAAAAAACTTTGGAGTAAAAGACAGTTCTTTTGATTGAATAGGTGTTTATTGAGTGACAGGCCTTATGCTAGATTGCAGAGGCAGTGATAAATAAAACAGAGGCATGGACCTCACAGGTCAGTAGAAAGAGAACTGTCAAGCAAGACCAAACAATTATATAATTACAAACTGTTACTGAGAAATGAATACAGATGGATTGACACAATAGAATTGGGGATTTGACTGAGTATGCCTTAAGCCAGAAGCTTTTCTGAGGAAGTAGCAGTTCAGCTGAACTGTGAGGGAAGACTGCAAATAAACACAGTTTAAAAGAGTTAAGTATTTGAGGTAGGAGTTACTTGTGGAGACTCAAAGCAGAGGGAATAATTGACAGGTGAGTAAAGAGACAAGGCCAGATCATGGGAGACCTTGTAGTTCACAATAAATATTTTGTTCATCGCAAACTTCTAGTTTACTTTTTAAGTATGTCACTCTGGTTGTCTGACTATAGTGTGTAGTGATGGAAAGGAAAGCAAGAGAGCTTGTAGACTGGTCACTTAGAAGCTTGAATTAAAGTGGATATGAGTAGAGATGGAGTAGAAGAATTTGAGGTAAACTTTGGTCTAAAATTAATAGAACTCAGTGAAGAACTGGTATAGGGAAAGAGAAGAGAGGTGTCAGAAATGACTCCCAGGATTTTGAGTTGTTTGAGTAAACACTGTTGGTTTGCGAGCACTGGAGGAGGAAAAGTGCAGAAGCAGGGTGAAAGAAGAGTGGGGAAATGGTAAGCTGGGCTGAGGTTTAGGAGGTTAACTTTAGAATGCCATTGAGATACCAAATAGACAACTAGGAAGAGGACTCTGGAACTCTGAAAGGTCAGATTGAAAACGTAAGTATCAGGATACAGGTAGCATTGAGAATGTTGAAGAGATGGCTTAGCAGTTAAGGCATTTGCCTGCAAAGCCAAAGGACCCAGATTCAGTTCCCCAGAATCCGTGTAAGCCAGATGCACAAGGTGGTACTGAAAGGCCCAAGAATTCAGAAGCCCAGAAATACTATCACGCTCCAAAGGGAGCTTAAGTGGGCCCCTGCATACCTCAAACTCCAGGCTTTACTCTCTGTTGAAAGCAAGTAAAGAATCCCTCTTCTCATTATATCAGAGCCCGCTCCTAATATAAAACTAGGTAAAAAGGGCATGAGATAGCCCTCAAGGATGGGAAATGAATAATAAAGTGAACCACTTATTTGGTTTCTGTAAATAGCCTGCACCATAAGCCTTAATAGCCCACACTGTAAGCCTTAGTAGCCCGCACCATAAGCCCTAGCAGCCTGCCTCAGACCACCAAGGTCATAGGAGACTGATACCACACTCTGCTACCCCCACCCAAGGACCTGCGCAAATGCTGACCACCAAGGTCATAGGAGACTGATTGGTCTAATGCACAGGCTTTGTTAGAAACCCTATAAAAACTGTCTCGTTCCTGCATTCGGGGCTCTGCAGTCCTCTACCCCTGTGCAGTGTACGACTGTGGGCCCCAGCACGCTTGGAATAAAATCGTCTTGCAGTTTGCATCAAGACCGCTTCTTGTGAGTGATTTGGGGTGTCGCCATATCCGGGCAGAGCGTGGGGTCCTCGTTTTGGGGGCCTTACAGTACAAGCATCTGGAGTTCATTTGCAGCAGATAGAGGTCCTGGTGCACCCATTCTCTTTATATATCTACCACCCTCTCTCTTTCTGTTTCTCAAATAAATAAACAAAAATTTAAAAAAAGAAGTAGCATTGAGAACCAAAGATACATATCAGAGATCTAGGATAAGATTAAAGAGACACAAAGGAAACTGGGAGCACTGACATTCATGCTAAATGGGGGAGAGAATGGTTTCAGGAGAATGCTCACGAGTACTGGTTACTAAGTATTCCCAGCTTCTGTGTTCTGTACCCCACATGTACATAGAAGGGGCCTTGTGACTAGCTCAAGCTGACAAGTAACACTTCTGTCTGGAGCATGTGTCTATACTAAATCTTCTGGAGGTTTCTGCCCCTTGGCAGAGTGATCAGTGGTATTTACAATAAGGTGTGCTCTGTAACCTTATAGAAATATGAGTCCTAGCATCTGTAGCCCTGAGTTTATAACGTAGTGCTCTTGAAAGCTCTAGCAGTAATCTAATACTTTTAATAGCTGTAGAAACTTAACCTTGTTAAATATGTTGAACATTCTTTACAGATGCTGATGGCCACCTAGATTTATTTTTGCAATGAAGAAAGGTTCTGTACAAAACAAATTCTCCAAAACAAGGATGCCACTGTCATCGCACTCTCCTAGACCATCATCTCTTATGGCCAATATGAGATCTAGGTCACTTTCACCTTTAATTGGATCTGAGGTGCTGCCTTTTCATTCTGGCAAACAGTGGTGTGAGCAGGCTGAACTTACAGATGAAAACAACATACCTTTGGAGTCCCACAACCATAAAGGTATTTCTTTCTAATCTAATAATTTGTTCAACCTCACACATAAGTAGGGATGGAAAATACTGAACTGATATATTAGGCTCAAATGTAATCCTCATCCTGGATTATTGTTTATCTATTGGCATTGTGTAAGAGTAGGAGAAGATTGAGGTTCCTGGATGAGGGGGAAAGTATCTGAAAGGATTAGGGATGAGGAGTTTTCAGAAAGAAGGAGGGGACTGTCTTCAAGCTCATTCTTTTTTTTGAGGTAGGGTCTCACTCTAACTCAGGCTGACCTGGAATTCACTATGTAGTCTCAGGGTGGGCTTGAACTTACAGTGATCTATGTTTGCTATCCTCTTCATTAGTTAGAGTTGGGCATATCTCTTCATTTGATAGTAGAGTGTTGTCATCATAACAGTTCAGGATAAAATGGTGAGAGCATACTCGGGCTTGCAGCAGTGTGCTTACTTTCAAACTGCTTACCTGTGAGTGGACTGATTTCCACGTGTATTTCATATGTTCACTAGCTTTTTTGGTTACTTTTTCTTAAAAAACAATTCTGTTATTCTAGGACTATAGTTTTTTAAGTGTCTGTCCTTTGCTAGGTCATGAAATACAGTTATAGTTATCAACCTCTATTGACTGGAACATCTAATGAGTTTGTGTTAATAAATACTGTTGTAGTCAACTCCACATTGCTGTGACAAACTTCCAAATAGACACAGTTTATGGGAGGAAGGGATTTATTTTAAGTGTACAGATCCAGGGGACGTTCCATCAATGGAAGAAGCTGCTTACTTCCACACATCTAAGCAGAGAGAAACAACTACAGTAAGCAGACTCCAGCAGACACCAAAAGCAGCAACAAGCACAGCCAGAGCTCATACTTCTCTCCACACTTTTGGGCGAGAATCAGTTCTGCCTTCCAGCATGCTGCTAGAGACTTCAGCAGGAAGTTTAATCTTAAGCAAAAAAAAAAAAAAAAAAAAAAAAGCCTGAACACTGGTTGTGGTGGTGCATGCCTGTAATCCCAGCACTCTGGAGGAAGAGGTAGGAAGATGGCTGAGTTCAAGGCTAGCCTGACACTACTTAGTGAACTCCGGGTCACCTTGGGTTAAAGCAAGACTCTACCTCAAAAACCTGAGGCTATGGGGGACATATGTTCATCATCAGACCATCAGAGCCACTATCAGTGTTGAGTTTATACTGCACTATATATATACATCTTTACTGTCTGTTAGTCCATGGTTAGTTTTTATTTATTTATTTATTTAGGTTTTTCGAGGTAGGGTCTTGCTGTAACCCAGGCTGACCTGGAATTGACTATGTAGTCTTAGGATGGCCTTGAACACATGGTGATCCTCCTTCCAAGTGCTGGGATTAAAGGTCTGCACCACCACACCCAGCTCATGGCTATTTTTGAATTCATTGCTATTTCACACTCTAGTTCTGGTCATTTGCATTTTTAGAATCAACCAAATTAATGAAAAAGATTATTTTATTTAGAACCCCAGTAAACTTAATATTATAAAATAATCATACAGAACCTTTAGTCCGCGTACTGAATATGGACCCAAGATTAATTTTTGCAACTCATAAAGCAAGAACCAAGATAATTTTCTTTTTATGGGCACTTACGTAAAATGAAATACGGCTTTAACAGTCTTTGACAGCAGTATCCACAAAGGCCATAAAAAGAACTGCTATCACTTATTAAGTTAGTACTCTGCCTATAAAGTATATTGTGATACTAATTCATAAAGCAACAAATGTAGTTTCTCATAATAGAAAACAGAAAATAATTTTTTTTTTGGTGTTTTGAGGTAGGGTCTCACTCTAGCCCAGGCTGACCTGGAATTTACTATGTAGTCTCAGGGTGGCCTCAAACTCACGACGATCTTCCTAAGTGTTGGAATTATGGCATATGCCACCACACCTGGTGAAAATAATTTTTAAGAATATTTATATTTCTTAACTTTATGTTGTCATTTATAAACAACAAACCCAGCTTAAAGGTAGTGCTTAGAAACATACTTCAGTGCTGCTTATGGTTGGAAATCTAAGTTTGTATTTAATATGCTTGAGTTGAAGTTTGTAGTTGTGCCATATTAGAGGTTGGGTATTTAGAATTTTTTTTAAAATATTATTTATTTATTTATTTGCAAGGAGAGGGAGAGAGAGAATGGCCACTCCGGGGACCCTTGCCACTGCCAACGAATTCCAGACACATTGTGCCACTGTGTACATCTGGCTTTACATGGGCCATAGGGAATTGAACCCAGGTCATCAGTCCTTGCAAACAAGTGCCTTAACCATTGACCCATCTCTCCATCCTCAAAAATATTTTTTTATAAATGACAATACTAATAATGTCTATCTCAGAGGTTTATTGTACAAATAAAAAATTAGAATGGGACTGGAGAGATGGATTAGTGGTTAATTGCTTGCTTGTGAAGCCTAAGGACCCTGGTTTGAGGCTCAATTCCCCAGGACCCATGTTAGCCAGATGCACAAGGGAGTGCAAGCGTGTGGAGTTCGTTTGCAGTGGCTAGAGGCCCTGGCGCGCCCATTCTCTCTCTCTTTCTCTCTCTCTCTCTGCCTCTTTCCCTCTCTGTCTGTTGCTGTCAAATAAATAAAATGCACACAAAAAATTAGAACGTAAAATATTTAGTACAAAACTTGGCACATAGCTAAAATTATGGACTGTTAACATAATACTGAAGGGATAGGAAGTAAACTAGTAAGGCATTGTGATTAGCAGTAGTCAGCTATTGTCTTTAAACTTCTATGGATTTAGAATCAGTTTGTTGGGCTGGAGAGATGGCTTAGTGGTTAAGCTCTTGCCTGTGAAGCCTAAGAACACGGGTTTGAGGCTCAATTCCCCAGAACCCATGTTAGCCAGATGCACAAGGGGGCACACGCATCTGGAATTTGTTTGTAGTGGCTGGAGGCCCTGGTGTGCCCATTCTCTCTCTCTCTCTCTCCCTCTCTTTCTTTCTCTGTTGCTCTCAAATAAATAAAAACAAGCAAAAAACTTTAGAATCAGTTTGTATATAGCTTGAAAATGGTCTGTTTTTGTGATGTTAATTTCTCCCTCTACTAATAATGACCCATTTCTGTGATTCAGGAGCCGATTCATACATAGGAGTCCGATACATTACAGAAGCCCTCATTAAAAAGCTCACTAAACAGGAAGATTTGGCCTTGGTAAAATCTCTGAACCTCTCACTTTCTAAAGACGGTGGCAAGAAATTTAGGGTAGGCAACTGACAATTTCTAAATTTTTATGTTGATTTAACTTTTTTATGCTTTAAGCCTGCCAGAATGTTTTTGTAATGTCATCTTCATGTTATTAATTTGTAGCAGATCTTTTATTGTTTCCAGGTAAAGTTCTACATCAGAAATAGGATGTCTCCATATGTGAAAGAGCCCATTGCTCAATATTATGTACATAACTGACTAGAGAAGGGACTGTCAATCTACAGCTTCCAGGCCAAGTTGTGTTTTGTAAATGTTTTTATTGGAACACAACCACATTAATTTGTTTATGCATGTCTATAGCTGGTATTGCACAATAATAAAATAATAAATAATTAAGGGGCTTAGTTGTGGCCCATAAAACCAAAGGTATGTGCTATCCAGTCTTTCATAGAAAAAGCTTGTTGTCCTTGATCTGGAGTTCTTGTTACTTTATTCTCAAGCTATGTTACATGAACACATTTAAAATTTTTTTTTTGTTCATTTTTTATTTATTTATTTGAGAGCGACAGACACAGAGAGAAAGACAGGTAGAGGGAGAGAGAGAGAATGGGCGCGCCAGGGCTTCCAGCCTCTGCAAATGAACTCCAGATGCGTGCGCCCCCTTGTGCATCTGGCTAACGTGGGACCTGGGGAACCGAGCCTCGAACCGGGGTCCTTAGGCTTCACAGGCAAGCGCTTAACCGCTAAGCCATCTCTCCAGCCCAATGAACACATTTTAATAGACACATAACTTTTTAATGAAAAAAAATGAAATGTACACTCTGACATATTACAAGCAAGAGTAAAGAGCTAAGTTGAAGCAAGGCAGAACAAAAAAACTAAACCAACTGAGACAAATGCTTTCAAAGTACTAGAAAGAATGTAAGGACTGTTTTTAATCTTATAACAAAATAAAGTAAAATATATATAATATAATATAAAATTATAATCTTATAATAAATAAGTAGGGAAGGCACTCCTATGTCAACACTAATGCTAATACTACCAAGAAAATGATGAGTTAGCTGAAAGATTTAGGAGTTGTGTTAATGGGGGCTGAAGAGTTGGCTTAACAGTTAAGGTACATGCCTGTGAAGTCTCAGGATGCAGGTTTGATTCTCCAGGTCCCATGTAAGCCAAATAAATGCACATGGTGGTGCATGCGTCTGGAGTTTGCAGTGGGTAGAAGCCCTGGCATACCCATTCTCTCTCTTATCTCGCTCTTCTTCTCATAAATAAATAAATAAAAACAAATCTTTTTTAAAAAAGAGTTGTGTTAATGGAACACAACTTTTTAAATATTAAAAAGAGCAAAAACCTGGCAGTTATTGTTTATAATATGTAACAGTGTTCAGATAATATAAAAGGTCTCTCACAAGTCAGTAATAGAAAGAGACAAAAGAAATATGCAAAATTAACAAAGAATGTGAACAGGCTATTCAAAATGATGTAAGTGACCAGTATTACAATGAAGGCTAAAGGAGGAGGAACTTCAGATAGAAAAAGATAATTAAAAAGGTTACAGAATAACTAAAAGGTAAGTCAAAGAACTAGGCAACAAAGTCTTTCCTTGTGTTTGTGTCAATCTCATCAAGTTTATTCTTTTAAGGCCTCCATTTCTTTTTCTTTTTTTTTTTTTTGTAAATCAGCCTGGTATTCTCTACTCCTAGAGAATACTTCATGCTAGTAAAGGCTCATCTTGGTATCCTTTTGGGAAGCCCTGCTTTTCCACCCAGTTGTAGTTAGACACTTCTCATTCAGTCAACAAGTCATTTACGTTGTAGCACCCAGTACATGGCAGGCAGCAGTGTATACACAGCCTCTGCCCTCTTGGAGTCTTGTATTCTATATCAAGGTATTTTCCTTATTTTTTTGTTTGAATTGTTCACTTTCTGAAAATCTTATTTGCCTATGTATTGTTTATCTTTGCAAATGAGGCCCAGGAATTTTAATGTCCTTATTTTGGTCTTAAGATTTCTTTTACCCATTTAAGTTTCAAGGGCTATTGACTCAAGGGGGTCTTCCTGTAATCTGGTCTTTTTTTCAGAGCCACCCTTAGACAGAAAAGACAGTATGACTCATTTTTCATATTCTTTAAATTAACATATAAGAAGTCTTGGCCAATACTAAGGGCAAGGAGTGTGTGGAGACTCAGAGACTTGCTACTTGAGGTCAAGGCGAGCTGTCCAGGAGAACAGGAAGGCTTATTGTTCTCTAGTGACTGACCAGAACAACCCAATGCACATATGTAAGTGTGCTTCATGTGAAGACATCTGTTGTGTGAAGTATTTATCATTGTTTCCAATTCTAGTACATTGAAAATTTGGAAAGATGCACTAAACTTGAAGTACTGAATCTCAGCTACAATCTAATAATAAAGATTGAGAAGATGGATAAGCTGTTAAAATTACGTGAGCTCAACTTATCATATAACAAAATCAGGTGAGTAAATACTTCTCTAGGTAGCATCTTAGAACCTTTCTTGTTAGAGAGATAGACTAATGCTACCCATGTCATAGAAAGAACACACTGAAATAGCAGATGTCTGATTCTTATTTAGTGACATTTCAGCCCCTCACATACTGTTTTATGTTGCAGCACTAGTTCAACACAGGAAAATATCTTGTTTAGCATTGTTAAAGAATCAGATACTCTTATTGAGCACCAAACTTTCTTTTTTTTTTTTTTTTTTTTTATTTTATTTATTTATTTATTTATTTGAGAGCAACAGAGAGAAAGAGAGAGAGAGAGAGAGAGAGAGAGAGAGAGGGAGGGAGAGAGAATGGGCACACCAGGGCCTCCAGCCACTGCAAACAAACTCCAGATGCGTGCGCCCCCTTATGCATCTAGCTAACGTGGGTCCTGGGGAATCGAGCCTCAAACCAGGGTCCTTAGACTTCACAGGCAAGCGCTTAACTGCTAAGCCATCTCTCCAGCCCTGAGCACCAAATTTTAACTTGGGTTTTGGCAGGATCTTTCTTCAGATGTTATCTGTGATTTACTGCCTTATTACATGAATAATGTTGACAGGAAGAGAGTGTTTCAGTCCTGCCATTTTGAGCCCAGAGATATTCCAAATCATTTGATCCTTTGTATCTGGCCTTATTTTCTTTGCTCAGTAACACAAAAATGACACTTCAAATGTTGTTTCTAATTCAAATACACAAATACTTTTGAGAAACAAATGTAATAAAGCCTAGTGATGAGTAAAGTTACATATAGAAAACTTGTTTATAGGGGGAAATGATGCAAGAATAAAGTCTTAAATATCTCTATACACCCTCCATCCAAATCAGACTTCATGAAATGATGACCAAGAAAACAATGAAAGAATTTCTAATTTCTAGTCATGATGTGAAGTTTGTTTAAAACGAACTGATCCTAATGCAAATGATTTCAGCAAAATAGAAATGAAAAGAGAAATTTAGGAATCTTTGCTCAGTATAGAAAATTGACTAGGGAATTAAGTTGACAGCTGAGTTGCAGGTAACTTGAGGAATATTCCATCAATGAAAACTGATAGAATGTTGACAAATGTTTAATTTAAATATTTTAGTGCTATTTAGGACCTCCCATGTTTTGCTTTCACAGTTGTCTTTTGTGATGATGTAATGTTATAACCATGGGCATCTCTGGGACAGGAGTGTGGTCCATAGCAGTGTGATCTACTGTGTTTTCCAGCCCTCCCTTGGCTGTGTGTTAGTGCTCTTTGCAGTTGTCAATGATACTGTGTTACATACACACTTCTTCCCTGTGCAAAGTCTAATAGTAAGATAGGTGGGGTTATTGCACATAGTAACCAAAAGTTGGCAGTTTAACTCTTCTGGTAAATTTGGTCTGGGACTCTTTCCTTGGCTATCATTTATAAAAAGGTTTGATAAATTATAGTTTTGAAAAGTAACTTCATGTTCAGCCAAGAATATTTGCTATAAAATTATAATGAAAGAACTTTATCATTTTACTTATGAAATTTTGTTTTGCTCTTTGGTTGCAGCAAAATTGAAGGCATAGAAAATATGTGTAATCTGCAAAAGCTAAACCTTGCAGGAAATGAAATTGAGCATATTCCAGTGTGGTTAGGGAAGAAGTTGAGATCTTTGCAAGTCCTTAATCTGAAAGGCAATAAGATATCATCGGTAAGTTATTCAAGGCAGCAAGATTTATTTTTTAATTGTTTTTGTTATATTTTTAAAATATTTTATTTTTATTTTTTGTTTATTTATTTGACAGAGAAAGTGGGGGAGAAAGAGAATGGCAAGCCAGGGCCTCCAGCCCTGTTAACGAACTCCAGATGCCTGTGCCCCCTTGTGCATCTGGCTGATGTGGTTCCTGGGGTATGGAACCAGGGTCCTTTGGCTTTGCAGGCAAATGCCTTAACTGCTAAGCCATCACTCCAGCCCTTTTTGTTTTATTTATATGTTTTTGAAGCAGGGCCTGATTTTAGCTCAGACTGACCTGGGACTCACTCTGTAACTCAGGTTGGCCTCTAACTCATGGCAATTCTCCTACCTCAGTCTTGTGAGTATTAGGATTAAAGATGTGTTCCATTGGCTACTTTTTCAAATATTTATTTGGGAGAAAATATTTTCTTGTGTTAGCTATTTGGATTAGTATTTCTATATAAGTTCTTATTACAATGAAAATAAGAAGGCTGGAGAGATGGCTTAGTGGTTAAGGCACATGCCTTTGAAGCCTAAGAACCCAGGTTCAATTCTTCAGGTCCCACGTAAGCCAGATGCACATGGTGGCACATGCGTCTGGAGTTCATTTGCAGTGGCTAGAGGCCCTGGCATGCCTATTCTCTCTTTCTCTCTCTCCCTCCCTCTCCCCCTCCATATATATATATCTTTCCCTCTCTCTGTTGCTAATAAATAAATAAAAATAAAATCTTTAAAAATAGAATGAAAATAAGAATCTTCAAAGAATATAGGTATCTCTACATGTTCTTGTATTTTTAAATTATCAGTTTAGCTAAAATATCTGAAAATATACTAAAACCTTTTATAATAATTTTTAATTTGTTTCTTATTTTAATTTTATTTATTTGCAAAGAGAGAGAGAGATCAGAGAGAAAATATGGGTGCACCAGGGCCTCTACCCACTGCAAATGAACTTCAGAAGCATGCACCACTTTGTGCATCTGGCTTTGCATGGGTACTGGGGAATCTAACCTGGGTGCTAGGCATTGCGGGCAAGCATCTTAACCACTGAGCCATCTCTCCAGCCCACGACTCATTTTTTAATTGATTTAGTCAATATAATGAGAAAACAATAGGTTTATAGTTGCAGACTTGAATTCAGATCTCGCTATATTCATTTATAGGCTCTGAGCTTTAGTCAAGTCACATCTTTGAACTTGAGGTTCTTCCCCTGTGAAATTCAGATGGCATTTATTTTACATGGTGATATGAGGAGCTACAAGTGAAGTGATATGTGAAAATGTGCAACACCTGCCAAACACCAAATGCTCATATGCTTCTCTTCCTGTTCCTCTCCTACACTACTAGTTTTCTGTAATGTGTTTTATGAATAGCTCTCTTACTATATTAAGACCAATTCTCTTAGTTTAGTACTTTATTAATTTATTTTTAAAGTAAACTCTATCAATCCTACTATTATATCATTTCAGCTTCAGGATGTAAGCAAGTTGAAACCTCTTCAAGATTTGACTTCTCTGATCCTCATTGAAAATCCAGTTGTGGCCCTTCCTCATTACCTTCAGTTTATTATTTTTCACCTCCGTTCACTGGAAAGTTTGGAAGGTCAGCCAGTAACCACTCAAGATAGACAGGAGGCTTTTGAGAGATTCAGTTTAGGTAAGATGAAGAAATAAAAGGAAAAAATTTGTCTTCAGAAATTATTTAGAAAAGTATGTTGTATTATGAACTTTATAATCCTGTCAAAGTTAGCTTGGAAAATGGCACCATAAGTCAGTTAATTCAGAAGGTGTTTACTGATCATATATACCATGTTCCAAAAGTACTGTGCATCATAAATGATCTATTATATGTAAATGAGATCACTGTGGTATGGGATTGGATCTCCAAAATGCTGAGAGAGACTGGGCTCTGGGTGAGCTTCGAACTCTGAAGTCAGTGGCTCTCAAGTCTTGAATTCTTGTCCACATTTAGCAAAGAACTAAAATAATGTAGGTACCAGAGAAGAGTAAGTTATGAAAGATTTATTTTAGAGAGAGTTGAGGTTAAGCAGGGAAAAAAGCAGGAAAGCTCCCAAGCTAAGAGGAGTTCCCCTCCTCATGTGGAGGCTTATATCAAGTCCTTTTATAAATTAGGCATCTGATCAGTTCAAATGAATATATGGGCCTTGATTGGTTGCCGGGTCCAGGAGGAACACTGACTCAGGAACAACCTGTCCACAGTGCCACACTCAGTTCAAGAACAAGGAAGCTACTTCTTATCACCATCCTGGATCAGACAGAACCAGAATCAAGCGCTAATCTTTCCAGGCAGGGTGGCATCCATGTTCTTCTTGGACCTGTACCCCTAAACTTATTACCTGCAAGGAAGCTCCTGAGCTCCTAATACTTACTGACTACTTGACATTAAGGATTCCTGAGGCACTGAGGACAATAGTGAACAATAAACATGGTGGTGGCTTTCACACTGCTTATGTTTATAGAGCAGACATTGAAAACATGTAAACCCAGGTGTGGAGTACAGGAATAGCTCCTTGAGGAAATAACATGCTGAAAACAAAGAGAAGAAAGGATTAGCTATGTTGAGAACAGAATTCAAGGAGAGGGAACAGGTTGTTCTTTGAAGTTGTTGAAACCCAGTGAGTGTAGGGAACTGAAGGTGCAGAAATGGGGAGTGTCAAAAATGGACCATTGCTGAAGTATATCTGACCAGATGGTTTGGGTCTCTAGGACTTGTTTGTAGGAGGAAAATGAAAAGATTTGGCACTTTGGACTAGAGGAGCCTGGCAGTGCTGTAAGTAGGTGGTTGATACCCAAATGAAGGCACAGTGTCCATGTCAGAGCTCCTCCTCCTGTGAACTTGGAACTAGAGTGTTCCTTCAAAGTGGCCATCTCTCTACGGGGATTCAGACAACCTGGCTCCTTGGGCTATACCTCCAGCAGTCTCCCCCACTGTCCACTGCCCACTTGCCAGCTTCCGTGCCCCAAGGAGTACAAAAGCTCTTCTACCACCAGCTTCTCTCTGTTCTGTTCCCTCTTACCCCCAGGTCATATGTCTTTTCATCTTTATGTCTATAATCCCCTGCTTTCCCCTTATGTGTATCTCTCTCTGTTATTTCTCACTCTCTCTCTGCTTCCCTTTCTCACTCCCTTCTCCTACTCTCCTTCAGCTTGCAGGACCCCCTTCCAGAATCAACATTCTTGCTTGTAGCCACAGCCTACATTGTATACATGGAGGCTGATAGCAGCCTTCCTCTCCTCTCCTAAACTTCTCTCCTAAACTTCCTCTCCTCTCCTAGACTTCACCCTCCCCTACTTTTAAAACTACAGCACCATTCAAATCGGGGCAGATAAATAAAGTGCTTTTGATGTATAACACCCACATTTCATCTTAGAACCTCTTTCACAGAACCCACCCACCCCACCCCAAAAAGAAAAACATACCCAACACAGATAATTTTGAAGGTAGACTCAGTAAAACTTTCTTAGGCTTCTGGCTTATGTGGCTATAAGGTATCACTTATAAAAGTGAGAGAACTCAGAGTTGCATTTGAGAAATGATGAGTTTGAGATGTCTGTGGGACAGCAAGGTAAACAGAAATATGAATGTGGAGCTTAGGCCTGGACCGGAGATACAGGATGAACATCCTTAATCTGGACATAAGCAAAATGCTCCAACATCTGAAACTTTATGAGTATTGACCTGATGCCACATGTGGAAAATTCTACTCCTGACCTAATGTGATGGGTCACAGTCAAAACACAGATGCATTGAAAACATTTTGTAAAATTACTTTTTGGCTATGTGTGAGAAGAGGACGAAAGGCAGCCAGCTAAGAAAAGTATACATAGAAGACCAGCAAAGGTCAGAGTGACAGGAAATGGTAGATCCTGGAAGACCAAGACAGGAAATGGTCTCCATCTGAACGTGGCTGACTCATGGAATAAGACTAGCACAGAGAAATGCTTTTGATTGGTTTTGATGATTTTGACAGGGGAGGTTCAGGATGATGGGCACAGCTTCTAAATTGGGGTAGATTAATAATGGGAAGGGGAAAAAAAGAATGGGAAGGAGACAGACATTTGGCTGAAGATGTGAAATTTCCTCCTACAGTTTCTCTAATACTAAATAAGTGTGCTTTTTAAGTTCAAAAGTTCTAAAACAGTCTCAAATAAAAAAAGTCAACAGTAGCTTCCAGACCAGGAAATGGGCATAAGAGGTTAACCACAAGGTTTGTTGTAATGAACAAACAGTATTTCTTATTACAGGGAGGAGAGGCAAAACTATGCTGTTATTCTTTTAATTCTTAAAAATGAGACTGGGCTGAGGAGATGGCTTAGCGGTCAGAAGGACTTGCTATACAAGCCTAACTACTGGAGTTTGGATCCCCAGAACCCTTATTAAGCCATTAGCAAGTGGCACACACATCTGTAATTCCCAGTGTGCCTACAGTGTGGGAGGCAAGATCAAAAAAGTTCCAAAGCTTGTGGGCCAGCTGATCTGGTGTTAGCAGTGGCAAACAATTAAATGTTTTTCAAGGAGAGAATGTAATGCTGAATGAATGATTACATTGTTATTGACAGAGGAAGTGGAAAGACTGGAAAGAGACCTAGAAAAGAAGATGATGGAAACTGAAGAGCTTAAGAGCAAACAAACAAAGTTCCTTGAGGAAATTAAAACTCAAGATAAACTAAACAAATCATTAAAAGAAGAAGCCATATTACAGAAACAGAGCTGTGAGGAGCTAGAGAGTGATCTAAACATGAAAAATGAATTGGTAAGTTTATATTTTATATTTATTTGGCTATATTCTATGAAGGTAGAGAATTCTTTACCCCATGTTTAAAAATACAATTTCCTGACATAGAATCAGGGAGGTGTGTTTTCATACAAATATGTGCAAAAACCTTTACAAATTGTAGTTGACTGTGTGATAGGCTACTGTCACATGAGATTCTGGAGATGAGGACTCTGAGCCCTCAGCTTTCTTGAGGTAATAATCTGCAGTGGGAAAGTGGGTACAGCTCAGTGTGGGAGGAAGCTGGAAACGAAAGGATTGGAGCCAAACGGAAAGGAGCAGGCCAGTGGTATAGCAAAGAAGGAAGGAAAAAGTGTAGACAGAACTTTTACCCAGGAAGTGGAGAAAACAGAGAGGGAAAAAAAAACAGAAAGAGACAGGAGAGACTAGAAGGAAGCTTTATGCCCCAGAGAGGGAGAGAGACACAGGCACAGAGAAAATAGGAATGCACCTTTGGAAGAAGCCAAAGAAGGGAGCCAGGGAGTGAAGGAATAGGCTTTTGTACCCCTTGGGGAGGGGCAACTGTCCTGGGAGGGAAGGGCCTGGGGAGGTGTGTAGGGAAGGCTAGACAACTCCCCCTCCCCGCCCCATTGAGCTCTTTTCAAAGAAATAGGACCTTTGAAGTCTCACTTTCTGCAGCTGGTAGTTTCCAAGCCTTAGGTGGTAGAGGAGAGAAAGGGGGAATGAGAGCCTTAACCCTGCCCAGAGGAGATGTGTGAAGTTTATGGTATCCAGCACAAAGGGGAAGGTGGTGATGCCTCATTGTGAAGATTTGATAAGGCTTTCCCGTGTGTGTGTGTGTGTGTGTGTGTGTGTGTGTGTGTGTGTGTGTATTTTTAGCTTTACAGGTTTAAAAAAAAAACCTGTAAGGTTGACAAAATTATCCAAATTTTAGACAGACATGCCCTATTTCAAAGATATTCCTTTTCCAGTATATTCTATATAAATGGTAGAATGTGTAAAGATAAGTGTGTGCACACATGCGTGCGTGCACACACAGCATATTCATTATAACATT
Organism: Jaculus jaculus; assembly: GCF_020740685.1. Taxonomy (NCBI): domain Eukaryota; kingdom Metazoa; phylum Chordata; class Mammalia; order Rodentia; family Dipodidae; genus Jaculus; species Jaculus jaculus. The sequence goes on along the minus strand of NC_059102.1, from coordinate 133,091,974 downwards.
TATATAAGCAAAAATTGCAAATAACTAAATGTCCCTCAGTGGACACCCATGTGGTAAGTCTGTATGTCCTGACATGGAATGATGTCTGACATATTTTACTATGTGAAAAATATCAAATTATAAAACAGTAACTCAAATATGATTCTATATTAAGAAATGTACAGTAGAATATTTAGGAGAAAAAAGGCAGACTATATATTTATTACTCTTAGTAGTACCTATTTCTGAGGGGTAGAATTATAGAGCATTTCATAATGACATTTATGCATATCTATGCTGTCTAGGTTTTGTATAATTTGGCTTTAAGGTTGAAATAGGGAAAAACATTAAAACAAACTATATAGCATAATTTGAGAAGGCATTTGACCAAGAGGCTTCCAAGGTCTTGAGACCACACTATGAAGTAGGGGTAAAGGAAAGGAGTGATTAGGCAGGACAAGAAGAGACTTCATAAGCTATGACAATTGTATAAGATATTTAAAAGTCTGTTTCATAAAAGAATTGGAATTATGAGTCAAGCCTCAAGAGATGAGATTCAGGAAATAAAATTACAAGAGATACATTTTCATTTAGTAATAAGCTTCTAATAGCCGTTCTGAAATAAAATGTAATAATTAAAATGTTTACTGTCTCTGAAACAGGCAGAGGCTAACCATATACTCAGGATTTTAGGGAAAGATTGAGAACATTAAATGGGAAAGTGGACTGAATGACTGTAAAGGGCCTTTGCAACACAGAGAATCTGATTTTGTGTACTCAGTCATCTGTTTTCCCTAAAAGAGAAAAGGAACTACTGGTATTCTCCCTTTCTTTTCTTTTCTTTTTTTTTTTTTAACAATTCTTTTTCTCATTGTGTATAGAGAATTTTATTATTTATCATGTAAATAATGAAGTCCTGTATATACTTATCCTTTTTAAGATTGGCAATCTTTCTTCATTACTTTGTTCACAGAATGATTCTACGTAATCACTTGCCTTTTTCTTAACAAAGTGAAAAGAGTGTTCCCTTTGTATGTAGAAGAAATTATTCCTTGAGGTATACATACATCTTATCTCAAGCCCTAAATTATGAACTCTTAACTACCTCTTTAATTCCTGCTTGCCTAATAAAAATTAATTTATGCCAGGGGGACATGCTGAAAATCTGAGATAGCTTCACCATCACTTTTAGTCACACATTCAGAGCATTGTGAGTTCATTCATATGCCAGTTTACATTAATTTGTTTAGTTTTTGTATCCTAAAGACTATTAGATATGTTTAAAAGAACTGTAGGTTTTGTTCTGAGAGCTTTTATTTGACATTTTTCATTATCTTTTGCAGAATATCTAGTTATAGTATCATCCATAGCTGTAAAATGATTTCCAGTTTTGTTAAGTAATTGCCTATGCATTAAGCCTGTTCCTTTATAAAAGAAACATAGTATAAAAGTAAGTCTTCTGGAGGCCATCTAAACTGTAGTAGTCCCCATCACCATCATTAGCTGACCTTCAAGTTGTTAATTTTTTTTTTTTTTTTTTTTTTTTTAGTATTTTATTTTGAGCCAAGCATGGTAGCACAGTTGGGAGGAAGAGGTAGAATGATCACCATGGGTTTGAGGCTACCCTGAGACTGCATAGTGAATTCCAGGTCAGCCTGAGCTAGAGCGAGACCCTACCTTGAAAAACCAAAAAAAAAAAAAAAAAAAAAAAAAAACAAAAAAAAAAAAACACCACCAACAACAACAAAAACAGCCCATATGTATGTATATACACATTTGAGAGAGAGAGAATGGGCATGCCAGGGCCTCCTGCCACTGCAAACTAACTCCAGATGCGTGTACCCCCTTGTTCATCTGGCTTACATGGGTCCTAGGGAGACAAACCTGGGTCCTTTCCTTAACTGCTAAGCCATCTCTCTAGCCCAAGTTGTTAATTCCTATCTTTCAGTGTTGTACTTTTAAAATAGGGACAGTTTACTTCTTCTGCCACTCTCATAAACTTGTGAGCATTTAATGAGGTTCTGAATGTGAAAATAACTTGAAATAAATCAAGCTAAGTAATGGAAGGTGGTAAAGTGATAACTCAAAGTGATGATAAAATGTGCTCACGTAAGAACAATTCTAGTACTAAGAACCGTCTCTTCTGACATCAGGTTATCAATAAAGAGAAACTTGTGTACACAGAGCTTAACTCTGTAGAGTTTGTGAGATGACAGTATCTGTTTGCTTCTTTTAGCCCTGATCTTGGTTTCTTGCAGGTCCCTTTCTACTGAGTCTTTATTCTTCTTTAATAAAGGTAGTTCCTTCAGGACTGAACTGCACACTGGTTTTTGTTTTTTGCATGATAATTTATATTAGTATGCTTGTATACTTTTTAAGTTTTGAGACTGGCTTGCCTTCCTTTGGAAATGTGATTGTGTTTGTATATATCATTTTTTAATGGATTATGTACATAGGAGAAAAAATTTGAATGTGAAGAAAAATTTGTATTATTTTTCCTATTGGTAAATATGTTAATTGCAGCCATCTCTTGATTATCCATAGCCAATCGTGCAATGAATCTACTTTCTAGTTCCTTTGATTCCTAGTTTGCTCTCATTTATGCATTTCTTTCAAGAGACTTTTACTGAGGGCTTACTGTATACTAAGTCTAAGGTTATTTAAAAAAAATCACACAAATATTTTGAAATGCATAGATTATTATAGAAAGTAGCTCATGCATATTTCATGGCCCTGCTATCAGTGAGCTTGAGGAAGAAAAGCCCAAGATTAGTTGGTGCTGTTGATTCTGAGTTGCTTCTTTGACATGCTCAGGACCTAATGCATTTGGAGGAAACACCAGTGGGGATAATGTGCTAGTCACCCTGTGGTGGGATGTCAAAGGGAGCATGGGACAACAGAATATTAAGTCTGAAACCAGATGATGTGGCTTTGAACACTGCCTTTACTACCATTTGCACAACTGGGCAAGTTATTTAACTTCTCCGTGAGGATTCAGTGAGATAACATGTCCATTGTATAGGCCAGTGTCTGGCACACAATGAGAATTTGGATCAATGTTATTTCCATTTTGATGGATACTCAGGAGGTGACTGTAAGCTAAACTGTGCACGATTTTGATTTCCTAGCCCTGTAAAATATTCATGTTTAATGTTTTCTTCTCTTCAGCTTGCATTTTTCTTATTAATGTAATGTTTCTGCATGTTTTTTTTTTTTTTTGGTCTGATCTCAACTAGCAGATATTCCTCCCCTGCCCCCCAAAAAGGACAAAAATCAAAATCACCTAGTGGACCTTTGAAATGAATTCAAAGCACTGGTTACATATAGAATTTGTAGTTATGTAAGTTTTGATAAATCAGTTCACCAATTTGAGGCTCAATTTTTTTGTATTTATAAGTCAGATTGGATTGTTTTTACATTCTCCTAGCCAAAAAATATCTTGAGAATAACAAAAAAATTATAATTAGAGTACTTATTAAATGTAATATGATATTGATCTCATTGAGCTTATTTACATTTCTTTCTCTCCTACAAAGGATGATATATTCTAGCCCAGTACTCAAAAGGCAGGAAGGCCAGGTGTGGTGGCGCACGCCTTTAATCCCAGCACTTGGGAGGCAGAGGTAGATGGATTACTCTGAGTTTGAGGACACCCTGAGACTACATAGTGAGTTCCGGGTCAGTCTGTCAGTCTGGACTAGAGTGAGACCCTACCTCGAAAAACCAAAAAAAAAAAAAAAAAAAAAAAAAGACAGAAAGGTCACAAATTAGGCCATTCTGAGATACAAGCGTGTTTCTGGCCAAACGATGTTACATAGTGGGATCCTATCTCAAAAATGTTGTGAACACTATCCGTGAACACTATAATAATGACAGATTAGAGCCAACCTTTATTTTCCTTCTCCTCACTGTTTCTCATGCCTCTGTAGTTAGTGTTAAATATCATTTCACATCATGATTTGGTGCTATCACCAATATTGAAGAGTAAATAAAATTAGTGCTAATTATTGGGAAATCAGGAAGGAGGTACTTAAATATGGTTGACACAGAGTTATTTTCATATTTAGATAAAGCAAATTTAAGTGGTTTTTAAAATCATTATTTTCTATGTCTTGAAATAGCATCAAACTTCAAAGGTCTTTTATGTGATATCTTCTGAAATGGTAATTTTGTGTTTTCTTTTTACTAATATAGTACTTAAAATATTCTCAGTGTTATGTTTTCTGATGTGGAGTTTTTAAAAAATTTAAGTGTTAGTTATGATGAGGCCTTTCCCTGCCATCATATACTGACATACTGATATTGATTTGTCTTATCACATTGGACCAATAGCTAAAACAGAAGACCATGGAACTAACGCGAGCATGTCAGAAGCAGTATGAGCTAGAACAGGAACTGGCCTTTTATAAAATTGATGCTAAGTTTGAGCCATTAAATTATTATCCATCTGAGGTGAGTTGTTTTAAGCTTCTTACAGTCTAAAGTTAAGCCATCAGGGGGGTGGAAGTAAGACAAATGGCAGGGACATTAAAGGGGTCGCTCCATTTTCTTGATATGAGGGTTTCATCATAGTAAACTGCATTTTGGTTCAATCTGTGCTTTAAGGGACTAGAGAGATAGTCCAGTGTGTAAAGCATTTGCTGTGCAAGCATGAGGACCTGAGTTCACATCCCCAACATCCATGTAAAGAAAAAGAAACATAAACATAAACATAGTGTGTAGTTGTCATACCAGAACTGGAGAAGTAGAAACAGGAGAATCCTTAGGGCTTGTTGGCTAGCTAGTCCTGCTGAATCAGGACTAGGTTCACTGTGAGAGCTGGTCCAAAACAAATAAGGTGAGAGCAGTTGACCTTGGGCATTCACATGCATGTGCATACACATGTACCACACTTGCATACACATGTGCCCCTACTCACAAACACATGCAAAAGAAACTCTCCAGAAACTCTCCAGAAAGCTTTTTACCTGTAGCCGTAACCAAAATGGCTGGCTTAACTTTCACCTTGCTCTATAGTATGGGCTGATTAAATCCAAATTCTTGGGCTGGAGAGATGGCTTAGCAGTTAAGTGCTTGCCTGTGAAGCCTAAGGACCCAGTTCAAGGCTCAATTCATCAGGACCCATGTTAGCCAGATGCACAGGGGGCACACACATCTGGAGTTCGTTTGCAGTGGCTGGAGGCCCTGGTGCGCCCATTCTCTCTGTCTCTCTCTCTCTCTCTCTGCCTCTTTCTCTGTCTGTTGCTCTCCAATAAATAAATAAAAGTAAACAATTTTTTTTTTAAATCCAAATTCTGAGCAAACATGCTTTAGCACTTTGAGTAGTAATCTCCCAGCATGGCTTGTTCACTGTTTGCTGAGTTCAGCATTGGTCAACCATTATTAGTATAAATACCATAGAAACTGGGGAGCTGGACTGGAGAGATGGCTTTAGCGGTTAAGGCACTTGCCTGCAAAGTCAAAGACCATTTCAGTCCCCTAGTACCCACGTAGAGCCAGATGTACAAGGTGGTGTATGCATCTGGAATTGGTTTGCAGTGGCTAGTGGCCCTGGTGCACCCATTCTCTCTCTCTCTCTCTCTGCCTGCTGCCCCCCCCCCCCAGGAAATAAATAAAATATTTTTTAAAAATAGGGGAATTGCCTGACTTCTAAGACTGTTAGTTACAATAGTATCATATGCTATTTGGTTTTTAAAAGTTCACCTAGTGAGTTGGAGAGGTTGCTTAGTGGTTAAGGCACTTGCTTGCAAAGCCAAAGGACCCAGATTTGATTTCCCAAGACCCATGTAAGCCAGATGCACCAGGTGATGCATGTGTCTGGAATTCATTTGCAGTAACTGGAGGCCCTGGTATGCCCATTCTTTTTTTCCTCTTTCCCTGTCTTCCTTCCTCCCTCCCTCCCTCTCCTTCTCTTTGTTTCTCTCTCCCCCTTCTCTCTTTCAAATAAAAATATATTTTTTTAAATCACCAATTAAAGTTTATTAAACTGAGATTATTATCAGTCAAGAAACAAAACAATCAGGTTGCTGATTGAGAGCTTAAGCAGTGTTAAGAAAATCACTACACTGTAGTAGTTCTTCAATCAATTTATCTAAACTTTAACTCTTTGGTCAGTAAAAGGAATAATCCTTTTTAGATCATTTTTAATCCTAATTGCTTTTAGGTGTATTAAAAAGAAGAGACTGGGGCTGGGAAAATAGTTCTATAATTAAAGGCCCTTGCTTGCAAAGCCTGCTGGCTGATGTTCACTTTTAAAGCCATCAACATAAAAGCCAGGCAGAAAAAGTGGCACAAGTATGTGGCATGCGTTTGCAGTGGTAAGAGGCCCTGGTAAGTCCACCACACAAATAAATAAATGATTTTCTAAAAATATTTTATGTATTTATTTGACAGAGAAAGAGGAAAAGAGAGAGTGAGTAGCCTCCAGCTACTGCAAACGAACTCCAGATGTGTGCACCCCCTTGTGCATCTGGCTAACGTGGGTCCTGGGGAATCGAACCTGGGTCCTTTGGCTTTGCAGGCAAGCACCTTAACCGCTAAGCCATCCCTCCAGCCCAAATAGATGATTTTTGAAAGAATTTATTTTAGCTGGGCGTGGTGGCATATGCCTTTCATCCCAGCACTTGGGAGGCAAAGGTAGGAGAATCGCTGTGAGTTTGAGACCACCCTGAAACTACATAGTGAATTCCAGGTCAGCCTGGACTAAAGTGAAACCCTACCTCGAAAACAAAAAAAAAAAAAATTTATTTTTAAGTATGTATTTTCAAGCAGAGAGAAGAGAGGTGGGGGGGGGGGAGAAAGCGAGAGAATGGGTGTGTCAGGGCCTCCAGCCACTGCAAATTATCTCCAAGTTCATGTGTCACTGTGCATCTGGCTTTGCATGGATTCTGGGGAATCAAACCCAGATCATTAGGCTTTGGAGGCAAGCACCGTAACTACTAAACAATCTCCGCAGCCCACTAAATTACTTTTTAAATTTTTAATTATTTATTTGCAAGTAGAGAATGATAGACACATAGAGACAAAGGGTGCTCCAGGGCCTCTAGCCACTGCAAACAAATTCCACATGCATGTACCCCTGTATACATCTGGCTTTTACATGGGTATTAGGGCATTGAACACAGGTCATAAGGCTTTTCAGACAAGCACCTTAACTGCTGAGCCATTTCTCTAGCTCTAATTAGTATTTCTTCTTTAAAGAAGAATACTTGCTGCATGAGTACCTTAGACTTCCTGAATTTAATTCCCCAGGACTCACACAAACAGCTGGGCATGGCAACATATGTCTGTAATTCCAGTCCTGTGTGGAGCAGAGACTGGAAAAATGGTGGGACTTAGAAAAATAGTAGTGCCTTGCAGCTTCATGTTCAGACAGACTCTGTCTCAAAGGAATTATGTGGATGAATGATAAAGGAAGGATGCCTAACGTTTTCCTCTGGTCTCTGCACACGTGTGTGCACGTCTGCACATACACATGCATATAACACACACACATGCACACCATCCATCTACACACACACAAATGAAGATACAAAAATAGTGTTATATTTTCAGTATCTAGGCATGTAGGATAAGTATCAATGTAGGCAATCCTATGATATGTATGCTACTCATAAAATGAATGGTATCATTTGACTAGAGTTTCTTCTTAATCTGTAAATTGGCTAATATGCTTGTTGTTTTAGTATGATGAAGTTGATAGAGGCCCTGATGAAAGCCCTTACATTGGCAAATCCAGATACAAGAGAAACATGTTTGCCACTGAGAGCTATATTTTCAGTGATCCCCAGGCAGTGCACACTGAGAAGATGGGGCCGGATGGAGGAAAGCAACATAGAAGCGAGCATGTGAACTTGGACATGCAACTGGAAGAGAAAGAAAAAAAAATCAGTGCAGGTTAGACAATCTCATCATCATCATCATCATCATCATCATCATTATTATTATTTTGGTTTTTTAAGGTAGGTTCTCACTCTTACCCAGGTTGACCTGGAATTCACTATGTAGTCTAAGGGTGTCATCAAACTCACAGCGATCCTCCTACCTCTCCCTTCTGAGTGCTGGGATTAAAGGTGTGTGCCATGATGCCCAGCTATCAATGTTATTTTTAAAGTCTTATTCTGAGGGATTGTCTTCTCTGCTGACCCCCCCCACACACACACATAGAAACTGATTGATGCATGCATGACCCACAGTGATCACCGATAACCCCACTGAAGAGGGCCCTCAGTGGAATGGGTTTGTGTGTTGAGGGGGGGGCATAGGAGTATAACATGGGAATATGACCAATATGCAATATGTTCATATAATAAAGTTCTCAATTATAAAAAAGTAAGAGACTGGGCTGGGGAGATGGCTTAGTGGTTAAGACGCTTGACTGCAAAGCCAAAGGACCCAGATTTGATTCCCCAGAACCCATGTAAGCCAGATGCACAAGGTGGTGCATGCATCTGTAGTTCATTTGCAATGGCCCTGGTGCACCCATTCTCTCTGTCTCTCTCTCTCCCCCAAATAAATAAAAATAAAAAATAATAAGAGACTGAGTATATCTCAGTGGTAATCAATCATTGCAAAGCCCTGGGTTCTATTCCCAGTACCATGAAGAATAATAAAGAATAAAATGATTATATTGCTGGAAAACTTTATAATTTGGGGTTTTTTTTTAATGAGAGAGAGAGAGAGAGAGAGAGAGAGAGCACGCACGCGCATGCACAAGAGAGAGAATTGGTGCACCAGAGCCTTCAACCACTGTAGATGTATGTGTCACCTTGTATGTATGCATAGCCTTGCCCATGCATCACCTTGTGCATCTGGCTTACGTGGGATCATGGATCCTTAGGTTTCTGAGGCAAGTTCCTTAACCTGTAAGCTATCTCTCCAGCCCAGGTTGATGGTATTCATTGTTAACATGAAAAACCTAAAGCAAAAGAGTGATTTATTGAGCCTATTGTTTTTAGAGACTTCTGTCATGATTGAGAATCAGGTTTCTGACTGTAATTTGATGGCAACTTGTTCTTTCTTGTTCTCTTGTGCATGCTATGCAAATACTCTTCCACTGAGTTATATCCCTAGCTCTCCAGTGACCTTGATACCAAGTTTTGTCATAAATATTTGCCTGCTGTAAGGGTGGTTTTTTTTTTTTTCATAACCTGAACCTGCCGTGGTGGCACACGCCTTTCGTCCCAGCACTCAGGAGGCAGAGGTAGGAGGATTGCCATGAGTTCAAGGCCACCCTGAGATCTCATAGTGAATTCCAGGTCTGCCTGAGCAGGATTGAGACCCTACCTTGAAAAACCAAAACCAAAAAAATCCAAACAAACATAAAACCTAATTATGATTTGGTGAGACATAAAGTAAATATTTCTGATTAAAAACTTGTTTTCTTAGCCAGGTGTGGTGTTGCACGCCATTAATCCTAGCACTTGGGAGGCAGAGGTAGGAGGATCACCATGACTTTGAGGCCACCCTGAGACTACATAGTGAATTCCAGGTCAGCCTGAGCTAGAGTGAAACCGTACCTCAAAAAACCAAAAAATACCAAAAAACAAAACCTGTTTTCTTAAAACAGTTTACTAGTGTTAAGAAAAATTAGGTAAAGCCCTTTTTATTTTAAGAACTGTACAAACAAATGGATCAATTATAGCTCTATAGAGTAGTTTTAAGTGATTGAAAGCACTAGAAGCCATCATAAGTAATACTTTTCAAAATTTCTGTGCTAATGAAGTAGTTGAATTGAAGGGGTGGAGGTTATTACAAAGAAAACCTGGTAAACACTTAACAATGCAAAAAAATTTCTTTTTGAGGTAGAGATTCACTGTGGCCCAAGCTGATTTATAACTTACTTGGCTGGCCTTGAACCCACAGGAATTCTCCTACATCTGCCTCCTGAGTGCTAGTACTAAAGGCGTGTGCCACTACGCCCGGCTAGAATACAAAATTCTTTATGTGAGTATTGCTTTTAAATTTACAGCACAAATTCGACTATCAGAATTACATAATGAAATAGAAACAGCAGAACAAAAAATTTTAATAGCTACGGAAGAATTTAAGCAGCTAGAAGAAGCTATACAACGAAAAAAGGTATGTAAAGGCAAAGCAGCTATGCCAAGAGGAAATGAAGAGTGAAATATTTTTCCTTATATAGGCATATAAATGTACTTTAATTGGGGGATAATAAATTTGAAAATTAAACAATGGTAGTAGCATTTCCAAGACCTTAATTTTATTTTCCTTTTACTCATGATGACATCCTTTTAACATTTTGTAGTGTGTAGAAATAAATTACATAAATTTCACATAAAAAGATATATTCAGCCCACTATATTATGTTGCTTCCTGATACAGCTTTTCTAATTTTGCTAAGCTTCGTCCACTCTTAAGATCCTGGGACCCAGGTTAAAAACCAGAAAACATCTCTGCTGTAGCATGGACATTATCAAACACAAGAAGAAAATACACTCTCAGCAATTACCACTGTGACATGGAAAAGTAAGAGGTTCAAGCCATGACATAATTGCATAGAGGAAAATTTCCAAAAAATAAATTATTACATTAAAAAATGTTTTATTGGGCTGGAGAGATGGCTTAGCGGTTAAGCGCTTGCCTGTGAAGCCTAAGGACCCCAGTTTGAGGTTTGATTCCCCAGGACCCACATTAGCCAGATGCATAAGGGGTAGGTTGTGTCTGGAGTTCGTTTGCAGTGGCTGGAAGCCCTGGCACGCCCCCCCCCCCTCTCTCTGTCTCTCTCTCTGTCTGTCACTCTCAAATAAATAAATAAAAATAAACAACAACAAGAAAAGGCATGTGTCACCACACCCAGCCCAGATCTAAAAAAAGAAGCAAAAAAAAAAAAAAAAGTGTTTTATTGGGCTAGAGAGATGCGTTAGCGGTTAAGCGCTTGCCTGTGAAGCCTAAGGACCCGGGTTTGAGGCTAGATTCCCCAGGACCCACGTTAGCCAGATGCCCAAGGGGACGCATGCGTATCTGGAGTTCGTTTGCAGTAGCTGGAGGCCCCGGCACACCCATTCTCCTTCCCCCCTCCCCCTCCTCCCCTCTCTCTCTCTGTCTCTCTCTCTCTCTCTCTCTCTCTCTGTGAAAGTAAGAGAGAAAGAGGCAGATATATAGAGAGAATGGGTGCAACAGGGCTTCTAGCCACTGCAAACGAACTCCAGATGTATGCACCCCCTTGTGCATCTGGCTAACGTGGGTCCTGGGGAGTTGAGCTTCGAACCGGGGTCCTAAGGCTTCACAGGCAAGCCTTTCTGTGTCTGTCACTCTCAAATAAGTAAAAAATGAACAAAAAAGATTTTAAAAATATGTTTTATTTATTTGCTTGCAGAGAGAGATAAACGGAGAAGAGAGAGAATGGGTGCACCAGAGCCTCCTGCCACTGCAAATGAACTTTTTTTTTTCACCAGCTTTGACTCAAGTTTATTAAAAATCTACTATGTGCCAATCACTGACTAGGCTGGGTCCCGAGTAATTTGGAAAATGAACAGATGTCCCTCCATTTGACAGACTTATGGGGAAAAAGACACTTGACAATCTTTTAAACACACACACACACACACACACACACACACACATATGTATGTGAGAGAGAGAGAGAGAGAAAGAGAGAGAGAGAGAGAGAGAGAGAGAGAGAGATATTTGAGAGACAGAATGGGCATGCCAGGGCCTCCTGAATGTGCAAACACAGACTCCAAAGGCATGTACCATTTTGTGTGTCTGGCTTTATATGGGTACTGGGTAACTGAACCTGAGTTTTCAGGCTTTGCAAGCAACACCTTTAATTGTTCAGTCCCAACAATTTTTAAATATTTTTTTGATTTTTTGTTTATTTTTATTTATTTATTTGAGAGTGATAGAGAGAGAAAGAGGCAGAGAGAGTCACAGAGAGAGAGAGAGAATGGACGCGACAGGGCCTCCAGCCACTGCAAATGAACTCCAGATGCGTGTGCCTCCTTGTACATCTGGCTAATGTGGGTCCTGGAGAGTCGAGCCTTGAACCAGGGTCCTTAAGCTTCACAGGAAAGCACTTAACCACTAAGCCATCTCTCCAGCCCAAATATTTTTATTTTTAAAAATTTAGTTTATTTATTGGGCTAGAGTGATAGCTTAGTGGTTAAGGCATTTGCCTACAAAGCCAAAGGACCCAGATTCAATTTCCCAGGACCCACATTATTCAGATATACAAAGGGACGCATGCATCTGGAGTTCATTTGCAGTGGCTGGAGGCCCTGGTGGGCCCATTCTCTCTTCTCTTTCTTTCACTCTCTCTTTCTCAGACAAATAAATAAATTAAAACTATTTTGAAATTTATTTATTGGTTTTTCGAGGTAGGTAGGTCTCACTGTAGCCCAGACTGAACTGGAATTGACAGTGTAGTCGCCAGTTGACCTCGAACTTACAGCGATCCTTCTACCTCAGTCTCCCAAATACTGGGATTAAAAGCATGCACCACCATGCCCAGTGATTTTTTGTTTGTTTGCTTTGTTATGTTTTTTGAGGTAGGGTCTCACTTTAGCCCAGGCTGACCTGGAATTCACTATGTAGTCTCAGAGTGACAGCAGTCTTCCTACATCTGCCTCCCAGTGATATTTTTATTTTTGAATTTGCAAGGGAGAGAATGGATGTACCAGGGCCTGTAGCCACTGCAAACTCTAGATGCACATACCACTTTGTGCATCTGGATCTTTACATGTGCATTGTGTAATTGAACCCAGGTTGTCAGACTTTGCAGGCAAGCACCTTTAACTGCTGATCCCCAACAAAGTTCTTTTCTTTTCTTTCTTCCTTTTTTTTTTTATGGCAAGCCCAGTAGACTTCCCTTTTATATAAGAGAGCCAGATGGGGTGGGGAGAAAGAGGGAGAATTGGCATGCCAGGGCCTCCAGCCACTGTAGTTGAAGTCCAGACAACATGCATCACCTTGTGCATCTGGTTTACATGGGATCTGGCAAGTTGAACTAGGTCCTTAGGCTTTGCAGTCAAGTGCCTTAATCGCTGAGCTATCTATCTAGCCCCCAACAGTGTTTTAAAAAATAGAAAATGGGGCTGGAGGGATGGCTTAGTGGTTATAGCGTTTGCCTGCAAAGCCAAAGGACCCAGACTTGATTCCCCAGGACCTGTGTTAGCCAGATGCACAAAAGGGGCACACACATCTGGAGTTCGTTTGCAGTGGCTGGAGGCCCTGATGTGCCCATTCTCTCTCTTTCTCCTTCTCTGTCAAATAAATAAGTAATACAAAAGGAACATAGAGTTAAATGGCAATAGTATTGTAGGAAAAACATAGAATTAGGAGAGAGAATAAGGAAATGAAGTTTAGGGGCTGGAGAGATGGCTTAGCAGTTAAGTGCTTGCCTGTGAAGCCTTAGGACCCTGGTTCGAAGCTCAACTCCCCAGGACCCACATTAGCCAGATGCACAAGGGGGTGCATGCGTCTGGAGTTCGTTTGCAGTGGCTAGAAGCCCTGTTGCACCCATTCTCTCTCTATATCTGCCTCTTTCTCTCTTACTTTCTCTGTCACTTTCAAATAAATAAAAATAAAATAATTTTTTAAAAAAAGAAAGAAATGAAGTTTAGCTGGGCATGGTGGTGCATGCCTTTAGTCCCAGCACTTGGGAGGTAGAGCTAAAGAGGATCATTTTGAGTTTGAGGTCACCCTGAGACTACATAGTGAATTCCAGCTTAGCTTGGGCTAGAGTGAAACCCTACCTTGAAAAACCAAAAATTAAAGAAGGAAGAGGGGGAGCTGGAGAGATGGCTTAGCAGTTAAGTGCTTGCCTGTGAAGCCTAAGGACCGCGGTTCGAGGCTCAATTCCCCACGACCCACGTTAGCCAGATGCACAAGGGGGCGCATGCGTCTGGAGTTCGTTTGCAGTGGCTGGAAGCCCTGGCACGCCATTCTTTCTCTCTCTGCCTCTTTCTCTCTTTCTGTCTGTTGCTCTCAAATAAATAAATAAAATAAACAAAACAAAACAAAATAAAATAAAATAAAATAAAAAGAAGGAAGAGGGGGAAGGAATGGAACTGAAATTGTGGGGATGAAGGACTCTAACTAGGTGATGTTTAGGCTAAGATACAAAAGAACTAGTGAGCCAAAGTTGGACAGAGAATTTCCAGAGAGGTGACAATGTGTGCAAAATCCTCTGCAGAGGGAGAGTAGTAGAAAATTTGTAAGTGGGTGCTGGACGGTAGAATAGCGGATCCTATTTGTCCTTATATAAAATTGCTTTGGCTACTGATTAAGAATCAAAGAGGGGCTGGAGAGATGGCTCAGTAGTTAAAGGTGCTTGTTTGCAAAGCCTGTTGGCCTGTATATGATTTCCTAGCACGCACTTAAAGCCAGATGTACAAAGTGGTTACATGTATCTGGAGTTCATTCCCCAGTGGCAAGAGACCCTGATGTGCCCATACATTCTCTCTCTCCCTTTCTGTCTCTCAAATAAATAAATAAAAATACTTTTATAAAAGAGTCAAATGGGTAAGGGAGATGGACAGCATGGAGATTTGTGCATGTCTTAGGAGGCTGGGTTCAGACCAGGCAAGAGATAAATAATGATTTGTTCAGTTAACCAGTAAGATGGAGGTGGCTGTGAAGAGAAAGCAACTGATTCTAAGTCACATTGGGAAATTACAGCTTCTAAATGAAGGAGCTGTGAGGATGATTTTAATAGTCAAATAAGAAAGTTTTATAAAAGCGCTGAATAAAGCTTTACAAAGAGACTGGTAATAGATGTTTATTTTTGAGGGAAAGTTTTTTAAATATTTTTATTTATTTATTTGACAGAGCAAGAGTAAGAGAGAGAGAGAGAGAGAGAGAGAGAGAATGGGCGCGCCAGGGCCTCCAGCCACTGCAAACAAACTCCAGATGCATGCACCCCCTTGTGCATCTGCCTAACATGGGAATCGAACCTGAGTCCTTTGGCTTTGCAGGCAAATGCCTTAACCACTAAGCCATCTCTCCAGCTTAGGAAAAGTTTTGTGTGTGTGTGTGTGTTTTTAACGGGTAAAATAAGCCTAAGTTTGTCTTTACTGTTCACTTATTTCATTTACCTAGGAATGAAGGTAAGTTTCAGCCTGGTTCTTATCAATAAAATGAAAGTCTCACTGGGTATGGGCAGCCCTTGCCTCTAATTTCAGCACCCAAGAGGCTGAGCAGGAGAATTGCCAAGAGCTGAAGGGTACAGAATGAGACTGTCTCAACCAAATAAATATTTGAAAATCCAATTTAATAAAGGCTTTCTATACTTTATAATTCTGTATTACAATGATCTTGCCAGGTAAATTCTTATTTTTTTCCTAATTACAAAGATATTGTAATTATGGGGAATTATATATCATCCTCAATATTTTAGCTTCATTCTAAACTTTCATCTACACCTTTTTCACACTTTTATACACACATTGTTTATCTCTTATTTTGAGATAGGGTCTCATTTAGCTCATACTGGTTGCAAGCTTGCTATATAGTTGAGGACAGTCTTGAGCTCCAGCTCATATTCCCCAAGTGCTGGAATTACAGGTGTGATATACCACACCCAGCCCTACACTTTTAGAAACATTTCTACATTTGTTCAATGTTAAAAATTGTTAGAGGTAACACATGAGTTATTACATCAGTACTCAGAATTTACTATTAGACTCTCTTCACATTTAAATTAATTAGGAAGCTATAGGATAGTAGCTAGTAAAATAGTCTGAAGTCAGAATGTTGGTTCTGTAATCTCCTAATATGACTTTGGGCAACATATCTCAATTTTTCATAATTTAGTTTTCCTACCTATAAAATTGTGGTAAGTATACTTTCTACCTTATATATTTTGAGGATTAAAGTATATGAAGAGTTTAGCAGAGTGCCTTGGCATATAGTATATGCAACATAGTTAATTATTCTTACTAATATGATTGGTATTTTATAAGTTTCTTGTACTGGAGTGACAGCTTTCTTTGTAGTTGTGATTAGGTTTTATAACTTTTATAAAAATAATGTTTTCTGAATATAATTAGCATAAAACTATAAACTATGTCTGGAATACTTAGATAATTTTCACATTTTACTTTTATTGTAAACCAGACATAAAACAAAGAAAATTTTTTAACATTATAGGCATTGACTTTATAAATCATCCTTGCTGTCCTTTGTTAATTATGTGTTAATGTGTGGGGAGGGTTAGATTTCAGAAGCAGAGAAAGACCTTCTTTTCAAGCAATTGAGTAGTAGAATACAGCTTCTTAATAAGTTACGCCAGGAAGCTCTGGATCTAGAAATGCAGATGGAAAAGCAAAAGCAAGACATTGCTGAAAAGCAGGCGGAAGTCAAGAACCTGCAAGTATCCATAGAGAGTCTGGATTCCAAAGACCCAAGACATGTAAGTAAATTAAGAAATTTTGACTTGTTCTATGAAAACTAAGCCATTACTCTGTCAAGGTAGTACATGCCTCATCATTTTTAACAAGAAAATCCTTTCCAAAAGTCTCCGTTTGGTGCACAAATTTAAGCAACATAGATGTATGCGTGTAGTTGCGCATGCATATGTGTACATATGTGCAAAACAAAACCACTTACAGTTTGAAGGAGGTAGCTTTTAGTAGTACTCTTCTTAAAGTTTAAGGGGTTGAGATTCATTGTATTTCAGAATAAGAGAAACTTGCTGTAAGATACCCACTAGACTTCTTTCTCCTTTCCTTCTTAAGAGAAAGAGCTAGCTCAATAGGGTTCAGAAGCCTTTTCCTACCTCTTAACTCCTTTTTTGTTTTTGTTTTTGCTTTTTTTCCAAGGTTGGGTTTTGCTCTAGTCCTATGTAGTCTCAGGGTGGTCTCTAACTCAAGGCAATCCTCTTACCTCTGCCTCCCAAGTGCTTGGATTAAAGGCATGTGCCATCATGCCTGGCATACCTCTTTGCTTCTATATGCAAATATTACACTAAAATTATTTGCCATTTCTATTTTTTTGTCCTTAGAAATCAAACATTTCATAGTAATATGTCTTCCTAAGTTGTGGTCATATTTAGTCAGATCAAGTTCTTGTCTCTGTCAGTCAGTACCCTAGGAAATCTTACTAATGGCTTATATTTTAGCTAGTATGTCTAAAATAAGTAAAAAGTATTTTTTGTGTTTTCCTGGTAAAATTTGAATTATAAAGTTATATATTTTAAAAGACTAAGATCTCTGGATTAACAGGAAACAGCATTTAATGTGACAAGGATAATAAAGTATAATTGCCTTAAGTACTTGAAAAGTAAATTACTAGTTAAAAACTGAGAGTACACATACATATATGTTAATAAAGGATAGCCTTATTGCTATAGATATAAGCACTTTCCTTATAAAAGCCTAAGGCATAGAATTCTAAACACATCAAATAAAAGTCCTGATTCTTTTAAAGAATTTTTGTTAAATGAAAAATCAGAGATCTCTTTTTCAAGTAAATATATTTATTTAAGAGAGAGAGTATGGGTACACCAGGGTCTTCTGCCACTGCAAACAAACTCTAGACTTATTAACCACTTTGTGCATCTGGCTTTACATGGGCACTGGAAGTTAGGCTTTGCAAGTAATTGCCTTTCACCACTGACCAATCTTTGCAGACCAAAAATGTGAGAACTTAAGTACTGTGCTGTGTAAACATAGTTTATAGTATATTGCTTTTTAACATTTATGTGTTCAAAAATTGCCATGTATGGAAAGCCAGCCCCTGGGGACAGAAACTATATCCTACTTGTGTCTATGTCCCTCTTTTGTTGATGAATGCTTGCATCTGGGAAGCAAGAAGGAACCAGCCTGCAGGGACCCTACCCAAAGCTATGTGCTACAATGCCAAATCTTATTAGAATCTGGCTTGTGTGCTTGCTTTTAACAAACAATAACATTCTTGAATGGGATTTTAATTTCACTGTGTTTCTATAAAGAAGTATACACAGAAGGGGGCTAAATGAGCTCCTAGGAATGGTTTCCAAAATCAGTCTGAGTGGGGATGAAGCATGCAATCCAGCTGCCTTCTTTCTTGGCCTTACTAAAACTCCCCCAGCCTGGCTCCAGGGGGGTCTGTTCTGATTGTTCACCCGGTCTTCTAATTGGAAGTTGTTGTATGGTAGTCTCAGGCAATCCATTTTAGGCTACAAAATGTGAGCCTTTTAGCAAAAGAGAAAGAAAAAAGTGGAATTACTGAATATTTTTCTTTAGATGTAGATGGATTTTATTTAACTGATAGGTATTGTCTAGTTATGAAGTCTCTTTCTCAGTAGCAAATAGAATTGAAAGTAAAAGCTTGATTGGTGAGCATTCAGAAAATATAGTTAGTACCCACAGAAAATATAGTTAGTACCCAGTATCCCTATTCTGATGTTTTACATATGCCAGTAAAGCACCTTATAGCTTTGCCATCTGCCTGAGGCTGATGAAATTATCTTTTTCAATTTGCAGAGGAAGAAAATGTGACTTACAAAAACTAAATGATTTTACTCAAACCACTCTGATAGAAGGGACAGAGGCCCTTGCTTAAGCTACTACCCTCTCACAAAGGGATTAAAAGTCTAAAGAAATTATTTTAAAATTCCCTCGAAATGAAGACTTGTAAGGTTTTTTTTTTTTCTAAGCATTTCGTTTGTTGTTCTTCAAAGAACAAATATTATAGGGGCAAGCATAATAAAGATATGAGCTGCTCTCCAATCAGGAAACGCCCCCATGGAAACAAACAAACAAAAATCAACAGTTCTCTAGTGAATTAGCTCGTAGTGATCTCAGCAGCTTTAGGGCGTGATTGGCCCTCGGGAGCTTCCTGTGTTTTGATTTAAAGTTCAGGGGTGGGGCCGCCAGCAGTGATTGCTGCTGATTGGAAGGGGTTGGCTGCCAGTCACTTTTAGCCAGGAACGTGGTTTGAGGCGCTGGGAGTTAACTGAGGCATTTGCAAAAATGTGGCTGTCAGAGAGGGAAGTGCACAAGAACTTGAAAACAGGATTAGAAAGCGTCCCGCCCGCAGTTTTTCTATTCTCAACGGCTTAGTTCTAACAGCACTGAGTGGAAGTTAAGATATGATCGTCTTCTCTCTCTGTACAAAGAACTTGGAAGGAGGCGGAGCCAGAGATGTAAGTTCCTGTTTTTACAATAACTCACTTGTGAGCACCGTGGTGGTGAGATACCGCGCAAAGTGCTCTTGCACCCATGTGTTTAATACACATTCTTGACATCTTGAACCAGAGTTTTGTCCTGCATGTAGAGATTTCAGTGGAAATTTTCGCCGTGAATTTTAAGGTTTGTTGATGTAAATACGAGTATAGTCTTTTTAAATTTAAAAAAAAAATTCTTTTTTGAGACATGAAAATCCTGTTTCCTCCAGATGTAAGCTGTTATTTGCAGGTACTAGATTTCAAAAGAAAAATCACTGAGATTGATTTCAGATGGGTATTTTTGGAGTGGAAGGGAAAAGATTTATTTGAAAATCCCATCAAGTTTTCTAGTAGTCAAATAAAAGCCTTCTAGTCACTTTGCAGCTTGTTCTTCAAAAATGTGGACACTTCTCTTTCTAGGATTTGAGAGAAGGAGGCATCTAAAATTGAGGAACTTAAAAATAATTAAATGGTTTGAAAACCCTTGGCATTTGTTGTTCTAGTGAAAATTACAATTCTCTGTCTTGATTTTTTTCCCTGTTATTCTTTGATCCATTTGGGCACATTTAGTCATTGGGGTAGGGGGTGAGTGGGAGGATGAAGTTTCTTTGGGGAATTATTTTGTCTCTGTATGAACAGTTGCCTAGGGAGACCACAGAAAGTCATGTGCTGTACCAGATACTCTGGTTTGTCATTTGTAAAATGAAGGGTTAGACTGGGTCATTAGTTCTCTGTTTTCCAGCACACCTGAGAAGTATAATCCCTTCCTGTCAGTTGTCAGTGGCTCTCTAGCTCCATAAGTGTTGGGTTATGAGAGTGGCTGTGCTCCTTCAACCTATATCCACTCCTCAATAACAGTTTGGAATATACTTTTCTAGTTATGCCAGTATAATAGGTATTCTGGAAACCTTTTGTTAAAAGACACATTTTAATGCTGTGCAAATAATACTAAACTTTTCTATGTCACCTACTAGTTGGGTCCTTGGTAAAATCACATAGCCTCCATAAAGTGGAGGTGATTCTCATATCATGTTATCTTGAGGTCTTAATGGAAACTACTTATGAGAAAACATTACAGGTCCTGATTTAGAATAAATGCAGCTGCCACACTTGCTACCCTTCCTTTTAAATTTAATTATTTATTTCAGAGATACAGAGAGAAGGGCATGCCAGGGTCTCCAGCCACTGCAAACAAAACCCCAGATGCATGTGCATCTGGTTTACAGGGGTCCTGGGGAATTGAACCTGTGTTCTTTGGCTTTGCAGGCAAGCACCTTAACCTCCAAGCTATCCCTCCAGCCCAGGTGTTTGTTTGTTTGTTTGTTTGTTTGTTTTTTACTTTTTGTTTATTTATTTGAGAGTGACAAACAGAGTGAGAAAGAGGCAGAGGGAGAGAGAGAATGGGTACACCAGGGTCTCTAGCCACTACAAATGAACTCCAGATGCCTGCACCCCCTTGTGCATCTGGCTTATGTGGTTCCTGGGGAATAGAGCCTTGAACCAGGGTCCTTAGGCTTCACAGGCAAGTGCTTAACCGCTAAGCCATCTCTCCAGCCCTGTTTGTTTTTTAATATTATTTATTTATTTATTTTGGAGAGAGAGAAAGAAGCAGAACAAACTCCTGGTACATGTACCAGCTTGTGCATCTGGTTTACTAGGGAATTGAATCTGGGTCCTTAGGCTTCACAGGTAAGTGCCTTAACTGCCAAGCCATCTCTCCAGCCCTGTTTGTTTTTTAATATTATTTATTTATTTATTTTGGAGAGAGAGAAAGAAGCAGAACAAACTCCTGGTACATGTACCAGCTTGTGCATCTGGTTTACTAGGGAATTGAATCTGGGTCCTTAGGCTTCGCAGGTAAGTGCCTTAACTGCCAAGCCATCTCTCCAGCCCCTATCCTTCCTTTTAAAATGTTGTTAGAGATTATTACTTTTTTTGTTTGTTTATTTGTTTGTTTTTTGAGGTAGGGTTTCACTCTAGTCCAGGCTGATGTGTAATTCACTATGTAGTCTCAGGGTGGCCTCAAAGTGTTCCTCCTACCTCTGCCTCCCAAGTGCTGGGATTAAAGGCATATACCACCATGCCCGGCTGAGATTATTACTTTTTTATTAAAATTTTATTTTTATTTATTTATTTATTAGAGACAGAGAGAAGAGGGGAGAGAGAGCGTGAAAGAGAATGGGCATGCCAGGGCCTCTAGCCACTATAGACAAACTCCAGATGCATATGCAGTGATGTGCATCTGGCTTACATGGGACCTGGAGAATCAAACCTGCATCCTTAGGTTTTGCAGGCATGTGCCTTAACCGCTAAGCAATCTCTCCAGCCCTGAGATTATTACTTTTAAGAGCTTAAAGGACTTGAAGTTGTATTGATTTTCTTTTTTAATTCAGTCCCATATGAAGGCCCAGAAAAGGGGAAAAGAACAACAGCTTGACATTATGAGCAAGCAATACAAACAAATGGAAGGCCGATTGGATGAAATACTTTCTAGAATTGCTAAAGAGACTGAAGAGATTAAGGATCTTGAACAACAGCTGACTGAAGGTAAGAATTTAAGTGGAATTTAAGATAAATGGTTTCAGTATTAACAACAACAAAATGATGGTACCCAGGCAGATACTAACCTGGATATTACCTGAATACAGTTCAGTTACTAGTTTACTTAGTGGTTAAGTGGCTTAGTGGTTAAGGCACTTGTCTGCAAAATCACAGAACCCAGATTTTATTCCCCAGGACCCAGTAAGCCAGATGCATATGGTGCATGTGTCTGGAGTTCATTTGCAGCTGCTGAAGGCCTTGGTGCATCCATTCTCTCCCCCCATCTGCCTCTTTCTCTCAAACAAATATAATAATTTTTTTATTTAAAAAATTTCTATATTATGATAGCATGTTACATTGATGCCTAGTGAGTTAGATCACTGCGGTCAGTATGTAAAAAATGAATAGGTGATCATGATGAGCTTGGTCATGTGGTTGTCTAATGGCATAAGACTCAGGAGCCTGCTGGCATCAGGAAATTCAATGTTCAGCTACAAAAAAGTATAAAAAGAAATATAGGTTACACTTTTATAAGTCAAATTTTAATGAGTATATACTATTTTATATGGAAATTAAATTTTTTTAATTTTTTTTTATTTATTTGTACTTTTTTATTGACAGCTTCCATAATTGTAGACATTAACCCATGATAATTCCCTCACTTCTCCCAGTTTCCCCTTTGAAACTCCACTCTCCTTCGTATCCCCTCCACCTCTCACTCAATCTTTTTTATTTTGATGTCATGATCTTTTCTTCCTATTATGATGGTCTTGTGTAGGTAGTGTTAGGCACTGTGAGGTCATGGATAGCCAGGCCATTTTCTGTCTGGAGGAGCACGTTGTAAGGAGTCCTACCCTTCCTTTGGCTCTTACATTCTTTCTACCATGACTTCCACAGTGGACCCTGAGCCTTGGAAGATGTGATAGAGATATTTGGTGCTGAGCACTCCTCTGTCACTTCTCAGCACCATGGTGCCTTCTGAGTCATCCCAAGATCACAACCATCTTAAAAGAGAAGCTTTTTTAGGGCTGGAGAGATGGCTTAGTGGTTAAGCACTTGCCTGTGAAGCCTAAGGACCCTGGTTCGAGGCTCGGTTCCCCAGGTCCCACGTTAGCCAGATGCACAAGGGGGCGCACACGTCTGGAGTTTGTTTGCAGAGGCTGGAAGCCCTGGCATGCCCATTCTCTCTCTCTCCCTCTGTCTGTCTTTCTCTCTGTGTGTGTCGCTCTCAAATAAATAAATAAATAAATAATTTTTTTTTTTAAAAAAAAAAGAGAAGCTTTTTTAGCCAAAAGTAAGAGTAGCATTAATATATGGGTATGAACATGAAGAGAAGCGCTTACTGGGAAGTTTGGTGAGCATAGTATATACATCTAGCCAGATACCAGCAGATATTATACCCCTAGGGCTCCTGACTACCCCTGTTGTAGGTATCAGTAGCAGTATCAGGGATGTATTCCTTCCCATGGAGTGGGCCTCCAGTCCAATTAGAGAGAGGTTGGTTTCCCCATAACAGAAATGCCACTATTTGCATCTGTTGGCTCATTTGGCCAAGTGGCCAAATTTAAGACTTGTAGTGTCCACTGTTGAGTAACTCCACTGGTGACTTTTCTCTCTCCCATTGAACTGCATGTAGGATAGCTTTTTCCAGCTTTCGTTCAGCTGATCTACATGGAGGAGGTTTTCAGCTCAGTTCCAGCAGGATTTCTTAGTGATCTGGCAGCCTAAGTATGTGGAGTCTTTAGCAATAGGGTCTTACCATGTACTGATGGCATTGGCCTGTAATGTTTTGTGGGCATCCCTGGCACTGAAAATGTTCTAGTAACTGTCTGTGGCTTCTGAGTGTTCCATTGTCCAAAATAGTAGATTACCATGTGACTTATTTTTTTTTCTGATTGTCTTTTTTTAATTTACCTTTTCTCAATTTTTATTAACATTTTCCATGATTATAAAAAGTATCCCATGGTAATAGCCTTCCCCCCCCCACTTTCCCCTTTGAAATTCCATTTTCCATCATATCCCCTCCCCATCTCAATCAGTCTCTCTTTTATTTATTTATTTATTTATTTATTTATTTATTTTTGTTTTTGTTTTTTTGAGGTAGGGTCTCACCCTAGCCCAGGCTGACCTGGAATTCACTATGGAGTCTCAGGGTGGCCTTGAACTCATGGCGATCCTCCTACCTCTGCCTCCCGAGTGCTGGGATTAAAGGCATGCGCCACCACGCCCGGCTCTCTTTTATTTTGACATGTGACTTATTTATATCCTCTTAGATTTTGATTAGCCCTCCCTCCACCTTTCCTTTACTGAGTCTCTTCCCCTGTCTTCACTTAGGCCTTTTCACCCCCATTAATCTGTTCTTTTACTTACATATATACAGTGCTATCCTATTAAGTCCCCCCCCCACACACACACACCCTTCCTTCCCTTTCTATTCCCTTTATATCCCCTTTCTAGCTTACTGGCCTCTGCTACTGAGTTTTATTCCTACTCCATAGAAGTCCAATTATCTGTAGCTAGGATCCATATATAAGAGAGAATATGTGACGTTTGGCTTTCTGGGCCTGGGTTACCTCACTAAGTATAATCCTTTCCAGATCCATCCATTTTTCTGAAAATTTCATTGTTTTTTTTTTTGTACCACTGAGTAGGAATCCATTGTATGAATGTACCACATCTTCGTTATCCACTCATCAGTTTAGGGACGTGTAGGTTGATTCCATTTCCTACCTATTGTGAACAGAATGGCTGGATCTTTTCTTCCTATTATGTTTTTTTTCCTATTATGTATTTTCTTCCTCACATAATTGAGCAAGTATCTCTAAGGGAGTGAGATGAATCCTTAGGATATATGCCTAAGAGTGGTATAGGTAACTGGGTTATATGGTAAATCTATTTTCACCTGTCTCAGGAACCTCGACACTGATTTCTACAATGGCTGGACCAGGAATGAGATGGAATCTCAGTGTAGTTTTAATCTGCAATTCCCTGATGGCTAGAGAGATGTAACATGTTTTTAGGTGTTTATATTCCATCTGTATGTATTTCTTCTTTTGACAACTCTCTATTTAGTTCCATAGCCCATTAAAAGTTTTTTTTTGTTTATCTTTATTTATTTATTAGAGAGTGACAGAGAGAGAGAGAGAGAGAGAGAGAGAGAGAGAGAGAGAGAGAGAAAGGCAGGCACGCCAGGGCATCTAGCCACTGCAAACAAACTCCAGATGGGTGTGCCCCATTGTGCATCTGGCTAATGTGGGTCCTGGGGAATCGAGCCTTGAGCCAGCATCCTTAGGCTTCAGAGGCAAGCGCTTAACCGCTAAGCCATCTCTCCAGCTCCATAGCCCATTTTTTAATTGGGTTGGTTGATTTCTGATTATTTAGTTTTTTGAGTTCTTTGTATATTTTGGGTATTAATTCTCTGTCAGATGTATAGCTGGCAAAGATCTTCTCCCATTCCGTAGATTGCCTCCTTGCTCTATTCACAGTGTTCTTTGCTGTACAAAAGCTTTGTAATTTCATGAGGTCCCAGTGTGGTTTTATGTCCTGAGCCATTGGAGTTAAATTCAGAAAGTCTTTGCCAAGACCAATATGTTGAAGGGTTCTGCCTACTTTTTCCTCTAGCAGTTTCAAAGTTTCAGGTCTGATATTAAGGTGTTTGATCCATTTTGGACTTAATTCTTGTGCATGGAGGGAGATAAGGATCTACTTTCATCCTTCTACAGATATACATCCAGTTTTCCTAGCACCATTTGTTGAAGAAACTGCCTTTTCTCCAATGAGTATTTTTGGCATTTTTGTGAAAGATCAGGTGTTTATAGCTACCTAGACTTACATCTGGGTCCTCTATTCCGTTCCATTGATCTGTGTCTGTTTCTGTGTCAGTACCATGCTGTATTTGTTACTGTGGCTCTGTAATACAGGTGAAAATCAGGTATGGTGACGCCACTGGCCTTATTTTTGTTGTTCAAAATTGTTTTAAGTATTCGAGGGATTTTTGTGCTTCCAAATGAATTTTTGGATTGTTCTTTATATTTCCATGAAGAATGCCATCGGAATTTTGATGGGGATTGCATTAAATGTGTAGATTGCTTTTGGTAAGGTTGCAATTTTCACAATATTGATTCTTCCAGTCCAAGAACAAGAGATGTCTTTCCATCCTTCACTTCCTTAGTTAGGTTTATTCCAAGGTACTTTATTTATTTTGATGCAGTTGTGAATGGGAGTGATTCTCTGATTTCATCCTCTGTGTGTTTGTTGTTAACATATAGGAAGACTACTAATTTATGTGTGTTTATTTTGAATCCTGCTACTTAGCTATAAGTGTTTACTAGTTCTAACAATTTGCTGGTAGAGTCTTTAGGGTCCTTTATGTATAGAATCATATCATCTTCAAATAATAACTTGATCTCCCCTCACCTGGCTTTTCCTGAAGCTTAGGCCAAGCCTGGAGTCAGCAGCCACATGGACCTGGAGCTACCACTGCTGGAGCCGCTTTTGCCTGCTTCTGTGGTCTCTAGACACAAACACACTGGATCTCTCCTACTTTTCTGCTGTGGTTGATAATTTCTTACACATCTTCACTTTTTAGTAGAAGAGTGTATTTTCCTGTTTTTTTTTTTTTCTTTCTTTTTCTCCCCTAGGCTGCTTTGTCATGATTCCTAACATTACCATCTTAACCAAAACTGGAAATTAGTTTTTTTTTTTTTTAATAGAATGAATCGGGCATTCTGTATTTCTCATAAATGTGCCTATATTATTACTACTTAACACTCCTGTACCATAGAAAATAGGAATAAATTGTATCTTGAAATAGAATAAGACAAGATATAACTGTAAATTTAGAATTTCACATTGTGCTAATAACAAATTGCTAAGTAGACAGACAGTGTTCAAACATTGATTCTCTCTTTCTGTCTTACATAGGCCAGATAGCAGCGAATGAAGCTCTGAAGGCGGATTTAGAAGGTGTCATCAGTGGGTTGCAAGAGTACCTGGGGACCATCAAAGGCCAGGCAACTCAGGCCCAGAATGAGTGCAGGAAGCTACAGGATGAGAAAGAGACATTGCTCCAGAGATTAACAGAAGTCAAGCAGGAGAGAGATGAGCTAGAAATAGTTGCCATGGATGCAGAAAATATGAGAAAGGTAAAATTTGTTTCTTCCTGCCAGCTTTAGTTCAGAAGTAAACTATGTTCAAATTTCATTAGTTGAAAAAAACAGTGCAATTGTAAGTTGTAAAAAGTATTAGTGGCTATTTGCTGTGTTTGTCCTTTAAATTTTATATATGTATATATTTTTTATTCATTTGTATGTACATGTGTATGGGTGCACCAAGGTCTCTTGCTGTTACACACTGGAGGACTAGACACATCACTTTTTGCCTCAGGCTTCACGTGAGTGACTGGGAAATTGAACCTGGGCAGGCAGGCTTTGTAAGCAAACATTTTTTTTTTTTTTAGTTTTAATATTTATTAGTAGAAATAGATCTTCTGTACATACTTTGTGCTTATATAAATTCTACATTCTTAAGCGTTTTTCTTTTGACTTATTTGGAGTTTTCTGGCCACCAACTTAGCAAACATTTTCTATGCATTTCATTTTTTATACTAATTTTTAAAGATTTTAAAAGTAAATTTGAGAAATCATGCATAATGCATACTCTACTTAATCCAAAGAATTGTTTGAAATTTCAAAAAAGTCACAAAAAGAATGAACATCAAATAATCTATGTCTACCTTTTCCATGTTGCATGTACAAATAAAGAAATATTTGTTCCATATTAAATATTGCTTGCTTTATAAGTCAGATTGTCAGAGACGTGTAAGCAAGCATTTTTAACTGTTGAGCTGGAGATTTTTTTCTCCTTTTTTAGCAGTGTTACATTTGGAATAATTATTTTACCTTTACTTGGGAAGGGAAGATTATTTTAATCATTCAAAGATACTGTTGGGCTAGAGAGATGGCTTAGCGGTTAAGGCACTTGCCTACAAAACCAAAGGATCCCGGTTGAACTCCCCAGGACCCACGTAAGCCAGATGCACAAGGGAGTGCACATATCTGGAGTTTGTGGCAGGAGGCCCTGGTACACCCATACCCATTCGCTCTCTCTCTACCTGCCTATTTCTGTCTCTCTCTCTCTTTCAAATAAATAAAAATTTTTAAAAAAAGATAGTGTTGCCAAATAACTAATGGTCATAAAATTATATCTGCTGTTCAAAATGCTATATGAAGTGATTGCGTTTTATTTGTGCAGCAGAATTATAAGAACAATGTAATTTATCTTACTGTTATTTGATAACTTTGATAGCCACATTGTATTAAATTACAGTTTTCCATACCTGATTTGTTGCCCATTCATTTGGGGATTTCACTTACTCTATTTTAGTGGTTTGACATATTTTATCTTATAAAAGTGTCAAAAATATGTTTAATGCCATTCACAACCTGGCTTAAGAAATAAATCTGCCAATCTGCTGAGCTTTAAAGAGCATCTTTTTCTATCTTTGTTTTATGTAAAATTTCACATTTATAGGAAATTTGAAAGAATAGTTCAGTGAACATCTCTGAACACTCTTAGATTTAATTCTT
This sequence comes from Jaculus jaculus, assembly GCF_020740685.1. NCBI lineage: Eukaryota > Metazoa > Chordata > Mammalia > Rodentia > Dipodidae > Jaculus > Jaculus jaculus. Next base: position 133,063,759 of record NC_059102.1, on the reverse strand, counting down.
TACTTAAAAAAAAAAATTCTTTTGAGGTAGAATCTCACCTTAGTCCAGGCTGATCCTGAATTCTTTATGTAGTCTCCTACCTCTGCCTCCCAAGTGCTGAGATTAAAGGTGTGTGCCACCATGCCTGGATTTTGTTTTTTTCTGTAAGTACACACCTTTTAGTTCCCGTTCATTGGAAAGTTGCAAATATCATAATCTTATTCTTTTAGCACATATCTCTTCAAATTAGATTTCTGCCTCACTACAGTACCATTGTTATAGCTAGGAAAACTAAGAGTAATTCTCTAGTGTCACCTAAGATCTGAGTCATACTCTTTTTCTCAGCTACCCTATGAATGTCTTTCCTAGTGTGTCTGTGGGAGGGGCCGTAGTCCATGTTGGTAATACAATAGACTGTCCCACATTCTGTACTTGCCTGCTTATTTATTGTGCATTGAATTTGCTCCTCTGTGCTCCATAAAAGTAGTACCTTATCTTAACTTCTTTTCCCTGACTACTGGAGAGGGTAGATGCCTTTTGTTTCTTATTTGCCACTCATGTCTTAATGAATTCTCTTTTATACTTAATAATTTTCAAGAGTTCTGTATATTGTCTTGATATTATTCCTGTGTTGGATATATGTAGTATCTGGATCTCATACTAGTAGCCTAAATGATTCCAGTACCAAGTAGTCTTTAATTCAGAGTAGTTTGATAGAGTCTTCAGGATTGCAAGTGAATAGGTACAAGCTATAACATTTAATATATGGACTAAAATGAGTTAGAACTTATATAGTCATTCTCTACTTAATCTATAAAACAGTTTCAAAGATGCAATAAATCAGTGACTGTGAAAATATAAAGTTCAATTTCTGATGGAAAACAGGTTTGAAATTTTATTCTTTTTTGAAAATTTTTTAATCCTGTCGTTATCATATGTTTTCCAATTCATTTTATTTATATATTTATGTATTTTTAATATTTTAATTTATTTTTTTGAGAAAGACAAATGGGCAGACAGAGCAAGAGAGAGGATGAGCATGCCAGGGCCTCTTGGCACTGCAAACAAACTTGATTCGTGCCCCACTTTGTGCATCTGGCTTTACATGGGTACTGAGGACATCAAACCCAGACGTCAGGCTGTACAGGCAAGCACCTTTAACTACTGAGCCATCTCCCAAGCCCTGTTTGAATATTTATTTATTTGAGAGTGAGAGGCAGGCCATGCCAGGGGCTTTTGGCCCTGCAAAAGAACTACAGACACATATACCACCTTTTGCATCTAGCTTGCTGGCAGGCTCTGCAAGAAAGTGCCTTTAGCTCCTAAGCCATCTCCATAGTCCCTTTTCAGATTTATTTTACACAGTAGTTACTTTAGAAAGCAACATGTTAGTAGCTTTGTGACTTTTCAGGTGAAGTTTACTCAGGAGTTTGTATTACACCTACGTTATGCATACGTTATGAGGTTTCATCATGTTGCTAATGAAAACATTCTGTGTCAAGCAGCAAATTCTGGCCATCCATTTGGTACTCCAGTTAGTTGTGATGACTTCCAGATGCTTAAGTAGCACAGTCATTCATGATTCTGCAATTAAACACACTTTATCCTTCCAGGAGCTTGCAGAGCTAGAAAGTGCCCTTCAGGAACAGCACGAGGTGAATGCGACTCTGCAGCAGAGTCAAGGAGATCTCAGTGCCTATGAAGCTGAGCTTGAGGCTCAGCTAAAACTAAGAGATGCTGAAGCCAACCAGCTCAAGGAAGAGTTGGAAAAACTCAGAAGGCATACTCAGGTAAGTAGGAGCATATGCCATATAAAAACTAAGTAGCCCATGCATTAAAATAGCAATTTCCTGTAATACCAATTTTGTGTGCGTGTATATTTTTTTGAGACAAGGTCTCATTCTCCAGCCCAGTCTGGCCCTAAACTTTCTATGTAGCTAGTGTAGGCTGGCTTCAAGCTTGGCAGTCATTCTGCTTCAGCCTCCCAGTGCTGGAGTTCCAGGAGTGAACCACCACATCCAGCACTCTTCACATGTATCTTAATACTAAATACACATGCAAACAAACTCCAGATGCATGCGCCCCTTGTGCATCTGGCTTACGTGGGTCCTGGATAACTGAACTGGGATCCTTTGGCTTTGCAGGTAAGCGCCTTAACCACTAAGCCATCTCTCCAGCCCCAAGAGACTTCTTTTTAAGTTGATGTTAAGTTTTAGTTTGCAACTTCCTTTTGCAATTGTTTGAAATATCTAGGAATTTGTTATACTTGTAAATTAAAGAAAACGTCGTCCAATTGGTACCTACTAAATGGCCATTGAGGGCCAAGTGCATAGTCATTGCCCTGAGGAGTTGATAGTCCAGCAGGAGAAGTAGGTGAAAGAGAGAAAGGAACAGGGTTCTGGAGGGCAGTAGTCAGGGAAGATTCCACTCCCCTTTAGAAAGGATGTTTCAGCTGAGGCTGGGAGAACAAGTAGTATGTGACCACAAGAAAGGACAAGGGTGAAAAGAATAGAGGTAGGAAGGCGTGAGTGTGATTTAGAGATGGGGAGAGAGGAAAAATGCTGTAGGTGTCTCCAGAATTCCAGGCATAAGGGGAGAAAGAAGAGTGGGGAAAAGTAAAAGACAAAGGTAGCCGGGCATTGTGACACATACCTTTAATCCCAGTCCTGAGAGGCAGAGGTAGAGACCACCATGAGACTGCATAGTGAATTCAAGGCCAGCCTGGGGTACAATAAGACCCTACCTCAAACACCAAAAAAATAGATAGATAGATAGATAGATAGATAGATAGATAGATAGATAGATAGATAGAGGTAGAAAGTGGAAGAGGCCATCTGTGATAAATTCTCTATCAGATTAAAAACAGAATTTTTAGCCAGGCGTGGTGGCACACGCCTTTAATCCCAGCACTCGGGAGGCAGAGGTAGGAGGATTGCCATGAGTTCAAGGCCACCCTGAGATGACAGAGTTAATTTCCAGGTCAGCCTGGACCAGAGTGAGACCCTACCTTGAAAAACCAAAAAAAAAAAAAAACAAAACCAGAATTTTAAATTGTTAGCCAAATGGCTGCATCTTTCCCCAAGAAGCCCACCTTAACCTTCCCTTGCTCCCTGCTAAAAAGCTGGGTTAAGACTCTACCTTGGTTTTCCTCCCACCTAGGCTGAGTCAGGGCATTTTTCGTGTACATAATGACCAGATGTCTGCATAATCTGTGTTCTCTCTCCCCTGAAGCTCAACTCGGTCCCAGTGAATATCCAGGTTGTATCCTTTTTTTGTTTGCTTGTTGTTTTGAGGTAGGGTCTCATTCTAGCCTAGGCTGACCTGGAATTCACTATGTTGTCTCAGGGTAGCCTCAAACTCACAGTAATCCTCCAATTTTTGCCTCCTAAGTGCTGGGATTAAGGGTGTGCCACCATGCCCAGCCCAGGTCGTATCTTATTGTTTCTGCTCTCTCAGTGCCTGGAACATAAAAAGGATCAACATGATCTTGGTGTGTGAAATAAAATAAGTTAATTTTAGGGCTTTTTGGTGGTTTAAGACAAGGTCTTGCTATTTGTTCCAGAATCACCCCTGACTCATCCTGTCATCCCTTCCTCAGATGGGCAGGGATGTGCCACCACACACAGCTAATAAACATAAGTCGGCTCTTCAAAATGTATGCTAAAGAGCACTCATGTGATTAGGAAGGAACTAAACACAGACCTGTTTGTTAAAGGAGTTACGTTGTCATATTTCTTTACTTACCTGATATCAGTCACTTGCCAGTTGTCACAGTTATTTTTCAAGAGCACTAAGTTTTACAAAACTACAGTTCTTAAAATCAGAGTGACACAAATGGGAAGTTGGGGGGGCAAAATATAAATAAAATACATACTTAAAAATAATAGTAAACAAAAGTTTTAAACGACATCTCCTCAGAATAAATCTTTCTTCTTTCAAGTCAGCCCTTACTTGATATATATTGTCCTTTGTACTTCTGTTGTCCTTTACTTTTTGTGTGTATCTTGATTTTTGTTTTAACTAATTCATATGGTATTAAGATTCTGCACCCTTTAGCACCAGGATTGGTCTTTAAACCATGCAGTGAGAATGTGGAACATAAAAGAACTTGTCCCTCTGATTGGCCTATTTTAGTTATATGAAATCACTTGTGAAGTTTGTTGCATGCAGATTCCTGGGCCCTGCCATTGAAGTCTGGCTTATCATGGGTCTTGGTTTTTTTTATTTGTAGTTAGGATTTTTGTTTTAGCTCTTTTAAACAGGGTCTCAGTGTATATCCAGGTCAGCCTCTTTAACATGGGTGCTGAGGATATGAACTCAGGTCCACACTCAGGTCCTCATGCCTGTGGGCAAGTACTTTACTTACTAAGCCATCTCTCTACTCCTAGTCTCTAATTTCTAATCCTCCTCTTCCTTCCAAGTGCTGGGATTATAGTACGCACAACCATGCCTGGCTGCATCTGCATTTTTAACAGGCATACCAAGAGATTTTGATACAGATATTTGAGGACCATATCTTGGGCATTTACAGATACATGCTTGGGACTGCCCTAATAGGATACCTTGGTTGAACTGATTCTGAGCAAAGGCTTGTGTGAATATGTAAATTCATTTGTTCATTTTTGGATCATAAATTACAATTATTTTATACTTTTATATCATTGCTTTCTCTCATAATAGTTGGAACAGTCTGCACTTCAAGCAGAACTTGAAAAGGAAAGACAATCCCTCAAGAATGCACTTGGAAAAGCCCAGTTCTCAGAAGAAAAGGAACAAGAGAATAATGACCTCCGTGCACAACTTCAGCAGCTGCAGGTAGGCATTTGTTTGCTTAGAATATATTCAGACATAGAACACCCAAAGATGATGGTTTCCTTACTCAGGCATTTAACAGCCTGTTCTAACATGTACTTGAGACTGGACCTGTGAGGGGGTGGCGGGCGGGGGGGGAGTTGGGGGGGATAGGGATATCTAGGTAGAACAGTACTACAGTCTCTATTCTCTTGTGACCCTAGCTTTAAGATTAATATGATAGTATAAAGAGATGGAGGCAGTGTCCGTTTTGTTGTTTGGTTTGGTTTTGGTTTTTCCAGGTAGGGTGTTGCTCTAGCCCAGGCTAACCTTGAACTCAGGGCAACCCTCCTACCTCTGCCTTCTGAGTGCTGGGAATAAAAGCGTGTGCCACCATACCCAGCCTAAATATTTTTATGTATTAGAGAGTAAGGGGAAAAAGAGAGAGAATGGGCATACCAGGGCCTCTAGGCACTGCAAACAAACACCATTTGCATGCACCACCATGTGCATCTGGCTTACATGGGTTCTGGGAAACTGAACCTGGATCCTTAGGCTTTGCAGGTGAGAGCCTTAACCATTAAGCCATTTCTCCAGCCCTGGTGTCAGTTTTAAACAATATATTGTGCAAACTCATGTGTAAAAGCAGTACCTTACATTTCTCCAAAAAACAGATTTGTTACCAGATGGAGCTAAAACTACTACATTTGGTACATTCTTCTTTCACTGAAATATCTTGTAATTATCTATAGCAAGGCTTATGTGTCTGTATGAAAATTTGTCTATGGGTTGCAGTAAGATTTTTAAATTGTAAATAGTTTTCACAGTCATCTTAGAAAGGATGCTACTAGAAATGTGATCATTTTATATTTGTCAGGAATGTGTTACAGAATGCTTTTATAGCTGTCCTCACAACAATCTGCCCAACAGACTACAGGAGAAGCAGGAGATGACATCAGTGTACATGTTAGCCCTGGAAAATCAATCAAATTTAAAGTACAATTTCTTCCTCAAGTTGAAAAGCTGTAAGGGGTTGGGGGGGGGGCCCGACATCTGTTGTCCTGAAAAGGCTGCCTGGGGTAATGGACTCAAGGTGGCACAGACACTTCAAAGCATGTTACTTGCAATTCTAGAGTCTCTGTTGTAGTCAATCATATTATACTGAGTTTGTAGTCAGTTAATTACTCAGACATTACAGGCATTCAGGGAAACCCACGGCTTAGGATTTAGAAAAGAAAATTTTGTATAATTTTGGGAAGTTTTAGCAGTTTCTTTTATTTATTTATTTGAGAGAGAAGCAGAGAGGGAGGGAGAGGGAGAGGGAGAGGGAGAGAATGGACACACCAGGGCCTCTAGCCACTGGAAATGAGCTCCAGATGCATGCCAACTTATGTATCTGGCTTATGTGGATCCTAGGAAATTGAACCTGGTTCCTTAGGCTTCACAGACAAGTGCCTTATCCACTAAGCCATCTTTCCAGCCCTTAGCAGTTTCTTTATATTTGAAAGAGGCATCACCTGAATTTAGCTCTGTGGTTAAGATATGTTCATTTATTTGTTGTAGTAAAAGTAGGATAGTAAATAACAGATTCTACTCCATTTTATTCCCTCTGTAGGATGACAATAACCTATTAAAACAGCAACTTAAAGATTTCCAGAGCCACTTTAACCACGTGGTCGATGGCTTGATTCATCCGGAAGAAGTGGCAGCTCGTGTAGATGAGCTAAGGAGAAAACTAAAACTTGGTGCTGGGGAAATGAGGTAAGGGAGAATTCGTTTTGAAAGGCGGTTCTTTTAATGTTTCCAAAAGACTGTGATACAAGCTTGTTTAATTCTGATATATTTTTTTTTTTTTTTTAGTTTTATTTAAAAACAGGTAAAGGTAATGTAAAAAGTATTGAAAGTTCACTGTATGTGGTCAGGAATAAAGCCATATTACACATTTTAAGCAGATAATGAGTACAAAATAAAACAGGTCATTTCAAATACATGAACATTTACTCTTAGCCTGATATGAACCTGTTTTCAGAGTTGCCTCAGTGATCAGATGATGTGTACTTGGGTATAACTCAGTCACTTGCTGTGGATTGATGCCAGCCCCTTTGCACAGATCTTTCCCCCCACCCCTGAGGTCGGGTCTTGCTCTAACCTAAGTTGACCTGGAATTCATGAACTACGTAGTCTCAGGGTGGCCTTGAACTCTTGACAGTCCTCCTACCTCTGCCTCCCGAGTGCTGGGATTAAAGGCGTGAGCCACCACGGCTGGCTTGCACAGATCTTTTTATTATCGCACTGATGTAAACAGGATCTTTGCATCCAATATCAAAAATAAAATGTCACCTTTATTCTGACTGTCTCACTTTTTTTTTCTTCTTCTTCTTACTAGAATCCATAATCCTTCAGATGTCTTAGGGAAAAGTCTTGCTGATTTACAGAAACAGTTCAATGAGATCCTTGCACGCTCCCAGTGGGAAAGAGAGGAAGCACAAGTTAGGGAAAGGAAACTCCATGAGGAAATGACTCTCCAGCAAGAGAAATTGGCAAATGGACAAGAAGAGTTCAGGCAGGCCTGCGAAAGAGCCCTTGAAGCAAGAGTAAGAAAAGGAGAAGAGGCAACGGAGGGTGGGTGGGGTGAGGGGAGGGCAGCCTTGGCAAATACTGATGCTTCCTTTCTCGTAAATTTGGCATAACCATTGTTATTTTCATTCACAAGAAATCTAGGGAAGTGTTACTAAAATCCTGATGTCAGAGTCAGACCTATTTGTAACACTGCCTTCTTTTCTTTGAAAGCACATGAGATTTTTAAAATGACATTTTGTTTATTTTTATTTATTTATTTGAGAGCAACAGACAGACAGAGAGAAAGAATCAGATAGATAGAGAATGGGTGCACCAGGGCCTCCAGCCACCGCAAGTGAACTCCAGAGGCATGCGCTCCCTTGTGCATCTGCTTACATGAGTCCTGAGGAATTGAGCCTCGAACTGAGGTCCTTAGGCTTCACAGGCCAGCACTTAACTGCTAAGCCATCTCTCCAGCCCAAATGAGATGTTTTATAATAGGCAAATATCATCACTATGGCTGTGATTACTAATGTTAATAGTAAAGCAAACATTCAAACCCTGTAAGAGCAACATTAAAGCATCTTGTAGACAAATTTTATTGATTCTATAGTAAAGGAAAGATAACTCTGTAACATGTTTTTGTTGTTATTGCAGTGGGATTTTAGGGGCTGGCATAGAGTCACTTAAAACATTTTAAAACATTTTTCCCCAGGCATGATGCTGCACACCTATAATCCTAGCACTTAGGAGGTAGGAGTAGAAGGATCAGAAGTTCATGGCCAGCCTTGGCTCTGTAGTGAGTTTGAGGTTGTCTTGGGTTATATGAAATCCTGTCTCAAAACAAATGAGCAGAAATCTTCCCAAAGAGCCTTTTGTGATGGCTGAAGCCTGTCATCTCAGTGCTTGGAAGACTGAGGCAGGAAGAGTACATGTTCAAAGCCAGTTTGGGCTACATAGCAAGGTCTTGTCTCAAAAAAAAATTATCTTTAAAACTTGATTTCCTAACAGATTAGTTTTGATAAACGACAACATGATGCAAGAATCCAACAGTTAGAAAATGAAATTCACTATTTGCAAGAACATCTAAAAAGTATGGAAGAAATCCAAGGCCTTACAGATCTCCAACTTCAGGAAGCTGATGAAGAAAAGGAGAGAATTCTGGGCCAACTCCAGGAGTTAGAGAAAAAGGTGGGAAGGCTAGAACATAAAGTACTTAAATACCTGCTTCCCCAGTTCCTGTTCCTGCTGATAGGTCAACTGAGGAGTAGAGTCCAGACCCACCTCTGTTTACATTGCTGGCACAGTGCTGAACCTGATCTTATTGAGGCCCTGAGATAGGGTATCATGATAGATGGAAAGGAGAATTGGGAGTATGAGTACTAACCTTAGGGCCACGTCAGGTAAACTTTTAACAAATGATAGTGGAATGAGTTTGCCACCTTAGAAACTGCTTGCCTAATTGGACACACCCATGGAAAACTTCATCTTCCTTTCCTAACACCTTTGACTCTTTGATTGCCTTTCTCCATCCTCAACTCTATTGTCTTATCCTGGGCTTTATCAGATTCAGAAATTTCTCGCACCACTTCTGAAATCACAGTCTGGTGTCACAGTCTGATTGTAATATCTCTTCCTGCCACCTGATGCCAACAGTTTTTTCAAACTTCCAGCTCATTAGCCCCATCGTTGATGGCCTACTACTAATCCCCTCCCCTTTTTTATGAGATCCTCAAGTCCCTTGACTCTTCATCTTGTCTCACTTCCCTGACAAAGCTGCTTTCTTTGGGTCTGCGTTCATGTTCAATGTTCCTGAAGAGAGAGAGAAAAAAAAATTCACCACCAGCACAGTGGGGTCACTATAGTCTCATTGTTACCAATCTCACATGAGCAACATTGATTATCCTTTCCATCATTAAGCTCTCCTCCCATCTCACCATTTCAGGCTTTTGCCATTCTTGGATCCACCATCACCCTTCTAATCTCAGTGAATGATTTGCGGCACACTTCATGGAAACCCACTAGTTTCCAAGTACTTTTGAATCCACCTCTAGAATTTATCTGCATCTACACATTTCCTTCTCTCATGCTCCCATACTTACCTAGCCATCCCCTCCCGGTCCATTGCTGTGGCCATCTGACAAATTCCAGTCCTACGCATGTACCTGCTCCCCAGAGCAGCCAACATTAAGATCAGAGTTCTTAAGCCCCTGCGTGGTTTGCCCATTAGAGTCTCTTCCCTGCACTCCTGCTTTTACTCCCTCACTTCACCACCACACATCCGGACCCTGATTCAGTGATTTTGAAGACTTGTCTGTCCATTTATTGATAATGCCAAGAAATGTTTTTCCAGTGAATGAAGAAACTGCAGTTCTAAACTAAGAAAACATTCTTTTAAAAAGTTGACCTGTTTTGAGATTGTTTATTCTATCAGTTGTTGTAGACATGGGGCAAGCAGCAGTGGACAGAGCTCCTGGAGCGTACATCTTAATTCTTTAGTGTCAAATGATTCACTTTTTAATTGCAGAAGAAGCATGAAGATGCCAAATCTCTGGAGCAGTTTCTTGGTTTAGATAAAGAACTGAAAAGTCTGAAGAAAGCTGTGGCTGCTTCTGATCAACTAGCGGCAGCTGAGCTCTCCATTGCCAAAGACCAGCTCAAGTCCCTGCACGGAACTGTTAGGAAAATTAATCAAGAGCGAGCAGAGGTTAGTCCATGTGCTCACAGTGAGTTTCCATCAGTGCTGCTATTATTAAAAAACACAACTTGGGGCTGGAGAGATGGCATAGTGGTTAAGTGCTTGCCTGTGAAGCCTAAGGACCCCGGTTCGAGGCTCGGTTCCCCAGGTCCCACGTTAGCCAGATGCACAAGGGGGCGCATGCGTCTGGGGTTCGTTTGCAGAGGCTGGAAGCCCTGGCGCGCCCATTCTCTCTCTCTTCCTCTATCTGTCTTTCTCTCTGTGTCTGTCGCTCTAAAATAAATTAAAAAGAAAAAACACAACTTGTACACATACACAGAAAAGCTTAATAAATGTTCACAAAGCTAAAAAAAAAAAACTTGGATTACTTCTCTCTTTTACTTTTACTACTATGTGTGTGTGTTTTCTGTGTATGTTTATGTGTGTCTATATGGGTGGGCACATGCCACAGTGTGTTTGTGGAGGTCAGAGGACAACCCCGCTGTTTCTCCTCTCCCACCTTTGTAAGACAGTAGTCTCTCTTGCTTTTTTACTTGTCCAGAATCTCACCTCCTGTTGTTATAAGCACTTAGGGGTCGCAGTACAGATAGGTATGTGTCCACTTTGTCTCTCGCTTTATAAAGGTGCTAGAAAATGGAACATAAGCTGTCAGGCTTGCAAGCAAGTATCTTTAACTGCTGAGCCATCTTCCCAGCCCCAGTTTTGTCTATGTTATAAACTACTGTGAAGTTGTCTGTTTTTCTTAAGACCTGAAGGTTTATTTCTTCTTCACAACCCCCAAGGGTTTACTTGGGGCTGTTATGGGCTCAGTACTCTTAGGTCATGAAAGAAACCATTCCATGAAACAACAGTTTCTACTTTTAAGTACAGCAGTCTCCTTGTGGAGGTCACTATCACTGTTTCCTTCTGGAGTCACTATAGGGCTACAATGTAAGATGTGGCTGTTCTGGTGCTTTACAGGATGCCAATTTTTTTTTATATTGAATAAAATAGAAACTTTATTATATTTTGCATATTTAAAATATAGAAAATATGGGGCAAAAGTTTGTAAAACCAGTTTTACAGATGTACATGCTAATGTAATGTTCATCTTACAACTGTATAAAATACATTATACAAAAGAGTTATAGCTTTTGCATATATAAAATGAAATAAAGCATTCATATATTTCTATGATCTAACAGTGCAATATGCACATACTTAGAAGAAAAATACTGATTTCCTGAGCAATATTGTGATTCAAAATAATGATTTCCATGACAATGCAGCATTTCAATACAGACTTAAGCCTCCAGCTTCACCCTGTAGTGCTCGGACTAGATTTCCACTTCGTATTTCCAAAACTATTGTCCTTCATATTCCCAACTAGGTAATTTAGAAGTAGATGTTTAAAAAAATACTCAGTTAATGAACAGTGATTCACTTAAAGAAAAAGCAGAAATAAGAGTCCAGAAGAAGAAAAGTTTTAAAAACCAAAATCCACCGGAAAAGAAACTGTTATCATAAGTGTCTGTCTAATTTATAACATGGTCAGACCTTAACCCACCTGTTTTTCTTGAGGAGGACAACAAATATATTTAAATGCTCATAAAAAGACAACTCAAGTTAGTTCAAAACAACTTTTACCTACATGTACGCAGACTGGTAAAAAGAAAAAAAAAAAGAATTTGCCCTAATATCAGATTTTTCTTCAAATGTAAGTCCCACAAAGTTTTAAGTGAATCAAATACAACGATCCAGTTTTGTGACACAAACTTGTACACACATCCAAGTGTCAAAGTACAAATAAGGGTTTTAACAACACAGGATGCCAATTTTAATGAGATTAATATAGTAACTGTAGGAGGGAAAAAGAATCTCTTGAGATCCCAGAGAGACATCAGCTATGGAAGACTATAGAACAAGGAAGAAAATGCCCTTATTCCTCATATAGAACCTGCCCATTGGCCCCCCTCTTGGGGTGGACACACTGCCCAGCATAAGAGGAGGGCTTGGAACCACATAAGCCTGAGTAAGGTAGGCAGGGAAGGAGATAAAGACAGGAGAATCACAGTGAAAGCAGGAATGAATGAAGACAACCACCTCTGATGTCAGTGTGCCCTTCTCATACTCTCTCCCAGTAGGAGTTGCAGGATGTGGAGATGTTCAGCAGAAAGGCAGCACAAGCCATCAAGGACCTGACCCGAGCTGAAGCAGAGATCGAACTGCTGCAGAATCTTCTCAGGGAGAGAGAGGAGCAGGTTAGTGTTGTTACTGTGAGCTGCCCTCTCTATTTATTGGGTTCTTGTCAGATCCTAAAAGATTCAAGTACGGCAGATGATCTCTCAGAGTGCTCTGAAATGCTATCAGTGGTCAGTACTTTGTCCTCTGTGTGCAAAGAAAGTAAAAGTGGGGTGCTTACTTTGCTGGCAAAAAATAAGAAGTGGTGTGGTTACAATCAATTCTAAGAGAAAGCACACCTGGAAAAACATTCACTGGCCCTCTCTGTGTCTGTTTTTTTAATAGTTTCAAATCGAGATGGAGAAAGCAGATGTAGGTGCTAGAGGAGCAAACTCACAGGTGCTAGAAATCGAAAAATTGAACGAGATAATGGAGAGGCAGAGGACTGAGATCACAAGGCTTCGGAATTTGCTAGACCTCACTGGGACTGGTAAAGTGTTACTGACCTTTGATTTTGGGTGGTTTTGTAGTTGTAAAACTAAATTGCCTTACTTTGTGCTTTTAGCCAAAGTACCTAACTGATGGAAATCAATTCCATGCCTGACCTAATGAACTTAATTAATTAACAAATGAGAGACTTTAAAAGCATTCTGTGTAATTGAGGAGCTTAGATTGTGATTTCAAAAGATGTGATATTTGCAAATCTGATTGCTTTCTTTGAATTACATTGTAAGTGGTGGACAAAGGATGTCTTCTTATTGTTCACAGAAACTAATTGCTGAGGGCAGGCTTGGTGGAAAAGTCAGCCTTGAGGAAATGACAAAATTCATTGGTGCTCTTGGAGTCTAGTATGTTGGGACGGAAAGGAAGTGTATGATTTTTCATGCCAACTTTATAGAGTGGTGTTCCCTTGCAGATAACAAAGGAGGCTTTGAAAATGTTTTAGAAGAAATTGCTGGGCTCCGGCGTGACATTTCCTGTCAGAATGAATACATAAGCAGTATGGCAGACCCTTCCAAAAGACAAGGCTACTGGTACTTTATGCCACCACCACCACCATCATCAAAAGTAGGAATTTTGTGGTGCTAAAAGTGTGTTGTGAATTTTTTTTTGAAGAAAGTGACATGGTCCCCCCCCTAAATTTTTGAGCAGGTGCTAGGAACATTTCTATTTTAAGCTATACATTAAAGTTCCTTACTGCTTTTACTATTGGAGATGAAATAGGGCTTTCCCACAAAAGGTAGTACTTGCTCCCTGACTGAAGTTGCTATAAAAGGATAAGGTGACTTGAATCCAAAGAAATGATTGAAAATAATGATACAGCAATGGCCTCAATGCCCCAACGAAAAGACACAGGTTTGCAGACTGGGTTAAAAAGCAGGATCCTACAATTTGTTGTCTCCAAGAAACTCACTTTTCTACAAAGGATAGACATTATCTTACGGTGAAAGGTTGGAAGACGGTGTTTCAAGCAAATGGGCCTAGAAAACAAGCAGGGGTTGCTATCCTAATATTGGACATAGTAGACTTTAGTCCAACGTTAGTCAAGAAAGATAAGGAAGGTCACTTTATATTGATTAAGGGCACACTCCAACAGAAGGACATTCAATCCTAAACATATATGCACCTAACATGGAGGCTCCCAAATTCATCAAACAAACACTATTAGAACTAAGGTCACAGATAACACCAAACACAGTGGTGGTGGGTGACTTTAACACCCCACTCTAATCAATTGACAGGTCATCCCGGGAAAATAATGATACAGGGTTGGAGATATGACTTAGCAGTTAAGGTACTTGCCTACAAAACCTAAGTAAGGACCCATGTTCAACTCTCCAGGTCCCACATAAGGCAGATGCACAAGATGACACAAGCTCTCAAAGTCACACATGCACATATATCTGGAGTCCAACTGTAGTAGCTAGAGGCCCTGGATCACCAATTTGCTCTCTTGCATTAAAAAAAAAAAAGAAGAAAGAAAAGAAAAGCCGGGTGTGGTGGCACATGCCTTTAATCCCAGCACTCGGGAGGCAGAGGTAGGAGGATCACTTTGAGTTCAAGGCCACCCTGAGAATACAGAGCGAATTCCAGGTCAGCCTAGACTAGGGTGAGGCCCTACCTCAAAAAACCAAAAAGAAAAAGAAAAAAAAGACATGCCGGGCATCTTGGTGCATGCCTGATTTCCAGGTCAGCCTGAGCTAGAGTGAGACCCTACCTCGAAAAAGCAAAAAAAAAAAGGACAGTCTGTTGAGCTTGCCTCAAAAAAAAAGAAAGAAAGAAAATGATGATACAGTTGTACTGAGGTATAGACACAGAAATAGGCGCCTACATTTCATTTCTTTTATATAAAAATTGAGTACTTACCAGCCTAGGCCAAGTACTGGACTGCATTGGAGCTTATAAGCTGTTGTAGTTAAAACGTGCATATGACAAAATATTTGGACTGTCTCCTCTAGATGCAGAGAGGTATCAGGATTCAGTTGATTGGAGTTGTGAGGTGAGCACTTAGCAAGCATCCCAGGCAGGGTTTTACAAAGGAGGAAAAAGCTGGTATAGAAGAGAGAGTTGGCTTAGTTAGCTATGACAAGGAACTTTGTGGAGCCAGGAGGTTTGGGGATAACAACAAAAGACTAGCTGGAAATGGAAAGATTAGGTGAGGCCATGCTTCTCTAAAAAGGGCCATTAAGTCTCTTTTACTTAATTATTTAGGTAATGGGAAACAGGTTATGATTAATCAGAGTTCAGAAGAATATTTGGGCTGAGTATGGAGGGCTGGACTTATAGCATGGTAAACTTTGTGTAGGGCTGTTGGAACTCATTCAAGGGAATGATCAAAGCCAGAGCTAGATCAGTAGAGCTGGAAAACAAAAAAAGAAGAAATGGCAGTATGGACTGAAAGGAGACAAAATAATCAGGGTTTGTTGGCTGACCTTGGGAGTAGAGAGTAGACAGTAAGCTGGACTCATCCAAAGCCAGTGGTCTCAGTGACATCCTGCTCTAGCTATGGAGCAATAGTAAGAGAGAAACAGCTCTGACACTAGGATCCCAGGGACTTGAGCAGAACTGAGAGCAGAAACCTGCTCCTAGAAATTGGAAAGAAACCAACATCCTGGACACAACCTGGCTGGAGATGGAATTGCTTTTAGTTAGAGCAAAACCCTGTGAGCTGAGCCATAGGTGGGTTTGGAGGCTAGACCTAGAAAATGGGAAGCTGGGAGGGCAGCAGTAAAGCTTTAAAGCCTTCTCTCGCTCTTAACAGCAGAAGACTGTGTCCAGATTCCCGGGAAAGCTTGCCACTTTCTTTTGCCTTAGTTACTGGACTGTGAAAGATAACACTCAGAAGAGATCACTAGTGAAGATAAGCACAGGGAGACAAAAGACTGATGCCCAGGGCTCTTAACACATACAGAGCTTGTTTTCATTTCTCCTTCATGGAGAATTGTAGCATCAGATTATCCCAGGCAAATCACCAGATAACATGTCTTACCATTTCTGTATGATAAAGAGCTTATTATTTCTAGAAAAATGGACCAAAAAAAAAAAAAAAAAACCAGGATATAAGATGGAAGTTAAAGAGTGTCTGAGGATGTAGTAGACTGGTTTGCTTGCTTTCCCCATTTTGGTCCTTCACTTTTACAAAGCCGTCTGATGTGACTCCAGCCCGTGCATACATAGCCCTTCTGTCTGGTCAACTTCTCTGACATGCTGGGTTGATCAAGTCCAGAGGGATGGAATTAAGCTGAACTCTGTACATGAGCTTCAGTTTATGTATCCATGTAATTGCTTTGCACTTCCGACTGTGAAAAGTAAGAAATTGGATCATGAAAAAAAACAAATGCTTGCTCAGTTTTCCTACATCTCAGCTGGGCTCTGTATCTAGACATTTCTCCAAGTTAGCCTTTCTGTTTGTACCAGACAGTATGTTCTCCTGTTATTTATTTTAGGTTTCTAGCCATAGTTCCCAGGTCACCAAGGACTCTGGTGTGGGCCTAAAGTATACAGCATCAACTCCTCTTAGGAAACCACAGCCTGGACAGCAAGAGGGGGAGGACAGTAGTGGACCTCCACTTGCCTCAGGATATTGGGTCTATTCACCCATCAGGAATAGGTTGCACAAATCATTTTCAAATAGAGGTAAGTCACATTACATAAAGGAAATTGCATTTTCCTTTGCTGTTTAATAACCTATTGTTGTTTCCCTGAAACCTTTAGACACATTCCAAAATCCTTAGCTTACCCTGTGAAGTTCTCTGTGATCCTCCTGTGTTGGCCACACCCTGTCATATTTCCCATAGGATACTTAACTACAGATAGTCCCAGCAACCCTGGTTCTTCTAGCCTCTTGGGCTTTTTTTAAAAAATGCTGGAGATTGAACCCAGTACCTTCCATGCAGAGTAAGCACTTGATCACTGAGCTACCTCAGCCCCAAACCTCCATGTTTTAACTGTTTGTCTGGAATGTCTTTCTTCTTCCTTCCTCTCCCAAACAATTCCTACTCATTCTTCGAGAAGATTGTACCCTTTTTCTGGAACCTTTTTCTACTGTTCTTCCTCTAGCCCTTTGCCTGTACTTTTGGAGCTTGAGGACTTGTATCTTTTTTTTTTTTTTTTTTTAAGGTAGGGTCTCACTCTAGCTCAGGCTGACCTGGAATTCACTATGTAGTCTCAGGGTAGCCTCAAACTCACAGTGATCCTCCTGCCTTTGCCTCCCAAGTGCTGGGACTAAAGGCATGCACTATCACACCCGGCCTTTGTATCCTTTTTTTTTTTTTTTCCTTTAAATCATGGCATTAGCCTAGCTGTTTAAAAATTCAGTATTACAAGTCAGTCTTTTGGGAAGACCCAGTCCTGGGTAAGCTCCAGCTCTTACACTTAATAGCTGTGTAGTCATAGTCAAATTATATAGCTGCTCTGAAACTGTTAATCTCTAAAATTGGAATACTGCCTTCTGGTGATTTATTCACTCAAAAGGTATTTATTGAGATGGGGATGTATCTCAGTGGTAAAACACTGGCCTAGTGTGTGCAAGGCCCTGGACTCAACCTGTAGCACCACAAAAACAACACCCCCCCCCCTGCAAAAAAGCACCAAAAAAACCACAGACAAACCAGGAACTAGTTATTGAACAAGTACCTGCTGTGCACTTGGTTCTTTGTTGATCACTGATAAGAAGACACAGTTCCTGCTTTTAGTTACAGTAACCAGTGTTAAGCCATCATTGGAAAGTGGTACATGTGGTGACAGTGATAAATTCTGAGTGCAGTTTGATTTCATAGCACATCTGATATTTTATGTAGTGCAGGTAAGCAATTTCTGACTAAATTAACAAATGCGTAAATTAATGAAAGAAGTAAACCAAAATACACATAAGAAAAACCTAAATTTCAGCTGCTGAAAATACTTTGAATTTGTGTTTTGATCTGCTCCTCAGAACTACCTTTGACTGTTATAAGTGTTGCTTTTACATCACTAGTATCTTTGTGGAAATGCTGCTGTTCTCTCCTAAACCTTTTTATATACCAACACACTCTTTGGTTTATTTCTCCTGAGATGCAGATAGTGAAGGAGATAGCCAGGAAGAGACTGGGCTGGATGAGCAAGAAAATCTCCCATTTGTGCCTCCTCCTGGGTATATGATGTACACTGTGCTTCCTGATGGATCTCCTGTACCCCAGGGCATGGCTCTATATGCACCACCGCCTCCTTTGCCCAACAACTGCAGACCTCTCACCCCTGGTACTGTTGTTTATGGGCCACCTCCTGCTGGGGCCCCCATTATGTGTGGACCTCCTCCCCAGAATTTCGCTGTCCCCCTCATCCATGTGGGTCTGCTGCATTGCAACGTTCCAGAGCACCATAACTTGGTAAGTGGAAAAATACCCAACTCTATCCACACTGCTTCCACGAGTGCCAGGAAGATGAACACTTGATAGCTGACTGCTTGTAGATGGGTTATACCCCAGAAGTATGGTTATAAGGCTGGTATTTAGAACTAAGCAAGCATTCTCATATTAAAATATTATTTTAAACAGCATGTAAGGTTCCCAAGCCTCTCCAAAATTTGGGTTACATGTTTTCTAATAAAAGTGCTTTCAATCCAAAAATTAATATTTTTTATACATTTTTCTTCTTGTTTTAAGTTTCTTTTTCTTTTTTTTTTTTTTTTTTGTAGTTTTTCTGCCTTGAACTCATGGCAGTCTTCTACTTCTGCTTCCCAAGTGCTGGGATTAAAGGCATGTGCCACCATGCCCAGCTTAAACTGTATTTTAATGACTATATAACATTTCTTTATTTGTAGGTACAATAAGGGATGGAATTCTTACCATACCTTATATTCTTAGCTAGATTTCAAGAGATGATTACTTCCTAGTTTCCTTTCTAGCTTTTCTTTTATTTATTTTTTACTTATTAGAGAGAGAGAGTGTGAGCACACCAGGACCTCTTGTTGCTTCACATAAACTCCAGACGCATGCACCACTTTGTGTATCTGGCTTTATGTGGGTACTGAGGAATCATTGAGCTTTGCAAACAAGCACCTTTAATTGCCGAGCCATCTCTCCAGCCTACTTTCTTTTTATTTTTGTATATTATACATATATTTCTGTAACATTACATATATATAATATATGCAAAAATTTGAAGACTTTATAGAAAGCAGAATGTCTAAAAGGCACTGCACGATGGAGCTCAGAGTACTTACACTTTATGTACATGGGTAACTATGAAGTCATCTTTCACTGTGAATGTCTCATTCACAAATCCCTGCATCACAATTTTGTAATTCAAAGAATGCCTAAATATTGAAAAACTAATTAACTCATAACTTGTTTCCCAAAAAGAAATCAAAAAATGGAACAGTTCTTAAAAGACTGAATCAAAGTTTTCTTTTAAAATACATAAAAGTAAGTCCCATTACTGTTTACAAAACAGAAAGTACAAACATAATTATAGAATAAATAAAAACAAGGGACAAACAGCCACCTGACTCTACAACCATTTTTTTTTAATGCTTCTCTCCAGCCTACTTTCTAATGTGGCAAAGTTGCTCTTTCAAACTCAGAGCACCTACAGCCTTTGATTTTTTTTTTCCTCCTGTCCCCTCAACATATTGAGGGGTAGATAAAGACTGGGGTGCCTGATGCCAGGTCACAGTCCCATTGGAATAGGTTGTACTTGTTCCAGAAGTCCTGCATGCCTTTATGTGGTTAACAGTGGTACACATTCCTTTTTCAATGTATATTCTAATGTGTAGCAATTCTGTCTGTTCAGCATAATAAATAATCTCTTAAAATGGTTCTTCTACTCTCCAAACATGCACAGGTGCTTAAGTGGCTTCCCTAGTGTGCTTGCAGCCCTCCCTACATTTGCATGTTATTTCCCGAGCCTGAGTTTTCCCCTTATCATGTATTTTTGAAAATCTCTTCTTGGGGGCAGCCTTCTTAGATGACTCTCCTCTAGTATGTCCAGAGGAGGGGGAGGCCACTGTCTCTTCTGCTAGAGGCTGACCTCTTTGGAAGCAGAGAGGTTGTCTACAAGAAGCTTGGTAAATTCATGTGGAAAAGCTAAGTGTTCTGTCAGTCTGTCAATTTCTCCTATGGTATATGAAAATTTTGGCTTGACTTGATTTTTCTTTTCATATTTTCAGACTAAAGATACCACTTTAACTAATTAATTTCAACTTTTGGTAGCAAAAAAAAAAGAGGCACTGTCTGTTTCTGGAATGCTTTTTCTTTCCTTTGTTCAGGAGAATGAAGTGTCTAGATTAGAAGACATGGTGCAGCATTTAAAATCAAAACGACAGGAAGCCAGGTGGCTGAGAGCATCCATGCAGCAGTCTGAGAGAGAAGTAGAAGAACTGCATCATGATATTGATGATCTTATGCTAAAGAAGAAAGAATTGGAACATGAACTAGAAGAATTGCACAGAACCATCCAGAAACATCAACAGCGAAAGTAATTATTGGGCATTATATTTTTATACTTCAAATGGATATTGTATCAGTTTATGAAAATAACCTAAATCAGCACTGCCTAAGAAAACTTTGTTGTGATATTGGAAATGTTCAAGATCTGAACTGTCCAAATAGTAACCATTAACCACACACGTGTGTGTAGCTGTGGATTGAGAAACAGAATTTAATTTTAATTAATTTAGTGCTACACACTAGGTATCATTTTGGACAGTGCAAATCTAAATTCTCTTTCCCAATAATCCAAATAAGTTCCTAGCAAAACATGTGTCAGGGTTTCCAGTTCTCATTTCCACAGGCATCCAGTTGGCTTCCAAGTCCTTCTGACTGCTCACAAAGAGCTCTAACTCCAGCTGATTTCTTCTGCATTTCCACTGCCCTGGCCTTTAATCAGTCACATTCTAGGCACTGCAGAAGCATCCACACTGGTACACTGGTCTTCCATATCTTAATGTCTTTCCAGTCTGTTAGGGAAACACTGAAACTCTTAGGTCCATCACAGTGTGTATACTACCCTCCTGTCCGTCTATGTTATCCTTCTTCCTTACACAGTTCTTGTTCTGAACCATTTAACTTTGCTGTGGTCTCCTTGAGTACATTTTATCCTGCCTCCACACCTTCCTATGTGCTGTCCTCTGCCTGAAATGCCTTTTATACCCCCTGCCTAACTCCACCCTGTCATTCAAAACTAAGGTCCGGGACCCTCTTAACACCAAGCCTTTTTCTTCTCAGGTACCCACAATTGAAGGTTGGTAGCCTTTGGTATAACTCTATTCATACAATAATGTGAGGAGCCCAGGAGCTCCTTGAGAGTGATAGCTAGCCTCTGACTCTGAATTGTAGTACCTGGTGCAGGGTCAGTTGATGTGCACAGCATCTGTTAATTGGTCAGTTATGTGAAATGTTCTCTTCTGTAGTAGCCTGTGGATTATTGCAGTCCTTAGATTTTTGTCATTTAAACTAGACTAGACCAGGCCCAAGGAGTGTAGTGAGGCCTACAGACTGAGAAATGCTTACCATCATCTAGTATCAGACAGGTAACTGACAACCTGGTAGAAGATTGCAAGGGCCACTGAAAAGATTGGGACTAGATGTTTCTTTGTGTGGTATGCATGTATGTATATGGGTGGTAATATCTGTTACTTTTTTGAGTATATGTGATGGGGGAAGTTTTCTTTTTTGAGAACTTTTAAGGGGCTGGTAGGGCAGTAGGTTAACCAAAAACTATTCTGGCAAATTCTAGTAACACATAAACACTCAAAGAAAAATATAAAGATTACCTATGTGCCTTCATTTAAAAATAAAAATCTGGGCTAGAGGGATGACTTAATTGTTAAGGCATTTGCCTACAAAGCCAAAGGACCTATGTTCTATTCCCCAGGACCTATGTTAGCCAGATGCACAAGGGGTGTACTTATCTTGAGTTTTGTTTGCAGTGACTGGAGGCCTGGCACACACATTTTCTCTTTCTCTCTCTCTTTCCCCCCTCCCTCCCCTTTTCTCTGTCAAATAAATAAATAAAATACGTTAAAAAATAAAAATCTGTTAATGTGCTGAGTTTATTTTCATGTTTTTTTGTCATGCAGCCATGGATAGTTCCATTTTCAAATAATGTTAGCCTTGAGTTACTGAGTTTTGTGTTATGCTGTTTGTCTTGTCAAATACTAGGACAGTTTTACTCTTGACGGACTAGAGTCAGGCAGTCTTTGGGGCAGACTATGACCTGGGTCTTGAGGACAGTTTTCAGGAGGTAGATGATCACTGTGTCATGACTTAATTTTTCTTCTGAGGAATAGAAGTGTAAACATTGTATTGGCCAGATGCTGAAGCACAAGTCCACCATCCATCCTACATATTTTGCAATTAATATCATTACTATCCCGTGTTCATGGCAAGAAGCTAGAAATTGGCCTTAATAGGATATTATCAATTGCAATTGGCTCTCTTATAAAATTAGAAAATCGCTGTGCATTTTCTTCATAATCAGGTTTATAAATATCTATATTATCTACATTTAAATTTTCTTAATGTTTCTATATGTATATATATTAATTTTTAGAGACTTCATTGATGGGAATGTTGAGAGTCTTATGACTGAACTAGAAATAGAAAAATCACTCAAACACCATGAAGACATTGTAGATGAAATTGAGTGCATAGAGAAGACCCTTCTGAAACGTCGCTCAGAGCTCAGGGAAGCTGACCGACTCCTGGCAGAGGCTGAAAGTGAACTTTCTTGCACTAAAGAGAAGGTGTGTCCTGGTGTAGTTTTGGGCTTGAGCTCATTGTGGGTGAGACAACCAGCTTACTGTTGTCTACCTAAAGAGAACAGGAGGTAAGAACACAGTGGTAGAGGTCAGATGACCACATTGCAGGCTCAACTCTGCTAGTTTAGGAGCTGTGAGGACATGGGCAAGTCACTGAAACCCTCAGACTTTGCTTTCCTATCTTCATGTGCAAACAGGACATATAGGCTGTTTATTGTGAACTAAATGAAATAGCATATTTAAAATTCTTAAAATTATTTTGTTCTCAGCATGCTCTGCTTTCTTATCCTATGTATATGTATTTGTTATTATTTGGGCTCTATAACCTATTTTTTAATAGCCAATAAGATTCTTATAAAGCTACTGTGGACTTCACAAATCTTACTTTTTCTGCTAGTTGATAACATAAATTATACAAACATTTTATGATATAAAATATTTTCAGTCCCTGGGCAATATGTTTCTATTAATTTTAGTAACTCCAGGTTGAAATAAAAGTTGTCACTTCTGTGGTGATTCTTGTGTGTAATGGGTTTCCTACATGGAATACTGGGTGATATATTTTTCTTTAAGCAACAACACAGAAGAAAACTGAGGTAAAGAAACTTCTTTTAGTGAGCCTTTACTATGGCCACACATTGGTCATTTCTAAATACCACTTCATTTAAATTTTCTGGTAACCCTGTAAGATTGTGTTAACTCATTTTACAGATACAGCTCAGAACAAACCTTACCTAGCTCAGAGTCACATAACTGAAGTTTCACCTATCTTTTCTAAAAAAAAAAAAAAAAAAAATTTAGAGAGACAGACAGACAGATGGAGGTCTAGAGACAGAACTGATGCAGGACTTCAGCAATCGCACTCCAGATGCTTGCACCACCTAGTGGGCATATGCAACCTTGCACTTGCTTACCTTTATGTGTCTGGCTAATGTGTGCTGTGGAGAGTAGAACATGGGTCCTTAGGTTTTTCAGGCAAGCACTTTAATCACTAAGCCATTTCTCCAGCCCAGTTCTGCCTATATTAATTTATGTATGTTGTGTAAGCTTTAAAATTTTTATTAGAAAAACCAAGCAGAGGTAAAGTAAAAAGGTCCCCAAGCTAGGAGGGCTCCAGAGCAGGTAATCTGCAAGGCAACTGGGTATAGTTTTCTTACAACCTGGAAGATGTGTATAGGCATCCAGTTGGAATGAGCCTCATTGGTTAGGTCTAAATGTAAATGGTAGGCAAGGGAGGAGAGCACAGACTCAGAGAGAGCCTGCTGTAGAGGTGGAGGGGAAGGAAAGGAGGAAGAACCGGGAAGCTGTTGCTCATCGCCGTCTTGAATCAGATTAGGTGGGTAGGCATCTATGTTCTTTTGGGTCTGTGTCCCTAACTACCTGCAAAAGTCAACTGCCTTGCTCCTAATCTCTACCAAAGGGACTGTCTTCCCATAATTGCTCTGTCTTTCTTGACACAGATGTAGTTGTGTATATTTACACTGAGTGGTTATACAACTTAGAATGATTTTTCTTGAACATTTATGCATGCTGCTGTGTCGTCAGCTATTAAAGATTACACAGTAGTTTATTATGTTGATGCACTGCAACTTTATTTGTCAAGTTTTATATCATTGCTGCATATGTTTATATAGTTATTCTTTGCATATGAATTATTCTCTGAGCATTGAGAGTCCAAACAAATGGGCATTCGTATCTTTCTGTTTGGTCTTGTTTTCCAAGAGGTGTGTCAGTTTATACTGCCAATAGCTGTGGGTGAATATGGTAGCTGAATTGCTTTTAATGATAGTTTGTTTTCTAGACAAAGGATGCTGTTGAAAAGTTTGCTGAAGCCAAGAGAAATTTATTACAAACCGAGTCAGATGCTGAGGAGTTAGAAAAAAGAGCTCAGGAGACTGCTGTTAACCTTGTGAAAGCTGACCAGCAACTGAGGTAGGTAGAATCCCTCGGCTGTCATAGAGTGGTATATAGTGACAAGAGTGAAAGATTTGTTTCTTAGAAGGTAATAATTGGATTATGATAAATGATGCATGTTAAGTCTAAGGAGCTTGAGGAAATTAAGTGGTGTGTTTTAGATTACTCCAGGCAGACACAAAGGATTTGGAGCAGCACAAAATCAAGCAAGAGGAAATCTTGAAAGAAATAAATAAAGCTGTAGCAACAAAAGAAACAGACTTCCAGTGTCTAAGCAAGAAGAAAGAAAAACTGACCGAAGAGTAAGTAAAGCAGAGCTCTGGAGGCTATAGCGGGCTTGTGCAGGAAGACAGCTGTGGGGTTCAGGTGCTCTTAGTTTATGCTCAATACTGTTGATGCCTTTAGGCTTCAGAACCTGCAGAGAGACATTGACATAGCAGAACGCAGTGAGGATCACCACCTGCAGGTCCTCAAGGAATCTGAGACTCTTCTTCAGGCCAAGAAAGCTGAGCTAGAAACACTAAAAAGTCAGGTACGGCAACAGGTTCCTGGAGAAGAGTATTTAAAAACTTACTTATGCTTTATGACTAAGTAATTGTTATTTTATTATTTTTTAAAAAGATTGTAAAATACAAAATCAAGTATTAGGAAAAGGAGTCCTTGGTCAGACTTTGCACTTTTTCCTTCTCAGGTGGCAGGTCAGCAGCAGGAGATGGTCACCTTAGACAGCCAGCTAGGGCACAAGAAGGAGGAGCTGCTTCTACTCCAAGAAAGCATGGCCCAGGCAAAGGCTGACCTCCAGGAAGCACTGGCCCTGGGAGAAACTGAAGTAGCTGAGAAGTGCAGTCACATTAGGGTATGTTTTTCAGTAGACTTTCTTAAGAGTCCTAAGATACTGCTGTAGATTTATTTTGAAGTATTTTCATGTTTTCTCTAAGTGAAAATATAAATTCCTCCTCTGAACACCATTTTGGTTTGTGTTATGTGTTGGTGCCAGTGTTGTGTGCCTTTTGGATGTGTTCTGTATTCTACTACCTCTAGACTTTCTCATTTCACTTCTTGTCTAGGAATCTCTTTTGCCTCGTGTTACTAGCTAGGTCCTGCCCACCTTCTGACCTTTTCATTGGTTCTGAAAGGAGTTTCTTTCCTGAGTTTTGTGGTGTCGGTGTTTCCTGAGCATCTTCTCCTTGTATGGTCATGGATTTGGTCCCAGACTCTGGATGAGTGTTAACTCCATGTGGGGAAGTCCATTCTGAATCAGCTGTTTTCTCTGTAACACATGGCTTTGTATTATAAAAGTTACATATACATTTAAATAAGGACATGACCTTCTGTTATACAATTATATATCAGCACAAAATACAGCACTGCTGTGCTTACATAAAAGACAAAACTGAGGTTGCTTCTCAAATAGAGTGCTATGAAATGAGACAATAAAGGAATTTCTATTCATAATTTCACAGAAAGGATGACTTTTTTAACACAGGAAGTAAAATCACTTCTGGAAGAGCTGAGCTTTCAGAAAGGAGAACTGAATGTCCACATTTGTGAAAAAAAAACTCAACTTGCACTTATAAAGCAGGAAATTGAAAAAGAGGAAGAAAATCTTCAGGTAATTTTACGGCAGATGTCCAAACATAAAACTGGTAAGTTTAAAGAAAATTTTATAAAGTTTAATGTTAGAAATACCTGTATCACAGGTCATAGAAAAATACAAATGACCAAATAAACTTACTGATGTTAAAACCTTACTAATAGGCCAAGAAAAGGCATATGATGTTGTTTCCTGCCATTCAGTTTGATCAGGTTTATTTAAAAACAAAGTAACCATATTCACGGCTGAGCAGTGTATGCTGACTGAAATGTAACTGGGACATTCTCCCAGGGTTTCCAGACTTTTACAGTTCACACTTGTAAAATCACTGCGCCCATTTCTTCTAGAGAAAACAAGCTGTTATGTGCATTGTAGAAAGATCTATAATTACAAAATTTGGAAGCAAAGGCAGTTTAAAAGGTGTAGGGGGCCAGGTATGGTGGTGTATGCCTTTAATTCCAGAGGCAAAGGTAGGAGGATTGCTGTGAGTTCAAGGCCACCCTGAGACTACGTAGTGAATTCCAGGTCAGCCTGAGCTAGAGTGAGACCCTACCTTGAACCCCCCCCCCAAAAAAAGGTGGGGGGGGGGCTGGGGATGTAACTCATTTGGTAGATTGCTTGCCTAATATACATGAAGCTCTGGGTTTGCCCTCAATACCACATTAAACCAGGCATGGTGGCACATCTATAATCTATAATCGTAGCATGCAGAAGGATGGGGACAGGAGGATCACAAGTTCAGGGTCATCCTCAATCATACATAAGTTCAAGACAAGCCTGGGCTACATGAGACCCTGTCTCCAAAAAACAAAATGTTTTGTTTTTGGTTTTGGTTTTTTTGAGGTAGGGTCTCACTCTAGTTCAGGCTGACCTGGAATTCACTATGTAGTCTCAGGGTGGCCTTGAACTCATGTTGCTCCTCCTACCTCTGCCTCCCTAGTGCTGGGATTAAAAGTAACAAAATGTATTTTTAATACTTAATTACATGTAAACATAGATAAAAGGTAAATATGGAGGATAGCCCAGTTCATTTTAAATATGTTTTTTAAAATATTTTATTTATTTATTTATTTATTTGAGAGAGAGAAAGAGGCAGAGGGAGAGGGAGAGAATGGGCCTCCAGCCACTGCAAACGAACTCCAGATGCATGTGCCCCCTTGTACATCTGGCTTACATGGGTCCTGGAGAATGGAACTGGGATCCTTGGCTTTGCAGGCAAATGCCTTAACTGCTAAGCCATCTCTCCAGCCCCAAATATTTGTTTTTTAAGGGGAAACATTATCATATAAATCTGATCCTATGTTTTAAAGATTTTTATCTTTATCTTTATCTTTATTTTTATAAAATAAGCTTCGTTCCTTCCATGTAGAGAAAATTATTTTTAGAACCTGAGCTTTATTAAAATGTTTTAAAATGTTAACAAATTAACAGGGAATGGTGGCTCACACCTATAATCCTAGCACTCAGGAGGCTAAGGTAGGAATCTTGTCATGAGCTCAGGCTAACCTGAGCCTCAGAGTGAGTTCTAGGTTAGCCTAGACTAGAATGAGACCCTCCTGGGGAAAAATAAAAGTTTCCAAATTAAACAGTGTTTAACAATACTTTGAGATTTTTCCATTAAAAATAATACTAGATTCTGAACACTTGGGAACTTTCATCTATGGGTGAGATTTTCCCTTGGCTGGGCCAGGACTGTCGGCCCTGGCCCAACCAGGAGGGCCCCCAGCCCTCACTCTCCACATGAGTTCTTTATCCCTGTCAGCTCCCCATATGGCAAGAGCTCCTTGAGTTTTCTTTTCTCTCCTCTTCCCATATTTTTTCCAGGCCTTCCATGTGGGATCTCTGGCCACATGAGTGCCTTGCCTTGGCTCTGAACTTCCCTCAATAAATATAAAATAATAATAATAATAATAATAATAATAATAATAATAATAATAGTACAATTCTTAAAGTATTTATTTGAGAGCAACAGAGAGAGAAAGAGGCAGAGAGAGAGAGAATGGGTACCCCTCCACTCACTACAAATGAACTCCAGATGCGTGCACCCCCTTGTGCATCTGGCTAATGTGGATTCTGGGGAATTGAGCCTCGAACCAGGGTCCTTAGGCTTCACAGGCAAGCGCTTAACTGCTAAGCCATCTCTCCAGCCCAGTACAATTCTTTTGTTTGCTTTTTGGAA
Source organism: Jaculus jaculus (assembly GCF_020740685.1). NCBI lineage: Eukaryota > Metazoa > Chordata > Mammalia > Rodentia > Dipodidae > Jaculus > Jaculus jaculus. Next base: position 133,035,645 of record NC_059102.1, on the reverse strand, counting down.
GCATGGTTTATTGAGTACAAGAGAACATCAAATCGGCCAATGACTGACTACTCCTTATCTCAACAAAATTTTGTATCTTTTGTTTCCAGTGTCAGTCAATAGTTTTCTGTTTTATTTTATATTTCCACTTTAATCTAAAGGCACTGGTTATGCCTTGTTTTCTGATTATTAGAGCTGAAGAATATTCTAGACATACTTCAGCTTGAAAGCAATGAGCTACAAGGACTGAAGTTACAACATGATCAAAAGGTGTCTGAGTTAGAGAAGACTCAAGTTGCGGTCCTGGAGGTAATGAAGACAGATTGAACCTGAAGAAACTGGAGGCTTTCTCTTTAGGATAATTGAGTCTTCTTTCATCTGTTTTAGGAGAAACTGGAGCTAGAGAATTTGCAGCAGTCTGCCCAGCAACAGAAAAGGGAAATAGAGTGGCAGAAGCAGGTGCTCGAAAGGGACAAGAGAGAAATAGAACGAATGACTGCTGAGATTCAGTCACTGCAGCCCTGTGTTGAATGTCTGAGCAAAGAGAAGGATGAACTCCAAGAAAAATGTGATAATTGGGAAACAAAGTTGTCACACACCAAAAGGTAAGAATGAGAATAAAAAACTGGACTGAAGAGATGGCTTAGTGGTTAAGCACTTGCCTGTGAAGCCTAAGGACCCTGGTTCAAGGCTCAATTCCCCAGAACCCATGTTAGCCAGATGCACAAGGGGGCACACGCGTCTGGAGTTTGTTTGCAGTGGCTGGAAGCTCTGGCACGCCCATTCACTCTCTCTCTCCACCTGCCTTTCTTGCTCTGCCGCTGTCAAATAAATAATTTAAAAATGAACGAAAAAAAATTTTTTTAAAAAAAGAATAAAAAACTTACAGAGTCAGTATTAAAAACAAGGACAAAACTGGGGATGGTGGCTCACGCCTTTAGTCCCAGCCCTTGAGAGGCAGAGGGAGGAGGATCACCATGAGTCCAAGGCCACTCTGAGACTATGTAGTGAGTTCCAGATCAGCCTGGACTAGAGTGAGACCCTACCTCAAAAAGCAAAACAAAAGAAAAAAACAACACAGAAGTTTTATGAGGTGGTGCATGTCTGTATTCCAGCACTAAGGAGGCTAAGGCAGGAGGACTGCTGTGGCTTCAAGTAGCCAGTGAGAGATCCTACCTTTACACACACACACACACACACACACACACACACGAAAACCGAAAAAAGGGAAAACCGGACAAACTTGATCTCTTAATTCTTGAGTGAAAATGTTCTTCTGGCTTATTTTTCTACCTTAAGGGCATTTGGGGGAACTGGATGGATTTCCCAGTGGTTAAAGACACTTGCATACAAAGTATGATAGCCTGGGTTTAATTCCCCAGCACCCACGTAAAGCTAGATGCACAAAGTGGCTTATACATTTAGAGTTCATTTGCACTGCCAAGAGGCCCTGGCATACCCATACTCATTCTCTCTTACACTGTCTCTCTCTCTTTCTCTCTTTCCTTCCCTTTACTCCCTCCCTTCCCTTGAAAACAAATGTTTTTTAAAAGCGCTTAACAAATATTTTATTCATTTGCAAGGAGAGAGAGAGCCGCCACAAATGAACTCTAAATGTATGCCCCACTGTGCATCTGGCTTTATGTGGGTGCTGGTAAATTGAATGCAGGCCTTCAGCCTTTGCTTGCAGGCATCTTAACCACTAAGCCATCTCACCAGCCCAAAAGGCATTTTTAAAAACATAATCTCTTTCTGGAAATAAATGTAGAAATAAACTTTGTCCATAGGTAAGAAAAAAAAAAAAAAGAATGTTAAGATCAGTCATCCTCAAATTGGTCGCTAATATCACCAAGTTTTAAGATTTCATATAAAGCTATAATAATCAAAACTGTGGGTTTGAAGTAGATAAACAGGTAACTAGAACAGAATAATGGTCCAGAAATAAATTCTCAAATATGGGCACAACTGATTTTGACAGAAATCAGTAGAGAGAAAAGAAGTTAGTAAAATAATTGAGTGTCCAGAACTGAAAATCAGAAAATTGATCCATATTTCACACTGTATTAAAAACAGACCATTAACATGTGAAACCTAATTGCAAAACTTTGTAAGAGAAGGCAAGTTTTTGTGATCTTGAGTTAAGCAAATTTTTGTGGATATGACACAGAAGGGGGATTTTTGGAGTCCAGGGAGGGATTAGGCTTCCATAAAGATGCAAGAGACCACAGGCCTGTGAATTCCCAACTTTTGAGTATTTGTCCAAGTTATCAAAGATTGAAAATGCAGATTCAGAGAATGGTAATATATGAATTCTAAGTTTTATTTTAGGTTAGAGTTAGGATCCACAGGGAAGGCAGCTAAAAAGGGAATGAGGAGATGGAGAAAGTCTCACTCTCTCCTCACATATGGGTCAGAGCTTAAGGGAGAGATTACACATGCAGCAAAGCAGGAAAGCACTCAGACAAAACAAGAAATCCTCCCCATTCCCACCAAAAGCCAGTAGCATGCAAGGGAGCAAGGGATCAAGAAGCTAGCACACAAATGCCAGGCCCATTTACATATATCTGACATCCAGTTGGAATGTGTCTTATCAGACTTAGGTGTGTAAGGGAGAGACCTGATTGAGTACTGGGCTCAAGAGGCTGGCTCAGGCAGTGCTAGCCCACAGGTATACTAAGCTGAGGAAGAAGCCAGGAAACATTGCTGAGTTGTTGCTGGCAGCTATCTTGGATAAGACTGGATCACACATGGGTTGTAGTCTTGCTAGAGCAGGCAAGGTAGCACCCATACTTCTTCTATGGACCGGCCCCTAGCTAACTACCTTCAAGAAAAAGAAGCTACCTTGTTCCAAACCCCTATCAACACCAAAAACATGACCCATGAAAATATTAATAATATTGGACATTTAAAAGATCTGTTCTCAGGCTGGAGAGATGGCTTTAGTGGTTAAGGCACTTGCCTGAAAAGCCAAAGGACCCATGTTTGATCTCTCCAAATATTACGCAAGCCAGACTCACAAAGGTGAGGCAAGTGCAAGGTCACACTTGCCCACAAGGTGGCACAAGCTTTTGGAGTTCAATTGCCATGGCTGACGCCCTGATGCACCAATTCCCTCTCCCTCCCTCTCTTTCTCTCACTGAAAAAAAATATTTTTTTCTCCAAAAATATGTTGTTAACCTAATGAAAACTCGTGAAATAGGTTAAGAGAAAAATCTTTGCAGCTATGGATCTTGTAAAGGACTTGTGTCCAGAATATCTATATAAAGAAATTTCAAGGGCTGAAGAGATGGCTCAGCATCTAAAGTTCTGGCCTGAAAAGCCTAACAACCCAGGTTTGATTCCCCAGTACCCATGCAAAACAGATGTGCAAAGTGATAGATGGATCTGGAGTTCATTTGCAGCAGCTGGAGGCCCTGGCATGCCCACTCATATTCATTCTCTCCCATTCATATTCATTTCCCCTTCTCCCTTTCTCGTCTCTCTCTGCTTAAAAATAAATAAAAATATGTTTTTAAAGAAACATCCAAGACCAAGAGAAAATAACCTAGTTATTTTAAAACAATTAAAAAAATTTTATTTATTTGCAAGCAGAGATGGGGGGATGGAGAAAGAATGGGTGTCAGTGCCTCTTGCTACTGTAAACAAACTCTAGACATATGTGCTACCCTGTGCATCTGGCTTTATGTGGGTACTGGGGAATTGAACCCAGGTTGTTAACCTTTGCAGGCAAGCACCTTAACCACTGAGACATCTCTCCAACCCTAAACAAAAATTCTAACATGTTGTGTATGTTGGGAAAGAGGGTACGTGTGTGTGCATGCACATGGAGGCCAGAGAACAACATGGGCGTCATATCTCAGAAACCATCCACCACCATTTTAAGGCAGGTCCTCTCATTATGATAATTAGATACATGCCACCACATCTGGCTTTAAGAAAATGTTTCATTTGAAAGAATGGGTGCACCAGGGCCTCCTGATGCTTCAAACAAATTCCAGACCCATGTGTCTCTTTGTGCATCTGGCTTTACATGTTACTTACTAGGGAATTGGATCCAGGTCATCAGGCTTTGCTAGCAAACACCTTTAACCACTGAGCCATCTTCCCAGAGCCACAACTGGCTTTTTTTTTACATGGGTGGTGAATGCATCTGGGATTTGTGCAGTGGCAAGATGCCCTAGCATGCCTATTCTCTCTCTCTCCTCTCTCTGTCTCAAATATTTTAAAAGAAAACAAACAAACCCCTCAAAACCATGCTCCTTCATGTGTGATTGCATGCTCATGTATGTCTGTAATATGACAGATCCTGTTGCACATGCAGTTGTGTTTCCTGCTTTGTCACTCACTGGGAATAAGCAGTCCATTTTTGCCACTCAGATTTTTTTTCAATATTTTATTTTTTATTTGAGAGAGAAAGAGAATATTGGGTGCTCCAGGGTCTCTAAGCCACTGCACATGAACTCCAGATGTGTGCACCGCCTGTGCATCTGGCTTATGTGGTTCCTGGGATATTGAACCTGAGTCTTTTGGCTTTGCAGGCAAGTGCCTTAACCACTAAGCCATCTTTCCAACCCTGTCACTCAGATTTTTGCAATTCTGAATATTACCCATGTATTTTTTTAATCCATGATTTTATACAACTTAGCCACCGTAAAAAATTGCTATTTAAAAAACTGATAAGATTTCTTTTGAAGTAGTTCCCGAGTTTTACATTCTAATGCTTCTAATCATCCAGACTTTCTGTTAGCTGTTCATTGAGAACAGGTCTCAGCCTTGTCTGGTCTGACTTACTCTGTGTGGCAGGCTTTTAGCAGCTACAGAAGAAAACAACAAAATGGAGCGATCAAACTTAGAAAAGTTGGAATTGAGTGTCCGAGAAGTGCAGCAGCAGCTGGAACAGCTGAATCAAGACAGGCTTTCAGTCCAGGGAGAGATTGCAGCAATGCAGCACCAGCTACAAGGTACGAGGCCAAACAGGAAAGGTGGGGTTCCCCCACCAGCTCCCTGTCACATTACTTGCCTCGGTGGTTGATTGTAAGTATTACAGAAGTAATTCATGAAAAATGGGGTGTGGGGTTTCTTTCTACTTATGGAATATGCTAAAAGTCTTTGAATTATCTATTTTAAGTGAATTGTATATTGAACTTTTTTTTTCTTTTGTTTTGTCTGTTAAATCCAATTCATGTTTCTTACAGAACAGTTTAAAAGGAACAACAAAAAAATCGCTTGGGCTACAGTGAGACCCTACCTTAAAAACTTTTTAAAAAAGATACAAAAGATGAAAGAAAAAAATCCCAGCACAACAGATGAAATAGGGCCTGTGGAGATGGCTTAGTCAGTAAAGCACTTGCCCCACAAGCACAAAGACTGGAATCCAGACCCCCAGAGCCCTCTTAAATGATCCAGCATGCAGGAGGCAGAGACAGGGAATCCGAGGACAAGCTGGGTATCTAGACTAGCTGCACCAGCAGCTACCTCTGCTCTCAAATAGAGACCTTGTCTCAGTACAGCAGAGAGCGAGATCAAGGGACTACCTGATGTCAATCTCTGGCCTCCACATGCACACACATGTGCACACACATGCATATATACCACACACACACACACATACACACACACACACACACACACACACACACAAAAGATAAAGGACTGGAGAAATGGATAAAGGTACTTCTACAAACATTAGGACCTAAAAAGGCCTAAAAGACCACTCCCCAGGACCCACATAAACATCCAGGTTTGGCTACACATGTCTAACTCCAGCCCTATGGAGAGCAGAGACTGGAGAATCACTATGAGGTTGGGGGCAGTGGGATAGGGGCAGCAGATTCAGGGTCAGTAAGAGACTCCAGCTCGAGAAAGAACAGCAGAAGGGCAATGGATGGGGGCACATAATATTCCCCTCCAGGCACACCAGGTGAGCACCTCCCACCACAGGCGAGGCACACAGGGCAGTGCATGGGCACATACACATCATATGCTACACACATATGCCACATTGCACACACAAAGAAGACGAGATAAAAGTTACTATTGGAATGGGCATGCTGGCACACACCTTTAATCCCAGCACTTGGGAGGCAGATGTGGGAGGATTGCTGTGAGTTCAAGTCCAGCCTGAGACTACAGAATCAGTTCCACATTAGCTGGGCTAGAGTGAAACCTTACCTCAGAAAAAGGAAAAACAAACAAAAAAAGCCAGGTGTGGTGGCACATGCCTTTAATCTCAGCACTCTGGAGGCAGAGGTAGGAAGATCGCCATGAGTTTGAAGCCACCCGAGAGTACATAGTTTATTCCAGGTCAGCATGGACTAGAGTGCATCCCTACCTCAAAGAAAATAAAAAGAAAAAAAAATACTATTGACTTAATTCTTCAAAGATAATTCCTATGAACAGTTGGATGAATACCCTTCAAGGTTGTGTGTGTATATAGTTTAATGGAAATAAAAGAGATGTCTTATATTACCAAAAAGTTGTAAATATTTATAATTTAGGAGAAATTGCTAAGTAACTATAGCTAATAATAACTTATTGAGCATTTATTATTATGTCCTAGGCATGATGAGTTTCTTACTTAATCCATGTAACACTACTGGGTCTGGTGGTACACACCTATAACCCAAATAGGAGGTTCACACGTGCAAATGTAGCCGAGCTGCATAGTGAAATCCTGTCTCAAAAGACAAAACCTTTGTAACATGTTTACAGGATAGCAACTATTATATATGAGGCTTTGATCTTCTTATGACTTGCTTAAAGTCACATAGCTAGCAACAGATAGAAAATTTATCCTTGGATTATCATCTTGAAAAGTTATACAAAATTTACATTTCAAGCAGTAATGTAGACTGTACCTTTTTTAAAACCATGCACCTCACCAAGTTTATATCTAAATTTTTTGAGGGGGTGTATATGTGCATGTTGTGTGCAGCCACACATGCGTACATGTGAAGGCCAGAGGACAATACTGAGTGTTGTTCTCTCCAGTGCTATCCTCCTTGTTTGAGTCTGGGTCACTCATTGATCTAGAGCTCAGCCAGTAGGGTAGACTGGCTGGCCATTGAGCCCCAGGGATCCACCTGTCTCACCCTCCCCAGGCTGGGATGACAGGTGTGCCAATACCCTGTTCTTTTCTCGAGGTAGAGTCTCGCTCTAGCCCACGCTGACCTGGAATTCACTATGCGGTCTCAGGCTGGCCTTGAACTCACAGCAATCCTACCTCTGCCTCCCGAGTGCTGGGATTAAAGGCGCCTGGCACCATGTTCTCTTTTACATGTGTTCTGAGGATTAAGCTCTGGTCCTAATTCTTGCAACCAAACATTTTACCAATTGAGGCATCTCCCCAGGCCTGTATAGTCTTTAATTTTTTTAATTGTGAGATTTTTAAATATAGAAGTCTTTCAAAACCCAGGCTCCAACCCAAATCTTTGGCATTTGAGAAAATAGTGTGGTGTCATTGCTTATTTAACAAAAATTCACTTCTGATGTACTTTTGGGAAAGGGGTCTTGTGGAAATCTGGCATGTATACATACTACATCTCATTTTATGAAAATGTTTCTGTAGAAAAACAAGAGGCAGTAAACTCACTTCGTGAAGAACTAGCTAATGTCCAAGATCATTTGAACCTAGCAAAACAGGTAAGATTAACCAGCAGGTCCTATTGAACCATTTTGTTTTTATTGTTTTGATTCTTTTCAAGGAAGGGTCTTACTCTAGCCCAGACTGACCTGGAACTCACTGTGTAGTTGGCTGGCCTCAAACATACAGCAATCCTCTACTTCTCCTGCCTGAGTGCTAGACTTAGGGGTGTAAGCCACCATACCCAGCCAATTGAACCATTTTATAATGCAACATAAAATAAGATGGCAAGGTGTATCAATAGTTTTCTACTCTGTTTTCGTCCTAGAACTCTTAATTCATATTTTACTTAAAACTAGGAAGTAGTAGGTGGTCGCTATACCAGTAGCAATTCCCAGCAAACTTTGGGGGACTATAAGGACCAGAAAGACTACCACTTTCCCATAACACAGGTGAGACCATAGGCTAGACTTAGATTTGACTACTCACTTAATTGCAGAGTGTTGGTTTTGTCAGATGCTGACTAAATAAGTTTGTGGCCCTTGTAGTGCTGATCACCTTCCTGAAGGTAGTTCAGTGTTGTCCTGTGAGACTAGTGCCATAGTTGGAAGTTCAGAGACCATCAAGCTCATTCTGGCCTTCATTTCTACTGTATAAATTAGAAATGAGATTCTCTTTTTTTAAAAAAAAAAAGTATTTTATTATTTATTCATTTGAGAGAGGGGGTAGATAGAATGGGCACACCAGGGCCTCTAGCCTCTGCAAACAAACTCTAGATGCATGTACCACCTTGTGCATCTATCTGGCTTTATGTGGGTACTGGAGAATCGAACCTGGGTCCCTTGACCTTAACTGCTAAGCCATCTCTCCAGACCTAGATTAAACATTTTCTTCTTGCACCTTTAAGATTGTGTTTATAAGACATACAAAACTTAAGCTGGGCACTGTAGTGCACACTTTTAATCCCAGCACTTGGGAGGCAGAGGTAGGAGGATCACTTTGAGTTCAAAGACAGCCTGGGATTACAGAGTGAAATTTAGATCAGCCTGTGCTAGAGTTGAGGCCCTACCTCAGGAAAAGAAATAAATAAAGAAGACATACAGAACTTAAAAGTCTAATGTCCCACAATGATTCTTAGAAATTTGAAAAAGCCATATTTTTAACAAAGAAAATTTCTAAGTTTTGAACTTGTATAAGTAGTTCAAATAGTAAAAAAAAACAAAACAAAAAAAAAAACCAAACAACAGGAATTAAGCCTGGCTCATGATTTTTCTTAATTCTCTCTTTTGTTTTTTTCAAGGTAGGGTCTCACTCTAGCCCAGGCTAACCTGGAATTTACTTGGTAGCCTCAGTGTGGCTTCGAACACACGGCGACCCTCCTACCTCTGCCTCCTGAGTGCTGGGATTAAAAGGCGTGTGCCACCATGCCTGGCTGATTTTTCTTAATTTTCTGAACAGTCTTGTGCTAGTTACAGAGGCTGTGTATTCCCACCTCTGAACAAGGCAGCTAAAGCTAAGATTACCTTAGTCTTTGCTAGAGTTTTATCATCTTATTTTTTAGGCACAAAAAGCCAATATTTGTCCTGGGTACCTTTCTATATGTTTAATGAGATGATAAACAATATGGAATTTGTTTCTCATTTTATTAGACTTGGTAGATGCGTGGCACTGAACACCCTAGGAAACATGGCTTTGTGAGTAGTTTTAATGTGTTTTTTCACATAAAGGACTTGCTTCACACTACCAAGCGTCAGAATGTACTACTTGGTGAGCAGAGCCAGCTTCAGAGGGACATCAGTGAATGGGTTGAGAGGTCTGAGAACTGTCAGAAAGAAATGAAGACAAAAGAACACCAACTCCAAGCACTTCAGAATGAGATCAAAAAACACAGGCTCACACTTGACCAACAAGAAATGGTACTTACTACAAGTTTGTAATTGGATAATTTGTATGAGTTTTTAAAAATATTTTTATTTACTTGAGAGAGAGATTGAGATAAAGAGGCAGACAGAAAGAATAAGTACAGGCACAGTAGGGCCTCCTGCCACTGCAAACAAACTCCAGACACATGCCACTCTGTAAATCTGACTTCATGTTGCTACTTGGGAATTGAATCAGGATTGTCAGACTTTGTGAGCAAGCACCTTCAACTGCTAAGCCATCTCGCCAGCCCTGTATGAGTTCTTTCTCTGTGGCAAGAAGCTGTTGGGAAAATTTCCCCATGGGCCTATATGTGTCTTTCCCCTCCACATGTGCTAGAGATTGAATTGAAATCAGTGACTTACAAATGCGCTGTAAACTGGCTATATCATACACAGTCTATGTGTGTCTTAAATTGTCTTGTGTAACCAGATGTGGATTTTGTGAATCTTTGATTAATATGTATGAACTATTCAGTCATAGGGCATTGTTCCTGCAAAGAATCTTAATCAGGGTTGGAGAGATGGCTCAGCACATAAGGTTCTTGCCTGCAAAGTCTAAATACCTGGTTCAGTTCCCCAGTACCCATGTAAAGCCAAATACACAAAGTCTGGAGCTAGTCTGCAGCAGCTAGAGACTCTGGTGTGCCCATTCTCTCTGCTTCCTCTTCTCCTGTATCTTGCTGCTTGCAAATAAAAATAATTTTAAAGAAAAGAGAATCTTAATCAGGACTGGAGAGGTGACTTAGCACCTAAGGTGTTTGCCTGCACAGCCTAACAACCTGAGTTCAGTTCCCCAGTACCTATGTCAAGCCAGATGCACAGTGGTGCATGCATCTGGAGTTCATTTGCACTGGTTGGAGATCCTGACACACCCATTCTTTCTCTCTCTGCTTGCAAATATATTTTTAAAAATTAGGGCTAGAGAGATGGCTCAGCAGTCAAGACCCTTGACTGCAAAGCCTAAGGACCCAGGTTCTATTCCCCAGGACCCACATAAGCCAGGTGCATACGGTGGCACATGCATCTGGAGTTCATCTGCAGTGTCTGGAGGCCCTGGTGTGCCCATTCTCTATCTGCCTCTTTTTTTCTCTCTCCAAAATATTTTTAAAAATAAGGAATCTTAAAATCAATCTCTGTCTTTTGTTTTCTGTCTTTCATTCTCTCGCCATCTTGTAGAACTAGAATCTGTCTCAGGTTTGTTATTTTATGACTAAGGTCGTTGTCTATTCAGATGTCTCAGGGACTCCAGAAAGAGAGGGAGCGTGAAGAACAAAAGCTAGAAGCTAGTAAAGTGGCACTGCAGACACAGCGGGAGCAGTTGGAGAAGGAGTGGACAGAGCAGAAGAGCAAGCTGGAGCAGGTGCTCACAGAGGTGGCAGTGGCTGAAGAGCGTGTCAAGACCCTGCGGAAAGAGGAGAGGTGTAGTGAGACCCTGGAGAAGACACTCTCCCAGACCAGTATGTATTCTGAAACAGTGCTCATGGGTAGGGTGGGCCAAGGAATGGCAGTGGTGCTGGCTGTCTTGTATGGTGTGTAAAGGAGACACAGGCCTCAGTCAGAGAGCCCAGGAAGAAGACAGGAGAAGCAAAGTGGGAGAAAAGCCCTGTGAGAAGCAGATGGTAAGGCAAAGGGAATTCAGATCTTTATGGAGAAGAGACTTGATCCTGAGACTGACCATCAGGTCTTTTTGTTTCCACCAGCCAGAAGACAATATTAACAATTCTTCTGTCTACAGCTGGCATAGGGAGTGAGGACAGAATGCAGATATTTACTCCAAAGTCAGTTTACTCTCACTTGAGCATGTATAAATGAAGTTGAAGTTAGGCACAATGGTGTCCCAACATTGGAGTTTGAGGAGACAGTATCAGTTGAGCTAGATTTTGAGAGTGGCCTGGGCAACATAGCAAAACCTCATTTCAAAAAACTGAGAAAGAGGGCTGGAGGGATGGCTTAGTGGTTAAGGCATTTGCCTGCAAAGCTATAGGACCCAGATTTGATTCCCCAGGACCCACGTTAGCCAGATGCATAAGGTTGCACATGTGTATGGAGTTGGTTTTCAGTGGCTAAAGGCCCTGGCGCATCCATTCTGTCTCTCCCCCTTTCTCTGTCAAATAAATAAATAAAAATTTTTAAGTATTAAAAAAAAAAAGAGAAAGGAAGGGAAGGAAGGTAGGAGAGAGAAGAGAGGGAGGAAGGTAAGGAAAGGGAAGGGGAAAGAGAAAAAGAAATAATTGTTGATGTTAAAATTCAGGATAAATGACCCTCAGTACATGTTTTTCTTATGCTCTAGGGCTTAACAAGGCTCAGAAGTATGGATTGGGGCATCTGAAATGCTTATTATTCCTTATTTCCTGGGAATCCATGATATGCCCAGACCCATGATTCTGAAACTACATTGGATGTGCTGGGTGTTGGTCATGCTAGCAATGATGAGAAGTAAAATGTGATCAGGGTGCTGCTCTAAGGAAGGTGATTGGAAAGCTTGTGGATGTCACCTCTACTTCTAAGCTTTTTTTGAGTTCTCATGTCCCAGATGTCTGCTTACATGATTCTATTTGGCATCAAGAAACACACTTCTCCCCTCTAAAATGGGGCACATACCAGTATAGAAGCCGGCCCCCAAACCCTGTACTCTTTCTACTGTGTACCTCTCTTTATTAAAAGCAAGGCTGAATAGAAATTTCTGCAGTCTCTCCCCTGTCCCCTGCACCTCAGGTTAAGGCCATGTTTATTTCACTGGCTTTAGAGACTCAAAGGGAAGATAGTTGCTGACTGTTGCTTTGGGATCTGGCCCTCTGGTGACCATTTGTTTCTTCTTTCCTGGGCCATGGAGGGGGTCAGGGAACACTTACAAGACTCAGTATTGGAAGACAGCACCAGAATGGGCGACCTGCCACTGTCAGGCAGTCTGCCCATGAGGAACAGAAAGCTATGCCCACAGCTGGCCAGGGATCCTGGCCAAGCCTCCTAAACATGCTTATTTCAGAACGTCAGCTTTCAGAACGGGAGCAGCAATTAATGGAAAAGTCAAATGAGCTGCTGGCCCTCCAGAAAGAGGCAGACACCATGAGGGCAGATTTCAGCCTGCTGCGGAACCAGTTCTTGACAGAAAGAAAGAAGGCTGAGAAGCAGGTGGCTGGCCTGAAAGATGCACTTAAGACCCAGCGGAGTCAGCTAGAGAAGAACCTTCTTGTGAGTACCTGCTGCCCTGGTAATTTATGAGGAAATGATACATGCATATTTTCACATTTGAGTTACATTTTCATTTTACTCCTGCACCACTTCACTGTAGAGACAATAAATTACTCCTTAGCCCAGCCCCTGACCAACTGTTGTCAGGTATATTTAGACACAGTCTGTTCTTGAAGCTCATGGTGAGTTTTGCCTGAGACTGGGCACTTAGCCCCAGAGCAGCTCTGGCTGCTGCCTGGGAGTTGTGAACAATTTCAGCCCAGTAGGCAGTTATGAGCAGGAATACAGGGTGTTGGAAAGGGTTTGGTGGACATTTCTACACAGCTGCCGTCAATGCTTGTAAATACTTTTTCATCCTGCATTGTTAGGTCAACATTTCCTTTAATTATTATCCCAAAGCCAGGAAGCTTAATCAACCATGCTTTTCTTCCTAAGATAAATTTGGAGGTGATAATCAAATCATTCAAAACCTTTTTTGGTGCGTGAAGGCAGATAGGTACAGTGGACTCTCCCAGGAATGAATTTGTCCACCTTCCATTCAGGGATTAGTGGAGCCCTGTTGTGTTTCCCAAAGGGTGATGTGCTTATAGCTAGTAATTAGACAAGATGTTTGCAATGATAGAATATAGATGCCTAAAATGTAATCTTCCCTACAAATGGTGATCATTACTGTTGCCATCTCACAGGTAATTAGTGAGTGCTCAGGATGGGAAAATGAGATATCAGAGATAATGCTGCAGATCAGAGGTTCCTAGTTGTACTGTGCCTGCTCCAGAAGGCAGGCTTAACTCTGTCTCACAGCTAGAGAAACTGAGGTCCAACTGGGAAATGAAGTTACAGAACTAGTGAGCGTGCGATGCAGCAACCACACTCCCACATACTTGACCAGCTCTTCATCTGCCTCCTGTGCTAGGAGCAAAAACAGGAGAACAGCTGCATGCAAAAGGAAATGGCAACAATTGAACTGGTAGCTCAGGACAACCATGAGCGTGCGAGGCGTCTAATGAAGGAGCTCAACCAGATGCAGCATGAGTACCTGGAGCTCAAGAAACAGGTGTGGACTCTAGAAGCCCAGCTGGCCAGCCATGGAAACAGGGGCTCAGTAGCATGCTTTTCTTTAGCAGTCCCATGTTAACATTGTACCTTTTCTCATTTGGGGTTTCTTTTATAGCTGCCAGTGAAATACTACTAAGGTGTTTCATATAAATTCCCACTTAGTTCTCATATTTCTGGGCCGAAGGTATTGTCACCATTTATAAATGAGGTAACAAATCAGAAACTAGCTAAGTTGCCCTAAGTCATATTGATGATGTTTGTGGAAAGTTGGACCTCAGCTCCAACTCCAGAGAAATTAACTTCTGTACAGTAATCCCTTCAAGGACCAGTGCACTACATGTCTTTTGAAATTGAAGTTTCTCTGCTCAAAATGCCAATAAGTACTCATTGTATAGATGTTCAGGTTTTTTTGTTGTTTTTGTTTTTCTTTTGTTTTTTGGTTGTTTTTGAGGTAGCCCAGGCTGACCTGGAATTCACTATGGAGTCTCAGGGTGGCCCCGAACTCACGGCAACCATCCTACCTCCACCTCCCAAGTACTGAGATTAAAGGTGTGCGCCACCATGACTGGCTCAAACATATTTATTTTATTTATTTATTTATTTTTTTTTCAATTTTTCAAGGTAGGGTCTCACTCTAGCCCAGGCTGACCTAGAATTCACTATGGAGTCTCAGGGTGGCCTTGAACTCACGGTGATCCTCCTACCTCTGCCTCCCGAGAGCTGGGATTAAAGGCATGCGCCACCACGCCCGGCTCAAATATTTTTTTAAAGTTACAAGTCTTCATAGTGGTAATCGTCAAGATACACAAGCTTCTTGGCTAATGATGGGGTTACACCTCAGTGAGCTCATTATAAATTGAAAATGCATTTAGTACATCTAACCTATAACACATGCAGTGAAGGTACTGGTGTTTCATTGTGACCCATTGGCTCGCTGATGCTGCTCTGGCTTAGTTTTTTAAGTGATGATGTTTGACTCTATTACACTGTCTAGATGGCAAACCAGAAGGATTTAGAGAGAAGACAGATGGAGATCAGTGATGCAATGAGGACACTCAAGTCTGAGGTTAAAGATGAGATCAGAACCAGCCTGAAGAATCTCAACCAGTTCCTTCCAGAACTACCAGAAGATCTAACGGCTATTTTGGAAAGAAATGAAAACCTAGAAGGAGGGTTGGAAAGTTTGAAAGAGAACTTTCCGTTCACCATGAATGAGAGACCTTTCGAAGAAAAACTGAGCTTTTCTCAAGCTCACATCCTGGTAAGGTTTATCCTTCACAGAACAGTATGCCTCCCACTTTTCCTACCAAGCTAAAAGATTTGGGGGTGCTTGGGTAGTATGAGGGAAGGTCAGCTGGCTCCCACTCTTGGTGCTTGGTAACTCATTGTTGTCTCCCCTTTTTCTTCTGGGAGAAAAAAAAAAGGATGAGCACTGGCGTGGAGAAGCACTCCGGGAGAGACTGCGCCACCGTGAAGATCGGCTCAAGGTTGCCCTTGGAGGGGACAGTATACCTGGCACTTGGGGATTGAGAGGGAAATTTTTCATGTTCACATGCTGCTCTCATGTCCACTTTGGTGTAATACCCAGAGAAAATTTATAGATCTCATGGTGGAGCTCCAAGAAACTGGCATGTCCGAGCCAGTAAAGAACAATCAGTACTCAAAACTAAGTTCTAGGGCTAGGGCTACAGTTTCATGGTAGAAGGCTTGCCTACCAAGTGCAAGTCCTGGGTTCAATCCCCAGCACCACAAAATAAATAGATAAAATAAAAACAGAAACAAGGGGTGTGGTGGCACACACCTTTAATCCCAGAACTCAAGAGGCAGAGGTAGGAGGATTGCCATGAGTTTTGAGGCCAGCCTAGACTACAGAGTAAATTCCTAGACAGCAGGGGCTAAAGACTGTACCTTGAAAAATAAAACCAGAAACAGAAAACATGAATTTTTCATTAAGTCCATTACTCTTTAACCTATATAGTGCTGCTTAACTTCAACTAAAACCAACAGAACCTAAGTATCAGGTATATCATAAAAATGGAAATAATGAGCTGGGCATGGTGACAAATGCCTTTAATCTCAGTGCTCAGGAGGCAGAGGTGGGAGGATCACCATGAGTTTGAGGCCACCTGAGACTAATAGTGAATTCAGGTCAGCCTGGACTAGGGTGAAACCCTACCTTGAAAAAAAAAAAGTCGGGGGGGGGGATATTGGAGACAGATAAAGAATTATTTGGCTCAGAACATGAGTTTAAAGGCCTAGTAAAAGAGATATCCAGAGAAAATCTCTCTAGACACCTTAAAATTGGAGTCTACAATTTAGTGGTTAGTATTAACCTAAAGATTTGGGAGTTAAAACCAGGTGAATGGCATATGCCTGTAATCTCAGAACTCATGAGGCCAAGGCAAAAGGATCATGAGTTCAAGGGCAGCCTGGGCTACATAGACCTTGTCTCAAAAAGCTAAAAAATAAAACAAAAAACATTTTGGAGGTTAAGAGTGTGAGCTGAAATGAGTGAAATAGAACAAGAGAAAGGACAGGGTCCCTTTTGTGGACTGGCGATGTCCATAGGCAACACGGGCTGAGAGGGTGCAGTGCTACATCATTCAGTGGCGCCAGATGACATTCAGTGATGATCTCATGTAGTTGTTTTCATATTATTCAATTACTGGATTGAATCAAATTAAAAACTAGCTCTTTAGACTGGTGTGGTGGTGCATGCCTTTAATCCCAGCACTTGAGAGGCAGGGGTAGGAGGATTGCTATGAGTTCAAAATTACCCTGAATACATAGTGAATTCCAGGTCAGCTTGGACTAGAATGGGACCTTACCTTGAAAAAAAACAAAACAAAAAAACCACTGGCACATTCCAAGTGCTCAGTAGCCACACGTCTAGTGGCTACTGTATTGATAGCCAGTTATGGAACACTGCCATTAGTGCAGAGTCCTGGTGGTCAGTGATGCTACAGACTTGGAGAGAAATTTCAAGTTTACACCATAAGGGAAAACCAAAACATAGTCTGGCACTGGGGAGTTACATACATAGAATGGAAAAGCTGAAGACATTGCAAACCAGCTAATCATCTAATTCTTGGGAGACAAAAGAATGAGCAGTCATTTAATGGGGATACAGAAATTCTAAGCACTGATGCACTACAAAGAACAGACTGAATAAAAGGTCCAGTTAGTGACAGAACCTCCTTTGGTTAAGGACTTGAGCATTACCAGCAGTCATCATTTTAATTTGCTTTTTATTTTTTAAAACAGGGTCTCCCTCTGTAACTCAGACTGGCTTACCAGACTCAGGGCAATCCTCCTGCCTCAGCCTCTCAAATGTTCAGATTACAGAGGCATAACACCAAGCCTAGTTCTCTTTATTGCTTTATGATAGATTCATCTAACCTGAGGAAAGTGAATAATAGTTTTGGTATATTTCTCCTGTGTAAAAGTAAATTTTTTTACATTTTTCAGGCTCAACTTCGACAGTGCATGTCCAAGCAAGCAGAAGTACTAAGCAAAGGAAAACGGCAGACAGAGGGCACTTTACATAGTCTGAGGAGACAAGTCGATGCTTTAGGGGAACTGGTCACTAGCACCTCTGTAGATTCAACATCATCAACCAGTCTGTCTCAGCTGGAGTCTTCCCTTGTAGAGGGTTCTCAGCTCAGGCAAAGTCAAGTAAGTCTGAAACTCGTTAAGAGTTTAGTTATCAAAAAGGTGAAAAGATGCTTGAGGGCTGGAGAGATAGCTTAGTCCTTAAGGCAATTGTCTGCGAAGCCCAAGGACCTGGTAGAATGTGGAAGGAACTCTGAAAAGAAAGAAAACTTTAGGCTTCCAACTCGATTTCCTCAATACCTATGTAAGCCAGATGCACAAGGGGGTGCATGCACATGCATCTGGAATCTGTTTGCAGTGGCTGGAGGCCCTGGTGCACCATTCTCTCCCTATACCTTTCTCAAATAAATAAATTAAAATATTAATAAATAAATAAAATATAAAAGGTGCTTGGAAGCTTTGGTACATGAGCCAAGGAAGACTTGGGATCAGAATGCTACCTTCAACTCTGGTTTGCTTTGTCGCCTGAGAAAACTAAATTCACCTGGTTTATAGATGTGCTCTAGGAAGTAGACTAGAACTTACAGTCAGTTCTTTTCTTCATGCTCTCCACTTTTGGGTGTCCTTGTTTTCTGCTTGACCAGTAGAGAGAACTTGAGGCCAAATCTGAGTTCTAGTTAAGTCTGTTTCCTTGTGCACTGGAGAAAGATAACTAATAGTGACTCATTTCACAACAAAAGTTTGAATGCAGACTTAACCCTGAGTCTATAAAACTGAATTTCACAAAAAGGTTTCCTATGTAAGGCTTAGATAAGATTAATAATCATTCAGGAGGAATATGAAATATATTCATGGAACTGATCAGCAGTAACACAGTATTACCATCAGGCAGAAAACAGCACCAATTTTTGGCTGCATACTCCGTGTACATATCACACTGAACACTTTATGTATAACTCCTATTTAGTCTTTACAACCTGTAAGGTACAAATTACCACTATACCCATAAACAAGGAAACTGCGAAGTGATAAATGACAGGTCAGGGATATTATCAAACCAGGACTTAGGGGCTTGTCTTATCACGGAGCAGCTTGTTGTGACTCTGTCATAAACCATAAGCAGCATTCAAGGATGCCTTTGGGCAGGAGGGAGGCAAGTGACTTACCTAGGTCATATGGTAAATTAGTAGCAGAGTTTTATGATATGAGTGTGATTATCTTAACACCTTCTGTGCTGGGGACCCAAGTGAGGTGACCACTTCCAGGTAGAGCTTGAGAGCATATGTACTGGAAAATGCATGGGATTTTTGGGGATAAGAGTCCAGCATTAGAAGAGCATGAAGGAGCCAGGTTCAAGGTTAGCCAAGTTGGCAGCAACAGGAGATGTTGGAGGCATTTGTAGGCTGTAGAAATTGTTTGAAGGTCTGGGGCTGTAATCCAAGCCTTTGTAAAATAAAGCTCTGAATTATGTTGGAGTTGGAAGCCTAAAGTTTTCTTTCTTTTCAGAGTTCCTTCCACATTCTACAAGGTCCATCAGATAGTTACCGACACTGATGCCATTGAATTTCCTGCTCACGGGGTGCGTTAACTTTTTTCTTTCTTTCCTGGTGTGAATATGGACACCCATGTGCCACAGCATGCAGTCAGAGAATAAATTCAGGTGTCAGTCCTCACCTTCCAGCTTTTGAGGCTGGTTACCTCCACTGCTGCTGCTTTCTTTAGGCTGCAAGCTTCTAGGAAACTTGACTATCTCCACCGCCCTTCTTACCATAGCTGTCTTGGGACTAGACACCTGCCACATCTGGTTTTTATTGAGTTCTGAGGAAATGATCTCAGGTAGCCGTGCTTGCTCCACTGAGACACCTTTCTAGCTCGGACTTTTTAAGTGGCACTTCCAATGGGAAGATCTTGAATTTTAGCTCTTAGGAAAAACAGCTTTTTAACGTTTTCTTTTCATGGTTTTGTAGTTATTAATCTTAGAATATTTTTTAGGCTGGCAATGTACTTCAGTGAGAGAGTACTGGGTTTAGTCCCAACTCTGCAAAACAAAAATCTCTTCCTATCAGACTTCATGTCATCACTTAGCTTTCAAGGCTGTTTTCATTGTTAAAAAGATGTAATTTATCCTTTCTTACCTTTTTGTCTTACTCTAGGAAAAAAATGGCGCAACACAAATAATACTGTCTTGCACACCAGTAAGAAAATAGCTACTCACTACCTCACTGATATTCTAATTAGAAGGCCACTGGTTATTATCGAGATCCCTGGAAGGTATACTGCAGATCCACTGCACTTATGCTTCTACCATTAGCGCCAAGGGTTTTGTTGATCACTTGTAGATGTGGAACTAGTTGTAAACAGTTTAAAACTAGGGTGCTACATGGATGTTTTACTGTTTTTAATCGTGAAATGTTTTTTGTAATGCCAGTGAATTGTTTTAAATGCATATATTGAATGTATACACTGGTAAATCTAGTTAAAATGAAAAAGAATGTACTTAAAGCTCCTCTTTATGCAATAGTTATTTTTGGATCCTTCTTAAAAGTCTATTTTTCATATGAAAATAAAGTAATGCCAACAACTCTGGTCTGTCCTCTGACTAGGTTTCACAGATCATTCCATCCAAGTTTTACCTAATTCCAAGAAAATGACCATCTTCCAGATGGCTTCCAGCGTGTACTTACTAATCAATGTTTCATTATTCAGAAATGTTATCAAATTTTAACCCAAAGTAGCAATTCTTTGGTAAAGTATGAAAACTTTGGAACCAATGGTAAATTCATATTCAGATTTTTACACTTTTTTTATTTTCAAGAGAGGTGTACCAGAGCTTCTTGCCACTGCAGATGAACTCCAGATGTGTGCACCACCTTATGCATCTGGGGAATCAAAACCCAGGTCGTTAGCTCAGCAGTTAAGGTGCTTGCTTGCAGAACCTATCTTCCTACCCGAGACTCTTTAAACTTCTATGGAAAATGGAAACCATACAACTTCCTGATAGTGCATTCTAGAAGGCATCTATTTCCAAAAAAGAACTTAAGTCTATAGCAAAATGCTTAAAGGCCTAGCCAAATCACAATGACATAATTAAAGTACACAATGTTCTGAACTCAGTGAATGCATGTAAGCTATCTTCCCAAACTGCCACATGAACAGGAATGGAAAATGATCTTTTAAAAAAAAATTTAAAATTTTTATTTACTTAAAAGCGACAGAGAAAAAGAGAATTGGGCGTGCCAGGGCTTCCAGCCACTGCAAACGAACTCCAGACGTGTGCGCCCCTTGTGTATCTGGCTAATGTCGGTCCTGGGGAATTGAGCCTTGAACTGGGGTAATTTAGGCTTCACAGGCAAGCGCAAAACCGCTAAGCCATCTCTTCAGCCTGGTCTTTTGTTTAAAGGGAACTGAACCATTCATATGTATGTATTTTTTTAATACTAAAAACAATGGATTTGGGGCTGGAGAGATGGCTTAGCAGTTAAGTGCTTGCCTGTGAAGCCTAAGGACCTTGGTTCAGGGCTCAATTCCCCAGGACCCACATAAGCCAGATGCACAAGGGGCACGTGTGTCTGGAGTTCCTTTGCAGTGGCTAGAGGCCCTGGCGTGCCCATTCTCTCTCTCTCTCTGCCTCTTTCTCTGTCTGTTACTCTCAAATAATTTTAAAAAAACAATGGGTTTATGGGCAATTAAGTTCTCAAAACTCAAGTCTACCAGATAGGGGAAGTGTAATGAAAAGTATAAAACAAAATCTCTAGTTTCAAGATGCCTTTCCTCACCTGGGGGTTATAGCTTCCCTAATATTGCAAAGCCCTGGGTTCAAATCCTAGCACATCTAAAATATTTCCAGTTTCAAGACAGCTTCCTAAAGTAACCTTTTCACTAACTTGTACTATGTATAGACCAACCACCAACATCCCTCAAAGTTTTTTTTTTTTCCAAAAAGTTGTTGCATCAAGCTGGGCATGGTGGCACAAACCCTTAATCCCAGCACTCGGGAGGCAGAGGTAGGAGGATCAACTTGTGTCCGAGGCCACCCTGAGAATACATAGTGAATTCCAGGTCAGCTTGGGTTACAATGAGACTCTACCTCAAAAAACCAAAAAGAAGAAAAAGTTACTGCATCAAACACTTTATTATTCATGAAAAACGTTTTGCTTGAGCATTGTACTGGAAGGTCTAATGCATAAATAGTACTTGAACACCAGTTACTGTTACACACCTTCCTTGGTGGTGCAAGGCAATCAGTAACAGGTGACTGCACAAGCAGTAAGTCCTCCTGGGTGAGAAATTGAAAGAATTTCATTGTGAAGTTACTGCCTCTGGCACAGATGTTACAATTTGACAATTTACTGGTTTTCAAGCATCCAAATTTATTACAGGGGTTACACTTGCAAATAATAGATTTTTGGCCCCAAGTACAGTTAAAGGAGAACACTTATTAGCCACCAAATATGCTGACCTCAAATGGCTGACTGAAAACATACTACAAGGTTGATGCAAATACAAGAATTAAACTAACTCAACTAGTGATGTGGTTTTGTATGCTACATACATAGACCTTCAAAATAAGCAGTTCTGCAATAAACGTTAACATTTATATCAATAATTATTCATCTGAAGAAAAGTTATTCTAGGTCAGAAAATAATGCAAGCAACTTCAAATTAATCTAGATACAGGTACTTTATTTACAAATATTTAGATTAATAGCATTTTGTTACATCAAATGAGTACAGCAGTCTGAATAAATCCTTCTGTCACAAAAACAATAAGACCCACTGTAACTAACTTTGGGAATCAGGGTATTGCACCTAAACAAGCTGCAGTCCTTAGTTTGTGATTGCTACCTTATATCCCAATGGGTGGCTTATTTTGTTTTTGAAAATATATACACACACCAGCAGGTCATGGTCCCTGGGCAAATCCCTTATGATGCAGCAGTGTAAGCAAAATGAATCACTGTAAATCTTTAACAGAACAAACCAATCTACACCAGAATTTCTTTTCAGTTAAACAAAGACAAAAAGATGAGTCCACAAATAAACCAAATCCTATTTTCTGCACATTCCAGTTTGGGATTTTATATAACATTGACTATACAATGCTCTGGAACTATCACGTTTATGTTTATTACCCAGAAAGATGTCATTTTACATGAGTGTCTGTAAAGCGGGATTTAAAAATGTGTATTTTAAACACAACATTTAAACTGAGTGCATTAATATAATATGCTCAGGCTTACCTATCCTACACTTGACTTCAAATAACTTTCTCAATTCCTGGCCACCATAAACAGCTAGAAATCAATCAACAGAAGTGAAGAACTCAAGTTTCAGGAGCCAGACCACCCAGTGCAAAGTAGTAACTTATGTTGTGTCAGCACAACACTAAATGCCATTAGAAACACTTTCCCTTTCACAAGACAATTTATGCCAACATGACATAAAATATTCCCTCATACTATAAATGTAAGGGATAATATTAAATTATTTCATTGTAGTGTAAAAAATGCACAATTTAAAATCCCTTAACAGCAGACCTGCGGTTCTGGCTATCTGGTTCAGAAGTTGACTATTCCAAGATAAAGGTATAAAAGCTTAAAATGTGCAATAATAAACCCAGCCTTGTTCCTTTTTCTATACAGTAAGGCAAGAATGCAGCCTGTAACACAAAAATGTTTACAAAAAGAAAAGCAGGTTAGCACATTGTTGATTGCACAAACAATTAGAGAATCAGCAGGTAAGCCTCCGTGTACAGATGGAATAGAATCTGCTAGTGTTAATCCACTGACACCAGCTCTTTCCAGCATGTCCCACACGCTGCTGCAAGGAGTGGAGCCAGTCTACTTGTGAACTGCAGTTGTGTCTTATTTTCTTGCATGAAGTGGAAGAGTAACATGGTCACATGTAGGTCACACTGTACAAACTGGTATTTTATACTGTTCCAATGCCAGTAATCAATTTATTTTCTTCATTAAAATAATATACACAGAAGGTATTGTTAGTTCGATTCCTTCAAATTTTATACATATTTACTTTCTGTTAAAGAGAAAAGGATAAAATGGTATAAAAAAAGATAAAGCTATTAAGCATAAGAGAAAAGAGAATGGATATTTTTCTGTGCAAGGCTAAGAAAGAAGCAAACCTCATCAAGAAAAATGCCACCCCTACAACAGGGAACTTACCCAACAGAAACAAAACAAAGTAGCTACAGCCCCTCTCTACCATCAGAAGTCATTCTACAGCAATGAGCTTACTGGTTACACAGACATACTTGAACAGTTTTAAAGATGGGGAGAAAGACTGAAGAGACCAAATTTAAACCGTATAATGAAACAAAGCCTTGCTAAAAGGGAAGATAAAAATCAAGTCCAGCATCAGTGCTCAGTTTAAATCAAATATATTGGTGACATACCTATCACAAAGACAATCAAGGGGGGAAGAAGTCTAGATTCACCATGCAGGAGAGATTTATTACTCTACTTGCTTTTGATAACCTGATTACATCTAGTTGTTTAGCAGTTTAGTATTGTGTTAAACTGTTTTTACAAGAGTTGCTTTTTGTTGTTTTTTTTTTAATTAAACCCAGTAAGATGTACAGAAGACAATGAGGCAGTAAAAAGTACTGCTTCCAACAGACAGAGGTGAAAGGTCAAATGAGAGCCAGAGCAAAGAGGTCACTAGCAACCACAGCCTTCTCTTTGGGGCTGGGGTTCACTGGTTAGCCGTCCTCCCTGTGGGGCTGAAGGTTTGTGTTGTACACCAGACTCAGCAGCATTCAGATCCAGGCTTCCATCCTGAATGTTCTGATAGATTTTCTTGGCAGCCTCAAGAAAAGCATCTTCTACGTTCTCTCCCCTAAGAGACAATCAACAACTTTATTTACGAACCACAGCTTTCTAGAAAATACAAGACATTACACACTAATCTTTTGCTAACCTTCTAGTCAACTACCATGTTTTCAACTTAGCCACTGTCATCTAATAAGAAATTACCAGAAGGCTGAGCTAAGAGAACAACATGGGAAGATGTTTTCGGTGGAACGCACACAAGTATTAAGAGCTGCTTCTAAAAACTCTATACTGTGTTGTCATTAAAGTGCTGTTAACACTATATAACAGCTGATAGGCCATTTTAGAGACAACACAGAGGGTTCTCCAAACAAATGAAATCTCTCCAAATGCAAATTTGAACAGGATTATCAAGCTTTGTACCACTGTCTAATCAACCAGGTAGGAACTGTGCTCTTTTTTAATCATGTGATAGCGAGTAAGTCTAAACAAAGACAGGTTGCCCTCCCTGTGCCATTCGCAGGGATCTGGGATCTAAAACATGAAGAACTATGACTGGGAGCACTACAGTTCAATGATGGAAATAGAAAAAGAGAAGGAAATGTTCACTGTGCTTCTGTTCAGATGTGATTATGTTTTATAAGGTGATCACAAGCCTTAGATACACGCTGATCACATTTTGAGTCTAAGATGCCAAACTCAACCTGATTGTGGAAGTCAAACACTTTTGAAATGTAAGCAGTTTTATTTATTAAGCTGGGTTATATCAGTGGGTATAATTGAGGTACAATCCTTTAAGTAACAAAAATCACATTACTTTGAAGTGTGAAATAGGAAAAGATGTTTGCAGTAAGATTTTCCTACCATAACCATTATACATGTATACAATATACATGCCACTGTCTATACATACAACATATATGGTTCTACTTTCAAACCTGAATGTATACTTACGTTTTTGCACTTGCTTCAAGGAACAACAAGCCTAAAAATAAAGTTCAGAGTGTAATTAGGATATTTCAAACTAACTCACAAGAGCATTCCCTTCCACAACATCAAGTTTTTATTAGCTGGCAGTAGTCTTATCATAGTAGTTCATGAAAGAGTATGTGATTCTGAGATATAAGGCATCTTTATGCTTATCATTAAGTAATGTTATGTTTCTGGTATGTATCACAGAAACAACTTTTTTTGTTCTTGAGCAGTCTCCCTTTTAAAACGTTATAAAATAACCTGAAAGATCAAAATCCCATCTTTCCTTGAAATTCTCCTAAGAGTGATCATTAAGTCTTAAAAGAAACCCACCATTCTCTTCAGCAAACTGCTTGGCTTCTTCATATGTAACATCTCTCTGTGCCTCCAAATCTGCTTTATTTCCTATGAGAATTATTACCTAATTTGTGAACAAAAGAAAGATATCTTAAAATAAACCAAACATTCAAGTTCTGAAATACAAAAATCTTGACAAAAAAATTCCAGCCCAAAATATATACTAACAATTATCATGGAACTACAGAATCAAAAAAGGAGTCCTAAGAAGGGTCTTGGCATTCAGTTAGGCCACAGGTTGACCAGTACAGAAGGTATGTTTCTCAGATTTACACAGTCCCTATATGGTCTCTGTGGCACATTATTTTTGTTGCTTTTTTGTTTTTACAAACCTTTAAAAATACAAAAACATGCTTAGTTTTCAAGTCTTTCAACAAGCTATGAGTCATAGCCCACAAGCCATATCTTGTTTACTTTGTTCCTGGGTCTAGGCCAAAAAATGGTTTATCTGAATAGGACTAATGAAAGATCTATGAATGCCTTGTAATTAATTGAAAATACAAAAGCAAGGACACTCCCTGGGGAAGATGGCTTTTACCAGATTGAAGTTTCTGGGACCCTCAGGAAGCTTAAAAACCATTAATAGTTCACTCCCTAAAGGCCACAGGTAGATTACCTATCTTAAAAATGCAAATCATGCAAACCAAAAGGCTTTGTCAAAGACAGTCAGTGGTAGCAGAACATTTAGAACTAACAAACAGCCTAAACCAACCAACAGCCTAAACCATGATCTACAAATACCATCCTACTCTGCACTATTCCTGTGGAGGTGTATAGTTGTATGTAACAATGATCACCAATGTTTGTGTGTATGTGGGACAAAGCTGGAGGGTGTAGGAGGTGTATAAAGTTCAAATATTGGATAAAATGTCACATTACTATGTCCACTTTGGAGTCATCTAAGCAAACAGAGTTATGTCAGAGTTAAAGGCAGCTCTGTAAAATTTTTATTTTTTTAAATAGGCAACCTTAGCAAACACCACAAGGTTTTTGACCTTCACTTGGGACAAGGAAAGGAATATGGATAAATCATTTCTACCTACCTACACACAACTTATTTTGGACACCATCTCTCTCTGCTTCTTCCAACCATTTATGGATACCTTAAGAATGGACAGTTTCAACTAGTACCAAGCTCCCATCATTTTTTTAATTAATTAATTTATTTATTTATTTATGAGAAAGAAGCTAATAGAGTATACAGCATAATAGGTACGCCAGGGCCTCTAGCCACTGCAAACAAACTCCAGATGCAAGTGCCACCTTGTACATCTGGTGTTTGTTACACAGGCACTGAAGAACTGAAATCATCAGGTCCTTAGGCTTTGCAAGCAAGCACCTTAACTACTGAGCCATCTCTCTAGCCCATATTTTTAAAAAATTATTTGTACTTTTATATAAAATTATAGTACCTGGCTCTTCCAACTTTCAAAACTTATTTACTTCACTGAGCTACATAATTATTTTGGTCTGAGTGTAAATCTTTCACAATGACATTAGTTAACTAGTACAACAAAAGGGAGCATTCTTTAAAAGTGTGTGTCAACTGAAAAGGGAAAATGATGCTCATATATTGACATTTAAATAAAATACTGACACTTAAAAAAAATCAGCCTGGGGCTGGAGAGATGGCTTAGTGGTTAAGGTATTTGCTTGCAAAGCCTAAGGACCCAGGTTCAATTCCCCAGGACCCACATAAGCCAGATGCACAAGGTGGCACATGTGTCTGAAGTCTGTTTGCAGTGGCTAGAGGCCCTAGCATGCCCATTCTCTCTCTACCTGCCTCTTTAATAAATGAATAAAATGAAATATCTTTTAAATTGGCCAGGGCCGGATGTGGTGGCATATGCCTTTAATCCCAGCACTCAGGAGGCAGAGGTAGGAGGATCACCATGAGTTTAAGGACACCCTTAGACTACATATGAATTCCAGGTTAGCCTGGACTAGAGTGAAATCCTACCTCAATAAAACAAACAAAATTCAGCCAGGCATGGTGGTATACACCTTTAATCCCAGCACTGGAGAGGCAGAAGTAGGAAGATCACTGTGTTTGAGGCCAGCATGGAACTACAGAGTAAGTTCCTGGTCAGCCTGGGCCAGAGTGAGACCCTACCCTCCCCCCCCAAAAAAAAGGAAGAAAGAAAGAAATCAAGCCAGGCATGGTAGTACATGCCTTTAATCCCAGCACTGAGGAGGCAAAGGTAGGAGGATGGCTGAGAGTTTGAGGCCACCCTGAGACTACACAGTGAATTCCAGGTCAGCCTGGGTTAGTGTGAGACCCTACCTCAAAAAAAAAAAAAAAAAAAATCAATTTTTTAAAGTTAGGCATTATATCACATGCCTTTAATCCCAGCACTTGGGGGGGCAGAGATAGGAGGATCACTGTGAGTTTGAGAACAGCCTGGAACTTCTAGGGCAGCCTGGACTAGAGTGAGATCCTCTGGAAAACCACCCCCCCAAAAAAATCTTTTTTAAGTATCAAGTTGGATAAAGTCATAACGACCTGGTATAAGGTAAAGGAGGTACTCAAAACAAGAAATATGGGGCCAGGCATGGTGGCACATGCCTTTAATCCTAGCGCTTGGGAAGCAGAAGTAGGAGGATTGCCATGGGTTCAAGGCCACCCTGAGACGACACAACACAGTGAAATCCAGTTCAGTGTCGGCTAGAATGAGACCCTACTTTGGAAGAATTAAAAAAAAAAAAAAAAAAAAAAAAAGATATAAGGCCCTCTGGGCAGGAGGGCAGGCTAGGTAGTAGACCATTTGCCTAGCAGGCACAAAGCCCTAGCATAAATGCCCAAACATTCACCACTACCCCACAAAAAAGTACTCTCCCAATTCCATATGATGTCTAAACTGGATTTACCATTTCCCTGAAAGAAGAGACAAAGTGGTATGCTATCAACAAACACAAACAAAACTGAGAAAAATACCTAAACTCATTAGAAACTAAAGGCAATGTCATAGAAAATATTATTTGAGCTAGGCCTCAAAAGATTTTTTTTTTTTTTTTTTTTTGGTTTTTTGAGGTAAGGTTTCGTTCGCCCTAGCCTAGGCTGACCTGGAATTTACTATGTAGTCTCATGGTGGCCTCAAACTCATGGTGATGCTCCTACCTCTGCCTCCCGAGTTCTGGAATTAAAGGTGTGTGTCACTACCAACTAAGATTTTTGAGTTGGAGAGATGGCTCAGCAGTTAAGTGCTCTTCCTATACAAACATGAGGCCCTGAAGGGGTCTGAGACCACCAGAGTTCAAATCACCAGATCCCACATATAAACAGCTGGGCATGGCAAGTGCCTATAACCCTAGTCCTACAGGGAAGCAGAGACACAAGAACTGTGGGAGCTCTGCAAGCTCCAGAATCATTAAAAAGACTCTGCTCGAAACAAGATCAGGCAGAAAGCAATGGAGCAAGATGCCTGACATTCCATTTGGGCCATGGCAGACAAGCATGTGAGACACCACAAGGGAACACACACATGCATCTCCACATCTCACACACACACAAGGAAAAAGGAGTTTCAAAAGAATATGAGTTTATTTTGTTTTTAGCATTTTACTTGAAATAACTACATAAATACAGCAAAAAATAAGTGTGGTATTGTGTACCATTCACCAAGCTCCCCCAATAGTAGCTATAGTACCCTCAAACCTAGAAAACTGATATAATTCTGCATGACCCCCAGTTTTCAAATGCCCTTATATATGAGACTATGTGTATATGTAGTTCTATGCAACGTTATCACAAGTACAGACTTTCATCACCAGTCAGGACACTGAACTATCCCATCACTACAAACGAACTGCTTCATGTTACTCTCTTTTACAGTCACATCATCACTCTACCCACCACCCCATCACTCAATTGTTGTTCATCACTCTATACCTTTGTCATCTGAAATACATTATAAATGGATTCATACAGTTTGTAAACTCTTGAGGCTTTTTATAAACTCCACATACCCCCCATGAAATCCATCTAAATTATGGCCTATATCAATCATTCATCTTGTGTGTGGCTGAGTAGTACTCCATAGCATATACGTACCAAGACTGCTTCACTATTTACCTGTCCATAGCTGGACTGTTTTGGTTTTGGCTATTGCAAAAACAAAAGCTACTGTGACATTCATCTACAGGCTGTATGTCCACCAGCAGTGGATTTAATATGATAATGGAAAGAAAAGTTCCAGGCACCAAACCTAGCAGAAGAGGCCCACAATGTTAAATGACTTTCAATTATGATTAAAGTGCTATTTTCTGATAAAAGCTAATCTTATCACCGGTTATATACTTACTGAGTCAGACCTCTGCTAGGTGCTAGAAGTATAAAGCTAAGTGAGACACAGACCTTGTTCTATGGTTCACTAGTTTCCCTCTCATTATTCTAGGAACACCCTCCACAGTATCTAATGAAGCCTTATTCAAGTCCCAGCTCACACTCCAGCTGTCGATAAGGCTGGTTCCTACAGACAGCCCTGATCATCCTGCTCACCAGCACTACACCATCACTCTGTTTTTAGGACATTTTTCAGTGTGCAGTATCAATACCTGTACACCTGTAGTCTCTCTCCACTACACTAAAAGCTCTTGAGGACCAAAGACACATTTAACTTTGTGTGCTCCAGAGTCCAGCATAGTGGCTAGCCTTGAAAAGCTCAACAAATACCCTCTTGGGATGATTTAAGAAATTATTTCTAGGCTGGACAGATAGCTTAGTGGTTAAGGTGCTTGCCTGCAAATCCTAAGAATTCATGTTAGAATCTCCAGGTCCCACATAAGCCAAATGCACAGTGAGGCAAGCAGGTAATGTCACACATGCACACAAGGGGGTGCATGCACCTGGAGTCCATTCAGAGGCTAAAGGCCCTGGCATACCCATTCTCTTTTTCTCTCTCAAAAATTTTTTTTAATTTTTTAAAACATGTAGAATATTTATTGTAAATTAATATTTTATTGAGATAATTATAGATTCTCATACAATTATAAGGAATTAAAAAGCTTCCTTCTATGTTTTACCCAACTTCCTTCAATGGTAATATTTCACAAATCCAATACTGATACCCTTTAAAATAATAATTTCACATTACAGTTTCCCCTTCACATGAGATCACTGCCACATTCATACCTTTCTTCTTCTTTTTTTTTCAAGGTAGGGTCTCACTCTAGCTTGGGCCAACCTAGAATTCACTAGGTAATCTCAGGGTAGCCTTGAACTCCTACCTCTGCCTCCTGAGTGCTGGCTCCACGCCCGGCTCCATTCTTTTTTTTTTTTTTAAGACCATAAACATAACAAAAACCATGAGTAAAATAAAAAGTCTGGAGCAACTAGAGCTATTAAAAAACTAAAGTTTTTAATTAACTAATTTCTCATCCATAATACATAACAATCTCAACAGTAAATGGCTTATCTTAAAATTTCCATTGTAAGACTCATTTAACTTACAGTATTTGGGTTGGTGAGATTCCTTGCATCTGTCAACCAGCTGCTTAAGTGGTTATATGTACTTCTTCTGTAAAAATACAATTGACACACAAGAAAAAAAAAACTTCAATATATATTTAAAATAGAATAAAACAGCCAGGTTATGACATGCTGCATGTTTATGATCCCAGCAATTAGAAGGCTGAGGCAGAAAGACCTTACATTTGAGAACACCATGATATAAATGAGTTCTAGATCCTCCTAGGCTACACAGTGAAACCCTGTACCCAAAATACAAACATACAAATATGCACATACATACAATGCATGCTTTAATAAATAGATCCTAAGTATAATTCCACTTTGATTAGACAGATATGCTGAAAACTGGCTGAGAAATAAAACCAACATAATTTTCAAAACTCTAGTCAAAAAATCATTTTTTAAAGGTAGGATCTCACTATAACCCAGGCTGACCAGAAATTGACTGTGTAGTCTCAGGCTGGCCTTGAACTCATAGCAATCCTACTTTATCCCAACCCCCACCCCCAGTACTGGGATTAAAGGCATGTGCCACCACACCTGGCCAAACTAATTTTTTAAAAAAATATTTTATGGGCTGGAGAGATGGCTTAGCAGTTAAGTGCTTGCCTGTGAAGCTGAAAGACCCCTGATCAAGGTTTGATTCCCCAGGAATTGAGCCTCAAATCTGGGTCCTTATGCTTCACAGGCAAGTGCTTATCTGCTAAGCCATCTCTCCAGCCCCAAACTAATTTTTTAAGTCAGGTTCTCACTATGCAGTCCAGGCTGCTTCAACCTCCCATGTATCCTAATTCTAACTCTGTACCTCTCAATCCTCTGAGGTCCTGGATCATAAGCATGTGACAGTATATATGGCTCAAAACTCAAAATATTTTTTCTTTATAAACAAAGAGAGATAGAAGAGAGGCAAAGAGAATGGGCACACCAGAGCCTTTAGCCACCACAAACAAACTCCAGATCTATGCACCACTGTGCATCTGGCTTTCTGTGGGTACTAGGGAACTGAACCAGGGTTGTTAGGCTTTACAAATTAAAGCACCTTAACCTCTGAGCCATCTCTCTAGCCCCCAAAACTCATTTTTAAGTATCACAATGTCCATCAACTATGCTAATGACATCAGAAGTAAATAGTTTACAATTAAATACATAATCACATAAGCAGGCCAATATGCAAGCAAAGAACAGAAGATTCTGAAGCAAATTTGCCAATTTGGAGTCAAAATTAACACTATCTGAAATCACCCTAATTGTCAATTGTAAGAGAGAGACAAAATAGTACTAAAATGGATAACCAAATTTTTGCATCTCCCCTCAAACTACAATTTTCAATTAAAATCAAGAGTCACACAAACTGGCACATAATTATTCTTCTTAAAAATTTCTCTTTGTTCCCTCCCTACCCTATCTTTCGTATCCTCCCTGCCCCTCTCCCCCCAACCTTCCTTCCTTCCTTCTTTTTTTTTTTTACTTTGCGTTTCAAGGTAGGGTCTCACTCCAGTTCAGGCTGACCTGGAATTCACTATGTAGTTTCAGGGTGGCCTCGAACTCACGGCAATCCTCCTACCTCTGCCTCCCGAGTGCTGGGATTAAAGGCGTGCGCCACCACGCCCAGCTTCCACCTTCTTTCTTTTGACAGGAATATTTAGCCTGATTTCAAACTCATCATCTTCCTGCCTCTGCTTTCCAAGAGCTGAAATTACAGGCATGCATGATCAAACCCAGCTAAATAATTCAGAGTAAGCTAACTATACAGAATAAAAATTGGCCTTGAAAAGACAGTTAATGTTGGATTACAAATCAAGTCCCTTGCTATCAGAAGTAGTTTATACTAACTTTGCACTCTTATAATTTAAATCTTTGCTTGGCCTTGTTTCCAGGTCTAAATTTTAACATTGGAAAACGAATATAGTAACTCCTCAAATCTTGCTTGCCTTCTACTAAAGTGAAAAACAAAACTTCATATAACATCATTTTTCAATACTGCATTTCATTTTCAGATTCTATTCTGTTAGTTTCACCTACTATCATTTTTCAATAATCATAAAATCAATGTATTGAATAACTAATAACTGAAGAGTAGAAACATAAAATCCAAATAAGTTCATTTACAGCCATCCAATCAAAAAGAAAGGTTAATTCAATAAAGAAACCACAATGCCAAAGCATGAAGGATGAACAGCCATCAACCTCTTACCTAGTGATATCATACACCATAAGTGCACCCGCAGCTCCTCTGTAGTAGCTTCGTGTAACAGCTCTAAATCGCTCCTGTCCTGCAGTATCCCAAATCTGCAGTTTGATTTTTTGACCACTAACTTCAATTATTCTTGTTCCAAATTCAACACCAATTGTGTGAGGACAATCAGCCATAACTATGAGAGAGGGGTAAAAAACAATATGCCAACTTTGAGAAAACTTCAAAGACCAGAAAGGGGGAAAAAAAAAAACCTCACTGAATAACAAAATGATTAATATTATAGGCTATAAAGCAACTATCACTAGGGAAAAAATCCTATCAAAAGCTTACAGGAAGCCAAGAGAAACGTGACTGACTAGAGGGTCAGCAAATTCCTAGAAAGAAGCAAATAGTAAGTAATGAGTTTTATAGGCCAAATGGTCTTTGTCATTTACTTAAATTTGCTTCTAAAGTATGTAAGCACAGAGAATATGTAAAATAGGTCTGGTTATGTTTCAATAATTTTTTTAACTCAAAACAAGCAGACATGGGTAACTGGACAGTTGCTGACCTCTATACTTAAAAAAATCTGCTAAGTACAAAGTAAGACTTTTAGTAATCACTACAATACAAACAGTGTACTAAATTTAGCCTTCTGACAATCATTACCTGTAACAGATCAATATTCTTAGGACACTGTATTATCAATGTCTCAGAGAAAATCATTACATTTGATACATATTTGTATGACAAAGTCATAAACGCCTAAGCCAATAGGACAAGTATATTAGTCCTTATAATTAGGCCATTTAAAACCACCCAAGTTCACTATACTCTCATGCAAGGACACAGACCAACAGACCCTCCTCAAAATGTAACAGGAAAACACTATGGAGTAAGCAGCACAAAAATGCCACAGAAGTAACTTAAACTATATAGAAACAATTACAACTATATTTAGTATATCAATTATAACAAAATAGTCCCTTACCCTATAACCCAAGACAAGAGCTGTACTCTGAATCTTGATCAACTGGTCATAAAGGCAGAAAGAATTCCATCTTAAATATTTCAAGTATACTAATTATAGCTAACAAATAATATATGCAGCAAAATGTCCTATAAGATAGTCAATTAAAAGATTTAAACTTGACATTCTGTAAATTAAAAATTAAACTTCATGTTTAACCATCAAGAAATCAAAACAAGGGCTGGAGCGGTAACTCAGCAGTTAAAGGCACTTGCTTGCAATGTCAGCTGACCTAGGTTCAATTCCCCAACACCCATGTAAAGCCAGATGCAAAGGGTAGCACATGCATCTAGAGTTCATGTGCAGTGGCAAGAGGCCCTAGCATGCCCATATATTCCGCTTCCCTCCCTTGCTAATAAATAAATATAAAAAAAGAAATCAAGTGAATTAGATCCTATGTCATATATAAAAATCAACAAAAATATAGAGCTGAGGAGGTGGCTCTTTGCAAAGCCTGCTGGCCCAGGTTTGATTCTCTAGTATCTACATAAAGCCAGATGTGCAAAGTATCACATACATCTGACTCTTTTGAAGGGGTCTGAATGCTCAAGGAGTGTCCTGTTCTTCAAAGTCTGCTTTATTCCCCCGCTGGATTAACAAATTGGCATCCCACCTAGTATTATGGAGTATAAGAAATGCAGCAAAGAGAGGGTCATTGAATTTGCAACACAGTCTTGAGAGGCCCTGGCCATTCTCTTTTCTTCTATCTCTCCTGTCTCTCAAATAAATAAAAATATAAGCCAGGCATGGTGGCACACACCTTTAATCCCAACACTTGGGAGGCAGAGTTAGGATTGCCATGAGTTCAAGGCCACCCTGAGAATAGACAGTGAATTCCAGGTCACCCTGGGCTACAGTGAGACCCTACCTCGGGGCAGGGGGCAGGTAAAAATAAATAAATAAATAAATAAATAAATATTTTTAAAAAATCAACCAACATGCTGATAATGATATTCCTTTTTATCTACACCTATATTAAAAAAATCACAGTACTTAAAGACCTAAGAGCAAATATGGAAACAAGTTATATATACATGCATGAAGTACACAGAAAATGACATTTTCTATGAAGTAGAAATGTAGCAATAAAGACAGCTAACATGTTACCTCACATATTGAACTTACATTTTTTTTCTGTAAATTGATGAAGCAAGCAAGATTTTCCTACCCCCATATCCCCTGTTTAAAAAAAAAAAAACATAAGTAAGTTTCACACAGCAATTACATCCTCACCTTTACATTCTTATAATCATACACAATGACTGCTACATTTTACCATATTCTATCACAAGTTTCTATGACACTTAAAAACTTACTATTCCCCTCCTTTATAATGGAACCATTCCTAACCTATAGTAGTGATAAAATCTGGCTACAAATTACAATGTCTAATAAATAGGCACCAACTAGAAAGTGCTTTGTAACAGAAAAATTATTGTAATGGTACTTTTTCATTTGAAGTGTTTCAAGTGTGCCTGGCTCCCTTGATCTAGAGTAACAAATGAGGTAGCCATGTAGCAAACACAAATGCATTAACATTTAGAAGCTTGCTTGATTCACTAGGTTTCCCAATCTACCTCATATTCTTGTAGAATTCTATAAAAGAACTTCTAATAGATGTCCTCTCTGGCTATATTACAGTAATTGCAAACACTGACAAAGGTATTATGAAGTTACATCAACTCAATATTGGAGCAAAGACTGTTCTAATGCAAAGAATTCACTGAAACGCAAGTAGGCTTTTATTTATTGTATTTATTTATTTATTATTTATGGGAATTTGCTTTTTTGTAAGTTTTTTTATTTTCCAGTGCTGGGGTTCAAATTCAGGGCTTTGCATAGTAGGCAAGAGCTCTACTATTGATCTACAGTCTCAGCCCTTCACTTGTTACAATTATGCATAGATAAGCAACACTGACTTAATTTGAGCAAAATCTCCTTGAAATGTATGGGGGAAACACCATTTTATGCATATCCCACAATTGATTCTGACTCATTCTCTACCAAATTTTGGAATTCAGGGAAGACCTTAAAGCTTTCCTATTTTTCAAATATTTCAGCATAGGAAATTAATCACATGTGCAATATTAGCATGCTTGTTGCTAGCCATGAAGAACAATCAAGATCACTTCGCTAATACCCAATACTTCTACAGAAGGATCCAGGGCCTCAATGTAAAAGGTACATTTATTCTTAGCAAGAGTTCTGAAGTTAGAAAAATCATTAAATTCTTCTGGAGTCATGTTCAAAGTATGAGCATATCAATGTTTCATGTTAACCTTCTTTGGGCGATAAGACTGTAAATTAAGCAAACTTACCAATAATAATATACTTAAAGATGTAAGAATAGTTGTACGGTGCAGTTGCCATGGTGGCACTAAAAACAAAGAAAATCGTGTTACTTCAGAAAGAAGATATCAAAAGATATGTGTATTGTGATGACATACATGCACATATATATAAAACAAAGCACAATGACTATAAAAACAAAACAGTGGGTATGGTACATCGGTAAAATTCATTTCCCAAGCTGATCAAATCAAAATCTGTTGAATGAATGTTGCTTTAATATGCTCATGTGCTATCCAAGAAGTATCAGAAAGCAGATGTTCCAAACAACTTCAGTATTGTCACTCAAAATCAAATGTTACTCTGGAAATTTGTAAGAAGAAATGTTTATAAATTTAAGCTAAACATTATTATATCAGTTTCTTCTTCTTCTTTTTTTTTTTTTTGTTTTTGGTTTTCGAGGTAGGGTCTCACTCTAGTCCAGGCTGACCTGGAATTCACTATGTAGTCTCAGGGTGGCCTTGAACTCATGGTGATCCTCCTACCTCTGCCTCCCGAGTGCTGGGATTAAAGGCGTGCGCCACCACGCCCGGCTTAGTTTCTTCTTTTTTAAGATCACCTTCCCTCTTAACTGGTCAAGTTAGTTATGATCTGTCTACTTGTTCTGAACTCTGATTGGTATACTAACATAAACTCAAAATAATTTTTTATCCTCTACCTTTAATTTTTTAAATATTTTATTTATTTATTTGAGAGCAAGAAAAAGAGGCAGATTGAATAGGCACATCATGGCCTTTAGCCACTGCTAATGAACTCCAGATGCATGTTTCACCATATGCATCTGAATTACGTTGAGTTCTCAGAAGTCAAACCTGGGTCCTCAGGCTTTGTAGGAAAGTGCCTTAACCACTAAGCCATCTCTCCAGCCCTTTAAATCCATACCTAACAGAGATCTAAAGAGCAAACATGATTTCCAAATCAAACTGATTTTAAAAATTAGACTGAACCACATGAAATTGTTGTTCCGAAAGCTTTATTTTTAATAAGAGAGCAGCTCTATGGCTCAACCTAATATACAACTTGATTATTAAAAATACATTGAAAGAGGGCTGGAGAGATGGCTTAGTGATTAAGCACTTGCCTGTGAAGCCTAAGGATCCCGGTTCAAGGCTCAATTCCCCAGGTCCCACCTAAGCCAGATGCACAAGGGGGCGCATGCATCTGGAGTTCATTTGCAGTGGCTGGAGGCACCGGTGCGCCCATTCTCTATCTATCTGCCTCTTTCTGTCTGTCTGTTGCTCTCAAATAAATAAACAAAAATACACTAAAAGGGCCAGTTTTGGTGACACTCACCTTTAATCCCAGCACTCTGGAGGCAGAGGTAACAGGATCGCTGTAAGTTTAAGGCCACCCTGAGACTATAGTGAATTCCAGGTCAGCCTGGGCTAGAGACAACCCCTACCTCAAAAACCCAAATAAATTAAAAAAAAAAAGGGGGGGGGAGCCAGGCATGGTGGTACATGCCTTTAATCCCAGCAACTGGGAGGCAGAAGTAAGAGGATAACCTAGGATTACAGAATGAGACCAGGTCAGCCTGGACTAGAGTGAGACCCTACCTTGAAAAAAATAGAAAAAAAATACATTGGAGAGCCTTCTGTATACTATCCTAGGAATTGTGCAGTGCTATAAAATTGTACCTATGCCTATAAAATGTAAAGAAGTTTATGTATTAAAAGAAATATATATTTTTTTGGCCTGCAAAGCCAAAGGACCCAAGTTCGATTCCCCAGGACCCATGTTAGCCAAATGCACAAGGGGGCACATGCATCTGGAGTTCATTTGCAATGGCTGTAGGCCCTGGCGCACCCATTCTCTCCCCCTCTTTCTCTGTCAAATAAATAAATAATAAAATACTTTAAAATAAGTATTTAAAAAAGATTTTGTGAGATCACAGCCCATTCCTTACATGTCAGATACTTAACCTGAAGAATTCTAATTTCTCTACTTTTGAACAACTTAAAATTTGTTGGGCACACTGGCATAGACCTACAATCCAAGATTCCTAGGAGACTGAGGCAGGGCAATCCAGGAGACCGTGGATATCTTGGGTAATACAAAGACACCCCTGGGTCAACAACAATAAAAAAAAAAACTCTCCATATAATTCATGTGAGTTATCTTGAATGTTGGTTAGACACTGTACTAGGTGCTAGAGAGAGAAATTCTAACAGCAGTGTAACTTCTGGTAAGTCAATTCTCATCAATTTGCAGCTTAAGGAAAGACAAAAACTATAAAAAACTATATATAGCAAGATTAAATAGTTTGAAATTTGGGGGCTTACAGCATTTTAACTTGGCTTGCAAAATAATGGTCAATATTACATTACACAGCCAGGTATTTGGTATTTTTAACTAAAATTTCTATGCAATTTAGCTTGCAAGAACATCTGGCCAGGCATGTTAGCACATGCCTTTAATCCCAGCACTGGGGAAGGAGAAGGAGAAGGATCAAGAGCTACAGAGTTCCAGGTCAGCCTGGGCTAGAATGAGACACTACTCTGAAACACACACACACACACACACACACACACACACACACACACCTGTAATGTGTCATTAAGGAGAAGTTAATTCTTAATTACAGTAAATTGTTAAATAATCATTTCACATAGTATAGTCTTTGCAAGTTGCCACCTTGCTCCCCAATCCATCTCAGCATGTTGTAACACATTTATAACCAGTCTTTGACATCAAAGAACACTCCCTAACCAGTTCTTTCCAGAGTTTTTCTAGTTAAAGTTACAGTGATTCAAAATAGCCTAGATATCCATGACCTTGCAGTGCCCAGTACTACCTACACAGGACCCTCATAATAGGAGGAAAAGATGATGACATTAAAATAAAAAAGAGACTAACTGAGAGGGGGAGGGGTTAGGAGAGTGGATTTGTAAAGGGAAGGAATTATCTATCATAGTTTATTATCTATAATTATGGACGTTGTCAATAAATTTTTTTAAAAGAATTACTGTGATTGTGAACATAACTTTTGCCTCTTTTGAGATGCTACTAGGGCTCAAAACCTAAAATATACTTGATCTCAAGGTCAAACTATTATTGACCAGATCTCTGAGCCAGATATTAAAATATAAGGGCAAAGACATACAGATTAACAATTTTTTCAAGATTACTGAATTATTAACCTGCATTTACTTTTTCTTATTTGTGCATGCATATGTACATGCCAGGGTCTCTACCCATTGCAAAAGAATGCCAGATGCATGTGTTGGCAGCAGGTTTTGCAAGCAAGTGCCTTTTTTTAACTGCTGAGCCATCTCTCCAGCTCCACTGACTTCTTTTCTACATGAAAAGAGTACTCATTCCTTCTAGTTAATTTTTAATTCCTAAAACTCCATTTTCAGATGCAATCATTTAGTTGAATTACTATTTCTCTTGTGCTCTTCCCTTGACTTTCCTATTTTCTTTCACTATTCTAACTAAAATGCCCATACATTACTTCCTTCTATTTTGTTAGGTTAACATTATAGGGCCTGCAGTTGTTCTCAGTGGTAGAGTATATGCTTAGCAAGTACAAGGTCCTGACTTTAACTCAGCACACAAAAAATCAGGGCCTTTAAAAAGTCCCAAATTCAACTCCAAACACTCTACAGAGTAATCAGAAAACTGTTATTCAATTCTAGTTGTACTAGTTATGTACCTGCTAGTTATTAGGTAAAATTCACTAATTATCTATTAAAATAATGAATTTTTAAATGTTCTCAAATTAGAAGCATTAATATAAACTATTTCCAAACAATTACTATTTCAGAATGAATGCTAGTACTTTGATTCTACCTCACCACAAAAATTTTCAGCTTGTTTTTTTTAAATTGCAAAAATTAAAACCCATGGGATTGGGAAAATGGCTCAGCAGTTAAAGGCACTTGCTTGCAAAGCCTGTTGGCCTGGGTTCAAATTTCTAGTACCCATGTAAAGCCAGATGCATAAAGTGGTGCATGTAGATCATTTGCAGTGGCAAGAGGCCCTGGTGCACCCATAGAGTGTGTGTGGATATGTGTGTGTCTTCTCACATATCATATAATTCCAAAAGCAGAAATAGAAGATAAATAGCCAAGCAATAATTTCTATAGACAAATCAGGCAAAAACATGTGTCTTATCCTAAAAAAAGAAACAAACTTGGGCGTGGTAGTGTATGCCTTTAATCCCAGCACTCAGGAGGCTGAGGCAATAGGAAGATCCCTGTAAACTGAAGCCTGAGACTAATTCCAGGTCAGCCTGGGCTACAGCAAGACCCTACCTTGAAAGACCAAAAAGAAAAAAAAAAAAAGGAAATGGTAGGTTTAAATAAATACATATTTTAAAGAAATAATTCTATCAAAATTATGTATTCACAGAAGAAGAGCTATATTCAAGAAGTCCCTTTTAGCTGTGCTCAATATTAACAAAGAGAAAGGCAGACAGAGAGAGAGTATGGGTGTGCCAGGGCTTCCCGCCACTACAAACAAAACTTCAGATGCATGTGTCACTTAACGCATTTGGCTTTACATGTGTACTAGAATACCAAACTCAAATCCTTAGGCTTTGCAGGTAAGCACCTTCCCTCAACCTCATTTCTCGAACATGAAACATACCAATAAGGTCTATCTACCTCTGGAAGGAGAAAAAAACTTTTCCCCTTGATATTTAAAGGCAAATTTTCTATGAGAACTCAAAATCAAAGGGGAGGGAGGTAAGAAATCTTGGTCTAGTTCACTCTGAAAACACTAATCTACTCAATACTACAATCTAATTAAAAGCAAAACAGCTTGGCAATATTGTGTACAACTCAATTTGTAAACTGGTAACAAACACAATTTTTACAGTTTCCATTTATTGGACCAAACAATATACTAAAAAGCTAATGTGTGACTTCATCTTTACTGTTATCCTTATAAGATAGCTACTATTATCCTCATTTTACACATGAGGAAATAGACTCAACATGTAAATAATACGCTCAGATCACAGCATGTAAATGGACAAGTCTATACTCAATCTAGTACTACTTTGACTGCAAGGATTCACCTCAAACACTTCAATAGTCTGCCTTCTCCACGTGATTATAAGATGTATCACAAGGCTTCGTAGTGATGCTTTAGGACACAGACCTTTCACTCACTGGGTTCTAATTTAACACTCTGAGTAAGAACTATTAAGTATAGGCTGGAGAGATGGCACAGTGGTTAAAGGTGCTTGCTTGCAAAGCCTAGTGGCCTGGGTCCAATTACCCAGTTCCCAGGTAGTCAGATACACAAAGTGATATATGCATCTGGAATTAATTTGCAGTAGCAAGAAGCCCTGGTGCACCCATTCTCTTTCTTTCATCCATCATCTTTCTCTGCTTGCAAATAAATGTTTGTTTGGGGTTTTTTTTGGTTTTTTTTTTTGGTATTTTTTATGAGAGAGAGGGAGAAAGAATTGGTGTCTAGGGCCTCCAGCCACTGCAACTGAACTCCAGACATGTGCACATATGCGACCTTGTGTGTTTGTGTCACCTTCTGTGTCTGGCTTATGTGGGATCTGGAGAGTCAAACATGAGTCCTGAGGCTTCAAAGACAAGCACCTTACCTGCTAAACCATCTCTCTAGCCCTAAAATATTGTTTGAAAAAAGGAAGTATTAAGTAATTTCTGAGTATACTCTAACTTTAAAAAAATGTAGATACAAATAACAATAATACCAATAATAATTTATAATATTTTAATTAACAAAGCAGTTTCTAAGGGAAGGACTAACATTTGAGAATCACTCATGTGATGATCCATATTACTTTCCCCTACACTCTCTAAATCCTGATTCTTACAACTCTGTTAAGCCATCATTATCCTTAGGCAAAAACCAAGATTTAAAGAAATTCACGCTTCTGACCAGTGTTACCAAGTTAGTCAAGGGCAGATTCAGAACTTGAACCAAGAGGCTTAATTCCAAAGACTATAATTTTCACCCTCCAGAGAGCTCAAGTGTACAAACATAGACAGATACACTTCAGGGCTGTCAAGAGAAATGTTTATTTACTACATACATAAGCACTATTAATTGTGCTATGTTCTCAAGTGGCTTCTTGTAAATACTCAGCATACTAATACTGCTTTCACAAAGAAATTGTCAACTTTACATT
Organism: Jaculus jaculus; assembly: GCF_020740685.1. Classification (NCBI taxonomy): domain Eukaryota; kingdom Metazoa; phylum Chordata; class Mammalia; order Rodentia; family Dipodidae; genus Jaculus; species Jaculus jaculus. The sequence continues at coordinate 132,993,105 of NC_059102.1, read as the reverse complement.
ATGAATACAAAACACACCTCTATAAAGCAGAGAAATATATTTAGAGATGGGTTATAACAATGCATAAAATATGCAACAGAGTTTTCACTCAATGAAATTATGGACAATATTTCTGGGTCAATACATTTATATCTATCTAAATGGTTACTAAACATGTACTAAGTACTAACCATTGTGCTAAAAACAACAATATGGTCTCCATTTACTAAATTAGATCCCTTCCCAAATAAACTTATATAAGCACATATGACTAGTTTTAAAACACACAGGTATAGATGTAAAAGTAGACACTTTCATACACATCGCTTGGAGAATTCTGAAAAGCCACATTGAGAAAGTTATTAGCATACTTAAGCATTTTAAAAATGAATGAATTCAATTCTCAGCACTGCAAACAACCCAAATCATTCTTTGGCCTGGAAATCTACTCAGAAGTAGCCTACCAAAAAAAAAAAAAAAAATCTTCTGCCTGTAACACTACAGGTACAAGTGCATATAAAACAATATGCATGGTTTTAATAAGTTTTATCTATACCTGCTGATGGAGAAATATATGCATGATTTTCCAAGTGAAACAAAAACGCATCATTTCCATGTTAAACACACATACACTCAAAACTCTCTATGCACAAAATATGGAAGAATATACACCAAATCGTAAGAAACAGGCTGGGAGTAGAAAAGGCAGAGGAAAAAAAAAGAGAAAAAAAAAAAAGGAAAATTAATTTTATAAATCTCTGAGCTACCTTATAATGAGCATGTACTATATCCATTGGGTAGTATGTTCCAAAATACACAACATACAGAAGATAAAGGACTAATAAATTTTACTTAATTTAAGAGACAGTCAAAGAGCCAGATAGAACGAGAATGGGCATGCCAGGCCCTCTAACAGCTGCAAACGAACTCCAGACACGTGCCACCTTGTCCATCTGGCTTATGTGGGTCCTGGGGAATGTCCTTTGGCTTTGCAGGCAAGAGCCTTAACTGTAAAGCCCTCTCTCCGACCCTGATAAATGTTTTTAAAAGCACTTTTACATATCATTTTAACACATAAACAGGCTAAAGAATAGCCAAGAAAGAAAAAAAGCCTTAACATTTCCAACATTATTTCTATTCTTACTGGTAAGATGAAAGACACCATACTAAACCAATTATGGGATTGAACTCAAAATCAAATAAAAAATATACTCATGGGCTGGAGAGATGGCTTAGCGGTTAAGCGCTTGCCTGTGAAGCCTAAGGACCCCGGTTCAAGGCTCGGTTCCCCAGGTCCCACGTTAGCCAGATGCACAAGGGGGCGCACGCGTCTGGAGTTCGTTTGCAGAGGCTAGAAGCCCTGGTGCGCCCATTCTCTCTCTCTCCCTCTATCTGTCTTTCTCTCTGTCTGTTGCTCTCAAGTAAATAAATAAAAAATGAACAAAAAAAAATTTTTTTTAAATATACTCAGTAATAGAGGACATTATCTCAATGTTTTTATAGTTTAACTCCTTACTGTATTTATTTATATACTATGTCATCCACAGTTATATTGCTATTCCTTAGATCACTATACATAACTGTTTCAAAACAGGGAAAAAACAACCCACTAAATATTGCTGATCATCTGAAGCCTTATCCTCATGGTTTAGTTTTTGTTTTGCTTTACATGTTTTGTTAGCAACACTGGAGACAAGTCACAACTGCTTTTGTGATTCCAAGATGAAAATATTTGAATCTATACTAAGCAAAAACCTCTGAGCTAGGGTTTTGATGATGATAATTATTTAAAAAAAAAAAAAAAAGGGCTGGAGAGATGGCTTAGTGGTTAAGTGCTTGCCTGTGAAGCCTAAGGACCCCAGTTCGAGCCTGGGTTCCCCAGGTCCCACGTTAGGCAGATGCACAAGGGGCGCACGCGTCTGGAGTTCGTTTGCAGAGGCTGGAAGCCCTGGCGCACCCATTCTCTCTCTCTCCCTCTATCTGTCTTTCTGTGTCTGTCGCTCTCAAATAAAATAAATAAATAAATAAAAATTTTTAAAAAATTAAAAAAAAAGAAAGCTGGGGGAGACTGGAGAGATGGCTTAGCACTTAAAAGGTTGGTTTGTAAAGTCTTGACTACCTGGGTTTAATACCCTAGTACCCACGTAAAGTCAAATGCACAAAGTGGTACATGCCTCTGGAGTTGGTTTACAGTGGCAGGAGGCCCTGGTGCACCCATTCACTCTCATTCTCATATTTATTCATTCTCTTTCAAGTGTTCAAAAAATGTTTCAGGCTTTAAAAAATGTTAACCACTCTCAATAACTCTCGTTTTTACATTTTATCTTATACATCTTACTAAAACTATGCTAATATATTTACTACTTATAAAAATCAGGGGTAGAGGGCTGGAGGGGATGGCTTAGCATTTAAGATGCTTGCTTGCAAAACCAAAGGACCCAGGTTTGATTCCCCAGGATCCACATAAGCCAGATGCACAAGGTGGTGCAAGCATCTGAAGTTCGCTTGCAGTGGCTGGAAGCCCTCGAGTGCCCATCCCTTCCCCCCAGGAAATAAAAATAAAAATAAATCAGTGGTAGGAACACTCTAGATTCTGTTGGAAAGTTCAGGTATTTAACAATTATGAAATTTAACATGAAAAAAATGAAAAGCAGCCTTTGAAACATAGCCTAATACCAAGCAATTTTCAGTAGCTTTTAGTAGTAGGTTTTACACTGTTATTCTAACTGCGATCCAGCTACTTTATGAACAATCTCTAACCCTAAAAACTCATTGTACACATAAGGGAAACAGATCAGGAGGTATATACTCATGGATATATACTAAATGGAGAGCTAGGATTAAGGCTCTCCAAAGACATGCTGCTTTTGTTGATTCAACAGATACTAAACACCCATTAATGCCTAGCAAAATCACAAGACAGAGTCTGAGATTAGATAATTTGGGAAAGGTCAATCAAATAACTAGGAAGTAGCAGTACTAGAGTGGCAATCCAAGGCAACAAAACTCCAAAACAGGGCTGGAGAGATGGCTCAGGGGTGTTCAAGGCTCTTGATTGCAAAGCCTGACCCACCCCCCGCCCCCACCTCAAGCATCCAATTCCTCAGTATCCACATAAAGCCAAATACACTTAAGGGGAGCGTATATCTAGGGTTCATTTGCGGTGGGAGGCCCTGGTGGCGCCCATACTGTCTTTCTCTCTCAAATAAATAAAAGTATTTTTTAAAAAGCTGGGAGTGATGGCCCACAACTTTAATCCCAGCACTCAGGAAGCAGAAGTAGGAGGCTAACAGTGAGTTCGAGGCCACCCTGAGACTATATAATGAATTTCAGGTCCCTCTAAGCTAGAGCAAGACCCTACCTCGAAAAAAAAACGGGAAGGAAAAAATGACTCCAAAACCTTAACCCACCAACCTACATGCCTCTAAGCATAACCAAAACTCTTCCAAACCAAACTCCCAAGGAAAACTGTTAGAAGGATGGGGAGAAGAGTGAAGGAAGCTGGACTGTTGCAAGGTTAAGTATGACCTTAACAACGGCATTTAAGTAAAAGGTATTTAGGATAGCAATATGAGCAGTAAACTTTGCAAGAGTTTAAATTTGGGCTTTGTAAGGGTACAAGGAAAGCATCTTTCTTCACCTATAAAGTGGAACTTCTACACCACCATCACCCGAGGTTGTGAAAATGAGAATATGACAGTGTAGCAGCAAATACAATGGACTTTGGATCACAAAAGGGTAAACAGATGACATCTAATGCAAACAGAGGGGGGAAAGGAATTAAGTTGCCTGTACGCTTTAAAGTTTAAACAAGTGCCTTAAGGGCCTAGCCATCTCCCCCAGCGCGCCTGAAAGTTTTTCAACAGCCGTGTGTACTCTGAGTGTCGTATAGAATATATGAGCAAGGGTGGAGGAGAAGACAGTTTGTACGTACCCTCGTCAGTTACCTCACAACGTCAAGCCTCAGTTTTCCCCTCCCTTTATAAAATGGGGAAAACTCAGGATACCTCTCAGTAAGATGTGTTTAGGCACCTGGCACACAGTAGAGTGCAAACCGTAGCAACCCCCTCCTGCCCATCTTCTTAAATTCTAAAAACGCCCTAACTTCTTTTTCCTTCCTCATTATTTCTAGACGCTAGGCAAGTTCCAGGCTTTACAGGGTGTCCAAACGGGGCGTTTACAGGGGACTCAGCAAACCCAGCGCCTTCACCATCAGCCCCACACAACCCTGCCGGCAGCCGGGAACTACAGACAAGACTGGCCCACGACGACAAGGGCACCGGAGCCAGCCCAAGACGCCGGCAAGCGCGGAGGTGCTGCCCAGCCCTTTGTAGTGCGGGCCAGATGCGGCCCTGCGGGGTGGGCATGCCACGTCTGGGGCTCGTGGGTGGTACGACGTCGCGGCACGCGTGGGTTAGCACGGCGGGGGGTGGGTGGTCGGGCCCAGGCGGCGACAGAGGAGCCCCGCAGGCCGGGTTGGGCACACGCCCTTTCGCGGCCCTCCTCGGGGGTCGGGGGGAAGCGCGCCGGGAGGCCCGGGGCGGCGGGGCACGCCGAGTGCTGACAAGACAGGCCGGCGCCCCTCGGGGCTCCGCCGCGGCCTGCCCGGGCCTGAAGCCGGCCCGCCGCCGTGCCACTCCCCGGCCCTCGGAAGCGCGGAAGGCCGCGGGCCGCACGGACGCTGCGGAAGGCCCGGCTTACCTGGGGGGTTGCTGGTGGCTGGGCAGCTTTCCGGGCGGGAGGGGGGCGTCAGGACGAGGAAGAGGAGTGCGGACGTCGCGGGACGTGGGTGGGGGGCGGGGACACGGGTCGGCCGAGGCCCCGGCAGGGAGGCGGACGGCCTCAAGAGTTGCAGACGCTCGGACGACGGTAGCGGCGGCAGCAGTGACTGCTTCGGCGGCTCCCTCAGGATCTTCCTCGGGCTGGTCCAAGATGGCGGCGCTCCCTGCACAGGGTTTCCTGTCACCCTCGCAATGGGCCGGACCACAAAAGAAGGGGGGAGGATGCGCGCGCAGCCGGCCGAGCCCGGAAGAGGGAGGCGGAGGCTGACCTGATGGCCACGCCCCTTCCCCAGTCCTTCCCTCCGGACTCGAAGCACAGCCTCTGAGCTCGCTCCATTGGCCCTCGCGCCTGGAGGGGCGGGGAAAATGCTGTGCGCAAGAGCAGTCGCGTGTCCTCGCCTTTCGGGAGGAAGTCACTGCGCAGGTTCGCTTGGAGTGTGGTGTACTGCGTCTGGGTCTGGGATGACTAGGGATGTGGCTTCTGGAGAGTTTCACAGTTTTTAATGCGGGCGAGTACGTCTTACTACACCATGTCCTTATACCGGCCACTGGGTCATACACGCATTTACTGCATTCATCCAACATAAATGCATTGACCCGTTCATAGCAGGGCACAAGCCAACAACCTGAGACATCTCCCCATTTTATCAGGTAGTGGAATTTTGGCTCACATTTACCAACCCACTTGTACAGGCCTTGTGTTTCACCTGTCTCTTCTAACTTTGCTTTACCAGGAACATCTTTGACAAGAAGGAACTGACATTTTCACAACTTGATCCCCATTGTCAACACCAAGTTAAGACGACATGTTGCAGACCTTGATGTTTTGACTTTCTTCTTAGGCCTAGGGTGTTTTCACCTTGTGCTTGTGGAGGTTTATTTACTTTCGTGTTTACATTTAATTTATATTTTACGATTGCATTGTGGCATAGAGATGAGTATATTAACCGACAGCAAGGCATTTTCTTCAACATAAAGGTTCATTTTTCCCCTCCTGCCTTTAAAGGAGCTCAAAACATTTCTGTAGACCCCCTAAAAGTATTGTGGGATGTAAACCTTGTGTCTACCATGCCTAGTGGACAAGATGGCTCTTCCTCAGAACCCCCAAAATGAAGCTGAGGCACTTGCACTTAAGACTTTTTTTTTTTTTTTTGCCATGGGAAAGTGTACAACAGTTTACAGATCTCTTATTCTCAGAAAGATGGTACAAATCCCTTTTTGCACATCACCTGATTTTTAACATAATGTCTCTTTTGAAAAAATAAGGGATCATGAAGTCTGACTCACATGGGTCCTTGGGGCAATTAAAGGAGACAATATATATACAAGATGCCTGGCATGAAATAACTCAAGTGGGAGTGGTTACTATTATATGATAATAAAATGTAAAGTTCTATTTAGAACTCTTATAGCCCTGGAGGTTTATGCTTCAATATATATATTTGTTAATAAGTATAGCATTTTCACATTTTTGCAATCAAGAAAATTTCTGGATGATCACATAGCCCAGTAGTAGAACACTTGTATGCACCAGGCCCTGGGTTCCATCCCAAACACTATGAAATAAATAAAAGTAAATAACAAAATAAAATAAAAATAAATTATCTGTGCTAAACAAAGGAGAAAGTTATGAGCTAATTATTGTTACTTGTGCAGGTATGAATATACCCTAGCCAAAAAGTTTCTGTCTATTTCATTGTTATCTGAATTGAGATCATTAGATTTTTTTGCAAGTGTGTGTGATGTGTGTACATGTGTGTGTGCATGTCCATATGCTTATTGGCATACATATGTATAAGTCCTCATAAGGCTGAAGTCAGGTGGCTTCCTATATCTCTCTGTTTCCTGAGGCAGGGCCTCTCACTTGAACCCAGAGCTTGCTGATTCAGCTAGTCTAGCTAGCTAGCTTGCCCCAGTCACCCTCTGTCTCTGCCTCCTTAGTCCTGGAACTATAGATGGGTCACCACACCCACACAGCATTTACAGTGCTGGCGATCTGCAGTCCACTCTGGTCTCATGCTTGTGCAGCAAGTGCTTAACCTACTGAGCCATCTTCCCAGCACCTCTTTTGGTATTTTTGAACAATTATTATATACCAAGATCTGTTTAAAAATCATAGGCATTTTAATTTAATTTCTACATCTCCATGAAGTCAGTACTATATCAACCCATTTTGTGAATGAAAAAAAAAACAAACCAAAAACCAAAAACTAAATGGCATAGGTCTAAAGTCATACAAGTGAAAATTGACAATGTTGATGACACAGGATAGAAATGAAAAATTTCACAGACATGAGAAGAAAAAGGAGTCCTTTGTCCTGGAGTGTAGTTAAGTCAGCAGCCAAGCTAGACTCCAGCACAATTTACAACTGCTTAAGGCCGTTCTCCCTTCCCAGCTGTAAACCTGCAGTTTTCTAGGAATCTCACCGGAAACCAGAAGCCACATTTACAGGTAAAGAACATGTACCAGACCCCTTATGCGACCCTAGTGGCTTCTGGCTCTACCTTATGAGATCACTGTTCCTGAGGCATCTCAAAAGCCACCTTGTAATCCCAGTCACCAAAGAGAAGAACAAAGGTATAAGAGGGGAGGGCCCCCTAGAAACCTACTGGGCAATAGAATTCCAAAATACTTCCAAAATCCTATACTCAGTCACCACCAAGTCACTTAAAATATGGTTGTCTCTGGGAAACCCACATCTGTGCTCTTGGGTGCGCTTTCATTCTTTTCCTAAGCACATTTTTAAATTTTTTTTCTTTTTTATGAGGGAGAGAAATTGGTGTGCCAGTGCAGTGCTAGCCACTGCAACTGAACTCCAGATGTGTACCACCTTGTCCATATGTGTGACCTTGTGCATCTGGCTTATGTGGGTTCTGGGAAGTTGAACCTGGATCCTTTGGCTTCTCAGGCAAGTGCCTTAACTGCTAAGCAATCTCTCCAGTCCTGAGCACCTTACTTAATAACTTTAACAGTCTCCAACTCTACTTCATATGGACTCTTTCTGAAATTTTTTGCTGCTTCAAATCCATGAATCCTGTGGTTTCCCTGAAAGTCTAGGGAAACTCCCGAGGCTGCTCAGGGTGACGGTATGGAGCAGGGTCTCAGTCCCCTCACTGGTGACACTGGATTTTGAGCCTGGCTAAACATGGCTCCTGAGTTCCTATTCCTAAGCACTACCCTACACTTCCTCTTTCACTGCACTTGTAGCACCACAGGCAGCTTCCTTGTAGATCCTGATTGTTGAGTAAGAAAGTGTTTTGATGCAGCTTTGAACAGAAACACTGCTGTGAGTGGAGAGTGCAGATCACATGCTAAGTAATACGTTTACAGAGAGTAGAGATAGTCAATTCTTGTAACAGACCCCAGAATGTTTAATGCTAAGAGAGAGACTGAATACCATTATTTTCAGTGCATTTAAGGACTGTCCACTGATAAACAAACATCTGTTAGCATTTCCTGTTAATTGTTTTTAAAAGCTGCTTCTATGTAAAGAGAAGTATACACACAATAATCACTGGAGCGCTGCTTGTAATGGCAAAAGACTATCCATTACCAGAAAGCTGTTATAAATTACAGCGCACCCATATTGAGAAATAATATGCTACCATTTAAAAGAATGAGACCCATGTATATATCCTGACATGGGGCAAATCTGGAAGAGATGCTCTGAGTGAATCAAGATATATGGGACTAGGGAGATGGCTCAGTGGTTTAAGGTACTTGCCTGCAAAGCCTCCTGGTCTGGGTTCTAACCCCTAGTACTCACATAAAGCCAGATGCACGAAGTGGTACATGCATCTAGACTTCATCAGTAGAAAGTGGACCTGGCATACCCACATGCCCCTCTCTCACCAGCCTTCTCTCTCTTCTTTTCCCCTCTGCTTGCAAATATTTTTTTAAAAGATATAGAAAATTAATAGTATGCCAACATTTGTTAAACTATAGAAGGAGGAGGAAATAGACATTTTTTTGTTTTTTCGATGTAGGGTCTCACTCTATCCCAGACTGACCTGGAATTCACTATGGAGTCACAGGGTGGCCCTCGAACTTACGGCAATCCTCCTACCTCTGCCACTTAAGTGCTGGGATTAAAGGCGTGTGCCACCACGCCTGGCTCTCAACATATATGTTTATATAAATGGACATTGGAAGAAAATTTTCCTGTTTCCCTGGAATTGCTTCTGTGGCCAGACCTGAAACCAAAAGTCCACATTTGACTTATAAAGAATCTCCAAGGCTGGAACCAGATACCTCCTAGCAGAACATTTGAAGATCCATTGTTCAAGAAATCAGCTCTGCCATAAACCCCTAACTCCACTCCATGCTCCCCGACCCATTCCTGCATTCTAGGTGCTTGCCATAGATTCGCAGCACCGGCACTGACCAGTGGAAGGAAAGGCTGAGGAGAGGGAAGTTAGTCTGTAGAGAAAATGCAGTGTTGGGAAAGAGACCATCCTTCCTCATCTTCGGGGCTTGTATCCCCTTCTAGAGTCAACGGAGGGGCTCCACATCACTAATAAAGGTTAAGTGTACCTGAAGCAAGAGAGGATTTGCCATTTGTTCGGGAGCAGATTTACTGTCCTGCTGCATTGCTCCCTGCATAAGCAGAGGGAGTCAGCCAGGTGAGGGCTTTGGGAAGCTCTAGCCAGAAAGCAGCTTGAAGTGCTCCTACCCTTGCTGCCCACTTCCCAATCCCAGGCTGAATGACAGCAATGGCTGTTAGCAGAGGGCAGGAACAACAGAGCCCAGACAGCTGGACATGTAACAGACACATGGGGAGGTCACAATTCCTGGAGGAGATGCATGGCATTCCCTTGGTACTGAATTTCTGTCATACCCACCTGTTCTTGTTTGACTTCTGTTTATATTTTTATAGTTTATTAGTGTGTATGGTATGTGTGCATGTGTGTATTCATGTTCACATTTTTTTTTTCCCTGAGGTAGGGTCTAACTTTAGCCCAAGCTGACCTGGAACTCACTCTGTAGCTCCAGACGGTCCTTGAACTCACTGCGATCCTCCTACCTCTGCTTCCCAAGGGCTGGGATGAAAGGCATGTCCATCACGCCTATCTATGTTCACACTTTTGTGAGTTCATATATGTGCATACATGTGGAGGCCAGAGGGTGGTGTTTTGTCTTTCTCAGTTGTTCTCTACCTTATTTTTTAAAACCTTTAAAACTTATCTTATTATTTGCAAACAGGAACAGAATTGGCATTGGGAAATAACTAGCCATCTCAGCCACGCTACATTTCTTTGCTTGAGAGGTAAACAGTATAGCAGTTGAAAGGCTCCAGCGAGCTGGAGTTAAAACCCTGAGGTCATCAAGGGCTAGAGTGAGCAGGACTTGAAACCTTTAACTTCAGAACCATCTCCCCAGCTGCCCCAGTGCAATTCCTTTAGAGTAAGTACCTTGGGGCTCTCTGAGGAACTGTGAATAGACAGCATTCCTTTGCCTTGCCTGAGTTCTGAACTAGTTGAAGAATGAAACAGAAAGAAGCAGAGAGGTCAGAGTACTCCTTTTATTACTGATCTAGCCTACTTGCACAGGAGGATTTTTAATTTAATTAATCTGAGAGAGAGAGAGAGAGAGAGAGAGAGAGAGAGAGAGAGAGAGAGAGAGAGAGAGAGGGAGAGAATGGGCACATCAAGGCCTCCAGCCACTGCAAATGAACTCCAGACTCATGTGTCACCTTGTGCATCTGGCTTACATGGGTTCTGGAGAATCAAGCCTGGGTCCTCTGGCTTTGCAGGCAAGCACCTTAACCACTAAGCCAGCTGGCAGAGGAAGATTTTTGAGCTGCAGACTGGAAGGCACCACTACTCATGAACCCCACACCTGGGATGCAAAGTCCAAGGCAGGCTTCCTACTGAGATGGACAGAGGTCTAGAAACAGCTTCTACCTCTTTTGGACAATGCTGCATTTAGCATGACTACGTATTCATAAATTTACCAAACAAATCCATTATTTATGGCTCCAGGATTATTTAAAGAAGAGGCAGGAATGTGCTCAGAAAAAAAAAAAATCTGTGGTAGTTTGGATGTGATAGTTTGAATGTTTGGCCCCATAGACTCAGTCATTTGTTTATTAAACTTCCTATTTGAGCCCCTAGCAGGCAGATCCCTGCTAGTGGGGCCTTGCCATTGGGGCGGGTCTGAGTCTACCCCTACTGGGTGTGCTCAGAGCAGTGTGAGTTCTGGTGCTGTGTGCTTGCTGCTTTTGGTGTTTGCTGGCTGCCTGGTGGTTTCTTTCTGCCTGGATTTATGAAAGGGAGCCAGTTTCTTCTGCCATTGGTGGACCTTCCCATTCACAGATGGATCTGTAAAGCATTAAATAAACCCCTTCCTCCTGTAAACTGTGTCTGCTTAGATGTCCATCCCAGCAAGGCGGAGTTGACTGCAACAAAATCCTTCATTGAAACCAGGACTAGCAAAAATGAGTTCCCCTGTATCATAATAATAAGCAGAGTGGAGTTTGGAAACATCAGAGCAAGGAAGTACAACGGGCCTACAATAAAGGAAGTATCCAAATTGACAAGTCAGAAATGACCCGACACTGTGATCGGATTTGAGCTCAGCATCGCTTCTTAGAAGCTTTCAGGCTTTAAATACATTCTTTAGGAAAGTGCATTTCCTTGTCTGCAAAATGAGGAAAGAGTAATACAAATCCCTTCAGTGGAGATTAAGCTAAAATGAGGTAAAGCACGAAGAACTCTTAGCACGGGACCTGGCAGGGAATAAACACTCAGGAAAAAGAAGTGGCTGTTATTGAATCTGAGAGCCAATCCAGAGCTCCCTAAGCAATTCCGTCCTATAAACCGGTATCTGCTGTCATGGAGTTCACCAGAGGTCAGAAGGGTTTCCATAGCAATGCTGGGGGTTACTGGGGAGAGGGTGGGAAGAAGGGGAAGAATAGGGAGTAGCCGTCTATGGGCTTGGCTGCTTGAAAGGCTGGCTGAAATTTTGGATCATCTTGGCTGGCTCTTCTTCTTTCCTACTTCCTTAGTGGCACCTCCCCCGCCACCCGACACCCTCAAGACTTATCTCAAATCTGACGTCACAACTGCCTGCTCAGGAGTGGATGGATATATTAGTTAGGAAAGGTGAGGTTTTGCAGTGTAACAAATGACCCCCGCAATCTCAGTGCTTATAATGACCACAAATGTCTATTTCTTGCTCACCCCATAACCCATGATGTTTCAACTGCTTCCTGTGCCGTGTTATCTTTACCTCAGGACCCAGATAGATGGAATGGTATTACATGGCAGGGGCAATAGACTGATGAACAACATACTGAGTTAGGGACCTTCCACTCCAGAGTAACACAAATTACTTCTCACATTTCAAGATCCAGAGCCAATTGTGTGGCCTCAAGTTGATGGAGTCGGGGTGTGTAATTCTGTGGGAAGATGAATATAGATAGATAACAGTTTTTGTAGTTACCTTGCCATTGTTGGGATAAAATATCTGACCACTAGTAGCTGATGGGAAGAATGTTTTTACTTTGGCTTACAGTCTTGAGGGGAAGCTCCATGATGGCAGGGAAAAGATGGTAGTACAGAGGCTGTACATCACCTCCTGGCCAACATCAGGGAGAAAACAGCAGCAGGAGAATGAGCCAAGTTCTGGCAAGGGGGAGCTGGTTCTAACTCCCCTAAGATCACCCCCAGCAACACACTTCCTCTAGCAAGTCTTCATCTCCCGAACTGCCATCAGCTGGAGATCAAGTATTCAAAATATGTGAGGGGCGTTTCAAAATATGTGAGTTGGGCTGGAGAGATGGCTTAGTGGTTAAGCGCTTGCCTGTGAAGCCTATGGACCCCGGTTCGAGGCTCAACTTCCCAGGACCCACGTTAGCCAGATGCATAAGGGGGCGCACGCATCTGGAGTTCGTCTGCAGTGGCTGGAGGCTCTGGCGTGCCCATTCTCTCTCTCTCTCTCTCTCTCTCTCTCTCTCTCTCCCTGCCTCTTTCTCTGTCTGTCACTCTCAAATAAATAAATAAAAATAATTAAAAAAATGTGAGTTGATGGGAAACACCTAATTCAAACCACCACAATAGTCTAGTCTACCACAACAGATTCCCTTCCCAGAGAGAGCTACTGAGAGCCACCTTTTATGAAATGGGGACAGCAGCATCTGTCCTGTGAACCTCATAGAAATGTGGCAGGAATCAAATGAGACCATAGATAGGAGTGCAGTTGCCAACTGGCCAAGTCCCACACTCCAAGAAGGGAGTGCCCTTTACCAGTATGAATGTATCGGGAAAGATAGTAATTGGTTTATAAAACTATATAAATGGCCTGGGGAGATGACTCAGCAGTGGAAGGCACTTGCTTGCAGTCTGCTGGGCTGGGTTCAGTTCCCCAGTACCCATATAAAGCCAGATGTACAAAGTGACGCATGCACCTAGAGTTGTTTTGCAGCAGTAAGAGCCCTGGGAGTGCCTATACACTTTCTCTTTCCCTCTCATAAACAATAAAGCTATTTCTTAGCCTGGTGTGGTGGCATGGTCCTTTAATCCCAGTAGAGGTAGGAGGATCATTGTGAGTTTGAGGTTACCCTGAAAGCACATGGTGAATTTCCAGTTTCAGCCTGGCCTACAGCAAGACCCTACCTCAAAAACAAAAACTTTTTTTGTTTTAGTTTTTTGAGGTAGGGTCTCCCTCTAGCTCAGGCTGACGTGGAATTCACTATGTCGTCTCAGGGTGGCCTCAAACTCACAGCAATCCTCCTACTTCTGCCTCCTGAGTGCTGGGATTAAAGGTGTGAGCTACCACGCCCAGTATCAAAATATTTTTTAAACTATATAAAGTGCCTCATACTCTGTGCACCCAGGAATGATCCGTTGACCTTATTAGTGTACAGACCAGCACTTTTATTATTTCACCTTACTCACAGATTGCTACTAATGTCACTAAGTCCATTCAGATGTTGAACATCCACCTATGGTTGGATGGATAATGAAATGTGGTTTATACACACCATGGAACATTATGGAGCCTTAAAAGGGATGGTGGGCTGGAGAGATGGTGTAGCAGTTAAGGCACTTGCCTGTAAAGCCAAAGGACCCAGGTTTGATTCCCCAGGACCCACATAAGCCAGATGCACAAGTGGGTGCACGCATCTGGAGTTTGTTTGCAGTGGCTGGAGGCCCTGGCACACCCGTTCCCTCTCTCTCTTCCTCTCAAATAAATAAAAATATTTTTTTAAAAAAGGGGTGGTGATTCTGACATATGTTACACAGGGATGAACGTTGTACATCCTAGTTAAATAAGTCAATCACGAAATTGAAAAATGTTGTATGGATATATATGTATATATGTATGTATACATACATATACTATTCCCTAAAATATTCGAATACATGGAAACAGAAAACAGAAAGGTGCTTACCAGGAATCAGGGTCAGATAACAGGAAGTTATTGCTGAATGGACATAAAGTTTCAGTTGGGGATGATGAAAAGCAGTGGTGATATTTGTGTGACAGCCTGCATCTACTTAATGTCACCACACTGTACACTTATGAAGGATTAAAATGGTAAGTGTTATATGATATGTATTTTACTCCCCATAAAAACACATTGCGGGCTGGGGAGGGCTCACTGATTGGGGTAATGAGCATTGGGGATTTCCCACCTCTGCTTCCCCAGCACTGGGTTTCAAGCACATGCACACCACTATGCCTAGCAAGTTATGCGGGTGCTGGGGATACAAATGCAGGCTTCTCATGCTTGTATGACAAGCACTTTACCCACTGAGCCATCTCTCCAGCGCTTGAAGAGTTGCATGGTTTTTGTTTGCTGTTTAAAAATGTTAAAACTGCTGGGGGTGGTGGTGTACCTATTTAATCCCAGCACTGGGGAGGCAGAGGTAGGAGGATCATCGTGAGTTCAAGGCTACCCCGAGACTACATAGTGAATTCCAGGTCAGCCTGGGCTAGAGCAAGACCCTACCTTGGAAAACCAACCAAACATACAAAAACACATGTTAAAACAGGATTGGAAACTAGGCATGGTGGTGCATGCCTTTAATCCCAGCACTGTGAGTTCGAGGCCACCCTGAGAGTATATAGCAAATCCCAGGTCAGCCTGGACTATAGAATGAAACCTTACCTTGAAAAACCAACCAAACAAACAAACAAACAGGGTTGGAGAGACAGCTCAACTGTTAAGGCACTTGCCTGCAAAGCCTAACCACCCAGGGCTCAATTCCCCAGTACCCAGGTAAAGTCAGATAAGTGGTGCATGCATCAGGAGTCCATTTGCTGCAGCTGGAGGCCCGGATGTGCTCATTCTCTGTGTCTCTTCTATCTCTCTCGACTGCAAATAAGTTAAAAAAAAAAAATTAAACACATTAAAACAGGTAAGGGAATCTCTGAGGTGTCTCATATTCTTTGCTCTTTGGTGACCACACTGTGAAGTAAACACAGGACAGGCACTGGGTTGACAGTGCATTGCTTCATTGGCACAAAAGCATGGCCTTGGGCTTGGGCTCCTATTGCCTCCTGTCCACTCAGTCTAGCCTGTGCCTCCTGTCGCCAAAAATGGGAAACTCAGTGGAGCAGAGCATTTCCGGGGTATTCCACCAGAGGGCGGAATAGGTCCACTCCTGGCCGGCTCTGCCACCAGAAGGTTCTCATTTGATTGTTTACTCAAACACACTTGATTTACTTTGGAGCAGTATTTCTTTGGTCTCTTTGTTAGTTCCTCTTTTCTTATTCCAAAGAGGAAGTGGAGAAGCTCAGGAGTCAGGTAGACCTAGATTGTTAAAAATCCTGGGTCTTCTGCTTGCTGAAATCTTGCCATGTTAGTTAGTACTCTGATTAATAATTAGTGACTTCTTCCCAGGTATAGGAAAGTGCAGAATTACAGATTTCTGGCAAAGGAAGGAACCTTCCAAACCAACCAGTACTGCCAGAAAGCACATTGGTCAATGAATGAAAAGATAAAGATCATGTCTCCTTTCAGAGTAAGAACAGAGCGCTACAATGGTCACAGGGCTTCTGCAATCCCACGCCTGGGCGAGTACTTGACCCCTTGACCCTTGCCTTTGGTTTGCTCAGTGCAGTTGCAGAGCACAGTATGGAGACAGAAAGAGCACCTACCTTGTGCAGGTTCAGTGACCCCTGCCTGAGCTCTGAGAGCAGTGCCTAGCTCCTCACAGGTATCAAATAAGTACTAGTCCTTAAGATCTAAGTCACATGAGCTCCCTGGACCCCCTTATTCTCATCCATAAGGTGATGATTTCTTTCATAGGGTTGTGGATAAGATTAAGTGACAGAACATACCAGCCTTCATCACAAAACATAACCCTTCATGACAGTGCTATGAAAAGACAATGAGTAACAGTAAGTACTAAAGAGTCACCTTTCGCGGAGCAAGGAATGACTGTTTCTCTACCAATTCCAAAGACCTTTCAGATATTGTTGCAGTCAGGATTGCATTGCTGGTAGAAATTACCCAGTTAAAACCAGTTTGTGGGGAAAAGGGCATTTATTTTGGCTTACAGGCTTGAGGGGGAAGCTCCATGATGGCAGGGGAAATGATGGCATGAGCAGAGAGGGTGGACATCACCCCCCTGGCCAACATCAGGTAGACAATAGCAACAGGAGAATGTGTCAAACACTGGCTTGGGGACACTGGCTACAACACCCATAAGCCCGCCCCCAACAATACACTCCCTCCAGGAGGCGTTAATTCCCAAATCTCCATCAGCTGGGAACCTAGCATTCAGAACACCTAAGTTTGTGGGGGACACCTGAATCGAACCACCACTGATAGCATTCCTAAGACTGATAACTGATTATTCCTTCGTAATCCCATGCCTTTCCATTCCTTCTGAGCTCCCATCCAAGGTGTCAACCAGCCAATCAGTAGTTAGCTCCTCAATGATTCCCACCTTACAACCAACCTTGCTACAGCTACTTATTGCATGAGATGAGACTTCATCTTTTCTTCCTGGACTGTTAGAGCAGCGTCTGCCTCTCAGGAGGAAGGAGCGATGCCTTGTGGCTAGAGACTTGCCCCCAAGGGTAGCTTTACTGGGATCCAGCCTGCTGTTGCTAGGAAAGATTGTACATCCCTCATTGCGTTGGTTTCTTGGGGCTGTAAAAGCAAAGAACCACAAATTAGGGAGCTTCAAATCATAGCAGTGCTATCCCATATACTTCTACAGGCTAAGGATCCAAAACAGAGGGATCCAGCAGGTCTTCTTTCATCTGAGACCGGGTATGCTCCTCCATGACAGCCCCCAGCTTCTATGGGGACCAGCAGTCCTGGCTGTTCCTTGGCTGGCATCCATCTTGCTCTGGCCTCTCCCTCTGTCGTCTCCTCCCTGTTCTGTTTTGAAATGCTGATTTGAACAGGAGCCATAGTGGATTAAGGATCCACCCTCCTCCTGTGTCCACATCTTAATTCATCTTAATTGCATCTGCAAAGATCATGTTTCCAAATAAAGTGAGATCTACAGGCACTAGGAGTTAGGATTTCAATATATCTTGGGGTAGGGGGAGACTAACCTCAAAACACTTGTAAAATATTTTTTCCGTATTTGTTTCATTTTTAATTGAGGCACATGTTCTACCCAAGCCCATGGGGCCAAGCAGCCATGCTGTTATATACTTATACCTATAAGGATGATGACTTGTATATAATAAGAACTGAAACGTGCTGGGCGTTGGTGGCACTCACCTATAATCCCAGCTCTTGGGAGGCCGAGGTAGGAGGATTGCTGCAAGTTTGAGGCCTGGGGAGAGAGACCGCAATCTACTGAGCTACCTGCAAGTCATGCAAGGAGCTCCAGGGATGTAGCTTTGCTGAGTCATCACCAGTGTTGAGTGGGCCTTTTGGTGATGCAGCTGCCTTTGAGAAGTCAATGCTCGTCTAAGTAACCCCAATAAGGTCATTGGTTCACTGGGTGAGTCAAAAGAAATCTTCCATCCTTTTTAAGTCGCTTATGTCAGGCATCTGTCGTGGTGATGAAAAAAGTAATACAATTTTCAAGACAATTCTCTACATCTCTGCCACATTTCCTGTGTTCGAGGAACACGTTTGGTTTCTGACATAGAACAAAACTTCACTGCCAGGCCTTTGCATGAGCATCTGCTCCAGACGCTATCCCTATCTCCCTGCCCAGCCTGATTTTCTTTGCTATTTATCTTTCAAGCTCAGTTCAAAAGACTACATAGTGAGTTCCAGGTCAGCCTGGGCTAGAGTGAGACTCTACCTTGAGAAACCAAAAGAAGAAGGAGGAGGAGGAGGAAGAGGAGGAGAAGAAGAAGGAAGAAAGAAACAAACAATAATGGCCTCCAGCTCCCAGGCTCCACAGCACCCTGTTTCTGTGTTTTCTTAACTTCTTTCAGTTTTCCTTACATTAGAATACTTCACCATAACACCCTGATTCTCTCACTAGGCTAGGAGTTCTGGGAGATAGGGAATTTACTTTAATTGTTCTATTAATTAGGTGTTGGGGTGGTCTGAATGTAATGTCCACATAGTCTCAAGTGTTTTGATTAAAGTGGAGTCCTGCTGGAGGAGGTGTGTTACTGGATGCAAATCAGGAACTCAGCCTTAAGGTGTTTTCTGAGCCAGCTTGAACCCTGCCTGTTCTCTGTTCTCTGCCGTGGATGTGTGACGAAGTGAGCAGGTTTCTTCCATCATGATGAAGCTTCCCCTGGGATCTGTAAGCCTGAAATAAACCCTTTACTCCTAGCAGCTGCTTCTGGCCCAGTGTGTATCCCAGCAATAGGTGTATTGTTCAGTTCCATTACTATAACAAAAACACCGAGATAATGATTTTGGCTCAGCTTATTATTGTTTATTTGAAAGGCAGGGAGAAAGAAGCAGATAGAGAGAATGGGTGTGCCAGGACTTCCAGACACCATAAACAAATTTTAGGTGCCTATGCCACCTTGTGCATCTGACTTACATGGGTCCTGGAGAGTTGAACCTGGGTCCTCTGGCTTTGCAGGCAAGCACCTTAACCACTAAGCCATCTCTCCAGCCCCAGTTTTTTTTTTTTTTTTTTTTTTGGTGGTTTTTGGAGGTAGTGTCTCACTCTGGCTCAGGCTGACTTGGAATTTACTATGTAGTCTCAGGGTGGCCTCGAACTCTCGGCGATCCTCCTACCTCTGCCTCCCAAGTGCTGGGATTAAAGGCATGTGCCACCACGCCCGGCTCCCGGTTTTTTTTTTTAATTAAGTACATACTTTGTATTGATACACCGTGTTGGTGCCATCTTTTTCCCTCCTCCCTGCCCAATTCCACTGGGGCCCTCCTCAGAGGGGTTTCTAGTATTCACTATGGGATTGTAGACTATGTGTTATTAGAGAAGCAATCAGTTATTGGTGGGTTGTGGGGGGGAATACTTCTGGGAATGATGTACCTACCTGTGGCTCTTATAATCTTTCTGCTCCCCCTTCCACAAAATTCCCTGCTTCAGTGATGAGCTCTTAGAAGCCTCTGCCTCTCTGGTTTGGTAGGTGTTGAGTATCCTCAGCATCTGTCTTCTTCACCCTGGTGCTGGTTGTCAGGCTCACCATGGAAGCAACACTCTTGCTCATCTCCCCAATTCCTCTATGGTTTCACCTGGAGCTCCAGGTGGCTGACGTACGAGTGGTGGTTTATCTCCTCAGGTCTGCTGAAAAGGAAAACCAGGTTCTCCAATGGAGAGTGAAGTCAGCATAGGTTAAATGGATAAGCATTATTAAATTAGAGAGATTTGATGGATGTAGCCCCTTTTTTTGGCCAAAGACTAGTGAGAGCTTGTCTCCGGAATTATGAGAAAATATTTTCCTGTTGTTTAAGCCACCCAGTTTGTGATACCATTAGGAACCCTAGTGCTGTATCCCCCAAAGGTCCCAGTGTTAAAAAGTTTGGTCCCCAGCTTGCTGGTGGAGCTCCTTGTGGGGGACTTTAAAACACTGAGGGTGTGCCTATGAAGATGATTACAAGACTCACACCCCCTCCTCATTCCCTTTTGCTTCTGTCCATGAGGTGAGAGGTTCTATTTTTCCACATATTCTTTCCATGTGTTCCCATGACCGTCTCTCCATAGGCCCAAAGCAAGTGGTCAACTGATCATCAACTGGGACCTCAAAAACTGAGCCAACAGTCCCCAAACAGTTAGCCTGTCTAGTGCTGGAAAGTACATGAGCTACTGGAGGAAAGTGGCCAACAACAGTGTGAGCAAGCAGGGGAATAAGCTACTCAGAAGTAACCAGCCTGACAAGATATACACACTAGTGCAATGGTGGCACACAGCCTTGGTGGATAACCAGAGCTTTCTGATTGGCTAAGAGATGCACCCAGTGAAAAGGAACTCATATCTGGAACTGGGAACCAGGTCAGAATCCTATGGAGACAAAGATTATGCTGTCCAATAAGAAGCTCCCATTAGTCTTTGGCTAAAAGAGGGGCTGCTCCCTAAATTAGCCAGATGCACAAGGGGGTGCACGCATCTGGAGTTCGTCTGCAGTGGCTGGAGACCCTGGCACACCCATTCTCTCTCTCTCTCTATCTGCCTCTTTCTCTCTCTGTCACTCTCAAATAAATCAATAAAAATAATAAGCAAAAATTTTTTAAAAAATATTTTATGTATTACTTATTTATTAGAGAGAGAGAGACAGAGAGAGGAAGAGAGAAAGAGAGATAATGGGCCCACCAGAGCCACCAGCCACTTCAAATGAACTCCAGATGAATGTGTCACATTGTGCATCTGGCTTATGTGGGCTCTGGGGAATTGAACCTGGGTCCTTTGCTTTGCAAGCAAGTACCTTAGCTACTAAGCCATCTCTCCAGCTCCCTTTTTTTTTTTTTTATTGAGCATTTTCTTTTCCTTGCTGTAGAAGACAATAATTATTCTAGTTATCTTCTAGAATCTTCAAGTTATCAGGCGTGTAGAGGTCACCCTTCATGTAACATGGATGTTCCTTTGGAACTCTTCTGGAGAGTTCTTCCCTTCTCTTTGCCTGATATTCTAAGCTAAAAAGAAAATCTGCACCTAAAAGATTCAGATGATAACTGCTAAATAAACTTTCTTTAGACTCACAGAATCCAGAGCATCTTGGACCTTCACATAACACCAGAATGTATAATGCCTGTGGTGGTTTGATTCAGGTGTCTCCCATAAACTTAAATGTTCTGAATGCTAGGTTCCCAGTTAGTGGCAATTTGGGAGTTGGAGCCTCCTGGAGGTAATGTGTTGTTGGGGACTGGCTTATGGAAGTTATAGCCAGCTACCCTTGCCAGTGTTTGGCACACTGTCCTGCTGCTATTGTCCACCTGATATTGGCCAAGAGATAATGTCCATTTTTTGTCATGCCATTATTTTCCTCTGTTAACATGAAGCTTCCCCTCAAGTCTGTAAGCCAAAATAAACCTTTTTCCCCCAGAAGCTGCTCTTGGCCAGGTGTTTTCTGCTAGCAACATGAAGCTGGCTGCAACAGAAAAATTGGTACCAAGAACTGCTGTCATTACTGCTAGACACATGACTGTGACTTTTGGCTTTTTGGAGCTGATTTATGAGAAGAATATGGAAGGATTTGAAAATGAGGCCTAAGAGACCCTTTGCAGTGCTGTAAGTACAGCTTGATGGAGTATTCTGGCAAGAGTTGAAAGACCTGAATGCAGTAAGAACTATGAACTGTGAAGTCCAACTTATGAAGGTAAGAAAGAGCTTTGCCTGAACTGGGCTAGAAACAGTTTGTGTGAGAGTCCTGCTGTTACGCCTGTGTTCTGAGAACTTGTGCAGGGTTGCATTGTGTAGAAATGGACTAATATGAGCAGAGGGATATGGCACAGAAAGAAATGAAATCCTTGGGCTGAAACTTCTGTCTATTCAGCTGTAAGTTGGACTGAATGCATTGCATTTTACTTCATGTATGGTTATCAGTTTATGGGGGCCAGAGGTGGAATGTAGTGGTTTGATTCAGGTGTCCACCATAAACTATGCTAGGTTCCCAACTGGTGGCAATTTGGGAATTGGAGCCTCCTGGAGGCAGTGTGTTGTTGGGGGTGGCCTTATGGGTGTTATAGCCAGCTTCCTCTTACCAGTGCTTGGCACACTCTTCTGCTGCTATTATCAACCTGATATTGGCCAGGAGGTGATGTCCACCTTCTGCTCATGCCATCATTTTCCCCTGCTATCATGGAGCTTCCCCTCAAATCTTTAAGCCAAAATCAACCCTTTCCTTCCACAAGCTGCACTTGGTTGGGTGATTTCTGCCAGCAATGTGAAGTTGACTGTAACAATATCCTTCCTTATTCTAGTCCTGTGCACCAGCTAACATAAGGCATGAAAATCTCTGTGGTGTTTAACTTGTAGAACAGGAATATGTTTGTCACTACTCCCTCAAGGTCAGGGTTTATCATGATGGTCCCATCAGGAGAAAAGAGAGGCATATGCCTTGGATGATGAAGACCCACAATACCAAAACCTTTTCACACTCCTGACTTCCTGGAGATGTATTATTTAGGGGTTATACATTCCTCCCATCTATGAGGGTGCTACCCCTTGAATGAACCTTATTTTCTCCTGACCAACACTTGTCTTCCAAATACTGTCTTTTGCCGGGCATGGTGGCACACACCTTTAGTCCCGGCACTTGGGAGGCAGAGGAAGGAGGAATCACTGTGAGTTTGAGGACAGCCTGAGAATACAGAATGAATTGGGATCAGCCTGAACTAGACAAAATTCCTACCTTGTAAAACAAAAACAAAAAAGCACAAATATTGGCTTCTGGGTGAAGGTAGAGTTTGGTCCAGTGAAATCTGAGAACCAGCCAAAGTTGCCTGAGCATCCATTCTGCAGGACCACGGTACCCTAATATCTCCACTCAGTTTCATTTTATTTTCTTCACTGCTAGGGATCTACCCAGGACTTCATGCATGTCAGAAAAGTGAGCTAACACTGAACTACACCGTCCCAGTTCCACTAACTTGATGCTTCTGAGAATCCACGGAATGCTGCCATTTTCTGCAAATCCACCGGTAGGAGTTCTGCCGTCTTCATCAGTCAGTTCTTATGCTCCTTTGGCCTCCTGCTCCTGTATCTGTTTATAAGAACAAAGACCCACACCCTTTGCCCATTTCTCTGAAACACATCCCATGCTAATAAGTTCAGATGGAAGGAATTTTGCCAAAGCCTTTCTGACAGCATCGTTATTCTTGCCATTGTCACCTTAGAGAACACAGCTTAAGTAAAGGGCCTCAAATGCTCCAAATCACTTCAGCTGTCAGAAGCCCAGAACGTAGATATTGGGTACATACTCATTTGTAGCAAGGGATCAGAGGCTCAGCGAGGTCCAAGAACTGTCCCAAGGTCACTCAGCCAATGAATGAGAGAGTAGGACTTGTCTAAAGTAATTTTCAAAGTCTAGCTGTTATCAGTGGTGGAATCCCAGCTAAGTTTAGCTGTCCCATGCAAAGGCCTTCAGAAACTGAACCATCCAGTGAGTTAGTTCATTTTCTCTTGCCATTCATTCCTTCTGATTAAATCAGGGAGAATATCAGATTGTGTGTAATAGGCATTTAAATGCCCAGTTTCCCTTTCCAACAAGGATGGAGCCAGCAACAGTATCTAGGCAAAGTTTAATCACTTTGTTTGGTGTTCCCTGGATTTATTTTCACGGAACTGATGTTGATGTCCATAAAATAGATTTTTTTTATCAGTTGAAAAATTTGTCATAAGCATATAAATGTGCATTAAAAACTCATTTAAGTTATTAAAAGTAAATAGTTGTGCAGAAAAGTATTGAGTGAA
The DNA here is from genome assembly GCF_020740685.1 of Jaculus jaculus. NCBI lineage: Eukaryota > Metazoa > Chordata > Mammalia > Rodentia > Dipodidae > Jaculus > Jaculus jaculus. The sequence continues at coordinate 132,969,583 of NC_059102.1, read as the reverse complement.
AAATAGAATGATAACCTCATTTAAAAAATGAAATAGGATTTCAAAGAGGAAAGTGTGGCGGGGGGAGGGAAGGAATTACCATAGGATTTTTTTTTATAATCATGGAAAATGCTAATAAAAATTTTTTAAAAAATTTAAAAAAAAAGAAATAGGAGCTGGGCATGGTGGCACATGCCTTTGATCCCAGCACTCAGGAGACAGGTAGGATCACTATGAGTTCGAGGCCACTCTGAAGACTCCATACTGAATTCCAGGTCAGCCTAGGCTAGAGAAAGACCCTACCTCAAAAAACCAAAAACAGGGGGGAGGGTCTGGAGAGATGGCTTGCCAGTTAAGACATTTGCCTGCAAAGCCTAAGGACTCATGCTTGACTCTCCAAATCCCATGTAAGCCAGACACATGGTGATAAAATCACATTATGTCACACATGTGCACAAGGGGAGGCATGCATATGGAGTTTGATTTCAGTGACTGGAGGCCCTGGGACACCAATTCTCTCCTCCCACCTTACATAAAGAAAGCCAGTTTGTTGGGCTTGCCTCAAAAAAAAAAAAAAAAGAAAGAAAAAGAAAAAAGAAATAGGGATGGAGAGATGGCTTAGTGGTTAAGGCACTTGCCTGTGAAGCCTAAGGACTCACGTTCAACTCTCCAGGTCCCACATAAGCCATACGTACAAGGTGACACAAGTGTGCAAGGTCGCACATGCATATAAGTAGCACATGTGTTTGGAGTTTGACTGCAGTGGCTGGAGGCCCTGTGTGCTAGTTCTCTCTCTCTCTCTCTCTTTCTCTCTCTCATAAAATATGTTTTAGAAAATGAAAGTGTGAGTAGCTCATTGAAATGGCAAAAATTGTGTGACTGCTTATTGCAGTCAGATTCGCATTACTGGCAAATTACCTGACCAAGAACAGCTTTGCAGGGGAAAAGGAAGCTCCACGATGGCAAGGGAAAATGATGGCATGAGCAGAGAGTGGACATCACACCCTGGCCAACATAAGGTGGACAACAGGAACAGGAGAGTGTGCCAAACACTGGCAAGAGGACACTGGCTATACCGCCCATAAGCCTGCCCTCAAGAATACACTGCCTGCAGGAGGTGTTAATTCCCAAATCTCCATCAGCTGGGAACCTAGCATTCTGAACACCTAAGTTTATGGTGGACACTTGAATCAAACCACCACATTCTGCCTCTGACCCCCATAAGCTGATAACCATCCATGATGTAAAATGCAATGCATTCAGTCCATCTTTAAAAGTCCCCACAGTTTTTATCAATCCTAATAGTGTTCAAACATCCCCATAATCCAAGGTGAGCCATAATACCACCCCCCCCAAAAAAAAACCCATAGTGACACAGAATAAATGCTCATACTGCAAAATATGGCATTGGGAATAGCAAAGAAATATTCAACCAATACAAGATTTAAACCAGGCAAACATCAAACTCTGTAGTTCCAACAACTCTAGTCAGTGGAAAGTCTCCAAGTCCCATAATCCTAACCAGCAACAAGTCTCTTGAGTTCCAATTCTGCCCCTCCAGCTAGGCTACTCACAGTCCTAGAAAACTTCATCTGGCCCCGGCAGCTTTCCTTAGCAGCCTTCTTGTGGTCCCAGCATCTCCACTGTGTCTCCACTGCAACCCATGATTCATCCTCACGGTTCCACCAGGTTTCCATGCAGGCATCCAGCAAACCTGCTTCACACTGCCCATGGCCATTTCCAAACACAAGACTGTGTTGCAAACTCAATGACCCTCTCTTTTCTGCATTTCTTATACTGCATAATGCCAGGTGGGGTGCCAATTTGTTAATCCGGGGGGAATATAGCAGACTTTGAAGAACAGGACACTCTTTCAACATTCAGTTCCCTTCAACAGCCTGCATTCTTTCCATCATCTCAATGCCATTCAGCTGGCCAAATCTCAAAGGTCGTAATCTCTCATACAGTTGCAGCTGAACAAGCAGCAGTTTTGGCCTAAAGATTTCTTTCTGTGCCATACCCCTCTGCTCACACCAGTCCATTTCTACACAGCTCAACCCTGCACAAGTTCTCAGGACATGGGCATAATAGCAAACCTTTCACACAAACTGCTTCTAGCCCAGTCCAGACAAAGCTCCTTTTCACCACCATAAACCAAACATCACAGTCCATAGTTCTTACTGCATTCAGGTCTTTCAACTCTGACCAGAATAGTCCATCAAGCTGTACTTACAGCACTGCAAGCCATCTCTTATGCCAAAGTTTCAAATTCATCCACATCCCTCTTGCCAAAGCTACACAGTCAGGTATCTAGCAGCAAATGACACCACTCCTTGGTACCAACATTACTGTTGCAGTCAGGTTCGCATTGCTGGCAGAAATCACCCAAGCAAGAGCAGCTTTTGGGGAAGAAAGGGTTAATTTTTGCTTGCGCACTCCTCGAGGGAAAGTTCCATGATGGCAGGGGAAAACAATGGCACAAACTGAGTGTGGACACCACCCTCTGGCCAACATAAGGTGGACAACAGGAACAGGAGAGTGTGTCAAACACTGGCAAGGGGAAACTGGCTATAATACCCATAAGCCTATCCCCAGCAATACACTGCCTTCAGGAGGTATTAATTCCCAAATCTCTATCAACTGGGAACCTAGCATTCAGAACACCTAAGTTTATCGGGGACACATCAAACCACCATAAGGCCTCAAAGATGGGGAACAACATTACATAACCAAGAGGAGCTTAGACTGAAGGAGGGTCTTCCGGCTTGTCAGTGCTCAGCAGTCACTTCTCCTTGTGCTCCTGGCAGGGTCTCTAAGAAGAGGCCTCTTGGCCCAAACAAGCTTCAGCTCACAGAAAGGCAAGTTAACTTCAGAAGCTCAGCCTTTCATTTCTGCGGCTTATTGTTCTAACCTTCTCCATTTCCAGGGAAATTTCCATATCCCTTTACATAACAAGAACCTTCTGACCATGTTTCATTCCCAAACAAAAAAGCAGCCAGTTTTCCCCTAACATGTATTAAATGACAGGCTTCTTTGCAAGAGCAGTTTATTAAAGGCCTGGGAGAAGATATGGTCTTAAGTGTAGTTCCCCTTCTGGGCCCGCCCCCTGGTGGGGAGGGATGCACTTCACTCCTCCAAGTTCTAAAGGAAAACTTCCTAAAGCCCAGACCTGACCTTGGCCTCTCATTAAAATATATGAAGTATGAGTGGCACTGGCCCTTAGCTTGGCTTCCCACCACCTTCATGGTCAGACTAATACGGTGAAGTGCAAGGCATTGGCCAGGATTCTGCTGGACACAGGATTCTATCGCCATAGTGACCTCTAATTTGCTATGTGCCCTCTGTGGGTTTCCGCTCCTCTTCCACCCACCCTCAATAGTGTCAGTGAAAAACATGGTCATTCATATTTGGCTCATAACAAACTCTTTCCTTAGTTTCTTCTTTTAGTGACAGCAGATTGGATTAAGGGACATTATGTAGGCTGAGTCTGAATTAATGAATCAGCTCTAGATCAAAGAGACTGAAAGAGCCAGGGCTGAAGGCCAGCTCTCAGACCTGATGCCCAGCCCAGCCACCAAGACTGACACACTGTCATTTACTATTGTTTTATGCCTAAGTGCATTCTGCCAGGAAAAACAGCTGGCTGGGAATTAAACCAGCCTGCCCACTTCCTGAGGGGTTGAAAGAGAATAGGAGAAAGCTCGTTTCTTTTAGGCAGTTTCAGTTAGAAATCAAGGCTCAGAGAGAACCAGGAGATGCCACCCCACATGCTACTTCCCTCTGACACAGGAATGGAACTCTTGGGCTGGAGAGATGGCTTAGCTGTTAAGGTGTTTGCCTGCAAAGCCAAAGCACCCAGGTTTGATTCCCCAGGATCCATATAAGCCAGGTGCACAAGCACAAGGTGGCACACGTGTCTGGAGCTCGTTTACAGCAGCTGAAGGCCCTGGAACACCCATCATTCTCTCTCTCTCTGTCTCTCTCTCAAATGAATAAAATAAATTTAAGAAAAAAGAATGAAACTCTTGTCTGATCAAGACTGATCTGCAGGGCCCTGCTGCTCACGGTCTAGTGCGCTATTTGGTAGACAGCGCTGGGGTCTACCCTCCAAATCTACAAACACATCCAGTCTTTCCCTTGCATACCTGAATCTGACAAAAGAATAGTTTTCTATACTGCAAAGGCTGTGGCCATCTTCCTGTCCATGCTGTCTAATTGCCCTCTCACCCCTGCTTGAACACATTTCAGGGGCTTCCCCTCTCACCCAGCCTAGCTGAGTGTGGTGGGTGGTGGCGGTCAGGCTTCTTGGTCTGGATGGTACTTCTGCTTGCCTCTGCTTTAGTACATGTATGATTTTCTACTATGTGTGTACTTTCCTCACCCTTCAGATCCACCATGTGGATGCTCTCACTAATCCTAGGTCTGCTACCTGTGTGATTTCTTTCAACTTGGGGTAACCGTGAGTATAAGCCTCTTCACCACTCATTTCTCCTCTAAGTCTCCAGGTCTCTGCTTTGATATCTTGTCCTCTCATTTGTCCTTGAGCCTCACCATTTGCCCTCTTAACTTCCCTACACAAAAAAGCACATGGCAATCAGTAGCAAGAAAGGCTATAGAGCATACACAAAATCATGGAAACTAAACAATACACTACTAAATGATGAGTGGGTTAATGAAGAAATCAAAAAGGAAATCAAAAAATTTATAGAGTCAAATGATAATGAGAACACAACATACCAAAATCTCTGGGACACAATGAAGGCAGTTCTAAGAGGTAAATTTATAGACTTAAGTGCCTATATTAAGAAATTAGAAAGGTCGCAAGTAAACGACCTAATGCTTCGCCTTAAAGCCTTGGAAAAAGAAGAACAAGGCAAACCAAAAATTAGTAGACGGGAAGAAATAATAAAGATTAGGGCAGAAATTAATGAAATAGAAACAAAAAGAACAATCCAAAGAATTAATGAAACAAAGAGTTGGTTCTTTGAAAGGATAAACAAGATTGATAAACCCTTAGCAAATCTGACCAAAAGAAAGAGAGAAGAGACACAAATTAATAAAATCAGAGATGAACAAGGCAACATCACAACAGATTCCAGAGAAATTCAAAAAATCATAGGGACATACTACAAAAGCATATACTCCACAAAGTATGAAAATCTGAAAGAAATGGATGATTTCCTTGATCTATATGACCTACCTAAATTAAATCAAAATGAGATTAATCACTTAAATAGACCTATAACCAACATGGAGATCCGAACAGTTATCAATAATCTCCCAACTAAAAAAAGCCCAGGCCCGGATGGATTCACTGCTGAATTTTACCAGACTTTTAAGGAAGAGCTAACACCATTGCTTCTTAAGCTCTTCCAGGAAATAGAAAAAGAAGGAATTCTACCAAACTCCTTCTATGAGGCCAGCATCACCCTGATACCAAAACCAGGCAAAGATAGAACAAAAAAAGAAAATTACAGACCAATCTCCCTCATGAAGATAGATGCAAAAATTCTCAACAAAATATTGGCAAACAGAATACAAGAGTATATCAAAAAGATCATTCACCCTGACCAAGTAGGCTTTATCCCAGAGATGCAGGGATGGTTCAAGATACGCAAATCTATAAATGTAATACATTACATAAACGGGTTGAAGGACAAAAATCACATGATCATCTCATTAGATGCAGAGAAAGCATTTGACAAAATCCAACATCCCTTCATGATAAAAGTCCTACAGAGACTGGGAATAGAAGGAACATATCTCAATATAATAAAGGCTATTTATGACAAGCCTACAGCCAACATATTACTAAATGGGGAAAAACTGGAAGCTTTTCCACTAAAATCAGGAACAAGACAAGGGTGTCCACTGTCCCCACTTCTATTTAATATAGTTTTGGAAGTCTTAGCCATAGCAATAAGGCAAGAGACACACATAAAAGGGATACAAATTGGAAAGGAAGAAATCAAGTTATCATTATTTGCAGATGACATGATTCTATACATAAAGGACCCTAGAGACCCTACTAGCAAGCTGTTAGAGCTGATCAAAACCTACAGCAATGTAGCAGGATACAAAATAAATACACAGAAATCAGTAGCCTTCATATATGCTAACAACAAACACACAGAGGATGAAATCAGAGAATCACTCCCATTCAAAATTGCATCAAAAAAAATAAAATACCTTGGAATAAACCTAACCAGGGAAGTAAAGAATCTATACAATGAGAACTTTAAAACACTCAAGTGAGAAATTGCAGAAGACACTAGAAAGTGGAGAAACATCCCTTGTTCCTGGATTGGAAGAATCAATATCGTGAAAATGGCAATCTTACCTAAAGCAATCTACACATTTAATGCAATCCCTATCAAAATTCCAAAGGCTTTCTTCATGGAAATAGAAAAAACAATCCAAAAATTCATTTGGAATCACAAAAAACCTCGAATATCTAAAATAATACTGAGCAACAAAAAAGAGGCTGGTGGTATCACCATACCTGATTTTAACCTATACTACAGAGCCATAGTAACAAAAACAGCATGGTACTGGCACAAAAACAGACATGTAGATCAGTGGAACAGAATAGAGGACCCAGATGTAAGCCCAAGTAGCTATAGCCACCTGATATTCGATAAAAATGCCAAAAATACTCACTGGAGAAGAGACAGCCTCTTCAGCAAAGGGTGTTTTGAAAACTGGATAAATATCTGCAGAAGGATGAAAATAGATTCTTCTCTCTCGCCATGCACAAGAATTAAGTCCAAATGGATTAAAGACCTTAACATCAGACCTGAAACTTTGAAACTGCTAGAGGAAAAAGTAGAGGAAACCCTTCAACATATTGGTCTTGGCAAAGACTTTCTGAATACAACCCCAATTGCTCAGGCAATAAAACCACAGATTAACCACTGGGACCTAATGAAATTACAAAGATTTTGCACCGCAAAGGACACAGTGAAAAAAGCAAAGAGGCAACCTACAGAATGGGAAAAAATCTTCGCCAGCTATATAGCTGATAGAGGATTAATATCTAGGATATACAAAGAACTCAAAAAGTTAACCAATAAGGAATCAAACAAGCCAATCAAAAAATGGGCTAAGGAGCTAAATAGAGAGTTCTCAAAGGAAGAAATACGAATGGCATATAAGCACCTAAAAAAATGTTCTACGTCACTAGTCATCAGGGAAATGCAGATTAAAACTACATTGAGATTCCATCTCACTCCTGTCAGATTGGCCACCATCATGAAAACAAATGATCATAAATGTTGGCGGGGATGTGGAAAAAAAGGAACCCTTCTGCACTGCTGGTGGGAATGCAATCTGGTCCAGCCATTGTGGAAAACAGTGTGGAGGTTCCTAAAGCAGCTAGAGATTGATCTACCATATGACCCAGCTATAGCACTCCTAGGCATATATCCAAAGGACTCATCTCATTTCCTTAGAAGTACATGCTCAACCATGTTTATTGCTGCTCAATTTATAATAGCTGGGAAATGGAACCAGCCTAGATGTCCCTCAACAGATGAGTGGATAATGAAGATGTGGTACATTTATACAATGGAGTTCTACTCAGCGGTAAAGAAAAATGAAGTTATGAAATTTGCAGAAAAATGGATGGACCTGGAAAGTATTATACTAAGTCAGGTAACCCAGGCCCAGAAAGCCAAGCACCACATGTTCTCTCTCATATGGGGATCCTAGCTACAGATGACTGGGCTTCTGTGTGAGAATGAAAATACTTAGTAGCAGAGGCCAGTAAGTTGAAAAGGAGACATAAAGGGTGGAGAAAGGAAGGGAGGAGGATACTTAATAGGTTGATATTGTATCTATGTAATTACAATGATTGTAATGGTGAGGTAATATGATGGAGAATGGAATTTCAAACGGGAAAGTGTGGGGGTGGGGAGGGAGGGAATTACCATGGGATATATTTTATAATCATGAAAAATGTTAATAAAAATTAAAAAAAAAAAAAGCACATGGCAGATATCTCCCTACAGAAGCTTCTAGATTCTACTTTCCACATGTTTGTGACTCAAATCCTTCTTCAAAAGCCTTAGTTTCTCTAAAGTGAGCTTTCACAGGCCTACAGCTTTTCTCTAACCTCTTTTAAAGAGCCTCAGTTTCTCTTAAGCCTAGAGCTTGCAGCTTTACTCTAGTCTGTCTTTACAAGCCATTTCTCTTAAATCCCAGGCTCCCTTAAATAACCCCACAGTTTGTGATTTCCCTCTAGATAAACTTAATAATTCATAATTTATCCTTCTTGGGTCTGTCTTTATTAATTCTTTACTAAAGGTAGGACAGAACCCAAAACTTCTGGGGGACCCCCTCCTAAGCCCCCAAATCCTATATCAGGATCTCCTCACATCAGTACTTAAGCCTACAGTGGTGGGGATGCTTACATTTGACCCTCATGTAATGGGAATTTCCCAGCCAATGCACCAATGTGTAATGGGAATTTTGTGGTTCCTTGCCAATACACCAATGCACCAATAAATTTATAGTATCCCAGATTCTTATCTTATAAATTTAAAGAATTAAAATGCATAGACCAGAGGGTAAGGTTTATAGACACTTTATTTGATTAAGAGAAGGAAAGACAGGAAAGTGTGGAGAACTTCTGCCATGTGGAGGGCAGGAGGATGTAGAGAGCCCACATGGGAGTAAGGGAGGGGTCCTCCTCTTAGCCCAGCTGGGCTGAGATGACAGAAGCTTAACAGAACCAGAAGCTTACTAGTAGCCAACCAAAAGAGAGCCCTCGCTCCTGATAAGGGTCTATTTATAACCTTACTGTGGCGGCCTTCACCTTCTGCCTAAGGTGAGCCGTGTGACATTATGATCGGTCTGGGCTAGGGGGTAAGGGCTGGTTCAGGAAGAGGCCAGCCATGATGCCTCATTCTGGGGACTGAAACTGACCAACCACAATGACAGTATCAGATTTAAATTCTAGGAAAGGAGACCTCCCTCCCAGGGAGGGGCCCAGGTAGTTTGTGGAAAAGCAGGTTAGACAAAAGGTAAGAAGTCAGATCATACTTTGATCTCCAGCAAAGTGGAGACTGCAAGGATAGGCCCAAAGACATTCCTGCTTTTTACTTTCAGAAGCCTGGTCACCCTAAACTACCTAACAAAGTTACCTTACTCTGTTTTACTCTCTCCCTCAGCACTCTTTCCCAATGGCTGTTTCTAGCAGGACAGCCTCCTGATTTTCCTCTTTCAAGGGAAAATAGTTTTTTCAAAAATAGTTATTTATTTGAAAGAGAGAGAAAGAAGCAGAGTGAGAGAGAGAGAGAAAGAGAGAATGGGCACACCACGGCCTCCAGTCACTGCAAACAAACTCCAGATGCGTGCGCCACCTGTGCATCTGGCTTACATGGGTCCTGGGGAGTCAAATTTGACTCCTTAGGCTTTGCAGGCAAGTGATTTAACCACGAAGCCATCTCTCCAGCCTGGAAAATAGCTTTTATTATTATTATTTTTTGTTTCTATGAAGTAAGTGCTCAGTATAAGAATGTTTAAGAGCCAGGCATGGTGACGCACACCTTTAATCCCAGCACTTGGGAGACTGAGGTAGGAGGATTGCTGTGAGTCTGAGGCCACCCTGAGACTACAGAGTGAGTTCCAGGTCAGTCAGCTAGAGGGAGACCCTACCTCTCAAAACCAAAAAAAAAAAAAAAAAAAAAGAAGATTAGAGTCTGGGGGCATAGCTTAATGGTAGAGTATGTATTTAGTATATAGGAAGCCCTGGGTTCCATCTCCAGCATCAAAAGTGCTGGGAATCAAGCCAGGTATGGTGGCACATGCCTTTAATTCCAACACTCAGGAGGTAGAGTTTAAGGCTAGCTTGGGACTTTAGAGTGAGTTTCAAGTCAGCCTGGGCTAGAGTGAGACCCTACCTCTGCCCCCCTCCAAAAAATAGTGGTGAGAATGAGTGATTACTTTGTGCTTAGCCCTAAATGAGACATCTATACCACCCCTTCCGAGACTCAGGATACATTGCAGAGGGGACTGGAAGAATGTTGAGAGCCAGAGGATAGAGAGGAGCGCTGTGTTAGCCTGTCTGCTGAGCACAGCGTGGCTGTTACACTCGCAGCTGTGGGTGCTTGCCTTTTAACATTCCATCATGGATGGGTAAGGACCCCATCCTCCTAGAAGAGCTGCTGGGAGTTAATGGTTGCTGCGGGTTACATGTTCTTCAGGATGTATCCACAAGTAAGCTGAGCATACTCCAGTAAATAACCCCTTACCCATGCTCATGAAAGCAGCCCTAATTTAACTCAGTGGGACACGCACACACACACACACACACACACACACACACACACACACACACACACACAAGGGTTTAGTGGGAGAAGATAAGAGAGAGGGCAAAAAGAAATCTGATTAATATTCACACATACAGGGAATCAAGAATGTAGAAATAGGGCTGTAGCGATGGCTCGGTGTGCGTACCCACATAAGGCAGATGCGCAAGGTAGTGCACACATCTGGAGTTCTTCTGTAGCAGCTAGAGGCCCTGGTGCACCCACCCTCTTTCTTTGTCTCTCTCTGCTTGGGAATAAAAAAATAAAATTTAGAAGAAGATTATAGAAATAAATTTGATAATAAATGCTGAATGGATTATTCATAGGCAATAAAATGTGATGTTTGCACTTGTCTGTTAAATGTACAGTTATGGTATAGAATCAATTTGTGTTTCCATAGGCAGGCAAGAATACATTGCATTGCTCTCACTTTTCTAAACACTTTAGAGTTTTGAATAGCCTAGAAGACTCCTAAAGAACCAGGTAACTTAATAACAAATTCAATGGAAAGGATATACAGTTGTCACCCAAACTGGCATCATGGTTATAATAATATTTTGGGTGTGCTTACTGTGTGCCAGGCAGTGTTGTAAAGAGTTAATTGAGTATTATCACATTCAATCCTCACAGCACGACTGTGAAGTAGTCTACAGTCACTGCATTGTAAATGATGGGTAAATATAAGCATGAAGAGATTAAGTGACCTGCCGCATGTCACAAAGCTATAAGAAGTGGGATTCATGAGACTCGCATCTCAGGATGCCTTTGAGAAGTGTGCTGATGATAAGCATGTTCTGCCCAGCACATAGTCTAGCATTTATAATTTGATTTCTTTTAAGTGTGTGTTTCCTCTCCATCGCCTTCTCTAGGAGCCCACACAAACTTCCACACTCTCCAGGACAGTCACCAAGTGATGTTTCGTGGGTGTTCAGGCCCAGCTGTGCACAAGTGCTGGGAAGACAGCTTATGCCAGAGGCAGGTTCGGCCCGCCTAGAGCTTACGGTCTCAGGAGGACTTGATACAGAACCGATAACTCCACAAGAACACATTACTTACAATTGACGGAGAGCTACGAGGACAAGAATGGCAGTGCGGCAGGTTCCTTAATTGAGTTGTGGAGGGCGGCGGGAGAAAGTGCGGGAAGGTGGGCAAGTCCTGTTTAGAAGAGACCTGACAGACAAGGAGTATTACCATTGGCTGGGGTAATTCAGGCCAAGAAAAGCCCTCTAAGCTCTAAGCACAATAGTTAGGGTTAACTGGTGTGAAGGTATTTTTATATTTTTTGTTATTTATTCATTTATTTTAGGTAGAGTCTTGCTATAGCTTAGGCTGATCTAGAGTTCACTGTGTAGTGTAAGAGTGGCCTCGAACTCACAGTGATCCTCCTACTTCTGTCTCCTGAGTGTTGTGTTTAAAGGCATGTGCCACCATGCCTGGCTAATTTTTACTTTTTTTTTTTTAAGTCATGCTCAGCAATACAGTTCAGTGAATAACACATGCATGATGGCATGAACGTGGCTCCATGAGATCATATCACCTAGTGACCTGCGGCTGTGTTAGTTTCCGCAACTACACTGATGTTTGCCCCACAAGGAAATTGCCTAATGGCGCAGTGTAGTGTGACTGTGTGTATGTGTCTGCTCCTGGGCCCTGGAGCAGTTTCTAACACCCTTTAGTTACTCTCTGAGTGGCGAGTTCTAAGAGAATCATTGGTTCTAATGTGTGATCTTCCACCCTGGTTCTAGACACAGAGTTCCTAAATCCTTTGGGATTTCTTAGAAGCTTGGAATGTCTGTCTTTTGTTCTAGTGAAGTAATTCTTAGGAACTGGTTAACAGAGGATGGAACATGATTCTCATAAGGTTCTCTAAAGAGAGGAGAGGGCTGGAAGTGGGAGGCCGGTGACCAATCGTCCCTGTGTGGTGTGGTAAAGCTGCGGTGAAACTATGTGGTTCAGGGAGCGTCTGGGTTAATCAACACGTCTCAGGGCAGCATCCCCAGCTCTTCAGGGACTCCTATTCTTGCATCAGGATGTTCCTCCCAGACTCTGACCTGTACTTTAGCTGGCTGCTCATCTGCCCTCTTTCTATTATATAGTTTATTAAGAACTGGTTACAAAAAAAGCAGAGTATGGTGATGCATGTCTTTAATCCCAACACTCAGGAGGCAGAGCTAGGAGGATTGCTGTGAGTTCAAGGCCAGCCTGGGACTACAGAGTGAAATCTAGGTCATTCTCAGCTAGAGTGAGACCCTACCTTGAAAAAATCAAAGCAAACAAACAAGAAAAGAGAATGAACTGGTAAACATATGGAAAATGTTTTTCTGAATGTTGACAGCCTTCTCTAGAGAGAGAAGAGTGCTGGTGCTCAGTTGACTTTCTGCTTTCTTCATTTTTATTGAGTCCAGGACCTCAGCCCATACAAGGTTATCATCCACTTTCAAGCTGGGTCTTCCCTTTTCAGCAAAACCTCTCTGAAACTCCCTCAAAGACATACCCAGAGCTGTGTTTCCTAGGTAGTTCCAAACCCTGTTGAGTTGACAAGATAGATTCCCCAGGACCCAAGTAAACCAGATGCACAAGGGAGCACATGTGTTCGATTGCAGTGGCTGGAGGCCCTGATGTGCCAATTCTATCTCTCTCTCTAAATCCCTCAAAAAAAGAAAAGAAAAGAAAAGAAAAGAAAAGAAAAGAAAAGAAAAGAAAAGAAAAGAAAAGAAAAGAATACTGGGCTGGAGAGATAGCTTAGCAGTTAAGGCACTTGCCTGCAAACCCAAAGGACCTCAGTGTGATTCCCCAGAACCCACATAAGCCAAATGCACAAGGGGGCACATATGTCTGGAGTTCTTTTGCAGTGGCTGGAGGCCCTGGCATGCCCATTCTCTTTCTCTCTCTCTCTCTCTCTCTCTCTCTCTCTCTCTCTCTTTTTCTCTCTCACATAAATAAATATATAAAAATAAAGTTAAAAAAAATTAAACAACAGAAAAAGAATACAATAAGAGGGAAGACTAGAGGGCTGGAGAGGTGGCTTAGCGGTTAAGCGCTTGCCGGTGAAGCCTAAGGACCCGGGTTCGAGGCTCGGTTCCCCAGGTCCCACGTTAGCCAGATGCACAAGGGGGCGCACGCGTCTGGAGTTCATTTGCAGAGGCTGGAAGCCCTGGTGTGCCCATTCTCTCTCTCTATCTACCTCTTTCTCTCTGTGTCACTCTCAAATAAATAAATAAAAATGAATAAAAAAATTTTTTTTAAAAAAAGAGAAGACTAGAGACAGGAAATGCTGTGCCTCCTCACAATATTTGGGGAAATGCTGATCAAGTATAGCATTTTTAATTATAAATCCTAGGAAAGTTACCATACCAGGCTTCTGGTGTAGAAGAGACCTTATCAAGACATATAAATGAATCCAAAGCCAGACAAATACTTAGTTAACTGTATCCAGAATATGTCTAGTAAGACAGAGACATCTGGTTAATAATGTTACACTTAGATAATTAGCAATGCATTCCAAAGATATTATGTTTAAGAGGTAATAATGTGGGGCCATGCCTTTAAGCTCAGCACTTGGGAGGCAGAGGTAGGAGGATTGCCATGAGTTTGAGGCCACCCTGAGAATTCAGAGTGAATTCCAGGCCAGCCTAGACTAGAGTGAAACCCTACCTCAAAAAACCAAAAAAAAAAAAAAAAAAAAAAAGTAATGTGGGGATAAGAGCTTGGGTTGTTTTTTGGTTTTTATTTTTATTTTATTGTACTTTTATTTGTTTGTTTGTTTGTTTATTTATTTAACAGAGAAAGAGGGAGAGAGAATGAACACGCCAGGGCCTCCAGCCACTGCAAATGAACTCCAGACATGTGCCCCGCCTTGTGCATCTGGCTAATGTGGATCCTGGGGAATCAAACCTGAGTCCTTTGGTTTTGCAGGCAAGTACCTTAACCACTAAGCCATCCCTCCAGCCCTTGTTTTTATTTTTGAGGTGGGATCTTGCTCTAAGCCAGGCTGACCTGGAATTGACTATGTAGTGTCAAAAAAAAAAAGCTAGCTTTGAATTTATAGTGATCCTTCTACCTCTGCCTCCCGAGTGCTGGGATTAAGGGCATGCATCACCATGCTCAGCAAGAGCTTGGGTTTTGAAGTCAGAAAGAACCAAGTTTTCCTTTCTTACCCAAACAAGTTTTTCCCTTGTGACTATGGGCAAGTTAGTTTACCTAGATAAATCTGTGAAATAGGGTAACCAATTACACCTAGCTCATAAATGTAAATGGAATTATTTAAAGGAAGGTGTTTAGGGCTGGAGACATGGCTTAGCAGTTAAGGCACTTGTCTGCAAAGAAGCTGAAGGACATGTTTGACTCTCCAGAACCCATGTAAGCCAAACTTACAAGGTGAAACAAGAACATGCGCACAGGATAGCATATGCATCTGGAGTTCTCTTACGGTGTCTGGAGGCCCTGGCACACCCATTCTCTCTCTCTCTCTCTCTCTTTCTCATAAAAAAAGTGGTGAAGGGCTGGGGAGGTTGTTCAGTGATTCTAGGTGCTTGTTTGCAAAGCCTGCCAACCCAAGTTTGATTTCCTAGTACTCAAGTAAAGACAGATGCACAAAGTGGCACATGTGCCTGAAGTTTGTTTGTAGCCCTGATGCCTGCTTCCCTCTCTCATAAGTAAATAATGTTGCTTAAAAAAAAAAAGTAAGCGTTGCTGGGGAGGTGGCTCAGTAGCTATGGCACACGCCCGCAAAACCTAACTACCTGGGTTTGATTCCCCAGTACCTACATGAAGCCAGATGCACAAAGTGGTGCACGCATCTGGAGTTTGTTTACAATGGCTGGAGGCTCTGGTGCACCCATTTATTTTCTGTCTCTCTCATGTGTGTGTGTGTGTTTTTCTCTGCTTGAAAGTAAATAAATAAAAATAAAATAAAACAGTGTTTAGCATAGCATCTTAAATGTTAAATAATAAATTAAAGCTACCTTTACCAATAGTACTTGTGTCAGCATTGTTAAATCCTGAAAGGTCTTGGGGGTCGCTCAGTGATAGAGCACTTGCCCAGCATGTGAGGCTCTGGGTTCAATCCCTAGCTCCACAACATAACATAAAATAAACTCTGGGAATCAGTGAGTTAAGGTGGTAGACAAAGCAATCAATTTGGATTCTGAAGCTCACTGTTCAGCTTCTGTGACTTTGGACAATCCCCTTCCCATATTCATGAACTTAATTTCTTCATATATAAGTCAGGGCTTAATCCCTCCCTTGCAAACTTCATAGCATGATTCAACAGATACATATAAGCACCTGCTATGCACAGGGCAAGCATATTCCTACCACTAAGACGGAGAGTAAACGTTATCATACCCCTCCTTTAACACACAGTCAGTTGTGGTCTAGAGTTAATGAGAAGCCAAGCTGGGATTCCACTGGTTCAGCCTTCATGACTGTCCTCTCTCCTGTAGACCACAGTACTCAGAAGGGCAAACACGTCTTAGACATGAAAATGGTCTGTAGCCTAAGAGCCATGGAAATGAAAACTAGCATGATCATCGCTGGGAACGGCAGTACACTCCTGTCAGCCCAGCTCTCAGGAGGTTGAGGCAAGAGGAGTACTAGCTCTAGGCCAGCCTGGGACGCAGTGAGAGAAAAAAAGAGCATTATCATCAACAGAATGGCCACTCCGTCCATGGAAGGAGAGCAGGAGACTTTGAATATTTTTCCTTTTCTACCCTTGAGATGACTCATGCGAGTCTTAGGCTGATATGATTTCCCACTGACCCCTCCTACTCTTCAAACAGTAATTGGGTAAAGGTAGCAAAGAACCAGCCAGTCCAGAAACAAAAACTTCAGGTGAAGACACTTGTTAGAAAAACTCTTTAAAACTGCAATGCAGGGCTGGGGAGATAGCTTAGAGGTTAAAGGTACTTGCTTGCAAAGCCTGATGGCCCAGGATTTAATGCCCCAGCACCACTGTAAAGCCGGGCACACAAAGTAGCACATGCATCTGGAGTTCACTTCAGCAGGCAAGAGTCCCTGGTGCATCCATCCCTCACTCTCTCTTTCCTCTTTCTCTGCTTGCAAATACATTTTTAAAAAAAAAAAAACAAAAAACCTATAACTCATTTAAAACACTATTTCTATAAAAAGACAAGAAAGAGTCACCTTGGCAGCTTCATTGGGTGAGGTATCCAACCCATTCAACTGGGAGTTGGAAAGGTGGGGGTGGGGAGCAAGAGTGCTCCGAATTTCCAATAGCTTGATACCCAGGTGCTACATTGTGAGCATTCGTGGTGATAGAGCAGGAAGGTCCCATTTATCAAAGATGTGAATAAAACTTCATCTTAAAAATATGAAAGTTGAGCTGGAGGGATGGCTTAGCAGTTAAGGTGTTTGCCTGCGAAGCTAAAGGACCCAGGTTCAATTCCCCAGGACCCACGTTAGCCAGATGCACAAGGGGCGTGCGCTTCTGGAGTTCATTTGCAGTGGCTGGGGCCCTGGTGTGCCCATTCTCTCTCTCTCTCCCTCTTTCTCTATCAAATAAATAAATAAAATATTAAAATATATATGTATGAAAGTATTTGCAGCTTGCCATAATTTGGATCTAGAATGTTCCTAAACCAACTTCATTGCCTAAGATTCAGTTTGGGGCAACAAAAAATCCCAAGATAGTAAACCTAGAGACAAGCCAGAACTTCCTTTCCTCCTTCCTTCCTTCCTTTTTTTTTTTTTTTAAGTCTGGGTAAGTGGTCCAGGCTGGAATGTGGCTTCAGTATGCCAGGGACACTGTTCTTTCTTCTTTTCCCTGTGCTATGTATGATGTTAGCCTTACATTCAAAACAACACTTCAAGCAATAGTGGGGAGGAAGGGATGAGGAGTATGAAGAGGGTCTTCTCCTAAGGGGAGATGTTAAGTCACCATGTGTCACTTCTGCTTCTATTACATTGGTTAGTATGTATCCCATCATTATGCCTAAGTTGTGGCTACAAATGCTTTCCATATACCCAGGGCTAAGAGATGGCTTAGCAGTTAAGTGCTTGCCTGTGAAGCCTAAGGACCCCAGCTCAAGGCTCGATTCCCCAGGACCCACGTTAGCCAGATGCACAAGGGAGCGCACGCATCTGGAGTTCACTTTCAGTGGCTGGAGGCCCTGGCACGCCCATTCCCTCTTTCTCTCTCTCTCTCTCTCTCTCCCTCCCTCCCTCCCTCCCTCTCTGCTTCTTTCTCTCTCTCTCTCTGCCGCTCTCAAATAAATAAAAATAAACAATAAAAAAATTTAAAAAATAAAAAGAGAAAAGACAGATGAGCCCAGGGAAGGAAGCCCTTCCAGAGGAAACAGCGTCCTAGTGGACACTGAGAGCCTCTACAAAGCTTTCTTTTGCACGGCCAGCAGCTCCTAGATTCCATGTGGGCTCTTTGGTGAGTCCTGACCATTTTTACTGTAAAATTAGTTCAAATAAAATATGAAGGATGGACATTTCTGGGAGAGCATCTATTCGTTCTGCATGGAGCAGCAGTGGGTAGGGCACGAGGGAAGGGATATGGGAAGGACTGCAGACTGAGAGCAGTGAGTGAATAGGGGCTCCTCAAGTCCTTAGCAATTTCTAGATACACCATCTTTCTGCATGTGTGTTTTTAAATGTATTTATGTATTTTCCAAATTTTTATTAACAACTTCCATGATTATAAAAAATTCCCTGTGGTAACACCCTCCTCCCCCAACTTTCCCCTTTGAAACTCCGTTCTCCACCATATCCCCTCCCCATCTCAATCAGTCTCTCTTTTATTTTGATGTCATGGTCTTTTCCTCCTCTCATGATGGTCTTGTGTAGGTAGTGTCAGGCACTGTGAGGTCATGAATATCCAGGCCATTTTGTGTCTGGAGGGAGCATGTTGTAAGGAGCCCTGCCCTTCCTTTGGCTCTTATATTCTTTCCACCACTGCCCCAGCCAGCAGGGAGTTGAACAAAGAAGCGAGGGGAAAAATAACCTGAATGAAAGAAGGCAAACAGACACAAAATGGAGACCATGCTAGATGTTTGTCACGGCCTCGAGAGTTTATTCTTACATGTAGGTTTATATAGGGTTGTAGGGGGAAGGGGACGTGGCCATGGCAAGGAGTTGTCAGGAAACCTAGAGGGGATGTAATTAGGTGTTCATCTAATCTTGCCTCACTGGCTTAACATCCTGACTGCACCAGGTTTCACATCCTGACCATAAACTGGCCTTTTGCAAAAGATAAGATTCTGTAAGCAGTCTGCTGACTGGTTCCAGAAGTACCTAACAGAAAGCTGGATGGACCAGCTTTCTGAGTAATAAGTCAGCTTATGAGCAGGCCCAGGCAAAATGGCGAGGCTTTGCTCTATGGCTCCCGACACACTACCTCTTCCACATTAGACCCTCAGCCTTGGAAGGTATGATAGAGATATTGTAGTACTGAGCATTCCTGTCACTTCTTTCCAGCACCATGATACCTTCTGAGTCATCCCAAGGTCACTGCCATCTGCAAAGAGACGATTCTCGAACATCTCTAACCAAACATGAGAGTAGCATTAACATGTGGGTATGAACATTATGAGAAGTGCTTACCAGGCAGTTTGGTGAGCATAATATATACATTTAGGCAGATACCAGCAGACATTACACCCTTAGGTCTCATAACTTCCCATGTCATAGGTTTTTGGTATCAGGCATATATTCCTTCCCATGGAGCAAATCTCCAGTCCAGTTAGAGAGTGGTTAGTTTCCCCCATAACAGACATGCCACTGTCACACCCGTTGGCTCAAATTTAAGACTTGTAGTGTCCACTGTTGAGTAGATACACCATCCTTTTTATAAAAGAAGTCTAGCATTCATATAGCTGGCTGACACTTGACTGATTTTTAGCAAAATTCCTCAAAGGTGATTTTGGCTTCTGCCATCTCAAGCCCATGCCTCCATTAAAAAAATTTTGCCAGGCTGGAGAGATGGCTTAGCGGTTAAGCGCTTGCCTGTGAAGCCTAAGGACCCCGGTTCGAGGCTCGGTTCCCCAGGTCCCACGTTAGCCAGATGCACAAGGGGGCGCACGCGTCTGGAGTTCGTTTGCAGAGGCTGGAAGCCCTGGCGCGCCCATTCCCTCTCTCTCCCTCTATCTGTCTTTCTCTCTGTGTCTGTCACTCTCAAATAAATAAATAAATAAAAAATTAAAAAAAAATTTTGCCTGGGGCCTGGAGAAATGGATAGCTACTAAAGGCACTTGCTTACAAAACCTGCAGGCCCTGGTTTGATTCTCTAATACTCAGGTAAAGCCAGTTGCACAAAGTGGCACATGCATCTGTAATTTGACTGTGGTGGCAGGAGGTCCTGGAGTGTCCATTCTGTCTCCCTCCCTCCCTCCTTCTCTCCCTCCCTCTCTTTTTCATTCTGTCAAATAAATAAATAAATTTAAAAAAAAAAAAACATTGCCTAGCTACAGGAAAGTCCTGAGTTTTGACTGAAACTTTGCTTTTTGCTTTGCTTTGTGGCAGTTACATCAAACTTGAAACTTGGTGTGTTTCATCATTATTACTTAGGGTGCTCAAATGCTGCTGGAAACAGCTGGTCTAGTGCTTGTCAACATTCAATTTGTCCAAAGTTCCTAAGGGCTAGCTACTTCCATAGATCACTATTACTACTCATTCTAGAAGGCCAGCAAAGTGCCTTGCTTCTTCTCTCAACCCAAGAAGCACAGATCATTGGGGGAAAACTCCAGTGCCTCTGATGGAAAGGTGGCGCTGGGTAGTTCGTCTCCTCTGGAAGTGAGTGTTCTGGCACAGCAGGGAAGTTTTGCTCTGAGATGCTCGTTCTTCCCTAAGGATAGTGTTTTCTCCTGCAGGGAGCTGGGTTGCTTTCACAGCTGGAGTCGAGCTGGTGAGAAAGGGAGTGGAGGAGGCTGCTGGATATCTTGACCCAGAACCAGCAAAGGTGCACCTCCTTCCCACTTTGTTCTATCAGTCAGAATTTAACTCTAGGTAAATGCCAGGAGGTGAAGGATGGTCTAACGTGTGCAGCCATGTGGCTGGCTACAATCATACTTGCAGGAAGAAGGAATGGAGATGAGTTTTGGTGACATGCAAGTACTTTGTGCCATATGTCAATCCAGACAGCTTTTACACCCTTGAAGCTCTCTTGGGCTCTTCCTAGGGCTGCCATTAAATACCATACACTGCAGGGGTTAAAATGGAATTTTATTGTATTGCATTATAAAGGCCAGGAATCTGAACTTGAGGTGTTGGCTGGGCTACCATGCCTCAAAGATGCTAGGGAAGGGGCTGGAGAGATGGCTTAATGGTTAAGGCATTTGCCTGCAAAGTCAAAGGATCCTGGTTTGATTCTCCAGGTCCCACACAAAGCCAGATGCACAAGGGGGCACATGCGTCTGGAGTTCGTTTGCAGTGGCTGGAGGCCATGGAGTGCCCGTTCTCTCTCTCTCTCTCTCTCTCTCTCTCTGTCTCTTTCTCTCTCTCAAATAAATTATATGTATATAATTGTCAACATTCAATTTGTATATATATATGTATATGTATATATGATTTATTTGATGCTAGGGCAGGGACTGTTCCATATCTCTCTCTTGGCTCCTGAGAGTATCAGGCACTTTTGGCTTAGAGATGCTTCATGCCAAGCCTCTGTCTTGGGATGGCACTCTCCTTGTGCTTCTGCACACTGTCTTCCTTCTGTATGTGCCTCTGTGTCCAAGGGAACCCTCTACCACTTGTTTGTTTGTTTGATATCCCAAAATATAGGCCAGGCTGGCCTTGAACTTGAGATCCTCCTACCTCTGCCTTCTGAGTGTTGGGCTTTAAATTCCCCCTTTAATGACACCATTCATGTTGGATTCCTACCTAGACTAATGATCCCATTTCATTTTATATTTTTAATGTTTATATTTATTTATCTATGAGAGAGAAAGAAAGAGAGGGAGGGAGGGAGAAAGAATGGGCATGCCAGGACCTCTAGCCACTGCAAATGAATTCCAGATGCATGCACCACCTTGTGCATCTGGTTTACATGAGTATTGGGGAATCAAAGTTGGGTTCTTAGGCTTCGCAGACAAGCACCTTAACCGCCAAACCACCTCTACAGCCCTGATGATCTCATTTTAATTTGTTACTTCTGAAAAAAAAGTTTTACTTCCAAATCAGGCCAGCTTGTAGGTGTTTTGGTGAGGGTGGGTGTTGTCTACAGCAAAGAAAGGCAAGGTATTGGAAGGACATTGGATGGCTTCTGGGATCATTGGAAACTTAAAACAACAAGGCCTTGACAAAGACAGCAAAAATCCCAGACATCTTTGAAGGGTCTGCTGCCACAGGACTCTGCTGTATACCCTGGTCATTTGTACGATCTCCCAAGACACATCCTTGCAAGGGCTGGCTATTAGTGGAAACGCGGCCTCTTTGGGAGCATGCGAGTGGGAGCCAGGACAGTCTTGCTAGGACTCATGGAGTTGGGGAGAGGCACTTCCCACAGCAGAAGGCAGGTATGGAGGGAGCTACCACCAAACAATGGTGTGAAGTACGGTGTTGGAGAAAGCACAGGTGGTGATTGCACATCGGAATTCATTTGAGAAAGACTTCCAGCTCAGACAGCTACGTCTCTAAGTATGGCACGCACAAAGGAACTGTTTAGTCATCTGGAAAATGCAGCAGTGTGGAAAAAATGCAGTGACATGTGGTAAACAGAGTGTTTGTGGTAGAATCAGGAGAAACGACTTCATGTTGGTGTTCTCAGTATCAGATGGCTTCCTTCCATCCTGAAATCTACAGACTTCACTGAAAAGCTCTGGGAAACAGGAAAGTTCAACCAAGTATCAAGTCAGTAACTGGAAATAGTACTAATGAAATTTAAATCAATTAGGAAAAAATAACAGAACCAAAAAGGGATTTGATGGGCTACAAAGTCGATCTGTGAAGGGATAGACTCAGCAGGGTGCGCAGGGGCCTGGGAAGCTTGCTCGCTCGCGGTACACTGCAACACACGTTTACCATGTGGGAAGTCCTGGGCTCAGTCCCCAGAACTAGTAATAAACAAAAATTAATGAAAGGGGAAAAAATCTCAAATTCTCCTCAGAGGCATACAAGATGGAGACTAGAAAAAGCCTGGAGACTTAAAAAGTCATTTCTCCCTACATGGATTGATTCAGAGTAAAAATCTCAGCTGAAGAAACCTTGGTTAGCCAAGATCTTCACTGAGCATTTTCCTTGGACAATGCATCCTGTCTTTTCCTTATCAACAGGCACAGTAATAATATCCACCTCATTAAGAAGGCTTGAGGGGGATGGAAAGATGGCTTAGTGGTTAAGGTGCTTGCCTGTAAAGCCTAAAGACCCATGTTTGACTCCCAAGATCCCATGGAAGCCAAACACACAAGGTCACACATGCGTCTGGAGTTTGATTACAGGGTCTGGAAGCCCTGGTACACTGATCCTCTCTCTCTTGCTCACTATTGCTGTCTTACATAAGAAAAGGCCAGTCTGTTGGGCTTGCCTCAAAAAAAAAAAAAAAGGCTTGAGGATTAAATATGATAATATATCATATGTGGGGCCTGGGACCTAGTAAAAATGTTCAATAATAATTGTTATAAATGATTCTTGTGAATACCATTATTACTGCTCTCAGGCCTGTCACAATTCTGAAATCTTAGTATGGTGTGTCTGAGAAAAAGGCTACAACAGGGAGAGAACACAGAGTTTCCTTAATAGGGTTTGAGTCAGTTCTTGCAAGTGGTGTATCTTTCTGGGAGGTGGCTGTGTAGTCAAGGGCGGCACTTAACCTTGGTGACTCACCAGAGCTCAGCTGGGCCCTACTTCTTCTGCAAAAAGAAGGATAGAGGAAGGTAGAGCTGACCACGCTGGGCAAAGGGAAGCTCAGATCTGGGAGGCTGAAGGCTAGACACTTCTCAGAGTCTAGTCCAATGTTTTTGTTTTTGTTTTTTCTCCTGTATAAAACATACATTAAATTGAGGAACCTTTTTTTTCTCTTGCAAATAATATTTTGAGGTAGGCACTGTTGTTTTCCGGCCCAACACTGTGCCTTAATAGGGTCCTCCTTCCCGAGGACACATCCTGATATTTTCAGGCTCCAGGTCTGTGAGGTTCAGGAGAGAATGATCCAATTTCCTACAAGAGGTTTGGGGGGGAAGGGAAGGGCTTGATTACTTTTTCAGGAACAGGAATGTGACAACGGTCTGGCCAATAAAATGTGAGGACATATGTGCTTCAAGGCTTCTGGGAAATTTTTCTTCATTTAATAAAAAGACATACCTTAAATGTGTGTGTGTGTGTGTGTGTGTGTGAGAGAGAGAGAGAGAGAGAGAGAGAGAGAGAGAGCAGTCACATGTGTGCATGTGTGGAGTCGGAGGACAGTCTTTGCCTTCCATCTTGTTTTGAGGCAAGGTCTCTCTTGCTGTGTTCCCAATCATGTTTGCCAGGGCAGCGGCTAGCCCTCGAGCTTGACCTGTCACTGTAGGTAAGCAGGGATGATAGTCACTTGAGCTACACGTGAGTGCCTTTACATGGGTTCTGGGAATCTGAACTTGGCTTGCACAGCAAGTGCTTTATCCACTGAGCCATCAGCCCAGCTCCTCTTTCTCTCTCTCTTTCTTTCTTTCTTTCTTTCTTTCCTTCTTTCTCTCTCTCTCTCTTTCTTCCCTTCCTTCCTTCCTTCCTTCCTTCCTTCCTTCCTTCCTTCCTTCCTTCCTTCCTTCCTTCCTTCCTTCCTTCCTTCCTTCCTTCCTTATTCCCTCCCTCTCTCCTTCCCCCCTTTCTTTCTTTTTTGACAGAGCTTCACTATTGTAACCCAGGCTGACCTTGAACTAACCATGCAGCTCAGAGTGGCCTTGAATTCCAGGTCCTCCTGCCTCAACTGAGTCCTGAGATTACAGGTATGGGCCACCACACCAAGTTCATGCCTTAGGTTTCCTGATGAGACTTTGAAACGGTACAACCATTATGGAGGTACATTCATTTCCTGTTGTTACATAACATTTATCACAACCTTGAATTAAAATAATACCAGTCAGGCTGGGGAAATGGTTTAGCCATTAAGGCGATCGCATGTGGAGCCTAAGGACCTTGGTTCGATTCCCCAGGACCCACATAAGCCAGATGCGCAAGGGGGCACATGGGTCTGGAGTTCATTTGTGGTGGCTAGAGGCCCTGGTGTGCCCATTCTGTCTTTCTTTCTATCTGCTTCTCTCTCTCTCTCAAATAAATAAATAAAATATTAAAATAATACCAGTCATCCTCTCAAAGCTCTAGAGGTCAGAATCCTGTTGGTCTATGTGACCTCTAATGGCTCTAGAGGAGAACCCGTGTCCTTTTGTTGTGTGGCTTGTGGAGATTTGATTCCAAGGCAAAAGGCTCCTTTCTCCGTCTCCAGGCTGAGCTCTGTCCTCACATGGTTTCCCCTCCATCTCTGCAGTAAAATCTCCTTCTGCATCCCCTTTCTAAGAACACCTGTGGTTCCTTTAGTGGGTAACCTGCATCACCCAGGATACCCTTCCAAATAAAGATTCTTTTTTGGCATTTTTACTTATTTTTATTTTGCAGTGTGTATGGGATGTAGCGTGTGCCCTGTGGTACCTCCTATGCCCGCCTATGGTGAGGGTCACTCACCTGAGGTGGCCAGAGTAGATTCTGAGTGTCCTGCTCCATCACTCTTCCATCTTGTCTTGTTTTTTTTTTTTTTTTTTTTTTTTTTTTTTTTTTTTTTTTTTTGGTTTTTCGAGGTAGGGTCTCACTCTGGTCCAGGCTGACCTGGAATTAACTCTGTCATCTCAGGGTGGCCTTGAACTCATGGCAATCCTCCTACCTCTGCCTCCCGAGTGCTGGGATTAAAGGCGTGCGCCACCACGCCCGGCATTTGTCTTGTTTTTTGAGCCAGTCTCTTTATACTGTTTCCAGAGCTTGTAGGGCTAGGCTGATTCTCTGGTCTCTGTGCCCAGCTGTTTTACGTGGGATCTAGAAATCTGAACTCCAGCAATCTCAGGCCCCCTCAGGCCCTCATACTTGTACAGAAACCACACCTACCTACTGAGTCATCTCTCCAGTCTCCAAGTCAAGATTCTATTTATCTATTTGAGAAAGAGAGAGAGAGGGAGAGAATTGGTATACCAGGGCCTCCAACCACTGTAAACGAACTCCAAACGCATGTGCCACCTTATGTTTCTGGCTTATGTGGGTCCTGGGGAATCAAACCTGGGTCCTTTGGCTTTTCAGGCAAGCACCTTAACTGTTAAGCCATCTCTCCAGTCCTCCAAGTCTAGATTCTTCTTTTAAAAAATTAAATATTTTATTTTAGAGAGAGTGAGAGAGAGAGAGACAGAGAGAGAGAGGGAGAGAATTGGCACTCCAGGGCCTCAGCCACTGAAATATAACTCCAGACAGTTTTGCCAACTAGTGGGCATGTGTGATATGACACCTTTGTGCATCTGGCTTATGTGGAATCTGAAGAGTCAAACATAGGTCCTTAGGTTTCACAGGCAAGTGACTTAACTGCTAAACCATCTCTCCAGCCCCCCCGCCCAAGTCAAGATTCTTAATCACATTTATAAAATCTCTTTGCCTCATAAGGTAACACATATGAACTAGAATCTATAAATCTTATTTTAGGAAACTTGGGAGGCACACAGCTACTTTAAAGCTAAAATATATGCTGAAAACATCTAAGTAGTTACTGTATTTTTTTAAAATATGAAACAGAAAAACCAAAGGGTGATATTTGATACAAATCTAGGAGGCCAGGGAGCAGACATTTGGAGATGGTATCCTAGTTTTACTAATTAATGTAAACTGATATCAATGTCGTGCCCAGTCGTCAAAAGACTACTCTAGTTATTGGGTTTCTGTAGTGATTGATCTTTAAAGATTAGCCTGGACCAACTCCATTACAAGTTCCGCCCTTGTACCCCAGCAATGCATGTGAGCAGAGTCTATGGAAAGCCTTCTATTTATTTCAAGTACTGAAAGCAACAATTACCCACTAGCTGTTTCCAACAGGTAATTTGGAATTCTTTTATTTGGTCTTTCAAAAAAATATATCTTAGTATTTATTTTGAGAGAGAATGTGTGTGAGAGAGAAAGAGGCAAAGAGAGAGAGATAATACAGGTGCACCAGGGCCTCTAGCCACTGCAAACAAAACCCAGAAACATGTGCCACCTTGTGCATTTGGCTTTAAGTGGGTACTGGGGAAATTGAACTTGGGTCCTTAGGCTTTGCAGACAAGCACCTTAACTGCTGAGCACATCTCTCCAGACCCAAATTCTTTTTATTTTATTTTTTTTACAATATTATTTATTTGCAAGCAAGGAGAGAGAGAGAGAAAGAGAGAGAGAATGGGCATGGCGGGGCCTCCAGCCACAGTACAAATTAATTCCAGATGCATGTGCCACAGTGCATCTGGCTCTACGTGTGTACTAGGGACTCAAACCCAGGTCATTAGGCTTTGCAGGCAAGTGCCCACTAAGCCATCTCTCTCTCCTGGTCCTTTTTAAAAATCCTGTTTTCATGCTAGCTCTTCCTTCTTGCCATGTCATCTATCCACTTGTGCGTTCATCCATCTAGTCATTCAACATTTATCTTCTATTATGTTCTGAGCGCTGGAAGCACAATGGGGCAGTTCCTGCCCGGGAGGGGTCCTCTGGTGGAGCTAAAATGATACATTAGAACACAGTATGATAAGTCAATCAACCTGTCAGTTCAGCTCAGTAGGAGTGTGCTGAGGCTCTGTTCTGTCCAGGGCACTGGGCTGGACACTTTCCTAGACAGTGGAGAAAGAGACCTCTGGCCCTGTTCCTAGTCTAGTGGAGGAAACAATAAGCAAACTGGTAAATCATTACAGATAACCATCACGTGTAAGGGAAGTAAGTGGGATTCTGGGGTGAGGAATACCCTGACAGAGGAGTCCAGCTCTGTGGAACAGAGTTTTGTTTAGGGGACTAGGAACAGTGAAGGACACCTTTCATATGCTACACCTTAGAGGAGTCAGGGAAGGCTTTCCAAGGGCAGCCCCCCTAGCCTGTCTCTGAAAAGGGGGATATCCTGGTGGGCAATCCTGAGAAAGAGAGAACTTGGTTTCAGAGAGTTAGTGGTATCAAGGTGACAGAGGTCACAACTTGCCCACTAGCTAATGATTCAGTGGCACAAGGTTTGGGTGGGAAGGGGACAAGAGGGAAAACAAGGCCAGATCACTATCGTCACCATGCCAGGCTAGAGAAGCTTGTTGCTGGGCAGTGACAGCACGTAGAACTTACCAACCCCGTGCCTCCCCAGCCCTGGGGACTTCAGGTTCCTAGATCCTCTCATGAGCTTCCCATAGAGCCAGGCTGCATCATCCATTATAGTTTATGCTATGATTAAGACGTATACCTTAAAGGTGTGTCATAAGTTGCCCACTGAAGATTTGAAGACTTAATTGATTTTCACTTTCAGTCCTAGGGGAAAATGGGCTTACACGTCCTTGTGGAGCTTGCTGTCCTGGGCTTCTTGGACACTATCTTTTCATCCCTACAGGGGCACATGCCCGGCATCAGGAAACACAAAGGGAGGTGGTCAGCGTCCATATTTGGTGGGGTGTGCATAAACTAGCAGATTTTGAGTATGGGATTTCTGGGCAGCTGGGAGCTCAGAGAATGGCTCAGGGAGAATCTGAGCATGGGCCTGGCCTAAGGAAAGAACAGCTCTAAGCGCTGTGGCACCTGCCCAGTGGCCTGAATCTGCAGGGTCACCTGCCTGAGGTCAAGGACAGACAACAAATACACACACCCAGCGAGAAGTAACACTTGCTTGCCTGCTCGCTCTGCAGTGGACGCTTCAAAGGCAGAGACTTTCAGGGGACCATTCAGGAGAAGCAGGTCTCCATCAGGGAAACATGGGGCTTCTCACTAAAACAAGGTTTGGGTTTCTGCAGTGAGTTGGTGGTTTTCATTTGAGGGAAAAGAAATTGCAGTGATTATATATGCACTGGGTTTTTTGAAGAAATTCTTACACATTATTGGTGATAAGTAAGATGTTCTACAGTGACTTGACCTAAGGGTTAGTGAATTGAAGGCCAGTGTGTTGGATCCCATGCTTTCCGACTATCCTGGGATGGGAAGCTTGTGCTGAGCCAGTGAGGCAAGGTGTGAGCACTCTTGGGCTAGCTGAGGGTTTTGTTAAGGGCCAACTGTGAAGGAGAGGCAGGAGAGTTTGGCTTGGTAAGGATGTTTGGATTCTAGCAAAATGCTACTGCTGAAGACAGCGTGGGGCGGGGGGAGGAAGAGGGAAAAGTCAGGGAAGGAAATCAAAAAGTATGAAAGAAGAAACTGAAAGGAAGAGGGGGAGATGGGAGGAAGAGAATCAACTTTTGTTTTCCTTTAAAAATAAGCTCTCCCTATGTAGCCCAAACTCATGATTCTCTTGCCTGCCAGTGCTGGGAGCTCAATGTATTTTGGCATGCGTGTATGGCATTGTGGAATGGTATGTATGTGTGTATACACTTGTGTGTACAAATGCATGCACCCCTTTCACACACAGGCAGAGGCCAGAGGAGAATGTCAGGTGTCCTCCTCTGTCACTCCTCTGTGTGCTCCCCTGAGACTGAGCCTCTTCCTGAACCCAGAGCTGTCATTCGAAGCCCAGGTGCTCCTGTCATTGCCTCCCGCAGGACCGAGACTGCAGGCATGAGTGGCCATGCTCTGCTGTTTACGTGGGGGCTGGACATGGAACTCATGCACACACAGGCCCTCTCAGGTCCTCATGCTTGCAAGGCAAGCTCTCTTACCCGTTGAGCCATCGTCTCCTCAGCTGGAGATTAATTTTTAACAAATTTTTATTTACTTTATTAGTGAGAAAGAGGGGGGAGGGAGAGAATGGGTGAACCAGGGTCTTCACCCACTGCAAACAAACTCCAGATGCATGCACCACCTTGTGCATCTGGCTTACATGGGTCCTGGGGAATTGAACTTGGGTCCTTTGGCTTTGCAGGCAAGTGTCTTAACAGCTAAGCCATCTCTCCATCCCTGGAGGTTAATTTTTGATGATAGCTTCACTCTTATCATCCACTCCTTTTTCATTTTATTTTATTTTATTTTATTTTTGTCATTTTTCCAAATTCCAAAGAAGGTAATGTATTGCCAGCCTGACTGTGTTTCAACTCCAAGGCACAGTGTCATGCTTGAAAAGCCCATTGTTCCATGTGCTGATAATATACGTCTGTAAAGGGTACAGTCCAGGGTACAAAGCACCACCCCTCCCCCACTGGTGACCTACACACTACCAGCCTAATGCCTTCTGGTGCTGGAGCCCAGAAGAGTAGGGCTGGCCTTTCAGAAACAGCTGGCCTGATTCATCTAGAACAAAAGCCAGCTCTTCCTGCTAAATCCCTGGCAGGCACAGGCTATGAGGCCAGTGGGCCCCGGTACCCCTCCACTGGAAGGGCTCTCTCTCTCTCTCTCTCTCTCTCTCTCTCTCTCTCTCTCCCTCTCTCTTCCCATCCCTTCTCTGGAGGCAGGAGCTCTGGAAGAAATCTGGATTTTGGTGCCAGCCCTGTCATTTCCCACCTGTGCAATAAAGACAAAGTACTTCACTTTGCTGAGCCTCAGTTTCTTCATCTGTGAAGCAGAAGTGTAGCAGGGCCATTCTGACCGATTGAAGGTTTTTTGTTTTTTAGGGGGGTTTTGAGGTAGGGTCTCACTCTAGCCCAGGCTGAACTGGAATTTACTATGTAAGTCTCAGGGTGGCCTGGAACTCGCAGTGATCCTCCTACCTCTGCCTCCCGAGTGCTGGGATTAAAGGTGTGAGACACCACGCTGGGCTAAGGTTAGTTTTGAGTGAGCCTAATACCCACCCAGAGCAGCCACCCATGCATACACTATCCTGCTGTTTACTGTAAGCGTGAAGCCACTTTCTGTCCAAGTTGGTCTGTAGCCCGGTCCACATACTCTGCCTGTCACTGTGGCACAAACTCACCCACCTTAAGCACCCCCAGGCTTTTTCCTAGAGGTTTTTTGTGATATCAGCTACTGTTTACAGAGCCTTTGGAGCCCGAGACCTTGACATGAATATTTCTTTTTTAAATTTGTATTTATTATTCACTTGCAATAAGAGAGAGAGAAAGAACAGAGAATGAGCACCCCAAGGCCTCTTTCCACAGCAAATAACTCCAGACGCATGCACCACTATGCATCTGGCTTTTATGTGGGCACTGGGGGATCAAACCTGGGTCATCAGGCTTTGCAAGCAAGCGTCTCTAACTGCTGAGCCATCTTTCCAGCCTGATATGAATAATTTAATTTAACTTTCCCACAGCTCTTGCAGTGGAGACAGTCATGAGGCAAAGAAGTCAAGGCACAGGGAGGCTGAGTGACTCAGGCCGTGTGCTTCAAGTCCAAAAATAACATCGTGTTAACAGTGACTGTTTTTGGTGTGAATGTGTTTAAGGGATTTCATGAACTACTTTTTCTTTCTTTCTTTTTTTGCACATGAGTGCACATGTTTGTATGTACAGATACATGTCCGTATGTGTGTGTGCATGTGGAGATCAGAGGACAGCCTTGAATATTACAGTCCACCTCGTTTGAGATAGGCCTCTCAGGCTAACCCGACTGGCCAGAGAGCCCCAGGATCCTCCTGTCTCCACCTCCTCAGTGTTGGGATTATAAGAGGGTACCACCATACCTGGTGGGATTTTTATTTGTTTGTCTGTTTGTTTTTCTGGGGTAGGGTTTCACTCTAGCCCAGGCTGATCTGGAATTCACTACGTAGTCTCAGGGTGGCATTGAACTCATGGCGATCCTCCTACCACTGCCTCCCAAGTGCTGGGATTAAAGGCATATGCCACCATGCCTGGCTATACCTGGTTGGTTTTTTTATGTGGGTTTGGGGGACCTAACTCAGGTGCTCATACTCACAAGGCAAACATTTTACCCAATGAACTATCTCCATAGCCCCGACTCTATTTCTAAAGCACAGTGTATAACCTATCTTAAAATACTGCGTGATTTAAAAAAAAAAAAAAGAAAGAAAGAAAAAGAAAAAACAACGACTCCAAGCATTCTCCATACAAGGAAACAGTGAATAGGGGACAGAGATGGAGCTAAGTAGTAGAGGGCAGAACTTAGTATGCCCGAGGTCTTGGGTTCAATTCCCAACATCACAGTAATAAAGAGAACAAGTTGTGCTTAGTCACTGTCTGAAGTAGACAGGGAGGGAGCTAACCCCTGACCTAACTCTTTTTTTTCCCCTAACACTTTTAAGATGAACTGATTCTTTTTTTTAAAATTTTTATATTTTTTTAAATTTTTATTAACATTTTCCATGATTATAAAATATATCCCATGGTAATTCCCTCCCTCCCCACCCCCACACTTTCCCATTTGAAATTCCATTCTCCATCATATTACCTCCCCATTACAATCATTGTACTTACATATATACAATATCAACCTATTAAGTATCCTCCCCTCTTCCTTTCTCTTCCCTTTATGTCTCCTTTTTAACTTACTGGCCTCTGCTACTATTTTCATTCTCACGCAGAAGCCCATGAACTGATTCTTGATTCTGAATAGGAGTCATAGAAGAACCTTACTTTGCCCCCAGCTTATTTATTTATTTATTTGTTTATTTATTTATTTATGAGAGAGAGAGAGGATGGACATACCAGGGCCTCCAGCCATTGCAAACAAACTGCAGGTGCATGCACCACCTTGTGCATCTGCCTTTACGTGGGTACTGGGGAATCAAACTTGGGTCCTTAGGCTTCACAGGCAAGTACCTTAACTGCTGAGCCATCTCTCCAGCCCTCAGCTTTCTTTCATTTTGATTGTAGGAAGCATCTGTGTCTTGGAGAAAGACCTGGGTTCAAATCCCGTTCTATGGCTTTTCTAGCTTGAGTAGGTGACTTAACCCTTTCTAACTCTGCTTATGGAATTCAGATACTGAAGGTGACAAGATTTAATGAAAATGATAAAGCGGCAGCAAATAGTAAGTGTTTAGAATGTGGCAGTTACAATTACGCGCTTAGTTATTATGAGAGTCACTGTCACACCACCACTGTGTACAGCAGGGGGGAGGGGCGGGATCAGGGTCAGGCCTGGCAGAATAAGAAAAGACGTCTTGTTCTTTGGGTCTTTCCTTGAAAATCTGCCCTGGGAGGCTGGAGGGCTAGGAAGTGCTTTGCTGTGTCACAGAATCGGTGACCCTTGCTGTGACGGTGACATCGTGCTGTGCATCTCTTGGCACTGATGGACCATACTTATAGACTCATGCCCACTAGTAATCCAGGGTGTAGAAATCGGTGGGTCACAGGACTGAGTTGACAGTGGGCACGAGGAACTCATAGGTTTAAGTTCACGGGAAAACAATGGGTAGGGTTGGGGATGTAGCTCAGTGGAGTGGGTGCGTCGCATGTGGGAAGGACCCTGGGTTCAGTCCCTGACACCCAAATCAAACTAAACCAAAACAGCAAAGTAATACAGAAGAAACAATGGTATCAACACATTTCTGTTGAGGGCATTAAAAACAACCTCTGCGACGGCAGCTCTTGCAGATTCTTCCTAATGTGTTCAGACTCCTTGTGTCTGACCAAACTCATCTCACTCACTAATTAATTAACTCATCAAGAAGTTGCTAAGCATTCACTCTGCAGCAGACACTGACCTGTGTTATATCAGAAAATGAGGCACGCACACTTCCCTTGCATTGAGTTCCCAGTCTAATGGGTGATGCGCATAAGCAGACAGTGATTACAGAGAGCAGGCAGGATGGGGGCGGGGATGGACCAGTGGTGTGCTGGTAAATGTTAGCGGCTTGTTCTCAGGGGCAGGGAGGTTGGAGGCCCTGACTTAAGGCTTTTGCTGATTTCTGTGGTGTAAACATTTTCACTTTGGCTGATTTCAGGCTGCTAGCATGATTTCACCAAGTACAGTATTGGGAAAAGATAGATAATAGTATACAATTACATATAGTATTTCTGTCATAATGAGAAATAGCTAAAATAACCTTAAAATCCTACATAGTAATGAATTAGACTAAAATAGTTAGGAAATTGTGTTTGGAGAATTTATTACAGTAATAATTTATTTTATTATAAGCTTACATGAACTGTTATTAAAGGTCACAGTTAACAGATGGTTGTAAAACATTCTTGAAGATTTACTAATCAGCTCTACTTGTGAGCTGATGTGAGCTGGCTCCAGCCATCACCGAAGGGGCCCAGGCTGAGCAAAGCACAAGCTCCCTGCTCCCTTTGGCCCCGTCCGCCAGCCTCCACCCTCTGCTTGTTTTGGAACTTAACAGAAGACCCTTCCGTGAAGGAAGATGGCTGCCTCAAGTAGCCAGGGCTTTCATAGATCACCAGCTTCATATGCCTAGCTTGTTAGCCACGACATCCAAGCTTCAATTCCAAAATTAGGAGAATCCGGCTTGGTTCAAGTGTCCACTTCTAATGCTGTCCCCTGTGTGGAGAAGAGGTAGGGGAAGCATACAGTATGAACATGGGTTTCAAGTGAGAGACGCCCCAATAGGTAGGAAGAGGTATTCTTGAATAGGGAGCAGGCATCCCCCAGTTGTCTACTTCATGGCCTATGTGTGGCCTTCATCTCTCCCATCCTTTTTCTGGGGAGGGAGGGGGTCTTCTGGCAAAAACCTGTGAAAGTTCTATCTGCCAAACATTCATCTGATGGTGAGGATCTAGGACAAATAGGCCTGACTGATGCTGAGGGCCAAGGAATCCAGAAAACTATGACAGGACACCAAGCCAAGGGGACAGCTAGCACTCCTTTAAGGCAGAGTTGACCTTCACAGAGCAGACCCGGCTACATCCTGATCAGCATGAAGTATTCGCTGATACTTGTAGCAGAGCACCAGGAGCATGCCGGGCTTTCTTTTACAAGTATCCGTTGTCATTAACATCCCCATCCTCATTCCTCGGTTGAAGTCACTTCTAGTGATAGTCTGAGCCCAGGCACCTCTCCAGCCCCGCAATGAAAAGTAAAGTAACAGGTGCAAGTCCCTTTGCTTTTCTTGGCTTCAGTTGCCCTTTCTCTAAACTGAGGGGTTGGACCAGATATTCTTCAATGTTTCTTCCAATGTTTCATCCAACTCTACAGAGACACAGATTCACAGATACCCTCCCTTTGCCTGACAGAAATTGCTGGGGTTAGAAATGATATGTTAGATGATCCCAAGGCACGTGTCTGCCTGGGCTTGCAGTCAAAGAGCAGAGAGCCACACAGCCTGTGTTGGTGCCTTTTGCCTCATTGGCCTACAGTGGGCCACAGGTAGCCTTTGAAAAAAAAAAAAAAAAACAGTTGCAGAGAGAAGTTGTGAGCTTCCCCTCAAATGAGCACTGTGCTTCATTTTCCGTAGAAAGTGGAACTGGGTAGTTTTCCCTCGACAGGAGGAGGGGTAGAGTATGCCGTGTGAACAAAAGCATGGGGGCCAAGGACTCCCGCGGAGAGAGCCAGGCTACACAGTATCATTTGAACGACACCTTCTATGGCTTTGTCGCCTGGTCTGAAGAAGGCACATTACAAGTGAATGATGCCTGTCTTGGGAGGCCAGGGAAGGAGGTGGAAATGAAATGGAATGGTAATACAGGGGAAGCCCAGAGTATGGTTGAGGCATTGGAAAAGCTGTCCTTGTGGTCTCTGTGGGTGCACAAAGAGAAGTAAGTGGGAGGAAGAGCCAGGCTGCGATTTCCTCAGGTCCCCGTGCCCCCCCACCCCCCGCCCCGGGATGCTTCTCAATAGGAAAAAAAAAAATCAAATCAGGAAGCAAATGCTGTGTGCTTGCTTTCTCTGCTACTGAAACACTGTTTCCTCCTCTGATCCCTGGAACCTAGCAATACTGATCCCTGCACATTTGCCTTTGTGTCAGAGGAAACTTTACTCTAAACGTGGGCTGTTGCCAACGCCCAGGCTGGGAACGGACACTTGTCATTTGGGCCAGTCCCCTGTCTGGTATGTGAATTCTCCTAAATTGGAAGCGCGGAGCAACTGCAGGAGGTCTGGGAAGCCATGTTTGGGACAAGACTGCTGGGAGCCGATCTTGTTATAAATGGATGCTTTTCCAGTGATGTCTGGTGCGGTTGAGATAAGTAAAACCTTACACACACGCGGCATTTGTAAGCGACCTTGCACTCACCTATCTGACCAGTGTGGATATTTCCAGTTACCTGACATAATATCTGCTATCGCACTAGTAAGAATGTCTACTTAGGTAAAACTCGCTGTGCTAAGTGCCTTTCCTCCCTCCGTGGGGTCCCCATCCCCCACTGCTCTATGAAGAGGCAATTAGTTACGTCCCTTTGGGTGGACTAGACTTGGGTTTCTTAAGCCCTTCCAGAACCACAGGGAAATATCAAGAGTTCCAACCTAGGCCTTCTGACTCCAAAGCCAGGCTCGTGTTCTTGTCTTAGGACATGGCATTTCTTGCCCCTACGGTCCGGATGGCTTTGGGAAAGATGCGTGTCCATCTCCCCTCTTCTTCTCGGGGGAGCCATTTCACTGTTGGAGGACTTTGCTTTGGAAGTCCCTCCAGGGATGGAATCTGCCTCAGCTTATTAGCCGTGTGCTCCGTGAGCTCTTTGGCTTCAGCCCAGCTCGGGAGTACCCCCGGGGGTCTCCTCCCCTTAGACTCCAGATCTCTCCTCCACGCTCCCGGCCTCCGTGTCCTCCGGGTGCAAGGAGGGGA
This sequence comes from Jaculus jaculus, assembly GCF_020740685.1. Classification (NCBI taxonomy): domain Eukaryota; kingdom Metazoa; phylum Chordata; class Mammalia; order Rodentia; family Dipodidae; genus Jaculus; species Jaculus jaculus. Next base: position 132,933,622 of record NC_059102.1, on the reverse strand, counting down.
GCTAGGCGTCTTTCGGCGGCGCGTTGGGAGAGGTTTCCTAAAGTGACTCTCGGTAGACTGGGTGAATGCTAGCCTGGAGCCAGTCTCCATCCTCCGGGCTGCGCTCCTCCCCGCGCCCCGCCCCGAGGGCGGCTCCCCCGCGCGCGCCCGCCGCCCGGAACCAGCTGAGCACAGCTGGACCCAGCAGCCGCCGTCGCCAGAGCCGCAGCAGCCGGTAGGGAGGCGGGCGGGGGTGGCCTCGGGCATCTGGGGATCGCGGGCCCATCTGAATCCCTCCGGTCCTTCCTCCGCTGGTCCGAGGTCCCGCGCGCAGGCATCGCTTGGAGCAGGGTTTCCTCGCTCACTTTCCCAGGGGTCGGGGAGCGTGGCTTGGGGGTGCAGCTGGGCAGAAGGGGTCCACCCCGAGACCCCGCGGCGGTGCAGACACCGGAGCTCACTTTGACCCCACCCTGTGGGTGGGGGAACTGGGCTGGGGTCACCCTTGCATGTGGGAGTACCTGACCCGGCCTGCAGGTGACTGCTGCCTGGCGTGCGGTCAGGGCGGTGGCTCGGATCCTTCGGTCCTGAGTGATACCTTCCTTCTTCCTCTTTCTTGGGCTCAGGACTGTTAGAAAGTTTTTCCCTGTAGGAGTCTGGCATCTGCACTTCGCTGTCTCCTCCCGCCCTGCAGAAGGGTGTTCCCTTCTCGATCCGGAGCAGGATTTTCTGAGTTGAAGACAGTGATTGGAACCCCGTTAGCCCTGGACTTCCATGGCTTTGCTTCTGGGGGGGGGGGTGTGTCTACCCTTCCCCCCGCCTGATTACAGCCGTTTCCCCCGGGTCCAGGTCTTGCTGGCTGCTCTTGGGCCCGCAGGGTCCTGGGAGGGCTGCAGTGCTGGCTAGCAGGAGACCTTGTTGTGTGGCTCCCCCTCTGCCGAGACACCAACCCACCTTCTTCTATCCTCATATTCTTTCCAGAGCAGAGGCTCTTTAAAATAGGCAAGACTCCTTCATGGCTATCTTGGGGATGGAGTGGCCTGTGTGGAAGGCGTGGCTGCTGGGAGGGGCCTCTAACTTTGTTTGGCCTCTGGAACATTTAAAAATATATTTTATTATTTACTTATTTATGAGAGAGACAGAAAGAAAGAATGGTCTCCCAGGACCTTTAAGTCACTGTAAACGTTCTCTAGGTACATGTGCCACCATGTACATCTGGCTTAAGTGGGTTCTGGGGGAGTGGAACCTGGGTCCGCAGGCTTTGCAGGCAAATGCTTTAACGGCTAAGCCATCTCTCCAGCCCTCTGAGACTTTTTTCAAAGACTTATTCTTGCTTTTTCCAACACATTTCGGAGTTAGGCAAGAGGATGAGAGCTTGCTGGAGAGTTTGTTACCCAAGAGAGTTTGTGAGTGGCTGCTAGTCAGACTATGTGGCAGAAGCAGGCCCAGGGCCCAGTTCTAATCCATCTTTTTAGACTCCTTGCTCTTAGGATGTTACATTCTTTCTTGCATGTTTTAGTCATTAAAGGACTGAGCTCCTGTCCCCATATGCTTGGGGGTGCTGGTTGGTGTTTTGGGGGAATATTACTGGGAAAGAAGTTGGGAGCAGAGGAGGAAGGATGTGGGGGGTGGGCGTGCAGTTTCTTTGAAACTTCTCTTTCCTTTCTTGGGCCTCCCTATTTATAAATGCCAAGAAAATTATAAACAGCCCGGGGAACTTGGTTTGGCACTTGGGTGAATTATACAGCAGCAAAGGTTTCCCTGTGAACTAGGGGAGGGCACTTTACTCCAGAATTTTCCATAGTCTTTTTATTAGGGCTAACAAGAGCCTGGGGAAGTAGGCGTGCTTGCTGGTCATGGTACTTCCCTGTCTGGGACAGGACTGTGCTCTGCGTCTTGACCACCAAAGCCCATAAGCCCTGAGGAAGACAAAACTGTCCATCCTCAAGATGGTTCTCATCTTGACTCAATCATGCCATATGGAGAGTTACCTGAGTCTGTAAGAGGGGGTGACTAATTCTGTCTGGGTGAGCCAGGCCTCAGAAATGAGTAATAGTTTGCTAGGAGAAAAGAGATTAGGGAAGGAGCTATTCTAAGAAGTAGGGATAGCATTTGCAAAGACTGAGGTCTTCTGAACAGTTCCTTGGACACTAGGCTACAATGAATGGGGTGGGAGGCAAAGTTGGAGTGGTCGAGTTGGGACTAAATGAAGATGGAACTGTATCATAACATAATGGGCTTAGACCTTACTCTGCAGTCAGTAAGGCATTGGAAAAGGGTTTTGAGGGCTGGCTCAATAGTTAAAGCGCTAGCTTGTGAAGCCTGATGGCCTGGGCTTGGTTCCCTAGTACCCATGTAAAGCCATGTAAAGTGGGGCATGCATCTGGAGTTCATTTGTAGTGGCTAAAGGCCATGGTGTGCTCATTGTCTCTCTTACTCTCTGTGCCTCTCTCCCTCTTTGTCTTTCTCTCTGTGTTTGAAAATAAATAAACATTTTTTTAAAAAAAGGTGTGGGGCAGGAGAGATGGCTTAGCAGTTAAGGCATTTGCCTGCAAAGCCAAAGTATCCCAGTTCCATTCCCCAGTACCCACGTAAGCCAGATGCACAAGGGGGCTCATGCATCTGGAGTTTGTTTGCAGTGGTTGGATGCCCTGGCGTGCCCATTCTCTCTCTCTGCAACTTTTTCTCTCTCAAATAAATAAATAAAATATATTGAAATAAATAAAAATTTTTAAAAAGTTTTGTGACCAGAGCCATGATTAAAACCTCTCGTCGCCTGGTGGCAGCTGATGTGGGGGTGCTGCATGGTCAGTGGGCAGGTCCAAACTAGAGCAGTGCCTGCTGGGGTGGACCAGTGGCAGGTATTGGAAGCCCAGCCGCAGGCCTCTTGCAAAAGCTGCTATAAATTCAATCTCAAAGTAGATACGTTTGTAGCCACCTTGTGTATCTGGCTTTACATGGGTCCTGGGGAATCGAACCTCAGTCCTTAGGCTTTGCAGAAAAGTGCTTTAACTGCTGAGCCATCTCTCCAGTGCCACCCCCTCTTTTTTTTTTTTTTGGTTTTTCGAGGTAGGGTCTCACTCTAGCCCAGGCTGACCTGGAATTCACTATGGAGTCTCAGGGTGGCCTCGAACTCACAGTGATCCTCCTACCTCTGCCTCCCAAGTGCTGGGATTAAAGGCATGCGCCACCATACCCAGCTAGCCCTCCCTTTTTCAAAATTAGTAAGAAAAAATATTGCTATAGATTAAAAAAGAGAGACAAACATTCAGGCCCTTTCATCCCTACGACACACCCTCCTTTTCCGTCAGAAGTGGCCATGGTAAGTAGAAACATATGCCTGGGCCGATTGTTACAAGTAAGAGCTGTGGGTAGGAGGCCGTCATGATTCCTGGCAACCCAGTGCCAGTGGGCCCCTCCTCCCCCTCCAAGTGGACAGTTTGGCTCTTTGATGACATGTTGTCTGGTTCTAGAGATGGTATCAGCTTGGTTTGTAGTACTTTGCTGAGACATTAGTCTCTGGTTTTCTTCAAGAAAATTTTGGTGGCCTACGCCTGCGGCCTCCAAGTGTGGTTATTTGCTATGCCGATTATGAGAGAAGTTAAGAGTGCTAGCTTAGGAGTGGAGCTATCGTCTTAGCTCGGTTTGCTCTTGGGTACGTTCTAGCTCTGTGGACCTCAGTTGTCTCATCTAGCTTTGAAGGAGTTTGGTCTGCATGATAATAACAAGATACCGTGGTTATTAATCACTTCCTTGTCTACTTGAAACCTTCCCTCTGAGGGAGATACAATGATCCCCTTTTACAGAGGAGGAAACTGAGGCTTAGAAAGGTGACAAAATGTGCCTTGGGTTGAATGGCTTCAGCAGTTACTTTCTTGTTGCTGATATAGAACACCTGACCAGAGGCACCTTTGGAAGGAAAGGATTTATTTCTGGCTTTTTTTTTTTTTTTTTTTTTTGAGGCAGGGTTTTACTCTATCCCAGGCTGATCTGAACTTACTCTGTTGTCCCAGGCTGGTCTAAAACTCACAAAGATCCTCCTACCTCTGCCTCCTGAGTTCTGGGATTAAAGGCGTGTGCCACCATGCCTGGCCTGACTTAAAATTTTGAGGGGAAGGCTGGAGAGATGGCTGGCAGATCCATTCTCTTTCTCTCTCTAAAATAAGTAAAATATAAAAATATTTTTAGGGCTTAGCAGTTAAGGCACTTGCCTACAAAGCTGATAGATCCGTGTACTGCTCTTCAGGTCTCATGTAAGCCAGATGCACAGAGGTGAGGCAGGTGCAAGGTCTCACATACTTATAGGTGGTGCAAGCTTCTGGAGTTAGATTACAGTGGCTGAGGCTCTTGCATGCCAATTCTCTCTCTGTCTCTCTGTCTCCCTATCTATCTATCTATCTATCTATCTATCTATCTATCTATACATTAATGTGTTTTGAAGGGAAGTTTCTGTTATCTCAAGGAAAGCATGGACTGGAGCAGACAACTGGGCGTCACATCTCCACATCAGCATGGAGAAGGAGAGAGAATGAGCTAAGTGCAGCCTCCAGTGACACACTTCCGCCAGCAAGGCTCTATCTCCCAAATCACAAACATGTGAGGCTAAGGGATACATTTTACACGGAAGCCGTCACAGTGGCTATAGGGGACGGTATTGGGGTTCTGCAGGTGTGAGGACAAGAGCTACAGCAGTAGGTATTCTCCCGCAGGTCCCCACAGCCCACACAGTGTAAGAACCAGTGGGCGTTCTGCTACAGCTGTTGCAGAGCAACTCAGGGACTCTAGAAGGCCCTTCCAGCATTATTTATAAACTCATGCTTTTCTTTACCATCAATAGGGCCCTGTATATTTGAGGAAATCAAGTCTCCTGATCACAGGGACTAGTGGACAAGCTCCTTTAGTGAGACGGGAGCCCTGACATAACTGGTCTCCACTTTCCACCATTTTATCCCATGATCTAAAAATCTGTCTGGGAAAGCCAGGGAAAAGTGGGTTATCTTATACCCATTGGTTATTCACTGAGAAGAAAAGCAGGCTGAAGAGCAGAAAAGCAGGTCCCAGGAGTTATGCCTTTGGTGGGGAGGGACAGAAAGAGACCAATGTTTAGGCAGCTGAAGGATATTAAGTAAAAATATCCACTCCCTTTCAGCTGAATGAGAGTGTGTCATGTTTCAGCAGATGTGGTTTGTGGGGCTGGAGACCACAAGCAGGCTAGGTTCCTGCTGCTGGCCAACGTCCCCTCCCCCTGCCAGATCTCCTGCTGGGACCGCATCAGCAATTGAAGGGTAGGGCCCAGAAAAGCAGCGGGTGTGGTAAACTGAAGGCCTGGGTTTGGGTCCTGCTTTTGTCACTGACAAAGTGAGGGGCAGGACTTGGCTACCCCATGTCTTTTTGCAGGCCCCACTCTCCGTAGTGTGCCGTGAAGCGGACAGCGTTAATGTCCGGCGCTCAGGCCTCAGAACCGGGGGCTTTACCCCAGCATGGCCCCTGCATGTCGGAGGGCTGCAAGTGAGTGCGCGCCAGCCAGACCCAGAAGTTCTACCCCCGCTCGTGAAGATGGCCTGAAGTGGCTGCCCCCGTCTTGAAGGCAAGAAGTGTAGGCTTCCCTCACCGGTCCTGGTTCCTGCTCTGCAGTGGCCGCTGGTTGCAGGATGCTAACTGTTGCTCTCCTTCAGCCTGCACTGTCTCGTTTCCTCTTTCAATGGTCCTGCGAAGAGACAGGGATGCTGCCAAGCCAACCGAGACTCCACCTAGAGGAGGGAAGTGATGGCACCTCTTGCACACAGTGGTGTGGGGAATGAGGACAGCGTGTTTCCTGCTTGTCGAGTGCCCTAGTCAGTCACCTATTCTTCCAAGAGGAATCCAGAAAGGGTGAATCATGGAGCCTTGAAAGAATTCTGATGAAGGGGTCATGCCGGGGGAAGTGGATTCCTTTGCTGAGTTGTTTAACCCAATAGTCTTGTTACTTTTCATCTTTAACAAATATATAATTTGAGGAAGGCCTATTTATCAAGCAAAGCGTATATATTCCATGTATGTGAGCCTTCAGGGCAGGGCTCTTGATTTCTGTGTGATAAAGGCTGTGGTGGGGCTGGGCTGCGCTCTGGGTGAGTGTTCAGTAAATACTAGTCAAACCTGGGGCGTGGCCTGGTGGTATGGGTGATAATTTTGCTTTGGTCTCCCCTCCTCCACTGACTTTGCCCTCTTTCATTATACTAGATACTTTGAGAGAAAATTTGGAAAATAGGCCCGGTGTGATGGTGCATGCCTTTGATCTCAGCACTTGGGAGGCTGAGGTAAGAGGATCACTGTAAGTTTGAGGCCAGCCTGAGACCACAGAGTGATTTTTCAATGCATTTGTTTTATACTACATTGCTAGTGGTCACACTGCATTTGTATTATCATTTTTTTTTTTTTTTTGAGGCAAGGTTTCACTCTAGCCTAGGCTGATCTGGAACTCACTCTGTAGGCCAGGCTGTCCTTGAACTCACAGTGATCCTTCTACTTTAGACTCCCAAGCGCTGGGATTAAATTAATTTGCACTAAAAATAAAAATTTAATTTAATTTAATTTAAATTCTTGCTGTATGTATGGGTGTGATGTGTGTAGTATAGTGTATGCACGTGTGTTTGTTTGTGAGTGTGTGTGTGTGTAGATGTGTGCAGAGACCGGAGGAAAATGTGGGGTGTCTTCTATCACTCTTTTGAAGGAGAAAATAGAAAATTTTGAAGGAGAAATAAATCAAAAAAAGTAAATTTCCTTCAAATGAAGTCTCTCACTGAACCCGGAGCTGCCCCTCAATGCTGACTGATCACACTGATTTTTCTTTCTCCACCCCTGACAGAACTGGGGTGACAGGTGTGCATGGCCATGCTCAGCATCTGATGTGAGTGCGGGGGAGTGAACTCAGGCCCTCGAAGTCCTCTTGCTTGCATGGCAAGCACTATTACTTGCTGAGCCATATCCCCAGCCCTAATTTAACCTAAAAGAGTTCTAGGGCCGGTCTTGGTGGATCACCGTGAGTTCAAGGCCACCCTAGAACTACGTAGTGAATTCCAGGTCAGCCTGGGCTAAAATGAAACCCTGAAACCCTACCTCAAAAAAAGCAAACACACACACACACAAAAAGTGTTCTAGAGTATATTATACCTAAGCAGATAAATACATGTTTATTCTATACAAACTCTTTTACTCCAATAAGTAAGAGGATTAAAAGGGTAAAATGATGTATTTCATTTGTATAAAAATGAGTTTTACTTTTTTTTTCTTTCTTTGCACCGAAGATCAAACTGAGGGCTTTGTATATGCTAGGCAAGCACTCTGCTGTGGAGCCACGCCCCAGCCCCACTTTTGTTAGTTATGAAAAGTGACATATGCTGACCTGATTTTTCATCACTACTATTTCACTTTGGGATGTATATGCTTTGTTTACTCAATATTCATCTAGTGTTACACTTTAAACTGCTCATAAGCAATAAGCTTCCCAGTGTTTAATTTTTTTGTGTTCTTCCCTCATTATTAGAAATGGAAGTTCTCCTTCCAGAATGATATATTTTATTGCTTTTGCTACTGTTGTAGTCAGCTCCACATTATTGGGTTGAGCATCTAGCCTGATACAGTATGGGGGAGAAAGGGGTTTATTTCAGGCTTACAGATCCAGGGAAAGTTCCATCAATGTGGGGAAAAGCTGCTTACTTCCATATATCCAAGAAGAAAGAGAGAAAACAAGATAAAAAATAAAATAAAAAAAAAAGCCTTCCGCCCAAAACCTAACAGCCAGCAAAAACTAAATACAAGCAGCAAACACAAACCTGCCAGGGCTCAAACTACTCTCTCCATTTTGGGATGGAATTCAGATCCACCCCACTGACACCCCCCTTCCCTCCCCAAGGCACACAAACCCTCCCCCCAGCCTGCTAGGGGCTGAAGTTACAATCTCAGTTTTAACAAAACCCCTGATTCTATGGGGCCATACCTTTACACGGTCACATTCAAACTACCACAGCTACATTATGGTAAATTGTTGCTCGGAAAGGTTGTGTTAATCCTTTACTGGGTGACAGCGTCTGCAGCTGGTCACCACAAGTCCAGCTGTCATACACAAGGTGTCTGATGCATCATGCCTCATTGCCCACTCACTCGTTCCTTCAGCAAATATATCTGCCCAGTTCAGCAACAGGAAGGGTAAAGTTAAGGTTTCAGGCCAGAGAGCAGAGAAAACTTGGTTCTCTTTCCAGTTTCTGCTTTGTACTTGTGCTAGGACCTTGAGCAACTCACCTCTCTGGGTTTGGTTTCCTCATCTGTAAAGTTAGGTTTTCTGTACTAACTTCCTAAGATTTTGAAAACTGCCCGACGGTGCTCTGACCAGTCAGTCAGCTGCCTGGAGTTGGTATTTGCTCATGTGACGCAAAGTTGTCCTGGGAGCTGGTAGAGATGGGTCATTCCAGGGAGAACTGGCTATGTGTTCTTGGCTTCCTGAGGTTCTGGTCAGAAGGGAAAGTGCACCTGAGCTGTGGAGGTTTTTGTGAGCTACCCTCAGTCCTGTTTCCCTCCTCCAACCTCACCCCTTCCCCAGGGTATGGTATCTGTTTCTCTTGCAAAGCAGACCATACTTCTTTCCAGAACACTCTTTCAGAAGGTGGGAGTTGCCATTCTAGTTTTGTTTTTTTTTTTTCCCCTAGTTTTCTTCAAAAAGCTCATAAAATTCATGGCTCCATAAAGTCTAGTTTTCACAGATTTAAATGGTGTTTTAGAAGTGATAGGGCTGCATCTGGGAACTTTTTAGAAATGTGGACTCTCAGGCTCTGCCCTTTGGGTGGCCATATTTAGCAAGTAAGAAAACAGGATGCTAGTTAAATTAAAAAAATTTCAGATACAAAAATTACTAATTGTTTAGTATTAGTATTCTCCCTGAAATATTTAGCATGAATTTTTATCCTCCCCAAACATCACTGGATATCTGAAATTCAAATTTAAATGGGCATCCAGTGTTTTATCTGGCAACTGCTGCCTGCCCTGGGCCTACTCAATATGAATCTGCATTTTCACAAGATCTTCATGGGATTTTTACACAAACCCAAGTGCAAGAAACATTGTACCAGGGGCCTTTGTCATTAATGCCCAAGATGAATCATTTTTGTAATATGCGTTTGTAAAAGACAACACGATATTTGGAAAGGGACTTATAAATACTATGGCACTCATTTGTGTGTTCTTATGTCATGTTTTCTTCATACAAGGTATCCCTGCTGTTACTGCAGGGTTCCCCACTCTGCCATAAGGTGTGTTTGGGACCAAATGATCCCCCACTTTAAGAGAAAGTGACATAATCTATAGAGAAGTGGAAAAATGAACTCATTCATAATTTTGTCTAAATCTGAGAGAAAAAAATCTGTTTTCACCTTGCTTATAAGGGTCACAACCTGTACAAGAGACCAAACAAAAGCCAGGGAATATGCATATGGCTACAGTATTCTCACATCAGGGATCCTGAGGGTGGCCCATCTTCACTCCCAGCATGGGATTTTCCTAGAGGAATCCTAATTCCTGGACCCACTGCGTTGTTGGTAGCTGAAGGGAAAGATTCTTGGCTTTGGTATGAAGCCCTGGCATCTTTGGGGCCTCAGTTTCCTTACCTGTGAAATGGATAAGGTCCTAATCATGCCTACCAGTGCCTGTGCCAAACCACCCTCTGCCTCCATACTTGGAGAGGAAGGACCGGCCTTTGTGTTCCCAACCCTGAGACTCTGCTGTCTCTGGGGTGACCTGTAGTGACAGTGCCACAGCCGCCGACCACGCCATCACCTCACAATAGTTTCCAGACCCAGCTATTAGAGTGGGCGTCAGACATCGCCTAGCCCCACTTCTTCACACCATGACCAGTGGTTCTCATGCTTTCAGAGTGTGTTTCCCCAAACACCCGTGTAGCCCTCTGAGTGATATTCCACCATTTGTGAGACTTCAGAAGTGCTCATCTAAATGACAATTACTTCAGACTCTATTAAACCTGAGGGAGGCCTGGGAAGATCAAGGAATGTGGCCATGGTCATGCCCATGGCTTGTCTTGGCTGTGATCTTGGGTAAATCATCTGCCAGTCTCTCTAACGTGGCTCCCCCTTCTGCACTGTAGGGTTGGCACCTGCTCTGCTCCATGAGGTCTACTTTCCCATGCGTCTGGGCTTGGATTCCAAGAGGAAGCTGAGGTCCTGGTCTGGCCCATTGGGCTCTCTGGAGCGGAGCGGGCTCTGAGACCATGGGCGTGTGGTGTGAGAGCCCCGACTTAACACTGTGGCAACACGAAAGACGCCTTTAGAGACAGGGTTGGTTAACAGTGCTGCAGTTAGACAGCAGAGATATCCTGAGGATCTCAGACTTCCTGTGCACACGTCACCTGGGGCCCTGGTGAAAGTGCCCGTGCTGCTTCGGGCTGGGGGTGCGGCCTGAGGTCTGCGTTTCTCCCCGTTCCTCGCTGGTAGCGCTGACAGTGGCCGTAGTGCATGGATCGCGCTTTGAGTTAGGAGATTCTAAATTGGTTATCAAGTTAAAATCAACACTTAAGAGTTAAATCCTTTATGAAGGGATACACAGCCAGAAATAGGATCTGGTCTAGAGCCGAGATGATAATGACGACAACTTTGCTCCTCATCCCTGTCTTACCCTCGAGACTTATTTCTTACCCAGCTTCTCGCCCCTCTTCTAACTCGGGGTCAGACTGCCTGTCTATTTGGTTCACAGCCAAGTTTCTAACAATATGAGTGATGAGTGATTGTTGAAATAGTTTTCTGCCAATTTTTTTTTCAGCCCAATTGTGGAGTGAGGTAGAGCCCTTCTTCAGGAGCAAGTGACTCAGTAAGAAGCCATCTGAAGGAGAGGAAAGCGGCTGAAGGGCGTGGCATGTGGCTTAGATAAACAATTCCCCCAGAAGGTTTTTATTCTGTGCAGATTTTATGAATGCAAACTATTGCTTCGAGAGGCCACACTCTGTTTTCATATGCCCCTAAGATAAAAATTGTTTTAATATATTTTAAAAATGCATATCTTATATTTTATATGTTTTACATTTTTATATTGTTTAAAAAAGGAAACCAGACAGCCAATCAACACACACACACACACACACACACAAAGAAAGACTATAACAAGTGGTCATATAGCCCACAAAGCCTCAAATAGTGTACTGTCTGGCCCTGGACAGTGCAACCAAAGTTTCAAAGGCTTCACTAGTGAATGAGCATCTAGACTTGCACACGAGGTCCAGGGGAGGTAACCTGGCTTGGCAGGAACTGCCCAGGCATCACAGCTGTGTGACCGTCAGCACCTTACTTCTTCACTCTGAGCCTGGGCCCTTGCTTTGCAAGATAAGCATTACGATGCCTGGCTGGCAGAGTTAATGTGAGGAGAAGACATGATACCTGTAGTGTTTGTCACTTGTTAGGTGCATAAAAAGTGACCACTGTGTCATGGGGCTGGTGGGGGTGGGATTTGAATCCTTATGTGAGTGGACATGGAGTCTGAAAGTCCTCCTAATAGTTTGGGAGTGGTCTTGTAGGATGTGAGGAGATGTCGCTCCATCTTTCCCCATCACCTGCAAGCCACCCAGACAGATGGGGTCCTCTTTTTGTTTGTTTGTTTTTTCAAGGTAGGGTCTTGCTCTAGTCTAGCTGACCTAGAATTCACTATGTACTCTCAGGCTGGCTTTGAACTCACAGCCATCCTTCTACCTCCCGAGTACTGGGATTGAAGGAGTGCACCACCACACCTAGCTACTACAATACTTTTCCTGGCAGTGAGCTCCCTTCCTAAAGGCTGGACTTTCCACAGTGGACAGGCCTGACTCTTGGGAACTGTGTCTCCTCCCTGTGCTCTGAGAAGGAATTCAGCAGAAGGGGGTTGTGAAGGCTGCAACGAATGCCCTCTCTTTCTGGCTCCATCGGGAGCACGTGGGCAGTGGTCCAGAGTCAGCAGTTTGCAGACCTTGTTTTTAAGTTGCTGCAGCCTTAAGGTCCAGAAAGGAAAACAGACTAACTTAGACTTAACTAGTCCGTAGATTTAATTAATCCCTCAACTAACTGTGGAAAACAAGGCTCTTGATGTTGCAGTCTTGAGAAGAGCATAGTGCTTTTCTTGCCCATAGATGGCAGTATCTGTACTTGAAGCAAGCTCGGTAGGAATGTGTGTGTGCACACACATGTGATGCACATGTGCAAACATACCATTCACTAGTGTCTCCCTTTGGCAAATCTGGAGCCATGGTGGCCTCAGCCCTGGGCCATTCTCTGGGATAGACAGGAACAGATCTCAGTCTACTGAGAGATGCTGATGTGGAAGTAGACCCTTGCCATGTAAAGTTACCAGAGGTCCTGGGGGCTGTGGGGACTCAGAGGAAATAGGGTGCACAAAGGTTACTCGGAGGACTCAAGGGATAAAGTACACTCGTGTTTAGAGCCTGGCAAGGTGAAGGTGGGAGATGGGACTACTGAGTCCCAGGACTCAAGGGGTTGCTGAGTGCAGATCACAAAGGTCAGGAGTTGAAAAGTTTGTTAAGGATTTTGCACTTTGCCTGGGTGTCATGGGGAGCCATGGCAGAGTCTGAGCAGCCAGTTGATGTGATCTGGGCTGCTCAGAGGAGAGAACACTGTGGGCGCATCAAAAGGGGAGCAGGAGGTGAGTTAGAATCCCGTGAAGCTGTCCAGGTAGGAGAGAGATGACAGACAGTGTGTGTACCAAGACACTGGCAGTGGAGGTTGGAGAGGAGGTGCATTCAGGTGTGGTCGGAGGCTGAGCTGGCACAATGTGGCTGGAAGAGTCTGCCCTGGTCCCTTGTGTGGATGATGGATGGTGGTGCTGTTTGCCTAGTGGGGGACATGGAGAGAGGAGTGGTTCACGTGCAGCCCTTCAAGTGAACAGCAAAGTGTGGCTTGAGATGTGTAGATATGAACAGGTCACCCTCCTACAGAATTAACAGTGTGTGGAGGGTCATTCATCATTTAAAGAAAACTACAAAATCCAACTGTGCTTTGACTTGCCCCAGGAACCAGGGCGTTTCTCTAGGACTCTTTGAGAAAGACCTGCAGAGGTATTATTTAAACTCAGTTCCTGGGCTGGAGGGATGGCCTAGCAGTTAAGGCGTTTGCCTGAAAAGCCAAAGGACCCAGGTTTAATTCCCCAGGACCCATGTTAGCCAGATGCACAAGGGGTACATGCACCTGCAGTGTGTCTGCAGTGGCTGGAGGCCCTGGTGCACCCATTCCCTCCCTCCCTCCCTCTCTCTCTCTCCCCCTCTTTCTCTGTCAAATAAATAAAAATAAAATGTTTAAACTCAGTTCCTGGGGGACTAATAAACTTTTGACCTCTGACCTCTCTGTGTTGGGTCCTATGACCCCCACACCCATTACTGCACACTTCTGTCACTGACACTGTAGAACCCATCCCTGATATCTGGACCACTTACTGTGATCTTGAAAATGGGGCTTGTGGCCTCATCTGCATTTGGGACTGGGAGGTCTTCCTTTGGTGTGGAAAAGGTAGTTTAAATAGAAACATCTCCCAGTGTAGACAGGAACCCGCTTGCTCAGCTGCTTCCTACATATAGGTGACCCGGACTCTAGGGAGTGACCGGGAAGGTGCTTCGGGCTGTCCCTGGACGATGGGTGGAGTGCCCAGCCGCATAACCCACCACAGCCCTTCATCTACTCACCTAACATGTACTGATTGGTCTTGGGGTTCACCAGGCTTTGTGCCTGCCTGCGGCATCAGGGTGAGACAGAACCCTTGCCTCCACGGGACATTTAGCTTACTATCCTAAGACCAGTTCTTTTCGCCAGCCCAGTCCTCCAACAGCAAGTGTAGGTAGCCTTGGCAGGAACTCAGTGCCCTGTTGCTGGAGCTGTGTAAGTGGGGATTCCTGAGATTCACTGAGATTCCTGGGCCCCTTTACAGGTGTTGCTGACATCCTCGGTCCAGTGTTCCAGCCACAGTTTCCACACCTTCCCACGGAGCAGTGCTCTTCCCTCTGAGCAGCCCTGCAAGGTAGGTACAGCAACAAAGATCATTGTCCTCCTAGTTCCCGCCCTGGCCGTCCAGGGGAGTCTAGAGGGACTCTGGTGTGGAAATAGCTGTTGATGGCCCCAGCGGATTCTGCAGTCTCCCCTGCCAGGGCTCCCCATAAGGCTGTGAATCCTGTTTGTCTGTGACCTCACTTGCTCCTCCCCCTGGTCAGGGTGCTCCTGCAGCGAGGGGATGCAGCGCTGGGCCGTGGGGCCCAGCTGCCTGGCTCCCACCCCGGCTGCGCTGCTTTGCTTGCTGTGTGACTTCTGAAAAGTTGCTTTCTCTCTTAAGGATTCTGAGAGCTCTTTTGTGGTAGGGCAGATTTCCAGTGATGGGGAGGTGGAAGAGCAGGATCTTTCCCTTGGAGAAGTGAGAAAAGCTGGGGTGTGGCCACTTGTTGACCCTAGGAGGCACCTGAGAAGTGTGAGTCATGGCCGGAGGATGAGTCATCAGCACCCGGCAGGTTAGCAGGGCAGGGCCCGCCCACTATCAGATTCCCGGGAGAGCCTGTAGCCAGGGTCAGGGCGGTGGGTGGAGCGCAGAGTCCTGGGCTGCAAGCCAGGAGACCTGATTCTCCTCCCAGGCTGGACCTCAATTTCTCTGCCTTGCCCATCACATAACAAGGCCGTGGTGGGGAGGGGATGAGCTGGTAGACATCAAAGGACTTTGTGAACAGTGAGGTGGGAAAGATCAGTAAAAGGGAGGCAAGGTCCCCTGCTCCCAAGCACACAGCAATGAATTGATAACCATACCAAGGGCTCCAGAAGCAGCCCACTGTTGCTTGCCCAAAGGAGCAAAGGACCAGTGTGCCTGGCACTCACTACTCAAACAAGCTATTCCTCTTTACCAAAGCCCAGATGGAAGGGCCTTTCATGGTCTGTTAACATACTCAGTACTCTGAGGCAGGGACTCCTAGAAGGTCCACTGAGCCAGAGAAGGGTCTGGTCCCACTTTGGTTGTTGCAAAGACAACATGATTGGCACTTGATCTTGACACCTCTAAAACCCAAGCTGCCTGCGAGACATCTTACCAGTAAGGAGTGTTCCGCCCTGTGCCTGCTTTTGCTAATGAAACCACTAGGGCCTCACATTCTACCTGCCCCACTTTTTCAGGTCCTGCAGGTCCAACTGAGTGTCCTACAAGAATCTGCCTGGTGACCCCTGCACCTACCTACCTCACACCCAAGTCCATGAACTTGTATTCAACCAGCGTGACCCAGTACCTTCCTCTTATCAAATCCTTTCATTTCCTGTCTCATGTCTCTAGCATGTTGATACCTTCTCCTTCTAGAACATTCTGGTCTTTGCTGCTGGGAGACTATACCATCTGTTTCACTTATTTATTTATTTTTAAACATTTTTATTTATTTGCAAGGGGAGAGAGCGAGAGAGGATGAGCATGTCAGGGCCTCTAGTCACTGCAAACAAGCTCCAGATGCCTGTTACACTTTGTGCATCTGGCTTTACATGGGTACTGGGGAATCAAAACAGGGTGGTAGCTGGGCGTGGTAGGCACGCCTTTAATCCCAGCACTTGGGAGGCAGAGGTAGGAGGATCACCATGAGTTTGAGGCCATCCTGAGACTACATAGTGAATTCCAAGTCAGCCTGAGCTAGGGTGAGACCCTACCTCGAAAGAACAAAACAAACAAACAAAACCAGGGTCATTAAGCTTTGCAGGCAAGCCCCTCAACCACTGAGCCATCTTTCTAGCCCCCATCTGTTTGTTTTGACTGTAGACATGGCTCTGATTTTCTGCTTTAAATGTTTACCAGCATTGTGAACACCTTGTTTTGAGTACTGTAAATAGGTTTACTGTTTCATTCTCTTAACCATCCATTCATGGACTCATGCGACAGATATTCAGCTGTGAGCTGGGTGTTGGGATAGTCAGTGAAAGATAGGACTTCTGAACCCTGTCTAGCTCTCACATAGATTGCTATATGTGCCATGGATCTCCCCCTGTCTGTGTCTCACATAGATTGTTACATGTGCCACAGATCTGTTCTTTCTTCAGTGAAGAAGGAAATGTTGATTTATGGGGGCAGGTGGGAAGCTGGATCTTATCTGGACTCACCAGAGAAACCTCCTGAAAAAGCGGAGCCCTGAAGAGCGAGTGTGGGCCGGCAGGATGAGCAGGGAAGGGAAGCTGTCTCAAAGAGAGAGGATGGCTGGACAAAGGGGAACCAAAATTTCTAGGTCATGTGACTTTGGGTTTTACACCGGGACCACTGGAAGTTTTCCAGTGGGAGTGACTTGCCAGGATTTCATTAGTGGAGCCCTGAGACAGACACAAGGACCTGTCTGATGACTCTGAAGCAGTATTGTTTTGGGGTTTTCTTCACTGGGGTGTCCTGACCCTGTGCCTCCTGTGAGACCTGGTATTGGCAATTCTGAGACATGTGTGTTGCCTCAGGGTTCTTTTGGCATTTTGCAAAAACCTTCTTCAGCTGCTCCTCCCCGTTCTGACTGTGCCCTGGCGAGGCTCAGCAGCTGCTCTTATCCTGGAGGGAGACCAGAATGCATTGTGATGCATGCCAAGGCACCGGAGAGCCAGCCAACAGGCTCTTCCTGAGGAGGGTAGATGGAGTTCCCAGGATGAGAGAGGATTATTGTGTGCGAAGGGCTGGCTCCCTTGGGACTTCCGAGCCATGTATGGAGACCGAAGCGGGGAGTAGTAGGAGGTGATGGGGAGAGAGAGAGGGTGGGAGAAAGCCTGAGTGCCAAGTCTCCATCTGTGGGTGCCAGGGAGCCATGGGTAGTTGTTGAGCTGAGTAGTGACTTGGTTAATGGGATTGTGTAACAGTCAGTTGGTGGCAGGCAAAGGGGATGGCAGATTAGAGGACAATGCTGGACACTCATTAGCAAGAGTGAATGTCACTGGTGAAGCCCTGTCACTTCATTCCCCTCACTACGTACATAACAAAGTCCTCCCTGATCATTTCTGATCCTTATTCTTGTTTGGTTCTGTCCCCACTGTCCAGCTGGCTCTAGATCCCAGAAGCAAGCACGTCTGACCACACATCACTCTAGCCTGGACTTGTTGTATGCCTCCTAGCAAGTCCCTAGCTCCTCTCTGCCTCAGTTTCCTGATCTGTATAAGGTTGTTGAGAATGATCTGATGGGAAGTAAGGTCCTTAGCAAATGTTTGGTACACGGACGGCTGGGGTGTCGTTATTTCCTGTTGGATGGTTATGGCACTGTTCAGATCATGAACACTCCTCCCACCTTCCTCTGGCAAGTCCTTTATCTCCTAAATTCATAATCTGAACTAGAAAGAAGGTGTTTCCAGCAGCCCTCACAGAAGCCATTAGGGAAATGCTAAAAATGTTAGAAATGCCTTTAGCACTGGGGTCTCATTAAGGACTAGTCACAAGGGGTATGAGCAGGCCTTATCATAACTGCTGGCTGAGTTCTCAAAAATCCTAAACAGCAATAAAAATATTGTAACTTTTATATAAGTACTAGGGTATTGAACCTGGGTTGTCAGGCTTTGAAAGCAAGTGTCTTTACCCACTGAGCCATATCTCCAGCCCCAACAAAACATTTTTTAAAATGCCATCAGTGCTGGCAATGTAGCTCAGTTGGTAGAGTATTTGCCTAGCATACATGAGACCTTGGGTTCAATCCATCTCTAGTATTTGGAATAAAACTGGGTGTTGTGGCACATGCCTGTAATACTAGTGCTCAGGAGGTAGAGGCAGGAGGAACAGAAGTATAAGGTCATCCTCAGCTGCATAGTGAGTTCAAGGCCAGCCTGTGGGCTACATGTGACTGTCTCAAAAACAAAACAAAACAACAAAAAAGTACCATTGACCTCCCTCCAGCTTTAGTAATCATAAAGTTAATTTTATGTTCAGTAATGTGGTGTCCAGAGAAGGACAGTGACTCATCCAAGGTCACTTCAGTGGCAGGCCATGGACCCAATCATTTCTTCCTGGCTCAAATGTTTATTAAGTTTTAGTTGCTTTTTTAAAAAATATTTTTTATTTAGTGGCAAGCAGAGAGAGATAGGAGAGAGAATGGGTGTACTAGGGCCTCCAGCCACTGCAAACAAACTCAGATGCCTGCTGTACTTTGTGTATCCAGTTTTATGTGGGTACTGGGGAACTGAACTTGGGTTGTTAGGCTTTGTAGGCAAGTGCCTTAACCATTAAGCCATCTCTCCATCCCTGAAATTTTAGTTTTGGAAATGTTGAAAATTTAAAACTTCCTGGTCCTGGCCATGGTGATACCTGTAATCCCAGTGTTTGGGAAGTAAAGGCAAGAGGATTGAGAGTTTGAGGTCAGCCTGAGTTATGTGATGAGTTCAAAGGCAGCTTGTGCTACTTAGTGAGCCTGATAATAGGCCAGCCTGAGTTATGTAGTGAGACCTTGCATCAGGAAACAGAAACAGGGCTGGAGATATGGCTTAGTGGTGCTTGCTTGCAAAGCCTAAGGACCCATGTTCGATCTCTCTCCAGATCTGACATACCAGATGCACAAAGGTAAGGCAAGTGCAAGGTCACACATACCTACTAGGTGGCGCAATCACTTGGCATTTGATTTCAGTGGCTGAGGTCCTGGCACCTGGCAATTCTCTCTCTCTCCCAAAAAGAAGAAAGAAAGAAAGAGAGAGAGAGAGAGAGAGAGGAAAAAAAGAAAGAAAGAAAGAGAACAGGCAAGCAAGCTGGGTGTGGTGGTACACACCTTTGATTCCAGCACTCGGGAGACAGAGCTAGGAAGATTGTCATGAGTTCGAGGCCACCCTGAGACTACATAGTGAATTCTAGGTCAGACTGAATTAGAATGAGACTCTACTTAAAACAAACAAACAAAAAGAAAAAGAAACAGAAATATTGGTGACATAGCTCAGTGATACAGTGCTTGCTTAACATTCACAAGGTCCTGAATTTGGTTCCCAGCATGACTATAGAAAGAAAAATAAGTAAATAACAAATAATAAACTAAAACCCCCAGCCCATTGGAGGGAGCTCAGTGAAACAGGAATTCAGTGGGCAGGGGATGTCACAGACGTCTCCAGGACCATTGTGGTTAGAAGGGCCTGAGGTTGTACCACTGACCTCCTTGGTTCACACTGGGGACCCGAGGCCCAGAGAGAAGCAGGAGCAGACCCAGAAGGTAGGAAGTAGAAAAGCGACCCAAGACCCAGCTCCAGTATCCCCAGTAGGTAGAGCAGACTATTACCCTGGATCTATGGGCTCCTGCTTAAGAGAGTGACACAGAACATGACCACTGTGAATAACGGTCTTCTGAGGAGGGGTTGGTTGTTGATCGTGCTGGGGAGAAGAGCTGCTTCCGGAACTGTGACTGCCATGAGACCTGTGGAGTTGAGCCCGATGCAGTTACTTCATCATAAGCCCCAGGGTCCCGTGGGTGAAGGACTGTGTGATTAGACTAGCCTGTGTCAGGAGGCTGCTTTGCCCTCTGCCAAGCCCAGCCATGGCCAAGGAAAAAGCCCTGAGGGGCAGTTGCGACCCATGTGTGAGTAGCAGGGGACTTGGGTGCTCCCAGCATCTACTCAGAAGAGAGGTGGCAAGGGAGTCAGAGGGGAAACAGTACTCCTGACCTCCAGTTCAGCTGCCAGCCAGGCTCCTTGCAGAGGTGAAAACTGTTCTCACCCGATCTTCTCCACGGTTAGCCCCTAGGCTTCATGTCAGGCCAGGATTATGGCATCCAGCGCCTCCCTCCTCAAGTGCCACTGTCTCACACCCAGCCACGCTAGCTGTCTGTGTGGGCCACACCTCCCTGCCTTTGCTTCCCAGTGTCCCTCCACCTGGCTTGCCAGGCTCCATGCCTGCAAAGGCAGAACCATGCTTCCTCAGCTGTAGGCTCCCCCCTTTGTGCTCTTTCACCCGCGTTCCTGCCCACAGACCCTTGGATGATTACCCATGTTCCTGAGGCAGGACCTGACATGGAGGAGGGACGAAAGGATGAAAGCATTGTTAACTGAGAGGACCGTGCATGCCTGTTAAGTTCAGTCTATAGGCCACTCTGTACAGTAGTCATTTCTTCAAGGAGGGAGGGAGAGAGGGAGAGAGGAAGAGAGAGGGAGGGAGAGAGGGAGAGTTGGGCTTCAGAGTCTGGTAGCCTTGGATTCAAATCATGCTTTATACTTTCTAACTATGTAGACTTCTACTAACTAAACCTCAGTTTCTTCATTTATAAAATGGGATGAGGGGCTGGAGAGATGGCTCAATGGTTAAGGTGCTTGCCTGCAAAGCCTAATGACCGGGGTTCGGTTCCCCAGTGTCCATGTAAAGCCAGGTGCACACATTGGCACATGCATGTGGAGTTCGTTTGCAGTGGCTGGAGGCCCTGGCATGCCAATTCTCTCTGTCTCTCTTCTCTCTGCTTGCAAATGAATAAAATAAGAATATTAAAAAAAAAAAACCCAAATTAAAAAAAAAGCCACGGGATGATGCCAGCCATGAGTTTGAGTGAGGATTCACAAAACAGAAACGAAGTGGGGTGTGGTGGTACACACTTTTAATCCCAGCCCTCGGGAGGCAGAGGTGAGAGCATTGCTGTGAGTTTGAGGCCAGCACCCAGTGAAGTCCAGGTCAGCCCGGGCTAGAGCGAGACCCTACCTCCGGGATGGGGGGAGGATAATGCTTATAAAGTCCTCATGATGCCTGGTGAATAATGAGTTTTTGTAGATAGTAGGAAGTATTATTTGCGGGTGGGAAAACTTTAATTTTTTTTTTTTTTTTTGAGGTAATGTCTCACTCTAGCCCAGGCTGACCTGGACTTCACTGTGTAGTCCTAGGGTAGCCTTGAATTTATGGCAGTCCTCCTACCTCTGCCTCTCGAGTGCTAGGATTAAAGGCATGCACTGCCATGCCTGGCTGAAAACTTTATTTTTTTTGATGTGTGTGTAGAATATGTGGTGTGTGTGTGTGTGTGTGTGTGTGTGTTGTATGCACATGTGTATGCAGAGGCTAGAGGAGGTGGTTGGATTCCTTGTGGCTCTTCCTTTTTATTTTCTCGAAACTGGGTCTCTCACTGAATCTGGAGCTCCCTGTTTTTTTTTGGTTAGACTGGCTGACCAGGGAGCCCCAGTGATTTTCTTGTTGTCGCCCCACTTAGTGCTGAGGTTACAGGTGTGCATGGCCATACTTGGCTTTTTACATGGGTGCTGGGGATAAAACACAGGTCCTTGGGCTTGTGCATCATGCTTTCCTTCAGTGCCCCATCTCCACAGCCGCGGGGCCCTGAACAATTCAGTGACTAAGAGGAATGGTCAGGTCTTGGGGAGCCTTGGATTGCCACTCCATCCTGCATGCTGCCTTCCCTCCCCTCGGCCCGCTGGGCCTATCCTGTTCCTCAGATAGGGAGCTTTGTGTGGGATTGTTTTTCCTAAGAAGTTTCCTCTGTGGGTGCTCTGGGATGACTCAGAGCTCTGAGTCACAGCTGGCAGCAGGGGTGCCCTGGAGGGAGCCAGAGGGCGAGGAAGGGGAGCCTCACTTCCAGTACTGGCTGTTCCACTGTTAGATGGGCCAGACCTGACAGCTCTCCTCTCCCACCTGGCCTCCGTTTCCCAACCTTGGCTTTGCTGAGTGATTCCCATTGGCAGCTGACCCTTAACAATCAAGTTCCCAGACCCTCCCCAGACCTACACACGCCAAGGCTGGGGTGGGGCCCAGGAATCTGCACTTTTCCTGAACTCTCTGAGAGATTCTGCTGCCCACCTGATCTGCAGAGATTCTCATGGCCACCCTCTGGTGTCAGTGGCTCCAGGCCACTCCCAGCTAGGTCTCCAGACAGTTGACAATGGAGACCTCACGTGTCTTACCAGATGCTATGGTCTTGTTTTAGTTTTAGAAACTGTAGTCTTAGGCTAGAGAGATGGCTCAGCAGTTAAGGTGCTTGCCTGCAAAGCCTAATGACCCTGGGTTCCACTCCCCAGTTCCCATGCAAAGTGGGATGCACAAAGTGGCACATGTATCTGGAGTTCATTTGCAGTGGCTGGAGGTCCTGGTGTGCCAGTTCCTTCTGTTTGTCTCTTTTCTCTCTCTTTGCTTGCAAATAAATAAATATAAAAATATATTTTATTTTTTTTTATTTTTTATTTTTTAAATTTTTTATTTATTTATTTGAGAGTGACAGACACAGAGAGAAAGACAGATAGAGGGAGAGAGAGGGAATGGGCGCGCCAGGACTTCCAGCCTCTGCAAACGAACTCCAGACGCGTGCGCCCCCTTGTGCATCTGGCTAATGTGGGACCTGGGGAACCGAGCCTCAAACCGGGGTCCTTAGGCTTCACAGGCAAGTGCTTAACCGCTAAGCCATCTCTCCAGCCCAAAAATATATTTTAAAATACAACAAAACAAAGGAAACTTCATTCTTGAAATATAATTTACATAATTGATAAAAGCAAATTTACATACAATTTCCATCATAATTCAGCTGTTTCCATAAATTCAACGATGCTTGTGTATCTGGTTACTTGGCCATCTTCACAATCCAGTTTGAGAACATTTTCATCACTCCCCAAAAGAACCTTGTAGCCTGTCTCCACTGGCCCATATCCCACAAATAATCCATGTTCTATGTCTTGGAATGTCCAGCCCCCTGTGGCTCTCCTGGCTTCGCTTTCTTCCTCTGTGACCTCTTGTGAATCATCACCCTGTTCTCAACCTCTGATTTCTCTCCTCAGTAGAAGGGGGATAAACACGTCCTCTTGCGGGTTAGGTTTTGCATTTCCCCAGCATGCAGTGTCTCACATGCAGTAGGCCCTGGTGCCTGTCACACAAGACCTTTGCAACAACCCTGGCCAACATTTCAAAGCGCTCACTGTGCCAGTGCTTTAATCCCATACAATTGTGTTTGATGAGTGTCACCGTCATTTCCATTGTAGAGCGACAGAAGCCAAAACCCCGGCAAGGAAAGTTGCTTTAGCAGGGCGACATGGTGACAGAGGGCTGGGAGTGTATCCCAGAGCCTGCCCCCCTTACCTACGCCTTAGCCCTGCCCCCTAGGCCGTGAGTGGCCCTGGAGTGAGGGACACAGTTCATGGACCCAGAACAAGGTTTGGGGTGTGTAGTGCCAAGGGCTGGGACCTGGAACAGTGAACCTGGGATAGGAAAGACCTCCCCCGGCAGAGCACGTCGTCCAGCAGACAGGATGCGGTGCACGAAGCATGATCCAAGGCTGAAGTGACTTTGAGGCACTGACAAGTAGAGCTATTTTAGACAAGGCCTGAGGAACACAGGACCTGGTGAGCGGCATAGTCAGTATACGTAACAGTGGGCATGGCACAATGCATATGATGCATAGCCGCGGTCTCAGGAGCACGGGGCTTGAGCTGTGGCAGTGGTGGGCTCCTCTGTCATGGCAGCCCCCTCCCCTAAGCTATTCAGGGCAGGACCTTTCTCTCCTTCTCACAAAGGCCTGCCTGTTCCCCCTGCCCCTCCTCCCTGTTTCTGGATGCCAAAGAGTGGGAGTGTCCCAGAGGAGACCTGAGGCCTGAGCACACCCACCACTTCATTAGCTCAGACCAGGGTCAAGGCATGGGTCCAAGTCCATAGCTCAGGAAGGGCCTGCCAGGACCCCTCTTTCTGAGCCAGCCAGCTAATATTGGCCCAGGTCCATGTGGGGTAATTTTCCTTTACACTGCCCTCCTTCGCCTCCATTCCCTGGCGGCGGCTGCTGCTGCTGCCTCCAGCGAGGTACATTCTGGGCCTTAGGGAAAAAAGTGTGCTGCAGCCCAGGAAGGAGATTGCCAACAGCTGCTGTGAGAGGTGCAGAAGAGGCCATGGATTCTACACAGGCATTTCTTGAGTCCTCTTGGCACTTGGAACTCATCAACTTCCTCTGTCACATCTGAACAAGAGTGCCAGGTTTGAGGTCACTCAAAGAGCCAAAGCTAGTCCCCAGGTCTCCTAGAGTCAGGAAGTTTACGAGTCCTGTCTTTCTGCTTGCACTGGGGCCATGGAAGAGTCTATTGCAGTTCGCTGTGGCTACCTGGTCCTGTTGCAACGGCAACCTCTATATATGTGCCTTCTGTCTGTCTGCCTGCTTTGGCTATCGTCTGGCCTTCATCCCCTCACTGGAGTTTTCCTGTGGTTTTACTAGTATCAGGTTGTAACAAACCTGTGACATTGTCTGGCCATTACATGCTTGGGGACAGTGAAGTCAGAGAGGTCGAGTCCCTTGCTCAGTGTTGCCCCGCTGGCGAATGTCAGGGTGAGAATCCAGGGTACCCTTGTTGTTTTTGGTGGGGGAGAGCAGGCCATGTTCAAACAAGTGGGAGAGGGTGAGCTATGGAGATTTTCCCAGAGGGTTAGGTAGCAAGGATGGCTTTTTACATGTGGGCCAAGGCCTTCCCCCAAATACTTATCCTGCTCTGGATCAGCTGTCACCCCATCTCTGGGCCATGGTTGGAACCTCTCAGCTGTCCTCTGCTGTGGATGCAAAAAAAAAACCAAAAAACAAAAAACAGAAGTAGAGGTCAAGGGTGGGCATGGGGCTAGGAAGCTAGAGGGGTGTAAGGGCTGCATAGGTGCTGGGGATCATCTTTATATTACAGTGACTGAACACCAGCTGGGTACTGTGCCAGGGGCTCCTTCAGTCTTATCAGATACCCCCACAAGATCAGAATCATCACCCCATTTGACAGAGAAGGAAACTGGAGCATTGTGGAAGAACCCACTTGCTCAAGTCCCCCGGCAGTGAGCTCTTTTCAGATTCATTCCTGGACACAGCCTGGTTTTCCCTTGGCTAGCTCCCTCAGCCTTCAGAGAGACACGCCGTGCACTCCTGGGTCCTGTTGTGTCCCGTCTCTTGCCTCTTCTTCCCCTTCGTCTTCTCTGGAGCTTCTGCCTGCAGGATGGAGAGCATGGGCTAGTGCTACAGCCAGGGCCCAGCACACAGGGAGCTTTGGCGGTAGTTAGCTGTGGGAGGCTTGGGGACCGAGAAGGGCTTCCTGTGGAGTCTGCAGAAGGAGGGCATGGCACCATCCTCTGACAGCCTGTACCCTGCTTCCCCCTCAGGGCAGTGGTTTTGCCTGGGGAGCATCCTCCAGTCCTGCTGGTCTGAAGCCTGTTTCTTTTTGTGTTCTTTGAGTCCCAGGGCCTGAAGGATCCTAGAGGTGGGCTGGTTTACTTGTCACCTGAGCCCTCTTGGCTGGGTCACCACTGGACAGCTCACTGTGTCTCAGAAAGAGGAAGGGAATCAGCATTTGTTTTCTAATTGTTTGTTTCTGTTGTGGTATAACACACATAACATGAGTCTTGCCATCTTGACCATTTTCCTCATGCAGTTCCATGGTGCTCAATACATTCACGCTCTTGTGCATCCACTACCACCAGCCATCTCCAGAGTGCTTCATCTTGCAGTGCTTGAAGCTCTGTCCTCTAAACAATATCTCCACGCTCTCTTTCCCTTGGCACTTATTGTTCTTCTGTATGGTCCTACGAATCTGACTATTCTCAGTACCTCATGTAAGTAGGATCATGAAGTATTTGCTGTTTTGTGACTGCCTTAATTCACTGAATGTAATACCCTCACGGTTCACCTGTATAGAAGGATGTATTTCTTTTTAAGATTAGTATTCCTTTGTATAGGAGATTTATATGTATGTAGGTATATTATATTCCTTCATGTGGAATATATATAAGCATACACACACATATACATTGCTCATATATTCTCACTCATTAGTAGACACGTGGCTTGCTTCTGCTTTCAGTGTTGCTATAAAGATGGGTCTGCCGATATCTCCTACAGAATTTGCTTTTGGAAACTCACATTGTTGAACAACTATTTTATGTTCCTCAGCTATTTCACATCTACTAACTAGCATTCAAGAAGTGCTTTTTTGTTATTGCTTATTTGTTATTGTTTATTTTGAGATAGAGTCAGACTACGTAACCCTGGCTAGTGTGGAACCCACTGTGTAATCAGGCTAGTCTTGAACATGCAACAGACCTTCTGCCTCTGCCTCCTAGGCACTGGGATTACTGATGTGTACCACCATACCTACCAGAAAGGAAGTTTTACTTCTAGTTTATACACAAGGAAATTGAGATTCAGAGAGATAGAAACTCAGCCAACAATAATATCAGCTTTATTTTCCCATGCTTGTGCACTGAGTCCTGTACTAAGCCCCTACATACCTTGTTAAATTATTATGACTCCCATGAGAAGAAAGTATTATAATCCCCATTTATAGATGAGGAAGTCAAGGCTCCAAGAGTCAAAGTGATGCTCAAAGCTAGCTAGCCAGTCAAGACAGGTACTTAATCCTAGACTTTTCTGGTGGGAACACTTCCCACATCACACACCCACGTCCTTCCTCCGTGCAGCTGCAGGCTGCAGCTGCGTCTCTTGCTCTTGGCTCTCTTGGGCATCACAGACCTTGCTTTTTGGTCCCAGCATGCATCTGTGGCCCCCACCTCACATATCCTGCCTTTTCTGCAGTAACCTGCCTACAACTGAGCCTGGGTCCCACTGTTGACTGCCTAAACCCCTCAGAGGGTGGTTGCAGATTGTGGGGGTGTGTGGCCTAGGACACAGTTGTTCGCAGCCCCAAGTCCCCAGGGCCAGCTCCTGCCCCAAGACAGGGAAGGAAGCTCAGCGGCAGCAGGAAGTCTAGGCAGAAAGGATCACAGGTTCCCATATGCTGTCAAATCTTACTTCTAGGGTCAGGAAGTGGTAGGGCCAGGACTCCTCCAAATTTCCTGACCTGGTTCACAGCACTAGGAGGGACTGGCTCCGGAAGCTGGGAGAGGTCCAGTGGCTTTAGTCCCTGGAATAGCTTCAGCCAAGCCCCACTGGCCATCTTTCCAAAGGCTGTCTACACTCAGGATGGACTTAGCTAGGGCTGATGTCCAACTGGCCATGGTAGAGAGCCCTGTTCCCTAAGATCTGCTGAAACTTGACCCTCTTCTGCTTGGTATGATCACCTACAAAGAGAGGAGGGGGGGGATGACCCTTTGCTATGACCCTCCCACTCTGTGCCCCTCAATCTAGCAGGTTTGCTCCTGTTACCCCCATCCCCAACAATTCTGCAGCCAGGCATCACTGTGCTAATATACACATGAGTGGTGACCTGAGACACCAGGTCACATAGCCCAGCCTGAAGTCAAGTGCCACTGGGGAGATCTGTGTCTCCCTCACATACCGTCAGCTGCTGCCATTCAGTGGGTGTGCACGTGATGAGTTCAGGCCTGCGTATGAAGAAAGCATCCTGTGCAGCAGCACTTTGGGGGAGCTTCTACTGTGTGTCAGGCTTTGCGTCCCTTTGCTGCTGCATGAACAGGTACAATCCCCCCCACACACACTTTTTTTTTAACAAATGAAGAAACAGAGACCTTGCTCACCAGAGCCGTGTCCAGCAGATTCGAAAACCTGTGGTGCTTTCAAGTTGACAGGGCTCACCAGAGCTCGTCCAAGGCCTGTCTAGTTTTTCTGGGTTTCATAACTGACTTCTCTGTTTACTGGCCATTGTCCCTGCTGGCAAAACCCTCGGCCAGAAGGGTGGATGCTCCCAGGGGGACCAGAGAACAGCAGTGTGCCTAAAGCAAACAAGTTCTGAGAGAAATCGCTTCCCATGAATGGCTGGCTGCCTGGGAGATGAAGAGCAATAGTGTCTGGAGTGAGGGAACAGAACAGGGCGGTGTCTACCTAGCCCAGCCAAGGCCTTTTGTTCCCCATGGCCAGGGGTGGAAGGTGAGGGTTAGCCACCTCTTTCATGTCTGGTATCTACCGTGGGAGGCCCACAGAGGACCAGAGACTAACATGAGGTTAGTCACAGAGAGAAAGGCCCAGAGCTGGATGTGGGGGTCCTGGGTCCAACCGCAGAGGAGGAAGAGGTGTCTGCAGAAGGACATGAGTTGTACTGCTCCATCCTGTGGCAGGCACTTCTATGGGATGGGGTGGGGTGGGGGAGCACACAGAGCAACACCTAAGAGGGGTCCGGAAGAGAAGGTGGTTCCCAAGACGCAGTGAAGAACAAGGACTATGACACGCTAGAGAAGTTAGTGATGAGCCAGGCTGCTCCAAGTCAGAGCCACGATGCCAGGCCCAAGCACCATGAGAGTCAGAATGGAGAAGCTACAGTCTGTCGTCCGTCAGTGGACATTGTCTGCAAATCCTCCTAGACATGCCTTTGATAATGACATCAGGTGTCTGGCCAGGTATCTGGAGGGCTAGAGGGCTTTCCTGCCCTGGCCTGCTGAGTGTGGTGGCACTGGCTCCAGGCTGCCAAATTGGCGTGGGCTTGGCTGGTTTAGTAACTACAGCACTTTGCCTGCACAGGGCTGCTGCTCCCTGGCCCGCTGGGGTGGGGCCAGAGCTCCCGCTCCCCCACCCGGCCAGAGCTTGGTCTCTGGAGCCAGCCACACAGTGGGTGTGAATCTCAGCACTGCTCCTTCCCTTGAGCAGCTGTCCCTCCTTGAGTCTCCTTCCTTAGCTGGGCCCAGAGGTGTGGTGACATGCAGCTGCCATAGCTTGCAGAGTCTCCTTCTTCATGCCGGGGTCTTCGGTGATCTGATTCAGAAGGACATGTCGAGGTGACTTGGTCCAGTGTCATTTTGCAGATGGAAGCCCTGAGGCTCAGACACGTGGGCTCTGGGTAGAATGGTGCAGCCAGTGTGTGGAGAGTCTTAAATCCGAGCATGGGCCCTTCTTTGTCTTTTGCATATTTAGACACTGTGGCCCACAGAAGGACAATGAACTACCCAGACTCATGCAGGAAGTCAATGGTAGAGCCTTCTCTAGCACTGGGGCCTCTTCTGTTCTCTTGCACCAGAACCCCCTTGCTCCCTTGAACTCCAAGCCCTCTTCCAGGCAAGGAGCAGAGTAAAACAGGTGTTGATGTCCTGGGATGACGGCTTCCAGGCTCTGGGGTCCCAGAGGGCAGGGGCCAGGGCTTGGTCACTGCTGTCTGGTGTTTGGGGTCAAAGCTCTATGGCCAGCAAAGCTGCAGAGCCTTACTGATCATTAACCTGGGACTAGGGACCCTGGGATGGTGGTCACTGACCCCTGGGGTCTAAGCTAAGCCATAACAATCCTGTTAATCACCAACTGGGCAAATTGGGGCCACACTGCTCTGGAGGGGACTGATCAATTGGACCTCGTTGTTGGCATTTTTTCTAAATTATCTAATGGACAAATATCTCTTTAAGCATTTATTTTGTTAAGTATCATTCCTAGATTGACATTCTAAAAATATAAAACATTCATATATACTTGTAAAGTTTTAGACCCTTTAGCAATGTTTAAATTATTTTCAGAAAGTATCTTAAGGAACAATTTACCTATTATACATGATTTACTCACTGTAAGCACACAGTTCTATGATTTTTAGTATAATGAGTTGGTTGTGTATCATCACTACAGTCAAGTTCTTTTTTGCATTTTTTAAACTTTATTTTATTTATTTATTTGAGAGAGAGAGAAAGAGAGAGGGAGAGAATGGGCATGCCAGGGCCTCCAGCCACAGCAAACGAACTCCAGACGCGTGCACTCCCTTGTGCATCTAGCTTACGTGGGTCCTGGGAAATCAAACTGAGGTCCTTTGGCTTTGCAGGCAAACACCTTAACCGCTAAGCCATCTCTCCAGCCCCAACAGTCAAGTTTTAAGAACTTTTTCATTGCCCTGAAAAGCATCTCACGCCAGCTGTAGTGACCAGGGCAGCCATAGCAGAGTCCTAGGCCAAAATAGCTTTCTTCTTCCCTTTCAAGCACGCTGTCTTATCAGTTTGGCATTTATTGACTTTGAAAGGATGGATGCAAAAAGTGCACTCTTATAGAAAGGAGGAGAGGAGTCATTGTGCCATTTGCTTCTTACAGCTGAAGGTCTCCGCGTCTACTAAGTGCCTGCTATGAGTCGTGCACCATGGGCTCCAGCTCATCATTTTTTTTTTTACACTGTCTAGTGGTCCATTGTATGCCAACTCCATCACTTACTGCCTCAGGGCTTTTGAGTCCTTTTCAATTTTCTTCCAGCAATGCTTCAGTGAACATCTTTGTGCATATATTTTGGTGGCATCTCTAAGTAATTCTGTAGGAAATGTTGCATTGTGTGTGTGTTGTGTACTCTCTCTCTCTCTCTCTCTCTCTCTTTTTTTTTTTTTGAGGTGGAGTTTCACTCTGGCCCAGGCTCACCTGGAATTCACTATTTATTCTCAGGGTGGCCTCGAACTCAAGGTGATCCTCTTACCTCTGCCTCCTGAGTGCTGGGATTAAAGGCATGCGCCACCACACCCAGCTTTGTGCCTGTGTTGAATTTGAACAATCAAATTACTGCCTAGAGAGGTGACACTGGCTTATCATTGCTTCTATCAAGAACACAAGAGCAGTATGGGGTTTGAGATCATCCTGCAGATGACTAGAGGAGGGAAATGCTCTCTAAATTTAGGCCAGAGCCGCCCACCGAAGGCTCCACAAGCCACAGTGAAGACTGTGAAGGTGGATTTCCAGGGCAGTCTCCTGAGGGCTTGGGGGCATCTTTCTGAGGCTCCCCACAGACACTGTATAAAATCCACACTCTTTAGTATTTCACCGAGGCCTCCAGGCCACCCGCCTCTCTCTCTGCCTGCAATTCCCCTGGTTCTGTGCTTCACGCTGGGCCCTTGTTATTCTCTGGATCTGGCCTGTGTTTGCCTGCCCTGTGCCCATGCTGTTCCCTCCTCTGGAATGCCCCTTCTTTTCTGTCTCCATCCTCCCTGACCTTCAAGGGTCAGGTCTCAAGTTTCCTCCTCCATGAAGACCCCTTGGGTCTCTGCTGTCTTCTCTCTCTCTTCTCCCCTTGGCCTTTGTTCTGACCCCTCCCCCACTCCAGGGGGAGGAGAGGGCAAAGGAGCCCTGTTAGAGAAGTCTTGTATGTAATGCAGGCTCCAGAGGAGCTGGGGTGGGTGACTGTTGACCTGCTGCGGGCCATGCTGTGGGAGCAGGGACTCGGCCAACCCTCAGCGCTGGCTCTGTGCTGTAGGCATGGGGAGAGCCAGGCACAGACAAGTCAGATGCAGAAACCAACCCAGTTCCCAGCGTCCCAGCACTGAGCCTGGGAGAGGGAGAAGACTCAGGTCCTGGCTCTGGGGGGTGGAGGGGAGGATCCAGGGCCTAACATGCGCAGCATGGTTCTGGAGCGACCAGGGGGCCTTGTCATCCCCCAAAGGTGGTAGATGGAAGTGTTGCCCCTGGGGACAGGCAAGTGGGGTCAGCAGGGTACAACTCAGTTACTAGGTTTTGATCAAAATAAAACTAAAATGCAAAACAAGCCTGTTGAAAGGATGAAAGAGAGAAGGACTTTTGAGGCAAGTAGCACTACATGCCCAGGGGTAGAGGACTCTGCTCCCCACCCCCATTAAGTCTTGCTTCCCTGGTCCCTAGCCCGTGGCCTCGCTGGCATCCTGTGCGGGGGTTCATCCCAGATGCTAGACCTGACCCCCACACAGTTCAGTTTCCCACAGTTCTCTTTCCTGGCTGTGTGCCCAGCTCACCTTAAGCACTCCACTGTTTCCACCTCTGCGAAATGGGCTCTCCCCAGAGTCCCCACTCTGAAAGGATGCTCTGGCATTGAATGGAAGGCTTCACAAGGTATTCTCTTGTGATATATATATTAGTCTTGTTTTTACTGGAGATGTGAATTGAATTGAGGAGAGTGAGCTTTTATGGGTCACACAGAAGAACCAGACTGAGTTGAGCCCTACTTAGCTGAGACCGAGTTAGCACCTGCTTTATGTCAAGTCCCCTATACTGAGTGTCCAGGAAACTGGGATTCAAAGGGCGACCACGCCCAGGCGGATCGGTCCTTTGGGAACTTAGATGTCTCCGAGATCCAGGGCAGATGGGGAAGATCCCCGCCTCCCCGGCGAGCTTGGGGCCCAGCCCTGCCCCGCGCCCTCCCTGCGGGGCGGTCCGGGCTGGGGCGGGAGCAGCGGGCGACTACTTAAGGCCGCGACCCCGGGACCGCGCAGTCACCGCCATGGCTCCGCACCGCCGCGCGCCCGCGCTGCTCTGCGCGCTGCTCCTGGCGCTGGGCGCGCAGTCACCGCCAGCCCGGGCCGCCACCGCGTCGCGGGGCGCAGCCCCAGCGCGGGCGCCCCAGGCACGGGCTCCGGAGGCGCGGGTGAGTGCCCGGGGTCCCCGGGGCGCCCGGAGTAACTCTTTATTGTAAGTTCTTGCAGATACAGCGCTAGGAAAAGGGGAGTAATTCAGGTCTAGGATGGAAAAACTGTTTTGTTGCTTTGTAAGTATCTTTTGCTGCTTTGGGGCTTTGGGGCGAGGGCGGGGGGTCTCCCGGCCAGGACCTTTTTCCCTCCCTGCAGGCTAACCTCGCCTTGGCTGAACTTTTTCCTAGCTTCTGATTTGGTGCCAAAACCCACGCCTGGTTTCTCCTTTTCCTGGGCTAATTTCTCTTCCCGTGTGTGTGCCTGACTTCTCGCCTCGTCTCTTCCGATTTCTCCTATTTCAGGTTCCTCATGTGACTCCTCTCTCTCCCTTTATCCAGTTGTTTTTTTGTTCCTCTTTCTCACCTGTGAGTGCCTGTGTTCAGCCCGGTTATTTATTTTCCCCTGTTCGGGTCTCTGCCCTTTTTCTCTTCTCTCCTGCTTCCCACGTTTATTCTACTCTTCACCCATAGCCCAAGCTATTCCTATCTGCTGTCTGACTGACTTTCCCCACCAACTTTTACCCCTAGACCTCTCCTCTGGCCTAGGTGACCAGCACCTCCTGGTTCTGGTCCTCAGGCTGCATTAATCCTCCTGTCCGAGCGCCATCCCCTGTGCATGTCTATTGACCCTTCCCCCTTGACATTCTCCCCAACAGAGACCTGCAGACCTGGGCTGCGTCCCTATGCCTTTTCAAGACATGGAGTTGGAGGGGTGGCATGCTGGGGGGGGGGGCAGGAGGGAGGAGGCAGACAGCGCAGGAGGCCACTTGGGTCCAGCAAGCGAGTCCCTTCGTACTTAGGGTGTGATGGGAGATGAAGGGTGGGAGGGTGATCTTGCCCTTTCCAGAGAACCAAAACAAATAGGTTATGTGACCTTGGGCCAAGCCTCTCTCCTCTTTGGTCCCCAGTTCCTTTATCTGCAGAGTGGTATTGGATAATGAGTCCCAAGCCCTGAAGGCACTGGAAGGAAGTGGAGCCCCTGAGACTCCTGGACTTACCACTGCTGTCTGAGAGGGTCTCCCCACAGACCCCGAGTGTGTGCTCTTGGAGCCCTGCCACCCCTCTGTGCTGTTTCCTAGCTGAGGGTCCCTGGCAGTCAGTCCACCTCTCTGTGCCTCAGTTACCACAGCCGATTGGCAACAGGAAGAAAGGGGAGAGCACTTTGCCGCCCCCACCCCCCAAAGCAAGTGAGGGAACAGAGTGGGAGACACAGGTGCTGGCCTGCCCAAGGCAGAGGACCTGGAGTATAAACTCTCCCCGTTTGTGAACTCCAGGAAAGGGTGACTCAAGTCCATCACAGGGAGAGCAAAAGGCTGAAGTGAGCCACTCTTGGTGCTGGAACCCACCTTCCCTCATGCCCGGGGTCTCTCTGTCCTGAGACCTGTTGCCCTGCTCAGACCCTGCCCTGTCTCTTCACAGCCCAGCAGCATGGTGGTAGAGCACCCTGAATTCCTCAAGGCAGGGAAAGTGCCAGGCCTGCAGATCTGGCGCGTGGAAAAGTTTGACCTGGTGCCTGTGCCCCCCAACCTCTATGGAGACTTCTTCACGGGCGATGCCTATGTCATCCTGAAGACAGTGCAGCTGAGGAACGGGAACCTGCAGTATGACCTCCACTACTGGCTGGGTGAGTGAGGCTCCTCTGTGGAGCTCCAGCTGGGCGGACCCTGTGAGGCACTGTCACACCCGGAAGCTGCGGACTGGCCAACAAGTATGTGCTGGGCTCGTGGCTGGGGGCTAGGTGCCGCCAGACTCTAGAGCCAGCCTAATGTGTTGACTCCAGCTCTGCCTCTGACCCGTGTCTGATTATGCAAGTCACTGTGTCTGGGGAGTGCCCAGGCTGATAACAGCCCTACTACCTCACAGGTGCTGAGGGTACAAGTGACTCTGGATAGTTTGGGAGAGGCAGTATACCCCTCAGAACTTCCCTAGTCCAGCTTCCATTACTTCCTAGTTCGCTCTTCAAAGTCCTGAGCCTCTAGCACAGTTGTGATCTGCATGCATATGCCCTTCATCCCATTATACAGATGGATTAACTGAGGTTCACAAATGGCAATGCCTAGCTGAACTTCTAGGACGAGTCCAGGCAGTGCGAATGGCTTCTTCATATGCCTCCTCCTCAAGGAGTTGGGACCATTTTCTGGAAGCCAAGCTCATGCTGCCTAATGTTCCCTAGGCAACGAGTGCAGCCAAGATGAGAGCGGGGCGGCCGCCATCTTTACCGTGCAGCTGGATGACTACTTGCATGGTCGGGCCGTGCAGCACCGAGAGGTCCAGGGCTTCGAGTCTTCTACCTTCCTGGGCTACTTCAAGTCTGGACTGAAGTACAAGGTGGGTGGGCCTTTGTCTTAATTGGGAGGCTGGGACTGCTGTGCCAGTGGCGGAACTCACTCAGGTCTACTGGTCTTCCAGCCTTGTGGCGTGATGGCCCCACAGTCAGGCCTGGAGTCCCTCCTTGCAGTGTGCCCTTGTACATACGTTTTCTTAAAATGAGGAGAAAATTCTCTGTGACTTCATAGTTGTTTTCCCAGCCCCGCAGTAAATAAGGAGTGGCCCTCTCATAGTCCCTGGGAGACTTGTGCCCAGTCCTGTTCTTGTTCCTTGTAATTGTTAAAGCCTTGTCAACCGGAGGCCCAGGGTCCTTTGAGACATGTCCTTCTTTCTGATAACTGGAACTTTTATGAGTCTGGACCAAGGCAGAGCTCCCAGCCAGCTGAAAGCAAAACCAAGCTGAGAATTTGTGAGCCTGCACCCCAGTATGCTGCACCCCAGTAAGCCACTTGGCCTCGTGAACCTGCCTTTCCTCTCTGATTATGGGAGACCAGTTGTACTTGCTGTGCAGGGCTGGGAGAAGATAGGTGAAAGGGTTGCTGGGAAGCGAGCTGGCCCATGGCCACACACTGAGCTGGATTTTAAGACAGGAACCCAGACCTCCTGTTTCCTGACATTCTGTCCACTAAACTGACCTGCCTCTTATGACCAGCTTCTAGAGAAGCTTCAACTCCTGTCTGTACCAGCCCAGCACTGTGCTGCTGTGTGCCTTTAGAGAAGACACTGCCCCTCTCTGGGCCTCAGGGTCCTCTGTGTCATTGGATCAGCTTCCCCGTCTTTCCCAGGTGAGGGACAGGCATTGATCGATGGGCAAAGTGCCCATGAGACTCAGATAATAAGGCAGGGTGGGTCCTGGGACCAGCAGCCTGGGGCTGGGTGGGGCAGGGCTAGCTTCCCTGGCATCTGTCTATTAGCCATGCCCAAGCTCCTGCTGCCCAAGTGAGCAGCTTTGCCTTCTTCCTACAGCCCCCACCCTAAAGAAAGAGGGGTGATACAGCTGGGAAGCTGGCCCCAGAGCTGTAGCAGGACCGGGTCTCACTGCAGTCCCCGGAGCAGGAAGTGTCGAGAGTATTTGGAGAGAACTTGAAGAGATGGGTGCAGGTGCCAGTGCCACTTCCTGACACTTAGGCTTTGGGAAAGGCATGTGGCCTGGACTGTAAACCCACCCTCATCCTACGCACTGGGCTCTGACTCAACAGTTTCAAGCCCCTAGGACAGGCTGGTGTGGTGGTACATGCTTGTAATCCCAGCACTTTGGAGGTTGGAGGCAGGAGGATTAGGAATTCAAAGCCATCTGCAGCTATATAGCAAGTGGATGCCAGACTAGATTAGGCAACATGAGACCTTGTGTCAAAAAGGAAGGAAGGGGTGTGGTGTGGTGGCGCATGCCTTTAATTCCAGCACTCGGGAAGCAGAGGTAGGAGGATCGCCATGAGTTTGAGGCTACCTTGCAAATACGTAGTGAATTCCAGGTCAGTCTAGACTGGAGTGAAACACTACCTCGAAAAACAGGGGAAAAAAAAAAAAAAAAAAAGGAAGGAACAGGGCTGGAGAGATGGCTTAGCAGTTAAGGCGCTTGCCTGCAAAGCCTAAGAACCCATGTTTGACTCTTCAGGTCCCATGTAAACCAGACACACAGTGATGTAAGAGCACAAGTTTGCACATGCGCACAAAGGGGTGACGTGTCTGGAATTCGATTGCAGTGGCTAGAGGCCCAGGGGCGCCAATTCTCTATTACTCACTCTTGCATGAAAAGGTGGTCTGTTGGACTTGCACCCCCCTCAAATAAAAGGGAAGGAGGAAGGGAGAAAGGGGGGAAGCAAGGAAGACATGGAGGAAGGAAGGATAGAAAAAGGAAAGGAAAGGAAAAGAACACAGAATCCCCATATCTGCGACACCTTCTTGGTGTTTCTCCATGTGGTAGGTGCTGCGCTGGCAATGTTTGTGATCTCACTTTGGCTTAACACCTGTCCCTGGAAGTGATCCCAGGTTCAGGGACAACCCATAGCCAGTAAATGGGGTGAAAGCTGTGTTCGAGCCCAGCCTATGTTCTGTCACCCTTTCAGGGTCAGGGCTGAGTACTGGGGAGTCCAGATGAGGCAGGTGGTCTCTTTCCAAGGATGCAGGAATGCTGGCAGACTTCAAAGAGTTGACCCATTGTGTGCGGAGGGGCGACAGGTAGAATCCTGAGGAATGGTCTGTCCTTCATGGGGTTCAGGGGCTGGAGGGTGCTTGCTTATCTCTATGTTTCAGTCACCTGTTGCCTAGGAGAAAACTAAGCAGTCTAACCTAGTCACAAACGCAACAGTTCTCATGAACACAAGGACAATTTTACTGGGCCAGAGAATGTTGCACAGCAAGTTGTGGCCACCCCCAGGGTTTCCAGGGAATAGATAAGGATAATAGGAATCACTAGCATATATTGAACCTTTCCTACTGGATCGCATTTAATTTTCACCAACACTTTCAGAGTGAACATGGACATTCCCATTTCATAGACGTTGCGGAGTGAGCTGGTGAGCTCGCAGGAGGCTCTTGTGCAATGCTTGCATTGCTTGTTCTGTGTCTGGGGACTCTTCTAAGTAGTTTATTTAATTCATTTCATGCTGTGAGGTACTTGTTGGTATTAGCACCAACGTGTAAATGGGGAAAGTAAGGCATTGGGAGATTGCCCAAGGTCACATAGGCCTGAGACTGACACCCAGGTCTGAAGGGACCAGCTCAGCTCCAGAGTGGTTCAGACTGTGTATGGCAGGATTCCCTGAGCTTCCATCTCAGCTCCCACGGGGCCATCATCTCCATGTCTAGCTAACTTCCTCTACCCATACAGGGCTTTCTGAGATGTTCTTGACCACATTGTAAGGAATGGTCCAGAGGTTGGATCCCAAACAAGGCCCAGGTTTGGAGCCTCAGTTGTGAAAGGACCTGGCTCAAAGTGGAAATGTGAGGTCTGAGGCTGGCTGTGTTTAGCGCTTCCTGCAGGCCCTCGGACCACCCCCGCACCTGGCAGGCCCAGCCCAAGATTCTCGGCCTCTGGCCTTCATCAATTATAGATGCTGAGGAGAAGGGCTTGTTACGCAAGACTTGCTCCTGTGAAAGCCTCTTCCCGGGAGCCAGTGTAGTCCTGGAGTCTGAGAAGGGGCATGGAAGGGACAGAAGGGTGCCTCCAGGTAGGGCTGGCTTGGCCTGACCTTTCTTGTTCTTGTTCTGTTACTGCTCCCCCCGCCAACACCCACCCACCCTCACTGCTCAGAGATGGCTCACAACCTCTGTCTCCTGCTACTCATGGCTTCCCACTTCCATCTTCACCCAGAATCCTAGGAACCCCCCACCCAGGCCTAGGTTATTTGAAACCCTTAGTTCAAAGGGAATCTGGACGTAGCAGAGCCCTTGGACTGAGGAGCAGTTGGAAACCAGATAACAGCTGGAAGCTACTCTTAAAGAGGGGCTCTGAGTGTAGAGGCTGGGGAGCCCATCCTCTCTTCAGCAGGTTTTCAGTTGTTTAGCAAGCTGTTTGATTTTTTAAAAATTATTTGTTTGAAAGCCAGGTGTGGTGGCACACACCTTTAATCCCAGCACTGGGGAGGCAGATTTAGGAGGAGCACCATGAGTTCGAGGCCACCCTGAGACCATATAGTGAATTCTAGGTCAGCCTAAGCTAGAGTGAGAACCTACCTCAGACCCCCCCCCAATTATTTATTTGAGAGATAGGTGGATAGATACATAGACAGATGGAGAATGAATGGGCGCACAGAGGCTCTTGCCATTGCAAACGAACACATGCATGCGCCACTTTGTGCATCCAGCTTTATTGTGGGTACTGGGAAATCAAACCCAGGCCATTAGGCTTTGCAAGCAAGTGCCTTTAATGCAGAGCCATCTCCCAAGCCCTCAGTTTGATGTTTTTGCCATGTAAACTTTATAACATTTTCCTCTGTCTCATTAGAAGGGTTTTAGGAATCTTATTGTAAATATCAAATACTACAGAAATGCAGGTTTAAACAATGCAAGTCTGCCCTTGTCCGTCCACACCAAGTTGCTGCTAGCTGCTTCTTTTTGCTCTCCCCATGAACACATCACCTACTGATCTGTGTCTTTAATTCAAAGAGTGGCTCTTTAAACAACTCACCCTGTTGAATTTTGTTCACATGATTTAATGCCAGTCTCTTCCTACATACTGAGAAATAAGAAATAAATAGCAATAATCAATTCTAAAGAACATAGTCAAGAAAAGTAAAACTAGGAAAAATGTCCAACGGTTCCTGCTTCCTCCTTTGTAGATACGCTAATGTCTTCTAGTGCTTGCTCTTATTCATTAATGTTTTCTGTCAGTTTATCTTTCCAAGTTGGAACTCCTACGTCAGTAACATTGGAGTTATTCTGGAAACTCATGGCTACAATCATTAGAAGTCAAGTATTCTTTTACTTTATTTTTATTTTTTGAGGTAGAGTCTTGCTAGAGTCCAGACTGACCTGGAATTCACTATGTAGTCTCAGGGTGGCCCAGAACATATGGTGATCCTCCTACCTCTGCCAAGTGCCAGGATTAAAGGCGTGTGCCACCGCGCCTGGCTTTTATTTTTTCTTTTCTTAAATAAATAGAATAAGCCGGGTGTGGTAGCACATGTTTGTCATTCCAGCTACTTGGTAGGCTAAGGAGGAGAATCAAGGCCTTCCAGGGCTACTGAGAATAACTTTAAGGCCAGCCTGTTAAATTAAGTTCTGTCTCAAAATAAAATGTTTAGAATGTATAGCATAGTGGTGGAGTTCTTGCCTAGCATGTACAAGGACCAGGGCTCCATTCCTAGGAGACAGCGAGAACCTTGTAGAGATATAAAGACTATTTCTGAGTGCTAAGGTTTATGACATAAAACAACCCTTTTCCTTCTTATGTTAGCCTAGGTGACCTAGAACTCATTCTGTAGTCCCAGGCTGGTCCTGAACTCACAGCAATCCTCCTACCTCTGTCACTGAAGTGCTGGCTCTAAAGGTGTGCGCCGCCACACCCGACCAACCCTTTTCCTTCTATGCACTATACACGTACTTAGTAATAACAAAAGGCATGCTGGAACAAGTAAAATGCTTTCAAGTATAAAAAACAAGTGACCGATCTTTCCTCCTGTTCCTTATTTCCTTGTCTCTAAGGAATCAATACAAATGATCCATCTAGCACCCACTTTTTTGGAAAAGCTCTCCGATCCCCTCATTCTTGCTTCCCACGTGAGTGAAGGCCCTGGCATCACTGCCCATAGCCTCTCATGAGTTCCGGGCCGGATGGACCATAAGAAGGTCGAACTTGGGGATGAAGGCCAGCTGGAGGAGAACTTGTTTATCATCTCTGAACCTCCAGTCCTTGCCTGAAAAGTGGGACGCTGATGGCTGTACCTCACGGGCTTGTGAGCCTGTATGGCAAGTTTGGTGCCCAGGTCTGCTGGAGCTCAGTTAGTGGCGACCCCTTCACCCTGCAGCCCCTGCCCGTGACCACAGGGCCATGCCTGTTCTATCAGGCGCTCTCCTCACCTGCTCACGGGTGATTCTCACAACCTTCCTCCTTCAGCTCTCATCCTCTACCAGCCCCACACTGTTCCCTTTGAACTCTCCTCTCCTATCTGATTCCAGGCATCATTGCCACCCAGTCACTGGGCCCCCCTCAGGTCTGGCACCTGGGAACCCAAACTCTTTCTATGATAGGAAGATTTTCTGGCTTGCAACTGATTGTTGTAGGCTGATTCAGGAGTGGAACTATAAACCTACCTTTACACTACAGTCATTCATAAGGAGTGGCATTTGCAGCTCCCTTTGAAAGGATTCTTGACGCCAAATCAATGGAGTGCTTGCTGAATGCTGCCTTGCCAGGGACAGAGCCCAGAAGGCCTCGTGCATATACCAAGAATGGACACCAGAGGGCACTCCTGCGCACAGTATCAGAAAACCCCATATTTCTACTTCACAGGGCTCCAAAAGTGGCTTGGGCCTGTCTTTTACCCTTGGTGAGCTAAGGGACCTATGCACTAAGAAAATCTAATATTAAAGGAAGAACGCACTTTTAAAGTTTCAAGCAAACCAGGTTTTGATCCCAGCTCCACCATTCCACCCCACTGTAAGATCTTGGGCAGTTTTTTTTTTTTTTTTTTTTTTTTTTTTTTTAATTGGTAGGCTCCACTTTCCTTGTGATATGCATTTAAGCCGTGTGGTTTACATGAGCATCATCATGTGACGGGCACTTCTAGATTGTTTACTGTGTCTGGACAAAATAGGAGCCTGATTTAAAACAGCTGCCTCTGCCTTCTTGCCCTCATCGAGTCGGCTGGCTAGTGCCAGGCTCAGCACAGCTTTGCAGAGAGGTGGACAGAGAGGGACCGGCTGCGGTAGCCTGAGGACCTACAGAAGGTCTTAGTGTAGGGACCAGGGAGAAGTCCAGACAGGGTGGGAGGCAAGGCTTCCGTGACTACCACAAACTTGCCCATGACTGTAAGTCACTTTATGTCTCTGGGATTCAGCTTACCCTGTATAAGGACCTTTGCAGCACTGAGCCTGGCCCTGGAGACTGCTCATTTCCAGAAACCCCAGCCAGCCTTCTTTTGGCTTCCTCCAGAGTCAGGGGCATGTGGGGCTGTGGCAGGGAAGCTCTCCTGTAGGCCCCTTCCCCCAGCCTTGGTGATGGCTACAGAGGATGGGGGAGGAGCTTGAGGGGCAGAGATCACTGAGTGCCATCAACACTGTGATGATGGGTAACTGCTCCTTCCTCTGGCTGCTTCTAAGGGCTCAGTCGCATGGGACCTGCTGAGGTGCCACAAGAGGAAGGAGGCGGGTAACATTGATTGGGGTAGCCTAAGAACATCTTCTGGAGGTCCTTGAAAAACAGAAAAGGTTTGCATTTGGATTTGCACTTCTCAAAATGTGTTTTGCAGAACACTGGAGCAGGAGACAGGACAGGCTAAAGAAAAGTGGTGTTGGCTCCATGAGATAGGGAGATGCTGTGTAAAATAAAAGGCAAGCAGGCACATTTTCCACAGGATTTTCCAGAACTTTCAATATGCTTATGTGTATTATATAACAGGCAGGAACAGTGGGTAAGGAGTGTTCCTTGATCATGGAACTCTTTCCTTGTAGAATAAAAAAAATATGTATCTTTATATCTATCCATCGATTGATCTGTCATCTATCGATAGATAAAGATATTTGATTTTTCAAGGCTGGGTCTCACTCTAGCTTGGACTGACCTGGAACTCACTCTGCAGCTCTAGGCTGGCCTTGAACTCACAGTGATCTTCCTATCTCAGCCTCCCACTTGAAGAATATCTTTTTTTCTTTAAGTGGATCTTTTTTTAAAAAATTATTTATTTATTTATTTATTTATTTATTTATTTATTTATTTTTTAAATTTTTATTTATTTATTTGAGATAGACAGACACAGAGAGAAAGGCAGATAGAGGGAGAGAGAGAGAATGGGCGCACCAGGGCTTCCAGCCTCTGCAAACGAACTCCAGACGCGTGCGCCCCCTTGTGCATCTGGCTAACGTGGGACCTGGGGAACCGAGCCTTGAACCGGGGTCCTTAGGCTTCACAGGCAAGCGCTTAACCGCTAAGCCATCTCTCCAGCCCTATTTATTTATTTTTAATTTGCAAAAATAAAGAGGCAGAGAGAAAGAGAGAATGGGCATGCCAGAGCCTCCAGCCACTGAAAACAAATTCCAGATGCATGCGCCACCTGTGCATCTGGCTTTCATGGGTCCTGGGGAATTTAACTTGACTCCTTATGTTTCACAGGCAAGCACTTTAACCACTAAGCCATTTCTCCAGGCCAAAGAATATTTTGAGTACACTACATACATTCTCTTGAGAAATACTAGTTTTCAAGAGGAATGTTTGCAATTGGTCCTTTGATCCTGGGAAGTGGCTCCAAGGGTCTGTCTTTTGAGTGGAGTGTAAGATTCAGTGGGTTGGGATGTGTAGGGAATCTAATACATTTTTTAGCTGTGTGACCTTGGGCTCCTCAGTGTTATTTCTTTTCTGAACCTCAGAAAAGAATGTCTCAGTCCCAAGGAAGATCACAGGGGTGGAAGTCCTAGGTTAGCTGAACATAACTGTTCCTAGAAGGTGACTGGTCCACTGGTCAGAATTTCTTCTTGCTCAGTCCTGGGCCCTTGACCCATATCTGCTTCCCTGGACCCTGTCTCTGGACTAACAGTGTTTCCTTGGTCAACAGAAAGGAGGTGTGGCATCCGGATTTAAGCATGTGGTACCCAATGAGGTGGTGGTGCAGAGGCTCTTCCAGGTCAAAGGGCGCCGTGTAGTCCGTGCCACCGAGGTGCCTGTGTCCTGGGACAGCTTCAACAATGGCGACTGCTTCATTCTGGATCTGGGCAACGTGAGTCCTGCCTAACCCTTTCCCACGGGCCAGTGTGGTGCTCCAGGTCTGGTCTGACTCTAGGGACGGGGAAACACTTGTGAACAAGTGCATGGGCACTGGTGAGGCAGACCACAGGGACCATCAAACCCTGGGGTGCATTGTCCCTCAGGCACATGACAACCCAGTGTAGGTCTGGCATGCTTCAGTTGCCACATGCATAGACTCAAGCCCATCATGCATGCATGCACAAGCCTCAGATCTCTGTTATTTGTACCATGTACTCAGCGTGCAGACTTCCTAACATGTGTTAACATACACAGTTGTGTACATTTTAAAATACAGGCACACACTTAAAAGCACGTGGCAGGTGTGGGCAAAACCAATAGACTCTTGCCCACCATGGATGTATGTCCTGTGAGTGCCCACACATGTAGCCTTGAACCTGCGGTGTATGTCACACATATGGTCAGCTGCACGTGTACCCAGTAAATGACAATGTGTGTGTGGTACACACCCACAGGCACACTTACAGATACATAGGTGATGCTTTGCACACTCTTGCCTCACAGGTCCATGTGAACACAAACTTGCAAATGCACCCCAAAACTACTGTGCCTATGAAGCCCTTGGTATAATGTCCCCTGCTGATTTAGCATAAGCTTTGGAGTAAAGCACACACTTAGAGAAGGATGTGAACCCTGACTGTCAGCTATATGGGTTTCACAAAGTGAACAACACATCTGTGACACCCTGGATTCAAGGTCAGAACATCACCAGCTCTCCACAGTCCCTCTGCCCCAAGGGGCAGCCATCATCTGGAATTCCTTGTTGACAACACACACTTGTTTTGCCTGTTTCTGAACCTTATGTATGCAAGACTTCAGTCTTTTGTGTCAGAATTCTTTTGCTCAACTCTGCATTTCTTTAATTTTTAATATTTTATTTATTTATTTGAGAGAGAGGAAGAGGCAGAGAGAGAGAGAAAGAATGGGCATGCCAAGGCCCCCAGCTACTGCAAATAAACTCCAGATGTATGTGCCACCTTGTACATCTGGCTTACATGGGTACTGGGGAATTGAACCTGGGTCCTTAGGCTTCACAGGCAAGTGCCTT
This sequence comes from Jaculus jaculus, assembly GCF_020740685.1. Classification (NCBI taxonomy): domain Eukaryota; kingdom Metazoa; phylum Chordata; class Mammalia; order Rodentia; family Dipodidae; genus Jaculus; species Jaculus jaculus. Next base: position 132,889,686 of record NC_059102.1, on the reverse strand, counting down.
AGCCATTAACCCATCTCTTCAGCCCTCAACTCTGCATTTCTGAGAGCCATTTGCATTGTGGCATTGTATCGTACATGGCTTGTTCTCCTTGTTCCATAAACAATCGTGTGGACATGCCACCATTTTATTATCCTTCTTGCTGTTGAGGGGCACTTTGGGAGGTTTCTGGTTTGGGCTGCCCTGGACATTCTAGCATGAATCTTCTATTGCCTGCAGTTTTCCCATGTATGCCTAGGAGTAGGATTGCTGGCTTATAGGGTACGGTTACCTGAGCTCTTAGGAGCTGGGAACAAATGATTTTCCAAAGTGGTGGCAGCAGCTTCTGTTCCCGCCAGCAGGTGCTCTGTTGCTGTGACAGAATACCCAAGGCTAAGCGATTCATAAGGGCAAGAGTCTCCTCCCCGTTCTGGAGCCTGCGCGGTCTGAGACCTAGTGACTCTGGTGAGGGCCTTGCACTGCCTCCTCACCCGGCACTTGTAGAAAGCGCAAGTGGCCATGTGCAGAAGTGATGGGTCTTGGGGCTGGAGAGATGGCTTAGTGGTTAAGGTGCTTGCTTGCAAAGCCAAAGGGCCCAGCCAGGTTCAACTCCCCAGGACCCACGTAAGCCAGAAGCACAGGGGTGTGTGCATCTGGAGTTCATTTGCAGTGGCTGGAGGCCCTGGCATGCCCATTCTCTCTCTCTCTACCTCCGTATTTCTGTATCTCTTTCTCTCTCAAAGAAATAAATAAAAATAAAATATTTTTTAAAACTTGAGAGGTCTGCCATTATAATGACTCACATAAGAAAGATGTTGTGAGCCGGGCGTGGTGGCGCACGCCTTTAATCCCAGCACTCGGGAGGCAGAGGTAGGAGGATCACCGTGAGTTCAAGGCCACCCAAGACTACAGAGTTAATTCCAGGTCAGCCTGGACCAGAGTGAGACCCTACCTCGAAAAACCAAAAAAAAAAAAAAAGAAAGATGTTGAACCGGGCATGGTGGTGCACGCCTTTAATCCCAGCACTTGGGAGGCAGAGGTAGGAGGATCGCCGAGAGTTCTAGGCCACCCTGAGACTACATAGTGAATTCCAGGTCAGCCTGGGCAAGAGTGAGACCCTACGTCGAAAGACAAAAAAAAAAAAAAAAAAGAAAGAAAGAAAGAAAGAAAGAAAAGAAAAGAAAGAAAGATGTTGATCCTTCTAATGACCTAACACCTGATCCTCACTCCTGCCAGCATCCCTACAATGGCAGTCAAGCTTCACCATGTATTTTGGAGGGAACACACAATAGTCAGGCAATGCAGTTGGCCAGCATTTGTATGCACAGTGTAGATGGAGTTATAATGTGAATAGGGATTAGTAGACGAGCACTGCCACGTCTGTGTGCAGGGAGCGCAGCTTCTGGACGTGGGTAGCGTGTGTGTCCACGCTCTGCTAGCCCTCACCTGTAGTAGCCACAGTGCTCTTGCTGTGCCACTGGGCAGGGCAGCTACAAAGGCTACAGCATGACTTCCTGGGGTCTGTCTTTCAGAACATCTACCAGTGGTGTGGCTCCAAAAGCAATCGGTTTGAAAGGCTGAAGGCCACACAAGTGTCCAAGGGCATCCGGGACAATGAACGGAGTGGCCGGGCCCAAGTGCACGTGTCTGAGGAAGGTTCCGAGCCTGAAGGAATGCTCCAGGTGCCTACGGGATATGGGTGGGGTGGGCGGAGGGCAGGTTGTGCCTGCCTTCTTCCTCTGATGCCAATCAAAGTTGTGACCACAAGGAAATATTTTCTGTTCCAACCTTGAAGACCATTTTTTTTTTCCATATGGCCTTGAACATTTTTTAGAGAGTAGGGCTATCAATGTCCTTGGCAACTCCAACTTCCTTGAGAGCTGAGCTGGAATCCTGGCACATGCTGAGAATGTGAGCCACCCCTTCCAACAGGGAGGCTCAGTTCTCTAGAAGAGCTGGGAAAGTGGCTCTCCGATCATCCCCTGGGAGACAACTAAGACCCAGTTTCAGTCTCCTCTTCTGACCATGCCTGTGTAGCTCATGGTCCATGGAGTTGATGGTATGATGGGATTGTTAGCTACTGTGCTTTGAGGATCTATCAATAGAGGCAAGGTCCACCAGGAAAAGGAGACCATGAGCCCTGCTCTGTGCCAGTTGGCTCCCACTTGCTGAGGGCTTCCTATTCCACATTTTGGAAAGAGCAGAGGAGCGATATGGAAAAGAGGACCCTGGTCATCAACCATGGCTTGTGAGGGACAGGAGCTGGGCTGTTAAGGCTGGACAGGCTCAGAGGGAGCAGTGAGCACAAGCTCTGAAGTCACAGTGATTGATATTTAAATTCTGATGCCACCTGGAAGCTGTGTGGACAAGTGACTTCATCTCTTTGGCCTTCAGCTTTCCTATTGTAAGCTGGGAGCTCTGATCCATGTCTCATGCGTGGGTGCAAGAGTGAAATGACGTCTCTTCTTAGCCTGTGATGGAAGGTGCTTGGAAGCTGCATGCAGCTCAAATAGAAGGCAGGTGGTCAATGAGAAAATCCAGTCTGTAGGCAGGGCACAGAGAAGGAAGGGCTTTAATAGGCAGATCTGTGAGCTCCATCCACAGAGGCCTGGGAGCAAGTGCGAGACACCATGGAAAGAGAGGTGGGCTCTTCATGGGCATGACCATAGCTGCTTGTGTGGCCCCGCTGCCTGGGGAGCTCTGTCTGGACTTTTCTTACTCACAGCTATTGTTCTGCCCCATCTTGCTATCTCCTGTAGGTGCTGGGACCCATGCCAGCTCTGCCTGCAGGCACTGAGGACACCGCCAAGGAAGATGCAGCCAACCGCAAGTTGGCCAAGCTCTATAAGGTGAGCTCCAAGGCACTGGCCCACTGGGTGTGAGGTTGGGCCAGGGAAGCAATAAGCAATAAGCCTGGTCCTCCCCAGCTCTCCTGGGCAAGGGACTTCCCCACATTACAGTGGATGTCCTCTTGTACACACACAATGATGTGTGTGTGGAGGTCAGAAGACAACCCCAGGGCATTCCTTCTCTCTTTCCACAATGGTTGAGATGGCATCTCTATTGTTGTTTGCCACTGGGAAGTCCAGACTAGCTGGCCTGCAAACTTCAAGAGTCTCTTGACTCCATCCTTCATTGCTGTAACCATTTTTGGTATTAGACAGGCACTGCTTCATGTGTGTTTTATATGGGTGCTGGGGATTCGAACTCCTGTCAGCAGGTTTGCTAAGCAGGCTCCTTTAACCACTGAGCAATCTCCCCAGCTCCCTGTTTCCTACTGTTTACAAAGAAGAGAAGGATTTTGTTGTTGTTCATGTTTGGACTATTTTTTTGCGAGGGGGAGGGGGCTGACCTGGAATTCACTCTGGTTCAGGGTGGCCTCAAATGCACAGGTATCCTCCTACCTCTGCCTCTCAAGTGCTGCGATTAAAGGCATGCACCGCCACGGTCAGCCCTGGACTTTTTCTTTTCTTTTTTTTTTTGAGACAAAATCTGTCTCACTATGTAGCTCATCCTCCTGCCTTAGCCTCCCATGTGCTGGGATTACTTTGTAATGTTTCTGGGAATCTTGAAAAAAAAATAACTGAGGCAGGCACCGTGGTGCACACCTTTAATCCCAGCACTTGGGAGGCAGAGGTTGGAGGATGGTCATGAGTTCAGGGCCAGCCTGGGACCACAGCGTGAGTTCCAGGTTAGCCTGGGTTAAAGTGAGAACATGCCCCTCCCAAAATAACAACAACAACAAAGAAACAAAAATAAATAAAACAACGGAGAGGGTGAGAGAGTGTCTTAGGAAAGGAGCTCTTCTCATCCATGTACTTCCATGTACTTCCCTGAGACAAGGCCCCTTCGAGCCTGGAGCTACCACGTTTTGGTCAGTAAGCCTCAGTGATCCACCCACCATGCTGGGCTTACAGCTGTGTGTGACCCCAGCCAGCCTTTTACGTAGATTCAGAGGAATTGAATTCAAGATGGCTCAGCCCTTCCTGGGCTCTCATTTTTAAAAAAATAAAATATGACTTAATTTATTTTTTAAAAGGTGTATAGATGATGCCCTTTACGAAAAATAGCTATAATTTTAAGAATGTATGAAACGTCACTATGTTTCACATTTTTTGCAAGATTTTTAAGCTTGGCTTTCTAATAGCAGACAGTTGCATTTCATATCTTCTTTCGCCTCCTCTATGAGATAATATCACATAGCAGGTAATATCTAGGAAAAATCAGTGGCGTAAATGTGAGAATGAGAGCAAAGGTAAACATAAAAAATGTCTAGATATTGTGAAAATGTAGGTTTGATCCTATAGGTCTTTTGGAAGTTTCCCAGCAGTTCTGGGAGTTTCTTGGACCACAGTGAAAAAGTAGCTGTCAGTCAGTTTCAACTTCAGCTGCATCTGTAAAGTGAGCAGTTTGGGTGACACACGTAGTCCAGATAAAGCCCACGGAGCATTGTCTGAAGCATGGTAAAGACTCAGCAATGGTGATTATGGCTTCTATAACCCTTCCTCGCTGGGACCATTGCTTCCTCCCACAGCCGTGCCCTGGCACTGAGAGAGCTGTGTCTTCTCAAACATCTGAACCTCACGGCCTCTCATAGGACTTCATTACCAAGAAGGGAGTCGAGAGATGCACAAAGTCATGAATCCATAAGAGTTGATCTCTGCTACCATCTGATGGCTCTCACAAACTTGAAGACTTATGCAAAACTAGTAAAATCAGGCCGTCATTCTTGAGCAGCAAGTACTCTTGACCACTGAACCATCTCCCTGGCCTCTTTCCCTGTCATTTTCAAAACTGGATCAAAGCTGATTGGTTTTCTACATTGCATTCCACGGCCTCCAGATATCCCTCCCCAGGGATTTAGAAGCCTCCATTTACCCAGAGCCTGTGTGCAGTGGGTGTGGTCAGTCTTGTGAAACTTGACTGGGATGATGTATTTCATTTTTCAGCTGAATGAACATTTTGTTCTGGAAGTTTTTAGGTTTACAGAAATATTGCAAAAGTAGAACAAAATTTCCCATATACCCTCAACATCTTCTCCTTAGAATCCTAACATATAACCAGGCTCTCTTGTCAAAACCAAGTGACTGATACGAAGTGAACACCGTTAACCAAACTACAGACATTGTTTGGATTTCGCCAAGTTCATGCCATGCTCCAGTCCAGGACACCACATTGCATTTGGCTTGTTGCCACTCTGAATTCAATTACTTTTCAGCAAACTCTTCAATTCTCCAAGGTCTCCCTTTCCTTTCCTTTCCTCTCCTCTCCTCTCCTCTCCTCTCCTCTCCTCTCCTCTCCTCTCCTCTCCTCTCCTCTCCTCTCCTCTCCTCTCCTCTCCTCTCCTCTCCTCTCCTCTCCTCTCCTCTCCTCCCCTCCCCTCCCCTCCCCTCCCCTCCCCTCCCCTCCCCTCCCCTCCCCTCCCCTCCCCTCCCCTTTCCTCCCCCTTTGCTTCTCTGTTTCCCAGGCTGGCCTTGAACCTGCTGTGTAGCCAAGGATGACCTTGAACCTCTGATCCTGCCTTTACTTCCACAGTGCTGGGATTATAGATACGCACGGTCATACTCAGTTTTATCTAGCGCTGAGAACTGAACACAGGCTTTCATGCATACTAGGCAGACACTCTACCAACTAAGCTACACCATCAACCCCAAGAACCCCCTTTTTGTTCTGCATTTACCCCGTCTTCCCTTTGCACGTGCAGCTTCTGTGTTACGGCCGAGTTGCCAGTCAGCAGATGTGGCTGGTGGCGAAGGAAACCGAAAGCCTGGCAGTGCCACAGAGCAGGAGTGGGCCTGAATGTCACTGCGACCCACGCACTGGCTCGGCGCCCACATGCATCCCTCTCCTGTGCCCACAGGTCTCCAATGGCGCAGGCACTATGTCAGTGTCCCTCGTGGCTGCCGAGAACCCCTTCACCCAGGGCACCCTGAAGTCAGAGGACTGCTTTATCCTGGACCATGGCAGGGATGGGAAAATCTTCGTCTGGAAAGGTACTGGGGAAGGGCAAAGGTTGAACAGGCTCCCATGGCTTCTAGAACTCAGTCTTCAGGAGGGCAGGAGGTGTGGAAGACCCCCGGAACAGTGGAAAGAAATGAGGAGTCTTGGGCTAACATCTTGGCTTTGCAGTGGACTCTTCAGGATCTTGGGCATTTTTCTTACTAAGCCTTATAATTCCCTATTAGGGAGAAAAATGATTGTTACCCTAGTATGTTCCAAGATCAGTTCCCTGGGAAGTTAATTGGTATCATGTAGAAACTTAGTTAAAAATGTTCCTCTTTAAGATAATTTTTATTTATTGATTTATTTGAGATAGGGAGAGAGAGACAGAGAGAGAATGGGCATGCCAGGGCCTTTAGCCACTGCAAATAAACTCCAAATGCATGTGCCCCCTTGTGCATCTGGCTTAAGTGGGTCCTGGGGAATTGAACCTGGATCCTTTGGCTTTGCAGGCAAGCGCCTTAACTGCTAGGCCATCTCTCCAGCCCCAAAAGGTTTCTTTTGTGGGCCATATAATTTTATGGGCCCCAGTGGGTTGAACAGTGTAAAGCAGCTTGTTACTGTGGGACTTGTAACGCGCTGCTGGCCAGTGGGGACTTTCGTGAAGGGATGTCCTAGGAGGATGTCTCTGTGGGCAGAATGTTTCCTGTGAGTCTCTTGGAAATTTCTGGTTCATATACATCTGAGAGGACACAGTTTCCTCCCCAGGTATGCTGAGAGCACTTCAAGAGACCAAAGGGAGGGAGGCAGTGGATATAGAGAGTGAGAGACGGTGAGACAGGGGGAGAGATTGAGGGAGACTCCTGGGGCCTAGGCTGGCTAACCTGGGAAATCTAGGTACAAATTAGTCAAGAGCTCACCTTGTTCCACAAGGCTGTTAGGGTTGAGACGAAGTTTAGGTTGTAGTGTGACAAGGAAAGAGACTCCCGGGTAGTGGTTGTTTTCCGTAGGCCTCTGCGCTAATGGTACAGTCTGATTTTCTGCTTCCTCCCTTAATGGAGTGGTCTTGGCTGGGATACTAGTTTCCGTGTATGTGAATGGGAACAAGGCAGTCATGACCAATCTGAACCTCAGCTCTTGGGTGAGCAGTGCTGTGGCCTTGGTCTAAGTCTAAAGAGAGTCAGAGGCGGACTGGCTGTGGGCCTTCAGGCTCCTAACCTGTGCGGCTCCTCTGGATTCTGACAGGCAAGCTGGCCAACACAGAGGAGCGGAAGGCTGCCCTCAAAACAGCCTCTGACTTCATCTCCAAGATGGACTACCCCAAGCAGACCCAGGTGAGGGTCCAAGGCCAGGGGGGCTAAGGAAGGTGGGTCCCATGGAGGTAAAGGCTGCAGGCAAGAGCCCACGCCCCCCATGGATAAGCCACCCGAGGTTCCCCGAGGGCCCCTGCTTGGCATCCCTGCCACATCCTGCTCCTTCCCCACCCTTCCCAGGTTTCTGTCCTCCCAGAGGGTGGCGAGACACCACTGTTCAAGCAGTTCTTCAAGAACTGGCGGGATCCAGACCAGACAGATGGCCTGGGTCTGTCCTACCTCTCCAGCCACATCGCCAATGTGGAGCGCGTGCCCTTCGACGCTGCCACGCTACACACCTCCACTGCCATGGCCGCCCAGCATGGCATGGATGACGACGGCACAGGCCAGAAACAGGTACTGTAAGAGGAGCTCTAAGGCAAAGAAGGTCACCCAGCATTCCCCAGCAGCCAGACTCACCCGTCCCGTTACACCCATTAAAGAGATGAGTAGTGGTGAAAGGCAGAGAGAGTAGATTCAATCAGTGTGGACATGTTGACAAGGACAGAAAGAGATGTTCACTGTCCCCATGTCCATGTTCAAGGCAACGACGTGAGCTTCAGATAGAGAAAAGGTTGGGACGAGGAATAGGAAGTTTGCATAATTAAACAGTCCTGGTTGTTCATTGTCCCAGTGTGGTCACTTCTGCTCCAGGGTGAGGCCTCCTCGTTGCCATGAATAATTGTCCCCGTGATGGGTCTGTCCTGTGAGGGTGTGCTGCTCTTGGAAGCCAAGATGACTGCAAGTGTAGGACAGTGACTTAGTGTGTGCCTTTGGCCTTGAGCGAGTCACATGTCTGCATGCAGAGGTGAACCGCAGAGTAAGGGTCTGATTGATCTCATGCAAAATGGAGGCGAAGGCGCCAGTCTTCTATCCTGTGGGCCAAGTGAAGAGGCAGTAATTTTTCTTTTAAGCAAAATCAGCTTCTGAGTATGTTTTATAGTATTGCTGGGGGCAGTTTGGGGGTCAGACTGGGCTGGCAGTGGCCAGGCCTCTCCCTCCCTCCCTCCTTTTCTCCCCCCCCCCTTTCGTACCTCTGGCTCATGCCCTGCCTCCTGCTTCCCTTAGGATGTTTCTGTTTGAGGTTCCTACTACAGTTTTGGTAGATGTGATTCTTTTATGTTTCTTCCTCCCCCTCCTTTTTCTTTCTCCCCCTCTTCTTCTTATTGTTATTTACAAGCGGCATCCCTTGAACGCTCACTCTGCACAATGTCCTGGGCCAAGGATCTCAGATCCCACCCTGGCCCTGAGGAGTGTCTGGACTGAGAAGGGAGAAGATATGTGATTCCTAGAGATGGAGGGTTGCTCGGGAGATTGTGTGGGAACACAGGCAGGGTGACGAGGATGAGGTGGCTGAGCAGCCTCATGGGAAAAGAGTCTTTGGGTGTCACGGTAGGATTAGGAGTTTGCTGCCACGGACAGCTGTCTGCACCATCCCAGGCAGGACCTACTGTTTGGGAAGGAGGGTGCTGTCCCCAGAGGCTGCTCAGTTGATGGCATCTTCAGGAGGGAGCCAAGAATGCCTGGTCCCAGGGCGGACTTACGGCAGACTTGAGGGCTGCTAAGGGCTGTATTGGTTTGGTTTTGAAAACAGACATATGACAGACTCAGGCCTATGCTGTGGAGAATCACTGTGAAAATGGGCTGGGAGACAGGAAAATGAAGCCAGGGAGCCTATGAGGTTGTTACAATAGTTAGGACAGAGAATGTGCCCTAGAGATGGAAAGGTCACAGTGAAGGTGGAGGTGGTTCAGAGATGTTCATAACATTGAGTCTACTTCAGACAACGCCCATTGCATTCCCGGTGGCAGGGATAACAGGGCTTGTGCTCTTTTAGTGTTACTTCTGTCATTTTTTTCCCTTCGGGGGGAGGAAGAAGCCATGAAAGTGCTTAGGGAAAAGAAGTGTAAAAAAAAGCCTGGCATCCTATTAAGTAACCTGAAGCCAGTTATTTACCTTCTCTGAGCCTCACCTATAAAATGGATCACTGCACGATTCCCCAGATTCAGAAATGGTAGAATTGCCAGGGTCTCTGATACACCACCAGGTGTCGCTGCAGGCCTTCTGACTGCTTGGATAAAGTCCTGTCACCAGATCCCTGCAGAGACCTGCCAGCAGGGGTCATTTTGAGGCCATCTGGTGATGGCCCTGCGTCTGGAGGTAACATGTAAAATCCTGGCGGGTCAGTCAGTCGTGACGCAGATAGTGGTAACAGTCACAGCAGCCATTGTAAGTCAGCTTGTCCGAGGTTACAGGACCCGAGTTTGACTCTGGCAAGCTGATGCGGCCTCCTGGGGGCAGTGAGCGGATGGGGTAGGGTTAGTGGAAGGAACCGGGGCAGAAACCTGGGATGGAGTTCCTGCCCTGTCTCTCGGTGGTTCTGTGATTAGCCTGAGCCTGTGGTGTTTCTGTGAAAAGCCTGTCGAACCACTAACCCCCATGCTGGGATTTCCGGCTGACCAGAGGTGGGAGAGGGTGTGCTGTGTGGTATCTGATCCCATCTCTGTCCTGGTAGATATGGAGAATTGAAGGCTCCAACAAAGTGCCTGTGGACCCTTCCACCTATGGACAGTTCTATGGGGGCGACAGCTACATCATTCTATACAACTACCGCCACGGTGGCCGCCAGGGACAGATAATCTACAACTGGTGAGGCCCTGGGCCATCTGCGGTGTGATGGGAGGGATAATGGGGGAGCTCCGCTGGGCCCGAGCATGGTGACGGGGGTGGGGGGTGGAGAGGAGGAGGAGAGTGAGCAGGTGTGAGGGCGTCTGGAGTGTGGAAGCCTTTGGTGGGACCCATTCTCACCCGGAGTTACAACTCTTAAACTAGTCCCGTCAGAATGTCACAGCCACATCATGAGACATGACCAGTCAAGGCATGGCATCCAGCTTCTCCCACAGGCTGTGCCAAGTCCTGGTACAAGTTTATCTTTCCACAGAGGCTTCTGTTACGATAATTATAGATTATTCCTCTGTACCCCATAAATGTGTCCCATTGTGTATAATGTCACTTACAATAACAGTCTCAATCATTGATAGCAGAGGATGAAGTCTCATTGCTCCCAAACCAAAGCAGAGTAAAGGTATTGTTGAGAAAGAACTCTCACCCCCACCTGGGACCCCCCCCCCATTAAAACTCCACCCTTCCCTGTGACTGATCTCAGTCTTTCTTTCCTTATCCTCCCAGTCATGACTTATGCAAATATAGGCATGCCATGCTGCGGTATTGTCCCAAATCTTCCTTTTATGACTGAGTTCTTCCTTGAAATCAACCTGTGTCATAATTTCTCTCTCTGTGTGTGTATGTGTATGTGTGTGTGTGTGTGTGTGTTACTGTTATTGTTATTTTTTACAGCTGTGTCACAGTTCTTTGGGTGGTTACACGGTGGTTTGTTTGACAAGTCCCCCGCTGCTCTGTGCTTGGGCGGGTGCCAACCTTCAGCTTTTAGAAGCACCACTGAGATTAGTGGCTGTAGACAAACATGATGAATATTTAGAGAAGTCCCTCTAGGGTGAGTTCCCAGAAGTAGCCTTGCTGGGTCATAGCCAGTGAACCTGTCATTTTGATTGATAACCTTATTTTCCCTTGATAGCATTTGTGGCATTTCATGTTCCCACACGAGAGTCCCTGCCTCCCCAGGCCCACCCCAGGGAACTGTGTGATTAAACTTTTGAATGTTTGTCAACTTGATAGTTGCTAAAATGGTATCTTCTTATTCTTTAAATTTATGGTTTGGGCTGGGGAGTGTTCCTCAGTGGCAGAGCGCTTGCTTGGCATGTGGGAAGTCCTGGGTTCTATGCCTAGGGAGGGAAGGAAGGAGGGAGGGAAGAAAGATGGAAATTAGTGTACCTCTTACTATACAGTCTCAGACATTTTAAAAAATATTTTCATTTATTTATTTGAGACACAGAGAGAGTGAGTATGCACATGCCAGGGCATCTTGCCACTGCAAAGGAATTCCAGATGCGTGCACATCATTTTGTCCATATGGCTTTACATAGGTACTGGGGAATTGAACCCAGACTGTCAGGCTTTGCAAGCAAGCACCTTTAAGCCCTGAGCCATCTCTCCAGTCCTAGTCTCAGGTTTTTTTTGTCCAAGTTACAGCTGTTAGCTTTTTCTTTAAGTTTTTATGTATGTGTATGTATGTTTGTGTATGTGTGTACCTGCAACATGGAGACTCATGGTTCTCAGGTCCAGGGCTCTGTGCTAGCCTATTGCTGAGTCTCCCTCCCTCTTCCAGGCAGGGTGCCCAGTCTACCCAGGATGAGGTCGCTGCATCTGCCATTCTGACTGCCCAGCTGGATGAGGAGCTGGGGGGGACTCCTGTCCAGGTGAGCTGGCCTGCTACCTCTCACGGCTGCAGCCTGGACCTTGCCTGTCCAACCACTTGTCTGTCGGATCATCCATCCATCCATCTGCCCATCTGCGCACGCAGTAGTGTAGGATTGCACGTTTGTATTGTATTGGGCCTCATATCTGCAGGCCAGAGACACACACATGTAGTCTCTACCCTGATGAGGGAACAACCTTAGGCAAATAACCTGTCCTTTCAGAGCCTCTGTGTTCTCAAAGTGGTGATGAAAACTGTCCCTGCCTCACAGGCCTGAGCACACAGCTGACACTGTGAGTCATTAGAGTCAGGCCCAGCACTCAGGGCTCCTTCCTTATGCAAGTGCAGTGAGTGTAGAGATGGAACCCCAGGCAGGGTCTGACCGGATTAGATGGGACGTCTTCAGGTAGGACCTAACAGATGGATGGGAGTTGGCCAGGCAAGACAGAAGGAAAGCATGGTCCTGGCAGAGGGAGGGGTATGTACGAAGGTCCTGAGACGGGAAGGACATTGGGTAGAAAAGCAAGGAGGAAGGAAGGGGCCATGATATGAGGCCAGTGGGGGTCGCTTAGAGGCGCCAGACCATATAGAAGCCACAGTGAAGGTACTGACCTTGATCCAGAGAGCAACACAAAATTGCTTAGTGGTGAATTTGTGGTAATGAGATTTAAAAAAGAAATTATTAAGCCGGGCGTGGTGGTGCACGCCTTTAATCCCAGCACTCGGGAGGCAGAGGTAGGAGGATCACCGTGAGTTCAAGGCCACCCTGAGACTACAGAGTTAATTCCAGGTCAGCCTGGACCAGAGTGAGACCCTACCTCGAAAAACCAAAAAAAAAAAACAAAAAAAAGAAATTATTTATTAGCAAGGAATGAGAGAGAGAGAGAGAGAGAGAGAGAGAGAGAGAGAAAGAAAGAAAGAAAGAAAGAAAGAAAGAAAGAAAGAAAGAAAGAAAGAAAGAAAGAAAGAAAGAAAGCTTGAGAGTGAATGGGAGGAGGGGGAGAGACTAGTCACACCAGGGCCTCCTGCCACTGCAAAGGAGCTGTAGCTGCAGGGCCCACTCTGTACCTCTGGTTTTATGTGAGTACCTGGGAATCGAACTCTGGTTGTTAGGCTTTGTAGGTAATTGCCTTAACCACTAAGCCATTAGTTCAATTATTTTTAAAAAAGAAATCACCTCTCCTTCAAGCCTTAGTTCCCTAAGTGATTATAATAAAATGAGGGGGATAGATTAGTTATTTCAAAAAAAGTCACCGTGGCAGAGCCAAGCAGGCAGGCAGGTATGGAGACAGGGACTCTCTGGCTCCATCCTGCAGTTTTGGCGTGGACAGGGCTGTAGGTGTGGATCAGGTTGTTGGTGCCTCCGAGACCAGAATAGTCTGGGTGCTGAGCACCAAGGGAGACAGTCACTGTCTTGGCTCCTCCCCCACCAACAGCACTGGCAGGAGCATTCTGGACCCCATCTTGCAGGAAAGTTGAGACTCTTGCCTGGGTTCTCATCTGTGGGGTGAGGTTGGGATCTGAACTTTGCTTCAGTGGGTTATGGGATCTGTGAGCGCAGCTCGAGCACCATGTAAGCTCAGGTACGGATTCAGTTAGCAGGGGCCGGGTCTTGCATGAGAAGTGAGGTGGGCACATGGGGCAGGAACGGATAGCATCTGTCTTGGTGTAGGTCCCCCATCCCATTCCCTCTGGCACGCTGACAGTTGCTGAGAGCAGCCACCTCTGAGCTGCATGGAATGCAGAAGTGTCCCTCCAGATCTGAAAGGCTCTTCCCGCCCCACTCCACCCTCCTGCATGTCTGAGACTGATGTCAGCATTCTGGAAGAATGGCCTCAGCAATTCCCATGCTTCCATTTAAGGGTGGATTTGCAAATACAGACTCGCTGAGTGCTTGGACCAGACTCAGGGGTGGCAGGGCAAGTCCTCACAGGGGCTGCAGGGAGAAAATAGAAGCTGAGGCAGTGCCCAGGGGCCCTTGGCCATGTTTCCATCTTCCCGGAACCCTATTTTCTCACTCCAGCGCCTGGGTGCTGTGGAACCTTGGTGCTTCACTCAGGCATGGACTTGTTGACAGGAGGGAGAGACCCAGGGCCACATAGAAAGACCAATGCTCTCTTCTCTTTGCCAGAGCCGTGTGGTCCAAGGCAAGGAGCCTGCCCATCTCATGAGCCTGTTTGGCGGGAAGCCCATGATCATCTATAAGGGTGGCACCTCCCGTGAGGGTGGGCAAACAGCCCCTGCCAGTACCCGCCTCTTCCAGGTCCGGGCCAGCAGCTCTGGAGCCACTCGGGCTGTCGAGGTAACACCAGATCTCAAATGGCAAGAGGGACTGCCTTGCTGAAACCTGCCAGGCTTCATGAGCAGAACCTTCATGCCCAGTGTTGGGTGGGGCTGCATGGGGGGTGAGAAGCAGCTCGTTTGACCTTTCTCCCCTGGCAGCAAGATCTTCTGTTTTGGAGTTTCCCTAGTTCAGGGGTACCCAGTGTCCCTGCATACCTTCATAACGAATAGCCTACTACCCATTCTATACAACACTGTGCTTGATTCTGTCTCTCTACCAGGAAGCTGGGCTTGCTCCAGAACACCTCGGGCTGTTAGGAGGCAACGGGGCTGTTTTTGTTGTTGTTGTTGTTGTTGTTGTTTGTTTTTGTTTTTCCTGGTTCCTCATTAACTGAATGCTGTCCTCCCAGGTGATCCCAAAGGCTGGAACCCTGAACTCCAACGATGTCTTTGTGCTGAAAACCCCTTCAGCTGCCTACCTGTGGGTGGGTACAGGAGCCAGTGAGCCAGAGAAGACCGGGGCCCAGGAGCTGCTGAAGGTGCTGCGGGCCCAGCCTGTGCAGGTGGCAGAAGGCAGTGAGCCAGGTGGGGCCTATGTAGGGACCTGGTGTTGGCACAGTCGCCCCCTTCCTGCTGCATGCTGCTCCATCTCCTACTCAACCCCAGCACCCATTTCCTCATGAGTGTCAGATGGAAGCAGGTGGATGGTGGCAGTAACAAGGTGGTCTCTAGATATCAAAGACAGGAGAGCTGTGCAGGGCTGCAGGAGGAGACAGTCACTTCCCAGGGACCTTGAGAGATGGGGGTAAGGAAGACTGCATCGGAGCAGCAGCTGGCTTTCTCAGTGCAGAGGCAATCTGCGGCCTCCTTTGCTTCTTTTATTACTATTATTGTTATTATTATCAATTTATTTGAAAGAGACAGAGGCAGAGAGAGAAGGGGAGAGAGAAAGAGGCAAAGAGAGAGAGAGAGAGAGAGAGAGAGAGAGAGAATGGGCGCACTAGGGTCTCCAGCTGCTGCAAATGAACTCCAGACACATGAACCACCTTGTGCATCTGACTTACATGGGTCCTGGGGAATCAAACCTGAGTCCTTTGGCTTTGCAGGCAAGTGCCTTAACTGCCAAGCCATCTCTCCAGCCTCTCCTTTGCTTCTTGAGCATAGGTCAGGAGCCTCTTCTGGTTCAACCCTCTTTTCCACTGGTACCTGAAGCCCATCTTTTCCTGCTTGGCATTTCTTGGTAGCGGGGAAGGGTACCTTGGTCATTTGCTGCTCTGTCCAGTAGAACCTTCTATGAGGGTAGATATCTCCCAGCTCCAGCTTGATGGCCCGTAGGGATGTGCAGCTATTGGCCCTTGAAATGGGACTAGGGGGAATCCATGGGAATGAGGAAATAAACATGTTACTGCACTTAATTGTGATAAAATTCAGTTGAAATGGCAACATGTGGATAGGCATTGGTGGCATGTATAGAAAAAAGAATATGGAAGGGCTGGAGAGATGGTTTAGTGGTTAAGGAGCTTGCCTGAGAAGCCTAAGGACCCAGGTTTGATTCCTCAGTACCCATGTTAGCCAGTTGCACAAGGTGACGCATGCATCTGGAGTTTGAATAAGCATACCAGGGCTTCCAGCTACTGTAAACGAACTCCAGATGCAAGCACCACCTTGTACATTTGGCTTATGTGGGTACTGAGGAATTGAACCAAGGTCCTTTGGCTTTGCAGGCAAGGACCTTAACTGTTAAGCTCTTCTCTCCAGCCCTCAAATAAATTAAAAAAAAAAAAATTGGAATCTGCCGGGCGTGGTGGCGCACACCTTTAACCCCAGCACTTGGGAGGCATAGGTAGGAGGATCCTCATGAGCTCAAGGCCACCCTGAGACTACATAGTTAATTCCAGGTCAGCCTGGACTAGAGTGAAACTCTACCTTGAAAATCTACCCCCCCCCAAAAAAAAATGGAGTCTGAAAAGATTTGCCCTAGGGCTCTATCATTTCCTAGCTATGTGAACTTTTGTGCAAGCCATCACTGCTCACATGCTGCGTGGGAATACTTACCCCCCCCCCAACAGTGCCTCGTCCTATGCATGTGTCTGCTGCGCATCTACTGTCCCCAGGCCTTCCTTTCATCATCTTACGTTCCGTTCCCTCAGCTCCCTTCCCTCTTGAGCTGAGCCCCTGGGATTTTAGGATGGAATGCAGCTAGTTGGGTCTGGGCACACTTTATCCAGTTC
This sequence comes from Jaculus jaculus, assembly GCF_020740685.1. Classification (NCBI taxonomy): domain Eukaryota; kingdom Metazoa; phylum Chordata; class Mammalia; order Rodentia; family Dipodidae; genus Jaculus; species Jaculus jaculus. The sequence continues at coordinate 132,873,568 of NC_059102.1, read as the reverse complement.
AAGTAAACTGTGCGTGTGGGGTGGTGGCTTTCTTCTGCAACTGGTATGTCCTCCTGTCACAGACAGCTTCTGGGAAGCCTTGGGCGGGAAGGCCGCCTACCGCACATCCCCGAGGCTCAAGGACAAGAAGATGGATGCCCATCCTCCTCGCCTATTCGCCTGCTCCAACAAGATCGGACGCTTTGTGGTGAGTCTGAAGGTCATGCCTCTGCACTACTTGGGCCAGGGAGCCAGTGAATGGCAGGGGCAGGAGAGACAGAGATGACTGAGTGCAAGAGAGTCCCGCTGGGCAGCACGAGCTCTGCGTTGCTGTTGATGCTCTTGTTGGCCTCCTTTGACCCTTCCCAGATTGAAGAGGTTCCCGGTGAGCTCATGCAGGAAGACCTGGCTACTGACGACGTCATGCTCCTGGACACCTGGGACCAGGTGAGTGAAGGAGAGAGGGTGAAGTCCAGGGCAGTAGGGAAAGCTGGACTCCTGCTCCAAGCCCAGCGGATAAAATGAGGATCCCTGCATGGCATCAGAGAAGGCTGCTCGTCATGGTCTCTCCCTGAGCCTTGGCTGTATAACGACAGTAGTGGGACCTACTTGGCAAGTGCAAGCCCCTCAGAAACCACAAAACATCCTGCAAATGCAGAGCAGATGACCCAAGTCTTGATTGTGCGTGTATATGTATGTGTGTGTGTATCCATGTATGTATATATATATATGCATGTATATGTAGTGTGTGTGCATGTATGAGTGCATGTGTGTAGGTCAGTGCTTGATATTGCTTGCCTTCCTTGATTTCTTGCCACCTTTTTTTTTTTTCTTTGAGGTAGGGTCTCACTCTAGCTTAGGCTGACCTGGAACTCACTATGTAGTCTCAGGGGGGCCTCCAACTCACGGTGATCCTCCTACCTCTGCCTCCCGAGTGCTGGGGTTAAAGGTGTGTGCCACCATGCCTAGCTCCTTGCCACCTTTTTTTATTTAGATAAGGTCTCTGCCTGAACCCAGAGCTCACCACTGTGGTCAGTATAGCCAGCCAGCTTGCCCTGGGGATCTTCCTGTCTCCACCTCCCATGAGCTGGGATTATGGGTGCACACTGCCATGCCTGGCATTTACATGAGTGCTGGGGATCCAAGCTCGTGTCCTCATGCATTGTGGCAAACACTTTACGTACTGAACCAGTGTCCCAGCCCTGAACTCTTACTTTATATCTGTTGATGAAGAAAGTTAATCTTTGCTCCATGTCATATGCTGGTCCCTTCTGTTATAGAGGCCTCTGTGCTCTCTCATTTCATCTCCTGTTGTGGCTGTTGTAGAGGACCCAGCTTAGGCAATGCAATGGCATCCATCCATTCGCCTGGTATTGGTGGAGCACCCACCTGTGCTGACACTCTTGAATGGTGGATGCTGGGTATGGAGGGCTGTATCAAGAAGATGTCTTCTGCCCTTTGAGGTGTTGTTCTTATGGGAGTGTCAGGCCAACAACTCCTTTAATCAAGTGTCGGCTCCTAGCCTCCTCTAGGCTGTAGAATAGCTGGCCATGAAGGCCCAAGCCCATGCTCCACCATGGGGCAGCAAGGAATCCCCAATAGGAAGATCATACCAGAGTGCTTACAGCTTGAGCCATTCAGCTAGTGTATTGACTGATCCATTGACAATTTTAGCTCCCTATTCATCTCGCTATGCAGCTCCAAGCCAATATTAACATCGCCATCTTCACATCAAGATGCTGAGGAGTGGGAATCCCAGGATAAGCGGAATAGGCAGCGTACGGCCTTAGAGGGGCTTCCTCCAGGTCCATAGATAACAGGTCTATGCAAAAGGAAGAGTCATCGAGCCTGGCATTTAAGATCCAGTGCTGTTTAATCAATGACAGGTGTTATTGAATATATGACATTTGAGAGCTGCATGACACATGAAGATAAGCAAAGAAGAGGCACTAGGGACATGGCTCAGTGGATAAAGCAACCTTTGTGCAAGCGTGAGGACCAGAGGTCAGATCCCCAGAACCCATGTAAGTGCCAGGTGGGCATGGAGGCTCTCCTGTATTCCCAGCATCTAGGAGGCAGAACTGGCTAGCTAGACCAGCTGAATCACCATGCTGTGGCTCAAGGGAGAGACAGACCCTGACTCAGTCAGTCAGATGGTGAATGAGCTAGGCAAATGCTTGATGTTAACCCCTGGCTTCCACATGCACACCCACGCCCACCTGCACATCTGCGCACCCACAGCAGCAGAAGAGATTTTGATGTTTAAGTAGATCTGTCATAAGCTCAACATGGCATGACATGAGCAGTTTTTAGTTTGTCTTAATCAAGACACGTAGGAACCCAGCAGCCTCACAGTGGGTATTTGTTGGATGTGAGAGTGTGCTTGGCCACCCATTTGCTGAACAGACCCATGCATCTGAAGGGGCAACCTGTGCACTTCTAGAGAAGGCTTATCAACTCAGTGCCTCGGTGTTGCGGTGCTAATGAGGGCAGTAGGCTCCGAGGGGGCCACCTGGGCAGTGGCCTAGCCTGAGGCAAGCTGGAGCCCCCTAAAGGATCTACCACTGCTGAACTTCATCCAAGTGAGGGTGACTGCCTGGAGTTGCCAGATCCTCCAGTTAAAACAACAACAACAACAACAACAAAATCAACAGGGGCTGGAGAGATCGCTTAGTGGTTAAGCACTTGCCTGTGAATCCTAAAGACCCCATTATGAGGCTCGGTCCCCCAGTACCCAGATAAGCCAGAAGCACAAGGTGTCGCATGCACCTGGAGTTCATTTGCAGTAGCTGGAGACCCTGATGCACCCATTCTCTCTCTCTCTGTGTCTGTCACTGTCAAATAAATAAATAAATAAATAAATAAATGTGTGTGTGTGTGTGTGTGTGTATTGAGAGAGAGCGAGAGTGAGAGAGAGAGAGACAGAGAGACTTGCATGGCAGGGCTTCAGCCACTGCAATCCAACTCCAGATGCTTGCATCACCTTTGTGTATCTGGCTTACATGGGATCTGGAGAGAGATCAAATATGGGTACTTAGGCTTTGTAGGCAAGTGCCTTAACCTCTAAGCCATCTCTCAAGCCCTAAAAAATGTTTTTTACTTATTTTTGAGAGGGAGAGTATGGTCATGTCAGGGCCGAGAGAGAGAGAGAGAGAGAGAGAGAGAGAGAGAGTATGGGCGTGTGTCAGGGCCTCCTACTACCACAAACTCCAGACACATGCACCACTTTGTGTATCTGGCTTTATGTGGGTACTGGAGAATGGAACCCTAGGCCATCAGGCTTTACAAGTGAGTGCCTTTAACTGCAGAGCCATCTCTTCAGTCTGCAGATCCTCCCATCTTTGAGAGAACTTGGAAATCTAGACTGTTAGTCACCATAGGTAACTAAGCTTGTGGGGAAACGGCCGGCACGCTTTAGTGGATGGGCAAACAAGCAAGGCCCGTTTGTAGGTGTCTGCTGTGCAGCCTTTGTTCCATGCATTCCAGTCATCGTCCACAGGCAGGCTGCCCTCCTAAGGGCTTTGTCTTGTCTGACACCTGGGGCGCCCCTCTCCCTTATTCTTCCTCCAGCAGTGAGTCTCAAGAGCACCTCTCTTGTGTTTTTATCTCCCGTCTCCCCTCTAGGTCTTTGTCTGGGTTGGAAAGGATTCTCTGGAAGAGGAAAAGACAGAAGCCTTGACCTCTGGTAAGAACTCAGGCCTGTCACGGGCCAGGTGTCTTTGGCCATGGGAAGGTGTGAACAGCTTCCCACACTGGTCTGGGAGTTAGCATCTGTAGGTAGAGACTTCCTCCTAAGCCCTGATTAAAGTGCAGTGTCCACCAGCTTTCCATAAGAGGCGATCAGCATATAGTGAGGGAAGGTCCATTTCAGAGGTTTCAGCCCACGGTCAGTTGAGCCTGTGCTGAGGCAGCAGGGTGCGGAGTATGTAAAATAGCAAAGCCATTTCCGGCATGCTGAGAATTGATAAAAGAGGAGACGAAGGGGTGGGCCCAAGGACCAGAAGGCCCCCGCACTGATAGTTCCTGTTACCTCCCTGTGGTGCCAAGCTGAGGACTAAGTCTTTGGAGAAATATACCAGACCCAAGCTATGGCAAGTGTAAAGGGACAGATATGTTCCTTTAGAAAGCTTCAGGGTGTCCCAGTGGAAGAAAGAAACAGATAAGAAACCATGATCAACTCCCAGGATGCTTAAAGCCACACTTGTCAGGTCTCCGTGTGGAAAAACATCCTGATAGCCAAATAGAGCTAATAATTTAGGAACAAAGAACCTCAAAACATTTTTTTTTTTTTGAGGTAGAGTTTTGCCCTAGCCCAGGCTGACCTAGAACTCTCTCTGTAATCCCAGGCTGGCCTCGAACTCGAAGCAATCCTCCTACTTCTGCCTCCCAAGTTAAAGATGTGTGTCACCATGACCAGCCCAAAATACTTTCTTTAGTATCTTCTGATTCCCCAGGAAAATGATATAGCCAGACAAGAGCTGAGAGCTCTGTTGAGGAGGAAGTTAAGCCTTAGTTTCTGCCCTGTCCTGTGTTGGGGGCAGGGCGGTGGAGAACCCACACAGGAGTCTTTGTGCGATTGTGTCCAGCACAGGGTGGGCAGCAGGAACGCTAGGACCAAGACCCTCTTCACTTACAACCCCTTCCCTGAGCCAACCTCTCCCTGGGGAGGAGACACCAAAAAACCTCTGGGTTTCCTTCTCTTCTGTGTGTGCTTAAAGCTAAGCGGTACATCGAGACGGACCCCGCAAATCGGGACAGGCGGACCCCCATCACGGTTGTGAAGCAGGGCCACGAGCCGCCTTCCTTCGTGGGCTGGTTCCTCGGCTGGGACGACAACTACTGGTCAGTGGACCCCTTGGACCGGGCCCTGGCTGAGCTGGCTGCCTGAACAAGGGCCAGGCCCAATGTCATCCACCGGTGCCTTTGAGAACTGTCCATCTCCCAAAAAGACCCAATGGCAAACAGGGCAGGTCTGTCGTGTGTGCATGTGTATGTACACGTGTATGTGCATGCATGCGTAGCTAAAACGAGCCCTGCAAAATTTCGGGCCTTCGCAAAATTGTCTCAGATATCTTTGGAAATAAAAGCTTTTTGAAGTGTGTTAGCCAAGTGTGGCTCTGCCTTTTCCTCATTCCACAGCTCTACCTCCCCGGTAGTAATAGTGAACAGTGTCTGCCCTGCCCGTGACCTTGGTGATTGTGAGGCTATCCAGACAGGTGCCTCGCACGGGCCTGTGAGCTCACCCCGTGTGTTCATGCTGGTTCCCGAGCCGCAGTGAGATGCACGTGGACTGTCCTGGAGGGATAACAGGGAAGGCCGGCCTAAGAGGAAGAGAAGGAAAGAAGGCCTGGAGGAAGCATGCTACCAGACTGTTTAATCCAGGAAAGTCTGGCAAAGCTTCCAGGCAGGCCTGAGCCAAAGTCAAAGCGTTCTTCTTAAACTTAAGGATATGGTTGCTGTTTCTCTTGGTAAGTACTGCAGATTGAGCCCCGGGGTCTTGGACATGCTAGGCAAGTGCTCTACCACTGGGTGGTTTGGCTTTTCCAGCAAGCTCCGTAACTGCTAAGCCATCTCTCCAGCCCCTTTTCTACCTTTTTATTTTGAGACAGGCTCTTGTTAAGTTACCTAGGGTGGCCTTGACCCTACAAGTATCCTGCCTTAATCTCTTGAGTAGATTATAGATAAGTATCACCATGCCCAGATTTTTTGTTGTTTTTTTTTTAATTGTAGCAAGCTATGTTAACAATTTTTTTGTGCCAATCATTTTTAGGTCTATAATTCAGTAATATTATGTAATAGTCTTATTGGCAGAGTCAAAGCTTGGTCTCAGCCCTTAGACAGGCTTAACTCAGGAACTAGGGTGCTGGGCTCTTCGACAGTTACCAAGGCGCTACTGGACCCATGGCCTTGGGTTCTTTGTTTTGCAGAATTCAGTGAATTTCACAGCCAAAGAAGGATGAGTTCAGAAGTAGAAATTTTAGTACAGAGTAAAAGCAAGTTAGAGAAATGCTTACTGACAAGAGGAAGCAAAGAGACAAGAGCTCTTGTGTGAGGAGAATCCATAGAAGAGGGGACCCAAAGACAGGTGGACAGTGGCTTTGTCTAGGGCCTTATGTGCTGAGGATATCTGTCCTTGGCCCATGGAACTTAGGCATCAAGTTGAAATGAACTGTATTGATTAAGCTTAAATGTATATAGGACTTAGATTGGCTGATGAGTCAAGGAAGAGAGCTCAGACAGTCCAGGGAATGTCACAAGTTGGATTTCTTGGAGGGGGTATAGCCACAGCCTGCCCATCTTGCTTTGTTGTTTCCCCCAGAGACCTGTTCTTCCTCTTATCTGGTCAGCTTAGCTTTCTCACACCCAGCTCTTAACCCTATGATTGTCCTTCCCCAGTGTTCTCAACTTCACTGTTGAAGTTTTTTTTTTTTTTAATTTTAATTTATTTATTTGAGACACAGAGAGAGAATGAATGGGTGTACCTAGGCCTCTAACCACTGCAAATGAACTCCAGGCACATGTACCACCTTGTGCATCTAGTTTATGTGGGTCCTGGAAAATCAAACCTGGGTCCTTTAGCTTTGCAGGCAAGTGCCTTAACGTCTAAGCCATCTCTCCAGCCCCAAGTTCACTGTTGTAGCCCTACAGTCTATTTAACTACTACATTCCAAAGGCAAGATGCAGCCAAGGAGCAGCTGAGCTGCAGCTGAGGACACAAGATGGCTTCCTCTCGATGGCCGTCCCTAACTACCTAGCAAGCTTCCTACTCCTACTCTGCCAGTTACAGGTTTTACAATGCAGTGTGCTCATCACCACTACCAGTACCCAAGCGTTTTTTGTGGTCCCCAACATAAGTACCACGTGCATTAAATAATAACTTTCTGTCCCTCCTTTCTCATACCCTGGGAAATCTCAATTCTACTCTGCCTCTATGTTTTGGCCCTCTGAGAACCTCATTTAAGGGGAGCCATACAATGTCTGATATCTGTGTCTGGCTTATTCCACTTTGGATAACGTTTTCAAGATTGATTCGTGTTATAGCATATACACCTCTGTGGCTGAATACTGTTCTGCTGTCTGTGTATATCACAACACCTTCGTTTATCTACTCATCCATTGGTGGGTGTTTGAGTTTTTGTACCTTTGACTGCTTGCACAATGCTATTATGAACGTAGGTACACAAACGTGTTCTATTCAAAGTGTTCTGAGCCAACAAATGAGTTGTATATCTCCCGTGAACACTCCTCCCATGTCCTGTCATCAAAAGGCATGGCCTTGGGCAGCTGTGGGAATACAGTTCAAAGCCAGAAGCTGGGATCCTTAGCTACATTTTTGTACTAGAAACTGGACAAGATGCATTGTCACAGCTACCACATCCTGTGACATCTGCCTGAGCTTTCCTATCTACTGCTGGCTCATTCTGCTGCCCAGAGAATCGTTGCAGAAGTCATCACCTCAGGAGCTGCTGTCACAACAGATGCCCAAAGCCGGGCGTGGTGGCGCACGCCTTTAATCCCAGCACTCAGGAGGCAGAGGTAGGAGGAGTCCTGGGAGTTCAAGGCCAGCCTGATGCTACATAGTAAATTCAGGTCAGCCTGAGACCCTGCCTTGAAAAAGAGAAAGGAAGAAAGATTACAAACAAGAGATGCCCATGTTTGCTATCCTTATAATGTAGGAGGAAGACTCCTTGATGCCCCATGTGGTTCCCCTGGGCCCAAATCTCTGCTTATGCTCAGAGCCTCTAAAGTCCCTGTGGGGCACTTCCATAAACTCTTTCAAAACCTTTTCGCCAGGGTGGTGCCAACCAGTGCAAAGAGCTTGCTGGGAAACAGTCTGTTCTCTTCCTTCAGTCGTTCTGGACACAACTTGCCATTTTCCTACTTTTGTTCCATGACACTGCAAGTTACAGAATAAAGCACCCGCGGGCAGGACTATAGCAAAACAGAACCCAGTGTGAAGTTTTTACATGGTGGGAAGTGTGTGTGTGTGTGTGTGTGTGTGTGTGTGTTTACACTGTTGTTTCCAAAGCTGGCCAAGCCCTGAAATTGTCCAGGGAGCTTTTTAAAGGAACCATTCCCTAGGGGCTCTACCTCCAGGGATTCTGAGTCATTGCAAAAGTGATGAGGGCAATAAAGGAGGAATTCTCAAAGTGGGATGGGGATGTGGGGTTGTGCGGAGGTTTTCAGAAGCAAGCCATCTCAAGCAGAGGGTGCAGTACAGTCAAAGGTGGGGTGCTATGGAGGAGAACGGGACAGACAGCTGAATGGCTAGAGCAGAAGGTGGGAAGTGCTAGGCCCTGGAGCCGAGTGAGCAGTGGGCGGGGCCCATGAATAACAGGCCAAAGCATTAGGACTTGGCGTAAGACACACCTTGCCTACTATGTTCAGTGGTTAAAGCAACTTGACAAGTGTTAAATACTGAAACCATCTAGTGATTTCCCATAACTGATTCTAGTGCCTTCCCTGGAGGCAGGTGGAGGCCTGTCTAGACAAAGCAAGCTTGGCTCCTAGAAATTCACTGCAGGTGGGCTGACCCATACATTCTTCACTTGGTTTACACTGGTTTGCGAGGGAGCGGCTGTGATCTAGAGAGAATTCTGGATCGCTCATGCAACAGAACCACCTTCACTTCCTTTTCTTCCTCAAAGACAACAGAGGAAATCAGGAATAGTTTAACTTCAACCATATATTTGTCTTCCTAACCACGTTAGACTTCATGATAGCCCACACCAGTGAAGTCACTATGACACCCCGGGGCAGGTGCCGAAGCGGCCTCTCTTAAAGATTGGCCTGGCCTTGGGTCCTGTGTGGGAGACTGAATTCTACAGTTATTTTGTACTTAATATATGAAAGACATTAGAAATATAACATAGAACTTGGGCTGGTTTACTGGGTAAGAGCACTTGCTGTACAAGCATGAGGACCTGAGTTTGATCCCCAACTCCCACATAAAACCCCATAAAATGCCTATAACCCCAACTCTGAGAGTGGTAGAGACAGGAGGATCGCTGAGGTTCACCAGTCAGCCATTCTAACAGAAAAAAACAAACAGAGAGCTCCAGTGTCTCAGGGAAATAAGGTGGAAGAGGAAAAGGAGAACATACATCCTACTCTGGCCTCCATACCTGTATGCACAGGGCATGCACACCTGCACACACACATGTATAACTCCCCCCCCACACACACACCCACAACTTTCTTTGAGCTGGAGAGGTAGCTCAGTGGTAGGGTACATGCCTTTAAGTATTTTCTTTCTTGAGGTAGAGTCTCACTCTAGCCCAGGATGATCTGGAACTCACGCTGTAGTCCCAGGCTGGCCTTGAACTCACAGTGATCATCCTTTATACAGATGAAGGCAGGCAGTTTTTGACCCAATGTATGACCCATAGTGTGATCAAAAATGGTGAAAGAATGTTTATAGGGCCTAGCCCATCCGTGGAGGAAATTCCACCCTGAGCTGGAAGTGTTTGCTGTGAGGGGTGGAGAGCCATGAGCGCATCATGAGTCCAGAGTTGTGGGGCTCATCAGTGAGCCTGGGTCTCCTGCTGGCTTTCTTGGCACAGTGCTCCAGCCTGGTAGTCAAGTCTGTGGGCATTCTGGCTCTCGACCCATACTTGTCAATTATCGGCAGAAAGGACGAACGATCATTTCTAGAAGTTTTCCCAGAAAATGGAGAAGAGCTCCTAAGGTCAAAGAAAATCTTTACTCAGGACTCAGAGCCCACTTTGGGTCACAGAACCACTCTTGACAAGATCATGGAGGAGGGGATTATTCATGATCCAATGAAATTTATCCTCTTCAGGGTGCATTCTTCCTCTTCTGAGGTGACAATTATCAGCTGGAACCAGCTAAACAAAGCTGGGGTTTGTAGGAAGGAAAGAGGAAAGTGGACACTAGATAGTTACTTTGTTGGAGACTATTTTGGGACAAAATGCTAAAAATAAAGGTTATTTATAATAAAGGTTCATTATAGTCTTGTGGAATAATTTTCAGAGGCTCAATTTCTAGACCCCTCTTCACCAGAATGTTTTAGGGAAGATTCTCAGCCTATGTTATGGCGGCTAAATCTCCAAATTTCTTTTTTTAGGGGGAGGAGGGGAGCTTCGAGGTAAGGTCTCACTCTAGCTCAAGCTGACCTGGAATTCACAGTCTCAGGGTGTCTTCAAACTCACAGTGATTCTCCTACCTCTGCCTCTCAAGTACTGGGATTAAAGGCGTGTACTACCATGACTGGCAATGAGAACCTGCACTTTTTTTTTTTTTTTTTTTGTGAGGTAGGGTTTCACTGTAGCCCAGGCTGACCTAGAATTCACTATGTAGTCTCAGGGTGGCCTTGAACTCACGGCAATCCTCCTACCTCTGCCTTCTGAGTTCTGGGATTAAAGGCGTGCACCACCACACCTGGCTAAGTCTCCACATTTCTATAAAAACTGTTTTATTATTTTTTTTTTATTGACAACTTCCATGATTATAAACAATATCCCATGGTAATTTCCTCCCTCTCCCCACTTTCCCCTTTGAAACTCCACTCTCCATCATATCCCCTCCCCCTTTCAGTCAGTTTTTTATTTTGATGTCATCCTCGTTTCCTCTTATTATGATGGTCTTGTGTAGGTAGTGTCAGGCGCAACCTGTTTCAACAGTGCTTTCCACTTCCTTTCTCACCAAACTCTTCTGGGTGGGTTAAAAAACTGCATCCTTTCTTTAAGTATCTTCTTTAGGAAAATTCTAGCCTCAATTGAGCCTGGACCTGCTGTAAACCCAGTGTTATCTGCATCATTGTAAAAGACAAAAGAGGATCGGTAGAATTCTAACTTTATGAGTCAAATTCCAGTTTTTTTTTTTTTGTTTTTTTTTTTTGCTTTTGTTTTTGAGGTAGGGTCTCTTTCTAGCCTAGGCTGACCTGGAATTCACTCTGTAGGCTCAGGCTGGCCCCCGACTCACAACGATTCTCCTTCCTCGGTCTTCCCAGTGCTGGGATTACAGGCAAGCACCACCACGTCTGGCTCAAATTCCATTTTTAACTGGTAAGAATAATCAGATATAGAAGCAGAGCCTGATTTAAGACCATCCTTGGTAACGAACTCTCAAAGCAGCCTTATTGCTCTCATCTATTTGCTTTATGATGTGTCATAAGTGTGAATTGAAGATTTATCATAAGAGCTGGGGAGCTGGCTGAGTGGGCTAAAGCTTGGTGCACAAGCATGATAATGTGAGGCCCGATCATTAGCACCCATGGAAAGCCAGTGGTGGTGCAAACACCTGCAGTCCCAGTATGCCTCTATGCAAGATGGGAAGCAGGGACAGAGCACCCCAGCAGCTCACAGCCAGCTGGCCTGGCAGATTCAGCAAGAACAGATACTGTCTCAAACAAGGTAGAAGGTGAGAACTGACACCCAAGCTTGTTCTTGACTTCCAGACGCGTGCGGCGGCACACATGCACACATAAACCGAACAGCTCCAGGCCTGGGGAGGGGACTCTGTGGTTTAGTGCTTGCTTGCAGGCTGGAGTGAAGGCTTAGCGGTTAAGGTGTTTGCCAGCAAAGACAAAGGGCCTTGGTTCAATTCCACAGTAGCCAGATGCACGAGGGGCGCATGTGTCTGGAGTAGGTCTGCTGTGGCTGGAGGCCCTGGCTTGCCTATTCTCTCTCTCTCTTTCTGTCAAATAAATAAATCAAAATAAAACAATTTAAAATTTTTAAATAAAAAAATGTGCTTGCTTGCTAAGCCTGAAGTCCCCAGTAGCCATGTCAAACCAGATGCAGAGTGTGGCACATGCTCTGGAATTCCTTTGCAGTGGCCAGAGAACTTGGCATGCCCATACTCTCTCTCTCAAATAAAAATATTTTAAAAAGAGTTCTGAGTTAATCATTTACTTGCTGACTGACTTGGGAAAGACCTGGTGTGGGGAATTATTATAGTTGAAATAATATAGTGGAATGGGACATTCTATTTTAGTCTTTTGAATCCTTTTTTATTTTTCCACTCAGGCCAGTGTAACATGTGGCTGTAAACAGCCAATCAACTCTCCTCTGCTGTACTGAACTTTTGTTAGATCAGATACTGTAAAACTAGAGACTGAATTTGAGCCCTCCTCAAGAATGAATTCAGAGTCTAGGAACTCTGAGATTGACAAATGGGATTTACATATATGGTGGCAGTGTATAGAGATTAGGAACTCTGAGATTGACAAATGGGATTTACATATATGGTGGCAGTGTATAGAGATGGCAGAGTTGCACAAAGAAGATACATGGAGACACCTTAGAATCTTTGGAATTGGACAGGTCTGGGTTTGAACTCCAGCTCTGGCCCTTACTAACAGCATGGCTTGGGATGTTTTACCTGAGGCTTAATGTTGTTTGGACCTATAAAATGGTGATAATAAATACCTAAATCATATTGAAGATAAAATGCTAGGTTGTAGGTACAAGTGTTTGAGCTTGTGACTAGTGCTCAACAAACAATGTCAGCAGTAACTCAAGGAAGCTCTTCAAAGGCCAGACGTTGTAGGTAAAACACACTGTTTCCCCCCCCCCCCCAGGTAGGGTCTCACTCTAGCTCAGACTGACCTGGAATTCTCTATGCAGTCTCAAGGTGACCTCAAACTCCTGGTGATTCCCCCTACCTCTGCCTCCTGAGGGCTGGGATTAAAGATTGCACCACCACGCCTGGCCACACAGGCTTTTTATTGCAGAGAAGAGTCTGTGTGATATGAGTGACAGCAGAGGGGAGGAGGACAAAGTCAGCCAAGGCTTCTGGGGAATACTGACTCCAAACTCCCAGGGCAAATGCTGGACCCAAGGCAGCTAGCCGGAACCTGGAGGATCTAAATAAAGTGATACTGAAAAATGAACTCCCTAGATACCAGGGCAGGCAGAAAGACTCTTCGGCCAGGAAATGGGCTCCGCATACACCAGGGCAGGCAGACAAGACTCTCACTGGGGGTAAATCAGAGTGCACATCTTTATTGGACATGGTTGGAAGAGGAGGTCACGTGGAAATCCGTACAGCAGCACCCCTACCCTGGAGCTCCTTTCTGTGCCCCTCCTGAGTGACTAACCTAGGAACCTGTGAATTCACAAGATCAGAAGCAAGGGCTGTTTGATGTCTGGGGGTGAAACTCACAGACCCCAAAGCAGCTATTTGACTTCTGAGAAGGGACTTTCACCAGGGCATGGGGTTTCCTGACCCTCATGGTAAAGGGTGAGCAAATCCACAAAACAAATGATAACATTATTTTAGGTGCAAAATGCAAGGTCAAGATATAAATATAATTTTAAGTTCAAAACATAAATGCAAGTTGAGTCCTTAAATGAAATACACAGCTCTAACAAACTCAGGTGGAACCGGGATAGATGGTAGCTCACAGCTTTCTGAAACAAGCCTGGAAACGTGCAAGGGAAGGGACCTCCACAGGTGAAACTGACAGTGATTTGGCTGAGGGCAGATGTGAACAGTGGTGCTGGGAAAGGAGGCTGATATTTTTGCTTTTCCAGGTAAGCTATGAGCCTCAAAGAAGCACTGCAAATGTCACCAGCCAGCTTTCCAGGCCAGTAGGAAGGAAGCCAGGCATTTGCAGAACGGAAGGTGCCTCCTAATATTACAGACTAAGGGGCTGACCACTTCCTCTTTCCTGTATCAACATACATGGCAGAAAGAACAACCAGGCAAACAAAAAGTTCTACATCTATGTAGATGGGGATGAAGTAGGCAGCACTGGACCAACATTGTCAGACATTTCATGCTCAAGACATCATGAATGTCGTGGACTACTCAGTAAGTAGCATCACTCATCAAAGCATCTCACAGTGTTACTAACATGCAGAGCAAATGTATTGGATTAAAAAATACAATGGATGTAAAAAAGCATTTAGTACTTAAGTATTAAAATGGGCATATAACAATTATAAAGAATTTAGAGAAATTTTATTTTAAAAAATCAAAAATTTGAAAACCTGATCTGTGAAGAGAGGTAAAAGTGAGAAAAAGCACTTTGGGACAAGTGTATTTAGCTGGTTTGAAGGCAGACCTCAGAAGAATCACTTAATCATTTTACTAAGAGGCTCAAGGAAGCTTTCAAAATGGTGCCTATTATTTTCAAAAGGACCACCATCATAGTATAGTATGTCTCTGAAGGGTTAGGCCAATCTTTGCATTGACCTTGACCATTTCCTCTATCTCTGGCAGGTTCAGGCAAGAAATGGCCTATAACCTCCTATAAGGATTATTTTGAAACAGTTTGGGAGTAGAGTGTAAATGGATGCTAGGGAATGCCATCAATTAAGACACCATGAAAGTAAGGCACAGATGGCTCAAAGACACTGGTTGAAGTACAAGGTCACTTTCTGTGCCACATTTATCAGCTGCGGGGGGTGGGGGTGGGAGTGGGGGTGGGTGGGTATGGGAGGGTGAGACTGGAGTGGCAGTCTTAGGCTATGTTTATAGAAAGCTCAAAATGACTCAGATGCAGAAGGATTTAACCCATTGCAGAATAAAAATCCAAACTTAAATATTTTAAAGCAAGAGGTTATCTTATATAAGTAATCAGTCTCTCTCTCAAGATTTATAAGGTAACAATTCTCCATCTCTCTCTCTCTCTTTTTTTTTTTTTTTCTTTTTGGTGGTAAGGATCAGACCCAGAGCCTTGAGCATGCTAGGTAAGAGCTCTACCGCTGAGTTACCCCCCAGCCCCAAAGCAATTCTTTCATCTACAAGTTCTAAGAGCCCCATAAAGAAAGGGAAAGGGAGGGAGGATAGTTAATGTTTCTGCCAATTTTCTCTGAGCGCTGAATTTGGTCCCTACTTCATCCTTGGAAGGGTCAACTCTACACCAGTAACAGCTCAGTGTTTTGCCCCCATGATGCCTTGTAACATATCTATGGGTAGAGGGAAGACAATTGTTGAGTTCTTCTCAGCAGCAATGGTGGTCAGCGTCTGAAGGTATCGGAGCTGAAGGGCGGCAGGAGACTCGGTGATAACCATAGAGGCTTCTTTCAGAGCCCTGGAGGCATTCATTTCCCCCTCAGCTGCAATAACCTATGTATGGACAAGGGAAAGGCGAGGTCAGGCTAGAGTGAACATGACTTCTCACAGCAATGTTGAAACTGGAGAGTAAGTAGACTTTATCTGAAGACTGGCTGGGTATGGGAGAGGAGGAGACAGAAACTGAGTACCAAGCTTCGTTGTTCTGAATGTGTGGGTAATGTCATTAAATGACAGAGGACACAGGATATTGTACTTACTGAGAAAAAGGACCCAGTTTATAGTATAGTACTTTGATTTATCAGAGCAAACCATTATGTCCTACCTTCATCTATGAGAAGGGATAAGTGCCAGACACATGTAAAGAACATCAGGTAACTGTGCCCCAAGGAAGCACTAGAGAACGCACACACAACCCCCACCATGCACATTCTCCAATCAGTAGACAATTTCATGGCCATGAAGCTAGAACCACTGGAATGGAAGCACATTTTGTTCCTAATAAAGCCGCTATGGACAAGCTCCTGAATATGTGAGCACAATGCCTCAGGCTTTGTCTAGATACCAGCCACGGGCCCTCTGTGGACAGCATCTCAGGGGACAAAGCAAACTACTTAGGGATGTCAGGATTTTTATGTGCAGAAATTCCGTGTCAGTCAACACGAGTATTTACTCGTTGAACATTACTATCCACTTTATTTTTATTTAAAAAAAATTTTTTTAAAGTAATTTATTTGAGAGCAACAGAGAGAAGGAGGGAGAGAGAGAGAGAGAATGGGCTTCCAGCCACTGCAAACAAACTCCAGACGCGTGCGCCCCCTTGTGCATCCGGCTAACGTGGGACCTGGGGAACTGAGCCTCGAACCGGGGTCTTTAGGCTTCATAGGCAAGCGCTTAGCCACTAAGCCATCTCTCCAGCCCCACTTTATTTTTAATTTTTATTTTGTTATTTGTTTTGCGGTACTGAGGACTGAACCCAGGGCCTCATGCATGCAAGACAAGGGCTACACCCATAAGCAATCATTTTAAAATGTGACTGTTTTGTGGTGGTATGCACCAGCAATGCTAGCCCTCAAGAGGTGGAGGCAGGAGGATCCAAAGTTCAAGGTCATCCTTTGCCGCATATCAACTTTGAGGCCAGGTGGAACTACACAGACTCGTTCTCAAACACAAGTAAGCAAAATGTGACCTTTTCATATGCATGAGATTGGTACTGCCTGTCCCCTTCTGGAGACTATGTGGGCTGGTCAGAGGGAAGAACAGAGAAAGGTGATCTGTGTAACTTTGCACTCCCCCCAGTTAATAAACTACTTGCCCTAGAAATATGAGCTGAAAAGCATATGTGGGCATTTTTCTGAGAGTTACAAAAAGGAAGAAAGCAAGCATCAAAGACACCACATTCTGTGTCATTAAGAGTTGGTTTGGGGCTGGAGAGATGGCTCAGCAGTTAAGGCGCTTGCCTGAAAAGCCAAAGGACCCAGGTTCAATTCCTGTGTACCCACATACAGCCAGAAGCACCAAGGAGAGCATGCATCTGGAGTCTATTTGTAGTGGCTAGAGGCCCTGGAGTGACCATTCATTCTTTCTCTCTCTCTTGAATTAAATAAATTAATTTTATTTATTTATTATTTTTAAAATTATTTTTTGTTTATTTTTATTTTAGAGTGACAGAGAAAGAGGCAGATAGAGATAGAGAGAGAGAATGGGTGCACCAGGGTCTCCAGCCACTGCAAACGAACTCCAGATGTGTGCGCTCCCTTGTGCATCTGGCTTACATGGGTCCTGGGGAATCGAGCCTTGAACCGGGGTCCTTAGGCTTCACAGGCAAGTGCTTAACCGCTAAGCCATCTCTCCAGCCCATAAATTGATTTTAAAAGAGTTGGTCTGGCCTAGTGTGATGGCACATGCCTTTAATCCCAGCACTCGGGAGGCCAACATAAGAGGATCCCGGTGAGTTCAAGACCAGCCTGAGACTACAAAGTGAATTCCAGATCAGCTTGGGCTAGAGTGAAACCCTACTTCAAAATTAAAAAGAAGAGTAGGTTTGAACACACACAGAAAAAGAGGTTTGGTTAGTTCACAGCAAATGTATGGAGAATCTGTCCTCTAGGATAAATACATCTGAGCGGCTTCCTTGATCCTACTGTTAGCAGTTATCTCTTCATCCCTTTGCTATCTACCTACCATTTCTTCCTCTGAATTAGCCACACTTTATCCATTCCACCAGTGATGGACATCTGGAGAGTTTCCAGTTTGTGAGGTGGTGGTGTGCCTATCCCAGTACACGTCATTTAGTAATCGTGAGTGCATTTCTGTGAGATATATACATAGGAGTGGAGCCGCTGGCTCTCGGGCTATGCAAGCCTTCAGCTTTGGTGGGCGCTGCCAGACCGTTTCCCACAGCGGTCATGCCAATGCGCATCCCCACAGCGCAGCGCAGCGCAGCCGTCTAGTGCCTGGCCTCACCCTCAGCTCTTTGCTCATCTTGCTTTATTTTTGTTTTTTGAGCCACTTTGATGAGATCTAGGTGGCATCTGCTTGTAATTTGAATTTGCATTTTCCTGTTACTAGTCAACTCGTGGAACTATATCCTCAAGTCTTTGTCTGTGGGTTCTCCCACATTCTCTCTTCATTCTGTAATTCCCTTGCTGAAGAAACTATGACCGTCTAGTTTTCCTGAGAACTTGAGCATTAGGCCACAACTTGTGCAGGTTTACATTTTAGTACTGCATTTTCTATTTTTTTAAAAAATATTTTTTTATTTATGTATTTATTTCAGAGGGAGATAAAGAAGCAGGAGGAGAGTGGGAGGGAGCAAGAGAGACAGCACAAAAGGGTGCACCAGGGTCTCTAGCCACTGCAAATGAACTCCAGACACATGCTCCACCTTGTGCCTATGGCTGTACATGGGCCCTGGCGAATCAAACCTGGGTCCTTTGGCTTTGCAGGTAAGTGCCTTAACCACTAAGCCATCTCTCCAGCCCTAGTACTGCATTTTAGAGAATGCACTGCAGTGGGCACTAACCTTGAAGACAGTCAGCCACTGTGCAGGTTCGTGAGACAGCACCAGGCTAGCCTTATAGTCTGGTGGCTCAGAACTTGAGCTTAAAACTTCCTTTATCTCTGCTTCTTGTTAGAAAGCAAAGATGGGCACTCTCTCTCCAACCTGGAGAGAATGCTGTGGAAGACATTTAGCCCATGCGGGAAAGCCCCAGAAGAAGGCAGTCACTTACCAGCTGTGTGACCTTGAGAAAATTCCTTCATTTTTCTGGGCTTTACATTTTTATTTCACTAAGATGGCAAACAAATTTCATTTTTTAGGGCTAACTCCAAGCAGTTAAGGATTGCTACCTAGAGTGCTATAGAAGGATTAAGGCCAAGTCCAAGCTCAGTGGGAATAGGAGGGTACAGCTTCTGAGTAATGTGTGGTCACCTTTGGGAGATCAATTCTGATAGTCTATGGGAAATTCAATTATTCAATATGGTTTAGAAATGTGGCTTTTAATGACTAATGATTTGAAGTAAAAGCAATTCCTAATTTTCCAAATAATCTGCTGATGATAACAAAGGAACACTTATTAACACTGATGTTTTTGAAAGGCAGTCCTTGAGAATTCTGCAGTATCACCAAGAGCATCAATTATCATCTTAGGAAAACCTAAAATTTCTGGTTAATGGAAAATTTTAGAGGCATAATATCAAGTCTTCTATTTGGTGCTGATAAAAAAACAATTAGTTATCGCCGGGCATGGTGGCACAGGCCTTTAATCCCAGCACTCAGGAGGACCATAGTGAGTTTGAGGCCACCCTGAGAATACATAGTGAATTTGAGTTTAAAGGGTAGCCAAAGAGGACAGAGGACAGGTTTCTGTGGTCAACCAGTTATCACCACATAATACTATTTTCTAACATATGCAAACTGGTTTGTTCCTTGTGTTTAGGAGATCAGTCAAGTCCACAGCAACCTCTCCTATGGAAACTTCACTGTGTTCACAGGGGAGGGGCTGGGTGTCCCTAAGTTTCATTATCCTATACATGTGGCACACTTCTTTTACTGTTCACCTGGGAATGCACATGAACTTGAGAGTCAGAAAACTTCCACCATGAGCTACCTGCAGTGAGATATAGCCCAGGAAAGGGTGACTAGCTCCCTTCAGCCAGGACTGTTCTCTGCTTCCTGCACCCAATTCTGCTAATGCTTGCCTCTACGTCCTATCCTTGGATTTGTAGACTAGCCCCATGTTTTTATACACTGCCATCTTAAAAGATTCTCTTTACTAGGTTAACTTAAAAATATTTCTTCATGAGCTGGAGAGATGGCTCAGCAATTAAAGGAGCTTGCTTACAAAGCCTGACAACCTAGGTTCAGTTCCCCAGTACCCACATAAAGCCAAATGCACAAAGTGGCACATGCATCTGGAGTTTCATTGCAGTGGGAAAAGGCCCTGGTGTGTCCATTCTCCCTTTCTCTTTCCCCTTGCAAATTTAAAAAAAAAAAATCAATCCTAAAAATGTTTTTGAAATAAAAAAAGAAAACCAACGTAAAAACAAGACAACCACCAAACACCTAAACAAACAGAAAGCTTTACCTTGGCTCTGGCCTCCCGGGATGCTTCAGCCTCTGCAGCCATTGCTCTCTGGAGCTGCACTGGGAGCTTCACGTCCTTAATCTCCACGCGCTCCACCTTTATTCCCCAGTCATCAGTGGCATCATCCAGAGTACTCTGGAAGAAGGGGAGAAGGCAAGTGAAAGATGGCCAGGCCCACCCAGACGTCTACAGTGGCTGCATCCTTGGATGGAAGGAATGTTCCAGCACAGGCTGGGTCACCAGGAAACAGGTCTGATTCAGTTACTAACAAGCTAACAGGCTGGAGAGATAGCTTAGCGGCTAAGCACTTGCCTGTGAACCCCGGTTTGAGGCTCAATTCCCCAGGACCCACATTAGCCAGATGCACATGATGGCACATGCATTTGGAGTTCGTTTGTAGTGGCTGGAGGCTCTGGCGCACCCATTCTCTCTCTCTCTTTTTCTCTGTCTCTTTCAAATAAATAAATAAAAACAAACAAACAACAACAACAACAAAAAAAACCTAACAAGCTAATGCAGGGGTTAACAAACTTCTTCTATGAGGGCCATAAAGGAATTGCTTATTTGCCTTTAGTCTTCTGTGGCAACTATTCAACAAACTGTTCCAGGTAAAAAGCTGCTGGGGAAATATAAATAACTGAATGGGTGTGGCTGTATTCCTAATGTGACTCTGTGTCAGCTATTTTATTTCTTAGTGTTTGGCTTCTCTCCTTTAGAAGAGCAGGAATGAAACCATACATTTTTTTCATGAGGTTGTGAGGTATCAAATGCCATCATGTATTTTAGTAGGATATGGTAATGTGTATCTGTGATCGCAGCACTTGGGAAGCTGAGGCAAAAATTCAAGGCCAAACGGGGTGACTTTAAGAATAATTCTTGGCTACAGAGCAATATTTTGCCTCAAATAAATAAAACAATAAATGAATCATAGATTTTACCCATAATAAAATTCTATAACTAGCATGAATTTAGATGCATAAAACTTTTAACTTTTGTGAAAAAAGACAACCTTAACTAACATCTACTACTCAGGGAAGATTGGAAAGTGTAATAATTAAGGGAATTTATGGGACTCTGCCACAGAAGAGAGCTTTAATAATACCTATACTGTCTCATAGACCAACTTCTGAACTACCATGCTAAATAGAATGTGAATACTGACTGGCAGGTAGGGCACTAGAGGGAATTCAAAACAGCATGCACCTGAGTGTTAGTGTGAACCATTTCCTTTCATCAAACCTGGGAAACCTCTCTAACAATAGAAGTGAGGAGGAAGACAGCTGTCTTCTGCAGGCAGTCAATTTAGGAGCACAGGCCCCAAAGAACATGGAAACCACTATGCCTGGCGAGGCTGGAAGAGAACTTGTCTCATTCAGCAAGATGGTGACAGGAGCAGTTTTCTGATTCTTCTCCTTAACTTCTCCCAGGCTTGCACCTTCCTCCCTCCGACTACTGGCGGGCACTTTCTCAGTCTGTGCTATCCTCCTGGACCCAGCAACCAATTAAGGAACTTCATATACACTTAACCTTGTCAATGAGGCTCATCCTGATTGGATACCTAATTTATAAAAATGACCTGATCCAAGTTGTCATGTGGATTTCCCTCATGACCCCTTCCAGCTGGGAGGGGGTTCTCTCCTCAGCTTAGGAACTTTTATTGCTTCTCTTCTCTCTTACCTCAACTCTTAAAATAAATCTTTGATAATTTACCCTTCCCTGTGTATGTTTTTCAATTCTTTGCTAGTAATAGCCAAGATCTTGAAAGCCACTGGGTTGGGGAGTTCCAGGGCCCTAAGAGGCATCATCAACCCTCAACCCTGCAAAAATAAGAAATAAAAGGGCCAGACCCCAAACTCCAATGGATAAAAGTTCTCCAGCAATCATGGACCCTGCTTAATTTTCATTTTGTGGAGACTAACATCACTGGTGGGATTCCTCACCTGCATGTTGTGTGCAATCTCTTCTCTGTCAGAGAGAATCTGAGAAAGGTTCTTGGTGCCCAGGACGTTCCTGAGAGTGGTTTGTGCCAGAAGACGGGTTGCCGAGTCTGCATTGGTAATATTTGACACAGCCAGGGTTGCATTCTGAACACGGTAATAGACCACACCATCCACACTGATCGTCACTGAGTCCTTAGTGAGGACCTGTAAGAGGAAGGAAGCAATCCTACATTTCAATGTCACATTAAGAAATGGTGTTCTGCAAACCTCTTAGGCAATAGCTGATTTTCAGTAGGGTATCAGAAGGTTAACTGTATCTTCAGCCATCACCGAGTTCATGATTAATAGAATCACTCCACAGCTTTGGAGATGCCAATCCAGCACTGCACTTGGGATAAACATGAAGAAAGCTTATCCCACTTTTAAGGAAGTTATGAGGGAGACTTTATGCTAGCAAGGTGGGTGACTACAGTGGAGGATGGAGAGGGCATATAAAGCACAAAAACTGAGAGCCTAGGTTTGCTGAACTTTAAGCAATACAGTGATAAGTGTATTTACAACATATTATATCAAAATGCTTAACATGTAGTTTTATTTTGAATTAAAAAGTTATTCAAGTGAGAGGTACCAGAAAAAACAGTAAAACAAATTAAACTTGAGACTCTGTTTCCTCATTTGTAGCATACATACTTCATAAGTTCGTTATTAGAATTAATGAGTTAATACATTTAAGTGCAGAGACTAGTACCTGGCACATGATAAGAGCTGTCTTTCTTATTTTTTCATCTTAGATAACAGGGCAACTTTACTGAGTAAAACACAGATCTTATTTGTAATAAGTTATCCAGATGGTTCTAATATAGATGGTTCAACTTATGATTATTTAAGTTTATGACAATGTAAGACTAAATGCATTTAGTAGAAACTGTACTTCAAATTTTGAGTTCTGACCTTTTCTTAGGCTAGTAATATGCGGTGAGCCGGAATACCCCGTCAGCCCCTGACACACCCATACCCTGCAGTGTGCGTGTTGCTAAGCTATGATATCTAGTAATCATTCTGACTTATAATACTTTCCACGTAGAATGAATTGACCAGGATATCACTCTTCTGAGAGTCTTCTTCACTTTCAGTCAGACACCTGTACTTAAGCAACAACAGTATTTTAAAGCTTCAGTCCTACTTCAATTATTCCTGGCCAAGATACTTCAGTGGTGCCCTACAACTTCAAGACATGTTTCACAGCTGGCTGTGTGAGACCTCGCTGCACCCCAAATTCTGTACCAGGCCATACCTGAGCTGCTGCATGTGGTGTTTGTGTCTCCAGCACTGCCTTTGCTTGGCCACCCTCCTCTCCTTTTCCCTCACAACTTAAGACTGGCTAATTTCTTTTCACCATCCAAGTTTCATTCTCCATGACCCTCCCTTGCCTAGCATGACAGAATCAAGCACTCCGACCCTGCACATCTGTCCACTGCTATAGTGACATAATGTGCTGACGCCTTTACTGCTCCATTAGACCATGAATTTCTTATGGGCAGTTTTTCTTAGTTTTTTTTTTTCTACCAGAAAATCAATAAATAAGAGATGAACTGAATTGAAATGAGGTCTTAGGAAATGAGTGAAGAAGAGTACAGGAGAAGACCTGAACAACATTTACAGCTCTGCTTGAACCCTTGCTGTGTGATCTCTATTAGGTAAGTTTTAAACTATCTGACTTGAGAAGCCTCATCATTCATAAGATGGGGTTAATACTGTTGCCCAATTTTACCTGCATTTCTGTGAAGATCAAGGAAGAAGATGTTTGTAACAGAAGCCTTTGAAAGTATCCCCAGCTATGTAAATGGAAAGTAATAATAACAACACTGTTGCTATGAGGCTGTTTGGCTCTGCCAGGCATCTAAGTGGTAATCCTTTTTGTTGTTGTTATTCAGTAATCTAAAAATACTTCTAACTTGGACTAGACGTGGGGGATTTGTAAACAAATGTACAGTGTGTTACCATCTCTTGTGCAAATTATTTCTCAGGATGCGTGGGAAAATGTGAAGGTCACTCCCTGATTCTCAGCATTGCAACTGCCATGGCAGCTTTCAAAGCTGCAGCATCTCTGCCAACTGTTTATTGTAGGCTGTGTGTTTACCTCCCTTCACAGGAGAGTCTCAGGGGATTGGGAGAAGGGTTGCTTGCCAAGTTGCAATCTGCTCTGTGTTTGGCACTTGGAGGGAGAAGAAAGCAGCTGGAAGGCAGACGCTCACAGCAGCCCTGTCAGATGCATGCAGTATTTGCAGAGGAACATGCTGTAATACCCAGCAAACCTCACAGGGGTTCCTTTGGAGTTGACCTTCCCCCAAAGATGAGAAAATGTGGAGAATTCAGCAACACGCTCAGGCTTGTTCTTCTAAGATGTGGGCTAAGGTCATTTTTGGCACCTCTATGATCATGTGTACCATAATCTAACCTCACCAACAATTTGGATCAGTACCAGCAAGGGAGTTCCTCAACTGGCTTCTGGATTTGGTGATATGAGAAGGTAAAATGGCCAGGCTCCAGCATTATGTTGAGTTCCCAGCTTGTGGCCAGGAAACTAGAGTTTTTGTTCACTGGTACCTCCCTGCCCTCCTACCTAACACGCTTATGGGTTTTCTGTCTGCAAGGTTAGCATGTCTTCTCAAACAGGAGTCTAAGACGGCCATGACAGAGCCAACACAGAAGGCCGTCAGCACCGAGCTGAAGGGATCCCAAGGATTAGACTTGAGTCCTGGCTCAAGTCTGAGGAACTTGTCCCATGGTAGCTATATCCTTCCAGTGAGTTTGCTATGAATCTGAACTGCAATCATGTTTGTGAAATCGTCTGAAAAAGGACAAAATGATCCCTAATGTATCTAAAATGCCAAATGAGCAGTTTTCATTCTTTGGCTTCTAACCAACTTAGCTAGGATAAAAATCAAGAACACTACACAGAATATTGGACTCAATGGGATATTCTATCATAAACTCATGGAAAAGAGTTGTGGTAACAAAATGATGATGACACTGGGCTGGAGAGATGGCTTAGCAGTTAAGCACTTGCCTGTGAAGCCTAAGGACCCCAGTTTGAGGCTTGATTCCCCAGGACCCACGTAAGCCAGATGCACAAGGGGGTGCACGTGTCTGGAGTTCGTCTTCAGTGGCTGGAAGCCCTGGTACACTCATTCTCTCTCTCTCTTTCTCTCTTTCCCCCCTTCTCTCTCTGTCTGTCACTCTCAAATAAATAAACAAAAAAAGTTTAAAAATAAAATGATGACAACACAACAATGATACTAACACTTCTCCCTTTGGCATTACACTGTTTTATAAGATCCACAATAGTGAGCATTTCACTGTCGGGCACTTTGGAGATTATACATGTAAATCTCTCTTTCTACCTTACACCAACCCTAAGCAGGCTCTACAATTACAATCTCCATTTTATAGATGAGGATGCTGAGGAACAGAGAAGCTAAAGAACGTCCTCAAGGTCACAGCGCTATGACAGGGATAAAAGCCACTCTGTGCCAAACAGTCCCACGCATGAACCAGCCACAGCGGAAGCAAGCTCACCTCCTGAGGAGGAATGTCGAATGAGATGGTCCTCATGTCCACCTTGATGAAGCTGTCAGTGCATGGCAGGATGAAAAACAAGCCTACAACAAACACACAGGATGAGACAGACCAGCACCCACCGGCTCACTTCCACATCAATTCTAGTGAATTGACCCAAACCACGGAATGAGCCAGAAGCAGGCGTGTTGTTCCTCTTGTTCACGTCTCACCTCTAAGCACTGGCCCTGACGTTGTGAAGCTCGTTTCCTCCTCCGCTGTTACTGTTACTTTTTCTGTTGCTTGTACCAATGCCATTGCTTCCCAAGTCATTTTTCTTTTTTATTGTTTATCTCCTATGACCCATTTTCCTAAGCTGTAAGCACAGAGAGCTTCCCTATAGTACATCTGCTGCTCCATGCACAGTCTTCAAGACCCACTTGGGCTTGTCTCTACAGCGTCCTTCCCTCTCTCCACGCCAGCACTCCCACTGCGCTCAGCTTGAGTCTACCATCAATTGTGGGAAAAAAAAAAAAAAAAGAATCAAATAGGCAGGGTATGGTGGCACACACCTGTCATCTCATCACTGGGGAGACTGAGGCAGCAGGATGGCTACAAATTTGAGGTCAGCCTGGTCTACATAGTAAGTTCTAGTCAGCCTGGACTAGAGAGTGAAACCCTAGCCCAAACAAACAAACAAACAGAGGCTTAGGAAAAGCTTTGTGACATCTATTACTACTTCAGGTTAAGTCATTCTGGTCTGAGTTTTCAGGGCCCCCTTATTCTTGTGGCTCTCTGTGGTTACTTGACTATAATATTAGCCCATGGAATATAGCTCTGTTTCCTTGTTAGTGCTCTACTGCTAGACAATAAAAATCTTTGTTGGGGGTGGGGGCATAGTGGGAAGGAATGGGACAATTGTGCTCTAATTTCCCTTGAATTCCCAGCATCTAGCTGAGGGTGGTGGCACATGCCTCTATTCCCAATACTTGGGAGGTAGAGGAAAGAGAATCAGGACTTCAAGGACATCCTGTCACAAAGAGAATTCTAAGCTGTCCTGAACAACATGAGACCCTCTATGAAAAAAAAATAAATAAACAAACAAACAACAAAAAAGAGTTTCAGAGTTTGCAACACAGTCAGCGCTCAGTTTTCCCAGTAAATAGCTAAAGTAATTTCCTTGGTATGAATTCTCATGCTCAGACTATAGCTATTCCATATTAAGGCCAAAGAGACGCTTATCAGCTCTACATGGACAGGAATGGGAAGGGTGGGACAATGGCAAGACTTGTTAGCGTCATTGCTATTGTTGGACAACTTCTGCTCCAAGTCAACAGAGAAGAGACCCTCATTAAGGAAATCATGTTACTGTCCAGACCAGACATGCAGAAGACCAACACTGACCGGGTCCTTTGGCTCCTCCTTGTAAAATGCGACCCAATCTAAAGATGATGGCTCTTTCATACTCTTTTATAATCTAGAACAAAACACAAATCATTATTCAACATTACTATAAACATTTATATATGTGTTATCTTAAATACACTTTTTTTGTTTTATTTTGTTTTTGTTTTTCGAGGTAAGGTCTCACTCTAGCCCAGGCTGACCTGGAATTCACTATGGAGTCTCAGGGTGGCCTGGAACTCACAGTGATCCTCCTATCTCTGCCTCCCGAGTGCTGGGATTAAAGGCATGCACCACCATGCCCGGCTAAATACACATTTTTTAAGATTTATTTTTATGTATTAGAGACACAGAGAGAGAAAGAGTGAGAATGGGCATGCCAGGGCCTCTAGCCATTGCAAATGAACTCCAGACGCATGCACATCTAGCTTTTGTGGGACCTGGAGAATCGAACCTGGGTCTTTAGGCTTCACAGACAAATGCCTTAACCACTAAGCCATCTCTCCAGCCCTCAAATACACATTTTTAAATAAGTTAGATGCATCCTACTTTTTTCTTTATATTCAGGTAATAGCTAGAAACAACATGTCCAGTGTCACTCTTTCTAAGGATGATATATATATTTGCTATATATGAGTATAAAAGCAGCAGATCAGCTGGGTGTGAGGCACATGGCTATAAGCCCAGTATTCTAGAGGCAGTGGCACAGGCAAGAGGATCCTGAATGAGTGAGTTCAAGGTCAGCCCGGGCTATGGAGAAGACCGTATTCTCAAAAAACAAAATAAAATAAAATAAAATCACTGTATAAATCTGGGAAGTATGAATTACATAGAAGTAAATCTATAACCTTATTCCTTAGCTGTTAACATCGCTATGTGATTGTTTATGTCATTTGCTCAGCAAACAAAAGATAACTTTGCATCTGATTCCTTTCATACAATGAATTTATCAGAAAATACTTAAAAGTATATTTGATCTTTTTAGGAATATATGTGATAGTTATTTACGTAAACATGCATGAAAAATAACCAGTACTTGCAAGCACTTGCTACAGAACAGGCACCGCGCTTTGCACTTTTTGGCACACTAATTCATTTAGCCCTCGCTTACTCCTGTAAAGTAGGTACTATAACTTTCTTCAGTTTTACCAGTGAAAACATAGCAAAGGTCACAAAGTCAACAGTGGAGCCAACCACTGAGCTTTGCCATCCTAATTACGGAGAACTTGATCTCACAGGATGAGCTCATGTCCCTAATGCAGAAAGTTTTTGATGGTGACTTTTATTAACCTATGGGAAGGATTGATTGAATAGTAGATAAAAAGAAGCTCTAAGCTTCCAGTGTAACAGGAGAGTGGACTGAGCTTTTCAAAGGAGATGAGAAGAACGCATGAAGCAGGCTGATGTAGGTAGCTATTGACCCTTTCCCGAGGGGAAATCCTGCTTACCTTTATGCACATCCATATCGATATTGGGAAAGTTATAAGTGTGAATAGAAACGAGGCAGCCACCAAAATCCACCCACAAGGCCCAAGGCTTGCCTTGGGGCTGTCTGTTGAAAACAAAATCATACAGCGTTCATTACGGCCATTAGCACAGTCACCACCAGCTTCACCTCTACTGATTACCCAGCACCTTGTGTCTGGCACTGGATGGCTGCTTTTTCATATAACCGAAGCTCAGGCACAGCTTTCCAGTCTACTTTACATAAATGTTTTCTCACATTACTATTTTACCCAGAAAATACATATCAGGTACCTCTATGTCTTTTGCCTTGAGATGTGAAATGACAAAACGTGTAAGTTCCAAACCTGGTTTCCCACGAGTATAGTGCAGAATAAAGATGGATAATTATAATACCAGTTGATAAGTACAGAGTATCTGTTCATAAGATTTGCAAAACACAGATGAAGTTAACAGTTGGGATCGAGGTCAGAATGGAGTGGGATGGGTAAGCTGTTGTCAGAGAGTTTCTTGAAGGATGTAGTATGGAAAATGTCAATGAAAAGTAAGGGAGCCGGGCATAGTGGTGCACACCTTTAATCCCAGCACTAAAGAAGCAGAGGTAGGAGGATTATTGTGAGTTTGAGGCTAGCCTGAGACTACATAGTGAATTCCAGGTCAGCAAAAAGTTTAGAAAAATAGATAAAGCAGGGTGGTAGAGATGGCTCAGTAGTTAAAGGTGCTTGTTTGTGAAGCCTGACAGCCCTGGTTTGATTCCCAGTACCCACGCAAAAAAGAGGGGGTGCATGTGTCTAGAGTTTGTTTGCAATGGCAGGAGGTCCTGGCAAGCCCATTCTCCCTCTCTCTCTGTTTCTTTCTCCCTCATATTTAAATAAATAAACAAATAGAAAGTTACAGAAAGAGATCCTTAGTGTCCTGCATAGAAAGTTATGGTGCTCTTGCTACATTTATAAAACAGAGTCAGAAGTGTCAGGACTTTCTCCACAAGCAGCATGGCAGGCCTGCCTTGAATATTCTCTCAGTGACTATGTCTATACCCCCCAACATCTAATGAAGGACTACATAGGATCAATGTAGGTCATTTTTACTCAAGTATGTATGAGGACAATTACCTGACACTGATAAACGGACTCAGAAAATTACAGAGTTAAGTATAAGCAAGGTACTCACTACATTTCTGGTTTCTCATCCTGTGTTTCTGTGCATTTGGCTTAGGAAATCAATACCTCTCTCTGTTTTCTCTGCTATGTTCTCAGCCTGAGCCTTCTGCTGTTTTATTAATCTCCTGTTTAATCAAAATCTGTCTGCCTTTTTGCCCTTTTTTCCAAGCAATGACACATGCCTGGCACACTTCTTCTCACTTAAAACAGCTCCTGAAATTTCAGCAGAAACCTATGATTGGTGGGGAAAATCACTAGTGCCTTCTTAATCCCTATATCCTCCACAGAAAGGAAATAAACAAACTAAAAATGAAAAATATAGTAGATATAAAAAAATTGAGCTCGGTGTGGTGGCAAATGCCTTTAATCTCCGCACCCGGGAGGCAGAGGTAGGAGATTGCTATGAGTTCAAGGCCACCCTGAGACTACAGAGTGAATTCTAGGTCAGCCTGGACTAGAGTGAGACCCTACCTCGAAAAAACAAACAAAAAATTGAAAACCCAGGGGCTGAAAAAACAGATGGCTCAGTGGTTAAGGTGCTTGCCTACAAAGCCTAATGAAGTGGGTTTGATTCCCCAGCTCCCACATAAAACCAGATGCATAAAGTGGCACATACATCTGGAATTCATTTGCATTGGCTAGATGCCTTATGCCTATCCTGCCTCCTCTATCTCTCTCTACTTGCAAGTAAATAACTAAAATACTTTTAAAAGAAAGGAAAATAATGCCAGATGTGGTGGTGCATGCCTTTAATCCTAGCACTTGGGAGGCAGAGGTAGGAGGATTGCTGTGAGTTCAAGGCCACCCTGAGACTACATAGTGAATTCCAGGTCAGCCTGAGCTAGAGTAAGGAGTGAGACTCTACCTCGGAAAAAAAAGAGGAAAATAGATCTAGAGAGATGGCTTAGTGGTTGAGGCACTTGCCTTCAAAGCCTAAGTACTCATGTTCAACTCTCCAGGTCCCATGTAATCCAACCACACAGTGACGCAAGTTTGCACATGCACACAAGGGGGGCGCACACATCTGGAGTTTGATTGCAGTAGTTGTAGGCCCTGGTGCACAAATTCATTCTCTCTGGTGCACACACGGGCATAAAAAAGGTAGTCTTAAGCTGGGCGTGGTGGCGCACGCCTTTAATCCCAGCACTCGGGAGGCAGAGGTAGGAGGATTGCCATGAGTTCAAGGCCACCCTGAGATGACAGAGTTAATTCCAGGTCAGCCTGGACCAGAGTGAGACCCTACCTCGAAAAACCAAACAACAACAACAAAAAAGGTAGTCTTTTGGGCTTGCATCAGAAAAAAAGAAAAGAAAAGGAAAGAGGTGGTAGGGAATTCCCAAGGTGACCATGAAAGGGAGCCATAGAATGGTAGATAGCTCTGTGAACAAGATGAGTGTTTAAGCAAGGCTCTGAGTCTCCGTGCCAAAGAACTTCACTGAATACCTGGCAATTTTGTAATGAGATTTAAACCACTGGTGAGGGATTTGAGATTGGACCAATGAGGCTAAGCATTTTTAATTCTATTTGACAAATGAAGATACACAAGCAACATGGCTTTCCCAAGATTACACAAATGAGGACAGGGACTAAACATAGACCCCTTATACCCAAACTCACATTCTGAGTGTTTCTGACTCTTCATTATGAAGTTTGAAGATGGCTTAGTGGTTAAGGCATTTGCCTGCAAAGCCAAAGAACCCAGGTTTGCTTACTCAGGACCTATGTAAGCCAGTTGCATAAGGTGGCGTGTACGTCTGGAGTTCATTTGCAGTGGCTTAAAGGCCTTGGCACATGCAGTAAATAAAAATTTACAAAAACATTTTAAAAAGTTCTCAGCTGGGCATGGCTGTGCATGCCTTTAATCCCAGCACTTGGAAGAGAGAAGTAGGAAGAGTGCCACAAGTTCAAGGCCACCAGAGACTACATAGTGAATTCCAGGTCAGCCTCAGCTGGTGCAAGACCCTTCCTCGAAAACATCATCAACAACAAAAAGTTCTCATTAAAGATACTTTCATGTTTGAAGTACTTTCTTGAGACAATATCTACGCTGGGAAAGCTTGGCAGGCAGGGGTTTTAAGAATGAAGTTTGATATTCTGATAGAGGAAGCCCTGTTCATTCTAGCCATGCCTATTTATAGCAAAAGTGGTTCAAGGCTTGGTGCCAAATTTAAGTCTAGATGTGCAGTGAAAAATATTACAAAGAACAGATTGGCCACAAATACTTATCTGATGGCATTTGGTATTTCTAAAATATTGTCTTAAGTCTCCCACACTCTAGGCAAAGTACATAGATTTGTGTTCTGAACACTATACTACAAACACTTTGAGGGCAGGGATGATTTATGGTTTTTCTTCTTCTTTTTTTTTTTGTGGTGCTAGGGGTCCAAGCCAGGACCTTAAACATGCCAACCAAGTGCTCTGCCATAATTTACAACTCCAGTATCCCTTTCTTATTTTAATATTCCCAAGGTCTAGCACAGTATCTTGCAAAGAGTAGGCCCACGGGACCTTAATTTCTTCACCTCTAAAAAGTAAAGACTAGACTGGCCTTATAGAAGTTAGATAGTGCTTAGTAAATACAAGGGATAGTTTTCTATAACCCCTTTATTCTACACAGTGAAGAGAACATTCTACCCAAATTTCCACAATGGAAAATGTCAAAATAGATAGTACTTTCTGGTTTTATTTTTTAATAGCACCTTAACCACTAAGCAATTTCTCCAGCCTGCACTTCCTGTTTTTGATAAAAAGCCTCTCAAAAATGATTTAACTAAAAACAAAAATCAACTAGGAGGAGTAGGGGGTGAGGAGATACCTCCGAGGGTAAGAGCGCTTGCTGTGTAAGCATGAGGACCTGAGTTCGTGCCCTGGCGCCCAAGTCAAAAGCCTACAACCCCAGCACGGAGTGGGGAGGAGATACAAGGATTCACAGCCAGTCCAACCTAAAACTGGCAAACTAACTCCACATTCACTGAGAGACTCTGTCTCACAGAAATAAGGCAGAAGCGCTACAGAGGACACCAGAGGTTCTCTTCTGACCTCTGCAGGCACAGGCATGCATCTGTATACACACTTGCACATGCGCCCCCCCCCCATGCACACTATAGCACACACAGGGATGTAATCTGTCAGTTACTTTATGCTACTCCTAGCCAGCTTAGGCCGCATCATTCAAAGACATTTATGATGTGCATTTACAAAGAGAACCACATGTGGACAAGCCAGAAAGTTTAGCCAAGGTCATTATTGGGCTCAGTTCCCACTGTTGCACTGTGGTTCTTCAAACCTCATATTAAGTACATGAAATCACAAATCAGAAACAAGAAGTTAGGTGGATATTCTAAAACCTGGGCTTAGTCTTTCACATTCATTAGGGAAATGGCGCTTTCATATTTTCTTAACAATGAAACTATCCTATTCTCATCCCACAAAATTCTTCCTCTTCTGGTCATAGCTCAAAAAGGGACATAAGCCACTTTCCTTCAAGAGGTGAGGCTCCATGAGGCTTAATAAATGAGCCTCAATCACCTCCCACTGCCAGAAAAATAAGGAAAAGCAATTCTCACTTACCCATGAAAATTTTATGAATTTATTAATTGCATTTACTAATTTAGGATTAACACCTTCCTATTAGTTTACAAGGTAAATGACAAGTAGATAGTAAATTCTTGAGATATTTTGGCTGGCATACTTGTCAATGTTTTACAGAGTGGAAAGAGTTCTAAAGATCAGGTATCCCATGATGCCTGGTCATAAATACTGCTTTGAAATATTTTCATGCATTTTCTTTTATTACGAAACTCTTTCCTGAAAACTATGAGGACAAACATTTAACCAATCTTAACCAATCAAAGACAGGATCTCAAAATGGATAAGAGCTTATAACATTTAAATTTTTGTGTTGTTCTAACAGAGCTTACCTCAAAGGAAACAAATTTTCAAAACCTTTTTTTTTTTTTTTTTGGTGAGGTAAGGTCTCACTCTAGCCCAAGCTGGCCTGTATTTCACTACGTAGTCTCAAGCTGGTCTCGAACTCACATTAATCCTTCTACCTCTGCCTCCCAAGTGCTGGGATTAAAGGCATGGACAACCACGCCTGACAGAAACCCCTTTCTTTTTACAAAAAGAAAAACCATCACTATAATCATTAGAGATTTCAGCTCAACACACAGAAAATTATCAAATTATCTATCCTTTCATTATCTTTGGATAACTATTCTTTGCTATATGCCTTTCAAACCTTTTGTATTTTTTTTTTTTTTTTCGGAGGTAGGGTCTCACTCTATTCCATGCTGACCTGGCACTCACTCTATAGTCCCAGGCTGGTCTAGAACTCACAGTGAGCCTCCTACCTCTGCCTCCCATATTTTACAATATGAAATAATGGTATATGCATAATGATTTAAAATCTGCTCCCTGGGCTGAAGAGATGGTTCAGTATTTAAAGGCGCTTGCTTAAAAACCCTGATAACCCAGGTTTGATTCTCCAGGACCCACGTCAAGTCAGATGCACAAAATGGTATGTGCATCTGGAATTCATTTACAGTGGCAGAAGGCCCTGGCGTGGCCATTACCACTCTGTCTGCCTCTTCTCTCTCTTTCTGTCTCAAATAAATAAATAAAAATAAATTAATTAAAAATAAAAATGGGGACTTCGGTTAAGATGGCGGCGTAGGTACCACGCCAAAGCAGCCTAGGGGGGAAAAAGACCAAAAAAACTCAGCAAAATACACACTTTTACTAAAAAGTGAGGTGTATAGGAAATTGAGGCGGCAGCGGAGAAGTAGAAGAGTTATAGAGCATCCAGAGCCTGCACAGGCGGGAAAAGCGGCTCCGGCAGCTCGGCCAACCGCCGCAGCCGCAGTGCAACAGAAAGCCGCCAGACTTGGCTCGAGCCGCAGGAAAAGCCAGGTGCGGGATTTTCCCCTCACACCGCGCTCTCCGCAACTTGGGAAATGTGAGGGGAGAGCGGCAATGAGCAACGGAGGAGCAGACCGCGAGGTAGAAGAACACGTGGAACAGCGAGAGAACCAGAGCAGCCGCGGCTCCCTCCCCTCCCCCACCGCCTGAGCCAGCTCCAGCGAACACAGCAGCGGCCCGGACCCGGCCACGTCAACTTGGGCTGACAGCGGGACCCAAGCAGGAGCAGAGTTCGGCAGCAACATCAGCGGCTCCAGCACCGGTACCAGCGGCCCCAGCAGCAGCAGACCCAGGAGCGGCAGCGGCGGCAGATCCCACAGCAGCAGCTTCGGGGGGATCAGCGGCGGTGGACACGGCAGCGGCAGCTTCAGCAGCGGTGGTGGCTCCGGCGGTGGCAGCTACGGCAGCAGCAGAGGCAGCAGCAGCGGCTCGGTTTGCCCCGTAGGAAAAGCAAGTGCCCAGCTCCAGAAATCAGAACAGCAGCCCGATGACCCAGGCAGCAACTTGACTGAGACCAAAATCACCCAAGGTAACTGGGATTGCACCAGGGAAGGGTCTCACTTGGTCACAAGCTGACTTGGATCCCTCAACAGACCAGAAATCTAAACCTCTTTGTTGATAGAGGATCTGATCATTATAATAACTACTCTTGCATACATACTCGGGGCTGTTTTTGATTGAATGTGTACAGTGTTTAGTTAAATTTTAGAATCTACCTGTATTTTATTCCACTGAGCCTGCTTGAATACTCCTATAGCAGGGAAACTCAACCCCTAAGAACATCTTTGTAGATACTCTGAGAGTCTTAAGAGCCACACCTAATACCTTAAGGTCCTACCCTGAAAATATATTACATCAAATCAATTGATACAGCTAAGAATACACAGCTAGCTAGAAAATCCAAGCATTAACTTAATCCAAGATGCAAAAATATATACATTATAACACAAGAAACACTAAAAAGCAAGACGATATAAATCCACCTAAAAGTATTAATGCATCAGAAATGTCCTCCAGTGAGAAAGAGTTAGAGGAAATGCCTGAGAAAGAGTTCAAAAGAATAATTATAAAAAATAAAAATGGGGGGCTGGAGAGATGGCTTAGCGGTTAAGCGCTTGCCTGTGAAGCCTAAGGACCCCGGTTCGAGGCTCGATTCCCCAGGACCCACGTTAGCCAGATGCACAAGGGGGTGCTCGCGTCCTCTCTCTCTGTGTCTATCTGCCTCTTTCTCTCTGTCACTCTCAAGTAAATAAATAAAAATGAACAAAAAAAAATTTTTTTTAATAAATAAAATAAAAATGGGGCTGGAGAGATGGCTTACTGGTTAAGGCTCATGCCTGTGAAGCCTAAGGACCCAGGTTCGATTCTCCAGGTCCCATGTAAGCCAGATGCACATGGTGGCACGTGCATCTGGAGTTCATCTGCAGTGGCTAGAGGCGCTGGCATGCCCATTCTTACTCTCTCTCTCCCTCCCTCTTACTCTGTCTCTAATAAAAAAATAACTTTTTAAGAAAATAAATAAAAATAAAAATAGGGGAGCAGAAAGACTACTAGAGACACAAGTTGGGACATTTTGCATACAGACATTGCCTCTCTACCATAATGGACTGCTACCCCCATAATGCATGACCCACAATCCGCATGGGGTTGACCTGCATCCTCAATGAGGAAGGCCTCTTCAGAAAAGGGGCAGGGAGGAGGGAAAGGATGGTACCAACATGTGATGTTTACATACAAAACATGTCCCTATCTAATAAAAAAGAAAAATAAAAACAGCTGGATGTGGTGGTGAACACTTTTAATTCCAGCACTTGTGAGACAGATGTAGGAGGACTGCCATGAGGTGGAGGTCACCTTGAGACCACAGAGTCAATTCCAGGTCAGCCTGGGCTAGAGCGAGACCCTACCTCAAAATAAATAAATAAATTAGCGCTGTTCCCCTTCTCATATTCATAATATATAGCCTTTGTCATTAATGGTTGTATAATACTCTATTGTTTCATATGATGAACATTTACAGTGTATCAAAATTTCTCAGTTATAAAGTGTATTATATTGAATACATAACTCTTATTTATATAAAATGTAAACTGATTTTTCTGAAAAGATAAAATTTCTCTCATTTTGATATATTATTATACTACTAGCAATAACTACTATTTATTGACTATCTAGTACATGCCAATCCCATACATATATTCTTCCTGGACACTGAAAAGCAAAAGGCTTTCTGGAAAGAAACAAAAGAAAGCAAAACTAGAGTATAAAACATAAAAAGATAAGTTGTAAATGTCAGTTTTATTGAGTTGGCTTCAGGGAAAGCCAGATTTCTTTATGAGATGATACCAGGTCAATGTTCAGAGCAGTTTATACAGTCATGGCTATACTAGCTGGTTTACTTTAAGATCTATTGAAACTGGCATGACTAGATGTCATGTGGAGTAATAAATTCCAGTCATCATTGTGATTTCATTACTCCAAAGTTCAAAATACATTAGATTTCCTCTTCTGAGAAGGGCCAGAAACATGTTGTATTAGCATATCTAAAAATATAACCCAGTCACATGCATTACTGCACAAAAGGGAAAAGGATGGGCCGTAGAGTTACTGAAAGAACCCATGTGGCAATATTGAAAGGAAATCTTTTCCATTTCCATCCACAGAATGCTTGTGAAGCAATGTATGTTGTAAACTGCCAGGATGGGCAAACAGGATGGTTGGAACACACGCTATTTCAGCCTAGCGACACTATTTTAGAGATGGTGGTGGGTGAGAGTAAAAGCTCTTGACAAATTTTCATTTTTCTTCTTGAAAGCATTTTTATTCAAAATATAACTGTCCTTTTCTTTTTTACCACCATTATTCCACATTAAACTTTGTGAGGATTTAGCAAACTTTTCCTATAAAATGCCAGAAAGGAAACAGGCTTTGCAGACCATTAAGTCTGGAGCAAATATTCAACTTTGTCACTGTAGGGTAAAAACAGCACAGACAATGCATAGGTAGCACTGCCCATGCACAAGACAGACTATGACTCTACGCATGCGGTTATCTTCTGTCCTGAAGTAGTTGTCAGCTGCTTTCCTCAAGTGTTTACTTCCTGTTTTGTTTGTTTTAAAATTGGACTTTTTCTAATATTCCCAAGAAGAGAAATGGATGAGAGGAACACATAGCCCATATTTGAAAATATAAAATCACATTCAGAAAAATTACAAAGATGAGCCAGGTGTAGTGGCGCACACCTTTAATCCCAGCACTCGGGAAGCAGAGGTAGGAGGATTGCCATGAGTTCAAGGCCAGCCTGAGACTACATAGTGAATTCCAGGTCTCCAGGTCAGCCTGAGCTAGAGTGAAACCCTACCTTGAAAAACAAAAAAAAAAAAAAATAAAGAAAAATTACAGAGAAAAACAATTTCATGATAGGCATTAAACTCACTTAACTCAGAACTGATCCCCAAAGAACACAATCCTCCTACTTGTTTAGGATTTCTCTCCTCCTAGTCTCCACAATCTTTCTTTTGGACATTTTAAAAGTATCTATAGGGCTGAAGAGATGGCTTAGCAGTTAAGGCGCTTGCCTGCAAAACCTAAGGACCCATGTTTGATCTCTCTCCACATCCCATGTAAGCCAGATGCACACAAGCAAGGGTTGCATATGCCCATTAGGTGGCACAAGTATCTGGAGTTCGATTGCAATGGCTGAGGCCCTGGTGCACCAATTCATTTTCTCTCTTTCCAACTCATCCTCTTCTCTTTCACTCTATGTAAAAAAAAAATTTAAGTATCTATAATTAAAATATTCTCATAGGGCTGGGGAGACAGCTTAGCAGTTAAGGTGTTTGCCTACAAAGCCAAAGGACCCTGCTTTGATTCCCCAGGACCCACATTAGCCAGATGCACAAGGGAGTGCATGTGTTTGGAATTCATTTACAGAGGCTGGAGACCCTAGCACACCCATTCTCTCTCTCTCCCTCCCTTCCTCCCTCCCTCTTTCTCTGTCAAATAAATCAATAAAAATACAATATTAAAATATTCTCATAAAAGTATCTAGAAGATATCACATTCACTTAAAAATGGAATATGGGGACTACAGAGATGGCTCAGCATGCATCTAGAATTCATTTGCAGAAGCAAGAGGCCCTGATGCACATCCATTCATACTCTCTATCTCTCCCCCTTGCAAATAAATAAATAAAAATAATTTTAATAAAATTAAAAATGGGCTAGGCATGGTGGCTCATGCCTTTAATCCCAGCACTCAGGAAGCAAAGGTAAGAAGATTGCCATGAGTTCAAGGCCAACCTGATCCACATAGTGAGTTCCAAGTCTGTCTGAACTAGAGTAAGACCCTTCCTTAAAAACAAAACAAAGCAAAGCAAAACAAACAAACAAACAAAAAACTAGGGCTGGAGAGATGGCTCAACAGTTAAGGTACTTGCCTGCAAAGCCTAGCAACCCAAGTTCAGTTCCCCATTGCCCACATAAAGCCAGATGCATCAAGTGGTGCATGCAGCTGAAGCTCATTTGCAGTGGGGAGAGGCCCTAGTGTGCCCATCCTGTCTCTCTTCTATCTCTCTACTTGGAACTAAATAAATAAAAATGTTTAAAAGAAAAAAGAAAATGCAAGCATGAGGAAACTAAATCATAAGGTTCCTAATTCTTCCCTGAGATAAACTGCTAAGGAGTGTTTAAGAGTTAGAGGAATTGATGCCAAATTCCAATGCTACCATTGCATTTTGTCATTAGTAAAATGGAAGAAAGAGAGGTCTTACAATGTTGGGAAGACAGAAAATATGTGAAGTGCATGACATTTAAAAGTGTTCAATAGGTAGTAGTCATTATTATTTGTACAACTTTAGAGTCATTATAATACAGATTTATAAGGAATAAGAGTTTTATTAAGTGAATTGCCTTTTGGGATCTTACATACCATGGAGAAAATACCAAGACTAACAATGTGCTTGGGGACTCTATCTCAGGAGAAGAACAAAGATCACATTTGGGGCAGTAAATTAGAGTTCTGAACTTGTTGGGCCAAATGTCATGTAAATCTTTCAAATTCACCCACAAATTTGAATTTACTGGAAAATGAGAGTAGTACTCCAAATATAGCTTTTGCGAGGAGGGGGGGAGTTAGCCTTTTTATTCTTTGTTTTCTTCACTAAGTAGAGTTTTAACAATTTTTACTTAAGACATTTCAAAAGGATATTCACATATATTTTCTCACTTGATATTTAAAGTCCTGGGCAATATGGTAGTAAGATTATGTGCAATAAGGAACTGACTCCCTAGAGGTTGAGAAAGACTTGTCCAAGATGACCGAGGCAGTAAGTGATGGTACTAAAATCACACCTAGATATTTTCCTTGTAACTCCCACTCTCATTTCTTCATTCTGTACTACCTTCGCATTCTGCTCATTACAGGGGACAAGTTGTTTCAGTTTTACAGTCTAACACTTAAGACATTTTCTTGGTTGATCTTCAAGGCTGACCTAGTGAACCATTACACAAAACTCTAGGGCTCAAGTTTCTATTGTAGTTCATGTACATAGAGCAAGAAAAAGGAGAAACAAGTGTGTTAGAGTACTGATACACACTTCCTATTTCTTCCTGATGTTTTAATAAATGAAATTCCTTATTAGTTATATTATCTTGGCAAATTATATTCCCTTTATTGAGACAAAGGCAGATAAACAGCCTGTCTACAGTAAGAATGTGTAATAAGGAACACCACAGTCACACCGTAAAGTCAACAAGCAATAAAATAAGCTATCAACAGACATTTAACAAGGAGATTTACTCCCTTTCACTTCCTTTTCCTTTCAACAAATATTCTGTGTACCTACAATGTACTACTTCATACTGAGCTATTGTAGAGGAAGGACAATCTCTTTCAGAAGTGCTCATGGTCTAAAAATGTGAAAGTAACGGATTAGTCAAACTGTTAATTACAATGCTGTGAGATAAACATGACAGAAGTGTGCTCAGGATGCAAGGCCGACACTTTGTTGTGATTATGATAGGTTACAGAAAATTGCTTCTCCAGGTCCTCTTTAAGGACCGATTTTTTTGACCCATCTATATCATTTTATCAATATTTTTTTGTTTGTTTTTCAAGGTAGGGTTTCACTCTAACCCAGGCTGACCTGGAATTCACTATGCAGTCTCACGGCAGCCTTGAATTCACGGTGATTCCCCTACCTCTGCCTCCCAAGTGCTGGGATTAAAGGTGTGTGCCACCATGCCCGGATCACTTTATCAATACTTTGATGATTCCTTTCAAAGCTGACTAGATAGTCAATTACTCTGTCTCTTATAGTTTTAAATGTATGCTTTGACTGGAGAGATAGCTCAGTGGTTAAAGGCACTTGCTTACAAGGCCTGATACCTGGGTTCAATTCATCAGTGCCTAAGTAAAGCCAGATGCACAAAGTGGCACATGCATCTGGAGTTTGTTTGCACTGGCAGGAGGCCTTGGCATGCACATGCTGTCTATCTTTTCTCTCTCTCTCTCTGCTTCAAATAAATTAATTTTAAAAATTGTAAGCTATCGGGCAGCACAAAAATCTAACCAAAAAAATACATAAATGACAGTTTCTGTTAGTCTTTTTTTTTTTTTAAATTTTTATTTATTTATTTGAGAGCAACAGACACAGAGAGAAAGACAGGTAGAGGGAGAGAGAGAGAATGGGCGCGCCAGGGCTTCCAGCCTCTGCAAACGAACTCCAGATGCGTGCGCCCCCTTGTGCATCTGGCTAACGTGGGACCTGGGGAACCGAGCCTCGAACCGGGGTTCTTAGGCTTCACAGGCAAGCGCTTAACCGCTAAGCCATCTCTCCAGCCCCTCTGTTAGTCTTGATCTTTAGTCAATTTATGTTTTATGGTGTCACTCATATCAACTACTTAAGAAACTACAAAGTTCTCCCCATCTGATCACCTGTAACAACTGAAATAAACATATCAGTCCCATGATTCTGCTTATTTTCAGAGATTCTCCCAGAGGGATTTATCTTGTTGACACGGCTCTTAATTATAATGATACATTTCTTTGCAATCCACCTGCATTATTTCATTACAATCTGAATGCATTGGCTTTGGGAAAAACTAGCTTAGTTCTAGGTTTGGTCATATTTACCGACCAGGACTAATTTCCAGTAAAGACATAAAATGGTAGACTTGGGCTTTTGTAAGTCCACCTCAGAAGCAGTCCTCTGGAGCTTGTAAGATTCACAGCTGCTCACGAATCTCCTCAGCTTATGTGATTTTCTCACTCTGACTCTTAGTTTCCTTATTTATTCCTAAAATGAGGAATAAAGACATTTCCCTTGTTGCAGGATTGAAATTAGATACTTATAAAGCACTTACG
This sequence comes from Jaculus jaculus, assembly GCF_020740685.1. Taxonomy (NCBI): domain Eukaryota; kingdom Metazoa; phylum Chordata; class Mammalia; order Rodentia; family Dipodidae; genus Jaculus; species Jaculus jaculus. Next base: position 132,832,203 of record NC_059102.1, on the reverse strand, counting down.
CTATGTCTGGATCATAACAGCTATTTAATAAAATCTATTTTGGACTGAAGAGATGGCTCAGTGGTTGAAGGTGTTACTTACAAGCCTTGTGGCTTGAGTTCAATTCCCCAGTATCCACATAAAGCTACTTGCACAAAATGGCACGTATGTCTGGAGTTCATTTACAGTGGCAAGAAGCTCTGGAGCATCTGTACTCTTCCATTATCTATCTGCTAATAAATAAATTAAAATGAAAACCTAGTTAATATAGTCTAGCAATAAATTTCCTTTCAGAGGTAAATCTCTAAAGTTCCACTAAAAACATAAAGGTATGTTATGTATAAGCCATATGGAAGCCTACTTCTTCACTAGCTAATTATACACATATATAATACATAAAATTTAAATATATATATAAATGTGTGTGTGTGTGTGTGTGTGTGTGTGTGTGTGTGTGTATGTAAATAAAGTTTGGGAAGAAGTACCCTGTGGGGGTGGATAATGCCTTAACCAGAAGCCAGAGATAGTTACAAGGAGCAGGATACCTTCCAGCAAGCTGTTGGCCAGGGAAGCACCTGATGCCACCAAAACACTACAGGCTATTGCCAAGGCTCGTGGTTGCCCACCAGAACAAGATGGTAAGACTTTTACTTTTACTGAAGACTCCACATGCTTGGGCTGCAGGTTACTGAGAAACCAAGCTGGAGCTGAGCTGGAAGTCCCCTCTCTGTTGGCTAGCTGCCATGGTGCTAGCAAGAGCTATGCAGCCTGTATGGAGAAAAATCAACAACAATCTTATTAAATAGCAGTGGACCCTACAAGCTACATGGCTGGCTAGCAAGGCAAAATGTGCCAACTTGTGCAATGGAAGTATGTCTGTTATGGGGGAAACCAACTGTTCTCTGATTGTATTTGAATCCTGCTCCAGAGGAGGGAATTCCTGCCTGGTACTGAAAACCTAATCAAAAGCCCTGGTTTGGGGGTGTCTTGGGAGGTCATAAGACTTGGGAAAAAACTACTACTGTTGTTTGACTAACTGGATATATTATGTTTACCAAGTTTTCCTCTAAATATTTATTAAATTTATTATATTATATATATTATTAACTTTTTCTTAGAGAAGATTCTCTTTTCAGATGGTAGTGACAACGGTGGAGACTCAAACCTCATCAAAGTGCTAAGAAGAAGTGACGATGGTGACTGAGATATCTTTCTCACACCCTCCAACGCTCAGGGACCACTTCAAAGGGGTGTGTAGCAGACAGCTTCAGGTTCGCTGAGATGAACTTCCAGACCAGGCACAGTTATGGAGGAAGGGATTTATTGAAGCTTACAGATCCAGGGGAAGTTCCATAATGACAGAAGAAGCTGGCCTGCCTTCACAGGTCCAAGCAGTCAGAGAGAAATACAAGCCAAAAGCCACATAGGAACTCAAGCTAGGCACACTTTGCATATATTTAGATTGAAACCTGAAACCCACCATCACACCTTAAGATCCACCCAGTGACACTGCCTCCAGCCAGGTGGCTGCAGCTTCAAACTACAAACAAATAAAAAACTGAATATATTGAGGGCCATCTATTCAAACTACCACAGGGTGGTAGAAAGAATCTAAGAGCCAAAGGAAGGGGAGGAGTGCTTTGGAATACTGTCTTCCCAATGTTAAGTTGCCTCTATATTCATGACCTCACAGTGGCTGATATTATCTACACCAGACCTGCATAATATGATGCCCCCCCAAATTACTGATTGGAAAGAAGGGGTTCAGTGGAGGAAAACAGGGAAGAAGGGTGCCAAAGGAGGGTGGAGGGAGATTATAATTAGGGTGTTTTATTCATATGAACAGAGCTTGTCAATAAAACATTTAAAAATTAAAAATAAAAGGTGACACAAACCAAGCAAAATTTCATTTGTGTGTGTCTAAGGAAGTAGAACATTCATTTTCACTAATTTTTTAAAAGCCTTCTGTCTAAGCCGGGCGTGGTGGCGCACACCTTTAATCCCAGCACTCAGGAGGCAGAGGTAGGAGGATCTCTGTGAGTTCGAGGCCACTCTGAGACTCCATAGTGACTTCCAGGTCAGCCTGGTCTAGAGTGAAACCCTATCTCAAAAAAAACAAAACAAAAAAAGTCTTCTGTCTAAAAATGTTAAGTGTGTGGGCTGGAGAGATGGCTCAGTGATTAAAAGCATTTACTGTAAAGCCTGATGGCCTGGGTTCGATTCCCCAGTGCCCAACACAAAGGCAGACGCACAAAGTGGTGCAGGAATTTGGGAGTTTGTTTTCAATGGCAAGAGGACTTGGTGTACCCATACTCACACACACTCTCTCTCTGTGTGTCTGCCTTTTTCTGTCTCTCTCAAATAAATAAATATAAATAAAAATTTAGTAAGGAGCCAAGGAAAAAACCTTAGAAGTAGAGAAATTTAGTTGTGAAGAGAAAAACTAAATGACCATTAAGTACAGAAATCATGTTTATTCCCAAATGACTCCTCCAAACTTGGGTTCTCACTACAACAGATGTAGTATTATTCCTATCCCCACTTTACACTTGAAGAACCCATTGTGAGGAGTCAATGAAATCATGTTTATAAAATATCAAGCATCAAACATGATCAATTAAGTATGGTGCCTTCGTTTTGTTTCATTATCACAATTGACAACTTTGTACTAAAATTCTCATAATTTGGGAAGCTCCTCTTCCAAAGTGCTTACCAGAGAAAAGGAGAGAGAACGATACATACTGCATACATTTTTTTTTTTTTGACTCTCAGGATGGAACCCAGGGCCTCTGACCTAGTGCTCTAACTCAGAGCTACACCTTCTGTCTTTCTCAACTTCTTTTGATGCTCCCTAGGAAAGAATTAAAGGCAGAGAAAGGGAAATGCGAACTTCTTCAACGGACAAAGCTGGCTTTGAAAATAATCAGAACGGATGACCCCAAGGTTCTTCATGAGAAGCTAGAAAAACCGGCCCAGTTCCCTAAGTCTCTTTCACTATGACATCTTATTTGAAATTCCTTCTTTGGAAATAATTCCTCTGGATGAGTGAGATCTCCAGAGAGGTCAACAGTACTCCTGGGAGGTTTACTGCCTCCCTTGACTGGGCATTTCCTTAGGTTCCTACCCTAAGGAGTTAGCCAGTATTAGAGGCTCAAGGCGGTAACTCTCTCACACTAGTTTCTTCACAGAGGAACAGGATAGGTGCATTCAGTTTCCTGTCGTCAAGACGGGAAGACCTTGGGTTGGGTTGGTGAGCCTAGGGAGGTTTATCTGGAAGGAGGGGTTCCTAAGACAAAGGGGACAGAATGAGTCAGGCTGTGCAACTGGAAAGAGGCTGGAAGAAGGCACGGGAGATCTAAGCGTGGGGAAGGATGCCTGGCCTCTTCCTACGAACCCGATTGGGCTCCAGAAGCCTGGGGCGGGGGGTGTGACTGTTGGGGAACTGGGGCTCTTTCCACGTCCAAAGGAAGAAAGGGTTCACACGGGGGCTGCTGAAGGCTGGGAGAAGATGGCCTCAGAGGGGAAGGGGCAGGAAAGAAAGAGGAGTGGGCTAGCGCTGCCTCCCCCACTGTGGCCCGTGACTTCCGCGTTCTGGGGAGCGGGTGCAGGACCGGCGATAAACGCTGGCATCTGACCAGGCATCTGGGACCAGGGGGATAACGCTAGATCCCCTCCTCCGCCGGGGCTCTGCATCGTGGACACACCCCGGCGGTGGGTGTGTCCCTCCACCCCGGGTGCTCGCAGGTTGCAGCCCTACCGCCCCGAAATCGCGACCCTCCCGCCTGACAAACGAGGAAGGACCCGCGGGCGGCTCGCGCAGCCCCCAGCAGCAGCCAGGTGCTCCGGGAAGGGTGAAGGGGCGGCGGGCCACCCTCCGGCTGGCCGGGGCCGGGGAGGCCGCGGGGCTCACCCTTGAAGGAATCGGGGAGCCTCTGGGCCTGGGCGTCGTCCGCGTTCCGTTTATCGGCCATGCTCGAGTCCGCGCCGTTCCGTGGACTCTGCCCGAGCTTCCAGGAATGCCGTTAGCTGCTCTCCGCGGGGCGCGAGACCCAGGCGCGGCCACGCCCCCTCCTCTGGCCCCGCCCCTCGAGGCGAGACAGCCAATGGGAGCCCAGGAAGCGAGGAGGATACGCCCCCTTCTGCCCGATCTGTTCCCAGGCCGCTTTCCTCTAGTTTCTTTCCCCCCGGAGGCCGCGGCTCTTGGGGCGGGGGCAGCCAGCGGGATAGCCCGAAGGAGAAGGTGCGAGAAAGGGCGAGGCCCCCGCGGAAGAGCCGTGCTAGAGCCAGGCACGTCCCGGCGGGAAGAAAAGAGCGCCATCCCGAGGCGGGGTAGTGACTTGCGGGGAGAAGGCTGTTGGGGAGCGTTGATTGACCCGGCCACAGTGGATGGACGCAGAGGCCAGCTTGAGCCTGAACAGGCCAGGTGGTGCGAGCGGGTAATGAAGGGTCCCACGCGCACACCCTGGAGCCAAAGGGGACGAATTAATTCCCGCAGGGTGCATTTACTGTATTCAAACAGAATTATTCTGGAGCTTCTGGCCTCTGAGTGGCGGTGCGCACCCTGCGGAGGATGCAATGGAAAAGGGTGCCTGCCATCGTGGAGTTTATAGTAGGCCCAGCTGCGAGACAGACAAGCAAGCAAACCCATCCGCATGGCGAAGGCCCTGCGAAGAGAACCTCAGAGAGAATCTGCTTTGGTTAGGAAGGGAATAAGAGGTGGGCTTGAGATGTCCTCCAAAAGAAGAGAAGGGACCAGCTTTGAGGGGCAGATGTTGCGTGAGGGTGGAAAGGAGATGGAAGCCGGAGGAAAAGCTAACCCAGGGCCTTCCCAACCTCGCGCACTGTCCCATAGGAGTTGTGGCGGGAAACCCCTCCCAGATGAACAATGCTGCTGTTTTATTCTGCCAGCTTTGTCCTCAGGCACATTTCAGAGTACGTTAAGGCACACAAGGTAAACTTTTAAAATCAGAATTACAGAAAGTTGAAAAGACATTACAGACACATGGATCGTCACCGACCCTGTAGGTATGTCTTTCCTAACTAGTATCAAAACCAGGAAATTCATCCTGGCATAATATGTACATAAAGTTCTGCTGGGCATTGTAGCTCAGGGATAGTGTGCTTGCCTAACATATATGAGGTTCTAGGTACAATCCCCAGTGCCACCCAAAACAAAACACCCTTCCCTGGGGCGGGAAATAAAGAAAACTGAGTTTTCTCCCTGTAAGATTCTATGCCATTGTATCCCAAGCATAGGTTCCCATACGCATATACAGAATTGTTTCATCACTGCACAGATCTCCCTCTTGGTGAGCGCTTGATTTTTTTTTTTAATTGATCAGTGTTTGGCTGTGCAATGTCAGATACCTGCCGGAAAATAGTAAACTTTCTCTGATTTTACAGCTTGGAGCTTTGATGTCATCAGGAAGGAGGCAGGAGCACAACCATCAACAGAAAAATGTTAAGATCTTTTCTGGAAGGTGAAGGTTAGAAGATTTAGATCTCTCAGATTGACTTCAGTCAAATAGGTCAAATACTTGCAAAGAACTGTTTATATTCCCAGGAATGTTGCTACAGCCTGTGCTATTGCATTGTTTATTAGCCTTTTATAGATAATCTGTTTACTAGATAAGGAGGGGAGTACAGTAATTTAATGATCGCTCTTGTTTAAAACATCCTTGAGAAAGTCCAAGGCTTTTTTTTTTTTTCCATTCTGCTACAAATAAGCCCTAGAGGCATGAACTTCCTGTGTATGCTATGGTTCCCAGGAAAAGGGAGCAAATGTGCAGGAAGCGAAACCCTGAAGGAGATGAGAGCTTGATTAGAAATTGCATATTGGGAAAAAAGTATTTAGATTTTATTTTTTTAACTGGAAAAATAATCCCTGTGAAGGATGCAATGGAAAGGGGCAGACAGGGTGCCTGCCATCATGGAGTTTATAGTATGTCCAGCACCAAGACAAGCAAGCAAGCAAATCAATATGCCATGCGAAGGCCCTGCGCAGGGAACCTCAGAGAGGAAGTCTTCTTTGGTTAGGAAAAAAAACAAGGGTTAGGAGGTGGGCAAATAATATTTCACAGTGCATAGAATGTCTGTATTCCTCTCTACCACGTTACCTCAAGTCTCAAGACAATCGCAACAGCGTCATTTCTGTATCGCCTCCCTTTGGGACAGAGGCATTGGTAAACACTTATTGGCACCGGTCTCAGGTTGCATCAGTTCTAGAGCTGATTCCAGGCTCCAAACAAAGAACACACTCTGACTTGATCTGCAAATTACTTTCATAATAGCTGAAAGTTTCCGATTTTGAACTAAATACACTGACTTCCACTTGCCCATAATACTAACGTATTCTGGCTTTCTCGCACATGTATGAATGGATGGTTTAAATGTACTTTAAAATATTAGCATGTTTAGCCCTTTGAGAGATTTTTAATCCCAAGGTTGCCAGAATGATTAAAAGAATTTTATAGAAGAATATTATCCTTCAAAAATAGGGACATAGGGCCGGGCGTGGTGGCACACACCTTTAATCCCAGCACTCAGGAGGCAGACGTAGAAGGATTGCCATGAGTTTGAAGCTACCCTGAGACTCCATAGTGAATTCCAGGTCAGCCTGAGCCAGAGTGAGACCCTATGGGGGGGGGTACGGGGGAAGGATATAAGAGGATGCAGAAGAGAAGGGGGTGAGAGGAAGGTTAATCAAAATTAAAAATATTATGAGCCCTGTGAAAGCCTACTTCTTCACTAGCTAAATAATGTAAGTGTTAAGAAAAAAAGAGTTTGGGCAGGAGTGCCCTGTGGAGGTTGATGATGCTGTGACCAGAAGGTTGTTACATGAAAATTTCAGTGCCAGGAATGGGATACCTTCCAATGAGTCATTGGCCAGGGAGGCCCCTGATGCCACCAAAACATTACAGGCTACTGCCAACACTCTTGGTTGCCCATCGTAACTAGATGGTAAGAACCTGTTGCTGACGACTCCACATGCTTGGACTGCAGGTCACTGAGAAATCAATCTGGAGCTGAGCTGGAAGCCTCCTCCTTGTTGACTAACTGTGAGGGTGTCGGAAAGACCTATGTGGCCTGTTGGGGGAGAAAAGTCATCAACATTCTTAACATTAGTGGACCCTGAAAGTTCTATTGCTGGTCAGTCAGGCCAAATATGCCAACTGGTACAATAGTGGCATGTCTGCTATGGGGGAAAACTGCTCTCTGATTGGATTTGAAGCATGCTCATGGAAGGGAATTTGTAACTGGCCCTGAAACTCTAATCAAGGCCTGGAGAGATGGCTTAGTGGTCAAGGCACTTACCTGCAAAGCCTAAGGAACCAAGTTCAATCCCCCAGTACCCACATAAAGCCAGGTCCACAAAGTATTGCATGTATCTGGAGTTTGCAGTGGCCAGAAGCCCTGACATGCCCATTCTTTCTCTCTTGCAAATAAATAAATAAAAACCTAATCAAAAGCCTATGGCTTGCAAGGTCATAAGCCCTGTGGGATGGGGGCAAAACTGTTGTTTGGCTAAATCAACATATTATACTCATCAAACTGCCCTCTAAATTCTTATGTTTATGCTACTCTCGCTTTTAGTCGGAGAAGCTTCTCTTTTCAGGTAGTAGTGACCACCTGGGTGATTCAAAACTAAACAATATGCTGAGAAGTGAGAGTGAAGTGTTCAGCACGGAGACATCTCTATCACACCTTCCAAGGCTCAGGATCCATTGTGGAAGAGGTAGAGGAAAGAATGTAAAAGCCAAAGGAAGGGGAGCTATGCTCTGAAATTCTGTCTTCCAGACACAAAATGATCATAGTATTCATGATTTCATAGTGGCTGCCACTACCTACACAAGACCTGCATAATAGGAGGGGAAAAAATGATGGCATCAAACAGAAGTCAAACGAGTTGGAAGGAAGAAGGAAAAGAGAGGGTGGTGGGAGGAGACTATGTTCATGGCATATTTTCTTATATAGAAATTGCCATTAAGTTAAAGAATAAGCTAGAGACATAAAATTATGAGTAAATTAAAGAAAAAGTTGATTATAATTTTATCATCTGTAATAAAACTACTATGCTTTTGATGATTTTTTTTCTCTTGTTAAAGGATACTTGTATGTAGTTAAAAATTAGAATATAGGGCTGGAGGGATGGCTTAGAGATTAAGGCATTTGCCTTCAAAGCCAAAGGACCCAGGCTTGATTCCCCAGGATCCATGTTAGCCAGATGCACAGGGGGACACATGCATCTGGAGTTTGTTTGCAGTGGCTGGAGGCCCTGGCACACCCATTCTCTCTCTGTCTCCCTCTTTCTTTCTCAAAACAAAATAAATAAATAATAATTAAATTAAAAAATTAGAATATATGTTCTATATTGCTTTTTTTTTAATTTTGTGGTCATTGCCTTGCATATTTAACTTACCACATTAAGGATTGATTGATGATGATAGTGATGACATTAGGACTGCAGATGGGGTTAAAGATGTACAGTAAAATCCATAGTTGAATAAATCAGAAAGGAATTTAATTAGTCTTTTTCCTGTGCTCATAAGAAATGCTTCAATAAGAACAACAGGAAAGTCCTTCATTAAACTGCTAGTCCAGGCTGTTCTTGCTGCCTTTAATGAAGTCAGCTAATCCAATACTTTGTGGGATCAGAAATATCAAGTCCTGTGTTTGTGTCATTCTGCCCAGGATGGGTCTAACAAATTTGATCTGTTTCTCTGTGTGGGTTAATTTGCATTTATTGAATTACAGTAAGGGTTTGGCTTCTTATCTCTTCTTCAGGAAATTATCCTGGGATTTGAGTCAGCACAAGTGTTTCACAAGAAGATTTTATATGTTTTGGGGTGTGGCAGAAAATTATGTCATCATACCTGCAGGGTAAGACACTGGTAGTCCAACTCCTCAGATCTAATGAAAATAAAAACCACTGCTGTAACATCGGTGGTGCTTAGTACAATTCTTATTAGTCTTTATTTAGCTTTACTTGTAAGTTCACCTCAGCAAGTGTTTAGTGAACCATATTCTAGATATCCTAAGTGTTTCAATGAACAAAGAGACAAACATGCCTGTTCTCATGGACCTTACATTCTAGTATTTGTCTACATATGTTAATTAGTCAGAGTTTCCATAGCAAAGTTTCACAGACTGATGGCCTAAACAAGAAAAATTTATCTAAAGGCTGGAAGTATATTAGCTGGGTTGAATTATTTTATTTGGAATGTTGCTCCATCTAGTGTCCACCGTATTCTATTATGACTTTTATCAAAGTGTTTATAATAAATAGGCATTCTCTCTTTGACAGGTTTTTATTCATAGAACACTAAAGATTCATAGTAAGTACTGTTTTTTTAAAATATTTTATTTATTTGAGAGACAGGCAGGTAGAGAGAGAATGGGCACGCAGGGCCTCCAGCCACTGCAAAGGAACTCCAGACGCATGCACTCCTGTGCATCTGGTTCCTGGGGAATGGAATCGGAGTCCTTAGACTTCACAGGCAAAGGCCTTAACTGCTAAGCCAGCTCTCCAGCCTGTAAATACTGTTTTAAATGTTATTTATTGTAAAGGATATGGGGAGGAAAGAGGAGCCTACATGACATTGCTTTTTTTAAATCAATTTGAGCAACATTGTTAGAATTTACATCACCACCTTGTGCTATTTATTTTTATACCACAAAGAGATGGAAATTAAGTTTTGTCAACTTGCCTGAGATCTGAGGATTGTAAAATGGTAGAGATACTGTTTGCCTCAAGTCTGCATAACTCCTGAATTTGAGCTCTTAATCGTTCTGAATGTATGAAAAGAAGCAAAACATACAAAATTTTCAGAATACATTTCTCAGATATGAACACGTGTAAGCTTGCCTCTACACGGGTATTTAAATTTTCCTTCAATCTTGATATATTCTTTTTTGTTTTGTTTTGTTTTGTTTTGTTTTTCAAGGTAGGGTCTTACTCTAGCCCAGGCTCTGTAGCCCCACACTGGCTTCAAACTCACTGTGATCCAAGTGTTGGCATTAAAGGAGTGTGCTGCCATGCCAGGATTGACATGTTATTGAATTTAACATGTAGTGATATTAATTGTTCAATGTTTTTATCATTGTTCATATACCATGTTAAAACTTTATCCATCTTCGATATTTAATTTATAGAGGACACAAATAATCTAGAGTGAGATAAGCATTTCTGTGTGTGTATGTGTGCATGTTCATGTGTGTAAGTGTGAACATATGTGTGCTATTGTGCAAGTGTAGAAGTCAGAGGACAATTTCAGATATCAGTCATTATTTGAGGTAGGGTCTCTCATTATTCACCATTTCATTTGCCTATGAGATCAGCATTTCATAGTTTCTAAATGTTTATAAATATTTATTTATGCATTCATATATTTATTTATTTGTGCACATGACATGGTGCACATTTGGAAGTCCTAGGACAGCTTCAGGGTGTCTGTGCTCCACCTTCTTTGAGAAAGGGACTCTTGCCACTGCAAGTATCAGACTGGCTGGACTACAAGCCTTGAATTACTGACTATGCCTCCCATTGTCATAGGCACTTTGGGATAACAAACGTGGGTGCCACTTTGCATCCAACTTTATGTGGGTGCTGGGGAACTGAACATGGGCTGGAAAGCTTTGCAGATAAGTGCTCTCAACCACAGAGCTGTCTCCCCAGCTCTTCACAATTTATTTTAATGTGCATTTCAAATCAAGTTAACATTTTAAGAACTTTTAGAATATTTTTCTTTGTTGTAAATAATAATTTCTAAATTTATTTTGTGCAAGTTGAGTGGGACGACTGAGCTATTTAAAGATAGCAGGAAGGGCTTCTAAGGAAAGCTGGGTTTAGTAGATAAACCTGAGTTAGAAAATGTGTTTTAGGACTACAGAAAAGTTCTTATAAATGCCCAGGAATATGCCAGAAGTAGGTACTCTGGGGAAAATGCAAACAGTAACATATTCCAGGAGTGGTGGTGAGAGATGACAATAGACTGAGAGGACCAATTAAAATTCAGAAGGAAATTATGAAATTGCTGAAAAATCTTAACAAGAGGGGCAAGCCAAGCATGGTGATGCACGCCTTTAATCCCAGTACTTGGGAGGCAGAGGTAGGAGGATTGCTATGAATTTGAGGCTACCTTGAGATTACATAGTGAATTCCAGCCTGGGCTAGAGCAAGACCCTACCTAAAAAAAAAAAAAAAAAAAAAAAAAAAGAGGGGCAGAAGGAAACATTGGGCATGTCAAGATAGTATGTAACAAGCAATATTAGTAGGCTTATATCTACTATAGAAATTGGCTAAATGATTTCTAAAACAGAAAACACAGGCCCAAATGGATTCACTGGAAAATTTTACCAAATATTTAATATGGTGGTTTGATTCAGGTGTCCCCAATAAACTTAGGTGTTCTGAATGATAGGTTCCCAGCTGATGGAGATGTGGGACTTAATGCCTCCTGGAGGCAGTATTGGGGGTGGGCTTATGGCTGTTATAGCCAGTTTCCCCTTTCCAGTGTTTGGCACACTCTCTTGTTGCTTTTGCCCACCTGATGTAGGCCAGGGGATGATGTACACCCTCTGTTCATGCCTTTGTTTCTCCCTGCCATCATGGAGCTTCCCCTCGAGTTTGTAAGCCAAAATGAACCTTTTTATCCCTCCAAAGCTGCTCTTGGTTGGGTAATTTCTTCCAGCAGTGTGAACCTGACTGCAACATTTAAGGAATAAATACAGCATTTAAAACAGTATTTTATACCATGGATATATAGTGAATAATAACCTATCAAATGGTTTGTGAATAATAACCTGTGAATAATGACCTATCAAATAAGAGTATCCCAACGTAGTTCTCCTTACTTGTCGTCGGCACCTTGACGAAGCAGTAGCATATACCAGACGCTAGATGGAGCACCAACTCTGTACAGTCTCTTCAGCAAGTGAACAGAGGAAGAATTCCCTAACTCACTGAGGGGTCAGCCTTGCTCTATATCGGAATGAGCAAACATGTTGTGAGAAGTTTAACGTAAGTGTGCAAATCCTCAACAAAATATTAGCAAATTCAGTCCAACAGTGTATGGAAGAATTATACACACCGGGCATGGCAGTGCATGCCTGGAATCCCAGCACTCAGGAGGGTGAGGCAGGAAGATTACAACTTTGAGAACAACCTGGCTTACATAGCAAGATCCTGCTTCAGAAAACAAAAATAAGGGGGGCTGGAGGGATGGCTTAGCTGTTAAGGCGTTTGCCTGCTGCAAAGCCAAAGGATGCAGGTTCTATTCCCCAGGACCCACGTTAGCCAGATGCACAAGGGGGTGCCCGTGTTAATGGAGTTCGTTTGCAGTGGCAGGAGACCCTGGTGTGCCCGTTCTCTCTGCCTCTCTCTCCCCCATTCTCTGTCAAATAAATAATAAAATATAAAAAATAAAAATTAAAAGTAAGGACCGGGAAGATGGCCCAGTGGATAAAGCACTTGCTGTGCAAAGTGGACACCAGAGTTCAGATCCCCAGAACCCATATAATCTCAGCACTCCTACAGCAAGATGGGACACAAGAGAATCCCGGAAGCTCGTGGTCTAGCTAGCCTGAGGATCACAGGGTGAACAACAAAGAGCCCTTGTCTCAAACAAGGTGGGAGGCAAGCACTGACACCAGCGGTTGTCATTTGACCTCCTCATGCATGTGTGACACACGCGACCACACCATCATGCGTACACAAAGATAAAGCTATGTAAAATAAAACAACAAATAATTATACATCATTACCAAGTCCCCAGTAGCTCCTGTGATTGGACACTCAGCCCCCAGCTAGTGGAGCTGTTTTGGGAAGCCGTACAACCTCTTGAACCTGCTGTCTGCCATAGGGATGGGACTTGTGGGTCAGTCCTACTTGCCCTTTGCCACTGCAGCGTGACCCCTCGCGCTCCTGCCTGCGAGGACCAAGCCGCCGCAGATGCCGCCCTTCCCCAGTGTGACGGACTATGCCTCCTGAACTGTCAGTCAAAATAAAACTCTCCCCCTTGCAATGGCTTCTGTCAGGTATTAATCATAGTGACAAAATAAAGAACTAATATGGAAAGGAAGTCAAAGTCATACAGATTGAGAAGGAAGAAAATTATGTTTCCAGATGGCATGGTTGTCTATATAAAAGCTTTGAAAGAATTGACATAAGTCCTCCTGTAACCAACAAGTAATTGTAACAAAGTGGCAGGAATAATACACAAAAAATACAAACGTCATTTGCTTTTCTACATATCATGATTAAACAAGCAGAATTTGAAATAAAAAGCAAGATACAATCTACTTTAGCTCTGGATGCCAGATTGGGAGTGATACAAATACTAATTTTTTTTTTATTTTTTTTATTGACAACTTCCATAATTATAGACAATAAACCATGATAACTCCCTCCCCTCCCCCACTCTTCCTTCACAAATCCACTCTCCATTATATCCCCCTTCTCTCTCCATTAGTCTCTCTTTTATTTTGATGTCATTGTCCTTTTCACCTATGATGAGGGTCTTGTGAAGGTAGTGGTAGGCACTGCAAGGCCATGGATAGCGAAGCCAATTTCTGTCTGGACAATTGCATTATAAGCAGAGCTACCCTTCCTTTGGCTCTTACATCCTTTCCACCTCCTCTTCTGCAATGCACCCCAGCCTTGGAGGGTGTGGTAGAGATGTTTCAGTGCTGAGCACTCCTCTTTCACTTCTTCTCAGCACTATGGTGCCTTTTAGTCATCCCAGTGGTCACCACCGTATGAAAAGAGCTTTTCTAACCAAAAGTGAGAGTAGCATTAACATATGGGTATGAATATTAAGAAAAGTGCTTACAGGGCAGTTTGGTGAGCATAATATATGCATTTAGACAGACAAGAGCAGGTGTTACACTCCTAATGCTCATGACCTCCCCCACCAGAGGCTTTTGATTAGGTTTTCAATAGCAGGCATCTATTCCCTCCCATGGAGAAGGCCTCTAGTCCAATAGAGAGCATTTGGTTTCCCTCATAACAGACATGCCACTATTGGGTCATTTGTCCTGGCTGGCCATACTTAAGGCTTGTAGTGTCCACTGTTCTCACCACTGATGACTTCTCTCTCCCATAGGACTGCATGCAGCATAGCTTTTTCCAGCTTTCTGTCAGCTGGTCTGCCGGGAGGAGGTTTTCAGCTCAGCTCCAGATTGATTTCTCAATGACCTTACAGCCCAAGCATGTAGAATCTTCAGCAGTAGGGTCTTACTATCTATCCATGGCAGGAAGCCAAGAGCTTTGGCACTGGCCTGTAATGTTTTGGCGGCATCAGGGACCTCCCTGACAAACAGCTCACTGGAAGGTATCCCTCCCTGGCACTGAAATTTTTCTAGTAATAATCAATGGCTTCTGGATTACCATTACCCAAAAAAGTAGGGTTCCATATGGCTTTTTCATAAAATCTTAAATTTTGATTAACCCTCCTCCCACACTTCTCTTGACCTCACTTAGGCCATTTCACCCCAAGTAATCTGTTACTTACTTACATATATACAATGCCATCTGCTGAAGTCTTCCTATCTCCTCCCTCCCTTATAACCCCTTTCTAGCTTACTGGCCTCGGCTACCAATTTTTACTCCAAAATATAATACAAGTCTAAAAATAAACATTTGAATCTAGGATCCACATATGAGAGAGAACATGCAGCACTTGATGTTCTGGGCCATTTTGTATGATCCTTTCCAGATCCATCCATTTCCCTGAAAATTTCAAAATTTCACTTTTCTTTACTGCTGAATAGAACTCCATTGTATAAATGTACCACATCTTTATTATCCCTTCATCAGTTGAGGGACATCTAGGCTGGTTCCATTTCCTAGCTATTGTGAATAGAGTATCAATAAACACAGTTGAGCAAGAATCTGTAAGGTAATGAGACAAGTCTTTAGGATACATACCTAGGAGTGATATAACTGGGTCATATGGCAAATCTGTTTTTAGCTGTCTCAGGAACCTCCACACTGATTTCCACAATGGCTGTACCAGTTTACATTCCCAACAACAGTATAGAAGGGTCCATCTTTTTCTGCATCCTCGCCAGCATTTATTGTCATTTGTTTTCTTGATGATAGCCATTCTGACAGGAGTGAGATGGAATCTCACAGTAGTTTTAATTTATAGTTCCCTGATGGCTAAGGATGTGGAACATTTTTTAGATGTTTATATGCCATCTGCATTTCTTCTTTTGAGAACTCTATTTAATTCCATAGCTCATTTTTAATTGGGTTATTTGATTTGTTGTTTAGTTCTTTGAGTTCTTTGTATATCCTGGATACTAATCCTCTGTCAGATATATAGCTGGCAAAGATTTTCTCCCATTCTGTAGGTTGCCTCTTTGCTCTGTTCACAGTGTCCTTTGCTGTACAAAACCTTTTTAATTTCATGAGGTCCCAGTGGTTAATTAGTGATTTTATTTCCTGTGCAACTGGGGTTATATTCAGAAAGTCATTGCCTATGTCATTATGTTGAAGGGTTTTCCCTACCTTTTCCTCAAGCAATTTCAGAGTTTCAGGTCTGATTTTAAGGCCCCTAATCTAGTTGGACTTGATTCTTGTGCATGAAGAGAGACAAGGATCTATTTTCATCCGTCTACATATAGGTATCCAGTTTTCCCAGCAACATTTGTTAAAGTGGCTGTCTTTCCTCCAATAAATATTTTTGGCATTTTTGTGAAAAATCAGATGGCTGTAGCTGCCTGGACTTACATCTGGGTCTTCTATTCTGTTCCATTGTTCTACATACCAGTTTTGTGCCAGTACCATGCTGTTTTTGTTACTATGGCTCTGTAGTATAGCTTAAAGTCAGGTGCAGTGATAACGCCAGCCTGATTTTTGTTACTCAAAATTGTCTTGGTGATTCGAGGTTTTTTTTGTGCTTTCAAATGAATTTTAGGATTTTTTTTTTTTTCTATTTCCATGTAGAATGACATTGGAATTTTGATGAGGATTGCATTAAATGTGTACATTGCTTTTGGTAATATTGCCATTTTCACAATATTGATTTTTTTTTCAATCCAAGAACATGGGATCTTTCCATTTTCTAGTAGAACTATTTCACTTTCTTGGTTAGGTTTATTCCAAGATACTTTTTTTTGAGGCAATTGTGAATGGGAGTGATTCCTTGATTTCATTGTCAGCATGTTTGTTGTTAGTATACAGGAAGACTAGTGATATCTGTATGTTTATTTTGTATCCTGCTACATTGCTAAAAGTGTTTATCAGCTCTAACAGTTTGCTGGTACAGTCTTTAGGGTCCTTTATATATAGAATCATGTCATCTGCAGATAATGATAACTTGACCTCTTCCTTTTCAATTTGCATCTCTTTTATGTGTGTCTCTTGTCTTACTGTTATAGTTTACACTTCTAGTTCTATATTAAATACAAGTGGGGACAATGTAACCCTTAGTTTGTTCATGATTTTAGCAGAAAAGCTTCAAGTTGCCTGTAGGTTTGTCTGAAATAGCCTTTTTTATGTTGAAATATGTTCTCTCTATTCCCAATTTCTTTAGGACTTTACCATGAAGGGATGTTGGATTTTGTCAAATGCTTTTTTTTTCATATATTGAAATGATCGCGTGATTTTTTTTGTCTTTCAGTCCATTTATATAGTGTATTACATTTATTGATTAGCATATGTTGACACATCCCTGCATCTTGGTTGGAGTGAATAATCTTTCTGATATATTCTAGTATTATGTTTGCCAATATTTTAAAAAATACATCATATTTAATTTATTTATCTGAGAGAGAGAGAGAGAGAAAGAGGGAGAGGGAGAGAGAGAGATACTGGGCACACCAGGGTATCCAGCCACTGCAAACAAACTCCAGATGCATGTGCTCCTTGTGCATCTGGCTTACGTGGGTCCTAGAGAATCGCACCAGGATCCTTTGGCTTTGCAGGCAAATGCCTTAACCGCCAAGCCATCTCTCCAGCCCTATTTTGTTGGGCCTTGAGAGGCCTGGATGTGAGGCCTAGTGGAACTTCCTGAGCCTAACTGCCTCTGCCCAGCTATGACTCAGCAGGGGGCCAAATGGCCTCTGGCCTGCTACTTCCACACAGGAAATTAGAATTCCTGCCTGCGGGCACTTAGAACTCAGCAGGGGGCCAAATGACCTCTGGCCTGCCACTTCCACATAGGAAGTTAGAGTCCCCAGCTCATGTGTGCTTTGAACCAGTCATCTCAAAGGTCGCTCTATGCTATTGGCCCTTACATCTCACCTCACCCTAAAGTCTCCGCCTTCATTCTCAACATTATATAAACACCCGCCTGTAACAATGAAGTGAGTTCCTGTTTCAAAAGGACTCCTACTCAGTGTGGTTTTTCTCTGGTGGCCAGGAGGAGTTTCTGGGTCATCCAATTCTCATCATCCTCCCTCAACCCCTAGGGAGTAACCAGCAGGCTGGTTCTTCCCTGGGCACTACCTGTGCAGGAAGGAGCCCAACACTATTTGCCAATATTTTCTTGAGAATTTTTGTGCCTATGTTTATGAGGGAGATTGATCTGTAATTTTCTTTTTTGTTCTGTCTTTGTCTGGTTTTGGTATTGTAGGAAAAAACCCCCGCAGGGGGTCCCCACGCTCTGCCCGGATAAGGCGACACCCCAAATCACTCACTCACGAGAAGCAGTCTTGATGCAAACTGCAAGAGGATTTTATTCCAAGCGCGCAGGGGCCCACAGTTGTACACCGCACAGGGGTAGAGGACTGCAGAGCCCCGAATGCAGGAACAGGACAGTTTTTATAGGGTTTCTAACAAAGCCTGTGCCTTAGACCAATCATTTTCTAATATTAGGAGCCCCGCAGGGTGTTAGCCAGTCAGTTGGTGCCACCCCATAGTTTCTAAGCCAATTAGTTTATGACCTTGGTGGTCAGCATTTGCGCAGGTCCTTGGGTGGGAGTAGCAGAGTGTGGTTCCAGTCTCCTATGACCTTGGAGGTCAGCACTTGTGTAATTCCTTAGGTGGGGGTAGCAGAGTATGGTATCAGCCTCCTATGACCTTGGTGGTCTGAGGCAGGCTGCTACAGCTTATGGTGCGAGCTACTAAGGCTAACAGTGTGGGCTATTAAGGCTTATAGTGTAAGGCTTATAGTGCAGGCTATTTACAGAAACCAAATAAGTGGTTCACTTCATTACTCATTTCCCATCCTTGAGGGCTATCTCATGCCCTTTTACCTAGTTTTATATTAGGAGTGGGCTCTGATATAATGAGAAGAGGGATTCTTTACTTGCTTCCAACAGAGAGTAAAGCCTGGAGTTTGAGGTATGCAGGGAGCCCGCTTAAGCTCCCCTTGGAGCGTGATAGTATTTCTGAGCTTCTGAATTCTTGGGCCTTTCAGTATCAGGGTAATGCTGGCTTTGTAGGAGGTGTTTGATAATATTCCTTCCTTTTATATTTTATGGAAAAGTTTGAGAAGCAGTGGTGTTAGCTCTTCCATGAAGGTCTGGTAAAATTCCCCAGTAAATCCATCTGGGCCTGAACATTTTTTAGTTTGAGAGATTTTTTTTAAAGTTTCTTCTTTTCTTTCTTAAAATTTATTTATTTGTCAGAGATAGAGAAAGACAGAGAGATATTTGGTACACCAGGGCCTTTGGCCACTGCAAACAAACTCCAGATGCATGTACACCTTATATGTTTGGCTTACATGGGTTCTGGGGAATTGAACCTGGGTCCTTTTGCTTCACAGGCAAGTGCCTTAAATGCTAATCCATCTCTCCAGCCCTGGACGATTTTTTTTTTTTTTAAGTAACTACTTGTATCTCTTTACTTGTTATAGGTCTACTTAAATGGTTTCTCTCATCCTGATTTAATTTCGGCAGGTCATATAAATCTAGGAAATCATCCATTTCTTTCAAGTTTTCAAACTTAGTGGAGTATATGTTCTTAATGTATGTCTTTTTTAAAAAAATAATTTTTATTCATTTATTTGAGAGACAGTGAAAGAGTCCAAAAGAGAGGGAGAGGGAGGAAGAAAGAGGGAGAGAGAATGAATAGGTGTGCCAGGGACACATGTGCCCACCACCTTGTGGATCTGGTTTATGTGGGTCCTGGGGAATCAAACCTGGGTCCTTTGGCTTTGCAGGCAAGTGCCTTAACTGCTAGCCATCCCTCCAGCTCCAGCTTTTTTTTTTTTTTTTTTTTTGAGGAAGGGTCTCACTCTAGCTCAGACTGACTTCGAATTCACTATGTAGTCGCAGGGTAGCCTTGAACTCATGGCGATCCTCCTACCTCTGCCTCCTGAGTGCTGGATTAAAGGCATGAGCCACCAAGTCCAGCTTTAGGGTATGCCTTTATGATTTTCTAAATTGCTTTGGTATCTGTTGTAATGGTGCTTTTTTTAATCTCTAACTTTATTAATTTGTGTCTCCTCAATTTATTTTGGTCAGATTTGCTAAGGGTTTATCAATCTTGTTTATCCTTTCAAAGAACCAACTCTTTGTTTCATTGAGTCTTTGTATTATTATTATTTTGGTTTCTGTTTCATTAATTTCTGCCATTATCTTTATTATTTCTTCCCATCTGCTGGCTTTTGGTTTGCCTTGTTCTTCTTTTTCAAAGGCCTTAGATGAAGCATTAAATTGTTTACTTGCAACCTTTCTAATTATGTTTTCAAATTTTTATTTATTTGCAAGGAGGGGAGGGAGAGGTGAGAGAATGGGCATGTCAGGGCCTCTAGCCACTGCAAACAAACTCCAGATGCATGCACCACCTTGTGCATCTAGCTATGTGGGTCCTGGGGAATCAAACCTGGGTCCTTAGGCTTCACAGACACTATGCCTTTTTTTTTTTTTTTTTAGCTTAATGGCTAAACTATCTCTCCAGCCCCTAATTTCTTAATATAGACACTTAAAGGTATAAATTTCCCTATTAGACTCCCTTCATTGTGTCCCAAAGGTTTTGGTATGTTGTGGTATCACTATCATTTGGTTGTATGAGTTTTTATTACCTTTTTTATTTCTTCAATGACCCATTCATCATTCAGCAGTGTACTGTTTATTTTCCATGATTTTGTGCATGCTCTATAGTTTTTCTTGCTGTTGGTTTGTAGTTTAATCCCACTGTGATCAGAAAGAGTATAAGGAATCATTTCAATTTTCCTGGACTTGTTAAGATTTGCTTTGTGTCCTAATATATGGTCTATTTTAGAAAATGTTTCATGTGCTGTTGAGAAGAATGTGTATTCTGCAGCATTTGGATGAAATTTTATGTAGATTATGTTAATTAGATCTATTTGTTCTATGATATCATTTATTCATTTTTTGATCTGTCAGTTGATGAGAATGGGGTATTGAAGTCACCAACTACAACTGGGCTTGGTATATCTGTGACCTTAAGTCTAATAGTGTTTGATGAATTTGGGAGCACCTATGTGAGATGCAAATATGTTTATAATTGTAATATTCATTTGTTGAATTGGTCCTTTAATCAATATAGAGTGATTTTTTTTTAAATTTTTATTTATTTGAGAGTGACAGACACAGAAAGAAAGGCAGATAGAGGGAAAGAGAGAGAATGGACGCGCCAGGGCTTCCAGCCTCTGCAAACGAACTCCAGACGCGTGTGCCCCCTTGTGCATCTGGCTAACGTGGGACCTGGGGAACCGAGCCTCGAACCGGGGTCCTTAGGCTTCACAGGCAAGCGCTTAACCGCTAAGCCATCTCTCCAGCCCTAGAGTGACTTTCTTTATCTTTCCTAACTAATGTTGGTGAGGAGTGGTTCTTTTCTGGTTTTGGTTGGTTGGTGTTCTAGAGGCATCCTGTATATATAGTGCATCTCTTTCCCAATTTGGGGGAAGTTTTCTTCTCTGATTTTGTTGAAAACACCTGCTATACCTTTGGAGTGAAATTGTTCTCCTTCTACTATACCATGAATTCTTATGTTTGATCTCCTCATAGTGTCCCAAATGTCTTGAAATTCCCTTTCATACCTTCCTAATTGTTTGTCTTTCTCTTTGTTGGACTGTATTAGATCTACTACCTGCTCTTCTAGTTTAGATATTCTGTTCTCTCCTTCATCCATTCTACTGGTGAGATGTTCTCCAGATATTTTTAATTGACTATTATTGATTGGATGTTCTACAGAGTTTTTTCATTGCTAGTATTTCTGATTGGATTTTCTTCAGTATTGCTATTTCCTTACTCATGTTTTGTATTGACTTTCTTATTTCATTAAGTTGGTTTCCTTTATTCTCCTTCAGGAGTTTATCTTTGATTTTTTTTGGACATAGTTATAGTCATTCTTTTGACTTTTTCAGGCATTTCATCTAAAACAGTCTTAGTGGAGGTCATTTCTGATGGGTTTATGATTTTTGGTAGAATTATACTGTCTTGATTTTTGTGTTTCTTGTATTATAATGTAGAGGTTTTTGCATCTTGGATTAATTTGATGCTTGGGTTTTCTATTTTTCTGCAGTATTCTTTGACATGTAAATCTGACATTATGTTTCTTCAGGGTAGTAGCTTAAGGTGTCAGGTGTGGCTCTTATATTACTCCCAGAGTAACAGCAGAAGTGACCCTAGGATTTGGGTTTGTCTACTAATTATTCTAGTAGTATTCTAATAGGCTGGGTGGAACAAAATACAGGCAAGTACTAAAAGTCAACTGAACAATGTACACACTCAATCAAAACCAGCATGGAGTATTTATGTAAGAATGGGTATTAAAACAAACAGATAATCTGACAAAGTTAAAGTCCCTAAGGTACATGTTGCCCACTTCCTTAATCCTGTTAGCTGGGAGGCTGAGATTCCTGGTCTATAAAGGGTTCCAGGTCAGCATGGGGCCAAGTGAATCACTGCTCCCAAGAATGGCAGAAGAAGACAAAGGCACTATAAATCAGGAAGCAACAAAGGACAACCCTAAAATACAGGTTATTTAAAAATGGCAAAGCTGACCATCAATCAAATCTAACACGTAACCTGCCCTGATGTGGAAGTTTCCATTACCACTTCCAATGGAGCCCTACATATCAGACTTTGGGACAGGTGTTGACCCAGTATAAGTAGGCCTGTTTACTTTCTGGGATGGCTTCCATCTCACCTATGCTGTGTGCCCACTTGGGTCCTTCTTTACTCCATGGTGGACTTGGCTAGGCTGGCTGGGTCGGTGGGTCTGTTGCTCTTATCACCTGTGCTGGGTGCTGTGTAGCTAATCTCCCTTCCCGAGATCTTCAGTGGTTGCTGTCACTGGTAGTTAGGGGAGGGGAGGCTGTGGAGGGTGCCTAAAATTGTACCAGAGCTGCCCAGCTGGCATGGTCCTCTTCCTCAGGAACCACTCAGCTGGTCCCTGCTGTCTTCTCCTTTAGGTTTTTGACTTTGCAAGGAGACTGGTGTGATTGGAGAGCCCCCCCTCCCCCCCACCTGGGTTCTGCTCCAGTGGCTCAGGCTGCATGCAGCATAGCTCTTCCCAGAGACCGAGACGAGGACCAGTGCCCTGGCAGGAGCTGATTCTGCTTGCTTCTGTGGCTGCTAGAAGCTCTGGGTCTCTCCTGCTTCTCCGCTGAGGTTGATAATTCCTTACACACCTTCACTTTTTGGTAGAAGAGTATATTGTGGTATTTTTCTGCTTATTTATCCCCCTAGGCTGCTTTTGCATGACTACTACCCAGCCATCTTATCTGGAAGTCTGATATGTTCATTTTTGTTTGCTTGTTTGTCTGTTTTTGACTTTCCAAGGTAGGGTTTCACCCTAGCCCAGGCTGACCTCCTGGAATTCACTATGTAATCCCAAACTGGCCTTGAAGTCCTGAAGATCTCCCTACCTCTCTCTGCCTCTCAAGTGCTGGGATTAAAGGTGTTCGGCACCATGCCTGGCTTTCGTATGTTCTTTCATAGATTAGTTCTCCCTCTTTTTTAATAGTCAGAGCCCTGCAGTGTGTGTGGCCCGGGCACTCAATTCCACAGTTAGCCTCCCGGAGGTGTGCACGTGTTCCGTTCAGACTCCTATTTTCCTGAGGTACATCATTCCCACACTTGCTGTCATTCTGTATTCCCGAGATCATCAGTTCTAATCTCCCACAGGAGGAGCTGCTCGATGCCTCAAGTGAGAGTAAGAAACTTGAGTTCTATCTCCTTTCAATGTTTTTACATTTTAAAACCTTTTTTATTTTGAAATAATTTAAAGTTTATAAAAGAACATCAAAGATAAAACGGAGCTCCTGTATGCCCTTCACCAAGCTGTTTTTCATGTTTATATCTTACAGTCATGGTGTATTTATCCACACTAGGAAAGTGACACAGGTATGCTATTAGTTAAACCATGGGCTTCATTTGGTTGTCATCAGTTTTTCCATTAATATCCTTTTTCTGTGTTGGAAAATCATATTGCATCTGGTAATCATGCATTCTTATTCTCTAGTCTGTGATAGCTTTTTGGTCTTTACTCATCTTTTGAAAACTGTATGTGTATATACATGTATATGTGTATGATGTGTGTGTATAGGTGTGCACATGCCGTGACATGTGTGTGGACTTCAGAAGATAATCTTGAGGTGTTTTCCTTTCCTTCTACCTTCTTTTTATTTAACAGAAAAGAGTTTTGTTTATTTATTTATTCATCTCTATTTATTTATTTGTATGTGTGTATATGTGTGTGTATGTGTGTGTGTGCATGTTATGTCATGGTGTCTTGCCTCTGCAGACAAACTCTGGACTCATGTGTCATTTTGCATTTGACTTCATGTGGGTGCTAGGGTGAACCTGAACTTGCCTGAAAAGCCTAAGGACCTAGGTTCCACTCCCCAGAGCCCATGTAAGCCAAATGCACAAGGTCACACATGCATACAAGGTGGCGCATGTGTCTGGAATTTGATTGTAGTGACTAGAGGCCCTGGTGCACCAATTTTCTGTCTCTCAAAAAAGAGGGGGGATTAGAGAATTGAATGTTGCCAGGCAGCTTTACAAGTAAGCACCTTTAACCACTGAGCAATCTCCCCAACCCCTCTTCCACCTTCGTTTTGAGACAGGGCCTCTCTTATTGCTTTGCCATGGTGTGTACCCATCTAGCTAGCTTGCAGACTTCTAGATTCCTCTGGCTCTGCCTCCTGTTGCGGTAGGCAGATCGGGATCACTTTCTATCCTGTTTTACATGGGTGATGGCTGAGCCTGGTGCTAACCTTGGTCTCTTGGCTAAGGTGCTGTCAAGATTTTCTCTAGTTACTTTTTTATTTTATTATTTCCTTTTTAGACTTGATTCTTCAGAAGGAAGTTGTTAATGTTCAGCCCATACTCAGAGTGTTGAATGCATTTGAAAACCATGGCCATCAGTCCCCCTTCACTCCCACTTCTACAAATGTGCTTGGTTCCTAGGTGTTCTTACAAGATTCTGTGGCATGATACATGATATTTTCTACCTTAGCTTTCCCCACTGTATCCTAAAGTAATTTTTCTGCAGCATGGCTTCCAAAATTTTGTTGTTATAATCTCTCCTTTTTGTATTTATAGGCTTATGGGTATTTTAAATCCCTTTACTATAGTTTTAGTGGAGTTTCAATGGCACTAAAATTATATTATTGTATTTAATCTTCCATCTTTATCTGAAAGCTCTGGGGAAAACAGTTTTTATCACCAAAATTTATACCAATCTCTGCATTTGTCATTTCTCCCTGTCACAATTCTTCCATGAACATAATCCACAAATCAGATGCTTTTGTTGTATGTCATTGTTATATTTCATAAACACTGAGATAAGTCAGAGCTCTAGTTCGCAGCCTGTAGAAATTCATTACCGGTTTCCTCAGCCCACAGGATCCTGTCCATAATAAGTATAGCATGCAGTCTCCTCCCAGAATAGCTCTACGCAATCTCTCCAACTTCTCTCTCACCTTTCCAATGTCTACTTTTCACCCACAGTGTTGCTTTCTACTTATGCTGAACTAACTACTTCTCGCAGAACCCATCATGCCTATAGGCTTTTGCTTCTGTAGTTCTCATTTTCTAAAATGACTTCTGTCTGGTCACCTAAACTCATCAGAACTACCAAAATTGGGAATGGAATTTACCCTTAGAGCAAAACCTTCTATATAGACAAGAAAGGAAGATGGGGGGGGGGGCGAATATTTATTCAATTCCTGTTTTTGTTGCTGACAGGACATACATGCACCATTTTTATTATACAAGTCCAAAAAAGCTCCTATGTAAGACAGCGTGCTGTTTTACATACAACCACGTATGAAGAGAGAATTACCAGTGATACTCTATTGCTAGTATCAAAAGGTAAGGTTATGGGACCCTTGTTTCCCAATTTCAGACTCCACAGTCTTGGGATTCCTTCTGGAATGTTGTAGGTAACACAACCATACTTACATGAACTGTACAGACTCATTTATACAGACATGCTTACCTGGCTGATACTTCTGGGAAATACCTGTGGCAGAAGAAGGCGCTGCGGCAAGCCCAGGAAGTGATGAGTCACCCTGCCCCTCCAAGACTGTTCAGTGGTTCTCACAGTGTCAGTGGTTAAGAATGCTGCCCGGCTCCCTTGGCAAGTCTCCACAAGGAAACAAAAGAACAAATAGGGTTTGGGAACAGAATATATGTTTTCCTACTGACAATTATTCTTCTGAGAAGCTTACTATACTATGCCCTGGTGGAAACTGAATGCTTAACGTGGGATTCTAAATGATTATAACACCTGTGTTGCCCATTATGAACAATAGTCGTCTGGGCAAGACATTTAACACAGTGCCTAGGCTGAGCGTGTTCAACAGCCATCTATTCATTGGAAGCTGTATTATGCGTAAGTTTAGATTCAAGTAAATCCAGAAGATACATGTTGTTCCATCACACAAATACCAATATAGCTCTGTCACCCACTTCTGCTGTCTTCTGGTTTCCTCAACCTCACTTAGGGTTTTCATGAGGAGCTCCAGATAGCCATTGAAGGAAGAACAAACATATGGGCCTAACTCACAAGAGGATTTCTGTATTATGGTAACGCCAGCACCCTCACCCAAGTGTGCCATGAAGGGGAGTAATGGTCAAGAGGATACCTCCTAGACAGCAGAACTTTTGGCCCCATGACTTCTGTTGCCTTGGCATGGAAGGAGAAGTGGCCTGTGATACAAGCCTACATTCATTCATATATGATAAATAATTCTCTAGCCATTGGCCAAGAACTTGAAAGAGAAGCCTAACATTCTGGGAAGTAACGAGGAGAGCTGACCAAGAGACACAGATCTTTCAGAAACGAGCACTGAGCACTAGGGAAGTACTATGAGTGCCTACCCAGGCACAGACACCCTGGAGGAGACCTCACGGTAGCGATGAGCAAGAGGACTTGCCCCACGACTGCCAGTCAGAACCTTTCCTTCCCTGCTCGCTGTTTAATAGGCCATGTTCAGAGCCGAGAGATGGGAGGTAAAGGCAGAAGGATTTGGAGTTCAGACCAGCGTGAGCTATATTGTAGATTCAAGTTGCCCGCCAGCCTGAGATACATAGTGACAGCCTGTAACCTAAATTCTGGTGGCTTGGAGGTTTTATTTCCTAAGGCAGTGTTGCTTTGGTTGTATTTCTAATAACTTCTTGGCCATTTTCAACTCTTTATGGTAGCTACAATTCAGATCCATCCCCTAACCCAGGAGATCCCGTCAATCTTAGGTTCCAAGGAGAAGAGATTAGAAGTAAACTACAAAAAAATCTATTCTGCTTTCCTGTGGCCTGGGCTCTAGAAACTGGAGGGTTGCCCTGACCTCATTTGGTGATAAGTTAGAGGAAGGGTAAGGAAGAACGGGAAAAATGAAGAAGGAAATACTTGAAAAAGAATTTTTAAAAAATATTTATTTTTATTTTTATTTATCTATTTGAGAGCAAGAGAGAGAGAGAGAGAGAAAGAGGCAAAGGAGAGAGAGAATGGACGCACCAGGGCCTCCAGCCACTGCAAACAAACCCTAGATGCGTGCGCCCCCTTGTGCATCTGGCTAACATAGGTCCTGGGGAGTCGAGCCTTGAACCTGGGTCCTTAAGCTTCACAGGCAAGCGTTTAACCGCTAAGCCATCTCTCCAGCCCTGAAAAAGAATTTTGGCACACAGGAGAGTGAAAGTAGGAGAACATAATCACATCCATACAGACGAGGCATTAATTAGTGAAATTGAGATATTACAATAAAGGTGTCATCAGCAAGTTCTGCTACTCCAGGAGGAAATGTGTCGCTTAGGGCTACTTTCTTTATTGTGTTGCGCCATCTAGTGGTCATTCTCATGTACTTCTTAAGTTCCAGATAAACTTAAAAGGGCAGATGAACTAAGAATGAGGACTATTTCCAAAGTTGTCGTTCACTTGTCTCATCCATCCTTTTATTTGCTTGACTGACAAGTGCTTATTGAGAACAAGTATCTTCTATACGATAGTGACTTTTACAGGCATTGGAACAAAATGGACAAAAAGCCTGAATTATGGACGCTTGCTTTGATGAAAGAGTACATTTTAATTATTTTCCACATAAACATTCTGTTTTCCAAGCACCACTTACAGACGTTTACCCTTTTTCCTCTGGGACTCTGCAATGCCATTATGATGTGTATTCACTTGGTTGCCTAATGGACGAGGCATTGGCACCTAGTGTTGTGTATGAAGTGTCCATTTGTGCGTGAATCATTGCATATCTTAGTAATTATCTCCACTGGTTTGCTGACTTCTGTGGGAATATATTGCTATTACACATCATAATTAGTCTTAATATTTGGTAGAATGAGAATTACCACCTTTCTGGGCACAATGTCACACGTCTCTAATTCAGCACATGGGAAGCTGAAGCAGGTTGGGCTTAAGTTTGAAAACAGCCTGAGCTCTTAGCCAGACTGTTTCTAAGGCTGTGCCTATTCTGAACATGTCATAAATGGAACTAAACAGCAGGCAGGCCATGCGTGTATGTGGGTGTGTGTAGGTGTGTCTTCTTGGCTTAGCATCATTTTCTTTCGTAGTTTTTTTGGTTATCTGCTTGTTTTAGTCTTTCTTTCATCGTCGTCTTCTTCTTTTTTTAATAGGGTTTCGGGTCCTGTTACATAGCCAAGGTGAGTCAGTGTGGAACCTTCAGGTTTTTTACCTCAGACTCTGGAGGGCTGGGATTTTAGGCATGTGCCCAGAATGCCTATCTAGCACCGTGGTTTAAAGGTTCAATATGTTTTAGCAACATCAATTCATCATTCCTTTTTTTTCCCCTCAAGGTTTTGAGAAAAAAAGGCTGACCTGTGGTCTCAGGATGGCCTCAAACTCACAGTGATATTCCCACTTCTGCCTTCTGAGTGCTGGGATTAAATGCCTGCACCTCAATGCCTGGCTTCATCATTCCTTTTAGTGGTTACATAATATTCTATTACATATGTGTGTGACCACATTTAGTCATTGATGATAATTTCAGTCATGTACAATTGAGGATATTCTGAATAGTGCTGCTAACAAAACATTCATATACAAGTTTGTGTGAAAACTTTTCGATTGCTTTGGGTATATACTTAGCAGTGGAAGTGTGGGTTCATATGATAATTGTATACTTAACTTTTTGAATAACTGCCAAAATGTTTTCCACAGCCAGGTGAACCATTTTATATTCTTTTTTAAAAAAAATATTTTATTTATTTATTTGAGAGCGACAGAGACAGAAAGACAGATAGAGGGAGAGAGAGAGAGAGAATGGGCGCGCCAGGGCTTCCAGCCTCTGCAAACGAATTCCAGATACATGTGCCCCCTTGTGCATCTGGCTAACGTGGGACCTGGGGAACCGAGACTCGAACCGGGGTCCTTAGGCTTCACAGGCGAGCGCTTAACCACTAAGCCATCTCTCCAGCCCCCATTTTATATTCTTATGAGCAATGTATGAGGGCTTTCGGTTTCTCTGTAATGTCTGCAAAAATAATATTTTTGCCTGCATATGTGTGTGTGTGGGTGTGGGTGTGTGCTGGGGTATGCATGCCTGTGGTATAGGTGAGTGTGTGTGCATGAGAGGCCAGAGAAGCCAGGTCTGTTGGTTGAATGCAGAGCTCACCAGGTGGGCTAGTCAGCTTCCTCTGCTGAGTGCTGGATTACAGGTGGCCACTGTGCTCACCTGGCATTTGCATAGATGCTGGAGATTCAAATTCAGTCCTCACACTTGCATATTGAGCACTGTACTGGCTGAGCCATCTCCCCAACCAGTGGTTGTTTTTTTAATATTTTTAAATTATTAGAACAATCCTAATTAGTGTGAAGTTGTTTCTTATCTGGTTTTGATTTTCATCTCTTAATGACTAATGATGTTGAAATAATTTCATGTGTTTGTTGATCATTTGTATATGTTCTTTTTTGTTTGTTTTTCTTTTTTTTACTTTTTAAATTTATTTATTGATTGATTTGAGAGAGAGAGAGAGCGCATACTAGAGTTCCAGCCGCTGCAAATGAACTCCAGATGCAGGTGCCACTTTGTGCATCTGGTTTACATGGATCCTGGGGAATTGAACCTGGGTCCTTTGACTTTTCAAGGAAATGCTTTACCCTCCAAGCCATCTCTCCAGCTCTATTTTACTTTTTGAGGTAGGTTTCTGCTTTAGCCCAGTTTGATCTGGAATTCACTATGTAGTCTCAGGGTGGCCTTGAACTCACAGCAGTCCTACTATCTCTGTTTCCTGAGTGCTGGGATTAAAGGCGTGCACCATCATGTCTGGCTTGTTTTTGTTTTTCAATGTATGGCTTGCTCTAGCCCACACTGATCTGGAAATCACTATTTATATCTTCTGAGGCTGGCCTTGAACTCACAGCAATCCTCTTACGTCTGTCTCCCAAGTGCTGGGATTAAAAGCATGCACCACCATGCCTGGCCAAAATGTCTCTTCTTAAAAACAATTATTTGTTTGTTTATTTATGTATTTGCAAGCAGAAAGAGACAGACAGACAAAGAGAGAGAATGGGAATGGGTGTATCAGGGCCTCCAGACACTGCAAACAAATTCTAGAGGCATGCGCCACATTGTGCATCTGGCTTTTATGTGAGTGCTGGGGAATTGAACTCTGGTCATTAGGCTTTACAGGCAAGTGCCTTAACCACTGTGCAATCTCTCCAGCCCCAAAATGTTTATTCTTTTTTAAAAATTATTTTATTTTATGAGAGAGAGAGAGAGAATTGGTGCACCAGGTCCTCCTGCTGCTGCAATCAAACTCCAGATGTGTGTGCCACCTTGTGTGTATGTATGGCCTTGTGGATATGGATTCTGTGGGCTCTGGGGTGTCAAACCTGGGTCCTTAGGCTTCACAGGCCAGTACTTTAACCACTAAGCCATCTCTCTGGCCCCCCAAAATATTTATTCTTCTTTGTTTATTTTTATTTATTTGAGACCAACAGACAGACACAGAGAGAGAAAGAGGCAGAGAGAGAGAGAGAGAATGGGTGTGCCAGGGCCTTCAGCCACTGCAAATGAACTCCAGATGTATGCACTACCTTGTGCATCTGGCTTACGTGGGTCCTGGGGAATCGAACCTCAAACCGGGATCCTTAGGCTTCACAGGCAAGCGCTTAACTGCTAAGCCATCTCTCCAGCCCCAAAATATTTATTCTTAATAGATTTGTATAGCATCTCCATCCAATAGATACAGAATATTCATTTTTCTTAGCTACCCATAGGACTTTCTCTAAAATAGGGTATAAAACAAATCATTTAAAATTTTACTTTGTTTTATCATTATCATTTATTTATTTATTTATTTTGGTTTTTCGATGTAGTGTCTCACTCTGGCCCAGGCTGACCTGGAATTAACTATGTATTCCCAGGGTGGCCTTGAACTCACAGCAATCCTCCTACCTCTGCCTCCAGAATGCTGGGATTAAAGGCATGCGCCACCACTCCTGGATGTTTTATTATTTGTGTATGTGTGTTGATGTGTGTCTCTGTGTATTTGTGTGTATGACCTTTTATGTGTGCATATAAAGCAGCTCTTAACAAATACAGAGGAACTGATCTTACAAGATCATAAGTAACTAAAACAAATCAATAGCAAGAGAAGCTGTACAAATTCATGGATACTGAATAATAAGCTCTTTTTGCTATTGGTACAGTCTCACTCTAGCCCATGCTGACCTTTTACTCACAGTAATCTTTCTACCTCTGCCACCATGCCCTATTCTTTTTTTTTTTTTTTAAATAAGGTCTCATGTAGTCCAAAGTGGCCTTGAATTTGCTATGTAGCCAAAGATGACTTTGGACACCTGATCTTCCTGCCTTCACCTCCCAAGTGCTAGGATTATAGATATGAACCACCATGTCTGGCATGTAAAGCATTGATGACCAATGATTTAAGAAAGCAGGAAGCAAAGTTAAAAGTGTCTTTGTCTCTAGAACCTACCCTCTTGGGAGTCTCTCTTCAGGTCCTGTCCCCTTGTTCTTAGGAATTCCAGGTGGCTCTGCCATAGTCTGTCATCTCGCCAGATGGGGGCAATTTCTAGGGAGAATGCCAGGATACCCAAAGATGGAAATGGAGTTCCCCAGGTAGCTCTACTGAGCCCTCTGTTAACCTGTGACCTACCAGTGTTAGGCGATTTTTTTTTAAATGTTTCATTTATTTGAGAGTAAGAGGCAGACAGACAGAAAGGGAGAATGGGCACACCGGGGCCTCCAGCTACTGCAAATGAACTCCAGACTCATGCACCACCTTGTCCATCTGGTTTACGTGCATCCTGGAGACTTGAACCAAGGTCCTTTGGCTTTGCAGACAAACACCTTAACTGCTTAACCATCTCTCCATCCTGCATCAGGAGATATTTTTTAAAGAGAATGCCAGAACACTGTGAAAGCCAGGAAATGGAAGTAACGCATAGTAATGTGAAGAACCAGCATGTCAGAGATGTCAAAAACATGTAATGCTGCTGGAGAGAAGTTGGTCATCACCAAATCGAGCTGGTGGTCATGAGAGGCAATGTGGGCAACCAATGGCAAGGCTGAGGGGCAAGGCTGCCCAAGCTTGTCTGAGTGCACATGGCCATTCTGTAAACCAGGTTTCAGATTTGGACCAGCTATTACTTTTTGCCCTGCTGAGTTCTAGTCTTCCCCTTTTGGCCTCATGGTCCTTCTTTTTGAAATGGAAATGTTTACTTTGTGCCAGTGTATGTTGGGAATATGTAACAGTCTTTTTTATTTTATAGGGACTCACAACTAAGAGGCTGTCTTCTGGGCATGGGGAATAAATCATTCAGACTTGCTCTCACAAGTTGGCCAACTTTCAAGAACCCTTAGATAAGAGTCACCCGCCTGGAATAGCCTCCTGTCAAGATATAAACAGAGCTACCACTCACCTGGCAGACCTCCTAAGGGATGGGAAGTGGGTCAGCTGAATGACCCCATTCTGCACACAAGATGTTGACCACAGTGCTACCCAACAGCAGGCCTGATGTTTGCTCTTCTGATAATCCCATGCTTGTCAATAATTACCTTGTGCTGAACAACTTCAAGCTCGGACACAAAATTGCACAAATGTGGACACAAACCCAGCTATCTGCCTTCTAAACTTTTGTGTCCAGGATTTCAGACTCAACATCTGGGCACCATGAAAGATGTCTATTTTATTTTCTAAGCATACTTTCCAAACTTTCCCAAAGAAATTTGACACATAGCCCCCTTGGAAGGTCTTGCCTTCCATAGAAAACTAGAGTGGAAATTTAAGGAGTATGAGATTAATGAAATATCCATCAAAATTCTAATGACATTCTTCAATGAACTGGAAAAAAAAAATCCTAAGATTCATATGAGAGCACAAAAGACCCTGAATAGCCAAAGCAACCCTAAGTAGACAAGGCAATGTTGAAGCACCACACACAGCCTTCATCTCAGTGGGCTCTGCAGGGCCACAGGGACAAAAGCAACACGGCACCGGCGCAGCAAGAGACAGGTAGAAGAACGGAATGGGGTGAACTGGAAGAGAGCGGGATGGCATGGGACGGGACTGGACGGGATGGAACACAACAGAACAGAACCGAACAGAAGGACCTCAAAATAAATTCACACAGCCATAGGCAAATATCTTTATTCCTTATAAAAATACCAAAAACCAAAAAACAACAAAAAAAAAAACCCCGTACATTGGAAAATAGCCTCTTCAACTAATGGCTCTGGGGAACTGTATAAGAATGAAACTAGGGCTGGAGAGATGGCTTAGCGGTTAAGCGCTTGCCTGTGAAGCCTAAGGACCCCGGTTCGAGGCTCGGTTCCCCAGGTCCCAGGTTAGCCAGATGCACAAGGGGGCGCACGCGTCTGGAGTTCGTTTGCAGAGGCTGGAAGCCCTGGCGTGCCCATTCTCTCTCTCTCCCTCTATCTGTCTTTCTCTCTGTGTCTGTCGCTCTCAAATAAATAAATAAAAAATGAACAAAAAATATTATAAAAAAAGAATGAAACTAGATTCCCACCTCATCCTGTGCAAAGAAGCAGTTTAAAATGGATCAAAGACCTTAATATGCACAAATTATTGAGAATTATTCTAGAGCTATTTACTTTTTCAGATTCATATGGACTGGTGGACACATATTTTATAGTGGGGGGTTAGAATCTACTTACATTACTCATTTTGTGTTCAATCATCCTATTGGAAGCTCTTTCAGTTATTTTGTGCATTCCTAAGGCATATTTCCATTATTGTGATTTCTCTTTTTTGTAGCTATGAAATAAATCCATGATATGCTTGGCAAGTGCTCTACCACTGAGATCTACCTCAGCTCCCTTCATTGGGTGTGTATGTGTGTGTTTTAACACACACTTCCTGGCACTAGAAGATATTTTCAATTCATCTTCCATATTTGCTATTAATATTCTGAAATCAGCCATTTCTTTATGGAGCTCTGTTTTATTTTAAAAAATACTTATTTGCAAGGGGAAAGAGAGAGAAAGAGAGAATGGGTGTGTCAGAGCCTCCAGTTACTGTAGATGAATTCTAGGCACATGTACCACTTTGTGCATCTGGCTTTTATATGGGTCCTGGGAAATTGAACTTGGGTCATTAGGGTTTGCAGGAAAGCATCTTAAATGCGGAGCCATCTCTCCATCCCTCCTTTTATAATTTTTTTCTTTAAACTATTTTTTAATTTTTTGGTTTTTAGAGGTAAGGTCTTGCTCTAGCCCAAGCTGACCTGAAAGTCACTGTGTAGTCTCAGGCTGGCCTCAAACTCATAACAATCCTCCTACCTCTGCCTCCCGAGTGCTGGGATTAAAGTCATGCACCACCACGCCCGGCCCCTTTTTATTTTTATTTTTGGCTTTTCAAGGTAGGGTCTCAACCTAGCCCAGGCTGACCTGGAATTCACTATGTCATCTCACGGTGGCCTCGAACTCATGGTGATCCTCCTACCTCTGCCTCCCGAATGCTGGGATTAAAGACGTGTGCCACCACGCCTGGCTCTGTTTTAATTTTTTTTCCCCGCATTAAACAGTGTTTTATTGTAACAAAATATTTAGATAAGTTCCAAAGTCATGTGTCATTGTGTAGGTACTCACTGAAGATGATGAATTTGACAAACTGCATTTAACAACATTGTACTATGTATTTAGCTAAGTAATTTGTGGTAAGAGAAGATACCAAACTTATCTCTTTTCAACTGACTTCTTGATTCTTCAGAGACATTACAGACAATACAGAATTGAGATACAACTATAGATTTTATAATTCTGATCTTCACATTAAAATCTGAAATATGTAAGAATTCCAGTTATATATTGTTAGACATTTTTCAAATGATAACTAAATACATATAATACAATGGTTTTAAGTTTATAAGATAATATTTGGGTGACTTATATTGCCATGGGTCTTTTGAGTGATTTTTTTTTACACATTAGGTGAGATATTCCAGTAAACATACTTATTTTATCTGGTTAGCCTTTGGGTTATCACTTCCCGATACATAATGGAGATGTACATAAGCAACAGAAAGATGACAAAGAAATCATCTAGAAAGCCTAGAATTCCAAACAAGGCTTCAGGTACAAAATCTAGAGGGGATATAAGATAGAAAAAAGCTCTCATTAAACAGAGTATTATTCTAATACAGAACATCCAGAAAAGACCCCCAGCAGAAAACAGTTCTCTGAATGCATGTCTCAGCAAAGTGGGGAGATCTATGATTCTTTCCATAATAGATCTAGGCTGGCCCGAGAACCTCCGGTTATAATCATTGATATCTTGATGCAATCTTACAGCATCCTGAGACTGACCATCCTCACCAAACACTGTTAGGAGTAGAGTTACCATTTGCCGGCAGATTGGACAACTGATTGCTCCAAGCCATGAACCATATTGCCAGTATGCAATAATGCAGGCACCACAAAAAAGATGTCCACAGTTGGTTTCAACAGGGAAGGATGCTTGATGTAAGCAGATTGGACAGTACATATCAGTGTAAAACTGTTGTCGGGCAGTAGTCGGAGCATCCTGCTCTGTTTGAAGTTGTTCTTGAAGCACCCTGACTGGCTCTTGGTTTTCTGGATGAATGTTCTGCTGTACATTTCTGAAAAGTGCATATATGAGGGTAGCAATCAAAGTGAAACTGACCACAACTGCCACAAGTACTTGGTCACTTACTCCTTCTATAACTGAATCATCATCCAGCTTCAAATTTTGAACTTCACTGTGATATTTGGCCATTCCAGGTCTTTAAAGGGCCGGTGGATGAATTTCCAGCAACTACAAAGCAAAGCTGTATCCTGGGAAGTTAGCAGCAGCAGTCCAAATCAAAGTTCTCTTTATCTGGTGGCTATGCATACCTTATGAAGCCACAATTCTCCTAGGACTCCAAAGCACCTGTCTTGGAAGCTCCAGTACCTCTCTGCATTAAGGTCCAGGGACAAGGATGTTTAGCATTGTTCTGAGGAGCCCTAAACGGGTTCGGGACTACTCTGGGGCTTAGCTCTGGCTTCCCGGAGAGAGGGTCCGCAGCCCCCGGTGGCAGGCCCGCCCGCGCAGGGCCTCGCCCCTGTCCGCACCCGCGGTGGGCCCAGGCTCGGGGAGCTCTGTTTTAATTTTTAATAACACAAAGATATGGAAACGAAGATCCAGTCCTAGGTCTACTTGTTACTGGAGTGGTGGTGTTTGCTTCTCAGCAGACAGAACAAGAAAGCGTGCACGTTTCCACTAACCCACATATATTCCCATTCCATTTCCATACCTAAGCTGAACATGAATCCATATGATGTCTCAAACTCTCATCCATTATCCTGGAGATCACTGTGGTTTCCCCTTGCTTGTCTATAACTTCACATTCCAACAACGAGAAACCTGCCTCCTGCCATATACTGTCCATATTTGTTTGTTTGTTCATTTGTTCTCAAGGTAGGGTCTCACTCTAGCCCAGGCTAACCTGGAGCTCTCTCTGTAGTTTCAGAGCCTCAAACTCACAGCAATCCTACTACTTCTGCGTCCCAAGTGGTAGGATTAAAGGCATGTGCCATCACACCCTGCCGGGCTCCTCCACGGGCAGGTAGTGCTGTGGAAGGACCAGGCCAGCTGTTCCTCCCAAGGGGTTAAGGAGGAAGACAAGCGTTCCACGACTCAGAAACCTCTCCTGGCCACCGGAGAAAAACCACAGTGAGTTGGGAGTCTTTTCAAAGCAGGAACTTGACTTCCGGTTAAGATGGCGGCGTAGGTACCACGCCAAAGCAGCCTAGGGGGGAAAAAGACCAAAAAAACTCAGCAAAATACACACTTTTACTAAAAAGTGAGGTGTATAGGAAATTGAAGCGGCAGCGGAGAAGTAGAAGAGTTCCAGAGCATCCACAGACTACACAGGCGGGAAAAGCGGCTCCGGCAGCTCAGCCAACTGCCACGGCCGCGGCGCACCAGAAAGCCGCCAGACTCGGCTTGAGCCGCAGGAAAAGCCAGGTGCGGGATTTTCCCCTCACACCGCGCTCTCCGCAACTCGGGAAACGTGAGGGGAGAGCGGCAGCGAGCAGCGGAGGAGCAGACCGCGAGGTAGAAGAACACGTGGAGCAGCGAGACAACCAGAGCAGCTGCGGCTCCCTCCCCTCCCCCACCGCCTGAGCCCAGCTCCGGCGAACAGAGCAGCGGCCTGGGACCCGGCCACGCCAACTTGGGCTGACAGCGGGACCCAAGCAGGAGCAGAGTTCGGCAGCAACATCAGCGGCTCCAGCACCGGTACCAGCGGCCTCAGCAGCAGCAGACCCAGGAGTGGCAGCAGCAGCAGACTCGGCAGCAGCAGCTTCAGGGCGAGCAGCGGCAGTGGACACAGCAGCAGCAGCTTCAGCAGCAGAGGTGGCTCCAGCAGTGGCAGCTACAGCAGCAGCAGAGGCAGCAGCAGCGGCTCAGTTTGTCCCGCAGGAAAAGCAAGTGCCCAGCTCCAGAAATCAGAACAGCAGCCCGATGACCCAGGCAGCAACTTGACTGAGACCAAAATCATCCAAGGTAACTGGGATTGCACCAGGGAAGGGTCTCACTTGGTCACAAGCTGACTTGGATCCCTCAACAGACCAGAAATCTTAACCTCTTTGTTGATAGAGGATCTGGTCATTATAATAACTACTCTTGCATACATACTCGGGGCTGTTTTTGATTGAATGTGTACAGTGTTTAGTTAAATTTTAGAATCTACCTGTATTTTATTCCACTCAGCCTCCTTGAATACTCCTATAGCAGGGAAACTCAACCCCTAAGAACATCTTTGTAGATACTCTGAGAGTCTTAAGAGCCACACCTAACACCTTAAGGTCCTACCCTGAAAATATATTGCATCAAATCAATTGATACAGCTAAGAATACACAGCTAGCTAGAAAATCCAAGCATTAACTTAATCCAAGATGCAAAAATATATACATTATAACATAAGAAACACTAAAAAGCAAGACGATATAAATCCACCTAAGAGTATTAATGCATCAGAAATGTCCTCCAGTGAGAAAGAGTTAGAGGAAATGCCTGAGAAAGAGTTCAAAAGAATAATTATAAATATGTTCAAAGAGGTCAAAGAACACATGAAAACAATCAAAGAAGAAATCAAAGAGGAAATCAAAGAGGAAATCAAAGGAATCAAAGAAGATGCAGGACACCAATTTAATGAAATAAAGAAGGCAATACAAGACATAAATAAGGAAATAGAAATAATAAAGAAAAACCAGTCAGAATTACTAGCAATGAAGAACACAGTTAATGAAATAAAAAACTCTGTAGAAAATCTCACCAGTAGGATGGATGAGGGAGAGGACAGAATATCTAAGCTAGAAGACCAGGTGGCAGACCTAATGCAGTCCAACAAAGAGAAAGACAAACTTATAGAAAAGTATGAGTGGGAATTTCAAGATATTTTGAAAAGATCCAATATAAGAATTCAGGGCATAGTAGAAGGAGAAGAACTCCACTCCAGAGGCATAGTAGGCATCTTCAACAAAATCATAGAGGAAAATTTCCCCCAAATTGGGAAAGAGGTGCCAATGCAGATACAGGAAGCCTTTAGAACCCCAGCCAGACAAAACCCAGAAAGAACCTCTCCTCGCCATATTATAATCAAACTTCCAAACACACACACCAAAGAAAAATATTGAAAGCAGTTAGAGAGAAAAATCAAGTTACCTACAAAAGCAAGCCCATCAGGATTACAGCAGATTATTCAACACAAACTTTTAAAGCCAGAAGGGCTTGGAGTGATATATTCCAAGTTCTGAAAGATAACAACTGTCAACCAAGGTTACTTTATCCTGCAAAGTTATCCATTCAAATAGATGGAGAAATAAAGACATTCCATGACAAAAGCAGGTTAAAGGAGTATTTGAAGACAAAACCAGCTCTACAGAAAATACTTGATAGAATCCTCCATGCTGAACAAAAGGAAAAGCACACATATAAGGAACCTAGAAAAAACAAGCTATATTCAAATACCAGTTAACAGAAGAGAGCACAGGTAGAACAAGTAACACACACACACACACACACAAATGGCAAACATAAATACACACCTTTCAATAATATCTCTTAATATCAGCGGTCTCAATGCCCCAACGAAAAGACATAGATTTGCAGACTGGGTTAAAAAGCAGGAACCTACAATTTGTTGTCTCCAAGAAACTCACCTTTCTACAAAGGATAGACATTATCTTAGGGTGAAAGGTTGCAAGACAGTGTTTCAAACAAATGGGCCTAGAAAACAAGCAGGGGTTGCTATTCTAATATTAGACAGGGTAGACTTTAGTCCGACGTTAGTCAAGAAAGATAAGGAAGGTCACTTTATACTGATTAAGGGCACACTCCAACAGGAGGACATTACAATCCTAAACATATATGCACTTAACATGGGGGCTCCCAAATTCATTAAACAAACACTATTAGAACTAAGGTCACAGATAACACCAAACACAGTGGTGGTGGATGACTTTAACACCCCACTCTCATCAATTGACAGGTCATCCAGGGAAAGAATAAACAGAGAGGCATCTGGACTAAATGAGGTCATAGAAGGAATGGACCTAACAGATATATGCAGGACATTTCGTCCAAAGGCTGCAGAATATACATTCTTTTCAGCAGCACATGGAACATTCTCTAAAATAGACCATATATTAGGACACAAAGCAAATCTTAACAAATTCAGGAAAATCGAAATAATTCCTTGCATTCTATCTGACCACAATGGAATTAAACTACAAATCAGTAGCAAGAAAGGCTATAGAGCATACACAAAATCATGGAAACTAAACAATACACTACTAAATGATGAGTGGGTCAATGAAGAAATCAAAAAGGAAATCAAAAAATTTATAGAGTCAAATGATAATGAGAACACAACATACCAAAATCTCTGGGACACAATGAAGGCAGTTCTAAGAGGTAAATTTATAGCCTTAAGTGCCTATATTAAGAAATTAGAAAGGTCGCAAGTAAACGACCTAATGTTTCGCCTTAAAGCCTTGGAAAAAGAAGAACAAGGCAAACTAAAAATCAGTAGACGGGAAGAAATAATAAAGATTAGGGCAGAAATTAATGAAATAGAAACAAAGCAGGAACTCACAAGAACTCGCTTTATTACTCTGAGCAGTTGCCTATATCATGTTGGGGATGAAGGCGGGGATTTTAGGACGGGGGAGGGGGAGGTAAGGGCCAATAGTAAACTGTAACTATTGAAATGGTAATTTCAACTGCCAGGCAGAGGTGGCAGACAAGAAGCCATTAGGGGTCTTGCTGAGTCATAGCTGGCCAGGAGACAGGTCACCAAACTTTAGCTAGGCTCAGGAAGTTCCACTGGCCTCATGCCTGGGCCTTTCAGGTCCCAACAACACCTAGCTACTGTCCATAGTTCTAATCATCCAATTTTATCTGTATTATTGTTGATCAAAACCTCCATGGGAAAACCAACGAGTCCAGGATTTTTTTTAGTGTGGATGTGGGAGTGTGCATGCCATCTCTCACCTGTAGGGATCAGAGAACAACTTTGGGGGTCAATCCTTGCCTTCCACCTTGTCTGGGGCTGGGTCTCTTATTGCTTAATGCTGCATTCATGAACCTAGCATTCAGTTGATTCTCCTGCCTCCTCCTCACCATAGATTGCTGACATTACAGATGAATGTCACAGCATCTGGGTTTTTTAATTTTCTTTTAAATTTTTCTTTTACTTTTTATTTTAGAGAGAGAGAGAGAGAGAATTGGCACACCAGGGCCTCAACCACTGAAATCAAACTCTAGATGCCTGCACCACCTAGTGGGCATGGGCAACCTTGTGCTTGCCTCACCTTTGTGCATCTGGCTAAGGTGGGGCCTGGAGAGTTGAACGTGGGTCCTTAGGTTTCATAGGCAAATGCCTTAACTGCTAAACCATCTCTCCAGCCCAGCATCTGGCTTTTATGTAGGTTTGTCTGAGGATCCAAACTCAGAAAGTCCTGCTTGTGCAACAACCGCTTCATCCATTGAGCCATCTTTTTTTGTTTTGTTTTGTTTTGAAGTAGGGTCTCACTCTAGCCCAGGCTGACCTGGAATTCACTATATAGTCTCAGGGTGGCCTTGAACTCACGATGATTCTCCTACCTCTGCCTACTGAGTCTGGGATTAAAGGTGTGTGCCACCATTCCCAACCTATGAGCCATCTTTATGTGAAGTTTTTTTTTTTTTTCTTTCTGTTTATTTGCAAGGAGAGAGAAAAGAGAGACAGAGAGAATGGGCACACCAGGGCCTCCAGACACTGCAAACAGACTCCAGATGCACGTACCCCTTTATGCATCTGCTTCATGTGGGTCCTGGGGACTCAGACTTAGGTTGTTAGGCTCTGAAGGCAAGCACCTTAATCTCCAAGCAATCTCTCCAGCTCCCTTTTTGTTAAGACTTAAAATCTCTGTTCATTCCTAGAGTTACTTTCTAATGTGCCAAAATTAGGTAGACAGTTTCCTCTACATCATCAATGTGGTAATTTTGTTACAATCTACCTATTATCCTGTGATCTCTTGATCTCCTAAGAGATTGAAAAAATTGCATGTATTAAGGTCCACTGTGCTATAAAGACCTGTGTGTATTAATGAATGCATACATCATGTATCCACAAGTCCAGTATCATGAAGAATAGTTCTTGGGTGTTAATGCAGGTATACATCATGAATCCATCAGTACAATATCATGCAGAATAGTTCTGCAGGTGTTAACACATGCATACTTCATGTATCCACCAGTACAGTATTGTGTAGAATGGTTCACTGCCATGAAGAACCATGTGCTTCACGTAAATATCCCTTTTACAACCCAGTGGCAAGCACTGATATGCTCACAATCTATAACTTTGCCATTTCTCAGATATAAATGGGATCATATAGAGTGCAACTTGTGATGGTTAATTCTATGGGTCGGTTTGAGTGAGTTGAAGGATGACAGATGGCTTGTCGAACAACATTTCTGAGTGTCAGCGAGGGCATTGATGGAGGAGATTAGCCTTTGAATCACGGACTGAGTTGAGAAGATCTGACGCCACCAATGTGAACAGATGTGTGTATGTGTGTACGTGCACATGCAGTGTGTTTATGTACCTTATGTTTTTTAACTGTAGAACACAGGCTCATGAAGTAGCTAGTTCCGGGCCTGTGGGAGGGATGCTGTGATTCCAATGGCGACATCGTTTTCAGAGCCTGCAGGGAGTTGTTTGTTCTGCTTTATTTACTTGGTACCACAGAGTGTTGTCCTGCCAGATCCTGCCCGTAGGGCTGGAGTGCACTTTATTTTTTGACTTTTCCAGGTTGGGTCTCACTCTAGCCCAGGCTGACCTGGAATTCACTGTGTAGTCTCAGGGTGGCCTTGACCTCACAACGATCCTCCTACCTCTGCCTCCCGAGTGCTGGGATCAAAGGTGTGCGCCACCACGCCCGGCTTTGAGTGCACTTAGCTTGGTCCTGCTGCTGCGCGGAGTGCGGGAAGTATTTGCCCATGGGGCAGGGAATGGTTCTCTGAGCTCTGAGCTGGTCCTCTGGGCCGGTCAGTGCCAGTAGGCTTCCTGCTTGCTCGCTGCCCAGTGCTGCCTGGGGAAATGGAAGGTGTTTTCCTGGGCTCCCCAGTGCGCTCTGTGGCAGGTGAAGAAAGCAGAAACTATTTTGCAGATCACTTGATGTTGACTGCTTCTTACTCCCTCTACCAGATCTACTGTGGGAAATAAGCATCCTCTTGGACCACCTTCTGCTGCTGGTCGTGGAGGGATGGTCAGGAAATATGGGGCATGGATCACCACATGGGGCAGGGATCCAGACATGGTTTTAGGTCTGCTTCTTGGACTCACTCAAGCTGCACTCAAGGGGTTGTCTGTCAGTGAGGTCTCATCCTAAGACTTGACTTCCAAGCTTACTTATGTGGTTGTTAGTGGTATCAAGTTCTTTGAGGGCTGTTGGACTGAGTTCTTTGATTTATTGGTTAAAGGTTGCCCTTAGGGTCTTTTTTTTTTTTTTCTATGAGAACCTCTCTAACATGGTAATTTGTATATCAAAGCATGCCTTTAATCCCAGCACTTGGGAGGCAGAGGTAGGAGGATCACTGTGAGTTTGAGGCCATCCTGAGACTACAGAGTGAATTCCAGATCAGCCTGGACTAGAGTGAACCCCTACCTCAAAAAGTGAAAAGAAGAAGAAGGAGGAAGAGGAGGAGGAGGAGGAGGAAACTCTACTAACAAAACAGAGGTTGCAATCTTACGTAGTTTAGTCATGAAAGTGGCATGCCCTATTCTTTTTTTTTTTAAACAAACTCTTTGTTCATTTTTTATTTATTTATTTGAGAGCGACATACATAGAGAGAAAGACAGATAGAGGGAGAGAGAGAGAATGGGCGCGCCAGAGCTTCCAGCCTCCACAAACGAACTCCAGACGCGTGCGCCCCCTTGTGCATCTGGCTAACGTGGGACCTGGGGAACCGAGCCTCGAACCGGGGTCCTTAGGCTTCACAGGCAAGCGCTTAACCGTTAAGCCATCTCTCCAGCCCAGGAATGCCCTATTCTATTGGTTGGAAACAAAGTCAGTACCTCAGCTCACACTCAAGATAAGACAGTAGAGGCATTTTATGCAAGAACATGAAGTGGTTCACTGTAGGCCATCATGGATTTGCCTTCCACAGTTATCAGCAATATTCCCAGAATCCTTTACAATTTTAGTGCTAATAATACCTATCATTTAAAAATAGTTATTAGGGGCCGGAAGGATGGCTTAGCAGTTAAAGTTAAGGCATTTGCCTGCAAAGCCAAAGGACCCAAGTTTGATTCCCCAGGACCCACGTTAGCCAGATGCACAAGGGAGTGCATATGTCTGGAGTTCATTTGCAGTGGCTGGAAGCCCTGGTGCACCCATTCTTTCTCTCTTTCTCTTCCCCCCCTTGTTCTGTCAAAGAAATAAGTAAATAAAAATAAAATATTTTTTAAAATACTTATTAAGGGTGGGCATGGTGGAACACGCCTTTAATCATATCACTTGGGAGGCAGAGGTAGGAGGG
Organism: Jaculus jaculus; assembly: GCF_020740685.1. NCBI lineage: Eukaryota > Metazoa > Chordata > Mammalia > Rodentia > Dipodidae > Jaculus > Jaculus jaculus. Next base: position 132,788,312 of record NC_059102.1, on the reverse strand, counting down.
CACCCTGAGACTACATAGTGTATTCCAGGTCAGCCTGGACTAGAGTGAGACCCTACCTTGAAAAACAGCAATAATAACAAAAATACTTATTAAGGCTGAGTTTTAATCTCTCAAAGGGGATACAAGTAACCAACTGCTACTTTGGAACCTCCAGTTCTGCTGACTATAGAAGCATGCCTCACTAAGTTTATGAAAGCATTTGTGATGTAGTTGAGATGGAAACACATTCTTACAGAGGTGATTACACCTTTTATTGAATCATTACAGCATTTTAGCCAAGTGTACCTTGTGATTTTTTTTTTGCACTTTCAAACTTGTGAAAGAAGTATTTATGGAAAGTTTTATCTCCCTTGCTAGATTAGACTCCCCTGGAGGACAAATTGTGTTTTAGCATTTCCCTGTCTCTGACTATACTCAGAAGAGTACCTTTATCATAGATTTCAATAAATATCTATTTAAAAGTAATACTCCTAAACTATTTTTAAAAATATGAGCTTAGGGCTGGAGATATGGCTTAGCGGTTAAGCGCTTGCCTGTCAAGCCTAAGGACCCCGGTTCGAGGCTCGATTCCCCAGATCCCATGTTAGCCAGATGCACAAGGGGGCGCACACATCTGGAGTTCGTTTGCAGAGGCTGGAAGCCCTGGCGCGCCCATTCTCTCTCCCTCTCTCTCTCTCTCTCTCTCTCTCTCCCTCTATCTGTCTTTCTCTCTGTGTCTGTCACTCTCAAATAAATAAAGAATTTAAAAAAATATGAGCTGAATATCTCTGTGCGTGTGTCAATAAGTTAGATATATAAGTGACAGAATGGCTTTAGTTCATCAAAATTCAGTCATATACTAGGAAACTGACCACTGAGAGAGAAGATGAAGCCCAAACAGCATATATCCCCGGACTAGACAGTGAGATCTGAGGAGCAGCTGGATGAATAATTTTTCACTTCAATATATCCCTTTGGCATGTGTACATGTACACATATATAGAATTTTCCTGCATTAGTCTGTATTTCTTCATCAAGGTCATTTTATACCTCTAATGTCATATTCTTTATAGTACTTAAAAATAACACACTACAAAATAATATCACATTAACATCATCCATTTATTCTTTACTTAAACTAGGTATAATCAAATGGTTCCAAATTCCAAGGATAAAAACAGTTTATTTTGGGAAATGGTACATTTTTGCAAGTTTCTAAAGACTGAAAAGTTTCACAAGTCTTATATTTGAGGTATTATTATGTTTCATTTATGTTGAGTCCACAAACCTAATGGTGCAATCACCATTTCATTTGTGGCTGGAATGCTATCTTAACATATCTGATTTGTGGAGGAGTTTTAAATTTTGGATCCCAGTTGTATTCTGGTGATAACAGCTTAGTGGGTTTGTTGACAAATAAATATTTGTTAAGGTGGCTTTCATAAGGGCTGTTAAGGTCATTTTCGATGTCATGTGCAAATCCCAATAGATAATGCGTAGTGAAGGCTAAAACATAATGGGGTGTGCCTCCCAAAATGGCACTATGGTAATAGAAATCTCCCTGTCCAAAGGGGATGAAAGCTGCTGATTCGGTTCTTCTCTCATATGGTAAATGACTGGGTTTTTGAAAATACCACCATGCATGGAGTTGAGCTACAGAGCTGCCCAGGGTTTCCACGCCAAAATCACTCTGGAAGATCTGGTTGATATCCATAGTGAAGACAAAGTCAACTTCATACTGGATGTGTTCTATGAGAACCATTTGAAAGTTCTCCATGTTTCTTATGATAATACTTGGCCATGTGCCATAATTAATTAGATTGAATAGTTTATATGTTCGAAGAGGACTCAGATTTATAGTAGGTAGGGAGTTGATGTCATCAGTGAAGATGTAAAATATGACATTGTAGCCAACCATAAAGTGCTTGTCAGCAGATTCTAAGAACTCTTCGAAGTACCAATCTGTAAATCTATGAGAAATAAAAAAAAATAATGAAGTCTAGCCAGGTGTGGTGGCACACACCTCTAATCCCAGCAGTCAAGGAGCAGAGGTAGGAGGATCACCCTGAGTTCAAGGCCACCCTGATACTACATAGTGAATTCCAGGTCAGCCTGGGCCAGAGTGAGACCCTACCTTGAAAAACCATAATAATAATAATAATAATAATAATAATAATAATAAAATCCATTAGGAGATATGTGTCATATAATTAATATGCAAGTCAGTGTTGGCAAAGATGATAAGAATATAGAAGTTGGATCTAGATCAAATCTATTGGTTAGTGATGTACTAAGTTTGGGGGCCTGAGGAGCCATAACATTTGTTGTAAATAACAGGAAAGAGAATTAAATGGATGTTAGTAAGGAAACTCAAGTAATGTTTAGTATTCAGCTAAGACAGGAGAAAATTACTTATCCCTGACAGTCAGCAATGGTGATAAGGGTTAAGAGTGAGTGGTTCTTTGGATATAGAAAGTCCACAAGTACTCATCCTCATTTTTCCAAAATAATAATAATAAAAAGAACCTGGTATGGTGGCATACAATCCCAGTATTCAGGAGGCAGACGTAGGAGGACTGCTGTGAGCTTGAAGCCACCTTGAGACTACAGAGTAAGTGCCAGGTCAGTTGGGCTAGTGCAAGACCACACCTCAAAAAACAAAACACAAGGCAAATATTAGTTGTACATACCTTCCAGTAGAAAACACAGCCAAGCCTATGGTAATGTTCAGCTGCTTATAATATCTTTCTAGGACCTGTCTTTTGTAAGTTCCTTCCCATATGATTGGAGCAAGCCAATTGGTCAATGTTATAACATCAGGACGTTTTCTGTTGAGTAAAGAAGAAACAAAACTAAGAGATATTTCATTATGACAGCAGGAGTTGTACAAGTCATAATAGCTAATATTAATGATAATATTATAATATACAATGTTATTATATTTTTTATAATATGTACTATAGAGTACTTACTATATACCAGCTCTGTGGTTAACTGTTTATATAACCACTTAATATTTGGGATGTCCTGTCAGGTGAGTATTACTATTGTCTTTGGTTTTCATATGAGGAAATGGACACAGATGATTGGTTGAGTAAATTGCTTAATAACACAGATAATAAATGACAAAGTCATGATTCAAGTTTCAACCCATTTAGCTCATGCTTGGGTTATTGTACTATACTGTCATTTGAGCCCAGTGATCATTTTCTTTTGAACTTTTACTACATTTAAATTTAGCTATCCTAGTGTGTAAACTTTCCTATGGCTGCTGTCTATAGCTGACAGAACCCCTGTTATTGTGTATGTTCTGGTATTTTTCTATCTTTCTTTTCCCCTTTTTCCCTGGAAGGTCTAGAATACTCCCTCCTTTCTACCTTTTCTCTGATTCATTACAATCATAGATGAAGCCTAGAAGAAAATAAGATTAGTCCAAAAGACAGAGAAAAGCCCTAGACTTGTTTCTGATTAATACCAACATGACAGTGGAAGTAACAGTGTTGGTAGTAATAAGTAATCTGGCAAAGCACAAGGCGCTAAGTCAAGCAAATCAGAATGCACATTTCAGAAAAAAAAAATTGAAGGAATTTAATTACAATCCTAGATTTAGACAAAGGTAAGATTTGGAAACCCTTTCGACAATATTAAATTATGATAATCATAAATAACAGCTCCTTAAAAATGCCTTCTCTTACTATTTGAAGGTTGTTTTTTTTTTGTAAAATGCAAAGCTATGTCTTTCTAAATGACTTTTATTTATTTAATTGCAGGCAGAGAGGGTTGAGTGTGGGGCGGGGGGAGATTATGGGCATGCCAGAGCCTCTAGCCATTGCAAATGAGCTCCAGATGCATGTGCCACTTTATGGCTTTATGTGGGTACTGGGGAATTGAATCTTGGATTCAGGCTTTGCAGGCAAGTGCCTTAACTGCTGACTAATCTCTCCAACCCTGACGTATTCTTTAACTCATTCGTTTCATACAGTTATTTTAAAAGTCTACCTGTACTGAGAACTTATAGGTCTGTACTTCTAGTTAAATCAGAACTTTAGGAATCAATTTTAAAACTGACCAGCTGCATTTTTGTCATAGTGACTAACATAAATCCAAAACTAATGTCACACACACACATGTGCACACAGATGTTTACTGGAACCTTATTTAGCTATTACTTAGACCAGCTCCCCAATTGTAAACCTTACAAAACTAGCATAGAATTGCCTAAATAAATTGATAAATGAATATAAAACCCTTGGACTGGAGAGCTGGATTAATGATTAAGATGCTTGCCTGCAAAGTCAAAGGAACAAGCTTTGATTCCCCAGATCCCATGTAAAACCAGATGCACAAGGTAGTGCATGCATCTGGAGCTCCTTTGCAGAGGCTGAAGGCCCTGGCATACCCATTCTCTCTGTCTTTATCTAACTCTTTCTCTCTCTAATAGATAGGTAAATAAAATATAATAAATAAATACAAAACCAAATGTTACACCATTAAAAGAAATATGCTTCTCCCCTGAGTGTTAAGGCTAAGTGAGAGTAATAGGGAGAATAGAAACCATTGAAACATGATGTATGCATACCTGAAAATGTCATAGTAAAATCCATTCAGTTTATAATTAATATGCTCCTCATAATAAAATTTAACAGGCTGGGTGTGGTGGCTCATGCCTTTATTTCAGCACTCAGAGGCAGAGGTAGGAGGATCACTATGAATTTGAGGCCACCCTGAGACTACATAGTGAATTCCAGGTCAGCCTGGGCTAAAGTGAGACCTTACCTTGAAAAAAAAAATAAAGTTGAGAGGAGTTAGCTATAGCATTTCAAGCTGTTTATAAAGACATTTTTTTCCCCTTTAATAGTACCAGCAATGTTAAGCTAGAAAAGTGTATAAGCTTTCTTATTACAACCCTTAACTGACTAATTCCTGAAACAGAGCCTAAATTTTTAAGTAGAAAACCTTAAAAGTTTAGCTGGGCATGGTGGCACATGCCTTTAATCCCAGCACTTGGGAGGCAGAGGTAGGAGGATGGACATGAGTTCAAGGCTGCCCTGAGACTACTTAATGAATTCTAGGTCAGCTTAGACTAGAGTGAGATCCTACCTCAGGAAAACCCCTCAAAAGTAAAAGTTATAAGTCCCCAAAACCTGCCAGTCTTATGTCTCAGCATCTACAACTTGATGATAGGAAAAAAAAAAAACTTCTTTACATTGAGTTATATTGTTATTTTGTAATCAAATTTTTTCTTACGTAGGATCAAACCAGTCTGAGAGCTGAAGTACTTTCTCATCATCATTCCTAGATACAAAGAGAAAAATTATCTTAGGAGTAAGCCACTCAACATATATTTAAGTCTATGATTTAATAGACACAGCTTGGCACTGGTTCTATAACTATGAACTGGAAGTTTATAGAAGAGCAGGAAAGACAGTATTAAACAGAAAAGCACAGTACAGAATGACAGGGGCTAAACAGGGAAAAGTAGAGTTCTGTGAAAACACATATATAAGTGGGACTTCCAAAGCTAATTTTATATGACATGCCTTCCCACAGCATAGCTGTCTTTCAAACAGTGTCATTGCATTCCTTGCAAAGAAGACCAAGCAGGGCATGCAGGCAGTCAGGATATAGATTTTTCTGTGTGAGGGAACTATATCATGTTACCAATTTCTTCCAGTACAGCCATGTTTCCATAGCAGTTTGCACTTAGTTTTATTCATATTAAATGAAATTTGGATGTTGCTAAGCAAGTTTTGTCTCACATTAACAGCCCATTGTTGGGAGGGTACTTTTGTGTATTACTACACTGAAGTGATGGTGAGAAATGCAAAGATTGGAATAAACTTCATTGTCCTCTCCCTCCCCCTTGCTTAAGATAAGTGCTCCTTTGTTGTTTTTGGTTCTTCTGTTTCATTGCATGTTTCCCAGTCTAGCTACCAGATTGTCCTGGCTCTGCCTTCTAACGCTGTCAGTGTGTTGGGACCACAGATGCATGCACCACTTTGTTTTTGGCTTCATATGGGTATTAGGGAGTTGACCTTGGGCTGACAGGCTTGCAAGCAAGACCCTTTTTTGTGTGTGGTTTTTTTGAGGTAGGGTCTCACTCTAGTCCAGGCTGACCTGGAATTCACTATGTAGTCTCAGGGTGACCTTGAACTCATGTGATCCTCCTACCTCTGCTTCCCGAGAGCTGGGATTAAAGACTTGAGCCACCATGCCCAGCTCAAGCAAGAGCTTTTAACCACTGATCCATCTCACCAGCCCCTTCACAGTATTATTAAATAACATCCCTGACAATATATGCTATGCTTGTTTTCCTGCCTTTATTCTTCTCCACATAGAATGCAAAATTCCTTAAGATTACTGATTTGGGCCAGATGTTGTGTCCCATACCTTTAATACCAGCATTTGAGAAGTAGAGGTAGGAGGATTGCTGAGAGTTTGAGACCCTACTTTGAAAAACAAACAAACAAACAAAAAGATTACTGATTTGGTTCATTGCTATTTCCCACTACCCAGAACAGGGGCTGGCACAAAGAATGTGGTCAATAAATATTTTTGAATGCTAAAAAAATGAAAGAAGTAATGTATATGTTCACCAAAGGAGAGAGTATATTTTTTGTTGACTTCATGCTTTAATGTTTTTTGGATAATGTTTAGCATTTTAGATCAACTCTGTCATCATTAAAGAGGATAATTCAGGGCTGAACAGACTGCTCAATTGTTAAGGCACTTGCCTGAAAAGCCTAACGATTGGGGTTCAATTCTCCAGTACCCATGTAAAGCCAGATGCACACTTGTGCATGCTTCTGGAGTTCATTTGCAGCAGCTAGAGATTCTAGCATGCCCATTCTCACTCTTTCTCTCTTTCTCTGTCTCTCTCTGCTTGCCAAAAATAATTAGTTTAGGAGCTGGAGAGATGGCTTAGTGATTAAGGCATTTGCCTGCAAAGCCAAAGGACCCAGGTTCAATTCCCCAGGACCCATGTAAGCCAGATGCACAAGGGGGCACATACATCTGGAGTTCAGTTGCAGTGGCTGGAGGCCTGGCACACACATTTTCTCTCTCCCTCTCTCCCTAACAAATAAATAAAAATAAACTTAAAAAATAATTAGTTAAATAAAGGAGGGTGCTGGTGGGATTGCTCAACAGTTAGGGTGCCTTTCTGCAAAGCCCAAGGACCTAGGATTGATTCTTCAGTACCCACATAAGGCCAGACGCACAAAATGTCACATGCGTCTGCATTGATGAGAATTTCAGGCCAGCCTGAGACTACAGAGTGAGTAAGTTAGCCTGGGCTAGAGTGAGACTCTACCTCAAAAAAATAAAGAGAGGACTTCTGGTTAAGATGGCTGCGTAGGAACCACGCCAAAGCCGCCTATGGGAGAAAAAGCCAAAATAAGCCCAGCAAAATATACTATCTTACTAAAAAGTGAGAAGTATAAGAAATTATCAACTGCAGCAGAGAAGTAGGAGAGATTCAGAGCCTCTAGAGCCCACAGAAGCAGGCAGAAGTGGCTCCAGCAGCAGCAGAACCAGGTCTGTGTGGCCAAAGCTGCAAGGCTCAGCGTGAGCTGCAGGAAAAGTCAGGTGAGGCAATGCCCCACTCACACCAGAGCTCCTTGCAAGCTCAAAAAAACGTGGAGAGGGGAGAAAGAGAAATCACCAGTGAAGATACTCATCAGCGGACACTATAAACCTTATAATTGGCCAGCCGGGCCAAATAAGCCAACTGGTGCAATAGTGGCACATCTGTTATGGGGAAAACCAACTGCCCTCTAATTGGACTGGAGGCCTGCTTCATGGGAGGGAATATATCCCTGGTACTGAAAACTTAAGACGGGATAGTCATAAGCCCTAGGGGTGTAACATCTGCTGTTGTCTGGCCAAATGTATATACTAAGCTTATCAAACTGCCCAGTAAGCACTTCTCTTAATGTTCACATCCTTATATTAAAGCTACTCTCACTTTTGGTTGAGAATCTTCTTTTTTCAGATGGCAATGACCTTGGGATGACTCAGAAGGTATCATGGTGATGGAAAGAAATGACTGCAGTGTTCAGTACTGCAATATCTGTATCACATCTTCCAAGGCTCAGGGTCTAATATGGAAGAGGTGGCGGAAAGAATGTAAGAGCCAAAGGAAGGGTAGGACTCCATACAACATGCTCCCTCCAGACACAAAATGGCCTGGATATCCATGGTCTCACAGTGCCTGATACTACCTGCATAAAACCATCATAAGAGGAGGAAAAGATCAAGATATCAAAAGTAAATGAGAGACTGATTGAGATGGGGAGGGGGTATGATGGAGAGTGGAGTTTCAAAGGGGTAAGTGGTGGCAGGGAGGGAGGGTATCACCATGGGGTATTTTTTATAATCATGGAAGTTGTTAATAAATTTAAAAAAAAAAAAACATGGAGGGAGGATGGCAGGGACCAACAGAGGAGCACCTTATGAGGAAGAGGATCATAAGAACCAGGGGGAAAATTTCAGTCATCCACAGCTTCCCTTCCCCCATCACCAGCACAAGTGACAGTACACGCCAGAGACCTGGGAAAGGGAGCTCACCTACACAGCACCTGGCACAGGTGATCAGAGCAGCGATCCAGTGACCCAGCCAGCTTACCTGAGCCTACAGCACAACAAAGAGGGACCCAAGCAGGAGGGCAGCACAATTGAGACCAAAACCACCCCCAAATATGACTGGGACTACAGCAGGTCATTATCCACCAAATAATCCTGGTATATAGGCTTGAATCAGAAGTGGTAATTGCACCTTTGTTAAATCTGTTGGATGGTCCGATTTGCCATTCTTTTTTTTAAAAATATTTTTGTTGTTTATTTTTATTTATTTATTTATTTGAGAGAAGCAGATACAGAAAGAGAAGGATGCAGAGAGAGAGAGAGAATGGGTACACCAGGGCCTCCAGACACTGCAAATGATCTCTAGACACATGTGCCACCTCATGCATGTGGCTTATGTGGGTCCGGGGAATCAAGCCTCAAACCGGGGTCCTTAGGCTTCCCAGGCAAGTGCTTAACTGCTAAGCCATCTCTCCAGCCCGTATTTGCCATTCTTGAATAAGCGATATTTGGCTTTGTCATTTGGTGCTTCCTGATTTATAGTGTCTTTGTTTCCTCTTCTGTTATTCATTAGGGAGGGGTCTCCTTTGGTCACAAGCTGACTTGGAACCCTCAACAGACCAGAAATCTTAGCCTCCTAGTTCACAGGATTAAGGGTGAGGGGCCACACACATCCTAAGGGACTGTGACTTTGTTAGAGGATATGGTTGTTATAATACCTACTCTTGCATAAATATTCTGTGCTGTTTTTCATTGAATGTGTATATTGTTTAGTTAAATTTTAGAAACTGCTTGTATTCTGTTCTTCTCACTCTACTTGAATACTTCCATAGCAGGCAAACCCAACATCTAGGGTCACTTATGTAGTTACTCTGAGTGTCTTAAGAGCCACACCTAGCACCTTAAGCTCCTGCCCTGAAGATATATAACATCAGATTAATTGATACATCTAATAATACTGCAGATAATTAGAAAATAGAGGCATTAAATTAATCCAAGATGCAAAAATATGTATAACACAAGAAACACAAAAAACCAAGACAACATGAATCCACTAAAAAGTATTAATGCATCAGAAATGACCTCCTATGAGATGGATTTAGAAAAAATGCTTGAGAAAGAGTTCAAAAGAATGATTATAAAGATGTTCAAAGAAATCAAAGGGGAAATCAAAGAAATGAAAGAAGACAAAGGAAATCAATTTAATGAAATAAGGAGGTCAATACAAAACATAACTAAGGAAATAGAATTAATAAAGAAAAACCAGTCAGAATTACTAGCAAGGAAGAACACAGTCAATGAAATAAAAAACCCTAGAAAATCTCACCAGTACAATGAATGAAGGAGAGGACAGAATAGCTAAACTAGAAGACACAGTGGTAAATCTAATACAGTCAAACAAAGAGAAAGACAAACTAATAGGAAAGTGTGATTGGGAATTTTAAGATATTTGGGACACTATGAAAAGATCAAACATAAGAATTCTGGGTGCCAGGCACAGTGGTGCACGCCTTTAATCCCAGCACCGGGGAGGCAGAGGTAGGAGGATTGCTGTGAGTTCAACGCCACCCTGAGAATACATAGTGAATTCTAGGCCAGCCTGGGCTAAAGCAAAACCCTACCTCGAAAAACAAAAACAAAAAGCAAACAACAGCAACAAAAAAGAATTCAGGGTATAGTAGAAGGAGAAGAATTTCACTCCAAAGGCATAGTAGGTGTTTTCAACAAAATCATAGAAAAAAATTTCCCCCAAATTGGGAAAGAGATGCCAGTGCAGATACAGGAATTCTTTAGAACACCAACCAGACAAAACCTGGAAAGAACCTCTCCTTGTCATATTATAATTAAATTACCAAACATACAAACAAAGAAAATATATTGAAAGCAGTTAGAGACATAAATTAAGTCACATACAAAAGCAAGGCCATGATCAGATTACTCAACACAAAGTTCAAATGGATTCAAGACCTTAACATCAGACCTGAAACTCTGAAACTGCTAGATGAAAAAGTAGGGGAAACTCTTCAACATATTGGTCTTGGCAAAGACTTTCTGAATATAACCCCAATTGCTCAGGCCATGAAGCCCACATTAACCTCTGGGATCTCATGAAATTACAAATGTTTTGTACAGCAAAAGACACTGTGAATAGAGCAAAAAGGCAACCTACAGAATGGGAGAAAAAAATTGTCAGTATATATCTGATAGAAGATTAATTTTTAGGATATACAAAGAACTCAAAAAATTAAATAATAAGAAATAAAACAACCCAATTAAAAAATGGGCTATGGAACTAAATAGAGAGTTCTTAAAAGAAGAAATACAGATGGCATATAAACATCTAAAAAGATGTTCTACATCCCTAGTCATCAGAGAAATGCAGATTAAAACTACGTTGAGATTCCATCTCACTCCTGTCACATTGGCTGCCATCATGAAAACAAATGACCATAAATATTGGCGAGGATGTGAAAACAGAGGAACCCTTCTACACTGTTGGTGGGAGTGCAATCTGACCTAGCCATTGTGGAAATCAGTGTGGAGGTTCCTGAGACAACTAAAAATAGATCTACCATATGACCCAGCTATAGCACTTCTAGGCATATATCTTAAGGACTTGTCTCACTACCTTAGAGATACTTTCTCAATCTTGTTTATTGCTGCTGTAAATGGAATCAGCCTAGATGTCCCTCATCTGATGAATGAAGATATGGCACATTTACACGACAGAGTTCTACTCAGAGGTAAAGAAATATGAAGTTATGAAATTTGCAGGAAAATGGATGGATCTGAAAAGGATTATAGTAAGTGAGGTAACCCAGGCCCAGAAAGTCAAACATCACATGTTCTCTCTCATATATGAAGTATGGATCCTAGCTACAAATGACTGGATTTCTGTGTGAGTAGGAATAAAACTCGGTAGCAGAGCCGGGCGTGGTAGTGCACGCTTTTAGTCCCAGCACTCGAGAGGCAGAGGTGGGTGGATCGCTGTGAGTTTGAGGCTGCTCGGAGACTGCATAGTGAATTCCAGGTCAGCCTGGACTAGAATTAGACTCTACCTAGAAAAACAAAACAAAAAAAAACACCTCAGTAGCAGAGACCAGTAAGCTAGAAAGCTGATATACAGGGAATAGAAAGGCGGTGGTGGTTGGGGGGGGGGTTAATAGGATGGTATTGTATATATGTAAGTAGAACCGATTAATGGGGGGTGAAAATGCCTAAGTGATGTCAGGGAAAGAGATTGAGTAAAGGCAAGGTGGAGGGAGGGCTAATCAAAGTCTAAGAGGATATAACTAAGTCATATGGAAACCCACGGTTTTGGATAATAGAATACTCAGAAGCCATAAATTGTTACTAGAAATTTTTCATTGCCAGGGATAGTATACCTTCCAGTGAGTTGTTGGCCAGGGAAGTCACTGATACCCCTAACACATTATAGGCCATTGCCAAGGCTCCTTGTTTCCCACCAGGAATAGATGGTAAAACCCTACTGCTGAAGATGCCATATACTTGGCCTGCAAGGCCACTGAGAAATCCTGCTGGAACTGAGCTGATAACCTCCTCCATGTAGACCAGCTGACAGAAAGCTGGAAAAAGCCATGCTTCATGAAGTTCAATGGGAGAGAGAGAGAAATCATCACTGACGATAATCAACAGTGGACTCTGCAAGCCTTATACTTGGCCAGACAGGCCAAATGAGTCAACGGGTGCAATAGTGGCATGTCTGTTATGGGGGAAACCATTGGCCCTCTAATTGGACTCGAGGCCCGCTCCATAGGAGGGAATACATTCCTGATACTGAAAACCTACAACAGAGGTAGTCATGAGCCCTAGGGTTGTAATGTCTTCTGCTGTCTGGCTAAATCTATATACTATGCTCATCAAACTGCCCAGTAAGCACTTCTGTTAATGCTCATACTCATATATTAATGCTAGTCTCACTTTTGGTTAGAGAACCTTCTCTTTTCAGATGGCAGTGAGTGGGTGCTGAGAAATGACAGAGGAGTGCTCAGCACTACAGTATCTCCATCACACCTTCCAAGGTTCAGGGTTTATTGCAGAAGAGGTGGTGGAAAGAATGTAAGAGCTAAAGGAAGGGTGGGACTCCTCACAATGTGCTCCTCCAGACACAAAATGGCCTGAATATCCATGACTTCACAGTGTCTGACACTACCTACACAAGACCATCATAAGAGGAGGAAAAGATGATGACATCAAAATAAAAGAGAGACTAATTGAGAGAGGTAGGGGATATAAAGGAGAGTGGAGTATCAAAGAGGAAAGTGGGGGGCGAGGGAGGGAATTACCATGGGATATTGTTTACAATCATGGAAGTTGTCAATAAAAAAAATTGCCGGGTGTGGTGGCACACACCTTTAATCTCAGCACTTGGGAGGCAGAGGTAGGAGGATCACTGTGAGTTTGAGGCCACCCTGAGACTGCATAGGGAATTCCAGGTCAGGCCAAACTACAGTGAAACCCTACCTCGAAAAATAAAATAAAAAAATAAATTTTTAAAAATAAATAGATAAAGAGAATGACTTGCCAATGGCTTCTATTTACCTGAAACGATGCTTCATTAATGTCAGCAATATAGCAAGTAAACTCAGTAACAGTATTTTTCTTTTAGACATAATTCTTTCCTAAAAATGGAAGAGAAAAAGAATTTTTTTGAAAGTGAAAAATTGTCTTTTCATTTTCTTACAACACATTTATGCAAATTTAGCCCCAATTTCAGTGTCAGGTTTGAGATTACTAGGAACAAGGTCTAATTTGAGACAGGAGAACTACCTGTTCTGTTTGAAGTGCCTAAAAGTCTTCCTTTAGAGTCGGGTGTGGTGGTGCATATAACTTTAATCCCAGCATTTGAGAGGCAGAGGTAGAAGGATCACTGTGAGTTCAAGGCCACTCTGAGTGAGACTCCATAGTGAATTCCAGGTCAGCCTGGGCTAGAGTGAGACCCTACCTCAAAACAACAACAACAACAAAATCTTTCTTTGGGATGCCAACTGATCTTTTATAGATTTGGGTGCACACTGTCTAGAATGTTCTTTCATTTTGTGCACCCTGGGGCAGGGGAGATACTCAGCCATGAAAGACGCTTGCTTGTAATACCTACAGGCCAGGTTCAATTCCCCAGCTACCCATGTAAATCCGTACAGGTATTTGCTTGTGGTGACAATAAACTCTAGTGTGTACACACACACACACACACACACACACACACACACACACACACACACACACAAATAAATAATTTTGTAAAAATGTACACCATGATAGCCTGACAAACAAAGCTCTTGAATTTCACTTAGATTTTTTTCTGAAAATAAAATAATTATGAAGATGCACTGGGGTCTATCTTGTCCCCATGTTGACTTCTTTTAAATAATGTTTTAAATTTTTTAATTTATTTGCAAGCAAAGACAGATAGAGAGGAGACAGAGAAAATGGACATGCTAGGACCTCCAGCCAGTGCAAATAATCTACAGATGCATGTGCCACTTTGAGCATCTGGCTTTTATGTGGGTTCTGGGAAATCAAACTCAGGTCATTAGGCTTTGTGATGGTTAAGTTGTCAATTTGATCTGTTTAGTAATCCACAGATATCCCTTTAGGGTGGGTCTCTGAGGTTGCTTCCAGGAAGTGTTAACTGAAGGAGGAAGCCCTTACCCTAGGCTGAGCCCTTCCCCCAGAGCCCAGGGTCCCTCTCAGATGGAAATATTATATAAGGAAGCTCTGAGTAAAAAGAGCCCCTTCCGTCCACTTGGCTGCCTGAGCTGCTGGCTGCCTTCCAGCATGGATTGAAGACCAGCACAGACTGAAGACCAACTGAAGGCCCTTGTGGCTTGAAACCCAGCCGCTCCTCAGGAAGCCTACAGGCCTTCCGTGCCGGATTGGGACTGCTGAGGCATCTGGCCATGCGGACCGAGCAGCTACCAGGTTCTTTGATTCTCTGGCCTGCAACTATTGAACTACTGTAAGCTAATCCAATAAATTCCTCTCTTTCTTTTCTTTTCTTTTCTTTTCTTTTCTTTTCTTTTCTTTTCTTTTCTTTTCTTTTCTTTTTTTTTTTGAGGTAGGATCACACTCTAGTTCAGGCTGACCTGGAATTCACTTTGTGCTCTCAAACTCTCAGTAATCCTCCTACTGCTGCCTCCCGAATGCTGGGATTAAAGGCATGTGCCACCATGCCCAGCTAAATTCTCTTTTAATATAATTCATCCTATTGGTTATATTCCTCTAGAGAATCCTGACTTATACAGCAGGCAAGCACCTTCACCACTTAGCCACCTCTCCAGCCCCCATGTTGACTTATGTATTTTTTACACAAAGACAGTAAGATCAATAATCAACTAAAAGACTTCAGGATTGGGCCTGGAGAGATGGCTTAGCAGCTAAAAGCACGAGTTGGCAAAGCCTGACAACCTGGGTTCAATTCCTCAGTACCTATGTAAAGTCAGATGCACAAAGTAGTGCATACATCTGGAGTTTGTTTGCATTGGCAAGAGGTCCTGGTGTGCCCATTCATTCTTTCTCTCCCCTTAAAAATAAGTAAATATACGGGCTGGAGGGATGGCTAAGTGGTTAAGGCATTTGCCTGCAAAGCCAAAGGACCCAGGTTCGATTCCCCAGGACCCACGTTAGCCAGGTGGTACATGTGTCTGGAGTTCATTTGCAGTGGTTGGAGGCCCTGGTGCACCCATTCTCCCACCACCACCACCTTTTCTCTGTCAAATAAATAAATAAATGAAATTAACATAAAAGTAAATATGCAAATCTATTATTTATTTATTTGAGAGTGACAGACAGACAGAAAGAGGCAGATAGAGAATGGGTGTTCCAGGGCTTCCAGCTACTGCAAACGAACTCCAGACATATGTGCCACCTTGTGCATCTGGCTTACATGACCACTGGGAAATTGAACCTGGGTCCTTAGGCTTCAAGTGCTCAACCACTGAGTCATCTCTCCAGCCCTAGGAGCTCATCACTGAAGTAGACCTAAAATGAACCCAACATGGCTCAGGGAAATTTGTGGAAGAGGGTGTGAAAAGATTGTTAGAGCTACATGTAGGGTCATTATGCACAGAGACATTGCCTCTTACCTATAACTGATGGCTAACGCCACAATGCATGACCCATATTCTCCAATGAGGAGGGTCTCCGCAGAGGGGAGAGGGCAGGGAGGAGGCTAACAATGGTACCAACATGACTGTATACACACTGTATACATAACTAATAATAATGATAATTTTTAAAAGGCACTTGAAAAAATAAGTAAAATATTTTAAAAGACTTCAAGATTAATCATCAAAATATATGAGCTGTCCAAATAAACAGTGATTGAAACTCACCAAAACTCTAAGACCCCCCCCCCCCCAAGTGAAATCTTTGGCTCCAACCTGATACCTTGAGCTTGTGAGGGAGGTATTAGGGATGTATAAATGCAAACTGGTTTGGAGAGGAATCATTCAAGAGCAGATCTTGCCTTTGGGTTATGAATTGGAATAAAATAGAAGTTTCCAATGTTTAATTTTTGGACAACCAGGTGTTATATAGGTCTATACTTTTTAATACAGTGACCATTGGCCACTTGTGGCTAGTGAGTATGTGAAACACTGGTGGTCTAAATAGTGAAGTCTGGAGTTTTAGTACCAAAAAGAAAAAAGAAAAAAAAAAAAAGAATTTAAGGGCTGGGAGATGGCTCAGCAGTTACACGCTTGCCTGCAAAGCTTAACAACCTGTGTTTGATTCCCAAAAACTCATGTAAAGCCAGATGCACAAAGTGGCACATGCATATGAAGTTTGCTTGCAGGGCTGGAGGCCCTGGTGTGCCCAT
The DNA here is from genome assembly GCF_020740685.1 of Jaculus jaculus. NCBI lineage: Eukaryota > Metazoa > Chordata > Mammalia > Rodentia > Dipodidae > Jaculus > Jaculus jaculus. Next base: position 132,771,910 of record NC_059102.1, on the reverse strand, counting down.
TCTCTCTGTTTCTCTTCTATCTCGCTCTGCTTGCAAATAAATAAAACATATTTTTAAAAAAGAATTTAAGATATTTCTTTTTTTTTTTTTTTGAGGCTGGGCCTCAGTCTAGTCCAAGCTGACCTGAAACTCACTCAAATTCATGGTGATGCTCCTACCTCAGCCTCCTGAGTGCTGGGATTAGAGGTGTGAACCACTGCCTGGCTAACCTCAAAAAAATTTTTATTTAACTTTATTTATTTATTTGAGAGAGAGAAAGAGGAAGAGAGAAGGAAAGAGAGAACGGGTGTGCCGGGGCCTCTAGCCATTGCAAACAAACTCCAGATGTGTGCCTCCCCTTGTGCATCTGGCTTATGTGAGTCCTAGGGAATTGAACTGAGGTCCTTTGGCTTTGCAGGCAAACGCCTTAACCTCTAAGCCATCTCTTCAGCCCAAACCTCAAAATTTTTAATATTGACTAAGGTTAAAATGAGTTAAAACAAAAACAAAAAAAATGAGTGGGTTAAAAAAAATGTTTTACTAAAACAATTTACATGTTTCTTCTTTCCTCTTTGTAATGTGGTTTCTAGAATATTTAAAGAGACAAATGTGACTGACATTTCTATTGAAAGTTCTTCACTAGGCACTATACCGGGCTTCAGTGGGGTACACTTATATGTGTCCCAACAATGTGAAATGATCACCGTTTAGATTCAAGATCATTTGGAATAATGTTTGAATGAGATAGACTGCTGTTCATTTGGCCAGGTGATTTTTTCTGGCCACGTGCCCTCACTGACACTATTCTGAAGTCAGTAGTTGGTTGATTTGTTACCTACTATTCTCTACAATACACAGTTTAGAGAAGACCCCAGCTATGATTTTTACTATGATCACCCAAGAGTGAATACAGTCCCTTCCCAAAAGTCACTTTACCTTTAGTTTTAGTAATGTAAAGAGGAGGTCTAGGAGAAAAACCTCATGTCAGGTGTCATACATTACTCTTCTGCTGCTTGTGCCTTCTACTGCCAGTGACGTCACCAAGTTCCTTTGACAATGGAAGCGTTGGAAAGTCAGTGTCATAATGACACCTGTGGCAAGAGCTTGTCCAGTCTGAAAAATAAGAGGATTGAGGTTTCCTTTGTCGTCTCCCTCATCTTCATTTACAATTAATAATTACTTTCAGAAATGTGTTTTTTGTTTTCAAGCCAGGGTGACCCGGAACTCAGTTCTTCGCCCCAGTCTGGCTTCAGATTCACAGGGATCTTCTTACTAAAGGCATGTAACTGCCTGCCTCGCCGTCAGAACTGTACTTTGAGTGACTCATATATGTGCATGTGGATGGATGACAGAGGAAAAGTAAAACCACCTTTCTTTTCTGTACTCTTTTAGAAATTGTCTAATTATCTCAGGCATAGCTAACTTATTATCACTCCTTCTGAGAATGTTTTGAAAGCAGTTTTATGATTGTAGAACTGTATTTTCATGTTTTAAAATTTGTCAAGTACATAAAAAACATAAGGAAAACTGGCAATCAAACATAATACTGAGATTATGTCCTGAGAGCCACACTTAATTTTAAATTATAATAAGTACCTTACTGACCTTTCTTTTTTTTAAACTAATTTTGTTTTCATTATTAAAAAGATATGGGCAGGGGCTGGAGAGATTGCTTAGTGGTCAAGTGCTTGCCTGTGAAGCGTAAGGACCCTGGTTCAAGTCTCGACTCCCCAGCACCATGCAACTGAAGTTCATATGCAGTGGCTGGAGGCCCGGGTGTGCCCATTCTCTCTCTTTCTCTCTCTCTTTTGGTCTGTCTGTAGCTCTCTCAAGTAAATTATAAATAAACAAATTTTTTTTAAAGATATGGACAGCTGGGCATGGTGGCGCACGCCTTTAATCCCAGCACTCGGGAGGCAGAGGTCAGAGGATCACTGTGAGTTCGAGGCCATCCTGAGACTACATAGTGAATTCCAGGTCAGCCTGAACTAGAGTGAAACCCTACCTTGAAAAAAAAAATAAAAGAAATGGGCATGTGTGTACAAGATGAAAATTCTAATGGAAAAGGGGAGTTGATGAATGTCTTCCATCCTAGCACCAAGATATATAGTTTTTGAGGTCGGATCTTGCTTTAGACTTATTTATTTGCTTGAGGAAGAGTGAGAGAGGAAGAGGTAGATAGAAAGACCTCTAGCTACTGCCAACCAACTCCAGACAGATGTGCCACCTTGTGCATCTGGCTTACATGACCACTAGGAAAGCAAATCTGGGTCCTTAGGCTTTATAGGCAAATGCCTTAACTGCTAAGCCGTCTCTCTAGCCCTATATTTTATTTTCTGATTTATATCTTTGACTGTTATATGTGCATATAATGTAATTTGGTCACATTTAACTATTTTGTCCAACTCCCATTCCAATGAACCTTTTCTTTCCAACTATTCCCACTTCTGCTTTAGGGCATTTGTCCCACTGAGTCTATTTAGGGTTTCTTGCAGGTGTGTGGGTTGATAGTTATGTACGGGAGCATGAGCTATTTACCAGTGACTACATCACTGAAGAAAATCCCCATTTCCCAGCAACCATTAAATGACATTAACTCCTCAGGGAGAGGTGGGAGCCTCATGAGCCCCTCAACTATCTATGACCAAATATTGATGGGCCTAATCTTGAGCAGGTAACCATAGCTGCTGTGAGTTCATGGTGCAGCCTTCCACAGCACTGCGCCCCCTCCCCCAATCTCTCACTTTCCTCCCTCCCTCTCTTCCATAATGTTCCCTGCGCCTTGGGGAGGGTGATGTAGATGTCCCACTTAGGCCTGAGCATTTAATAGTAACTGGTTCTCTGCAATTTGATGAATTTTCAGTCACCTCAGTCATCACTGTCCACTGCAAGAAGAAGCTTTTGGGCTGGGGAGATGGCTCGCTGTTTAAAGGCACTTACATTCAAAGCCTGCAAGCCTGAGTTTAATTCCCCTGCTTGGCTGGGTTCAATCCCCTGTGCCTAGGAAAGCCAGATGTAGAGTGGTGCATGCATCTGTGATCCCAATGCCCCTATGACAATGGGTGACAGAACCAGGAGAATCCAAAGCTCAAGGGTGGGCCAGCTAGTCTGACATTTATTTGCAGTTTGGCAGTTCATTTACAGTGGGAAGAGACCCTGTTTCAAAGATGGTGGCGCACAGACACCTCGAAGTTGCTCTCTGACCTCCATATGCATGGCATGACATGCATGCATGTGTGTGCACACACATGCGTGTGCACACACACACACAAAACAAAAATGGTTTTAAAAGCTTCTCTGCCAAATCTGAAAGTATCACTAATCTGTGGGCATAAATATAAATATTTAGGAAGCAGTTTGATAGGCACAAAATATCCTTTAACCAAAAAAACAGGATCCTCCTAAGGGCCTATGTCCTTCCTAGTACAGGTGTTTGACTAGACTTTTAGTACCAGGCATGAATTCCTTCTTGCGGAGTGGGCCTCAAATCCAAATATACAGTGGTTGGTTACTTCCATAATAGTCATGCCACTATTACACCAATGGCTTTAGGGGGAAAGCTACCACTCTTGTTTGGCTAAATAGATATATTATGTCTACCAATTTGCCCTCTAAGTGTTCTTGTCCATATGTTAATGCTACTCTCATTTTGTTAGAGAAGCTTCTATTTTCACATGGTGGCGACTAATGGGGTCACTCAAAACTCATCCAAGTGCTGAGAAGAAGTGGCAGTGGAGTGAGTATTCATTACGGCATCTCTATCACACCCCTGCAAGGCTCAGGGACCATTGTAGAGGAGGTGGCAGAAAGAATGTAAGAGCCAATGGTAGGGGAGGAGTGCTTTGGAATATTGCCTTCCTGACACAAAGTGCATGTGCTTTCATGACCTCACAGTAGCTGACGCTACTGACAAAACAACTGCACAACAGGAAAGAAATAGACATTAAAATAGAAGAGGGACTAATTGAAAAGAGGGGGTTCATTAGCTAAGGGAGGGGAGGGGACAAAGGAGAATGTAGGAAGGGATTATGATGAGGGTACATTGTGTGTATATATATTGAGGCTGTCAATAAAAAGGTTTTTAGAAGCTGGGTGTGGTGGCATATGTCTTTTAATCCCAGCCCTCGGGAGCCAGAGGTAGGAGGACCACCATGAGTTCAAGGCCATCCTGACTAGAGTGAAACCCTACCTCAAAAAGCCAATTATTAAAAAAAGGCTTTTAGGGCTGGAGAGATAGCTTAGCAGTTAAGTGCTTGCCTGTGAAGCCTAAGGACCCCGGTTCAAGGCTCGATTCCCCAGGACCCACGTTAGCCAGATGCACAAAGGGGCACATGCGTCTGGAGTTTGTTTGTACTGCTGGAGGCCCTGGCACACCCATTCTCTCTCTCTCTCTTTGTCTCTTTCTCTCTCTGTTGCTGTCAAACAAATAAATAAATAAAAATAAAAAAAATTTTTTAAGGAAAGGTTTTTAAATGGCCTCAGGAATGGTGGGATATCCATATGCAAAAAGGGCAATCCACACTTTGCATCATATACAAAAATTAATTCAAAATGTATCATTGACCTAAATGTAAACTCGAAAACCATAAAAGGCAAAGAGAGCATGGAGAAAAACCCCACTAAACTGTGAAAAGGAAGCTGCACTTGGGAGGAGAGGAGAAAGATGTGCCGACCAAGAGTTCCAGGGAATGGTCGGGAACAGAGACCATGGACTACTGAGGCTGTGAGAGGGAAAGGCTCTAGAGACCTGAGAATTCAGAAGGTGCAAGACTGTGGAGAGCTGAGACTGAAGATTGTCAAGTTCTAGTCAGCGGAAGAACTCCAGAGAGCTCTAGGAGTTGCCAGGTCTTACTCCTGGCTAAGTGCTGAAATGAGACCCGCAGGCATTCAAAGCACAGAGCTACAACGAGAAGAGCTGAGGGCCCTGAAAACCGAAACCTAAAGCTTGGACACTGGTGGGTGGGGGCTGGGCCACTAGCCCTTTAAGCCGAGAGTTCTAATATTATGAGCAGGACCCGGCACCTTCAACTCAGAGTTGCTGTCACTTGCTGACTGCATCTTCCCTACTTGCCATGTCCATCTGTGATAGTTTGAATGTGAAATATACCCCATAGCCTCGTGTGTTTGTGATTAAGCCTGCCACTCAACCCTCAGATGGTGGCCGTCTGGAAGGTGAATCCTTGCTGGAGGAGGTGTGTCAGTGGAGGCAGACCTTGGGGTTTATTGACCTAGTTTGCCTGGGCTAACTAGCTCACTTGGATCACTTCCTTCCCCTACTATTGTACTTGTGCTGTGCTTTTCCTTCCATAAAGAAACTTCCCCTTCAGAGCTTGTTTGGAGGTTCTAGCAGGGGAGTGCAGCTACTCGAATACCTTTGACCAAAGACCAGTCCTCTATTCGGGGAAGGTCATCCTCTTTGACCCAGCACGTAGCTTTAGGAGAGATGTACACGCAGCAGTGAGGGAGGAAGGGGACACCCACCTAGCCAGCCAAATCAGCCGAATCCACCCTGGTGATCAATGGAGTGACAGATGTCGCAGCCAGATCACCCTCACATCCTTTTTGTTGTTGTTGTTGTTTTGAGGTAGGGTCTCACTCTATCACAGGCTGACCTAGAATTCACTATGATGTAGTCTCAGGCTGGCCTTGAACTCACCGTGGTCCCCCCACCTCTGCTTCCCAAGTGAGGCACCATGCTTGGCAAAACTTCCCCTTGAAACTGTAGGCTGAAATAAACTCTTTCCTTCCATAAGCTGTTTCTAGTGAGATGTTTTGTCTCAACAACAAGAAGATAACTACTACACAATCTTAAGGGCCCTATCTCAAATAAACAGACAAACAACAAAAACTTGGCATCTTGATACATCTGTGACATTTCTGGGGAGCATTTGGACATGCCTTCTCTGGACAAAAGTCCTTCAACTTATATCACTTTCAATGCTGTCTGTGATGCAATGCTCAGAGTGACTTATGGATAGCAGAGGCAACATCTTCTGCATTTAGGTGTGCCACTCTGACCTATTGATAAGAGTCTCCATAGGAACCAATGCTCACTGCAAAAAGAAGCTTCTCTCACTAAGGTTATCAGCAACAATAGTTTGTGGGGTATAAACATAATGTTTAGAAGGCAATTTAATAAACTCTCATGCTGGGGTCTAGTTCAGTGTGAATGATTTAGCAGGTGTATCCATTTAGTAAAATGATAGCAAGAATTTTCCACTAGGCCCTATGACTAACATCCACAGGTTTTTGTCCTGGCTTATACTACCAAATATTAGTTCCTTCCTGTAGAGTGGGCCTTAAATTCAACATAAAAGTAGTTGGTTACAGTCATATCAGTCATACCAGTATTGCACTAATGGAGACTATATTGCCTTGAATCCTGATGGTTTCAACATACTGTCTGTAGCTGAGAAGATCTGTCAGCAACAATTATTCCTTAGCAGCCTTTATAGCATATTCCCCATACCATAAGCTCAGTTCAGCTTGATTTCTCTGTATCCTGCATCATAGTTTGCTTAGCAAAAGGTTCTTATCACCAGGTGTGGTGGTGCATGCCTTTAATCCTAGAACTCAGGAGGCAGAAGTAGGAGGATCGCCATGAGTTCAAGGCCGGCATGAGACTACATAGTGATTCCAGGTCAGCCTGGGCTAGAGTGAATCACTACCTCGGGGTGGGGTGGGGAGGAAGGTTCTTATAATCTAGTCTGCTAGGCAACCAGCATCAGTGGACATAACCTGTATTGTGTGGAAGATCTCAAGGTCTTCCCTGAACAACAACTCTGGTGCTGGGAGTTTCATTTAATAACCTTCTGGCTTCTGGGTATGCCTTTGCCACCCACATGAGAGGCTTCTACATTTAAACTGCTTATGTTTTTATGTCCATAAACTAGTGTAAGGGGATAGAGAAATGGCTTAGCCATTAAGGCCCTTGTCTGTGAAGCCTAAGGACCCATATTTGACTCTTCAGATCCCATCTTAGCCAGAAGCACAAAAGGTGAGGTAAGCACAAAGTCACACATGCCCACTAGGTGGTGCAACCATCTGCAGTTTGATTGTAGTAGCTGAGGCCCTGGTGCACCAATTCTCTCTCTCTTTCTCTCTTAAAAAACAAAAACTATGTAAGATTTTTCTCAACCATCTTGTTGGATACCATCTGCACCTTACCAGACCATAAAATTCTCAAGAGTTTCACCCTATACCCTCTGTGGACTGATTTCCCATCCTTACTACTTTAGGCGTACTTGAATGTTTTTCAGATATTTTTCTAAATTTGTGAAACACTCGGAAAATACCATTATGTAATGAAACCTCTTTACAGAGCAGGGGCAGGACCTCTGCAGTTCCACTGCCATCTATTCCAAGCAAACGCCAGTTGGCCTTGGGATTCAGTAGTTCAGGAGATTAAGAAAATAAGATCCAATTCACCATGAAAAGACCCACCATTTGTTTCAATTATTTCCCCAAAAGAGCAATGATGGGACACTCCATTTTCAGATGCCTCAGCCTTGGTTTGCATATTTTATTCCCAACAGCAGGAGCTACACAATTTCACCATAGCAACAAGGCACACCACCACATACTACATGGGGGTGGATGGCTGTATGAAGATTGCCTCTGCAGACACTGCACCTTTCAATGGCTCAACCTTAGTTGCATACATTATCATCTGTAGCAACTGTTCCTTTAAGACTGGAGATTCATCTTTTGTGTTTTGTTAGGTACCAAATGTTGCATGACATTTCCTGGAAGTCTATATCTATTTATCCCATATGGAAGAGGCAACAACAGATCAAAGAAATGATTCTACCCAAGGCTGATTGGGTGAACCAGTTTATTAGAGTTACTTACAGGATAATGAAAACTTATGGGCAGTCATACCACCAAGGAGCCTCTCTCCTTCCCAGCAATTGTTAACCACATATATCTTCAAAGAGGGGATTCATGTGTATCATGAACTCTCTCATCCTTCCATCAAGGAGTGCTAATGGGCCCAGTCTTTGTTGGTGGATTCAAGATGAATTATGACATCCAACCCAGGGGAAATAATCACAAACTATCTACTTGCATCAGTTCAAATATTTCAAATTTTCGTTTCTTGTTCCGTAATCTCTAATGTGACCAAGAAGTTATATTCCAACAACATTCACACCAGATTACTAAATATCTACCTGTTTTCAGCAAACTCACTCTGTAACTACTGCATGCCTTCCAAAATGAGCATTCACAAAAGTATGAACCCACTGTGTTAGCTGGCTTGCCATCTTGGTGATGATCTTTTATTGCTAAAATATGTCAGGTGTTAATTTTCTAAGGAATAAGTCAAAATGATACTCTTCAATTTAGAAATATGAAGAAAGAGCTATAAAATCATGCTGTCACTCTAAGAAGTCTCTAATTCTTAATATCCCAGGAGAGTTTGACAGCTTTAATATCAGAAGAACGTTCATGTTGGAAATCCCAGCAAGTTCTGGTGATATGATTTTTGTAGGTTTATGGAGAGAGAAATATTGTTTAAGTGGCTTTCATCATGCCAGACAGCTTTGATGTTATTTTTCTAATCATTCATGATTCTTTTGGTGTACTCTCTAGCAATGCTGAGAACCTAAGCAGGTGTGCCTACCAAAACAGCAGCATGGTAACACAAATCTCCCTTTCCCATTGGTGTATAAGCTTCTGATGACTGATTTCTGTCATAAGGAAACCCATTAGGATTTGTCTTATTCCAATGAGCATGTAACTGAGCGACCGACTCCCTCATAGTCTCCAAACCCTAACTTCTCCTGCACACTTGATCCCCATCCATGCAGAACAGGTAGCCAGCCTCATACTGCACGTGGTCCATGGTGTGTTCACGGATGGTCTTCATGCGCATCATGCTGAAGCCTTGTCATCTTCTCTCTTGTTTGATTTCTTTTCTTTTTTCTTTTTTTTTTTTTTTTTGAGTGTTTGGTGGCCATGTAGAGGTATCCAAGGCATTTGGAGAGGTTATCTAGCATGATATAAATTATTACTTTCTGGCCAGCCATAATAAAAACTTATCAGCAGACATCATAAAAGTTTCCTAAGTAGAACTGCATATATCTGTGAAGACAAAACCAAACCAAACCAAAACAAAACAAAAAGGCTGGAGAGATGACCTGTGAAACCTAAGGACCTGAGTTCAATTCCCCAGGACCCACATAAAGCCAGATGCTCAAAGTGGCACATGCATCTGAAGTTCATTTGCAGTGGCTGGAGGCCCTGGTATGCCCATTTTTCTCTCTCTGACTCAATCTTCCTCTCTCTCTCTCTCTCACTTTCAAATAAATCAAGAAAATATTAAAAACAAAACAGAAGGACTGGAGACATGACCCAGGTTTGATGCTCCAGTACCCATGTAAGCCAGATGCACAAGGTGGCACATGTATCTGGAATTCATTTGAAGTGGATGGAGGCCCTGGCACACCCATTCTCTCTCTATCTGCCTCTTCCTTTCTCTTTCTCAAATAAATAAATAAAATTAAAAAACAAGCTTTATCTTCTACTATCTCAGCAGAACACACACAATATAATTTGCATGGACATAGCTTATCTATCAATGCTACTAACAAGCTATTATATATTCTCTTTGAGTAGCAGAGAACAAAGTGAAGTTATCCATCTTTTGTTTCCATGGTAGCATCTATAGATCATAAAATAAAAAGAGCTTTACCTTCTCATTTCTGGAACACTCAAACCAAAGCAGTTTATAAGAAGGAAGGGTTTATTTCATCTTATATCATGGGATGGCTGAGCAATTTGGGTTGAAGCAGTCTAGGTACTGGGCTTGGAGGGGGGTTAATAAACCTCAGGGTCCACTCCCAGTGACCCACCTCCTCTGGCAAGGCTCCTCCTCCCTAAGGTTCTGCCTGCTTGGGATTGAGTCTGAGGTTTACTCACAAGCACATGAGGCTGTGGGGGACACTACGTTCAAAGTACCACAAGTAGCATAGAAGAAAGTGGAATTATCCAACTTTCTTTTGCCAGATGACATTTATAGATCATAAAATAGAAAGGGAGTTCCTCGTGAAAGGGACTGAAAATTAATGAGATCAGGAAACTCATTTTGAGGAGAGACCAGCCAGTTTTCAGGGTTATCATAGAAATGGAACTTACTTTAGGGATTGCCTTGAGAAATGTCTTGGATTCCAGGAGAAGAAAGTTTTGCTGTCTGAGCCTTGCTACGCGAGGTCAGCTATGCATGCAAGATTGGGGTGGTAGAGCTGGCACTCCACTACGTGGCATTATTTCCCTATTTTATGCTGTGACCTTTGCTATGGTGTCATCATGTCCAACTAAAAGGTTTGACAATTTTGCTGATCCCTTTTTAAAAACTAGTTTGGGCTTTAACTTCATTTCATTTATCTTCACTCGAATTCTTTTTTGGTTTTTCAAGGCAGGGTCTTGCTGTAGCCCAGGCTGACCTGGAATTCACTATGTAGTCTCAGGATGACCTTGAACTCCTGATGATCCTCCTACCTCTGCTGGGATTAAAGGCTTCTAATTCTTTTTTTTTTTGTACCTTTTTCTCTAGTTCCTTAAAGTAAAAGGTTGGATTATTAATAACATTAATAAAACTCACCCTTACCATGAGGTAGGATTGCTGAGTTTAGACCATCAGCTACGTTAGCTACAACATTAGCTACATCAATAGCTAAACCATTAGCTACATCAGTAATGGGCCAGTAGGGGCTACATAACAAGACTCTATACAAAGGAGGAGGAGTGTATGCCACTTGCAGGAAAAGTGGATAAAACTAAATCATCAAAGAAACATGTCAGAAAAATAATTATCATATTTTCTCTCGTGTGAGACTATAAATTGCCATCTGTTTTCATGTCATATATAAGAGAGATGTGGGTAGAAAAGGACTCATGAGAGGGGAGAGGGTACTAAGAGGAAGAAAGACAAATACTGCATGTCTTTTATAATACACAGATTGTAGCAGATGGAAACAAAGGGTATTGAGGGGAATAAAGGAACCAGAAGGAGGTTGAGGGGATAGGAGAGAACAGAGGGGTGAGAATGAGCAGAATACTATGATACACAGGTACAAAAATATCACAGTGACATCCATGATTTTGTACACTAACTAAGAGAACTTTTTAGAAAGTATGCTGGTAAATGTTCATACCTTGTAATGTTTTCAGATTCTTCCTGTAATTTATTTTCTAAATTTCATTCCAGTGTGGCCATGGAAGAAATCTGGTTTAATTTCAATTTTTAAAAAATATTTTTTTCATTTATTTGAGAGAGGGAGAGGAAGGTGGAGGGAGGGAGGCAGAGAGAGAGAGAGAGGCAGATAGGGAGAGAATGGACAAGCCAGAGTCTCCAGCCACTGCAAATGAACTCTAGACACATGTGCCACCTTGTGCCTCTGTTTTACATGGGTCTTGGGGAACTGAACCTGGGTCTTTAGGCTTCACAGGCAAGCACCTTAACTGCTAAGCCAGCTCTCCAGCCCTAATTTTAATTTTTATAATTCAAATCTTGTCTAATTATAAGAAGTGAAAATATGATGGTTGTGACACATTGCCATCTGGGGTAGGGGCTACACTTGGCCTTGCACGATTATAAATGCTGCCTCACTTTCACTGATCAGAGTTTCTCAGTCTCTTTATTAAGGGGGTGGATATTTCTAAGAAGCTTGGGTGCTCAGTAGGGATTCTGTGTAGTATCAGGCTGGCCTCGAACTCACAGTGGTTCTCCTCCCTGGGCCTCTCTCTGGAGTGCTGGGATTAAAGGTCTGCAGCTACTCCTGGCAGAGGAATCTCTATGTTTGGGGAGAAGCACTTTTGGGCTCTGGAGAGTGGGATATGGGCCCCACCCTGTCTTTGGCTTGTCTGCTCCCCTCTGTGGTACCTTTGTCTCTCCCCAACATATCACAAAAGAGTTGAGGCAATTTTGGGAGATGTGAAACCCACATGGGGAATTTTCTGAGCCTTCTGGGGGAAAAGGAACACAAGCTGAAGGAACAAATAGTTGAAGCTAGTGCTGCCTTTATGAGTGGGCATTTTTGGAGGCTGCAAGCGTGAGACTCCATGATTTTATTTTCCTATGAGGAAAATGGCTAGAGACACATGAATTGAGTCCAAATGGGTGCAAGAAACCTCTGGTGTGGGGGCTGAGCAACTCTGCGAGGGATGGGTGTGAAAGACATCCCTTGTGGGAATGAGTATAAAGGAAATGGATCAGTCACAGGATGACTCTGAAAATGGGAACCAGGACTGGAGAGATGGTTCGGCAGATACAAGAGGCCCTGATACATCCATTCTCTGTTCTGGCAAATAAAAAGTGAATTAAAAAAGGGGGGGGGGCCGGGTGTGGTGATGCACGCTTTTAATCCCAGCCCTCGGGAGGCAGAGGTAGGAGGATCACCATGAGTTCAAGGCCACCCTGAGACTACATAGTTAATTCCACGTCAGCCTGGACCAGAGTGAGACCCTACCTCCTACCTCGAAAAACCAAAAAAAAAAAAAAAAAAAAAGGGGGGGGGGGGACCAAAGTGTTAACACATGAAGAGTTTTGTTCTCTGTATTTTCTATCTTGCTCTGATGGCTTACAAGACATTTCATTGTCCAAGCTCACCAAAGCTTAGTTATCTCTTGCTAGAATGCAGTTGTCAGACTTGTATGAGCCCCTCCCCCAAATGCATAAAAGAACCTTAAAAAAAAAAAAACACCAAGGAACAAAGAAAAGAAATCCAAGCCTGATAAAAACTCCTTTCCCTAGATATTTTCCCAGAGAGTTCACTGGGGAGGATGCTATTTATTGGCTAAAAGAAATAACTCCCACCAGGTATGATGGTGCACGCCTTTAATTTCAGTGCTCAGGAAGCAGAGGTAGGAGGATCACCATGAGTTTGAGGCCAGTCTGAGATTACATAGTGAATTCTAGGTCAGCCTGAGCTTGAACGAGACCCTACCTCAAAAAGCCAAAAAAGGGGCTGGAGAGATGGCTTAGCGGTTAAGCGCTTGCCTGTGAAGCCTAAGGACCCCGGTTCGAGGCTCGGTTCCCCAGGTCCCATGTTAGCCAGATGCACAAGGGGGTGCACGCTTCTGGAGTTCATTTGCAGAGGCTGGAAGCCCTGGCACGCCCATTCTCTCTCTCTCCCTCTATCTGTCTTTCTCTCTGTCTGTCGCTCTCACATAAATAAAAAAATTTTTTAAAAAGCCAAAAAAGAAAAAAGAAAATTAAAAAAATAAAAGAAATAACTCCCATGTTGTCCATAAAAGTCAACAGCAAGGCTTTAAAGACAAAAAAACAAAAACAAAACAAACAAACAAAAAAAACTGGACTGGAGAGATGGCTTAATGGTTAAGGCACTTGCCTGCAAAGCCAAAGGATCCAGATTCAATTCCCCAGGACCCACATAAGCCAGGTGCACAAGGTGGTTCATGCATCTGGAGTCTGTTTAAAGAGGGTGAAGGTCCTGGCATGCTCTTTCTCCCTCTTGCTCTCCTCTTCCTCTCTCTCTCTCTCTCTCTCTATCTGCTTCTCTCTCTCTCTCTCTCAAATAAATAAAAATTTTAAAAGGTAAACACACTAAAACAAAGATAGTTTTAAAAAGACAAAAAAAAAAAAAAGCGTTGGCATCCTCTTTCTTACCTATCCCTTTCTTTATGCTCCACAAAATGGAGGCCCAGAACCTCAAGAGGAGGGAGATGAAGAGGTCCCTCCAGCAGCTAATTCAAGAGCCTATCTAGCCTCAAAAAAGAATTAGAATATTAGAAGAGGGATGTAGTCAGTTTTCCCCTTTATTCTGAACAATAGGTCCAAAAAACTGATTTCACACTGGAAGTGTCCATGAGGTAAGGGGCAATTATATTTGCAACTGCCCCTTTCTTAGTACTGAAGTAAGAGACTTCAGGAAGGACACGGGGGCTGCAGAGATGGCTTAACGGTTAAGGTGCCTGCAAAGCCTAAGAACCCATGTTTGTCTCTTCAGGTCCCCTGTAAGCCAGATGCTCATAGTGATGCAAGTAAGATCACAGACAAGCACACACATCTAGATCTCGGTTGCAGTGGCTGAGGCTCTGGCACACTGATTCTCTTTCTGTTTCTCTGTCTCTCTCTAAAATTAAAAAATAAATAAATAAATAAAGAGCTGGGCATGGTGGCACACATCTTTAAAAAAATGTAAAAAATATAAAATAAATAAAAAGGACATGAAGCCCCTTCTGGGTCTAATGACTCAAGCTGCTTGAAAAAGACCCTGGTACACTGATGTTCTGAGGAGAAAACCAGATAATTAAAGAGGCCTCTTACAATCTCAGCCCTTGCCCTTCCATCCTTAGAGCTAATGGTAGGCCGGGGTACTGCTCTTAGAGTACTGAGCCAGATTTGGGGAGGGGGAAGAAACAGCCTCTGGGGCTGGAGAGATGGCTTAGCGGTTAAGTGCTTGCCTGTGAAGCCTAAGGACCCCGGTTCGAGGCTCGGTTCCCCAGGTCCCACATTAGCCAGATGCACAAGGGGGCGCACGCGTCTGGAGTTCGTTTGCAGAGGCTGGAAGCCCTGGCGCGCCCATTCTCTCTCTCTCCCTCTATCTGTCTTTCTCTCTGTGTCTGTCGCTCTCAAATAAAAATAAATTAAAAAAAAAAAACCAGCATCTGGCCTTTGTCTCCACCTTGATCCTATGACTTAGGGGTGACCTGGATGTGTACAGGCAGCGACAGCTACTGCCTGGCTAGCAGAAGAGAGCAACAACAACAAAAAAGAAAGCAATTGACTTCTGGAGGAACTCTTACAATGAGCATATCACATCTCGTGTAAAATATCTTAAATCAGAGTGCTAGGAGTTAGTTAACTGACTCTCAGATCCTAAAGTATAAAGTAATACTATTAAAAGATAGATGCTTTGATCCTGACCAGAGTAAAAACTCAATAAGCTTTTTCTAAAAGGGGGGGTGGGGGTACAAGCAAGAGACACTAGAACATGATTGCCTAAATTTTGTAGAATATCAGAGCAAGGTCAGTTGGGACCTATTAGAGGCCCCCTACATGATGGGGTCAGGCTGTTGATAGATGGGTCATTTCAGATGATTGAGGAAAAAAAGCCACTATGGCTATGCCATAACTGGTAAACAGTAACAGAATAAAGCATTGAGGGTTAATGCAGTAAGTCCTAGAGGATCTTTGGCTTCCAGCAGGCACAACTGTGAACCATGTAAACAGTCACCAAAGGAGAGACTCACAGGCTTGCTGATAAGGCTGCAGAGTCGCCTTCTCTAGAGAGATAAGCCTATTCAGGTTGTTCCCCAGATAAACTCATTATGAAAAAACTAATGTCCACCCTACACAAGGGAAGCCATTGGGGACCTCAGGCTATGTGTGACACAATGCTTAAAATGTACTGATAATAGGCCTCATGAGCCTTTAATCCCAGCATTCAGGAGCCTGAGATTGACATCAGTGTCATCCGTTTTTTTGTTTTTTTTTTTTTAATTATTTACTTATTTATTTGAGAGTGACAGACACAGAGAGAAAGACAGATAGAGGGAGAGAGAGAATGGGCGCGCCAGGGCTTCCAGTCTCTGCAAACGAACTCCAGACGCGTGCGCCCCCTTGTGCATCTGGCTAACGTGGGACCTGGGGAACCGAGCCTCGAACTGGGGTCCTTAGGCTTCACAGGCAAATGCTTAACCACTAAGCCATCTCTCCAGCCCATCAGTGTCATCCTTGATAGGTCTACTGACGTAGGGTCTCTTAAGTCCAGTGCTCACTGATTAGCTAGTTTAGCTAACCAGCTGGCCCTAGGGATCATATGCTGGGATTACAGGCAGCCACCACGCCCACCCAGCATTTATTTGAGTGCTGGGGGTCCAAACTCTGGTCCTCACACTTAAAGAAGCCCTCTACAACTGAGCCATCTCCCAGGCCCATATATATGTTTTGGTAACATTAATACATACATTAGAGGCTGTGTGAAGGAAGAAAAAGTGGCATCATGGTATTTTTGAAAAAGCTGCTGAATTTAACCAAAGATATATGCTAAAGATAGGTTTGTCTCTGCGGAGTAACACCACCAATGTGGAGTGCGACACCTGAATGGATACCACTAAGACCTACTGGTGCCTTTAGCTCTCACCACTCTAGGTAAGGGACTGTTGTTTTGGTTTGTGTTTCAGGACTATTTGAACATCTGGTGCACACTATGAGGCCTGCAGATGTATGTGCACATCCAATTTGAGAACTTCCCTATCTATGGTCCTCATAGGACAACTGGTAAATAATCCTCAAAGTTTCATATTTGATATAAAATAATTTCTGAGCCGGGTGTGGTTGTGCATGCCTTTAATTCCAGCACTTGGGAGGCAGAGGTAGGAGGATCGCCGTGAGTTTGAGGCCACCCTGAGACTTTGCAGTGAATTCCAGGTCAGCCTGGGCTAGAGTGAGACCCTACCTCAAAAAACCAAAAATAATAATAATAATAATAATAAACAATAAAAAGAGTTTCTAGAATAATTCCTGGTTCCATTGAACGTAAAACTTTCTTTTTCTTTTTCTATTTTTATTATTTATTTTATTTGATAGAGTGTGGAGAGACAGATAGAGAATGAGTGCACCAGGGCCTCTAGCTACTGCAAACAAACTCCAAGCACATGAGCCACCTTGTGCTTCTGGCTTTATCTGGGTACTGGAAAATAGATCCTGAGTCCTCAGGCTTTGTAGGCAAGCACCTTAATGGTTAAGCCATCTCTCCAACCCTTCTTTTTCTTTTTAATCCATATTTATTTTTATAGCATGACAGAAGATAGGATCAGGGCAATGGCTGCACTCTTCCATCTTGACACACACACAGCCACGCTAACAGACTAGGCTGGTTTTGAACTCACAGTGCAGCCAAGGATGATCCTGATAATCCTGCCTCTCTCCCTCCCGAGTTCTGGAATTATGGGCATGTGCCACCAATCCGGTTATGTGGTATGGGGGATTTAATCTGGACCTCATTCATGCTAAGCAAGCTCTTGACCCACACAGCTGTATGCAAAATCCCATCTTCAAATGCAGATACTTCACTGAATTTGTTTTCCTTCCTTAGGAGTCTACTCTAGTGGCTTTGCTTTTCTTTTTGATTAGGAGTTCAGCAGAAAATAGCTGTTTTTAAATTTCTGGATGATTTAAAGTACTCTTCATTTGTTTATTATGATTGGTGGTCAGAAAATGTAGAATGCTGGCTAGAGAGATGGCTTAATGATTAAGGCACATGCATGTGAAGCCAAAAAGAACCTATGCTTGACTCTCCAGATCCCATGTGAGCCAGACACTCAAGGTGATGCAAGTGCACAAGGTCACACATGCGTGCAAGGTGGCGCATGCATCTGGAGTTCAATTATAGTAGCTGGAGGCCCTTGTGCACCGATTTTCTCTCTCTTTCTCTCTTGCTCTCTCTCTTTCACACATAAAAAGTTCAGTCATTAGAGTTTGCCTCAAAAAGAAAAGAAAAGAAAAATGTAGAATGTAATAAAAAAAAAAAGTTTTTAAAATGAAGTCTGTAGAAAGACACCATGACAAAGTCAGAGGAAAGAAGCCTGAGCCCGGCGTGTGCACAAGCACTTCTCAGAAACTATCCAAACCCAAACCACAAAGCTGGACAGGTGAGTGCTCTTCAGTGACACCAAACAAATTAAGTATTCTCAAAGGGGGGGGGGGAGAAAAACAGAAAACAAACTAAAACTAAATAAGCACTCTCTAAAGCAACTGAGCCCGAGACCCCGTCAGTCCTCAAAACCAAAACCCTTCTCTTCCTAACAGCAGCCGTGTTTACAGCCAGCCAATGCTGAGAGCGGGAAGCCTGGGAAGTGAGGTATGTATGGACAGCTGCGAGGATATCCCAGTCGTTCTACCTTAAGCCCCTGCCTCCTGAGTGAATATGGAGTCCCACATGGAAACCAAGAGGGACCACTCGATCTTTCTCCTGAGGTGGTTTACTAAAGCTAAGATTCATTGGTTACTGTTCTACCAAGGAGACAGGAATTGATGGAAGGAAATGGATTTATTTATAGTTTTGACCAGAACCGATAGAAAAAAAAATCTGTTTTTTTTTTCTGCCTTTCCAATAGCAGTGTTATAATTTCTAAAAAAAAAAAAAACAACCCAGTAAATACATGTAAGTTGATTCAGCCGTGAGTAAACGAGGCACTTGTGACTACCTGTTCAGAGTGTGGAAGAAGACAAAGATTGGCAAAGCAGTGGAGGCAAAATAAACGGTTTGGGCTGGAGAGGTGGTACAATGGCTAAGGCGCTTAATGGCAAAGCCTAACAACCTGGGTTCAATTCCCCAGGACCCAAGTACAGCCAGATGCACAAGGTGGTGCATGCATCTGGAGTTCGTTTGCAGTGGCTAGAGGCCTCAGTGTGCCTATTCTCTCTCTCTCTCTCTCTGCTAGCAAATAAAAGAAAAAAATACTTTTAAAATAAATGGTTTCTTGAGATTCTTGAGAGTAAAATGAACAGTTATTTTCTTGGCTAAAAATGGGAAATGTCACTGAACCTGTAAGAGGGAAATCTGGGTTTTCTTTATCTTTTCCCCTGAAGGACTTCTCCTTCCCTAAAGTTCTGATGCAAAGATGTGAGTAAAATTACAAGGCACCTGAGCATTTCACATGAGATCTGGTTTTTCATCTCTTCTTCCTTAAAGGAGTTCCCCTTCCCTAGGAACCTGACTGCACGGCGCCTGTCTGGCATGGGAATTAGACTGACCACTTCAGCCTTCGTCCAGTAAATTTCCATGAAAAACCCCAGTCAGAGCCAGGCGTGGTGGTGCATGCCTTTAATCCCAGCACTTGGGATGCAGAGGTAGGAGGCTTGCCATGAGTTCAAGGCCACCCTGAGACTACGTAGTGAGTATCAGGCCAGCCTGGGCTAGAGTGAAACCCTACCTTGAAAAACCAAAAAAAAAAAAAAAAAAGACCACACTCAGAGTCACAAGATGGGTTTTCCCATTTCTGGGGACCCCCTCCTGCTTTACAGGCACTCTCAACCTTCTTTCCTCCACTTAAGCTCTGTAATAAAATCTTTCTAGGGCTGGAGAGATGGCTTAGCAGTTAAGCGCTTGCCTGTGAAGCCTAAGGACCCTGGTTTGAGGCTCAATTCCTCAGGACCCACATTAGCCAGATGCACATCATGGCGCATGTATCTGGAATTCATTTGCAGTGGCTGGAAGCCCTGGAGTGACCATTCTCTCTATATATCTGTCTCTTTTTCTCTCTCTCTCTCTGTCACTTTCAAATAAATAGATAAAAATGAACAAAAAAAAATTTTAAAAATCTTTCTAAAGTTTACCCTTTCTAGTCTGTGGATTTCATCTTTAGAATTCACAATACAAGAACTTGGAGGCCACTGAGCCAGTGAAGTTTTGTGTGTCTGTGACTGCCTGGCACCCTAGATCCTAGGTTACAGCCCAATCAAATTCCTGTATCAGTAAGTTAGCAGAACTGTGCAATAAGACTTCTTCATGGGAGACACCTTCCTTGGGGTTATCCTCACCTCCAGTATGGGATATCCTGAAGAAATTCTATTCCTTAGGGCTTCTGCTACAAAAAGAAACAAGAAACTATGACACATTCACAGGAAACACAAACCAATGACAAACCCACCACAAACTATCCCCAAGAAAGCCACTACTCTGTATTTAAGACACAAAGCCTTTAAAATCAAGATTTTAAATCAAGCTATTTCAATCACATCAAATATCTAAAAGAAACCATAGACAAAGAACTAAAAGAAACCATGAAAACAATGGCTCAGTAAATGGAGAAGACCACTAATTCCAAGAGAATTGAAAACATGTTCAAATAAATATTTGTACATGGATATTTATAGTAGCATTATACAACTAGGCAGAAATACGGATATGTGTTATATCTATGTAATGGGATAGTGTTTGGCTATAAAAGGAAATAAAATCCAGGCATGCTGATGCACACTTATAATAAGTTAACTCACAATATTGTGTGAGTATCACTACTTTCTCATTTTAGGACATCTTCATTGTACCAGAAACAAATCTAGCCAATCGTCACTCCCCAGTTGCCCCAACCCCTGGTTGAACACTGATTTTTCTTCCTGCTTGTATGAATTTGCTTATTTTGTAAACCCTGAATCATCCCAGCTTTAAATCCTTCCTTTTGTTTCTGCAAATCCAGTAGAAATTGTTCCCATAATTGTTCACTACATGAGACCTTTGAGTGCACTTTCCAGTCTTTTTGTAAAATATATTTTGTGTGAGAGAGAAAAAGAGGGAGAGAGAGAGAGAGAGAGAGAGAGAGAGAGAGAGAGAGAGAGAGAGAGAATGGATGTGCCAGGGCCTTCAGCTGATGGGAACAAACTCTAGATGCATGCGCCCCCTTGGTCACATGTGTGACATTGCATGCTTGCATCACTGTGCATCTGGCTTACATGGGACCTGGAAGTTTGAGCATGAGTTCTTAGGCTTCACAGGCAAGTGCCTTAACAGCTAAGCCATCTCTCCAGCCCCCTTTCCAGTCTTTACCACTCAGATGCCTAGTATATAGTTGTTGACAAGTATATACTATTTAGTATATATTCAGTATCTTAAATTCAGTTAACTTAAATTCTCTGCCTAAATAATTGGTGTGCTCTTTGAGCTCTGACTTGATCTGACAATTGCTATGACGTTAAGAGAGGATGAAGCATGGGCTATGATCTACTCATGATCTTCACCTAGATGTCTCCTGTTGACATGTGAATTTGGAAAATTTCTTAAACTTGTACATTAGGGTGGATAACCGAAGATTAGAGTGAGAAGATGAAAACGGAGAGGCCAGAGGGCAGCCTGTTGTACCTTGTATGCATACAGCACATCTGTTTCACTTGGCCTCTCCTTCACTTATTGGTTGAAAGGAGGTAAATTGATCAACTGAACTCAAGTGAAATGTCTGACACTTTTGTTGTGTTACAACTCTAGGACCTTGAATTTGTGCCATTTACACTCTCACTAAAGGAGAACTGTCCGGCCCTGTGTAATCTGAGATCTGTCTACTGTCTACATTCTGATTCCCAATGGGAGCATGGGTGCTGTCTATTATCCTTTATGAATTAACTCCACAGTGCAAGATTTGAATTCCTACCTGGGAGAAAACCAGTCTGACAGCTGTAATTCTGCTTGATTTTTCACAGACCTTAAAAAAAAAAAAAGAAAGGAAAAGGAAAACAATTTAAAGAGTCATCCTCTGTGTACTAGAGTCTGAGATAATTGAATGTCTACTGTACTGCTACTATACTGTGGGCCATATATCCTAATAAGATGCAAAATTCAAGATCAGAGCAACAGGAATTAAGAGCAACAAGGAGAGCTTGAACAATGATAGTATGGAATCAACAGAAATCTTTATGGGTTTCCATTGCTCATTCTCATTCATCCAGTTCTCCGAGGAAACAGCAGCCATCATTTCAACAACATTCTTCCCTTTCTGCCATCTTATCTCCACATTCACCTGCAGCACTGAACTGTTTGCCTTCTTTAACGTTGGCAGGGATCCCCCTTCTTTCCTGAACCAGCCTTACCTTTCTTATTTGCTCATGTGATGATGATTAATCTCTGGTCGTCAACTTGGCAGGAGTGTGAATTTTCATGCAAACAAATCTCTGATCATGTCTGTGAGGGATATTTTTATTAGATTAATTGAGTTGGAACAACCCACCATAGCCACAGGTGGTGCCTTTACATGGGCCAGGGTCTCAAATATATAAAAAGGAAAAAGCAGGCTCAGCACCAGTGTTCATGTCTCTCTCTGTCGTCTTTGCTGATGTGATGGTGTGAGGCCGTCTGTCTGCTCCTGCAGTGCTTTTCCCACCACAACGAACCTCCACTCATAACTGTAAGTGGAAAATAAACCCTTTCCTTTCTTGAGCTTCTTTTGGTCAGGCATTTTGTCCAAGCAAAGAGAAAGTACCTGCTACAGCTCAGGAGCCTTAATTTTAGACTTGACAATTATTCTCCCAGTGATTTCTCCTAGATCCTCTGATCTTCCATGACATACTACCCTGTAGTTTCTGATTTTTGCATAGAATGTGTACTTCTCCCATTATTTAAATATTCAACTATATTCAACCATGTTCTGAATATATCTATCTACTTGAAATTTTCAAACACTATGCAATGAAGATGTTCAATTTACTGTTAAAGTCATCACCTCTCTCTCAAGTACCTCTTTTATCTCAGTGGACCTGTCTGGATTGGCAAGGCAGAAAGATGAGAGTCATTCTACCTTCAGAAGGTTTCTGAAAGCCCAACATTAGATCTATCATTTAAACCCTATTAGCTTCCAAAGCATCTCTCAAATCCATCACGTAACTCCATTCATTAACACTTTACCCCACACGTCTTTCGTCACCTTTTGTCTGAGCTGTTGCAATATTTTCCTACCTGGTCTCACTATATGCTTGTTTTATTTGTGGTGCTGGTGTTTGAGCCTATGGCCTGATGCATGCTAAGGAGGCACTCTATTTTAGCAATATCCCTAGCGTGTATAATTGGAGTCTTTGTAGAATGAAAAGTGCCTAAGAACACAAATGCAAAGAGAACACTGAGCCTCCATATTCTCATCCCCTCTCTGCCTGTCCTCACGTTGCTCCTTTGCAGCTCATTCTCCATGTCCCTGCTTTGCTTCTAATAGCATGCTTCTGCTGCCCCAGGTTTATGACGTCATTATTCAGCTTCACAGTGTCCCATAGCTATCCAATGTCTCGAGGATCATGACCACATCTATTATATGACCACAATATAGTCCATGGCCCGTCCTTTATGCTGGTTTAGCCACATGCCCTACCAGGCCTTTCACAGATTTTCTGGTTCACTGGCTTCTTTCAAAGTTCTTCAATCATACCACAACTTGAACCAGCTAATTCCCACACAGCCTTTAGATCTTGTGGGTTTAAAAAAATATTTTTAGTGTTAGGGTTTTGTTAGCCTATCCCAGGCTGACCTGGAATTCGCTATGTAGTCTCAGGTAGCCTTAAACAGTCATGGCAGTCCTCCTACCCCTGCCTCCCAAGTGCTGGGATTAAAGGCGTGCGCCACCATGCCTGGCTCAGCTCTTGTTTTAAGTAGCCCTTCCTAGGGGAAGTGTTTCCGAATCTGCTGGTTGAGATTACTAGAGCTCATTAATAACATATCTATTGAGCCGGGCGTGGTGGCGCACGCCTTTAATCCCAGCACTCGGGAGGCAGAGGTAGGAGGATTGCCATGAGTTCAAGGCCACCCTGAAATGACAGAGTTAATTCCAGGTCAGCCTGGACCAGAGTGAGACCCTACCTCGAAAAAACAAAAACAAACAAACAAAAAAAACATATCTATTGAATACTTTCCTGTGAATTATCTAACTTATTCCACACAGGACACATATGAAGACTGTTTCTGCTGCTGTTGTTATTACTATTGTTATTGTTACTATTATTACCATTTATCTGATAAGGAAATTGAGGGACACAAAGAGTTTTTATTATCTTGTCCAAAGTCACACAGCCAGAATATCACACAAACTACCTCTAGCCCAGTCCCCCAAAAAGTCCTCATAAGCCCAGCTTTCACAACCCATAGTTCTCCCTATGTTGGGGTCTTTCAAACTCTCACCAGAATGGCCCATTAAGGTTTCTCTAGTCCCAAGTTCCAAACCCTTCCATATTTCTTCTGCAAACTATTTCCAAAAACCACATAGTCAGGCTTATTGCAGCAGTGGTCTCACTTCTTCATACCAGTTTTCTATAGCAGTTACCTTCTCTTTGCTGGGACAAACCACCGAACTAGAAACAGCTTATAGAAAGGAAGGGTTTATTTCAGCTTATACTTTGTTGATTTAATTTTTTTATTGACAGCTTCCATAATTGTAAACAATATCTCATGGTAATTTCCTCCCTCCCCCGACTTTCCCCTTTGAAACTCCACTCTCCATCACATCCCCTCCCCCTCTTAATCAGTCTCCCTTTTATTTTTATGTTGTCATCTTTTCCTCCTATTATGACGATCTTGTGTAGGTAGTGTCAGGCACCATGAGGTCATGGATATCCAGGCCTTTTTGCGTCTGGAGGAGCGTGTTGTAAGAAGTCCTACCCTTCCTTTGGCTCTTACATTCTTTCCACCACTTCTTCTGCAATGAACCCTGGAAGGTGTGATAGAGATATTGTGGTGCTGAGCACTCCTCTGTTACTTCTTCTCAACACCATGGTGCCTTCTGAGTCATCCCAAGGTCGTTGCCATCTGAAAAGAGAGGCTTCTCTAACCAAAAGCGAGAGTAGCATTGAGATGTGGGTACAAATGTTAAGAGAGGTTCACCTTCCACGTTTGAGGGGAGGTTTCATTATGGCGGGGAAAGCATGGCAAGAGCAGCCAGCCAGGGGCATCACATCTCACATCATCACATCTCATCTCAAAGAAGCAGTCTGCCTCCTTAATAGATTATCCTCATGCATGGCTCAGCTCACCTTGGTATCTAGTCACAGTCCTGGGGGAATCATCAGAGAGACAAGTTGCTTAGATACTTAGTGCATTTAGAAAGGAAATTACTTTCCACCTCACTGTGATAAAGTGGGTTCCCGTGACTACTGAACAAAGCTGAAGAACCTATTACAGCCTTAGATTTTGCACGATTTGGGGGTTTTCTCTCTATAGCCACGATAATGTGGCTAGTGGAATCGCCTGAGAGTCTTTTCATCAGTCTTCATACCTATGTGTTTGCTCAGAGCTTTCAAAGACCCAAAGTTCACTGGACCTGGATTCTGCCTCCTGGTAATATATTTCCCCTAGCCAGTTTCCACCCCTCCATCAGAGATGTCACTCTGTTTACTCTTTCTTCGATTCCTGGCATTCCAACCTTAATTATTAGCAACATATTTTTGCAAAATTTCGGGGGCTGAGTCTGGGGAGATAGCCCAGTCAGTTAAGTTATTGCTGTATAAGCACGGGGACCCGGATTTGATCTCCAGAACACCCATGTTTGAGCATGGCGTGGTGGTGCACACCTTTAATCCCAGCACTGGGGAGGCAGAGGTAGGAGGATCACCGAGAATTTGAGGCCACCCTGAGACTACATAGTGAACTCCAGGTCAGCCTAAGCAGAGTGAGGCCCTACCTCGAAAAATAAAACAAAACAAAAAAAAAAAAAAAAAAATAACAGCCAACGGCTGAAGAAGTAGCTCAGCAGTTAAAGATACTTTCTTGCAAAGCATGCCAGCCTGGATTCAATTCCCCAGTACCCACATAAAGCCAGATGTAAACTGACACATACTTCTGGAGTTTGCAGGGGCAAGAGGCCCTGAGGCACCCACATATACCCCCCTCTCTCTTTCTATCTCATACATACACACAAATAAATAACCAAAAGTAAATAAATAATTTTTTGTAAACTTTTCATTTATTTATTTTCTTCCTTTCTTTTTTATTTTTTTTTATTAACAACTTCCATGATTATAAACAATAGCCCATGGTAATGCCCTCCCTCCCCTCACTTTCCCCTTTGAAACTCCCCTCTCCATCATATCCCCTCTCCCTCTCAATCAATCTTTCTCTCTTATTTTCATGCCATGATCTTTTCCTCCTATTCTGATGGTCTTGTGTAGGTAGTGTCAGGCACTGTGAAATCATGGGTATCCATGCCATTTTGTGTCTGGGGAAGCACATTAGAAACAGTCCTAACCTTCCTTTGGCTCTTACATTCTTTCTGTGACCTCATCCTGAGTCTTGGAAGATATAATAGAGATAGTATAGTACTGAGCACTCCGATCACTTCCTTCCAGCACCATGATGCCTTCTGAGTCATCCCAAGGTCACTGACATCTGAAAAGAGAAGGTTCTCTACCAAAAGTGAGAGTAGCATTAATATAAGGGTGTGAACATTAAGAGAAGTGCTTACTGGGCAGTTTGATGAGCATAGTATATACATTTAGCCAGACAGCAGCAGACATTACACCTCTAGGGCTCATGACTACCCTTGTTTTAGGTTTTCAGCATCAGGGATGTATTCCCTCCATAGAGCGAGTGGGCCTCCAGTCCAATTAGAGGGCAGTTGGCTTCCACCATGACAGATGTGCCACTATTGTGCCCGTTGGCTCATTTGGCCTGGCTGGCCAAATATAAGGCTTGCAGTGCCCACTTTTGAGTATCTTCACTGGTGATTTCTCTCTCCCCCCCATTTAACTGCAAGCAGAATAGCTTCTTCCAAGTTTCTGTCAGCTAAATAAATAATTTTTGAAGCCAGACACATTAGTGCACTAATGATGGTGGGTCCCTGGTGCTTGCTCCAGGGGCAGCTAGTCTAGCCTATTTGCAAGCCAATGAGAGACTGTGTCTCAGGAAAGGTGGATAGCACCTGAGGAGCAACACTCGGTGTTGTAACTGGCCTCTACACACATAGCATAAACAAGCATGCACATCCACCAACAAAAAGGTACACACACACACACTGCACTGGCTTACTTGGCCTTCAAGAGCTACAGATAAACTGGGCATGGTGGTGCATGCCTTTAATTCTAGTACTTGGGAGGCAGAGATAGGAGGAGAGCCATGGGTTCGAGGCCACCCTAAGAATACAGAGTGAATTCCAGGTCAGCCTATGCTAGAGTGAGACTACCTCGAAACCCTCTCCCACCCCCCAAAAAGAACTATAGATAAATGGGTACTACAGGCCCTCAAGCCAATTTTGTCCCTAGAGAAGAGGTCATAATATTTTTGTAAATAAAGACTTACCAACACTGATACACCCTGTACAGTTTCTTTGTATTAAGGAGAACTAAAAAGCACCATATTACTTTTAAATATATGCAAAGAGTTTCCACAGGTAAGATGAATCCACAAACTGAAATCTTTTATTGCCTAATATTCCAAAATATGCTATGTGGCATTACATTATTGGCTATTCAAATAATATCATAAATATGATAAGACTGTTATAATTAGGGTCTCACATACAATATCTTCTGAGGTTTGTTCATTGCCATACTGAGGACTCAGGTCAGGCCCTTCTGTGTACTAGGCAGCGTTCCAGCACTAAGCTATAATCCCCCAACACTGTTACACCTTAGGAAACAACATATTCACTAATTATTGGAGACAATAAATGAGCTTACTAGTATCTATATTACCACAAACATGATCATCGGCAAAGAAGTCTTTATATTTGTCTCACATTTGCAGAAGGTAATTACGGTATAGGATACCTAAAGTCACCAATAGTAAGGATTTTTTTCTGAAAACAGATGTCACCTATATCCAAATAGAAGTTTCTCTCTAGCATTTATTTTATGAACACTACCCTGCCATAGTAGTTGCTTCTCCTTATGCTTAAAAGCTTATAAATACTCGTTTTAAAAATTATTTTTATTTATTTGAGAGAGAAAAAGAGGGAGAGAGAGAATGGGCACACCGGGGCCTCCAGCCACTGCAAACAAACTCTAGACACATGTGCCACCTTGTGCACCTGGCTTACATGGGTCCTGGGAATAGAACCTGCCTTCTTTTGCTTTGTAGGCAAGTCCCTTAACTGCTAAGCCATTTCTCTAGCCCCAAATATTCTTTTCTTTAATTGTTGCTTGACAGTAGAAATAAAGGCTTCTGGAGGCTATGTTTATGTTGATTTCTTTTAAGACTCAGGGTCCATTGCAGAAGAGGTGGCAGAAAGAATATAAGAGCTAAAGGAAGGGTAGGACTGCTTACAATGCACTCTTCCAGACACAAAATGGTCTTAATATTCATGACCTTGCAGCTCCTGACACTACCTACACAAGACCTTCATAAAAAAGGAAAATATGGTGACATCAAAATAAATGAGAAATTAATCGGAAGGGGAAGGGGATTTGATGGAGGGAGGATTTGAAAGGGGGAGAGTGGGAATGGGGAAGGGAATTATCATGGTTTATTGTCTATTCTTATGGAAGCTGTCAAAGCATTTAAAAAACGTGCCCAGGCTCTCTGTACTGGCTCCTGAACTTCCAGGTTCTGGCAAGCTTCCCTTGTGGTAGAGATGAGGGGAGACCCTCCCTTACTCTAGAGGCTTGTGTACATTTGAAGGAAGTTGTTTATCTTTTTAGTCACATGGTATTAGTCACATGGTGTTATAAAATTGATCCCTTCCAGGATAGAGGTAAGACTATATAGCAGCATAAACTTTATGCTTGGTCTTAAAAGTAATTGAATATGAAAGTGATTCAGAGAATTGGCTGGAGGCTCAACTATAATTTTAGAGTTACCTGCGCATTGCCCTTGAATTTTAAGCCATCAAGCTTACAAAATTTTGCTGGATGAGGTAGCATGTGGTAGTTTGACTGTAAAATGCCCCCCCAACCTCATGTGTTTTAAATACTTGGTCCCCAGCTGGTAGCCATTTCAGAGATCTGTCATTGGGGGCTGTAGCAAACAGCTTCAAGTTCACTGAGGTGAACTTTCAGACCAGGCATAGTTATGGAGGAAGAGATTGGAGCTTACAGATCCAGGGAATGTTCCATAATGGCAGAAAAAGCTGGCCCTGTTTTCATTAGGTCCAAGCAGAGAGGCAAAAAGTCACAAGCCAAAAACCACACCATACAGCACACTTCAGGAACTCCAGGCAGAACTAGGCACTTGGCATATCTTTAGATTGGAATTTCAAACCCATCACCACACCTTAAGATCTGCAGTGACACCTCCTCCAGCCAGGTGGCTACAGATCCAAAGTACAAACTAATAAAACACTGAGCATATTGGGGGCCATCTATTCAAACTCCCACAGGGGCAGACCTTAAAGTTTATTAGCCCATCCCACTGGGTGTTCAGACTACTTCCTCCCCATTGCTATGGAGATGTGACCAGGGCTTCCATCATGCTTTCTGCACTACAATGGCACGTCCACATGAAAGTTTATGCCGGGAGGCTTCTGGTTAAGATGGCAGCGTAGGAACCATGCCAAAGCAGCCAAGGGAGAAAAAGCCAAAAAAAAAAAAAAAAGAACCAACAAAATACACATTTTTAGTAAAAAGTGAGGTGTATAAGACAGTAAAATGGCAGCAGAGAAGTAGGAGAGACCCAGAGCATCCACCCACACAGGTAGGCTGAAGTGGTTCCAGCAGCAGCAGCGCCAAGTCCGCGGGGCCACAGCAGCCAGGCTGGGCTTGAGCCGCAGGAAAAGCCAGGTGAGGGGATCTTCCACTCTAGAGCTTTTTGCAAACTCAAGAAACATGAAGGGAGAACGGCAGTGAACAGTGGAGGAGCAGATCACAAGGTACAGGATCACGTGGACCAGCAAGAGAACTAGAGCCACCATCAACGGCCTCCCCTCCCTCACCGCCAGTGCCCAGCTCCAGCAAACAGAACAGCGATCCAGTGACCCAACCAGCCCACTTGAACCCACAGTGTGCCAAAGAGGGACACAAGCAGGAGCGTGGCATAACTGAGACCAAAATCATCCCAAGATGTAACTGGGATTATACCAGGTCAGTACCCACCTAATAAACCTGGCATATAGCCCTGAACTGGAAGTGCTAATTGCACCTTCCAAGTCAGGATAAATTATATGTTAAATCTGATGGATGGTCGGATATGCCATTATTACATAAGCTATATTTTGGGCTTGTTATTTGTTGCTTCTTGATTTAAAATGGCTTTGTTTCCTCTTCTGTTATACATTAAGGAAGGGGCTCACTTGGTCACAAGCTGACTTGGAACCCTCAACAGACCAGAAATCTTAACCTCCTTGTTGATAGAGGATCTGGTTGTCATAATACCTACTCTTGCATAAATACTATGTGCTGTTTTTCATTGAAAGTGTACATTGTTTAGTTAAATTTTAGAATCTATCTGTATTTTGTTTCACTCAGCCTACTTGAATACTCTCATAGCAGGCAAACCCAACACCTAGGGTCACTTTTGTAAATACTCTGAGAGTCTGGAGAGCCACACCTAGCACCTTAAGCTCCTACCCTGAAGATATATAATACCTGATTGATTGATACATCTAATAATATCCAGATAACTAGAAAATCAAAGCATTAAATTAATCCAAGATGCAAAAATATATACATTGTAACACAAGAAACACCAAAAATCAAGACTATAAATCCACCATAAAGTATTAATGCATCAGAAATGACCTCCAGTGAGAACAAGGTAGAGGAAATGCCTGAGAAAGATTTCAAAAGAATGATTATAAATGTGTTCAAAGAAGTCAAAGAAGAAATCAAAGGAATCAGAGAAGACCCAGGACACCAATTTAATGAAATAAAGAGGTCAATACTAGACATAAATGAGGAAATAGAAATAATAAAGAAAAACCAGTTAGAATTACTAGCAATAGAGAACACAGTTAATGAAATTAAAAAAAAAAAATCTCTGTAGAAAATCTCACCAGTAGAATGGATGAAGGAGAGGACAGAATATCTAAGCTAGAAGACCAAGTGGCAGACCTAATACAGTCCAACAAAGAGAAAGACAAACTTATAGACAAGAATGAGTGGGAATTTCAAGATATTTGGGACACTATGAAAAGGTCAAATATAAGAATTCAGGGCATAGTAGAAGGAGAATTCCACTCCAAAGGCATAGTAGGCGTCTTCAACAAAATCATAGAAGAAAACTTCCCCAAAATTGGGAAAGAGGTGCCAATACAGATACAGGAAGCCTTTAGAACCCCAGCCAGACAAAACCTGGAAAGAACCTCTCCTCGCCATATTATAATCAAACTACCAAATGCACAAACCAAAGAAAAAATACTGAAAGCAGTTAGAGAAAAAAAATCAAGTTACCTACAAAGGCAAGCCCATCAGGATTCCAGCAGATTACTCAACACAAACTTTAAAAGCCAGAAGGGCTTGGAGTGACGTATTCCAAATTCTGAAAGATAACAACTGTCAGCCAAGGTTACTTTATCCTGCAAAGCTATCCACTCAAATAGGTGGAGAAATAAGGACATTCCATGACAAAAGCAGGCTGAAGGAGTATTTGAGGACAAAACCAGCTCTACAGAAAATACTTGAATGAAAATGTAAGCTGAAATAAACCCTTTCCTCCCATAAATTGCTTCTGGTCTGGTGTAACTATTACACTAGCCTGGGCTACAGAGCAAGATCTTCTCTCAAAAGGGGGGAGGATGGGCTAGAGAGAACTTGCCTGAAAAGCCTGACAGCCTGGGTTTGATCCTTCAGTACCCACATAAAAGCCAGCTGTGAGAGGGAAATTAGATAATTAGAAAAAGGCTCATAACAGAAATCTTTTTTTTTTTTTTTTTTGGTTTTTCAAGGTAGGGTCTCACTTTGGTCCAGGCTGACCTGGAATTAACTCTGTATTCTCAGGGTGGCCTCGAACTCATGGCGATCCTCCTACCTCTGCCTCCCTAGTGCTGGGATTAAAGGCGTGCGCCACCACACGCAGCTAGAAATCTTAAACTGACGTCTGGCTGCTTATAAACGCGCCCACTTGTGTCACACATTTGCCCTGCTGTCTGAGCAGTGCCACAGAGCTGGAACTATTCAGATGGACTGACTTTTCTTGATTCATCCCTAGATTCAAAATAAAGAGCCCCATGGGAGACCACAGGGACCTCTGTCTTCTTTTCGGCTCCAGGGCTGTTCATCTGCCAGCACCTGAAGTTTTCACCGCCAGCAACGTTTTCTCCTTCCCAATCTGACGGCATGGCGGCTACCAGGGTGGGAAAGGATATTTTTGGTTTTCCCTGGGCCTGTGGGCTTTTCCATGGCCCTCAGACCATGTGGATGTTTCCACTCCTCCCCTTTGCTTCTCAGACTTTCCCTTTCCCCACTTAACCTCCCCTGAAATGGCATAAATGCAATGATTTATAAAAAGCCTCCTTCTTGGAGCTGGAGAGATGGCTTAGCAGTTAAGTGATTGCCTAAGGACCCCAGTTTAAGGCTTGATTCCCCAGGACCCACATAAGCCAGATGCACAAGGGGGTGCACATGTCTGGAGTTTGTTTGCAGTGGCTGGAGGCCCTGGCGTGCCCATTCTCTCTCTCTCCCTCTTTCTCTCTGTCTATCACTCTCAAATAAATAATATTTTTTTAAAGAAAGTCTCCTTCTCAGTCTTGTTTTATTTCAATTCTTTGGTAATACAGACACAAGCTGAAGTATGGGGTTTGTGTTTGAACTCCCATAATAAAACCCTGTCACAGTTGCACAGAAAGGCCCATGCATCTGGAGTTCGTTTGCAGTGGCAAGAAGCCCTAGTGTTCCCAATTTCCCTCTCACTAATTTTCTCTTTTTTTTCTTGCAAATAGACAAATAAATAAAAATATTTTGTTCGACCATTTGCCTCTTTTTAAAATTTATTTTTATTTTTTTAATTTTTAATTAAATTTTTTGACAACTTCCATAAATGTAGAAAATAACCCATGGTAATTCCCTCCCTCCCCCAACTTTTCCCTTTGAAACTCCATTCTCCATCATATCCCATCCCCCCACTCAATCAGTCTCTCTTGTATTTTGATGTCATTATCTTTTTCTTGTATTATGATGGTCTTATGTAGGTAGTGTCAGGCACTGTGAAGTCATGGATATTCAGGCCATTTTCCATTTGGAGGAGCATGTTGTAAGGAGTCCTACCCTTTCGTTGGATCTCACATTCTCTCCGCCGCCTCTTCCACAATGGACCCTGAGCCTTGGACATTGTAATAGCAATATTTCAGTGCTGAGCACTCCTCTGTCACTTATTCTCAGCACCATGATGCCTTCTGAGTCATCCCAAGGTCACTGCCATCTTAAAGGAGAAGTTTCTCTAACCAAAAGTAAGAGTAGCACTAATATATGGGTATGAACATTAAGAGAAGTGCTTACTGGGCAGTTTGCTCAGCATTTAGCCAGATAGTAAAAGACATTATACCCCTAGGGCTCATGACTACCCCGTTGTAGGGTTTTAGTATTAGGGATATATTCCCTCCCATAGACTGAGCCTCTAGTCCCATTAGAGAGTTGTTGTTTTTCCCTATAAAAGACATGCCACTGTTAGTTCATTTGGCCTGGCTGGCCAAATTTAAGGCTTCCAGTGTCAACTGTTGAGTATCTCCACTGGTGATTTCTCTCTCTCCCATTGAACTGCATGCACTGTGGCTTTTTCCAGCTTTCTGTCAGCTGGTATACATGGAGGAGGTTATCTGCTCAGCTCCAGCAGGATTTCTCAGTGACTTTGCAAGTATGTGGAGTCTTCAGCAATAGGTTTTTACCATCTAGCCCTGGTGGGAAACCAAGGGCCTCGGCAATGGCCTGTAATGTTTTGGGGGCATCAGGGACCTCCCTGGCCAACAGCTCACTGGAAAGTATCCCATCCCCGGCACTAAAAATTTTCTAGTAACAATCTATGGCTTCTGAGTGTTCCATTGTCCAAAAAAGTAGGTTTCCATATGATTTATTTATATCCTTTCAGATTTTGATTAGCCCTCCCTCTACCTTTGCTTTACTCAGTCTCTTCTTGTGACCTCACTTAGGCCTTTTCACCCCCATTCATCTGTTCTTCTACTTACGTATATACAATACCATCCTATTAGGTCCCCCCTCCCTCCCTTTCTATTCCCTTTATGTCCCCTTTCTAACTTACTGGCCTCTGCTACTGAGTTTTATTCCTACTCACACAGAAGTCCAATCATTTGTAACTAGGATCTACATATGAGAGAGAAGATGTGACATTTGGCTTTCTGGGCCTAGGTTATCTCACTAAGCACAATCCTTTCCAGATCCATCCATTTTCCTATAAATTTCATTTTTCTTTACTGCTGAGTAGAACTCCATTGTATAAATGTGCCACATCTTCATTATCCACTCATCAGTTAAGGGACATCTAGGCTGGTTCCATTTCCTAGCTATCGTGAATAAAGCAGCAATAAACATGGTTGAGCAAGTATCTCTAAGTAGTGAGAAGAGTCCTTAGGATATATTCCTAGGAGTGCTATAGCTAGGTCGTATGGTAAATCTATTTTTAGCTGTCTCAGGAACGTCCACACTGATTTACACAATGGCTGGACCAGATTGCATTCCCACCAACAGTGTAGAAGGGTTCCTCTTTTTCTACAACCCCATCAACTGATAGAAATCACCCATCCAAAAGCAGCTTGTGGGAAAAAAGAGGCTTATTTTGGCTTACAGGCTCTAGGGGGAAGCTCCATGATGGCAGGGAAAACAATGGCATGAGGGTGGACACCACCCCCTGGCCAACATAAGGTGGACCATAGCAACAGGAGAGTGTGCCAAACACTAGCAAAGGGGAGCTGGCTATAACAACCATAAGCCCACCCTCAGCAATGCACTGCCTCCTGGAGGTGTTCATTCCCAAATCTCCATCAGCTGGGAACCTAGCATTCAGAACACCCAAGTTTATGGCAGACACCTGAATCAAACCACCACAGTCAGTAAAGGGCTGGAGAGATGGCTCAGCAGTTAAAGGCACTTTCTTGCAAAACCTGCCAGCCCAGGTTCAATTCTCCAACACCCATGTAAAGCCAGATGCACAAAATGGTGCATGTGACCGGAGTTCCTTTGCAGTGTCAGGAGACCCGGAAACACCACTCTCTCTCTTTCTCTCTCTCTCTCAGATGAATAAATTCATTTCAGTGATGTGAACTATGTCAGTGTTAATTATCTTGTGTGGAAGAGAGAACCATGGTTAAGAAGACAAGCCCAGAGCTGGGCATGGTGACACATGCCTTTAATCCCAGCATTTGGGAGGCCAAGGTAGGAGGATTGCTGTGAGTTCAAGACTACCCTGGGATTACACAGTGAAAGTGAAAGGTCAGCCTGGGCTAGAGTAAGACCCTACCTTAAAGAGAAGAAGAAGAAGAGGAGGAGGGGGAGGAAGATGAAGAAGACAAGCCCAGGGCCCTGCTGTGTCCATTCTCTCTCTCTCTCTTCCTCTCTCTCTCTCTCTCTCTCTCTCACACACACACACAAATAAATAAATCTTTAAAGAAGACAAGCCCAGTGACATATGAGGCAGTACCAGGAAACCTAGCTTACAGATAATTGAATTCCCAGAAACAGATTCAAGAGAAAAATACAGTAGAAAGTTTAAGAAAATTATACCCCCAAACTCTCCAAATCTGATTTAAAACAAAAGGATTGAATGGTTCAACATCACACTGAAAATGCAAAGTAAACCACACCCAGGAAGTCAAATTTCTGGACTTCATGGCAGTCATCCTCAATCTGCCAGCATCACTGCATCATGGAGGAAATGTTTCAAAGATTCCAATGACCAAGTCCCATCCCATGGCAACAGAATCTTTGAGATGGGACCCATGTATTCTCGATCAGGAAATTCCAAGGGTCAGCGAAGTTTGTGAACCAGTGCTGGGTGCCCCCTTGCATCCCTCAGCAAAGGTATAACTCCTACGGGCTTCTGTGGATTCTAGAGGCAGTGCCTCTTGCATATGTGAATCCCAGCTGCCTCTCATCCTCCTGCTGGCACAAAACTTCTAGACAAGAGAAAGATCTTAATCTGGTTCAGGCTGCAGGCATACCAGGACCTCCTGTCACTGCAAACAAACTACTGAAGAATCAAACCCAGGACATCAGGCTTTGCAAGCAAGCGCCTTTAACTACTGAGCCATCTCTCCAGCCCCAACATCTTTTTTGTTGTTGTTGTTTGTTTTTCAAGGTAGGGTCTCACTCTAGTGCAGGCTAACCTGGAATTCACAATGTAGTCTCAGGCTGGCCTTGAACTCATGGCATCCTCCTACCTCTGCCTCCCAAGTGCTGAGATTAAAGGTGTGTGCCACCACGCCCAGCCAACATCTTCCTAAGTGCCTATTTCTACAAATATGCAGTCTTCAACAGCTCCGGGGCAAGATTTTTGTTTGTTTTTGTTTTGTTTTGATGGAGGGTCTCGCTCTAGCCCAGACTGACCTGGAATTTACTATGTAGTTTCAGGCTGGCCTAGTACTCACAGAGATATTCCTGAGTGCTAGGATAAAAGGTGTGTGTCACCACACCTGGCCCTCCAGGGAGTCTTAATCACTGCAATTGATTAGGATAGCCTGCCCCCTGGTGTCCGGTATAGGGTACTCCTTTATTTTAGCTCTGAATTTTAGCTGAGGACCAGGAAGCGGAGCTAGAGCTCTTGACATCTATCAAGCCCCTTTCCCAGGGGACAGACAGAAGAACATTATGCGTTTTTGTCTGTCCAGTGTAACTTTGTTAGTAAAGCCCAAGAACAATTAACACCAGGGTTTCTCAACCTTGATGTTAAAATGGGTGTTTTGAGCCAGACATTTATTTCTTTGTTGAGGTGGAAGATGTCCTGTTCATTTTGCGGTCCCTTGCCTCTCTACCCACTAAGTGTCTATAGCACCCACACCCACACCCACACACCACTTGTGACAACCAAAAATGTCTCTGAGGGCAAGGAAGGGAGATGCCCAGCTCTGGCTGGTGAAGTAAACATACTCCATGCATTTCTGCTCTGGGAGCATCAACAAACCATGTAGGCTACGGCACCACTTAGAGCCTCAGCCTGAAAACAAGCCGGGACTCCTGAGCTCCCACACTGCATCCATATTGGATACCACAGGAGGGACGTCGTGACACTGGTATAAAACCCTTTGCTTTTCTTTCAAGCCAGGACACAGTCTGCAATCAAAACATTGACAATTTTTTTTTTTTTTGAGGCAAGCCCAACAGACTAGCCTTTCTTTCTTTCTTGTTTTTTTTTTTTTTTTTTTTTTTAATGCAAGAGGGTGAGAGAGAGAGTGAGAGAGAGAGAACTGGCATGCCAGGGCTTCCAGCCACTACAATTGGACTCCAGATGTGTGTGCCCCCTTGTGTGCATGTGCCACCTTGTGTGCATGCGTCACTGTGTGTCTGGCTTGCACGTGACCTGGAGAGTGGAACCTTGCAGGGAGGCGCCTTAACCATCAGGCCATCTTTCCAGCCCGACATTTACATTTTTTAAATGAAAGCATTTCTTCTGCGGCATAATTGAAATGTATGTGGATGCATTCCCTCGCTCATTTTCTAAGAGTCTGTGCAGCACTCTGAGATGAGTGTCAGAGGAGGGACTTATGAGTACACAGGAGGTACCAATGCCTTCGAGGACCTAGCGATCCTCCCTCCACCGGAGACAGCTTCAATTATAAGTCAAAGGCTTATAATTCTAACTGGCTTAAATAATAATGGACCTTACTGGCGCACACATGAAAAGCCCAGAGGCAAACGGCTGGACCCAGTCAAGGCTCTCACCAAGGACTGGGTCTCCCTGCACTTCCTTTCCTGCTGTCACTTGATACTAAGGTGCTGCAGTTTGTGAATGCACGTCCCCCCATACTCTGAAACGCTATTTTAGTTTGGTATTTTTCTTCTTCTCCTTCTCCTCCTCTTCCTTTTTCTTCTTTAAAAAACAAAAAGCTTTGGGCTGGAGAGATGGCTTAGCGATTAAGCGCTTGCCTGTGAAGCCTAAGGACCCCTGTTTGAGGCTCGATTTCCCAGGACCCACGTTAGCTAGATGCACAAGGGGCCACATGTGTCTGCAGTTTGTTTGCAGTGGCTGGAGGCCCTGGCACACCCATTCTCTCTCTCTCTCTCTATCTTTGTCTGTTGCTCTCAAATAAGCAAATAAAAACAAAAAAAGAAACTATTTTTATTTGAGAGAGAGAGAAAGAGGCAGAGAGAGAGAATGGGTGCGCCAGGGCCTCCAGCCATTAGATTATTTTTTTTTTTTCGAGATAGGGTCTTGCTGTAGCCCAGGATAACCTGAAATTTATTATGTAGTCTCAGGGTGGCCTCAAACTCATGGTGATCCTCCTACCTCTGCCTCTCCAGTGCTGGGATTAAAGGTGTGTGCCACCACATCTGGCTAAAGTATTATTTTTGCATAAGCTTACAACTTGAGTCTCCAGCCCCAAGGTGTGTTCAGTGCCAATTTGAACTCTGGCTGTTAGTGTACTGCCTGTTAGTGGTGTTTCTGTGTGTGGATCTATGGAAGCTTCTTCTGCTAATGATCGTATCTCTGCTTTCCTCCCACAAGCTGCTTCTGGCTGGGTGTTTTCCAGCAAGGAGAAGGTAACTGCAACATAAGGCTTGCCCACCCTCATCCAGCAGCTCCCAGAATGGCATGCTTCCTCTTTCTAGTAAAACAACAAAAACAACCTAAAATTCTCTTTGTTTGAGCTAGTTCAGTCACTTGCTCACCCCTGAATCAACCCTTGCCACTTGAGGAATGGAAAGTAACAATGAGCTTATCCTAAGTGGTCCCTTGCTCCCAACATGACACCCATTTCCACAGCACTCAGAGATGCCTAAGGGAGACCAGATTGCTGGGGCAGAGGCGCCACAAATCTTGGGTGAATTTGGGGCAGCCAGCCAGTATCCTCATTAGGATTTGCTTCTTTCCACATGGCTGTCAGGTGATTCCATTAAATCCTCAAACTACAGCACCTGGGTGGGGGCGGGGTGTGTGAAGTCTTCTCAGCCCACGGTGCCTCTCGCTGAGCCCTTACGCCATCCACCTTCACAGTAACACCCTTCTTCCTCCTTTCCTTTCTTCTGGGGGCTCTTGCCATGTAGCTCAGGCTGTCCTAAAACTCATGGCAATCTTCCTGTCTCATCTCCCAAGTGTTGGGATGACAGGCTTTCATTGGTGTGGGATTTTGAGGTTCATGAGGGTCCCCCAAGTTTATGAACCCCAAGTCTGGGTTCTGTTCTACATTTAACAAAAACTGATAAAGGAGACTCAAAAGCATAAATGATGAATTATTTGTTTGCTTAGGGAGAAATCACTAATTGTGGGGATTATTTAATGGAGATGGGGATCTAGGAAGGCTAGAGCAGAGTCATGAACGCACTCTGCAGGAGTAGGAAACACTCACATGTGGAAAACACTGTGTAGTTCCTCTTAAGAAAAAATGAAGATTTTAGGGAAAGACAGTAGTAAAGCCACAAGCACGTGGAGGGGGGTTCATTACGCCCATTTAAGAGAAACTGAGGCTTTTAAAGGGGAATTAGAGTACAGCCACAAACACGTGCAAAGTAGAATCTAGGAGGCTGTGTAAGATTTAGAAGGAACAAACATGGCATCTGCCCTGTGCTTTCCTTGAGGGAAGTTAAGAGGGCAAATGGTGAGGCTCAAGAAAGAATAAGAGGGAAAATATCAATGCAGAGACCAAGAAATTCAGCAGAGAAACGAGTAATGAAGAGTTACACTCAAGGTTACCTAGAGTTTAAGGCAATTAGATAGGTAGCAGGCTCGTTGTTAGTGAAAGCACCCACGTGGTAGATCTAGAGTGTAAGGGAAATATGCGGGTGGTAGATTCAGAGACCGGAGGAAAGTCATGCATGTAAGCAAAGCGGGAAGTTACCCCAAACTATGAAGCAGAGGTAAGCAGAAAAGTTCTCCCAGACCAAGAAACAGTGTTTTGCTCTCCTTCCTGGGTGAAGGTGAAGCCAGACTCACCAGTATCCATGTGGCCTGAGCCCAAAGAGAGGCAGGCAGGAAGTGCCTAGCAGAGACAGAAAAGCAGAGAGGGGAGGAGCTAGTGACAGGAAGAAGACAATAGCCTTTATATTCAAGGGGAAGACATGATTGGTTTGTAGATTTGGAGGGTGGATCCCACAGCCAGGCTCCCTGGGCCTAGACTGTGGACAGCAGGGGGCGCTGTAGATCAGGCTTAATCAGACACGAGTTCCCTTTCTGCCAAGAGTTCAGTTCTTTTGTCAGGGTGAGTTGGCGCGTGGGGTAGCACCTCCAGGTTCTCTCTGGGCCTCAATCTTCAACTGAAACTGACTAAAAGAAGCTAGCTTTCTCCTATCCTCCTTCAGCATCACATATCCACTTTCCTTCTTTTCTTTCAAAGCTGTTTAGCCAGGCTTCTGAGGCTATTTCTACCTATACAAACATCCTTCCTCCCTCCATACTCCTTCAGCTATATGGGATATGACTGGTCATAAAGGTCCTTTGGTGAGGTGGCTTGCCGGCATCCTGGATCAGCTGAAGGTCTTTCTCTTATCCAGGGTTCCAACTGGAAAGTTCATTGCTTTACATTTGTGAGGTGTGTAGAAGGGAGCTGGACATGCACATGTGTGGGATGCTGCCTCCAAAAGCCTGTGGGAGTTATGCCTCTTCCTTGGGGGGGGGGGGGCGGTGTCGGGGAGTGCACACAGCATTGCTATGGTACAGCATTTCAGTGCAGCCCTGTAGCATTTGTTAGGCCTGAACACACAACTTAAAGGTAAGAATGGCAACATTCTTGTTTTTCTTGCATGACACATTAAAACTGACTCAGTAAGCCGGGCGTGGTGGTGCACGTCTTTAATCCCAGCACTCGGGAGGCAGAGGTGGGAGGATCGCCGTGAGTTCAAGGCCACCCTGAGACTACATAGTGGATTCCAGGTCAGCTTGAGCCAGAGTGAGACCCTACCTCGAAAAACCAAAAAAAAAAAAAAAAAAAAAAAAAAAAAAAAAAAAAAAAAAAACTGACTCAGTGCATCTGAAACAGCTTTATGCATTAAAAGTGAGAGAGGGTTCAGGCCTGGAC
Source organism: Jaculus jaculus (assembly GCF_020740685.1). Classification (NCBI taxonomy): domain Eukaryota; kingdom Metazoa; phylum Chordata; class Mammalia; order Rodentia; family Dipodidae; genus Jaculus; species Jaculus jaculus. The sequence continues at coordinate 132,731,458 of NC_059102.1, read as the reverse complement.
AGATATCTAGTTTTTAAAGCATTAATTCTTACAAGATCCAAGTTGCATCTTTCCTGATATTAAACACACCCTGGCGTAATGGAATGTGTAGGAACATGGATCCTTGTGCTTCAGTCCAGCCATTTATCTACTGGGTGGCTTAATTTCAGAATCTCACATTCCTCATTTGTCAACCCAGCCTAATGCTCTCCAGTGAATCCATCATGCCCTGTTGCATATTCAGTGTGTAACACCACATCAACCTGCTTACTTTTTTTTTTTTTAATCTGTTTACTTATTTTGTTTCTGACAATGTTATGCTCTGTAGCCCAGGCTGGCCTTGAACTCACAGTGATCCTTCTGCCTCAGCCCCTTGAGTGCTGGTATTACAGGCATGAGCCAATATACCAGTTTAAGACAGATTAATTTCTATATTATACATATATCTATCCATCTATCTATTTGTAAAAAAAAAAAAAAAAAAAAAAAGCCAGGCATTGTGGCACACACCTTTGATCCCAGCACTTGGGAGGCAGAGGTAGGAGGACTGCCATGAGTTCAGGGTCACCCTGAGACTACCTAGTGAATTCCAGTTTAGCCTGGGCTAGAACAAAATCCTACCTGGAAAAACAAAAACAAACAAACAAACAAAAAAAGCCAGCCTTTCCCTAGAGATCAGGACCACTAACTCCCAGGTAGCCGTTATGATACTGCTTTCTCCCTCTGCCCTGCCACTTGGGCTTCAGGGACACCTGCTCCTGGTGATTCTTCCTCTACCCACTATTTCAGACACAGTATATTTTCAGAGGGCATGAGGGTTTTTCTAAATCCAAAAGCCTAAAATTCCACAGGGTTATAGGCAGTGATAACTGACAATCCTGAACACCTTTAGAAGAATTTTCGTAACTCATGACCAGACCAGAATGTACTGAGAAAATAATTTATTCAATTGTAAATCAGCAATTGTATTTTTTTAAAAAAATGCATAAGCATTACTATTAATGAGACCCTAAATTTGTCCACTGAGGATTTAAATTTCAATTTTTTTTAAAATCAAGAAATTCCCTCAAAATTCCTTCAGCCTTTCTTTTCTAAATGTTCAGGATAGATCATTTCTTTGGCTCAGGAGTTAAACCATTAACCTCTTTCTTCTTTACACTGGATCTTACTCGGCTTGAATAACAGAGAAGCATGACTCTTAACTGATGTGTGGTATCCATTTTCTTTTTCAGTGTCCACAATTCAGGATTTTGGGGGTTCTGTATATATTTTTGGCAACAATTGGAAAGTAGGAGGCACAGTGAAATATTGAGAAAAATCTAAATTTCCTTTTTATGGAAGAAATCTTTTGTGCTATACATTAACACAGTGCAATGACTTCAAATAAATTCCTTGAAAAAAGAAACAAATGACCTAGACTAGAAGACAAGCAAAATATAAATACATGTGCATATGTACATGTTGACTGAGAACTTTCTTTACGTTGACGTGTTTAATTTATAATGTGTAGGACGTCGCCGCTTCTCTTGGAGAAGGGAACTGAATGACTGTCCCTCCATCCAGTCCTGATGACCGGGCCTCCCATCGCTACCTGCTTATGTTTGTGTGAAGAGCATCTGACTGTCACACTTCCAGAGTGCGGATGGAGCCCGGGAAAGAAGAGGTCTTCAGTCCAGTCCTTGACGTCAGCCTCCACCTTGGAATGTGATGGGCTGAGGGACCCTGAGGCTCCAGCCAGGTGGTGGGACAAGATGGTGGCCGATTGTCTTTTGGTGAGGCTTAGGTCCTTGAAGGCTTCTCTGTCTACTGTGAGCCTTTCCTCTCTGACACCATTGGCTCCCCTCTCCCGGGTGCTGGTGGACTGAATATGACTTGGGCAAAACAAGAAGCACCTTCCATTCAAGTTCTTGTTCTGTTAGTCAAGGAGTGAAGGAGGCTGGAGACACCCCTCCGTGCCTCCAGCATACCTCGTGTCCCCAGAGGTCAGCACCTCTCTTCCAACCCTCTCTTTGGTATTTCATGGCAAGCTCAACATTGGACCTTTGTTTTTGCTTCAAGCTGAGCATTATTGACTGGTTCACTCAGAGCTCTGGACATGAGTCAGTCTGACAGCCGCTGGGAATCTCCACTGCTCTCCACACAGAAGCCAAGCAACATCTTAATGGAACGCGGGCTGCAAATGGCCTGAAGCAATCAGCTTTAAAGCCCTTGAGGATTGCCATGGTAGATGATGTCCTTGCTAAAAGTCCTCTTGCCACAAAGCAGCTCTATGTTGCTTTAGAACCACTTAAACCGGAAAGACAATGAAATCAAGGGGACCTCCTTCTCCCCGCCATGTCTTGTTGCCAAACATTGCCATTCTCCAGGACAGTATCGGACACACTGGGTAGAGTGTTCTGGCTTTTTCTTTGCCTTTGGCAAGTTGATTTTGTTCAGCTGACAGTATTTCCCTCAAACCCAAAATATTTAAGAAATCACTGGGAATTTACATCTGATTACCGTAGATTCATTCTCACATATTACAGGGCTCAGAGTTATAAGGAGAAATAGTATGCGTTTGCCACTTTGGTGTTTTGTTAGTATTTTTTAAATTAAAATGAAGTGTTACTTTTCTGAGGAATCAGCCAGAATAATACTCTCAAACTCAGAAACCTACTGGCACAATTCAACATCAGACATTATTTCTAACCAAATTATACTCTTTCGTCTGCCAAGCTATCTTCACATTTTTAATATCTAAAGGCAGGCCTATATGATAATCCCAGCAATATTCCGGAGATAAGATTTTAGTGGGTTTATTGAGGAGGAAATACTTGTTTAGGTGGCTTTCATCATGCCACTCAGCTTCTATGCCATTTTTCTTGTCCTGGAGGATTCCCTTAAAGCACTCCTGGGTGAGGTTGAGAACCTGGGTGGGTGTTCCTCCAAAAATGGCTGCATGGTAATAAAAATCCCCCTGTCCAAACGGAATGTATGCTGCTGACTCTTGCCGCCTCTCATAGGTAAACTCATCAGGATCTGCCTTGTACCACCAGGCCTGGAGCTGAGCCACTGACTGGCCCAGAGTTTCCACACCAAAATTATCTTGGAAGATCTGGTCAACATCCATACAGAAGAGGAAGTCGACCTCATGCTGGATGTGAGAGGCAATGTGCTCCCCGATGGTCTTCATGCGCATCATGCTGATGTCCTGCCATCTCTTCTCAGCCTTGACCTCAAACACTTTGAAGGAACGCAGGGGATACAGCTCTATTAAAGGCATCCTGGAGATGTCATCCACCATGATGTAAAATATGACTTTGTGGCCGACCATGAAGTACCTATTAGCAGATGTTATGAACTCTTCCAAGTAATGCTCAATGTATCTGAAACAAAGAAAATAATATATTTAACCTCTGGGTTCTTGCAGGAGAGCGCAGGCTACTTATCAAGTTGTCTGTGTTTATGTTGAAGAGGGGAACCATTTGTCCCCACTGCAGTTGTGGGTTTTCATGTGGAAGGACGTAGATTAGAGTAACACTCTGGCTAATTTCAACTAGTCATTCACTCTGCCAGTAGAATGACTTATCTGAATGCCAAATTTTAGAAAGGCAACTAGGCATGCAGAGTCCTGTCCTCTTGCCCTGTGAAAGCCTGTGTTCTCAAATGCCTGATTTGCAGGAAGCTTCGTGGCAAGCTCTAGTCCCAATTCTAGAAGCCTGTACTTTCTAATGCTGTAGGTGCATGGGTGTTTAAGTCCTTCAACAGCTGGGAGGCCCAAGGTCTACAGATATAAGCCACATTCTTTAGCACTAGCTTTAACTGCAATAAAGGTGATTTTTGAACATCATCTACTTTACTTTACCCATTCTTTTTTTTTTAATTAAAAAATATTTTATTTATTCATTTGCAAGCGGAGAGAGAATGGGTGCACCAGGCCCTTCAGCCACTACAAACAAACCCCAAGATGCATGTGCCCCCTTGTGCATCTGGCTTATATGGGTACTGGGGAATCAAGCCTGGGTCCTTAGGCTTCAAAGGCAAATGCTTTAACTACTAAACCATCTCTCCAGCCCCTACTTTACTCTTTTTTTTTTTTTTTTTTTTTTGAGAAAGTGCCTGAATTCCATTTCAGCCTGGGCTAGAGTAAGACCTTACCTTGAAAAGGCCCCACTAGATATAGACACGTCCCTAGAATCTATTAAGGATTCAAAATCCCAAACGCACCTACCTTTGCGCTTGCTTACATCAACCACCGGCACTGTCTCGTCCTCTGGGACACAGGACACAGACCCTCCCATACTGCATAGTCAGCCTGCAAGACTCCCGGAGGCCACCCTGCTCATCGTATAAACACCCCTGTTCCATAAACCCATACAAATAATCTATGATCGCACCTTATTTTAACTTTTGTCTTTAAAAAGTATATTTAATATGTAAGTAAAGAATAGATGAACGGGGGTGAAAAGGCCCAAAGTGAGGTCAGGGGAAGAGACTGAGTAAAGGAAAGGGAGGGCTAATCAAAATCTAAGAGGATGCAAATAAATCATATGGAATCCTCCGGTTTTGAACAATGGAACACTCAGGAGTCATAGATTGTTGTTAGAAAATTTTCAGTGCCACAGATGGGATACCTCCAGTGAGGTCCCTGATGCCCCCAAAACATTATAGGCCATTGCCGAGGCACTTGGTTTCCCACCAGGAATAGATGGTAAGACCCTATTGCTGAAGACTCCACATACTTGGGCTGCAAGGCCACTGAGAATCCTGCTGGAACTGAGCTGATAACCTCCTCCATGTAGACCAGCTGACAGAAAGCTGGAAAAAGCCATATAGTTCAATGTGAGAAAGAGATATCACTAGTGAAGATACTCAACAGTGCACACTGCAAGCCTTATGATTGGGCAGCCAGGCCAAATGAGCCAACAGGTGCAATAATGGCAGGTCTGTCATGGTGGAAACCAACTGCCTTCCAATTGCATGGGAGGCCTGCTCCATGGAGGGGGAGGGGAAACACATCCCTGATACTGAAAACTTAAAACAGGGGTAGTCATGAGCCCTAGGGGTGTAACATCTTCTGTTGTCTGGAAAAATATATATACTATGCTTATCAAACTGCCCAGTAAGCCCTTCTCATAATACTTATACCCTTATATTAATGCTACTCTCACTTTGGGTAGAGAATCTTCTCTTTTCAGATGGCAGTGACCTTGGGATGACTCAGAAGGTATCATAGTGCTGGAAAGAAGTGACTGGAGTACTGAGTAACATCTTGATCACACCTTCTAAGGCTCAGGGTCTAATGCAGAAGAGGTGGTGGAAAGAATGTAAGAGCCAAAGGAAGGGTAGGACTCCTTACAACGTGCTCCTCCAGACATAAAATGGCCTGGATATCCATGACCTCATAGTGCCTGACACTACCTACACAAGACATCATGAGAGGAGGAAAAGATCATGACATCAAAATAAAAGAGAGACTGATTGAGATGGGGGGATATGATGGAGAATGGAATTTCAAAGGGGAAAGTGGAGGGGGGAGGGAGGGTATTACCATGGGATATTTTTTATAATCATGGAAGATGTTAATAAAAATTGAGAAAAATAAATAAATAAATAAACCAAAAAAAAAGTATATTTAGAAAAAATAAGGTTGCTTACAAAATTGAGCTGAAAGCATTGAGAATCCCATATATCTGCCTGTACATATGCATAGCCTAACCCACTACCAGCATCTCTGCCCCACAGTGGTGAGTCTGTAACAGTCAGTTAGCTTACACTGACATATTGCTATCACTCAAGGTCCATACATGACATTAGGGTTCACTTTGGGTGGTGCATCCTATGGCTTTTAGCAAATGCATAATGGCAGGTACTCACCATTATAATATTCAGAATAGGGGCTAGAAAGATGGCTCAATAGTTTACAAAGCCTGATGGCTTTGGTTCAATTCCCCATTACCCACGTAAAACCAAATGCACAAAGTGTTGCTTGCATCTGGAGTTCTTTTGCAGTGGCAAGAAGCCCTGGTGTGCCCATTTCTCTCTCTTTCTCTGTCTCTGAAGTAAATAAATCATTCAGAATAGTTTCACTGCCCTAAAAGTCCATAGGCTCACCAGGCATGGAGGTGCACGCCTTTAATCTTTAATCCCAGCACTCGGGAGGCAGAGGCAGGAGAATCGCCATGAGTTCGAGGCCACTCTGAGACTATAGAGTGAAAAAACCTTACCTCAAAAAACCAAAAAGAAAAAGAGAAAAAAGGAAAAAGGAAAACCCACAGATTCTTCCCTCACGCGTGCACTCATAATCACTGGTTTTTGTGCTATCACCACAGTTTCGTCTTTTCCAGAATGTCCTGGAGTTAGATACACAGTATAGACAGCTTTTGCAGGCTGGCCTCTTGTTCACTTAGTCATAGGTATTTAAGAGTCTCCCCTGTCTTCTCATAGCACATTTCTTTCTAACACTGAATAATATACTCTTGTCTGTATATGCCACCATTTATTTTTCTGATTTACCTGTCAGGTGACAAGTAAGTTGCTTCCAAGTTTTAACAATTGTGACTAAACCTTCCAAAAGTATCTGTACACAGGCTTTTGTGTAGACATGTTTTCAAATTAGTTGGATAAATATCAAGGATGATAAGACTAGATGATAAGAAAATGCTTAGTTTTCATAAGCAACTGCTAAACTTTAAAAAAATAATATTTATTTATTTATTTGAGAGAGAGAATAGGCATGCCAGGGCCTCCAGCCAATGCAAACGAACTCCAGATGCATGTGCCCCCTTGTGCATCTGGTGTATGTGGGTCCTGGAGAATTGAACTGGGATCCTTTGGCTTTGCAGGCAAACACCTTAACCACTAAGCCATCGCTCCAGCCTGCAACTGCCAAACTTTCTTTCAGTTGCTGCACCATTTTGCATTCTTCCTAGCAATGAACAAGAGTGCCTACTTTTCTACATCTTTGCCAAAATGTAGTGTTTTCAGAGCTTTTGGGTTTTTTTTTTTTGACATTTTTGGGGGTCACTATACTGTGAATTAGGAACTTTGTGATGAGTGGTTTGTTTGTTTCTTTCTTTTTGGTTTTTCAAGGTAGGGTCTCATTCCAGTCCAGGCTGACCTGGAATTCACTCTGTAGTCTCTGGGTGGCCTCAAACTCATGGTGATCCTCCTACCTCTGCCTCCCAAGTGCTGGGATTAAAGGCCTGCATTACTATGCCTGGTCATTTTTTTTATTTTGAGAGAAAAATCTAATGTAGCTCAGGCTGGCTCATACTGTCGACAAGGATGACTGAATTTTCTGATCTTCCTGCCTTTACCTCTTAGGGGGTTTACTCGGATTATAGGAGCATGCTACCACACCTGACTTTTGGCTTTCTCTCTCTTTTTTTGAGGGGGGTTCTCACTCTAGCTCAGGCTGACACCATTGTTGTTCTTGTCATTAGACTGGCTAACAGCAATCCTCCTGTCCCTACCCCGGTCGCCTGGAGTTACAGGTATGCATGACCATGTCTTGCTTTTTTGCTGTTGTTTGTTTTGTTTTTGAGGTAGAGTCTCACTTTAGCCCAGGCTGAGCTGGAATTCACTCTGTCGTCCCAGGCTGGTCTTGAACTTACAGTGATCCTCCTACCTCTGCCCAGCCCATGCCTTGCTTTTTACATGAGTGCTGGAGATAGAACTCAGGTCCTCAGCACACTTTCCCCCTGAGCCATCTGCCCCATCCCTTGATGCTTTTTATTTGAGCCATTCTAATAGGTAGCTCATGATTTTGACTATTTGCTCATTCAAACAACATTATATTGAGCTGGGGAGATGCCTCAGTGGTTCAAGGTGCTTGCTTGTAAGCCTGATGCCTGGGTTCAAATCCCTAGTACCCACATGGAGCCAGTTGCACAAAGTGGCACATGTGTCTGGAGTTCATGAGCATTGGCAAGATCCCTGGCATGCCCATTTCCTCTCTCTCTGCTTACAAATAATTTTTAAAAAAATATTTTATTTTTATTTATTTATTTGAGAGAGAGAGAGAGAGATACAGATATAGGCAGGTAAACAGAGAGTGAGCGTGTGCACTAGGGTCTCCAGTCACTGCAAGTGGACTCCAGATGCATACACCCCCATGTGTATCTGGCTTACGTGGGTCTTGGGGAGTCGAACCTGGGTCCTTTGGCTTTGCAGGTAAACGCCTTAACCACTAAGCCATCTCTCCAGCCCTAAATACTTTTTTTAAAATAAGGAAATCACATGGCTTGATACAACTCATGTCAAACTCATTCACAGTGACCATGGACTGAACTCACACTGGGTCACACACTATCAGCTAACCCTGATGCTTGGGGTGCAATAATGGCTGGCACTTTTTTTTTTCTTGATGTTTGGGTTGCCCTTATGTGCCATCTAAATAGATTGTGCCTTTACTCTTGCCTCAATTCTTTAAATGGACAGAACATATCTGAGCAATACAAAGAGGGACTCTGACATGGCTCTATGGCTGGTGGCCAGATATTCTTGATCCTCTAGAACTTTAAGAAAAATCTAGTGTGCAGTCAAGCTGGGGAAACAATCTTGGAGGGGGGTCATGGGGACAGTTAACCTTGTTTAGAGATGAGAAGACTAGGGCATTGCTATTTGAAACACAAAGCAAACATCATTCCTCCTAAAGACCCAATCCACTTGAGGCAGGCATCTATTGCTTTGGAGAACCAATAGACTTCTCTCTCAAAGCCCTGGAGCCCACGGCATGTTTTCATAAGGATGTGGGGAGGATTGATGGTTTGTTCAGCTGAATTATGATTGACACATTTTTGTGGGGCAATGGACAATGTCCCAGTTGGGGGGGAAAGGGGTGGATAGCAAGATTTAGTGAATCTGCAAAATGGTTGGCTTGTCCCTTTTTGTGCCAGAGGATTGAATTGAGTCTAGGCTCTTATCCCTAAGCAATAAAAATTCTTATAGAATATTCTAGAATAAAAATGTTAAAATTCCAGTCGCTCTTCTTTCTTAGAGACACTATCAGGGCCCCGAGACTGGCACATTTAGCAACATTAGAACTTGATACTTAAGGGTGATGATAGCAACAGCCATGGCTTCTGGCCTTGGGCCAGTGAAGTCTATCTTTGGAGTTGTAACAGTTACTTTCTTATTGTTAGAACAAAATACCTGACCACCAGCAGCATGTGTAGGGAAAGGGGTTTAATTCAGCTTATAGTTCCAGGACGTAGAGTCCGTCATGATGGGGGAAACAGCAAGAGCAGGAATCGGGCATCATGTTGTCACATCAGCCGGGAGGAAGCAGGGGTGGAGACCGGATGTGGCGTCTGGCTAAAACACCTCAAGGCCTGCTCACAATGCTATACTTCCTCCAGCATGGCTCTGTGTCCTAAAGGTTCCACAACCTTCCCTAAAAGTTCTACCAATAGGAGACTAAGTATTCAAACACATGAGTCAATGGGGGAAGTTTATATTCAAACCACCACAGGAGTCTTGTCCAACCATCACAGAGCCCTCCTTGAGGTCTTTGTCGAAGCTTAGGGTACAATCAACCTGAGCTTTGAACTCTGCATAAGGCAGGGGAATCAACTCTTATGTGGCCTAAAATATATATATATAAAAGAGAGAGAGAGAGAGAGGAATAAGGAGAGAGAGAGAGGGTATTGGCACATCAGAGCCTCCAGGCACTGCAAACGAACACCAGATACATGAGCCACCTTGTACATCTGGCTTATATGGGTCCTGGGGAACTGAACCTGGGTCCTTTGGCTTTACAGGCAAGTACCTTAACCACTAAGACATCTGGAGGCAGAGATAGGACTGCCATGAGTTCAAGGCCAGCTTGAGACTACATAGTGAATTTCAGGTCAGCCTTGGCTGGAGTGAGACCCTACCTCGAAGAACAAAATAACTAAAAAGAAAAAAAAGGAGACTTGAAATTATGTTTTATTTTGGGAAAAAATATTTAATTCCCTAAGGAAAAAAAAAAAGGTTCTATTTTAAAGCTAATGGTATAGCTCTACTTTCAGGTAAGAATAACTACTATTTTTCTGCATCAAATGTTCTGAACAAGGAAACAACTGGATGCTGCAAGTGGAACCTGGCCAAAGCCTTAGTAGTTTCCTAATGCACCAACTCTTCAGGAGCCAATCCCACAGGAAGACCAGCCAGCCCTGCTCCAGCCTGGAAAACACAGTGCATAGATCATACTGTGCCTGGAGCCTGCTGGAACCCCCTCTGTCCTTGGTCCTGGGCCCTGGGAGCCTAAGAGAAACCAGCCCATCCAGCAACTGGTGCCTTGTGAACTCTCAAGGAAAGCCACAGAGGCCAGGGAGGACAAGTGCTGCTCAGCCCGGAATCCACATTATAGGGGGCTGAAACCTGAGCCCCCCTCCCTCTGGGGTGCAAATGGATGGGTTTACTTGTTTGTTTGTTTTTTTTTGTCTTTAGCCCTTTGAAGCTGAAATAGTCTCCCACCTAATAATTCAAATGAGTTATAGCTTCTGTGAAACCATGGATCCCTCACAGACAATTCACAGTAAAGCAAGAAAAAGTCAAGGACGATTTTGTCAGAAACACTTACCTTCCTACAGCAAAAACAGTCAAGCCCACGGTGATTTTCTGTCTGGCATAATACTTTTCTAGGATAGCTCTGTTGTAAGTGCCTTCCCATACAACTGGTGCCTTCCATGGGGTCACTGTCACTACCTCTGGGCGCTTCCTGGTAGGGAAAAACAAGCAAACAAACATGTGGATCAGGAAAGTTCTATTAAGACAGCACAAAGTGCCCAAGGAAAAGTGGGTCAGCAAGATGCACAGTGATTTTCCTAGAGTCCTGGTTGGAGCTTCACCCGGAGCATTTGAACAGATGCGACAGGTGCAGTGAGCTCAGGCACCTCCGAAGGCTATTTGGAGGTGCCTTACGGGCTCTTCCTCTGCTTTACCATCTCCTCTTCTTTTCCTGCTTGCTTCTAAACCCTTTCTTTTTCCCAAGCCTCAATCTGACACCACTAGGTTGTCATTATCACTGTGGATATCATTTGAGCCTAAGAAGATCCTGATCCTTGATGTATGGGAATGAGAGAATGAAGCAACAGCTGAGCGAGAAAAAGCTGTCTCAATTTGCCTTTGGCTAGAAAGAGGTTTCTGCACATGGATGCGAGGCTTGACCTTAAAGGACCCCACACTTGGACCCCTCCCTTTGGCTATCAGATTATTGAGATAATGGACCTCCCAAAACTAGAATTTTATCAGAAGTCTCCTGCTGGAGCAAGGAAAGGCTAGGGCCCTGAGGCCAGCCAGAGGGGGAGCTTTCCAGCAACAGATTTCACACAGCTGATAAGGGAATTTGGGGTATCTAAGAGTGATGGAACCATTCTTGGCTCTTGGGGGGTTTTAACCTAGGGTGCTGGACAGTGACAAACACACAAAGCTTTCACCACAGAGTCAAGTACTTTGGAGTCAAGTCCAAGAACCTCCAAGTACTTTTATGAATTTGAAGACTGAAATCCAGAAACTATAGAGGGTAAAATCTGGAAAGATTTTATTATAGAGATTATGTATCTGAGAGAAGGAAAAACTAAGCTCCTGTGTAGCAGGAGGGGGTCCCCAGAAATGAGAAAACTTGCCTGGTGACTCTGATTGGGTCTTTTATGGGAATTTATTGGATAAGGGCTGAGCAAGTCAGTCTAATTCTCATGCCACTTGGTTAGGCACCTTACACGTCAGATTCCTAGGAAGAACTACATATATATATTTGACAGAGAGAAAGACACAAACTCTAGATGTATGCTCTACTTTGTGTATGTGGATTTACATAGATACTGACTGGGGAATCGAACCTTGGTCATCTGGCTTTGCAAGCAATTGCCTTTAACTGCTGAGCCACCCACCTCTCCAGCCCCTGGGGTACTCCTTGAGAGAAGAAGAAGGAAAAGCCAGATCCTAGGCCATGTGTCCAGGTACCTTGCAATCTTATTCACATCTTTATATCGTGTATCTAGGGAAAGAGGACTCTTTTAGGGAAAAAGAGATAAGATTAAGACCAGATTGTCCCTTATAGGTTCAAGAATATTTCCCATTTCGAATCAAAAACAAAACAAAACAAAACCTATTTAGCTGTCTTTTTAATGGGGCCATTGAGGACAAGTGACTTAGGAATGCCAATGCCTAGGATTGTGCCCTAAAAACTAGTAACAAAGCCAGGTATGGTGACACATGTCTGCTATCCCAGTGCTGGGGAGATGGAGACTGGAGGCTTACGGCCCTTATGTAAGGCCTCTTTCCTTTCCCCAGACATTTTCTGGGATTCTAAAGTGCTGACATTGTTTGTGGTAAAGATATCCTACCTTCCTGCATCGTGGTGATGGATCCTGGGCTTGGATAGCTAGTCTAATCTAGCTGAATCCATGAGCTCTAGTAGATATGCTAGCTCAAAAACGTAAAGTGAAGGGTGACTGAAAAAGACATGGGGGGGGGGGGGCTGGAGAGATGGCTTAGCAGTTAAGGCATTTGTTCACAAAGCCAAAGGACCTCAGTTTGATTCCCCAGGACCTACACAAGCCAGATGCACAAGGGGACACATGTGTCTTGAGTTCCTCTCTCCCTCTCTCTGCCTCTTTCTCTCTCTCTCAAGTAAATAAATAAAAATAAAGTAAAAATAAAAAAAGACATCCAGTGTCAAACTCTAGCTTCCACATACGTGTGCATCCACACACATACACATGCAAAAACATCTCCATACCTGCCAGCATCCCTGTTACAAACAAAGTGAGGCTAAGAAAGGACTACAGAACTGAGTGACACGTCACGGAATTCATATGAAGAGTCTAACTGAGGTTCAGCACTGGGCTGGCTGAATGGCACCCAGTCCTTCCCCTTGAGAATGTCTCAGTCCCAGTGGGCAGTCAACCTGCTACCCACTCCTCAGCTGCAGGACTATTCAGACCATGTCTTCTAGAAAATCCAAGAAAGCCAGCATCCAGTGTGGTTACTTAGATGGGAAGGATTCCTTTGAGCATAAAGACAAAGCAGCCCATTAAAATTTAATGTTAAATTAAAAATTTAAATGTTCCATTTCCCAGCAGTTGGTCAATTTCACTGACAATCCTAACATGGCCGTAACCCTGACTAAGAAGGCAGACACAGCCTGGAAATGCAGGGAGGGAGAAGAAGGGAGGGAGCATGAGGCGGGCATGGGCTTCTGGGAGAAACCTCTACCTCAAGCAAGCTTGGCCATCAAATCTCACAAACTACAAAAACAAAGGGACTAGAGGCAGAGACCCATGTGCAAAAGGTCAACCAACTATGGCACTATCAACTGCCTGAGATGGTCAAGACTACCAAGACATATCTTAAAAAGGAGGGAAAACGGGCTGGAGAGATGGCTTAGCGGTTAAGCGTTTGCCTGTGAAGCCTAAGGACCCCGGTTTGAGGCTCGGTTCCCCAGGTCCCACGTTAGCCAGATGCACAAGGGGGCGCACACGTCTGGAGTTCGTTTGCAGAGGCTGGAAGCCCTGGCGCGCCCATTCTCTCTCTCTCCCTCTATCTGTCTTTCTCTCTATGTCTGTCACTCTCAAATGAATAAATAAAAAAAAAAAAAAAAAAAAAAAAAAGGAGGGAAAACGCCAGAAAGAGCTGCTCAAAGATCTTCCCTCTGAACAGGGCACTTAACCTGTGACCTCAGCATGCACAATTCTACCGTACAGGGAGAAACTATCATCAAAATTATAAACCTTCTGTAACCACAGCACACTCATCCCTATGTTACTAGTAGTTTTTCAAAAAACATTTATTTTTATTTACTTATTTAAGAGAGAAAGAGGGAGAGAGAGAGAGAGAGAGAATGGGTGCGCCAGGGCCTCCAGCTGCTGTAAACGAACTCCAGAAACATGTGCCACCTTGTGCATCTGACTTACATGGGTCCTGGCGAATCAAACCTGGGTCCTTTGGCTTTGCAGGCAAGTGCCTTAACCACTAAGCCATCTCTTTAGCCTTCAGGTGTTTAAATCTTATGTCTTTTTTTTTTTTTTTGGTTTCTAAGGTAGGGTCTCACTCTAGCTCAAGCTGACCTGGAATTCACTATGTATTCTCAGGGTGGCTTCAGAACTCTCAGCGATCCTCCTACTCTGCCTCCCGAGTGCTGGGATTAAAGGTGTGCGCCACCACGCCCGGCTTAAATCTTATGTCTTTATTCATCAGCACATAATAACCAAGGGCTGGCAAGAAGAAACTTCTATAACCACTCAGTGGAGTAAAGAAGAGATATGGGGACTAGGGAGATGGCTCAGTGAGTAAAAACGCTTGTCAGATAAGCACGAGGGTCTGAAAGGGCCTGAGATTAATACCTAGAGGGAAGATGGACACAGGGGACTGGCTGGGGCTTGCTGGTCAGCCAATCAGACCCCCCCCAAAAGAAGGCAGCTCCAGGTTCAGTGAGCTACTGTCCTAAGGAACAGCAGAGGACCCCTCACGTTCTCTGGTGGTCTCTGTATGTGTGCACATACATCTGCACACACACATGCATACATTGTACGTGCACACACCATACCATATATATGTGTGCAAAAAAAAAAAGAGATCTGTAACGTACACTCACTGAGCTGCAGCGTGGTGGACAGTGACCCGGCACAGAGCTCATGTCAGCAAAAACAGGCCTATGGCTGTAGAGTGGAGACTAGATAGCTTATGGGAAGGATTTGAGAGCAAGAATCAACAGAACAAGTTAATTAATTACACTGTGGGTGAACAAAGGCAAAAGCCATCCCAGACTCTGTCTCCATGGAGCTATTTACCGAGATGGGACGTGAAAGAACAAGGGTGGAGTGGGATTGAGAAATCCATGTGGGTCGTGTGATACATGCAGAGATGTCAGGAAGCAGGTCGACACAAGTCAGGACTCAGAGGAAATGCCTGGGCTAAAGATACAGCTGTGGGAGTCATCCTGTCATTGGTGCTACCCAATGCCACGGGAGTGGATGGAAGCGTACTAGAAGGAAGGAGAGGACCTGGGAAGAGGAAGATGCCCCTACTAGAGGCTGAAAAAGAGTGGAGATGAGGACCCGGAGGACGGCGGCCGGAGAAGCTAAGGGACCTGGATGTCGAAATATGTGCATGACATACCATGCTGTATTGGGTCACAGGCAGTTTAACAAAGATGGCACACTGAAGAAGCAGGACTGAAAGACAGGGAAAGTTTTGGGGACATGGGAAGGGGAAACAAGTCCCACTCCCAGGAGTCTGGTTAAAGTCCTCACCAGCTGAGAAGCAAACATTCCAACACAATTAGTGTTTGTTATAAAGATTGCTGACATAGAAATAGTACTCCTGGTCTGGAGAGATGGATCAGAGCTTACGGCACTGGTGACCCGAGTTTGATTCCCTGGTGCCCATATAAAGCCAGATGCACAAAGGGGCACATGTATCTGGAGAGTTTGCAGTGGCTGGAGGCCCTGATGTGCCCATTCTGTCTGTCCATCTTCTATCAGTCTCTGCTTGCAAATAATAATAATAAAATAGAATTCTTAGTTGGGCATGGTGGACCATTCCTGTAATCTTGGCATTCTGAAGGATAAGGCAGGTGGATTGCCATGAGTTCAAGGCCAACCTGGTCTACATAAGTCAGTTCAGGACAGAGACCCTGTCTCACAAAGAAAGAAAGAAGAGAAAAGGAAAAGACAAGAAAAGAAATGCTTCTTTCACATACAGATATGTTCTGTTGAAATAACAGTGAATCAGGCTTAAGGCCCTTATGTAAGGCCTCTTTCCTTTCCCCAGACATCTTCTGGGGTTCTCAGACAAAGTGCTGACATTGTTTGTGGTAAAGATATCCTACCTTCCTGCATCCTGGTGATCTTATCAATGTAATCCAACCAGGTGCTCCTCAGGAGCCACCCTTGATCTCATGTAGATTTCCTAGCAACCTTTTGAAGATAGTGACTTCAAAACTTACCAAAATGGTTCAAACGGCTATTGTAAGGGATGGAGGGTGACCCTTAGAGAAGCACACACGTGTGCTCTGGGGTGTGTCTTCATCCCCTTCTAAATGTCTCCATTTCTCTTAACCTTTGTAACTTAAAGTCTATATTAAAATATCAGTAATGAGGGAGCTGGGGAAATGGCTTAGTGGTGAAGGCATTTTCTTGTGAAGCCTAAGGATCCTGGTTCAATTCCCCAGGATCCATGTAAATCCGATGCATGAGGGGGTGCAGGTGTCTGGAGTTCATTTGCAGTGGCTAGGGGCCCTGGCACACCCATCCTCCCTCTCTGCCTCTTCTTCTCTCACAAATAAATAAATAAAAAATTTTAAATAATAATTCTTTTCTGTCAAAACCAGGAATCCTGAGTTTGCCCGAGTTAAGGCCCCTAAAATATTAAGGGGATTCCTCAGGCTGCTGAGGGTGATAGTGCCTCTGTCCCTCTTGCCACTGAAAATTCATATGACATAAAATATAGCCAGATGCATAAAGTGGCACATGCAGTGGCAAGAGGCCTTGGTATGCCCATTCTCTTTCTCCCTCCCTCTTTCTCAGATAAATAATATGTTGAATGGTATCTGTCTAGGTGGGCAGATTGCTTAAAAGAAAAAAATGTATTGCTGAAGACTCCCCATACTTGGGCTGCAAGGTCACTGAGAAATCCTGCTGGAACTGAGCTGAAACTTCCTCCATGTAGACCAGCTGACAGAAAGCTGGAAGAAGCCACACTGCATGCAGTTCCATGGGAGAGAAAGAAGTCATCAATGGAGATAAACAACAGTGGACACTGCAGACCTTACATTTGGCCATCCAGGCCAAATACGCCAGTGGGTGCAATAGTGGCAGGTCTGTTATGAGGGAAACCAACTGCTCTCTAATTGGACTGGAGGCCCACTCCATGGGATGGAATACATCACTAATACTGAAAACCTACAATAGTTGGTCATGAGCCCTAGGGGTATAACATCTGCTGGTGTCTGGCTAAAAGTATATACTATGCTCACCAAACTGCCTGGTAAGCACTTCTCTTAATGTTCATACCTATAAATTAATGCTACTCTCACTTTTGGTTTGAGAAGCTTCTCTTTTAAGATGATGGTGACCTTTGAATGATCCAGAAGGCACCATGGTGCTGAGAAGTGACAGAAGAATGCTCAGCACTGAAACATCTCTATCACACCTTCCAAGGCTCAGGATCCATTGCAGAAGAGGTGGCGTCAAGAATGTAAGAGCCCACTTGGGAGGCAGAGGTAGGAGGATCACCGTGAGTTCAAGGCCACCCTGAGACTCTATAGTGAATTCCAGGTCAGCCTGGGCTAGAGTAAGACCCTACCTTGAAAAACCAAAAAAAAAAAAAAAAAAGAATGTAAGAGCCAAAGGAAGGGTAGGACTCCTTACAACATGTTCCTCCAGACACAAAATACCCTGATTATCCATGATCAGTGCCTGACACTACCTACACAAGACCATCATAATAGCAGGAAAAGATGATGACATCAGAATAAAAGGAAAAAGAAAAAGAAAATAGAGACTGACTGACAGGGGAAGATGGAGAGTGGAGTTGCAAAGCGGAAAATAGAGGGAAGAAGGGAATTACTATGGGTTATTGTCTACAATTATGGAAATTGTCAGTAAAAAAATTAAAAAGTGAATTTGGGCCCAAAAAAGCAGTTTTTGAATGAACATATGGTGGGTAGTGAGTAGCAATTTGTAAAATACCAAGTGGCATACTGTAAGTTTTACAAAAATTATGAATAAGTTCACAGCCCCAGAAGATTTGTTTTTATCATCATTCCCATTGCTAAGATAAGTTACATGAAACTAAGAGAGACTTTTTTTTTTTTTAGGTAGGGTCTCTCTCTAGCTCAGGCTGACCTGGAATTCACTATGGAGTCTCAGGGTAGCCTCTAACTCATGGCAATCCTCCTACGTCTGCCTCCCAAGTTCTGGGATTAAAGGCGTGCGCCCGGCTTTATAAGAGAGACTTTCCTTGCCCCAACTCCAGATGCTGTGGTTCTCCACATCTGCCTGTGGTTTATTAACCCCCGCCCCTCCACCCGGCCAGCCCCAGGGCTTTGGGAGTTATCTGCTACCACTGACCATTTCCTGTCAGAATTACCAAGTGGACGGTAGTTTCTTATCCAAAGTCCATTACTGAAGTTTAACAAATGCTAAAGTTCTTTCTCCCGGTCAGCAAGGTGTTCAGTGGCCCCAGGGAACGTCCCACCTCCATGAACTATGATTTCCTTGCACTTGGAGTGAGGTGGTTTTCCTTACTTTGGATTAAACCATTCGCCTAGTGAAAGCTCTTCACTGTTGTCTTCCTTCCATCCTTCTTTTCCTATGTTCTCTTCTTCCTCATCTTGATAACCAGGGGTCCTAAGTAAAAAGGAAGCAAGCTAGGTGAGGCAAGACGGGAGACCTGTGGAGGCAGAACGACAGGGGACTCTCATGAAATGCATTTCAGAGTAGAGAAGATGTCATCAGCCGGGGCACTGGCTGGAGGTCAAACCCTAAGGACGCACTTTCAGTGAAGAGGTACAGCATTCAACTTTGTTGTCACTCATCCAGATCAGCACTAGGGTCTAATGGCCGAGTTATTCTCAGGTCTTTCCATGTCATTGACTTACATGACCAAAACATGTGAGAACAGCCTTCTTAAACTGTTTCTGTCTCTGATGGTCTTGTGTGATTCAAACTTCTTCCTGAGCCTCACTCTTAACTACAGAGAGGGATGGAGGGAGAGAGGGAGGGAGGGAGGGAAAAAATGGAAAGTGGTAGCTCTACACACCAAATAGATTCTTCATACGATTTCAGTGAGCAAGAAGGAGGGAGTGAATGTGATCGCACTTTCACTGGATCGTCTTCAAGTGTCACTCATCCCTAGCCCTTACCTATTGTTAAACCAGGTCTGAAACCACCACCTCTTCTGACTGCTGTTGTCACCAACTTCTGGATTTCTAGGAATGAAAAAAGAATGTGAACACTCAGATCAGCAGAATGGAAAAAAAAAGTGGGGGGAGCCTGGGCAGGGGGGAAACAGCATTAATACCAGCTAGTGAGGTGACTGGGGTAGGACAATTTTCCTGTCAGATTCAACCCTGTCTGCTAAAAGGCGTCACTAATAACAATCAGCCTTCCACGAATGAAGGGACCTGTGAAGGCGGAATGCAGCGACACACACGCAGAGCTCACAAGTTGCGGGATTGTACTAAGTTGTAAGTCTTAGTGAAAAAGCACACACCTTTCCAGAATCATGGAGGAGGGGGTGTTTGTTTGTCTTTGCAAAACTAGGATAATTCAGATTGCTACAAAGGTCAACCTGAGAAGAATTCCAGTCACCAACAGTGACAGAGGATCACTGAACAAGGGTCAGAAAACTACTGACACAGAAGCTACCTCAGCCACCCATGTGAGAAGCTTCCTTGCCCTCTTGTTGGGAAAGTCTCTTCAAGTTAGAACCTTCTAGAGGAGAAAGAAAGGGAAGGTACACAGATGGCAAGTTAATTCTGATCAGACATAATAATATTAAGAAATCCGGGGGGAGGGGTTGTTGTTAATTTGTTCAGTTTGTTTATATAGACAGTGCCCTGCTATGTTATTGTAGCTGGTCTCGAACTCCCAAGCTAAGAAGTCCTCCACTTCCCCTGCAACTGAGAGGGCAGGCACGTATGAAACCTACCAAAGCTCATCTGCTTTCAGGAAATATTTGAGGCGCTTTGTGATATAAAGGTATGGTTGCAGGAAGTGGGGAAGGAACACGAGAATTAAAACACACACACACAGACACACACGAACAGGATGGGGTGGCGCACACCTTTAATTCCAACACTCAGAGTGATGAGGAAGGAAGAGTAATGTGAGTTCGAGGCCAGCCTGAGACAACATAGTGAATTTCAGGTCAGCCTGGGCTAGAGCGAGACCCTACCTCAAACAAACAAACAAACAAAACCACAAGAGATGAAAAGGAAACATTGGTTTGGTCAACCAGGTATGTATGTATGTATGTGTATGTACATATATATATATTTTTTTTCTTCTAAGTATGTATTTTGCATGACTTGGTCATCCCACATTTTAAATAAGTTTTGTTTTACAGCTGAGTTTCTGGTTGAGTGGCCCTGTGTAAGTTGCCAAGTCCTATGGCATCTAAGGATAAAAGCCAGGATGTAATACTACCAGATAAATCATATTGAAATGAAGGCTGAGGTGTGCACAAGCAGTTAAGAACAGTAATCTGTTCTGAGCCTCCTGGCAGCCATGCCAAAGATAGGAACAGAGAGGTTTATTTAGCTCTGATTTCTTTTCCAAAAAATTTTTTTTACAGTACTTGGGAAGGAAAGGTAGAAGGATCGCTGTGAGTTCAAGGCCAGCCTGAGACTACATGGTGAGTTCCAGGTCAGCCTGGGCTAGAGTGAGATGCTACCTCAAACCACCCCCCCCAAAATAAATAAACATAAATTTTTAAATGATCCATGTTAGCTCATTAAAAACTGGAAGTTTAAGCTAAGCATAGTAGTGCATGCCTTTAATTCCAACACTTGGGAGGCAGAGGCAGGAGGATCCAAAGTTCAAGGTCACCTTCTCAACTACTTAGTAAATTCGAGGCATACACCTTAAACCCCAGCACTCAGGAAGCTGAAGTAAGAGAAAAGGATCACTGTAAGTTCAAAGTCAGCCCCCAGGATACAGTGAGATCCTGCTTTTTAATTTTTTTTTTTTATTTGAGAGCGACAGACACAGAGAGAAAGATAGATAGAGGGAGAGAGAGAGAATGGGCGCGCCAGGGCTTCCAGCCTCTGCAAACGAACTCCAAATGCGTGCGCCCCCTTGTGCATCTGGCTAACGTGGGACCTGGGAAACCGAGCCTTGAACCGGGGTCCTTAGGCTTCACAGGCAAGCACTTAACTGCTAAGCCATCTCTCCAGCCCGAGATCCTGCTTTTTAACAACAAAATAAAAGCCACCAAGGGGGGGGGGGACACCTAAGGAAAATTATGAATCATCCTTCTATAAAATCTGGTTTAGAGGCTGGAGGATACAGTCCAGATCCCTAGGAAACAGCCTCCCCACCCATATGCATGGACAGACACTCACACCTCCCCTGACCCTTTCTGCCTGAGCATAGCCACTTCCCAGTGGGTAAGGAATCAACTGTAGGAGATCCCAGCCAGTGGGGGAAGCCCACAAAAGCTACTCAGATTCCAAGCACTTACTTCCGATGATATATCCACAGCAAAGAGCCTTCTGGGCTAAAAGCAAACAAGAAATAAAACATATCATGTTACTTTCAATTCTCATAAATGCTGTTCTATAACAACTATCATCCACTCCATTCCATAGAGACAACCAATGATAAAGTGTAGAAGATCAGGTACAAATGCAGAGGAGAAGGGAATAATTTGGGGGACTATGAGACACTACACAATCTCAGTCAGAGTTTGGGACCGAGTGACCTCACAAGGTGAACTCTGACTATTCAGCTCGCCTTTTATTGGGGTGGGGGAGGCAGGGGGCGGGGACAGTACATATGTTTACTGCCAAGGTTATTAGTAAAACTTCAAGAAGTAATCTACTATCATGGAAAATGTTAATAAAAACTAAAAAAAAAAAAAAAGTAATCTACTAATTAAGGAACTTAAAAGAGAGCACATTTGAGGATTGTTTAGAAAGGCTAGTCAAAGGATCTTGCTCTTGAAAGACAGTATGGACTTACCCTATCTAGGCAAAGAGCAGAGAGGAGTTGGTGACAGAAATGATGCCTTACTGATAAGGTGGCTGATGCATCAGCTTTAGAAGAAAACAAAACAGCAGAGAATATATGGAGCCAGGGGCGAGGGAGATGGCTCAGCAGTTGAAGACACTTGTTTACAAACCCTGCTGGCCCTGGTTTGATTCCTCGATACCTACGCAGAGCCGGATGCATAGGGCAGTGCATCAACCTGGAGGGTTTTTTTTTTTTTTTTTGCCATGGCAGGAGGCTCTGGCATGCCTATACATGTTCTGTCTCTCTCCCTCTCATTCTCTCATATAAATAAATGAAAATGTTTAAAATAAATAAACAAATAAATAAAAGAATACATGGAGACAGCATATATAACACTAATAAAATGTATCTACCTCTGGGGATTAGCTCCATGCTAGCAAGGCAGGTGTGGGGTGAGTTAAAAGTTCAATTCTGGGAGCCGGGCATGGTGGTGCACCCCTTTAATCCCAGCACTCAGGAGGCAGAGGTAGGAGGATCATGAGTTCGAGGCCACCCTGAGACCATATAGTGAATTCCAGGTCAGCCTGGGCCAGAGGGAGACCCTACCTTGAAAAACTAGAAGTTCAATTCTGGGGCTGAAGAGATGGATTAGCAGTTAATGCACCTGCCTGCAAAGCCAAAGGCCCAAGTTCTATTCCCTAGGACCCACGTAAGCCAGGTGGTGCATGTATCTGGAGTTCATTTGCAGCTGCTGGAGCTGGTGTGCCCGCTCTCTCTCTCTCTCTCTCTCTCTCTCTCATAAATAAAAACAATTTTTTAAAGTGCAATTTTGAATCCCAACAATAAAGACAGCTGGGAATTTCCAATTGCATTTGCTCGGGCTCTCCAGAAGAGACTACCTAGAGAACTTTCAGTCAGGGTGCTTTCTTGGTTTAGTGGGGGTGTTTTGGTTTGTTTGTTTTTCCTTGTGAAGATAGTGAGCTATCAAATCCTAATCTGCCACCTTCTCAGGTTCAGCCACCCTCACCAAGGATTTATCTTCCCCAAGAAAGCAGGGCCTAGTATCAATTCAGAAGGCAGCGAGGCTGCTGAAGCACTCACAATGCTGAGGCAGGAACTGGGGCTCCTTCGGGTGAGCACCTCTATGCAGTCATTCTACAAGTACTTGCTGGGTGTGTCTTTTTTTTTTTTTAATTTTATTTATTTATTTGAGAGCGACAGACACAGAGAGAAAGACAGGTAGAGGGAAAGAGAGAGAATGGGCACGCCAGGGCTTCCAGCCTCTGCAAACGAACTCCAGACGCGTGCGCCCCCTTGTGCATCTGGCTAACGTGGGACCTGGGGAACCGAGCCTCGAACTGGGGTCCATAGGCTTCACAGGCAAGCGCTTAACCGCTACGCCATCTCTCCAGCCCAGGTGTGTCTTCCACACTGAGTGCTGGGACACACCACCTATCCGTGAGGAATGTGCAATAAGGCAGATGATAACCCAGCTACATACACTCACAGAGCATAAGCAGAAGATGTCTCAGCTGAGTTCTGGAGGATAAATAGGAGTTCAAGGGGAAAAGACAGAAGAAGGCTCCTAAACAGAACGAGCCATGCAAAGGCCTAAGGAAGGGAGGAGGTACTTGCAAGGAAATGAAAGCAGCCCAGGGGCCAGAGGTTGCAGGTTTGGCAGAAAGGGCCACGGGAATCTGAGAAAGGTCCTTCTGCCTGGAGGGCAAGAGGGAGTAAGAGTAGATGTGGGCAGCAGCTGGCAGGTGATGGCAGTGGTCCTAGCAGGTATGGCTCACAATGGCACTGACCAGAGAGGCATCTGGGGGATAAAAGAGATAGGAATCCTAGCTGGGCATGGTGACTCATGCCCGAAATCCTAACAAGAATCATGACAAGTTTGAGCCAGTTGGGCTAGATAGTGAATTTTAAAGGTCAGCCAAAGCTACAAAGCAGGACTCTGGCTCAGAAGAAAGAAGTGACCTGACTTGGTGTCACACAAAAGTATTCCATTGTTCTATACCCGACTTTTAAACCTTACTTAATTTATTTTGTCATCCTAATTGTTTCAGGTTTTGCCAAGGTCCCTTGGGCTCTTATCTCCCTCTCTGCCTTCTCTCCCTACTGGGGTTCATATCTCCTGGGGAGAAAACATGCCCCTTCTCATTGCCTGCAGCTTCCCCTCTGAGCCCAGCACTCACCCACTAAGTCCTCAAGTTCTTGGTTCCTGAATCAGTTTAAGGATGCCAATGATGTGATGGCGGGGAACACTTAGCTGGGTGCCTACGTACATCTGCCTGGAAAACCCTCCCACCCATGAGGCCATTTCTGTTCCTATTCTTATTCTACAGATAGGGATATGGGCTTTTTCCAAGGTCATACTGCTAGTGAGGAGAGCCCCCCTGTATTTGAGCCTGGGGCTCTTATTCTACATTTTACAATAGGGAAAGTGTGGGGGACAGTGTGGAGGAGAAGGAAGGGGACAGGGTTGGCTACAACCCAACATTTACAGAATTTGTAGTCTGAAGTTCATCTGCTGGTCCAATTTTTTTAAACGTCCCTCCTTCTAACCCTCCTCCTGATCTCTCCCAGCCTTCAACACTGCAGTTACCACAGTGGCATCATGCTAAGCTGACGTTCTTTTCTCTTTCTTTCTTTCTTTTTTTTTTTTTTTTTTTTTTTTTTTTTTTTTTGAGGTAGGGTCTTACTCTACCCCAGGCAAGTCTGGAACTCACTCTGTAGTCCCAGGCTAGCCTCAAGCACACAGTGATCCTCCTACTTCTGCCTTCCAAGTGCTAGGATTAAAGGTATGTGCCACCATGTCCAGCTAAGCTTATATTTTAACACGTGTCATCACCCAAGGCTCGAAAATCACCTCTTCTGTGCTTTCCTTGATAGTCCTAGTAACTGCCTGGCCCTTTGTACATGCTCAATAGACATGTGTCAATGAGTACTTATAACAGACTGCCTTCCAGGCCAAACATGATCTGCCTCCTCTTTACCTCAATAACCTTAATCTATCTTTTTTTGGTTGTTATTGTTTTTGAGGTAGGGTCTCACTCTAGTCCAAGCTGACCTGGAATTCACCATGTAGTCTTAGGGTGGCCTTGAACTCACGACATTCTCCTACCTCTGCTTCCTGAGTGCTGGGATTAAAGGTGTGTGCCACCATGCCCAGCTCCTTAATTACTTTGTATCATTAATTTTATTTTCATTTACTTACTGGTGTATATATGTGGTATGTGTATACATGCATGTAAGATTATGCACATGTATGAAGATTTGAGTGACCTGTGCACACATGTGTGAAGGCCTCTGCTATCATCTACCTTATTTCCTTGAGACAGGGTCACTCACAGAACTTGACGCCACACATTTTTCTTTTTAGACTGGCTAACCAGTGAGCCCCAGAAATCCTCCCTCCCCTCAGTGGTGGGGTTACAGGCATGTGTGGCCATGCCTTGCTTTATACACAGGTGCTGGGGATCAAAGTTAGATCCTCATGCTTGTGCAGCAAGCACTCTAACCCACTAAGCCATGTCTCCAGCCTCATTGAGACAGTTAAGGGGTAATGGGGCGCCTTGAAGAGGGAGTGAGGAATGTTCTTGAGCCTGTAAAGGAGAATGTGGGTTTGTTTCCTTCTCGTTTCCACCAAACCTCACCAGAGGAGGTGAGTAGGTGCCTTTGGTTTTAGCTATTCCTTTCTTAGAAAACAAAGGACTAGCAAGGGATTACTCCCTTCCTAAGAACCTGGTGGCACCCAGACATTTGGTGCTGGACTAACCCATTCATCCCACCTAGTACACTCCCACAATGGACCCCCATCTGGGTCTCTAAGTGGGGTTTTCCATTTTCAGAACCCCTTCCTACAATACAGGAGTTCTGTATTCTTTCCTTCTCTTAAGTTCTGTAATAAAATCTTTCCAGGGCTGGAGAGATGGCTCAGCAGTTAAAACACTTGCTTGCAAAGCAACGGTCAGCCTGGATTCATTTCCCCAGTACCCACGGAAAGCCAGATGTACAAAGTGGCACACGCATCTGGAGTTTGTTTGCAGTAGCAAGAGGCCCTGGTATGCTCATTCTCTTTCTCTTTCCTTCCAAATAAATAAATAAAAATATTTTTATTTCAAACGGGAAAGTGTGGGGGTGGGGAGGGAGGGAATTACCATGGGATATATTTTATAATCATGGAAAATGTTAATAAAAATTTAAAAAAATATATATTTTTTAGGGCTGGAGAGATGGCTTAATGGTTAAGCGCTTGCCTGTGAAGCCTAAGGACCCCAGTTCGAGGCTCGATTCCCCAGGACTCACATTAGCCAGATGCACAAGGGGGTGCATGCATCTGGAGTTTGTTTGCAGTGGCTGGAGGCCCTGGAGCTCCCATTCTCCTCTCTCTCTCTCTGTGTGTCTGTCGTTCTCAAATAAATAAATAAAAATAAACAAAAAAGTTTTTTAAAAATATTTTTTAAATCTTTCTAAACTTTATCCTCTGGTCTGTGGATTTTATTCATCAAAATTCATAAGGCAAGAACTAGAAGGTCACTAATTCAGTGGGAGCTCTTTGTGACTGTGAGCATCCAGCATCCTACTTCCTGAGTTATTACCCATCCAAGAGCTGAGAACAGATCCACTGCTCTCAATTCCCATGTCAATATTATTGCTTATTTATACATACATCTTGCTCCATCCAGACCATGCACCCCAAAGGGGCTTGGCTCACATGTAGTTAAGCGATGACAAAATGTGTATTTGAACCTTTGGCACCCATATTTAAATTCTGTGAACCACTAAAGTAGAGAGCTACAATTCTGACTACAACTCGAAACACCAAAGTTGTCTAACCTAGTTCAGATTCAGAAGAACTTGCAGCTCATCCAAACAAGGATTTCAGCTCCCAAAAGGAGCTCCAAAGGGCACTTGTTCTCCTATTGGGCTCTTCCTTCTATTTGTCAGAAGCTCCTTGGCTTGTTTCATTATTGGAACAAATGCTGCTACTGCCATTTACTGCAGAGTGAATGTTTGAGGCCACCCTACATTTGTATGTTGAAGCCTGGTCCCTGGAAGGGAGATGGAGCCTCTGAGAAGTAGTCCTGCTAAGATGAGATTGAAAGGATGGGATTGCCACGATGGAACAAGTGTCCTTAAAAGAGGAGGAAGAGAAGCCAGGTATGGTGGTGCATGTCTTTAATCCCAGTTCTCTGGATCGCAGTGAGTTCAAAGGCCATCCTGAGAGTACATAGTGAATCAGCCGGGGCTAGAGCGAGACCCTACCTTGAAAAACAAAAAACCAAAAAAAAAAACAACAAAAAACGAGGATCCTTGGCTACAGAGTGAGTTCCAGGTTGAGAAGGAGGAAGAAATGACAACGTGCTTGTTCTCCATGTGTGGGTACTGAGAGAAGAAGGCTACTTTCAAGCCAGGAAAGAGCCCTCACTAGGGAACTACATCAGACAACCCCTTCATCCCCAGCGTCTAGAGCTGGGAGAAATAAACTCCTTTTGTTGAAGCTACCTAAGCAGTGGCGTTTTGCCATGATGAGCAGAGCTGACAGATGATGGTGACAGCATGTGGGGTGTGGGGCTGTTGTTTTGTTTGGATTTTTGTGGCACTGGGGATGAAACCCAGGGCCTTGCGCATGCGCGGCAGGTACTTTACCGCTGAGCTACACCCCCACCCCCACCTTTCGAGATAGGGCCTCTGTCAGAGTCTGGACTCAAACTGCAGTGCTGCTTCTGCCTCAGCCTCCAGTGCTAAGCTTGCAGTGGGCTGTGCCAACACACCTGGCATAGCTGGCATGCTTTGATCCTTATGACAAGTCTCAGGCTTTGTTCCAACTGCCACATCCACACAATTCATTTAATCCTGCCAACGCCCCTATGAGGCAGGTACTATCATTTTCCTGATTGGAAGGAGCTCGGGTTTTTTTGAGACAAAGTTTCACTCCATAGCCCAGGCTGGCCTTGAATTTATGACTTAGCCAGGCTGACTTCAGACTCACAGTCCACCTGCCTCAGCCTCTCAAGTATGATGATTACAGATATGAGACATCATGCCTGGCTATTATCCCCCTGTTTCTTTAAAAAAAAAATTTAAAGATTGTTTTATTATTTCAGTGAGAGAGAGAGAGCGTGAGAATGGGTGTGCCAGGGCTTCTAGCCATTGCAAACGAACTCCAGATGTATGTGACACCATGTGCATCTGGCTTACAAGGGACCTGGAGAATTGAACCTGGGTCTTTAGGCTTCGCAGGCATGTGCCTTAACCTCTAAGCCATCTCTCCAGACCACTATTATCCCCCCCCCCATTTATTTATTTTATTATATTTTTGTTTTCTCAAATCAGGGTCTGAACTCCAGCCCAGGCTGAACAGGAAGGAACCCACTTGATAGCCCCAGGCTGGCCTCAAATACACGGTGACCTTCCTACCTCAGCCTTCTGAATTCTGGGATTAAAGTTGTGCACCACCATGCCTGGCTGTTCCCTTTTTTTTTTTTTTTTTTTTTTTTTTTTTGTTTTCTGAGGTAGGGTCTCGTTCTAGCCCAGGCTGACCTAGAATTCACTATGGAGTCTCAGGGTGGCCTCGAACTCACAGCAATCCTCCTACCTCTGCCTCCTGAGTGCTGGGATTATGTCCCCATTTTTAAAAGCAGGGAAACTGAAGAGCAAAGTGACTGAGTAACTTACACAAAGTCACCAAGGAGGTGAGTGGCAGCCCAGGACCAACCAGGCAGTCCCAGGGTCCCCACACCCAACTTGTGAGTCATCTCTATTTTGAACCAGTTTCTTCTACAGTTCAAAAGACCAAATTTCTAGACCTTTTAAATTGGTCACACACACAAACTTGTGTTTTTCTCAAAACTGGTTACTCAGAGCAAAACAAGAACACTGTAGAAGTGATTTGATGCAAGCCCCGCCTTGACCTTCACTGCTTCTCTGCTCTGAAGGGAGACTGGTTGTTCCTGTTATTAATGCACTGAAACATTCAGTTTCCCTTTTGTAGCCAAAGCAGTCCCGCCAGCTCATCAAACTTTAGAATTCAAGCATCGATGCTAATCAAGACCACAAAAAAAAAAAAACAAAAAAACAACTCTGAGCCTCCAAAACAGTTCACTATCAAGATAGTAATAGTGCTGAGGCAGCGTTGTCCAGTCCAGCAGTACTTCTGGAAGCCGAAGGCTGAGCTGTGCAAGGGCCAAAGCCCTCCTGCCCTCCTGTAGCTGCCTGTGGAGCGTCGCTGCAGCAAGACGCCTCTCCTGCTGGGGTGTGCACTGGAGGTTCAAGCAGCACACAGCCAGCACAGATGGATCGGATAGCTCAGGAACACTTAGCTCATTCTGCTTTCCAAGTTAAGAAGGGGAAGGAGGAGGCGAAGACAAGAAAGGAGAGGACAGGTGAGGGGAGAGGAGGAGGGAAGAGGACAGGAATGTTTCAACCAGCCACAAATGAATCACCAGCAATTCAGTATGTATTTTTGTAACGAAAGTCAACAATTTGAATTGCACCTTTAAACTCTGCAAATAGCTTAGCCTCACTAGTGTTGGGATTACAGGCATGTGTCACCATAGCTGGCTTGAAATTTCTAACTTAAAAAAAAAAAAAAAATTAAAGAGCCTGTGTGTGTGTGTGTGTGTGCGTGTGGTAATCCACATGCAGATGCAGGAGACCAAAGGAAGATGTCAGATATCCTCTATTGCTAGTCTACCTTATTTCCCTGAAACTGAGCCCCTCACTGCACCCGGAGCTCCCAATTTTTCAGTTAGATTGGCTCACAGCCATCATTCTGTTTCTGTCCCTGCCCAGTGCTGCGATGCTACACAGGCCTGCACAGCCATGCCTGGGTTTTCACGTAGGTGCTGAGGGTAAAACTCAGGCCCTCATTCTCACGCAGCCTGCACTCTTACTTGCTGAGCCATCTCCCTGGGCCTTTGAAAATTAAAAAAGGAAGCCAGGCGTGGTGGTGCACGCCTTTAATCCCAGCACTTGGGAGGCAGAGATAGGAGGATCACAGTGAGTTCGAGGCCACCCTGAGACTCCATGGTGAATTCCAGGTCAGCCTGGGCTAGAGAGAGACCCAACCTCAAAAAACCAAAAAAAAAAAAAAAAAAAAAAAAAAAAAAAAAAAAAAAAAAGAAAAGAAAAGAAAGAAACAAACAAACAAAGTTAAAAAAAGGAAAAATTATTTATTTGCAAGCTGAGACATAATGAAAAGGGGGGAGGCGGCGGGATGGACGTGCCAGGCCTCTTGCCACTGCAAACAAACTCCAGATACGTGCACTACTTTGTGCATCTGGCTTCACATGGGTACTGGGAAATCAAATCTGGGCCATCAGGCTTTGGCTTTTCAAGCAAGAGCCTTTAACCACTGAGTCATCTCTCCAGCCCAACCTCTGAAAGTTGTCTAAGCAAACTTTTTCTGATCATACAAATCACTTGACATTGCATTTTTGGTTTAAGGTGACCTCTGTGTGAGTCTAGCTATTGTTACAGAAATCAGGGCAATTAGAGTACAACAGAAAAGAAGATAATTAATGAGCTTGAAGTTACTTGAAAGGTCTGATTGTAAAGACCATCTAGGGCTCAGGAACATGGGAAAGGTGGGGCCCTTTATCAAAGATGGTTTTGCTTCATTCTAATTTTAAAAAATATTTTATTTATTTACTTGCTTGAGAGAGAGACAAAGTGACAGAAGGAGAGAGAGAGAGAAGAGAGGGAGAGAATAGGCATGTCAGGGCCTCTAGCCACTGCAAACGAACTCCAGATACATGCACTTCATTGTGCATCTGGCTTACATGGGTACTGAAGAAATGAACCTGGGTCCCTAGGCTTTTTTTTTTTTAGCCTTAACTACTAAGCCATCTCTCCAGCCTGAGTTGATCCTCATTTTTACTAGGCTTGGTAACTTGGTTAATACTAGTAAAACAGAGCCATAGCAATATTTTCATCTACATAATTCCATCCTATTTCATAATTACCTGTTGATATATTCCCAAAACACAACCACCACAGTTGAGACAACCAGCATCGACAGAATTACTTTTCCTTTGACATTCATTATTTTCTCCTGTGGGGGGGGGGGAACAGAAAGGGAAATCGGTTAAATAAATGAAGTTCAAAAACTAAAAAATAAATGAAGTTCAGAGTGAGAGATGGCTTTTGAAATCCACATGTTCTCTAAAAAGAGACATTATGGATAATTAATTAGAATTGAGGAGTGTATTTCACTTTAAATCATATAAACCAACCATGGCGAATTAGGCCAATTCAGTTAGTTATGCCTTACAACAGTTCATTTGTGGGGAGCCACTCTATTCCCTAAACTCTGCTACCTCTGGAGCACTGACCACGTGTTCCTTGCTCAGGGGAGAAAATGATTCTGGTCTTTGGCAGTCTAGTCTTCACAGTGCCCCATCGAGCTCAACCTACCTCCCAGCAAACCATCAGTACATACGCACCCTCATAGACAGTTTTGGATTGCTGCGTGAAACTGTGGCTGGAAGGGTGCTGGGAGGAGAATGGCTGAAACGTGCTTCAATTGGGTTATCAAGAGAGGCTAGACATGGACGTTGGGTCCCAGGGAATGAAGACATGATTTTAAAATGCAGGAAAGGGATGAGATTCCTTTGAGAATAGTATCACTAACAGGTTGGTGTGGGGGAGAGAAACGCACACACAAAACCCAGCAACTAAGTATAAACAAAATTGCCCCAAACAAAGTTGAAAAAGAAAATATATATATACCATTTTGTATCAGAGAGATTGGAACAAGGCTGAAGTAGTGGTGGTGGGGTGGCAGACCCCCAGTAAGGGCTCTGGGCCCAAGTTTCAACTTTCAGTATCACTATGGTGGGTGACATTTGAGAGCATGGGCCGGCTGGACCACACGTAAACCTCAGTCTTGGACTTCTGCCCTGTAGGCACCATGTGAACTGGTGCACACAGGCCAGGGCCCATGGCACAGTCACCCCTTGCAGAAGCCTGTTGCAGCTCAGACCCACTACTGGCATGAGCTGCTTGAAGTCTGCAACGATAGTGCCAGACGGAGAGGTAGACATGCCCTGGCTTTGACAGCACTGAGATCTCCATCCAAGGAGATGGCTCTGTGGAAAAAGTGCCTGCCACACAAGCGGGACGATCTAAGCTCATATGCCTAGTGCCCATGTAAGAGCTGAGCATGATGGCATGAGTCTATAATCCCAGCAGTGGGGAGGGGGAGACAGGATGAACCCTGACACTTACTGCCTAGCTAGTCTGGCAGAATCACTGAGTCCTGGGTTCCGTAATAAGAACCTGACTTGAGCCAGGCATGCCTTTAATCCCAGCACTCAGGAGGCAGAGGTAGGAGGATCACTATGAGTTTGACGCCACCCTGAGACTCCATAGTGAATTCCAGGTCAGCCTGAACTAGAGTGAGACGGTGAGCCGTGAGACCCTACCTTGGAAAACCAAAAAAAAAAAAAAAAAAAAAAAATAGAAAAGAACCTGACTCTCAATAAATTAAGATGGGAAAAAGAAAGATACCCAACATCTACCTCTGGCCTCTGCACCCACGTGCACATGGATACACATACAAATGTGCACACATATATATAAACACTCATACACACATGCACACACACATTACACATATACACACACCAAAAGGGGGAGGAGGGAAAAAGGTCTCCATTTGAGGATGTGGCAGTGAGGTGGAATTTGAGAGCTAACATTTTGCTGTTGTTTTTGGGTTTCTGAGGCAGGGTCTCGCTCCAGCCCAGGCTGACCTGGAACTCACTCTGTAGCCTCAGGCTGCCCTTGCGCTCTCAGCAATTCTCCTACCTCTGCCTCCCCAGTGCTGGCATTAAAGACATGTGCCAACCTATCTAGCAAACTACCTCTGACACAAGAAAACGTACAGTACTCGTCACAACTCCAAAAAGCTCTGAAAACCAAACATCTTTTTGTAATTCAATCAGCATCAAAGCTCCAACTGACACAAGGCTGTAATCTTTTTATTTACTTATTTTTTTTCTGTTTTTTTCTTTTTCTTTTTCTTTTCTTTTCTTTCTTTTTTTTTTCAAGGTAGTGTCTGACTCTAGTCTAGGCTGACCTGGAATTCACTATGTAATAATCTCAGTGTGGCCTCAAACTAACAGCATTCCTCCTACCTCTGCCTCCCAAGACTAGCTAGGCAGTAAGTGTCAGGGTTCATCCTGTCTCCCCCTCCCCAAGTGTTAGGATTAAAGGTATGGGCCACGATGTCTGGCCAAGTCTATAATTTTTTCCTGGGAATGCTACATTAACATAGGACAAGCAGTCTACATCCAAAATAGTCTGAATTTGAACATAGTTGGGTCCAGGGTTTCATATCAGGGACTAGGGAATTTTACTGGATGAAATTAAATTGATTTCCTTATTTTGAAAAAATGGGAGTAAAAATAGTGAAAAATTTAACCCAGCACTTAGGAAGCTGAGGCAGGGGGAGGACTGCAAGTTTGAGACCAGCCTAGACAACGAAACAATAGCACGTCTCAAAAAAACAAACAAGAGTGCTTGTCTGGGCAGTACCTATAGTAAAATCATAATGACAGGGAGAAGATTAGCATGGCCCCCACATAAGGATGACACACATATTTGTGAAACGTTACCCCCCCCAAAAAAATAGTGATGACTTCCAGGAAAATGCCTTAACACAGGACAAGTGTTAAAACATACATATTAAAATGTACATATGTACTTTTTGTTACTGGTGTTCACAAAACAGGCTGTTGGGAGGACTAAGAGACAGCATGATACCTGGTACTTAGCAAGTGCTCAAAACATATTTGACAAAGAGGAGCGTTCTGGAATAAGAGCATGTTATATAATGAAGTGTAAATGGATGCAAATGAGGGACTCTGGAGGCATACCCATCTGTTCTGAGCCTCAGCCTGATTACGAGCTGCTGAAAAGTGGGACTAACTTTGATTTTCCCTGATCAAGCCCCAGGCACTGCTACAACCCGCAGTGGGTGCTGGGAGGCGAGAGCATGTCTCGGCCCTACCTCCTTCATCTGCTGAGGAGCAAGAGCAAGCCACCTCCCAGTCAGAAGGCATCTTAAACAGAGTCACGTGAAAACACCGAGAGAACACTGGCCCTGCCACCAGGGACAGCCGTGGTAGGTCTATCTCCTAATCCCTGCCCCAGACACGCAGGTGTGTTCCTTGTTTAAAACTCAGGAATTAGCATTAGAGGCACCCCCTTGCTTTCCGGACTTACTGGATGGTTCAAATCCACTCACTCTTGCTGTGGCCAATCATCACTCTGTAGCAAGCCTTGCAAATTGAAAACTGTCTGAGTGAGCCAATTCTGCAGCCTTTAGCAAAGCACTAGAAATGGAGAAATGAACATGACATACGTCCTAAATCGGAAAACCAGGACTCCAGGGAAGAAAGAGTTGGCGGGGTGGCCAGTGGGTCCTTTAACATCTCCCCACCCCCAGATGAAAATGAGGCATTTGGCAGCCAACATGGCCTAAAAGTCCTTCTCCCATGTTTTTTTTTTCCTCAGAATTCTCAAAACTATAATTCTGAGCCAGGCGTGGTGGCACACGCCTTTAATCCCAGCATTCAGGAGACAGAGGTAGGAGGATCACCGTGAGCTCAAGGCCACCCTGAGACTACATAGGAATTCCAGGTCAGTCTGGACTACAGTGAATCCCTACCTCGAAAACCAAAAAAAAAAAAAAAAAAAACAAAACTATAATTCCGAAGTTTTGTGGTTTGGTTGACTATCTTCCCTATCAGGTAAGAAACACTGGTTAGATTCCAAGTGCACACAAGGGACCCAAAGCACAGATTCTGGCTGTTGAATACCAACATTTCGTTTTGGGAGGGGTATGGCCCCACCCCTGGGTGATCTACCTCAGCCAGCTGCAGCTGCACAGGCTGTGACAGTAGAGAGCCCTTCTGCCATCTCTGAGACCTTCTGACTTAATGCTCTTGTCATCCTCTCTAGCTCCATCCTCTGGCCTCATTTGAGCTGCTTCCCCCCAGGCCACTCCCAGACGGCCCATGCAGAGCTGGGCTCCTGCATGGATTTGAACATGAAGGCACTGACACCCCCATGCCTGGAACAGGTCGGGGCTCTAGGGGCATTTCCCAAGGCAGGGCCACTCTGTGACGCTTCTTCCATCTGCCTTCACTCTACCCTCACAGAACAACGTACACCCCGTCAGAGAACCTCACATAACCACCCCGAGCTGAAGAAGTGAAAGTATGCCTCCCAAAGAGAATTAATTCCTCCCTGGAGGGAAGATGAGGGGACCCTGTTTACTCCTTTTCATAATCAGGGGAAAGGTGAATCTCTCAGCTGAATAGCTGGGCTGCTCAGCTGCTTTGGGAAAATCCATGATCCGGGAGAGCAGGGAACAGGCAGGCTGAGTGGTAGAAGAAACCAGATCTTCTGATCAGCCTCTGTGATCCACCACTGTGGCCTGGAACTCATCCCTTTCTCCCCAGGAAACTGGCCCAGCTCTACGGGAGCCTCAGTTAAGTGGGATACTGGGTTCAGACTGGCACAGCCCATGGCACCTGGCATGTGACCCCTGTGTGTATGTGGTGGACTGAACAAAGCACTAATGCAAGCCCTGAGGCACTTCAGTCCTGTTCCACCACAGAGCCACAAGCAGAGAGAGATAGGAGAGAGACAGGCAGAGAGAATGGGGCACCAGGGCCTCCAGCCACTGCAAATGGACTCCAGGTACATGTGCCACTTTGTGCATCTGGCTTTACGTGGGTACTAGGGAGTTGAACTCAGGTCATTAGGCTCTGAAGGCAAGCACCTTAACTGGTGAGCTATCTCTCCATCTCATAAATTTATATGTGTGTATGTTTCAAGGTAGGGTCTCACTCTAGCCCAAGCTGACCTGGAATTCACTATGTAGTCTCTCAGGGTAGCCTTAAACTCATGGCGATCCTCCCACCTCTTCCTCCCTAGTGCTGGTATTAAAGGCATGTACCACCACACCAGGCTTTCATAGATAATATTTTTTAAAAAATAAATAATAGGCCGGGCGTCGTGCTGCATGCCTTTAATCCCAGCTCTTGGGAGGCAGAGGTAAGAGGATCGCCATGAGTTCAAGGTCAGCCTGGGCTAGAGTGAAACTCTACCTTGAA
This sequence comes from Jaculus jaculus, assembly GCF_020740685.1. Taxonomy (NCBI): domain Eukaryota; kingdom Metazoa; phylum Chordata; class Mammalia; order Rodentia; family Dipodidae; genus Jaculus; species Jaculus jaculus. The sequence continues at coordinate 132,695,700 of NC_059102.1, read as the reverse complement.
AAAAAAAAAAAAGTAATAATAAATTAATAGTAACAGGAAAGGACAGAAGTAAATCGTGCCTGTAAAGCTTATTTTCCCCAGTGGCCTGTAACCATATGTTGTGAAACCAGAGTCCTGAGAGGAATCCCTGTTCTGCAGGAGGGCACCTCACAGAGCAGCCCGGGTGAGGCCACTTTCCCTTGAGGGCTTGAGATAAAGCCCCACTCTGCCTCCCCTAGGGCAAGAATGCAGAGTATACCCAGTGCCTGCACCATTCTCAGGTGGGAGAACAGGCTGGGACCCATCTCTGCAGGAGACCCAAACCCAGGGTCACTCTCTTACCCAGGAGGATGGAGTTACCTGGTCAAAAAGTCTCCAACGCCCCCTTTGGGCTTAGATATCCCCTGCCAGCTTTCCTGGTTCACTCAGGACCCACCTGGATGAGAAATGAGCTACAGGACTGAAGACTTCCTTTTTCGCAAGGACGAGTCCCTTAGGCGCAAGAGTTCGCCGTGTTGCCAAGGCCCGTATGTGAAATTTCTTGACAGGATGGTTGAATGATAGGTTATTTGACCAATCAATGACGATGGCTTACCGGGCCTGGCAATGCTTAAGCACTAGTGTCCTTTATTGCAAGGATTTCCTTACAAAACAGGGCCTTATACTTCTCATGTGGAGGTGGGAATATCTCAGGTGCTTCCTAGAACAGACAGAGCCCAGGGCACCCCTATCTAGCTCTGGCAACTGTCTGGGGCTAACTCCAACTTGTTCACGTTTCAAGGTCCCATGATCTTGTGCAGCGCCCCGGACCCTCCCTCAGACACCAAGGGCAAGAAACATACCGCTCTGCTTCCTGCTCAGGGCTCACAATGCTCCAGCGCTTCCCCCACCTGGCAGCAGCAAAGGACGGACCTAACCCAGCTGAAGCCACCTAAGCAAGAAGCTGTTCAGAGCTTTCCAGACGTGGCATCACCAACAACAAACTGCGGAGCCAAAAGCAACTCTGCCCTATGCTCAGAAGAAAACAGTAACTGTTGAGTAGCCATGCTGGAGGGAACTGGATTCACTTGGCTTTTCCTCTGTTGAAAATGATACTGGGACATTCTTGGTGGGACACTGAGGCAATCAGAAAGTATGTAGCCAAACTACAGGGAGTGCATTAGCAGCTACACATAGTTCATCAGTTCTGTATTTTTTCCCCATCATCTTGATAACATACTTTTTGGGGTTTTGTCACATTACATGCTATGATATCCCTCTTTATAGTCTTAATATTTGCTGCTGTGATTAGTATTTTTTTTTTTTTTGAGACAAGCCCAACAGACTGGCCTTTTTTTTTACTTTTTATAAGAGAGAGTGAGAGATCAAGTGAGAGAAAAAGAGAGAGAGAAAATTGGTGCAGCGGGGCCTCCAGCTACTGTAATTGAACGTTAGGCACATAGGCCGTCTTGCGCACATGATGAGCCAACTTGTGCGCGTGTGTCACCTAGTGGGCATGTGCGACTTGTGCCTGCATCACCCTGTGTGTCTGGCTTACGTGGGATTGGGAAAATTGAACATGGGTCCTTGGACTTTGCAGGCATGTGCTTTAACCACTAAGCCATCTCTCCAGCCCTATGCTTAATATTTTATTTACAACTTGAGTGCTTTTTCTTAAAGTGCTTTCCCTACCCCCAACTGAATTAGCTTCTAGCCCACAAATGTCTAGATCCTTCTTGACTAAACCAGACCAGGCTTTGGGCTAAACCCTTATCCAGTGGTTTCTCAGTTCTGCCACAGCAGTTCTATGAAATTGTTGTGTTATTCATTCCATTTTACAGACAGGAAAACAGGTTCAGAAAAGCAGCTGGTTGGAGTTCACTCAGTATATATACAGTGCTGGGGTTCACATTCAGATTCAAGAAATCAGCCTCTAGTACCCTTCCAACCACTGATACATCACTGAACTCATCCACAAATTCATTGTCCGCATCTCTGGGTGTGTGGTCTCCATTTGCCACAGATGGCTACAGCATAGTTCCTGACCCAAAGCTGGCCAAATGCTGGCCTGAGCCTCTAAGGGTCAGCTTTTCCTTGGACCAACTGGGGATCCCAATTTGTTCCATCTTTGACCACGGTCAAAGTGCCACCTGAGTACATGGTGTGGGGCGTCCTCCCTCCTGTCACTGGCCTACATCTCACAGTGGCTGGCGTCAATACAGTGGCTTTGGCTCTGCTTTGTGGCTCAGACTGAGCTTCAGCTAAAGGAAGTGGCTTGTCTGAGCTTGCAGTGAACACCCAGAAGCATCAGGGCTTAAGGTCAGACTTTCTGCCTTCGGGCCCCATTCTTGCCACTGGGACTGTGCCGTATTCTAAAGCCTATCTTTGGAGCGGACCATAGGGAAAAGGGTAGGGAGGCCTCTTTCCAGTCGCCCTTTTCATTGTGAAGGTCAATATAAACACAGACTGGGGAGAATGAGAGCTGGTCTTAGACAAAATACACAGCCAGCTGTCACCCCAGCCATCACACACAGCACAACCTGGTCTGAGCGGCATCTTGCAGCGCTTCTGTTGCTGAGTCCTCTTCAGGAAATGAAAAGCCTGGACCCAGCTTCTGCTTGTCCAGGCTGCCTGGCCCAGGAATCACACTCAGAGGGAGTTTTCCAAAGCAATAGATATGACTCAAGAGATGCCACACCATCCTAAAGAGGCTTTGTATCCTACCAGAATTCATTGCCCTAGGCCCCAATACCTCCCCGCTCCCCCGCCCCCCCATCCAATATTGACAGCTTGAATCCTGCACAGATTACTGCAGTTTGAAGCCCCAGCCAGCCAAGCCCTAAAGGCTCCAGCCAGGAGAAGCAGAATAGAGTGGAACTTACAATGAAAGTCCCTGAGCCAACATCCCGCCAGCTCCAGCCTCCAGGTCCATTGTTGGGGAAAGGACTTTGTCTCTTTCTAAAACTACTGAGGGGACCTGGGAGAGGTTATGGGGAGAGTGAGAATCCTCTCCAGTAGGGGTCCATTCAGCAGCAGTTCCCAGCAAGCCCATCCTTTCAACATACCTCATTGTCCGCTGTGTTCCCTGCAGAGCAAAAGGCAAAACTACGGTTCTACTGAGCTCCAGCCCGCAGAAGGAGGCAGGGCTCAGAGGAAGAGAAGGTACTGCGTTCCAGCTCCTGTCAAAAGAATAAACAGCTGTTTCAGGAAGAGGGGGGCAGACAGATCCCTCGGCAGCAGCCACGGGCTTTGTTCCTGCAGCCCCAGGAAATGGGCTGTTTATCAGGACTGTTGACTCAGAGCTACATGCCAAGGCAGAATTGGTGCTTTTTGGGCCAGTGCAGGTCTCCCTCACTAAACTGGGCCAGGAGTCACAGGAGGGAAGGCCACCCATTTCCCACTCCTGGGGAAAACTAGGAACCATCTAGGCTCCAAACAACCTAAAGTGATACCTCCCAGGAACAGCTAATGGAGAAATGTATAATGATAACCCCAGGCCTGGGGAGATGGCTCAGTGGTTAAAGGCACTTGCTTGTAAAGCCTTTTATCTTGGGTTCAATTCCCAGATGCAAAGTGGTAGGCATGTACCTGCACATACCCATAAACACATGATTTTTAAAAATATTTTTATTTATTTATTTGAGAACGACAGGCTGAGAGAGAAAGAGGCAGAGAGAGAGAATGGGCGCGCCAGGGCCTCCAGCCACTGCAAATGAACTCCAGGCGCGTGTGCCCCCTTGTGCATCTGGCTAATGTGGGTCCTGGGGAATCGAGCCTCGAACTGGGGTCCTTAGGCTTCACAGGCAAGCGCTTAACTGCTAAGCCATCTCTCCAGCCCAATGATTAAAAAAATAAAAACAACCCCAAACTAGAGGTGGGATGGCAAATCCCAGCTCTACCTAAATGTCCATCCGAGACAAGCCCTTCCTTGACAGCTCATGGGCTTTGGAAGTGATTCTGCTTTGTGGGAACTCTATTGTAGAGAATATATGAGATCTCCACAACCTATGGTCACAAGCCCCACCTCTGCTGGCACAATGCTTAACTCTTCCCACCCTATGAGCTGCCCACATAGACCCTTTCCCCTGGAGGCCAGCTCAAAATAGGAGTTTCTCTCTTGCTTGTTTTTTTTTTTTTTTTTTTTTTTTTTTGGTTTTTAGAGGTAGGGTTTCACTCTAGTCCAGGCTCACTAAGTAGTCTCAGGGTGGCCCCAAACTCACAGTGATTCTCCTACCTCTGCCTTCCGAGTACTGGGATTAAAGGTGTGCGCCACCATGCCCGGCTGCTTGCTTTATTTTAAATCATGTATTTGACAGAGAAAGAGAGAAGAGAGAGAGAAAATGGGCACGCCAAGGCCTCCAGCCACTGCAAACGAACTCCAGATGCTTGCGTCCCCTTCTGCATCTGGTGAACGTGGGTCCTGGGGAATCGAACCTGGGTCCTTTGGCTTTGCAGGCAAACGCCTTAACCGCTAAGCCATCCCTCCAGCCCTGCTTGCTTTTTTTTCGACAGGGTCTCATGTAGTCTGCAAATTCACTGTACAGCCAAGGATGACCTTAAATTTTGATGCTCCTGCTTCCACCTGGGAGTGTACATGATTTTGCCGCCCACCGTGCCTGGCTCATGCCGTGCCGGGAGCGGAACCCGGGGCTTTGCATGCCAGGCAAGCACTTGACCTAAAGAACTCTAACCCCAGTCCTCAAACTGGAAAACTGGAACTTTCGAGATGCGTCATCTCTATCACATTTGCAAAGGCCAGGAAACAACACAGAGGATTAAATATGGCGGCTGCTCCCACTGCGAGCCCAAGAACCTCCTCCAGGGTGATGGCGGTAGACACTGAGGAGACATCAAAGCAGAAAATCACAGGCTGCAGATCGCTCAGCCCCGAAGGAGACTTACAGCATGCCCTCCAAGGCTCAGGGAACACTGCTGAAGCGGGGTGGAGGGGGGCAGAAAGAATGTGAGGGCCACAGGGTGGGAAGGTGCACTCTGAGGCATTATCCGCTCCCTCCCCTCCCCGCCCCCTCAGGCTGACCAGTGCATTCATGACCCACCGTGATTACCAATTAACCTGCTGAGGAGGCCTTCAGAGGAATAGGGGCAGGCAACAGTGAACATAAGAGGATGACCCGAAGGGAAGATGACCAATTTGGAATTACAAAAAAGCAAGTGAAGTCACTTGTCACTCCCCGAAGCCACGATGCATATAAGAGACAACACAGAGGCCAGGCAGGGAGGTGACACTCACCGCGCCCTGCTTCATTCCTCCCAAGTGGCTAGGACACTACCGGGAAGGACAGTAGGTCTGGAATCCGAGACCGAGGGGAGGGGACCAAGGCCAGACAGGAAGGAGTCAAGAACTGGCCCCCAGGTTGCTCAGCCATGAATCCTGCCTCTTCCTCCCATTCTGGGAAGGAAGTTTCAGAGCTTCCTCCTCTGAGGGCTGATCACAGCCCTCGGGGTCTGCAGCTCCTTCCTACCAGTTTGCTTAAATCCTGATGGCTACTCAATCCAAGGAATGCACAGTCATTCTGCTCCCAGCTCGCTCGCACGCTCTCTCTTTCCCTGCTTGTTTTGTTTGTTTGTTTGTTTTTCTGAAGCAGGGTCTCACTGCAGCCCAGGCTGGAACTCACTGTGTAATCCTAGACTGGCCTTGAACTCACAGTGATCTTCCTACCTTTGCTGGGATTAAAGGCTTGCACTACCATGCCCGGCTCCCAGCTCTAATTCTAAGAGAGGTATACTAGAATATTCTGAACACACCCGTTACTGGACACCATCCCTTCAGACACCTCATCACAATATGTACATTGTCACCAAGTCCTGTGATGTGTGGCAGCGAAGACGAAGGAGCTGCAGCAACTCTTGTGAGCACAACACTTGGCGAAGGAAGCTAGATGGCTACATCTATCATAGATCATTGTTAGAAAAATTTCAGTGCCACAGATGGGATACCTCCAGTGAGTTGCCCACGGAGGTCCCTGATGCCCCCAAAACATTATAGGCCATTGCTGAGGCCCTTGGTTTTCCACCAGGAATAGATGGTAAGACCCTATTGCTGAAGACTCCACATACTTGGGCTGCAGGGCCACTGAGAAATCCTGCTGGAACTAAGCTGATAAACTCCCCCATGTAGACCAGCTGACAGAAAGCTGGAAGAAGCCATTCTACATGTAGTTCAATGGGAGAAAGAGATACCACCAGTGAAGATACTCAACAGTGGACACTGCAAGCCTTATAATTGGCCAGCCAGGCCAAATGAGCCAACGGGTGCAATAGTGGCACGTCTGTCATGGTGGAAACCAACTGCTTCTCAACTGGACTGGTGGCCCACTCCATGGGGGGGGGAAACACATCCCTGATACTGAAAAGTTAAAACAGGGGTAGTCATGAGCCCTAGGGGTGTAACATCTGCTGTTGTCTGGAAAAATGTATATACTATGCTTATCAAACTGCCCAGTAAGCATTTCTCTTAATAGTTATACCCTTATATTAATGCTACTCTCACTTTGGGTAGAGAATCTTCTCTTTTCAGATGGCAGTGACCTTGGGATGACTCAGAAGGTATCACAGTGCTGGAAAGAAGTGACTGGAGTACTGAGTAACATCTCGATCACACCTTCCAAGGCTCAGGGTCTAACGTGGAAGAGGTGGTGGAAAGAATGTAAGAGCCAAAGGAAGGGTAGGAATCCTTACAACATGCTCCTCCAGACATAAAATGGCCTGGATATCCATGACCTCACAGTGCCTAACACTACCTACACAAGACCATCATGAGAGGAGGAAAAGATGATGACATCAAAATAAAAGAGAGACTGATTGAGATGGGGAGGGGTATGATGGAGAATGGAATTTCAAAGGGGAAAGTGGCAGGGGGAGGGTATTACTATGGGATACTTTTTATAATCATGGAAAATGTTACAAAAAATTGAGAAAAAAAAGAAGATAGGATAGTGTCTCCCTAGAGGAAGTACATCCTGGTGTGGGTGATGGCTACACAGGCATGCCCGCGTGGTGAGAACACATGAGTGGGCATCACAAATAAACCTCGTGTGTGTTAAGGATGAAAAATCCTAGAAAACTCCCTGCTGAAAGCTGCATGCTCTCAGGTTCCCCATCTTCCCTGCCTCGCTCTCAAGCACCCCAAGACCCAAGTACTCCAAGACAGGCCCTGCTTCTCTGCTGATCTCCCCATCTAAACCCACATTCCCTAAACCCCTCAGGAGGATCACAGCAAGTCTTCTGGGTGGCAGTGTCCGAATCCTCCCTTCCCACCTTGCAGGCTGGCAGGCCCTCTGCCTGCCGCTAGGCTATTTCGCTGATATGGAGCGTCCTCCCCTGGGGACCTGCAGGAGGCAGGGCAGCTCTGCACCCTTCTCCCTCAGGGAAGTGTCCCAGCAGGCAACTGGATCCAGTCACTGAGATTCGCTAACAGACTGGTGACCAAGGGCTGTGTTAAACTAAGCAGGAGCTCTTCCTTTTTTTTTTTAAATCCTCGGTCTGGGTTCCAGAGTCACAGCACATCTTCAAGCTTTGAAAGCCTGAAGGAATCCCAGCCTTGCGTAGGGTAGGCGAACCCCCTACCCCTGAGCCGCACCCCAGCTCTGTATGAAGTCTCCTGATGACCTGAGCGGTCACTGGCTGGGCGCTCCACTTGCAAAACAGCCTCTCTCCTTGGCCTTAGTACCCTGCTACTCTGCCACAGGGCCTTCCTCCAGCACGTTCACAGAGGAACGAGAGAAGGTTTGGGAACCTCGGCCACTTCATGGAGTGTGTGTGGGAAGGGCCGATGGGAGGGGGGGTTATGGAGGAACCCCAGAGCTGTCCTGCCTCCCTCAGGTCTCCTGAGGAGGGCGCTGCACATCAACCGGTTAGCCCAGTAGCAGGCAGAGGGCCAGACACTGCCTCCCTCCTTCCTTGAGACACAGGAGCCCTCAAAACAAAGAAGCACACATGGTCAGCCTTTTCTTAGTTAAGGCAGAGCACCACGGAGAAGGATCCCCAGGCTACAGAGCTCAGCCAATCAAAGGCCAGATGCCGCTCAGGGTGAGTGGGACGAGGAACCCAGACCTCTGCCCTTGGACCTGTCCACAGCAGCCCCACACCAGGTGGGGCCTCTGAGGAAGGAAGCCCTGGCTTGGCACTTGGCACCAGATCACTTCTGGTCAGAAAACACTGCATCTCCCACCCTGCTTTACCTATGTGGGATGTGAGGATTAGGTGGTCTCAGCAAAGAACTCTACTGATACAAAGCTGCAAGCTGTCATTGGGCGTTGAATCCTAAATAGACGTGGTATGGTCACAGAAGACATGCTTGCCGATGCTTGAGTAAGGCACTCGAGCGGGTTTCCTGCCCTGGGTAACGGGGACGCGCCCGGTGCTCTCTCCTCGGGTGGTTGAAAGGAGGCCAGACCTGCCTGGTGAGCACAGAGCCTGGGGCCTGGCTGCTGGGGTGGGTGAGTCACAGCTCTGCCCCATCCGCTGTGCAATCCTGCGTGGCTTCATTAGTGCCTCTGTGCCTGCGCTTCTGTAAAATGGGAGTGACAGCTGGCACATAGCAAGTGCCACACACACAGTACCCAATCCAGTGCTGCCGTTTGCTGGGTTTTACATTTGTGAGACAAAATGTACGTTTTGGTCACTGGTCCCGGTGGGCATGGAAAGAAATGGGGCAAGGGTGGCTAGCATGAGGCTCCAATCAGGAATTGCCACCAGCTAGTTTCAGCTGAAATGATGGGGAGGGGGGGAAGGTACAGAAGGAACCATGGCAACCCAAAGAGTCTTTGTCCCTGAGAGGACACTCAGCCAGGGCTAGAAAAATGGAACTCTGAATACCTGAGTTCAGTTCCCCAGGTGGCCGTAATGGAAGCAGGGAGGCAGAGACAGCCTCCCTTCCAAAGGTGATCACCTCATCTATAGCATCCACACCAGGCACCTCCTGCTTGAAGTCTCCTAGCAATGGGAAACTCACAGCCAGTCTCATGCTTGCTTCAATTCTGGACTATTCTGATTGTAAGACACATCTTTTCAGCATGTAGCTGAGCTTATTTGTTTCGATTTTGTTTTTTCAAGGTAGGGCCTCACTTAGCCCAGGCTGATCTGGAACTCACTCGGTAGCCCCCAGCTGGCCTCAAACTCACAACTATCCTGCCACAGCCTCCCAAGCGCTGGGAATAAAGGTATATACAACTAAGCCCAGCCTTCCAGGATGTTCTTAATAATGGTCTCATTTCATCGTTACTGCAGTCATTGAACAGCCAGCCCATTATATGCACACAGGAAAACACAGGCTCAGAGGTTCATCAATGGAGAGAAGATCCCCGAGCCCCTGCGACTGCATGAGCATGGCCCTTTCTGTTGAACATAACAGCTCCCAGGGAATAAGGCTCCCTGTCTCTCCAAGCAAACAGTTAGTTCCTCCCTGGCACACTTTTGGAATGCTTTGCCTACAACCAACACAAGTCCCATCCATGGGAGGGTTTGTCCACCTCACTGGGAGTGGGTTGGGCCTGGAGCTGAGTCCAGCCCGTGTGGTCTGGCAACAAGAATGTGCACGCACACAGATGCCAAGTGACCAGGCCGGGTGTGGCTCATGGCGGGTTGGGAGGGGGGTGCTCTGTGTATGGGAGTCCTGCTCTTTATAGCAAGCCTTCCCACTGCAGTTTCTTCCGCCACGTTACAGATGTGGAAATAGAGCTCAGGGAGACGCCTATAAAATCAGATGACCATGGAACCGCTTTGCCCAGAAAGTTCTGGCTTATTCCTGCTGAGGGTCACTTGACGGGTTATTTTATTGTCAAAAGGGGATCTGATCTGGAGGCTAGGCTTACAGGATTGCCCCCCACCCCCTGTCAAAATGATTCAGTAAGCTAGAATTCAGTGATCTTCTAGTACCCTTCCAGTTTGGATGGGTTAGGTTGTCGTTCTGTTTTGTTTTTTTACTAAGCTCGGTTTGAAGATATGGACTTGTTATCAAAGGCCTGGAATTTGTGATCCTCCTGATTACAGGCCTGCACCATGCATGCCTGAGTTTGTTTTTTAATATTGGTCTTTTAGGACATTGGCTCTGACATCCAGTCCCTCGTACAGCTGCTCAGGGGTGATACCAGCCTGGCTCTTGGGGTATCCTCCACCCATATTCCTTCCTCCACTCTTGGTCCCTGTGGCTGGGAGCTCTCCCTGCATCCCACAGGCTTCCTGCCTCCGGCTCCTGCTCGCCCCAAGCACTTATCTCCACAGCAGTTTCTTCTTATTTCCCTTGGGACCACTCTAAATTCATTCCCTGGGTTGACAGATTCAGTCTTGAAAATGGGGAGAATTTGTGCCTGGCCCAAGGGTATTCAAATTTAAGAACTTACTGGAAAATCCTGAGATTGTTCTTAGAAGCTTTTTTATTTTTTTTATCCTTTCCATTAGATTTTGCTCAGTCTTGTAATAAATCAACTCAAGCACAAAAGGCCTTTGAAGAATTCATCTCTAATAAAGAGGTCCCAGGAACCCTAGCAGGAAGATAAAAATAAAAACAAACAACTTCCCAAACAAACAAACAAAAAAAAACTTAATTTGGGTCACCAGGGCTTTGTCTCCACCTATTTTCTCTCCCTCTCTCTCTCTGTTGTTGTTTTCTTAAGTGGTGACTGGCTCTCATGCTTTTCTGCAAGTCCCTGTGTAGCTGAAGATGACTTTGAACTGATCTTCCTGTCTCTACCTCCAAAATGCTAGGATTACAGCTGGGTGCCACTATGTCAGGTTTTATGTGGTTCTGAGGCTTGAACTTGGGGTTTCCTTCATACTAGACAGGCCCTCTGCCCACTGAGCCTCTCTATTCTTGGACGGGACGGCACTGAATTAAAATCTCAGCAACCCCCCCACCCACCGCCACTCTTTTCTTGCTGTGTGAGTGATCCCGGACTTCACTCTCTACCCTCAGTTTTCTCATCTATAAAACAGGTAATGGGGGCTGGAGAGATGGCTTAGCGGTTAAGTGCTTGCCTGTGAAGCCTAAGGACCCCGGTTCAAGGCTCGATTCCCCAGGACCCACGTTAGCCAGATGCACAAGGGGGCGCACGCGTCTGGAGATCGTTTGCAGCGGCTGCAGGCCCTGGCACGCCCATTCTCTCTATTTCCCTCTTCTCTCTCTGTCTGTTGCTCTCAAATAAATAAAAAATTTAAAAAAAAAATATATATATATATAAAAGAAAAAAACAGGTAATGACTTCTAACTCCTGCAGCGTGATGGAACATTTATTTGCCTAGCATGGGCGAAGTCCTGGGCTGGATCCCTATCACTGCAAAAGAAGTAGAAGGAGAACAAGGGAGAGGAGTAGGGCCTTAAGCCAGGCTCTGTGGCACACATCCACAGTCCCAGCTACTCAAAGGGCTGAGGCACATGATCACTTAAAGCCAGGAGTTCAAGGCCACCTGGACAAAAGCAAGATCCAGTATCCAGTGTTTTATTTTTTTTTAATTGTCAAAAAGGATCAACAATAATATTTTCAAAGTTCCTGGAACCTAGAACTAGATAGAATGTGCTTAGGAAAAGTTAGATTGGGTTACCATCCTGGATGCCCAAGTGATAACACGGTCTCCACCTCTCATTGGCCAGGAGATAGATCCGACCTCTGTGTGTGAGGGTCCTGGGTGTGAGACTTGGTTTCTGTATGTACAGTGAGAACAGCACTGCCTCTCTCAGACCACCGTAAAGGAGATGGTGACCACGGAGGGCTCGGCAGAGGGCCTTGTATTAGCAAACACCCAGTAAATAACAGCTACTCATGTCTGATGATTATTCCAGAACTCTCCTCCACAGGCTCTGGCATCACAGAGTTCTCTGTGTACCCATGACCTGAAAACAACCAGCCCTGCCTTGGCAGTTCCCAGAACACTTCTGAATCACCTCTTCTGCTGGAGTCTTGACCACAGCCTGGAAGACGAGGGCCACGCTGCCCTCCACATGACACAGACAGGAGGCTGGCTTATACCAAGTAGTCTGGTGGCTTGTGTGAGGTGACTCAGTGAGATTGGAAGTTGGATTCAACCAAAGCCAAGGATTCTTTCTGACCTCCTCATATCCCATAAGAAGTCTGTAAGCAGGCTGGGGACATAACTCGGTGGTTAACCACTTGCCTAGCAAAAATAAGTAAGGAAAAATTTCATTTATAAAAAGTCTGGCCGGGTGTGGTGGCACATGCCTTTAATCCCAGCACTAGGGAGGTAGAGGTAGGAGGGCTGCTGTGAGTTTGAGGCTAGCCTGGGACTAGATTCAGGTCAGCTTGGGCTAGAGTGAGACCCTACCTTGAAAAAATTTTTTTAAAAAGTCTGGCAGGCTGGAGAGATAGCTCAGGAGTTAAAGTCACTTGCCTATAATGCTTAATGATATGGGTTTGATTCCCCAGTATCCACGTAAAGCCAGATGTACAACATGGCACATGCATCTGGTGTTCGTTTGCAGAGGCTAGAGGCCCTGGTGTGCCCAATCTCTCTCTCTCTCCCAGGACCTCTACAGACACATGCGTCCCCTTGTGCATCTGGCTTACGTGGGTCCTGGGGAATTGAACTGGGGAGGCTTAGGCTTCGGAGGCAAACACTTTAAACACGAAGCCATTTCCCCAGCCCCAATAAAGAAAATATTTTAAAATAAAAAGTCTGAAAAAAAAAAAAAGTCTGGCAAGGCAGGTGTGGTGGCGCATGCCTTTAATCCCAGCACTCGGGAGGCAGAGGTAGGAGGATCACCATGAGTTCAAGGCCACCCTGAGACTCCATAGTGAATTCCAGGTCAGCCTGGGCTAGAGTGAGACCCTACCTCAAAAAAAAAAAAAAGTCTGGGGGCTGGAATGATTGATCAGTGGTTAAAGACACTTGCCTGCAAAGCCTAATGACCTGGGTTCCATTTCCCAGTACCCATGTAAAGCCAGGTGCACAAAGTGACACTTACATCTGGAGTTTGTTTGCGTGACAAAGGCCCTGGCATGCCCATATTCATTGATTCTCTCTATTTCTTCTTGCAGATAAGTAATAAATAAAACATAAAATGTGTGGCTGGGCGTGGTGGCACACGCTTTTAATCCCAGCACTCAGGAGGCAGAGGTAGGAGGATCACTGTGAGTTTGAGGCCAGCCTGGGACTACATAGTGAATTCCAGGTCAGCCTGGGCTGCAGTAAGACCCTACCTTGAAACAAACAAACAAAATAATAAATAAAAATAAAAGATAAAAGGTTGGGGAGATGACTTAGTTGTTAAGGCGCTTGCCTTCAAAGCCAAAGGACCCAGGCTCAATTCCCCAGGACCCACATCAACCAGATGCACAAGGTGGTGCATGCATCTGGAGTTAATTTGCAGTGGCTGAAGGCCCTGGTGCACCTATTCTCTATCTAGCCTACCTCCCCTTCAAAAATAAAATTTAAAAAAATTTTTTAAAGATAAAATAAAAAGTCTGCAAGCCTTCTGCAAATCTGATCCAAAAGTCAAACTAAGGTCTACTCGGCTTGTTCATTCATTTGCTAAATATTTGTTCAGCATCAATATCAGCACGTGCTGTGTTCCAGGCACGGTTCAAGCAGCTTAGTATACAATGATATAGGCAAAGGCTATATAAGTTCAGTGTCTAATGGAAAGCCAGGCCCGCAAGCAAACCATCTCACTGCCACATGCATTCTTCCACTAAGGGAAGGGCACTGTGACAACAATGACAAATGTCCCCTCACCAGATTTGGTCACCCATTTGCTCTGAGCTGCATGGATTTCTGGAAGCCTCTACTCCTCTCAAATATATCCCTGGTCTTTTGAGGTGAGAAAACTGAGGCTACAAGGAATGGAAATGACATATCCATGAAGTAAAGCACCTGGCTGGGGATTAGCACCCAGATACCCAACAAACCACTTCTCCGAGAACAAGGTGCCTCTTACGACAACACAGGAGGCCACTGAGATAAGAGAAGGGGCTGTGGCCAGCCATCTTCTTCCTGAGCAAGCTGGCTTGCCTGAGAAAGCCCTCCAGAAAAATCTCCCAGAAATGGCCACATCTGCATGTGTCCTTCGCTCAGCTCCTGGTCATGAGTGGTTCTGGGATGTCACAGTGGGTTTTCATGGGAAGGCATGGACCGCTGCAGATGGTAAGAGTCACCTTCAGTGAGATGCGGACACAGGGCCAGTGAAAGACCACACTGAGAATGAGCCTCCGTTGTTAAGCAGAACATTCAAACACCTCAGAAACACAAGAACACCAGGGAGGAGCGCCACTCACCAAACACACCACAGCCTGATCCACAGAACAATCTAAAAGCCCACCCCTACTTCCTTGTTTCTGCCTGACCCAGAGGCTTGTAACCCTTCAGAGGTCATACCCCCTTCATGGTTACGTCCTGTCTTCACAGCTTCCAGCTTTTGTCCCCTTAGAGATGTCTGCAGGCTGCCCTAAGCACCCTCTGGTTTTCTGTACTTAGCATATAGGACCTACATATGGGTGTGGGGTTTTCTTCTCTGGGTGTGGTTTCCTAGCCATCACAATGGAAATCCCACAGTCTGTTCTTTCTGTGGGCCCCAAACAGGTACCCCAGCTTTCTGAGGTGAAGTCAGCAAGCTTAGCACGATAGGAAACATCCAACCCAGTTTTCCAGTCCCTCTACCTTCATGGTGAGATTGCATTCATTTCCTGGTTCCTTGACGTTGGTTGGATAGGGCCATGTGGCTAGTCTGACCCATGAGAGTGTGCCCAAGCCTTTAATTACCCATGCAAAACCTTCCAGGGCGACTGCAGTTGGCTAGCTCTTTGAATGAGGAACCCGGCGCTCAGCTGACTTAAGATGTGCTTGTTAACTGTAGAGTAAGAAGGGGAGCTCTGCGGTTCAGGACTCTTTATTACTGAACCTGCTCCGCCCTGCCCACCTCACAGACAACAGTGTCTAGATGTTGGTTACTTCCCCAGAAAAATTTTCCCCTCCTCCCATAGAGTCCTCTGGTGGTTCTAATCAAGTGCTCCCCATAAACCTATGTGTTCTGAATGCTTGCTCCCCAGCTGGTGGCAATTTGGGAGGTAGAGCCCCTAGCTTGTCAGTGTTAGTTGGCACACTCCTGCTGCCACTTTCCACTTGTTGTGGCACGGAGATGTCCGCCGTCTGCTCCTGCCATCAAGGAGCTTCCCCTCGAGACTGTAAACCAAAATAAACCCTTTCCTCCTATAAGCTGCTTTTGGTTGAGTGCTTTGTCCCAGCAACTACAAGTCCTCTATGATTAAGGGAAGTGAAGTGGGGGCAAGAACGTTTCTCCAACATAATGTGGAAATTCTTGAAGTCCCAAAGAAGGGAGAACATGAGCTAAATTGGAAAGGAATTGTAAAGTTTAGAATGGGGCTGGAGAGATGGCTTAGTGGTTAAGCGCTTGCCTGTGAAGCCTAAGGACCCCGGTTCGAGGCTTAATTCCCCAGGGCCCACGTTAGCCAGATGCACAAGGGGGCCCACATGTCTGGAGTTTGTTTGCAGTGGCTGGAGGCCCTGGTGTGCCTATTCTCTCTCTCTCTCTCTCTCCCTCTTTCTCTGTCACTTTCAAATAACTAAATTAAAAATAAAAATTTTAAAAAAAAAGTTTAGAATGGCTTTCCCCTGGGCCTCCCTTTCCGAGGAAGTAGGGAATCATTTAACCAAACCAGGCACCAGTCATCACTGTGGTAAAACCTGCTATTAACACTTTAAGAGGTAGAAAGGTTTATTTTGGCTCATGGTTTTAGAAATTTCAGTCCATGTCACTCGGTGTGATAGCATTTTTTAAAACAATTTTTTTATTATTTATTTATTTGCAAGCAGAGAGATAGAGAAGAGAGACAGAGAGAATGGGTGCACTAAGGCCTCAAGCCCCTTCAAATGAACTCCAGATGCATGCGCCACTTTATGCATCTGGTTTCATGTGGGTACCGGGGAATTGAACCTAGGTTGTTGGGCTTTACAGGCAAGTACCTTAACCACTGAGCCATCTCTCCAGCCCTGTGTCAGCTTTTGGGTCTATGATGAGGCAGCCTAGCATGGTAATAATGCATGGTAGTGGTACTTCACGAATGAAAAAAAGATAAAGGGGGAAGAGCAAGGGAGAGAGAGAAAGGAAGAGAGAATGGATTATTATTATTTATTGCTGTGACCAAATACCTGACAAGAGGCAGCTTAAGAGAATAAGGGTTTAATCCCATCAAGGCCAGGAAGGCACAGCAACAGGAGCTGGAAGCTGGCTGGTCACGTCGCATCCAGTCAGGAAAAGAGGGTGAACACGGAACAGAGCCAGGCTGTAACACCCCTCTCCCAGTCATGTACTTCCTCTAGTAAGATTCCACTTCCTAAAGACTCTACAACCTTCCCCCAGTGATACCAAGCATTCAAACCCATGAGCCCAGGGACAGCATTTCACACTCAAACTTCATCACAGGAGAAGAGAGAAGTATTGAGAGACTGACAGAATGCTAACTCGCTTCTGTACCAAAGCATCCTCCTGCAAAACCGTTAAGCTATGAATCCACAAAGGGACTGATCCACTGACGAAGCCAGAGCTTTCATGGCCCAGTTCCTTCTCCAAAGCCACTCCGCTGAGGTCTGCTGCACTGGGGGACCACGCCATCACGGCGTAAGCTTTGGAACCTTAACAGTTAGCTAGAAACTTGAGGGACACTGTGATTGGGAGCTAAAACCTAGGACACTGACCAAAGATAAGGGCACCAGTGACACACAACCCTGCTGGGATTACAGCAGAACCAGCCCCATGGTCCCATTCACTAGTCCAGGGGCCAGTGGCAGGGATGGGAACTGACTGGATTCACCCATAGTTAAGGATGACTGGTTGAAGGGCCAGGGTGAGTGGACAATGATTGAAAGCAATCATGGCCTCAAGATTTCTCCTGTTGATTGTGGGAGGGAAGAAACCTACAATATCTCTGTGAAGCAGATTCTATTAGCCCCATTTCATGGAGAAAGAAAAAAAAGCTCAGACATCTATTGCCCACACTTAGGGTCAAAACCAGAACCAACTCACGTCTGTCCAGCACCAAGGCTTAACCCTTACACAGTTCTCTTCCAGCCAGAGGAACTTCCCTTTTTTCTGAACTTACTTTGGCCCTTGACTAGGCCTCTTCTCTTCAGCATTCTCTACTTCTTCCATTAATTATCAGAATTTTGTATGTGTCCTCTTCCATTTCAGATGGTAAATTTATGAGCAGAGTTCTATATCTTATCTAATCAAAAATAATTATCAACTTTGCCAGATGCCAAAGGAGCCCAAGGCGTAAGAGTAGATTCTGTCCTCCATCAATTCCATAGAATCCAGAGTGCCTGGCAGGTCCAGGGTAAAGGGCCATTTGGCGATCTCTGTGCAAGGATGGGGAGTGACTGGACAGACACTATTCTAGCTCATGTTATTAGTTACCTTCTCATAGCTAGGATAAAACATCTGAAAGAATCAGTTTAAGGAGGAGGGGTTTATTTTTATAACTGTGGTTCCAGGTTCCAGTCCACCATGGTGGGAGAGGCGTGGTGATAAGAGCTCGAAGCAGAGCTGGTCACATTCAGCCACAGTGAGGAAGGAAGTAAGGAGCAGTGAATGGTGGTGCTCAGCCAGCTGTCTCCTTTGTACACAGTGCAGGACCCCAGTCCAGGGAATGGTGTGTCCACAGCAAGGATGGGTCTTTCTACCTTAGTCCAACTAATCATGAGAACCCCTCACAACCAAACTAACAGGTTAACCTAATCTAAATCCCTTACAAGTGGTTCGAGGTCTTGTCAAAATGGTTATCCATTACACCTATCCACTGATCTTGAACTTAAGCAATGCACCACATCATAATAATTTAGTTCCATGGTTCCCCAATACAAACCTTAACTTACAGCATCCATTGTTAGCTGTTTTTTGTTTGTTTGTTTGTTTTGTTTTTTGTTGCGCTTGATGAATTTTTTTTTTGTTTTTGTTTTTGTTTTTCGAGGTAGGGTCTCACTCTAGCCCATGCTAACCTGGAATTCACTATGTCATCTCAGAGTGGCCTTGAACTTGATCCTCCTACCTCTAAGTGCTGGGATTAAAGGCACACGCCACCACACCGGCTTCCATTGTTACATGGGAAAACTCCAATCATTGATCCAAAGGTGGTATAACAAGAGGGGTTGTAAAAGCCACCTCTGCATATAGTGTTGGCTTAGCCCCACTCCAGAAGAGGCATCCTGGGGGGTGGTCTGGCTGCTTGCTTTCTTAACATCTGGGCTCTGGCTCATGCTAGGTGGCACTCATATACTCACTATTCCATGAATTTATGCTGATATTGTATAATGTAAATCTCTGGATTTCAGGAATCTGAGAACTGGCTACTGTGGGTCCAGGTATCTGGGGACAATATTTCCAGACCACATCAGTACCTGCCAGCCTTGTCACATGGCCAGTGTGAGGGCTGAGTCTTGAGATCCTCAGGCAACTGATGGGCCATGTGACTTTCAACACCTGCCCATCTGGGTTTTCTTTTCTTCCAAATACTGGGGATGTACTAGGATCCTATTACAATCAATAAATAATTATTTAAAAAATTATTATAAAGTGCCTACTTCATGCCTGTCTCTGTGGAAATGTAGAGACTGACCAATCCCTGATTTTCCCCCTAAGAAGGGGAAGTTAGGGCTGAACATAATGAGCTGTGATGTAAAACCAAGAGAAACAGAAAGAAAGTGGATAAGCCTGGCATGGTGGCTCACACCTAAAACTCTCCACTGTTAAGAGGCTGAGAGAGGAGGGTGCTGTGATTCAGGGACAGCCTAGGCAACAGAATTTATGCCAGGTCAGTATGGTCTACAGTAGGACCCTGCCTCAAAAAAGAGGAAGACCCAGGTGTGATGGCCCATGCCTTTAATCCCAGCCCTTGAGAAGCAGAGGTAGGAGGATCACCTTGAGTTTGGGGCCACCATGAGACTACACAGTGAATTCCAGGTCAGCCTAGACTAGAGTGAAACCCTACCTCAGGGGAAAAAAAAAAAAAAAGAAGAAGAAGAAAATAAAATATGGAAAAAGGGGCTAGAAAGATTGCTCAATGTTTAAGGCGCTTGCCTACAAAGCCTAAGGATCCAGGTTTGATTGTCCAGTACCCAAGTAAAGTCAGATGCAAAAGGTGGCACATGTCTCTGGAGTTCATTTGCAGTGGCTGGAGGCCCTGGTGTGTGACTCTGTCTTGCTCATATATAAATAAAAAATATATTTTTAAAAAGAGGAAGAGGAAAGGAGACATAAAGGGTAGAGAAAGGAAGGGAGGAGGACATTTAATAGGTTGATATTGTATATATGTAATTACAATGATTGTAATGGGGAGGTAATATGATGGAGAATGGAATTTCAAACGGGAAAGTGTGGGGGTGGGGAGGGAGGGAATTACCATGGGATATATTTTATAATCATGGAAAATGTTAATAAAAATTTTTAATTTAAAAAAAAAAGAGGAAGAGGGGTGGAGAGATGTCTTAGCAGTTAAGGCACTTGCCTGCAAAGCCAAAGGACCCAGGTTTGATTACCCACATAAGCCAGATGCACAAGGTGGCACATGTGTCTCAAGTTCGTTTGTAGTGGCTGGATGCCCTGGCATGTCCATATTCTCTCTCTCACTCTCTCAAATAAATAAATAAAAAAGAGGAAGAAACCAAAGAAAAGAAGGCTGGGAAGACAGATCCATAGTTTAAAAAGAAAAACCTACCTGCTGCACAAGCCTGATGACTGAAGTTTGGATCCCCAGAACCCATGTAAAACTGGGCATGCCGTGGCTAAATAAATAAATAAATACAATAAAAATCTGTCTGCAACCCCAACGTGCCTACGACATGGGAGCCAGCATCAGAAGAATCCCAAAGCTCACAGGCTGACATTTGCAGTGGAAAAACAAGACACTGGAAGGAGAGGACCAACACCCTGAGGCTGCCCTCTGATCTGTATATGCATACACACACACACACACACACACACACACACACATATAGTAATAAGGGAAGGGGTGGAGGGAGGGAAGGAGAAGGTGGAGGGGAAGAGAGGAAGACAGATGGAAGAAAGAGGGGGAAGGTGTAAGTCAGTTCACCCTTTCTGCCTCTCTGCACTCATAAATGTTCTACAATGAGGACATATTACTTTTGCAATAAGACAAAAGAGTAAATCTGGAGGCCCTGTGACACTCTCCAAAAAGATGCATGGTTGTTTTTCTTTAAAAAAAATTTTTTAGGGCTGGAGAGATGGCTTAATGGTTAAAGCACTTGCCCAAGAAGCCAAAGGTTCGATTCCCCAGTACCCATGTTAGCCAGATGCACAAAGGGGCCCACGTATCTGGAGTTCGTTTGCAGTGGCTAGAGACCCTGGTGTGCCCATTCTCTCTCTGTCTGTCTCCTCTCTATCTCTCTCTCTCCCTCTGCTTGCAAATAAATAAATAATATATATGTGTGTGTATTTTTAAAAAATATTTTACTCATTTATTTGCAAGCAAAGAGAGAGAGAATGGACATACCAGGGTCTCCAGCCACTGCAAATGAACTCCAGATGCATGCGCCACTCTGTGCCTATGGCTTATGTGGGTCCTGAGGAATTGAATTGGGGTCAGCAGGCTTGGCAGGCGAGCCTTAATCACTAAACCATACCTCCAGTCCCGTGGTTGCTTTTATATAAATGTAAGCAATATTCTCTGTACTTCATTTTAAAAAGAGCCAAGGGCCAGGCGTGGTGGCGCACGCCTTTAATCCCAGCACTTGGGAGGCAGAGGTAGGAGGATCGCCATGAGTTCAAGGCCACCCTGAGACTCCATAATGAATTCCAGGTCAGCCTGGACTAGAGTGAGACTCCACCTCGAAAAACCAAAAAAAAAAAAAAATAATAATAATAATAATAATAATAAAAATAAAAATAAATAAATAAATAAATAAAAAGAGCCAAGGGCTGGAGAGATTGCTTAGTGGTTAAGGCACTTGCCTTTGAAGCCTAACGATGCAGGTTCGATTCCCCAGTACCCATATAAGCCAGATGCACCAGGCGGCGCATGGATCAGGGAGTTCCCTTGCAGTGGCTGAAGGCCCTAGTATGCCATTTTCTATCTGTCTCTCTCTCTCTCAAATAAATCAAATATATTTTTAAAAAATTTTTGAGGCAAGCTCAACAGACTGGTTTTTTTAAAAAAAATTTTTTTGTATGTGTGTAAGAGAGGGAGAGAGAATTGGCACGCCAGGGCCTCCAGCCACCGCAGGTAAACTCCGGCTGTGTGCACGCCTCGCGCGCTCTCATGTGCAACCTTGCACTTGTGTGATCTTGTGCGTCTGGCTCACGTGGGATCTGGAAAATCAAACATGGGTCTTTAGGCTTTGCAGGCAAGTACCTTAGCTGCTAAGCCATCTCTCCAGCTCCCAAATTTTTCTTATTAAATATTTCATTTATTTATTTGAGAAAGAGAGAAAGAGGCTGATAGAGAGAGAGTGGGCACACCAGGGCCTCTAGCCACTGTAAACAAACTCCAGATGCATGTGCCACCTTCTGCATCTTGCTTACATGGATCCTGGGGAATCAAACCTGGGTGCTTAGGCTTCACAGGTAAGGGCCTTAACCACTAAGACATCTCTCCAGCACCCAAATATTTTTTTTAATTAAAAAGAGAAGCCAGGAGTGGTGACACAGGCCTTTAAGCCCAGCACTTGGGAGGCAGAGGTAGGAGGGTCATCATGAGTTTGAGGACACCCTGAGACTACACAGGGAATTCCAAGTCAGCCTGGGCTACAGTGAGACCCTACGTTGAAAACAAAACAAACAAACCAAAAAATTAAAAAGAGCCAAGTTCAAGGATTCCAGCTAAATATACACTGTGGTGGTTTGAACAGAATAGGTGGCCCCCAATATATTCAGTTGTTTGTTTGTAGTTTGCATCTGTAGCCACCTGCTGGAGGCAATGTCACTGGCTGATCTTAAGGTATGGTGGTGGGTTTCTGATTTCAATTTAAAGATATGCAAAGTGTGCCTAGCTGCAGTTCCTGAAGTGTGCTATGGCTTTTGACCTTTAGGCCTGTGCTTCTCTCTGTTTGCTTGGGCCTGTGAAGGCAGGCCAGCTTCTTCTGCAATTATGGAACTTCCCCTGGATCCATAAGCTTCAATAAATCCCTTCTTCCATAACTGTGCCTGGTCTGGAAATTCATCTCAGCGAACCTGAAGCTGTCTGCTACATACACCACGCTGCCAAGTCAAGAAAAATAAGCGGCAGCAGTGGTCTTCTTTTCGAAGACTAACCAGTCTCGTTTGTATTTCAATAAATTTCAAATAAAAATGGAACTTAAATAAATCCTCTAATGAGCCTCCCCAGAAGCTGCCTGGTTTGGAGAAGTTCAACCACAAACCAAGGGGAAGGAAGAAGTATGAAGAAGCTGGACGATCCATGGGTTTTGTTTTTCTTGTTCCCATTGATGTTAAAGTCACTGCAGCTGAGAACGTGTCCTTGTCAGTGACGTTCTACCCCTCTGCCTCTGCAAGTCATTCTTGTACAGGGTGGATTTCAGAATCCTGAAGAGGCCACCATTTGTATTCAAGGCAAATCCATTTCCTCCAACCCACTCCACTCCAGATAAATGTTAAGCAAATATTTAAAGGATATTGGTTTGAAAGGCAGCCAGCATGTCTGTGTGCCAGGGTGCCCTCCGTTCCCAGCCACAGGGGTCCACCTTTCCTGATCCCAGCAGCGCCTGCCATGGGCTGGCCCAAGGGCAGACAGCAGAATGACCTGCAGGAAAGGCTTGGGGGGCTGGGACAAACCCCTAAGTCTCCCAGCTTCACCATGTGACAGTGTCCTTACACAGTGTCCTTAGACAGTGTCCTTCAGAGCTCCAGCGGAAAGGAGGCCCCTTTGCCGGACTGATGGGAAGGTTAAGCACTGTCGTGTACGTCCTGTCTCATTTCTCTGAAACAGTCTTCATAGGTGACTGGGGGGAGCAGTGGGGGAGGGGAGAAACACTGCCAAAATGTAGTCAGCAGTGGGTGTCAGGGTAAGGACAATACAGTAAAATACAGAAATGGAGACAAGACCCCTCCCCCACACCCGGCTCAAAGAGAGGAACCTGTAACCCTTCCCTCCTCCCAACAAGTGTGCTCGGTCAGGTCTGTAAGAGATCAGCCACCTCATGGAAGTCAAGTACGTTATTAATGCTTTGTTCAAGATTACAGCTAAGAGATAGCCAGTCTTACAGTTTTCTAACCTGTGCGGGGGAGGGAGTAGTGATGGAATGCAGGGCTTGCACGTGCTAGGCAAGTGCTCTGTCACTGAGCTACACCCCCACCCTTGTTTTAAGGTTTTCTTACACTCCTTTGGTGTGAAGGAGGAGCAGGTTTCTAGTACTTGAACCCTGTCAGCAATTCCACTGCTTAGTTATTTTAGTCCCTCCTGCATCTGTCCTTAAATCACTCGAAGAGGCGGGAGGACGGAGATGAGCCTCAGGTCTGACCCGTGAAGCTGGCATTGTATGGCACTGTACAGCGTCAGTCCCTGTCCTGTGGCTCTCACCTAATCACCCTTCAGGTTCCAGCCAGATGGACTCCCCAGCTTTCTTCCTCTCACAGCACCACCGGCCACTATTTGTATATGAGTTATTGATTGATTATTTGATTGATGAATGCTCCCAGTGCTAGGCATAAACTTCTCAGTCAGCAGCGGGAAGAGAGGGGCCTTCTAAGGTGCTTGCGGTGTGTGAAGATAAGTTGTGATCAGAGCCCAGCAAGGAGTCAGCTCTGTCATCTTATAAAAGTCCTCTCCCCTGCCCAGGCACCTCTGCCTCGAGCCTCAGACTCTCAGCTCTAGAAAGTGGGGAGGTAGAATGGGAATATGTTTACTTTCTGACAGCACCTATGTCTTTATAATCTCAATTTTTAAAAATGACAGTCTAGGGGCTGGAGAGATGGCTAAGGGGTTTAAGCGCTTGCCTGTGAAGCCTAAGGATCCCGGTTTGAGGCTCGATTCCCCAGGACCCACTTTAGCCAGATGCACAAGGGGGCGCATGCGCCTGGAGTTTGTCTGCAGTGGCTGGAGGCCCTGGCGCGCCCATTCTCTCTCTTTCTCTCTCTATCGGCCTCTTTCTCTCTCTCTGTCATTCTCAAATAAATAAATAAAAATGAACATAAAAATAAAAAAAAATGACAGTCTAAAGCCGGGCATGGTGGTACATGCCTTTAATCCTAGCACTTGGGAGGCAGAGGTAGGAGGATCGCTTTTATTTATTTATTTATTTTTGGGGCCACCCTAAGACTACATAGTGAATTCCAGGTCAGCCTGAGCCACAGTGAAACCCTATCTCAAAAAAAAAAAAACACAGTCTAGAGGGATGGCTTGGTCGTTAATGGTGCCTGCTTGCAAACCTGCAGGCCCCAGTTTGTCCCTCCCCAGCACCCACATAAAGCCGAATGCAAGCAGCACATGTATCTATCCTTCCAGTGTGCCCACAGCAATGGAAGGCAGAAAAAAGAAACCAGGGAAATTCATGGGCCAACTTGTCTGGTGCACACAGTAGCAAAACAAGAGATACCTTGTATCAAAAGAAGGTAACTGAGTGTAGTGGCGCACATGTTTAATCCCAACACTTGGGAGTCTCAGCTAGAAGGAAAACAAATACTGTGAGGTTGTCCTCTAACCTCCACATGTGCCCCTCCCCCACACACAATTGTGGTGGTGCACATGCCTTTAATCCCAGCACTTGAGAGGCAGAGATAGGAAGATCATTGTGAATTCGAAGCCACCCTGAGACTACATAGTGCATTCCAGGTTAGCCTGAGCTACAGTAAGACCCTACCTCAGGGGAAAAAAAAAATAGAGTTGAATAGGTGGCTCAGCAGTTAAGGTGTTTGCCTATAAAGCCTAATGACCCTTGTTCAATTCCCCAATATCCACATAAAGCCAAATGCACAAAATGGTGTATGCATCTGGAGTTCGTTTGCAGCTGCCGGAGGCCCTGGGGACCTCATTCTGTCCCTCTCTCCCTCCCTCTCTTCCTCACTCCCTCCCCCTCCTATCTCTCTCTCTCTGCTTGCAAATAAGTAAAAAAAAATTTTTAAATTAGGAATGGAAAGATGGCACAATGGATAAAGTGCTTGCCACACAAGCATGAGGACCAGAGTTCAGATACCCAGCACCCATGCAAATGCCATGGGCATGGTGGTCCACCAGTAATCCTAACACTTGGGAAGCAGAGACAGAAGCAAGCAGGCCAGCTGGACTAGCTGACTTGGCGAGTGGCAAGCCCCGAGTTCAGTGAGAGATCTGTCTCGGTAAATGAAGTGAAGAGTGACTGAGGAAGACACCGCATGTCAACCTCTGGCCTCCAAAAACACGTACACGCACGTGCGCACACACCCACCCACCTCCTGCCTGTATGCACATGAACATGCACATAACACCACACACATACACATGCTGAAGAAAGCTTAAAATTTAAATAGCATTCATCAATTCTGGCCAAATATGGAAACTGGAATCTTTGCTCACCATCTCTGGACCTCAGTTTTCCAGCTTATGCTCAGTCCTCCAGGCTCTTCCACCTCCAAATACTGCAACTGTGGTAAGAAGGGCTCTGCCCAACCCCTCATCCTTCCCTCAAAGTTCCACTCAGGTCCCAGTGACAAACAGGAAGTGTGACTGAAGCAACAGAAACACAGCTTGTTGCTCAGTGGCATGAGTGATCAGCAAGGGAGCAAAGATATTCTGAGTTTTCCAGCTAAAGTCCTACGTCCAGGTCCCAGGCCACTGTCCACCTATTCTGGCTCTCTCTGGTCACTCTCACCTTATCTGTTCATGAGAGCCACAACAAAAATGGGTAGATTACTACAGGCGTGGAGGCACGCCTTTAATCCCAGCACTGGGAAAGCAGAGGTAGAAGATCACTATGAGCTCAAGGCCAGCCTGAGACAACATAGTGAATTCCAGGTCAGCCTGGTAGAGCAAGACCCTACCTCAGGTGTTGCAATGACCAAATCAAAAACAGTGGGATGCAGGGGTCAGCATTTCCCTTTGCTCCCTGCTGGCTCAGAGGTGTTCTTTCTGTAGGCAGTGCAGGATTGTGATGGAGGGTGTCATGTCTTTGACTGTGCTTCAGCCCCAAATCTCTCCCTTATATGGCCCTAGAGCATTTCTTTATCTGTGTGCAGCAATTTCCCCATTTGTAAGACTGGAGCAGTAACCATTTCTACTACCTAGTTTTCAATGTGATGGGGAGGCCTGGCTCAGTGTCTGCAGAGAACAAAGAGTGCTTGGAAAGCATGAATTATTATAGTTTGATTATGTGTTTAATAGGGTTCCTGAATCACTTCCCTTTCCCAACTTGCTCCTAAGTGAAGGGGGAGAGCAGAGCTCAGATTGCATCTTTGGCCCTGCAGCCCCACACCTCTGAGAAAACAAATCTGAGCATCAGGTTGAGCCAAGCCTGCAGGAAAAGGAAACTGGAGGAGGATGGCAGGAAATCCTATGATGCTGCCCCAAAGCACAAGGCTGAGGGTACTGGCTGTGGCCAGGGTGGCACTGCTGGGCACTGGAGAAAGCTGCAGCTGAGGGGCTTGCCCTGGAGAACACAGCGACCGAAGGCTGAGGAAGGTGGGTCTCGCCTTTGTTCCCACCTCTGCCCAGGACCTGGCAATGACAAGAGGAGGCTGCACGCCACCATCCTGGCTCCCTGAAGAACAGAAAGTGGAGGGGACCTTGTCTGTGGGCAGCTATCACTGGTCTCTGGGTAAGGGCTACTTCCCTCAGCTCTTCAAAAGAAGTATCCAGCGCTGGAGAGATGGCTTAGCGGTTAAGCGCTTGCCTGTGAAGCCTAAGGACCCTGGTTCAAGGCTCGATTCTCCAGGATCCATGTTAGCCAGATGCACAAGGGGGTGCATGCGTCTGGAGTTTGTTTGCAGTAGCTGGAAGTCCTGGTGCGCCCATTCTCTCTCTCTCTCTCTCTGCCTCTTTCTCTCTCTGTCACTCTCAAATAAATAAATAAAAATGAACAAAAAAATTAAAAAATAAAAAGAAGTATCCAGAACCCTGCTGGGCCTCCACAATCTCACCTTCAGACTTTGAACATGTGGTTACAGATGGTTCCTGGTTTAGGATGTTGTACAAGTGCACCATACTTCAAATATTGAATTTTGATCATTTTTCCAGGCTAACTCTACAGGTAGTAAGAGACTCTGTCATGATGCTGGGTGGCAGCAGCTCTGCAACCATAAGGTGAAACAACCCACTCTTCAGCACGCTATGTGCTAAGACAGGAAGTTCTGTGGGTTGGGTGCATTCAATGCATTTTTATTTGTCACCCTTCTATCAGTCTACCCCAGTGCAGCCCCATGGTAAAGCAGAGATGGCCTAGATCTGCTTTGCCAGTGACAAACGAAAAGTTGGTGCAGTGGTGGCTTTCCCCATGTGATCTATTAGTTCTGCTACAAGTCAGGGAAATGGAGTAGTTCCTCTCTACAGTTCACCAAAACACAGTCCCCTGCGTGCAGAAAAAGCACTGTGCTAAGATGTAAAGCAGTATGCAAATGAGTGGTGGGACCAAGTTCTGCTCTCAGGGTCACCCTACTTGGTTCCAACCTGTCCAAGTAACACTTGTGCATCTCTACCCTGCTGGAGCCAGGCACGCAAGTCCTGTTCTTCCTGCCCCTAGCACATCTCACTGGGCAGCAAAAGTACAGTATCTGCTGGCTCCAAGGAGTGTGGCCGTTGTACTCTTTAGAGGCAGGCTCCTCTCAGCACAGCCTGAGGAGCTGGACCACAACTCAACATACATGACCAGAGGGAAGCCATCTTGAACTCAATATAAATAGTTGCCTGTACGAGAAAGAAGGAAACAGACAGTCCTGAGAAGGGGCACATGTTCCCCATTCTTGCCCTCAGTCTGCCCTTGACATCACTCAGTTGTGGATCTGGTTGCCATGGTATGCTAAAGCAACATCTTTGTCACAAGACAGACCCACCGCTCTCTGGGGGCACCGGACAGGTGTTCAGCACTGCCATTCAGATCCACAAAAATCTCTAAGATTCCTAGTGAAAGTTCTTTTATTTTCGTGTGTGTGTGTGTGTGTGTGTGTGTGTGTGTGTGTGTGTGCATGTGTGTGTTAGTGTGCACACGAGCGCATATGGTAGGCAGAGACTGACAATGGGTGTCTTCCACAATCAGGGATTTTGCCTCCTTTTCTCTTGAAGCTGTATTTATTTATTTAAGAGAGAGAATATGGACATGCCAGGGCCTCTTGCCACTACAAAGGAACTCCAGACGCATGTGCCACTTTGTGCATCTGGCTTTACATGGGCAATGAGGAATTGAACCTGGGCACTTACAGGCTTCACAAGGAAGTACCTTTAACTGCTTGCTGAGCCATCTCTCCAGCCACCACATTATTATTATTACTATTATAATTATTATTATTATTTTGAGACAGGGTTCTCACTGAACCCAGGACTCACTGATTTAGCTAACCAGTAAATTCCAGAGATCCTCCTGTCCCCACCTCCCCAACACTGGGATTCCAAGGACATGCCACCATGGCCAGGTCAGCTTGGTAGAGCAACACCCTACCTCAGGTGTTGCAATGACCAAATCAAAAACAGTGGGATGCAGGGGAATTCACTATGTTGAACTCAGGTCCTCATCCTTGTGTGGTAACTGCTTTACCCATGAAGCCATCTCGCAACCCTAATGACGGTTTGTGAAGTTTATATATATTGTAAGTATTCATTCCACGTTTCTTTTCCGGAAAATAAGCAAAGACTTCAGCTCAGAGATGGGCAACTTGACTCCGTAATTAGTAACTGCCACTCTCCTCTCATTGGCCTGGCTACCTGGCCTGCTATCCTTATGCCAGTACCAGCTGTCCTGAACACTGCATGGAATCCTTCACGACCATGAAAAGATTTAGCTGATTGTCCTGGCCAGTGAAGACCTCAGACAGGGACATGTGAAGTAGTTTGTACCAGACCTTTTGCTATCATAAGCCTCCAAGAAACTCTAGATGGCCCTGCCACCATTTCTGCCTTGGCCAGAGAGGCACTTCCCCTGGTGGTCTGGCACTCAGCTTCTTAAACTGTGGTTTGACACCCCATATGGGATCATGTTGCTCACGATAGAGTCACACATAAATAAATAAATAAATAAATAAATAAATGTCTCAGAACATTAAACAATGAGCAACTAATTAAAAAAAATCAGGGCTGGAGAGATGGCTTAGTGGTTAAGCTCTTGCCTGTGAAGCCTAAGGACCCTGGTTCGAGGCTCGATTCTCCACGACCCACGTTAGCCAGATGCACAAGGGGGCGCACACATCTGGAGTTCGTTTGCAGTGGCTGGAAGCCCTGGCGTGCCCATTCTATCTCTCTCTCTCTGCCTCTTTCTCTCTATGTCCTTCTCAAATAAATAAATAAAAATGAACAAAAAATAAAAAAATAAAAAAAATCAAATATGTGGGGCTGTGGAGATAGCTCATTGATTAAAGGAGCTTGCTTGTAAAGCCTGCTGTCCTGGGTTCAGTGTGCCAGTACCACATAAAGCCAGATGCACAAAGTTGTACACACATCTAGAATTCATTTGTAGTGGCCAAGAGGCCCTGGCATGCCCATACTCACTCTCCTCATGAATAAAATAAAAATATATTTAAAAACCATTTCTTTATAATTTATTATCAGTAAAGGTTTGATATATATATATCCAAGGTTACATAAAAATTTTCTTGTGTGGAAAGGAGTTGCCAATGGAAAAAGTTTAAAAGCCCTGTCAAGCATAGCAGAAGAGGTATTGGTAAGAAGTAAGGATGGTGAGGAGTGCTTTGGAACACTGTCTTCCAGATATGAAGTGGTATTTGTATTTATGACCTACAGAGGCTGTTGTTACCTGTATAATGTTGGACCCAACAACATGTTGTTATGGATGATGGGGAAACCCACCCCAAAATAGAAGAGGGAATAGTTGTAAAAGAGGGGTTTCCACCTTTCAACATATTGGCACAGGCAATGACTTTTTGTATATAACCTTAGCTCAGGAAATAAACCCACTAATCAACCACTGGGACCTCATGAAATTAAAAAGCTTTTGTACATCAAAGGACACTGTGAATAAAGCAAAGAGGCAACCTACAGAATGGGAGAAAATCTTTGCCAGCTATATATCTGACAGAGGATTAATATCCAGGATATACAAAGAACTCAAAAAACTAAATAATAAGAAATCAAACAACCCAATTAAGAAATAGGCTATCAGGGCTGGAGAGATGGCTTAGCAGTTAAGCGCTTGCCTGTGAAGGCTAAGGACCCTGGTTCAAGGCTCGATTCCCCAGGACCCACGTTAGCCAGATGCACAAGGGGGCGCATGCATCTGGAGTTCCTTTGCAGTGGCTGCAGGCCCTAGCGTGCCCATTCTCTCTCTCTATCTGCCTCTTTCTCTCTCTGTTGCTCTCAAATAAATAAGTAAAAAAAAAAAATAAAAAATTAAAAAAAAATAGGCTATGAGGCTGGAGAGATTGCTTAGTGGTTAAGGCACTTGCCTGCAAAGCCAAAGGACCTAGGTTCAATTCCCCGGGACCTACATAAGCCAGATGCACAAAGTGGCACATGCAACTGGAGTTTGTTTGCAGTGGCTGGAAGCCCTGGTGCATCCACTCATTCTCTCTCTTTCTCTCTTTTTCTCTCTCTCTCTCATCCTCTTTCCTTCTCTTACATAAATAAATAAAAATTAAAAATTAAAAAATATATTTAAAAAAAAAGAAAAAGAAGTGAATGGGCTACGGAAGCCAGACATGGTGGCACACGCCTTTAATCCCAGCACTTAGGAGGCAGAAGTAGGAGGATCACCATGAGTTTGAGGCCACCCTGAGAATACATAGTGAATTCCAGGTCAACCTGAGCTAGAGGGAGAATCTACCTTGAAAAACCAAAACCAAAAACAAAACAACAAAGAAATGGGCTATGAAAGTAAATAGAGAGTTCTCAAAGGAAGAAATATAGATGGCCTATAAACATCTCAAACAACGTTCTATATTCTTAGCCATCAGGGAAATGCAAATCAAAACTACTTTGAGAGTCCGTGTCACTCCTGTCAGAATGGCTACCATCAAGAAAACAAATGACAATAAATGCCAGCGAGGATGTGGAAAAAGAGGAACCCTTCTACACTGTTGGTGGGAATGCAATCTGGTCCAGCCATTGTGGAAATCATTGTGGAGATTCCTGAGACAGCTAAAAATAGATCTATCATATGACCCAGCTATACCACTCCTAGGCATAGATCCTAGGGACTTGTCTCATGACCTTAGAGATACTTGCATACCCATATTTATTGCTGCTGTATTCACAATAGCTAGGAAATGCAACCAGCCAAATGTCCTTTAACTGATGAATGGATGATGAAGATGTGGCACATTTATACAACGGAGTTCTAGCCAATAGTAAAGAAAAATGAAATTATGAAATTTGTAGGGAAATAGATGGATCTGGAAAGGATTATACTAAGTGAGGTAACCCAGGCCAGAAAGGCTAACATCACATGTTTTCTCATATGTGGATCCCAGCTACAAATGTTTAGACTTAATTGGTAGCAGAGGCCAGAAAGCTAGAAAGGGGCTATAAAGAAGGGAGGAGAGGGGAGGATTTAAGAGGATGGTATTGTATATATGTAAATAGATGAACAGATTACTGAAGGTGGAATGGCCTAACTGAGGTCAGGAGAAGAGACTGAGTAAAGGAAGGAAGGTGGGGAGTATGAACAAGCCATATAGAAACCTACTTTTTGGACAATGGTACACACAGAAGCCATAGATTATAACTAGATACCTTCCAGTGAGTTGTTAGCCAGGGAGATCCCTGTGGCCCCAAAACATTACAGGCCATTGCCAAGGCTCTTGGTTTCCCACCAGGAATAGATAGTAAGACCCTATTGTTGAAGACTCCACATACTTGGGCTGCAAGGTCACTGAGAAATCAACCTATAGCTAAGCTGAAAAATCTCCTCCCTGTAGACCAGCTGACAGAAAGCTGGAAAAAGCTATTTTGCATGCAGCCCTATTATGTGAGAGAGAAATCATCAGTGGATAAAACAACCATGGACACTGCAAGCCTTAAGTCTGATCAACCAGGCCAAATGACCCAGCAGGTGCAATAGTGGCAGATTTGTTATGGGGGAAACCAACTGCTCACTAATTGGGCTGGAGGTTTGCTCCACAGGAAGGAATACATGCCTGGTACTGAAAACATATGATAGGGAAGTCATGGGCCCTAGGGTATGACACCTGCCGAATGCATATATTATACTCACTAAACTGCTCAGTAAGCACTTTCCTTAATGTTCATACCTGTATGTTAATGCTACTTTCAGTTTTGGGTAGAGATGCTTTTCTTTTCAGATGGTGTGACCTCTGGGATGACTCAAAAGGCACCATAGTGCTGAGAAGTGACAGGAGTGCTCAGCACTGAAACATCTCTATCACATTCTCCAAGGCTCAGGGTCCATTGCAGAAGAGGTGGCAGAAAGAATGTAAGAGCCAAAGGAACAGTATGAGTTCTTACAATGCACTCTTCCAGCTACAAAATGGCCTGGAAATCCATGAGCTCACAATGCCTGACACTACCTACACAGGACCCTCATAATAAAAGATAATGTCATCAAAATAAAAAGACTAATTGAGAGGGGGAGACGATATTATGGTGAGTGGATTTTTGAAGGGTAAAGTGGGGGGGATTATCATGATTTATTGTCTATAATTATGGGAGTTGTCAATAAAGAAGTTTCAAAAAGCCGGGCATAGTGGCACATGCCTTTAATCCCAGCACTCGGAAGGCAGAAGTAGGAGGATTGTCATGAGTTCAAGGCCACCCTGAGACTACATAGTTAATTCCAGGTCAGCCTGGGCCAGAGTGAGACCCTATCTCAAAAAAACAAAACAAACAAACAAAAAAAGAGGAGCCAGGCATGGTGTTGCATGCCTATAATCCCAGCACTCAGGAGGCAGAGGTAGGAGGATCACTGTGAGTTCAATGCCACCCTGAGATTACATAGTGAATTCCAGGTCAGCCTGAGCTAAAGTGAGACCCTACTGCAAACAAACAAACAAAAAAGTTTAAAGAAAGAATAATTAAAATAGCTACCATCATGGGCTGGAGAAATGGCTTAGCAGTTAAGATGTTTGCCTGTGAAGCCAACAACTCAGGTTTGATTCCCCAGGACCCACATAAACCAGATGTACAAGGGGCACATGCATCTGGAGTTCATTTTCAGTGGCTAGAGGCCCTGGCGTGCCCATTCTCTCTCTGACTGTCTCTATTCTATCTCACCCCCCCCCCCGCTCTCTCTCCTTGAAAATAAAGAATTAATTTTCAAAAATAGCTATCATCAAAAAAAGAGAGGTTTCAGAAGGATAAGGAAGGAAAGTCAAAGAATGGTGTTGGGAGGGATTATGTAATGTTTTTTGTTTGTTTTTCGAGGTAGGGTCTCACTGTAGCTCAGGCTGACCTGGAATTCACTCTGTAGTGTCAGGGTGGCCTTGAACTCACTGTAATCCTCCTACCTCTGCCTCCTGAGTGCTGGGATTAAAGGTGTGCGCCACGAAGCCAGGCTCGGATTATGTAAATTATATATATGTATATATATATTACTTTTTAAGAAGCCCTGGCGTAGCAGAGGAGCTGCTGTGACTGGCAGTACTAAGCAAGGTAATGATTGATCCAAAACTCAAGCTTCAGAGGCTGTAATTGGTGCTAAGATGCAAAACTGTGATTGGTTCAAACAACTGACTGTCACTGGTCCAAACAAAGTGCAGGGAGGAAAGTGGGAGATGCCTCCCTTAGGTTGCAGCATTAGGCCCAATGAGAGACTTTTCAAGTCTTTTCTTGCTGCTTTCTGTAGTGCTGGCTCAACCTAGCAACACACACACACAAGCAGGCCACGCTGTCAGTCAGTGCAGTCAGTTGCTTGACAGCTGAAGAAGCAAAGGGGGTCCTAGGTAGCCGCAGCGGTCTCAGCGCGCATGCGTGCTGCAGAGAGGCCCAGCTCTGGGGAAGACAGGCTTCTAAATGGCCAGGCTTCCAAGCAGTCCTGCTTCTAAGCAGTTGCCAGCCTGAATGGCCCAGCCTCCAAATGACTCGGCTTTCTCAATACTCTGTCTCACCAATGGCCCCAGATCTCAACTCCAAACAGTCCCCGGAGCAGACACCCAGTAGTGCTCACACAGGGGCCAAGTTGTAGACGCAGCTGAACAGTTTTAGACCAGCTAGGGCAGGAAGGAGGGAAACAGATGTCACGAGAGGGAAACAACAAACAAGAGTCTTGACTTAGGAAGGATAAAGGGGGCTGAAGAGATGGCTCAGTAGTTAAGGCACTTGCCTGCAAAACCTAATGACCTGGGTTCAGTTCTCCAGTACCGACATAATAACCCACAGATGCACAGTGGTACAAGCATCTGGAGTTCTTTTGCAGTGGCTGGAGGCCTTAGTGCACCTATTCTCTCTCTCTATCTCTCTCTGCTTACAAATAAATAAATAAAAATATTTTTTAAGGGCTGGAGAGATGGCTTAGTGGTTAAGCGCTTGCCTGTGAAGCCTAAGGACCCTGGTTCAAGACTCGATTCCCCAGGACCCATGTTAGCCAGATGCACAACGGGGCGCACACATCTGGAGTTCGTCTGCAGTGGCTGGAAGCCCTGGCACGCCCATTCCTCCCTCTCTCTCTCTCTCTCTGCCTCTTTCTCTGTCACTCTCAAATAAAAATAAAAAAATATATATGTTTTTTAAAAGGCTGGGTGTGGTGGTGCATGCTTTTGATCCCAGCACTTGGGAGGCAGAGGTAAGAGGGATCATGGCAAGTTTAAGGCCAGCCTGAGACTACATACTAAATTCCAGGTCAACCTGGGTTAGAACAAGACCCTACCTGGGGGATATCTATGTGTGTGTGTGTGCACGCGTGCGTGCGCGCGAGTGACAGAAGAATAAAGGGGCCCTGGGGAGGTGGCCCACTGGATAGCGCACTTGCTACGCCGAGTGTGAGGACTGGAGGTTGGACCGCCAGCATGCCTGCCCACCTGTAACCCCAGGGCTTGGGAAGCAGAGAGAGGCGGACCTCAGGGCAAGCTGGCTACTGAAGATTAACTAAATCATTGAGCTCTGGGTTCACGTGAGAAACCATGCCTCAGTATATAAAGGAGAAAATGATAGAGGAAGACACCTGACATTAACCCCTGGCCTACACACACACACACACACACACACACAAATACACACACACGCACGCACATGCATACCAGATAACATAGTGTGTCAGTTACCCACTCATTGCTGGGACAAAAACACCTGAGAAATAGTTTATGGAAGGAAAGGGTTTATTTCTGGCTTGCAATTTCAAGGGGAAGTTTCATCATGGTGGGAAAAGCACAACAGGAGCAAACAGGAGGGCATCACATCTCCAGAGCAGCAGGGAGGAAGTGGAGAGGGTGAGCTCAGTGTGGCAAGAATCCAAAGGCAACCTCCAGTCATACACCTCTCAAGCAAGGCTCCACCTCCCAAAGGCTCCATGGGGGAGGGGGGTTAAATATGAAGCCTCAGGCTGGAGAGATGGCTTAGCGGTTAAGCGCTTGCCTGTGAAGCCTAAGGACCCTGGTTTGAAGCTAGATTCCCCTGGACCCACGTTAGCCAGATGCACAAGGGGGCGCACGCATCTGGAGTTCCTTTGCAGTGGCTGGAGGCCCTAGAGCGCCCATTCTCTCTCTATCTGCCTCTTTCTCAAATAAATAAATTTTAAATACTAAGCCTTATCACAAACGCTTAAGGCCATGGGGGACATTTTACATTCAAACCATCACATACATATACTTCCAGTCTTTAAAAATAAAGGGATAAAAGGCTGCCACGAGTCAGAAAAAGAGAACTGTAGGCCTGAACACCAAGAGTTTTAAGAGCGTTGTTAAGTCTCCCTGGCCACGGGGTACACGGGCTGAGAGCTGTGACACTGGCCACCACCAAGAGCTGTAACACCAGAGGGTGGGTGCCACTTAATGCTACTTCTAACTGTCTGCTGCCCCCAAATATGGAAGGAATTGAAACCTGCCAAAGACTTGTTTTTGAGGAGCTCCTCCTTACCCATCCATGATTTCTCTCTGGGTAGAGCAAAAGAACCCTTGGCCAGTTGATGGGAAACAATTAGGTTCAGAGACAGTTTACAGCTGATGGAAGCCCTAGAGGGTCAATCCTCATGAAGAGCTGAGGTTCAGGGGAAAGATAGCACAGCTCAATCTCATAGGGAGATAAGGTGAGAACCTTGAAAGAATTCTTGCCCTACTGCAATTCATTGAATTAACTGATCAACCTATGTTTGCTGAAGGCCTACTACGTGCAGCTCAGCACTAGGTTAAGCACTGGGGGAGTCAGTGGTGAAGCAAACTGACAATGATTCCGTTCTCAGGGCACTCACATGGTATCTGGCCAACGTGTTCATCAGCTTTCTGTCACAATGAAAGCTGAACTAAGCAAGTTACGAGGGGCAAAAAGGGGAGCTAGGGCAATGCCTCGGCAGGTTTGCCATGCAATCATGAAGGCCTGAGTTTGATCCCTAGCACCTATATAATAAGCCGTGGTGGTGCACGCCTTTAATCCTGGCGCTCGGGAAGCAGAGGTAGGAGGATTTCTGTGAGTTCGAGGCCACCCTGAGACTCCATAGTGAATTCCAGGTCAGCCTGAGCTAGTGAGACCCTACCTTGAACAACCAGAAAAAAGAAATAAGAAAGAAAGAAAGGGAGGGAGGGAGGAAAAGAAAAAGGAGAATCACTGGGGTTAATGTAAAAGCCAGCCTGACTGAAAACAATAGTTCTAGTTCACTGAGAGACTTTATCGCAAGGAAACATGCGAACGACACTCTCCCCTCTAGATACATGTACACAGGGGCACATGCACATCTACACACATATACACATCACTACTGAAAAGAAAGTTTTGCTCCATTTTTAGAATTGTCGGTCCCTAGTTGGTTGGCCCTGCTGCTTTTGGGTTTGTGACAAGGCAGCACTTCATGCGAGAGAAGAACGCTGCTTGCCTCGCAGCCAGGAAGCAAAGCAGAGGAAAAGAAGCCAGGCATGGTAGCACGTGCCCGTGATCCCACCGCTTGAGAGATGGAGTCAGGAGAAGTAGGGGTTCAAGGACAACCTTGGCTTCATAGGGAGTTTAAGGCCAGCTTGGGCTTCAAGAGACTGCTTTAAAAGAGAGAGCGAGCTGGGGAGATGGCTCAGTGGTTAAAGACGCTTGCTTAGAAAGCCTGATGACCTGGGTTCTATTCCCCAGTACCCATGTCAACCAGATATACAAAGTGGCACATGTGTCTGGAGTTCATTTGCAGTGGCATTAAGCCCGGGTGCACCCATTCCCATTCATTCATATATATATATAATTTTTATTTATTTGAGAGAAAGGAAGAGGCAGAGAGAAAGAAAGACTAGACACGCCAGGGCTTTCAGCCACTGCAAACGAACTCCAGATGCATGCATCCCCTTGTGCATCTGGTTTATGTGGGTTCTGGAGAACTGAACTGGGGTCCTTAGGCTTTGCAGGCAAATGCCTTAACCACTAAGCCATTTCCCCAGCCCCCATTCCCATTCTTATTCTCTCTGTCCTTGCAACTAGCTAAATAAAATATTTTAAAATATTTACGTATGTATGTATTTATGTATTTGCAAATAGAGACACAGACAGAGAGGAGAAAGATAAAGAGAATGGGCATGTCAGGGCTACTAGCCACTGCAAACAAACTCCAGATGCATATGCCACTTTGTGCATGTGGCTTTACAAGGGAATCAAACCAGGGTCATTAGGCTTATCAGGCAAGCACCTTAACTGCTGAGCCATCTCTCCAGACCAATTTTTTTTTTTGAAAAATTTAAGAAAAGAAAGGGGCTGGGGTTCCATCATCCCCTTCAAGGGCACACCCCTGATGATCTGAAGATTTCCACTAGACCCCACTTAAAGCTTACACCACCTGCCAATAG
Source organism: Jaculus jaculus (assembly GCF_020740685.1). Lineage (NCBI taxonomy): Eukaryota > Metazoa > Chordata > Mammalia > Rodentia > Dipodidae > Jaculus > Jaculus jaculus. Next base: position 132,657,758 of record NC_059102.1, on the reverse strand, counting down.
CACCACACTGAGAATGGAACCTTTAATACACGGATTTGGGGTGATAGCTAGGATCCAACCTGAAGCAGTAAACAAGTGAATAAGGGAATCAACTCCAACTGCCAAAAAGAGGTATAGAGCAAATAAAATACTTTTGTTTGTTTGAGATATGATCTTCTATAGCCCAGGCCGGTCTTCAACTTGCTATAAAGCTGAGATTGGCCTAAACTCCTAATCCTCCTGTCTCCACTGGGATTACAGGCATGCACCATCAAACCCACTTTAAATAAAAGATTCACATGTGATAAAATAGCTTAGGGTAACAGGCTAGTCTTGGTGCCAGCCTGTCTTTGGGATAGATTGATTGCCATGCTGGAAGCTAGAGTTGATTTGCACTGGCATGCATGAGCCAACTGCTCGTTTTGATTTCCTTTCTTTTTTGAGGTAGGGTCTCTCTTTTGCCCAGGCTGACCTGGAATTCACTATGGAGTCTCAGGGTGGCCTTGAACTCACAGAAGTCCTCATTCTTCTGCTTCTCAAGTGCCAGGATTAAAGGCATGTGCCACCATGCCCAGCCCAACTGCTCATTTTTAAAACTTTTTAATTAACACATAATAATTGTATATATTCATGAGGTACAGTATCCTTTGACCCAAATACACAATGTGTAATGATTCAGTTGTTAAATTCTCCTGAATTTGACAAGCCAGCTGTTAAACACAGCCATTATTTAAAAGTCCACTTAGGGGCTGGAGGGATGGCTTAGCAGTAAAGGCGTTTGCCTACAAAGCCAAAGAACCCTGGTTCAATTCCCTAGGACCCACGTAAGCCAGATGCACAGGGTGGTACATGCATCTGGAGTTTGTTTGCAGTGGCTGGAGGCTCTGGCATGCCCATTCTCTCCCTCTCTCTCTTCCCCTTTTTCTCCCTCAAATAAATAAATAAAATGTATATTTTTTTAAAGTCCACTTAGATAAATTTACACATTAAAAACAAAACTAATAGGGCTGGAGAGATGGCTTAGTGGTTAAGCATTTGCCTGGGAAGCCTAAGAACCCCAGTTTGAGGCTCAATTCCCTAGAACCCACGTTAGCCGGATGCACAAGGGGGCGCACGTGGCTGGAATTTGTTTGTAGTGCCTGGAAGCCATGGAGCGCCCATGCTCGCTCACGCTCCCTCCCTCTCTCTCTCTCTCTTTCTCTGTGTGTGTGTGTGTGTTGCTCTCAAATAAATAAATAAATAAGTGAACCAAAAAAAAAGCTAATAAAAACTCATTGCTTCCCTAATCACTGCATTACCATTTTACCCTTTTGGGGTTACTTTTATTAATCATACCTAGGCAGAATGGAAAATATCACCCAACAGTGTGCGACTACGCATCTTTCCCCATTTCCTCAAGTAGTAACTGGTAATGGGCTGGGTGGAAATAATGACACTATGGAAATCGGTAGATACCACATGTGGAGACTTTGTGTTCAGAAGAACTGGTCGCCAAACATCTGTTAGTGCAACCGTGCCTGCAGGCCTTCTGTGTCTGTGGGAGGTCACATCATCTCAATGGAAGAGGAAGGGTTGCTGAATAAAGGGTACCACATCCCCAATCATGTGAGTATTTGGGGTAGTGAAGTAGATCTGTCTGCCCTGGCTTATAAAAAAAAAAAAAAAAAAAAAAAAAAAAAAAAAAAGCTCTCCTCAAAGGTATGTCAGATAGGGACACCCTGACTTGCTTCCTTCATGTATATCTGTTCCAGTGAGTGGGCACATGAGGGTGTGTGTGAGTGTACACATGTGTGCATGTGAAGGTAAAACCTTGCCTGTCATTCTTCAGGCGTCCTACACCTTTTTTTGAGACAGTCTCTCACTGGACTGGACTCACCAATTAGGATACACTGGCTGGCTAGGGAGCCCCAGAGATTCACCAGCCTCTGCCCTGCCCAGTTTGTTTCTGTTTCTGTTTTGTTTTGTTTTGTTTTGAATATTTTATTTATTTATTTGAGAGAGACAGAGAGAAAGCTAGATAGAGGGAGAGAGAGAGAGAATGGGCGCACCAGGGCTTCCAGCCTCTGCAAACGAACTCCAGACGCGTGCGCCCCCTTGTGCATCTGGCTAACGTGGGACCTGGGGAACCGAGCCTCGAACCGGGGTCCTTAGGCTTCACAGGCGAGCGCTTAACCGCTAAGCCATCTCTCCAGCCCCTTGTTTTGTTTTTAACATGGAATCTGGGGCTCAAACTCAGGTCCTTGGAAAGCACTTTACCAACGAAGCTACCAACTCAGCACCCCGCCGCCACCCCCCCCCACGTGCCCACCATCTCTCTTTCTTTTGTTTGTAAATTAAATCCTGTGTTTATTCCAAAATGTATGTTTAGAAATAATCATTAAAATGTTTGCAGCACAAAACAAAATAAATAAAAATCGTGATGGGCATGCCTTTAATCCCAGAACTTGGGAGGCAGAACTAGGAGGATCACTGTGAGTTCCAGGCCAGCCTGGGACTACAGAGAGAGTTCCAAAACAGTCTAAGACCCTACTTTTTGGGGGGAAGTCCTGTGGTTAGAGACTGGGTATGGAACTTGATGATAGAGTGCTTTCATACTAAATTCAATCCCTAGCACCCCCCCCCCAAAAAAAATCTATTTTCACATGTAGTACAGAGATAATTTTTTTTGTTTTGTTTTGTTTTTGAGTAGGGTCTCACTCTGGCCCAGGCTGACCTGAAGTTCACTATGTAGTCTCAGGGTGGTCTCGAACTCATAGCAATCCTTCTGCCTCTGCCTCCTAAATGCTGGGATTAAAGGCTGCCATCATGCCTGGCAAGAGATAATAATTTAAAGGAGCCTCATAGATTCTGTAGAGCTTCTGAACTCCTCTGAGTTTGCATACTTGGGGTTCTTCCTTGGAGTGTGGAACTGGGGAGTGATAACAGTAGAATGCAGTGGACATTTTCTGTGCCACCAATCACAAGACAGTTGTGACACTTGCCAGCATCACTCTTGGTATGGTCTCTGAAGTCCACAACAAACCATTTCATACACGGGGTCACTAAGTTCACTGACTAGCCAAAAGCTTGGCTGTCCTGCCTCAAAGTTCCCTGCGAGACTTGTTCCCTTCTTCAGGAGCTGCCCTATGACCCTCCCGAGGATCCCAGTGCTCTGTGGCACCACAAAGTCCCCATCTCTGGTGTCATTGATGGACTTGGTGGCTGCTTAAATAATGTCAAGAACTTGCCTTCCCCACCAACCAAAAGGACAGATGTTTCCTCACCAATCCGTTTGCCCAGAATGCAGGCAGGACCCAGGCCCAGGCCAGTTAGTGGCCTTGCATCCTAAGGAAATTATCCAGCTTGCCGGGCATGGTGGCGCACGCCTTTAATCCCAGCACTCGGGAGGCAGAGGTAGGAGGAGTGCCATGAGTTCAAGGCCACCCTGAGATGACAGAGTTAATTCCAGGTCAGCCTGAACCAGAGTGAGACCCTACCTCGAAAAACCAAAAAAACAAACAAACAAACAAACAAACAAAAAGAAATTATCCAGCTTCCTCAGCGCTGCCTGCAGAGGTAGCTGCCATCTTCTGCTCAGCATCACAGCTGCCCTTAGACCTCTGGTGAAGCCCAAGATTGCCAAAAAGAGGACCAAGAAGTTCATCCAGCACCAGTCAGACCGATATGTCAAAATTAAGCATAACTGGCAGAAACCCAGAGGTATTGACAACAGGGTACAGAGAAGATTCAAAGGCCAAAATCTGATGCCCAACATTGGTTATGGGAGCAACAAGAAAACAAAGCACGTGCTGCCCAGTGGCTTTCGGAAGTTCCCGGTCCACAGCGTCAAGGAGCTGGAAGCGCTCCCCATGTGCAGCCGATCTCACTGTGCTGAGACTGCTCACAAGGGTTCTGCGAAGGACCGCAAAGCCATTGTGGAAAGAGCGGCCCAGCTGGCTTTTAGAGTCACCAATCCCAGCGCCAGGCTGCGCAGTGAAGAAAATGAATAAACAGCTTACGTACATCTTATATTTGTACTTAAATAAAACCAGAAAACCTGCTGTCTTTCCAAAAAAAAGAAATTATCCAAAGGCAGAAAGACGAGCTCCTGCAGTAAACCCTGCATATGTCACCCAGCCTGGACTGGTTATGGCGGGCTGGCTGTTTGAGGGACCTGGAAGCAACCAAAATCTTTCCAGGACATGCATTTTCTGCCCGGGAGGGCTGGAAGCTCCCTCCCTCTGCCTCTGCTTGCTAGATGACCTCTGAGCTCATTTTCTGGAGTCATTCGATGTTTTTACCCAATGTGCTGAGCGCCTCCATGGCGAATGTTCATGCTGGTCATAAATGGAGTCCTACTCAGTCAATCCAATTTGTTCTTGGAAATATTAATTCTCTTCTATGGCCATACCACCCTAAACACAGCCGTCTCATCTGACCTCAGAAGCCAAGCAGGGTCAAGCCTAGTTAGTACCTGGATGGGAGAGATGCGAATTCTCCTCCCTTGCATGGTGCTTGCTGACACAAAAGCAGGGCGTGTGCTGCGTGAGACTATCATCTAGAAGCCTTCAGCCAACCCAGACTGGCACCTGCCTTGCAGAGCCATGCCCCTGATTTTAGAAGCATCTTGGCTTTCCTCACAGACGCCAGCCAAGTTCCTTCTGAGGACAGCTGGCCTGCCAGTTGAAGACTTCCTGAAGCAGGAAGAAGGCCGTTGCTCCTCTGGTTATTGCCAAATCCAATGTCACCCCTCTGGGCAGCTGGCCTCAGGTCCCAGGCTGGCTCCTGCCTCTGGGTTCCTCTATGCCCTCCAGCTACCAGCACTCTCTGCAGCTGCAGGGATAACAGGTAATCTTGGTTCTCACTGTTAGTTCCTCAGCCTGAGACACTGTTCCTTCTTGTCCCTCAGTGTGAAGGTCCTATCTTTACAGAAGGAAGCCACCTCTGTCCACCTCGGACAGAACGGAGCCAGGCTCACACACCCGTACTTCTTGGGAGCTCTTAACCACGGCCCCACAGGCTTCCACACAGGGTCCGCTCTGTTCACTGCCACATCTCAAGTGTTTGGGTTAGCACAACTAAGTTAGCCTTAACTTAGGAAAGGATTGATCGTGAATATTACATGACTTCAGGCAGATGAATCTTCTAGAAACTCAATTCCTGCTTACAAAGCGGGGTGGGGGGGGGCGGCAGAAAACTTGGGATCTCTCTGGGAACAACAGCCACTTCCTCCTTGTGGGTGTTTTTGCTCTAAGAATTCACTTCCTGAGGTCTTAGGCTTCTTTCCCCTTTTTGTTTAGCTGCAAGTATTGCTCAAGAGAGGTTTGATCAATTTGTGTCCTGTGCTATTTCCCTGGCCGGGAAACTGAGGCTTGCTCGGCATCACAGCTGGCAGCACCAGAACTAGATGAAGCGTGGCTGACACACTTTCAGGCCAGAACCCTACCCAGTGACCCACTCTGAGGGAGAGCCAGGTCCAAGGCATTGAAGGCCAAGCTGCCAAGAAGGAGCTCACAGACTGCAAAGGAAGGAAAGCTTGCTAAGAACCAGTCTTAGGGCTGGGAACGTGACTCCGTGGGTAAAGTGTTGGCCTAGCATGCAGAAAACCCAAAGTTCAATCCACAGCACCACATAAATGGGACGGGGTACACACTTGTCATCCCAGAGTTCAGGAGGCTAGTTCAGGAGGATCAGAAGTTCAAGGTCATCCCTAGGTACATAGTGAGTTCAAGAATAGCCTCGGCTACATAAAATCATTCCTCAAAAAATAAATAACAAATAAATAAAACTAAGGCTGGGCATGGTAGCACATGTCTTTGATCCGAACACTTGGGAGGTAGAGGTAGAAGGACTGCCAGGAGTTCAAAGCCACCCTGAGACTACATAGTGAATTCCAGGTCAGCCGGAGCTAGAGTGAAACCCTACTTACAAGAAAAAGAAAGAAGAAAAGAGAACTAATGCAGGGCATGGTGGTACACACTTTTTTTAATTTTTATTTTTTAATACATTTATCTATTTATTTATTTATTTATTTGCAGTAGAGAGAGGGATCCTTAGGCTTCACAGGCAAGTGCTTAACCACTAAGCCATCTCTCCAGCCCTGTATATCTGGCTTTTTGTGGGTACTGGGGAATTGAACTTGGGATGGTATGCTTTTCAAGTAAGTACCTTTTACCACTGAGCCATCCTCCCCAGCCCCATGGGTACTGAGGAGTTAAACTTGGCAGTCTTGGACCCAAGAGGCCCTTATGCTTAAAAGCACTCTTACCCACTGAGCCATCTTCCTAACCTCTAGCTGACTTTTGACATGGTCATATGACTGGCTGGGACTAATGGAAAATGAGTGGAAGTGACAACGTACCAGTACAGAGTGGCTTCAGAGCTCCTTTTACTTCTTCCCTGCGCATCCCTCACTGTGAAAACAAGGTATACCTGACAGAAGCAGCTTCTTCAGGCTAGATCTCAGAATAAGAAGACCCTTGGAACAAAGCATCTGGTTGGCTGCCACCTAGAGTGGAGCCGCAAAGCCATGTGTCCCAGCTGCCTTGCAGCTAATGTTTTAGGTGAATGAGAAAAAGCTACAGCTCAACAGATAAGCTTGAGGTTGTTTGTTATGCAACATGACTGTACCAAAGCTGATACTCACGGTACCCAGGAAATGAGAAGTCCAAGTGAAGACCACACAGGCCATGATAAGGCGGTGTGAACAGTGAGGAATCAATAGAGAATGCATCCATTGATGAGTTTTCCATCTTTACTCACTCATGACCAGTCTCAGCCATGGAGACATCTGTCCTTAATTAGAAGTCACCCTCCCTGTTGCCTCCTGTTCCTCCACCCATGGTCCCTTTCCTCTCTTGGATTATTCCTTCCCATGAAACTACACTTCCTGACCTTTGCCATTCTACAAATACCTGTTTCATCCTATCTCCCTACAGCTCCTTACACTTCATCTCTCTCCTGCCGTCAAGTAAACTTCTTTTTAAAAAAACAAAACAACAACAACAAAAAAAAAACAACACTGGCTTAAGAAAATATAAACAAGGGATGGAGAGAGGGCTCCATGGTTAAAGGTGCTTACTTTCAAAGCCTGATAGTTTGGGTTCAATTCCACAGAACCCGAACCCATGTAAAGCCAGACCCAAAGTGGCACATACATCTGGAGTTCATTTGCAGTAGCAAGAGACCCTAGCATGCCCACATCTCTCTCTCTCTCTCTCTTTCTCAAATAAATAAACAGGCTGGGCAGGGTGGCACACACCTTTAATCCCAGCCCTTGGGAGGCAGAGGTAGGAGGATCACTGTGAGCTGAAGGTCACCCAGAGACTACAGAGTGGGTTCCAGGTCAGTCTGGACTAGAGTGAGACCCTACCCCAAAAACTAAAAAGAAAAAATAAAAAGGAATATAGAGGCTGGGGAGATGGCTTCGTAGTTAAAGTATTTGCCTGCAAGGCGAAAGGATCCTGGTTTGACTCTCCAGGATGCACAAGGGGCACATGTGTCTGAAGTTCGTTTGCAGTGGCTGGAGGTCACCAACCACCTATTTAAAGCTTGATGCAGAATCTGGCACTAGTGGTATGGCATTTGTTTGCAGCCACGAGAGACCCTGGCAAGTCCATATATACACTTGTGCAGATAAAAAAATAAACACATACTTTTTTGGGGGGGCTGAGGTGGGGTTGCACTTTAGCTCAGGCTGACCTGGAATTCTCTATGTAGTCTCTGGGTGGCCTCGAACTCATGGTGATCCTCCTACCTCTGCTTCCTGAGTGTTGGGATTAAAGGCATGGGCCACCATGCCCAGCAAAAATAAATAAATAAACACATACATTTTTTAAAAAAAATTTATTAGTTTTATTTATTTATTTGAGAGTGACAGACATAGAGAGAAAGAGGCAGATAGAGAGAAAGAATGGGCGCGCCAGGGCCTCCAGCCACTGCAAAGGAACTCCAGATGCATGCGCCCCCTTGTGCATCTGGCTAACGTGGGTCCTGGGGAATCGAGCCTCAAACCAGGGTCCTTAGGCTTCACAGGCAAGCGCTTAACTGCTAAGCCATCTCTCCAGCCCACATTTTTTTTTTTTAAAGGAAAGCTCAGGACCAGGTGGATTCACTGCTGAATTCTACCAAACTTTTTTTTTTTTTTTCACTTGGTGACCCCATCCCTTTAATGAATTCTACCAAACTTTTAAGGAAACTCTACTACCAACACTTCTCAAACTGTTCCACAAAATAGAGAGGGAAGGAGCACTTGCTATCTCATTCTATGAACCAGTAGTGCCCTAATACCAAAACCAGATAAAGACAACAACAAAAATAAAACTGTAGACCAATTTCCTGGATGAGCATGGACACAAAAGTTCTAGCAAAAAAAAAAAAACTTGAGAAACAAAATCAAGAAAATATTAAGGCTTGGAGAGATGGCTTAGTGATTAAGGCACAGGTTTGATTCCTCAGGACCCATGTAAGCCAGATGCACAAGTTGGCACAAGCGTGTGAAATTCACTTGCAGTGGCTGAAGGCCCTGGTGCACCCATTCTCTCCCTCCTTCTCTCTGTCTCTGTAATAAATAAATAACAATAGGGGCTAGAGAGATGGCTTAGCAGTTAAAGCGTTTGCCTGCAAAGCCAAAGGATCCCAGATCCTCTTTCCAGGACTCACATAAGCCAGATGCACAAGGTGGCACATGCATCTGAAGTTCATTTGCAGTGGCTAAAGGCCCTGGCATGCCCATTCTCTCTCTTTCTCTGCCTCTTTCTCTCAAATAAATAAATAAATAACAATAAAATATTTTTTTAAAAGAAACATTAAGGGGCTGGGAAGATAGTTCAGTGGTTAAAGGCATTTACTTACAAAACCTGCTTGCTGAGGTTCCATTACCGCACTACCCAGGTAAGCCAGAAGCAAAGTTGTGCAAGTATCTAGTGTTTGTTTGCAGCTGCAAAAGACCCTGGCATGCCTGTATACATACACACTTGTAAGTAAATAATAAAAATTTAAAAACATTAAGAAGATCCTACATCATGACCTAGTTGGCTTTATCCCAGAGTTAATTGATACATCATATAAACAACCTTAAGGACAGAAGTCACTTGATCATCTCGAAAGATACAGAAGAAACATCTGCCAAAGTTCAACAAGCCTTAATGACAAAAGTTCTGAAGAAGGGCTGGAGAGATGGCTTAGCGGTTAAGCGCTTGCCTGTGAAGCCTAAGGACCCTGGTTCGAGGCTCGGTTCCCCAGGTCCCACGTTAGCCAGATGCACAAGGGGGCGCACGCGTCTGGAGTTCGTTTGCAGTGGCTGGAAGCCCTGGCTCGCCCATTCTCTCTCTTTCCCTCTATGTGTCTTTCTCTCTATGTCTGTCGCTCTCAAATAAATAAATAAAAAATGAACCAAAAAAAATTAAAAAAAAAAAAAGTTCTGAAGAACCTAGGAATAGATGGAACATGATTAAAAAACATTTGTAACAAAACTATGGCCAACATTCACTGAATGAGGAAGTACTAAAAACATCTTCCCCCAAATCTGGAAGGAGACAGGGTGCCAACGCTCTCTGTATCTATTCAATATAGTGCTAGGAGTCCTAGCTAGACCAATAAGGAAAGAGAGAGAGATAAAACTAAAACATTGGAAAGGAGCTGCTGGGATACAGTTCAGGTATAGAGAGCTTGCTTAGCATGCATGAGGATCTAGCTTTGATTCCCTTAGCACTGCCACCAATAAATAAATAAGTAAATAAGCTGGACCTGGTGATATCCGTCTTTAATTTCAGTACTTGGGAGAGAGGCTGAGGTATGAGGATCTCCAGCCTGGGGCTATCGAGTGACTCCAAGTCATCCTGGGCTTGAATGAGACCCCTGGGTGGGGAGGAAAGTAAGAAACCAAACTGTCCCTATTTGCAGACAACCTGATTCTATTCTTCTTAAAAGACTCTAGGGGGCTGAAGAGATGGATTAGCGGTTAAGGCATTTGCCTGCAAAGCCAAAAGACCCAGGTTTGATTCTCCAGGGCCCACGTAAGCCAGATGTACAAGGGAGTGCATAAATCTGGAGTTCATTTGCAGTGGCTGAAGGCCCTATTGTGCCTATTCTCTCTCTCTCTCTCCCTCTCCCTCTTTCTCTCTCTGTTAATAAAAAAGTAACAAAACTATAAAATAAAATAAATAAAACTTTTAAAGAACAAAATATATCCTTTTCACAATAGCAATAAGAATAACTTAGGGCTGGAGAGATGGCTTAGTGGTTAAGCATTTGCCTGTGAAGCCTAAGGACTCTGGTTCAAGGCTCGAGGACCCATGTTAGCCAGATGCACAAGGGGGTGCACGCATCTGGAGTTCATTTGCAGTGGCTAGAAGCCCTGGCGCACCCACTCTCCTCTCTCTCTCTCTCTCTTTCTTGTGGTTATGAATTGGCTAACTCAATATTGTGATGATGACTATACTCTCAAAAGTAATCTACAGATTCACTACAATATGCATCAAAATTCCAGTGACATTCATCACAGAACTAGAAAAAGAAAATCTGGGCTGGAGAGATGGCTTAGCGGTTAAGCGCTTGCCTGTGAAGCCTAAGGAGCCCGGTTCAAGGCTCGGTTCCCCAGGTCCCACGTTAGCCAGATGCACAAGGGGGCGCACGCGTCTGGAGTTCGTTTGCAGTGGCTGGAAGCCCTGGCGCGCCCATTCTCTCTCTCTCCCTCTATCTGTCTTTCTCTCTGTGTCTGTCGCTCTCAAATAAATAAATAAAAAATAGACAAAAAAAAAATTAAAAAAAAAAAAGAAAAAGAAAATCTAAGATTCACATAGAAATGCAAAATACCACAGATACCCAAAGCAATGGTATGCAGAAAGAATACTTCAGATGTATCACAATACCTTACCTCAAACTATACTACACAGGATTGAGGGATAAAGACAGAATGGTACAAGCACAAAAATGGACATGTAGCTGGGTGTGGTGGTGCACACTTTTAATCCCAGCACTAGGGAGGCAGAGATAGGAGGATCACCATTGTGAGTTTGAGGCTGCCCTGAGACTACCTAGTGACTTCCAGGTCAGCATGGACTAGTGGGAGACCTTACCTTGGAAAAGAAAGAAACAAAGAAAGAGAGAGAGAGAGAGAGAGAGAAAAGGAGAGGAGAGGAGAGGAGAAAAGGGAAAAGAAAAGGAAAGGAAAGGAAAGGAAAGGAAAGGAAAGGAAAGGAAAGGAAAGGAAAGGAAAGGAAAGGAAAGGAAAGGAAAGGAAAGGAAAGGAAAGGAAAGGAAAGGAAAGAAAAAAGAAAAGAAGAGGGCTGGAGAAATGGCTTAAGTTAAGGAACTTGACTGCAAAGCCTAAGACCCATGTTCATGTTCGACTCTCCAGGTCCCAGCAAGCCAGATACACTGACCCAAGCACACAATGTTGCACATGCTCACAAGGGGGCGCATTCATCTGGAGTTCAATTGCAGTGGCTGGAGACTTTGGCTCTCTCTCTTTCCCTCTCTCTCTCTCTCTCTCTCTCTCTCTCTCTCTCGCTCTCGCTCTCGCTCTTCCACTTTCCCCTCTCCCCACATAAAAAAAGGCCAGTCTATTGGGTTTGCCTCAAAAAGAAAGAAAAAAGAGAGGGAGGAAGGAAGAAAGGAAGGAAAGAAAACAAATGACAAAAAAAATGGGGCTAGGGAGATGGCTTAGCAGTTAAGGTGTTGGCCTGCAAAGCCAAAGGACCCCGGTTCAATTCCCTAGGATCCACATAAGCCAGATGCACAAGAGAGTGCATGCGTCTGGAGTTTGTTTGCAGTGGCTGAAGGACCTGCTGCGCCCATTCTCTCAAGTAAATAAATAAATAAAACTTTTTTCTTAAACCGGGTGTGGTGGCGTATGCCTTTAATCCCAGGACTCGGGAGGCAGAGGTAGGAGGATTGCCATGAGTTCGAGGCCACCCTGAGCCTCCATAGTGAATTCCAGTTCAGCCTGGGCTAGAGTGAGACCTTACCTCAAAAAAAAAATTTTTTTTTTTTTAATATCTGTGAAGATGTGGGAAAGAGCTTAGTCACTGTTGTTCTCTGTTAATGTGAGTGTAAACTGGTGCAGCCAGTATGGAAATCAGTGTGGGGCTATCTTATAAAACTAAAATTAGAACTACCACATGTCCCAGCTATACCATTCCTAGGCATATACCCAAGGACTCCATGTCCTGTAAGAGATACTTGCACATCCATGTTGATTGCTGCTGTAGTCATAATAGCTAGGAAATGGAATCAGCCTAGATGTCCCTCAACTGATGAGTGGATAGTAAAAATGTGGTACATATGCATGATGGAGCTTAATGAAATTTGCAAGAAAATGAAGGGAACCTGGAAATATTACATTAATATCTGGGCGTGCTGGCACACGCCTGTAGTTTTAGCACTTGGGGCAGAGGTAGGAGAATCACTGAGTTTGAGGCCAGCCTGTGAATTCCATGTCAGCCTGGACTAGAATGAGACCCTACCTCAAAACAACAAAAAACAAAACAGAACAAAAATTATGACATTAAGTGAGGTGACTGAGACTCAGAAAGACAAATCAACCACATGCTTTCTGTCATATACAAATCCTAGCTTATAATTTTTATATTTGTGCATTTATGTGGGAGTAAGAGCAGATACAGGTCTTAGCGCTAGAAAGGGAACCATACGGAGAGAACGGGGGTTTTAAGAAAAGGAGCGGGGAGGATAATAGAGCACATGTGACATGAAAGTGGGAAGGGAAATCGTGGGGGCAGAAGGACACATGTGGGGAAGTGAGATGTGGGACACAACCAAGAAAAGATAAGACAGGAATATGCCATAAGCAAACACATTACAGTGTGTAATGACTTAAAAAATAAAATACAAAAACAAGTGGCTTAGATGGAGTTAAGGGGACCAGAGGTTCAAGTCATCCTGAGCTACACAGTGAGTCTGAAGCTAGTCTAGGTTGCATGGGCTATATAGGGAAATATTTTCTAAAAAAAAAAAAAGCTTTCTTGAGTTTCTTAGGCTGGAGAAATGGCTCAGCTGTTAAAGACGCTTTCTTGCAAAGCCTGCTGGCCAGGATTCAATTCCCCAGTATCCCTGTAAAGCCATATGCACAAAGTGGCACCTGTATCTGGATTTTGTATGCAGTGACAGGAGGCCCTGGTGCAACCATTCTCTCTCTCACTGTTGCAGAAATAAGTAAATAAGCAAATAAAATTATTTACAAGGTTTCTTCTCATCTCACCTATTAGCAACTAGCTTGCTTGCCCTTCACCATCCAAACTGCCCTTAGGGAACTTTGGTAATCATCTAATTGTTCAATTCAACATCCAGTCCTATTTCATGCCCCCCCCCCACCCGACTGTTCTGCACCATTTAGCATGGAACTCAATTCATTCTCTTCTTCCCACCCCAAACATTCCTCTCTCCTATTCTCTCAGCTACTGGCACCATCACTCATCCAGTGACGTAGGACAGAAAGCCACCAGGAGATAATGAAATCAGTTCTGGACTTGCTGAGATTGCAATGCCTTGAGACTTCCAAGAACTATCCAGAGGTCAGAAAAACATGTGCACTGGGAAACCAAAGGTAAAGATAAGATGAATGCTATAGAAGTCATAGTTAAAGCCAGGAACATTCCTGAAATTTCCCAATTTATAGAATACAAGTACCAAATCTGAAAATCCCAGTTGATAACAGAAAACTCTCCTGAGCCCAGAAATTCCTATACTTAAGGCACAGGGCTGGAGAAATGGCTTAGTGGTTAAGGCATTTGCCTGCGAATCCTAAGGACCCCGGTTCAATTCCCCAGGACCCACGTAAGCCAGATGCACAAGGGGCAAATGCTTGTTTGCAGTGGCTGGAGGCCCTGGTGTGCCCATTCTCTCTCTCTCTCTCTCCCTAATTATAAATAAATAAATAAAATTACAAAAATAAAAACAAAAACAGAAGGCACTTCAGCCAGGCATGGTGGCACACACCTTTAATCCCAGCACTCAGAGGCAGAGGTAGGAGGATCTCTGTGAGTTCGGGCACCCTGAGACTACATAGTAAATTCAAGGTCAGCCTGAGCCAGAGTGAGACCCTACCTCGATAAACAAAACAAAAATAAATAAATAAATAAGAAGGCGCAGTGTCTCATGCCTATAATCCTGGTACTTAGAGGCTGAGGTAGAATAGCCATGGTTCAAGGATAGCCTGGGACACATAGCGAGTTCCAAGTCATTCTAGACTAGAGACCTTGTAAAGGAAGGAAAGAAGGAAGAAAAGAAGGAAGGAAGGGAGGGAGGGAGGGGGGGAAGGAAGGAAGGAAAAGAAAGGAGGTGGGCTGGAGAGATGGTTCAGCAGTTAAAAGTAATTGCTGGCAAAGCCTGATGGCCCTGGGTTTGATTCCCCAGTACCCATGTAAAGCCAGATGCACAAAGTGGCACATGTGTCTAGAGTTCGTTTGCAGTGGTAAGAGGCCCTGGCATGTCCACACTTGCCTCTTTCTCTCCTTGCTTTAGAATAAATAAATAAAACTATTTTTTTAAAAAAAGCCGGGTGTGGTGGCGCAAAAGCCGGGTGTGGTGGCGCAAAAGCCGGGTGTGGTGGCGCACGCCTTTAATCCCAGCACTCAGGAGACAGAGGTAGGACGATTGCTGTGAGCTCAAGGTCACCCTGAGACTACATAGTGAATTTCAGGTCAGTTTGGGCTAAAGCGAGACATTGCCTTGAAACAAAAAGAAAGAAAGAAAGAAAGAAAGAGAGAGAGAGAGAGAGAGAGAGAGAGAGAGAGAGAAAGAAAGAAAGAAAGAAAGAAAGAAAGAAAGAAAGAAAGAAAGAAAGAAAGAAAGAGAAATCAGGTGTGGTGGCGCATGCCTTTAATCCCAGCACTTGGGAGGCAGAGGTAGGAGGACCGCAGTAAATTTGAGGCCGCCCTAAGACTACATAGTGAATTCCAGTTCAGCCTGAGCTAGAGTGAGACTACAGCGAAAAAACAAGCAAACAAATAAACAACAACAAAAAAGAATGTTTACATAATAGACCTCACACTGGAAATAACCAAAATGTTCATTCACAAGAGAAGAAATAGAGCCGGGTGTGATGGCGCATGCCTTTAATCCCAGCACTCAGGAGGCAGAGGTAATAGGATGGCTGTGAGTTCGAGGCCACCCTGAGACTGAAAAAAAAAAAAAAAGAGCAAAGGTCAAATTACTCATATGCACAAAGTAACTGAATCTCAAACACTGTTTTGAGTGAAATAGACTAGACATGAAAGAGTGCATACAGTATGACTCTACATAGATCCCTATGCAAGCAACTGATTTTTTTAGACTTAAAAATTTTTTTTTTTAATTTTTGGTTTTTCAAGGTAGGGTCTCACTCTAGCTCAGGCTGACCTGGAACTCACTATGTAGTCTCAGGGTGGCCTTGAACTTATGGTGATCCTCCTAGTCCCAGTGCGAACTCCAGACGTATGAGCCCCTATTGTGCGCATGTGCGACACTGCCCCTATGCATCTGGCCTTGTGGGACCTGAAAATTCGGACATGAGTTCTCAGGCTTTGCAGGCAAGCGCTTTAATCACTAAGCTATCTCTCCATCCCAGCAACTCTGATTTACACTCAATGAATCATCAAATAAGACATGAAGGTAGGAAGGGAATTAATTGTCAAAAAAAAGGGGTGGGCTGGAGAGATGGCTTAGCGGTTAAGCACTTGCCTGTGAAGCCTAAGGACCCCAGTTCGAGACTCGGTTCCCCAGGTCCCACATTAGCCAGATGCACAAGGGGGCGCACGCGTCTGGAGTTTGTTTGCAGAGGCTGGAAGCCCTGGCGTGCCCATTCTCTCTCCCTCTCCCTCTATCTGTCTTTCTCTCTGTGTCTGTCGCTCTCAAATAAATAAATAAAAAATTTAAAAAAAAGGGGGGGGGGTGTAGCAGGAGCCTGGGAGGGTTGATAAAATAGGATAACAGGGATGAACATGATCAAAATACATTACATACAGTCTGATACTGTCAAAAAGGACATTTAAAAAGGAGTTGCATGGGAGTGAGAAGGAAAATCAATTGGAAATGAGAATTTTTTATGGTGATGCAAATTTTTTTTTTTTTTTTTTTTCCGAGGTAGGGTCTCTCTCTGGTCCAGGCTGACCTGGAATTCACTATGGAGTCTCAGGGTGGCCTCAAACTCTCGGCAATCCTCCTACCTCTGCCTCCTGAGTGCTGGGATTAAAGGCGTGCGCCACCACGCCCGGCTATGATGCAAATATTTTATATCTCGTTTTCAGTAGTGATTACACTAGTAGCAGTCTTTAATCCCCGCACCTGGGAGTTGGATGCCAACCTGGGACTACAGAATGAGCTCCAGGTCAGCCTGGACTAGAGTGAGGCTCTACCTTGCTGGGGAGGAGGGGGGGAATGGGACAGAAAATTCCTCTAACAAAAGTCCATAACCTGAGCCATTCCACGCCACTCCACAGAAACTGACCAGTATTCTTTAGCCCCAAATTCTCAAAATTGCTCATTGAACCAAATACTTAAGATTTGTGGATTTTAGTGTATAGAAATTACATTTTAAACATTGGAAAATAATTGTAATAAACTCTAGCTGAATGTGGTGGCACGCCTTTAATCCCAGCTCTTGGGAGGCAGAGGTAGGAGGATCACTGTGAGTTTGAGGCCAGCCTGAGACTATATAGTGAGTTCTAGGTCAGCCTGGGCTAGAGCAAGACCCTACCTCAAAAGAAATCAAGACTGATTGAGAGGGAGAGGGGATATGATGGAGAGTGGAGTTGCAAAGGTGAAAGTGTGTGTGGGGGGGGTTAGGGAATTACCATGGTTTATTGTGTATATGGAAGTTGTCAATAAAAAAAAAATAATTAAAAAAACACACTTCTAAACAGAAAGTTCAGGGCATAAAGCACATTAATTTCAAACAAAATAATATTTCACCATAACTGCATGGGTTTAGATGCCAGTCCTTTCCCAATGCAGCCTCAGAGCAAAAACAAAATGGGAGGAACACGGGTCTCATCCAAACAATGCATTCAAATTCCAGCTAAGACTTAATCACTGAGCCCAAGAGCCAGGACTGGGTCTCTCTGAACTTTCATTTCCTCTACCATAAAACGGGCAAGGCTGCTGCCTAGCCTACCCTGTTAGGTCGTGGAACCTTAGTTTACACCAAGTCCCACCAAAGCCAGAAGTACCCAGAGAATGAGGCTCAAGGCAGCTGCAGGGCCCTGGAGAGACAGCGTCAGGGAGCTGATGCTAAGAGCTGGGAAAATGGCTGCTCAGAGCCACCATGGGCAGGCCAATGCCACCCCCAGGGCCTAGGATTCAGGAGAAGCTTCTTAGGGTACCTGATCCTCACTGCCTATCACACCTTGTGACCTCAGCTACTCCCCAGAAGATACCCTATCAGTCTGAATATGGGGACTATCCAAATCGTCCTTGGAGATTCCCATCAGAGACAAAGCAGAACTCAGCTGGGGGAGGTGCCACAAGCCTGACTTTCACAAGTCCCTATCCATCCCACCGTGTGGCCTGGGCCAGGTGGGAGGCCTGGGCCTTCTGGATTAGGTAACCCCTGGGACCATCCGTTACTTGTAACAAAGAGAACCTGTTACTTGTAATGGAGTACAATACTTGGACCTGCATCCTGCCACCATGTGGGAAGGGAGGCAAGTGCTCCCAGAAATAGAAATAACTGAGAAGGTGTCCACTAAAAAAGCACATTCCCATATCCCAGACACCCACCTCAGTGTCGGAGAGAAAGGCCTCCAATAGGATTCTTTATTTCTCATTCCAGGACCGTCAACCTGGGAAGGTTCCACCCGGGACAGAGGCGAGGTCTGGGCTCCACCTAGTATCTCCTACTTCCAGGACACACCTATTTGCCTCCGGGAAATGATAGGCTCTGGAGCCAGCAGTGCAAAGGACTAGCAAAGCATCAGAAACAGCCTTGGGGGCTCAGCCGTGGGGGAAGGAGAGAGTGGTGCAACCAAGCACCCACCCGCCTCGGTCCCCAGGCCCTGGTGGAGGGCCGGAAAGTCCACTCGCTCTGCCGCCCCCACCCCCAGCGCCCTGACATACTTCCCCCTTTACAGTTTCTTGGATGCCTCTCAAGAGTTTGTGCAAACACACACACACACACACACACACACACACACACGCACGCACGCACGCACGCAAATACCACAATGAAACCCACTACTTTGTATGCTAACGTAAAATACTCATTTTTCAAAACGAGAGTGGGGGTTGGGGGAGGCGTGCAATCCGTTCTGTTCAGCAGTTTGCCTCCCATTTCCAGACGTGGGGCAGGGTGTCCCTTGCGAGTAGGGCCGGAGTGATGGTTTGACAAGTCAAAGGAACCGGCGAGCCTCCCATCACCCCCACGCAAGCAGCAAAGTTACAGTATCTGAAACTTTCCCCAGGCTGCAGCTCTGCACGTTCTGATCTCTTTCTCCCCTCTCGGATTCGTGCGCCAATCACTGTCCCCCCGCCCCAACCACCACCTTCCAGAGGCACCCCGTTCTCTTGTCCGGGAAAGAGCCATCCCCCTAGGTCCTGCCCAACAGCTGACAGACCCCTCCTGCCTTTCAACACTTGTCGGTCCTCTCCCGTGGCCCCCGCGACATCTCGCGCTCGCCAGCCCTGCCCGAGCGCCCCAGGGAGAGGGGGCGAGCTGGGCGCGCAGCCCCCCCCCCCCCCGGCCCCCGTGCGGAAGGCTGCGGGGGACAGAGCCTGGTTTAGGTCTGGGCAGAGGAAATGACCAGAACAAAAGCAGGCACCGGGGCGGGGCACGGCAGGGCCCGGACGCTGGCTCGCCCCTCGGTCTCCCTGCACGCCGCCTCCCCACGCTTGGCTCCTGGCTTCGGGGGGGCTTTGCGGCCGCCCCACGGGACCCACCTGACGGGCAGATTCCGGGCGCCGGGGCCGGCGCGGCGGGAGGCGCTGGGAGCCGGACCGCGCCTCGCCCTCGGCGGCCGTATCGGTGGCGGAGCCGGGCCGAGCGTGCCGGGCGAGACTCGCTTGCGGCCGCGGACTCCGGGGCGTCGGGCTGGGGACGGCGGGCGGGCTGAGCGCCTCCCGCCCGGCGGGCCGCAGAGTCGGAGCCCGGCGTGTCCCCGCCCCGGACACAGACAGCCAGGGGGCGGCCCCGCGAGTGCAGGAGCGCCAGGACATGTGCTGCTGGCGGTGGGTGGGAGGGGTGCTGTTTGTTTCATCTTCACTCAGGCAGAAAAAAACCTGAAACCAGCACAAAAAAAAAAAAAAAAAAAAAAAAAATCCCTGGTCAGGGCTGCCAGGGCTCACTGCCTTCTCCCGCTTGCACGTGGCGGGGGCAGGGGTGATGGAGGAGGGACTTGAGGGTTCCCTGGAGGATGGGGTGTGATCGCTCATCCTGTGCTGCTTAGGGAGGCCTCGGAGCCCTTTGCACACACCACAAGTCTGGGAACCTGACATGTCTTTCCAGAGAAGAAGAGCTCAGAAAAAAGATCGCCAAGGATCCTGGGCGGGGGAGGGGAAGAGGGGAACCTCAAAGTCTTGAGTTGGAGGTGAAGGCCTGATCATGAAGCACCTAGCACAGGCTCTGTCTGTGGTCTCTGTGGTTTCCTCCTCTGGCAAGGTTCCGCACAACCCCCAGAGTCCTCTTCTAGAATTATTTAGAAAAGAACCCAAAATAATTGTTTCAGAGTCTATGCTTCTGCACCAAGCATCTAAATGAGTCACTTCTGGTGAGCTGAGGTGGGTGCATCTCGCTGCTCTCATTTGGTTTGTCCCACACTGGTGAGGACAGCAAACACCCTTGAGCTCAGATGGACCTGTTTTACGGGGGGGGGGGGGCATCAAAACTTTCTTTTGCTAGGATTATTTGCCTTTGGATATCATTTTCATGAATTAAAAATTAGATTAGCGCCTGGAGTGGTGGCACACGCATTTAATCCCAGCACTCAGGAGGCAGAGGTAGGAGGATGGCCAAGAGTTTGAGGCCAGCCTGAGACTACATCTAGAGCAAAAACCTACCTTGAAAAACCAAAAAAAAAAAAAAAAAAGAAAAGAAAAGAAAGAAGGAAGGAAAGAAAAGAAAAGATTAGCGGGAGACGTGGCTCATTAGTTGAAGGCAAACCCTGACCACCTAGGTTCAATTCCCTAGTACCCTGGTACTAGTTCTGGTTTTACACAAACCAGAAGCTCAAAGTGGTTCATGTATCTGAAATTCATTTACAGTGGCAGCGATAGGAGACTTTGGTGCACCCACACTCTTTCTCCCTCTCCTCTCTCTGTCTCCCCCTTCTCACTGTCTCTCTCCCTCTTTGTCTTTGTCTCTATCTCAAATAAAGAAAATATTGGGAAAAAATTAGCTTTAAATAGTGGCCCACACGAAAACTGTTTTTTTGGGGGGGTTTTTGGTTTGTTTTTTTTTGAGGTAGGGTCTTGCTCTATCCCAGGCTAACCTGGAATTCACTCTGTAGTCTCAGGGTGGGCTCAAACTCACAGTGATCCTCCTACCTCTGCCTCCCAAGTGCTGGGATTAAAGGTTTACGCCACCACACCCGACCTGGGAACTGTAATTGGAGGTCTTCCTGACACATTAATGGAAAAGGAACCAGAGGAGTCTTAAAACTTGAAGGACACACAGAACCCATGGTGATGTCTCAGAACTTGGGAGAGAGAATTAAGTTTCCTGGTGGGTGAGATGGAGGGCGTAAAGTAGTGGGAGTGTAGAATTGTGGGCCTCACACAGCAGCTCAGGAATGAGAGTTCCCAGCAGCCAGCACAATGGGCTCTTTGCTGGAGGATCAATTGCTCCATTATTATCTCAGGAACACACTCATAGTAGTTCGTTAATATACCATGATAAAAACAGTGCACATGGACGCCAGGGACATTTTCTCCCACTTCCAGTGATTCCCCTTTGAGAACCTGTTCCAATGGCTCTGCCCATCAAACTGAATGAGAAACTTTTTTTTCAAGGTAGGGTCCCGCTCAAGCTCAGGTTGACCTGGAATTCACTACATAGACTCAGGGTGGCCAGGAACTCACAGCGATCCTCCTACCTCTGCCTCCCAAAGGCTGAGATTAAAGGTGTGTGCCAACATGCCTGGCTCTGAATGAGAAGCTTTTGTTGTTGTTGTTTGAGGCAGGGTCATTTGTAGCCCAGGCTGGCCTGGAACTTGCTATGCAGCCGAGGCTAGCCTTGAACTCCTGATCCTCCTGCCTCCGCCTTCCAAGTGCTAGAAAATATTTCCAGAAGGACATCACTACACCTTACTTGACACACTTGTGAGACAACAATGAGAGCCAGATATGGTGGTGCACCCAGGTAATCCTAGCATGTAGAAGTGAGTGCCACAGGTTCAAAGCCAGCCTAGTCCATATAGCAAGGGACTCCATCTCAAAGAAAGGGAAAGGGGAAAAAGAAAAGATGAAAATACTGGGACTAAAGGTGTGCACCATCCAGGCAGCTCTGACCTTTTTGACCTTTGTTCTTAATCATATCAGCCTGTAAAGCTCATCAATTGCGATGTTATAATCTCATTCACTAAAGAAAAATTATTATTATTATTTGTTGTTGTTTGAAGTAGGGTCTCACTATGGCCCAGGCTGACCTGGAATTAACTATGCAGTTTCAGGGTAGCCTCGGACTCATGGTGATCCTCCTACCATCTGCTTCCGGAGTGCTAGGATTAAAGGCATGTGATACCATACCTGGCTTATTTATGGTTTTTTATAGGTAGGGTCTCACTCTAGCTCAGACTTATCTGGAACTGACTCTGTAGTTCCATGCTGGTCTTGAACTCACAGCACTCCTCCTACCTCATCTCTGGAGTGCTGGGATCAAAGGTGTGCACCGCCACGCCTGGCAAGAAAATTTCTTTAAAAAAATATTTATTTATTTATTTATTTGAAAAAGAAATGGAGGGAGAAAGAGACAGAGAGAGGGTGTGTCAGGGCCTCCTGCTGCTGCAAACAAACTCCAGACACATGTATCATCTTGTGCATCTGGCTTACACATGGGTCCTGGAGAGTTGAACCTGGGTCCTTTGGCTTGGCAAGCAAATGCCTTAACCACTAAGCCATCTCTCCAGTCCAAGAAAATTTAGAGATATTTTCTTACTTATTCTTTAAAGCCTTTGAACAATGTAACTACTTATTCATTTATTTGAGAAAGAAAGAAAGAAAGAAAGAAAGAAAGAAAGAAAGAAAGAAAGAAAGAAAGAATGAAAAAAAGAAAGAAGAAAGCAGAGAGAGAGAGAATGGCTGTGCCAGGGCCTCTGGCCACTGCAAAAGAACTCCAGACACATGTGCCACTTTGTGCATCTGGCTTTACATAGGTATTGAAGAATCAAACCCAGGTTCCTTAGGTTTTGGAGGGAAGTGCCTTAACCACTGACCTCTGTCTCCAGCCCCAACAATGTTTTATTTTTATTTTTTTTTAATTATTTTTATTTTTTAATATAATTTATTTACTTATTTTTTGTTGCTTTGTTTTTTGTGGTAGGGTTTCACACTAGCCCAGGCTGACCCGAAACTCACTATGTAGTCTCAAGGGGGCCTTGAACTCTCAGCAATCCTCTTACCTCTGCCTCCTGAGTGCTGGGATTAAAGGCATGTACCACCACACCTGGCCTAATATATTCTTTCGTCAGATTTTTTTTTATTAAAAACTTCCATGATTATAAAAAATATCCCATGGTAATGCCCTCCTTTCCCCCCCCCCACTTCCCCCTTTGAAACTCTATTCTCCATCGTATCCCCTCCCCCTCTCAATCAGTCTCTCTTTTATTTTGATGTCATCATCTTTTCCTCCTATTATGATGGTCTTGTGTGGGTAGTGTCAGGCACTGTGAGGTCATGGATACCTAGGCCATTTTGTGTCTGGGGGAACATGTTGTAAGAAGCCCTACCCTTCCTTTGGCTCTTACATTCTTTCTGCCACCTCTTCCGCAATAGACCCTGAGCCTTGGCAGGTGTGATGGAGACATTGCAGAGGACTAATTTAGTTATTTACAAGCAGAGGGATCTCTTGTCCCTAAAATGAATCCATGTGCCACTTTGTAGAATACTTGCGAATTGAACCTGTACTAGCAGTTTTTGTAAGTAACTTTAACTGCTGAGCCATCTCCCCAGCCCATTTTTTAAATTTTATTTATTTATTTATTTGAGAGAGTGAGAAAGAGGCAGAGTGAGAAAGTAGCAGAGAGAGAGAGAAAGTGGGTCCTAGGGAATCAAACCAAGGTCCTTTGGCTTTGCAGGCAAACACCTTAACCACTAAGCCATCTCTCCAGCCCATTATAATTTTTGTTTTTGTTTTCTTTTTTAAATTTCTCAGCCAATTTTTTGATTCTTTTTCTTTCTTCCAGATAGCCTCAAACTCACTATGTAGTGAGAAATGACCTTGAACTCCTGATCCTTCAAGTCCTAACTGCTAGAATTACAGGAATGAGGTATCATGCCCAACTACAACTGCTCTTTTCTTAAGTGTGTCTCTCTGATCACCTGTGCTTAAATCTATATTAAAGCCTTTTCTTGCTGGGCATACTGGTGCACACCTTTAATCTCAGGCAGAGGTAGGAGGATTGCCATGAGTTTGGGATGATAGAGTGAATTCCAGGTTCAGCCGGAGCTAGAGTGAGACCCTACCTAAAAAAAAAAAAAAAAAACACTTTTCTTGGCTGGACATGGTGGTGCACACCTTTAATGCCAGCACTTGAGAGGCAGGAGGCTCACTGTGAGTTGGAGGCCACCCTAGAAATACAGAGTGAGTTTCAGGTCAGCCTAGGCTAGAGTGAGATCCTGCCTCAAAAAAATCTTCATAGACCCCAATGTTGCTTTACAGTGACTCTGACTTAAACATGGACACAGCCTCCAGCTTTGCCTGAGTAGCGGTATCTGAGAACTCAGGCTGTTACTAGCAGCAGACTGGGGCCACATCTCCTACTGTCTGACAGAACCCTGGCCTGTGAAGAAAAAGACTCATTTGTAAGCTTGCTGGAAAGCCTCACCATCTGGAAGGTGGCAGTTCTCCTCAAAATAACATAAATTCAAATCAAATCCCAGTAGAGACTTTGTGGAACTTAATGAGCAACTCATATGGAGAAACAAAGGGTCAAGTTTAACCAAGACAGTTTTGAAAACGCAGGAGGAGGGTGAAGTAGTATTCAACAAGCTTGCAAGACATCCCATGCAGATGGCTAATAAATATCTAAAAATATGCTCTCCATCCATAGCCATCAGGGAGATGCAAATTAAAACTATTGTGAGATGGAATCTCACTCCTGTCAGACTGATTATCATCAAGGAAACAAATGCAGGCTGGAGAGATGGCTTAGCAGTTAAGATGCTTGCCTGCGAAACCTAAGGACCCAAATTCAACTCCCCGAAACCTACGTAAGCCAGATGTGCAAGGTGACACATGTGCACAGTCATTGTGCACACCAGGTGGCCCATGCATCTGGAGTTCAATTGCAGTGACCTGACATGCCAATTCTCTTTCTCATAAAAAGAAAAAGAAAAAACTGACAATAAATTCTGGTGCGGGTGTGGAAAAAGAGGAATCCTTTTGCGTTGTTGGTGGGAATGTAAACTAGTATAGCCATTGTGGAAATCAGCGTGGAGGTTTCTGAGACAGCTGAAAATAAATTTACCATATGACCCTTTCCTTGGCATATACCCCAAGGACTCTACCTATTGCTCTAGAGATACTTGCTCATCCATGCTTATTGCTGCTCTATTCACAATAGCTAGGGAATGGAACCAGCCTAGATACTCAGCAACAGAGGAATGGACAATGAAGATGTGGCACATGTTCACAATGGGGTTTCATTCGGCTGTAAAGAAAAATGAACTGTGCAGGGAAATTGATGGATCTGGAAAAGATTATACTAAGTGAGGTAACTCGGGCCCAGAAAGTCAAATGCTATATGTTCTCTTTTCTAGGTATGTGACACATGTTCTCTCTCATGTGTGGATTCTGGCTTAAAATGTTTAAATTTGTATGTGAGTCAGAGTAAAAGTCAGTTGTAAAGGCAAGAACCCAGAAAGGGGATATGAGGGGAGGAGGGGGTGGGCTTCAAGGAGGGTATAGCAGATATGGAAGTAGAGGGCAGAATACTGGGGGTGGAATGGCTGAAGTGAGATCAGGGGAAGGGATGGAGGAGGGGTGGGAAGAGGGTTAATTAAAATTTCAGGTATTATGAATAAGCCATATAGAAACCCACCTTCTTTTCTAGCTGTCAGGATGCTAAAAAGAGCTCCGCAGCACACAGCCATTGGGAGGAGAAGAGTCATCAACAGTCTTAACCACAGCGGATCTTGCAAGCTTTATGGCTGGCCAAGCCAAATGCACCAAATGGTGCAATAGTGGAATGTCTGTTATGGGGAAACCAATGGCTCTCTGATTGGACTGGAGGCCCTCCCAATGGGAAGGAATACATGCCTGGTCCTGAAAACTTAGTCAAAAACCTATGGCTGGGGAAATCACAAGCCCTAGGGGTGTAATGACTACTGTTACCTGGCTAAAAGCATATATTATGCCCACCAAACTGCCCTCTAAACACTTATTTTGATGCCCATGTCTTAATGCTACTCTCACTTTGGGTTAGAAAAGCTTCCCTTTTCATATGGCAGTAACCACTGGGGTGACTCAAAAGACACCATGCTGCTGACAAGTGACAGTGGAAGGTTCAGCACTAAGTGTGACATCTATATCACACTCTACAAGGCTCAGGGTCCATTGCAGAAGAAGTGGTAGAAAGAATGTAAGAGTCAAAGGAAGGGCAGTACTATTTACAATGCTATCTTCTGGACACAAAATGCCTTTAATATTCATGACCTCAAAATATTTGACACTCCCTACATAAGACCTTTATAATAGGAATTTTAAAATGATGACATCAAAATAGAAGAAAGAATAATTGGAAAGAAGGGATTCAATGAAGGGTGGATTTGGGAAGGGAAAAATGGGGGTGGTGGGAAGGAATTATCATGGTCTATTGTCCATACTTGTGGAATTTGTCAATAAAAAGGGTTTTAAAACAAACAAACAAAGCACACACCATGAAGTTATAGCAGGAAAGGCAGAACTGTGGGTACTGCATCCAAGGGGAGGAGGATTTACCAAGACCACCGTGGATGCCTGAAGCCCATAGAAAGTCTCTAGGGATGTAGGCTGGTGTTCCACACAGCCATTCTGTTTTTCACTTTCTTTTAAAAAATATTTTACTTATTAATTTATTTGAAAGAGAGAGTGAGTGAACAAGCAAGATGGACAGACGACAGAGAGAGAGAGAGAGAGAGAGAGAGAGAGAGAGAGAGAGAGAGAGAATGGGCATGGCAGGGCCTCTATCACTACAAACAAACTCCAGATGCATGAACCATCTTGTGTATCTGGCTTACATGGTGGGGTGGTTTGATTCAGGTGTTCCCTATGAACTTTGGTGTTCTGAATGCTAGGCCCCCAGCTGATGGAGATTTGGTAGTTAATGCCTCCTGGAGGCAGTGTATTGTTGGGGGTGGGCTTATGGATGTTATAGCCAGTTTCCCTTTGCCAGTGTTTGGCACACTGTCCTGTTCCTGTTGTCTACCTTATATGGGCCAGGAGTGATGTCCACCCTCTGCTCATGCCATTGTTTTTCCTGCCATCATGGAGCTTCCCCCTCGAGCCTGTAAGCCAAAATAAACTTCTTTTTTTTCCCACAGGCTGCAATAGGTTGGTGGTTTCTACCAGCAATGTGAACCTGACTGTAACACACGGGTACTGGGGAATCGAACTTGGGTCCTCAGTCTTCACAGGCAAGCACCTTAACTGCTAAGACATCTCTCCAGCCCCTGTTTTTCTCTTTCTGTATAACATTTAATAAATGACACTAACCAGTCAACACTCATAAAATGGACTTTGTGCTAGACTGTTTTACCCACCTGCTGGCTGATATAAGTATTTCAAACAAATGTGAGGTAAATTATGATGCTATTTACAATATTTTGTTTTGTTTTATTGGGGGTTGGTGTGTATATGTTTAGTATGTATGTCTGTAGTATATATGTGTGTGTGTGTGTGTGTGTGTGTGTGTGTGTGTGTGTGTGTGTGCAGATGTGCACATGTATGCAGAGACCAGAGGAGGTTTTCTGGGGTCCTCCTCTATGGTTTTTCTGCCTTACCTTTTATTTATTTTTTTTCAAGGTAGGGTCTCACTCTAGCCCAGGCTGACCTGGAATTCACTATGTAGTCTCAGGGTGGCCTCGAACTCATGGCGATCCTCCTACCTCTGCCTCCCGAGCGCTCGGATTAATGGCGTGTGCCACCGCACCCAAACTGCCTTATTTCTTGAGGCAGGGTCTTGAAATGATGCAGGAATTTGGGGTGTCTTTGAGATTAATGAAGCCTTGTCTTGGCTCTGGATTAGGCTTTAACCTAGGAGGTAGGGTGCCAGACTGTCACGGTCACACAAAGATTCCCAAGTCATTGACCTTCAGTTTCTTCTCTAATTAATCGAAGAATGAAATTCTCAGACCATAGAAGGTACAGTTAAGAATAATTTTTGTAGCCGGGTGTGGTGGCACACGCCTTTAATCCCAGCACTTGGGAGGCAGGGGTAGGAGGATCGCGGTGAGTTCAAGGCCACCCTGAGACTCCATAGTGAATTCCAGATCAGTCTGGGCCAGAGTGAGACCCTACTCAAAAAACAAACAAACAAACAAAAAAAGAATAATTTTTGTTTGTTTGTTTTCCAAGGTAGGGTCTCACTCTAGCAGAAGCTAATCTGAAATTCACTAAGTAGTCTCAGGGTGGCCTTGAAGTCATAGGGATTCTCCTTCCTCTGCCTCCCAAGTAATGGGATTAAAGGTGTGCGCCACAATGCCCAGCTAAGAATAATTTTATTACAGAACTTAAGAGAAGGAAAGGGGCTGGAGAGATGGCTTAGTGGTTAAGGCATTTGCCTGTGAAGCACTCACTTCTCCAGGTCCCACATAAGCCAGATGCACATGGTGGTGCATGCATCTGGAGTTCGTTTGCAGTGACTGAGGCCCTCGCATGCCCACTCTCACTCTCTCTTTCTCTCTGTCTCAAATAATTAAGTAAAAATAAATCTTTTTTTTAAAAAAGAAGGAAAGGCAGAACTCCTTCAAAGCAGGAGAGGATACCCCAAAAATGGTAAAACTCTCCTGAACACTGGGGTTGGGTTTTTTTGTTTGTTTGTTTTGTTTTGTTTTACTTTTTGTTCATTTTTTATTTATTTGAGAGCAACAGGCACAGAGAGAAAGACAGAGAGAGGGAGAGAGAGAGAATGGGCACGCCAGGGCTTCCAGCCTCTGCAAACGAACTCCAGACGCGTGCGCCCCCTTGTGCATCTGGCTAACGTGGGACCTGGGGAACCGAGCCTCGAACCAGGGTCCATAGGCTTCACAGGCAAGCGCTTAACCGCTAAGCCATCTCTCTAGCCCGGGGTTGGGGTTTTTTATGAAATTTTCTGGATTGGAGTTTAGCTGGTCAATCCAGTTCCCAAACCAGGAGAGAGGTGCTTTGTAATCTAATTCATATCTTTCTGTGGGTGGAAAGGGAATTCCCCTAGGGTAGAAGAGATAAGAAAAAGCCAGATATGATGTAGATGTCATGTGTTCATTAATCTTTTTATTAATCTTTACATCTTTTGTGGATTTTTGGATTCTTTTTCCTGTTTTGGTTTTCAAGGTAGGGTTTCACTCTAACTCAGGCTGACCTGAAATTCACTATGGAGTCTCAGAGTGGCCTCGAACTCACTGCCATCCTCCTACCTCTGTCTCCTGAGTGCTGGGATTCAAGGTGTGCGCCATCACACCAGTTTAATCTTTATATCTTTATGTCAGGTTGTTATTACTTAGCTCTGGAATTTTCCATTTAATATTTCCAATCTGAGATTGACCATGAGTAATTAAAACCTCATACAATGAAACCAAGAACACTTGGAAGCTATTGTACAGTGTTGGAGCTGGGATAGGCTATTGCACTAATAGATCAGAACGAGGAACCTAGAGAGAGACCCACACATTTGGATACTCAATGCGTCAGAAGAGAAACTTCATACCAGTTGGAGAAAGATCATACAGAAGTGTTGCTGGCACCAGAGAGAATTAAAAACAGGTGCACAGACAAAAACACGTATGGGCATGTTCATCACTATTCCCAATAACCAGAAAGTGGAACCAATCCAAATGCCTATCAACTCAAGGATGGGAATATGAAGTACAGTCTAGCTGTAATAGGATATTACCCATACCATTCAAAATAAAGGTAGTTGTTATTTGGGCCACAACATTGATAAATTTTGAAAGTATTATGCTAAATGAAAGAAGCCAGATACAAAGGTCACATATGGAATGATTGTATTTCTATTGAATATTAAAAATAGGCAAAGTCATAGAAAAAGAAAGCAGATGTTAATGGCCGGGGCTTAGGGTTAGGAAGTGAGAAAGACAGCGTTAAGGGAGTAAGTTTTCTTTTGTTGTGATGGATAATGCCCTGGAACTAGACGGCAGTGAAGGCTATACAACTCTGAATGCTCAAATGCCATGGAATTGTATTTAATATACATATTTGGAGGTAGGGTCTTGCTGTAGCCCAAGCTGACCTAGAATTCACCATGTAATCTCAGGTTGGCCTCAAACTCACAGTGATCCTCCTACCTCTGCCTTCCAAGTGCTGGGATCAAAGGTGTGTACCACCATGCTTGGCTGTTGTTTTTTTTTTTTTTTAAATATTATTTATTTTTTTAATATTTATTTATTTATTTTTTGAAAGAGAGAGAGGCAGATAGGTAGAAGGAGAGAGTGGATGCAGGGCCTGTAGCCATTGCAAACAAATTCCAGATGCATGCACCCCTTGTACATCTGGCTTACATGGGTCCTGGGGAATCAAACCAGGATCCTTAGGCTTCGTAGGTAAATGCCATAACTGCTAAGTCATCTTACCAGCCCTAAGTCTTATTTATTTATTTAAATGAGTAAGTGACAGAGATAATGAGCACACCAGGGCCTTTAACTACTGAGCATTCTCCCCAGCCCCTGGCTCAGTAGTTTGTTTGCTTTTTATTTTCAAGGTAGGGTCTTACTTTTGCCCAGGCTGACCTGGAATTCACCATGTAGTTTCAGGTTGACCTTGAACTCAGCCATCTTCCTACCTCAGTGCTAGGATTAAAGGCGTGCACAGCCATGGTTCAGCAGTGTTAACAATACTTCTCACTCCAGCATGAAAGCCTGAGGAGACCTGAGAGACCACCAGAATTCAGTCCTGAGGACCCACTTAAACAGCTGAGCATGGCCACATGACTCTGTAGCCCCAGTTCCCTAGGGGCACAGAGTCTTGAGAATCACCAGAGCTCACATAAAGACAGCAAATTCTAGAATCAATAAGTCTCTGGCTAAAGTAAGAATGGATAAAAAGGCTAGGCGTAGTGGCATACACCTTTAATCCCAGCACTCAGGAGGCTGAGGTAGGAGGATTGCTGTGAGTTCAAGGCCAACCTGGGCTACAGTGAGACCCTACCTAACAAACAAAAAAATAAACAAACAAACAACAAAAACAAAAACAATGGAAGGTGTGGTGGTACACTCCTTTAATCCCAGCACTTGGGAGGCAGAGGTAGGGAGGATCACCAACAGTTTGAGGCCACCCTAAGACTACATAGTGAATTCCAGGTCAGCCTGGGCTACAGTGAGACCCTACCTCAAAAAACCAAAAAAAGTAGATCTACCGTATGATCCAGCTATACCCCTTCTGGTCATATACCTTAAGGAATTTATGCTTTACCATAGAGATACTTGCTCATCAATGTTTATTGCTGCTCTATTCACAATAGCTAGGAAACGGAATTAGCCTATATGCTCATCAACTGATGAATAGCTAATGAAAGTGTGGTACACTCTTACAACATAGTTTTATTCCCCTGTAAAGGAAAATAAAACTATGAAGTTGGTAGGAGAATGGATGGAGCTGGAAAATATACTAAATGAGGTTATTCAAGCTCAGAAAGACAAATGCCACATGTTCTCTATCATATTTAGATCCTAGCTTCAAATGTTTAGATTTGTATGTGAGTTGGAATAATGGTAGTAGAGGCCAGGAAGCTAGAAAGAGTCCATGAGGGGGGAGGAAAAGGAAAGGCTTGAGAAGGGGATATTAGAAAATATAGCACACCTTCAATCCCAGCACTCGGGAGGCAGAGGTAGGAGGATCACCAAGAGTTCAAGGCCACCCTGAGACTACATAGTGAATTTCAGGTCAGCCTGAGCCAGAATGAGACCCTACCTCAAAAATCGAAAAACAAACAAATAAATAAATAAATAAAATATAGCATTCAGAATACATAAGTTTATGGGGGACACCTGAATCAAGCCACCACATTCAGCCCCTTGCCCCCATAAACTGATAACCATACATGATGTAAAATGCAATGTATTCATCCAACTTTAAAAGCCCCTATAGTTTTTATCAGTCCCAATAATATTCAAACATTGCCGTAATCCAAGGCCTTTTAACTGAACCATAATACCAAAAAATCTCCAAAAACCCATAATGGCAGAGAATAAACATTCACACTGAAAAAAAAAAAAAAGGCATTGGGCATAGCAAAGAAATATTCAACAAATACAAGATTTAAACAGGACATCAACTCTAGTTCCAAATCCAACAACTCTAGTCAATGACAAATCTCCAAGTCTGATAATTCTAGCCAGTAACAAGTCTCTGGAGTTTCAATTCCACCCCTCCAGCTAGGCTGATCACAGTCCTGGAAAACTTCATCCAGGGCCAGCAGCTTTCCTTAGCAGCTGTCTTGTGGTCCCAGCATCTCCACTGGGTCTTCACTGCAATCCACAGTCCATCCTCACATCTTCACAGCTCCATCAGGTCTCCATGCAGGCAATCCAGCAAACTTGCTACACACTGCCCATGGCCATTTCCAAAACACAAGAACATGTTGCAAATTCAATGATCCTCTCTTTCCTGCATTTCTATACTCTATAATACCAGGTAGGGTGCCAATTTGTTAATCCGGGGGAATACAGCAGGCTTTGAAGAACAAGACACTCCTTCAGCTGACCCAATCTCAATGGTTGTAATCTCTCAGACAATTGTAGCTAAAGGGCAGAAGTTTCAGCCCAAAGATTTCACTTTTTCCTGTGCCGTATCCCTCTGAACACACCAGTCTGTTTCTACACATTGCAACCCTGCATAAGTTCTCAGGACATGGGCAAGCCTCTCACACTAACTGCTTCTAGCTCAGTCCAAGCAAAGCTCTTTCTCACCCTCATAAACCAAACCTCACAGTCCATAGTTCTTGTTGCAGTCAAGTCTTTCAACTCTAACCAGAATAGCCAATCAAGCTGTACTTACAGCACTGCAAGGCATCTCTTAAGCCAAGGTTTCAAATTCTTCCACATTCCTCTTGAAATCAGCTCCAAAAGGCCAAAGCCACACTGTCAGAGACCTTGACCTGACCGCCCTAGGACAAAAGAAGAGATAACAGCCTTCATATGGCCCCTCACCACCCTAGGACAAAAGAAGAGCTAACAGCTTTCATATGACCCCTCCCCGAGGGCAGACAACAGCTCCGGGAAAAGGTCACAAGACTTTCCATTCCAAGATGATCCAGAAAGATTACGGCCAGGTGGCCCTACCTCCTTGTACCCCCTCCCCCTTTTTCCCCTCCTTATTGCCCTACCTGCTGGTTGATTATAAAAGAGCTAAAAAATCCGACATTAAACGAGACCTTGACAAAACCTCCGCTTGGTCTCCTTCTTCCTTCCCGCCCGTTCTTTTCAGGTTGCAGCCCTCCTCGACCACCCCGCGTAACATTGGCCCCGCAGGTCGGGGGCACCACACAGTTAGGTGTCTAGCAGCAAATGACACCACTCCTCAGTACCAACTTTACTGTTGTAGTCAGCTTCATATTGCTGGCAGAAATCCCCTGACCAGGGAGGTCCCTGATGCCCCCAAAACATTATAAGCCATTGCAGAGGCCCTTGGTTTCCTACCAGTAATAAATGGTAAGACCCTATTGCTGAAGACTCCACATACTTGGGCTGCAAGGCCACTGAGCAATCCTGCTGGAACTGAGCTGATAACCTCCTCCATGTAGACCAGCTGAAGAAAGCTGGAAAAAGCCATTCTGCATCTAGTTCAATGGGAAAGAGAGAAATCACCAGTAAAGATACTCAACAGTGGACACTGCAAGCTTATATTTGTCCAGCCAGGCCAAATGACCCAATGGGTGTAATAGTGGCATGTCTGTCATGGTGGAAACCAACTGGCCTCTAATTGGGCTGGAGGCCCATTCCATGGGAAGGAATACATCCCTGATTCTGAAAACTTAAAATAGGGGTAGTCATGAGCCCTAGGGGTATAATGTCTGCTGCTGTCTGGCTAAATATATATATATATATTATACTTATCAAACTGCCTGGTAAGCACTTCTCTTAATCTTCATACTGTTATATTAATGCTGCTCTCACTTTTGGTAGAGAATCTTCTCTTTTCGGATGGCAGTGACCTTGGAATGACTCAGAAGGCATCATGGTGCTGAAAAGAAGTGACTGGAGTGCTCAGCACTGCACTATCTCTATCACACCTTCCAAGGCTCAGGGTCTATTACGGAAGAGCTGGCAGAAAGGATGTAAGAGCTGCACTTCCGGTCAAGATGGCGGTGTAGGTACCACGCCAAAGCAGCCTAGCGGGGAAAAAGACCAAAAAAACCTCAGCAAAATACACACTTTTACTAAAAAGTGAGGTGTATAGGAAATTGAAGCAGCAGTGGAGAAGTAGAAGAGATCCAGAGCATCCAGAGTCCGCACAGGCCGGCAAAAGCGGCCCCAGCAGGTCCGCCAACCGCAACGGTGGCAGCGCAACAGAAAGCTGCCAGACTTGACTCCAGCTGCAGGAAAAGCCAGGTGCAGGAGCTTCCACTCACACCGCGCTCTCCGCAACTCGGGAAACGTGAAGGGAGAGTGGCAGTGAGCAACGGAGGAGCAGACCGCGAGGTAGAAGCACACGTGGAACAACAGCAAGAAAACTAGAGCAGCATCGGCTCCCTCCCCTCCCCCACCTCCAGAGCCCAGCTCCAGCGAACAGAGCAGCAGTCCAGGACCCGGCCACACCAACTTGAGCCAACAGAAGGACCCAAGCAGGAGCAGAGTCCTGCAGCAACATCAGCAGCTCCGGCACCAGCAACAGCAGCCCCAGCAGCAGCGGATCCAGTAGCGGCAGCTTCAGAGGCAGCAGTGGCGGCTCCAGCAGTGGCAGCTACAGCAGCAGCATCAGTGGTGGTGGCGGCAGCAGCAACAGTGGATCCAGCAGCAGCAGCAGCAGCGACAGACCCAGAAGCAGCAGCTTTAGCAGCACCAGTGACAGATCCAGCAGCAGCAGCTTCAGCAGCAGCAGTAGCAGTTCCAGCAGCAGGGGTACTGTTCTGCAGGGCCACAGTTGCCAGGCTCGGTTTACCCATAGGAAAAGCCAGTGCCCAGCTCCACAAATCAGAACAGCAGCCCGACAACCCAGGCAGCAACTTGACTGAGACCACAATCATCCAAGGTAACTGGGACTGCACCAGGGAAGGGTCTCACTTGGTCACAAGCTGACTTGGATCCCTCAACAGACCAGAAATCTTAACCCCTTTGTTCATAGAGGATCTGGTTGTTATAATAACTACTCTTACATAAATACTCAGTGCTGTTTTTGGTTGAATGTGTACAGCGTTTAGTTAAACTTTAGAATCTACCTGTATTTTATTCCACTCAGCCTACTTGAATACTCCCATAGCAGGGAAATTCAACCCCTAGGAAAACCTTTATAGATACTCTGAGAGTCTTAA
This sequence comes from Jaculus jaculus, assembly GCF_020740685.1. Taxonomy (NCBI): domain Eukaryota; kingdom Metazoa; phylum Chordata; class Mammalia; order Rodentia; family Dipodidae; genus Jaculus; species Jaculus jaculus. Next base: position 132,622,995 of record NC_059102.1, on the reverse strand, counting down.
GAGCCACACCTAACACCTTAAGCTCCTACCCTGAAGATATGTAACATCAAATCAATTGATACAGCTAAGAATACCCAGCTAGCTAGAAAATCCAAGCATTAACTTAATCCAAGATGCAAAAATATATACATTATAACATAAGAAACACTAAAAAGCAAGACAATATAAACCCACCATAAAGCATTAATGCATCAGAAATGACCTCCAGTGAGAACGAGTTAGAGGAAATGCCTGAGAAAAATTTCAAAAGAATGATTGTAAATATGTTCAAAGAAGTCAAAGAACAAATCAAAGGAATCAAAGAGGAAATCAAAGGAATCAAAGAAGACGCAGGGCACCAATTTAATTATATAAAGAAGGCAATACAAGACATAAATAAGGAAATAGAAATAATAAGAAAAACCAGTCAGAATTACCAGCAATGAAGAACACAGTTAATGAAATAAAAAACTCTGTAGAAAATCTCACCAGTAGAAAGGATGAAGGAGAGGACAGAATATCTAAGCTAGAAGACCAGGTGGCAGATCTAATACAGGCCAACAAAGAGAAAGACAAACTTATAGAAAAGTATGAGTGGGAATTTCAAGATATTTGGGACACTATGAAAAGATCCAATGTAAGAATTCAGGGCATAGTAGAAGGAGAAGAATTCCACTCCAAAGGCATAGTAGGCGTCTTCAACAAAATCATAGAAGAAAACTTCCCCCAAATTGGGAAAGAGGTGCCAATGTAGATACAGGAAGCCTTTAGAACCCCAGCTAGACAAAACCCAGAAAGAACCTCTCCTTGCCATATTATAATCAAACTACCAAACACAAACCAAAGAAAAAATATTGAAAGCAGTTAGAGAGAAAAATCAAGTTACCTACAAAGGCAAGCCCATTAGGATTACAGCAGATTATTCAACACAAACTTTAAAAGCTAGAAGGGCTTGGAGTGATATATTCCAAGTTCTGAAAGATAACAACTGTCAACCAAGGTTACTTTATCCTGCAAAGCTATCCATTCAAATAAATGGAGAAATAAGGACATTCCATGACAAAAGCAGGTTAAAGGAATATTTGAAGACAAAACCAGCTCTACAGAAAATACTTGATAGAATCCTCCATGCTGAAGAAAAGGAAAAGCACACATATAAGGAACCTGGAAAAAAAAAACAACACTCAAATACTAGTTAACACAAGAGAGCAAAGGTAGAACCGGAACCACAAAATAAATAAATAAATAAATAAATAAATAAATAAATAAATAAATAAATAAAAGGCATACCTTTCAATAAGATCTCTTAATATCAACGGACTCAATGCCCCAATGAAAACACATACGTTTGCAGACTGGATTAAAAAGCAGGATCCTACAATTTGTTGTCTCCAAGAAACTCACCTTTCTACAAAGGATAGACATTATCTTACGGTGAAAGGTTGGAAGACGGTGTTTCAAGCAAATGGGCCTAGAAAACAAGCAGGGGTTGCTGTCCTAATATCTGACAAGGTAGACTTCAGTCCAACGTTAGTCAAGAAAGATAAGGAAGGTCACTTTATATTGATTAAGGGCACACTCCAACAGAAGGACATTACAATCCTAAACATATATGCACCTAACGTGGTGGCTCCCAAATTCATCAAACAAACACTATTAGAACTAAGGTCACAGATAACACCAAAGAATGTAAGAGCCAAAGGAAGAGTAGACTCCTTACAATGTGCTCCCCCCAGACACAAAATGACCTGGATATCCATGACCTCACAGTGCCTGACACTACCTACAGAAGACCATCATAATAGGAGGAAAAGATGATTATATCAAAACAAAAGAGAGACTGATTGAGATGGGGAGGGGATATGATGGAGAATGGAGTTTCAAAGGGGGAAGTGGGGGAGAGAGGGTATTACCATGGAATATTGTTTATAATCATGGAAGTTGTTAATAAAAAATTTGAAAAGAACAAAAGAAAGAAATCCCTGACCAAGAGCAGATTTTGGGGGAAAAATTGGGGGCTTATTTTGGCTTACAGACTTGAGGGAAGCTCCATGATGGCAGAGGGAAATGATGGCATGAGCAGAGGGTGGACATCACCCCCTTGCCAACATCAGATGGACAACAGCAATAGGAGAGTGTACCAAACACTGGCAAGGGGAAACTGGCTAAGATACCCATAAGTCTGTCCCACCAATACACTGCCTCCAGGAGGTGTTAATTCCCAAATCCCCATCAGCTAGGAACATAGCATTCAGAACACATAAGTTTATGGGGGACACCTAAATTAAACCACCACAATAAGCCATATGGAGGTCTACTTTATTTTTGTTTGTTTTTTTGTTTGAGGTGGGGTCTCGCTGATCTGGAATTCATTATGTCGTCTCGGGGTGACCTCAAACTCATGGGGATCCTACTACCTCTGCCTCCCAGATGCTGGAATTAAAGCCCATGCCCAGTTGGAAATCTACTTCTCATTAGCTAATTACAAAAATATACTTAAGCCAGGCATGGTAGTGCATGCCTTTAATTCCATCAAATTAGAAGTGTGAAGTATAATGTGTGACCTGGAGGTTATTATTGGTAATTAAGATTGGAATAAAAGAATCTGCAATTACCAGTGATCATATGGCATCGGTCAGGGTTCTCTAGAGGAAAAGAACTAATAGAATGAATAGATCCATTACCAAAGGGGATTTATTAAATTGGTTTACAAGATGTGGGCTGGGTAGCCTAGGAATGGCCATTGGAAGTCTGGAGAGCTGAGAAGTCACTGTGAGTTCGAGGCCACCCTGAGATGACATAGTGAATTCCAGGTCAGCCTGGGCTAGAGCAGGATCCTACCTCAAAAAAAAAAAAAAAAAAAAAGTCTCAGGGTGGCTTTGTCCTCACAGTGATCCTCCTACCTCTGCCTCCCAAGTGCTGGGATCAAAGGCGTGCGCCACCCCACCTGGAAACACCTAATTATTTATATGTATGATGAACTATAGACAGGCTTAAGGTGCAGGCCTGTCATTCTAGCACTCAAGATCTCTGACAAGAGGATTGTCATGAGTTTAAAGCTAGCCTAGACTCAGTTAGTTCAAGTTCCACCGGGACTACATAGCAAGACCCTGCCTCAAAAAAAAGAAAGTAGGGCTGGGGAGATGGTTTAGCTGTTAAGGCACTTGCCTATAAAGCTTAAGGACCCAAGTCCAATTCCCCAGGACCCTCGTAAGCCAGATGTACAAGGGGGCACATGCATCTGGAGTTTTTTTTTGCAGGGGCTGGAGGTCCTGGCATGTCCATTCTAGCTATCTGTCTGTCTCTCTCTCTTCAATAAATAAATTAAATTAAATAAGAGCTGAACCCTGCAAGCTGGCTGCAGAAGCAGGACCCTTGCTGACTGAAGTGCCCCTGGGTCCCCCATTCCCTGATTCCCTGCCCTGGAGAGTACACGCATGGGAAAGTAGAGAGACCAGAGGAGATCAACTATCCCTCGCACTTCAGCCAAGCCACAGCTGAGAGGAATTGGGTGCAGGGAGCGGCTACAGACGCCATTACAAGATGGCGCTGACTTCCTGCTGAGAGTGGTGACGAACAACCCCCTACTTGGTCATATCCTGGCGACAGTCTTGCTTGATGCTGCGCGTGCACATGATGTAATGCATCCTGGGCCTATCCCATGGCCCTGGGTGGTGGGTGAGCAGGTGGCGGCCAATCCGTAGGTGTCTTGTAGTATTACACCCTATAAAAGCAGCTACACTCCTGCGCCCCGGCCCCTTCGCCATCAACTTTCCTGTTAACCAAGAGGCTCTCCAATAAAGTGTGATCGAGAAGGATCTTTGTTTGCTGGTCGTTCTTCTCCTGCTGGTCAGGGAGATCTCCGCAATTGGGGAGCTGAGCATGAGTGCTGCTTCCATGCTAAACCTGATAATCAGTGCCAGGGTGTAGGAGACAGACCCTGAGGATACTCAGCACCTACCAAAGCAGAGATACAGATGCTCCTAAGAGCTCATCGCTGAAATAGACTTAAAACTTACCAACCACAGCTCAGGAAATTTTGCGGAACAAGAGAGCAGACAGATTCCAAGAACCACAGGTTGAGACATAATGCCCAAGGCATTCCCTCCCCCCCTCAAAAAAAAATAACAGCTGCTCCCATAACACATAAACCACAACCGTAGGGGGAATACCTGCAACCCCACTGAGGAGGGTCCCCAACAGAATGGGGGCAGAGAAGAGGGAAGAGAGGGTACCAACACATGATATATCCTTATGAAATATGTTGTTAATGATAATGGTAATAATAATAAGCATAAAAAAGAAAGGGTCAGGCATGGTGGTGCATACCTTTAATCCCAGCACTTGGGAGGCAAAAGTAAGAGTATCGCTGCGAGTTCAAGGCCAGCCTGGGTTGAAAGAGTGAGTTTCAGGGCAGCCTGGGCTAGAGTGAGACCCTACTTTGAAAAAAGAGAAAGAAAGGGAGGAAAGAAGGAAGAAAAAAACCAAGTAAATAATTAATAAAAGGTTGTCACAGTGACTGCATGAGCCCCCCCCCCCTCCCTCTCTCTCTCTCCTTCTCTCTCCCTCTCTCTCTCTCTTACACACACGCACACACACACCGCCTGTCATAGGTTGGTCAGAACAAACACAGGGGCAAGCAAACCAAAGAAAAGAAAAGCTTTACTAACAGCCTCGTAGGTGACCCAGGATATCTGAATGCATTAAACAGCTTCCAGACCTTGCCTAACATATTACAAACACTTAAACTGTCATCAGAGATGTCTGGGTCACACCAAGGTAACTCATGACAAAATTGCTTCCAAACAAGGACCACACACAGGCTTTTATTTTATTTTTTTTTCACGTTTAACACTGGGATATATCTGGAACAAACTATATACCAAGACAAAATTACCACAGCAGATGCACAGGAAATATAACAAATCTAGGAATAATAAAACTCCAAGACCATGCCTAGAATGTATTCCACAAGACAGAGCACTTCCAAAGGAGGCCTCCTTTCCTCAGAGAAACCAATAAAGAAATATGTAACGTGAGCTGGAGAGATGGCTTAACGGTTAAGCGCTTGCCTGTGAAGCCTAAGGACCCTGGTTTAAGGCTCAATTCCCCAGGACCCACGTAAGCCAGATGCACAATGTGGCACATGCATCTGGAGTTCCTTTGCAGTGGCTGGAGGCCCTGGTGTGCCCATTCTTTCTCTCTATATATCTGCCTCTTTCTCTCCCTCTGTCTGTCACTCTCAAATAAATAAATAAAAGTAAACAAAAAAATCATAAAGAAAGAAAGAAATATGTAAGGTGACATGTCTGTAGCCCCAGTACTCCAGTGACTTAGGCAGGAAAATCACTGATGGTTCAAGTCCAGCCTGAAATACAGTGGAGTCTCTACCTCAAGAAAAAAAGAAAAGGAAGGAAGAAGGGAAGAAGACCCAGGTCCCACGTTAGCCAGATGCACAAGGGGGCGCACGCATCTGGAGTTCGTTTGCAGAGGCTGGAAGCCCTGGCGCGCCCATTCTCTCTCTCTCCGTCTATCTGTCTTTCTCTCTGTGTCTGTTGCTCTCAAATAAATAAATAAAAATTAATTTAAAATTTTTAAAAAAAGAAAGTCAGAAAGAAAAGAAAGACAATGATTAAAAAAAACCACAGGGCACATCTATCATGGTGGAAATGAACTGCCCTCTAATTGGACTGGAGGCCCACTCCATGGGAGGGAATACATGCCTGATACTGAAAACTTAAAATAGGAGTAGTCATGAGCCCTAGGGTGTAACATCTGCTGTTATCTGGCTAAATGTATATACTATGCTTATCAAACTGCCCAGTAAGCACTTCTCTTAATGTTCATACCCTTATATTAATGCTACTCTCACTTTTGGTAGAGATTCTTCTCTTTTCAGATGGCAGTGACCTTGGGATGACTCAGAAGGTATCACGGTGCTGGGAAGAAGTGACCATAGTGCTCAGTACTGTAATATATCTATCACACCTTCCAAGGCTCAGGGTCTAATGTGGAAGAGGTAGCAGAAAGAATGCAAGAGCCAAAGGAAAGGTAGGACTCTTTTTTTTTAAATTATTTTTTATTTATTTATTTGAGAGTGACAGAGAGAGAAAGAGGCAGATAGAGAGCGAGAGAGAGAATGGGCACGCCAGGGCTACCAGCCACTGCAAACGAACTCCAGATGCATGCGCCCCTTGTGCATCTGGCAAACGTGGGTCCTGGGGAATCAAGCCTCGAACCGGGGTCCTTAGGCTTCACGGGCAAGTGCTTAACCGCTATGCCATCTCTCCAGCCCAGGTAGGACTCTTTACAACGTGCTCCCTCAAGATATAAAATGGCCTGGATATCCATGACCTTACAGTGCTTGACACTGCCTACACAAGACCATCATAAGAGGAGGAAAAGATCATGCCATCAAAATAAAAGAGAGACTGATTGATATGGGGAGGGGATATGATGGAGAATGGAATTTCAAAGGGGAAAGTGGGGGGAGGAAGGTTATTACCATGGAATATTTTTTATAATCATGGAAGGTGTTAATAAAAATTTGAAAAAAAAAGAACAGAGAAAAAAGTAAAACAAAAAAAACATGGAAAGGACTCTAGATTAGGAATATATTCACCTAGAATAATATATACAATGATAATATATAATATAATATACTATAATATAATAATGATAGTATATATTAGCAATGAAAATTAAAGGAACTATAAAAATATACACATCTTAAATTTTTTTGTTTATTTTTATTTATTTGTTTGAGAGTGACAGACAGAAAGAGGCAGATAGAGAGGGAGAGAATGGACACACCAGGGACTCCAGCCACTGCAAATGGACTCCAGATGCATGCATCCCCTTGTGCATCTGGCCAATGTGGGTCCTGGGGAATAGAGCCTCAAACCAGGGTCCTTAGGCTTCACAGGCAAGCGCTTAATCGCTAGGCCATCTCTCCAGCCCCTTTTCTACGTTTTTGATATGGGATTTTTTGCTGGTTTAGTAAGACATACTCTCACTCTAGCCCAAGCTGGCCTGTACCTGAATATGTAGCCCAAACTGGCTTTGAACTTGAAGCAATCCTCCTGCCTCATCATGAACCACAACACTCAACTTCAGATAACCTTATTAAAAAATTAACTAAGAAAAATAATATAAAGTTGGAGAGATAGCTCAGCAGTTGACAGCACTTGCTTGTAAAGCCTGAGGCCTGACAACCCAAATTCAATTTCCCAGTACTAACATAAAGCCAGATGCACAAACTGGCACATGTGTCTAGAGTTCATTTGCAGTGGCAAAAGGCCCTGGCATGCCCATACTCACTCTCTTTCTGTCTGCCTCTATCTCTCTCTCTCTCTCTCTCAAATAAATAATATTTTAAAATAAAAAAAACCAACATAGAGCCTGGCATGGTGGCACATTCCTTTATTATTATTATTATTATTATTATTATTATTATTGGTAAGTGTTTTTTCAAGGTAGGTCTCACTAGCCCAGGCTGACCTGAATTCACTATGTAGTCTCAGAGTGGCCTCAAACTCACAGTTATCCTCCTACCTCTGCCTCCCAAGCACTGGGATTAAAGGTGTGTGGCACCACATCTGGCTTGGTACACCCCTTCAATCTCAGCATTTAGGAAACTACCTGGTAGGAGGATCACCACGACTTCAAGGGCAGTCTGGGGCTATATAGTGAGATCCAGGTCAGCCTGTACTAGAGTGAGACCCTGACTCAGAAAAAAAAATATATAACAATAATAATTCTGCTGGATGTGGTCACTCATGCCTGTAATCTCAGCATTTGGGAGGCTGAGGTACAGGAATTGCCATGAGTTCAAAGCCAGCTTGGGCTACAGAATGAATTTGAGATCAGTTAGGCCTAGAGTAAGACCCTGCTCAAAAAAACAAAATAATAATAACTCCATAAAAATAGAAGGATTGGGTTGGAGAGATAGCTTAGCAGTTAAGCACTTGCCTGTGAAGGCCACGGACCCCTGTTCAAGGCTCAATTCCCCAGGACCCACGTTAGTCAGATGCACAAGGGGGCGCACGCGTCTGGAGTTCATTTGCAGTGGCTGGAGGCCCTGGCGTGCCTATTCTCTCTCTCTCTCTCTCTCTCTCTCTCTTTCTCTTTCTCTCTCTCTCTCTCCCTCTTTCTCTCTCTGTGTTGCTCTTAAATAAATAAATAAAATAAACAAAAAAAAAAAGTAGAAGGATTGTAGCCAGGCGTGGTGGCATACACCTTTAATCCCAGCACTCAGTAGGTAGAGGTAGGAGGATCGCAGAGAGTTCAAGGCTACCCTGAGACTACATAGTAAATTCTAGGTCAGCCTGAGCTAAAGTGAGACTCTACCTCGGGTTAAAAAAAAAAAAAAGCATTGTGAAGGAAGATAACTGAAGCCAGCCAGATCAATTAGAACAAAAAATTTTATGTTATAATGATCCAACAGAAGTAACCTGCTATGTAGTATACACTGCTTACCTGAGGGAGAAAGCATTTGGGGCATGATATGATAATAATAATACATAAAAATTAGTGTTCATAAAAAATCTAAAGTATAAAGCTGGGCATGGTGGCACACGCCTTTAATCCCAGCACTTGAGAGTCAGAGGTAGGAGGATCATTGTGAGTTTGAGGCCACCCTGAGACTATATAGTTAATTCCAGGTCAGCCTGGGATAGAGCAAGACCCTACTTCAAAAAATCAAAAAACTAAATAAACAAATTAAAAATTAAAGTATAGGTTAACAATAGAACAAATCACACCAATTATCCTGCCCACTCCCCTAGCAACAGCAAATTCAACCCCCCAGTACCCACATGAAAAGCTGGTCATGGGGCTGGGGAGATTGCTCAGTGGTTAAAGGCACTTGCTTGCAAAACCTGCCAACCTGGGTTCAATTCCCCAGTAACCAATAAGGCCAGATATAGGTATAACCCTCATCCCCCTACTCACTTGGATTGGGAACCAAGTCACCCGGAGCTGTCCTCACTCCCAGGACTGCTTGTCTGCACAGCCTTGAGTAGGGATGCCCAAGGTGATCACACTTCCAGCCCAGACCTGCACAGAGACCTCCATCCCACGACCACCTGCATCAAGACTGTGTGGGCCACTCAACACAGGCTCTACAAGAGCCCCTACTAAGAAAGTACAAAAGACTCCTCCAGACAGTTAAACTCTGATGCAAAACAAATAAACAAGGAAATACAGCAAGATATCCCCACCAAGAATGCCTAGCCCCACAGTCAAAGCCTCCAGTGAGAACTACTTAGAAAAAGCACCAAAGAATTCCAAAATGCAGTTACAGAACAAATTTGATGTGGCTATGAACAAAGGGCTAAAGTAATTTTTTTTTTTTTCAGTTTTTTGAGGTAGAGTCTCACTCTAGCCCAGGCTAACCTGGAATTCACTATGTAGTCTCAAACTCATGGTGATCCTCCTACTTCTACATCCTAAGTGCTGTGATTAAAGGTGTGCACTACCATGCTCTGCTAAAGGGCTGAAACAAAATGGAAGAGAATCAAAAAGATCTTTTTTTAAAAAAAATATTTATTTGCAAGTAGAGAGATACAGATAGGGAGAGAAAATAGGTATGCCAGGACCTTCAGCTACTGCAAACAAATTCTAGATGCATAGGCCACTATCTGCATCTGGCTTTACATGGGTACTGGGTAACTGAGCCCAGGTCATTAGGCTTTGTTGGCAAGGGTCTTAACTGCTAAGCCATCTCTCTAGCCCCCAAAAGATCTAAATAGAGGGCTGAATGAAATGGATGATAATGAACAGCCTCAACAGGAACTGGATGGACAGTGGCATGAACTCAAGGAGGACACAATCGAATGCAGGAATGGGGCTAGGGAGATGGCTTAGTGGCCAAGCGCATGCCTGTGATGCCTAAGGATCCCAGTTCGAGGTTCAATTCCCCAGGCCCCACATAGGCAAGATGAACAAGGGGGCACATGCATCTGGAGTACATTTGCAGTGGCTGGAGGCCCTGGTGTGCCCATTCTCTCTCTCTCTCTCTTTCTCTCTCTCTTGCCTTCTCTCTGTCGCTCTCAAATAAATAAAGAAAGAAAAGAAAAATGCAGGAATGATTCTATGAGACAATAAGAAAGTCAAACCAAGGAATGAAAATGGAAATCAATAAACAGATGGAGACACTGAAGAAAAACTTAATGGAAAACAAAAATGAAATGATTTACTTAAAAAGCTTCGCCAGGTGTGGTGGCGCATGCCTTTAATCCCAGCACTCGAGAGGCAGAGGTAGGAGGATTGTCAAGATAGTGAATTCCAGGTCAGCCTGAGCTAGAGTGAGACCCTACCTCAGAAAACCAGTAAATAAATAAAGATATATATATATGGCTACCAAGGGGGCTGGTGAGATGGCTCAGCAGTTAAAGGTGCTTGCTTGCAAAGACTGACAGTCCAGACTCAAGTCTGCAGTGATAGGTAAAACCAGGTGCACAAAGTTGCACATGTGTCCAGAACTTGTTGGCAATGGTAGGAGGCCCTGTCACATTCTCTCTCTCTCTCTCAAAATAACTAACTAACTAACTAAATAAATAAATAAATAAATTGGGGGGGCAGGGGGGGTTCAAGGCAAGGTCTTGCTCCAGTCCAGGCTGACCTGAAACTCACTAGGTAGTCTCAGGGTGGCCTCGAACTCTTGTTAATTCTCCTACCTCAACTACTCCCAAGTAGTAGGATTAAAGGCGTGTGTCGCCATGCCCATCAAATAACTTAAAAAAAAAAAAAAATTCCAGGGCTGGAGAAATGGTTCTGCAGTTAAAGGTGCTTGCTTATAAAGCACGATGGCCTGAGTTCAGTTCCACAGTATCCATAGGAAGTCACATGCACAGAGTGGTGCATGCTCCTAAGGTTCATTTACAGTGTCAGGAAACCCTGGAGTGTTCATATATTTCTCTCTTTCTTCTTGTGAATAAATAAAAATATTTAACAAAAGACATTCCATCCAAACTCTAAAGAATACACATTCTTCTCAGAAGATCATGGTACCTTCTCTAGAGTAAATCATACATTAGGACATAAAGCAAGTCTTCACACATTCAGGAGAATTGGCAAAAATCCCCAGTATATCTGACTACAATACAATAAATCAAGAACAAGTGAAATAATTTTAAAAAATACACCCCTCCTAAAGATCAAATGACACACTACTGAACAATGAATGGATTGTTGAAGGCAATCAGAAAATTCCTAGAACTGAATGAGAATGAAAACACAGTATACCAAAACTTGCAAAGTACAGTGAAGGCAGTCCTAAGAGGAAAGTCTAAATGTCCCCATTACAAAAATAGAAAGATCTCAAATTTTAAAACTTAACAATCTTTTTTTATTTGTTTTTGTTTTTCAAGGTAGGGACTCACTGTAGCTCAGGCTGACCTAGAATTCACTATGTATACTATGTAGTCTCAGGATGGTGTTGAACTCACAGCGATCCTCCTATCACTGCATCCCAAGTGCTGGGACTAAAGGCATGCACCACCACACCCAGCTTTAAAGAGTTTAACAATCTGTCTGAAGGCCTTGGCAAAACAAAAACAACCCAAACCCCCAAATACCAGATGGAAAGAAATAATCAAGATCACAGCAGAAATCAATGAATTAGAAATAAAGAAAACAATTTTAAAAATTGATGAAATAAACAGCTTGTTTTCAAAAAAATTGAGAAATTTTTGACCAAACTGATCAAAAGAAAGTGAATACTCTAATCAATGAGATTAGATGTGAAAAATGATGTGTTACAACAAGTACCAATGAAACTGGGGAAATTATAGACCACCTATATTCCACAAAATTGGAAAATCTGGAAGAAATAGATGAATTCCTTTTCTTCTTTTTTTATTTTTATTTTATTTTTAATTTTAAAAATTTTTATTAACGTTTTCCATGATTATAAAAAAATATCCCATGGTAATTCCCTCCCACCCCCCTGACACTTTCCCCTTTGAAATTCCATTCTCCATCATATTACCTCCCCATCTCAGTCATTGTCCTTTTCTTCTATAAACTAGAAAGTATCTAAATAGAGCTATGATCTAACAAGATTGAAGGAGGAATTAAGAGCCTCTCAATTAAAACACTTCTGGGTCAGATAGAGTTACTGCTAAATTCTACCAAATTTTTGTAAAAGAACTGAAACCACTGCTTCTCAAATCATTTTACAGGATTGAAAAGAGGGAGTACTCCTTGACTCCTTCTATAAAGCCAGCATTACAATAGTACAAAAACCAGACAGAGACAGACCAAGAAAATAAAGTCATAGACCAACATTCCTGATGAACTTGGATGTGAAAAATTCTCAATAAAATTCTTGCAAATTGAATCCAAGACCACATCAACAATATGATCCACTCCAGCTGGGTGTGGTGGCGCACACCTTTAATCCCAGCCATTGGGAGGCAGATGTAGGAGAATCACCATGAGTTCGAGGCTACCCTGAGACTACATAGTGAGTTCCAGGTCAGTCTGAACTAGAGTGAGACCCTACCTTGAAAAAAATAAAAACAAAAAAAAAAAAACAAAAAAAAAACAATATGATCCACTCCAATCAAGTGGGTTTCATTCCAGGAATGCAAGGATGGTTCAACATATGGAAATTGATGAACATAATATAATCACATAAATAAACTTAAGGACAGAAATCATGATCATTTCAATAAATGAAGAAACTGCCTTTAAAAGCTGGGCATGGTGGTGCACACCTTTAATCCCAGCACTTGGGAGGCAGAGGTAGGAGGATCACCATGACTTAGAGGCTACCCTGAGATTACATAGAAAATTCCAGGTCAGCCTGAACTAGAGTGAGACCCTACTTTGAAAAAATAAAATTAAAAAAAAAGAAAGAAAGAAACTGCCTTTGACAAAAATATAACTAGGTGTGGTGACACATGCCTTTAATCCCAGCACTCAGGAGGCAGAGGTGGGAGAATTACTATGAGTGAATTCCAGGTCAGCTTCTTGGGCTGGAGAGATGGCTCAGTAGTTAAGGCACTTGCCTGCAAAGCCTAATATCTAAATTCAGTTCTCCAGTACCCACGTAAATCCAGATACACAAAGTGGTGCATGCATCTGGAGACTTTTTGCAGCAGCTAGAGGCCAAGACACACCCATTCTCTTTGTCCTTCTTCTATTTCTCTCTGCTTATAAGTAAATAAATACAATTTTTAAAAATATTTTATTAATTTATTTTCAAGCAGAGAGAGAGAGAGAGAGACAGAGACAGAGAGAAAATGGGCATGCCAGAGCCTTCAGCCACTGTAAACGACTCCAGACACATGTTCCACTTTGTGCATCTGTCTTATGTGGGTCCTGGGGAATTGAACCTAGGCCCTTTAGCTTTGCAGGCAAACACCTTAACTGCTAAGCCATCTCTCCAGTCCAATAAATACAATTAAAAAAATACAATACCCCTTCATGATTAAAACACTAGAGAGATTAGGGGTGGAGGGATAATATTATAATATAATAAGGGCTATATATAACAGAGCTAAGGGACATATCATTCTAAATGAGGAAAACTTGAAGCATTGCCAGTAAGGTCTGGAGTAAGACAGGGGTGTCCAGACTTCCCATTGCTACTTAACATAGTACTTGAAGTCTTAGCTTGAGCTAAGTCTAAAGTCTAGACAAAAAAATAAAAAGGATTGCTTAGTGGTTAAGGTCCTTGCCTTTGAAGCCTAAGGACCCAGGTTCAATTCCCCAGATCCCATGTAAGCCAGATGTACATGGTGGCACATGCACATAGTGGCACATGCATCTGGAGTTCATTTATAGTGGCTAGAGGCCCTGGTATGCCCATTCTCTCTCTCATCCCCATCTCTCTCCCTCTCCAAACCATATAATATAAAGAAATAAAAGGGATACAAACAGGAAAGGAAGAAGTCTACTATCTTGATTTGCAGATGACATGGTTCTGTACTTAAGTGAATGGAAAGACTCCTCCAAAAACTCCTAGAGCTAATAAATTCCATTTATTTATTTACTTATTTGAGAGATGGGCACAGAGAAAGAGGGAGAGAGACAGAGAGAGAGAGAGAGAAAATAAGAGACACAAGAGAGAACGGGCATACCAGGGCCTCCAGCCAATGCAAACGAACTCCAGATATATGTGCCACCTTGTGTATCTGGCTTTATGTGGGTACTGGGGAATCAAACCTGGGTCCTTAGGCTTCGCAGATAAGCACCTTAATTGCTAAGCCATCTCTTAAGCCCCTAATAATCTCTTTCAGCAAAATGGTAGGATATAAAATTAATGCATACAAAACACTAGTCTTCATATACATCAATGGCAAACAGAGAATAAAATCAGGGAAGCATTTCCATTTACAGTAGTCACAAAAAATTAAATATCTTGGAATATCTCTAACCAAGGAAGTGAAAGACCTCTACCATGAAAACATTAAAACCACAAGAAAGAAGATGAAAAGATCTCCCACATTCATGGATAGAAAGAATTAATATCATGAAAATGCCCATCATACCAAAAGCAATGTAGAGAGTCCATGCAATTCCAATCAAAATTTCAGTAGCATGCTTCACAGAAATAGCAAAAATATTCTCAAAATTTATATGGAAGTACAAAGGCCTCAAAAGTGCCCACAGCAAAACAAACAAATGAACAAACATCAACAACAAAAAAAACTACTACTGATGAAAAACACAATATGACATCACGTAACTAATTTCAAAATATACTGCGCAGTTAATCATACCAGCCATGTTGACTCAGGGACCTTGTGCATTGCAGTGGAAGGAGAAAAACCTCAGCCTGTTGAGTGCTGGGATTAAGGGGGTGAACCACCACGTCCCACCAGGCTATGATTTTTGTCTATCAAAATATTGTACAAATAGAGAAATGGTGCATACATGTAATCATCCATTTACTATATATTTATAGATATTACCCTAACCATATATTATTAATCCATAAATATAGCAACTATACCTGTATACATTAGGACTATTGGAAGGTTTGCATGGATAATATGCCACAAATTAAACACTGAGTTACAGTATTACAGTTAGGTATCTAAGGAAAGAATATTTGGATGGTACAAAATCTGAACATGTAAAACTAAAAATCTTATTGGAGCTAGGGAGTTAGCTCAGTGGTTAAAGGCATTTGCTTGCAAAGCTTGATGGTACTTGGGAAGCTGAGTTAGAAGGATTGCCTTGAGTTCAAGGCCAGTCTTGGGCTGCATAGTGAGTTCCAGGTCAATCTGGGCTAGTGTGAATACTGTCTCAAAACACCCCCCCCAAAAAAAAAAATAAAGAAAAGAAAGGAAAATGTTATTGATGTTGCAATGAATGGAAGATCTTACCTAGCCTCAAATACTCAGGAATTGTTGGGCAGGGAGATGGGGAATCAACTCAGGTTCTTAGGCTTTGTGGAAAGAGCCTTAAACATTGAGCCATCTCTACAGGCATAAATTTTTTTTTTTTTTTTCGAGGTAAGGTCTCACTCTAGCCCAGGCTGACCTGGAATTCACTATGGAGTCTCAGGGTGGCCTCGAACTCACGGCGATCCTCCTACCTCTGCCTCCCGAGTGCTGGGATTAAAGGCGTGCGCCACCCTGCCCGGCTTATAAAAATATTTTTATAAAGAAGTTACAAAAAAAATAAAAATAAAAAATAAAAAACACATTATATTATTAAATTCATATAAATGTTTAAAAAAAAAAAAAAGAAGTTACCAGGCTGAAAAGATTGCTTAGTGGTTAAGGCGCTTGCTTAAAAAGCCTAAGAACCCAGGTTCGATCCCCTAGTACCACATAAGCCAGATGCACAAAGTGGAACATGTGTCTGGAGTCTGTGAAAGCCCTGGTGTGCCCATTCTCTTTCATTCTCTCTTTCCCTCTCTCTCCCTTTTTCTCTCTCTCTGCTTGCAAATAAATAAAAAGAATAATTTTAAATAATTTTTTTTTGTTTTTTCGAGGTGGGGTCTCACTCTAGCCCAGGCTGACCTGGAATTCACTATGGAATCTCAGGGTGGCCTCAAACTCATGGTGATCCTCCTACCTCTGCCTCCCGAGTGCTGGGATTAAAGGCGTGCGCCACCATGCCTGGCTCAATTTAAAATAATTTTAAAAAAAGAAAGAAATTGTCTTATAGAACTTGCCTAAATCACAGCAGGGTAGGATCCAAAATACCCTTGGGTCAACAACATAGCACAGGTACATGTGGTTATTGAAACAAACCAGAAAGAATTCAAAGCAGCATTACATGCCTTCCTGCAAACAACCAGCAAATGTAAAGAATTCTTCATCTGATGGCTGGAGATGCATAAGGTAGCACATGCATCTGCAACTCCTCTGCAGTGGCTAGACACCCTGGTGTGCCCATTCTCTTTATTTCTATCTGCCTCTTCTCTTTCTCTCTCTCTAATAAATAAAATATGTATTTTTTTAAAAAAGAATACAACTGAGCTCTCCAAGCATGAAGTCATGGCATATAATACAATTGTGAGCCAGGAATAGGGGTACATGCCTGTAACTCTAGCACTCCGGAAGCTGAAGTAAGAGGATTGCTGTAAGTTCAAAGCCAGTCTGGACTATATAGTATCAGGTCAGCCAGGGATATATAACAAGATCCATGAGAAGCAATAATAGTAATAAATAGTAATAATGATGGTGATGATGAATTATCTACAGTACATTAATGAAAGATAATGAGGGAATACATGGAAAATTCATGTTCTTCTAATCAGTTAGCAAATACTAATTGATTAGCAAATTGATTACCAAAGTCCACATGCTATGTATAATAGGCTCATGGTCTGGAACCCTTTGACCTGGATTAAAACTTTGATATACCAGGAATGGTAGTTTACACTTGTAATCCTAGTACTGCCACAAGTCTGAGATAGGATTGCTGTGAGTTCAAGGCCAGCCTGAGCTACATAGTGAGTTCCAGGACAGTCCAGGTTTATAGAAGAAGACCTTGTCTTGAAAGCAAAAACAGCAACAAAGATTGGCTGGTTTAACCTGACTAGAATAAGTTGCTCCTGATACGGGAATTCAGGGTGTCTTTGGGAACACTGGAGCTTCTCCTGGCTCTTGGGTGGGCAATGTCTCAGGAGCTAGGGCTCTGGACATTCAGAGTCACAGAAAGCTGCCACTGAGCCTTCGGTGTCTAATGAATAAAACTCATAGGCCAGAGGATACAGTTTAGGAAGATTTTATTATAGGGAGGGTTTAGAAAGACTTAGATTTTAGATAGAGCTTAAGAGAAGGAAAGAAAACAGAGCTCTTGCCTCGAAGAGTTCTAGAAGCCTGGTTCCCAGCAATGGGAAGGCCCATCCAGAAACCCAGGTTGGGGACTTTTTAAAAAAATTAATTAATTTATTTATTTGAGAGTGACAGACAGAGAGAGAAAGAGGGAGAGAGAGAGAGAGAGAAAGAATGGGTGTGCCAGGGCCTCCAGCCACTGCAAACGAACTCCAGATGCATGTGCCCCCTTGTGCATCTTGCTAACGTGGCTCCTGGGGAAACGAGCCTCCAACTGGGGTCCTTAGGCTTCACAGGCAAGCGCTTAACCACTAAGCCATCTGTCCAGCCCCAGGTTGGGGACTTTTAAGGGACACTACTGGTTAAGGAACTAAACTAGCCCGGAGGCAAGGTGTGCCTGGATGGAACCAGGTTTTCTGGGAAAGAAGGAATATTCCCAAAAATCTCAATCCTCCAGGAAGGGTGTAACCTTCTCTAAAGGGGGTGATTACCTCTCCCAGAAAACAGGAGCTCCTTTATGGAAGAAGAGACAAGGAAAGACCCAACCTTCCGACATCTCTGACCTTTAGCACAGTGGACTGGCCCAGGTGCTCCCCATACATGCTCAAAACCACGTTTTGTTTTCACTTTCAGGGGCCCTGTTACTCCAAACTACCTCAAGTCCCACCTAATCAAAACATCACAGGCTGAAGTAGAGAGAGTGCTTGCCTAGAATGCATGAAGCCCTGGGTTTGAGCCCCAGCACCACATGAAACCAGCGTGGTGGCTTACGTCTATAACCTCAGCCCTAAGGAGATGGGAGCAGAAGGACCAGAAGTTCAAGGGCATCTTTGACTACATAATGAGTATCAGGCCAGCCCACGATACATGAGACCCTGTCTCAAAAAAAAAAAAAATCTTATCAGCAATTATATTTGGATTATATTTGCTTAAACATGCCACTAGCCTCTAGGAATGCACCTTGCAAAAAGAACGATGTCTAATTCTTCTTTCTGTGGCCATTGAACTCTTGCTCTGAGGAACCCAGAGGTGGATTGTGAAGAGCTGCTCTATGTAGCTCCATACGGCATGGGACAGGTATTTTCAGGCTGTGCCTTACCTTGACTGGCTCCATCTTACGAAACAACAGGTTGTTCCATTTTGAGTGCAACTGCTGAGTCAAAATGACCACATATCTGTTTCTGCAAGTAAATAAGCACTATCTGCCCAGCGCCGATGGACACACACACTGGAGGCCTCAGGAAGCACAGACTGATAAGTAACTTATATGCAAATAAAACATTACCACCTATGAACTTACCCAGTTAAATCAGAAACTCGTGGACACAAGGGTGTATAGAAACCTATTCAAAACCAAAGTACCAGCTGGGCGTGGTGGCACACGCCTTTAATCCCAGCACTCGGGAGGTAGAGGTAGGATCATTGTGAGTTCAAGGCTACCTTGAGACTACATAGTGAATTCCAGGTTAGCCTGGGCTAGAGCAAAACCCTACCTTGAAAAACCAAAAAAAAAAAAAAAAAAAAAAAAAATCAAAGTACATTCTAAATCTCTTTATGTATTCCCACAGATTAGTACTGTTGGAAGCCTTAATCACAGAAGTTTATTCAGATGCCTAGCTGGTAACATTGCTGAGACTGACTACTGCGTGTTTAGCCTCGAATAAGACATCTAAGCCACCTCCTCCAAGGCTCAGGGACCCCTGCAGAAGAGGAGATGGAAACAATGTAAGGGCAGGAGGAGAAGGAAGAAGGCAAAGCTGTCATCTGGACAAAACATGGGCCATTTTACCTATGAACTCAGATGCTGTGGCTTCCTGCACAAGATTGAGTCTACCAGTATTTCACTATCAATGGAGGAAGTGTTCATGACAGCCCACACCTCCCAGAATAGCTAAAGGCAAATAATGGTTGCTGAGACAGAGAAAGTCAAGTTAATCAGTGATGTAGCCACTGGCAAGTTGCCCATTCCACAGTAAACAACTTTCCACCCGTGATCATGCAAGCAACCTTAACTTAACTCAATAGGTTTAAAAAACAAAAAGGCTGGGCATGGTAGCACACACATTTAATCCCATCACTTGGGAGGCAACAGTAGGAGGATTGCCATGACTTTGAGGCCACCTTGGGAGTACATGGTGAATTTCAGGTCAGTCTGTGCTAAAGACCATACCAGAAAAAACAAACCCATCACCCAAAATGGCACCAGGCATGGTGGTGCACACCTTAAAACCCAGCACATGGGAGGCAGAGGTAGGAGGATTGCCATGAGTTCAAGGCTACCCTGAGACTGTGTATTAAAGTCCAGGTCAGTCTGGGATAGAGTGAGACATACCTTGAAAAAAAAAGGCATAAAATAAGGTGGAGATTAATATGTGTGGTAGTTTGCTTCAGGTGTCCCCCATAAATTTAAGTGTTCTGAACGCTAGCTCCCCAGCTGATGGCAATTTAGGAATTAAAGCCTCCTGGAGGCAGTGCATTGTTGGGGCAGGCTTATGGGTATTATAGCCATCTACCTCTTGCCAGTGTTTGGCACAGTCTCCTATTGCTATTGTCCATGTGATGTTGACCAGGGGGTGATGTCCACCCTCTGTTCATGCCATCATTTTCCCCTGCCATCATGGAGCTTTCCCTTGAGTCTGGAAGCCAAAACAAACCCTTTTTTCCCACAATCTGCTCTAGGTCAGGTGTTTACTGACAGCAATGCAAACCTGACTGCAACAGTGAAGTTAGTAGAAGTGGAGTAATTACTGCTAGACACTTCTGTGGATTTGGCCTTTTGGAGCTGATTTCAAGAGGAATGTGGAAGGATTTGAAATCTTGGCCTAAAAGATGCCTTGCAGTGGTGTACGTACAGCTTGATGGACCATGTTAGTCAGAGTTGAAAGACCTGAATGCAGTAAGAACTACAGACTGTGAGGTTTAGCTTAGGAGGGTTAGAAAGAGCTTTGCCTGGAATGGGCTAGAAGCAGTTTGTGGGAGAAGCTTGCTGTTATGCCCATGTCCTGAGAACTTGTACAGGGTTGCATTGTGTAGAAAAGGACTGGCGTGTGCAAAAGGGTTATAGCACAGAAATGAAATATTTGGGCCCAAACTTCAGCCTATTCAGCTGCAATTGTTTGAGAGATTACAACCATTCAGGCTAGGCCAGCTGGCTTGCCTTGGGATGATAGGAAGAATGCAGACTTTTTGGAAGGGGCCTCAATGCTGAAGGAGTGTCCCATTTTTCAAAGTCAACTTTTGACCCTAGATTAGCAAATTGGCATCCTGTCTGGTATTATGGAATATAAAAATTGCAGGAAAGAGAGGTGTCATTGAATTAGCAACAGTTTTAGTCTTTGGAACTGGCTATGGGCAGTGTAAAGCAGGCTTGTTGGATTACCTGCCTGGAACTCAATGGAGTCATGAGAATGAACTATGGGTTGCAGTGGAGACCCAGTGGAGATGCCAGGCCTTTGATATGGCTGCCAAGGAGAACTGGTGGTACTGGATGAGGTTTTTCCAGGACTGTAAGTAGTCTAGCTAGAGAGGTGAAATTGGAAGTCCAGAGACTTGCCACTGGTTTGTATTATCAGACTTGGAGACTTGTCACTGACTAGAGTTGTTGGACTTGGAGCTACAGAGTTTGATGCTTGCCGTGTTTAAATCTTGTATTGGCTGAATATTCCTTTGCTATACCCAATTCCATCTCTTGCAGTGTGAATGTTTATTCTGTGCCATCATGGGATTTGGCGTGTGTCGGGGGGATTTTGGGTATTATGGCTTAGTTAAAAGACCTTGGATTATGGAGATGTTAGAACATCATTAGGATTGATAAAAATGATGAGGACTTACAAACTCCAAACGCATGCACCACCTTGTGCATCTAGCTTACATGGGACATGGAGAATAGAACCTGAGTCCTTAGACCTTGTAGGCAAGTGCCTTAATCACTAAGCCATCTCTCCAGCCTGATGAGGACTTTTAAAGTTGGGCTTAATGTGTTGCATTTTACATCATGGATGTTTCAGCTTATAGGAGCCAGGGGCAGAATGTGGTGGTTTGATTCAGGTGCCTCCCATAAGTTATGTGTTCTGAATACTAGGTCCCCAATAGGTGGCAATTTGGGAATTAAATCCTCCTGGAGGCAGTGTATTGTTGGGGGGTGGTCTTATAGGTGTTATAGCCAGCTTCTTTTTGCCAGTGTTTGGCATACCCTCCTGTTGCTGTTGTCCATCTAATGTTGGCCAGGAGGTGATGTCCACCCTCTGCTCATGCTATTATTTTCCCCTGCCATCATGGAGCTTCCCCTTGAGTCTGGAAGCCAAAATAAACCCTTTTCCCCACAAGATGCTCTTGGTTAGGCATTTTCTGTCACCAATGCAAACCTGACGGTGAGAATATGGGAGAAGACTATTAGTGGGAGGGGAGAGAAATAGGAGATAGTAATGGGGAAATAAGATAAAAATACATCATACACACATATAAAAACCTCAAAACATGGAAAAAATTGATAATTTTAAAAACTATATCAGGGACTAGAGAGATGGCTTAGTGGTTAAGGCATTTGCTTGCAAAGCCAAAGGATCCCAGTTCAACTCTCCAGGACCCATGTAAGCCAGATGCACAAGGGGGTACATGTGTCTGGAGTTTGTTTGCAGTGAGTGGGGGCCCTGATATGCCCATTCTCTTTCTCCCTCTTTCTGCCTCTTTCTCTCTCTCTCAAATAAATAAATAAAAATAAAGTTAAAAAAACTATCACACCAGTGAAGATACTCAACAGTGGACACTAAAAGCCTTATATTTGGCCAGCCAGGCCAAATGACCCAATGGGTGCAATAGTGGCACATCTGTCATGGTGGAAACCAACTGACCTCTAATTGGACTGAAGGCCCACTCCATGGGAGGGAATACATCCCTGATACTAAAAACTTAAAACAGGGGTAGTCATGAGTCCTAGGGGTATAACATCTGCTGCTGTCTGGCTAAATGTATATACTATGCTTATCAAACAGCCCAGTGAGCACTTCTCTTAATGTTCATACCCTTATATTAATGCTACTTTCACTTTTGGTAGAGAATCTTCTTTTTTCAGATGGCAGTGACCTTGGGACGACTCAGAAGGTATCATGGTGCTAGGAAGAAGTAACCAGAGTGCTCAGTACTGTAATATCTCTATCACACCTTCAAGGATCAGGATCTAATGCAGGAGAGGTAGTGGAAAGAATGTAAGAGCCAAAGGAAGGGTAGCACTCCTTACAACATGCTCCCCCTCCATACACAAAATGGCCTGGTATCCATGACCTCACAGTGCCTGACACTACCTATACAAGGCCATCATAAGAGGAGGAAAAGATCATGACATCAAAATAAAAGAGAGACTGATTGAGACTGGGAGGGGATGTGATGGAGAAAGGTGTTTCAAAGGGGAAAGCGGGGGTAGGGAGGGCATTACCATGGGATATTTTTTATAATCATGGAAGTTGTTAATAAAAACTTGAAAAAAAACTATATCAGAAAAAACCTGATCAAACCAGGTATGAGGGCTCATACCTTTAATCCCAGCATTTGGGAGGATTGCTGAGTTCAAAGTTACCCTGAGACTACATAGTGAATTCCAGATCAGCCTGAGCTAGAGTGAGACCTACCTTGGAAAACCAAAAGGAAAAGAAAAGAAAAAAATGTGATTGATAAAAGGAAGAGCACAAACCACTGAGGCACAGCAACTCCCACCAACCCATCATCAGACCATCAGTACATGGGTCACAGAATCCATAAGGGACAAATTGACCAACTCCCAACTCTGTCTTAAGGGCTTCAGCTTAGCATAACCCTTCACACACGTTTGCCACTATCTGTGCCTTATACCTAATCACAGTTTTGGAACCTCATACACACCAACTCTGAAACTCAGTTGTTATGTTAATTTCTGTGGGGGTTTGAATCAGATGTCGCTGTTAATATGTTTTAAATGCTTGGTCCCCAGCTGATGGTAATTCTGGAGGTGGAATATTGCTGGAGGAGGTGTGTTTCTGGAGGTGAACTTAGGGGTGTCATAGCTAGCTACCTCTTGTCAGAGCTTGGCTCACTTTCTTTCTGGTAATTTCCATCTGCTGTGACAGACAGAAGTGATGTTCAATCTCTGCTCATGCCATGTTTTCCCCTGCCACCATGAAGCTTCCCCTCAAGACTATAAGCCAAAATAAATCCTTTTCTCCTATAAGTTGCTTTTGATTTGGTGGTTTTTTTAAGCCAGCAATGTGAAGGTAACTACAACAGAAAATTATCACCTGGAGTGGGGTCGTTACTGCTAGAAACCTATGCTATTGATCTATTGGAATTATTTGTGAGAGGAATGTAGAAACATATGAAACTTTGGAATAAGAGATACACTGTAGTGCTATAAGCAGAACTTGATGGATCATTCTATTGAAAGTTGAAAGCCCTAAATACAAGAATAACTGTGGACTGCATGGTCTTGGTTTATCACAGAAGAGAATTTGTTGGAACTGGATTAGAGGAAGTTTGTGTGAGAAGCTGGATGTGTTCTATCCATGTCCTGGGAACTTGAGTAGGGTTGAAGTTAGAATAAATGGGTTGATGTGAGCAGAAGGATGTGGCACAGAAAGAAATGGAAGTTTTGGACCTGAGATTGCTGCCTAATTCAACTACAGTTGTTTGAAAGATCACCACCATTGAGATTGGGCTGGTAGTTCTGCATTAGGACATTAGGAAGAATGCTAAAGGAGTGTTCTGCTCTTCAAAGTTGACTTTCTTTCACCCCTGGATTAACAAATTTGGCAGCCCATATGGTATTATGAGAGCATAACAAGTTTAGGAAAGGGAGGAGGGATTCTGGATTTGAATTTTCTTTTTTTTTTTTTGAAATGGCTACTGGGCAAGGTGAGGCAGAGTTGTTGAAATCCCTACATGGAGACCTGATGGACCCATGAGGATTAACTCTGAGTTGCAGTAGTACCCCAGGATTTTGGAGATGCCAGGAATACAGAACAACTACCAAGGAGCGTGACTGACACAGGATAGTTTTCTCCAGGCTGTGGCAGCCCAGCTAGAGGCTAGAAGAGTAGAGCTGGAGCCATAGAGACTTTGTTGTGGGTTCCAACTGGCTACAGAATTCCAGGACTTAATATTTTTTCCCTGCTTCTTTAGATCTTGCATTGGTTCAATATTCTGTTGGTTTACCTAATACCATCTTTTGCAGTGTGAATATTTACTCTGTGCTGTTATGTGTATTTAATTTGTATTTCAGTTTTACAAGCTTACAATTAAGAGATTGTCTTAAAACTCAGATGAGATGTTTGGACCTTGGAACAGTGTCGGGACTGATAAAAAAAAAAAATTATGGGAAATTTTATGGGAGCCAGGGGCAGAATATGGTGGCTTGGGTCAGATGTTCCCAGTCAACTCATGTGTTCTAAATTCTTTGTCCCAGATGATGGCAGTTCGAGAGATGGAGCCTTGCTGGTGGAGGTGTGTGTCTGGGAGTGATCTTTAGGGTGTTATTGCTGGCTCCCCCTTGCCAGAATTTAGCTCACTTTCTTGCTGCTATTTTCCATCTGCTTTGACAGAAGTGACATCAAGCTTCTGTTCATGCCATGCTTTCCCCTGCCATCCTGGAAAATCCCCTCTACATTGTAAGTCAAAATAAGCCCTTTCCTCCCATCATCTGCTTTTGGCCAGGTGTTTTGTTCCAGCAATGAGGAAGCAACCGAAACAATGTCTAATCGCCTGCAGTGATTCTCTTTGCAGGTCTATCAGTTCTCTGATCTGACCTTTGAACTCCGTAGCCCATTTAACCTTTTCTTACCCATTTGCTAGCTTAGATATCATTGTGTGAGGTATAACATGTGACCAGAGAGGCAATGGTGAGAGTTACTATTGAGATTGGAATAAATGTGGGGAGGTAGCAGAGTCAATGAAGTGCTGGCCACATTGAAAGTATAAAAGCACGTGGTACATGCCTGTGACCGACAGAGAGAGGAGTAGCTCTGGGGCTTGCAAGGTAGATAGTCTAGCAGAATTGCTGAGCTCCAGGTTTAGTCAAAAAATTTGAATTTGGGGATGTCTTTTAAGAGTGACAGAGCCTTTCTCAGTTCTGGATGGATAATAACTCAGGAGCCAAGGCCCTAGAAATTTCAAAAGCCATGCAGAGTTCTCACTGATTCAGTGGCTTCCAGATTCATGTCTTATGAATTCAAAGAATTGAAATCCTTTTATTCCTAGCACTTGGGAGGCAGAGGTAGAAGGATTGCTGTGAGTTCGAGGCCACCATGGGACTACAGAGTGACTGCCAGGTGAGCCTGGGCTACAGTGAGATCCTAACTTGGAAAAAAAAAAAAAAGTGTGTGTGTGGGGGGGATTGAAATCCACAGACCAGAGGGTTAAGTTTTGAAGTTCCATTAGTTTATAGATAGAATGTAAGAGAAGGAGAAGACAGAGCTCATGCCCAAGAGGAGGTATGTATGAGTGGAGGTCCTGGAAGCCCACCTAGAGACCCAGATTGGGTTCCTTTCTAGGTTCTGGATGTGGGCAGAACTAATCAGTCCTGACTCTGTGTTTCTATATAGGGAATCAGGTTTAATCCTTCTTAGAATCCAGGAAAGTGCCAGGTGTGGTGGTGCACGCCTTTAATCCCAGCACTCAGGAGTCAGAGGTAGGAGGATTGCCATGAGTTCGAAGCCACCCTGAGACTACAGAGTGAATTCCAGGTCAGTCTGAGTTAGAGTGAGACCCTACCTTGAAAAAAAAAAAAAAAAAGAATCCAGGAAAGGTAACTATTCTAAGGAAGGGAAACTCCTTTCTCTTTTCTATGGATGGACTCTAGTTGACTCTAAGGAAAAAAAGCTCTAGGGAGGAAACTCAGGCTAGCTTCCAACTCATAGCAATCCTCCTACCTCTGCTTCCAAAGTGCTGTTATTAAAGGCATGCACCGCCGAGACTCAAAACTTGTCAAAGTGCTGAGACGTGACAGTCAAGAGCTCAGAACTAAATGAGACATCTCTATCAAATCCTCCAAGGTTCAGCAACTATTGCAGAATAGGTGGCAGAATGAATATAAGAACTAAAGGATGGGGAGCAATGCTTTAAAATGCCATCTCCTGGACAAGGATGTATGCATGACCTCACAGTAGCTATTGTTACCTACACAATATTGAGCCCATCAACATGTTGTGGATAATGAAGGAGGGCAAAAAAGGAAAGAAAAGATATCAAAACATAAAAGGAGGGGCTGGAAAAATGGGTTAGTGGTTAAGGCATTTGCCTGTGAAGCCAAAAGACCCAAGTCCAATTCCCCAGAATCCACATAAGCCAGATGCACAAGAGGCACATGCATCTGCAGTTCATTTGCAATGACTAGAGACCCTGGTGTGCCCATTATCTCTCTGGTTGTCTCGCTTCTCTCTCTGTGTTTGCAAATAAATTTTTAAAAATTTTAAAAATCATAACAGGAAGAGGTTCCATGGACAGGGGATGAAGAAAGGGGACAAAGGAAAGTAATGGGCCAGGTATGGTATCACACACCTTGAATCCCAGCACTTGGGAGGAAGAGGTATGAGGAACACCAAGAGTTCGAGGCCACCCTGAGACTACATAGTGAATTCTAGGTCAGCCTGGGCTACAGTGAGACCCTACTTCAAAAGAAGATGAAGAAGAAGGAGGACGAGGAGGAGGAGAAGAAGGAGGAGGAAAAGAAAGAGAAAGACGAGAGAGAGAGAGAGAGAGGGGGGGGGGGGAGGGAGGGAGGGAGAGAATGAATAATGGGAGGAGCATATTGTAGGAGGATAGGAGAAAGCTAGTTTCTTTTAGGCCATTTCAGTTAGAGACTGAGGTACAGAGAGAACCAGTAGATGCCACCCCCTATGGCACCTTGCTCTGGCACAATAGCAGAACTTTTAGCAGAAAGGGAACTCCTAGGCTGGAAAGATGGCTTAGCGGTTAAGGCTCTTGCCTGCAAAGCCTAAGGACCATGTCTAAATCTCCAGGTCCCATATAAGCCAGACACATGAAGTGATGCAAGTGCACAAGTTTGCACATGTGCAGTAGGAGGTGCACTGGAGTTTGATTACGGTGGCTGGAGGCCCTGGTATACCAAGTCTCTCTCAGAAAGAAAGAAAGAAAGAAAGAAAGAAAGAAAGAAAGAAAGAAAGGAGGGAGGGAGGGAGGGAGGGAGGGAGGGAGGGAGGGAGGGAGGGAGGGAGGGAGGGAGGGAGGGAAGGAAGGAAGGAAGGAAGGAAGGAAGGAAGGAAGGAAGGAAGGAAGGAAGGAAGGGAGAGAGAGAGAGAGAGAGAGAGAGAGAGAGAGAGAGAGAGAAAGAAAGACAAAAAAAGAAAGAAAGAAAAGAAATGGAACTCTGGCCTGATGGTTAATCTGCTTTCCACAGTCTGCCTTGCTACCTAGATGGGCTGGCTCTGGGATCCACTCTCCAAACTTATCCACCAGTTAGATCTTCCCCTTGCTTGTCAAGGCTGCTGTTTTCTTCCTGTCCCTGGCTGTGCCCCACTCTGCTCAGCTCTGTTCTGTTTTTGAGGCTCTGCTCTGCCTCTCTTCCCTTGGCCACAGATACACACGTGAGTCCAGCTTCCCCCGTACCCAGAGGCAGAACTAAAACAGCTCCTTGGTCTGGGGGAAGTTTTCTGCTTGCCTCTGCTTTATACTTTGGGATAACTTCTCACTTTGATTACATGTATGAATTTCCTCGTCTCTAATCTATCACGTGAGCATGTTCCTTGCACCCCAGATCTACCACGTGGGTGTTTTCACTAACCCTAAGTGTGCTACCTGTGTAATTTCCTTAAACTTGGGGTAACCACCAGCATAATTTCTTTTGGGGGGAGGTTCAAGGTAGGGTTTCACTGTAGACCAAGCTGACATGAAGTTCATTATGTTAGTCTCAACTCACCATGATCCTCCTACCTCTGCCGCCCTAGTGCTGGGATTAAAGGCATGCGCCACCACACGCAGCTAAAATATTTAATTTATTTATGACAGAGAAAGAACGAGGAAAAGAGAGAAACAGATATAGAATGGGCATGCCAGGACCTTTAGCTGTTGCAAACCAACTTCAGATGCATGTGTCACATTGTGCATCTGGCTTACATGGATCCTGGGGAATAGAACCTGGGTCCTTTGGCCTTGCAGGCAAATGCCTTAACTGCTAAGCCATTTCTCTAGCCCTAAAGATTAGCTCTTCATTACTCATTTCTCCTCTGAATTTCTTGGTGTCTGCTTTGATATTTACCCTCTTATTCTTCCTTGAGCCTCACCTTTGCCCTCTTAGCTTTCCTCCATGGGAAAGCACATGGCAGATGCTTCTAGATCTCCCTACACAAGCTCCTTAATTCTATCCTCCATGTACTTGCAGCTTATGCTAGTAGTCTCTCTTAAAAAGCCTCAGTTTCTCAGGCTGGAGAGATGGCTTAGCGGTTAAGCACTTGCCTGTGAAGCCTAAGGACCCTGGTTCGAGGCTCAATTCCCCAGGACCCATGTTAGCCAGATGCACAAGGGGGCGCACGCGTCTGGAGTTCGTTTGCAGTGGCTGGAAGCCGTGGCCTCACTCTCTTTTTCTCTCTCTGTGTCTTTCTCTCTCTTTCTGTCGCTCTCAAATAAATAAGTAAAAAGTAAAAAATTTTTTAAAAGCCTCAGTTTCTCTTAGGGTACCTTCCGCATGCCTGCAGCTTTACTCTAATTTTTCTTTAAAAGCCTCAGTTTCTCTTACCTTCCACATATTTGCAGCTTTAATCTCTTTAAAGACTTCAGTTGTCTTAAATCATCTTTATTTTTTTTTAAATTATTTATTTATTTATTTGAGAGCGACAGACACAGAGAGAAAGACAGATAGAGGGAGAGAGAGAATGGGCGCGCCAGGGCTTCCAGCCTCTGCAAACGAACTACAGATGCGTGCGCCCCCTTGTGCATCTGGCTAACGTGGGACCTGGGGAACCGAGCCTCAAACCGGGGTCCTTAGACTTCACAGGCAAGCGCTTAACCGCTAAGCCATCTCTCCAGCCCCCAAGTCATCTTTAAATAAACCCCACAATTTAGATTTGCCCTAAATAAATTCATAATTTATCTTCTTGAGTCCATCTTTATAAATTCTTTATTAAAGGTAAGATACAGCCAGGCGTGGTGGCATACACCTTTAATCTCAGCACTTGGGGGGCAGAGGTAGGAAGATCACAGAAAGTTCGAGGCCACCTTGAGACTACATAGTTAATTCCAGGTCAGCCTGGACCAGAGTAAGACCCTACCTCAAAAAACCAAAGGGGAAAAAAAAAGTAAGATTGAACCCAGAACTCTGGGTTCATAAATTCGGGGAGATCCTTCCTGAACCCCAAAATCCTGCATCATAATCACTAAATTACATTATGTCTACGAATAAAAATTGTCAATTAAAAAGGTTTTTTTGTAATATTTTTTGTTCATTATTTATTTATTTATTTGAGAGTGACAGACACAGACAGAAAGACAGATAGAGGGAGACAGAGAGAATGGGCGCGCCAGGGCTTCCAGCCTCTGCCAACGACCTCCAGACGTGTGCGCCCCCTTGTGCATCTGGCTAACGTGGGACCTGGGGAACCGAGCCTCGAACCGGGGTCCTTAGGCTTCACAGGCAAGCGCTTAACCGCTAAGCCATCTCTCCAGCCCAATTAAAAAGTTTTTAAAAACAACAAGTTGGAATAAAAGAATTTTCTATTGTCAATAGCCATGAATGCCAAGTGAAAGCCTATGAAATGCACATTGTGAATTTGCTGTTATTTTGTAAATTTGACAATGTAGAAAGACACAAATATGTCCTTCTGTGTTTCTGACATGACTCACTCAGGTCAAGGCAGAGCGCATGGAAGTCTTTCTGACTTGGGAATGATTGTAATTGCTTTTCTTTTAGCTTGACAACAAATTAATATGAGAACTGAGTTTCCTATCAACAGCTCTGTCCTTTATTGACCCCAAGAAAATTCTGTTAAAATCATTATTTCTAGGGGAGAAAATATTCTCTTTTTACCTTAGCAGTGTTCTTGGAAGTCCTTTATTTTCTAATGATATTAAAGTCTACCTCTGGCATTTACATATAAGTAATTTTGAAAGGCAGAAATAGGGAGAAAGCCAAGTCTTTGATGTTCTTGGCTTCATTTTTAAAAATTTTTCAGGGCTTTCAGAGCCAAAGAAATAAACCAGTTGAAATAAAATTTTACCTGCGTAACCAAAATTTATAAAGTTACATTCCATTAATTTTTTAAAAATATTTTTCTATTTCAGAGAGAGAAAATGAGTGTGCCAGGGCCTCCAGCAAACCAACTCCTGATGCATGCTCCACCCTTTGCATCTGGCTTACATGGGACCTGGGGTATTGGAATTAAACCTGGGTCATTTGGTTTTCCAGGTAAATGCTTTAACCGCTATACCATCTCTTCAGCCCCATTCCATTAATTTTAAAAGTGTGTCCCTATAAGCATTTTTTAAAAAGATCAACCAAAAATGGTGGTATAAGCCTTTAATCCCAGCAGTCAGAGGCAGAGGTAGGAGGATCACTGTGAGTTCAAGGTCACTCTGAAACACATTGTAAATTCTAGGTCAGCCTGGGCTATCAGGAGAATTTACCTTGAAAAACTAAAACAAAAAATGGTCATACAGGAAATATAATTCACTTGAGTGAAAGGAACCTTTTGCTTGTCCACTTATAATTTTAGATTGTTCCATAAGAATATGTTATCTGATTTTTAACTTTTCTTTTTAAATATTTATTTACTTAAAGAGAGAGAGCAAAAGGCAGAGAGAGGGGGAGAAAGAGAGAGAGAGAAAATGAGAATGGCCACGCCAGGGCTTTTAGCCACTCTAAATGAATTCCAGACACATATGCCACTTGTGCATCTGGTTTGTCCTGAGGAATTAAACCTGGGTCCTTTGGCTTTTCAGGCAAGCACTTTAACCACTAAGCCATACCTCCAGCCCTCTTTTTCTTTTTTCTTTTCTTTTCTTCTTCTTCTTTTTTTTTTTTTTTTTGTTTATTTTTTTGAGGTAAGGGCTCACTCTAGCCCAGGCTAACCTGGAATTCACTATGTAGTCTCAGGCTGGCCTCAAACTCGCAGTGATCCTCCTACCTCTGCCTCCTGAGTGCTGGGATTAAAGGCGTGTGCCACCACACCCATGAGAGAGAGAGAAACACATAGAGAGAGAATGGGCACATCTGGGCCTCTAGCCACTGCAAACAAACTCCAGACTCATGTGCCACCTTATGCATCTGGCTTTACATGGGTACTGGGCAATTGAACTCTGGTTATTAGGCTTTGCAGGCAAGTACCTTAACTGCTGAGCCATCTCCCCAGCCCTTTTTAAACTTTTTATTGAAAACTTCCTTAAGTATAGACAATATATTCTATGATCATAATCCCCTCCTGTGCACCCTATTTCCCCCTCTCAAAGCCCCCCTCCACTGAACATCTTCCTTCCAATTAGATTCTTTTTTAAAAAAAATTTAAAAATTTATTTATTTATTAGAAACAGAGAGAGGGAGAGAGACAGAGTGAGAATGGACATGCCAGGGCCTCTAGCCACTGCAAATGAACTCCAGACGTATGTGTCACCATATACATCTGGCTTACATGGAACTTGGGGAATCAAACCTGGGTCCTTAGGCTTCGCAGGTATGCACCTTAACCACTAAGTCATATCTCCAGCCCCTAGACTCTCTTTTATCTTGATGTCATTGCTATGCAAGTCTTTATAGGTAGTGTTAGCCACTATGAAGTCATGAATATCAAGACCACTGTTTTTCTGGAGGACAACATTGCAAAACAGTCTTCTCTTTCAAATGTTTCCTGTTTTTAAAATCACATAAAATGTAAAAACACAATGTACTGAGTTTTCTCAAGAGTTTGAATGCTAGCTGAGCATGGTGGCGCAGGCCTTTAATCACAGCACTTGGGAGGCAGAGGTAGAAGGATTGCTGTGAGTTCAAGGCCACCCTGAGACCCTACCTCAAAAAATAACAACAGCTGGATATGGTGGCACATGCCTTCAATCCCAGCATTTGGGAGGCATAATAGGAGGATCACCATGAGTTCAAGGCCACCCTGAGACTACATAGTGAATTCCAGGTCAGCCTGGACTAGAGTGAAACCTTACCTCGAAAAACCAAAAAGACAAAAATAATAATAATAAAATAAATAACAACAATAACAACAACAAATAAAGTGGCACAAACATCTGGTGTTCCTTTGCAGTGGCAAGAGGCCCTGGTATGCGTTAATGTGCATGCGCATGCAAACACACATGGGAATTCATAAATAAATACATAAAAATTAAAAAGGAAACAAGACACAAGAGTGACGGAAAAGGACACCTGACATCCTCCTCTCAGCTTTGCAAGAATGCACGTGGGTCACACACATCTACACACACACACACACGCCCCACATTATATGCAATACACATACTACACGTACACACTGAAAAATAAACAATAGGACTGGAGAGATGGCTTAGTGGTTAAGGTGCTTGCCTGCAAAGCCTAAGGACCAGGTTCAGTTTCCTAGTACCCACATAAAGCCACATGCAGAAGGGGGCACATGCATCTGGAGTTTGTTTGCAGTGGCTAGAGGCCCTGGTGTGCCCATTCTCTCTATCTATCTCTCTCAAATTAATTAACTAACTAATTAAACAATAAAAACATAATCAGTGTGTAGGCTTACACCTTTAATCCCAGCAGCCTGGGCCACAGAGTGAGTTTCAGGTCAGCCTGAGCTAAAAGGAGATCCTGCTTGAAAAAAGCAAAAAGGAAAGGCAACAGCAGAATAAGATCTCTACACAGTGGTTCCACATTCTTGTCACTTCAAAGAAAGAATCCAGAGATGCAACAAACGGGGAAGTTGGGAGTATGTTTGTTTCAGAGTGATAGCGAACTGTTAAGACAGTGTGGGCATTTTGGGTAGCATCTTATGGACAAACATTAATGGAGGAGAGAATTATATCCTTAAGTTAAGGTCCAGGGGAAGGCAAGGAATTCCAGGAATGGATCAGAATTTTCCTGAAATAGGGTTTACTCTCCTTTCCTTCCTTCCCCCACCACTTTCTGTCTTTCTTTCTCAGTTTCTTTTTCTTTCAAGTAAGGCAAAGATTTCTTGAGAAAAAGGTGGAAAAGCCCCAAAGTGTTAGGACAAGCATGCTTATGATTTTGGCTGCCATCTAAAGAAGAGAAAGAAAAGTTATGTTTTTTGAATTAGAACTCAGAAAAGTGGTCAGGCTCTGGAGTTCTGAGAGTGCCTGTGAGCAAATGCCCCCTCTTCTGTTTTCATATTTTGAGATGTGTCCTGGCATCCTGGCACCAGATGCAGAATGGGAACAGCCAGTTTTTCAAAGTTGATGATATAGGGCTGCCGTTGTAGTGAAACAATTCAACAGTCAGCAGTTGTCTGGGTCAGCCATGCTGAGACAGGAAGACAGGGTCAGACCCACATGGCTGTAATTCTGAGAAGCAACAGCCACGAAAGACCACTGCTTGCACTGCTGTGGACCACGCCAAGGGGATACAATTTCCTCTAGGGCTCTTGAGACACGTGTTTTCTCAGGCTGCTTCTGCCTGGTGGAGTGTACTCCAAGCTTTTACTCTCACTTTAAATAAATCTGTATTTTTTATTTATTTATTTATTTTTGGTTTTTCAAGGTAGGGTCTCACTCTAGTTCAGGCTGACCTGGAACTCACTACATAGTCTCAGGGTGGCCTCAAACTCACAGCGATCCTCCTCCTACTTCTGCCTCCCCAGGGCTGGGATTAAAGGCGTGCGCTACCACACCCAGCTAAATCTATATTTTCATCACTACTACTCTGGGTCTTGCTTAGTGCTTTCTTCAAAGCACAGAGAACCTGGAGTATTATGTCATGGGACACCCCTGAGCCCTCCTCCGGCAATAGTGTTGGTCCCAGTGGATTTGGGATAGTCAGGTTCTTTACTGTTTGAGTGGTTAAAATGGGAATTTTGAGATTCCTTGCCAATACACCAATATGGCAATGCACCAACAAATTTAGGGCACCTCAGATTCTCATCTTACGAATTTAAAGAAGTAAAATTCATAGTCCAAAGGCTAAGGTTTAGCATTTATTAGATTAAGAGAAGGAAAGAGGCTGGCGTGGTGGTGCAAGCCTTTAGTCCCAGCACTTGGAAGGCAGAAGTAGGAGGATCACCATGAGTTCTAGGCCACCCTGAGGCTACATATGAATTCCAGGTCAGCTGGGCTAGATGGAGCAAGAACCTACCTCAAAAAAAAAAAAAAAAAAAAAAAGGAGGCTGGGATCCTGGGCTGAATCAACAGGAGAAAGCTGGCTGAGCACCAGTATTTATCAGTGTCGCTTCCTCACTGTGGACTGAATGTGACCAGCTGCCTCAATCGCCACACCTTCCCCATCATGGGTGGATAACCTCCAACTGTGAGCCACACAAACCCTTCTGTCAGGTCACTACAGCAAGAAAGTGACTAATGTCTCCCCCTACTACCCTGCTCTACTTTTCCCTGTGACACTTTAGGTCACCGTCATTCCATGGACGTCTGTGTCTAGTATCTGACTGTGTCTATTATGGGGCCCTGTAGGGAGACAGGAACTTCCTGTTGCTCACCATTGCTCCCTCAACTTCCTGGCGCTCCTGACATTATTAAGGTCATGACTGGTTGAATGAACCTTGCGGTGGTTTGAATCAGGGGTGCCCCATAAACTCGTGTTATGAATGCTTGTTCCCCAGATGGTGGCGACTTGGGAGCTGGAGGCTTGCTGGAGGAAGTGGGTGTCTGGGGGTGGTCTTTCGGGTGTTATAGCCAGCTCCCCCTTGCCGGAGCTCTGCTCATTCTCTTGCTGCTGTTTTTTACCTGCTGGGGCAGAAGTGATGTCCAACTTCTTCTCATGCCCTGCTTTCCCTGTCATCATGAAGCTTCCCCTTGCATCTGTAAGCCAAAATAAAACCTCTCCTCCCATCAGCTGCTTTCGGCTGGGTGTTTCATCCCAGCAACGGCAAGGTAACTATAACAACCCCCACCGCCATGCACACTAGGTGTGGTGGTTTGATTCAGGTGTCCCCCATAAACTTAGGTGTTGTGAATGCTAGCTCCCCAGCTGATGGATATTTGGGAATTAATGCCTCCTGGGGGGAGTGTATTGTTGGGGGCGGGCTTATGGGCTTTATAGCCAGTTTCCCCATGCCAGTGTTTGGCACACCCTCCTGTTGCTGTGGTCCACCTTCTGTTGGCCAGGGGGTGATGTCCACCCTCTGCTCATGCCATCGTTTTTCCCTGCCATCATGGAGCTTCCCCTCGAGCCTGTAAGCCAAAATAAATCTCTTTTTCCCAGAAGCTGCTCTTGGTTGAATGATTTCTACCAGCAATGCGGACCGGACTGCAACAGTAGGCGGTAAGGAAGAGCATGCCTGGAGTGCAGGAGATCCTTTAGGGCGTCTGTTAGTGTTACCATGTGCTGTTGTCAAAGTCAATGGACGACTGCAACAACCCAATAGAAGTAGTGTGATAAATGGCCCAGATCCTTCAGGAATGAAGGTATGGGTCACCCCTCCAGGTAAAGAACCAAGACCTGCCGAGGTGCTTGCTGAAGGTGGAGGGAATACAGAATGGGTAGTAGAAGAAGGCAGTTACAAATACCAGCTAAGGCCACGTGATCAGTTACAGAACCGAGGACTGTGAATGCAATGTTTGTGTCCTGCCTTGATAACAGAGTGTTTGTATCTACACCAATATTAAGATTGCCTCATTAGCTAAACTGTTGAATTTATATTAGACCCATTGTATTAGAGACTAAGCTTGTGTTGGGGGGAAGATTTTGTGGTTCCGGTTGTAAGTGGGATAGTTATGCGATGTTAGGCAGAATTATGAGCTTGTTACTGTTTTCATTTGGAAATTAAGTATGATGTAAGGAGACATGATTTGATGCCAAGTTGACAAGGGGTGGACTTGTGATAGTTAAGGTGTTGTCAACTTGATCTGTTTAGTAATCCACAGGCTGCTTCTAGGAAGGATCAACTAAAGGAGGAGGTCTTTCTCCCAGGGTGAGCCCTTCCCCCAGAGTGGGCGGCCCCGCTCAGAGAGGGACTTGATATAAGGAAGCTCTGGGTAGAAGAGTTCCCTTTTTTTTTTTCCTTCCTTCCTTCCACTTGGCTGCCAGAGCTGCTCCCTACCTTCTAGCGTGGATTGAAGACCAGTACTGACCAAAGACCAACATTGACTGAAGACCCACATGGATCGAAACCCAGCGGCTCCTCAGGAAGCCTCCAGGCTTTCCGGCACCATCTGCAGTGCCGGGTCGGGACTGCTGAGGCATCTGGCCACGTGGACTGAGCAGCTACCAGGTTCGGTGATTCTCGGGCCTGCAACTGCTATTGGACTACTGTAAGCTAATCCAATAAATTCCCTTTATAAAATAATTCATTCTAGTAATTCTGTTCCTCTAGAGAACCCTGACTAATACACTAGGCTTCAGGTAATCTTTCTGAAGAATATGTATGTTACACCTTCACGTTACTAGGACAAAACACACAACCAGAAGCACTTTGCAGAAGGAAAGGATTTATTTTGGCTTATGGTTTCAAGGAGAGTTTCATCGTGAGATGGCAGAAGCAGAGTCAGGTGTCACACCTTCTCCCAGCACCAGGGAGGAAGCAACAGGAGTGAGCTATGAACATTCAGTGAGACTGGACTAGTAAACTTCAACACTCACCCGCGGCACATCTCCTCCAGCAAGGCTCCGCCTCCCACAGCCTCCACCAGCCGGGGATTAAGTATGAGACTTAACTGCAAACACATGAGGCCACAGGGGACATTTTACATTCAAACCACCACAGCCTACTATGTGCCTACAGGTATCCATGAATAAATGGGCCAATGAGGGGGTGAAGGGAGGACTATAATTACAGTAGCATTCCTGTGACAATGAGGATGACAGAGTAGAGTACAAAAATGCATGGATCTTGGGGAGCGTTCCCCATTCATACAATTAAGGCTGCTGGAAGCGTCCCACCTGCATATTGAAGCTATTTTGAGTTAGATTTTTGGCCTTTGCAGCTGACATGCTCCTAAAAGACGTCTTTGTCCTGGCAACCATGAATCTGAGTTCTGGCAGCAGCTGCTGCAGTCGGGCTCCAGAACTCAGGCCTCCCGCTTGCCTCTGGAGCATCAGCATCATGATCTGAATTATCTGAATTATACTTGCTTGGACCTGGCTCCTGTCATTAGCCAGGCCCTAAGTTCCCAAGGTTACCTACCATCATAGAAGTTTTATGTATGTATGCCACACCCCACACTCCACCTGGATTTTGTGTTCCAGGCCTGACATTTTCAAAGATAATTAGGACAGAAGTTGAGATGCTATACTTTTTTTTCTTTGATGGGGGGCCGGGGAGTTGAGGTAGGGTCTTATTCTAGTCCAGGCTGATCTGGAATTCACTAGGTAGTCTCAGAGTGGCTTTGAACTCATGGTGATCCTACTACCTCTACCTCCCGAGTGCTGGGATTAAAGGTGTGTGCCACCATGCCCTGCGAGATGCTCTACATTTTTTTTTTTTTTCGAGATAGGGTCTCACTTTAGCCCAGGCTGACCTGAACTTCACTATGCAGTCTTAGGATGGATTCGCATTCACAGTGATCCTCCTACCTCTGCCTCCCAAGTGCTGGAATTAAAGGTGTGCGCCCCCACGCCCGGCGAGATGTTATACTTTTGAGCAAGGGTAGAGAGGAGGGAATAACTGCGGAAGGTATCAGAGAGAGCCCCCAAGATTTGGCGGAGTCTGGGTTTCTGGTAGTGGCGGAGGCTGGCGTCTTGCTTCACTGCAGTGTCCTGGGAGGTAGCGGGACCCGACTTCGGAATTCCCAACCTTCTCGGCCCAGTAACAAGGGAGAGTTTCCCATCTGTGCCAGTCACATCCTAGCGTCAGCTCGATCAGATTGGGAATCAAGGAAGAGACACACCTCTTGGCCGGGTCAGTGAGGGTGTTTTCAGGAAGGATTGATGGAGGAAGGAAGACCTTCCCTTGGTATGGGCAGCCCTTTAAGTGGTGGACGAGGTGGACAAGGGCGCTCCACAGAACGCAGAGGCTTTGCGTGGGTGCCGGTGCTACTCACTGCCGAGAACATCTACCCTGTTGTTGCTTCTCCTTGCAGGACGTTGGAACCCAGCTTGATTAGCCTTCCAACGCCGGTTGAAGACCAGAGGCTCTCCAGAAATCCTCCGACTTCCGTGCCCTCGGGCATCTGGCTTGCATGGGTCCTGGAGTTCTTCGGCTTTGCAGGCAAGCACCTTAACTGTTAAACCACGTCCCCAGTCCACCACTTTTTGTCCCTAGTTTCTTTTTCCTTCTCAGGATTATGAGGGAAAACAAAAACAAAAACAAGAACCAATGCTAATCACTTTTCTTGGCCAAGAATAACAAAAGGGAAATAAATTTTCAAATCAACTTCTCAGTCTTTAGAACTTGAGGCTTATAGATATAGAGTAAAAGAAATAAAGTGGGGACAAATAAGCTAATAAAAAGGAGGAAGATTCATTCATGTGTTCTCTAGAAACAGGTGGAAGTTTTCTGGAAAATTGGGCCCAGATTCTTTTCAGTCTTTGTCATGGTAACTGTTCATTGACATGGCATTGGGTGTTATGACATTTAGCACTAAAAGGAGATTATAAATTAGATGTTGTTTGGCAGTCATCATAGATCCAACCAGTTTGGGTTGGCCTATCTGAGAAGGAACTTCTAGCCTTTAGGCATTTCGGTCCTTGAAGATAAACAAGATTAGCATCAGGCGAAACCCAGCATGATGGTGCATGCCTTTAATCCCAGCACTTGGGAGGCAGAGGTAGGAGGATTGCCATGAGTTCAAGGCCACCCTGAGACTACATAGTGAATTCCAGGTCAGCATGGGCTAGTGTGAGACCCTACCTTGAAAGGCAAAAAAGAGAAGATTAGCATCAGGCAAAATTCTACCAACTCACCTGTTATTGTTCAGGGTATCAAGACTTGCTCCCCTACACTCTGGGATGGCTTTGGGTGTATGTAGTGTGTGTAGCATGTGTATGTGTGTATGTGTATGTGCATACATGTGTGCACCCAGTATGCATGCGTGCTGAGGCCAGAGGACACCAGGTGTCCTTAATTGCTCTTGTGCATCATTTCCCTGGGAGATTCTTCTCACTGAATCTCAGTTTTTTGGTGAGACTCTGATCAGTAAGTCCTGGTGATTCTTCTGTGTCCATCCCACTCAGTGCTGGGTTATAGGTAAGCACAGCCACACTTGACTCTGTGTGGGTGCTGGGATTGAACTCTGGTTCTCGTGATTGCACAGCAGATGTTCTTACCCAGTGAACCATCCTTCAGCCCCTTGGGGATAGTTTCAATGAGGACTCTCTATCTAGATGATCAAGGGAGTTGTTCTGGCCTAAGATGGCCACAGGCTTTGTTTCCTACAGCCATCCCTTGTTGATTCCAGAGTCATTTTTCATTGGAAGACATTTTGATGGCCGGGGCGGCGCCTGGTGGGTGATGGAAGGCTGATCAGAGAGGCGGCCACAGATGTGGATGACGGCAACTGCTTCCCCTGTGGTGTTGGCTTTGGGCTGCGACCATGAAAGCATCAAAATAGTGCTGTTTCCAAGCTTGGGGCACACTCCTGAAATCCCAGCACTTGTGGGGCAGATACTGGGAACCAGGGCTCCCTTTTATGAGTTTTCAGTCTTGTTTATAAAAGAACTTAGAAAAGCATACAGAAGAAACCTGAAGGACAAATTTTATTAGTGTTTGTAAAACAGCAGGGTAGACAAGCTGTAAACCTCGGCAGCTGCTGGAAGAAGGGAGGTGGATAATAGGAAGAAAGTAAGGCCTTCTGAGGTAGGGTCCAGGAAGCAGGCGAGTAAGCAGTGGACTCAGCAAGCAGCTGCATGGTGGCAGGGGCGACGTTGTCAGAGAAACAGTGAGAAAATTCAGAGTATCTGGGCAAACATGCTTGGGATTTTGCCCAGGATCCAAAGAGGCAGAAAGGAAGAAAAGAAAATGTTATGCTTTTGTTGTTGTTGTTGCTATTGTTGTTTCCAAGGTAGGAACTCTCACTCTAGCCCAGGCTGACCTGGAACTCATTCTGTAGTTCCAGGCTATCCTTGAACTCATGGAGATTCTCCTGCTTCTGTCTCTTCCAGCCCCATTATTTAAAATATTTATTAATTTAATTTATTTTGAAGCAGGATCTGAACTCACAAATCTTCCTACCTCATTCACCCAAGTGCTGGGATTAAAGGCATATGCCACCAAGCCTTGCTATAGTTGTGCTTTTGAATCAGAACTCTGAAAAGCAGGCAGATTTAGCAGTGAAGATCTGGAAGTATTTAGGGAAGGGCGTCTATGGGTTTATGAAGGGGATACATAGCCCTCCCTCCTCTTTAACATGTCTGTAGGTGACGGGTGGTCTTCTGACCAGGTGACTGACAGGCTCAGCTAGATTAACTCTTTTTTTTATTTTAATTTTTTTAAATTTTTATTTGCATTTTCCATGATTATATAAAAAAATCCCATGGTAATTCCCTCCCTCCCCACCCCCCACACTTTCCCCTTTGAAATTCCATTCTCCACCATATTACCTCCCCATCTCAATCATTGTACTTACATATATACAATATCAACCTATTAAGTACCCTTCTCCCTTCCTTTCTCTTCCCTTTATGTCTACTTTTTAACTTACTGGCCTCTGCTACTAAGTGTTTTCATTCTCACGCAGAAGCCCAATCATCTGTAGCTAGTATCCACATATGAGAGAGAACATGTGTTATTTTAATTTTTTTAGGTAGTGTTTCATTGTAGCCCAAACTGCGAGGGGTAATTTATCTCCTCAGGTCTCGCTACTTTCTGAACAAGAGCAGATGATCCAATATAGAGTGAGTCAGCTTATTTTAAATGGGATAAGCATTAATTTAGGGAGAATTTGATGTATGTAACCCCTCTTTTAGCCAAAGACTAGTGAGACTAGTGACACTGAAAAGCATAATCTTTGTCTCCATAGGATTCTGATCTGGTTCCCAATTCCAGATATGTGTTCCCTTTCACTGAGTGGATCTTTTAGCCAATCAGAAAGCTATTGGTTACCCACTGAGGCTGTGTGCCACTATTGCACTATTGTGTACATCCTGTCAGGGTGTTTGTTTCTGGTTGTTCAGTCTGTTGTTGGCCACTTTCCCCCAACAGGTCATGTTAGTACTTTCTAGTACTAGACAGGCTAACTGTCTGGGGACTGGCTTTCTTCCAGATTCCAGCTAGATCTCTCCATGCTCTTTGTCGGCAACATATGGTATCTTCAGCAATAGGGTCTTACCTTTTGCCTCACATGAGTAACCAAGTGCTTTGACAGAAACCTGTCTTGTTTTGGGGACCTTGAAGGTCTGTCCGCTCAACAGCCATTTGTAGCAACCAATTTCTTGTACTGGAAGTTACATGGCAGAGACAACAACAACAATAAAAAGTCTTTAAGGTTAGGGGTTAGGCTTCATCCCACCTTCTCCAGGTCCCCTCTTTTCAGGTGCTCCCCAGTACTCTTGTTGAGGGCTATATCTTTTCGTCTGTTTCTATGGTACTAGTTCCTTTTGGATTTAGTTTTGTGTTTATTTTACCCCACCCATCTTTTCCCCTCCCCCCAAAACCTTCCATCTCTATTGTCTGGGCCATGAGCTGCCTATCAGGTATGTCAGTAACTCAAGCTGGTCCACATTAGGAGCTGCAGATGAGTGAGATCATGTGGCCCTTGTCTTCTGTAATTGTGTGAGTTCAGTGAGTATGATCTGTTCTAGTCCATCTTTCTATAGATTTCACAGTATCATTTTTTCCTTAATTCCTAGTAGAATTCCATTATGTAAATATGCCACAACTTTGTTATCCATTCATCCAAGGATGGGCACCTGGGTTGATTACAGTTCTTAGCTATTATGAATTGAGCAGCTGTAAATTTGGTTGAGCAGGTATTTCTGCAGTGAGACATGGAGTGTTTAGGATAGATGCCCAGTAAGGGAATAACTGGGTCTGTTGGTAGCAATATATATTCATCCTTTTCAGGAATCTCCATGTTGATTTCCGTGCTGATTGTACAAGTGTACAAGTTTACATTCCCACCAACAGTAAATGAAGGTCACTTTTTCCCCACATCCTCACCAACATTTGTTGTTTGATTTTTTTGTTTGTTTGTTTTGTTTTTTGAGGTCTCACTCTAGCTCAGGCTAACCTGGAATTCACTATGTAGTCTCAGGGTGGCCTCAAATTCATAGTGATCTTCCTACCTCTGCCTCCCAAGTGCTTGGATTAAAGACATGCAACACCACGCCTGGCTGTTGTTTGATTTTTAATGATTGCCCTCCTTACTGGAGTAAGGCAGAATCTCATAGTGGTTTTAATTTGCATTTTCCTAATGATTAGGGATATTGGATATTTTCTTAATGGTGTGTTAGCCATTTGTATTTCTTCCTCTAAGAACTCTGTATTTGGTTCTATGCCCAATTTTTGGAGTGGATTGTTTGATTTTTTTTTATTGTTTAGATTTATGAGTTCCTTATAGATTCTAGATATTAGGCTTCTGTCAGTGGTATATTTTCTCCCATTCTGTGGGTAATCTGTTGGCTCTGCTTATGGTATGTTTGTCTGTGCAAAAGCTTTTCAGCTTCATGAGATCCCATTGGATGAGTGATTGTTTAAGTTCCTGGGCTACTGGGGTTTTGTTCAGGAAGTCTTTTCCTATTCCTATGTCACAGAGTTCCTCCTATTTTTTCTTCTAGTAGGAGAAGAGATTCAGGTCTTATATTGAGGTCTTTAATCCTTTTAGAGTTGATTTTTGTGTATGATGAGATATGTGGGTCTAATTTCATTTTTCTACATATGGTTATTCAATTTGTCCAGCACTATTTGTTGAAGATGCTGTCCTTTCTCCAGTCTATGTTATTGGCACCTTTGTCAAAGATCAAGTAGCTCTAGGCACTTGACCTAAAGTCCGGGTCTTCTATTCTGTTCCATTAGTCTATTCCTGTTTTTATTCTAGTACCATACTGTTTTTGTTACTATGGCTTTGTGATATAGCTTTAGATCCAGGTATGGTGATACCTCCAGAGTTGTTTCTTTTGCAGAAGACATGTTTGGATATCTGAGGCCTGCCGCCATTCCATATGAACTTTGAGACCTTTTTTTTCTAACTCTGTGAAGAATGATGCTGAAATTTTGATTGGTAGTGCATTAAATCTGTACATTGCTTTTGGTAGAATTTCATTTTCACAATATTCATTCTACCTATCCAGGTAGAATTTTTCCATCTTTTCAATCCTTCTAAATTTCTTTCTTCTTTCTTGAGTGTTTTTATGCTTTTGTTATATAGGTCTTTTACTTCCTTGGTTAGTGTTATTCCAAAGTAGTGAATTTTTTGTTGCTATTGAAAATGGGACAACCTCGCTGACTTCTTTCTCTGTACATTTGTCCTTTTGTATATAGAAAATCTACTGATTTTTGTGCATTGATTTTGTATCCTTCCACTTTACTGAAGGAATTGATCACCTTTGGAAGTTTTGAGATGGTGACTTTCAGGTCACTAAGTACAGAGATCATGTCACCTGCAAATAGGGCTAACTTGACTTCTTCCTTTCCACTTTGTATCCCTTTTATTTCTTTCTCCTATCTTATTGCTTGGGCTAGTACTTCTAGTACTATGTTGAAGAGCAGTGGTAAGAGTGGGTAGTCCTGTTGTGTTCCCAATCTCCGTGGGAACTCCTTGAGTCTTTCCCCATTATGTATTATTTTGGCTTTAGGTACTTTATATATAGCCTTTCTTGTGTTGAGCTATAAACTGTCCATGTTCATAGTTCCCTCCTACCACTCTCCCTTTTCTCCTTCCTTAGTCCCCCTCCACTGAATCACTTCTTTCCAGCTTATCTATTTTACAGTCAAATGTTCTACCACTGAGCTATATCCCCCCATGCTTTCTATTCTATTT
The DNA here is from genome assembly GCF_020740685.1 of Jaculus jaculus. Taxonomy (NCBI): domain Eukaryota; kingdom Metazoa; phylum Chordata; class Mammalia; order Rodentia; family Dipodidae; genus Jaculus; species Jaculus jaculus. Next base: position 132,578,788 of record NC_059102.1, on the reverse strand, counting down.
TAATGCCATTATTTTTTTCTTCCTATTATGCAGGTCTTGTGTAGGTAAGTCTCATCAGCCACTGTAAAGCCATGAATACTATGGCCACTTTGTGTCTGGAAGACAGTATTATAAGCACTCATCTCTTCCTTTGGCTCTTAACATTCTTCCCACCACTTCTTCTGCAATGGTTCGGTGAAATACAGATGTCTCATTTAGTGCTGAGCACTCCACTGTGTCATGACAGCCCTTTGGTGAGTTTTGAGTCACCCCAGTGATTACTGCCATCTGAAAAGAAAAGCTTCTCTGAGTGAAAGTAGTATTAATATATAGGCATAAACATAAATATTTAGAGGGCAGTTTGGTGAGTATAATATATCCACATAGCCAGACAACAATAGCAGTTTCTCCCCTAGGGCTTATGACCTCCCCTACCATAGGCTTTTGATGAGGTTTTCACTAGCAAGCATGAATTCCCTCTCATGGAGCAGACCTCAAGTCCACTCAAAGAGCAGTTGGTTTCCCCCATAACAGACATGTCTCTGTTGCAGCAGTTAGCACATTATTTAGGTCTGACTGGCCAGTTATAGAACTTGCAGGGTCCACTGCTGCTTAAGACCATTGATGACTTCTCTCCCTCAACGGGCTGCATAGGTGCTTCCAGCTTCCTGACAGCTAGTCAACAGGGATGCTTTAGTCTTGCCATGGAGTCCAGGTTGGCCTTGAACTTGTGATCCTCCTGCCTCTGCCCTCCAAGTACTGGATCACAAGTGTGTGTTATATCTGGCTATGACTTTTTTTTTCCCCTCTGGAAAGTGAGCAACCTTCATTTAAAACACTTGAGCACACACTGTGTACTGAACTCTCTAGATAAAGTCACATGCACCGTAAAATCTGTATGCTGGCAGCATCGACCCATTTCTGACCCTTTTCCTGCATGTTCATCTTCTCATGCTTCGTGGTGGGTGAGGCATGGGTTGGTGCATGCTGTGTTTTATGGAGGTCAGCACCAATAACTGGTCTGATGAATTTGGAGTGTGAGCATATGTGTGTGGTAACACCCTGAGTATGTGAGAGTAGGCGTTTCCTGCAGTTACAAATTTGTCTTCAAGGGCACACCAAGGTCATCTCTGGGTGTGTGTTTATGTGTGCACATGAGGGCTGTGAGATGGGTGTGTGTCTGGGAGCCTGCTGCATCAGAAAATGCCTGTGGTTCGTACAATTGGCCCATTCCCCTTTCTCTCAGTGGGTGTCCTCAGAGCCCTGACAGCCTCTTAGCTGCTCTTGCCACTCCAGCAAGTTACTTCTGCTTCCTTTCTGGAATCCAGAGCAGTGTGTTCCCAAGAGTTCGGCCAAAGTGTATCAACACATCCAATGTTGAGGACCTGAGGGGAAAAGACCACAGCTCCAAGGAGAGGTTCCAGTTCTGTCTCCTCCTACCACACTCTCAGGTTTCCTGCTGTGAAGCCAGACAGGGCCATGTCCAGCCAGGTGAACGTTAGCCCCAGCAGGAGAAATGCATGGGCAAGATATAAAGGAGGTGGGGACAGGGGCGGGGGGGACCACTCAGCTTGAAGTCCGGCTTCTACTCTGGGGGCGACTAGAAGGCTTTGGCCATCAATGAATGGATGGGACGCCTCCGTCAAGGAGTAGTCCTTCTACCTGCAGACAGCCATGCCTTCTACGTGTGTAGTAGGTGCCACTGGGCACCATCCAGGTCTCCATGGCATCTGTTGGCAGCTTCCATGAGCATTGGCTTCTAGGCTTAGCTGCCTTGTTCTTCATTCTTTTATATATATATGTTTTATTTTATTTATTTAAGACAGAGAGAGAGAGAATGGGCACACAGGTGCCTTTAGCCACTGCAAACAAACTCCAAAAGCAAACGACACCATGTGCATCTGGCTTACGTGGGTCCTAGAGAATAGAGCCCAGGTTGTTTGGCTTTGTGGGCTGGCACCTTATCTGCTAAGCCATCCCCGCAGCCCTTGTTCTTCATTCCTTAGTGTCCCTTTCCTACACTGCTTTTAGAGAGTCTTCCTATGTAGTCCAGGCTAACTCACGATCCACCTGCCTCCAAAGGCTGGGATTATAGATGTGCATCACATACCTATCATGTTCTGGGCTCTATGCAAAGTTGGGGAGATGCAAGTCTGTGGGAGAGAGAACCAACAAGAACTACTGCAAAAATAAAAAATGCAGCTGCTAATAGTGTTTGTTGAGAGAAGGGGACCAGGTGCCTAAAGGGCTTATAGTGAGGGAAATGTAGACTTGCCTGGGAGAATAAGGGAAGGCTTTGCCAAGGAGACTGATGACGAAGCTGACCTCTGAAGGATGTGTAAAAGGGAGCCGGGCATGGTGGTGCATGCCTTTAAGCCCAGCACTAGGGAAGTAGAGGTAGGAGGGATCATTGTGAGTTTGAAGCCATCCAGAGGCTGAATAGTGAATTCCAGGTCAGCCTGGGCTACAGTGAGACCCTACCTCAAAAAAGAAAAAAAAAAGTCACAAGGGGATGAGAGAGGAAGAGTGTTAAAGAGAGGGAACTGCATGTGCAAAGGCCTGTGGCAGGCAGAAATGGACAGTGACATGTGTTTGACACTAAAGAGAGAGAGAGAGAGCTCAGAGAAGCTGGAAGAGAAAGTTCAAGGGTGAGGGCCAGGGCCAAACCTACTGTTCTCAGGAGAGCAGTGAAGGCCGCAGAGGATTCCCTGCAAGTTCTTCCTTATTCCAGATTTCCAGACCCTCACCCAGCCTTTCTCCTGATAAAATGACTCTTGTCCACCTGACTATGACAGTCTCTTCCCCCAGGATTTCTGGGCTTGCTTCAGCAGGTTCCCTGCAGGCCAGGTGACTCCAGAGACAGGCATTTGAGGATCTCACAGAGACACACAGACGTGTCTGCCAACCGCCTCCACAACCAGATCTCTTTCACAGTGTGTCATTGTCAGTGTTGATAGTCCCTTTGACGGGCCTTAAAATCACCTTAGAAACACAGCTTTGAGTGTGTCTTATAAGCATGTTTCCAGAAAAGAGGAGGGAAGTCCCACCCATATTATAAGTGGCATTGTCCCAAGGAGTAAATAAAAATGAATAAAAAAATGAATAAGTTGGGTGTGGTGGTGCAAGCCTATAGTCCCAGCATGTTGAGGTAGGAGGATCACTGAGAGTTCAAGGTCAGCCTGAGACTACATAGTGAATTCCAGGTCAGTCTGGACTAGAGTGAGACCCTACCTTGAGAAACAAACAAACAAACAAAAAACCAAACCTAATAATTATAATAACACAAAAATTTTAAATTCTAAATTATCTGGGTAAAATGAACCGAATGTTTATGTTTCTCTAAAATGAATATGATAAAATCTTAAGCCCCAGTATACAGGTGTTAGGAGCAAGGATTCTGCAAGGTAATTAGTTCATGAGGGTGGACTCCTTTTAAATGGGACTAGTGCACTTATAAAAAGGACCTCACAGTGCTGTGATGTTTTCTCTACCATGGAAGGAGACAAGGAAAATATAATAGTGTGTAGCCCAGAAGAGCACCATCACAAGAACCCTCCCTGTCGGTATCCCAACCTTGGATGGACTTCCAGCCTCCGGAACTAGGAGAAGGGTTGCTACTGTTAATGGGGCCCCCTGGTCCTTTACACCAGATGGACTAAGACACTGGATGAACCCAAGACAAGTGCTCCAAAGCAGCACAGGGAGGCAGAAGAGTCAGTGCAAAAAGGAAAAAGACTGGAATGATATGAAGCAAGGACTTAGCCCATGCTCAGCCCTGGCTCTGAGGAAGGAAAGCAGACCACATGCAGGGGTGCCTGAGCCCTTGAGAGACTGGGGGAAACAGAGCAATGTATTGTTCTGGAGCATCTGCTGGGACAACGGGTGAACTGCAAAACAGCACAGTAACAAGTGAGTGTTTTGAGCACCAATGTTTGAAGGTGCTGGGATTAAGCGCTACTGTTGTAAGCAGCAACAGGAAATGAATACCCACAGTGCAGTGTTCTGGGCACTGCTGGGCTGCTCCAGCTGGCCTGTTCTACAGAAATGGTTCCTAGGCAAGTGGAGACTGGCATTGAGAACTGGTTACGAGGACATCCCTCAAGGACCCTAGGATTAACAGACACCTCCCAAGACTGTACTGTGCTTTAGTGATGTTCACACGGTCTACTGCTGGAAAGTACAGTGTTGCCTTGAAGATTCAAGACATACAGTGACAGCTAAGCCAGGGACGCAGCTTCTGGGAGTTCACGGGTAGGAAAAGCAACAAGCATGTTTGGATTCAAAAGTCATTCTGACTCAGAATAACGACACCCTCATGGGAGAACATTAAGCAGGAGCAGTGGCTTCCTAGGAGACCTTCCTGTTTCGTCATGAGCCACATGGCCTGCCTGGGGACAGGATGAGCTGATGCCCCCAACCTTACCGCCGAGCAGCCATGTGACACAAGCAGTCGCTTTTTTCCTAGAGCCGAACTCTCCATGTAAAATAGCACTTCTTACCCTCCTTCCTTTGCCTCAAAGCCTGGAGATACAGGGGACAGATGGGCTGTCAGGATCGTTAGTCATGCTCACATGTCTCTGAGTTCCTACTCCATGCTGGGCCCAGCTGCGGTTGTCACACGCACGTTTTACAGCGATTCTTCAGAGCACCTTAAAACAGTTCATTCAGTGAAAGAAGCCACCACCGTGGACGGATGTTTAATGATTCTCTTTACGGGAGGTGCCTAGACTAGGCAGGAAGCAGCGCGGTGGTTGCAGTGGGCGCAGGCAAGAAGGGGGGGGGGCGTTCCTATTGAATAGGTGCCCAGTTTCTGTCTGAGATGATGAGGTTCTGGAGATGGAGGAGGTAACGAAGATACTCAGTGCTATTGAGTTGTGTACTTAAAGCCAGTTTTGTGTTTTGGGTTTTTTGTTTTGTTTGTGCTGTTCTGTTCTGTTTGTGGTTGGCTTTTCGAGGTACAGTCTCCCTCTAGCTCAGGCTGACCTAGATCACTATGTAGTCTCAGGCTAGCCTTGAACTCACACCACACCTCCTACCTCAGCCTCCTGAGTGCTGGGATTAAAGGCGTAAGCCACTATCCTCAGCTAAGCCAGGCTTTTACTAATAGCGCTCAGGAAACTGAGATTATGAGCATTGATATGAGTTTGAGGCCAGCCTGGTCTGTATTGTGAGTTCCAGGTCAGCCTGGGCTAGAATGAGATTCTGCTTCAAAAGCCAAGAAAAAATTAAAGACCTTGAAATAGACATTATTCACTTCTTTTTACAGATGAGGAAACTGAGGCTCAAAGAGATAAATTGAGAGCTGGGTTTCAACCCTAAATCTGAGTCTTCCCTTGGGAACAGTGAAGTGAGGGAGAGGTGAGGCCCAGAGGAACTATTCAGGGAGATGAGGAACCTACAGGCCTGGCTCTGAGATCACAAGCAGACCAACAGAGAGATTGGGCTTTCTTCTCACCCTCCATTGCTTCTCAAGTTTCCCTTGGTGACCTTGTTTTCCACCACAACATTGGAAGCAGTTGGCCAGAGACCAGGAAACCAGGAAGGAGGAGCTGCAGACATTCGCCTGCTCTATTCAGTGATTAGAGAATGTCTCTGGCAATCCTGCCACACCTAGAGACAGGAGGCAGAGGGAAGGCCAGTGGCCACCAAAACTACCTACCAAGCCTGCAGAGGTCTTCAGAATGGGCACTTTCCAAGAGCCAGTTCTGCCTGGGAGGTCCACCCAGGTGGAATGCCCAGAGTCCAAGGATGGCACAGAGAAAAGCCATGTGATAGACAGGTTCTAGCCCCACCCCAGAAAAAAGCCCAGAACACCAAAGGACAGGTGGCTGGAGAACACGCCTAGTACCATAAGCCAAGCAAGAAATAGAAGCTGAGGAGGAGGGCTGGCCCCACCCTGGGTCTATCAGCCTTGGTGAAGGAGAAGCAAAAGCACTGCATTAATTCTCTGTTTCTATGTTGCAAATTACCCCCACCAAACCAAAGCAATGGCTTAACACTACTAACGTCAGTTAATACCCTCCCAGTTTCCAGGACCAAAAAGCTGGCTCAGGATCGCTGGTCTCTCAGGAGGCTTGGATCAGGGGTTGGCTGGAACTGGTGTCTCACCTGCGAGACGCATTGCTGAACTGCACTGGTATGAGAATTGCAAAATTCAACTCCACAGAGGTTTTACCTCTGAGATCTTTGTTTTCGTTTGTTTGTTCAAATTTTTATTAACGACTCCATGATTATAAAAAATATACCATGGTAATGCCTTCCCCCACCCCCACTTTCCCCTTTGAAACTCCACTCTCCTTCATTTTCCCTCCCCTTCTCAATCAGTCTCTCTTTTATTTTGACGTCATGACCTTTACCTCCTCTTACGAAGGTCTTGTGTAGGTAGTGTCAAGAACTGTGAGGTCATGGATAGCCAGGCCATTTTGTGTCTGGGGGGAGCACATTGTAAGGAGTCCTACCCTTCCTTTGGCTCTTGCATTCTTTCTGCCACCTCTTCCGCAATAGACCCTGAGCCTTGGAAGGTGTGATAGAGATATTGCAGTGCTGAGCACTCTGGTCACTTCTTTTCAGCACCATGATGCCTTCTGAGTCATCCCAAGGTCACTGTCATCTGAAAAGAGAAGATTCTCTACCCAAAGTGAGAGTAGCATTAACATAAGGGTACCTGAGCTCCCTGCAAACTTGGAAGGGGACAGAAAAGCCCAGGGTGAAAAGTATGTGTCACGCACATGACGTCATGAGACATTATCGCACGACAAGATCCTACACCTGCACCACCTGCTTTATAGGTCCTGACGTGACCAATTCTGTCAAAGCCACCTATGTGTTCTCCTATCCGTCCCCTGCTCCCCATAAGGTCATCTCTTAGCAGTTACTGATCCCCTCGCTTTTCTAAGATAGCCGGGACTCAGATGGAGCCACCCCTGAACACTGTTGTCTGATCTTTCTCTAGTCTTGGTATGTGTTGTAGGTCTTCTGGGACTTGACTTCTCCCCACCCCTTGAAATTCTTCTCAAGTTCAAGAACACTCTTGTTTCTGTTCCTTCATCTTCACTGCTTTACTGCAATCACTTGTGTGAGCCAGAGCTGGGCACATCAACTATGATATTCACTTGGTTGGCTTTTTTTGGGGGGTATACAATAGTGACTCTCTTGGAAAGGGTTATGAATGTGGTCTTCCTTCTTCTTCTGTTCGGCATTAAACTTACACAAGTGCCTAGAATTATACCTCCTGAAGGGCTCTAGCTGTCAGAATGTTCTTCCTGTTGTTTGAGAGAGAACCTGCCCCATCATGACTGTCTGCCTGGGCCCTGATCTCCTCCTTTCCCCCGCACTCCCTCTTCCCCCCATGGAATCTATGTGCACTATGACTGCCCTGCGGAACACAGCTATGGCCCTCCCCCAGCCCTCCCCGTCTCCACTCACGCTGAGTTTGTCTCCTGCCTAGATGCCACATCCTCCCCTTGTATAGGATGAAATGCCCTGCTCCAGTGAAACCCATGCAGGTACTACAACTGCACCAGTTCCATGTGTGGAGCCACCTGACCCCACATGTATCTGAAACACATCACTCCAGCAGTCAGCCCTCAGTGCTACAAGCCAGAAGCTCTGTACCCACGCACACAGGAACCCAACCCAAGAAGCATGGCATGGTACTCACGGGTCAGTCAGCAGCCAGCTTACTTGCCCTCCAACTGTCCTCACTCATCATTCATCACCATAGACAATGAACTTGACCCTGAAAACTGGTAACATGGGTTCTAACTTGCCCTTGTTCTCCCCACCTGTGTGCATTTCCCTCCAAGTTTTGTGCCCTGCTGGCATCAGGTAGAACATGGGATGCTATGAGCACAGCTGTGCACAGCGAGGGTATAGGTGTACAAGCTTCTGTAATCACATCTAGCCAGTTCCCTGAAATTCGTTCTTTATCACTCCTAATGGCTATGCTTTTCCAAACACAGTGGCCAGTACTATGGCTGCTGGTCAACAGGGAGGAGGATTCCAGCTCAGTTCTAATTTGATTTCTCAGTGTCTGGCAATATAAACATGTGGTGTCTTCAGCAATAGGGTCTTACCACCTAGTTCTGGTGGGCAACCAAGAGCCTTAGCAATAGCCTGTATTGTTTTGGGGATGTCAGGGTCCTCACTGGCCAGGGAGGCATCCCAACTGCTTTTGGGTCTTTTGGGTATAGCAATTGCACCCACACAGGGGTATTTCTACCCAAGCTTTCTCTGATATATATGATTTAATTAGCTAAGAAAGAAGTAGGTTTCCATATAACTTATTCATAACTTCTTTAGTTTTGTCTGTTTGTTTGTTTGTTTGTTTGTTTGTTTGCTTTTGGTTTTGCAAGTCAGGATCTCACTCTAACCCGGGAATTCACTATGCAGTCTCAGGGTGGCTTCAAACTCACAGTTATCCTCCTACCTCTGCCTCCCAAGTTCTGGGATTAAAGGCGTGTGCCACCACACCTGTCCTATTTTTGTTGCTGTTGTTGTTTTTCAAGGTAGGGTCTCACTCTAGCCTAGGCTGACCTGGAATTCACTATGTAGTCTCAGAGTGGCCTTGAACTCTTGGCAATCTTCCTACCTCTGCCTCCCAAGTGCTGGGATTAAAGGTGTGTGCCACCATGACCCTGGCATCTTTTTTTAGTTTTGACTAACCCTCCTCCAATCCTCTCCTCTCCATCTCCCTCCCCTGATCCCACTTAGACCATTCCACCCCCAGCAGTCCACATCTCTACTTATATATCCTCTACTCTTTTTTGGTGGTGTTGTTTCTGAGGTAGGGTCTCATCCTCGCCCAAGCTGACCTGGAACTCATTCTGTAGTCTCAGACTTGCCTCAAACTCACAGCAATCCTTCTACCTCTGCTTCCTAAATGCTGGAATTAAAGGCATGCACCACTACACCCAGATATATCCTCTATGTTTTTTGTCTTTTTTTTTTTTTTTTTTAAGCAGGGACTCATGTTAGCACAGCCTATAGCCAGGCTGGTTTCAAACTCATGATGATTCTCCCACCTCAGCTGGGATTAAAGGTGAGTGCCACCATGACCAGCTACACATCTTCTATCCTCAAATGTGAGGGCTGAGGCTGTATCATCTCTATGACACAGTGGACTCAATACTACTAAACATCATCTGAGTCAGTGCACTATATATTGACTCTTTGAGGCAAAATGTTTTTATGGTCTTCATTTTACAGATGAAGAAACTAGGGCTCCTGGAGGCAGAATTGCCCAATATCGTGCTGTTGATACATCGGGAGGCAGAATCTAACCTTTGATCCTGGAGTCCAAATTCTTAACCACCAAGCAATTCTTTCTTTGTCTCTCTCTTTTTCTTTTCTTTTTTTTTTTAAGATTTTTATCTATTTGTGTGTGTGTGTGTGTGTGTGTACGCATGCACATGGTTCTCCTGCCACTACAAATGAGTTCTTGCACTACTTTTTTTGTGTGTCTGGTTTATGTGGGAAGGTTAGGAACTGAACCCTGGGGCACATACATTTTAAATGCTGAGCCATTTTCCCAGCCACCCACTCCACCTCAGCAAATTTGTTGTTGTTGTTTTGTTTTTTGAGGTAGGGTCTCACTCTGGCCCAAGCTGACCTGGAATTAACTATGTAGTCTCAGGGTGGCCTTGAACTCACAGAGATCTTCCTACCTCTGCCTCCCGAGTGCTGGGATTAAAGATGTGTGCCACCACGCCCAATCCAGCAAGTTTTTCGTTTGTTTTGGTGGTGGTGTTTGTTTTGTCACGTATGTTTTATGTAGCTTTTTTAATATTTATTTTTTATTGACAACTTCCATTATTATAATTATATATATAATTATTTATATTATAAACCCTGATAATGTAACTCCCCCACCCCACTTTCCCCTTTACAACTCTACTCTCCATCATACCCCTCCTCCTCTCAATCAGTCTCTCTTTTATTTTGATGTCATCATCTTTTCCTCCTATTATGATGTTCTTGTGTAGGTAGTGTCAGACACTGTGAGGTCATGGATATCCAAGCCATTTTGTGTCTGGAGGAGCATGTTGTAAGGAGTCCTACCCTTCCTTTGGCTCTTACATTCTTTCCACCACCTCTTCCACAATGGACCCTGAGCCTTGCAAAGTGTGATAGTGATGTTTCAGTGCTGGGCACTCCTCTGTCATTTCTTCCCAGCACCATGATGCCTTCTGAGTCATCCCAAGGTCACTATGATCTGAAAAGAGAAGCATCTCTAAACAAAGTGAAAGTAGCATTAATATATGGGTATGAACATTAAGAGAAGTGTTTACCAAGCCGTTTGGTGAGCATAGTATATAATTTAGCCAGACAGCAGCAGATGTTACACCCCTAGGTCTCATGACTACCCCTGTTGTAGGTTTTCAGTATCAGGCATGTATTGCCTCCCATGGAGAAGGCCTCCTGTCCAGTTAGAGAGCAGTTGGTTTCCCATAACAGACATGCCACTATTGCACCCATTGGCTCATTTGACCTGGCTGGCCAAATTTAAGGCTTGCAGTGTCCACTGTTGAGTATCTCTACTGGTGATTTCTCTCTCTCCCATTGAAATGCAAGCAGTGTAGCTTTTTCCAGCTTTCTGTCAGCTGGTCTACATGGAGGAGGTTTTCATCTCAGCTCCCGCAGGATTTCTCAGTGACCTTGCAGCTCAAGTATGTGGCGCTTTCAGCAATTGGTTTTTGTTTGTTTATTTGTCTTTCATCCCAGGCTGGAGTTCAGTATGTAGTCTCAGGCTGGTCTCGAACTCATAGAAATCCTCCTTCCTCTGCTTCCTGTCCCATGTGCTGGGCTTAACCGTGTGTACCACGATGCCCAGCTTTGTTTTGTTTTTTGAGGCAGAGTCTCACTCTAATCCAGGCTGACCTAGAACTCTAGCCTACATTGGCCTCAAACTCATGGAAATCCTCCTACCTCAGCCTTTCAAGTGCTGGGATTGAAGATGTGCACCATCAACTGCCTTTCAAAAGGGGAATCTTTTTTTTTTTTTTCTTGTCTGTTAGAGACTTTATTCATGAATTATAATGGAACTCAAAAGTAGCAAAGAATATGGCAACTTTCAAATTAATATTTATCAATCAAATTCATCATAAAATACTTCCTTTTTCATACAACAAAAATCCCTAAAAACATATGTGATCATAAATATTCTCTACTTTGTGGAACTTCAAGATAATGAAGGATTAATACAGTTAGCCAGAAAAAAAAATCACAATATATATACATCAAAAGAAACCAAACGTAGCTAATAAAATAAGGCTAATTTTAGCAAAGTGCTATTTTCATACTGAAAAATAAATTGGTAAAAATTTAAAATTTTTATATGTTGAGTCATCATGCTGAAAGTATTAAATTTTTCTCTAGTACATTATGTTTATCATATTCATGTGTCCCAATCTTAAAAGGGGAGTTTGGGGGCTGGAGAGATTGCTTAGTGGTTATGGTATTCTCCTGCAAAGTCTAACAACTCCAGTTCAAATCTGCAGTACACATATAAACCAGATGCACAAAGTGGCACATGCATCTGGAGTTCATTTGCAGCCCCTGGAGGCCCTGGTGCACCCATTCTCTGTCTGCTGGGTGTGGTGGCACACACACCTACCTTTAATCCCAGTGCTCAGGAGGCAGAAGTAGGAAGATTGCTGTGAGTCCCACTCCAGTGTAGACTATAGAGTTAATTCCAGGTCAGTCAAGGCTACAGTGAAATCCTACCTTGAAAAAATAAAATCAATATAGCAAACAAATAAAATAAAATAAAAGGGGAGTTTTGTAATTGGTTGTACCATTCTCTACTTCTTCCTTCCTTAAGAGCAAGCCCTCTCAGTTATCTATAAAAAAATTTTTGGACAATCACAGTTGTCAGTAACTGGCTGCATTTAAGATTTTGGAATGGGGCTAGTAAAGCCTGTTGGTCTGGGTTTGATTCCCCAATACCCATGTAAAGCCAGATGCACAAAGTGGTGCATACATCTGGAGCTCATTTGCAGTGGCAAGAGGTTCTGGCATGCCCATGTGCTCGCTCTCTCACACTTTCTCCTTAAAATAAATAAATACAATTAAAAAACAACAACAAAAGTCAAGTGTGATGGCACTCGCCTTTAATCCCAGCACTCAGGAGACGAGGTAGGAACATCGCCTGTGAGTTTGAGGCCAGCCTGGACTACAGAGTGAGTTCCAGGTCTGACTAGACTTAGAATGAGTCCTTACCTCAAAGAACCCCCCAAAATTATATATATTGTGGGGTGCCACAGAACAGCCTCCCTTATGATAAAGTCCACCATGAGACTGGGGACCAATGCTCAAAGCCAAGACTCAGGGAGCCTATGGGGTCTTCTCTAGGTCCTGGTCCTGGCCCATGTGGTGGCCCTGGAAATTGTAGCGGGATCAATGGAAGTGGAATTTCAGCCTCCTTAAAGCTAGCAATGGGAGGACTGCCTGATCCAGGCCTGCTAGATCAGCTGGTATTTGTGGGAGTGGGGAAAGCAGTGTCTTATCTCAGGTCAGGATAATCGGGAGGAAAGTGGAAGCCAGAACTCGGGTCCCCAGGCTCTGGGAAGTCTGGACACTCCACAGGCAGGAAAGACTACCAGACACAGGGCCAGCATCAGGCAACTCTTTTCCATCTCTGATGCACTATTGGAAAAGGAAGAAGCCCCCAGGGTAAAATCAAAGATATGTGAAGATCTGGAAGCAATTGTCTAAAACATACCAGGATCCTGCTCTATAGTCACAGCCAGGCCCTGTGTTCTGGGGCCAAGCCAACACCCTCACTGACCATCTGTTTCACAAACAGGCTTTCTTTCTTTCTCTGGTTCTCCTGGCGAAGCGTAAGGTGAGGTGCCAGTTGCGATACTGATAGCATGAGCAGACAGATCATCCTGGCTAGCGTGAGCACTGGGAGCTGTCTTATCGCATAATCAAGGCCTTAGCAGGTTTCCTGGTGAGACATCCAGGGAGGGTGCCTGGCTGGGCAGGCCGAGGAGGGAAGAGTCTTCTAGGAGGTGGAGCTCTTCTAAGAGATGGAGGGCTGGGCTCAGAGGAAGGCAGGGGCAGAAGAACCAGCAAGAGGGAGAGAGCCCCACTCTCAAGAAAATCATGAGGGACTGAAGTGTGAACTGAAATGCCCAGGAAAAAAAACAACAAAAAACACAGCTAAGCCTGGTATGATGGCTTGCTGTAAAGCACCTGGGAGGCAGAGGCAAGTAGATGAGAAATTCAAGGTCATCCTGGCCTACCTGAGACTTTGTCTGAAACAAGCAACAGAAAAGCCATACCTGTGTTAAAAGACTCTGCTGGGGACTTCCGGTTAAGATGGCGGCGTAGGTACCACGCCAAAACAGCCTGGGGGGGGAAGACCAAAAAAAACTCAGCAAAATACACACTTTTACTAAAAAGTGAGGTGTATAGGAAGTTGAGGCGGCAGCGGAGAAGTGGAAGTGTTATAGAGCATCCAGAGCCTGCACAGGCGGGAACAGTGGCTCCGGGGCGACTCAGCTACCCGCCGCAACCGCGGAGCGGCAGAAAACCGCCGGACTCTCGGCTCGAGCCGCAGGACAAGCCAGGTGCGGGATTTTCCCCTCACACCGCGCTCTCCGCAACTCGGGAAACGTGAGGGGAGAGTGGCAGTGAGCAACGGAGGGAGGAGCAGACCGCGAGGTAAAAGCACACGATACAACCAGAACAGCCGCGGCTCCCTCCCCTCCCCTGCCGCCTGAACCCAGCTCCAGCGAACACAGCAGCAGCCCGGGACCCGGCCACGCCAACTTGGGCTGACGGCGGGACCCAAGCAGGAGCAGAATTTGGCAGCAACTTCAGCGGCTCCAGCACCGGTACCAGTGGCCCCAGCAGCAGCGGACCCAGGAGAGCAGCGGCTTCGGGGTGAGCAGCAGCGGTGGACACGACAACGGCAGCTTCAGCAGTGGTGGGGGCTCCGGCGGTGGCACCTACAACAGCTGCAGAGGCTCAGTTTGCCCCGTAGGAAAAGCAAGTGCCCAGCTCCAGAAATCAGAACAGCAGCCCGACGACCCAGGCAGCAACTTGACTGAGACCACAATCACCCAAGGTAACTGGGATTGCACCAGGGAAGGGTCTCACCTGGTCACAAGCTGACTTGGATACCTCAACAGACCAGAAATCTAAACCTCTTTGTTGATAGAGGATCTGGTCATTATAATAACTACTCTTGCATACATACTCGGGGCTGTTTTTGATGGAATGGGTACAGTGTTTAGCTAAATTTTAGAATCTACCAGTATATTATTCCACTCAGCCTGCTTGAATACTCCTATAGCAGGGAAACTCAACCCCTAAGAACATCTTTGTAGATACTCTGAGAGTCTTAAGAGCCACACCTAATACCTTAAGGTCCTACCCTGAAAATATTTTACACCAAATCAATTGATACAGCTAAGAATACACAGCTAGCTAGAAAATCCAAGCATTAACTTAATCCAAGATGCAAAAATATATACATTATAACACAAGAAACACTAAAAAGCAAGACGATATAAATCCACCTAAAAGTATTAATGCATCAGAAATGTCCTCCAGTGAGAAAGAGTTAGAGGAAATGCCTGAGAAAGAGTTCAAAAGAATAATTATAAATATGTTCAAAGAGGTCAAAGAACACATGAAAACAATCAAAGAAGAAATCAAAGAGGAAATCAAAGAGGAAATCAAAGGAATCAAAGAAGAGGCAGGACACCAATTTAATGAAATAAAGAAGGCAATACAAGACATAAATAGAGAAATAGAAATAATAAAGAAAAACCAGTCAGAATTACTAGCAATGAAGAACACAGTTAATGAAATAAAAAGCTCTGTAGAAAATCTCACCAGTAGGATGGATGAGGGAGAGGACAGAATATCTAAGCTAGAAGATCAGGTGGCAGACCTAATGCAGTCCAACAAAGAGAAAGACAAACTTATAGAAAAGTATGAGTGGGAATTTCAAGATATTCGGGACACTATGAAAAGATCCAATATAAGAATTCAGGGCATAGTAGAAGGAGAAGAATTCCACTCCAGAGGCATAGTAGGCATCTTCAACAAAATCATAGAGGAAAATTTTCCCCAAATTGGGAAAGAGGTGCCAATACAGATACAGGAAGCCTTTAGAACCCCAGCCAGACAAAACCCAGAAAGAAACTCTCCTCGCCACATTATACTCAAACTTCCAAACACACAAACCAAAGAAAAAATATTGAAAGCAGTTAGAGAGAAAAATCAAGTTACCTACAAAAGCAAGCCCATCAGGATTACAGCAGATTATTCAACACAAACTTTTAAAGCCAGAAGGGCCTGGAGTGATATATTCCAAGTTCTGAAAGATAACAACTGTCAACCAAGGTTACTTTATCCTGCAAAGTTATCCATCCAAATAGATGGAGAAATAAAGACATTCCATGACAAAAGCAGGTTAAAGGAATATCTGAAGACAAAACCAGCTCTACAGAAAATACTTGATAGAATCCTCCATGCTGAACAAAAGGAAAAGCACACATATAAGGAACCTAGAAAAAACCAGCCATACTCAAATACCAGTTAACAGAAGAGAGCACAGGTAGAACCAGTAACACACACACACACACACAAAAATGGCAAACATAAATACACACCTTTCAATAATATCTCTTAATATCAACGGTCTCAATGCCCCAACGAAAAGACATAGATTTGCAGACTGGGTTAAAAAGCAGGATCCTACAATTTGTTGTCTTCAAGAAACTCACCTTTCTACAAAGGATAGACATTATCTTAGGGTGAAAGGTTGGAAGACGGTGTTTCAAGCAAATGGGCCTAGAAAACAAGCAGGGGTTGCTATCCTAATATCAGACAGGGTGGACTTTAGTCCGAAGTTAGTCAAAAAAGATAAGGAAGGTCACTTTATATTGATTAAGGGCACACTCCAACAGGAGGACATTACAATCCTAAACATATATGCACCTAACATGGGGGCTCCCAAATTCGTCAAACAAACACTATTAGAACTAAGGTCACAGATAACACCAAACACGGTGGTGGTGGGTGACTTTAACACCCCACTCTCATCAATTGACAGGTCATCCAGGGAAAGAATAAACAGAGAGGCATCTGGACTAAATGAGGTCATAGAAAATATGGACCTAACAGATATATACAGGACATTTCATCCAAAGGCTGCAGAATATACATTCTTTTCAGCAGCACATGGAACATTCTCTAAAATAGACCATATATTAGGACACAAAGCAAATCTTAACAAATTCAGGAAAATTGAAATAATTCCTTGCATTCTATCTGACCACAATGGAATTAAACTACAAATCAGTAGCAAGAAAGGCTATAGAGCATACACAAAATCATGGAAGCTAAACAATACACTACTAAATGATGAGTGGGTCAATGAAGAAATCAAAAAGGAAATCAAAAAATTTATAGAGTCAAATGATAATGAGAACACAACATACCAAAATCTCTGGGACACAATGAAGGCAGTTCTAAGAGGTAAATTTATAGCCTTAAGTGCCTATATTAAGAAATTAGAAAGGTCGCAAGTAAACGACCTAATGCTTCGCCTTAAAGCCTTGGAAAAAGAAGAACAAGGCAAACCAAAAAGTAGTAGAGGGGAAGAAATAATAAAGATTAGGGCAGAAATTAATGAAATAGAAACAAAAAGAACAATCCAAAGAATTAATGAAACAAAGAGTTGGTTCTTTGAAAGGATAAACAAGATTGATAAACCCTTAGCAAATCTGACCAAAAGAAAGAGAGAAGAGACACAAATTAATAAAATTAGAGATGAACAAGGTAACATCACAACAGATTCCAGAGAAATTCAAAAAATTATAGGGACATACTATAAAAGCATATACTCCACAAAGTATGAAAATCTGAAAGAAATGGATGATTTCCTTGATCTATATGACCTACCTAAATTAAATCAAAATGAGATTAATCACTTAAATAGACCTATAACAAACATGGAGATCCGAGCAGTTATCAATAATCTCCCAACTAAAAAAAGCCCAGGCCCGGATGGATTCACTGCTGAATTTTACCAGACTTTTAAGGAAGAGCTAACACCATTGCTTCTTAAGCTTTTCCAGGAAATAGAAAAAGAAGGAATCCTACCAAACTCCTTCTATGAGGCCAGCATCACCCTGATACCAAAACCAGGCAAAGATAGAACAAAAAAAGAAAATTACAGACCAATCTCCCTCATGAACATAGATGCAAAAATTCTCAACAAAATATTGGCAAACAGAATACAAGAGTATATCAAAAAGATCATTCACCCTGACCAAGTAGGCTTTATCCCAGAGATGCAGGGATGGTTCAACATACGCAAATCTATAAATGTAATACATTACATAAATGGGTTGAAGGACAAAAATCACATGATCATCTCATTAGATGCAGAGAAAGCATTTGACAAAATCCAACATCCCTTCATGATAAAAGTCCTACAGAGACTGGGAATAGAAGGAACATATCTCAATATAATAAAGGCTATTTATGACAAGCCTACAGCCAACATATTACTAAATGGGGAAAAACTGGAAGCTTTTCCACTAAAATCAGGAACAAGACAAGGGTGTCCACTGTCTCCACTTCTATTTAATATAGTTTTGGAAGTCTTAGCCATAGCAATAAGGCAAGAGACACACATAAAAGGGATACAAATTGGAAAGGAAGAAATCAAGTTATCATTATTTGCAGATGACATGATTCTATACATAAAGGACCCTAAAGACTCTACTAGCAAGCTGTTAGAGCTAATCAAAACCTACAGCAATGTAGCAGGATACAAAATAAATACACAGAAATCAGTAGCCTTCATATATGCTAACAACAAACACACAGAGGATGAAATCAGAGAATCACTCCCATTCACAATTGCATCAAAAAAAATAAAATACCTTGGAATAAACCTAACTAAGGAAGTAAAGAATCTATACAATGAGAACTTTAAGACACTCAAGCGAGAAATTGCAGAAGACACTAGAAAGTGGAGAAACATCCCTTGTTCCTGGCTTGGAAGAATCAATATCGTGAAAATGGCAATCTTACCTAAAGCAATCTACACATTTAATGCAATCCCTATCAAAATTCCAAAGGCTTTCTTCATGGAAATAGAAAAAACAATCCAAAAATTCATTTGGAATCATAAAAAACCTCGAATATCTAAAATAATACTGAGCAACAAAAAAGAGGCTGGTGGTATCACCATACCTGATTTTAACCTATACTACAGAGCCATAGTAACAAAAACAGCATGGTACTGGCACAAAAACAGACATGTAGATCAGTGGAACAGAATAGAGGACCCAGATGTAAGCCCAAGTAGCTATAGCCACCTGATATTCGATAAAAATGCCAAAAATACTCATTGGAGAAGAGACAGCCTCTTCAGCAAATGGTGTTTTGAAAACTGGATAAATATCTGCAGAAGGATGAAAATAGATTCTTCTCTCTCGCCATGCACAAGAATTAAGTCCAAATGGATTAAAGACCTTAACATCAGACCGGAAACTTTGAAACTGCTAGAGGAAAAAGTAGGGGAAACCCTCCAACATATTGGTCTTGGCAAAGACTTTCTAAATACAACCCCAATTGCTCAGGCAATAAAACCACAGATTAACCACTGGGACCTAATGAAATTACAAAGATTTTGCACCGCAAAGGACACAGTGAAAAAAGCAAAGAGGCAACCTACAGAATGGGAAAAAATCTTCGCCAGCTATATATCTGATAAAGGATTAATATCTAGGATATACAAAGAACTCAAAAAGTTAACTAATAAGGAATCAAACAGGCCAATCAAAAAATGGGCTAAGGAGCTAAATAGAGAGTTCTCAAAGGAAGAAATACGAATGGCATATAAGCACCTAAAAAAATGTTCTACGTCACTAGTCATCAGGGAAATGCAGATTAAAACTACATTGAGATTCCATCTCACTCCTGTCAGATTGGCCACCATCATGAAAACAAATGATCATAAATGTTGGCGGGGATGTGGAAAAAAAGGAACCCTTCTGCACTGCTGGTGGGAATGCAATCTGGTCCAGCCATTGTGGAAAACAGTGTGGAGGTTCCTAAAGCAGCTAGAGATTGATCTACCATATGACCCAGCTATAGCACTCCTAGGCATATATCCAAAGGATTCATCTCATTTCCTTAGAAGTACATGCTCAACCATGTTTATTGCTGCTCAATTTATAATAGCTGGGAAATGGAACCAGCCTAGATGTCCCTCAACTGATGAGTGGATAATGAAGATGTGGCACATTTATACAATGGAGTTCTACTCAGCGGTAAAGAAAAATGAAGTTATGAAATTTGCAGAAAAATGGATGGACCTGGAAAGTATTATACTAAGTCAGGTAACCCAGGCCCAGAAAGCCAAGCGCCACATGTTCTCCCTCATATGGGGATCCTAGCTACAGATGACTGGGCTTCTGTGTGAGAATGAAAATACTTAGTAGCAGAGGCCAGTAAGCTGAAAAGGAGACATAAAGGGTGGAGAAAGGAAGGGAGGAGGATACTTAATAGGTTGATATTGTATATATGTAATTACAATGATTGTAATGGGGAGGTAATATGATTGAGAATGGAATTTCAAACGGGAAAGTGTGGGGGTGGGGAGGGAGGGAATTACCATGGGATATATTTTATAATCATGGAAAATGTTAATAAAAATTTAAAAAAAAAAACTTTAAAAAAAAAAAAAAGACTCTACTGGGCTGTTTAGAACCTCCTTGATGATCTAGCATGAAATGTTACAGATCTAGAGCTAAGTATGTCAGATTGTACCTTTTGCCCTTTTAGTAGCCACTTACTGCCCGCTTTTGCATCTGACCTAATTTTTTTTATTAGTTATGTACACAGTGTGTATACAGCATGTTGATACTATCATTAGCGTCCTCCCTATCCTCCCCCCTCCCCAGGGACCCTCCTTGTTGGGGAAAATGGGTTGTGCATTATAGGGGTAGCCATGAGTTATGGGTAAGAGGCAATGTCTCTGTGCATAATGACCCAACATGTGGCTCTAACAATCTTTCCACCTCCTCTTCCACAAATTTCCCTGAGCCATGGTGGGTTCATTTTAGGTCTGTTTCAGTGATGAGGTCTTGGGAGCCTATGTGTCTCTGGATATCTGGTTTGGTAGGAGTTGAGTGTTCTCTGTGTCTATCTCCTTCATCCTTGTGCTGATATCAGGTTCACCAAAAAAGCAGCATGCTTGCTCATTTCCCCAATAACTCTTGGTTTCGTCTGGAGCCCTGTTGAGGTGAGATGGGCTGGTTCTTTCCTTAAGATCTATGTCCATCTGAAAAAGAGAAGCAAATTCTCCAATGGGGAGTAAAGTTAGCATCAGATAAATGGGATAACCATTGTTTTTTGTTTTTCAAATTTTTTTTTTTGATTTATTTGAGAGCGACAGACACAGAGAGAAAGACAGATAGAGGGAGAGAGAGAGAATGGGCGCGCCAGGGCTTCCAGCCTCTGCAAACGAACTCCAGACACATGCGCCTCCTTGTGCATCTGGCTAACGTGGGACCTGGGGAACCGAGCCTCGAACCAGGGTCCTTAGGCTTCACAGGCAAGTGCTTAACCACTAAGCCATCTCTCCAGCCCTTGTTTTTCAAATTTTTTATTAACAACTTCCATGATTATAAACAATATCCCATGGTAATTTCCTCCCTCCCCCCACTTTCCCCTTTGAAACTCCACTCTCCTTCATAGCCCCTCCCCCTCTCAATCAATCTCTCTTTTATTTTGATGTCATATTATTTTCCTCCTCTTTTGATGGTCTTGTGTAGGTAGTGTCAGGAACTGTGAGGTCATGGATACCCAGGCCATTTTGTGTCTGGGGGGAGCACATTGTAAGGAGTCCTACCCTTCCTTTGGCTCTTGCATTCTTTCTGCCACCCCTTCTGCAATAGACCCTAAGCCTTGGAAGGTGTGATAGAGATATTGCAGTGCTGAGCACTCCGGTCACTTCTTTTCAGCACCATGATGCCTTCTGAGTCATCCCCAGGTCACTGCCATCTGGTAGAGAAGATTCTCTACCAAAAGTGAGAGTAGCATTAACATAAGGGTATGAACATTAAAAGCGGTGCTTACTGGGCAGTTTGATATGCATATTATATACATTTAGCCAGACAGCAGCAGACGTTACACCCCTAGGGCTCACGACTACCCCTGTTTTAAGTTTTCAGTATCAGGGATGTATTTCCTCCCATGGAGCCGGCCTCCAGTCCAATTAGAGGGCAGTTGGTTTCCAACATGACAGACATGCCACTATTGCACCCGTTGGCTCATTTGGCCTGGCTGGCCAATTATAAGGCTTGCAGTGTCCACTGTTGAGTATCTTCACTGGTGATTTTTCTTTCTCCCATTGAACTGCTTGCAGAATGGCTTATTCCAGCTTTCTGTCAGCTGGTCTACATGGAGGAGTTTATCAGCTCAGTTCCAGCAGGATTTCTCAGTGGCCTTGCAGCCCAAGTATGTAGAGTCTTCAGCAATAGGGTCTTACCATCTATTCCTGGTGGGAAACCAAGGGCCTCAGCATAACCATTGTTTTTTAAGAGAGAATTTAATAGCTGTAGACCCTCTTGTAACCCATGATTGGTGGGAGCTTGATAATGGAGAGCAGGCTCATTTTTGGATATGGTTCTGACTTGTTTCTCAGCTCTGGCTAGGGGGTTCCCTTCCAAGACCTAACATTTTTGTGACTTTCAGGTGAAGTCTTCAGGGATGGTAAACAGGCCATTAGCTTTACCAACCTGAAAGCTAAGAATGCTGTCAGATCAGATACCTTGCAACAGAGATTTACCTGCCTTGCTGTAACCCACCTAGCTGATATTGCCACCAGTGTATTTGAAAACTGCATTAATTTTTTACTGTAATTATATAACTTAATGGAACTGCTTCTGTATTGAAATGTTATGGTGGCGGGGAGCAACCTCAATCTATATTCCTGGGCCATGGTCACTTACATCGCACTCAAGAAAACTATTTCTTATTCCTTTTGAGATGAGAGCTATGCTCTGTGTTGACAGAAGCTAAGTTCTAGAATGATGATCCATGGGTACTCTCTACTGGAAGTTGTTTGTAATAGTGCCTCTGCCCCATATCCTCAGTAATATTTGCTAATCCCCAATTATTTTATATAAATTGTATGTGTGGAACTTGTAGAGATCTAGGTTTCCTATTTGTATGAGGCAATATGTACTAAACTACACATCAGGAAAAGAAAGCTAGGGATTTCAGAAAGAGCTCAGATCACAGCAATAAAGGTGGAAAATCACTCTCTTCTCTCCTTGGACCCACAGGCTGCTGCCCTCCCAAACATTGTTGTAGGTAGGTGTGGCAAAATGACTGAGTTTGAGGCAATGGAACCTTCTAGGATGTGTTGAGCATCACTCTCTCAGGCCTGGCCCAGAAAACCTCCAACTTCACATCCATAACCCCTCCATATACCTAAGATGGTTTCAGAAGCCATGTGTCCATAATGACAGACCCACCAACAGTATAGAGCCATGCTACCATACCAACCTGAAAAAATAAGAGAGAAAAATGTCTTCATGGTGGTAAGCACTTATATTCTGAGCCTAATGTCAAATAAGTACAGTCAACAGAAAAGCTAACTTGGGAGGACTTGGGAAATCCAGATGGTAAGTGGGAGTGGGGGCATTAGGCCGGGTTAACAGATGCAGTGAGATGCGCTGTACCATCTGATGTGGGAATCACATGTGTGAAGTGTGTAATAAACACTCAGCAAGCAACAGCCACTCTAATTAGGGTTTTCATTAAGCTCATGAGCTTACTGGCTTCTTGACCCCACTTCTTGTAAGTTTGTGATAGGAAGGGGCTGTGAATGCCTCTAGAGTTCAACTTGACTTTGCCTTTTTTTTTTTTTTTTTTTTTTTTTTGGAGGTAAGGTCTCAAAGTAGCCCAGGCTGACCTAGAATTCACTATGTAGTCTCAGGCTGGCCTCGAACTCACAGCAATGCTCCTACCTCTGCCTCCCCAAATGCTAGGTGTGTGTGCCACCATGCCCAACAGAGAGAGAGAGAAAGAGAGAAAGGGCACATCAAAGCTTCCAGCCACTGCAAACAAACTCCAGACACATGTGCCACTTTGTACATCTGGATTCACGTGGGTACTGGGGAATCACACATGGGTCATTAGGCTTTACGGGCAAGTACCTTAACCACAGAGCCCTCCAGCCCTGACTTTGACTTTCTTGCTATAGAAGAAAGGCATTTCCCTTGTTGAGCTGAGCTGAGCTGGAATGTGGTGCAGGCAGGGAAAGGAGATATAGCTCAAGAAGGTGCTGACACCCTTGGAGAAGGTGGACTGAAAAGGCTCTTTCTGAAATAGTGTATAAACTCCTTATGCTTCTAAATCCTAGGCTTCTGTGGTGGTTTGATTCAGGTGTCCTCTATAAACTTAGTTGTTCTGAATGCTAGGTTCCCAGCTGATGGACATTGGGAATTAATACCTACAGGAGGGAGTGTACTGTTGGGGGGCGGGCTTATGGGCATTATAGCCAGTTTTCCCATGCCAGTGTTTAGCACACTTTCCTGTTGCTATGGTCTACCTTATGTTGGCCAGGGGTTGATGTCCACCCTCTGCTCGTGCCATCGTTTTCCCCTACCATCATGAAGCTTCCCCTCAAGCCTGTAAGCCAAAATAAACCTCTTTTTCCCAGGAGCTGCTCTTGGTTGGGTAATTTCTACCAGCAATGCAAACCTGACTGCAACAGCTTCCTAAATCCAACATTAGAGAAAGGAGCAGAATCTACCCTGGATGCTTCTGGACAGTGGAAAGGATCATGTCTGGCCTCTGGAGGCTCCTGGGACTGGGGACTGGCCTGGGAGACCAGAAACCTGGATCTCCTCTTGTTTTCCCTGGCACCACATGGTGAGGGGTCACTGTAAACTTAGAGTACCAATGGCTGAGCTCAGCAAAGTGGGAAGGAAATTGCTAGTTAAGTGTCCATTTTTGGAAGGGTCATGACAGTCTGAACCAAAAACCAGGTAACCTGAGACAGCTGCAGTAGACAAGACACCAAGGAGTGTCACCCCACAGGGTAGCACAGCAATAAACTGCACACATAAACTTAGGACCAGGTTAGCAACAGCCTCCCTCTGGAAGGCCTGCATCCCAGACCCTCCTGATCCAAGAATGCTACGCAAGACTTCCTGCACAGCTGTTGTTCATTAACCTGAGGACTTAGACTGGGATGGGATTTGCCGAGAGGAGGGGTGAATGAATCCATGTGTCACTGGAACTTAGAATAGAGACCTACTGGTCTTTGGTGATGCTTGGGGTCCAGGAACAGACCATTCCTTCCAATTTGAGCCCAGTGCCCTTTCCCATTCATATTCTGTCATTAAGACATCCTGCCCACTTCTGCAGCCTCGCAGGCCTCCAGGAGCAAACCAGACCAGGGGGTGCCGGAGGCCTCAGAGCAGGCTCAGGTCCCAAAAACATGTCCTGGCTTTGGAGTAAGGCTGACAGGCTGGGGGGTGAGGGACCAGAGCAGAGTAGGAGGAAGCAAGCTGCGGAGTTCTGCGAAGGCCCAGAATGACTGATTCAGAGATCTTGGCAGGGGTAGGGCATCTCATCATCAAGACTCCAAGGACTCAACGAGCTTCAGATTCCATCTGCCTCATAGACAATCCATTTCTCCTCAGCTAGAGATGGAGTGGCAAGGTTGTCAAGGGACCATTCAAATTTAAGTGTGGAAAAGCTTTGGGTGGAAAGCCATCCCTCTGGTTTCATGTCATGGTCTCCTGCCTTCCAGAAGCTATAGCCTGCATTTGAGGGAACCTTGGCTCCCAGAGTCAAAGCTTGGCTGTTACTGGAAGGACACTGATGCTGGGGTCAGCCAGCCAGGGTTTGCAGCCCATCTCTGTCACTTACTAATAATGCTTGGGCAAATTACTTTACATTTCGGAGTCTTAGTTTCTTACAGATGGGGATTCAAAGAGCCGCCTGGCAGGGGTGCTGTGGAGAATCAAAAGAAATCAGATGTGAAAGCCATTTGTTATAATCATGACAGGATGACTTAAAGAATTATTGGTCCTTAGTTCCAGACCTCAGCTGGTGATCTCATCCAGCCCTCACCAGGAGCCCACTTGAAGGATGAGGGAGTGGAGGCCTAGAGAGGGAGAGTGAGTTCCTCAGGGCTGCTCAGCTCGAGAGCAGCAGAGGCAGGCCCCAGACCCAGCAGTAGGACCTCAGTGCCCAGCGTTTGCATTTCCCCTGGTGCTTCCCACCCACAGCAGGCTGTGCTCCTGGTGAGGTTAAATCCACAGCAGAAAAGCTGCAGTCACACCACTGACCAGTCTGTGTTGCCCTGTTGCACAGACACCCAGTTAAACTTGGATTTCAGAATAACAGTGAATGCTTTTTAGTATATGTATGTACTATGAAATACTTGAGATACACTAAAAACATATTCATTTTAGGGCTGAGGAGGGTTTAGTGGTTGAGGCACTTACCTGCAAAGCCTAAGAACTCATGTTCGACTCACCAGGTTCCATGTAAGCCAAACGCACAGTGACCCAAACACAATGTTGCACATGTGCACAAGGAGGCACACACATCTGGAGTTCATTCACAGCAGCTGTAGGCCCTGGTATGCCCATTCTCTCTCTCTCCCCCACTCTACATCTTTCTCTCTCAAAATAAAAAAGGTATCCATTTTAAACTAGAAATTTGAATTCTAGGGCTGGAGAGATTGCTTAGTGGTTAAGGCACTTGCCTGTGAAGCCTAAGGATCCATGTTCTACTCTCCAGATCCCATGTAAGCCAGATACACAAAGGTGAGGCAAGTGCAAGGTCACACATGCCCATTAGGTGGTGCAAGCATCTGGAGTTTGATTTCAGTGGTTGAGGCCCTGGCATGCCAATTCTTTCTCTCTCTCTCTCTCTCTCTCTCTCTCTCTCTAAAAATAAAATAAAAGATAGAAATAAAAACAAGAAATCTGAATTCTGACTGGGTGCCCTAATAATTTTGTTTTGTGAATCTGGGCAACACACTAAGCCAATGGGACCTGAGGGCACAGGAAACAATGCAAATACCATGTATAATCACTTCCTTTGTCTCCGACCCAGGAGGCTGGTGTCTTTTGCCAGCATCTAGATTAGCTCCTAATTAGAGCACACTAAAGTCATACATACCCTTTCCTGTCCTTGATCAGTACGCTTGGAGCCTGGCACTGAGCTGGCAGCCACAGATACTCACAGGATGAATGGTTGTCAATCTACAGGAACTGCTGCCAAGCACACCCGTCCTGGGGGATTTAGAACACGCTACTGTGGTTGGTGTACAACTTTCCATCTCACTAATGCCTCACTGTTACCATGACAACTGTAACTACACAGCGCTTCACAGCTTCCAAAGAGCATTCTCCTGCATTGTCTCATTTAGTGTCCCATGACTCACTGAAATGCATATGATTTAGTTTTACCTTAGGGATTAGAAACTGAAGTTTGAGGTCAAGAAGTACAGCACACGAGAACAGCCCGGCAGCGAAGTGGCACGGCTGGGAGGAAGCATTCCACTCTTCTGCGAGCCTGAGGCTGGCGAGCCCGTTACACGCCTTATCTAGCGAAGCCTTCTAACTACATAATCATCCCCAAGGGATATGACACGCTCAGACTTTCATGGCACAGGAGTGGGGCAGTCAGAATGAGAATGCACTGCCACCTGACGGCACAGCCAGAGCATCACCGGCAGGAAGCGGTGCAGGTGGCGAGGGGAGGGTCTCACGGAGAACAGCACTCCAGGACAGCCACTCCGTGAGGCAATATCCCAACCCACAGACAGGGGCCACAGGGCAGGCGCAGGTGCCCAGTGCCATGGTCAGCAACGACCACAATCGCCAAATGTGCTGAAACTTGAACTGATGGTCCTACTGGGAATTGCAACACTGGGTGAAGAGACTGGGCAATCTGGATATGTTGGTTGTGGTGGTTTGATTCAGGTGTCCCCCACAAACTTAGGCATTCTGAATGCCATGTCCCCAGCTGATGGTAATCTGGGAATTAAATCCTCCTGGAGGCAGTGTATGGTTGGGGCAGGCTTATGGGTGTTACAGCCAGCTTCCTCTTGCCTGTGTTTGGTACACTTTCCTGCTGCTGTTGGCCAGAAGGTGATGCCCACCCTCTGCTCATGCCATCGTTCTCCCTTGCCATCATGGAGCTTCCCCTTGAGTCTGTAAGCCAAAATAAACCCCCTCTCCCACAAGCTGCTCTTGGTCGGGTGTTTTCTGCCAGCAATGTGAACCCGATTACAACACTGATGAAATCATGGCACCTATCACATATTCTGACATTTAAACACATACTATGGTTAGCCCAGTCTCAGGGATGAACAATGGCTCAAGCAGAGAGGGACAAGGGAGAATTATGATGCTTTCTATACATCCCTAAAGAAAGTTGACTTTCTCAGGAAAACATATACACACACACACTTTTCAAGGTAGAGTCTAACCCAGACTCATCTGTAATCACTATGTACTCTCACTGTGGCCTCAAACTCATGACAAGCCTCCTACCTCTGCCTCTCAAGTGTAGGGATTAAAGGCGTGTGCCACCAGGCCCAGCCTTTTTTTTTTTTTTTTTTTTACTTAAAATATTTTAATTCACTGTGTGTGTGTGTGTGTGTGTGTGTGTGTGTGTGTGTGTGAACTTTTGGGTTGGTCCTTGCCTTCTACCTCATTTTGAGGTAGAGTCTCTCATTGTTGTTCATGACTCCATTTGCCAGCTTCCAGAAAATTCTCTTGACCTGCCTCCTGTCTCACCATAGGTGTGCTGGAATTACAGACAGAACTCCACCATATTTCTGGCTTTTACATAGGATCTGGGGACCTGAACTCAGGCACAAGCACTTTTCCCAATGAGCCAGCTCCTCAGCCCAGAATTTTTTGTTGTTGTTGTTTTTTGGGTTTTATTTTGGTTTTTCAAGGTAGGGTCTCACTTTAGCCCAGGCTGACCTAGAAATCACTATGTAGTCTCAGGCTGACCTGGAACTCATAGCAATCCTCCTACCACTGCCTCTGCCTCCCAAGAACTGGGATTAAAGGCATTTGCCACCATGCCCAGCTCCATCTTTTTCTCTTTTTTTGAGGTAGGGTCTTGCTCTAGCCCAAGCTGACCTTGAATTCACTTGTAGCCTCAAGGTGGCCTCAAACTCATGGTGATCCTTCTACCTCTGCCTCTTGAGTTCTGGGATTAAAGGCATGTGCCACCACGCCTAGCCTTTTGTTTGTTTGTTTGTTTTTAATGGATGCACCAGGACCTCTAGCCACTGCAAATGAACTCCAGATGTATGCACCATCTTGTGCATGTAATTTACTTGGGTATTGAGGAATTGAACCTGGGTCTTTGTGCTTCGCAAAGCAAATACCTTAACCACTAAGCCATTTTTCAGCACTAAAATACATTCTTATTCTGGCTTCCCAATTTTTTTTTAAATAAATGTAAGTGTAAATGAAGGTATCTTTTCTTTGGATTTTTAAAATATTTTATTATTTATTTGAGAGAGAGTGAAAGAATAGGTGTACCAGGGCCTTCAGCTGATGCAAATGAACTCCAGATGCAAGCACCACCTTATACATCTGGCTGACATGGGTCCTGGGGAATTGAACCTGGGTCCTTTGGCTTTGCAGGCAAGTGCCTTAACCACTAAACCATCTCTCTAGCCCCAAAGTATTTTTCTTGAAACACTAGTTCATAAGAAGGGGAATATGGTAGTCTGAATGTGATAGTTTAAATGCATGGTCCCATAGACTGTCTTTTTTTTTTTTTTTTTAAGGTAGGGTCTTGCTCTCACCCAGGCTCACCTAGAATTCACTATGTAGTCTCAGGCTGGCCTCGAACTCACAGCAATCTTCCCACCTCTGCCTCCCAAGTTCTGGGCTTAAAGGCGTGCGTCACCATGCGCAGCTTTGGCTTGTGTTTTGTGGTACTGGCTGTTGATGATGCCTCTCTGCTTGGATCTATGAAAGGGAGTCAGCTTTTTCCACCAATCATGGTGTTCCCTGGACTCTGTAAGCCTGAAATAAACCCCCTTCCTGCTAAAAGCTGTGTCTGGTTAGAAGTTTGTCCCAGCAACCAGGAGCTGACTGCAACAGGTAGGGAGGAAATTCTACAGTCAAATATGTTTGAGAAATGCCATGGCCATCTCTTCCTTAGAGTTACAGATTCTTCAGCATATTAAAAGTTCTGACAATATCTGTAACATTTATTCTGCAAGCTCTTAAAAAACTTCTGATCATGCCAAAGGAATGATAGGACTCCTTACAATGCACTTTTACAGACACAAAATGGCCTAGATATCCATGACCTCCCAGTGCCTGGCACTATAAAGACTATCATAATAGGAGGAAAAGATGATGACAGCAAAATAAGAGAGACTGGTTGAGAGGGGGAGGAGATATGATGGAGAGTGGAGTTGTGATGGGGAAAATGAGGGGAAGGAATTATCGTGGTTTATCGTCTGTAATTATGGAAGCTGTCAATAATTTTTTAAAAAGAAAAAATAAATAAGGTGGAGAGCAAAAAAAAAATCTTGTCGTGGCCTTATCCCTTACTCAGTTATTTTTTTTTTTCTTTCTTGAGTAATAACTTGTATTAAGACATTCTGGAATGGCCAAGCATGAAGATGGTCCATGCCTTGTCACTTGAGAAATAGAGGTAGAAGGTTCAAGGCAAACCTGAGCTACCTGGTAAATTTGAGGCCAGTCTAGGCTACATGAGACCCTATCTCAAAAATATCTGGAAAATGTTGGATTGTACAAATTTGGAAACATATTGTTTCTTGAAATTTTTTCCTTATTTTGCAGAATGAAGCCTTGATTTGGAGCTCAGGACATAGAGGAGGACAGCATTAGAACCCCCACCCTGGTCAGCTCCAGGGGAGGCTACAGGTAGGGACCAGTGGTCCCATTCCTAACTTCTTACGTTTGATAGGAACAGGGATATGTGGAGTAGCAGCCCTCAAAACCATTCTTTAAGGCCAGGCATGGTGGCACACAGCTTTAATCCCAGCACTAAGGAAGCTGGGGTAGGAGGATCTCTGTGAGTTCAAGGCCATCCTGAGACTACATAATGAATTCCAGGTCAGCCTGGGCTATAGTGAGACCCTGCCTCAAAAAAAAAAAAAATCTTTATTATCTTTTTTCTTTTTCAAGCCAGGGTCTTTAGCCCAGGCTGGCCTCGAACTCCTGTTGATACCCCTGCTTCAGCCCCCTAAGTACAGCATGCATCATGCCCAGCTTGCCTTCCTTCCTTCTTTCAGAGAGAGACAGACAGAGGCAGAGGCAGACAGAGAGAGAGAGTGTTGTGAGCACACCAGGGCCTTCTGTCTCACTGCAAACAAACTCCAGATGCATGTGCCACTTTGTGCATCCAGTTTTACATGAGTACTGGGAATCAAACCTGAATCATCAGGTTTGCAAGGAAGCATCTTTAAGCATCTCTCCAGCCCTGCTTGGCATTCTTCATCAAAAAGAACTGCTGTCTGGCTGGGGAGATGGCTTAATAGTTAAGGTGCTTGCCTGCCGAGTCTGAGGACCCAGGTTCAGTTCCCCAGTACCCACATAAAGCCAGATACACAAGGTGACACATGCATCTGGAGTGCGCTTGCAGTGGCTGGAAGCCCTGGTACACCCGTTCTCTCTATCTGCCCCTCTCTCTTTCCCTCTCTGCCTCTCTCTCTCTCTCAAATAAATAAGTAAATCTTAAAATTTTAAGAAAGACTGCTCTGTTGTAACCAGTTTATCTCTGGTACATTTTGCATATTTCCTAAGAAGCCTTACAGATGAAAGTCTTATGCTAGACAGCAGAGAAACCATGTTTGCAGCCATTGCACACCTTCTGCCAGTTCTTCCAGGGCCTGTGTCAGCCTGTGGATGGGTTTTAGGCTTTACAGAAACAAGTAAAATTACCATACCCTCAACAAAGACCTTTTGGATCACTTTGTCCCCAAAAACCTAAGAGTGGCATGAGTCAAAGCCTGGTCCATGGCTTCATGCTTACGTATGTTCAGACAGCTCTGTCCTACAGGCCTTCTGTGGGGAATCACAACACCCACTGCAGTGCTGACAATTCCTGGAGGACAGAGGCTTTGACTTAAGTACAGAACAGCTATTTATATCTCCAGGCATGGGAAATGCTAGCTGTGGGGTATTTGGTCAACCACCCAGTAAGAATTAGCCTTGCAGGGACAGGCCACAGGAGCAAAGTCTGTAACCATGTAGATTCTGACATCAGACAGGCATGAGGTCAAGTTTTGCCACTCAATTTAAAACTAGACAGCTCAGGGCAAGTTACTGAATTTGCTTGACTTCCAACTCCATGTCTGTGAAAAAATACCTACCTATGGTTTTGGTAAGGGCTACATGAGATTACGTGCATGGTAAATGCTTAGCAATACAGCTAGTTCTCCACGACCGTGAGCTTTACATCCTTGGATTCAGCCAGCCTCGGCTTAAACATAAACAAAACAAAGCTGGTACTGGAGAGATGGTTAGGGTGATTAAAGGTACTTGCTTGCAAAGCCTAGCAGCCTAGGCTCGATTTCCCAGTATCCATGTAAAGCCAGATACACAATGAGGCACATACATCTGAAGTTCATTTGCAGTGGCAAGAGGCCCTGGTGTTCTCTCTTCTCTCTCTCCCCTTTCATGTAAATAAATTAATTTTTAAAAATTAATTAAAAATATAAAGCCAGGTATGGTATTTACTTTTAATCACAGCACTCATAAGAGGTAAGAGTTTCACTGAGAGTTCAAGGCCAGCCTGAGACTACATAGTGGATTCCAGGTCAGCCTGGGCTAGAGTGAGACCCTACCTCGAAAAATAAAAAAAAAAAAAAAATTTTTTTTTTTTTAATTTAAAAAAGGAGTATGAGAACAGCAAAAACCCTTGAGGCTATCCTCTGACCTTTACAGGCAGTGTGTCATTACATGCACATTCACACATGCACACACACAAATAAAGTGTTTAAAAAGTGACTTTGTGGCTAGCATATACTATGTAGTCAGGCTTATTGTTATAGGAATTAATGAGTCAATGAGAATAATCAGGCAAAGTCCACTTCAGAGAGAGGGAGAGAGCCTTTATTCACGCACAGACAGACCTCTGCTGGCTCATGCCAAAAACCTGACAGAGGCCCTGAACTCAGATTGAGCTGGACTTACATACATTTTATAATCCTTTGTCTGAATTCTCACACACTTACAGAGGGGAGAGATTTCATCCGTAAGTGTAGGGTTCTGTCAAATAACATCAAGTGCAGGCAGCTGTTTCCTGGGATAAGGTAGTAATATATTGTCCAAATGGGTCAGGCTCAGAGTCATGGAATTCTTTTTTTTTTTTTAACTTTAGAAGTTTTTTGTTTGTTTTTTGTTTTGTTTTTTTTTTTTATTTTTTGTTTATTTATTTATTTATTTGAGAGTGACAGACAGAGACAGAAAGTCAGATAGATAGATAGATAGAGAATGGGTGCGCCAGGGCCTCCAGCCACTGCGAACAAACTCCAGACATGTGCGCCCCCTTGTGCATCTGGCTTAACGTGGGTCCTGGGGAGTCAAGCCTCGAACTGGGGTCCTTAGGCTTCACAAGCAAGTGCTTAACTGCTAAGCCATCTCTCCAGCCCGTTTTATTTGTTTTTCGAGGTAGGGTCTCACTCTAGCCCAGGCTGACCTGGAATTCACTAGGTAATCTCAGGGTGGCCTCGAACTCATGGCAATCCTCCTACCTCTGCCTCCCGAGTGCTGGGATTAAAAGCATGCACCACCATGCCTGGCTAGAAATATTTTTAATATATATATTATTGACAATGTCTATATTTACAGACAACAAACCATGGCATTTCCCTCCCCTTCCCCACTTTCCCCTTCATAATTCTGCTCTCCCCTCCCTCTCTCCATTACTCTTTTAATTTGATATCATCATCGCTTCTCGGCCTTTTGGCTAAGATCAAGTGTAATTTGTTATCATCATCTTTATCTCCTATTATGAGGGTCTTGTGTAGGTATTGCTAGGCATTGTGAGGTCTTGGATATCGAAGCCAATTTCTGTCCAGACAGTTGTATGTAAGGAGTGGTACCCTTCCTTTGGCTCTTACATTCTTTCCACATTCTTCTGCAGTGGACCCTGAACCTTGGAGGGTGTGAGATGTTTCAGTGCTGGACACTCCTCTATCCCTTCTTCTCAGCACTATGTTGCCTTTTGGGTCATCCCAGTGGTCATCACCATCTGAAAAGAGAAGCTTCTCTAACCAGAAGTGAGAGTAGCATTAATA
This sequence comes from Jaculus jaculus, assembly GCF_020740685.1. NCBI lineage: Eukaryota > Metazoa > Chordata > Mammalia > Rodentia > Dipodidae > Jaculus > Jaculus jaculus. Next base: position 132,545,487 of record NC_059102.1, on the reverse strand, counting down.
TATGAATACGAACATTAAGTGTAGTGCTTTCAAGGCAATTTGGTGAGAGTAATACATGCATTTATCCAGACAAGTGCAGGCTTTATACCCCTAAGGCTCATGACCTCCCCTGCCATAGACTTTTGATTAGGTTTTCAGTACCAGGCAGTGTACTCCCTCCAATAGAGCATGCCACCAGTCCAGTTAGAGAGCAGTAGGTTTCCCCCAGAGCAGACATGCCACTATTGCACTTGTTCAGTCATTTTGCCTGTCTGGATAAACTTGAGGCTTCCAGTGTCCACTGTTTTCACTGCTGATGATTTCTGTCTCCCATAAGGCTGCATACAGTACAGCTTTTTTTTTTCTTCCAGTTTTCAGTTGCAGTTGGCTGGTCTACAGGGAGAAGGTTTTCTGCTCAGCACCAGCTTGATATCTCAGTGACTTTGCCACTCAGGCATGTGAAGCCTTCAGCAATAGGGTCTTCCCATCTCTTTCTCATGGGAAACCAAGGGCCTTGGCAATAGCCTGTAATGTGTTGGAGGAAACAGGGACCTCCCTGGCCAACAACTCACTGGAAGGTATCCCATGCCTGGCACTGAAAATTTTCTACTCTCAATCTATGGCTTCTGGATGTGCTGTTATTCAAGAAAGTAGATTTTCATGTGTCTTATTCAGAATATCTTGAATTTTGATTGACCCTTCCCCCACCCTTCTTTTATACAATCCCTTCCCCTGACCTAACTTAGGCCTTTCCCCTCCCGGTAATCTGTTCTTCTACTATATATATATATATATATATATATATATATATATATATATATATATATATATATATATATATATATATAATTACCAGCCCTTTAAGACCATCCCTCTCCTCCCTCCCTTATAGCCTTTTTCTAGCTTATGGGCCTCTGCTGATTTTTGGTTCCAGCTCATATACAAGTCTATACATTTGTAGCTAGGATCCACATAGGAGAGAGAACATGAGATGTTTGGTTTTCTGGGCCTGAGTTACCTCACTTAATATAATCCTTTCCAAATCCATACATTTCCCTGTGAATTTCTTTAACATTGAATAGAACTCCATTGGATAAATGTACTACATCTTTATTATCCATTCATATGTGAATGGACATCTAGGCTGGTTCCATTTCCTAGCTATTGTGAATACAACAGCAATAAACATGGTTGTGCAGGTATCTCTAAGGTAGTGAAAAGAGTCATTAGGATATACGCCTAGGAGTGCTATAGCTGGATCATATGGTAAATCTATTTTTAGCTGTCTCAAGAACCACCACACTGATTTCCACAATGCCTGTTCCAGATTACATTCCCACCAACAGTGCAGAAGGGTTCCCCTTTTACCACATCCTAGCCAACATTTATTGTCCTTGTGTTCTTGATGGTAACCATTCTGACAGGAGAGATATGGAATCTCAAGGTAGTTTTTTTTTTTCAAGGTAGGGTCTCACTTTAGCCCAGGCTGATCTGGAATTCACTATGGAGTCTTAGGGTGGCCTTGAACTCACGGCAATCCTCCTACCTCTGCCTCCCGAGGGCTGGGATTAAAGGTGTGTGCCACCACGCCCAGCTCAAGGTAGTTTTAATTTGCATTTCCCTGATGGCTAAGGATGCAGAACACTTTTTAGATGTTTATATGCCATCTATAGTTCTTCCTATGAGAACTCTCTATTTAGTTCCATAGCCCATTTTTTAATTGGGTTATTTGATATATTATTGTTCTTTTTTATATTGTATATTATTATATATTATATTATATATAAGTATATATTATATATTATATTTGTATATTCTGGATATTAATAATCCGCTGTCAGATATGTAGCTGGCAAAGATTTTCTCCCATTCAGTAGATTGTCTTTTGTTTTGTTTTATTATGTTTTTTGTTTTTCAAGGTAAGGTCTCACTCTGGTCCAGGCTCACCTGGAATTCACTATGGAGTCTCAGGGTGGCCTCATACTCACAGCGATCCTCCATGCTCTGCCTTCTGAGTGCTGGGATTAAAGGCATGTGCCACTATGCCCAGCTCTGTAGGTTGTCTCTTTGCTCTATTCACAGTGTCCTTTGCTGTACAAAAGCTTTGTAATTTTATGAGATCCCAGTGGTCAAGTAGTGGTTTTATTTTCTGAGCAAATGGGGTTATATTCAGCAAGTCATTACCTATGCCAATATGTTGAAGGGTTTCCCCTACCTTTTCCTTGAACAATTTCAGAGTTTTAGGTCTGATATTAAGGTCCCTGGTCCACTTGGATTAGATTCTTGTGCATGGAGAAAGACAAGGATCTATTTTGGTCTTTCTACATATAGATATCCAGTTTTCCTAGCACCACTTGTTGAAGAGACTGTCTTTTCTCCAATGAATATTTTTGGCATTTTTGTCAAAAATCAGATGGCTGTAGCTGCCTAGATTAACAGCTGGGTCCTCTATTCCATTCCATTGATCTATATGTCTGTCTTTATGCCAAAACCATGCTGTTTTTGTTACTATGGCTTTGAAATATAGCTTAAACTTGGGTATGGTGATACCACCAGCCTTATTTTTGTTGCTCAAAATTGTGCTTCCAAATGAATTTTAGGATTTTTTTCTATTTCTTTGAAGAATGCCATTGGAATTTTAATGGGGATTTCATTAAATATATAGATTGCTTTTGGTAAGATTAACATTTTCACAATATTGATTCTTCCAATCCAAGAACATGGAATGCCTTTCCACTTCCTTGTGTCTTCTGTAATTTCTCGCTTGAGTGTTTTAAAGTTCTCATTGTAGAGATCCTTCACCTCCTTGATTAAGTTTATTCCAAGGTACTTTATTTATTTTGTTTTTGAGGCAGTTGTGAATGGGAGAGATTTTCTGATTTCATCCTCCGCATGTTAGTTGTTAGTATATAGGAAAGCTACTGATTTCTCTGTATTTATTTTTATCCTGCTATGTTGCTAAAAGTGTTTATCAGCTCTAACAGTTTGCTGGTAGAGTTTTTAGGGTCTTTTATGTATAGAATCATATCATCTGCAAATAGTGATAATTTGATCTCTTCCTTTCCAATTTGTATCCCTTTTATGAGTGTCTCTTGCCTTATTGCTATAGCTAAGACTTCCAGCACTATATTAAATAAAAGTGGGGACAGTGGACACCCTTGTTTTGTTCCTGAATTTAGTAGAAAAGCTTCAAATTTTTCTCCATTTAGTATTATGTTGGCTGTAGGTTTGTCATAAATAGCCTTTATTATGTTGAGATATGTTCCTTTTATTTCCAGTTTCTGTAATACTTTTATCATGAAAGGATGTTGGATTTTGTCAAATGCGTTTTCTGCATCTATTGAGATGATCGTGTGATTTTTGTCCACCAGACCATTCATATGATGTACTTCATTTATAGATTTGTATATGTTGAGCCATCCCTGGGATAAAGCCAACTTGGTCAGGATGAATAATCTTTTTGATATATTTTTGTATTCTGCTTGCCAATATTTTGTTCAGAATTTTTGCATCTATGTTCATGAGGGAGATAGGTCAGGATTTTTTTTTTTTTTTTTTTTTGGTTCTGTCTTTGTCTAGTTTTGGTATGAGGGTGATGCTGGCTTCGTAGAAGGAGTTTGGTAGAATTCCTTCCTTTTCTATTTTATGGAAAAATTTGAGAAGCAGTGGTGTTAGTTCTTCCATGAAGGTCTGGTAAAATTTACCAGTGAATCCATCTGGGCCTGGACTTTTTTTAGTTGGAAGACTTTTTATAACTGCTTGTATCTCCTTACTTGTTATAGGTCTATTTAAATGGTTCATCTCACCTTGATTTAATTTTGGTAATCAAGGGAATCATCCATTTATTTCATATTTTCAAACTGAGAGGCATATATATTCTTAAAGTATAGCCTTACAATTTTCTAAATTTCTTTGCATCTCTTGTAATGGTAACTTTTTCATCTCTAATTTTATTAATTTTTGTCTCTGCTCTCTTTCTTTTAGTCAGATTTGCTAAGGGCTTATCAATCTTGTTTATCCTTTCAAAGGACCAACTCTTCATTTCATTGATTCTTTGGATTTTGTTTTTTGTTACTATTGCATTAATTTCTGCCCTAGTCTTTATTATTTCTTGTCATATACTGATTTTTGCTTTGCCTTGTTCTTCTTTTTCCAAGGCCTTAAGGTGAATCCTTTAACTGTTTATTTGTGAACTCTCTAATTTCTTTTTTTTTTTTTTCAAGGTAGGGTCTCACTCTGGTCCAAGCTGACCTAGAATTAACTCTGTAGTTTCAGGGTGGCCTTGAACTCATGGCAATCCTCCTATCTCTGCCTCCCAAGTGCTGGGATTAAAGGCATGTGCCACCACACTCAGCTTTCTAATTTTTTTTTTTTTTCGAGGGAGGGTCTCACTCTAGCCCAGGCTGACCTGGAATTCATTATGTAATCTCAGGGTGGCCTTGAACTCATGGTGATCCTCCTACTTCTGCCTCCCAAGTGCTGGGATTAAAGGTGTGCGCCACCACACCCGGCTTCTAATTTCTTAATATAGGCACCTAGAGCTATAAATTCCCCTCTTAGGACTGTCTTCATTGTGTCCCAAAAGTTTTGGTATGAAGAAATCAAAAAGGAAATCAAAAAATTTATAGAGTCAAATGATAATGAGAACACAACATACCAAAATCTCTGGGACACAATGAAGGCAGTTCTAAGAGGTAAATTTATAGCCTTAAGTGCCTATATTAAGAAATTAGAAAGGTCGCAAGTAAACGACCTAATGCTTCGCCTTAAAGCCTTGGAAAAAGAAGAACAAGGCAAACCAAAAAGTAGTAGACGGGAAGAAATAATAAAGATTAGGGCAGAAATTAATGAAATAGAAACAAAAAGAACAATCCAAAGAATTAATGAAACAAAGAGTTGGTTCTTTGAAAGGATAAACAAGATTGATAAACCCTTAGCAAATCTGACCAAAAGAAAGAGAGAAGAGACACAAATTAATAAAATCAGAGATGAACAAGGTAACATCACAACAGATTCCAGAGAAATTCAAAAAATTATAGGGACATACTATAAAAGCATATACTCCACAAAGTATGAAAATCTGAAAGAAGTGGATGATTTCCTTGATCTATATGACCTACCTAAATTAAATCAAAATGAGATTAATCACTTAAATAGACCTGTAACAAACATGGAGATCCGAGCAGTTATCAATAACCTCCCAACTAAAAAAAGCCCAGGCCCGGATGGATTCACTGCTGAATTTTACCAGACTTTTAAGGAAGAGCTAACACCATTGCTTCTTAAGCTTTTCCAGGAAATAGAAAAAGAAGGAATCCTACCAAACTCCTTCTATGAGGCCAGCATCACCCTGATACCAAAACCAGGCAAAGATAGAACAAAAAAAGAAAATTACAGACCAATCTCCCTCATGAACATAGATGCAAAAATTCTCAACAAAATATTGGCAAACAGAATACAAGAGTATATCAAAAAGATCATTCACCCTGACCAAGTAGGCTTTATCCCAGAGATGCAGGGATGGTTCAACATACGCAAATCTATAAATGTAATACATTACATAAATGGGTTGAAGGACAAAAATCACATGATCATCTCATTAGATGCAGAGAAAGCATTTGACAAAATCCTACATCCCTTCATGATAAAAGTCCTACAGAGACTGGGAATAGAAGGAACATATCTCAATATAATAAAGGCTATTTATGACAAGCCTACAGCCAACATATTACTAAATGGGGAAAAACTGGAAGCTTTTCCACTAAAATCAGGAACAAGACAAGGGTGTCCACTGTCTCCACTTCTATTTAATATAGTTTTGGAAGTCTTAGCCATAGCAATAAGGCAAGAGACACACATAAAAGGGATACAAATTGGAAAGGAAGAAATCAAGTTATCATTATTTGCAGATGACATGATTCTATACATAAAGGACCCTAAAGACTCTACTAGCAAGCTGTTAGGGCTGATCAAAACCTACAGCAATGTAGCAGGATACAAAATAAATACACAGAAATCAGTAGCCTTCGTATATGCTAACAACAAACACACAGAGGATGAAATCAGAGAATCACTCCCATTCACAATTGCATCAAAAAAAATAAAATACCTTGGAATAAACCTAACCAAGGAAGTAAAGAATCTATACAATGAGAACTTTAAAACACTCAAGCGAGAAATTGCAGAAGACACTAGAAAGTGGAGAAACATCCCTTGTTCCTGGCTTGGAAGAATCAATATCGTGAAAATGGCAATCTTACCTAAAGCAATCTACACATTTAATGCAATCCCTATCAAAATTCCAAAGGCTTTCTTCATGGAAATAGAAAAAACAATCCAAAAATTCATTTGGAATCATAAAAAACCTCGAATATCTAAAATAATACTGAGCAACAAAAAAGAGGCTGGTGGTATCACCATACCTGATTTTAACCTATACTACAGAGCCATAGTAACAAAAACAGCATGGTACTGGCACAAAAACAGACATGTAGATCAGTGGAACAGAATAGAGGACCCAGATGTAAGCCCAAGTAGCTATAGCCACCTGATATTTGATAAAAATGCCAAAAATACTCACTGGAGAAGAGACAGCCTCTTCAGCAAATGGTGTTTTGAAAACTGGATAAATATCTGCAGAAGGATGAAAATAGATTCTTCTCTCTCGCCATGCACAAGAATTAAGTCCAAATGGATTAAAGACCTTAACATCAGACCGGAAACTTTGAAACTGCTAGAGGAAAAAGTAGGGGAAACCCTTCAACATGTTGGTCTTGGCAAAGACTTTCTGAATACAACCCCAATTGCTCAGGCAATAAAACCACAGATTAACCACTGGGACCTAATGAAATTACAAAGATTTTGCACCGCAAAGGACACAGTGAAAAAAGCAAAGAGGCAACCTACAGAATGGGAAAAAATCTTCGCCAGCTATATATCTGATAGAGGATTAATATCTAGGATATACAAAGAACTCAAAAAGTTAACTAATAAGGAATCAAACAAGCCAATCAAAAAATGGGCTAAGGAGCTAAATAGAGAGTTCTCAAAGGAAGAAATACGAATGGCATATAAGCACCTAAAAAAATGTTCTACGTCACTAGTCATCAGGGAAATGCAGATTAAAACTACATTGAGATTCCACCTCACTCCTGTCAGATTGGCCACCATCATGAAAACAAATGATCATAAATGTTGGCGGGGATGTGGAAAAAAAGGAACCCTTCTGCACTGCTGGTGGGAATGCAATCTGGTCCAGCCATTGTGGAAAACAGTGTGGAGGTTCCTAAAGCAGCTAGAGATTGATCTACCATATGACCCAGCTATAGCACTCCTAGGCATATATCCAAAGGACTCATCCCATTTCCTTAGAAGTACATGCTCAACCATGTTTATTGCTGCTCAATTTATAATAGCTGGGAAATGGAACCAGCCTAGATGTCCCTCAACAGATGAGTGGATAATGAAGATGTGGCACATTTATACAATGGAGTTCTACTCAGCGGTAAAGAAAAATGAAGTTATGAAATTTGCAGAAAAATGGATGGACCTGGAAAGTATTATACTAAGTCAGGTAACCCAGGCCCAGAAAGCCAAGCGCCACATGTTCTCCCTCATATGGGCATCCTAGCTACAGATGACTGGGCTTCTGTGTGAGAATGAAAATACTTAGTAGCAGAAGCCAGTAAGTTGAAAAGGAGACATAAAGGGTGGAGAAAGGAAGGGAGGAGGATACTTAATAGGTTGATATTGTATATATGTAATTACAATGATTGTAATGGGGAGGTAATATGATTGAGAATGGAATTTCAAACGGGAAAGTGTGGGGGTGGGGAGGGAGGGAATTACCATGGGATATATTTTATAATCATGGAAAATGTTAATAAAAATTAAAAAAAAAAAAAAAGTTTTGGTATGTTGTATTAACATTATCTTTTGATTCTATAATTTATTGATTTCCTTTTTGATTTTGTCAATGACCAATTGATCATTCAATAGTGTACTGGTTAGTCTCCATGAGTTTCTGTATACTTTGTAACTTTTCATGTTCTTGATTTGCAGTTTAATCCCATTGTGGTCAGATAAGATATAAGGGATTATTTCAATTTCCCTGTATTTATTGAGATTTGCTTTGTATCCTAATATATGGTTGATTTTAGAGAATATTCCATGTGCTACTGAGAAAAATGTATATTTTGCAGCATTTGGATAGGTTGTTCTGTAGATATATGTTAGGTCCATTTGTTCCATGGCATCATTTAATTTCAATGTCTTTCTGTTTATTTATTGCTGGAATGATCTGTCAATTGATGAGAATGGGGTATTGAAGTCACCCACTACAATTATGTTTGATGTTGTCTGTGACCTTAAGTCTAATAGTGTTTGATGAAACTGGGAGCCCCTATGTTAGGTGCATATATGTTTAATATTGTAATGTCCTCCTGTTGAAGTGTTTTTAATCAATATAAAATGAGCTTTATCTTTCCTCACTAATGTTGGTTTGAAGTCTATCCTGTCAGATATTAGGATAGCATGCCCTGCTTGTTTCTTAGGCCCATTTGCTTGAAATACCATCTTCCATCCTTTCACCCTAAGACAGTGTCTATCTTTTACTGAGAGATGAGTTTCCTGGAGGCAACAAATGGCATGATCCTGCCTTTTAATCCAGTCTGAAAGCCTGTGTCTTTTGGTTGGTACATTGATATTAAGAGGCATTGTTGAAAGATATGCATTTATTCTCACCATACATCTTACTTTTTAGTGTTTCCTGTTTCCCTTTACTTGTTTGTTTTAACTGTTATTTGAGTGTGGTTTATTTTTTCCTATTTCTTCCTGTGTGTGTTTTGCTTTCTCTTCAGCATTAAGAATTTCTTCAAGTTGGGGCTGGAGAGATGGCTTAGCGGTTAAACACTTGCCTGTGAAGCCTAAGGACCCCGGTTCGAGGTTCGGTTCCCCAGGTCCCACGTTAGCCAGATGCACAAGGGGGCGCAAGCGTCTGGAGTTCGTTTGCAGAGGCTGGAAGCCCTGGCGCACCCATTCTCTCTCTCTCCCTCTATCTGTCTTTCTCTCTGTGTCTGTCGCTCTCAAATAAATAAATAAATATTTTTTTAAAAAATTTAAAAAAAAAGAATTTCTTCAAGTAATTTCTATAGAGCTGATTTAGTTGTCATAAATTCCTTTAGAGTGTGGGGGGGTCAGGGAGGGTATTACCATGGGATTGTTTTTATAATCATGGAAAATATTAATAAAAATTAAATTAAAAATAAATAAATAAAAATAAAAAATAAATTCCTTTAGCCTGTTTTTGTTGTGGAATGTCCTTATTTCACCATCAATTTGGATAGATATCTTTTCAGAATAAAGTAATCTTGGTTGACAGTTTTTATTTTTCAGAATTTGGAATACATCATTCCAAGCCCTTCTGGCTTTTAAAGTTTGTGTTGAGTAATCTGCAGTTATTCTGATGGGCTTGCCTTTGTAGATGATTTGCTTTTTTCTCTAACTGCTTTCAATATATTTTCTTTGTTTTGTGTGTTTAGTAGTTTAATTATAACAAGGCAAGGAGAGGTTCTTTCCAAGTTTTGTCTGTTTGGCATTCTAAAAGCTTCTTATATCTGCATTGGCATTTCTTTCCCAATTTGGGGAAATTTCTCTTCTGTGACTTTTTTGAAAACACCTACTAAGCCTCTGGATTGAAATTCTTCTCTTTCTATTATGCCCTGAATTATGTTTGATCTTCTTATAGTGTCCCAGATATCCTGAAATTCCCATTTATGCTATTAGCTTGTCTTTTTCTTTGTTTGACTGTATTAGGTCTGCCACCCAATCTTGTAGTTTAGATATTCTGTTCTCTCCTTCATCCAGTCTACTGGTGAGAGTTCCCACAGAGTTTTTATTTCACTGACTGTATTCTTATGGGCTAGGATTTCAGCTGGGTTTTTCTTCAGTATTTCTATTTTCTTACTCATGTTTTGTAATGACCTTCTTATTTCATTAAGCTGGTTTCCTATGTTCTCTTTCAGAAGTTTGTTTTCTTCTTTAATTCCTTTGTTTTCTTCTTTTATTCCCCTCATTTCTTCTCTGATTTCTTTGAGCATATATACCATTGTTTTCTTGAAATATTTTTCAGTCATTTCATCTAAAAAAGTCTTACTGGTGATCATTTGTGATGGATTTATAATTTTTGATGGGACTGTATTGTCTCAATTCTTTGAGTTTCTTGTATTATAATGTAGCAACTTTTGCATCTTGCATTGATTTAATGTGTGGGTTTTCTATTTATCTGCAGTGTTCCCAGAGGTAGCAATCTACTTCTATATACCCTCACGATATGAATTCAAGGTGCCAGGTGTAGCTCTTGTATCCCAATCCTGCTGCAGAAGTAATCCTAGGTGTTGAGTTTGCTTGCTAAGCAAGTGTTCTCGTGGACTGGGAGGAACAATATACTGGCAAATTCTAAACTTCAATCAAGCAACATACATAATCAATAAAAACCAGCACAAAATATGTAATTGTGGGGATTAAAACAGATAGTCTTATAAAACCAAATTCCGTAAGGGTGTGTGTTGTTCTGCACCCTTAATCTTGTCAGCTGGGAAGTAGAGATTTCTGTTCTGAATTGGGTTCCAGGTCAACCTGGATCTGGATCAGACCCTGCCCCCAATAATGACAGAGCAAAAGACAAAGGCTCTATGAATATGAAAGCATCAAAGGCAACAATATTCAATCCTCAAATACAGATTATTTGAAAATGGTAAAGCCAACCAAGAATATTTAACCCTTAACCTGCCCTTACAAGGAAAGAGAGATTAGCTCTTCCAATGAAGACGTATGTACCTGATTTTTGTTGTTGTTTTGTTTTGTTTTGTCAGTCGGCCTCGTTACCTTTTGGTGTGGCTTCCAGTCTCATCAATGCTGAGTACCCACCTTGATCTCTCTGTGTTGTGCTAAGGAGCTGGACCTATGACCAGCAGTGCTGGCTGCGATGCCACTGGGAGCTGAATGCTGGAGGTTGGCGGTTCTGATGGTGGGGTATGGGAGAGTTCAGACTTCTGCAGTTACTCACGTGGTTCCATCTGTATCCCTTTCAGTAGCTCTTTGGTTGACCTCAGCTGTCTTTACTTCTGTTTTCTTAACTTTGCAAGGAGGCTGATGAAATTGAAAAAGCCCCTTCTTTGGTTTCTGCTGCTGCTGCCCCTTGGTGCTCCTGGCAGGACAGTGCTGGGCAGGTGTGTGGATCATGCAGACTGGGCCATTTTCTTCCTTTCTGATGGATCTTGGTCTCTCCAGCTTCTCCTTTGTGTGAACAAATAACCTATACTCCTTCACTTTTCAGAAGAAGAGTGTATTTTGCTGGGGTTTTGCTTAAATCCCTCCTTATGCTGGTTTGTTGTGGCTCCTATGCCACCATCTTACCTGGAAGTCACCAGAGTCATGGAATTCTTGTTAGCTACAATCAGAGGACTCTTCCCCACTGCAGTTTCAGAGGAGGGAAGTACAAGATCTATCACTTCACTGAAAGTCCTAGTACATTTACATTTCTTCTAGGTACATTGATTCTATTCTATCTAAACTAACATAAGCTAGAAACATCAAATATATGGTATTCCTTTAATACTATGATGGTTGTATCTATACTAAACATGTACAGCCTTTTTTTTTTTTTGTCACTTATTCCCTAAATGACACAGTGTAATAACAACTTTCATGGCATTTACATTGTACTGGTGTTGAAAAGAAAACAAGATAGGATTTAAAGTATATAGGAGAATGCCCACGTAATGTAGAAATATGCCATTTTATCTAAAAGAATTGACCATCCATAGATTTTGGCATGCTCAGAAGTCCTAAATGATGAACATTTAAGGTGGCCATTATTGCTACTGTTTTTGTTATTTCAGGGTTGTCTGTAGAGATGGAATGGAGGAGGTAGATTGCCAGAAGTGGGAGGAATCATGAGAGCAAAGGTCAAGTTTAATTCTCACTGTCTTGGTGCATCCTATCATGTCTGAGTTGAGGACCCTGCCATTGCTCTAAAGTTGGGACAACTGAAACCAAAACAGTTGATTTCCCCACATCATGTAGGGAGTTAGTCTCAAGGCAAAAGTTTTTGCTCTCCTTCCTTCTGTCATACTGAGCACTGATACAGAAGCAACTTGTGTGATCTGAGAAACACACAGCCCACAGCCTTGGACTTTACCTCACAGGAAGTTCTACAAAAGGTCTTCCAGATAATCATTGTTATTATTATTATTATTATTATTTTGGTATTTTTCAGGTAGGGTGTCACTCTAGCCCAGGCTGACCTAGAACTCACACTGTAATAGAATTTATAGTAATCCTTTTAACTCTGCCCCTCACCAAGTGTGGGGATTAAAGGCTTTTGCCATCACACCCAACCAGATAAATGTTTTTTGGTTTTTGATTTTTCAAGATATAGATTCATCCTAGGTCAGGCTGACCTGGAGTTCACGCTATAGTCTCAGGATGGCCTCAAACTCAAGGTGGTCCTCCTACCTCTGCCTTCTGAATGTTGGGATTAAAAGTGTGAGCCACCATGCCCAGCTCAAAATAAAAGCACTCTGAAAGAAATTGCACATTTGGACAAAAGAAATATAGCAAGGATAGGACAAGAACTAAGGAGACCAGCTATTCATGTTGGGTAGGGGAGAAGGAGGAGCCAGTGACTCAGTGGGCTCAGGGAAGAGATTCTTTGGGGACTTCACCTTTCATGGGGCAATTTTCACTCCTCCCAGGGACAACTAAGTTGACCAGGCAGCAGAGGGCACCCAAAACAGAATATAAACAGTGGCCAAGTGAGTTTAACAGCATTCATTATAAGTGAATAATATCTCCACCTTAAGACAATGGGGAAAAAAATAAAAGAACTCAAGGCTAGAGAGATGACTTAGTGGTTAAGGCACTTGCCTGCAAAGCCAAATGACCCAGGTTCGATTCCCCAGGACCCTCGTAAGCCAGATAGACAAGGTAGCACATGTGTCTGAAGTTCCTTTGCAGTGTCCAGAGGCCCTGGCATGCCTACTCTCTCTATCTGCCTCTCTCTCACTCTTTGCCAAATAAATAAAATATATTTTTTTAATTTTTCTTTCTTTATTTATTTGAGAATGACAGACACAGAGTTTTTCAAATGGGAGGAGGGAGAGAATTACCATGGGATATTGTTTACAATTATGAAAGTTGTCAATAAAAAAGTTAAATTAAAATAAATAAAAAGATGGCTGGGCATGGTGGCACATGCCTTTAATTCCAGCACTTGGGAGGCAGAGGTAAGAGGATTGCCATGAGTTTGAAGCCACCCTGAGAATACAGAGTGAATTCCAGGTCAGCCTAGACTACAGTAAAACCCTACCTTAAAAAACCAAATATATATAAATATAAATATATATATATAAAGATGGGTCTGGAGAGATGACTCAGCAATCAAAAATGCTTGCTTGCAAAGCCTGCCTGCCCACCAAGATTTAATTCCTCAGCCATTCATGGAAAGCTGCTGGACAGGCATACATTTTAGCAACAAGAGACCTGCATGTGCACACACACATATAAGAAAAAAAAAGGGCTGGAGAGATGGCTTATCAGTTAAGTGCTTGCCTGTGAAGCCTAAGGACCCCGATTCGAGGCTTGGTTCCCCAGGTCCCACGTTAGCCAGATGCACAAGGGGGCGCACGCGTCTGGAGTTCGTTTGCAGAGGCTAGAGGCCTGGCGTGCCCATTCTCTCTGTCTCCCTCTATCTGTCTTTCTCTCTGTGTCTGTTGCTCTCAAATAAATAAATAAATAATATATTTTAAAAAAAAAAAAGAGCCGGGCATGGTGGCACACACCTTTAATCCCAGCACTCAAGAGGCCAAGGTAAGAGGATCACCGTGAGTTCAAGACCAATACTACATAGTGAATTCCAGGTCAGCCTAGGCTAGAGCCAGACTCTACCTTGAAAAAGCAGCAGCAGCAACAACAAAAGAACACAGCCAGGTGTGGTGGCAGGAGGCAGAGGTAGGAGGATCACTGTGAGTTCAAAGCCACCCTGAGACTATATAGTGAATTCCAGGTCAGCCTGAGCTAGAGTGAGACCCTACCTCGAAACACACACACACACACACACACACACACACACACACACACACACACACACACAAAGGCCAATGAAAACTGAAGGGATTTGTTACCAGTAGACCTGGCTTATAAGAAATATTAGAATTTCCTCAGTAAAAAGGGGGGAATGAATGATATAGCTTAGAAGCTCAGATCTACATAATGAAAGGCAAAGCATCAAAGAATGAATACATGGCTGGGCACGATGGTACACACTGTAATCCCAGCACTTAGGAGGCAGAAGTAGGAGTTCACCATGAGTTCAAGGTCAGCCTGAGCTAGAGTGAAACCCTACCTCAAAAAAAAAAGCTTGAGGCTAACCTGAGCTATATAGTAACACAGAGAAATGGTGAGAGAGAGGAGATATATAAATATAAAAACTTTGGGCTGGAGAGATGGCTTAGTGGTTAAGGCACTTGCCAGCAAAGCCAAAGGACCCAGGTTCGATACTCCAGTACCCACATGCCAGATGCACAAGGTGGTGCATGCATCTGGAGTTCATTTGCAGTAGCTAGAGGCCCTGGCATGCCCTTTCTCTATCAGCCTCTCTCTCTCTCTCTCTGTCTCTCATAAATAAATAAGATAAATTTTAATTTAAAAATAGCCTAATTTGGACGGTTTCGGCGCTCCAGCTGTCCAGTCATGAACCGGTTTGGTACGTGGTTAGCGGGCGCCGCAGCCGCCCTGCCGCCGCCGACCACGACGATGACGACGAAAGCCCGGAGCAACAAGAACCTGGACAAAATCGACATGTCTTTGGATGATATTATCAAATTGAATCGAAAGGAAGGAAAGAAGCAAAACTTTCCAAGACTGAATAGAAGACTTCAGCAAACTAGTACCCGTCAATTCAGGATGAGAGTACGGTGGGGAATCCAACAGAATTCTGGATTTGGTAAAACTAGTATGACCCATAGAGGAAGAGTCCTGCCTGGAAAGAGACGTCCGTCCTTAGGGAGTTATCACCGGCCTTGCAGCTAGAAAAACAACTGGCATTCGAAGAGGAATTAGTCCTATGAACCGTCCTCCTCTAAGTGACAAGAATATAGAACGATATTTTCCTGCATTAAAAAGGAAGGCAAATCTTCTGAAACAAAGTGAAGTACCAAGGAAACCAGTTGCAGTTCTTAAGAGACCTAAACCAGTTAAATAGAAAAAATAACATCCCAGCTAATTTTGTCAGGAGTGGAAATAAATTAAGTCATCAGAAAGATACTCATCAGGCAACTTTTCTTTTCAGAAGAGGCCTGCAGGTTCAAGCCCAGTTGAACTCAGAACAGCTGCTGGATGATGTGGTAGCAAAGAGAACTGGTCAATGGCGGACTTCCACCACAAATGGAGGGATTTTGACTGTATCTATTGATAATCCTGGAGCAGTACAGTGCCCAATAACTCAGAAACCACGATTAACTCGTACAGCTGTACCACCATTCTTGATCAAACGAGAGCAGTCTGATGTAAAGAAAGTTCCTAAAGGTGATCCTCTACAATTTGACATAAACAGTGTTGGAAAACAGACAGGGATGACTTTGAATGAACGATTTGGGATACTCAAGGAACAAAGATCTACCCTCACATTCAACAAAGGAGGAAGCCGCTTTGTAACCGTGGGGTAGAGCCCATGTCAACAGAACTTTTAAATACTGACTGTTTGAAAAATTGAATTGCTTGAAGAGTTCATAACAGAATTTCAAGAAACTTCAAAATATTCACAAGGCTAAATAACTTTATTTTTGAAGGTTTTGGTTTCTTCTTCTTCTTCTTTTTTTTTTTTTGTACTGTATAAATAATACCCTGAAAGAATAACAGGGACTATCCCTTTCAGTTCTTAAGATTTCATGTTTGGCCCAAACAGAGTAGCTCTCTGTTGAGTTCTTTGGTTCCTCGTGCAGCAGAAGTAAGACAGAAAGATAGAAAATGATTATTTTTATGATAGTGATATTTATAATAGTAACCTTTACCCACTTTTTATTTTAAGATTTTGCCATGGTAAATCTTAATTGTCAGAAATATGAGTAGGCCCCTTTGTTGTTGTCACTTGTCCATTAATAGTGTTGATGTAATAAATGCAACCGCCTTTTCTCCATTGAGATAGTTCAATACCTTTTTAAAAATAATCTGTTTTGGCTTTTAAGATTTATGGAAATAACTGGAACTTGGTCCATTTTTTCAGGTTGTATTAGCATAAACCCCAGAGTTGTAAATATTTAATGCTGAACTTTTAGCAAGGACTTTGAGTCAAAAATGTTGTTTCAAGACTTTAAATGCATATTTACAAAGTTATTTGATAGGACCTTGATGAAGAAGGTCTGATATAAGAATCTGAAAGTTTTGTGTTTAATAAATGAAGACAACATGAAAGGAAATAGCAAGTTGAAAGACTGAAAGCAGGTGAATAACTTCAAATCCCAGATCATAGTTACATTCTTTGGATTTAAGGTAGACCTGAGCCTAGTTGCTACAAATTCTGTAAATGGTGTTTATTAGAATTACAGTTTTTAAAGTAGATTGAGTCCCTTGGATATTTTGTTACTAAATTTAATAGCCATAAAGTCCTACACTTCATATTCAAAAAGTTAAAATTTACAAGCTTTTCATCTTGAAAAATTAAGCAATTTATAGTTCCTAAAATAAAAATAATACTTGTATATGTTAAAAAAATACAAAATTATAATGGAGTTACATTGTAATCTCATACTTTTCACTTTATATTCTGTACAATACAAAGTTGAAGCATTTATGGAGAGAGAAGTTTTTTTTGTCTTACTCTTGAGGGTTGAGAAGAATTAGTCTAATGTGCCAAGATAGTGCTAAGAGTCCTCAGATATTTGTATACCATAAGTGACAGTAAAATGCTAATGTTCAACAAGATATTCCAGCTGGCAGTTAACAAATTGGGTCATTTTGAAACTTGACCTTTTGGTTTTTCATAATTTTCAAACTTCTGAGTAGATGGTGAAGTATGTTTAGTGTTGGCTTCTCTTATAAAACAGAAACAAAGCATTATGCCTTCATGTATTCTAGGCTTCACTGTTTCTCATGTTCCTTGAGCTTCTTAATGGTTTGTGCTGGCCATGTAAAGTTACTGGTAACAGTTCCATGCTTATACCAAAGAATTAAATCTGATTCTTCATATCTGAAAAAAAAATAGCCTAATTTATTAAAAATATATATATATATAAACTTTAATTTTTTTGTAATATTGGGGGTTGAACCCAAGAGTTCACACATGTACTATATACCACTAACCTGTAGCCCAGTCCTCTGTTACTGATGGTCTCTGTCCTGATGTTTCCAGTTTTTGGAGTCTTGCTCAAAGAATTTTAACAGTTCACATAGCTAGAAAGCAGCAAGATTTATTCACTTATTTTTATTTTGATTTTTTTGAAGTAGGTCTCACTCTAGCCCAGGCTAACCTGGAATTTACTAAGTAGTCTCAGGCTGGCCTTGAATTCACAGTGATTCTCCTACCTCTGCCTCTCAAGTGCTGGGATTAAAGAGTTGCACTACCATTCCTGGCAAGAAGGCTTATTTAAAGCAACTGTACTCTGCAAGGGAGCAGCACACTATGTGAGTGGGTGTTGTGGAAAACTTCCCCTGGGGAGATGCAGACACATGTCTGCACCCCAAATAGAGCTCAGGTGGCAGACCCAAAGTAGGATTACACCAATACCAGTTTGATGAACCAATGAGTTTGTTGGGGGAGTCACTTACAAAACATAAAGAGGGGTTACTTATGGGAATGTGAGGCCCCCACAGCCACTTGGATGGAGATTCCTGTGTCAGAATTACTCCTCAGATACTCCCTCAGCCTCAGGATGAAGGCTTACTCTCAGACCATCGGCTCAGGACCCCAGAACAGCCACACCACAAACAAGTTTCATCTCCCCTGAATGATGACTTCCCTGTGGCTGCTTCTAGAAGCTCCTTGTCCCTGTCCATAAGCATGAGACCCCAGAGCCCTTCAGTAGGGCTCCCTATGCTCCTCCCTCAGCCTGGGGGTGAGGGCTACTTACAGAGCATGAGACCACAGAGCAGGCCTTCAGTGGGGCTCACTGAGCCAGGATTACCCCTGCGGATGCTCCTCCCTCAGCCTCAGGGTGAGGGATTACTTACTACCATGGAGAGTCCAGAGACACCACCCCAGGAACTCCTTCCCAGATCTTTTCTTCTCTATACACTCTATCTTCCCCACACACTCCTCTCATGAGATCTTATGCATTACTGAATACAGCTGGTGCAGGGGGCACCTAAATCTCAGGTGGGGGGGAGGGTCTGATGATCCTCCACACACCAGCGCTTGTGAGTTGACCCAGCTGTTTTTGATAAGGCTGGTAATAGTTGTTTACACCTTTCAATTCAGAGAAAATTTGCCATACAACAGCAAGGCTACATGACAGCCCTGTGTACTGTTTGCAGCTTCCTTTAAAAAAAAAATTATTTATTAGGGACAGAGAGGGGGGGAGAGAGAGAGAGAATAGACATGCCAGGCCTCTAGCCACTGCAAATGAACTCCAGACACATAGGCTACCATGTGCATCTGGCTTATGTGGGACCTGGAGAATTGAACCAGGGTCCTTAGGCTTCACAGGCATGCACCTTAACCGCTTAGCCATCTCTCCAGCCCTGCAGCTTCCTTTTGTGGGCCCAAGAAGAAGAGGAGTTGGTTTCCAGGAGTATCATGTAGGTGATTTTTCTGTTTTGATTGACAGGCTTGGGTTGCATAAGTTTTTGTTCACTGCACATGTCTTTTCCCATGATACATCTGATGCATCTCCCACTGAGGCATATGAATTTTAATCAATCCCACATAGGTATAAGATGGTAAAATAGGGGATATTCCCTAAAGGTTTATTCTGGGAACACAATTTGCCTTAGTGTACATATATGTAAAACCAGTCCAGGGAGGATGAGGCCTCTGCTTCTCCTTCTGGGATGTCTTCTGGGATATGTTTGACTGGAAATTAACTACAAAAGGGAAAGTGCTAAGAAGTTACTAGAGGTTATGCGGGTAGAGTGGTTGCTTTGTTAGAGAGGGTATGTGTGTATTACTCATGCCAAGTGGAGGCCTGTGCTGCTGAGCTTTATCTGTGCTTGCCATTCTCATTAAAAAAAAAAAAAAAAATTGGGCTGGAGAGATGGCTTAGTGGTTAAGCGCTTGCCTGTCAAGCCTAAGGACCCTGGTTCAAGGCTTGATTCCCCAGGACCCATGTTAGCCAGATGCACAAGGGGCGCACACGTCTGGAGTTCCTTTGCATTGGCTAGAGGCCCTGGCGTGCCCATTCTCTATCTATTTATCTGCCTCTTTCTCTCTCTGTCTGTCACTCTCAAATAAGTAAAAAAATTAAAAAAAAATTATCAGGCTGGAGAGATGGCTTAGCAGTTAAGGTGCTAGCCTACAAAGCCAAAGGACCCAAATTTGATTCCCCAGGACCCACATACCCACATAAGCCAGATACACAAGGTGGCACTTGCATCTAGGGTTTGTTTGTTGCAGCTGGAGACCGTGATGTGCGTCTGTCTGTCTCTCTCTCTCTCTCTCTCTCTCTGTGTGTGTGTGTGTATGTGTGTGTGTGTGTGTGTGTGTGTGTGTGTGTTTCTGTCTCTCTATCTCTTTCTCAAATAAGCAAATAAAAAATAAAATATTTCTTTAAAATTATTTATTTATTTCTAAAGAGAGAAGAGGAGCACAGCAGAGCTTTTAGCCACTGCAAATGAACTCTAAATGTATGTGCCACTTTGTGCATCTAGTTCTACAGGAGTACTGGGATACTGTGGAATTGAAGCCTGAGTTGTCAGGCTTTGGAGGCAAGTGCCTTAACTTCTGTGCCATCTCTCCAGCCCAAAGCAGCATTTTTACTTCAAAACAGGGGCATGCTAATTTGTCCAGGCTGACCTTGAACTCACACTTTACCCTAAGTGGGTCTTTATTTTTTTCTTTTCTTTTTCTTTTTTCCTTTCTTTTTTTTTTTTCTTTGGCTCTTACATTATTTCTGTCACCTCTTCCACAATGGACCCTTAGCCTTGGGAGACATTTCAGTGCTGAGCACTCCTCTGTCACTTCTTCTCAGCACTGTGGTTCCTTCTGAGTCATTCCAAAGTCACCGCCTTCTGAAAAGAGAAACTTCTTTAACCAAAAGTGAGAGTAGCATTAACATATGGGTATGAACATTAATAGAAGTGCTTACTGTGTAGTTTGGTGAGCATACTATATTACATTTAGTCAGACACCAGCATATGTTACACCCCTAGAGCTCATGACTACTACCCCTGTTGTAGGTTTTGAGTATCAGGGTTGTATTCCCTCCTATGGAGCAGGCCTCCAGTCCAATTAGAGAGTGGTTGGTTTCCCCCATAACAGACATACCCCATTGGCTAATTTGGCCTGGCTGGCCAAATTTAAGGCTTGCAGTGTCCACTGTTGAGTATCTCCCCTGGTGATTTCTCATAGCTTTTTCTAGCTTTCTGTCAGCTGGTCTACATGGAGGATGTTTTCAGCCTAGCTCCAGCAGGATTTCTCAATGACCTTCCAACCCAAGTATGTGGAGTCTTCATAAATAAGGTCTTACCATCTATTCCTAGTGGGAAACAAAGAGCCTCGGCAATGGCCTGTAATGTTTTGGAGTTATCAGTGACCTCCCTGGCCAATAGCTCACTGGAAGGTATCTCATCCCTGGCAATGAAAATTTTCTAGTAATAGTCTATGACTTCTGAGTTTTCCATTGTCCAAAAATGTAGGTTTCCATATGATTTATTTATATCCTTTTAGATTTTGATTAGTCCTCCCTCCACCTTTCCTTTACTCAATCTCTTTCCCTGACCTCACTTAGGCCTTTTGACCCCCATTAATCTGTTCTTCTACTTACATATATACAATACCATCCTTTTAAGTCCCCCTCCCTCCCTTTCTATTCTCTTTATATCCCCTTTAGGCCTTACTGGCCTCTGTTACTGAGTTTTATTCCTACTCACATAGGAGTTCTTCTGGACATATCTTAAATTCCATTGACTCTTCAGTCATGTTCCAATTCTGATGAGCCCTTCAGATGTACATTAGTTAACTTTTCTCATTGCTGATCAAATAGTTATTAGAAGCACTTAGGGGTAGAAGTTGATTTGTGATCATTGTTTGTGGGATGCCATCCATCATGGGAGGAAGGTATGGTGTCAGGAGCTCTGTGGCAGTGGAGTGTGTGGGAGACAGCTGCTTGCTCACGATTTCGTGGAAGCATAGAGGGGTGAATGAAGGCACTTATCTGTCTTTCACTTTTTGTTGTTGTTGTTGTTGAGTTTTCAAGGCAGGGTTTCACTCTAGCCTAGGCTGGCCTGGTACTCACTCTGTAGTCCCAGGCTGGCCTTGAACTAACAGGTGATGCTCCTACTTCTGCTTTCCAAGTGCTAGGATTAAAGGCATGCACCACCATGCCTGGCTTCTTTCTCCTTTTCTCCTCTTCATTAAGTCTTGACCCCAGTTCATGGTCTAGTGCCATCCATATTCAGGGTGAGTCTTTCCTTCTCACTTAATTCTTTTTGGAAACACTCCCATAGAAACTTCCAAAATTATGTCATCCAGAGGATTCTAAATCTAGTCAAGTTGACAATGAAGATTCACTATCACAAAATCACTCCTTAATTTCCATTATGACATGTTTATTTCTAGCATCTCTTTGTTTATTTTGTGTTAGCATTGTCATCTCTGTTTATATTACCCAGCTATTTTTGCATGTTGCCTACTCTTTCTATTACAACTCCTGAAACTGCTAATGAAAACATTTATCCAAACAGTTGTTAAAGATAGTAACATATGGGCTGGGTAAATAGCTTAGTGGAAAGCACTTTCCTAGCAGACATAAGGTCCTGGGCTCAATCCTCAGCACTAGGAGTCAGGGAGATATAAATATGGTGAGACATATTTTATTCAAGGGAGACAGACTATGTGGTGATTTGATTCAGGTGTCTCCCATGAACTTAGGCATATTGAATGCTAGGTCCATAGTGGATGGCAATTTGGGAATTAAAGCCTCCTGGAGGCAGTGTATTGTTAGGGGCCAGGCTCATGGGTTTTGTAGCCCACTTCTTCTTGTCAATATTTGGCACAGTCTCCTGTTGCTGTTGTCTACCAGGAGGTGATGTGTACACTCTGTGCATGCCATCGTTTTCCACTGCCATCATGGAGCTTCCTCTGAAGTCTGTAAGCAAAAACAAACAAACAAACAAACTTTTTTCCCACAAGCTGCTCTTGGTCAGAGTTTATCTGCCAGCAATGCAAATCTGGCTGCAACAGGCCATAAGAATAGGTATGATGGGGCTGGAAGGATTATTTACTGATTAAGGTGCTTACCTGCAAAGCCTAAGGACCCAGATTCAGTTCTCCAAATCCTATTATGCCAGATGCATCTTGGGTTTCTTTGGAGTGGCTAAAGACCCTGGCATGCCCATTCTCTCTCTCTCTCTCATAAATAAATAAACAAATAAAAATATTTTTTAAATAGGTATGGGGGCCAGGTGTGGTGGCACATGGCTTTAATCCCAGCACTTGGGAGGCAAAGGTAGGAGGATTGCCATGAGTTCAAGGCCACCCTGAGATTACATAGTAAATTCCATATTGGCATGGGCTAGAGAAAGACCCTAACTCAAAAAAAAAAAAAAAGGAATAGGTAAGGGGGACTACTGCAACAGTCTTACAGTGGGAGACAAATTGGACTCGATTCCCACAAAAACAAGATACGACAAGGATCAAGGGCATGGGGAGGCAGTTAACAGAAAATTAAAGAAAGGAAACATTAAGGATGAGAGTTTCTTAACAGGATGATTGTTGAAGGTAAGCCAGACAACGGTGAAATATCAGGAACAGTCCAATTCAGTGAGAAGCACTACAATGGGTGACACTGGCCCTGGCAGCAGCCTGAGGACCACCACATGGGCAAAGCCGGGGTCTTCACTTACAAAAAGAAAGGAATTTCTGGACAATCCAGTATGAAGCAGACTTGGAGCCTAATAAAAAGATTTTTGAGGAGTGTACCAACTTCCATTTAAGATGGCAGCATAGAAAACATGCCAAAGCATTCTAGGAGAGAAAAAGAAAAATAAAACAGCAAAATACACTCTTTGAGTAAAAAGTGAGGTGTATAAGAAATTATCAAGTGCAGCAGAGAAGTAGGAGAGATCGAGAGCATCTAGAGCCCAAAGAG
This sequence comes from Jaculus jaculus, assembly GCF_020740685.1. NCBI lineage: Eukaryota > Metazoa > Chordata > Mammalia > Rodentia > Dipodidae > Jaculus > Jaculus jaculus. Next base: position 132,522,208 of record NC_059102.1, on the reverse strand, counting down.
GCAGGCAGAGGCGGCTCTAGCAGCGGAAGCACCAGGTCGGCACAGTCACAGCTACAAGGCTCTGCCTGAGCCACAGGGAAAGCCAGGTGAGGGGATTTTCCACTCACACAAGCCTCCTTGCAAACCCAAGGAATGTGTAAGGGAAGATGGCAGGGAGCCACGGAGCGGAGGACCAGCAGAAGAACTTCAGCCACCATCCACAGCCTCCTCTCTCTCCACCACCAGCACAAGTGGCAGCAAGCACTAGTCCTGAGGAAGGGAGCTCACCTACACAGCACCTGGCACAGGTGATCAGAGCAGCAACCCACCCACCCAGCCAGGCCACATGAGCCCTCAGCACAGCAAAGGGGGACCCAAGTGGGCATGCAGCATAACTGAGACCAAAGCCATCCCAAAAGGTAACTGAGATTACATCAGGTCAGTACCTGCCATATAAGCCTGGTATATAGGCTTGCATTGGAAATGCTACTTCCACCTTCCATGTCAGGGTAAATTATAAGTTAAATCTGATGGTTGTCTGGATTTGCCTTTTTTTTTTTTTTTTTTCTAAGGTAGGGTCTCACTTTAGCCCAGGCTGACCTGGAATTCACTATATAGTCTCAGGGTGCCCTTGAACTCACAGAGATCCTCCTACCTCTGCCTCCTGAGTGCTAGGATTAAAGGCATGTGCCACTACACCTGGCAGGATTTGCCATTCTTAAATAAGCTATATTTGGGGCTTGTCATTTGTTGCTTCCTAGTTTAAAGTGCCTTTGTCTCTTCTTCTGTCATTTGTTGGGGAAGGGTTTCACTCAGTCACAAGCTGACCTTGGAACACTCTACAGACCAGAAATCTCAGCCTCCCAGTTGACAGGATTAAGGATGTGGGGCAATATATATCCTTAGGGACTGTGACTTTGTTAGAAGATGTTTATCATAATATCTACTTTTGTATAAATACTCTGTGCTGTTTTTCATTGAATGTATATTTTGTTTAGTTAAATTTTAGAATTTGTCTATATTTTGTTCCACACAGCCTACTAGAATACTCTCATAGCAGGCAAACCCAACACCTAGGGTCACTTTTATGGTTATTCCAAGAGTCTTAAGAGCCACACCTAACACCTTAAGCTCCTGCCCTGAATATATATAACACCAGATTGATCAATACATTTAATAATACAGTAGATAATTAGAAAACCCAAACATTAAGTTAATCTAAGCTGCAAAAATCTCTACATTATAATTCAAGACACTCAAGAAATCAAGACAATTTAAATCTAGCAAAAGTATTAATTCATAAGAAATGACCTCCAGTGAGACTGATTTAGAGGAAATGCCTGAGAAATATTTCAAAAGAATGGTTATAAACATGCTCAAAGAGATCAAAGAGTAAATCAAAGGAATCAAAGAAGACACAGGAAACCAATTTAATGAAATAAGAAGGTCAATACAAGACATGAATAAGGAAATAGTAATAATAAAGAAAAACCAGTCAGAAATACTAGCAATGAAAAACACAGTAAGTCAAATAAAAACTCTATAGAAAGTCTCACCAGCAGAATGGATGAAGAAGAGAGAAGAATATCTAAACTAAAAGACCAGGTGGCAGATCTAATACAGTCCAACAAACAGAAAGATAAACTAATAGGAAAGTATGAATGGGAATTTCAAGACATACAGACACTATGAAAAGATCAAACATAAGAATTCAGGGTATAGTAGAAGGAGAATTTCACTCCAAAGGCACAGTAGGCATTTTCAACAAAATCATAGAAGAAAAATTGCCCCAGATTGGTAAAAAGATGACAGTGCAGATACAGGAAGCCTATAGACACCAAATAGAGAAAACATGGAAAGAACCTCTATTAAACTACCAAACATACAAACCAAAGAAAATATATTGAAAGCAGTTAGAGAGAAAAATCAAGTCACATGCAAAGAGAAGCCCATCAGGATCACAACATAAGATTTACTCAACATAAGATTTAAAAGTCAGAAGGGCTTGGAATGATGTATTCCAAGTTCCAAAGATAACAACTGTCAACCAAGGTTACTTTCTCCTACAAATATATCCATTCAAATAGATAGAGAAATAAGGACAGTCCACAACAAAAGCAAGCTAAAGGGATATTTGTAGACAAAACCAGCTATACAGAAAGTACCAGCATTGTGAACATGACTGCAAGAAGATGGATGATTTCCTTGATTTATATGACCTACCTAAACTAAATAAAGATGAGATTAACCACTTAAATAGGCCTATAAAAAGGATGGCGATCCAAGCAGTTATTTAAAAAAAAAAAATCTCCCAACTAAAAGAAGTTCAGGCCCAGATGGATTCACTGGTGAATTTTATCAGACCTTCATGGAATAACTAACACTAATGCTTAACTTTTCCATACAATAGAAAAAGAAGGAATCCTACCAAACTCCTTCTATGAAGCCAACATCACCCTGATACCAAAACCAGACAAAGATAGAACAGAAAAAGAAAATTACAGACCAATCTCCCTCATGAATATAGAAGTAAAAATTCTCAACAAATTATTAGCAAACAGAATACAAGAATATATCAGAAAGATCATTCACCCCAACCAAGTAGACTTTATACAATAGATGCAGGGTTGGTTCAACATATGCAAACCAATAAATGTAATACATTACATAAGTGGACTGGAAGACAAAAATCACATGATCACATCATTAGACGCAGAAAATACATTTGACAAAATCCATCATCCTTTCATGATAAAAGTCCTACAGAGAGAGTGGGAATAGAAGGAACATATCTCAATATAATAAAGGCTATTTATGACAAACCTACAGCCAACATAATCTAACTGGAGAAAAACTTGAAGCTTTTCTACTAAAATCAGGAATGAAACAAGGGTTCCACTGTCCCCACTTTTATTTAATAGAGTTTTGGAAGTCTTAGCCATAGCAATAAGGCAAGAGACACACATAAAAGGGATAGAGATTGGAAAGGAAGAGATCAGATTATCATTATTTGCAGATTATATGATTCTATACATAATGACCCTAAAGACTCTACCAGAAAAATATTAGAGCTGATAAACACCTATAGCCATGTATGAGGACACAAAATAAACACACAGAAATCAGTAGCCTTCCTATATGCTAACAACAAACACACAGGAGGAAATCAGAAAATCACTCCCACTCACAATTGCATAAAAATAAGTAAACAAACAAACAAACAAACAAATAAATAAATAAAGTACCTTGGGATAAACTTAACCAAGGAAGTGAAGGATCTCTACAATGAAAACTTTAAAACACTCAAACAAGAAATTGCAGAAGACACTAGGAAATGGAAAGACATCCCTTGTTCTTGGATTGGAAGAATCAATATTATGAAAATGGCAATCTTACCAAAAGCACTCTACACATTTAATGCAATCCCCATCAAAATTCCAATGGTGGAATGGAGAGATGGCTTAGTGGTTAAGGCATTTGCCTGTAAAGCCAAAGGATCCCAGTTCAATTCCCCAGGACCCACATAAGCCAGATGCACAAGGAGGTGCATTTGTCTGTAGTTCTTTTGCAGTAGCTGGCTGTCCTAGTGCACACATTCTCTTTCTCTCTCTCCCTCCCCCTCAAATAAATAAAATATATATATTTTAAAAAGTCTAATGGCATCCTTTATGGAAATAGAAAAAACAATTCAAAAATTCACTTGGAAGCACAAAATACCTCAACTATCCAAAACAATTTTGAGCAACGAAAATAAGTGCAGATTAAAACTACATTGAGATTCCATCTCGGTCCTGTCAGATTGACTACCATCATGAAAACAAATGATCAAAAATGCTGATGAGTGCTGGGGTTCCCCCCCCCCACTCCCGAAGGTAGGTAGTACTGAGGAAGGACCAGGCCCATTGGTTCCTCCCAAGGGGCTGAGGAGGAAGGAACGATGAACGTTGGGTGACTCAGAACCTCTCCTAGTAACCGGAGAAAAACCACACTGAGTTGGGAGTTTTGTTGAAGCAGGAACTCGCTTTATTGTTACAAACAGTTGCCTATATAATGTTGAGAACAAAGGTGGGAATTTTAGGAGTGGGGGAGGTAAGGGCCAATAGTAAACCATGACCTTTGAGATGATTGGTCCCAAGCGCGTGCGGGAATTCCAACTCCTTCGTGGAAGTAGCAGGCCAGAAGCCATTAGGCGTGGCTGGCCGGAGGCAGATCGCCATACTTTAGCCAGGCTCGGGAAGTTCCAGTAGGCCTCACACCCAGGCCTCTCAAGGCCCAACAGATGAGGATGCTAAAACAATGGAACCTTTCTACACTGTTGGTGGGAATGTAATCTGGTCCAGCTATTGAACTCCAAACCCTGCGTTTGTGTCTGTTATTAACCAAAGAATTGGATAAACCATAATTAGAAGGATAATTTATGACCTGTTATAATTTTATTCAGGAATACACGAGGGAGAGGGAGGTCCCATGTGGGATTAGGGGGTCTCTCCTTATCTTGGGCTGCGACAAGCGGCAGTTTACCAGGACAGGAACCTGGAAGCTCAGGGGAAATGAACAGCCAACAAAAAGGGGCTTCCCACCTGACAGGCATCTACTGCTAATCTTACTGTGGTGGGCTTCGTGTTCAGACTCCAGTGAGCCAGAGTGAGGACTCACTGATCTGGGGTAGAGGTTAGCTCAAGAAGCAAGCCATGACACCACGTTTTGGGGCTGAGCTTAACCAACCACAATGCCAGGACCAGATTTAAATTCTAAGAAAGGGGAACTCCTGGGTTGTTTATGGAAAGAAACAGCTCTAAAGAATTCTTATAGTCAAGTAGAGGAGAGATCCTTCTCTGTTCTTAGGTGAAGCAGAGATTGCAAGGGCAGACTTAAGGACATTTCTGCCTTTTTACTTTGAGGGGGATCCTGTCACCCTGAACTACCTAACAAAGCTCTCTGATTCCCACTCACTTTGATCCAATTCAGCCTATTTATCAGGTAGGCTGAGTTCCAGAGCTGTGACCTTTAGTAGAATTCCCAAGTTTTATTTAATTGTCCCTCCTTTCCTTTCTGGAGACCAGAAAGCTGGGGGGGGGGTGCCTCTGGTGGCCCTTTCCCCCATCAGATAAGCCTGGAGCCCAGTTGTTTCCCTGGAGGACAAGCCTTTGTTAGGGACAGAATGGTTACTTCCCTGCCCCTCCAGAGCTCAGCCTTTTCACCTGAGGGCTCATGGAGATAAAATCTACAAACCAGCCCTGCTTAGGTCAACACTATCATCCTAGCCCATAAGGAGCCTCCAGCTGTTGCTGTTGGATGGTCCTGGCTCCAACAGTTTGTCTCCCTCAGCAGGCTGTCTTAGTTGTGATTCCACACAGTGGTGTTTGTCCCTAACCTGATTCTCTGCTGGATCTAAGACTGATTGTTGATTGCTAGTTTGCTTAATGTTTCTTTTCTCTCTCGCTCTCTTGCTTACTGTTTCTCTCTCTTTTTTGACAGGGTCTTATTCTGTAGCCCAGGCTGGTCTGGAATTCACTAGGTGACCTAGGCTAAAACGTCTTTATGACAGTCTTTCAAAATGCTAAGATTATAAAGATGAGACACCATGCCCAGCTCAACTTTTTCCTTTTTTAATAAAAGGTTTTAAATTATTTTTTTTTATTTTGAGGTAGGGTCTCATTCTACTCCCAGGCTGGCCTGGTATTCACTATGTAGTCAGGCTGGCCTTGAACTCACAGTGCTCCTCCTACCTGATTCCTGAGTTCTGGGATTAAAGGTGTGTGCCACCATGCCCAGATTATTTATTTGCATGTGGGGGGGGGATAGTGGGGGACATGCCAACGTCTCTTGCTGCTGCAAATGAACATCCATCAGGTTTTACCTGAGTGGCTGTGGAATTGAACCTGGACCAACAGGCTTTGGAAGCAAGCATGTTTAACTACTGAGTCATTTTAATGTACATACACATGTTACTATGTTTTCCTGAAGGGGTACATATGTGTGTATTAGTATATGTACACATGAAGGCCAGAGTATAATGAGGTGCTAAAGGTCCAGGAAAGTCCTTGTACTCCAAACCCTGGGTTTGTTTCTAATTTTAGTCAAAGAATTGAATAAAAACAACTGAGATGGATAATTATTTCCCCAATACCCACATAAACCAGATGCATAAGGTGGCACATGTATCTGGATTTTGTTTGCAGTGGCTGGAGGCCCTGATGTGCCATTCTCTCCCTCTCTCTCTCTCTCTCTCTCTCTCTCTCTCTTTCCCCCTCTCCCTCTCTCTCTTTCTCTCTCTGTCTGTCTGTCACTCTCAAATAAATAAATAAAAATAAACAACCAACAACAACAAAAAGAAATTATCATATTTATTGAGGGAAGTAGAGCCAAGGAAACATACCCATGTGGCTAGAGATCCCACATTGAAGGCCTGGAAAAAAAAAAAAAAAAAAACATGGGAAAAAGAGAGAAAAGAAAGTTCAAGGAGCTCTTGCCATGTGGGGAGCTGGGTGGGATAAAGAACCCATGAGAGTGAGTGTTAGGGGACACTCCTGGCTGGGCCTGGGCCTGGGCCAGGGAAAAATCTCACACAGAGCTGGAAGTTTCCAAGTGATCAGAGAGCCTGCCTTACCCTTGCAAAGGTATTTATAACCATCAGTGGTAGGCTGGTTCTTGTGAACCAGAGGGACAGTTGGTTGGTTGGGTGCTTGGGGCTAGGGGCTGTCTCAGGAAGAGATTAGCTCTGGCACCAACTTCTGGTACTTGAACTTGACCAACCACAATGTTTAAATCCGATGAAAGGCCTCCCGCCCAGGAGGGGTCCTGACTGTGGAAGACTAGACAAGAGATAAGAAATCAGCTCATCTTTGATTTCTAGCAAGTGCAAACTTCCCTGCCCTTTTTACCTTCAGGCGTCCAGTCACCCTAGCTCTACCATTTCCCCCTCTCAGAAGAAGACACTGGTAAGTGCTGTTAGGGGATAAGGGACAATGACATCAGATCATTAACTATTTCCTGCTGAACTGGACATGAAGTTGTGGCAAAGAGTCTGTCCCACAGAGGGGAGCTACTCCAAAGGACCCTGTAAGTGTATTGATGGAGTGCCGAAAGATAGACTTGGAAAAGAATGTTTGGGAGAAAGAATGAACTTAAGGAATTAATGAGAAGTGAGCACACAGCAAACTGGTGCCTTCAGGGTCATCTTTCTTGAGGACTTGTAGGCCTTGAGGAATATTCGAGGGAACCCAGGCAGATGGAGTTGTATTGTCTTAGGACCATCTGAGCATAAGGTAACTGAGATTTTCTTTCAAAGCCATTCATCAAAGGGCACCGTAGTGTCTGGCATGGCCTAAATCTGTTTCCATGTGGCCTATAAAACAGATGAGATATTAGCAGAGTTGTCAAAAACATACACAACATTTAACCTTGATAATAGACTTCCAGAGTGTACTTTTAAAATTTGTTCTGGGGTTAGCGAGGGCCAAAAGTTGCTACCATAGAATTATTGGGTGCCATTAAAGGCTGTACAAATAAATTTTTGGTCTCAGGATTTATTTAAGGATGTCCTGGCACAAGTTAGAAGAGATTCACCATTGTTCCCAGTATAAGGAAGTCTTTTGAATTAAGCAACCCTTGGTCGGAGTCATCCATATATATTCTAGATTTGAAAATAACCCTTTTGACATCTATGGTTGTTTTTCCTTATTATAGAATTAGGACTATTAGAGATGGGGACACATGTCTTAAGGCGTTGATTGTTTCCCCCTCTTGGAAAGCTCTTGTTGCCATTTATATATTTGAGGTTTACCTTTATCTTTGGTTATACATTTCTCTCTGAGAATTTAAGACCAAGCAGATAGCCAAAATTTAATCAAACATTAATTTTGGAGGTCAGTAATGGCTCTCCAAAGGAGATTTTAGAGACCCAGGAGTAGCTTCTCTGATACTGGGGTTTGCTCTCTGTTAGGAGGAGTCAGGGCCATGCTATCCAAGTAGTTTTCCCTTCTTTGAGAAGCCAGGAGGACTGATTGCTCCTCAATTTTGACTGTCCTGTTTTAGACTGTACACAAATTGTTTCTGGGACTCCATATCCTCCTTAACCAGGAAGACAGGTGACTTACCAGAGTCCAGTGTATAAGTGTCCCATCATCTCCAGTGACTTCATGACCTGGAAGCACAGGCCAAAATATTGGCCTTTTTAGCTCCAATGATTCCAGTTGATTTTGGCTTTTACATAGGTTATTAACACACTTAGAAAGGAAGTTACATCAACCTGGATGTATGCACATATAGAGCACATTTGATTACTGGAACAAATTTGAGTTAAAAAATGGCATAAGAGCTTAAAGTCATTTTGTCCAACCTCTTTAAATTTAGTTCTTCTGTGGCAGCATAGGCCATACCTGAAGCATAGAAAGTAAACATATCTTATCCTTTAAGTATAACCTAGAATTTGTCAAAAAAAAGGACAAGTAAGACACTATAAAGTCTTCGCACCTAAGTTTGAAAACATCTTTGATTAGTCTAGATACCTGTGTGGATATCAATTACCCAGGGAACATTGAAAACAGAACCACAGAGCTTGAAATTATTTCTCTCAGATAGGCTGTACCCTAAAGTAGGGACTATGTCCTAAGAGTTAATTTTGTTATAAGCATTGGACATGAGATGCCAGAAGTCAGTTACTTTATATACAATAGAGCAGAATATGGTCATTGTTGAGCCAAAACAGCTAAGCTGTAACACAGCCCTTGACAAATCTGTTTTGAAAGAGAAAACACCATTTGACAACCAATGTTTTTAGCTTAATCTTGATAGCAATTGATTTTATGTACCATAGAAGTTTTTATTAACATAAAATAATTTATGTCTTACCCAGACTGAAAATTGTAAAGCTTAGATGAGCTATCCCAGCATATTTTACCTAACAGGAAGGTGAACATTATCATTACTGAAATGAAATCACTTAAATCTAAGTGATTAAACCTACTAATGACCATTCAATAGAACCAGCATAAATAAAACAGAAGCTATCTTTAAAGTCACAATATCTTTAGGTATGAGTAGCTCATTTTATCATATATGAACCTTTATCTTAAGACTCAGTTTCTCTAGTAGTTAAAACCTTGATGAATAGAGGAACCTAATTTACTTTACTGAGAGTCTTAAAAGCAGTTTTTATAACCCTTAAACCATAGGAAATTAGCATCAGTGAGCTGTTAATGAGTGAAGCCTTAACCATAAGACTCAGCTTTTCTACTGTTAAAGCCTTGATATCAGGTAAATGTTAGATTTTATGCAATTAAGTGTTTCAATGAAGAGGCCCTTCCCTGAGCAATATTCATTACTGTTATAATGTCCTGGTGACATTATAGCCTTTTTTAAACTCCCTTTAATGTCTTTTTATCTTTTTCTTGGTTTTCCAATTATAATAAGCAGAATTTGCCACCTAGAACAACTGTCTTAAGTCCTTATCTGGTTTGGCTACCAATTTTTGTAATTTCTTACAAATATCAGATGTTGACTGAGTTAAGAAGTTATCTTTAAGAATAATTTCCTGGGCTGGAGAGATGGCTTAGCAGTTAAGTGCTTGCTTGTGAAGCCTAAGGACCCTGGCTCAAGGCTCAATTCCCCAGGACCCATGTTAGCCAGCTGCACAAGGGAGCACATGCATCTGGAGTTCGTTTGCAGTGGCTGGAGACCCTGGCATGCCCATTCTCTCTCTCTCTCTCTCTCTCTCTCTCTCTCTCTCTCTCTCTCTGTCACTTTCAAATAAATAAATAAACATAAAATTTTTTTTTTAAAGAATAATTTCCTCCTCCATGGTGTCTGGAGTTACATTAGTATGTTTTCTAATTGTCTCCATAAGTGTCTGGAGAGAAGTAATGGGCAGTTCCTGTTCTCCCTGTATTATCTAAATGAGCCCAGTTTTTCAGGAGACAGGCTAGCAGAAATTTTTGGACAATCTCGGAAGCCAATTGTCCCATCTAAGAAGTGGAGGAAAGTGAAAAGAAGAGTCTAGAGTCAGGTTATGCCCCATCTTGGCTTTCATGTTCTCAAAGAAGGAGGGCATCCCTCTAACCACCTTTGAGAAAATAAATTAGGCCTCTTTTATTTCCCTGTTTTCTCCCCAACCAAACACAGTTCAGGGTGAGTGTGGTCTATGTTACTCCTGGAGCAAGGAAAGTCCAGGACAGGATATCCATGCTCATCTTGCCTGGCCAGCTTCCAAGCCTGAGTACCTCCAGCATCCTCCAAGCCCGGCACGTGTCTTACATCATGGCATGTAGCAGCGCCATTGGCAAGATAGGCCCAAGTGTGAAAACTTCCACATCTACTCCTATTTTGACAGCCTATATTCCCTTCTGGGGAAAGAGGTTTCCTGAGACCGCTTTCCCTTCTCTGTACTGTGGGAGTCTGGGATATGCGTCCCCCCATTGGTGAGTGTTTCAGAATGGTCTGTGGGCTAAAGGGTATTAATTTGTAGGGATTCTATCCTTTGTTGATATTACAGACAAAGAAAGACAGATGGGAGAGAGTGAACCAGGGTTTCTAGACATTGCAAACAAACTTCAGACACATGTGCTACCTTGTATATCAGGCTTATGTGGGTACTGGGGAATTAAACCTAGGTTCTTATGCTTCCCAGGAAGGCATCTTAACTGCTAAGCCATCATTTACTTGATGCCTTTGTTTACACCCTGATATACATTTTAGGTAAGTCTGACGTCTTATGTAAGGAGTTTGTAACCCAATCAAGTGCCTTGACACAGTTTACCTTTTTAACATTTTTGTTGCTGGGCAGGTGGGGCATGCCTTTAATCCCAGCACTAGGGAGGCAGAGGAAGAAGGATAACCATGAGTTCAAGGCCACCCTGAGAATATAGACTGAATTCCAGGTCAAACTAGAGTGAACCCCTGCCTCAAAAAACCAAATAATAATAATAATAATAATAATAAACATTTTTGTATAGTGAGAAATTTAATCTAACAGATGTGACTTTAGGTGTTCAAAAGAGAGGAACTATAAAGATATAGTTACATGTTGTTTGTTATTCCCTTTTCTTTGTCAGAGACAATTGGCCATTTTGTCTCTGGACAGGGTGTGGGGGACACATGGCTTAAACTTGCATGGGGTCTGAGATAATGGGGCACCATCCATTTTTCCAGAGTCCAGGTTGCCATGACTTTAAATAGCATATAACAGTAAGCAAGAGCAAAAGGAAATAACTGAGCAGAGAGCTAAGCATCCTAATATTCTTTACCCTATTCTGAAGTTGTTTATCGAGAAAATTTATTTTACCAATCTGTACTACATTATGTGATAGGGTCTTGTCTATGTCTGACCTGGTTAGATCTCCAAAGAATATGAATTACATCTGTGCTTATGGCTTTGTGGCCCACCTAGCATAGGACATCACCTGTGTCTAATTTAAGCTGAATTTAGATTATCTATGTCCCTATATAAAATTTTTAGAGCATCCTTAAGTCTATAAACATTAACTTTAGTTATGGTGTTTAGGTTTAGCCTGAAAATTAGCTTTCTGTTCCTTATAAAAGGAAATTAAATTTAGGCAAAATTTGGTCTTTTTAGATCTCCTATATCCTTTGTACATATGCATACTTCCATCCTCATAATTTAACGTTTTGATCTAAGTTCCACTCGAAAAAGCATTTTTAACAAGAAATCTATGTCCAACATTAAAAAATTCCTTCCCAAATCTCTATAATGAAAACTTTAAGACTCAAGGGAGAAATTGCAGAAGACGCTAGGAAATGGAAAGACATTCCTTGTTCTTGGATTGGAAGAATCAATATTGTGAAAGTGGCAATCTTGCCAAAAGCAATGTACACATTTAATGCAATCCCCATCAAAATTCCAATGGCATTCTTCACAGAAATCGAAAAAACAATCCAAAAATTCATTTGGAAGCACAAAAAAAAAAAAAATCTCAAATATCTAAAACAATTCTGAGCAACCAAAACAAGGCTGGTGATACCACCATACCTGATTTTAACCTATACAACAGAGCCATAGTAAAAAAAAACAGCATGGTACTGACACAAAAGCAGACATGCAGATCAATGGAACAGAATAGAGGACCCAGATATATATCTGGGTAGCTACAACCACCTGATCTTTGACAAAAATGCCAAAAATACTCATTGGAGAAAAGATAGCCTCTTCAGCAGGTGGTGCTGGGGAAACTAGATATCTATATATCTGTAGAAGGATGAAAATAGATCCTTCTCTCTCTCCATGCACAAGAATTAAGTCCAAATGGATTAAAGGCCTTAACATCAGACCTGAAACTCTGAAACTGCTAGAGGAAAAAGTAAAGGAAACCCTTCAACAAGTTGGTCTTGGCAAAGACTTTCTGAATATAACCCCAATTGCTCAGGCAATAAAACCACAAATTAACCACTGGGACATCACGAAGTTACAAAGAATTTGTATGGCAAAGAACACTGTGGGTAAAGCAAAGATGCAACCTACAGAATGGGAAAAAATTCTTTGCCAGCTATATATCTGATAGAGGATTAATATCTAGGATATATGAAGAACTCCAAAAATTAAATAAGAAATCAGACAGCCCAATTAAAAATGGCACTAAATAGAGAGTTCTAAAAGAAGAAATACAGATGGTATATAAGCATCTAAAAAATGTTCTACAACCCTAGTCATCAGGGAAATACAGATTAAAACTACGTTGAGATTCCACCTCACTCCTGTCAGATTGGCTACCATCATAAAAACAAATGACCATAAATGCTGGCAAGGTTATGAAAAAAGAGGAACCCTTCTTCTACACTATTGGTGGGAGTGCAATCTGGTCCAGCCATTGTGGAAATCAGTGTGGAGGTTCCTAAGACAGCTAAAAATAGATCTACCATATGACCCAGCTGTAGCACTCCTAGGCTTATATCCTAAGGACTCATCTCATTTCCTTAGAGATACTTGCTCAACCATGTTTATTGCTGCTCAATTCACAATAGGTGGGAAATGGAACCAGCCTAGATGTCCCTCAACTGATGAGTGGATAATGAAGATATGGCACATTAATATATTGGAGTTCTACTCAGTGGTAAAGAAAAGTGAAGTTATTTGCAGGAAAATGGATGGATTTGGAAAGGATTATACTAAGTGAGGTAACCCAGGCTGAGAAAGCCAAACATCACATGTTCTCTCTCATTTGTGGATCCTAGTTACAGATGACTAGACTTCTGTGTGAGTAGGAAGAAAACTCAGTAGCAAAAGCTAGAAAAGACATATAAAGAGAATAAAAAGGAAGGGAGGGGGTATTTAGTAGGAAGGAATGAATAGATTAATGGGGGTGAAAAGGCCTAAGGTAGGTCAGGGGAAGAGATTGAGTAAAGGAAAGGTAGAGGGAGAGCTAATCAAAATCTAAGAGTATATAAATAAGTCATATGTAAACCTACTTTTTTGGATAATGGAACACTCAGGAGCCATAGATTGTTACTAGAAAATTTTCAGTGCCAATGGGATACCTTCCAGTGAGTTGTTGGCCAGGGAGGTCCCTGATGCGCCCAAAACATTAGAGGCCATTGCTGAGGCCCTTGGTTTCCCACCAAGAATAGATGGTAAGACCCTATTGCTGAAGACTCCACATACTTGGGCTGCAAGGCCACTGAGAAATCCTGCTGGAACTGAGCTGATAAACTCCTCCATGTAGACCAGTGGACAGAAAGCTAGAAGAAGCCATTCTGCAAGCAGTTCAATGGGAGAAAGAGATAACACCAGTGAAGATACTCAACAGTGGACACTGCAAGCCTTATATTTAGCCAGCCAGGCCAAATGAGCCAATAGGTGCAATAGTGGCACATCTGTCATGGTGGAAACCAACTGCCCTCTAATTGGACTGGAGGCCCACTCCATGAGAGGGAATACATCCCTGATACTGAAAACCTAAAACAGGGGTAGTCATGAGCCCTAGAGTGTAACATCTGTTGCTGTCTGGCTAAATGTATATACTATGCTCATCAAACTGCCCAGTAAGCACTTCTCTTAATGTTCACACCCATATATTAATGCTACTCTCACTTTTGGTAGAGAACCTTCTCTTTTCAGATGGCAGTTTCCTTGGGATGACTCAGAAGGCATTATGGTTCTGGAAAGATGTGACAGAGTAGTGCTCAGCACTGCAATATCTCTATCATACCTTCCAAGGCTTAGGGTCCATTGTGGAAGTGGTGGCAGAAAGAATGTAAGAGCCAAAGGAAGGGTAGGACTCCTTATAACATCCTCCTTCAGATACCAAATGGCCTGGATATCCATGACCTCACAGTGCCTGACACTACCTACACAAGACCATCATAACAGGAGGAAAAGACAGTGACATCAAAGTAAAAGAGAGACTGATTGAGAGTGGGAGGGGATATGATGGAGTATATAGTGTCAAAGGGGAAAGTGGGGGCAGAAAGGGCATTACCATGGGATATTGTTTAAAATCATGGAAATTGATAATAAAAAATAATAAATTAAAAAATAAGAAAAGAGTAAAAATATTTCCATAGTTCTAAATAAACAAAATTTGGGGGGGAATGGAATTAAAATTAAATTTTTAAAAAATCCTTCCCATTTTCTTCCATTATTTCATCTTAACGCATAATTAACCATCTTTCTGTTAGGTCAGAACAGGCTCCCAATATGGAGCCACCAAGGAAAGCAGACGGGCAACAGAGACATAAGGAAGTAGGTTATCCACATTCCTCAAGCAACTTTACCCAGCCTTTATCCCATCCTTGCCTAACAATGCCCCAGGTCATGGTTTCCTACCCCCTTATCTAGTAAGTAACCTGGTCACTGTTCTGATGTCACATCCTGGCTATCTTAGATATCCCCTCAAGGAGCCTTTCTTATTCAGCTTTTTCCCTTCCTCACCTTCCCCCACCTAAATAAGCCCTGTAAGGCTCACTATCTGGAATCTCTGGTTGGCTGTGCTCCTCTCTTGTGAACCAGCCCTGGCAGCTCGGGTTTTTCCTGAATAAAAGTTTTCATCTTTGCCTCAGAGTGGTTTGCATGGTCTTGGACACTCCCAAGCCTTACACTTTCTTATAAAACTATTAAGAGAAAGGACACCAAATTGATTAATCATATTACCCACTGACAAAGAAGCAAGTAGTCTAGCTTCAAAGAGTTAAGTACCTTATTGTTAGAAGTTTGTAGAGAAACAGCCTTAGCAGAAAAGCTTGTAACTCCCTTAGTAGTTATGTCACCAAAAATTTCTATTGGACAACCAGACTTGTTTTATAATACCTATAGATTTTATATAACCCCTTTACTTGAGGTATCTCCTGTTAATAACCTCCATGAAATATATTGAGAATGATTTTTATAGAAATAGCCACATTTTTATTTGGTTTCCCCACTTTACTTCTATGAGCCACTGGTACACTCCAGCTGCTACTCCCATCAGTTCCATGGGAACTCAAGATCCTTTATACTTTAGAAGTTTCTAGAAGTAAAAAACCTTCCCCAAAATTTTACTCATTTCTTGTAACCTCACACTAAGGAAGATAGAAACTAAACAGAAATCAGATTTATGGTTTGCATTTTGCTCTCTTTATCTCTTGACTAACTCTGTCATGCTCTATGACTATACAAATAATTCTTGTCCTACTCCTGAGTCACCTTTCCTTTCCTCAAATTTAAATTTAGAATGTCTTTCTTTTCCCTGGAATACTAAGATGGATGTTTTAGCAAGTACTAATGAACACATGGCTAATTAAAGATGGCATCCACTACATGTCTTTTCCCTAATCAAAGATGGCGCAGACCATGTGGCCTTTCCTCCATTAAAGATGGCATCTGCCATATGGTCTTTCTGGTTCGAATGATAGATTCTCCCTCTGTCTGTACTCTAACTCAATCATCTCTATAACTAATTTAAGGGGATTTATATAGGATTACACCACTCCAGTGATAGGGTGAAGCTACTGAGCCAGTTTCCAATTTGCAGTTTCCATGGTACTGGCAAACAAGGCTGTCACCTGACAACTGTGAGTCTCTGGCTGCATAAATGAAGGGGAAACTGAAAATCCTCCAGCTAAGCCCTGAGTCTAGGCATTGGCTGGGAAGGATTTTGCAGACCTAGGTCCCAACCACAAGCCTCCTCTCCCCTATGAAGCTGAGGCCTGCAGCTATGTCTACTGGATGTGGGAAGTAATCACAGTCTCTCAGAAAATGCAAAGACACAATGGGAAAGACAAACCCGGTGGTGCTCACTAACTGCCATGATCTTCTGCCAAATTGCTCTATGACCAATACATCTTTATATAACTGCAAATCATTTACCCATGGAGATATTATAAACAATAAGATGAGATGATGGCACAGGCCTGTTATCCTAGCTACTTGGGAAGCTAAGACAGAAGGATCATTAATTTGAGATTCCAATGTGATAACCTGACTTCACATTTTTTTAAAAAAATTTTATTTATTTATTTGAGAGCAACAGACACAGAGAGAAAGACAGATAGAGGGAGAGAGAGAGAATGGGCGCGCCAGGGCTTCCAGCCTCTGCAAACAAACTCCAGATGCATGTGCCCCCTTGTGCACCTGGCTAACATGGGTCCTGGGGAACCGAGCCTCGAACCGGGATCCTTAGGCTTCACAGGCAAGCGCTTAACCGCTAAGCCATCTCTCCAGCCCTGACTTCACATTTTTTAACCATGTTATTTTAAATTGCTTGGCAAAAATAAATACATAATCTTAATTTGAACTGTGTTTGATATTTCCTCTTTTGTCTGGGCTTTAAACAAATAAGATGTTGCTTACAGACACCTTTAGGTTTCTTTATTAATACAAATAGTCTAATAGATCTCACGTAAAGTTTTTGTTGGCATTTGATTTATTTCAAGGTTTTTCTTTTGGTTTTTGCTTTTATGTTTGTTTTTCAAAGTAGGCTCTCATTCTAGCTCTAGCTCAGGCTGACCAGGAATTCACTATGTAGTCTCAGCGTGGCCTTGAACTCCTCTGCTGGGATTAAAGGTGTGCTCTGGGCTTTTATTTTTTTGTCTTTAAAAGACAGATTTAACTAGGGCCTACAGTAAGCAGAAATTTTATGTAAACAAAGCCATACTTTGTTACATGATGTCATAAATATAATTACTAAGCGTATGTTCTAGTGTTATGGGGCCCAGGGTCACACAAGTAAGACCATGGAATGTGAGGCAAAGTTTTAATGGACAAAAAGAAAGAAAACTGGTGCATCAGGTCTGCATCCCAGAGTTCGGGATCTCAAGATGCAGCCCTGATCTGTTCAGAGTGTCAGCTTTTATTGGTAATAACCACATGATGCTTATAGGAAAAACAGGATCAGGAGTTAAACCACAAAATTACATATGGTTAAACAAGGGAGGCAGTTATTACAAGAAGTCACAGGTTACATAGATCATATAGGCAGAACTGAGGCAAGAAACATTCTATGCTATATAATCACAAAGATATTTAGAAACAAAGAGATACAGGGAGGTCATGGTACATTGCACAAAGGGACCATCCATTCCTTAGGTAACAGTAAACACCTGCATTTCACAAAGGGATCATCCCATTCCTTTCACATTCCATTTTCCACCAGGTCAACTTCAACTTACATAGAGGATTATTGAAAACAAAATTCTCTCTGAGGTGGTGGCTCATAATTTGCCAGCTATTTAAAAGATTGTAATGACCTATTACATAAAAGGAGGGAACTGGCCTGAGTTCTGTAATGGGGGAATTGGGGTTCTGGGATGCTTCCTGGAAACCCAAGCCCTGACTTCATATCTGCAAACTAACCAAATAATTGGCAATTTCAGATTCAAGAGAATGATTTTTAAAATACCACATTTTATTCAGATTTTACAAAGGAGTGGGTAAAGGGGAAGACTTGAAAGTAAGGGGAGATAAAGTGGAGAGAAGAGAATTATACTATATGTAGCCCAAAAGCCCATGTGGGCCATGTGTAGCTCAGGAGTCCATGTGATCAGATATGGATCTTAGAAAACAATAGGAGAGAATTTTAAAAATCACCTATGCTTTCTAGAAGGATCAAAAGTAAAGATAGTAATAAAAGAAAAAAGTGTCTTCCCACACAGGTATGGCTGCCAGAGTGGGAAAGAGCTCTTACCTGTAAAGAGAGCAAAATGTTATATTTCTCTACATTTCTTTATACCTATCCTAGAGAAATGTAGAAGTCAGGAGGCTCTGTTGATGGCAAACACACGGGCTCTGCTAGTAGCAGGTAAACAAGAGGCTCTGCTGGGATGAACAGCATTTCCTGGTGCCTGCATTGTTGAGCCAACTCCTTAAGATAATGGTTCTCCTGGTCACAGGCCTACCCTACACCCCCAGGTGGAGCTTCCTAAAGACAAGTGAGACTTCTGGTCACAGGTGTACCTCACACCTCCCAGGTGACGCTTCCTATTACTGACCAACAGATCTGTTTGCAAGCTCCCCCTTGGTTTTTTTATCTTTTATTTTTGAAGAAAAATTTGTTGTATTGAAAATAACATGGGTATTTATATAGAAATTCCTAAATAGATTAGGCATAAATCAAAACACTCTCTTAGAACAAATAAGTGAATTTGGTAAATTCTCAGATTAAAGACCAACATACAAAACCTCAGTTCATTTTTAGCAAGTGAATAAATAAATTTCATAGATTTGTATTTTCAACATGATTGAAAAATATTGCATACTCAGGCAACAAATTGGACAAAAACATTCAAGACCTTTGTAGAGGAAATAACAAAATATTCCTAAAGGAAATTAAAGTAGCCATAAAAGACAGAGACATACTCAATTTTTCTGGACTTAAAGACTTAATTTTATAATTTAAATGACAATTGATCTAATTCACGGCCCCAATACAATCCTAAAACATACTTGTTCCAGAGGTTTTTGTTCTCCTTTCATAGAACCAACATCTTTAATTATAAATACTAAGGAAAAGCAAAGAACAAAGAATAGTTCAAGTATTATCAGAAAATAATAATAAATTCAGAGAACTCATGAGAGAACTTCAAAAATTATCATAAACAAGTTAGCATAATATTGGCCCCTAAAGTCAGTGGGATAGTACAGAATAAAATGCCTATAAACAGAAGAATATTTATATGGTTAATTTATTTACACAGTGACAAAATAATTCAATGGAGGGAAGAAGAATCCTTTCCAAGATTGATACTACTGGAAATGTATGTGATAAATATATCTCATTCATATCTTATACCATATATAGAACTAAGGTAATTAAAATTATAGTATCATTGAATTAATTATAAGGACAAAAATTTTAAACCACATAGAAGAAAATTTAGGGTAATATTTAGAATTTGGCCACAGCTAAAGATGTCTATGTTTTTGTACCAAAAAACTAACAAAAATTCATACATCTAATTATGTCTAAATTAAAACCTCAGGGCCAAAGATGTATTAAAAACAGCCTAATTGTGAATATCTCATGTTGTTGTATCAGTGTGACAATGGACAACATACTTTGTTCAAAACAAATGATACAAATAATTGTTGAATTGAGATGTATTCTTTTTTTTTCTCACAAGAGTCAGAGTGGATCAATAATATGACGAGAAGGAATCCTAACTATGTTTAGTCACGATAGATTTAAGAATTTAGAGATAAATAGTGTCACTAAGAAAGATCAATTTCATCTTCAAAAGATGACAGTATTTTGGTTGTGTTTCTCTAAACATTTTTATACTTTGTGTCATGTAATTCTTAAATTAATCTTATAAAGTGTCATTATCCTATTTTTATTTTTTAAGATTTTATTTTTATTTATTTATTTATTTATTTATGGGGGGGGGAGAATAGGCACAGGGCCTCTAGCCAGTGCAAACAAATTCCAGATGCTTGTTCCACCATGTGCATCTGGCTTACATGGGACCTGGAAAATCAAACCTAGGTCCTTAGCTTCACAGGCATGTGCCTTAACTGCTAAGCCATCTCTCCAGACTTCATTATCCTATTTTTTTTAAATGGATCAAAAGTTTATTGTTTGTGCCTAAGGATTTCTAAGAGCCAAGAGAAACATGGTCAAACATGTGCATAAAATGTTTTAAGTTGGGGAAACTTTGTAAATCATTCTACCCTTCTTTTTCAGAAAGTCTTTCCTGTGGGTATTCCTTAGCCTATGCTTCCTAAAGATAAATGAGACTCCTGGCCACAGGTCTACCTCACACCTCCCAGGTGACACTTGCTATAACTGATCAACAGCTCTGTTTGCAAGTTCCCCCTTGTTTGTTTGTTTGTTTGTTTTTACTTTTAAGGCTGTAACTGTCACATGTAAATTGTGACTTGGGGTTTAACTCCCATCCTGTTTTTTGTTTTGTTTTGTTTTGTTTTACCTAATATCATGTGGTTATTCCCAATAAAAGCTGACACTCTGAACAGTTTATGGATGCTGTCACCAACTGAGATGCTCTCTGGGATGCAGACCTGATATACAAGACTATCCTTTTTTCCCTTTTTCTATCATTTTTTACCCAATAAAATTTTGCCTCAGGGATTTCTGGTTAAGATGGTGGCATAGGAACCACGCCAAAGCAGCCTAGAGGAGAAAAAGCCAAATAATAATAATAATAACCCAGCAAAATACACTCTTCTACTAAAAAGTGAGGTGTATAAGAAATTACCAAGGGCAGCAGAGAGGTAGGAGAGATTAGGAGCCTCCAGAGCCCACATACAGGGTAGAAGCGGCTCCAGCAGTGGCGGCTCCAGGTGGCACCACCCACAAGGCCACAGCTGCCAGGCTGGGCTTGAGCCACAAGAAAAGCCAGGTGAAGGGATTTTCCACTCACACTGGAGCTACTCATAAACCCAAGCAAGAAATGTGAAGATAGGACCACAGCGAACAACAGAGGAGCACATCACAAGGTAGAGGATCACATGGACCAGCGAGAGAATTAAAGCCACCATCCAGCACAGCCTCCCCTCCCCCACCACCAGCACAAGCCCCAGCAAGCAGCAGAGACCAGCACCCAGCACCCACAACCAGAGCAGCGATCCAACGACCCAGCCAGCCTACTTGAACCCTCAGTGCACCAAAGAGGGACCCAAGAAGGAGCGCAGCATAACTGAGACCAAAATCATCCCAAAAGGTAACTGGGATTACATCAGGGAAAGGTCTCACTTGGTCACAAGTTGACTTGGAACCCTCAACAGACCAAAAATATTAACCTCCTAGTTGACAGGATTAAGGGTGTGGGGCAGTGACTTTGATAGAGGATCTGGTTATCATAACACCTACTCTTGCATAAATACCCTGTGCTGTTTTTCATTGGATGTGTACATTTTTGTTCAGTTAAATTTTAGTATCTGCCTGTATTTTGTTCCACTCAGCCTACTTCTGTCCCATTGATCTACATGTCTGCTTTTGTATCAGTACCATGCTGGTTATGTTACTATGGCTCTGTAGTATAAGTTAAAATCAGGTATGGTGATACCACCAGCCTTATTTTTGTTACTCAGTATTTTCTTAGATATTTCAGGTTTTTTGTGATTCCAAATAAAATTTTGGATTGTTTTTTCTATTTCTGTGAAGAATGCCATTCGAATTTTGATGGGGATTGCATTAAATGTGTAGATTGCTTTTGCTAAGATTGCTATTTTCACAATATTGATTCTTCCAATCCAAGAACAAGGGATGTTTTTCCATTTCCTAGTGTCTTCTGCAATTTCGCACTTGAGAGTTTTAGTTTTCATTGCAGAGATCCTTCACTTCCTGGGTTAGGTTTATTCCAAGGTACTTTATTGATTGCTTGATTGATGCAATTGTGAATGGGAGTGATTCTCTGATTTCATCCTCTATGTGTTTGTTGTTAGCATATAGGAATGCTACTGATTTCTGTGTATTTATTTTGTATCTTCCTACATGGCTGTAGGTGTTTATCAGTTTGCTGGTAGAGTCTTTAGGATCCTTTATGTATAGAATTCTGTCATCTGCAAATAATGATAACTTGATCTCTTCCTTTCCAATTTGTATCTGTTTTATATGTATCTCTTGCCTTATTGCTATGGCTAAGATTTCACATTAAAAGTGGCGACAGTGGGCACCTTGTCTTGTTCCTGATTTTACTGGAAAACTTCCAGTTTTTCCCATTTAGTAATATGTTGGCTGTAGGCTGGTCATAAATAGCCTTTATTATATTGAGATATGTTCCTTCTATTCCCAGTCTCTATAGGACTTTTATCATGAAGGGATGTGAGATTTTGTCAAATGCTTTCCCTGCAGCTAATGAGATGATCATGTGATTTTTGTCCTTCAGTCCATTTATATAATGTATTACATTTATTGATTTGCATATGTTGAACCATCTCTGCATCTCTGGCATAAAGCCTACTTGGTCATGGTGAATGATCTTTCTGATATATTCTTGTATTCTGTTTGCCAATATTTTGTTGAGAATTTTTGCATCTATGTTCATGAGGGAGATTGGTCTGTAATTTTCTTTTTTGTTCTATCTTTGCCTGGTTTTGGTATCAGGGTGATGCTGGCTTCATAGAAGGAGTTTGGTAGGATTCCTTCTTTTTCTATTATATGGAAAAGCTTAAGAAGCAATGGCATTAGTTCTTCCCTGAAGGTCTGGTAAAATTCAGCAGTGAATCCATCGGGGCCTCAACTTTTTTTAGTTGGGAGATTTTTTTTTTCTATAGCCCCAGCTGCTGCACAGTGTGGTATCACCAGTACATATCCGGCATTTATTTAATGAAATCATATCCATGGAAAAACAGTATTATGCTCACAAAATAAATTCCCCAAAGAATACAATATGATTTTAAAGATTTTATAAAAGAACACTATTTAGATATCAAAACTAAGTTGTATTTGAATTGTACCTACAGTTACTATGATAAATATGCTTCACTCATTTTTGGTCTTTTTAGTAGTCAAAATAATACAAGTCAATTGACAATTTCATCTTTACAAAATACAGAGAAGGTATTCTTCCTTTTGTTCCTGGCAAACTCATTACCAAAAGTAATACCAAACATTTACCTTGAGAAATAAAATTTTACAAAATATTCATAAAGCTTTAAAATAACAAGAATAACAAGAAGGGAAGATTTTTGCTAGTTACTAAATGATACAATGTTCATACAGAGGCACTATTTCACTTCTGTGAATAGTCTGACCTGAAGACCTATATCCAAGTCTTCATGGACTTCTGTGATACTTTCCATTACCAGATATACTTCCATACCAATGTGCAAATAAGTAAAAAAAGGTAAACAATCTTCTCTCGTGCAAATATTGACTTACTAAAACATTGTAGTACTAAACCCAAAACAGATCAAATATTTCTACACACTATGCAGAAGACAGGAACTGACTTTTACATGTGACGTAGCTGAGGGGAAGAACTGATTCCCCAAATCGCCATACTACAAACCTGAACATATTACGCTTTCTGTAAGGCTTTTCATAAATCACCATAGAAGTTAGTTAAAGTGCTTGACATGGCCGTATCTACTGCAGATTGAGGGATCATTCCACGTAGATCTGTCTGGATATAGCCTGTCAAAAGGCTCTGATTTGGGTTGTCTTTAAGTGGGACACAAAACCAACCACAGGAATGGTTATATCCGCGAACAAATTCTGTTCTCTTTTCACTCCAGTCAAGGCTTATCCCACAAGATAAAAGTCCTTCTTCATAGCCCACAGTGTAGGAGAAGTCAACAAACTCTCTTGGGGAAACTATATTCCAAAGCTGACCAGCAGTAGTATAACACATAACACAGCAATTCTCTTCAAGGTACTCCAAAAGATCCAATGTAGTCATTAAACGGTCCCAATCCAAGCGCCAGGGCCCTGGACATAAATGGTCTATTACTCTATTAAAAATGTCATCTATAACACCTTGGGCTTTGTAGAGATAACCATTAAATTCTTCTGAAGGTATTCTCCAAACTGTCACATCTTTCATTTTCTTTGCAACTTGCCATTTATCATCTTCTATGCTATGGTACTGGATGAGAGTGTTTTGAAGTTTGGTAGAAAAAGAGGCAACATCAAGCAGGCCTTCCATTTTATTTTTCTTCCTGCAGCAGGCGGGCATCCGGCGCTCTAGTTGGGAGATTTTTAATAACTGCTTGGATCTCCATGCTTGTTATAGGTTTATTTAAATGATTAATCACATCTTGATTTAATTAGGCAGGCCATATAAATCAAGGAAATCATCGACTTCTTTCAGATTTTCATACTTAGTGGAGTATATGTTTTATAGTATATCCCTATGATTTCTTTGAATTTTTCTGGTATCTGTTGTGATGTTTGCCTTTTTCATCTCTAATTTTATTAATTTATGTCTCTTCTCTCTTTCTTTTGGTCAGATTTGATTAGGGTTTATTAATCTTGCTTATCCTTTCATAGAACCAACTCTTTGTTTCATTGATTCTTTGGATTGTTTTGTTGGTTTCTATTGTATTAATTTCTGCCCTAATCTTTATTATTTCTTCCCATCTGCTGATTTTTGGTTTGCCTTGTTCTTCTTTTTCCAAGGCTTTAAGGTGAAGCACTAGGTCGTTTACTTGTGACCTTTCTAATTTCTTAAATGAATACTTTTTAAAAATACTAGAGATTAATTGAAAAGAAGAAGGAATTCTGTGGGAGGGGGGACTTAGGATGGGGAAGAAGGAGGGTGATGGGAGGGAATTATGATGTTATATTGTGTGTATTTATAGAAATTGCCAATAAAAACTTTTTTTTTTTTTAAGAAACCTACAAGGAGAGCTCCAGCCCCTGGGCTCTGCCATTATAAGCCATGGAAAGGCAAATGAAGACCAGATGGTGTCCAGATGAATGCCATGTGTCCCGTAAGTGTGAGGTGCACTCCACTGACAGCCTTCCCTGGAAACGAGCACACCAATTCCTTTTCATGGACAGCGAGGCTTAGGTGCAAAAGGAAGGGTGCTTGTATCCTAGAAAGATGCAGGGCTAGGGTCCAAATCCATGTCCGAACTTTAGGTCCTGTCTTCCTCCCCTCTGGACACATTGAGGTCTAGGCTGATGCAGTGTGGCCATGCCACACTGTCCATGGCCTCAGCTGCTGGCATCTCTCCTCAGATGTACAAGCACATGCTGTGAGTGATTTGGTGGCAGGCCTACTGGAAAGTTGGCTTTGAGCCTCCATTGTCTCAGCATCCTATAATCTGGTCCTGGGTAGGGGGATGGGGTGGAGGCCACTTTTCATGGGAACTCAGGCGAGGAGGGAGGGTTGAGCCCTTAGACTGGGACTCAGGCCAGGAGAACAAGAAGAGAGCTGGGACCCAGCCAAAGCTCTGGGCCCTCAGGAGTATCCAGCTGCACAGCCAGGCCAGATGTGGGTTGGG
The DNA here is from genome assembly GCF_020740685.1 of Jaculus jaculus. NCBI lineage: Eukaryota > Metazoa > Chordata > Mammalia > Rodentia > Dipodidae > Jaculus > Jaculus jaculus. Next base: position 132,496,896 of record NC_059102.1, on the reverse strand, counting down.
GCCATTGGATGGGGGTGGAGGAAGCGCAGAGTTGCTGGCAATATGTGGTCTGTAGGGAAGAGAGACAATGCATGCGGTGCCATGATGACTCCAAGGCATAGCTGGTCACCCAGGAAATGAGTTGGTCCATCATGAAGGAACAGAGGCATCTTAGTGGAGGGGACTCCAGTGTCTCATGCTCCAGAAATAAGCAGGAACGAGCCAGGGGAAGAAGGGGACAGTCTTGGTGGTGGAACAGAGAGCAGGTAAGAAGAACATAGAGATGAGCAAAGATCTGGCCCACTTGGGGAAGTTTTAAGTACTTCAGTCTGTCTCAGATTTCCAATGTGAAACACAGTGTCACAGCAAACGAGGCTGGGGATATGGCGTGGGTCCAGGGCATAGACAGCTCTGTTGCTAAGCAGTGCATGCAATGTGCTCACTCTAATGAAACAAAGCTACTCAGGGTCAGAGTCAGACACGACTGGACATCGTGTTTTCATTTGCTAAAGCTGGCTACTCCAGCCCTGGGGGCAGTGCTAAGTGGGAGCCGCCAGAGGTTGTTAGGTAGAGATTGGTGTAATCAGATGTGTACATGGTCAGGGGAGGCAGCAGCATGGATCCAAAGAAAGTGGCTCCAAGGGTTAGAGCTACAGAGATGACGAGAGTGACAGAGATGGGGATGTCTCAAAACAGGTCAAGTTGGGGCTGGAGAGATGGTTTAGCCTGCCAACAAAGCCCGCCAGCCCAGGTTCAATTCCCCAGCACCCACAAAAAGCCAGATGCAAAAGTGACACATGCATCTGAAGCAAGAAACTCTGACACACACACACACACACACACTGCAAATAAATAATATTTTTTAGCCCCCCCCCCCGGTGAGATATGGTCTCACTCTAGCTCAGGCTGACCTAGAATTCACTATGTAATCGCAGGGTGGTCTTGAACTCACCGCAATCCGCCTACCTCTTCCTCACCAAGTGCTGGGGTTAAAGGGGTGTGCCATCTCGCCTGGCTCAATAAATAATATTTTTAAAAACATCAAGTAGGGACTAGTGAAATGGCTTAGCAGTTAAGGCATTTGCCTACAAAGCCTAAGGACCCTGGTTTGACTCCCCAGGACCCATGTAAGCCAGATGCACAAGGGGGCGCATGCGTCTGGAGTTTGCTTGCAGTGGCTAAAGGCCCTGGTGAACCGATTCTCTTTCTCTCAATCCACTTGCCCCTCTCTCTCTCTCTCTCTCTCTCTCTCAAATAAATAAGTAAATAAATAAAATATTTTAAAAAATCAAGTCAACAGGCTTTGGTGATTCATTGAATGTGGAAATTGAGAAACTGGGGCATTCAAGGGTGCCGTCCTCATTTCTGACAGATGGTGGTGACTTTTCTGGAGCTCAGGTGAAGGAGAGAGGCAGGCTTGGGAGGAGGGGGAAGCAGAGCCAGTATTTGGTTTGATGCATCTGCAGGGCTGGGTGCCAGCCCAGGAGCAGCACAGGAGACAGCTGGAGACGTGGGACATGGGACTGGAAAATAGGCTCCAGGCCAGTGCTGGAGGGTGACATTTAGAGATCAACTTTGCAAGGGAAACTGAAACCATGAGAATGGATGAGCACAGGAAGGGACAGGAACTGGAACCCTGAGAGACAGGCCTGGTCTTGAGAAAGCAGGGGCAGTGGGGGAGCTAGCCTGTTAGAAGCAGACTAAAGCCAGATATGCAGAACTGCTGGGAACCACTTTGTGACACTGTCTTGCCCTAAAAATGAAAACAGAACAGTCAAAAGGAGAACAACTACCAACAATCAGGAAAACAATGACAGGGCTAGAGAGATGGCTTAGCGGTTAAGGCACATGCCTGCTAAGCCTAAGGACCCAGGTTCAATTCTCCAGGTCCCACGTAATCCAGATGCACATGGTGGTGCATGCATCTGGAGTTTGTTTGCAGTGGCTAGAGGTCCTGGTGCAACCATTCCCTCCCCACCTCTCTGTCCCAAATAAATAAAAATAAATCTTGAAACAAAAAGAATACAGTGACAGGGCTGGAAAGATTGCTTAATGGTTAGGGTACTTGCCTGTGAAACCTTCCCCAGTACCCTTGTAAGCCAGATACACAAGGTGGCACATATATCTGGAGTTTGTTTGCAGTGGCTAGAGGCCATGGTGCACCCATTCTTTCTATCTACCTCTTTCTCTCTCTCAAATTAAAAAAAAAATAATAATTAAAAATAAAGAACACAGTGGCAAATGTGTTGTGTGACTATAATTTCAGCGCTGGGAAAGTGGAGTCAGGCAGATCCCTGGAGCCTGCTGGCCTGTCAGTCCAGCCTAATTATTAAGCTCCAGGCCACTGAGAGGCCCTGCCTTTTTAAAAGGTGAACTGCATACCTGGAGGGGTGAGGAGTAAATGGAGGTTAGAGATTGCTCTTTCACATAACTTGGCCATGAACTACTTCAACACTCTTCCTCTGGGGCCCATGAAACTGGCAGGAGTGCAGGAGGAAGCAAGAGAAGGCATCAGCAGAAAAAAAAGCTTGAAGAACCCTTTGAGACAAGATACTAACAGAGAAGGACCAGTCACAAGTGGCAACAACCTCAAGTGTCCTGACAACTGGGGATGCCAGTGCCCTGAAAAATCTCTAAGAAGGACCAGGAGTAGTTGGAAATCTGCACTCAGTGACACTGGCCTCTGGGTCTTCTCATCACCCCGTGTCCCAGGTGACTATACCCACACACCCTAGGGATGCCAGTTTCTTTTTAAAGCTAGGAGGAATAAAACCAAAGGGCACCAAACTTGCACAGGCCAGGCAGAGCAGAGAACACCCAGCAGAGAATGAGATGGACTTCCCAAACGATGGCACTCCTAGCCCTTTCCTCTGGCCTCACAGAATTCTCACCACTATGCCACTCCAAGAGTCAAGAGCCAACGACAAGAGAGACTGACGGAGTCCCAGAGGATGGAGAGCACCACTGGTGAAGACGATGATGACTATGCTGATGGCCCTGCCCACCCCTCTCACCTGAGCTTAACCATGAGCATCGAGTTCCTAACCTTGACAACCTTTACCTTGAAATGTAAACATCCAGCCACACTGTGAGGAAGTTCAAACAGCTGTAGGGGAAAAAAGCTCAAGTGCACTTACGATCCCAGACCCTCAGCATTGGTGCCCACCTTGTCAGTGAGTGCCTGGCATGATTCCGTGAGTATAGCTGCTACCTTCTCATCACTGGGACAAAACACCCAACCAGAAACCACTGATGGGAGAAAGAAATTTATTTCAGCTTGTAGTCATGAGGGGAAGCTTCGTTGTGGTGGAGAAGGCAAGGCAAGAGCAAGAAGCTGGCTCCCATCATCACTCACCGGCAGAGAGGAAGCAGCAAGAGTGAGTTCATTACAACTGGCAATGGGAGCCAGCCATGGTGGCAGAGGTAAATGGATTTCTGTGGGTTCAAGAGCAGCCTGAAATTACATAGTGAATCCCAGATTGGCCTGGCCTACAGTGAGACCCTACCTTAAAAAAAAAAAAAATTGGACTGAATTCCTGAATAAGAACACCCAAGGTTATCCTATGACCTCCACACACATCTGCACACATGTGTACATGCACCCATACATATGTGCACACCCCCACACATTCATGCACACATACATGCACAGTTATATGCATTAAAAGAAAAAACTATCAAAGGACCAGAAGGAAGCTCCTAGCGTGTGTGGCTTGGGAGTGGTACAGAACAATATTTAGAGAGGTGGCGGGAGGTAGAGGCTGCCCACAGAGGACCTCATGGGCTCGCCAGGGAGCTGCCCAGTTGTAGGGCTACTCTCCAGTGTGTGCTCAGAGCTCTGGAGGGGCACCATGGCCCATGACTGCATAGGATGGGAAGTGCCGAGAGGAGTCCTGTCGTGTGAGTTTCTGACTTCTCAGAGCTTTCAAGTTGTTAATTGCACAGTGACTCTCCAAGAAGGGGACAAGTATACAGCAGTTCCAAAATTTCTTTGACTGCAAACTTCACAGGATCTATTTTGTAGACCCTTCTGCTTAAAGGAGGCCCTGTAGGTGTGAGAGGGAGAGGTATGATGTCTCTAATGCAAAGGAAGCCCCTGCTGGGGCTGGCGGGTGTGGGGTGGGATGGAGGCAGGACTGAAAGATACAACCAGAAGGAAGCAAGTGAGGTATCTGAGTGACAGGGCCAGGACCAGCACAGCATCACCAGAAGAGAAGGGCAGGTTCCTAGCTCAGTATCTATGAGGAGGTGCGGTGGTGAGCTGACTTGGAGGGAACAAGATTGGGAGGCATTTCTCAACACAGGAAGCACCTTCTGTGGACAGCAACCCTAGGACATCACCCAAGGTAGGACCCCTCAATGACAGAGGTCTTATTCCTGATCCTGAGGCAGACCAGACATGAGGGAGCCCAAGAAGAGCTTCCCTTGTCTGAGAAGCCTGACAACCTATGACTAGCTAAGGATGAGAATGGGGACTCAGCAAGGTGCAGGGTGGTGGGGTGTAGGCAGGAGACAGAGTCGTGGTGGCAGAAACTGAGAAGGGTCAGCTCAGAGGGTTCTGTGTCTGAGTCAGCCAGCTTCTTTCTATGGCAAATGACATAAGCCCAGATGAGTTTGAACCAAAAGCATCCCACAAAATGGCTAGGTATGTGTGGTAGTTTGAATGGATATTCCCCAATAGATTCAGGAATTTACTAAAGCTGGTAATTTAGATCTCCAGCCGCCTGGCTAGAGGTGTCACTGGGCAGATCCTGGGGTCCAGCCCTACAAGTGTGGGGGTGGATCTAGAATCTCCAGCCTAAGCTATGCAAAATGCTTGAGCTCAGCCTGAGGTCCTGACGTGTGCTTGCTTGTGCCGGTGGTGGTTGCTTTTCTATCTCTGCAGGGACATGGTAAAGGGGGCCCGCCTCTTTCACCATTACGGAACTTCCCTGCATCTGTAAGCTTCAGATAAATCCCCTTCCTTCCATAAACTGTGTCTGGTCTGGAGGTTCATCCCAGCAGCGTGGGGCTGATTGCAACAGTGCTGCTTTTGGTATAACAGATTTATAACCATAAGCGATGTCACCAGGGTCACTGGCTGTGCCTGCTGTACCTGATCGCCTTCATCCTGCAGCTCCCTGAAGTGACCCTCGGCAATTCCCATCCCAAGTCCAGCAGAGAGGATGGGTCTCTTTTCCCATTTGCAAGCCAAAGTCATGGAATTAAGGCTTGTCAGACTAGATGAGTCTGACTTAGGTCATGATCTAGCCATGAACCTATCATCACAGCCAGAGTCACAGGAAACCCCAAGTAGTTTAGCCTTGATCATGTGCTCTACCCCTAACATGGGAGATGTAGATTGCTACGTGTGAAACAAACAGGCTAGAGACAAAGTCCTCCTAGAGCAAGATTGGAATGATTGTCCCAAGCAGGAAGGTTGGATAATGAGCTCTCAAAGTACCAAGTGTCTAGAACTATCATCGTCCTGATTCTGGGAACCCCTGATTCTAGATATTTCACGTTTGTGAGATGTATGTATGTATGTATGTATGTATGGGGCCCCCTCTGTGGTTTGAATTAGATGTGTGTCCCCCATAAACTTATGTGTTCGGAATGCTTGATCCCCAGCTGATGCCCATCTGGGAGGTGGAGTCTTGCTGGAGAAGGTGTGCTGCTGGGGGTGAACCTTGATGGTTCATTAACACGTGGCTTGACAGCATTAGTTCGCCTCGCTCTCCTGTTGCTTCCTCTACCTGCTGTGGCAGGGGTGATGTCCAGCCTCTGCTCATGACATGTTTCTCCATCATCATGAGTCTCCCCCTGAGACTTTCAGCCAAAATACACCCTTTACTCCCATGAGCTGATTTTGGTCTAGTGTTTTGAACCAGCAACACCATGTTTCCAGCTCCCAAGGACAGAAAGTTTTCTGTTCTTTGTTCCTGTATTTACTCTTACAATGAACCTAGTACAAAATCAGATTTTTGTCTTGTTTGTTGTAACCCCAGAACCCATCACAGAGCCTGGCCTAAATTAGAAGCTCAGAGAACATCTGAAAAGAAAAATGAATTCACTGACAGGTGGAGCTCCCAGCTTGGCCACTTACCCTCTGCGCCTGTTACCCATCTACCAGCAGAGGATGCTGCTCTGAGCGCCAAGCACAATGCATGCGCAGGGACTCTGAACATGCCCTCTGTGGACGTCATCAGTCCTGGCAGAAGCAGCGTCTCACGCCGAGCGAGATCCATCCAGCTTTGCGGGGAAATCCTGGCACCAGCATTGGAGTAGTTAACTGCTTTCTTGAACGTCACTTCACCCCTGACCCACTACTCACCAGGTCCAGAATCTAATTTTACCAAGGATGTTGCACTAATCCATGTAGCGGAAGCTATTATTCAGGGAGGGAAGTGAGGACTTAGCAGTGGTCCCTGGAAGATAAAGGTTTGGCACATGTTCAACTCCTGACTGGAAAATTACTGGGAGGTGCGTCTGAGTCCTAGTAAAGACCGGCCTCGCTGCAGCCAGAGTTGAGCAGTGACAGAAGGGCAGAGCGTCCTCAGAGGTAGTTAAGCCCACCATCACGGGAAGCATTCACGCCGACATAGGGCACTCACCTGAGGGGAAGGTGCTAGACAGGGTTAGAATGAGTACGTCCTTCCGTCTCTGGATACTCAGGTTCTGACCCAGTCCATGGAACTACTGCTGGGTCTGGCTCCTGACAACAGGCCATTCACATACTGGTTCTTTTTCTTTCTTTCTTTCCTTCTTTCTTTATTTTTTTTTTTTAATTTATGAGACACAGAGAGAGAGAGAGAGAGAGGGAGGGAGAATCGCCATGCCAGGGCCTTAGCCAACTCAAATGAATTCCAGGTGTGTGCTCTACCTTGTGCACATGTATCACCTTGTGCATCTGGTTCATGTGGGTTCTGGGGAGTCGAACCTGGGTCCTCAGACTTCACAGGCAAGTGCCTTAACTACTAAGCCATCTCTCCAGCTCTAGCTCTTCTAACTCTCCAGTGATCTAAGAAGCTCCACCATGCAAAGATGGAGACAATAAAGGCCCACGTCTCTTGTCCCCTCATCTCTGTCACTCCACTAACAGCAACAGTAGTGAGAGCTCCGATCCAATTGGTGGCCTTGTTACATTATTTACATTTTAGGAATCTATTTACTCTTTGTGACTGTTCCATGGAGAGTATATTAGTTATAGTCTCATTGTTGTGAGCAAATTCCTGACCAGAAACGACGTAAGGAAGGAAAGGGCTTATTTTGGCTTATGGTTGGAGGTTACAGTTCATGCTGGCAAGGCAGGCCTGGAGGCAGGAGCGGGAAGCAGGGATGGTCCCAGTTCAGCCTGAGGCGGGAAGCAGAGCAGGGAGGTGACTGCTGTGCCCAGCTGCTCTCTCCTTTATACAGCCCGGGACCCCAGCCCACGGGGCGGCGCCGCCCACTGTTAGGCTGGGTCTCTCCAGCCTCAACTAAGATAATCTAGAAAATCCCTCACAGATGCGACCAGAGATTTGTTTCCATGGTGATTCTAAATCCTGTCAAGTTGACCACCAGAGATGCATCATCAAGAGAGACGTAAGGGGCTGGAGAGATGGCTTAGCGGTTAAGCGCTTGCCTATGAAGCCTAAGGACTCCGGTTCGAGGCTCGGTTCCCCAGGTCCCACGTTAGCCAGATGCACAAGGGGGCGCACGCGTCTGGAGTTCGTTTGCAGAGGCTGGAAGCCCCAGCGCGCCCATTCTCTCTCTCTCCCTCTATCTGTCTTTCTCTCCGTGTCTGTCACTCTCAAATAAAAAATTTAAAAAAAAAAAAAAAGAGAGAGAGACGTAAGGCTGGTCTGTGAGTCTCCTCCAAGCCAAGCTCTGCTGTGGCTGTGCAGCCCGCGCTGGTTTCTGGCTCACCATCCTCCTACCTCAGCCTCCCAAGTCCTAGCTTTTAACCCGAGCAGCAGGTACAAACCCAGAGCCTGAACCGGGGTGAGGGCGCACTGCATATCCTCGCTGAAGACACAGAGAATGACTAGCTTATTCTGAGGTCCCACCTTAGAGGCCAGGATTCCTAAGGCCAGGGGAGAGAAACAGTGTTAGCAACAAGAACCTAGGTTCCATGCCTTGGTTGTTTCAGGGGACAAGCCACCCAACGAAGACAGAAGGCGGGTCCCCCACCTGTGTGTTGGGCACTGAGCACCTTGGGTCATTCAGCACTGATAGTGACCTCGATCACTCCTGGGGCATTAGTGAGCGCAGGAGACCCGAGGCTTACTCCGCAGCCTGGGGGTGGCTGCAGTTTCTCACCAGTCTGGCTGTTACCCTTCCCCCTGCCGCTACTGTCCTCCCCCACGTCGGAGCTTGCTCTGGTCTCGACCCTGGCCTGGCGTATAAGAGCGCTCTAGCACCACCTTCTGGCAGGTTGCTAAAAGAGAGTTCAGAAAAGGCCAAAAAGCCGATGCAACAGGACACCTTATTTTTTGTCCTGGCCACTGCATGTTAAGTGCAGTGTAATGAAATACTGAGTCTAGGTAAAGAAGTTGATTTGGGGTTGGAGAAATGGCTTAGCAGTCAAGGCGCTTGCTTCGGAGCCTGAGGACCCAGGTGTGACTCCCCAGTATCCATGTAAGCCAGATGCACAAGGTGGCACATGCATCTGGAGTTCATTTGCAGTGGCTGGAGGCCCTGGTGCACCCATTCCCTCTCACTCTTTCCCTTTCTCAAACATATATGTATATCAGAGAGAGGGAAAGAATGTGCGCGCCAGGACCTTTAGCCACTGCAAACGAACTCCAGATGCATGTGTCACCTTGTGCATCAGGCTTATGTGGGTCCTGGAGAATTGAACTGGGATCCTTTGGCTTTGCAGGCAAATGCCTTAACAGCTAAGCATCTCTCCAGCCCCAGATTATATATATCCTCCTTACATACCTGAAACTTGCCTCTCAGCCTTGAGATATATATATTTACCTCAAACTCACAAACCTTCTGCCTCTGCCTCTTGTATACTAGGATTACGGACATGAGGTACCATTCCCAGTTTAAGAGAATGCAAGATTTTCTGCATGTGTGTGGGAGGGGTTGCATGTGTGCGTGTGCACATGTGTATAGAGGCCAGAACCTGATGTCAAGCATCTTCCTCAATTACTCAACACTTTTGTTTTCTCTTTGGTTTTTCGAGGTAGGGTCTCACTGTAGCTCAGACTGACCCAGAATTCAGGATGGCCTCGAATTTATGGCAATCCTGTTACCTCTGCCTCCAGAGTGATAGGATTTCAACACCTTTTTTTGGAGACAGGTTCTTTTGCTGAATCCGGAGCTCACTGATTTGGCTAGCTAGCCCCATGGATCTTTCTCCCCCATGCTGGGATGTCCAGCATTTTATGTGGGCACCAGGGATCTGAACTCAGGTCCTCATGTTTGTGTGACAAGCACTTCATCATTGCCTGAGAAGCTTTGCCCTCTGATCCATCTCCCCAGCAGCTCTCCCCTCCCAATCCCCTCCCTCTTTTTAGGTAGGGTCTCACTCTAGCCCAGGCTGACCTGGAATTCATTATGTAGTCTCAAGCTGGCCTTGAACTCACAGTGATCCTCCTACCTCAGCCTCCCGAGTCCATCCCCCCCCTTTTTTTTTAAAATTTTTTATTTATTTATTTGAGAGTGACAGACACAGAGAAAAGACAGATAGAGGGAGAGAGAGAGAATGGGCGCGCCAGGGCTTCCAGCCTCTGCAAACGAACTCCAGACGCGTGTGCCCCCTTGTGCATCTGGCTAACGTGGGACCTGGGGAACCGAGCCTTGAACTGGGGTCCTTAGGCTTCACAGGCAAGTGCTTAACCACTAAGCCATCTCTCCAGCCCTCCATCCCCTTTTTTGAGCTAGGATTTTGTGCAGCACAGGATTGTCTCAAACTCTCTGTGAAGCCAAAGACAACCTTGAACTGCTACCCCTCCTGCCTACACCTCCCGTGTCCTGGGATTACATGCCACCACATCTAGAATACGAGGTGCTGAGGCTTGAACTCAGGCTTTATGCATGCTAGGTAAGCACTCTACAGTGGACCCACAGCCCCAGCCCCTTTAGTGCTTTGGTTGGTTAGTTTTCAAGACAGGCTCTCACTGTGCAGCCCAGGCTGATCTTGAACTTTCAGAGAACTTCCTGTCTGAACACTGATATTACAGGTATGCACCATTATATCCAAATTCCTTGATTTTCCTCTCCTACTTCCTGATGCCTCACACCATTGGTCTCAGATATAAAAACTCGGGCTAACCAGGGGCCAGGTGACACAGGGTCCGAGTCAATCCATGCGCATTTAAATTGACTCTGTGCTTATTAGTTTTGGGATGTAGGACACTTGACTTCATCTGTCTGAATCTCATCCTCCCCCGTGAAGCAGAGCCAAAAACAGGGCTAGTCCTCTGAGAGATGGCAGCTGCCAGCTTCACAAGATGAGGCACTGAGAATAGTTAGCACAAGTTGTGGTGACAAATAATTTGGCAGTCCTTCAAAAAGTTAAACATATGGCTAGAAAGACAGCTCAGCTGTTAAAGGCGCTTGTTTGCAAAACTTGCTGGCCTGGAGTTCTATTCCCCAGTACCAATATAAGGCCAGATGTGTAAAGTGGCACATGCATCTCAAGTTTGTTTGCAGTGGCAAGAGACCCTAGACCCTAGTAGTGCACTCATACTCTGGCTGTCTCTCAAATAAATTAAAATATTTTAAACAGTTAAACATGGGGCTGGAGAGATGGCTCAGTGGCTAACAGCACTTACCTGCAAAGCCTGACGGCCCAGGTTCATCGCCCCAGTACCCACATCAAGCCAAATAGACAAAGTGGCACATGCATCTGAAGTTTGTTTGCAGTAGCAAAAGACCCTAGCATGTCCATCCCCTCTCTCTCACCACTTCCCCTCTCTCTTTGCTGGCTGGGGTTTGATTGCCCCAGTACCCACGGAAAACTAGATGTACAGAGTGGTGCATGTATCCAGAGTTTGTATGCAATGGCAAGAGACCCCAGTGGGCCCATTCTCCTCCCCATCCCTCCCTCTCTGCTTGTAAATAAATAAAAATATTCTTAAAAAATTATATTTTATTTTTATTTACTTATTTAAGAGAGAATAGAGAGATTAAAAGAGGCAGGCAGAGAGAGAGAAGAAGAAGGAGGAGGAGGAGAAGGAAGAGGAAGAAGAGAAGAAAACGGGTGTGCCAGAGCCAGAGCCTCCAGCCACTGCAAAAAAACTCCAGACACAGGTGCCACTTTGTGAATCTAGCTTACGTGGGTCCTTTGGCTTTTCAAGCATGTGCCTTAACCACTAAGCCATCCCTCCAGCCCCAAAATATTCTTTTTCTTAGAAAAAGACTCTTTGTACAGCACTAGGCACATAGAGCATAATGCTTCATTCAGCAGCTGAAAATGGCCATAGTTTTCCTGGGACGTGGTCACGAAGACCACTCAGCTATAACTATTTCGTTGGACATTGCCACAGCCTCTCCTCTCTCGGCCTCAAGCCACCTCGTCCCTGGGAGTGGACTGTGTGCCTTCTCCTGGGGAGGGAGGGCTGCTGCAGGAGCCGTGGCCAAGGCTAGGACCGGGAGACACAGGTGTCACAACATAGGTGTCACCGTCGTGGTTTCCCTTCTGTGCTGAGAGCTTTCCACCACATCCGTGGCACCCTCATAAGACCTCAGAGGAGTCTTCGTGAAGGTGCTCAGTGGTCCCATCTCACTCGTAGCATGCGGTCAGGCCAATATGGGCTCAACCAGTCTTCCCAAAGCGCCCTGACTTCCGCCTCCCTTTGCCCTCTTGACCCCTGTTCCCATTCCCTTAATTTGGAAGCTGAGCCCTGGGTCAACTTTGGCCAGTTTCAGGCCAGGCCGACTCCTCCTGCTCCCACTAGGGGGCGCGCGAGATCCTCCAGAAGGTTTGCAGATACAAGCAAGCGCCGGCAACCTGGAAAGCAACCAGAGGCGGGAAGCCTGGAAGTGGGCCGAAGGTGTAAGGGACAGGAGCTTGGTCCTGGGAAGAGGCCACTTGGCATCCTTAGTGTCAAGTACCACCCCTGCCTTGAAAGACCGCCAACGACTGTGGGGCCTCCATTTCCGGTCTATAAGCTGAATTGTGAGGCCCACTAGAACATAGATTTTCAGGGTTTAACGCTCGTTTGGGTCACCAGGGAATCTTCTTTAAAGACAGATTGAACCAAAATCTTCCGCTTGCCAGGAGTAGTGACTCGTGTCTGTACTCCCAGCGTTGAGAAGACAAAGGCAGAAGGATCTTTACAAGTTCAAGAGCAGCCTAGTCTACGTAGAAAGTTTCTGGCCAGCCTGGACTACATTACTATAGATCCTGTTTTAAACAACCTAATCAAACCATTTTTCAGAGTGGATGTTCCTGTGTGCGTTCATGCACTCCTTCATTCAGCAACAGGCTTTTTTATTTTATTTTATTTTATTTTATTTTATTTTATTTTATTTTATTTTATTTTATTTTATTTTATTTTATTTTATGTTATTGTGCTTCTCTGTACTCGGTCTCTGCTGATTCTGGGGACATGGATGGAGATAGACAAGACCCAGTCCTCTATTGTTGTTGTTGTTGTTGTTTGCTTGTTTTTTCAAGGCAGGGTCTCACTCTAGTCCAGGCTGGCCTGGAATTTACTGTGTAGTCTCAGGGTGGCCTCCAACTCAGAGCACTCCTCCTACCTCTGCTGGGATTTAAAGGTGTGTGCCACCACGCCCTGCCCAACCCTGTACTTGAACTCAAGGACACATTGTGCTGAAGAGAAGGAAATGGAGGCGTGAACATAACGGATATATGCCCAAATGTGGTAAGATTCTGGAAAGCCCATCAGGAAAAAGACTCCTCCACCTCCTCCTGCTGCGTGGACACAGGGGAGCTGGGCAGGGGCAAGGCAGAGGAGGCGGCACATGCAAAGGCCCGGAGATGAGAGAGCCAAGCTGCTAGGACGGTGCAGAGGTGCACTGATGAGGGCCACAGAGACATTTGTTCCACCCCACACCAGCAAGCACACACACGGCTCAGAAGGGCAGATGTGGGAAGGAGGAAGCGTCCTTTTCTTAGGGGCAGGGTGGGCAGGCTAAGATGGTTTCTTGCTATCTAGCCCAAACTGGCCCCAAACTCATGGCAATTCTTCTGCCACAGCCTCCCAAGGGCTGAGATTACAGACATGCACTGTTATGTCTAGTGAGATGGGAATTCTTCCTCAGGAAACTTTCATAAACACTCATCTGACTAGAATGTTGTGGTGGTTTCCTTGGTAACCCCTGCTGTTTTCCCTAAGGCTCCTTCTAACCAATGTAGAGGCAACTCCACATATTCCAAATTCTTGAGTCCACCCCACCATGCCAAAGACCCGGTCCCACACAGTGTCCTGTCCACACAGGGCCCAGCTCCATTATCTGCCTGAGCCTCTACTCCCCTGGACGCATGCTGTCAACCCAACAGCTTTGGGAGGTTAGTCTAGGCTAGCCCCTTCAGAGGCACGTGAGATACAGAGAGAGGTGGACATTCACGGGGTCTGGCTCTGGAGTTCCAGTCATTTGTGCTTCAGGTGTGGGGGGAGTGTACAAAGTGCCCTCGTGTCAGATGTCTTCCACCCCAAGGCAGTACTCATCCATCCCTTCCCGTTAACTCTCCAGAGCATTTGCCACATCCTCAGCCCCCAAGCCACACCCAAGACAGAGCCAGGCCCAACAGCTCACAATGAATCCCAGAGACAGACTTTGAACAGATAAGCAACTGAACATATAGGGGCCCAGCAAAGTAGGCTCACCTCACACTGAGGGAGCAGAAGGATTGGAGAAAGGACTCACAGAACTTAGTTAGACCCAGGGAGGAGACACTCCAAGACCCCAAATATGAGGACCCCTTAGATCACCTGGGTTACTTCCACTGGGAAGAAAAGAAAGATTGGACCAACAAGAGACTTTTCCCAGGCCATTTAGGCATGGAGTTGAGATAAGAAATCAGTCCCTAGCCAGGACACCCCCATTCATGTGTCCCAGGGCTCCCCCCCCCATGCAGACCCTGTTCAGCAATTAAATGTGCTTGCTTATAAAATCTGTTGGCTTTGGGTTAGTTCCCCAGACATCCATGTAAAGCTGGATGCAAAAGTGACTCAACACACACGTGCACACCTGTTTTTGCACACACACACAAATAACGTAATACTGAGAACAACAGACTCGGCCTGGACGTGTTTAGGCTTGGAGTCCGTTGCAGTCAGGTTCGCATTGCTGGCAGAAACCACCCGACCAAGAGCAGCTTTTGGGGGATGGGGGAAAGGGTTATTTTGGCTTACGGACTTGAGGGGAAGTTTCATGGTGACAGGAGAAAATGCTGGCATGAACAGAGGGTGGACATCAACCCAGGCCAACATAAGGTAGACCATAGCAACAGGAGGGTGTGCCAAACACTTTCAAGGGGAAGCTGGCTATAACACCCATAAGCCCGCCCCCAATAATACACTGCCTCCAGGAGGTGTTAGTTCCCAAATCTCCATCAGCTGAGAACCTACCATTCAGAACACCTAAGTTTATGGGGGACGCCTGAATCAAACCACCACATTCTGCCCTGGCCCCCCTAAACTGATAACCATCCATGATGTAAAATGCAATGCATTCAATCCAACTTTCAAAGTCCCCATGTTTTTTCTTTTCAATCCTAATCATGTTCAAACATCCCCATAATGCAAGGTCTTTTAATTGAGCCATAATACCAAAAACTCCCCCCAAAACCCATAATGGCACAGAATACACCTTCACACTGCAAAAGATGGCATTGGACATAGCAAAGAAATATTCAGCCAATACAAGATTTAAAACAGGGGAAACATCAAACTCTATAGCTTCAAGTCCAACAACTCTAGCAAGTGACAAATCTCCAAGTTTGATAATTCTAACCAGTAACAAGTCTCTGGTATTCCAATTCTACCCCTCCAGCTAGGCTACTCACAGTCCTGGAAAACATATGGGCCAGCAGCTGTCCTCAGCAGCCATCTCATGGTCCTAACATCTCCACTGGGTCTTCACTCTAACCTACAGTTCATCCTCACAGCTCCATTGGGTCTCCATGCAGGCATCCCACAAACCTGCTTCACACTGCCCATGGCCATTTCCAAAACACAAGTCTGCATTGCAAATTCAATGACCTTCACTTTCCTGCATTTCTTATACTCCACAATACCAGGTAGGATGCCAATTTGTTAATCCAGGGGGGAATAAAGCAGACTTGGAAAAACAGGACACTCCTTGGGCACTCAGGCCCCTTCAAAAGAGTCTACATTGGGCTGGAGAGATGGCTTAGCGGTTAAGCGCTTGCCTATGAAGCCTAAGGACCCCGGTTCGAGGCTCGGTTCCCCAGGTCCCACGTTAGCCAGATGCACAAGGGGGGCGCACGTGTCTGGAGTTCATTTGCAGAGGCTGGAAGCCCTGGTGCGCCCATTCTCTCTCTCTCCCTCTATCTGTCTTTCCGTGTCTGTCGCTTCAAATAAATAAATAAATAATTTTTAAAAAAAAGAGTCTACATTCTTCCTGTTGTCCCAGTGCATGGCAGCTGGCCTGATCTCAAAGGTTGTAATCTCTCATACAATTTCTCTCATACAATTGCAGCTGTTCAGGCAGAAATTTCAGCCCAAAGATTTCTTTCTGTGCCATATCCCTCTGTTCACACCAGTCCATTTCTACACAATGCAACCCTGTACAAATTCTCAGGACACGGGCACAACAGCAAGCCTCTCACACAAACTGCTTCTAGCCCAGTACAGGCAAAGCTCTTTCTCACCTTCACAAGCCAAACCTCACAGTCCATAGTTCTTACTGCATTCACGTCTTTCAACTCTGACCAGAATAATCCATCAAGCTGTACTTACAGCACTGCAAGGCATCTCTTAGGCCAATGTTTCAAATCTTCCTAAGTTCCTGCTAGCAGCCTACACTGAGATTTTACTAAATTGTTGTCTTGTGTTCTGTCCACAATTAAAAGAAGGTTTATGTGGGCTGAAAAGATGGCTTAGTGGTTAAGATGCTTGCTCGCAAAGTCAAAAGACCCAGGTTCAACTCCCCAGGACCCATGTAAGCCAGATGCACAATGTGGAGCATCTGGTGTTTGATTGCAGTGGCTTAAGCCCACTCTCAAATAAATAACTAATTATAAAAATATTTTTTTAATTTTTATTTTATTTATTTATTTTGGTTTTTTAAATTTTTATTAGCATTTTTCATGATTATAAAAAAAATCCTGTGTTAATTCCCTCCCTCCCCCATAAAAATATTTTTTAAAGCAGGTTTATGCTATAAGAGAACCTTCCAGCCCCAGGCAAGCCTTCATCCAGATAACTACAACTTGGCAGACACGTGATCGCAAATCCATAAGCTACAAGTTTTGCCATCAGAATCCCTCAGCCAAGCTGGTCCTGAATTCCAGGCCCATAGAAAGTGGGGAATAACAAATAGGGTGTGCAGTCTGGGCGTGGTGGCGCACGCCTTTAATCCCAGCACTTGGGAGGCAGAGGTAGGAGGATCGCCATGAGTTTGAGGCCACCCTGAGAATACAGAGTGAATTCCAGGTCAGCCTGGGCTAGAGTGAAACCCTACCTCGAAAAACCAAAACAAACAAACAAAACAAAAAAAAAAAACAAGCAAACAAATAGGGCATGTACCAGGCATTGTGACACACACCTGTCATCCCAGCACTGGGAAGGTAGAGGCAGGAGGATCAGGAATTCAAGGTCACCCTGAGCTACACGAGACCCTGTCTGAAAAACAAACAACAAAAATCAAGCAAGAAATGAGTGGGTTTTGCTCTTTTAAGCTAAAAAGCTTTGAATTAATTTGTTATGAAGCCACATGTAGCTAATAAATATAGTTAGAGGATTGAGAAGATGTAAAGATATTCAAAAGTAATAGAAGGGCTAAGGAGATGGCCCGAAGGATAAGGTGCTCGCTACACAAGCATGATAACCCGTTTGGATCCCCAGCACACACATACATGCCAGGTGGCCATGGAAACCCACCTGTGATCCTAGCACTCAGGAGACAGGATCCCTGAGGCAGGCTAGCTAGACTAACTGAATTGGAAAGCTCTGGGTTCAAGCAAGAGACCCTGTCTCAGTAAATATAATGAAGAGCCATCAAGAAAGATACCCAGTGTAGTGATTTGATTTGGGTGTGCCCCCCTAAACTTAGGTATTCTGAATGCTAGGTTCCCAACTGATGGAGATTTGAGAATCAACACCTTCTGGAGGGAGTGTATTGCTGGGGGCTGGCTGATGGGCACACTCTCCTGTTGCTATGGTCCACCTTATATTGGCCAGGGGGTGATGTCCACCCTCTGCTCATGCCATCATTTCCCCTTGCCATTGTGGAGCCCTCGAGCCTGTAAGGCAAAATAAACCTCTTTTTCCCACAAGCTGCTCTTAGTTGGGTGATTTCTACCAGCAATGCGAACCTCATGTTAACACCCAGCATTGCCCTCCAGCCTCCACAGACTTGAACATACGTATATGAACATGCATACGCATATTCATGCATCACACACATGCACACGCACATAGTGAACCTACCTGAGCATGATCCCTAAGCATGATTCTCTATTAATTAATCAGTTAACTGCACATGTGTATGTGTCGTGGTGTGTGTTTGCGGCGCAGCAGGCAGCCTGGAGGCGTCTGTGCACTTCTTCCGCTTCTTCCAGACGGGGTTCTGGTGGCTGCAGGTGAGCACCAGCCCCAGAGCTGCAGGCGCTCCTGCCCGCCTTCCCTTTTGTAGGCACATTGTCATCACGGATGCCTGTGCTGCTTTGCATCTGGCTTGGCGATGGTGCTGAGGAGAATAGAACTTAGGCCAGCAGGCTTCCCAAGCAAGCTCCTTCAACTGTTCAGCCATCTCTTCAGCTCCCTCCCCCCATTGTGATTCTAAATCCAGGCAAATTGGTAATCAAGATTAACCATGACGCCCACTGAATAAATCAGGAGTCTACAGCTGATATATATATATGTAAATGAATTGAAAACTTGTAAAAGAGTTGCTTATTTATAAATTTCAAAATGCCTCCCTCACAATTATTTTTTTTTAATTTTTATTTATTTATTTGAGAGCGACAGACACAGAGAGAAAGACAGATAGAGGGAGAGAGAGAGAATGGGCGCACCAGGGCTTCCAGCCTCTGCAAACGAACTCCAGATGCGTGCGCCCCCTTGTGCATCTGGCTAACGTGGGACCTGGGGAACCGAGCCTCAAACCGGGGTCCTTAGGCTTCACAGGCAAGCGCTTAACCGCTAAGCCATCTCTCCAGCCCACAATTATTTTTTGAGAGAGAGAGAATGGGTGTGCCAGGACCTTCAGCCTCCTGTGAATGAATTCCAGATGCATGTACTCCCTTGTGTGCATGTGGGTCATTGTGTATATGTGTCACTATGCGTCTGGCTAGGTGAGACCTGGAGATTTGAACATGAGTTCTTGGGTTTCACAGGCAAGCACCTTAACCACTAAGCCATCTCTCCAGCTTCCTCACAAAATATTAACAAAAAAACCCCACTTCACAGTGAAGAAGCCTAGCAGACTTTTTTTTTTGAGGCAGTGTCTCATTCCCCGGCTGACCTGAAACTCACTCTGTAGCTCCAGGCTGGCCTTGAACTCACAGTGATCCCCCTCCCTCAGTCTCCTGGGTGCTAGAACTAAAGTTGTACACTACCATGCCCAGCAGTTTTCTTTCTTTTCTTCTATACATTTATTTATTTGCAAGCAGAGAGAAAGAGAGAGAGAGAATGAGAATGGGCATGCTAGGGCCGAGTGCCACTACAAACAGATTCCCGACACATGTGCCACTTCATGCATCTGACTTTATGTGAGTACTGGGGAATTGAACTGACACCATTAGGCTTTGCAAGCAAGTGCCTTTGACCATTGAGCAATCTCTCCAGTCCCTCTTTTCTTTTTATTGACAATTGCCATACATGTCCATAGTGTATTTTGATCATACATTACTCTCGCATTATCTTCTCTGATCTGTCTCCCCAGCCCCCTTTCACTGACCCCTTCTTCTTTCTAACTAGCTCCTCTTCTCTTTTGATGTCACTTTTTTTGCCCTCCTCCGTGATCCATGATAACATATTGAGGAGCCAACTATTGCATAGGACTTGTGCCAGTAATGACAGCCGCTGTGTGGTCATGAATGCAATGACCACTTCTTGGCAGACGACATCTAATCAAGCTATCAGTGAAGAGACGGCAACAAGCCTCAGACATCAGATAGAATGCAGCGCCTCCTGTGATGTCCCCACAGGCATGTGAGCTTTATCATTTTTATATTCATGTTCTATCACTGATAGAATTGTATACTTAGTACTTCATTTAGTGCCTTTTGTTGTTGCTTTATATATTTGAGGCTATGTTATTTGTGTGCAAATTTAAGATTGTACCTGCTTTGATAAATCAATTTTTTTTCCACTGTGAATATCTGTTTATCTTTAACATGCCCCCCCCACCAAATAATTCTACTTCTTTTGTGAAAATTTATTCATTTACGTATGTGTGTGTCTGTGTATATGTGTGTGTGTGTGTGTGTGTGTGTGTGTGTGTGTTCGCATGCACCAGGGTTTCTTGTCACTATCTGCAAACAAACACCATACATTTGTCACTTCGGCTAGTTTTTGCACCTGGCTTTACATGGGTGTTGGGGAAATGAACCTAGGCTGCAGACTTTGAGAGTGCCTTTAATCCCCTTTAAAAAAAAAAAAAAAAACTTTTTTTTTGTTTTGTCTTTTTGAGGCAGGGTCTCACTGTAGCCCAGGCTGACCTGGAATTCACTATGTAGTCTCAGGGTGGCCTTGAACTCACAACATTCCTCCTACCTTTGCCTCCCGAAGCATGTACCAAGCATGCCTGACCCTTTTGAAAATTTTCAGTAGCATTTATCTGCATTTTATTCTGTTTAATTTTTAACTTTTAACTGACAACTTTCATATATATAGGCAACATGACATGATCATAACCCTTACCACTTTCCCTTTTTGCCTTCCCTTCTCCTTCCTCCACTGAATCCCTTCTTTATCATTAATCTCTGTTTATTCTGATGTTATCACTTTTCCCTATCATGCAGGGTTTGGGTAGGTAGCATTAACCAGTGAGGGGTCATGAATGCTATGACCACTTTGAGTCTGGAAGACAGAAATGCAGAGCACTTCTCCCCTTCCTTTGGCTTATACATTCTTTCCATCATCTCTTCTGTAATGGTCACTGAGCCTTGGAGGATGTGATAGATGTCTCAGTGCTGAACATCCCACTGTCTCTTTCCAGCATTTTGATGGGCACAAATAAAAGTATTTAGAGGGTAGTTGGTGGGCATAACATGTGCATTTAGGCAGACAACAGTAGCAATATTAGTAGCAATATTCTCCCTAGGACTTATGACTTCCCCAGCTGTAGGCTTTCAATTAGGTTTTCAGTACCAGTCTGGAAGTCCCTCCCATAGATCAGGCCTCACATCCAATCAGAGAGCAGTTAGTTTCCCCCATAACAGACATGCCTCCATTGCACCAGTAGGAACATTTGGCCTGGCTTACCTAGCCGCAAAGTTTGCAAAGTCCACTGATCGCTGATGTTGACTTTTCTTCCCCAGCAGGCTGCATAGGTCTTTCCAGCATCCTGACAGCTAGTCAACATGGACGAGCCTTCCAACCCAGCTCCAGCTTGATTTCTCAGTGACCTACATGTGGAGTCTTCAGCAACAGGATCTTACCATCTAGTTCCAGTGGGCAACTAAGAGCCTTGGAAATAGCATGTAATGTTTTGGGAGCATCAGGGGCCTCCCTGACCAGCAACTCGCTGGAAGGTATTACTCCCACACCCTGCTACTGAAATTTTCTTGTAACAATCTACAGCTTCTGGGCACAGCAATGAACATCCCACAGGATAACTCTACCTGAAGTTTCTCTTTTTAAACACGCACGCACACGTGCGCGCGCACACACACACATTAATGAAGAAGTAAGTTTGCATGTGGCTCATTCATAACAACTTTAATTAATTCACTATGCAGTCTCAGGGTGGCCTCGAATTCACAGTGATCCTCCTACCTCTGCCTCCCCAGTGCTGGGATTAAAGGTGTGTACTACCACGCATGGTAAAATCTTTAATTTGGATTAATTCTATTCACACTTCCTATTCCCCTCCATACCCTCCCCTACCCCATGTAGATCATTCCATATCCAGTACTCTGCCTCTCTACTTACATATCTACTATACCTTCCCCTTAAGCCCTCCCCTCTCCTTCCTCTCTCATAATCACTTTCTCTCTCTCTCTCTCTCTCTCTTTCCTTCTTCCTTTCAACTTTCCTTGCACATGTGTTTGTGGATGTATATGATCTCTTGCCACTGCAAATGAGTACCAGATATATGTTCTACTTTTTGTGGCTGGCTTTATGTGGGTGCTGAGGAATCAAAGCCAGTCTGGAAGGCTTTACAAGCAAGCACCTTTAACCACTGAGCAATTTCCCCAGCCCAAACTCTATGTCTTTTCACCATAGTATAGCTATACTTGTTTTTGGCATATCAGTGATATGAATTTTCCACTATTGCATTTTCCTCTTTTCTTGGTAGCTCTTTTGGAGGGTCTAGCAGGGAAGCACAGCTACTCATATAACAGAATGTAGCCCCCTTCAACAGAGCCCACAGCCATGAGAGGGACACCCATGGAGCGGTGAGGGAGGAGGGGGACACGACCTCGCCAGCCAGACCAGCTGGATCGACCCTGGAGGCCAATGGGGTAGCGGATGTTGCAGCCCGATCACCCTCACATGCACACTTCTTCATTTCTTCAAGCTCGTATTTGTTGAATCTCCCTTACAAGCATCACATGAGGGTTTTTAAAATTTATTTTATTTTATTTATTTTCAAGAAGAGAGAGAGAGAATATGAATGGGTGCTCCTGAGCCTCTAGCCACTGCAAATGAACTCCAGATGCATGCACTCCCTTGTGCATCTAGCTAATGTGGGTCTTGGAGAATCGAGCCTTGAACCGGGGTCCTCAGGCTTCACAGGCAAGCGCTTAACTGCTAAGCCATCTCTCCAGCCTACTCTGTTCTTTTTCTTTCCTTTCTTTCCTTGTTTCAACAACCTAGAATCATACATCATCGTCTAATATCTTTCAAGAAATGAAGACACCTTTTTTAAAAAATATTTTTTGTTTGTTTTTATTTATTTAAGAGTGACAGAGAGAGAAAGGGGCAGAGAGAGAGAGAGAGAGAGAGAGAATAGGCGCTCCAGGGCCTCCAGCCACTGCAAACGAACTCCAGATGCGTGCGCCCCCTTGTGCATCTGGCTAACGTGTGTCCTGGGGAATCGAGCCTTGAACTGGGGTCCTTAGGCTTCATAGGTAAGGGCTTAACTGCTAAGCCATATCTCTAGCCCTGAAGACACCTTTCGTCTCAGCACTCAGGAGGCAGAGGTAGGAGGATCACCATGAGTTCAAGACTACCCTGAGACTACATAGTGAATTCCAGGTCAGCCTGAACTAGAGCAAAACCCTGCCTCAAAAAAAAAAAAAAATGGCTGGGCATGATGGCGCATGTCTTTAATCCCAGCACTCTGGAGACAGAGGTAGGAGGATTGCCATGAGTTCAAGGCCACTCAGAGACTGCATAGTAAATTCCAGGTTAGCCTGGGCTAGAGCAAGACTCTACCTTGAAAAACTGGGGGAAAACAAAGGGCAAAACACATACATTTTGCACAGATAAAAATAGGACAAATTTTCCTGATGTGGTGGCACACACCTTTAATCCCTGCACTTGGGAGACACAGGTAGGAGGATCGCTGTGAGTTTGAGGCCACACTAAAACTACGGAGATCTAGGTCAACCTAGACTAGAGTAAAACTACCTTGAAAGAGCAAAAAAAAAAAGAAAAGAAAAGAAAAGAAAAAAAAATTATCACCAGTACCCCACCACACACCAAAGGAATTAGTAAAGGGTGATTTTCAGGCAGAAGAAAATGAGTCTCAGATGGAAAATTGATGTAGGGAGAGATGAAGGCCAATGGAGAAGAAAGTATTTGGCTAATCTAAACAAATATTGCCTGTACAAAACAATAATAATAATGTCTTGTGGAGTTGGATATATATGAAGAACTCAAGCACCAGATGGTACCAGATGACAATGGCATATAAATCAGGAGGGGGTAAATGGAGTTTTAAGTGGCCTGAGGTTCCTGCATTTTTGCACGAGTGATGAGCACATTCGTTCCTAATTGACTTGAATAAGTCAGGGGAGTGGTACCAAGTTTAGGATGGCCACTGAAAGAAAAGACAGCTATCAAATGAATATGCAGTGGCATGAAAACAAATACAAAATCAACCCAAATGAGGTACAAAAAGGAGGTGAATTAATATGAACATTTCGACTTTTACAGAAGCAAAGCATACAGGAAATATCAGGGTCATGAAAATGGCTTACACTGGTGGTAGACACACAGCCTTCACTTCAACACGACTCACTGACCTTACCTATACAACTATTCTGCAGTCTCACTCAACAGTTAATAAAAACAAATTTTAAAACAAAGCTAGGGCTGGAGAGATGGCTTAGCGGTTAAGCACTTGCCTGTGAAGCCTAAGGACCCCGGTTCAAGGCTCAGTTCCCCAGGTCCCACGTTAGCCAGATGCACAAGGGGGCGCACGCATCTGGAGTTCGTTTGCAGAGGCTGGAAGCCCTGGCGCGCCCATTCTCTCTCTCTCCCTCTATCTGTCTTTCTCTCTGTGTCTGTTGCTCTCAAATGAATAAATAAAAAAAAATCTTTAAAAAAAAAAAAAAAGCTAACTGCAGAACACAAAACACATATTATATGATTCCTTCTGTGCACACAACACATACATACACCACACATACATACCACATGCACACACACTTTCAGGAAAAACAAAATCTAACACCTAAACAAAGCCCATGTACCAAAATCCAATTAGGGTTTGTCAAGTGTCTAGCCTGGCAGGGAAAAGGGGCAGCAGTTCTGGAGAAAACTGTCTACTTCTGTTATCTATACAGCCAGTGACGTTTACACGGTTAGTATGTACTACTGGCCAGGAAATGGCTCAGCAGTTAAAGGCACTTGCTTTCAAAGTCTGCTGGCCCAGGTTTAATTCCCCAGCACCCAAATAAAGTCAGATGCACAAAATAGCTCATGTTTCTGGAGTTCATTTACAGTGGCAAGAGGTCCTGGCATGTCCATTCTCTCCCTCTCTTGTAAATAAATTAAACTATTTAAAAACACTGTTCATTTAAAAATAAATAAATAGGACTAGGAAGATGGCTCAGCCATTAAAGGTGGTTGCTTGCAAAGCCTGTCATCCCATATTTGATTACCCCGTACCCACATAAAGCCAGATGCACAATCGATGCATGTACCCAGGTACAACCCCCCTCTTTCTGCTCACAAATAAATGAATAAAATATTTTTTAAAATAATCAACAAATTTGTATTACTTAACAATTGCAAATTGACAAGGCTGATCATTCCCATTTTGAAGAAGTAAGTAAAGAATATGTAGTGAAAGTCTGTATAAAATGAAGTGTTCCTAGCTGAACCTGGTGGCATGGACCTGTAAACCCAGCCACTCAGAAGGCTGACTCAGTATTGCAAGTTCAGGATCTTCCTGCTACAGAGTTGGGTTCGAGGCCAGTCCAAGTAATTTAGTAAGGCCTTGTCTCAAAAAATAATAATAATAATAAATCAAATAAGACAAACAAGATGAACTAATAAAAAATAAAAATCAATATAGCTATGCAATATAAGTATATAAATACAAATAATATAATATAAAATACGATAAAAAGTGAAGGTGGGCTTGGGATGTGGAACACTTGTCTAGTCAGGAGAAACCTTAGGTTCAATCCTCTACCAAAAATAAGAGTCAGCTCTCTGGAATGGGATGACGGACTTCCTGTTGTCCTGGCACACTACACACATTGCCCACACGGTGGCGCTGCCGGGCGGCCCAGCGGCCCACGCCGTCGTTCTTTCTCTTCGCCTTACCTTCAGCCGGGTCAGGTGGCACCCGAGGGCTAGCTCTCAGCAAGTCCCTGTGTGTGGCGCTGAACCATTTCAGTGCCTGCTGTCCATGCCACCCCGCCACCGTGAGTTAGATGGTTTCGTGTCTCTCAGGGCTGGGGTCCTCTTGTGAGGCAGGGAGCTCCATGCTCCCGGAGCACCACTATCCAGGGTGGCACCTCACCTGTCACCAGAGCTGTGAGAGGGTCCAGACCGTGGGGAGATGGAGCTGAGTCCCTCTGGCCCTGAATTCTGCATGCAAATCTGCAAAAATAAGTGTCAGCCTCATGGCTCCCCATGGCCCTCAAGAGCTGTAAGCTCCCAAGCCCGACTCCGCAGGCTCTTTATTATTGCTGTCATATTCTATAAGTGTTTTACTGCTTTCTCATGTTGAGAGAGAGAGGGAGAGAATGGGCGCACCAGGGCCTCCAGCCACTGCAAACGGACTCCAGTTGCACGTGCCGTGAACTCCAGATGCATGTGCCCTCTGTGCGTCTGGCTTTACGTGGGTCCTGGGGAACTGAATCCGGCTCCTTAGGCTTCTCAGGCAAGTGCCTTAGCCATCTCTCCAGCCCGTGTTCTTTTTTTTTTTCTTCTTCTTTGTCTTCTGGGTGTATCGTGTGTCTAGGGGTGTGTGTGTGTGTGTGTGTGTGTGTGTGTGTGTGTGTGTCTGTGCGTGCATTTTATTGCATTTTATTGTCATCCTCAGGCACAATCCACCTCTTTTTGAGACTTGGTCTCTTGTCTCCACCTCACCAATACTGGGATTACAGGCACATACCACTTCACTGGGCATTTATGTGGGTGCTGGGCGTGGAGCTCCGGTCCTCGTGCTTGTAAAGGCAAGCTCCTCCCTCACCTTCATATTCTTTTTTTTTTTTAATTTTTTATTTATTTATTTGAGAGCGACAGACACAGAGAGAAAGACAGATAGAGGGAGAGATAGAGAATGGGCGCGCCAGGGCTTCCAGCCTCTGCAAACGAACTCCAGACGCGTGCGCCCCCTTGTGCATCTGGCTAACGTGGGACCTGGGGAACGGAGCCTCGAACCGGGGTCCTTAGGCTTCACAGGCAAGCGCTTAACCGCTAAGCCATCTCTCCAGCCCACCTCCATATTCTTTACCACCACCAACCCTCTCGGCCCACTGCCTTCTCCCGACACCCAGTGCTCCATCACACCAGATCCCCTCATCCTCCTGGCAGGTCCGCTCTCTCGGAGTGGGCACGTGCTTCTGTCATTCATGGAAAGGCTTTTATGCTGCTTGCTTGCTTACTTTCTTTTCTTTTCTTTTCTTTTCTTTTCTTTTCTTTCCTTTTCTTTTCTTTTTTTGGGGGGGGGTTCAAGGTAGGGTCTCACTCTGGCTCAGGCTGACCTGGAATGCACCATGCAGTCTCAGGGTGGCCTCGAACTCAAGGCTATCCTCCTACCTCCGCCTCCCGAGTTCTGGGATTAAAGGCGCCCGCCACCACACCTGGCTAATGCTGCTTTCTGGGACCCTCCTCTGCACCACCACACTTGATTCTGATGGTATGTTGGGTAGGAAAGAGGCCTGTCTGCCTGGCTCAGCACCACTCCCTGGGCGCCAGGCCTTGGGGCAGCAGCAGGTGCTGCAGACGTCATTGTACCCTGCGAGAACGCTGGCGCGCAGACACTGGAGTGCAGGGGCTCGTCCTTGAGGGACTCGGGGACCAGCAAGGATGCGCTAGAGGAGAGATGGGGGAAGGATGGACGTGGGCCAGCAGTTTGCCCAGTCTGGGTTTCCAGGACTACTGTTGCCTGGGGATAGGAACTGAAATGCCTTGTGGCTGCCAGGGCCCCTTGCACACAGCAAGGGCTGCACCAAGCTGAGGTCAACACAAAAGAAAGGAGGAGGGAGTACAGGTCACTCCACAGCTCTGGCTGGCTACTTCCATGTGTGTGTGGTCATCTGCCAGAACTCAGTGCCCAGCCCATGATCCCACTGATGGAGGACATCTTCCTGCAAATGATACCTGACATTGCCACCTTTCCTCAGATTGCTTTTCCTCACCGTCCATCTCAGGACAGGCTCCACCACCCAGTCACCACCCATGTCTGGTGTCCAGTCAAGGACACCATCAGTGGCTTTGCTGACCTTCTGGGGTCCTGTGAGGGTCACACCCCTCCTCACTCCCAGGCAACTTTCCTCCCCCTCACTGCATGTCAACATCACACTATTGCTTTTCAGCTGCTCTTCCTGGCCCATGTCCAAGCTGGGGGGACAGCTGGACCACTCCTGTTACCTAGGTAATATGCTCACTGTACTTTGGGTTTCTGCTTAAGCTCTACTTCTTCCAGGAAGTCCTCCCTGGTTTGGTATCACGCCTTGGGGCTCCCATGGTCAGCTGGGCTTCCCCATCTCTGCACTGGCGGCACTGTGTAGCCATCACTGGTGACATCTTCTGGTTGCAAACTCAGAGGTCGGCATTTGGTCCTCACTCAGCACCTTTGGCCTCTTGGACATGCTTTCCTTGTTGAAATCATTGTCCCTTGTTTCTTGGTCTCCATGCTCCTCAACCCTGTCTTGTTTCTTTTTGCATTCCCTCCTTGGCTCCCCAGGTGGTTCTTACGTCATGCCTTCTAATGCCAGTGTGCCCTAGGAGTGGGCCCCAGACTTCCCCATCAGCTCTGTTCCATGGTGCCGGCCCTTCAATCTTGTCTGCATGGCAACAGCCTCCAAGGGCCTGTATCTAGCATGAATCTGTTCCCCACCACCACCGCCACCACCAAGTTTGGCTTATACCTGCTGCCTGACTCTTTAACGCGGGGCCAGGGGTCACCCCAATCCTCAAGGTGTAAAGCAAGCTCACAGCTCAGCCACTCTGCAGCTGCTGCTCTCCTGTAAACTCCTCCTTACTCAGCATATTAGTCACCTTACTCGCTGTTGTGACAAAACACCTGACCAAAGCAACTTAAGGAAGTTAAGGGCTATTTCCTCGTGATGGGGAAGGCATGGTGGCAAGAACACCGAACAGCCCAACACTCTGTACCCACAAGCAAGAAGCAAAGAGTGGGCCAGGCGTGGTGGCACATGCCTCTAATCCCAGCACTCAGGAGATAGAGGTAGGAGGATCACTGTGAGTTTGAGGCCACCCTGAGACTATGTAGTGAATTCCAGGTGAGACTCTACCTCAAAAAAATTTTAAAAAGCAGCAAAGAGTGGGGCTTGGGAGATGGCTCAATGGTGAAAGGCACTTGCTTGCAAAGCCTCTGGGCCCAAGTTCAATTCATCAGTGTGCCCATAGAGCCAGATTCACAGAGTGGTACATACATCTGGAGTTCATTTGCAGCAGTAAGAAAGGCCTAGTGCGCCCATTCTTCCTCTCTCTCAAAAAAATTAAATTTTTTTAAGGGAAGAGAGCGGGGTGCGGTGGCTCACACTTTTAGTCCTAACCCTCAGGAGGCTGAGGTAGGAGGATAGCAGTGAGTTTGAGTCCAGACTGGGGCTATAGTGTGTGTTCCATGTCAGCCTGGGCTAGAATAAGATCCTGCCTCAAAAGAAAGAAAGAAAAAGTGGTGCAGGAGAGATGGCTTAATGGTTAAGGCACTTGTCTATGAAGCCTAAGGACCCAGGTTCAATTCCCCAATACCCATGTAAACCAGGTACATAAGGTGGCAGATACATCTGGAGTTCGTTTGCAGTGGCTGGAGGCCCCTGGTATGCCCATTCTTTCTCTTTCTTTCTCTCAAATAAATAAATAAATAAATAAATAATTTAATAAAAAAAAATGAAGAGGAAAAGGATGGAGAAGAAGAAGGAGCAAAAAAGAGTGGTTGAGCTTGGCATGGTGGTACATGCCTTCAATCCCAGCACTCAGGAGACAGAGGTAGGAGGATCACCATGAGTTCAAGACCACCCTGAGACTACATAGTAAATTCCAGGTTAGCCTGGCTAGAGCAAGACCCTACCTTGAAAAAAAACCAAAAAAGTAAAAGACGTGATGGATGTTGGTGCTTAGCCAGTTCTCACTTTTGTATGCACCCCAGGCCTCAACCCATTTCAGGTGAGTCTTCCCACCTCAATTAATCTAATCTAGGGAACCTCACAGACAGGCCCAGAGATTCATTCCCATGATGATTCTAGTCAAGTTGACAACAAAGATTGTCCCTCTTAGGAACCTTGGTATCCACTTTCCTTCCTTTTGTCACTGGTGGCAAAACTGTCAGGAGAGAGAGAATGGATGCAGCGGGGCCTCTAGCTACGGCCAACAAACCCCAGACACATGCACCACCTTGTGCATCTGGCTTTATGTGGGTGCTAGGGAATCGAACCCTGATCCTTAGGCTTTGCAGGCAAGCACTTTAACTGCCGAGCTACCTATCTAGCCTGGAGCCAATGTGTTTTTTTTATTTGAGAGAGAGAGAGAGATAGAGAATTGGCACACCAGGGCCTCAGTCACTGAAATCAAACTCCAGACGTTTGTGCCACCTAGTGGGCATGTGCGACCTTGCCTTACTTTTGTGCATCTGGCTAACATGGGATCTAGAGAGTAGAACATGGGTCCTTAGGCTTCACAGGCAAGCACCTTAACCACTAAGCCATCTCTCCTGACCCTGGAGCCAATGTGTTTTTAAAGAAATTATTCAAGGCTGGAAATGTGGCTCATTTGGAATAGTGTTTGCCTAGAATACACAAAGTCCTGTTTTATTTGAGAAAGGGAAAGAGGCAGAGTGAGAGAGAGAGAGAATGGACACACCAGGTCTTCCAGCCATGCAAATGAACTCCTGATGTATGCGCCACTTTGTGCAACTGGCTTATGTGGGTCCTGGGGAATCGAACGGATGTAAGGCAAGTACCTTAACTGTAAGCCATCTCTCCAGCTCCAAAGTTCTGGTTTTAATCCCCAGAACTACATAAACCAGCCATGCTGGTACGTGCTGGCACTTGGAAGGTGAAAGCATAGAAGTTCAAGGCCAGCCTGGGCTACATAAAAGAGAGAGAGATTAACTCTATGGGTATGTCAGCACTTGATCTTCACACACATTTTTCTAGCTTCCCCGTGGCAGGCAGGCAATGGTTTGATAGGCAGATAGGTTTGAAGGAGGGCAGATTGGTAGACCCATGGCCCCCTCATCAGACAGGCCAGTGGGTGTGATCTATTGCCAGTCTCTAACCCCATCAACCAGAAAGCCTCGTTCCAACCTTCAAAGCCCTTTATAACCCAAAGCTCACGCAATCTCCCAGCATCCCCCACACACATACAGGTCAGCAAACCATGGCCCTCAATTTATACAACTTAGGAGCTAAGAATTCCAGCTTCCAATGGCAAGGAGCAAAAAAAAAAAAAAAATAAATAAAACAGTTTCATGATACAAGAAAACAATAAGAAACTCCAATTTCGTTATCAAAAATAACGTTTTACTGGTATGCAGCCACACCCACTCTTTTATGGCGGTGGTATATAGCTGCTCCCCAGTTACAGTGGCAGCGCCGAGTAGGACCGCAAAGCCTACAATATTTCCTGTGTGGCTCCCCTAACACACAACCTGGCTGTCCCGCGATTGCTCAGCCCTGTGGTCTGGCTCTCTGGGCTCTCTTGGGCCCATCCCCCAGAGTCCCTCGGTGCCGCTGGAAAACAGCCACTTGTAAAGAGTCCTTTCATACCCGCCCCTCCCCTCCCAGCGACGCCTCGGGTGTCCCCCCCCCCCCCCGTCTTCATGACTGGCATTCTGGCTGATTCATTCCCGGGTCACCAGTTTCTGGAATAGTCCTCAGTCTAGGGTTGCCGAATTGCATTGCCCCGTCTGTAAACACTTCCAGCCTTCTTGAGGTTTGTCCTGACTCGCCAGGAAGCCTGAACTCTAGCCAAGAGCCCCGGAGTGGGGCGGTCAGGTGGACGGAGAGCTGAGCCGGTCGCGGAGGATCTGATGATGCAGGGCGTCCCCAAGCCGACTCCCTCTGCCCGACCACAGAGGAGAAAGCCGGGCAGCTGTGCAGCAAGACAGGCGTAGCCTCCCTCCGACACTGCCCAGGAGGGAGGGACAAAGAGCGGGAGGGACTTCCCCATCGTGGGAGGTGACCAAGCAGGGTGTGGGTCAGGGTCTCAAGGGGAAGTCTGCTGTTTTATGGCAGGTGCCCAGTTGCTTCCAACTTGGGGCTCAGAGCATCTGTGGTTCCCTGAGGCGGGGGGGGGGGGGGGGGTGGGGGGTGGCCAAGGTCAGGCTCTTAGGCTTGGTGGGAAAAGAATACCATCCCTGTGGGCACAGGGGCCTGTGCCCCGTCCCTGCACTGATCTCTAGAGCACGCATGCTATAGGAATCAGAGCGTGCCAATGATGCCAAAGCTTCCCATGACACAAGCCTGGCAAGTTCATCATGAAATTGGTGATTTGGGGGAACTCTGAGGACCCCAAACCAATTTATTTATTTATTTGTTTGCAAGCAGAGGGGTGCAGGGAGGGAGAGGAAGAGGGAATGGGCACTCCAGAGCCTCTTGCCACTGCAAAAGAACTCCAAATGCATGTGCCATCCTGCACATCTGGCTTACGTGAGCACTAGGGAATTGAACCTGGGCCATCAGGTTTTGCAAGCAAGTGCCCTTAACTGCTGAGCCAGCTCAGCTCTCACACAGATTTCTTTTTTTAAATATTTTATTTTTTATTTATTTGACAGATAAAGAGGGAGGGGGAGAAAGAGAGAGAGAATGAATGGGCACGCCAGGGCCTCCAGGCACTGCAAACGAACTCCCCCTTGTGCATCTGGCTAAGGTGGGTCCTGGGGAATTGAACCTGGGTCCTTTGGCTTTGCAGGCAAATGCCTTAACCACTAAGCCATCCCTTCAGCCTTTTTTTTTAAATTTTAAAACAAGTTGGGTATGGTGGTTCATTTCCTTATTTTTTAATATTTTACTTATTTATTTGAGAGACAGAGAGGCAGACAGAGAGAGAACGGGTGCACCAGAGCCTCCAGCCTCTGCAAACAAAATTCCAGACCAATGCGCCACCTCGTGAATCTGGCTTACATTGGTACTGGGGAATTGAACCGAGGTCCTTTGGCTTTTCAGGCAAACGCCTTAAGTGCTAAGCCATCTCTCCAGCCCCCCAACTCAGATTTCTAGTTGGACCCCAGAAACAATTGCATGCTCAGGGCCCAGATTTGGACCTGTCTCCTACCACCTCTTCCCTGAGCATGAGTGACCTGCCTTGTCCTTCCCCAAGTCCTCGTTCCTCAGGACAGTGCGGCTGCCTCTCTGAGATGCAGAGACTCTCAGGACTCCGAGCACACAGTCATGGGAACTGCTGTTCTCAGGGGAAACAGCCACGCCCTCATGGCCCCTGTCTGCCTTAGTGAAGCTGTGGGTGGGGTGATCTGGGCTCTCCCCTCAAACCTGGGGTACCAGCCTTGACTTTCACAGCCTTTGAAGAAGCCTACTTAATCCAGAGGTGAGAGGACAATGGCTTAGAAGGGCCCCAGATGTGAACTGGGGGTGCCCAGAAGAAGAGCCCTTCCCCACCTCTGCACCTCCCCACCACCCATACCATACACCCTCCTTCCCACATGGCTGGGTGCTACCATGGGGCCACCGAGGACTTTCCACCAGACAGGTAAGGGTTCAAACCCCAACTCAACCACTCGTTTCTCTTTCTGTGTTCCCATCTGTGAAATGGGGATGGAGAACCTCTTTGGAAAGTTGCTGAGTAAAGTGCAGTGGAGGAGCCCAGTGCAGCATCTGAAGTGGCATATGACCCTGGGCTGTGGCCTTCCCAGAAAGGGAGTTGCCAAGGGGACCCAAGAAAACACGTGGTGCAAGGGTTACTGACAGAAGCATCTCCTCGGAAGCTGCCTCATACTCCCCAGGGGCCCAGTTCGTCCTGTGCCCAGAAACCAAGGCAGTGTGGGGGGCAGGACAGCTGCCACTTGGCCACATAGCTCATCACAGGTTTATTGGGAGTTGACTGGACACTCTTTGGTGTGCTGTGAGTGCAGAATGGCTTGAGAGCTCGACCTGGTGTAGATAGGAACGTATAGTCAGGAGGCCCTGGGGTGGGAGTGAGGGCAGAGGGAAGACAAATAAGGAGGCACACACCTGTGGTCCCCACTCTCCAGAAGCTGAGACGGAGGGGTGATGAGTTCCAGGCCAGCCTGGGCTTCACAGCAAGAGCTGGTCTCAAAAACAACAAGGCTGAGGTGGCACAGAGGGAGGAAAGAGAGGGACGGAAGAGGCCATAAGGTGGGGGTGAGTGGGGCAGGAGCCAGGGTAGGCAACTCATGCCGGGCTCTGGGCTTGTGCTGCGGGCTTGAGAGGTCAGGGTGCTGGACATGCTGGGCCCAGGTCCCAGCTCCAGTTCTCCCTGTCTCCATTCAGGAGTTCTCCCAATAGCCTTCTAGAAGCTACCCTCATCCTCCAGCTACAGAGAAGACTGAGGCACTGAGAAGGAAGATCACATGCCCAGGGTCAGGCAGCTGGTAAATGGAAGTGGAGTTGACACCAGACTGAGCTCTGTCACCTGGCCCCCTGCAGTGTCAGAGGAGAGCACCCCCGCCCTGCCGGAAGCTCAGAAGGAGCAAGACATGTGGACTCCATTTGGCCATGGATAGGAAGGTTTTGCTAGAAAATCAGAACTCAGGCCAGGGAGACATTTTGAAGGCTGTTGGAAGTGCCTATGCCTTGGTACACGCAATAGTATCATTTGC
Source organism: Jaculus jaculus (assembly GCF_020740685.1). Classification (NCBI taxonomy): domain Eukaryota; kingdom Metazoa; phylum Chordata; class Mammalia; order Rodentia; family Dipodidae; genus Jaculus; species Jaculus jaculus. The sequence goes on along the minus strand of NC_059102.1, from coordinate 132,463,230 downwards.
TCATCCTCCTGAAATAAGCTTGGTGATCTCCCTTCATCCTTCACAGTCCACGGCCTTCTTGATTCTGCTGAGTGGGTGGCTCAACCTTCCTGCCCCTGCCTTAAGCTGTACTTGCCTCTTCCAGCTTCAGGTCTCGGGGTTTGAGTCTTCCTTTAGTCCTCTGGACCTCCTGCTTGGCATGGCCCGAGACTTAACAGAGGCAGCAACCCCTCTCTCTCTCTCTCTCTCTCTCTCTCTCTCTCTCTCTCTCTCTCTCTGTGTGTGTGTGTGTGTGTGTGCGGGGGGGGGGGGGTTATAAGTCTCTGACTGATCCTATAGCTTACTGGGTTTGTTTTTGTTTTTCGTGCTCTAGTGATTCTTGGGTCTCTGCTCCTCTAGAAGACTAGGGTTATAGACATGTGTGGCCATGTCCAGTTGTTTATGTGAAGCCTGGGGATTGAACTCAAGTGCTCTCTCAGGCAGACTTCTCAGGCCATCATGCTTGCACAGGAAGTGCTCTTAACTATGGAGCCATCTCTCCAGCCAAACATTGGCTATCTTCTTCAATTACTCTTCACTTTTTTTTTTTTTTTTTTTTTGGTTTTCACTCTAGCCCAGGCTGAACTGGAATTCACTATGTAGTCTCAGTTTGTCTGGAACTCATGGTGATCCTCCTACCTCTGCTTCCTGAGTGCTGGGATTAAAGGCATGCGCTACCATGCACAGCTCTATTTTTAAATATTCTTTTAATTTAATTATTTGAGAGCGACAGACAGAGAGAGAGAGAGAGGGAGGGAATGGGCACGCTAGGGCTTCCAGCCACTACAAATGACCTGCAGACACGTGCGCCCCCTTGTGCATCTGGCTAACATGGGACCTGGGGAACCGAGCCTCGAACCAGGGTCCTTAGGCTTCACAGGCAAGCACTTAACCACTAAGCCATCTCTCCAGCCCTTAAATATTTTATTTATTTATCTCAGAGAAAAAGAGGCAGATAGAGAGAATGGGTGAGCCAGGGCATAGTGCCGCTGCAAACAAACTCCAGATGCAAGCTCCACCTGTGCATCTGACTTTACTTGGGTCCTGGAGAATCAAACCAAGGTCCTTGGGCTTTGCAAGCAAGTGCCTTAACCACTGAACCATCTCTCCAGCCCCAGTTCACCTGTTTTGTTCTTTTTGTTTTTTTTTATTATTTTTTTGAGACAGGCACTTGGACTGAACCCAGCACTCACCAATTAAATTAGACTAGATAGCCAGTAAGTCCTACAATGTTGGGGGTGAGGTAAGTACTCTACAGAATGAGCTGCCTCCCCAGCTTCTATTTAGCCCCTTTCTGCACAGGCCCCTGCTGCTGCAGCTGGCCACACAGAGGCCCGCGTGCCAGGCTGCATGGGGAGCCGCAGCTCTCACACAGAGGCCCCCCATCCTCCTGCAGCTCTGCACGGCACTCCTCACCATCTCTGTGTATCTGTCTACACTTCTTTCTTTCTTTCCTTTTTTTTTTTTTTTAAAGTTTTTGAGGTAGGGTCATACTCTAGCTCAGGCTGACCTGGAATTCACTATGTAGTCTCAGGGTGGCCTTGAACTCATGGCAATCCTTCCTACCTCTGCCTCCCGAGTGCTGGGATAAAAGGCGTGCACCACCACGCCTGGCCTGTCTACATTTCTTGAACTTCATACAACTGCAGCAAGAGTTCCCCAGCCCCTAACCCCAACCCTCTCCTTCCCAGCCAAATGGTGGTCCCAACCAAAAACTTTGAAGTCACCCAGAACCCCTCTGTTCCCTTCTTCCCCACTGACATCCAACCTACCTGATGCTCCCACAGTGGTCTTGAATCTGGGTGCTTCTTCCCACCTGCACCACTGTCCCTCTGGTAGAGGTCTCAGAGTCTTTCTCCTTAACGAACAGCAGTGCCCTACCTACCTGGCCTCCTTGAGTTCACGTTCCACACAGGAGCCAAGGAGCCCCTTGGTCACTCCCCTGGTTCAGCCTGCCATGGCTCCCATACTCCCTTGACCCACGAAGCCCTCTGAGAAACTGCTTGTCTCTTTTCTCTGGGACCACTCTCCTACTTGTCTGCTGGCCCACCACAGCCATGCTGGCTGGCCCTCTTGCCTGAGAGCCCTTGCAGTGGCTCTGCCCACCCGTGCATGATGCCCCCTGTACTTGGCATGGCTGACTCTACCTTGGCTCATCAAGTCACTGTGCAGAAGTCATTCCTCTGGGCTCCTAATAAGTTTCTAGTAGCATCTGTCTTCTCCTGGCAATATGTCTCTCCGAAGCTGGACGATAAATTCACAACAGTAGGTACACCGGCCAAGCCCGGTCTCGAACAGGGTTGGACACCAGGCCATCACTTGCTGACTAATGGTGGAAAGAATAAGAGGCAGGTGGAGGTTGTAGGCTTTTGCTGTCATGCCCGGAATGTACAACACAAGCCTTTTTAAAATATATATACATTTTTTTTATTTATTTGTGAGCAGAGAAAGATAGAGAGACAAACAGAATGACACACCAGGGCCTCCAGCCACTGCAAACAGACTCAAGATGCATGTGTCACTTTGCGCATTTGTCTTGACATGGGTACTGGGGAATCCAACTTGGGTCATTAGGCTTTGCAGGCAAGAGCTTTGACCACTGAACAATCTCTCCAGTCCCCCCCCCCCTTAAATACTTTTTTAAAATTTTTATTTATTTCAACACAAGTATTTTTGACCCAGCAACTTTGAATGTAGTAGACATGGCAAAGGGTTGCATCAAAACATTCATTGAAGGGCTGAAGATGTAGTTCAGCTGGTATAATAATTGTCTGGCATATATGAGGCTCTGGGTTGGATCCCCAGTACCACTTAAGTGAGTCATGGTGGTACCCACCTGTAATTCTGACACTTGAGAGGTGGAAATAGGAGCATTAGAAGTTCAAGGTCTACCTTGACTACATAGTGAATTAGAGGCCAGCTTGGACTACATGAGACCCTATCTCAAAAAAATAGACATTTGGGCTGGAAAGATAGCTTAGCAGTTAAGGCACTTATCTGTAAGGCCAAAGGAATAGGTTTCAACTCCCCAGGACCCACATAAACCAGATACACAGGGGACACATTTGTCTGGAGTATGTTTGCAGTGGCTGGAGACCCTGACTCATCTATTCTCTCCTCTCTGTCTCTTTCTCTACCTATTTCTCTCTTAAATAAATTAGTAAAGTATTTTTTAAACTACAACTTAACTTAAAAAATAGACATTCATTACAATGTTCCTTGCCTACATGCACAACTGGTAGTTACATAGTGCCCATGAGAAGGAGATTGCTTGAAACCAGGTGTGGCACAACCAAGGAATGAAAGAGAGTGGCTGGTGGCAACATACCTTTACTGTGAAGGAATCCTCGGAGGGTGGGAGGCTTGCTTACATCTGTAAACTTAAAGGAGTCACAGCTGGGAAGGTGTCAGAGAATCCGACTCTGTTGGAAAGAGAAACCCAGGGAGGATAGAGCCCCAAGAGACAAGTCCCAGCCCTGCCTGGAGGCACAGCAAGTTCCTCCCTGAGACTCACCATAGCCTGAGCCTCACCGTGAGCCACTTAAACCATGTCCCTCAGTGTCCTCATCTCTAAAATGGGCCCTTGTTCTCCCCACTCCCCTTACCAGTCTGTGGAGAGCGTCAGGACTTGTGTAAGGATGAGCACTGCACTCTCTAGAGGACCTCAGACTCACCAGCCCATGTCCTCTCTTTAACCTGACAACAGCTCTGTGCTGATGGTTACCACATAGTCAGTAGTCAGTGGCAGCCTCGTCCTTATTCTATTTTTTGTGCATGTGTGTGTGTGTGCGCGTGTGTGCACGCGCGCATGTTTGCCTGTATGTGGGTAGATGTGTATGCACGTGTGTGAGCGTGTGCATGGAGGCCAGAGGTCAATGTCAGGTGTCTTCTTCCATCACTGTCCACCTTATTTCCTCAGACAGGTCTCTCACTTGAACCTAGGGTTTGCTTAGCTAGCCGGCTTGCCCAGGAGATCCTTGCCTCTGCCTCCGGGGCACTGGGATGATGGCTAGGCCACTCCCACTATGCCCACTGGGCACTCGCGCAGCAAGCCCTTTATCCAGTGAGCCATCATTCTTAGCCTATCTTTTTTGATTGTTTGTGTTTCTTATTGTCTATTTTCTTTTCTTCTTCTGAGATAGGGTCTCAAGTAGCCTAGGCTGCCCTTGAGCTAGCGATGTGGTCACTGAGAATGTCCTTGATCCTCCTGCTCCAGACTCCCTGTGCTGGGGTTACCCAGGATGCACTGGCACACGTGGCCTCAGCCCCATTTTCTCAACTACTGCATGCTACCTAGAGAGAGACCCTGTGCCTTATGCAAGTGGTTCTCAAAGCCCTCAGGACCCCCACCGTCCTGGGCTCCTGGAGAGCTTTCCTGGTGGCTGGGGAATACATGGGTCTAGTCTTCATGCCTATGGGGAGAGGAGCTGGGGAGCCGGGTGTCCACAGAGAGCCTGGCCTCACTGTAATTAAGGCGGCTGGGAGGCTGGGATCCTGGCATCCGAGGTGGGGAGGAGGGATGAAAGGACAGGAAGAGCCTCCTCCTGGCCACGCCAACCTCTGTCAGCAGCCACCGGCCACCTGAGAACAGCTGAGAGGGACCTGGCGTGGATCCCCCATCCATCCTGTAGCCTCCTGCCTGTCTCGCTGTCCCCCATCTCACTGTTCTTGATATCCCTTCCACCCCCACGCCAGAGCCATTTCTACCAAAAGCAGGTCACCGAGGCCTTCCAGCACCGTGGGGGGGGGGGGCAGATGGCTTCTCTGCTCCTGCAGGAAGTGCAGTATGTAGAGGAGGCTGGGAAGGGGCTACTCCAAGGATCACCCAGGCGTCAATCTTTGAAGACACCTAGCTCTATATGGCCCCTAAAGCCCACGTCCTGGCTGGCCCTCTAGCCCTCCTGGCTTGGGCCTCTCACCCTGTCATTCAGTCTTCCTCCAGCTACCTGAGGGTCTGTTCCCGCTGTGCATCCCCTTGTGGCTCCAGATTTCTGCCTTGGTATCCCCTCTCTCCCTCCCTCCCTGTCTGTCCGTCTCCCTTCCTCTCTTCCCTCCCCACTTAGCCCATCCAAACCCTGCTCTTCTCCTTCTGCCTCCCAACGAGGCTCAGAAGCTGCTTGCTTTCACAAGACTGTGGCACTGGCCTGCATTTCGAGGGGGCTTGGAGACTGGGGTGATCCTGAATGAATGCTGGCATGTTTGTCCTTCCTGCTCCCCAGCACCGAGGCTAAGACCTCTCTGAGATGTGGGCCTGCCCAGGAAGTCACTCACTAGCTGTGGCCCTGGACAAGTCACTTTCCCTCTCTCTGCTGTATCTCACAAATGGGTTTGTACCAGAGGGGACCCTGGTAGGGTCACATGAGATAAAGCAGGGAAGTATTTCATACAGTGTCATCACTCTGGTGGGCACTTAACAACCTCAGGTGAACATAGCTAGTCTTGTTGAGGCCACAGACACCTACCCTAGCCTTGCCCCATCACCCTCACTTTAACCAGAGAAGCCTTTCCAAGGACAACTGAGACTGTGTCACTCCCAGGAATCAACTTCGGGGGAGGCCTAGGGCCATCCCACAGGCCCAGCCTGACCACATCCAGCCTCCCTCCTGCGCCCTATCACTTAGAAGCCCCAGCTAGTCATCCCCAACCACCTGGACTCACCTGACTGATGCTGGCGGCCTCATGGACCAGCAAATGCTCCTCCTTGACCAGGCTAATGCCCGTGCATCCTTTAGACCCCAGCTGAGGTGGCCTTTCCTCCAGGAAACCTTCTCTGACCACATCTCTCCCATCCTGGCGAGCCTCCTTCTTGACGTCCCCGCAGAACTGCCTTATACACTACCCACGGCACTTCAGTGCCTGGGAGCCACTGTCTCTGTGGGGACCAGACACTGCACCTGGCTCCCTGCGGCAGACTCAGCACAACATGGGTGTCTGACGAGGACTAGATGCTCAGAAAGAAAAAAAAAAAAATTAGTGACTAACTGAATGGATGGATGAGTCAATTTCTGCATCCCCCACACTGCAGGAAATGTCTGAGAACAGATCTGAGTGGGAGGCTCAGGCAGGGCCTGGGAAGAAGCCCCTGAGGTTTGGGCACTGGGTGGTGAAGAGAGTGGACCCTGATTACCTCCCACAAGTAGGTCAGCTTCCCCTCTCATTCCCACAGGCCCCTGGGGCCCCAGAGACGGCTTCCAGATGTTAAGCCCTCTGCCTGCATTACCTCTTAGCTTTTCCATCTGCATAGTCGGGCCAGATCCTCACCGCCAGCATCACGGACAGCCCGGCCAGCCATCCCCAGCGTCTTCCTATTTTAGACATCTCGCCGCCTCAGTCCCTTCTAATGTTTCCAGCCAGGCTGCGGGGGGAGGAAAAAGAGGTTACTGCAACTTTAAATGTACTGTATGAAGGCGAAGGCTGGAAAGGGGCCTGTTTGCAGGAATACCCAGTCATCTAGTTGGAGAAGCCGCCAGATGGAATACAAAAGAAGAAGCCCAGGCGCTCATGGAGACGGCCTCGGTTCATAAATCAGGTGGGGCCACGGCCCGGGGGCCCACGCGCAATGGAGCCCGACTCCCTTCTGGACCCAGGCGACTCCTACGGTAGGTGAGCTGATGAGACAAGCCAGCTGAGCGGCTAAGTGGCTGAGTTGGGGATCTCAGCCCACTGCTCAGGCAGACTTTTCTGGGCTTGAAGAATCAGAGTTGCGGGGGGGGGGGGGAGGTTGGTAGGCAGCTAGACAGGGTCTGGCCTGGGGGCTTGGGGTGGGCATGGGTCATGTGTCAGAGGGTGGAGGGTACACCCCCTTGGATGTGACATTGGCAGGGTTCGGGGACTGGAAAGAGTTTCTTGGCTGCTGTGTCTTGCTTGCTCTTGGCCAAGAAAGAAAGGAAGTTTGCAGCCCCCCCTGCTTGTCTGTCTCACTCGCTGTCCCCCAGGCCTGTCTGCTACTGTGGCAAATTCAATTAGTGAGATCTGCAGAGTAACGGAGATGAACAGACAGCCGAATGTGCCTTGTAATTAAAGGCCAGGGCTAAGCTTAAAGCTCTGGGCGCCTCTCCCCGGCGCATAGTGCTACCCCCACCGCCTCCCCCCATGCTGCTGCTGAGGAGCTGCTGTGTCCAGACCCCTGGGACCATTGGAAGACCTGGGTAGAGAGCTGGGGAAAAGTTTCTCGGGACAATGACCAGGCAGGGTCAGGGCAGGGATCTGGGAGCTATAGAATGGCTCCTCCAGGAAGGTTCGGGCAGGCATGAGACCCCAGGGACCTGAGTACCCATGTTCCCTGACTGCTCAGCCAGCCAGGCTGCTGCCCAGTTGGCCAGGATGGCCAGCACAGCATGGCTGTCTCTGGGCAATAGGGGGAAACGAGAGCAGGAGTGTGGCCGTGTGCGTAGGGCTGGACGTGGGAGCAGTGGGTTGGGGGTTGCGACAAAGCTGGCCCCATGCACCTTAGAGGTGGGCTGTGGAGGAGCAGCTTCCTGAAGTGAATGGCTTGGGTAAGTCTTGTAAGGATGCTGATTTTCTGGGGGCCACAAGCACTGCTAAGAAAAGCCAGCTTTTCTCCCTCTGGGCTCTCCTGCTCCAGCCAGGCTGACTGCCTGGCCCAGAGTCAAGGCCAAGCTCCCTTCCTCCTGCAGCAGCCCCGCTCTGTCCAGGGAGAGGCTTCTGCCACTCTCAAAGATGAAACACACAGGGTTTGCTGGGCGAGGCCCCAACACAAACCCCGTGTCTCCAGGCAGTTGGGCAGCTGGTCACCGTACCTTAAGGACTCAGCTCTGTGTAGGGGTGAGTGTGCAGGAAGGGGGAGCTTAGCAGTTGGGGGAGGGAGAAGAAAAGAAAGGAGACAGCCCCTGTCCTGGACGAGTTCCCAGACTGGAGTGGGAGGTGACCCATGATCCAAGACTGGCTTTGGAGGGATGCATTTCTGGTGAAGAGGCGGGAGCACACAGTCAGGGTTATGGGCAGGCTAGCCTGCCTCCGGGCTACCTATCTCAAGCATGGCATAGGAGACAACCATAGGCTCCTGCATGCTGCCCCACAAAGGGCACAGACCTGGATCTGTCCTAGGTGATGAGATGAGGGTACCAATATGGCCAAGCAAAGCTTCCGCTCACTCAGATGTTTCCCTCCTCATCTAGTGATGTCTTAGGAGCCCCAAGCTGAAATCTCAGTCCTTCAGGTTGATAGCAGCAGCCCCTGGGCTGGGTGAGACTTAAAACTGAGGCAGTCGCCACCCCAACTGGTCAAACTGCCCCTTGTCTTGGCTAGCTGATGTTCCAGATGTGGCTCAGGCAGTGAAGCGTCTGGGATTTGGGGAAGAGGCAAAGAGACCAAGAAGGCCTCAGGAAGGGACCCGGTGGAGCAGGGGAGGAGCCCTTGCACTTTCTGGGGACAGTCTCAGCACAGCTGAGTGGGATCTGGTACCCTCCAGCCCAGGTCTCCCACATAGCCAGCCCTGGAGGACCAAACTAAAGCACTATCCTGAACCAGGGCAACAAAAGAACCAGCACTCTCTTCTCTGGCCCTCGATGATCTACTTATTTATTTTATTAATGTTTTGTTATTTATTTATTTTTAAAGTTTATTTATTTATTTATTTATTTTGGTTTTTGAGGTAGGGTCTCACTCTAGCCCAAGCTGACCTGGAATTCACTATGTAGTCTCAGGGTGGCCTCAAACTCATGGCGATCTACCTACCTTTGCCTCCCTAGTACTGGGATTAAAGGTGTGCACCACCAGGCCCAGATTTATTTATTTATTTTTTTTTTTATTTGAGAGAGAGAGAGAGAGAGAGAAATAGTCAGGTAGAGAGAAAAAGACTAAGAATGGATGCACTAGGGCCTCCAGCTGCTGTAAACTCTGGATGTGTGTGCCTCCTTGTACATCTGCCTTAAGTGGGTCCTAGGGAATCGAACCTGGGTCCTTTGGTTTTGCAGGCAAGTGTTAAGCCATCTCTTCAGCCTAATTAATTAATTTTTTTGAGATAGAGTCTTCCTCTAGCCCAGGCTGACCTGGAATTCACTGTACTCCCAGGCTGACCTTGAACTCACAGTATTCCTCTTACCTCAGCCTGCCGAGTGCTGGGATTAAAGCTGTGTGCCACCACATCAAGCTTGATTATTCATTGTTCAACCAGTACTGTCAGGTCTGGAATCCGGAGATCAAGGAGAAGCCAAACTTTGCCTCTACTTTTATGACCTTCCCGGGTTAGCCTGTGAGAGAGGCACATGTTCCAAACAGGGAATCCAGGCATTGTTGGACCCTCTGAGCCCATACCTGGAATCTAGGAGGGCTTCCCAGAGGAGGTGATACTTCCATTAAGTTGTTGATTGACTGTCAATCCAAGTGGCCATGAGAAAATATAGGCTGGGTGGCTTAAACAATGGAAATGTTATCATAAGTGGGGATTAAGATAGATATTATGGGGCTGGAAGGATGGCTTAGTGGTTAAGGTGTTTGCCTGCAGGGCCAAAGGACCCAGGTTCAATTCCCAGACCCACTTTAGCCAGATGCACAAGGGGGCACACGCAGCTGGGGTTTGTTTGCAGCAGCTGGAGGCCCTGGCATGCCCATTTTCACCCTCTTTTCCTGTCAAATAAATAAATAAATAAAACTTAAAATAGGGTTGGAGAAATGGCTTAGTGGTTAAGTGCTAGCCTGTGAAGCCTAAGGTCCCCGGTTCGAGGCTCCATTCCCCAAGACCCACGTTAGCCAGATGCACAAGGGGGCGCACGCATCTGGAGTTCGTTTGCAGTGGCTGGAGGCCCTGGCACACCCATTCTCTCTCTCTGTCTCTATCTGCCTCTTCCTCTCTCTCTGTCACTCTCAAATAAATAAATAAAAACAAACAAAAAAATAAAATAAAATAGACATCATGTCCTCATAGTTGTAGTGGTTAAAAGTCCAAGACCAAGTCCATCTGAGTTGGTTTCCAGTGAGGGTTCCTGGACGGTGCCTTTCTGCCAAATCTCATGGGGGAGGGGAGGACAAGCATTCTGATGTCACTTCCTGTAGGGACACTAATCCTACTGGATCCTACTAGAAGCCACCTTGTTTAAACTTGTCTTAAATGTAAAGGTCCCATTGCCACTGGAGGTGAGGGCTTTGCTGTGTAGCTATGGGAACATACTCCAACCCTCCTTGCCTCGTTTTGGACCCCGCCCTCTCCCTGCTGCCCACATGACCCTGTCTTCCAGGTCACCACCCTCATCTGACTGTGCCTCCCTGCCAGGCTCCGGCCACGCTGACGTGACCATCCACGCCCTCCCCAGCCCCCAGCCTAGTTCTCACCTCAGGGCCTTCAGACTTGCCATTTCCTCTGCCGGGGATAGCCTTCCTCTTCACTGAACAAACTCTTGTTTCTCTTCCCGGCTCAAAAAGTCCCCTCTCGGGGCTGGAGAGACGGCTTAGCGGTTAAGCGCTTGCCTGTGAAGCCTAAGGACCCCGGTTCGAGTCTCAATTCCCCAGGACCCACATAAGCCAGATGCACAAAGTGGCTCATGCATCCGGAGTTTGCAGTGGCTGGAGGTCCTGGTGCACCCATTCTCTCTCTCTCTCTCCCTCTTTGCTCTTGGTTGCTCTTGTCCACTCTGTTCTCATCTGAAATATATATTGGTATATGCTATATCTCCATGGCCACCACTAAGCTCCGCTCTGCCTGGCATGTAGCCGTCCTCCACCTCACCAGCACTCACACAATGAGTGAAGGAGTGAATGACGCAGTAGACAGGCAGAGGCAAGGAAAGGGGCCATCCCAGTGGATGGAGCAGTAGTGCCAGGTCTGGGGCCAGCTGCTCAGGGATGGGCAAGCTAAGCTCCTTGAGAGCACAAAGCTGCACGTGACCACGCTGGGCGGGGCTCTGCTCCCTCCTATTACAGCGTGACTCCCACTTGCTGGGGATCCTGCCGCCCATTCCATTCCCAGGTGCTCAGGGGTGTGGCCACCATGTGGTGGGGACGCAGCCCTTGGCACCGGCTTACAGACAGGATGCCGCAAAGCCCCAGCAGGTGGCCCCTGGGGTAGAGTCAAGGCCAAGGGGGGCAGGCAGAGGAACCAGGGCTACCTCATATCCAGAGGAAGGAGGGTCCTCAGTGGAAGAAGACTTGGAGGGAGTGCATTGCCTCCAGCAGAGCCTACGTGGGTGGGCCGCAGCTCCTCATGTGTAAATGGGGGTGAACCTTAGCAAAGGTGTCCTTCCTTTCTGCCCTTTGAATACCAAGGAAGGGGAAGGGTGGAAGCCTTGCAAAGGGCTAATGCGGGGGATGGAGGGATGGAGGCCCTCACCCTGACAACTTCCTCTTCGGGTACTTCCTGGCTCTGTTGTTCATCTTTTCTGCGGTACATGACCGTCAGATCTAGGTGTGCCCTCAGGACACTGGTCACTAGCCTGATACCTGTCTAAGATCATATGCTGCTTGAGGGTGGGCCTGTCTTGTTTGTTTGTACTGTATCCTCAGCATGTAGGAAGTGCCAGGGCCGAGGGCACACCCTCCAGTCATAGCAGGAAGGAAAAGAAGAAGGAAGAGAGGAAGGAAGGAAAGGAGGGAAAGAGGAAGGGAGGAAGGAGGGAGGGAGGAAGCACCATCTAAGATCCTATATCCCACTCAGCACTTGGCACCTCTCCTCTTCTTGGGCCTCCCCCCAACCCTCTGGATACCTGGGTGGCCTGGAATCAGTTGCTGTTGCTGGCTCTGTCTCAGCTTCTATAAAAAACCTAAACAAGGGCTGGAGCGATGGCTTAGCGGCTAAGGCACTTGCCTGAGAGCCTAAGGACTCAGGTTTCATTCTCCAGGTAGTACCACGTAAGCCAGAGACACGTGGTGGCGCATGCGTGTGGAGTTTGTTTGCAGTGGCTAAAGGCCCTGGCGTGCCCATTCTCTTTCTCTCCTCTCCCTGTCTCTGTCTCCAATAATAGTAACTAAATAACCTGATGGCTAAGACTGAGGATTGTTCAAAGCAATCTATCTGTCTGTCTGTCTATCTATCTATCTATCTATCTATCTATCTATCTATCTATCTATTTATGAGACAGAGACTAGAGATTATGGGTGCAACAGGGCCTCCTGTTACTGCAAATGAACCCCAGATACATGTGTCACTTTGTGTGTCTGACTTTACATGGGTACTAGAGCATCAATCTTGGGCCATCAGGCTTTACAAACAAACATCTTTAACCACTGAGCAATCTCCCCAGCCCCAGTCTCAGCTTCTTCATGGGACAAATGAACAGATCCAGGTCTACCCTGCCTGCTGCCCTCTGGTTGTTGCATGTGACCAAGTTGCAGTTGCAGATAGATAGACCCTTGCCGGGGCACCTGGATTCACTGGTCAAGTGGGACTCAGCCAGGGAAAATGCATGGGAAGAGGCTCACTGCTTCTGAACAGAGCTCAGAAGCTCAAAACCATTTCTTCCTACTTCCTACTAGCAAGGGCACCTGCTTCAGGGCATAGGGATGCAGGTGGGGGGGAGGCAGGTAGACATGCTCTTTGTCGTCTTCCAAGTGCTACATGTGGAGCAGCAGCAGCCCCCCCCCCCCCCCCGCCGCCCATTCCACTGCCTCTGCAGGCTGGAGATGGAATCCACAGTCTGGTGCATGCTGGGCAAGCGCTCTGACACTGAGCTCCACGTTCAGCCATCTTTTTGCACAGGCCTTGAACTTGAATCCTCCTGCCACCACCTCCTGAGAGCTGGGATTGCAGGCTTGCCAACAGGCTGGGCTAACAGCACCTTTCATGGAGCATCCGAGACTCCATGGCATCTCTTCTGTGTAATGTCCAGTTGAATCCTCTCGACCAACCTGCAGCCAGCTGTTAGCCAATTTTTCAGATGGGGAAACTGAGGCTTGGAGGAGCTGAGTGTCTGGCCTAGAGCACAGTGAGTGCAGTGATCTTTTGGGGCCTGGGATCTGTTTTTTTGTGGCACTCATACCACCATGTCTTGCTTTTTTGTTGTTATTGTTGTTTGTTTGTTTGCTTGTTTAAATATTGTATTTTAGAGAGAGAAAGAATGGGTATGCTAGGGGCTCTAGCCACTGTAAATGAATTCCAGATGCATGTGCCACCATGTGCATCTGGCTTATGTGGGTTCTGGGGAATAGATCCTGGGTCCTTAGGCTTCACAGACAAGCGCCTTAACCACTAAGCCATCTCTCCAGCCCTGTTTTGGGTTTTTATTTTGTCTTCTTAAAAATTAATTAATTTGTTTATCTGTGTGTGCGCCAGGGCCTCTTGCTGCTTCAAAGAATGTCAGATGCTTGTGACACTTTTTGTATCAGGCCTTACATGGGTGGCTTAGGAATTAAACCTGAGCCAGCAGGCTTTGCAAGCAAGCACTTTTAGCTGCTAAGCCATCTTCCCACCTCCCCCACCATCCAAATATTTTATTTACTTATTGATGTGTGTCTTTTGTGGTACTCTCTGAGATCCACTGCTGGGCTAGAGCTGCCACTTGCAAGGCTCCTTCTTGTGCAGTGGAAAAACCTAACCTCCCAGGGAGGGAGCATTTGCTAAGCCAGATCAGGGAGGAGTGTGACTACGTGACTGTCAGCTCAGCGGGGGACAGCAAAAGGCAGGCACAGCTGTAACAGGATGGAGCTGAGCTAAAGAGAGGGCTATTTTAGGCTGGAAGCTTTCAGGGACCTGATGTCATGATGCCCTGGCCCCTGCCTGAGGGAGGCAGGCACTGATACCTGGGGCTTCACCTCACCCAATGACGTCCATCTTAAAGATCCCAGCACCCAGCCCTGCACCTCCTTTTCATTCTGGTGTACCCCCTTTATACCCCAAGCCACATCATCAGTGTCATGCTAGAGGTGGGGAAACTGAAGTACAGAGAGGCCAACTGACTTGTTCAAAGCCAAAAGTCACATGTTTGTCCCATGAAAGCCCAGTTCCCTGAACCAGGGACAGCTCGGACTTTTTCTGAGGTGGCATCAGTGAATGGGGGTATGGCATTGATTAGGCCTGCCCAGTTTTCCTAAGACTTCCCATCTCTAATGCACTTCCTGGCACACATTCCATTTCGTGTGTGTGTGTGTGTGTGTGTGTGTGTGTGTGTGTGTGTGTGTGTATGTGCATATATATATAATTTATTTATTTGAGAAAGAGAAAATGGGCATGCCAAAGCCTCCAGCCACTGTAAATGAACTCCAGGTGCATGCACCACCTTGTGCATCTGACTTACATGGGTGTTGGGGAATTGAGCCTGAGTTGCAAGCAAATGCCTTAAATGCTAAGCCATCTCTCCAGCTCTCCATTTCCAATTTATAGAAAAACTGAGGCACGTATCCAAATCTTAGTCCTGGCACGTGAGGAGGGGGGCCTAGCTTCCACCCAGGTTTCAGAACTCCTACTTCAGTCCTTGTGGTTCCGGGAAGGTGGATGTGTTCTTCCAGCAAGCCCACTGCGCCGTCAGCTTCCTCTTACAGACTGGCTACCCTGGACTCTGTCCACCCTTTCCCTGCTGTGTAGGTCATCTCCTGGCCATGCTGACAGCCCACTGTCGGACTTCCCAAGCCAACATTTGTGACCCCCAACCAATGCGCTTCCTCCTAGGAAGTGACCTCTGGGGGCCCAGGGAGCCTGGAGCCAGCAGAAATGGCCCGAGGTGTGAGGAAGGACCCACGAGGGTTATCCTGTCTGGCCACCATTGCATGATGGGAAATGGAGGCAAGAAGAGGAACCAGACCCACTTAAGGCCCATCCGGAGAGCTAGCTGCCCTGCCTCTCGTCTCCCAGCTGCACCTTAGGGTAGCTGCCTCAGCCCCCTCCTGAGGCTCCCTGTGTCTTCAGCTCACTTTCCATGTGCAGCTCAGTCCCCCATGGCCGCAGGATGAAGTCTAAAGTTACTGGTGGGCCATGGTCTGAGTCCTTGGATGACACCTCTGCCCTGGCCTCCACACCACACGCACTGCGATTCTGCTTTGACCTCCACGCCAGCCTCTCTCACTCCACTCCCACCATCACTACTTAACGTCTTTGTCATGAAAGCTGGGTGTGGTGGCGCACGCCTTTAATCCAGCTCTCTGGAGGCAGAGGTAGGAGAATCGCCATGAGTTCAAGGCCACCCTGAGATGACATAGTGAATTGCAGGTCAGCTTGGGTTAGAGTGAGACTTTTCCTCAAAACCTCTCTCCCCCCCCCCAAAAAAAAACTCTGTCATGTGCCTCTCTCACTCACTTACCTTTCCTTTGCCCTTGCTGATTATCCATCTCAGCTGGCCCCATTCCCTCCTACCCTGGCCCATCCTGCTCTGCTCTGGTTGCCTCCTCCAGGAAGCCTTCCTGACTATGTTGTTTGGGTGCCCTGGGCTTTCTATCGATGTGACCTGGTGCCACCTGTGGGGGTGTGAGCTGCCTGACCAGCCACACAGAGAACTTTGAGGCTGAGGGAGTGGGGCAGGGAAAGACCCTATGTGGCAGAGGTTGTGGGGTTCACAATGAGAGGGGGACATAGCTGGCAGAGCAGATCCTGGGTAGGAAGGGCAGTGAAGTCTGGGCTTGTAGTGCCTGAAGGGCTATGTGGCAGCTTTCTGTGGAGGAATCTGTGATGGTCCTTCCAGATATGACCTGAGAAAGGTCCTGATTTCAGGGTGGAGGCATGGGAGTCTCGTGTGTACAGCCGGGGCCCAGTTCCCTCTCCTGGGAAGCCAGCCCTGACCAGCTCTGCCTAGGCTACTGTTCTGCCCTTGATCCTATCCCAGTAGCCATTACTCACCTCTCATCCTGAGCATCTCCTGGGCTGTGCTTCAAACTTTCAGGGCAGGAGTTGCATCCTCTGTCTCTTGGCAATGCCAGATTGCCCTGCAGAGGGACAATCACACAGATAAGAGGCCAGTGACAAAGAGCCCTGCCCTCCCCTGGGCAGCAGGATGGCTTGGGTCAGACTGACCTAAGAGGACAGGGTGAAGGTAGTGAAGGGAGGTGCAGGCCCATCCAGCCTGTGGCTGGATCACCACAACCCAGGCTTCCTGCTGGTGACCTGCATTCTCCCAGTACTTCTGCGTGTTGAGCAATGTGTGCAGAGCAGGGCCTGTAAGACGGGGTCTCGTGTCCCTGTGACTGGGAGGGGTCTCAGTAGCTGTGGAAGCTCATGTGTGAGCATGTGAAGGGGTGGGGGCCCTACCGCTTATTTGGGGCTCTATGGGCTTCTAGGTCCTTGCCCGGGGAAGGACGCTCAAGGTGTGGGCAGCTGATAAAATGGCCTGGGTGACTGACTGTACCCAGCACATCCATCCATCAGCCTAGAGCAGTCCTGATGGGTGGTCTCATCCTGCCTTGGCCTGGAACACTCCTGATAGGTGGCCTCATGTTGCTTTTTGCTATTAGTAGGATGCTAGGCACCAAGAGTGGGAGGTGTGACCGTTAGAGGTGGCAGTGGAGGAGGGCTCCTGGAACCGTGGTTTGAGGCTGGACTAGAAGGAAGCCAGGGAAGTGGGGAAGCAGTGAGGGTTTGCAGAGGGAGCAGAATTAGGGTCTGGCCCTGAAGCTAGGGTGTCTGGGATCAGGGTCAGTCAGAACCTTTCTGTGAGCTGTCCAGGTGGACACCCTCCTTTCGAGTGAGGAGGAGGAGCCCCTGCCCTCTTCATGGGTCCTGTCTTTGAGGAAAGGGCTGTGTGACTTCTGGCAGGAGCTCGATGAGCTCTGTTGGTTTTCTTCCTCTGCAGCCCCTCTCCCCTCCCGGCTTTCCTTCTGCCGGCTTCGCGGAAGGCAGCAGGAGGGTAGCTGGCTCTTCGTGGGCCCTTCTTTAAGGCTGGCCTCTGACACTGAGGAGGACCTAAGCACCTTCTGGAGACGGTTCCTCCCTGTTTCTCTCTCTCTGCCCTGTCTCTATCTGTTTTTCACTCTCTGCATTTCCTTGTCTCTGCCTCCAGAGGCACACAGCCTGCACCTCTTGTTGAAAGCCCACAGTGTGGAGCAACCAGGACACCGTGGGGTCTGCTCCAGTTCTCACTCCCTGCATTCCCAGTGGGCTCTGTACCCCAGTCTCAGGACCCCCTTATCACCTCTTTTCTGGCCTTACAAGTCTCTCCTTCCCCTTCCTGTTGCCTTGACCCTGTGGGCCAGTCCCACCTACCATCTCTAGTCTCTGCTTCCCCATGGCCCACATGGTCCTTAGCACCAGCTCTGTCCCCATAATGGCTCTGAGCAATGCCACCCCTAGAGCCCATTTACAGACCCCAAGGCCCTCTCTTGGGCACCATCTTCAGGCTCAGAGCTGGCCCGTGGAGCCCTAGGGAGCTTTCCCCAGACGTCTTCTACTTCTGAAGTATTCGTTCAACAAACATTCAGGGAAAAGTGCTCAGCCATGAGTTGAGGTTCCAGACACGCTGACAAGTGGAAGGACAAAGCCGTGGGCCATGACAGGGCTGCTCCAGAGATTTGAACAGAATAGTTGAGACTCTGGGGAAGTGAGGTGACTTGCCTGAGCCTGATTTTCCCACCTGTGCAATGGAACACTGAGCCCAACACCTGTCTGACAGGAGAGAAAGTGTTGGTCATCATGAGAACCCTGGGACTGTCCACCAGAGAGGAGCACTGGCCAGCTGGGTTGCTCTTTGTACTTCCCAGTGGTGCTGGTATTTTAATGTCACCTCCTCCGATCTCTCTCCCGTCCCCAGTCTTCCCTCTAGACTCCTCTTCCTCCCACTGGTCAGACAATGCTTCCCTCCCATTCCTTTGCCTTCTTCCCATCCATCCCCTTGTTCATTCCCAGCCCTGACTGTACCTTCTAGCTTGCACTGGGACCTTCTCTTCCCCTGCTCCATGCAAACCCTGCCCTAGAACAAGGAGCTCCAGCAGCCCTCAAAACCCTCTGGTTTCCCAGATATTCTTCTCAGGTCTCTAGATCAGCCCTGCCATGCCTTATGACTCTCTCTTTCCACCTGTCAGTGTGTCCGTCCCAGCTGTACACACCTTGGAGCTCCAACTTTCTAGCTGGGCACTTTCCCTTGAATGTTTGTTGAATGAATAATGAATGACTTAGTGCAACTAAACATACTTTGCTAGCTACAAAAGATCCTCTTTTGGATTTCTCTCTCTCTCTTGTTTTTGTTGAAGTAGGGTCTCACTCTAGCCCAGGCTGACCTGGAATTCACTATGTAGCTTTAGGTTGGCCTCGAATTCACAGCGATCCTCCTATCTCTGTCTCTCAATGCGGGGATTAAAGGCGTTCACCGCCACACCTGGCTTTTTTGGATATCTTTTGGTCGATGCAACACACGGTGTAACACTAAAGAGCATTTGAAACCTCTGCAGACAGAACTTAGCCTTACCTGGCAGGAATGATGTCCCTCTGAGTAGCTAGAGGGGACGTGGGCTGTCCTTAGCCATCTAGGGAGTTCTAGTCCTTGGCAGACCTTGGGATGCTGTTCTACCTTGCTCTAAATGGTGGGATTCAATTAATCCAAAAGGGGCCTCGGCACTGGAATGCTTCATCTCTCCTGCCTTCCCCACCCCCGTGGTTCTAAGGGGCAACCAGTGGAGTTAGAGCAAGACTACTGGGGCCCAGGGTCTCATTCCCTGCCCGCCTTTCCTGCTTGCATTCCTTCTCCATGCACCCAAGGCCCAGGGAGGCGCCAGGCCCGGCCCCTGCATCAGCCACCAGATTCCAAGGTTAGTCACCAAACAGGGAGGTCTCTGAGGGGGTGGAGGATCTGAGCTGAAGAATAGTAAGAGTTTGGCCTGGTGGAAGGCTGTAGTGAGCCTGCGAAGGGAACAGAAGAGGAGAGTCATGGAGCTGAGACCCACACCATGGCTTCCTCCAGGAACCTGGAATAGTTCGGTGTGATTAGGCCCTGTACTCTAGATGGGCAAAGGAAGAGTGAGTCTGGAGATGTGAACAGGACCAAGGCGGAGGCCTTCAGTGGCAGGTCCAGGACCCAGGCTTTCTCCTGGTTTTGAAGCATGGAGGGACAGGGTTGTGCTATGTCCCTGAAACTTCTAAGACCGCATCAAACCGCAGCTCCATGCAATACAAGGTCCCCTTCCTCAGCTGCCCACCTTTGGGAGATCACAATTCTAACAGGAGAGTTGGAGCCCTGGGAGGGGGGGGGCGATGGAGCTGGGGAAAGCTACAGGAAGGAGGAGTCTGTGCAGGCTGGAACCACTCGGGCAGTAACACGGCTAGGCTGTCTGCTCATTCAGACTTGCCCAGCCATCACTTTCCCGATGTTGGCTTTAGAGATCTGTGTCCTTTCCCCCCCCCCCAAGTGGTAGCAGCCCTTTGCAAACTCAGATTTGGGGGGAAGGGGAAGCAGAGAGGTCACTCTGATATTCCTCCACTTGCACCTGAGGGGCTCAACACATGAGCAGGGGAAGGGACAGTGCATGAGCTCATAGGACTCCCATCACAGAGCTTCTTCCCATTTTACAGGTGAGAAAACTGAGGAAGAAGGGCTCAGTGATTGCCCATAGTCCCTGAATTAGTACCAGGACATGGGCTTCCTCTGCTTTGCTGCTTTGAGTGTGCATGGAGTACCCATGTGTCCAGGCCTGTTCCATGGGAGACAGGGCTCTGTCATAACTGGAAGGAACCTGGGTTTTCTACTCACCTTACCACTCCAGGAAAACTGGCACTGACCAAGAGAGGGGGAAATCACAGGAGGCCTCCAGAAGGGAGTATCTAGGGCCAGTATGGACAGCAGAGAAGGGTCCCAGAGTTTGAAAGGAGTGCAGAGAAATGAGAGGTCCAGGAGGTTCCCGGGCTGAAGTATATGGCCTGATGGCCCAGTAGTTGGATGGGCCAGAGGAAGTCCTGGTGGGGAGAAGCTCCATTATTGAGCAGGGATTCTCAACCTTCAATTATTGGCATTCAGGACCTGATGACTTTTGTTAGGGAAGGGAGGTACATTGTAAGATTTTGGGTTTTTGTTTCTTTTAATGAGACAGAGAGAGAGAGAGAGAGAGAGAGAGAGAGAGAGAGAGAGAGAGAGAGAGAGAGAGATAGGGAGAGAATTGGCATGTCAAGGCCTCAGCCACTGTGATTGAACTCCAGATGCTTGCACCACCTAGTGGGCATGTGCAACCTTGCGCTTGCCTCACCTTTGTGCATCTGGCTTACGTCAGATCTGGAGAGTCAAACATGGGTCAGTAGGCTTCATAGGCATGCACCTTAACCACCAAGCCATCTCTCCAGCCCCATTGTAGGATTTTTCAGCAGTGTACCTGGCCTCTTAACCCTGATATCTAGATACCTGCTGAGACCAAAAGAAAAAATGTGGGATGGGGTAAATTGCCACCAATGAAGGAGTCACTGTAGCTGGGTATGGTGGGCACACACCAGTGATCCCAACACTCAAAAGGCTGCGGCAGAAGAATTTTGAATTCCAGAATGGTGTTTAAAAAAAAAAAAAAAAGCCACTGTCACTGGCCTAGAGCAGACAGGGCTACAGAAAAGGTTTGGCAGGAGGAACAGGACAGGGTCCCGGGCTGCAGCCAGGAACAGGCTAGATGGCACCCAGCCCTAGATGGCACCACCTCATCCTTCAGCTGACCCCGGCTTCATTAAGCAGGAGCCAGGGCTGAGGGCCAAGGAGTCCAGTGAACAAAAAAGCTTGTGTGTGGAGGGAGGACCGCCAGCCAGAGCCAAGAGGGGCTGAGGGATAGGGAAGAGGTATGGGGTGTGGAAGTGAGATGAAAGGTCTGGAAGGTCATCTGCCTGAGCCTCAGTTTAGCAGCCACAGCTCTGTCCAAAGATCAGGAGTGAGAGGTCATGGCTACCTTCCAGGCTGAGGGCCACCAGAGTGGGATGGCTAGCAGGCAGCCTGAAGGCTCTCTTTCCTCCATTGGTGTGCTGTGTCTTGGAGGGCACTGGACTGCTTTGGCTGTGTAGGGAATGTGAGAAGGGTCATAGGTGTCTCCACTGTGAACAGTCAGATGAGCTTCTAAACATAGGCGGCTTCTCTCCTCCTCCTCCTGGCTCCCCATGATGCCCTCAGATGTGGTGGCATGGGCTCAGCTGGCCTAGGATTCAGCCAGCCCTTACGTTGCCATAGGTCAGGACAGCACTGCAGGCATCACTGGCCTTCTTAGAGTCACAGGAAACACTCTGTCCAGCCCAGTGGCTTTCCAGTTGCGTCCAAGGAGATACCAAGGGGTTGGTGAAGAAGAGAGACCCCTTTCTTTAGTCCAGCTCTCGCCAGAGCAGCACACTTCTGATGGAAACGCTGGGGTCCCAGAAGCTTTCTGGTTGGAATGAAGGCTCTGAGATGGGTATGGTGGCTAACACCTGTAATTCTGGCCAATGGGAGGTAGAGGCAGGAGGATCAGGAGGTCAAGGCCAGCGTCGGAGACATAGTGAATTCAAAGCCTGGCTTACATGAGCCGTTGTTTCAAAAACAAATAAGCAAACCCCACCCCAAAGAAAATGAAAGGAAGGTTCTCTAGCTCCATTGGTTTAGGGAACTGGTTTTAAAAGCTGTGCATGGTATCTCATGCCTGTAGTCCAGCACTTGGGAGGCTGAGGCCTGAGGATTGCTGCAAGCTCCAGGCCAGCCTGGCTACAGAGTGACACCCTGTCTCAAAACAAAAGAACAGAGCTGGCCTTACCCATCCCTCGTGGTAGAGCTGGAAAAAAGGAGGAGGCCCAGAGAGGCATGGCTATGTCCCAGTGTCCCCAGGGAGGAAGAGCGATGGAGCCAATCCACCTCCTGGGCCTTCCTGCGGAACCAGGCAGCCCTCTGTCGAAAGCACAAGCCTAGCAGTGGATGAATAGGCATCTGAAAGTGGGTTTTGTTTGGTGACACGGGATGAAACAGAGAACACACAGTTTCTGGGAGAGGCGCGGTAAGCAGAGAACAGAGCTGGGCTGCTGGTCCTGTCCTTGTTGATGACCTGCACTCCGCCTCTGCCCAGACCATTCACACACTTCACTGGTTCTCAGCTGCAGCCAAGGCAGCACGGGGTTTAGAATGAGAAACTTAGTTCAAGTCCCACTTCCTCCACTTCCTCACTGCACTGACCTTGGCCAAGTCTACAGCCTCTGAGACTCAGGCTTTTTTCCTTAATCAAAGGCGGTTGACAGCACCCCGGCCAAGAATTATTATAAGGGGTCAGCCAGAGTGCAGAGAAGGGGCTGAAAACTACCCAGAGGGCAAATGAGCTTGGAGACAGTTCAAACCCCCCAGCTATGTGTCTTACTAGCAATGTGATCTAGGACAACCTTCTTTTTTTTTTTTTTTTTTTTTCTTTTTTGGTATTTTCAAGGTAGGGCCTCACTCTGGTCCAGGCTGACCTGGAACTCACTCTGTAGTCTCAGGGTGGCCTTGAACTCATGGCGTTCCTCCTACCTCTGCCTCCCAAGTGCTGGGATTAAAGGCGTGCACCATCATGCCCAGCTAGGAAAAGCTTCTTAACCTCTCTGCCTCAGTGTTCTTATCTGCAGATGGGTATAGTAGCAGCAGCCACCTCACCGTAGGATGTCATGTGTTGGTAAGAATGAAAGAATCTAGGACAGGGCTACTTCTGTGATTGTCATTACTGTTTGGACCCAAGTAACAGCGGAGACCAGACTTGCTAAGGAGAGATCCCAGAAACAGAGTGAGAGAGTGAGTGGGGTCTGGGGCTGTAGCGCAGCTAGCATGTGTGAAACGCTGCAAAGCGCTGCGTAAACAAACCAGGTGTGGGGGCAGGAAGATCAGGAGTTCAAGGTCATCTCCAGCTACAAGTTCAAGGCCAGCCTGGGCTACATGAAACCTTGTCCAGGAGTGGGGAAAAAATGAGATAATGAATAACTGTGAGGAAAAAAAAAAATAGGGTTCTCCCAGGGGAGAGATACCTGATGGATCAAACTTGACTGGGCTAGTCACCCATCTGGCTCTCCGTGGCTGGGCCTCTCCTCACATTTTTCTGCAAACACGTGGAGGCAGTATCCATGTCGCCCCTAGATGACTTTGGACGATAATGAAGGAACTTCAGGTGCCTTGAATCGAATCTTCTCTCTAGAATTGTGCAACAAACCTGGAAATTAGAATTGTCCCGAAGCTGATTATTCTGGGAGGGTACCTCCTGGCATTAAAACTAAATTAGATCAAGGTACCACTGCTATTAGCAAAATAATTCCCCACAATTACAGACAGCAGCCATGAATCCTGATGGCAGATGAACTTCAGGTGACTCACTCGAAACAAATAACTGCAAAACTCACAGGCTCAGCTAATCGCTTCTCTGTAGCACTGCAGTCAGGTAATTATGCTAATGACTGTAAGAAATCACCTTTCTGGTCTGGTCTGGGATTGGGAGGGCTTGAGACCGAACTGTGTACGGTGGATATTGCTGCTACCAGCTGCGCAGGCTGGGTACCATGTCTGATTCCAAAGGACGTCTTTTGGAGGAGTTGGCTTGACCCTTTATCAGGTTGGGGAGAAGGCTTTCACACTGTCAGAATTATAGTGGCCACATTAACCAACTCTTCAGATCGCATTTATTTCTTTTTGGGGTGTGTATGCATGTGTGTGTATATGTATGATGTATATGTATGCATGGGTACATGCACGTCAAGGTTTATATGTGACCATCAAAGGACAACCTCAGGGTGTCACCCTTGTTTTCCACCTTCTTTGACACAGACTCTCTCTTGTTTGCCACTGTTTTCTTTTCTTTCTTTCTTTCTTTCTTTCTTTCTTTCTTTTTTTTTTTTTTTTTTTTTTGTTTGCTTGCTTGTTTGTTTTGTTTTTTGAGATAGGGTCTCACTCTAGCCCAGGCTGACCTGGAATTCACTATGTAGTCTCAGGGTGGCCTTGAACTCATGGCAATCTTCCTACCTCTGCCTCCCAAGTGCTGGGATTAAAAGTGTGTGCTACCAAGCCTGGCCTTTTTCTAAATATTTTTATTTTTATTTATTTAATTTTAGTGGGATACAGAGAGAGAGACAGAGAAAGAATGAGCACACCAAGGCCTCTAGCCACTGCAAACTCCAGATGCATGTGCCACCTTGTGTATCTGGCTTACATGGGTTCTGGGAAATCAAACCTGGATCCTTTGGCTTTGTAGGCAAGCACCTTAACTGCTAAGCCATCTCTCTAGCCCTCTCGGATCTTCTGAGTACAGGAAGTTGAATTTGCCTGAGTTCCATAGTTGGGCATAGTCACTCTGAGAACTTTCTGAGAAGAAAGTGAAATAGGACTTTTTTTTTTTAATTTTTTATTTATTTGAGAGCGACAGACACAGAGAAAGACAGATAGAGGGAGAGAGAGAGAGAATGGGCACACCAGGGCTTCCAGCCTCTGCAAACGAACTCCAGACGCGCGCGCCCCCTTGTGCATCTGGCTAACGTGGGACCTGGGGAACCGAGCCTCGAACCGGGGTCCTTAGGCTTCACAGGCAAGCGCCTAACCGCTAAGCCATTCTCCAGCCCGAAATAGGACTTTTGAGTCAATTCAAGTCAGCAAATGTGAATATGCACCTGGGTGTCTGGCAGGGCTGTGGCCCCCGGCAGGGAGCGCACCAGCATTCAAGCGTTTCTGACGTGGTCTGGATGTCTAGTCACAACAAGAGCGGCAACACAGCACATGACCATCTTATTTTTACTTTTTAAAATTATTTATTTATTTGTAAGCAAAGAGATAGATAGACAGAGAGAGAGAGAGGGAGGGAGAGAGGATGGGTGTGCCTCCAGACACTGCAAGTGAACTCCAGATGCATGCACCACCTTGTACATGTGGCTCTATATGGGAATGGGGAATCAAACCTGGGTTGTTAGGTTCTGAAGGCCTTAACCACTGAGCCATCTCTCTAGCCTCTATTTTTAAAAAGATTTTAAATTTATTTTTAAGTTTATTTATTTATTTGGCAGAGAGAAAGAGGGAGAGAGAGAGAGAGAGAGAGAGAGATGGGCATGCCAGGGCTTCCAGCAACTGCAAACAAACTCCACGGCATGTGCTACCTTGTGTATCTGGCTAATGTGGATCCTGGGAAATCGAACCTGGGTCCTTTTGGCTTTGCAGGCAAATGCTTTAACCGCTAAGCCATCCCTCCAGCTCTATTTTTTTAATTTTTAAAATTTATTTTATTTTTTAAACATATCTTTTTTATTGTATTTATTTATTTATTTGAAAGAGAGAGGCAGATAGAGAGAGAGAATGGGTTGACAGGGCCACTAGTCACCACAAGTGAACTCCAGATACATATACCACCTTGTGTATGTGGCTTATGTGGGTACCGGGGAATTGAACCTGGTCCTTAGGTTCCCAAGAAAGCACCTTATCCACTAAGCCATTTCTCCAGTCACCTTAAATTTTTTTTTTTTTTTTGAGGTAGGGTCTTGCTCTAGCCCAGGCTGACCTGGAATTCACTATGTAGTTTCAGGATGGCCTTGAACTCACAGTGATCATATTTATTTATTTATTTGAGAACGACAGACACAGAGAGAAAGACATATAGAGGGAGAGAGAGAGAACGGGCGCACTAGGGCTTCTAGCCACTGCAAACGAACTCCAGACGCGTGTGCCCCCTTGTGCATCTGGCTAACGTGGGACCTGGGGAACCGAGCCTTGAACCAGGGTCCTTAGGCTTCACAGGCAAGCGCTTAACCGCTAAGCCGTCTCTCCAGCCCTCACAGTGATCTTTATACCTCTGCCTTCCGAATGCTGGGATTAAAGGCATGCACCACCACACCTAGCTGTATTTTTTTTTTTTTTTTGTGGGAAAAAGAGGTTTATTTTGGTTTACAGGCTTGAGGGGATGCTCCATGATGGCAGGGGAAAAGATGGCATTTATAGAGGGTGGACATCACCCCCTGGCCAACATAAGATGGACAACAGGAACAGGAGAGTGTGCCAAACACTGGCATGTGGACACTGGCTATAACACTCATAAGCCCACCCCCAACAATACAATGTCTCCAGGAGGCTTTAATCTCCAATTGCCATCAACTGGGGAACATAGAATCTAGAACACCTAAGTTTATGGGGGACGCCTGAACCAAACTACCACTACAATATGGCTGTATCATGTGCTGATGCATTCTTGATGTATCTCAGTTAACCAACTAGCTTAAACTTCTACCTGTTTTTATTTCCTGTTTTTCTTTTCTTTTAAAGATTCACTTTTATTTATTTATATATTAGAGACAGAGAGAGGGGTGGGGAGAGAGAAAAAGAGAGAGAGAGGATGGGTGTGCCAGGGCTTCGAGGCACTACAAACTCCAGATGCATGTGCTGGCATGTGCATCTGGCTTGCATAGGACCTGGAGAATCAAACCTGGGTCCTTAGCCTAGCTGTACTTTTTAAAAGAATTAAATAATAATGTTTCTTTCTTAATTTTTTAAAATTTACTTATTAGAGAGACACACAGAGAGAATAGGTATGCCAGGGCCACCAGCTACTCCAGATGTATGTGGCACCTTGTACATCTGGCTTATGTGGGTACTGGGGAAGAAACCTGGGTCCATTGGCTTTGCAGGCACGTGTCTTAAGTGCTAAGCCATCTCTCCAGCCCTAAATTCTTATTTATTTATTTATTTATTTATGAGAGAGAGAGAGAAATAGGCAGAGAAAGAATGGGTGTGCCATGCCCTCTAGCCATTGCACATGAACTCCAGGTGAATGCTATACTTTGTACATCTGGTTTTACATGGGTACTGGGGAATCAAAGCCAGGTCCTTAGACTTTGCAGACATGTACCTTAACCATTTAGCCATCTCTCCAGCCCCATTTTTACTTTTTATTTCTTTGTGTTTTGAGATAGAATCTCATGTAACGCAGGTTGGCCTCAAACTCACTCTGTAGCAAAAATGACCTTGAATTTCATAATCCCTGTCTCAAATTCCGGGTTTACAAGTTTGCACCACCATGCCTGGTTTATGTGGTGGTGGGGATCGAACCTAGGGTTTTGTATATGGTAGGCAAGCACTTTGCCAATTGAGCTCCAGCCCCCATGCCAGTTTTTAAAATTTATTTATTTTATTTGAGAGAGTGAGAGAGAGGGCAGATAGAGAGACAGAGAGAGAGAGAGAGAGAGAGAGAGAGAATGGGCACACCAGGGCCTTCAGCCTCTATAAACAAATGCCAGATGCATGTGCCAGCTTGTGCATCTGGCTTACATGGGTCCTGGGGAATTGAACCTGGGTTCTTTAGCTTTGAAGCCAAGTGCCTTTAAGCACCAAGCCATCTCTCCAGCCCCCATGCCAGTTTTATAGACATGGAAATGGAAGTCAGAGCTGTGGAAAGGACTTGCCCAAAGTACTATAGTTTTTTGTCGGTGGACATGACTACTTCCACCCACCCAGAGGGGTCCAGACCTGGAGGCTTCCTTCAGAGTGTACCTGGAGAGGTGGCACTGTAGGCAAAGGGGAAGCTAGAGCCAGAACCCAGAGGTGGAAGACCGTCTGAGGACTGGCAAGAATGCTGATACCGTGGCCAAGGTGAGGAAACCAACAACCTCCAAGGGTTTGGTAATGGTGAGCCACTAGGGGTGTTTAAGCTGAGGAGGGACAAGTGTGGGCCCCACTAGTGTATGAGGCTGCTGGTAAGAAGAGGGTCAGAAGGGGACTAGGTAGACAGGAGAATTTCTTAGCATAAGTGTACGGTAAATATTGTAGAGGACATGCTTGTATTTCTATTTAAGTATCTATTGCTTATATAAAAGTATATTAAGGCTGGGCATGGTGGCACACACCTTTAATCCCAGCACTTGGGGAGGCAGAGGTAGGAGGATCACCATGAGCTTGAGGCCACCCTAAGACTACATGGTGAATTCCAGGTCAGCCTGGGCTACAGCGAGACCCTACCTCAAATCCTCGCC
This sequence comes from Jaculus jaculus, assembly GCF_020740685.1. Lineage (NCBI taxonomy): Eukaryota > Metazoa > Chordata > Mammalia > Rodentia > Dipodidae > Jaculus > Jaculus jaculus. Next base: position 132,435,473 of record NC_059102.1, on the reverse strand, counting down.
CCCTCCCCCCCAAAAAATATATTTAAGCTAGGCGTGGTGACACACTTCTTTAATGCTAGCACTTTGGAGGCCGAAGTAGGAGGATTGCCATGAGTTCGAGGCCACCCTGAGATTACATAGTGAATTCCAGGTCAGCCAAGGCTAGTCAGATCACCTGGGAAATGCTTGCTGTCTTCTCTGTCCCTGGTTGGGCTCCCTAAAAAGCAGGTGGCTAAGAGGTGTGTTTGTATGTAGAAGGCTCTTGGGGGCTGTTGGGCTCCATACCTGCACAGGGCAGGGCAGGGCAGGGCGTGGCGGGGTGGGGCAGAAGAGAAGCCAGGCTGTCTGCTGTTTCAGTGGTGGGCTGGGGCAGGAGGGTGTCTGGAACTGGCATGGCCTGTTGCCTGTAATCTCTGAGCTCCTGGATTAGTCAGTCACTGGACGCAGGACCCCTTAGAAGGAGCTATAACCTCTAGCAAGGTGGCTTTCTTCAGCAGAGCACCTCTAAAGAGCTGATTGCTGACTGATGCCTTCCAAGCATCCTCCCCACCTCTGGAGGAAGGGGCTCCTCATTCTAAAAGGATCGGTGTTGCCTATTATAGGATTGCTTCCCTACCCCCAAACCCTTCCTTCTCACAACCATCTGTATCTGATACTCATGGCCAAATCCCCCTGAGCTATCTGCTTGGCCCCCCCTCCTTGTCCCTCCTCAGACTATGCTTGGGCTCGTTTTAATCTTCTCTTGCAATTTGCCCTCCTCGAGGTTGGAGACATGGCTCGTCTGGTAGAGTTGCCTAGCATGCACAAAACCCTGAGTTGGATCACCAGCACCAGCACCACGTAAACTGGTTGTGGTGGTGCATACCTATAATCCCAGCACTTGGGAGGCAGAGGCAAGAGAGACCAGAAGTTCAAGGTCATCCTCAGCTGCCTGGGATATATGAGATCCTGTCGTGGGGTTGGGGAGAAAGATGGCAGACCATAAATTGGGTGGGATTCCTGCCTTACATGACTATGGAAATAGAGTTAATGTCCATGTCACCAGGATAATATTACTTTGTGCTGCAAGATATGGATCAAAGAGGATTGGCTGGTTAGCTCAGAAAAAAAAAAATCTCTCATCAGAATGAGTGATTGAAATGCACAATGCTGTTCTTTTTCAGTGACTGTCCAGCCCTGTCAACTTCATGCTTCTGTTTGCATGCATAACATATAACACTGGCCAATTCATCTCCATAGTGGGGACCATAAGCATTTTGTAATCCTGTGTGCTGCCTTGACGGGAGCTCCCGACAAGTGGACATATGTAGATTTTGCATATATAGTGCAGACGATACATTTGGTAAATCACTTCAGATGCATCCCTGGGGAAGGTGCCGCAGGCTATGTCGCCCCTACAGATGGAAGCTGGCAAGGAATAGACAGGCCCAGATTGAGATCCCTGGGATATGTGTGAAAACAGATTGGGGGGGGGCAGAGTGGCTGTAGGAAGACAGAGAGGAGGTCTGCAACACTGAAATGCTCTGTAGTCCAGCACCTGGAGAGGGACTAGGAGGGACAAAGGACTGGAGGAAGAATGGGAGGAGCACACACTGGAGCCTACAGCTTGCTTCTGACCCTCTCAGCCATTGGGCCAGCCCCCAGGTACATGCTTTTGTTTAGAACTAGTCTACATCCTTGGTTTCTTCTTCTTCTTTTTTTAAAAAAATTTTTATTTATTTATTTTGAGAGCGACAGACACAGAGAGAAAGACAGATAGAGGGAGAGAGAGAATGGGCGCGCCAGGGCTTCCAGCCACTGCAAACAAACTCCAGATGCGTGCGCCCCCTTGTGCATCTGGCTAATGTGGGACCTGGGGAACCGAGCCTCGAACCGGAGTACTTAGGCTTCACAGGCAAGCGCTTAACCGCTAAGCCATCTCTCCAGCCCCTTTTTCTTCTTTTTGTATCAGCCTTCCACTTTGATAGTAGCCCAGCTGATGAGTTCCTTCCACCCTCCCCTGCAGACATCTTCCTCTTGGCCAATGTTCACATAATTGCTAACCTGATCCAAGAACAGGGCCATTCATTTAGCCTCTGTGAGTTATAGACTCACTCTAATAATTCCCTGTGACAATTCTTGTCACATTCTGGTTGTGCACACCCCAACAGTGAGGCTCTGAAGGATGTAATGGCATGCTGGGTTACACAGCTGCAAAGTTGCTCAGCCCAGATAGGAACACAGTTCTCTCTGGCTTCAAAGTTCACAAAACCAGCAAGAACATTGCGTGTAGACCAAGCAGGTGATGAGGTTGCTTTCCTTCTCAGAGTTCTATATAACCCCCTTTGGTTTCAAGTCCATGCCCTATATAGGTGGTGGGTCTGTTGTGGTGGCTCACAAGGTCTCACAAGGCTGTGGTGGTACTCTGCTGCAAGCCCTGCACTGCGAAGGCTGAGGCAGGAGGATTACAAGTGTGAGGCCGGACTGGGTTACATAGTTAGCTCAAAGACAGCAAAACCTTGTCCCCCAAAAAGAAAAAGGAAAATAAAGGTTTGTTACCTGAAGGATCTCATATTCTGCTCTAAGAGAAAAAACTGAAACCACGTGCAACATTTCACCATGTAATGAATACAGACACTAGGGAAATTTTTGTTTTTGTAATAATTTTTCGAGGTAGGGTCTCACTCTAGCCCAGGCTGACCTGGAACTCACCCTGTAGTCCAGGTGGGCCTTGAACTCACAGTAATCCTACCTCAGCCTCTGAGGCTGGGATTAAAGGTGTGCATCACCATGCCCAGTGGCAAATAGATACTGAGAAAACACTGCTTAAAGAGAAGATAGAGGGGTTTGAAGAGATGGCTTAGCAGTTAAGGCACTTGCTTGTGAAGCCTAAGAAACCCAGATTTGATTCCCCAGTACCCATATAAGTCAGATGCACATGGTGGTACATGTGTTTGGAGTTAGAAAAAAAGAGAGAGAGAGAGAGAAGATGAAGGGCTGGAGATAGATGGAGAAGATGAAGGTGCTTTCCTGCAAAGCCAAAGGACCCAGGTTCAATTCCCCAGTATCCACATAAAGCCAAGTGCACAAGGTGGCACATGCATCTGGAATTCTTTTGCAGTGGCTAAAGGCCCTGGCATGCACATTCTATCTGCCTCTTTCAAATAAATACATACAGAGGGCTGGAGAGATGGCTTAGTAGTTAAGGCGCTTACCTGCGAAGCCTAAGGATCTAGGTTTGATTCTCCAGGACCCATGTAAGCCAGATGTACAAGGTGGTACATGTGTCTGCAGTTCATTTGCAGAGGCTGGAGGCCCTGGTGTGCCCATTCCCTCTCCCTCTCTCTGTGTATCTCTTTCCATCTGACTCACTCTCCAATAAAAAATAGAAAAGAAAAAAATTAACAAAAATAAATAAATAAAATATATTTTTTTTAAAAAAGAGCGAAGATGAAGACCCCTCTACCCCGGGGGCTTCTCAGAATAGAGACTGTGACGCTCAGGTGGAGGCGGGGAAAGGGAGGAGCTGCACGCTGGAGAAGCGCACTGTCTGTGCAAACACGTGAGGGCACGAGAGAGCTGGGGAGCCTGCAGGCTTGCTGTGGAGGTGCTGAGGTGAGGGGAGTCCCGTGGCTGTGAGTAGGGCAGGCAGGGCTCCAGAGGAGCGGGTATGAAGCTACTGTGGTTTTCAGGTTCACTGAGAGCGTCACCATGAGTCAGGTTATGTGTTGAACGCTCAGACGGGATGACTGCATCAGTTTATTCTGGTCAGCTTGAGGTACAGTGGAGCCAGCTTCAAACCGACAAACCAACCAACCAACAAACCAGACAAAAAAAGATTGGGTTAGGGATGTAGCTCACTGGTACAAATGCTTGCCTAGGATACCTAAGGCCCGGGACTCCGCCTCAATCCCCAATAGTAATAACACAACAACACACACACACACACACACACACACACACACACGCACGCACGCACGCACACTTTGAAGAAGGCAGACACCCTTTTGAGAAGCCCCTTCCTAGCACCCCATCACATCTGCCCCCTCCAAGCGCAGCGTCACATGGTATAGCTCATGCCTTCTGCATGCTTTCTGTACTCACATTTGTACATCACAATGCACCATATGGAGTTTTGTTTCGCATGTTTAAAAACTAAAAATGAGTATCATACAATTTGATCTTCCTGCAACGTGCTCCACGTCCCTTCGTTGGCGGGTCCTAGGCTCTAATCACTCTCACTACAGTAGAGAATTTCGGACCACTCCACAGTTCGTCCATGTGTTTTTCTGGGATGGACACTGTGGCTGTTCAGAATCCCCCCTAGTACACTGTTGCAATGAGCCAGACATTCTCTAGGTACCTCCGACAAGGCTGAGAGGATGTGGCAGCTTCAGCGGTCTCGGGCTGTTCTGTGGAGGGGCTGGACGCATTTCCTCCCGCCAGCTGAGCGCTCCGCATTCCACAGCTCTGCTGTTCCACTTCGTTTGGGACCAGTCTGACAGGAGCCAAGTGGCATTTAACTGGGGTTTTCTTTTGCATTTCCCTGATTTCTACTGAGGCTCTTTGTATATATTTGTCGGGCGTTCTTGTTTCTTTGCAAATTCCCAAAAAATCATCTATTTTACCCAATTTTCTACTGTTTCTTTTGAAAAATTTATAGAGGGCCTCTGTATATTTTGGATATTGCTTTGCATGTATCTTCCTTTGATAAACAGGAAGTTCACATTTTAATTAAATGTATCTATCTTTTCTTGAAGGTTTCTGCTTTGTGAGTCTTCTTTCAAAAATCCTTCCCTCTTATGAGTTTGTTTGACAAGATTTCACTGTTCTATTAGCCCTGACTGGTGGCCTGAAACTAACTATGAGGCCAGGTTGGCCTTAATCTTGCTGCAGGGGCTGGAAAGATGGTTCAGTGGTTAAAGGTTCTCGCTTGCAAAGTCTGCTGGCCTTGATTCAAATCCCAAACTCTGCCCATGGAAGCTGGATGCAAAAAGTGTGCAAGGGCTGGAGAGATGGCTTAGCGGTTAAGCGCTTGCCTGTGAAGCCTAAGGACCCCGGTTCAAGGCTCGGTTCCCCAGGTCCCATGTTAGCCAGATGCACAAGGGGGCGCACGCTTCTGGAGTTCGTTTGCAGAGGCTGGAGGCCCTGGCGCGCCCATTCCCTCTCTCTCCCTCTATCTGTCTTTCTCTCTGTGTCTGTCGCTCTCAAATAAATAAATAAAAAATGAACAACAACAACAAAAAAGTTGTGCAAGCAATCTGGTGTTCATTTGCAGTAGTGGCAAGATACCCTGTTATGCTCCCCCACCACACACTAAATAAGTAATATTTTTTTTTAAATGAAGAAAACATCTTACAATCCTTTTGCCTCAGCCTCCCAAAATCTTGGATTACAAGCAGGAACCACCATGTTCAGTTTGAGTGCATTTTTTTGTGCATGAGTTTTTGGTACACTTGAAATTGACCTTTAAAAATTATTTATTTATTCATTTATTTGAGATGGAGAGAGAAAAAGGGAGGAAGGGAGGAGAGAGGGGAAGAAAGGTGGGGTGGGGGGAGAAACAGGACTTGTCATTGCAAACAAACTCCAAACACATGTGCCACTTTGTACATTTAGCTTTACGTGGGTATTGGGGAATTGAACCCTGGCCTTTAACTGATGAGCCATTTCTCCAGCCCAAAATTAATCTTTTATATATGGTATGAGGTAGAAATTACATTTAATTTTTTTTTTCTAATATGGGCATCCAATTGCTTCAGTGCCATTTATAGTACAGTCACCCTTCTCCACTGACATAGAGTGTCACCTCTGCCAAATATTAAGTTTCCATACATGTGTGGTCTATTTTTGCAGATTCTTACCCTTTGTCCAATACCAAGTGATCTAGGTATATCTTTTTGGGGCCCCTCCCTTGAAATAAAGGTAGTGGCTTCCCAAAAAGAGATCCCCTTTGATTCTTCTTTGCATAACCATCATGTAATTTTTGTTTTATTTTTTGTTTTTTGAGGAAGGGTCTTGCTGTAGCCCAGGCTGATCTGGAATTTACTATGTAGTTCGAGGCTGGCCTTAAACTCACAGCGACCCTCCTACCTCTGCCTTCCAAGTGCTAGGATTAAAGGCGTTCGCCAGTACACCCGGCTTCCCATGTAATGCTTTTGCTTGAAAGGTTTCCCAGGGCTGGAGAGATGGCTCAGCGGTTAAAGTCACTTGCTTGCAAAGTCTGCTGGTTTGGGTTCGAGTTCCCCAGTACCACGCATCTGGAGTTTGCTGTAACTGGAGGCCCTGGTGCTCCCGTTCTCTCCGTCTGAAATAAATACGTAAATAATACTCTTAAACAAAAAATGCTTCCCATATACTCTTGGAGCCCCACAACTCCCTTTTGCAAGAAGAGGAAATAGATCCAGGGACAGATAGCTGGACACACCACCCGGAAGTGTTGGAATGAAGGGCTCCTTCAGACTTCAAAGCCGCCTGGGCGCACCGGGGCCACATCCCCTGACCCTGCATCTTATATTCAAGCGGCTCGGTCACGCTGACCGGGGTGCCACCTTCTGTCTCTGGGCTCTGACCCTATTTCGGAGTGGCCTCCTCCCGGGCAGGGCAGGAGACCCTCAGGAAGTGAAGGGCCCGGCGGTGGGTCTGTCGTGGGACACTTGAGGTGTGGGGTCAGTCTCCAGGGCAGTCCCGGGCGAGCACCGGGGCCTGGGCGCGGCTGACCGCCCCGGAGTCGGAGGCGTCCTCCCGCCCAGCCGCCTCGCGAGGCAGGAATGCGAAGGATCAACTTTCCGCGGCGCGCGGCGGCCTCTCCCGGGGCAGGCCCAGCCCCTGCGGACGGGCGGCCGTAGTCACTGGTTCCGTCCGTCCGACTGGGAGAGCAGCTCCCGCTAAAAATAGCGACGTGCCCGGGGCGACCTGCGACCGCGGGAGCCGAGCCGAGACGCGGCCGCCCCGGGACCGACCCTCCTCCCCGCCCCGAGGCCGCGGGCTCCGCGCCGGGCGCCACAGGTGCCGCGCAGGGTGGAAGGACCGCGGGGCGACGCGGGGCCCTCGGCGGCAGGGATGGGCACCGGCCGCGCCGTCCCCCGCTCGCTGGCCCGGGCCTCGCTGCCCCTGCTGGGGCCTCCGGCGGGAGCGCTCTGCCCGGACTCGCTCTGCTGCCGAGGTAAGGAAGGCCGGGCGCGCCAACCCAGGCGGGGCCGACCCAGGCGTCTGCACCCTGGGCTGGGGGAGACGGAGTGGGCGAACCCCATCCACCCACCTTTAAGTTTCGGGTCCGAACATCGTTCGCCCTCCCTCTGGCCTCAGTGTTCCTATCGGGAAAATGGGGACGATAAAAATCGCCATGCTTTTAAATGTTGTGTGTGTGTGGGCAAGAGGAGTTTGGGGTGGGGGGGACCCTCTGAAAAGGATCTCGAGCATGCACGAGAAGCCAGCTCGAGTTCTGGGAGTTTATGTGAGTGACGGTGCTGCGGTGCCTTGATCGTGGTCCTCTTCCCAAACTCAGCGTCAGTCCTCCGAGACTAAAGTTGGAGATCCGAGCAAGTCGCACCGAGAAGTTTTATGAGGTCTGCAGACCCACGACGATCTCCAGGAAGGAGCGCTAGAGGGTGACGCGGGCGTGAAGGAAGCAAACACTGCACGGTCCGGTACCCCCACAGCCCCAGGGCTAAGCTCTGAGCTTTATCTTTGAACTTCTGGGGCGAGCTGGGGGGTGAGGGGAGAGGACTTCAGCCGGCTGAGACTGTGGGCGGGCTCGATCCTGCAGGGCCCGGGAGCTAAAAGGCGTGTGGCCCTGCCTGGACCCAGGCCAAATCCCGGGCGGGGGCGAGTGCTGGCAGCCGAGGGGTCAGCCCTGCCCAGTCCGGCTTGGAGGTGGAGATGTGGGGTCGATTGACCAAACAGGTGCGCCCCCGCTCCTCCCACCCACCCTCTCTCGGGCCCCGGCCCGGCGGGCGGAGCTGTGGGCGGCGGGGCCTGCGATTGGCAGAGCTGGGCTGTCCGGGTGGCCCGGGAGCCTGCGAGCCAGAGAGCCGCGGCAGGCGCCGGGGGAGGCGCGGAGCCGGCTGGAGCTCGCTCCTGCCCGGCCCGCGCCCCTAGTGCGACGGAAACTTTCCTATCCCGGATCCCGCGACGCGGAGACTTGGCGACCTGGCGACCCAAGCCTTGGGCCGCTTCGTCTCTGTCGCCTTTGGGATGGCAGCGCCCAGCAGCCACACTGGCGCATAGAGGTAATCCAGGCTGAGGATCAGGTTGAGGGGGCCCCAAGACTTGCAGGGATACGAGCGGGGACCTGGATTGGAGAGGATCTGGGGGCCCCTTATGCTGTGTATAGGAGTACAAGGCTGCGGCCTCGCTTTGTATAGCTATCTTATCCTCCGCTTTCCTGCAGGACTAATGCACCGAGCGTGGACCCTTTAAAATTTGCTGTCTTCTGTCACTGGCCGCGGGGGAGGGGCGGGAGGGGCGGTCCTGGGATGATTGTGGTCCTCAGGAAAGGGCAGTATCGGGTGTCATGTGGAAGGCACCCTAGCTGGGGTCAGGGTCAGCAGGCATTGGGGTAGAGAGTAGTAGGAGAAACCTACTAATCCTCAAGGCTTCCAGTCATCCCCTCAAACTTGAGACCTCATTTCATCATCCTTGCCCAGAGCCAAGCTCCTTACCCTATTTGGGGTGTTTTTGTTTAATGCTAGCCAGTGCTTTTTATGAGGGTCTCTTTTCCCTTTCCTGGCCTGCTTACAGAGTCACTCTCCACCAGTAGTATACACCTTGAGCTCATAGAGTGGGCCAAGGGACCCAAGCTACCTGTTTTCCAGATTCTTAGCGGGGTGGGCAGGATTGTCAGGATTTCTGATTTCTATTCTTTTTTTGTTTGTTTGTTTTTGGTTTTCGAGGTAGGTAGGGTCTCACTTTAGCCCAGGCTGACCTGGAATTCACTATGCAGTCTCAGGGTGGCCTCGAACTCACAGCGATCTTCCTACCTCTGCCTCCTGAGTGTTGGAATTAAAGTCGTGCACCACCACATCCGGCTCTGATTTCTACTCTTTTGAGTTGTCTGAGATATGTGTATCTGGCTTTACTCCCTCTTCTGCTACTGAGATGGGGTGGGCGTTCTTCCTTCACTTTAATTATGGTCACCAGTGAGAGACATATTCAATGTTATTCCTCCTCCATGTTGACATCTTTCTGTGTTCTAGATCTAAGACCATACATCCGAGAGTTAACCAAACCAAACATCCAGTGTGAAACCCAGAGAACCTAGGTTCAAATCTCAGTCCCCTCTGAAGCTCACTAACTCTGTGTCCTTGGTCAGGCTTCTTAACTTCTCTAAGCTCAAAGGTCCTACCCTGCCTCATGGGGACTTACTGAGACTTTTGTGAGTTAAGACACAGAAGACACTTGGTCATTGGGTAACAGAAGGGTAGCAGTCTGTACCCCGGAACCTGAGCCTTCTTGCTGCCAAAGGGGCCCAGCACTCCTGTGCCTCCGTTTCCACTCCTTTTATAAATGAAGACAAGTGGTCTGGACAGATGGCTTAGCGGTTAAGGTGCTTGCCTGCAAAGCCAAAGGACCCAGATTTGGTTCCCCAGGACCCACATAAACCAGATGCACAAGGTGGTGTGGGCATCTGGAGTTTGTGTGCCGTGGCTGGATGCCCTGGTGCCCTCTTTCTCTCTCTCTTTCTCCCTCTCAAACAAATAAATAAAAATGAAGACAGGTCCCTCTTAAACAGCCCTTTTGAGAAAAATGCAAAGAGGCACAAGCCCATGAAGGTAGATGCTTATAGATCCCAGATCTAAGATGATCCCACAGATTCCCTTCTCGGACCTGAATGGATCACAAAGTGCCAGGCCTTCCCCTACCCGCTTTAGAGACTTGAAGATGACTAATGCAGATACCCAGGAAGAGCAGAGGAACCAGCCAACCAGAGTGATGGGAGAAAAGCCTGCCTGTAGAACCTGGCCCCGGTCACCTTGGGGATACGCTGGCCATCTTTTCAGTCTTCCTTCCTTGGGCTGCATCCCCACCTGGTGTACAACTAGTCTGTCTTACTAGGGTCCTCTGTCCCTGTCCTGTAGGAATGGAGAGCTCATGAAGCAGTTGGTTTCATGATTGGGCGTCTCGTCTCTGAAATTCTTCTGTTTATGGTAGAAATCTGTGTCCCTGTTAGTTCTGCCCACTTATCCTGGCATATGCCTCCAGTCCTCTCTTGCAGGCGAGCAGAGCAGCAGTTGTTGGGGTATTCACTGTGGTCCTTCAGAGCCTGGCATTCTGCCTCTTCCCTTAGGCTCTCACTCCAGTGGAAATGAGTTAGTTTGGCAATGACCACAGCATGGTTTATTGAGTGTTTATTATACACCAGGCCCTGCGCTGGGGTGTTAAACATCTTTCCTTATATCCCTTAGAAAACCTCATGAGGTTGGACTTTTTCTTGCCCTCATTTTGCATATAAGCTATTTTAGGGAGAGGAAGGGTCTTCTTGCCCAAGTGCTTAGAACCAATAAGCACCTAAGGAGCTGGGTTGTACTCCAAACCCAGTACTCCAGACCCAGCATCTATCAGTGAGTCCATGTTTTTGTGACTGGTGTGAGTGGCCTGAACCTGTGGTGTGTGCTGGGATGCTTTTATCACAAGTACCTGGGGCACCTGGTAACATGCAAATTGCTCATCCCTCCTCCTGCTCCATGCGTAGGGATCTGTCCTTGAAACACTCCAGGCACTTGTGCACAGCTCAGCTTGTGTGGTACAACCCTAAGGTACTCTAGGTAGAGAATGTGGGAGATGGGTCCCAGGAGGCCCGAACTCAAGTTTTGGCTTGTCTCTTTTGAGCTAGTTGCTCTTCCTTCTTGGGGCTTCATCCCAGATGTACAGTGAGCTCTCTGTATATCGGTGGTGGGCGATGGCTGCCTGTGGGTGGGTTATAGTAGCCCTCTGGACAGCGATTGGGGTCTGGGGCTGTCAAAGTGCATGGGCATGGGGGCAGGCCTCTCTCTGACTTCTAGAACGATTTGCGAACCTTACAAAGGCTCCTGTGCTCAGGTTGCTATGCTGTAGTGGTGGGGACCCTGGAGAGGTAGGCGTGCATACCCCTCATGTATACCTTCCTCCTCCATCTCAGTGTGAGGGCCCTCTAACTTCCCCACTCAGGAGATGCTACGCCAGAACCTCTGGGGGAGGGGAGATATGGGGTGGGTCTATTATACACAAAATGTTAAATCCATTCTTTTGGAAGGCAGTTCTGGGGACTTGTCTCTCCTGAGACCTCCTGGCTGGGCTGTGCTGGCTGTGGGGTGGAGGACCTCTGTGGTGTCATTCTTCCTCCCTCCCATCTCTCCTACAGACAGGCAATTGTCCTGCCTTTATCCCGTGATCATGCTGAAGGCACCGAGTTATTGACATCCATTTTATGGAAGGGATCACCAGAGTCCAAGAAATGCAGTGACTTGTCTAAAGCCCTAATGTGTGCATGGAAGGGGTGAGGGGAAAGTAGTAGAGCTGGGACTTGAACCCAGATCCCCTGACCATATACGCAGGTATTCTTGGTATTGTTATTTCCTATTTCATGAAGTTTCTTCCCACCTGGTGGGTGCCAGAGCCCTTGCCTGGAAGCTGGAGGACCTGAGTCATGATCTGGTAGGGTGAACCTAGGCAGAGCCCTTATATGTTTTGGGGTGGCTCAGCTGTGAAGGGGTGGAGGTGGGGCTGTTCAGCTAGATGGCTGAGGTTCTTTTCAGGGTTACACACTCCTCTGCATCTCTGGGTGGCAGGGAGAAGGAGTGTCCGTGATGGGCTTAGGGTGAGGTTTGGGTTGGAGGGCAGTGACCAGCACTTGGAATTGCCATGAAGTATGGCATGGTGTTCAACAGGGTGAGGGAACAGGGGACGGCCTGGGCTTGGGCTTGGGGGAGGTTGCTGACCTCTGAATGAAACAGACTTCTGCACTTAGAACACAGCAAGATGGTAGCCAGTGACTGGGGGTCCTGAAGGGGAGCCAAGGGGAGCTTGGGGCTCTAGGATAAACCAAGCTAGAGTCCCCTTCACAGGCTGGGGTAGCCTGGATCAAGAAAGCAGGGCATATATGAGACTTCTAATCTCCCAAGCCACCAACTGTCTCTCCTTTCACCTCTCCATTCCCTCCTCCCAACTGGTGCTCCTAAGGAAAGTGCTGTTCTGTCCCAGGAGCCCCAGCTGGTGGAGGAGAGTCTCTGGATTCTTGCTTTTCCTCCTGTGACCATTTCCCATAGCCAGGGCATCCAGTAGCCTGGCTTCTTTGTTTTTTGTATTTTTTAAAATTATTTTAAATTTTTTATTCATTTATTTGAGATAGAAACAGTGGCAGATAGAGAGAGAATGGGTGTATCAGGGCCTCCAGCCACTGCAAGTGAACTCCAGATGCATGCATCACCTTGTGCATCTGGCTTATGTGGGTCCTGGGGAGTTGAACTTGGGTCCTTTGGCTTTGCAGGCAAGCGAATTAACTGCTAAGCCATCTCTCCAGCCCCCCCCCCCAACACACACACATTTATATTTATATTTAATGAGAGAGAGAGAATTGGCACACTAGGGCCTCCAGCCACTGCAATAAACTCCAGACGTGTGTGCCCTTTTGTGCTCATGTACACCCTTGGGCACTTGCATCACCTTGTGCATCTGGCTTACGTGGGACCTGGATCCTTAGAGTTGAACATGGGTCCTGAGGCTTCGCAGGCAAGTGCTTAACTGCTAAGCCATCTCTCCAGCCCTAGCCTGGCATCTTTAAGAAGTCCTTCCTGGCTGCAACCCTTCCTTGTTCCTCCTCAGTGCCAGACCCTAGCACTAGACTGCGAACAAGGCCCAGTATCTGGCTTGGGCATTCCTTCCTACCTGTCTCGCTCTACTCTTTCTTTAAAAAATATTTTATTTACTTATTTTACAGAAAGAAAGAGGGAGAGAGAAAGACAGAGAGAGAGAATGAATGGGCACACCACCGCCTCCAGCCACTGCAAATGAACTCCAGATGCATGTGCTCCTTGTGCATCTGGCTAACATGGGTCCTGGGAAATCGAACCTAGGTCCTGTGGCTCTGCAGGCAAACACCTTAACCACTAAGCCATACCTCCAGCCCCCTTCCTCTACTCTGTAAGCTTGCAGCTTCCTGATCTGTGCCTGGAACTTTCAGAAGATTCTTTTTCTGCCTTTGCTTAGCTGCCTAGCATGAGATCACATCCATTTGGTCTCATCACTCAGCCAAAGTTGAGCCACTCCTGCTCAGTGCTGCTGGCTTACAGCACTCATTAACAGCTCCTTGCCAAATTGCCTGCCTCCCATGATGGGCCCTGAACTTCTGGAGGTGACAGCCCTGGCTGTGTGGATTATCTGAGTGCCCACAGAGTGGGTGGGGCCTGGAAGGGCCTGCCTGGATTTAGTGACTGCTCATCCAGCTTTTCAGTCTTGCTAATGCTCCTGGCTCAGGGTGTTTTCCTTGCACCCAACTCCCCAACACATCCATACTGTGGCCTCTGAGTCTATACTCTGGCTGGGTCTGGCTCCTGCTAAGGAACAGATAGGGATACTGTGGAATCATGGGCAGACATCTAGATTCATGGACAGTCATTCATGTTGCCCTAGGATCGTTCATGGCTTGCTGGGTTTTGTTATTGTTATTGTTTGTTTTTTTTTATTTTTTAAATTTTATTATTTTAAAGGTTTTTTTTTGTTTTGCTAGAGACAGAGCTCAATACCCTATGCATGCTTGTCAAGTGCTGCACCTCACCGAGCCATGTCCCCAACTCTGATCTGTATCTTTTAAAAAAATACTTTATTTATTTATTTATTTTGGAGAGAAAGAGAGGAAGAAAGAGAAAATGGATACGCCAGGGCCTTTAGCCACTGCAGACAAACTCCAGGTGCATGTGCCACCCTATGCATCTGGCTTACATGGGTACTAGGGAATTGAACTTGGGTCCTTAGGCTTCGCAGGCAAGTACTTTAACCACTAAGTCAGCTCTCCAGCCCTGATCTGGCTTTTGAAAAAGTCTTTTCTGGCTTTGTGGCATCAAAGAGGAACAGGCCTAGAAGCAGGCTTAGGAGATCCACCTTGTGGTCTGAACTTTAATCTAGAATGAGTATAGACAAAACCACCAGGTTCTTTAGGTTTCAAGAGAGCATTTGGAGATCATGAAGGGTCTGTGGGGCCATTGGCATTGTACTGGGCTCACAAATGTGGTTATAGGGGCCATGAGGCAAGTCCTGTGTCTTTTCTCAGGTAGCACAGAGTTTCCATGGGAAGGGTCTGTCCCTGAGTTGAGAGAAGGCTCTGGAGTCCCAGAGACAAAAATGGCAAAAGCAAAAATGAAGGCAGAGATTGATGCTAAACCACATTTGTCTAAAACTGTCAGGCATATACAGTGCATTCACTCAGAAGGGCTGGCTAAATCTAGGTCCCTCTCAGTCTCCTAGTGACTTTCTCCTGAAACCAAGGCTCTGGGACCAGGGACACTTGGGCAGCCCACCCAGGTGGAAAGAGGCAGCTCTGGATTCTTGCTTTTCCCTCCTGTGACCAGAGCTCCCCATGGGGTTCACACTATGTCAGAGAAGGTTGTCTATGGGTGCCTCAGGAGTGTAGTCAGCCTTCGTCCTCGAGGCTGCATATGTTGGGGTCATTTTCCTAGTTATATTCCCTTCAATGCAAAGATACCTGGGGGAGGTAGGGCCCTGGGGAATAGATGTCTGTGAATTCAGGTATGGGGTGTTGGTCAGTCCTAGTATGCATGAAACCATGGGTTCCATCTACAACACTCCAAACAGAAGAATGCAGCTAGCGCTCATGCAGGGGGGCCAGGTGACAGGAGACCCTGTCCTGGGTAAGGAATCTCTTATCTCCTTTTAACTCATGACTGGTACCTATTAAAAAATCATCTTGGGAGCTCGGCAGTTAAGGTGCCTGCCTGTGAAGCTTAAGCACCCAGGTTCCATTAGCCATTACCCACGTAAGCCAGATGCACAAGGTGGTATATGTGTGGATTTCGTTTGCAGTGGCTGGAGACCCTGGCTGCCCATTCTTTCTCTATCTGCCTTTTTCTCTCTCTCAAATAGATACGTGCTTAATACAATAAAAACCATTTTGGAGTAAGGTTGGAGGGCAGCTAGGGATACTGAAGGAGGGGAGGGATGGATGATGGCCTGGCTGGATGCTGGATGTCTCTCGAGTTCCTTATCGACATGGGGGTACGTGAAGCACCAAGACTCCCTTTCTTTGCTACTGGTTGTTCCATGGGAGCAGTTTACCTGTCTTCACTCCCACCTTGGCCTAGTACCCTAGCACAGGTACCTATCTCATGGCTGGCCCCTGTAGATGACCCCAGAGCAGGTATCACTTTGTCAGAGAAGGACAAGGAGAGGGGACACTAGGTAACTGAATAAGAAGAGGAGCGACCAGCCTTTCTTAGCATGTGTTGTGACCTGGCTTTTACAGGCTGGAAAATATGTGACCACTGAGTCCACCAGGAAATGATCATTTTTCTGGTGGGGGCAGTGAAGACCCAGCCAGACACTGTGGAGGCTGGAGAGAGACCTCGGGGCTTTCCTGGCACCGGGGCTGCCTCAGTGCTGCGTTGCTTCCGGGAGGAGAGACTCCCCAAAGGCCATGTCACCCCCTGATAGGAATCGGCCAGGGTGTGTAAGGGATTTGTTTTTCAGCCAGGATGTGGGGAGTTAAAAATAGACTTCGTAATCCCGTGGGATCCTGTCACACTTGACACTGTGCAGGGCCCTTTGGCTCCATTATCTCCCCTTGAGTGGCTGAGCCGTCGCCACTAATGTGGACAGAGGCTGGGCTGCCCGCTTTCACCAGCACAGGGAAGGCTCTGCCCAGTTTCTTGCTGGTCACCCAAAAGTTAGTGGCAGAAACCTGGCATGTTTTCCAGCCTGTACATCTGCATTCTGGACTCACATGAGGCCAACTCCAGCAGGCTGCAAGAGGGGTGGGGTCATGGAAGTAACAGAAGTGGATTTTTCAGCAAAGTGACAGGGGTGGCAAAAGGCCAGGGATGAATCAAGATGCCAGGGGCAAAGACTCAGGGTGGAGTGGGAGGAGAGGCTGTGACAGGCTAGAACAAGGAGGGAGGAGGTGGTAATGAGGGGAGGCACATAAACACTGTGGGACCCCAAATTCAGGACCTGGAATACTTCCATAAGGATTCTGAGACAGACGTGGCAGCTCACACATCTAATCCCAGTACTCAAAAAGCTGAGGCAGGAGGACTGTTGAAGCTGGCCTTAGCCACATAATGAGTTCTAGTCCAGCTTGCGCTTACAGAGTAAGACTTTGTCTCAAAGAAAGGGAGGGGATGTTAGGGCTATGTGACTCAGTGGTAGAGTACCTACCTAGCAAGCACAAGGCCCTAGGATCAATCCCCAGCACTATAGAAAAAAAAAAAATAACTGAGTGTGAACATGATGCTATAGGCAGTGGCAAGCCATTGCTGATTAGAGTGTGGTGGTGATCTGCTATGTCAAGACCACAGTGAGGTGACACGTGCTCTGGCTTTGGTACAGGTATTCTTCTTCTTCTTTTTTTTTTTTTTTTTTTTTTTTTGGTGGTTGGTTAAACAAATTTTGTAACTCAAGTATTATTTTCTTTTTAATTTGCAAGACACACACCCACCCACACTATGAGCACACCACCAAGGCCTCTTGCTGGTGCATATGAACTCCAGACACATGCGCCACTTTGTAGAGCTGGTTTTACATGGGTACTGGAGAATTGAACCTGGGCTGGCAGGCTTTGAAAACAAGCACCTTTAACCCCAGCTTACTCTCAGTTGTTTTTTTTTTTTTCCTCCCTTTTTCAAGGTAGGGTCTCACTGTAGCCCAGGCTGACCTGGAATTCACTGTGTAGTCTCAGGATGGCTGGCCTCAAACTCATGGTGATCCTCCTACCTCTGCCTCCCGAGTGCTGGGATTAAAGGTTCATGCCAACACACCTGGCTCTCTCAGTTTTAAGTCCACCCATCTCTACCTTTCCTTGCTCTAGGAGATCACATTTTCTGCTGCTCTTGGATTCTGGAGAGAGCTAGCTTGGGGGAAAGTATGTACTTGGGTTTCTCAGGTTTTTCTAGTTTTTTTTTTAATTTAGTTTTTAATATTTTTGTTTATTTGCATGGTGACAGAGATAGAAGAGAGACATTAAGAATGGGTGCACCAGGATGTCTAGCCACTGCAAAGTGGATTTTAGATGCATGCGCCACTTCATGCACCTGGCTTTATATGGGTACTGGGGAACTGAACCCGGGTTGTTGGGCTTTGCAGGCAAGTACCTTAACCGCTGAGCTATCTCTCCAGCCTCTTTTTATTTTTATTTTATTTTTTTGGTGTTTTGAGGTAGGGTTTCACTCTAGTCCAGGCTGACCTGGAATTCACTATGTATTCTCAGGATGGCCTTGAACTCATGGGGATCATCCTACCTCTGCTTCCCAAATTCTGGGATTAAAGGCGTTAGCCACCACATCCAACTCCCTTTTTATTTTTTTAATTAATTAACTTATTTCTCTATGAGAGAGACAGAGGAAGAGTCTGGGCATGCCAGGGTCTCCCACTTCTGAAAACAAACACCAGACTCACGCACCACTTTGAGCATCCAGCTTTATGTGGGTCTGGGGAAGTGAACGCGAGCTGTCAGGCGTTGCAGGCCAGTACCTTTAACCACTGAGCCATCTCCCCAGCCCCTTTTCTAGTTTTTAAACTAAGTGTCCTGGGCTGTCCAACTGTCAGCTTCCTGTGGTGGGCGGAGGGCAGAGCGCAGAAAGTGGGAGCTGCGTAAGGGGGGGCTCTTCTCTCCTAGCGTGACTCAGTAGGCCCTCTGTGGGATGCTCTGAAACCTCACTTGTGTGGGATAAGCCTCCAGCCCTCAAGGAGGTTTGTGTTACTTCTCCTTCCCAAGGGGCCTCACCAACCCTCCTAGATAGTGAAGGAGGACCTTGGGGACTCCTAATCCTCCCGCCTCCATCTTCCAAGTGTTGGGATTACAGACATGCATCACCATGCCCAGGTCTGTTTCTCCCTCCAGACAGCCTGCCCCATCTCTTCCTCAACACTGTACTTTCTTTCCCTTAGTGCCTTCATGAACTCTGCTCCTTCCCCAGGGAGGTCAAGACCCCTGGTGAGCAGACCAGCAGCTGAACAGGACCCCAGTGAACAGACCATCAGAAAATCTGTTGTCATCCATCCACTTCCACTTTAGAACTGGAATTAGAAACCAGGTTCGCCTAAAATTTCTTGACAAGTTCAGTGCAGAGCCGGGACTCCCCCCCCCCCCCCACCCGCCCCAACCTTCAGGGTCTGCCCGACCCTTGGCTGCAATACAAGGCTTCCCTGCCCTGATGAGACTCCCTATGTGTTGGACCCCAAGAGCCGGGATCCCCAACCCTAGAAAAACCCTGGTTTTGCAGCCAGGGCTCCTCCTGGGGCTGGAAGCCAAGCCTTTGGGTTCTCATGGAGTGTTCCTGGCGTCAGTGTATGTTTAGTCACAGGCATGAGCTCACCACTCACCTCTCCATGGAGGAGGGTGCCAAGGTTTGGGAACTTTCACTGAGTTACTTGCTGGTGTGTGTGTGTGTGTGTGTGTGTGTGTGTGTGTGTGTGTGTGTGTGTTTAAAAATGTTGGTTGGGACTTTATATTTGGCCCATGTACTGTAAGTCTGGGGAAGCCCCTGGGGCATGATCAGCACTCCAGCTATGCCTTGTATCGCTTCCTGGCTAAGGGGTTCTGTGTCAAGACTGTGGACCAGGCCTGGAACCTGGTGTTGGCATTTGCTGTGCTCTGTGCAGGCTCTGTGAACCAGGGCAAGACATGTGACCTCTCTGGGTTGTAATACAAATACCTAGCCGCTCACCCTTTCTGTGTAAGTACCTCATGCTAACCACTTGTGCCAGTGGGGCTCTGTTCAGCTCACACTTTCTGAGCATGTCTCACAAGGACAGTGACAGAAACTGAGGTCCAGGAGTGACTTGCTGCAGGTCACCAGGCTGGGAAGGGTAGAGCAGGGTTTGAACACATGTCTTCCTGGCTCCACAGTCAGTACACGGTGTCCAGCCAGCTTCATGGCTGACTCCTGAGGAGTCTTGGAAGTAGAGAAACCAGAGGAGATTGAGCAGAGTCGGATGGGAAAGGAGTGACAGGAAGTTCTTTACACAGTCGCCTCATTCTGGGTCTCCCCTTCCAACACTACTTGAGCAGCCAGAGTGAGAGCAGAGGGAAGCAAGTGTGGCTGTGCACAGGCTCCCTCCGAGCAAGGGCGGCTTAGAGTCGTCCCTAGTCCCCTCCTCCCATCGCTGTCGCTTGCTGGCTCTTTGGCATTGAGGTGATTCATTCCTTTCCCATTTCTTCCCCAGAGGAGGGGGCCGCTGAGGGCATTTCTCTTGGTGTGGAGTGACTAACTAGTAAGGTGTTAATCCAGGCTTGGAACTAGGGTCTGTGCTGGCCACCGAATCCTGGGCTTGGGGTGGGAGGTGGAGACAGAGTTCATTATTATTACTGAGGGGTTTTAAGAAAAATCACGTGATCCTTGGATATTCTAGCCAATGCCCTTCCCCAGCACTTACTGCCCTGCTGACCTGCATCCCCCTCCCCCCGACCCCGCCATGGAAAAGCAGTTCTGGACAGGGAACCATCCAAATTGGAAAGATTATAAACTTCAATTTTTCTTTTTAAAAAAATGTTAATTAGGGCTGGAGAGATGGCTTAGCGGTTAAGCGCTTGCCTGTGAAGCCTAAGGACCCCAGTTCGAGGCTCGGTTCCCCAGGTCCCACGTTAGCCAGATGCACAAAGGGGCGCACGTGTCTGGAGTTCGTTTGCAGAGGCTGGAAGCCCTGCCGCGCCCATTCTCTCTCTCTCCCTCTATCTGTCTTTCTCTCTGTGTCTGTCGCTCTCAAATAAATAAGTTTAAAAAAATTAAAAAAAATGTTAATTAATTTATTTGTGCATGCATGTGTCTGTGTCTGCACTACGGTCTCTTGCTGCTACAAATGAATACCGGACACTTGTACTGCCTTTTGCATTTGGGTTTATGTGGGTGCTAGGAATCAAACTCAGGTCAGCCGGCTTTGTCCGCGGGTGTCTTTAACTGCTGAACTGTCTCCCTTGCCCCTACTCTTCTTGTACAGCGATCTAGGGACCCAAGTCATTCCCCCCCCCAAAAAAAAAAGGTTTCTGGGTATATTTTGCTGTTGCTTTGTTTTTCAAGGTAGTGTCTCACTGTAGCCCAGGCTTGCCTGGAATTCACTACGTACTCTCAGGGTGGTCTCAAACTCATCTTGGTGATCCTCCTACTTCTAGGTGCTGGGGTTAAAGGCCTGCACCACCACTCTGGGCTGGATGTGTTGTATATTTTTTATGAGAGAGAGAGAGAGAGAATTGGCATGCCAGAACTTCTAGCCACTCCAGATGCATGTGTCACCTTGTGTGTATCACCTGGTGTGTCTGGCTTAAGTGGGTCCTGGGGAGTCAAACCTTGGTCCTTAGGCTTCACAGGCAAGTACCTTAACCGCTAAGCCATCTCTCCAGCCCCTGGATGTGAGTTATTTTTTTTTTTAATTTTATTTATTTATTTATTTGAGAGTGACAGACACAGAGAGAAAGACAGATAGAGGGAGAGAGAGAGAATGGGTACGCCAGGGCTTCCAGCCTCTGCAAACGAACTCCAGACATGTACGCCCCCTTGTGCATCTGGCTAACGTGGGACCTGGGGAACCGAGCCTCGAACCGGGGTCCTTAGGCTTCACAGGCAAGCGCTTAACTGCTAAGCCATCTCTCCAGCCCTGGATGTGAGTTTTTAAGGGAGTAACTCTGAGGCAGAGAAGGGGCTAATACAGGCAAGCATTCTTTTAAGACACCTGCAGTCCTTCCTCATCCACTTTACCCTGAGAACTTCCTGCTGTGGTTGTGGTTGAAGCCTGCCTGCTGGGGGAGGTGATGGGAGGAGGTGGGCAGAGCTCAGGGGGTGTGAGGTTTGACTCCTCCCTCCCTCTGTTCCCACTGCAGAGAGCATGTCCGGCCTACAGCCACACAGTTGGTATAGATAGCTAGGCCCTGGGCCAGGGTCAAGGGGGCTTCCCAGAGGAAGCGAGGCTATAGTCTTGCCCAAGCTCATCCAGTTTCCTGACTCAGCCATACTGCCAAGATGGTGACCCCAGGCCTAGCAGACAAGATTCCTGAGGAGCCCATAGATGTCAAATCCCACTTAGTTTGCACCCTTGAGCCTAGGTGGCCTGAGAGTCCCTTTCCTCTTGGCCATGATTTGGGGGTAGGAGCAGAGGGTCCTGGCGGAAGAAGACTTGGGATCCTAGCTGGATTTGCCGGGGCTGTTGTGTGTCCTCAGGCAGGTCATTTCCATTTCACTGTCTGCACCTCAGCTTCCATCAAATGGGGATAATAGTGCCACCTACGTCATGGAGTTGTTTTGAGACTTAAGTGAGGTAAGGCTTGCAAAGTGCTTATCACAAAGCTGGCAGGGGTAATTAGAAACCGCCCTGGCAGGAGACACACCTCAGCCCCCGCCTCCCACCTCTGCCTGAGTTCCTGTTTGTTGTTGACATCCTCCTCACCCACAAGGGCAGGGATTCTAAGTATTTATATCCTTGCTGGAATTTCTCTTAGCATTGTCTAGTTAATTACCTAATTGAATTAAGGCACACAATTTCACTTCCTTTCCAGTGCAGGAGCAGGAAGGGGGCCTGGTATCTTCTTCCCTGATGGCGACGATTTTCTGACATATTTGGTGATGAAGATAGGGGGTCCTCAGGTTCACGCTGGCCTGGAACAGCTCCACAGGCAGCCTCGAGTTGGGAAACGTCAGTCTTGCCGAGGGCATTGATGGTTTTGACCACAGGCTTTTCTTTTCAGTGCCACTTGCTGTTTGGGCGTCTTTGTGCACACTCACGGATGGTGGGAAAGGCTCCTTTAAGTATCCAGAACGAATGACCTGCGTGTGTATTTGGAAAGTGCTGTCCAGTGGGATAGAAATTTTAAAACAACAACAAAGCACTTCGGGTGACTAGGAACCTGTGCTCTGTTTGCTGCTGGTGGTGCTGGCTTTTGCTCTGCCCCTTGTGACTCTGGATGGGCGAGTGCAGTGGTTAAAGGCAGTGGGCTGAAGGGGATGTGCTGGAATCCTCAGGTCTGCCCTCTTGCAGTGGAGCCAGAGCCGCGGGAGCTCAAGCAGCCCCTCACTGGGCTCCGGAGCAGAGAGAACCTGAGAGCTGTACTTCCCACCAGGCCTGGCAAGTAGTTCTAAAAGTGCTGTCCCGGGCTGATGTGGAATTCACTCTGTAGTCTCAGGGTGTCCTCGAACTCACAGTGATGCATCCTCCTACCTTGATCTCTCAAATGCTGGGATTAAAGGCATGTGCACTCGGCTGAACCACTGTATTGGCCCAGGCCTTCCTCCTCCATTCCTCCCCCCTTTATTTTTAGCATGCATGTCTGTGTGCGTTCATTGAGATCAGAGAAGCTGGGTGTCCTCTGTTGTTATTCACCTGTCTCCACTTCTCATAAGACTAGCCGTGCCCAGTTGTTTACATGGGTGCTGGAGAATTGGATTTGGGACCAATCAGGCCACGTCAGGCTTTCATGCTTGCACAGCAAGCACTCTTACCCACTGAGTCATCTCACCAGCCCCTGCCTAGGCACTTGGCACTCTCAAAAATTTCCAACATTCTCTTTATCCCATGACCATCTTCCTCCTTGTCTACCTTTTATTTTCCTGGAAAGATAATAACCAGGACCCAGGAGGCCTCGGCTGTCCCACTGCTGCCCTCTTTTTGGGTAGCTCCGGTCCCCTACCCTCTCTCTGCCAATAGAATCCCTCCTTTTTTTTCTTTTAGAACTTATCCCAAGCACTGTGCCTGTCCTCTGTGAAATTTTCCTGTGCCCCACCCCCACTCCACCCCCTTTGAATGTCTTCTTCTGTTCTTGTGCCAAATGCCTGCCACTGTTGTCAGCCTGGGTATGTGCCATGAATGGTTGGCCGGTTAGCTGCTTGGTAGAACAGGAGTTAGGAAAAGGCCACGTGCGTCATGCTTTGTTGTATAACGCCAATCTACATTAGTGATTTTGAAGTCTCTGAGAAGTCCTGCTCAAAAGAGACCTGCTGACTTTTTTTTTTGTTGTTGTTGTTCCAGATAAGGTTTCACTCTAGCTGACCTGGAATTCACTTTGTATTTTCAGGGTGGCCTTGAACAACGGGTGATCCTCCTACCACTGCCTCCTGAGAGTGCTGGGATTAAAGGCGTGTAGCACCACACCTGGCTGAGACTTGACAACTTTTGTTTATTTTAGAAATCACCAAACCAAAGGTGGGCGTGGCAGCACATGCCTTTAATCCCAGCACTCTACAGGCAGAAGTAGGAGGAGGATCACCTTGAGTTCCAGGCCACCCTGAGACTACATAGTAAATTCCAGGTCAGCCTGAACTAGAGTGAAACCCTACCTCAAAAAAACAAAAATCTCCAAACGTCAAACTATAGGATACAAGTGGCACTGTAAGCCACTTCTATTTATATAACAGTTTCATGACATCTGACCACGTTACAATTAAGAAAACCAAGGCCCAGAGGGCTTGGTAACTGGCTTCGCGTACATAGCGATCTGTCCTTTCCTCACCACCTGGGTCTGTGGCAGGTCCTTCATGGGGACACCAGGGCTGAGTGGCCAAGAAGGGCAGGGTGTGACGGCCAAGGACCTCCTCCCTCAAGGGGTTCAGATGGGACATTAACTCCCACCGTGTGTCCTGACCCTGCATCTAGCAGGAAACCAAGGAAGGACACAAGTGTTAGGTGTCCTCTGAGACCTCAGCACCCCTAAATTGATCCCATTGTACTCCCACCCCAACCCCATGGTTTCCCATGCCCCCATGTCTTCCTCGCAGTGGGGGGGGGGCATAGCCCATAAAAGCAGGAGGACTGCAGGGGAGGGAAGAGCCTTCTGTTTATCCCACCCACGTTCTCTTTCCCAGGGAAAATGCTTTCTTTCAGATTTTGGTTTTATTACCTGAAATTCTCGGGGGAGCAGTTACCTGCCGGTGGGAATTATCTGCCATTTTTACTCTACTGTCTGTCTGCCTGAGTTCTCTCCCTTGGAGTAACTGATGTGGGTAATTCAGAGACAGTGAATATTGTCTTAGGAGAGGGTGCTGGCTCACAGGCAGGGAAGTACCCACCCCCTGTTGTACAGGCAATAGCCCTGGCAGCTGCTGCTGGTGTGGGTTGGAACAGTGACTGTGGATAAAGCACTTTTTAGGTCTGTATTTCCTCCTCTGTCAGTGAATTCATTGTGGGTGGCAAGGTGCTGTCCTGTCTGGAAGTGGGGCAGGTTGGCTTGGGGAAGTGAGAGGAGAGACATGTCAGCAGCCGTGGGCCTCAGGCAGCTCTGTTGGGCTAGGCCTTGGCTCTGGCCTGACCCTGGCCTTGGCCTTCACCCTCAATCTCCTAGGAGACGCAGGAGGCAGCAGAAGCTCCTTGGGAGAGCTTTGAGGAGAGCAGCTGCTGCCTGTTGGCCTGACCTCACTCCTGGACAGACCCGCATGCTGGCTTTGGACCTGCAGCTCAGGGCCTGGCTGTCTCTGGAGAAGGGGAGGACAGGATGTCTGGCTCTCAGTGGGGAAATCTGCAATGAATGGGAAAAGGGAATTCTTCCTCATGGTCACCTAGTCAGTATGTGGATGTGGAAGGCAGAGCTTGGGCTGGAAGTCCACTCACTGTCACCTTAAGGGTCTTGTGGAGGAGTGGTTTCCATGGAGTCCCTATCCTCCCTCACTAAGGTAAAAGGACATACAGACCCATGGGATTCCTTTGTCACAGGGAGGGTGGCCCCATGACAAAGGCCTCCTTTGCATGGCTTTCAGCTGGGTGTCACAGCATTTGCAGATTCCTTTTATAGACGAGGAAGCAGGGCCCCTAGGTAGTTAATGAGGAGTGGCCCAGGCCTCTGAGTCTCCAGATGGGTAGAGAGGACTAGGAGACAGCAACGGAGGGGTCTCTTAGGAGAGGGGCAGTTCCTCTGGCTCCCTTAATTGCTTGGCTGGAGTTGGTGCTATTCCTGGACACCTGAGTCTGTGTCTAACCACTTGTGGGATTGGGAGCCCCTGAAGTACAGGGCCTCTTTATCACCTTTGGATGTCATTTAGGGTCCAATTCTGTGCTTGGGTCAGCTAGCAGGGACCAGAGCCCTCCTCAAGCCAGTCAGAGGTTTATGGGCTGGAGTCAGACTGACATCGGTTTGTCTGTCTGCCTCTGTGCTCCTGTTTTCCCCAGTTCTGAACTCCATTTGTCCACTGAGCTGGGGTTGGAGAAAGAACCCCCAAGGAAAACTGGAGGCTGGTCCCATTAGGAAGAGGTGCAAACCCAGACAAGAACAAGAGACCCATAAGCACATGACGTGCATGTCCTGAATGAATGTTAAAGTCCATGGAGGTTTGCAGAAGCATTTTTGCCCCAAGAAGGAACTTACATCATGGGTACAATATCCAGGCGGAAGGCCCTCCAGTGTCCATAATCCAAAGGGAGTACACTTCCCCCACAGCGCTGGCATTGAGACGGATCCTGCAACTGCATCTGGGTTTCACAGAAAGGGGTGCAATCTGTGGCTACTGCTAGGTGTTCTGGCTTGGTGGCAGGGTGGGACACTTAGCAAGGGAGCCAAGCATCCATCATCCTGAGTCCCAGTTGAGTTGTGCTTTTATGCAATCTGGAGTGTAATGCAGTGGAGAAGCGCCTGCTTAGCATGTCTGAGGGCCTGAGTTCCATGGCCTGTACTGCAGGGGAAGAAGCACTTTCTAAGGGTTGAAAACAACTGGGTATATTTAAAGTTCTTCCAAACTTTAAATACACAGGCTTGGAAGCTCTTGCTGGCCCTATCTGTACCATCTTCCAGAGTCAAGAGATAAATTGTATTGACAGGGCAAGGGACAGGGGTAACCGTTGTTGGAAGTGGCTGGCCCCCAGAACTCTGAAGACACTGGGGAAGCCTGTGACAAGAGTGGACTGCTCACTGGGGTGACAGAATCCACACATGTTTATTGATTGTCTGTCTTGTCTCTATTGGAGTGCGGACTGAAAGATTTTCTCTATTGGACTACATAAGAGAGAGGAGATGTAGAAACTGAGGCAAAGTTTAAGCAGATGTATTTACATCTGCAGGAGCAGATAGCCAAGTGTCACAGCCAGGAGAAAGTAGAGAGTGAACTAAGAGCGGCAAGCGGGGGCTGGGCTGTAACACCCCAAGGCCTGCCCCACCACCTAACTCCTCCAGCAGAGTTCCACCCCCCAAAGACTTCTCTAGCTAGGGATTATGTATGAGGATCAGTCGTAAACACATGAGGCTATGGAAGGCATTCTACATTCAAGCTACCACAAGGCGTTAAACAGGAGATGAGGCTACAGCATGGGCCTGGTGGTGGAAGTCACTGTTTCTACCCCACCCTAAGGGCTAAATTTAGCAAGTCAAATTTTTTAGTCATCAAGTGCTTTGAGCGGTCATTGTCTTCCAAGTTTGGATCCTAAAGGCAGGACAAGAACCAAAGGTCCTTCCCAGCTCTGACCCCCCTGCTGCAGCCTTTGGGTCCTTCCACTCAGAGGGGTGGCTCTGGCTCCTACTCCGTCTGCCCAGGCCAGCTGTTGGAGGAAGTTGCTGGATCCTGGGTCAGACTGCCCTTTCTTCTACTCTGTCAGCCTCCACTGGGTTACCTCTGACTCCTAGGAGCCCCTCTCCCCACTGAAAATGCCAGCATTGACTGGCCAGCAAACCCACTGTTTCCCAAGGTGGTGGAAGGGATGTGTGGGTTTGGCTGAGTCAGCTGCTTTTTGCTGGCTTTCCTATCTCTGACGCTGTGATGTCACTGCTTGGCCTGGGCATCTGCCTTTGGGCAGACGAGAAGGTCGGCTGCCCAGTCACTGTGCTCTTCTGGCCCGCGGATGCTGCTGTGGTACACTCCTCTTCTCACCCTCCAGTCCTCACCTGGAAGACTGCTCATGCCCAGGGTGCCAGTGTCTTCTGAACCCAGAGTACTCCCGATCCTGCTTGTAAATGTGTTCTGCTAAGACAGAGGTAGTAGGTGCTTAGGGGTGGACGGGCACACCTGCCTGCCTGGTGCTTTGCTTCCCCCGCAGACACTTCCTCCCCCAGGCCAACAACTTCCCGTTTGCAGATGAAGGCCGCACTTTACAGCCTTGGACTAGGAACCTCAGCCAAGGGTTTTCTGTCCTTCCTTTCCCATCTCTTCCCTTCTTGCCACTCACTCAGTGTTCCCCTTGGGCACCATCTCTCACCCACAACCCTGTCTTCACTGACCATTGGGGTGCGGGGTAATTCAACCCCAGCCTCCTCTCTAGTTAGCTGCTTCCTCTCCCCTTTCCTCTCTAGTTCTGAGGGAGCTTGCCAAAGCTTGTCCTGATGGGAGTCCCTTGCTCAAAGATCTTAAGGGATGCCCTGTTTCCCTTGGGGACACCCCACCTCTCAGCTCAGTGTTCAAGGTCCTCTGAGCTCCATCAGGAGACTCTCTGCCTCAGCTCCCTCCTGTAGACCCAGGAGCCAGCTGGCTGAATGTTCTCTGGCCTCCTACCTGCTCCATAGCCATACCCTTATTCTCAGAGTTCCCCTTCCTAGAACGTTGTCCTTTCTACCTTCCCAGAATGAGCAGGGGCCTGCAAAGAGAGATGCAGGTCTCCATAGTGCAGCCCCTGCCTCCAGCCAGAAAAGCGTGGTGTATGTGTCTTCCTCCCCGTGGCTTCTGGGGTGGGGTGAGGGTAGGAGAACTTAACTTACCTTTTATGGACACTATACAATGGGGATCATCCTGGAGAGACTGGGGGTTCTGTAAGCACATGGCCTGGTCTGGTTAGGAGGGATACCTCTTAGGAACACAGTGAGTACCTCTACATTATAGGGCTTGAGGAGGGTTGGGGATGGGGACCCCTATTTCTGGTGTAGGTCTGAGTTCTGTTCTTCTTGGTTTGTGATCTGGAGGGCCACGTGGGTGTTGTTAATCTGAGCCCCGTGGCTGGGCTCACTGCCTGCAGGAGGGGCCTGTGCTTCCCCAGACTACCTCTCTGCTGGGAGGTGATAGTTCCACTTCTCAGGGCTGGAGCTGCGAGGTGGATTGAGCAATGAATGGTGTGGGTGAAAGCAAAACAGAACCAGAGAAATAATTAACAGATGTCAGCTGTAATGGTTTAAAAATGCCACCCCACTCCACCCTGCCCCCCCAGAAGGGAGAAGGAGGCTAAATGGCCACTTGACCCCTTTCGCAGCCAGCTTGGGATGGGTTTGACCAAGAAAGTAACAGGCTGGTAGCATGAGGGGAGGTGAGTCGTGATAACAACACCCCAAGGCCACTGTCCTTAACTGACTTTGATTCCAGGGTTTTTTCTTGGGGTGAGGACAGTAGTCAAGGGGAAAGTAGCTATCGCCTTGCTTCCCTGCTATACGCTATAGTATTGTAGGTGCCATTTTCCCCTCAAATATAATTGAGGTTTAGCTACTTATTTCTGATTTAAGTCCAAAATTAGTATCATCTGTTCAAACATAGGATGGTAAAAAACCTACTTATACTTTAAAATATTTTCCTTGCCTCAAGGAAGTGGTGGAGAGCTGGGAAGGGTGACGTGGAGGGACAGGAGGCCCAGTCTGCCATCCCACCACATCTAGGGCAAGGCTCAGAGGTCCAGAGCCTGCACCAGGCCCTTTGGTAAACCTGGACTTTTCTGGAAATATCTTCACTTATTTATGACTTCCTAAGGCTTGTTTCTGTTTCTCACTGGACTGAAAGCCCATGAAGGCACTTCCCTGGCTGGCTGTCTAACGTAACTACCTGCCTCAGGTTCTTGGTAAATATTTGTTGGATGAATGCACAAATGAGTAAATGGTTTGGCCTGCAGAAAGGCCAGGTCTTTAGCTGAGGTGACCAGCCAAGGATGGAAGGGTTTCCAGGACTTGGGACTTTTAGTTTTAAAACCAAGGAATTACAGAGTCTGACCACTTTGTTCTGGGTATAAGTATTCATTCATTCTTGGAGGACCAGGGTGTTCAAGGTCTGATGTTTTTGGCTTCCAGTCTAAAGGGTTACAGTCAGACACTTCTGAGGTAGAGTGTGTGGGTATTTGGGGTGTGCACAGGTGTCAAGGTTGGGGTGGTTATTTCCCTGCTGGGGTCCTGTTTGCCTAATCTGAGCCTCATGCAGTCCCTGCTGGGTGGATGGCCAGCAATTCTCACCCCTATTTTGCAGGTTTTAACAGTTGGGCATGCTCAAGATTAGCTCCACACTGCTGAGCTCTGGGCCTTGCTATAACACAGCATGTCTGGTCCCCACCCTGGAGCCGAGTGACACCTCCCTCCAGATTTAAGGTTCAGACTGGTGGTGCCAGGCCAAGGAGGATTTTGCCTGTGTCCAGAGGCCTTTCCTGGGGGCCGGGGTAACCATGAGGATGTGTTATACTTTAAGGTTTCGAGGCTCCTTTACCTCCATGTTTACTTGGCTTCTTTTTCTGACACATCTGTATATTCTCTCAAGAGAAAAGCCATTATCACCCACTTGTCCTCTCACCTGTTGGACCAAGTGTGGTTGGCTGGCTTCACTGCTGTCCCAGCTCCCAGGGCCCGCTCAGAAGTACACCGGCCTGCACCCCAGACCAGGCGAGACCTGTTTGGCCCAAGCAGCTTCCAAGGTAGAGTCCATGGCTGCCAGTCCCACAGGCCCCCGTGAGGCTTCCCAGAGGCAGGGCTCCCCAGTACCAGGTCTGGCTTGCTAAAAGAAACCCAAGGACTTGTATGAATGAGGAAGGAAGATGGCGTCTGAGAGGGTGTGGGGGGGGGTGGCAAAGGGTTTGAGACAGACTCCAGCCAAATCTAGGTTGCCCTGCTTACTCGCTGTCCTTTGCTGAGCCTCAGTTTACTCCTGTGTAGAGTTAGAAGGGAAAAGCTCCCCTCCTCCTGGAATCAGTAAGAAAGTGAAAGGATGGAAACGTATTTGAAACAGATAACGTGGTGCTGCCATATATCTCAGTAAGTATAAAGACGCCTCAGCTAGTATTTTTTTCTTTTTTCCCTGAGGTAGAGTCTCACTGTAGCTCAGGCTGACCTGGAATTTACTATGTAGTCTCAGGGAAGTCTCGAACTCATGGCAATCCTCCTACCTCTGCCTCTTGAGTACTGGGATTAAAGGCATGCGCCACCACGCCTGGCTTCCAGCTAGTGTTTATTAACAGATCTCAGTAAATAGGAATTTTGGCTACGTGAAGATATCAGCAGCGTGGAGATGAGCATGCCACTGTGGACAGGTTCGTGGGCAGGGGCTCTGAGCTGACCACCAAGGGCATAAGAGGGCCAGAGGTGGGGCATGGCCTGACTGACCCCTCCCCCAACTGGCTTATTCCTTATGACCTGCCCCCTCCTGCCCAGTGTCCACACAACCCCCTCCCCCAGGAAGCAGGTATGGTTATTATCATTCCATCCATTGTACAAGGGAGAAGCGGAGGCTCAGAGAGGTGAAGTCCTTTGCCTGGGACACACAGCTGGTAGAGTTATAGAGCCATCTCCAGAATGGCTGGTCTTTGAGTCCCTGTTCGTGCAAGCTTGGGGTTCTGTAGTGTGGAGGAATAAGGAGGTCTTGTGCGGGGACTTGTTTCTGTTGGTGGGATGGCAGGAATAGGGAGGGAATTCTGGTTTTGTCTGCAAAAGCCATCTTGTATTTGAATCTGAGCTGTCACTTCCTAAGCTGCCAGGAATCTGGGCTAAATCAGGCCTGTTGCATATATGATGTGGCCTGTTCAATATGTGGATTTGTTTGTTTGCAATGGGAGATGAAACCTAAGGCCTCATCCATGTTGGGAAAGCACACCACTGTTGAGATCCAGCTCTGTATACATGTATTTTTTTTTTTTTTTTCTGAGGTAGGGTCTTGCTCTAGCCTAGGCTGGCCTGGAATTCACTATATAGTCTCAGGGTGGCCTCAAACTCATAGCAATGCTCCTACCTTTGCCTCCCAAGTGCTGGAATTAAAGGAGTGCACCACCACACCTGGACTTGTTTGTTTTTTTGAGGTAGGGACTCACTCTAGCTCAAACTGACCTGGAACTCACTCTGTAGTCTTAGGCTGGCCTCGAATTTACAGCTGTCCTCCTACTTCTGTGTCCTGAGTGCCGGGATTAAAGGAATGTGTCACCACTCTCAGCTAGGTACATATTAAAAAATTTTTTTTTTTGTTTTTGTTTTTTGAGGTCAAGTCTTGCTCTTAGTTCAGGCTGACCTAGAATTCACTCTGTAGTCTCAGGTTGGTCTTGAACTCATGGAGATCCTTTTTACCTCTGTTTCCTGAGTACTGAGATTAAAGGTGTGTGCCACCACACTTGGCAAATAAATATTTAAAAAATTTATTTATTTATTTATTTGCAAGCAGAGAGAGAGGAGAGAGAAAGATAGAATGGGTGCACTAGAGCCTCCAGCTGCTGCAAACGAGCTCCAGATGCATGTGCCACTGTGCATCTGGCTTTTACCTATTGAAAAAAATGTTAGTCTACAGCCATACCACCCTGAATGTGCCAATCTCATCTCATCTGATCTCAGAAACTAAGCAGGGCTCAGGCCTGGTTAGTACTTGTAATGGGAGACTGCCTGGGAATACATGGTGCTGTAGGCTTAAAAAACAATTATTTATTTACTTGCCACATATGTGGGGGGAAGGAGACACAAGGGCTTCCTGTCACTTTTTTTATTTTTCCCCAGGTAGAGTCTCACTCTAGCTCAGGCTGACCTAGAATTTGCTCTGTACTATCAGAGTAGCCTCAAACTCATGGCGATCCTTCTACCTCTGCCTCCGAGTGCTGGGATTAAAGGCGTGCACCATCATGCCCAGCTCCTGTCACTTTTTGTGTTTGGCTTATGTTTATGGCTTGGGAATCAAACCTGGGATAGCAAGCTTTGAAAGCAGGTGCTTTTAACTATGGACCCAGTGCAGCCCCTGCATAGGTGTGTCTCTGAGACAGGATATTGTTCTGTAGCCCAGAACTCACAGTCCTCTTGCCTCAGCCTCCCATGTACTGGGATTTTCACCTGCAGCACTTTGCCTGCTCCTGTTTGGTCCCTCTTCTTCTTCTTCTTCTTCTCCTCCTCTTCCTCCCCCCTCCTCCTCTTCCTCCTCTTTTTAGAGAGAGAGATTTGATGTGCCAGGGCCTCAGCCATTGCAATTGATCTCCAGACGCTTGTGCTACCTAGTGGGCATGTGTGCCCTTGCGATGCCCTTGCGCTTGCCTCACCTTTGTGCATCTGGCTAACGAGCAATCTGGAGAGAGATTGAACATGGGTTTGCAGGCAAGCGCCTTAGCCTCTAAGCCATCTCTCCAGCCCTGCTTGTTTATTCTTTAATGTGAGCTAGTTTTTTATAGGACAGCAATCAGAAGGCCTTGTTACTCTGGCAAATTCTCTTAAATAAGATCCCTGGCCTGGCTGATAACCTGACTGTGGAGGCTGGTAGTTCTTTTTTCATGCTATTTTGCCTACTCTTCCTCCCCTTCCCTTCCTGGCTCATGCTGGCCTCCACTATCCCTCTCAGGAGAGGGATGGGTTAGCTTTGGGTTGGAGAGGGGGTTTCACACATCAGGGTATGTGTCTAGGATCTGCCTCTGAGGAGCTGGTGCTTGGACATGGGCAGGGGAATTAGAACACAAGGCCAGGGAAATGTCTGGATGGGCTTCGGGGGCTTTTAGAAATACTAGTGTGATCCAAGGGCAGCCATTGGCCCCATACTCGTTTAGTGAGTCCCTGCCTTGTGCCAGGTACTGGCCAGCCTGGAGGCTACAAAGGGATCTGTAGCTAGGACACAGGCTGTCCTCAGAGAGCCTGTGGTTCAGGGCAGAGGGCTTCTGAACTAAATGGGCTTCTGGGAGGATGACGTTGGAACTAATTCAAATAAAGATGTAAAGCATTCCAGTCCTGTTGGACAAAGTGATCTGAATACAGCTTCCCAGAGGGACCCTAGTACGGGGGGCTGGGGGAAACCTCAGTTCCAGCTTGTAGAAGGAGGCTCTTCCTTTCTGCTCCTTCCCAAGTTGGATCAAGACTGGAATTTGGGGCTTGCCCAAGAATGCTGAAGGCCCCCAGGGAGGTTCAATTCCTGGAGTGCTGACTCAGGGGACAGGGTTGTCTTGTGTTTTTAATTTCTAAAGACTTTCGATCTGTCTTATTATTTTATTTTTTTCTTTTTTGTTTTTTGAGGTAGGGTCTCACTCTAGCTCAGGCTGACCTAGAATTCTCTATGTAGTCTCGGGGGGCCTCAAACTCATGGTAATTCTCCTACCTCTGCCTCCTGAGTGCTGGGATTAAAGACATGTGCCACCATGCCTGTCTTGTCTCATTTTTTAATAGGGTTTTTTTTTTGTGCAGTACCCAGGAAAATTGTGTATAAAGTATGTAGAGCTCCCGTACACCCCACACCCAGTTTCCCTATCATCAGCACCCTGCAATGAGCATCATTGCCACAGTAAAGTGAAAGCAGTCCAGAAAGACACTCGGTGTCAGCCCCTGGCCTCCATATGCACACCCCCACGTGCACGTCCACACGAACATGCATGCACACCCACATGAACATACATGCACACCCTCACCTGCACATCCACATGAACATGCATGCACACCCACATGAACATACATGCACACCCTCACCTGCACATCCACATGAATATACATGCACACCCACATGAACATACATGCACACCCTCACCTGCACACCCACATGAACATACATGCACACCCACACATGCACACCCACATAAACACATGCACATCCACACGCACACTCACATGAACATAGATGCACACTCACACATACACCCACACATGTACACACCCACACAAACATACATGCACACCCACACGAACATACATACACATCCACACATGCACACCCACACAAACATACATGCACATCCACATGCACACCCACATGAACATATATGCACACTCACATGTACACCCACACTTGTACACCCACACAAACAAATGCACACCCACATGAACACATGCACACCCACACATGTACACCCACATGAGCATACATGCACACCCACATGAACATGCACACCCCCACACACCCCCACATGAACATACATGCACACCCCCATTCATACCTACATGAACTCACATGCATACTCACATACACACACCCACACAAACATACATGCACACCCACGCACGTACACCCACATGAACATACATGCACACCCACACATGTACACACAGCATTTGGCACCTCAATCTGGCTTTTAATATATAAAGATAGTATATTCCATGATTCATTTATTTGAGAGGAAATCTAACATTCCTGACTGAGACTGGGAGTAGAACTGGGTGATAGAATGCTTACATACCATGCACAAGGCCCTGTGTTCAATGCCCAGAACTGGGGACAGGACAGGACATGTATCAAACAGAACTTTGGAGATAGCTCAGTGGATAAAGCACTTGGCCAGCAGCCTAAGTACCTGAGTTCGGATCCCCAGCACACAGATAAGGGTTGGGTGGTGTGCAATCCCAGCACTTAGGAGGTGGAGACAGGAAATCCCAGGGCAAGCTGGCGAGTAGATTTGCCCGTCTTCGAGCTCTGGGTTCAACTGAAACCCTGAGCCTCAGTAAATACAGTGACAACAGAGGGCGACAGAGGGAGACACTCAGTGTCAACTGATGGCCTCCGCATGCACAGCCACATGAGTGCATATGAAACCTGCACGCACGCACACAAAGAGTCAGACATTGCAAGCTGAAAACTTAAGTTGGCCCCTTTGCTTATCTTCTAGTCGTGAGGGCTATCCAATCAGGGGATCGTCCCACGCATCCTGAAATACTTTGTGCCGTCTTCGCCTTGCCATTCACATGGCTACATGCATTCCTACTTTAGGAGTGATCCTAATTTATTCATCAACCCCCACCTTGACGGACAATGGATGCTGCTCAGATTTTTCCCCTGTTGCATATAGAGGACTGTACAAACATCCTTACATGTCTGTCTATAGCTGCTTGTGAGAGTTTATCTAAGGGATAGCAAGTAAAATAATTTATGAATTTTGGGGCTGAAGAGATAGCTCAGTGGTTAAGGGTGCTTGTTTGCAAAGCCTGACGGCCTGGGTTCGATTCTCCAGTATCCATGTGAAGCCAGATGCACAAAGTGGTGCATTTATCTGGAGTTTGCCTGCAGTGGCGAGAGGTCCTAGTGCACCCCTTCTCTCTCTCTGTCCCCCAAATAAATAATTTTTTTTTTTGCTTTGTTTTCTTAGGTAGGGTCTCACTCTAGCTCAGGCTGACCAGGAATTCACTATGTAGTCTCGAACTCTTGGCAGGCATCCTACCACTGCCTCCCAAGTGCTGGGGTTAAAGGCATGCGTCACTATGCCTGGCTGTTATTTTGGTTTTTAAGGTAGGGTCTTGCTGTAGCCAGGCTGACCTGGAATTCACTATGTAGTCTCAGGGTGGCTTCAAACTCACTGCAATCCTCCTCCCTCTGCCTCCCAAGTGCTGGGATTAAAAAAGAATTTGTGATTTTTGAAATAATTTTTTTGGTTTATTTTTATTTATTTATTTGACAGCGACAGACAGAGAAAGAGGCAGAGAGAGAGACAGAATAGGCGTACCACGGCTTCCAGCCACTGCAGATGAATTCCAGATGTGTGCGCCCCCTTGTGCATCTGGCTAACGTGGGTCCTGGGGAATTGAGCCTTGAACTGGGGTCCTTAGGCTTCACAGGCAAGTGCTTAACCGCTAAGCCATCTCTCCAGCCTTGATTTTTTTTTTTTTTGTATGTGTGTATGGGTGCATGTGTGTATGCCAGAAGTCAATGTTAGGTGTCTACCTCTATTGTTTTCCAATCTACTTAATTTTTTTTGTGATTTTTTTTTCCCTTGGTGCTGAGGACTAAATCCAGGGCTTTGCACTTCCTAGGCAAGCACTCATCTACTGAGCTAAATCCTCAACCCCAGAATTTTCTTATTGAGACAGGGTCTCTCACTGTGATCCTCCTGAGTGCTTGGATTATGGGCATGCATCACCCCACCTATATCTTTGAAATTCACATTTTATGGATTTTGACTTTAAAAAAAATATTTTATTTTTATTTACTGATTTGACACAGAGAAAGAGGGGAAAAAAGAGTGAGGGAGGGGAGAGAGAGAGAAAGAGGGAGAGAGAGAGAGAGAGAGGGAATGGGCATGCCAGGGTTCCACCCACTGCAAATGAACTCCAGACGTATGCGCCCCTTGTGCATCTGGCTAACGTGGGTCCTAGGGAATTGAACCTGGGTCCTTTGGCTTTTTAGACAAACGCCTTAACTGGTAAGCCATCCCTTCAGCCCTGGATTTTGATATGAACTTTTCTATGGCTTTGTTTGTTTGTTTGTTTGCCCCAAATCAAGGTTAAGGGCATTCGTGTTTGTTGTGGTCAGCTCCACATTGCTGGAGCGAATATCCAAACCAGGAACAGTTTATAGGGTTTATTTCAGCTTATAGATCCAGCGGTCCCATATGGCAGAAGAGGCTGGCCCCTTTTCACAGATCAACAGAGAGAGAAACCACCAGCAGCACAAGCCAGAACAAAACCAGCAGCAATATAAGCAAGGAAGCTGGCAGTGCGCCGACTGCTCACCATACCTTTACGCTGGGAATCAGAACTGCCCCCAAACACACCTTGGCGCTGGACTCCAGGATCTACCCACAGTGACAACTCTTCCAGCCAGGTGGCTGGAAATCCAAGTCACAAGCTTTAATAAAGCATCTGAGTCTACTGCGGGACATCCGTTCAAACTACCACAATGTTCCTGCGGGTCATGGGTTAGAGTCTGTGGGTTAAGATCTCCTTGGGTTTCCAGTGCTGACTGACCCAGGGCTGGAGTAGAGTTGGGTGGGCTGTGGGAGCAGAACCCAGCCCGTCAGGGAGGCATTTTGAGGGTGTTTTTCTCTGCACTGTCTTGCACTTTCATATGCATACATGGATCTATAAATTATCTATGACTCTGTTTAACTTTCTTTTGAAAAGCATCAGCTGGGCCTGGTGGCTCAGGCCTGTGATTTTAGCTACTCTGAAGGCTGAAGCAAGAGAATTACAAGTTCAAAGCCTGCCTAGACTAAAGTACTCAAGCCCACGCTGGGCAACTCAGTGAGACTCTGTTTCAGAAATAAAGAGGAAGGGGCAGGAAGGATGGATGGCTCAGTGGTTAAAGGCACTTGTTTGTAAAGCCTGCGGACCCGGGTTTCATTCCCCAGTATCCATGTAAAGCCAGTTGCACAAAGTGGTACATTCATTTGGAGTTGGTTTATAGTGGCAAGAGGCCTTGGTACACTCATTCTCTCTATCTCACTCACCCACTCTGTCTGTCTGTCTATCTATCTATCATCTATCTATATCTCAAATAAATAAATTAATTAAAAAGAGAGTAAAATGAGGCCTGGGGTATATAGCTTAGCAGTAGAATATTTGCTGGCTTGGGTCCAATCCCTAGTACTAGCACAAGAAAAAAAATCATTTGGCAAGTTGCTCCTTTTACTAAGACATTTTGGAAATCTTTGGTCTTTGGATCCTACTTGCTTTTTGTGTCTATGGCCCAGAGTATCCTGTGGCCTGAGGTTGATCTGAGGTCCTGAGCCCCTAGTGTTTCAGGGAGCTTCTTTGGTGGGCTTGGATGCCAGGGCCCCTCTGTCTGGAGGAAGCACATTACTAAGAAAGGGACCATTGCTGGAGATGGCCTTGCTGCTGTAGCTCTGGCAGCAGCTGCAATGCCATTCCTAACCCTGCCATTGGGCAGAGTGGCTCAGATGGACCTGATCCAGCCTTATGATTCCAAAACCAAACCCCTGACTAAACGTGAGCCGACCCTCCATGTGGTAGGGATGTTCAGCTATAGCGCCACCCATTTACCAGCCAGTAAGAGCCCCTTGGCAGGTACCTGGGTTTGATTGGGGATATGGAGGTAGGTGATGAGGCAGAGACGGGAGAAGTGTCGGTGACCATCCTTGACTGCTTCTGCTGAGGCTGGGAGGTCCTGGAGCTGCCGAGGGTAGGAATCAGGGCCTTCCTAGAGGAGGCAGGATAGCAGCCAGTAGGATGAAGAGGCAGGTGCCTGAGGGAGCCCTGGCTAGGGGTGATAAAGGAAGGGGGGTTGTAGAGGAGCCATGCTAACTGTCTTTAGACACACTGGCTGCCTTTGGTTAAGCTGCTGATGGGGAGATTTGGAGCCAGACAACTGGGCTCAGATCCTGACTCTGTCAGTGACAAGCTATGCCTCACTGAGCCAGTCTCATAGCCTCTCTGGCCTCACTAACCTGGTCTATAAAATGTGACAGTCATAATACCCCTCCTCTCAGGGCTGGTGAGAGGGTTGCTTTAGTTCCTGCTTGGACTGTGGTTGGGGCAGACGTGCGTAAGGCAGCTGTTTGGGGGCACCATGAAGGTGACTCTGTCACCTGGACCTGAGATGATGGCTAGAATGAATCATGGAGGGTGGGTGAAGCCAGACACAGGATCCTGGTACTGACCTGGCCCAAGGTGCTGCTGCTGAGGGGACAGAGTGACAAGTAGATTTCTCTTGCCTCTCAGGAATCCCCCCACCAGAGGGCCCAGATGGGACCCTGTTTGCCAAGAACAGTCTTCTCAGGATTTGAGACAGGCCGCAGGTTGGAAGGTGGCCCTGGCACCAGGGAGGAGGAGAGCCTAGCTGCTTGAGAGCTTGGTGGCAGGAAGGTGAGGTGGACAGCCCGGCCGAGGGCTTCGTGCTTGGATCAGAATGTATCCCGGGACTGTCCAGCTCCTTGGGCAGTGCTTGAGCGTGTCCTCACAAGCACCCTTTCTTCCTGGGTAATCGATGGTGCTTTCCTCT
Source organism: Jaculus jaculus (assembly GCF_020740685.1). Lineage (NCBI taxonomy): Eukaryota > Metazoa > Chordata > Mammalia > Rodentia > Dipodidae > Jaculus > Jaculus jaculus. The sequence goes on along the minus strand of NC_059102.1, from coordinate 132,396,636 downwards.
CCCCAAGGGTAGGGCCGCTGGGCAGGGGCCTGGCAGACAGTTGGAGCCCACTGCAGCCTTCCTGGGCAATTTATCTCCTGTTAGCCCTGCTCTTGAGGGACATAAAGCAAGTTCCCAGGAGGGTGGCAGGGAGCAGCTCCAACGAAGAGATGTTCTGTGGGCTGAGGCAGCTTGACTGAGAGGCTCCAGGATCTGCTGGAACAGCCAGGATTGGCTCCTCGGTGCTGAGACTGAGTGGGAAGGAGGAGACAGCCCGAGTCAAGCCCCACGTGTCACCGTGACGCTCTCACAGAGTCTCAGACCCGTGAAGTCTCTGGGTGGGATTGAGAGTGATAAGCAATGGGATGATTAATTTCTTTTTGAGGTAGGGTTTCCCTGTAGCTCAGGCTGACCTGGAATTCACTATGTAGTCTCAGGGTGCCCTCAAACTCATGGTGATTCTCCTACCTCTGCCTCTGGAGTACTCGGATTAAAGGCATGTGCCACCATGCGGGGCTAATTAACTTTTTATAAAGATTTTTATTTTATTTTATTTATTTGAGAGAGAGAATGAGGCAGAGGGAGAGAGAGAGAATGTGTGCACCAGGTCCTCCAGCAACTGAGAACAAACTCCAGATGCATGTGCCCTCTTGTGCATCTGGCTTACATGGGCACTAGGGAATTGAACCTGGGTTCTAAGGCTTAGCAGGCAAATGCCTTAACCACCAAGCCGTCTCTCCAGCCCAACCATTAATTTTTTTTTTAAAGCCACCCATATTCCACCTTCATCTCCCTAACCTCTAATCCTAATCACAACTGTAATCCCTTTAATTGCTAATATAGGAGACCAGCCACTATGGCATTTTGGTGCTGCGATTTTATAGAAATCATGGCTCTCATGTCATAGGATGGTTGTGACTATCTTGAGATAATGTTTTTGTTCATCATCTCCAGATGAAAGTAGTTATTAGTCCTAAATCCTAGTCGTAAAGATGTTAATAAAGAAGCACATATCAGCATAGCTAGCACCTTAGAAGGCATTTGATAAGCAGATTTCAGCACAACTGGTCTCCTTTCTCATCCTCGCTATTTGATTTTATGCATTCAAATCATTGCTTTTTTTTTTTTTTTTTTTTTCCTGCAAAGAGGTCCTTAGGTCCCAGCAGAGGCTCAGTCGGTCAGTAGCAGGAAGAAAGAAGGCCAGGGAAGGGTTCCCACAGGACTATAGACTGCTTTGGTCACCCTTCACAGACAGGGACAAACTGTCTTGTAGGCAGGGGACAATAGCGTGTACTGAGCAAGCCTGCTCCCTGCACCAGGCTCCTTGTGAGTGAGGACCTGTCCTCTAGGAGCGGAAGGGGCCGGGGGCCAGGGGAAGGAGGCTGGCATGCCAATAACTGTGCAAGGGGGACAGGGAGACTATGCTGTTGGGAGTTGGAAATAGAGAGAGGGAAGGCTTTGTGGAGGAGGTGGCATTGGATTTGGGACTTAAGAATTGTGATGGAAGAGACATGGGGGAAATTTGTCATGTTTGACAGGGGAGCCAGCACGTACAAAGGAAGGGAGAAACGAGATGGGCAGGACAGGTGTGGAGATGAGGAGGAGATAGCTAAATTGAAGGCAATAGAGAGACAGAGGGCATGTGGGATGGGTAGAGGCCTGAATGCCAGGCAGAGACACTTAGATTTGTGCTGACAGCCTGAGGACCAGACTTTCAGGAGGTCAGCTTTGGTTTCAGGGTCAGAGTTGTTGGGTTCTCTGTGGAGAACAGCATGAGAGAGACTGAGGCTGGAGGTCTGATGGCCGACAAGGAAGCTAGATAATTATCTGTTGGGAGACGTGAAGAGCTGATCTGAGTCCAAACCCCAGATCTTCACGGGGTCAGTGGGAGCCATCCCAGCAGTGTGGAGTGAGGTTGGAGATCCAGGAGCTTACGGTTTAGGGACTCAGACAGACAAGCTCTGGATTCAAATCCTGACTCCAATGATCTTAGTCTCCTGGCCTTGGCCTGAGCACTCACGCTCCCATGGTGAGAATAGTACCCAGCCGACAGAGTTGTGCACGTGAGCTGAGAAGCGCACTTGAGCTCAGCCGCAGGCCTGCTACCCAGGAATCGCAGGTATCCCACAGCTATGCATGTGTTCATTACCTGCGATAAACAGTGACTCTTGGTGTCTTGCTGTATGGGAGGGAGATGCAGGGAGAAGGGAGGCCAGGCCTGAGCTTTCAGGTGAGCGCTGGGGTTGGGGCCAGTGTGCAGCTTCTGGTATGGCTACCTGGGTGCCATCTTTCCCCTTATCCTCAGAGGGCTGGGGCCCCACCTCCCCATGCCACCTCCTGCAGGCAGCTTTCCCTGGGGAATGCCTCTGTTTGCCTCTCAGTCTCAGCCTGCACCTCAGGAGGGACTGAAGAAAAAGTCTACCTTCTTCTGTCACCTGGTGGGAGTACTTCACCCAAGTCTTTTCTCTAGGAGTCCCTTAGGATCAGGGCAGGGAAAGAAGGGCTCAGAGTGAGAAACTCGAAACTCCACTTTGGCTTCCAGTTTGCAGAGCAGAAAGGGGCAGCCGGGCATGGTGGTGCACGCCTTTAATCCCAGCACTCGGGAGGCAGAGGTAGGAAGGATTGCCGAGAGTTCGAGGTCACCCTGAGACTCCATAGTGAATTCCAGGTCAGCCTGAGCAGGACTGAGACCCTGTTTTGAAAAAACAAACAAACAAACAAACAAACAAACAAACAAACAAACAGACAAGAAAGAAAGAAAGAAGGAAAGAAAGAGAAAAAAGAAAAGAAAAGGAAGGGACAGGACCATTCATTGTCTTGCTGGGAGTGATCTAGGGGACTTCTCAGAGCAGGGAGCACCCTTGTATGGTGGCCGTGAGCAAGGCAAGGCCTTTGTACCTGGGCATATGGGGGTGAATCTTGGGTTATGATTTTTTTTTTTTTTGAGACAGAGTCTCGTGTTGTCCTGGCTGGTCTCTGATTGGCTGTACAGATGAGGATAACCTTGAGCTTCTGATCCTCCTGCCTCCTTCTCCTGAGAGCTGGAATTACTGGCAGGCTCAATCATGCCTGACTTATGAGGTGCTGGGGATTGAACCCAGGGCCTTGCGCATGCTAATTGCTAGATGCTGAAGCCCATTTTCAGCCTGGGGCCCACCTTTCCATACTCCCACCAGCTCCCCCGCCCTGGTCACAGGGGTCCCCCGTCACTGGCTGAGGGATGGTGCTGCTCCAGGCAGGGGGAGCCCACTGATGGCAGAGGATCAATTTGGCATGTTTTGTAGATCATGTAGAAGCATATTTGGGGGTTTTAATCTTCTTAATAAATCCTTCTCAGATTGCGCACCATTAAACCCCCGGAAAATTCATGAGCACGCTGGGAATAGAGATCTTGTTGGAAAGGCTTGACAGGAGCAACACAATAAACACAGCTTCTAAATTGGGTCAGGGAAGCCTCTGAGGCCCCACGAAAGGACATTCCCTTGGCCCTCCCCGGGCCTATAAATTAATCATGCTCACAAAGAGAGCCTTGTCCGCTCTTGTCAGCACCAGGGGTTGTGTCTCTGCCCATTGACTCCCTCTACCTTGCCCCGCTCCCACCTCTGCTGCAAACAGAGTGCCCCAAGAGGCATCTCGGCTTCTGTGCTTTGTTACTCCTGCGGCTCCGCAGCAAGGTGGGTGTACGTTTCAGCAGGAGAGATGTAGGCTAGATGGAGAGGAGAGCTTCCTGGCTGACCTCAGTGTGGGGTGATATCCTGGGATGGGATGCTCAGGGAACTTGAGCGTCTTGTTTTGTAGGTGTTCAAGACCTGCTCAGTGGTACAGTGCTTGCCTAGCATGCTCAAGGCTCTGGGTTCAATCCCCAGCAACACACACACACACACACACACACACACACACACACACACACACAAGTAAATAATAAATAAATAAATAAATAAAAGAGACCTGTCAGACTCTATCCTCTCCCTTCCCGTGGCACCCTTGGGCTACTACCCTATGACATCAGTGACTAGAACAGACATAGATAGCCCCAGAGAAAGTGCCTCATTCTGCACTATTCTGAGGAGATTCAGCATCCCTGTGGCCTAAGAAGCCTAGCTAATGAGATACCAGGCCTACATTCTCTGAGCCCAAACCCTCAGTACAATCTAGCCGTGGGGAATCTGGATAGTTGAAGTCAAGTGAGGTCTCCGTTAAAGGGTCCGGGCTAATGCTAATGCTCAGTGTTAGTGAGTTCATCTGGTGCCCCATCGCTGATGTCTATTGGAATCCCAGATGCCACCTCCACTGGGAAGCCTTCATGGATTTCTTCCTGAGTCCAAATCAGTTGCTTCTTTTCTTCTGCCTTATCTCTTATCGAAGTGCTCCTGTGGGAGCCCATGTGTTCCACCAGACTGTCAGCTCTCTGAGGACAGGAACTATATTGTTCCCCCAGCATACATAGCATCGCGTCCCAGACATGCCAGTACTTGTGTGGGTCTTCAACTGCCAGTCCTTGGGAACTATTCCTCCTGCTCCTCAGGGTGGGGGCTAAAAGGCCCAGCTTCCCAGTGGCAGCTGGGGAAAGCCCAGCCTCTTGAGCCAGGAGCCTAGAGGGACAGAGGTAGTATGGGTCAAGGCCCTGGCTGGGCTGGCCTTGACCCCTTTTCTGTTGGTCTGCTGGTGCCTGGTGTTGCAGGTCCTTGGAGGGAGTATAATAGCCCGCGGGTTTATATAGGAACCCCACTCTGAGTCATGGTGGGCCCAAGCGTCCCCTTGTATGTGGAAACCAGCCCTGTCCTCACCCAAGCCTGGGCAGGTAAGCTGTGTGGAAGAGGTGACATGCAGGTCTGGGCCTGGCAACAGTGGAGGTGGGGCTCATTATCAGCGTGGGGATGGTGGGGAAGAAGAGAGGTCCTGTCGTGGTGGGGGTGGGGGTCAGGGGAGCCTTCTGTGGGAAAAGCACTACGCCGCAAAGGGCGGGACCCAGGTATCCAGCTCCGTGGCATTAGGAGAGGGCCAGCACAGTTGCATGCCCTGGCTAGTCTTGGGGGGGGGGTGCTGTTGCTCTGTCCCCACACCCAGCTCACCACATGGCTGGGCTTCTCTCTGCTGTCTGAAATCTCAGAGATCTGCCCCCCCCAACCCCCCTCCCCGGGGCAAAGCCCGCATCAGGTTCTGGTGGTGTGGTGGGGGCCTGGTCTGTCAGTGACCCCGTGTGTATGCATGTGCATGGGTGTGCCTGTACATGTGTGGGTGCTGGGGGAGGTGGTTGGTATGCAGGGCTGGCACACCTGCCCGTGGAGCTGGCCGCATGCTGGCACCAGTCCCTCCGAGGTCAGGAACTGGAGAAAGAGCTGTGGCAAGAGGGACCGGGCCATGTACTAGATGACACTAATTCAGGGCCTAAAACTAATCCCCGACTCTGTATAGCACTTCAAAAAGTTTTTAAAAAATATTTTATTTATTATTCATAATAATATTTGAGAGAGAGAGAGAGAGAGAGGGAGAGAGAGAGAAAGAATGGGCACACCAGGGCCTCTAGCCATTGCAAATGAACTTGAGACACATGCACCACCTTGTGCATCTGGCTTTATATGGTACTGGGGTATCAAACCGGGGTCCTTAGGCTTTGCAGGTAAATGCTTTAATCACTAAGCTGTCTCTCCAGCCTCCAAGAAAACTTTTTAAACACCTTTAAAGTCCCCACAAACTTGCATCAGCTTTCCATAGCCTGTGAAGAAGTGAGTTCTGAGCTCTGTTTTTTTCTGTCCAGAATGCTGAGTTCTAGATGACACATGTGAAGGGCTGGAGGCTAGTTGCTGGTAGCACTGGGACAGGGGTCGGGCAGGCTCAGGATCATTTCTGGTGATCCTGTGCAGAGCCCTAGACACGAGGGCATGGAGGAGGAGGCGTCGGCTTTCCCTGCAGAGTGGTTGCTGTCGGAGAGGTCGGAATACAGAGAAGCGGGTACCTGAAGGACAGCAGCATGGGTGGGGCGGGGCACGTGTCAGTGAGTTCATCTAGGGAGGAGGAAGCTGAGCCGTGGCGGGGGAAGGATACTTGAAGTAGAGGAGGTCCGGTGTCCATGGCTGAAGGTGTGATAGTGAAAACCCAGTTTAGGTCCAGCCAACTGGCTAAGCCTGGCATGCCCAGGAGCGGGCAGCCACTGTAGGGCTACAGGCACATTAGACAGAGCCCTTTTAAGGACAGTCCCTGCTCAGAGGTCACCCTCAACTCTGTTCCTTGTTGTCCTCTTTCTCCTGGCCAGACCACCACTCACTGTTATTCTTGATTTAGCCCAAGATGGCAAATGACTGAAGAAAACAATCAAAGGAAGAGAGGTGGTTGCCACGGAAACCGTGAAGTTGAAGCGGAAACTTTGAGGAGCAGGAAGGAGGAGGAAAGCAGACCCAGTGGCCTTGGCAGGGGTGGCCCGACTACCTGGAATGTCCCTGTGCCAGCCAGAAGCCAGGCAATGTGGATACCTGTGTTCTTGGGAGCAGGGGTCCTGCTGGCTTCAACCAAGCTTGGGTGGCGGGCCGGTGCCAGGTGAGGAATGCTGTTTGTAGTCTGAAGAGGAGCCTCACCTTCTGTCTTGTTTCCTAGGTGTTTTGGGTCACATGTCACCCGAGTGGCCAGGGCTTCCCTGCAGGTCTTTGCATGAGGATGTCTTTATTTCACTGTTCTAACATGCAAAGCTGACGTGACCCAGGGCCAGGCAGTTTACAAGACAGCTTCCCACGTATTGCCTCATTCAAGCTTCTTGACAGTCTTAGAAGGTATCCACAGTCCACAGAGCAGAGTGGGGAATTCAGTCAGGCCCAGTGAATTAGAGGACTTTTCCCATATCACAGAGCTGAGGTCCCCCAGGGATGGGATTGTAACTTGAGGCTGTCAGACCCTATTGCCAGTGAGCTCCCCTCGCCTCCTGGAAAGTGTGTTGAGCGTGTGCAGCTCAGCTTGGTCTTTCTTCCAGTTAGGACTTCTCCCAGGGAGCTGCTATTTTCTTCTGCTGCTCTCTGAGGCTTCACTTTGACGACTTCTAAAGGTTTGTTAGGAAGTGCTGAGTCAATCCAAGGCAGACTCTGACTGCAGTGTTTTGTGTCTTCTGTATATGAACCTAGCAAGCATTCCTGGGGGACACAGGGCTCGGTGGAGAAACGACCAGAGTCTACCTTCCTGTCCTAGAACTCGCCAGGAGGGCCTCAGTGGGCACCAGAACATCACAGTCCACGGTGTCTGCAGCAGGGAGGGAGGCAAGAGCAGCGAGGTCCCAGCCAGTGAGCTCATCCGAGGTTTGAACCTTCTCCAGGCTCAAGGTTCAAGTCTGAAATGAGACCTTGAAAGGCGTGTGGGCTCATGTCCTGTGCTGAATGGGAGTCGTGCCTGTGATGTCTCTAGGGAGAGGCGCAGTGAGCCAAATGCATTATTAAGTGGCAGAAAGGCAGCACTGCATGTGAGAGATAATGGGAAAATGCATGTGATGGGCCATAAATCACTGAATGAGAAGCCAAAACCTGCAAGGGGGAAATGAGTAAGTCCTGAGCCGTGACTTGCTTGGGGTAGGAGTGGAAGGTCTGTGGCCTAGTTTTACTGAGAGCCTAGGAGCTTCATGGTACCCTGGGCTGGACTTCTGAAGTCTGAAGGGATTCACAATATACCTGTATACCCAGTGTATGCAGTCATGAAGCCTCATTGTCCTCCTAACTAACAGGGGCCATGTGACTGTGCTGTGCGGGGCTGGAGGCTGGGTTTGCCATGATGAGCCAGGCAAACAGGGACCAGACTCTCAGGAAGAACACAGAGTACTAGGAGAGACAGATGTGAGATGAGTCATTGAAAAATATACATTTGGTTGGAGACATGGCTCAGCAGTTGAAGGTGCTTGCTTGCAAATCCTGAAGCCCCGGGTTCAATTTCCCAGTACCCATGTAAAGCCAGATGCACAGTGGTACATGTGTCTGGAGTCTGTTTGCAGAGGTTAAAGGCCCTGGTGTTCCTATTCTCTTTCTCCCTCTGCCCTTCTCTCTCTCTCTCTCTCTTTGTTAAATAAATAACTTTTTTTTTTAATTTGAGAGAGAGAAAGAGAGGGAGAGAATGGGCACACTAGAGCCTCTAATCACTGCAAGCGGACTCCAGATGCATGCGCCATTGTGCATTTGGCTTACATGGGTCCTGAGGAATCAAACCTGGGTTCTTAGGCTTCACAGGCAAGTGCCTTAACTGTTGACCATCTCTCCAGCTCTAAATATTTTTTTTAACATATTTTGCTTTACTTTTGAGAGGGAGGGAGGGAGGGAGAGAGAGAGAGAGAAGAGAATGGGTTTCAGCTGCTGTGAATGAACGACAGATGCGTGCCCCCCCTTGTGTGCATGTGTGACATTGCATGCTTGCGTCACTTTTGCATGTAGCTATACATGGGACCTGGAGATTCCAACAAGCATGCTTAGGCTTTGCAGTCAAGTGCCTTAACCACTAAGCCATCTCTCCACCCCCTAAATATATGTGTAAAACAGAAACTTGTATATTGCTGGTCACACACTTTTAATCCCAGGAGGGCTACCATGAATCCAAGGCCAGCCTGGGACTACAGAGTGAATTCCAGGTCAGCCTGGGCTAGAGTGAGTCCCTACCTTGACCTCTCACCCATGTAATGAGCTCCCCAGAGGAAAAGAAAGGGTGCTGGTAGAAGAGGATGGGGTGGGAAGCTACAAAGGAAGAGGTAGCTTCTGTAGAAAGGAAGAGTGAGTGGGAGTGGGCCAGGAGGCTTTGGGTGAGACGTGTCAGAAAGGGGCTCCCAAGGTCTGTAGGACCAGGGGATTGAGACAAAGGCTATTTTTCATTGCCCACTCTGACTGTAGAATGGAAAAAGAAATGCCGAGAGCAGTTAAAAAAACAAAAACATAAACAATGATGGGGTAGAGACAGCCTGGGGGTACAGGAGTCCTTACAGCTAAATGTGGTGATGCCTGGCCTTCAGAGACAAGTGGATAGGCACAGCTAGACATTGGAGCTTTTAAGAATCAAGTGTAGGAACGTGCCCTGTGCTATGGGTTCTAGAGGGAGAAAGACCTGACCTGCAGGAGATACAGGTGGGGTCTGGGGCAGGGAAACTTCTAGAGTGAGGAGAGACCGTGCAAAAGGCAGTTGGGGCAATACCCACTGACTAATGTACCAGACACCAAAACCCCTAGCTTTGTAGCCACAGATAACAAGGTATAAACAGCTCTGGTTCTTTTTTTTTTTTTTTAACCTTTGGAAGACAGTCACCTGGTTAGTTACTTGGGGACAAGTGAGGAAGGCCATTAGGGCAGCATGGGGTTATAGCAAGAGATGGGGTGTAGGGGACTGAAGGGATTAAGTTTCTGCTACTCATGAGGGCTGTATCTGTGACCAGGAGAGTCCTTGTGTCTATCTGTGAGGCTTTCATAAGGACTCACTGAATTAACACTGCCTGGCAGAGAGTAAAAGCACCATATTGGATTCATAAGTGGGTACCATGTGACCCTGGGCAAAGTGCCCCTGATGGGCCCCGGTTTCTCCTGGCAGGTCTGACACCCCTTGTGCTATCTGTGTCCAGTTCCTCAGGGTGGCCAGAGCACATAGCCAAGCTGGCAGTGTTGCCTCAGATGAGACTGTGTCCCTCTCAGTCCTGTAAGGGGACACCGTTCCTTTTGGAGCTGAAAGGGAATATTTTGACCAGTCCAGGACCTGGTGAAGTCAGAGGGCACAGAGACCAAGACAAAGGGGACCAGTTAGGGTATTGCCTCATCTAAGCTGACTTTTGGGCCCTGCACTCAGACCCATCTGGGGAGCCTGGGTGCTTGACTGTGGACCAGGGACTGTGTGGATTGCATTCTGGGCCTCAGTTGGCCCTTGTGTACTTTGAGGTTTATAAGCCCTGCCTGCTTGAGGAGCACACATGCTGAGTAAAGGAACAGACTACATTTTGAAATGGCATGTTATCTTCATTGGGGGCTTCATGGAGCAACAGAGAGTAACAAAACCTGCCAGGTGACCTGCTTCACAATCTGTAGGCCACCTCCTGCTGTCTGAAAAGGCAGATTCAAGCCCAGAGCGGTGCTCATGTTTGTGAACCCATCCACTGAGAGGTAAGGCCGGAGATCACTGAGAGTTGGAGGCTGGCCTGGGGTATATCGTGAGTTCCTTGGGAATATAGCTCAGTTGGTAGAGTGTTTGTTTAACATGTATGAAGCTCTGGGTCCAGTGTCCAGCATTGGACTAAGCAGGGCACATCCAGCCATCAAGAAGTAGGAAGAATGGGCTGGAGAGATGGCTTAGCGGTTAAGCGCTTGCCTGTGAAGCCTAAGGACCCTGGTTCGAGGCTCGGTTCCCCAGGTCCCACGTTAGCCAGATGCACAAGGGGGCGCACGCGTCTGGAGTTCGTTTGCAGAGGCTGGAAGCCCTGGCGCGCCCATTCTCTCTTTCTCCCTCTATCTGTCTTTCTTTCTGTGTCTGTGGCTCTCAAATAAATAAATAAATAAATAAAAATTAAAAAAAAAAAAAAAGAAAAGAAATAGGAAGAAGCCTGGTGTGGTGGCGCACGCCGTTAATCCCAGCACTTGGGAGGCAGAAGTAGGAGGATTGCTGCGAGTTTGGGGCCACTCTGTGACTACATAGAGCCTACATAGTGAATTTCAGGTCAGCCTGGGCTAGAGTGAGACCCTACCTCGAACAACCAAAGCAAACAAGAAAGACATAGGAAGAGCTGGGCATGCCTTCAATCCCAGCACTTGGGAGGCAGAGGTAGCAGCATCACCATGAGTTTGAGGCCAGCCTGAGACTCCAAGGTGGGTCTGAGTACCTGCATTCACATTCAGCCCTGAAATGTGTTAAAACTCCATAGACTAAGGTTCTGAGCCCACCTCTTTTTTCACATAGGGTGAACAGGGGCCTGAAGGATGGGCAAGGCAAAGTAGCTCTGACCCTGGACCATGGCTACCCAGAGGTCCTCCTCTCTGGGCACAGCCTTGGGAGACCTAGGAGTGCTGGGCTAGGGCTCTGGGGAAAACTGGCCTCCCAGTGGTGATGCTTGGGGAAAGGACTTTGTCTTAGGGTACGATGGCAGGGGCAGCAGGGGTCAGGTTCCCAGCTGCTATGTGGGCCCTGGCCTGGAAGGGACTTGCAAGAGCTCCCATGTGGAGAGGAGAGGTGCAGGCTGAGAGAGGCAGGTTTGTATGCAGAAAAGCACTCAGCCTGAGAGGGGCACAGGAGGTCAGTGAACCTCAGGTCAGAGGAAGCAGGCTCAGAAAGTTCTAGCACTACCTTCCGGCTTCCTATTGCAAAAGGCTAAGGAGAGGTGTCCAAGGGTCTGTGCAGAGGCCTTGTGATCCAGGCTATCTCTGGAGGACCTTGGTGGCACTGAGATCATGTAAGGGCCTTTGCCCAGGTCTTCTGGGCTTTCTGATAGGGCCAGCCAGAGTTCAGCCGTCTGCCTCAGCATCTTAGTCAGGAAGGACGTGTTGGTGGCACCGGGGCTCAAATGCCAGTCTGTCTCTCTTGCATTGGCTTCTCCTTAGGGAGCCTGCAGTGGCCTTGCCTGCTGCTGGGAACTGAGTGGATCCTGGGCAAGTCCCCAGTCTTGAGCCCTTGTTGGAGCTTGCCATGGATCTCAAGCCTTCTGCAGTTTCTAGTTGTGGACCAGATCTTCACCATCAGGCTTCCCGAAGGGAAGGGGCCGGTTCTGCGGTGGAGTGAGGTCCCCATCCCCAGAGGTATGTCAGGAGAGGCTGGGCAGGGTTTGCATCCTCTCATTCCTTTTGTGTCGGCGGTTTTGAACCACTCCCCCATCATGTTCTATCCATGCTAATCACTACTTCGCCAGGGCGCTTCGTCTGAGTGATGTGCAAGGCTCTAGCCTAGCCATGGGGCTGCTGATTTCCAGGATGACCTTGAACTTGTTTACCTTGGCCTCAAACTTTCAGCCTCTTCCTGTTTGAGCAGGCACAGAAACTTCTGGGCCCCAGCCCTTCCTCCTCTCCCTGGTAGAATTTCCAGGCAAACTTCTGTTTCCAAGGTGGGGGGCAGGGCCTCATTGTTCTCTCTCTCTCTCTCACCTGGAGTGGAGGGGTGGAGGAGGCCGCAGCAGCACCTACAAGGCCTTAGGATGCCAGCTGTGAATTGGGTGGGGATCCCTCTGTGAGGACCATGGCTGGACTGCTTCTGCTCTTCCAACTTCTGTGGCTCCCACTTACGTTCTGCACTGAGGCTCTGTAGGTCAGGGTCCTGAAAGAGTACTCAAGCCAACTAGGAAGTTGGGGCTCTGAATCACAGACGTGTTCAAAGGCAAACAACCAAGTAAAGACATCGATTTCTCCATTCATTTACTCACTGAGGGCCCGGCTCTGAGCTGGCTTCCGCTTGGAGTTGGGAATGCACCCTGGCCTGACCAGCCCCAGGCTGCTATGGGAGCATAAGCCCTCCAGCCAGCCATCCACACAAGTCACCTGGAGGAAAGCCCAGGTCCAGAGAGGCAAAGTCACTTGCCCCTGGTCCCACAGCTGCCTTTCTTTAAAAAGAAAAGAGAATGTAGGCATAGAGCCCAGGTTCCTTCCTTCACTGCATTCACGGGCACTTACTAAGCACCGTGTGCACTGGGGACCTGGCTGTGAATAGGACTAACCAGGCCACTGCCTTCATTAAAGTTTGCAAGGGTATGAGTAAGGAGTTTCCTGATACACAGATAAGATGGTTTCGGGAGGCATGGACAACTGAGAAAATCAGACAAGGCAATGAGATTCCATGTGAAGACTGGGGCAAATGTACTGTAGATGAGGTGGCCAGGGAAGGCATCTGAATGTGTGACCTTGATGCCAGGCCTGAGCAACAGGAAGCTGATGAGCAGCTGAAGATGAAGGGTTCTTGGGAATGGAGTTGAAGGAGCAGCAAAGGCAAAGGGCCTGGGGTGGGATTGAGTTTGGCTGGTCAGTGACTGAAAAGGAAGAGCCAGGCCTGGTGGCACATGGGTTGTTGCTCGGTGGTAAAACCTTGACAGAGCATATGTATGGTACTAGCTTCAGTTGCCTGTACACACTCAAAGAAGAAGAGTCCTTAGACCTAACACCCGCCCCCCCCCAAGATAAGGATTCGGGGATTCTGGGAGTGGGGCCCTGGAACTTGTTCCTGAATGTTCTTCCCCAAAGTAGTTCATGAAATCCAGCCCAGCCCCACACCTGCAGGCCTGCCTTGGAGCCTTTTGTAGTTACAGAGTGAGGACCAGAGAAGGGCTGTACCTTTTTTTTTTTTTTTTTTCGAGGTAAGGTCTCACTGTAGCTCAGGCTGACCTGGAATTCACTATGTAGTTTCAGGGTGGCCTTGAACTCACAGCGATCCTCCTACCTCTGCCTCTTGAGTGCTGGGATTAAAGGCATGTGCCACCTTTTTAAAAATTTTATTTGCAAGGAGACAAGGTGGGGGGGGCAGACACACAAAGAGAGTATGAACATACCAGGGCCTCTAGCTGCTTCAAACAAACTCCAGATACATGGAGTCACAGTGCCTCTGGCTTTAGATGGGTAATGAGGAATTAAACTCAGGTCATTAGGTTTTATAGGCAAGTACCTTAACCACTGAGCCACCTTTCCAGCCCAGGCTTTGATTTTTTTTTTAATTTTTATTTATTTATTTATTTGAGAGTGACAGACACAGACAGAAAGACAGATAGAGGGAGAGAGAGAATGGGCGTGCCAGGGCTTCCAGCCTCTGCAAACGAACTCCAGACGCGTGCGCCCCCTTGTGCATCTGACTAACGTGGGACCTGGGGAACCGAGCCTCGAACTGGGGTCCTTAGGCTTCACAGGCAAGCGCCTAACCGCTAAGCCATCTCTCCAGCCCTGATTTTTTTTTTTTTTTTAAAGTGGCCCAGTCACACTGTGACAGAACTAAGCCTTAAACCCAGATGTAACTCCTGGGCCTCGGAGGAGGGTTAGGGCCTGGGCCCTTCCCTCACCTAGATCCAATTTGCCACGTCTTCTCCCTGATATCTTCCACACACCCCATCCTGCCTGCAGCCTACCTGACTCTGCTCCAGCCTCCTAGTGCTGCATACTGTCCCCTTACATGCTGGGCTGGCCCCTACCTTTGTTGTCACCTCCTCTACGAATATAATAATCTCTACCCAGTCAGCTCCTATATAGTCTTGTAGCTCGGTGCCAGTAATTCCTCCACTAGGGAGTTTTCCAGGATGTCTCTCACCTCCTAATTCTCTTGGTGCTGACTCTGGGCCAGATGGGCTCCTCCATTTTATCCAGTTTCTCCCCATCTTGAGTCTGTTCTGGAGCTGGGAGCTGAGCTGACCATCTCCTCAACCTGCAAATTCAAAAGTATATCCCCCGGGCTGTGATCCACCGTTCTCTGCGTCCCATGAGCTTACAGTGTCGGTACCGCGCTCATTCTACACTAGAGGGAATGGAGGCCCAGAGAGGTGAAGGCACTGAGCTTAGAGGAGCTGACTTCTCATTCCAAAGCCCGGGTCTTTCTGGCTCCCACCTACCTGGGCTGCTTTCTGTCTTCTTCCACGGACTCCAGAGGCATGGAGTGAGTGAGGCCCCTCTTTCTGGAGCCCAGGTCAGTGCCAGCCACACCATGGTTCACAGATGACCAGGCAGGCCTGCCCATGAAAGGAGGAGATGCTCTGACCTCACACTGAGACCATATGCCATTCCCTCTGGCCTCCCAGCCTGTGTGGAACAGTCTGTTCCCATCGCTGGATAGGGTGGAAGAGGTGGGAGACCTGGAGCCTGGGCCTCTAGCCTGGCCAGGGGAGAAGGGAGGGGCGGAGGGACGGGCTGGGCCTACCTGGAGCTTGGCAGTGTTTTCTGGGTCAGGACAGGGAGAGGAAGTCAGGGAGAGAGTAGCTCCAGGCTCGGCCATCTGGGCTGATAGGTAGCTCAGGCTGCAAGGGTGGGAGGAGCAAGGAGGGCCAGGCTGAGGCTCTGGAGAGTGGATTCCAGCCTCCCTTGGGCCACAGGACTGGAGCCTGAATTTAGGTTGTAGGTGGAGTGGGAGCCACTGGCACCTGCGGTGGCAGCTTGAACAGCTGAGAGGTCTCCTAGTGGAGTCATAACCAAGCCCTCACCCCATGTATGTATGTGGGTGGGTCACTGCTCCCTTGGCCTCTGTGTGTGCATATGTGTGCGTGTGTGTGTGTGTTTGGATGCATGTGCATGTGTGTGCATGTGGGGGCCAGAGGTTGATGTGAGATGTCTTCCTCAATCTCTTTCCCACCTCTTTTCAGACAGAGTCTCTTGTTGAACCTGGGACTCTGATTCAGCTAGGCTAGCTAGCCAGCAAGTCTTTGCCTCCCAGTGCTGGGATTACAGGCACAGGCCACCATGCCCAGCATTTTATGTGGGTGCTAGGATTTAAGTTCAAGTTGTATTTGCGTGGCAAGCACTTTGCCCACTGAGCCATCTCCTTAGGATTCCCAGCCTTCTCAGTGCTTGAGGGCAGTGCGGCCCTTACGACCACTCAGTGCTGGGTGGGAGGGTAGTACGACCCTCGGGTATTGGAGAGTAGATATGGGAATCCCTGTGCCATTGATTAGGCATGCCATTCCTTTGGGGTCTCAGTGTCTAGGTCCTGTCACCTCCTTTCCAGGTCCCTTCTGCTGAATTCTAGTCTTAGAAAAGGCTGTTGACACGAATAAGGAAGATGTACCCCTCCTCTGGGATCCTGGAGGACAGGCAGGGGCAGAAGGGATGTTAAGTTGTGGCTTGGGATCTGGGGGAAACATCTAGATTCCAGTAGAGCTTCAGGGAGGTGGGTTGGGAAAAGCTGTGTCATCTTCTAACTGGAGAAACCTGAGGCCCAGAGATAGCAAGTAGAGGTCCCCACACCCTGCTGCTTCTCTCTTGTGACCTCTCAGATCCCACCCCCAGCCAGTGTTCCGTGACTTGTTTTGAAAAGCACTCACATTTCCTGAGGCTCTGTCTGTCTGTCTGTCTGTTCAAACATCCATGCCTGACTGGTCTTCAGTGGCGCTTGTGCTGAGAATGGATGGGACTCTAAGCCCAGGGTCATCTCAGCCCTGACTTGGTTGTTTTCTGCAAAAGATGTCATTACATTTGCTGGCGGCTTTGGGAGGAAGGGAGGCAGTGGATGCATGGCTGGCTGAGGGTGTTTGTCTAGGCAGGGCTCATGGGCTTGTGTGTACATCCCGCCTCATGGAGCGAGCCAGGCTCCACTGCCTCCTCTGCCTCCTCCCCTGTCAAGATCCAGCTCCTGGTCCGGCCTCATTCCTGGATGAACAGTGGATAGAGGAAGGCTTCGCTGCATGCCAGACAGGCTGCCTCCTGGGGCAGATGCCATGACCTTAACTATGAGTGCCCAGAGCGCCCCTTCTATACCCCTGCCCAGGGCTCTGAAGACTCAGAGCGGATGTGTGCAGGGCTGTCTGTCTGGAGACTTCCCTTGCTCCTTGCTCCCTGCTCCCCACCTCAGTCCAGACAGGAAACCTGACAGGCCTGAGCCCTCCAGACACCCGTTGTATAATGGGGGAAATGAACACTGTGAAGACACCCACCCCCAGTCTCCTCTTGTTCCTTGATAAAGCTAGCTCTAAAGGAAAGTTCTAGACTGTTACCCCTCACCCATCTGCACATTAATTACAGCTCAACCTTAAGACTTTTGCTTTCTCCAGTCTCTTGGGTTCACATCCAAGTCTAGGTGTTAGGTTCAGGGTTTCCAACACTAGGACCTTAGGACACTTCCTCTCTCCTGTCCCCAGTAGTTTTTGTAAACACAGAACCACCAGCTTGCTAGGGTCATGGCAAATGAAACACGACAATGTGCATGGGATGCGGAGAACAGAACAGGATCTGCACGCCACCCATGCTAATACAGGTCAACTGTGATGAGCACTGAATCCCAGCTCCATCCTCCGTCTCTTGGGCTTCTGAGGTCAAGCTGTGACCTTGTTCCGTTGGCAGGTCTCAGTTTTCTGAGCTCCCCACCTTTGTGTGGGCATGGCTCCCCTGTTTGAATCCAGTGTTTGGAGACACCTGGCTGTTGGTAGTGGTGTTTCCTCCCACACAAAATGATCCCTTGCTATGACAGCCTTGCCCTTCTTCCCTGGGCTGGGTGAAGCACTGCCTGACTTACCTTCATATTCTAGGAAGACTGTTTTGTAGGCATTATCAGGCTTTTTGAAGGTCATTTTGGCCACATGTTTTCTTTTCATTTTTTTCCTCCTCCTCCCTCACCCATCTTCAAATCTTACACCCTGGTGACTCAGGACTCCTGACCTGGTTGCACAGTGTGCCTGGTCTTTCAGCTTAGCTCCAAGGCTACGGTCTCTTTTCCCAGTGGGATGCAATTATATTTGCTTGTTAGTCTTCTGCCCAGAGGGGAATTCTGTGGGTCCATTCCCAGAGCCTGGTGGCAGCCATCCTATCTATGGGGGCAACCACAGGGGGCAAGATTCTTCAGAGGCTTGCTGGGGGTTTGTGTGTGGGGGGGAGGAATTAGAGGGGCTTCTTTGTGATAAGCTTGACCTTCTAGGAGGGGTGCACTGCTTGGTGCATTTGAGGGAGGGTGAAGGTAATAGTAGGAGTTGTGTCAGACCTGAATTCAAGAGCCCTATCCCTGCCCTGCACTTATTGAGGGAGCCCATGTCTATGCCCCATCCATACCCACTGACTCAAAAACACTTTGGCAGATGCCTGGGAGATGATGTCTGTTTAATGATCTGGGAGAGTTGGAGCCTAAAAGCCGTAATCCTCCCCCCTCCTTACCAAAGCAGCGCTCATGGGAGAGCTGCACCAGGCCTGCTCTACTGGGAGCCTGTCTGGAGGTGAGAGGGGTGGGAACTGCAAGACCAGACTTTTAGCCCTGTAGGTACTGAGGCTCAGTAGTCAGGACTGTGGAGGCAGTCATGACTAGCTTCATGGAGTGGAATCTTCTGCCAGTCTCCAGAAGCAGTGGTTGCAAGTGATGGGGGAGCATCTTCAGATGCTCCGGCCTGGCCTGGAGACTCCTCCTCCTCCCTTTAGAGGGGAAGAGGCCACGGGGGTTCCTGTTCCCGGGGAGGAGGTGGGGGTGGCCAGTTGTACACAGGATTGATTCCAGATGCTGCTGGGCTGCTGAGGCTTCGGGAGCGGCCTTTGCATCCAGGCCAAGAGGAGTCGCAGGGAGCTGGGGCCCCTTTTCCTTTCTCTTAGCCCCTTTCCTACTGAGCAGCCACCTCAAGTCTAACCAGCACCCACTGAGGGTCTGTAGAGGTGCTGGGCTTGGGCAGTTGGCAGTGTCTGCTCTGGTCCCAAGTCCAGGAATACAGAGGCTTCTTCCAGTGTGCCAGCTAGCTCTCTTCCCTAGTTAGGCAGTTAGGTGGGGGGGCTCATAGCTTTTCCTTGTGGACAGGGAAACTGAGGCACAGAGGACTTGAGGGGCCAAGGCAGAGGTCAGGCCAGACCTTTAGAGTGCGAATCCATACAGATGAGGTCATGAGTTCTGGGCTGCTCCTCCCCTGCCACCACACACATACCTAAGGCTACTTGTTGGGGGCCAGGCCCAAAAATCCCTCTCCACTGATTAGTTAGCCATGGGTGTCTGAGCCTCCCATGGGAAAATGGACCTTGACTGAGAGCAGGTCCCAGGAATGCTTTGGTAAGCCAATTAGCTGGTTCCAGGCCTTGGGAGCAGGACTTCCTGGGGGTATCCCCCAGCTCCTAACACTGGTTGGCTTGGAGATTATTTCACCCATGGAAGTATCAAGATATAGCTGGGTGACTCTGAGCCCACCTGCCTGCCAGGTGTTCTGCTGGTCTGGGGGCTTAGCCTATACCTGGGCCTGAAACCAAGCTACCGTCTGAGTGCAAACCCAGGAGGACTCTGGGGCTCTGTCTGCTGTTGGCTTGAGTTGGCGCCAAGCTAAGGATGTCCTTGTTCAGCACCACATAGTCACTGTTTCCCATCTTCCTGTGGGGCTTGCCAGTGTTCTGGGAAGTGGGACCAGCGGTGTGGAAGGCTGTGGACTCCCAGCTGGTTAGGAGAAGAGTTCTTACTGCCCCTCCCCCGCAGGTCTCAGGAAGGCGCCTGGCTTCCAGCTGCGATCCAGGCTACCCCCACCAACCTGGGGCCCTCCCTTTCGGCTGAGCAGCCTGGGAGGGGGCTTCCCCTGTGAGGAGCAAAACCTGGCCTGGATTACTGCCCAGTCCGCCCACCCCCCCAAGGCCCAATTTTTCCAGCTGCTCAGTTCTTCTGACACCCAGAACGCCTTTAGGCATCAGCCATGTCTAACCCACTTCATTACCCCTAAGTATGCAGGTGACAGCCCAGGCTAAGGCCACAGTGCCCTTCAGGGTCTCAGTACGCCTTCTGTACTTGAGGAGTTGGAGGTCTGGCAGGCAGTGGGCTTAATAATTTAAAAGATTAATGCTGCTATGAAGGCAAGAGAGAAGAGGGAAAGGGAGATCACCAAGGACCAGGAGGGGTGGGACAGGGATCTTTAGGGGAGAGCCCTAAGAGGATGGGGTAAGGAGGCAGGCAGAAAAAGGGCAGCCCTCGCTAGGGGTGAGCAAAAAGAAATGAGGAATGCGTAGAACAGCAGGAGTGGGGCTGCAGGTGGTCTGGTCAGGGCCCTGGGTTTCTGGAGCTTCAGATACCAAAGAAGGATGGCTGGCTTATAACCCCGTTGCCCTGGGGAGCCATGGAAGATTCTTGAACTGGGGAGTGGCTTGAAGAAAAGTGCTATAGTTTTAGCATATCTCTTCTCCAAGCCTCAGTTTATGGTCTCCATGGTAGGGTAGCGATTGTTCTGCTCTCAGAGCTGCCCCAGGAAGAACTTAGGCCTCTGTGGTGTTTTATTTGGGGGAGGGTCCAGACCGAAAGAGGCACAGTGTTCAGGCTTGGCAAAGCCCCCTGATACACAGGTGTGCATTATGTCTATATGGGACTTACATGTACAGTTGTTGGCATGCTTGCTTTGCTTACAGGAAACCCTGGATCCAATTCCCAAGGCCTGCTGGAGGCACTCCTGTAATCCCAACTCTCTGAAGTTTTTAGAAACTGGAGGATCATAAGTTCAAATTCATCCTTAGCTGCATTGGTGAGGCCACGGCCAGCCTGGGATACAGGAGACTCTACCTCAAATATTATCATTAACAATAATGATAACAATTAGTATTAGATGGGAACGCGTTTAAAATGTACAGGATAGACAAGTATCTTAGGTGACAGGGAAGACTTTCAAGATGCCTGGGCAATCATATGTGTTCCCGCCGGGGGTAACTGGGGTCTTGCTTTAGGCCTGTGACCTGGGGTAAAAATTGCAAGCCCGGGGCGTCCACCTACCTACCTCTCTCTGAGCCGAACTGAAGGTGACTATTCCCGTCCCACCGAGGAGGAAGCGCGTGCTCCTTGTCTCTGCACCTGTCCGCGGCGAGCACCCCCACCCCGGGCCGGACGTGGAAGCCTGAGGCATGGAATTCGGGGGCCGGACCATCCTGGGGTCCCGCCTGGGGTCGGGGGCACTCCCGGCCGCCTCGCCCCCGTGACTCCAGGCCGGGATTTCGGCCGCACTGACTTTCCCGGCCGGTGCCAGCCGGGCCTCCAGGTCCGGGCCCCCGCCGAGGGGCCGGCTGCTCGGGGCGGGGCGGGGCGGCGGAGGCGGAGTTGGAGCGACTTTGTGGGGCAGCCCGGGCCTCGGCCGCGGCCGCGGCGCAGGAGTGGAGTGCGGGAGAGCGCGGGGCGCCCGCCGGGCGGTCCGGAACGGCCGATGGGGCCCGTGTGAGCGCCCAGGCCCGGCCCGGTGCCCGGCGGGCGGCAGCATGTCCGCGGGCGGCAACGCCAGGAAGAGCACCGGGAGGCCATCCTACTACTACCGGCTGCTGCGGCGACCCCGGTTGCAGCGACAGAGGAGCCGCTCCCGCAGCCGGACCCGGCCCGCCAGGGGTAGGCGCCACCCCGACCCCAGACCTCTAGGTCCTCCCCACCGCAGCTTGACCATCGGATGCCCTAGGCTGCCAGGGGACCCTTCGTGTGACCTCCCTCCTGGGGAAGCTTGGGTCCTGCTGTTTCCCATATAACCAGGAACAAGGAAAGTGGGGCTGGCTGGAATCCAACCTCCCTAACTTAACTGTGCCTCAGTTTATTCAGCGGCCATAAAGACATTAGTAGTAGTAGTCTAGGTGGCTCTTGTCTTGCCTTCACCGTCTTGGCTTCTGGCTTAGCTCGTTTCCTGTCCAGGATGGCGTCTTCACCTTTCGGGAGGGAGGGACAGGTGGGAAGACTTCCAGGAGGGAGCCAGGCTGGGAGTGATCTGGAGCCCCTCTTGAGCGGTCCTCGCAGGATGCGGCGGAGGGGGAGGTGTGTGTGCACCTTTTGCTTCAGTGACGAGGTCCTCAGCTGGAAATGTCTCATGTGACTCCCGGTGGCTACCTTGGGCTAGGCTAGTTAGGGCCAGGACTTCCTCCTCTGGCTGGTAGGATGGAGGCCTTGGAAGGGGCTCTGAAGAGGCTGGAGTCCTGTTGTGTTTCCGGCACACGGAAGGTGCCTGTGGGCGAAGTTTACACACCACTAGGTTATCTGGGTCGTGGGAAGCTGGCCATGGGCCCAGCCTGATCATCCCATACACAACCTGCTAAGCCCCGGAGGGGTCACATTACCCCACCTGGTGCTCCTGTATGAGCTGCCCCTGAACTTGAGTGTTCTTGAGTCAGGACGAGTTCCAGCGAAATAGGAGGGTTGTATGAATTAGTTTGCCACCATCCTCCCCCCAGTGGGTTAGATGTGTCCCACAGTCAGGGCCAACCAGGGATGTACAGGGAAGTAGTGAGTTCCTCCACACAGGGGTTCAAGTAGAGGCTGTGTGTGCATAGGAATGTCCTGGGAGTTAATCCAAGGGTTTCCCAAAGTGTGTGATTAGCCCTTACCTTTGCTGAAATGGCCTCTGGCTAGTCCCAGCCTTCCACGGTGGTCTGGATGCAGGCTTTGTGATTTGGGGCGCATCACTCCCCCTTTCTCAGATGTGGTTTTCTTGGTTGGAAAATGACAGTGGGTCTAAGTAGAGGCTTCACTGAGGCAGGTTCCTGCTGAGAGAACGGGTGTGGGACAGATGCCCAGTGGTGTTCTGGACCTCCAGGGCCTCTTTTGCATCTACCCTGCCCTGCCCCTCGCTCATGCCTTGCATGACCTTCCCCTCTTTCCATCTCATGCCAGTTTTGTGCTCACTGTAGAGGCACAGGGGAGACCGGAGCTCTCCCTCCCGCTCAGCCAACGGGGCCAGGGAAAGTCAGTATGTCCTGCTGTCATCTGAGCTTGAGCTCCCAGTTGCTACCATGTGCAGACCCAGCTTTGTGTCCCTGCCTTGAAGGAGCTCTTAGCCTGCTGGGGGTGGGGAGGAGAGCAGCCAGACACAGTTGTAGCTGGAGAAATCCTGGAAGGCTTCATGGAAGAGGTGAAGTTTGGACCTTACCGCCTAAACTGGATTGGATTTCCTTTGTCAGGAGTGACTGAGTCTCTGCTGTAGGTTCAAGTCCTACCTCTGCAGAAAAATAACAGTCCTTCAGCCCATTACCTCTCTAAACCTCAGTGGCTTCTTAAAATAATGATGACTGCAATAACAGGGTCATGCCTGGAAGGCTGGAGCTAGGGCCACAGTTAGATGTGAACTGTTGTCCTTTCCCTGGCCGGAAGGAACAGTCTAGACAGAGAAGGAAAAGGAAAACGTCTTTGGTGTTGTGGAGACAGCTCATCCTGCGGTGGGGAGAGCTGGGAGCAGCAGTTTGCACCCGATAAGGGACCTTTAGTGATGGCCAGTGGTGGGCAAGTTCAGAGTTACAGGGCAGGGTGAGGGTTGCTGGCAGTCGGGCCCTGTCCATCTTCCATTGCCCTTGACCTGGCCCTCGCTCTTTGGAGGGCAGGACTACCCAGAGGCTGCCTCCTGTTGAGAAGCCACCCTAACTTGAGCCTGTCCCTTTTGATCTTGTCAGTTCCAGGTGGTTGTGGTCCCCAGGGAAGGGAGGGTGGCAGCCCCTCAGTTTGGATCTGCCCTTGTCCCTCCCCATTTCTGTCCTGCTTAGCAGGACTGCTCAGGAATAGGAAAGCACATAGAGGTGTTGCTGGGTGGCAGGGACCTGAAGATGACTTGGAGTCTCCTTGAAAGCTGTGGAGGGGACTCACTGCCCACTTGACAGCAGGTGTTGTCTGTGTCAGCTCTGAAAGGGATGGACAGTGTCTGCAGCCTCCCTCGTTCGTCCTGTGCGGGGCACTAAGCAAGACTCTTACCTTCTGGGCGCCTCAGTTTCCTCATCTGAAGAATGGGCAGGGTGGGGCCTGCAGTTGGGTGGAAGTAGTAACCTTTGGCTATTGGAGTCATCTGGAGGCTTTCCTAGCATGCATCGTGCCCCCTGGGCCACTTGAAGGCTGAGCCTAGCCTGTGGATTTGGGGAAGGTCCGGTTCCCTGAGGGCTATCACTGGCTCCTTACTGACTCCAGGGCCAAAACCAGTTTTGTCTGTCTGCTCCAGGGCTGTTAAGCACCTTCATTCCACTGAGTACCTGTTAGTACTAGGCTTCAGCCTGGGCTCAGGGCGCATGGCCCCAAGTTGTACCTTGCCTTGTCTTGGGTAACCAGCTTGTTGGGGTACCCTGTGATACAAGGCCCTTTGTGGGGGGTAGGATAGTGATTGAGGGGTGATAGGGCTCTACTTCAAGCTCTGCTGTGAGCCAACTGGCTGTGTGACTCCGGATACACCCTTGGGCCTCAGCCTCCTTCCAATTGTCAAGGGGAGCGGATTTTGCTCCGTGGCCCCAAGAGCCAGGAGAGCTGTTGGGAGGCCGACAGCTATGCTGTGCACACGTAGGGCTGGGCGCTGGGGATGTGCTTGTTGTTGGCGCCTCCCTGCCCACACACCCTTGTTTCCTCACCTTGTGTCACCTGCTCTGTGCTCCCAACCCCGCCTCTGCTCTCAGAAGTGGCTGAAGTCTGTCTGAGGGGCCTTAGGAGGTGGTTCTCAGAAACCTCCCAGGATACTCTTCAGGATGGGGAGGTACCCATTAAGTCTAAGGCCAGCCTCCAAAGTTGTTAAGCTCCCTGGGCTTGGAACACGGCAGTAGTTTAGTCTAAATTTTTGGTCTAGATGGGCACACATTAGGGTTATGGCTTGTTTAAGGCCACCTTCATCCAGCTGGGTATGGAACCCAGGACTGCTGGCCCTCAAGACCAGCTCCTGACTGAGAGCAGTGGTTAGGAAAGAGCCCATTTGCTACCATAGGCTGTATTGAGGACTACAGCCATCCTAGGGGACCATGGCTAACAACAGCTGCTGAGAGGCCTCTGGGATAACAATTTAGACTCCATGAACCCGAGAACAGCCTTGAGACTGGGGGATAGATGTATCTTGTGGTCTCTCCTGGTCTTCAGATGTCTCTTCCCAGGGGCTGATGCCACGGCTCAGCCACCCTTGGAGGAGACCTAAATCCATGTGCACCTCTCTTCCTCTGTTCTTGCTGAGACCCTCACCGTCCCTGCTTCAGGATTTTGTCCTAGCTTCTCCTTACCCTAACTCATCTCTGGGACTGGGGAACTTCCTCTCTGTTGCTCTGTCACCTGTTTGCTGAGTGCGTCTGGTCGACAGTGAGTTTAGCTGCCCGCCACTCTGCTGTGAAATGAGTACTGGTATTGTTCTTATCTTACAGGTGAGGTTTTTACAGCCCAGCAAACCAGAGCCTTGCCCAAGGCCCTACAGTTCAGGTGGTAGAGCCCAGCTCCACCCAGCTCCAGATCCTGAGCTCTGCCTTGCTAGCTCATGGTCAGCCCTTGGCTTTGATAGGCCTCCTCCGCTCCTATCAGATTGCAGTTATCGACTCTGTTGGGATTCATGGCCAGCCTCTCCCACAGACTTGGTGGTAACTTGGGAGGAAGCAGTGGTGTGGTCCCACTGGCATTGGTACTGAGTCATTTCTTCTGGTTAGCTCCTTTACCTGCTCAGGTGGGCACCCCACTTAGACCCATTCCCATTACCCACCCCTGCTCCCTCTCCCTTGCTGTTGTTCATATTCTGCCAACCCTATTGTTTCCGTGGGCAGGTCACAGATCTCAAAGTACCAACCCAGTTTTTTCCTCTTGGGTTTTAAAGTGTGGAGGGTTAAGTGTCCTCTGGGATGAGGTTTCCTAGAGCAGGCTGAGAGCCTGAGACCCTCCCCTCTCCAGACAGAGAGCTCTGTTAAGTTCTTGAGGGATGCCAGAGGCACCACTTAATCTGCTGGACTGTCAACCGAGTGACTTTCGCTTTCCTGGCTGTCCCCATCACCTTCAGTAATTAGGTCGTAACCTCTTTCACCCAGCTGGGCCTTTCCCTGTTTCTCTCACATGTCTGACTCCTCATCCTCCATGGAGGTAGGGACCGTTGTCACCACTTCAGTCCCCAGGTCTGGAAGCTGAGCTGGGGATGGTGAAGGTAAGGTTGGCATCTGGGCCATGGGACTCAGAAGCGGGTCATGGTAGCTCTCTGATTACTGGGAGCTGGATCACTGCCCATGTAGTTCTGCACCTACTGAGGCCCAGTGATGCTGGCAGCCTGCGCTGCTCTCAGCTTGCTACAGGTAGGGTGGAGGGTTTGGCCCTTGTCATCTCCTGTGCAGCTTCCGGCTCAGCTGGGGAAGTGGACACCCAGAGAGCTAAGGCCACCTGCCTGAGGTTCACTAAAGATGCTAATGAGAGTTGCAGTTTGGAACTTGGTTCTAGACCCCTTCGTACCCTATTTCTGCCATTGGCTCTGTTTGTTGTGCTTTCTAAGATTAGCCCAGATAGGGAAACCAAGGCAGCTGGGCTTCTTATTGGATCTTGGGGAGGAAAGTGGGATGTGACCCCGGTGTAACTTGACACCAACGTGCTCATATCCTGGACTGCATTCCTGTTTTGCTTTAGAAATGACATGAAGCCTTTTGACTGTTTTTGAAAGAAAAGCAGTGCTGTGATATTTCCCCTGCACCTTCCTCTCTGGGCCACTTGGTTAAATGTCAGGAAAGGGAGAGTATTTCCTGGTCAGGAACATTCAGAGCTTGCTGGGAGCTGAAGTTTTGTTTTCCTGATCAAGAGGTATTTGGGGAGTCAGCCCCCACCCCTCTGCCATTCCCTGGAAGGGTTAGCCCGACAGTGGAGGGGGTGCAGGCTGGGGACGGGCTTGAAAAGGAGCAGAGAGGTGCCTGCGTGTTGGGTACCCGATCTAGGAGTGGCAGGTGGTTATTTTTAGCCATTTCCATCCAGTACAGGCATTTCAGCGTTTGTTCAATATTTAATTATCCATCCGAAATTGGCCTTGAGTTTGAAAGCAGCTCAGTGCTGTGATTTCCTCAGAATGCATTAAAAAAACAGCCAGGGGAATCTCAATAGCCCTCCAAATAATACTAACAATGGGTGGTCTCCAAGTAGACTTGGTCTTTGGAATAGGCAGACTTGGCTCTTTGGTCTAGGCGGACCCCCTGCATGCTCTTTTGGGGATGCCTGTGACACCCTTAAACCCACCAGCTCTGTCTGTGCAGACCAGACCCACGGGGTAGGGTTTTAAAAAGTTTGGATGGGCTTCCCCCCCTTCTTCCTGGCCCTATGTTCACTTTGACAGCTGCGGGATACTGAGCAGAGACTTGGGAATTTTGCTTTTGAAGGTCTAGTTAGCCTTACTTCCCTCTTTTCTTCTGACAGACAAGAGAGCTGTCCACACCTGGAACATGTGATTTCTTTTTCTGTGGCCCTATAGGTGACAGCTTGACAAGGCTGGGAAAAAATGGAAAGGTAGAGTGTAGGCCTGTGCAGGGCTGTGAGCCTCCGCCCTCCGGGAAGCTACTCTCCTCCCGCAGCTGAGGGGGCAGCAGAGGGGAGGAGGAGGGAGCAGGCCCTGGCAGCAGCAGTCAGGTGAGGTTCATAGGGAGTTGTGGGTTTAGAGATGAGTAGTCAAGAAATTTGCAGTCTAGAAAAGTCTTAGGCAAAAGTGATTTTCTGCTAATCAGTGCCTCTATTTTAGGGCTCAGGAGCATAGCCAGGGAGGAGAGGTTCTGGCTCGGCCATAAGGGCTGTGTGTCCTCAGGCAAGTCATTGAACATCTCTGGATCTCTGGGTACCAAAGCAGGCTTAGCATAGTTATGACAAAGCACAGGATTTGCTATGAGCTGAGGGGAGGGGTTGTCGTTTTTTTTTTTGTTTTTTTTTTTTTGAGGTAGGGTCTCACTCTAGCCCAGGCTGACCTGGAATTCACTATGTAGTCTCAGGCTGGCCTTGAAATCATGGTGCTCCTCTTACTTCTGCCTCCCAAGTGCTGGGATTAAAGTTGTGTACCACCACGCCTGGCTAGAGGTTGTCATTTTTATCTGTTCATCTAAAGCTCGAGGGGTTAATCTCATGTCTATTAGGGCTGACACAGAAGTGCAGTGTGATGCCTGTGGAGACTGGAACTCTCTGGGTGGATCTTTGGTGTCCCCTGCCTGCAGAGACTACTGAAGGTATACTGGCATTCATTCAGGGCAGCTGAGCTTTAGTGAGCCATCTACTGTGGGCAGGGGCTGCTTTGGCACTTGTAGTCAGCCCTGGTGGATGAGCTAAGGGAAGGTTGTGTAATGAGGTCAGCAGATGGTATGGTCAGGAAAGCTGGCAGGGCCTTGAATGGTGAGCCAAGAGGTGTGCCCCCCCCATCCCATCCCAGCAGGGCAGAGTCAAAGGAAGGATGTAGCAGGTGTCCTTCTGAGTCCTTTACCTGTCATGGTGGTCAGTCCTCAGTTTCACAGACTATGGCCAGTTCCGCTTTGTAAATGAGAAAACTGAGGCTTAGACCAGCCAAGTGAAAGAGTTCGGGGTGGGGAGCCTGCTCTGTATTTACCAGAGCTGTGGTCCAGGAAAATGACCTCACAACCACAGCTAGACTGAAGGGTGGGATTCTGGGTATCAGTGACCATAGGCGTCTCCAGTGGCCATCTGGCTGTGAGAGGCTTGGGGTCTGAGCTGGCACAGGGGGCAGAAGGATGGGGGCAGTTTGGGGAGTGGGGTTCTGAGGAGATGCTGTAGAGGAGCCAGAGGTGATGAAGGTTTGGTGGCTGGTTGTTCACTCGTGCCTGGGGGGTCCTCAAGGGTGTGGTGTTGAAGGACACAGAGGGCAGGATGGGAGAAGTTCTCCCAGAAGGATGGGAGAACACCCCTTGGAGGACAAATGCTGGGCTCCTGGCCTGCTGCACAGCAGTGTCTGTTGTGAGTTTTCTATCATGTCTAACATCCGTTTCATTTCAGCCCCTCTTTTTTTCTTCTGGATGATGGCGTTGGGCTCTTGTTGGGTTTAGAACGCTTTTGGGAATGTGGAGACTGGAACTGTCTGGGTGGATCTTTGGTGTCCCCTGCCTGCATTTGACAAGACAAGCAGTCCGAGCTCTGTGTTGCCCAGTCCCTACGAAGCGACCCCATCCTTTTTGTTTTTGAGTTGAGCTGATTTCTGAAATTGCCGATGGTGAGGGGGTACTCAGGGGAGGCCCAGGTGTCACCTTCATGGCAAGAGGGCTGGAGTTAGTGGGAGGGTCTAGCCACGGTAGGCAGGGCAGGGAGGGGCAACCGGGGGAGTGAGGGCTGGGTGGGGAGGAGTCTGCTTGGTGCTGATGTTGCTAGGGGGTGGAGGGGAGGGAGGGGCTGCGGGCACCTCGCTGCGCTGGGCTTGGGAGTAGTTCAGAGGTGGTGGGAAGGTACTGGAGACCTCAGGGGTCCAGTAGTTGGTGTTGTGCCGAACTGGGCAAGGCGGGAGAAGCTGGATGGATGGGTTCCCACCAACCACCTGTGTAAATTGTAGGTTTGGTACATGCAGAGTACCCCGTGTCCCCTGCCGTCAGCAGCAGCCTCTCAGCTTTTCAGGGACCCTGACCTTTGGAGAATCCCTAGGGTTCCCTGCAGAGAGGCCCCTCCTACTAGCAGGGTATGCTCTGTGGCTGGCAGGGGGTGGGGTGGGGGGGTGGGGGGTGGGAGAGTGGGAGGGGAAGGGGATGGCCCTTCATGGGGACATTGTGGGAGGGCCCATGTACAATTCTGACCATTCCCAGGGGACAACCCACCAGGAAAAGGGCCATGCTTCCCTAACTCCTCTTTTCACTTTTTAATGTTTATGTTAGAGCCCCCCCCCCCTTGCCATTCCTAGAATTACAAGAATTATACAAATATTAGCAAACTAGGTGTGGTGGCCCATATCTGTAATCTCACTATTTGGGAGGCTGGTACAGGAGGACTGCTCCAAGTTTGGGCACTTAGGAGTTGTAACCCAGCCTGGATCATAGAATGAGACCCTGTCTCAAAACAACAAGACACAACAAGGCGGGGGATGTAGCTCACTTGGTAGAGAGTTTGCCTCGTGTGGGGATAGGCTCTGGGTTTAATCCCCCGGCCTGCATAAACTGGTGGGGTGGGGGTGTACACCTGTGATCCCAGCACTCAGAAGGGGAGACCAGGGGTACAGGGTCATCCTCAGCTACATAATGAATTCAAGGCCAGCCTGGGGCTACATGAGACCCTATATCGCAATAAAAATACCCTCCAATTATCATCATCAGCAGCAGCAGCAGCATCTCCTACAGAGCAGAAGAAAATCACCTTTAAATCCCAGCACATAGTGACACCTCACTTGGACTACGTAGGACCCACTTTTCTCCTTTCTTCCCTAAGTTTTTGAGAATTCTAAGCTACTTGTAAGTTACAGAAACGCTTTGGAAATAATACTGCAGATACCATATACTTATAGCTCCCACTGAACTTTGCCACACTGACTTCTCTTCTTTTTTCCTCCTTAGAAATGAAATGACTCAGACACAGGAATCATTGAATATCCCTCCAGCAAACCCTGTCCCTCACCTGTTTTTATATAGCCTGTGAGCTAAAAAACTGGGTGGTCACTTTCTTCTTCCTTTTTCTCCTTTTCCTTCTTTTTTTTTTGAGTTAGGGTCTCATTCTAGCCCAGGCTGACCTGGTATGTGCTATGTAGTCTCAGCCTGGCCTTGTACTCACAGCCATCCTTCTCCTGCACCTCCTGAGTGCTGGAATTGAAGGTGTGTGCCGCCACACCGTCAGTTTGATTTTCTTTTTGGGATCAGGGTCACCTTATGGAGTCCAGGCTGACCTGGACACTTAAGATCCTCTCTGTCTCTACCTTCCAAATACCAAGTGAGTTACATGTCCTGCTGTGTTTTGTACCAAGGCTATACTAGAACTCACTAGGTGTCCCTGGCTGCCCAAATTTGTAGCAATCCTCCTGTATTGGAAGTCCAAGAATAGGTTTTACATTTTATTTATTTATTAATATTTTTATTTATTTACAAGCAAAGAGAGAGTGAGATAGAAGGGAGAATGGGTATGCTGGGGCTATGTGCCATTTTGTTTATCTGGCTTTATGTGAATACTGGGGAGTTAAACCTGGGCCACCAGGTTTTGCAAGCAAATGCCTTTAACTGCTGAGCCATTTTTCCATCCTCTATTTTTTATTTTTTTAAAAAGATTATTATTTATTTGAGAGAGAGTAGGTGTTAGGGCCTCTTGCCACTGCAAAGGAACTCTATACACATGTGGCACTTTGCGCTTTATGTGGGTATTGGGGAATCAAACCTGGGCCAGCAGGCTTTGCAAGCAAGCAACTTTTTTTTTTCGAGGTAGGGTCTCACTCTAGCCCAGACTGACCTGGAATTCACTATGTAGTCTCAGGGCGGCTTCTAATTCGTGGCGATCCTCCTACCTCTGCCTCTGAAGTGCTGGGATTAAAGGTGTGGACCACTATGTCTGACGCAAGCAAGCAACTTTAACTGCTGAGCCATCTCCCCAGCTCAGTTTCTCTTTCCTTCTTTCTTTCTTTCTTTTTTCAAGTTAGGGTCTCACTCTAGTACAGGCTGACCTGGAATTCACTATAGAGTCTCAGGGTGGCCTTGAACTCACGGTGATCCTCCTACCCCTGCCTCCCGAGCGCTGGAATCAAAGGAGTGCGCCACCACGCCTGGCATTTTTCAGCTTTTTTTGAGGCAGGGTCTTGCTGTAGCCCAGGTTGCTCTCAGACTCACAGTGATTTTTCTACCTCTGCCTACCTAGTGCCTGACAAGTTTCTACATTTTTAGATAGTTGGAACAAAAATATTTTTTTATCCCATCTCTACATTTTTTGAGGCAGGGGTCTTATGTAGCCCAAGCTGAGATTAGCCTTGAATTCCTAGCACTCTTGCCTCCACCTTCTAAATGCTGAGTTGTAGGCATTTGCCACCATGCCTGGCTCTCCCATCTCCGCTTCCTCCTTTTTTTTTAACATCTTGCTTCATCGCCTAGGTTGGCCTCAAACCCACTATCTTTCTCATCAGCTCTCTGATTGTCAGGAGCACCAGTGTGTACCACACATTTGACTCAGGAATAGTATTTCTTTTATATTTTCAAGGTAGAGTCTCACTCAAGCCCAGACTGACTTGGAATTCACTGTGTAGTCTCAGGGTGGCTTCAAACTCACGGTGATCCTCCTACCTTTGCCTTCCACCTCTGCCTCCAGAGTGCTGGGATTAAAGGCGTGCGCCACCACACCAGGCCAGGAATAATAATTTGAACATGTGAAAATGATACGGTGCTCAGGTTGCAGCGACCATTAATTAAAGCTTTATTGAAACCCAACTGTGTTCATTCATTTACAGATTGCCCATAGCTGCTTTTCATGCTGCAAAGGCCAATCTGAATGGTTGAGACAGAGACCACATGGTCTTGTGAGCCTAAAATAGTGGCTGTCTAGTTCTTTATGAACAAGTTCCCTGTCTCCTGAGATATTGCCCCATTGCTGCCCCAGGTGGTGCATCTTGCATGGTGTGCTCTGTGGTTTAACTACACCTGCCTCAAACTGTATAATTTTGCATCCTGATTTCAAAGTGGATATAGAGGAATGCACACAGAAGAAAGGTGCAAACATGTCTCCCTAGAACTTCCTTACATCTCCCTGGATTTCAGCAACAGAGGAGGCGGTAGTTCTCTGGCAGCCTGAAACAGGCCCTGTGGCTACGAACAAAGGGGCTGCCGGAGACACCAGTAACAAAAATGAAGAGGGTGACTTTGCAGACTGCAATGATCAGAAACCCCATCAAGTCGAGGAAACAAGTGAGAAACCTTCGGGCCAATTAATCCTTGGAGAGTGGCCAGGAAGTCCAGAGTTTGCTGGAAGATGGGGAGTTCTCTCAGGATGGCGTACAGGAGCCATGTGGTAGGTGTTCACTAGCTCAAGAGGAGGGCCATACAAGAGCACTGGTGGGAGTCTACAGAACACGGACAAGTTTGTAGCAGTTATGGTGGGTTGTTAGTGAGGCCAACCAGAGGGCAAGGAATGAATGAGTCCTTACCCTGTCCTCCGCAGGTTCTATAGAGGATCCTGGGATATACGAGAAGACTGAGTCTCCTCAGCTTTTCCCTCCACCCCCTAAAAACCCGCTGCACACCTGACTCCTCCCATTCCTTCTGAGGAGCTGCTGTGCCCACCTCCCACCTGATGCTCTGGATTGAGGCTCCCCAGGGGTGGCTGCCTTGGACACAGTCCTCCATGTGGCCCTCTTGTCTCTGTCCTACCTGATGTCAGCCCTCGCCCCCCTCTAGCAGCAGTGGACAGTATCCACTGACTGAACCACATTCTGAACATAGAGACAGCCTGAATTTTGATCCCAGTTCTGTTTGAGAGAAACCTCACAGAAATAACGTAAGGAAGAACAGGTTTATTTTGCCTTATGGTTTCAGTCCATCGTAACCAGAAAAGGATGGTGAAGGGCTCAGCTTGTAGTGGAGGAAACTTGTGGCAGCTGTTCACATCCTGGCAGACTAGGAAGCAGAGAAAACAGGACTGAACTAGAAATAGGTAGAACCTTTAAAGGCCCCATCCTTAAAGACCTACTTTTGCCAGCCAGACCGTACCTCCTAAAGCACCACAGCCTCGTGGTAAGCGCCACAAGCTGGAGGCTGAGCTCTCAAAACAAGCCTGTGGGGGACATTTCGGGCCTCATGGCTCCTTCCTGTCCCCAAACCTGATCAACATGAACACAAAATATGAAATCCAGCATGACCTTTCTTATCCCCTGCTGCCAGGGCTGGGAGGGGTCAGCATGGAGCGTACAGAGGATCCCAGCCAGGGAGGACACTCTGCATCCCAAGAGATTGAGGACTCAGTCTCGTCGCTGCAAGTGGCCTCTTATTCCTCATGGCACCCCTCAGATTCCTGGTTCCCTCAGTACCCCTAGCTGTGTGGTCATGATCTGACTCAATTTTCTTTTGTCACAGTTGGAACGGACGGCACAATTACTACCCCTCTAGGTATATCCCATTTCCTCGAGGTCCATTTTTATTACATACAGTTCTAGCACTATTTGTTGAAAAGCTTCTCTTACCCACCACCAATTTCTCTTGGCATTTTCTTCAAAAGTCAGTTGGCCATATGTGTGTGTGATCTATTTCTGGACTTGCTGTCTTGATCCATTGATCTATATGTCTTATCCTTATGCTAATTCTACAGTCTTGTTTGTACTAGCTGTGTTTCCAGACTGTAGAGTATGTCTTGAAACCAGCTAGAACTGTAAGTTCTCCAACCTTTTCCTGCTTTCTTCAGATCGATTGACTTTTCTGAGTCCTTTGCTTTGCCATCTAAAGTTAAAATTCAGCTTGTCACTCTCTGAAAAACTTGGTTTTAATTGGGGTTGCATTGAATCTGTAGGTTAGTTTGAGTGAAATGCTATCTTAGTGAGTTTTTCAGTGCTCAATTATGGTATTATCTTTCCATTCATTCAGA
This sequence comes from Jaculus jaculus, assembly GCF_020740685.1. Classification (NCBI taxonomy): domain Eukaryota; kingdom Metazoa; phylum Chordata; class Mammalia; order Rodentia; family Dipodidae; genus Jaculus; species Jaculus jaculus. The sequence goes on along the minus strand of NC_059102.1, from coordinate 132,362,916 downwards.
CTTCTGTTAATATCTTTTAGCAGTTTATGTTAGTTGTTAATTTTGTTCATGTTCACTTTATGAAGTATTTTGTGATGGTGTGTATTAATCCTTGTGGAGAATCCGAGTTTACCATTCATATATGCTAACAAGTTAGCCTGATAGAGTTAGTTTATTTATGAGAGAAAGAAACAGAGAGAGGGAGAGAGAGAGAGAGGGCGTGCCAGGGCATTAGCCACTGCAAAGTCCAGACACTGTGCCACCTTGTGCTTCTGGCTTACGTGGGCACTGGGAAATCCAACTTGGGCCCTTAGGCTTTGCTAGCAAGTGCCTGAATTGCTAAGCCATCTCTCCAGCTCAGATAGAGTTGTTTTTTTTTTTTTTTTTTTTTAAGTGTGTGTGTATAGGCTAGAGGACAACCTTGGGTGTTGTTCCTTATGAGTGATATCCACTTTTATTTTTTTCCCCAAGGTAGGGTCTCACTCTAGCCCAGGCTGACCTGAAATTCACTCTGTAGTCTCAGGGTGGCCTTGAATTCATGGTGATCCTCCATCCTCTGCCTCCCGAGTGCTGAGATTAAAGGCGTGCACCACCACGCTCGGCTGAAAAAATATTATTTATTTGAGAGAGAGACAGAAAGAGGCAGACAAAAAGAGAAGGAATATCACTACAAATGAACCCCAGATGTGTGTGCTGTTTTGTGCATCTGGATTTACATGGATACTGGGGAATCAAACCTGGACTGTCAGCTATCTCTCCAGCCCAGTGTCCACGTTTTTGAGACAGGATCTCATTGGTGTGGTGCTTACTAAACAGGCTAGATTGGCTGTCCACTGGGCCCCAGGGCCTGCCTGTCTGCACCTTCCCAGCCTTGGAATTATGTGTGTGCCACCGTGCTGGTTTCTTTTCCCCTATATGGGTCCAAGGGATCAAACTCAAGTCCTCATGGTTGCACAGCAAGCACTCTACCCCTGAGCTGTCTTCTTGGCCCCTGGAGGTTGCCTGGGGCTCCTGGGTCAGAGACAGAGACTCGACTTGCATTTGCATTGATTCCCTTCCACTCAAACACAGAGAGCTAATTCTAGAATCTTGTATCCTAGAACATAAAATTATGATGTATTATCAAGCAAAAACATGATTTGCAGGGGCCTAGGGAGATGGCTCAGTGGTTAAAGATGTTTGCTTGCAAAACCTGCTGGGCAGGGTTCAATTCTCCAGCCAGTCATGTAAAGCCAGACACGAAAAACATGGTACATGTGTCTGGCATTTGTTTGCCTGGGGTAAGAGGCCCTGATTACCTCCCCTTCCCCATACAAGTAAATAAATAAGAATTATAAAAAATATATTTGCTCTCCTGTTATATTTTTCCAATATAACCTCATGTCCCTTATAGGACCTGATATGCAACCTATGAGTCACTGTTCCTTAGGCTAAAAATTACCCAAGTTCAGCCTTGCTTTAGGATTACATCATTAAATTCAGAGTTTAAGCCAGGTGTGGTGGTACGTGCCTATGATCCCAGTGCCTCGGAGGTGGGAGCAGGAGGATCACGGGTTTAAGGTCATCCTCAGCTGCACAGTGAGTTAGAGACAGCCTAGGCTATATGAATCCCTGACTCAACCGCTCCATTACTCCCTTCCCCCACAAAAATACTCCCAAAATTAAGACTTTGGAGGTAATTTGAAATTGAATTTCATGTTGTCAACTAGAGAAAGATAAAGATTACAAATGATAATAAAAAATGAATAAATATACAGTTAAATTCTTTTCTGGAAAAGATAAGCCTGATATATCATATAGCCACCTAATTCTTAATGTCATGGTATAGTTTTTAAACAAAAGTACATACAGAGCATTAAATACTGAGGTAGATGGAGAGGGGGGAAGGAAATAGTTCATAAATAATGAATGAAGTAAAAACAAAACAAGGTGACTTTAGTATTGTATTTGAATATTTAGGTTTTGATAATGCTGACTTCTTTTGGGGTGCTATAATTAGAACTTCTGTGCCCTAAAGAAGTATTATTGATGTAATTAGTATCTATATTAAGGATAAAATACTCAGGGTATAGCAGAAATATGGTCTCTGTACAGATGTGGAAAATCCTCAAGCTATATTATGAAATAAACAACAAAGATTCTATATATTTTTGTAGCTTTCAAGACCTTTCACATATCACTTTAGTTCTTAAATGTTGTTCATTTACATTTTGATAATTTCATATATGGTAATACTTGTTTCTATTGCCTTTTCGTCCCCTTGCTATTGTTGAACCTCTTCTTCCTCCTACCTTCGTATCTTTTGTTTTTGTGGTCCCCCCCATGTTTAATGAGGGTTCTTGCATGAGCATGCATAAAAGGTGCTTTACTGGAGTATGGTCAACTTATCAGTGGCTCCACTACTGAAGAACTTGACTCTCCCTCTCCTAGCAAACATTAACTGCCAGTAGCTCCTCAGGGAGGGGTGAGAACTCCCGAGTCTCTCCCCCTTCCATGATGGAATGCTGATGGGCCCAATCGTATGCAGGTCTTGTGTAATTAACCACAGTTGTTAAGAGTTCATGAGTGCTGTGGCCATCATGTATCATTTTCTAACAAGTACAACCATTGTGTTTCTACAAGGAAATTGTCTTTAAAAGCAATTGTAGATTTGAAGAGAAGGACAATAGTCCTGAATGGGATAATGACCCAAGTCTCTGGCCCTCCATCTTTACATCAATGTAATTAGGATAAGTTGAACTTCGTTGGTGGTTGTACTAGTGTCTTGTGGCTGCTGTAACAAAGTATCACAATCTTAGAGCCTTACAGTAACACAAATTGATTATCCTTCAGTTCTGGGGTTCAGAAGACTGAAGTCAGTTTCACTGGGCTAAAGGCAAGGATCAGCAGGGCTGCGATCCTTCTGGAAACTAGGGGAGAATCTGTTTCCTGGCCATTTCTGTCTTCTAGAATCTGCCTACATTTGTTGACTCACTGTCCCTACCTCTCCTCCCCCTCCACAGTGCTTCCGTGATTGCATCACCTTCCCTGCCTCTTCTGACCTTTTTCTGTCCCTCATAGAGACCTTTGTGGTTCAGGCACACACCTGAACTCCCAGTACCTGGGAGGCTGAGAAAGAACGACCCTAAGTTTGAGGCTACCTTAGACTACATAGCAAGCTCCTGTCTCAAAGAAAGGGTAGGAGCTTTGTCCTTTTGATGATATGGGGTTCACCTATATTGGGTTCCTTCCCATCTGATAATCCTTAATAACATCTGCAAAGTTCCTTTCTCATATAAAGCAACACCTTCATAGATTCCAGGATTAGGATGTAGGCTTTCTCATATCGTAGGTGGGTAAGGTTTAGTAACTTCGAGTTATACCTGCCCCAGAGTGGATTGAATTGGAAAGAATGTACCCTGGGAAGCAAGAGACCTACTGTGTTGGTTTGAATCAGATGTTCCCCACAAACTCATGTGTTTTGAGTGCTTGCTTCCCAGTTGGTGACAGTTTAGGAGGTAGAGCCTTGCTGGAGGAGGTGTGTTGTTGGAAGCTGTCTTAGAGGTGTTGTAGCCAGCTAGAGTTAGGCTCACTCTCCCGCTGCTATTTCCCACCTGCTGTGGCAGAGGTGATATTCAGCCTCTGCTGATGCCATGCTTTCTTCTGCCTTCATGAAGCTTCCCCTCAAGACTGTAATCCAAAATACTTTCCTTTCACCAGCTGCTTTTGGTTGGGTGCTTTATCCTAGCAACAAGAAGGTAACTACAACAGAAAATTGGTACAAGTAGAGTGTGGTTTTAGCTACTAGAAACCTGACTGTGTGGCTTTTGTCCTTTTGGAACTGATTTATGGGAGGAATGTAGAAGGATTTGAAACCTTGGTCTAAGAGATGCCTTGCAGTGTTGCAATCAGACTTGGATGAACCATTATGGTCATAGTTGAAAGAAAAGACCTAAACATAGAACTATGGACTGCTCAGGCTTGGCTTTGCAAGGGGGAAAAGAGCTTTGTCCAGACTGGACTGGAAGTAGTTTGCATGAGAGGCTTGCTGCACTGTGCCTGTGCCCTAAGAACTTGAGCAGGATTGAGTGTAAAAGAAATGGGCTGGTGTGAGTAGGAGGCTCTGGCACAGAACGAAATGAAAGTTGTGGGTCAGATAGCCTTCTTCAGCTGTAATTATTTAAGAGATTACCACCATCGAGACTGGGCCAGCTGTATTGGGACAGTAGAAGAAATGCTGACTCTTTGGAAAGTAGGGGGCCAGAATTCTGAGGGAATTTTCCCGCTCTTCAAAGTCAGCTTTATTTCCCCCCACCCCGGATTAAGAAATTTTGGTAGCCCACCTGTACTATAGAGTATTAAAAAATTCAGGAGAGAGTCATTTGATGTGCAATGTGGTTTTGTTGGAGATGGCGCACTGGGTAATGTGAGGCAGGGTTATTGGAAAGTCCCTGTGTGGAGACCTGATGGGCCCTTGAGAATGAACCACAGGTTGTAGTGGAGACCCTAGGACCTTGGGGACACACCAGGACTATGAGATGGCTACCAAGGAGAGCTGCTGGCTCAGGATGGAGTTTTCCCTGGGTATTTAAGCTGCCTAGCTGGAGGGGTAGAATTAGAATCCCAGAGACTTTGTTACTGGTTATAGATGTTACTGGTCACAGACTTGGGGCTACAGGATTTGGTGTTTGCCCTGTTGTTTTAGATCTTGCATTGGTTTCAATTTTGCCTTTGCTATGCCCCGTGTCAGCTTTTGCAGTGTGAATATCCTCTGTGCCATTATGTTATTATTTTGGTTTTACAGACTAAAACAATCTAGAGTCCTTGTACTATAGGGATGTTTGAACAGTATTGGGATTGATTAAAAAAAATAAAACCCTATAAGGGCTTTTCAAAGTTAAATTGAATGCATTGCATTTTATGTTAATAGATGGTCGTGAGTTTATGGGAGCCAGGGGTGGAATGTGGTGGTTTGACTCTGATGTTCCCCACAAACTCATGTGTTTTGAATGCTTGGTTCCGAGCTGGTGGCAGTTTGGGAGGTAGAGCCTTACTGGAAGAGATGTGTCGTTGGAAGCCACCTAGGGTTATTATAGCCAGCTCTCCTTGGCTATAGTTAGGCTCACTCTCCTGCTGCTATTGTCTCCCTGTTGTGGGAGAGGTGATATCCAGCCACTGCGGGAGAGGTGATATCCAGCTACTGTGGAAGAGGTGATATCCAGCCACTTCTCATGCCATGCTTTCCCCGTCAATGATGAAGCGTCCCCTCAAGACTGTACACCAGAATTAAAAGTTTTACTTCCATCAGCTGCTTTTGGTTGGATGTTTCATCCCAGCAATGAGAAGGTAACAACACCTACCACCTTATCAACATGCTTTGATCATCCATCTTAACTTTGTTGTCAGATGGAGAGAACAGTGTGATATGCTTCATATATACATAGACACACAGTCTGCGGCTGCCTTGTCTCCCTCCCCACAGTCTCCACTGATATACCTCTTTGTCTTGGAAGCTGTAACAGTCTAAAGAATTTGTGATTCACCCCGGTCCCCCCACCCAACCTCCCCATTCTCCTGGCCACTGCATGAGCCTGTCCAGTATTCAGGCCTAAGAAGCTGTGCTCTCACCCATGTATTTGTTCAGGAGTCCTATTTTGGGGCTTTTCCTGACCTCCCCCCCCCCCATTTATCTGGTTATTTAAGCTGTTCCTATTTCAATAAGATAAAGATTTGTTTTTACTTTTTTGTTTTTTTTCAAGGTAGGGTCTCACTGTAGCCCAGGCTGACCTGGAATACACTATGTAGTCTCAGTGTGGCGTTGAACTCACAGTGATCTCCTACCTCTGCCTCCCGAGTGCTAGGATTAAAGGCATGGGCCACCATGCGTGATTTAAGCTGTTAATATTTTAACAATACGTTAATTGTTTTGTATGTGTTCTTGTGTGTACGTGTGTGTCAGCAGACACATGTAGAGGCCAGAAGTTGATGTTGGGTGTCTTTCTCAGTCGTGTTCCATCTTACTTTTTGAGACAGAGTCTCTCACTGAATCTTAAATTCACCAGTTTGGCTAGAATAGCCAGCTAGCAAGGCCTGGGATCTTCCTATCTCTTGCATCCCTAGAGCTGGGATTGCAGGGGTCTAGCTTTTATATGTGGATACTGGAGATCCGAACTCACGTCTGTGCTTGTGCTGCAAATACTTTACACAGAGAGCCATCTCCCCAGCCCCTGCTTTTGTTAATTTTGATATATTTCTGTTTTCTGATTTATTTCCTCTTGCTTTATTTCCTTTCTCTTTGGACATATTCAGAGGGTATAGTTTTTCTTTTTTTCAAGGTAGGGTCTCACTGTAGTCTAAGCTGACTTGGAATTCACTATGTAGTCTTCTCAGGGTAGCCTTGAACTCATGGCAGTTCTCCTACCTCTGCCTTCCGAGTGCTGGGATTTAAGGCGTGTGCCACCATGCCTGGCAAAGGGTGCAGTTTTTACTGAATCATTATGTCACCTATTTATATTTTAATTTTTCTATTAGTTTTTGGAAGGCTTCATTCTTTCCCATTCAGTAAGTGATACTGTCATCAGTCCCCACCCACAGCCCCTGTTATTCTCCAAATAGAAGTTCTGAAGATTATATCTGTAGCAGACGGCTTCAGGTTCACTGAGATGAACTTCCAGACCAGGCACAGTTATGGAGGAAGGGATTTTTATTGAAGCTTACAGATCCAGGAGAAGTTCCATAATGGCAGAAGAAGCTGGCCTGTTTTCACAGGGCCAAACACAGAGAGAGAAGCACAAACCTAAAAGTCCAAAGCCACAGCACAGCACACTTCAAGAACTCCAACTAGGCACATTTTGTATATCTTAAGATTGAAATCTCAAGCACATCACCACACCTTAAGATCTGCCTGGTGACACTGCCTCCAGCCAGGTGGCTGCAGATGTAAACTACAAACTAATAAAACACTGAATATATTGGGGCCATCTATTTACTCTTTTTTTTTTTAAATTAACAACTTCCATGATTGTAAACAATATATCATGGCAATTCCCTCCTTCCCTCCAATTCCCCTTTGAATCTCCATTCCCCATCATATCCCCTCCCCATCTCAATCAGTCTCTTTTATTTTGATGTCATGATCTTTTCCTCCTGTTATGATGGTCTTGTGTAGGTAGTGTCAGGCACTGTGTGGTCATGGATACCCAGGCCATTTTGTGTCTGGGGGGAGCACATTGTAAGGAGTCCTACCCTTCCTACATTCTTTCTGCCACCTCATCCACAATAGAACCTGAGCCTTGGAAAAAGAGAAGTGCTTACTGGGCAGCTTGATAAGCATACATTTAGGCAGACAGCAGCAGACATTACACCCCTGGTCTACATGGAAGAGGTTATCAGCTCAGTTCTAGCAGGATTTTTCAGTGGCCTTTCAGCCCAAGTATGTGGAGTCTTCAGCAATAGGATCTTACCATATTCCTGGTGGGGAACCAAGGGCCTTGGCAATGGCCTATAATGTTTTGGGGACATCAGGGACTTCCCTGGCCAACAACTCACATATATATGTTTTAATTTTTTAAAATTTCTATTTATTTGAGAGAGAGAGAGAGAGAGAGAGAGAGAGAGAGAGAGAATGGGCGTGTGAGAGCCTCCAGCCACTGCAAACGAACTCCAGATGCGTGTGCCACCTTGTGCATCTGGCTTATGTGAATCCTAGGGAATCGAACCTGGGTCCTTTGGCTTTGCAGGCAAATGCCTTAATCGCTAAGCCATTTCTCCAGTCCGGAAGATGATATCTTTATAAATGAATGTACATACATATGCACAGAAAGCAAAATGTATTAGTTTTTAATTATATGGATAGTAAATGCATTTTAGCCTAAAGGGTCCATGTTAAACCTTAACTTTTTTGTCTGTGTTTGTGCAGTGTGGTTGCATGTATATGCATGTTTGTGAGTGTGGTACTTGTGCATGTGTGTATACATATGGAGGTGAGAGGTCAGTGTCAATATTTTCCTTAGTCACTCTATTTTATTTAAGATAGGGTCTCTTACTGAACCCAGAACTCAATGATTTGGCCAGATACGTTAGCCAGAAAGTCCTGGGAATCCTTCTATCTTCACTTCTGCAGCTCTGGGATTACAGGCACGAACCATCATACTTGGCGTCTTACACAGATGCTGAGGACTGGGACTCAGGTCTTCATGCTTGTGCAGCAAGCACCGAGTCATCTCTGCAGCCGAGTCTTAACGTTTTGTTTTGAAATGATTACAGATTTATAGGCAGTTGTCCAGACAGTATACATGAGGCTCTTGGAGTCCCCTTGGTCGCTTCTTCTAGCTGTAGTACCTACCCTCAGCTTCAGTGGTATGTGGCCAGGGGACCACTGAGAGCACTCAAGGTGAACTGGGTGTGTTTCTTCCTCATGATGAAGGAGAATGCCCACCCAGGACACCTCAGTAAGAGTGGGTTAGGAAGAACTTTCTGGACTGGGACAGGGTGATCTGTGGGAAGTCTAGTGCAGTGCTGACCAAGGCTGATTGACTGTTGTTGGAAACCAGAGGGAGGCCAAGTTCAGACCAGCCCTGGTGTCTTGAGTCTTTTTTCTTTTCTTTTTTGCCTTAAAAATTTTATTTATTTGCAATGAGAGAGAAGGAGAGAGAGACAGACAATGGGTGTGCCAGGGCCTCTTGACACTGCAGATGCTGGCGCCACTTTGTGCATCTGGCCTTATGTGGGTACTGGGGAATCAAACCCAGGCTGTCAGTCAGGCTTTGCAAGCAAGCGCCTTAACTGCTGAGCCATCTCTCCAGCCCTTTATTGGCTTTTTTTTGGGGGGGGGGTTTCGAGGTAGGGTCTCTCTCTGGTCCAGGCTGACCTGGAATTAACTCTGTAGTCTCAGGGTGGCCTTGAACTCATGGCAATCCTCTTACCTCTGCCTCCCGAGTGCTGGGATTAAAGGCGTGCGCCACCATGCCCAGCTTTTATTGGCTTTTTTGAGTTAAGTCTAACTATAGCTCACACTGGCCTAGAACTAACTGTGATTCCCCTCTCCCCCAACTCCCTGGGTGTCTTGAATATTGTGTCTTGAGAAAGGTTACTTATATACTGCTAACATTGTCACTGCTAATTTTTTAAAAGTGGCAGCCTTTCATTTTTGCTGAGAGGAGGTGGCTTAGTATTTTGTGGGTGTCAGTGACCTTCCTTGTCTTTGTGGGTTGCTCGGATAAAACTTAGGAAGCAGCCTTGCGTGATCTTACTTAATTGTGCCTCAGGTCACCTTGACTGAGGTTGCTGTCCTGTGAGATTGTTTTATGTCAGAAAGAAGAATAACATGGTACAGCAGCAAGTGCCCGCCATCTTCCAGATGTCAGGGGTGCCTTTTTCCTTCTCACCTTTCTGCGTGTTGGTACAGAGTACAGTTCTCTGCGGCTTTCTCACCTCAGTAAGGCGACAGGACCATTCAGTCATCCCCAAGGCCTCCCCCTCCCCCTGATGCTGTTCTTTTTTTAAAAAAATATTTTATTTATTTGCAAGCAGAGAGGGAGGGAGAGATAGAAAGACACATGCAAATACACAAGAGAGAATGAGCTTGTCAAGGCCTGCTACCACTGCAAACAGACTCCAGACGCACAAGTCACTTTGTGCATCTGGCTTTACCTGGGTGCTGGGGAATTGAGCCCAGGCCACCAGGCTTTGTAAGTAAGCATCTTTAACCGCTGAGCCATCTCTCCGGCCCCCTGGTGCTGTTCCTGATGGACACTCCCACCTGCCTGCCCCACCCTTCCCATCTCTCTGCAAGTCCTACTCTGTTTTCCTTCTCTCTGGCTTTACCACTTGAGAGCTCCACATAAATGGGCTCGGTGCTACAGGCTTACGCATGTAGGCCTTCATTCAGCAGGATGCTCTTGAGGTCCATCCACGTGGTGTAGATCAATAGTGCATTCTGTCTGCTTTGCTGACTAGTATTCTATGACATAACAGTCCTTTCCCTGTTCTCTCTCTGAAATCCAGCCCTCACACCTGCTAGTAGAATGCTCGACCATTGATCTGCACTATTCCCCTAGCCCCAATATTCTGTTTCTATTGCTGTTGCATAAGATAAAAATTAATAGTTTAGGGCTGGAGAGAAGGCTTAGTGGTTAAGGCGCTTGCCAACAAAGCCAAAGAACCCAGGCTTGATTCCCCAGGACCCATGTAAGCCAGATGCACAAGGTGGCGCATAAATCTAGAATTTGTTTGTAGTGATTGAAGGCCTTGGCATGCCTATTTTTTTTTTCTCTCTCTCAAATAAATAAAAGTAAAATAAATTAACAGCTTAAATCTCACAGGGTTGTTGTTTTCTAGTTCTGTAGTTGGAAATCTGGCACCCATCTCACCAGATCCAAATCAAGGTATATTGGGTCTGCATTCCTTCCTGAAGACTAGAGAGAAATTCACTTTAAGCCAGCTGTGGTGGTGCATGCTTGTAGCCTAGCACTTGGGAAGTGGAGGTAGGAGGACTGGGAGCGTGTGTGTGTTGCTGTGCCATGCACGTGTGTATGCATGCATGCATGCATGTAGGTGCTCTTGTATGTGCCGGTGTTGGTGACCATATATGTGCACATGGAGGTCGTCGTTCTCCTTTTTATTTACTAAGCAGTCTCTCACTTGAACCCCAAGCTCGCTGGTTTGGCTAGTCTAGCGAGCCAGCTTGCCCCAGGAGCCCCCCGTTTTCACTTCTGACTGCCAGGATTACAGGTGTGCCGCTGTGCTCGGCTGGCATTCCCATGGGTGCTGGACTACACACTCCAGGCCTCACAGTTGTGCGGCAGATGTTTTCCCAGCAGTGTTAGGTGGAGTTCCTTTCAAACTGGGAGTCTCTCCCATCTCTTCCCTTCTGGCATTGCTCTGGCTCAACTCTACTACCCTCCTTGTCCGCATGAAAAACATTATTTATTATTTATGAGACGGCGGGGAGAGCACGAGCCCGCCAGGGCCTCCTGTCACTGCAAACGAACTCCAAACACATGCAGCACATTTGGCTCTACGTGGGGACCGGGGATTGGACCCAGGCTCTCAGGCCTGGCAAACAAGCACCTCTTTAACTACTGAGCCATCTCCTCAGCCCCTTTCCCACATTTTAAGGACTTGAGTGATGAGATTGTTCCCTGGGGTAATCTCTTGCATCAAAATACACGTCTTTAAAGTGGCTTGTTACTGCCAGAGCTGCTTGTTCATAGGTAGATACACTGCTGTTCATTTAAAACCACTCACCTATTGCATTAGTTACCTTCTTGCTGGGAACAAGTATCTGACCAGAAGCAATATAAGGAAGGAAAGGGTTTCTTTTAGCTGACAATCTCCAGGATCAGTTTCATGGTGAGGAAGGCGTGGCAGGCTGGCTCGTTAGAGAGGAAGCAGAGGATGTACAGAAGTAGGGCTGGGCTATAAGACTTCAAGGCCTACCCACAATGACCCTCTTCTAGAAGGCTCCACTCCCTAAAGGTTCCACAATTTTCTCAGATAGTGCCACCAGCTAAGGGCCAAGTGTTCAAACATATGACCCTCTGGGGATCATTTAACACTCAAACCACAATGCCTATCAAACGGTGTTTAGTCATGTCTCACAGAAAATGTACACAAGGGCTGGGGAGCTGGCTTAGTGGTTAAGGAGCTTGCCTGCGAAGCCTGAGGACCCAGGTTGAATCCCCCAGGACCCACATAAGCCAGATGCACAAGGTAGCACATGCATCTGGAGTTCATTTGCAGTGGCTAGAGGCCCTGCCATGCCCATTCTCTCTTTCTGCCTCTCTCTCTAACATATAAATAAAATAAAAATATTTTAGGTGGGTATAGCACCCGCCTTTATTTAATCCAAGCACTTGGGAGGCAGAGGTAGAAGGATTGCCATGAGTTCAAGGCCACCCTGAGACTACATAGTGAATTCAAGGTCAGCCAGGCCTACAGTAAGACCCTACCTCAAAAAATATATATGTTAAAAAAGCACAAAAAAGAAAATGTACACAAATGAAGCTGGGTGTGGTGGGTACACATTTAATCCCAGCACTCAGGAGAAGGAGGAAACTGGATAGCCATGAGTTTGAGGTCAGCCTGGGCTACAGAGTGAGTGAGTTCCAGGTCAGCCTAGGATAGAGTGAATTCCTACCTTGAAAAACCAAAACAATAAAACATATACACACATGGATCACACCCTGTCTTCTGCAACTGAGTTTTCCCCTTAATCTCCCATTTCTGAGTTTTACTCATGTCGGTCTGTATGCATTTAGGTCCTTGTCATGCCATTGCATTCTGTGTGAAAAGTGCACCTGAGGGCTTGTTACCATCCGTGCTGCATAGTCCTCCGCCAGATGACTCTTCCAAGATGTATCCTTTACCGGTGTGGGGCGTTTGCAATTTAGGCTGCTTCCTCCTCTTTGAGCAGTGACACAGAAAACACCTTTGCGCCCTCTCTGTGTGCACAAGATGGAACACTTTTGCAGACTGGGCCTGTAGGAAGGGACATTTCTGGTCCCAGAGCGCGTAGTGCCGGTGTCAAACAGCGTTGAGTACTTGTTTGGCAAAGCCCTTGTGCTTCGCCAACAGAGATGAAGGAGTGGCTTGGCATTTCTGCCATCAGTGGTGGTCACTGCTCTTGTTAATTTCAGGATCAGTTTCTTATTAAAGTCTTTTAAATCTTGAACTGGCCTGCAGCCTCTCTGAAAGGTACAAAATGCTTTCTGGTAGTCTTGATTTGCATTTTTCTGATCACTGTGAGGACCCCATCTGCTCCTGTCCAGCACCCACTCCTTCCACACCCCTGCTGACCCTTGACTCTGTGGCCAGCCCCTGCTGCCTCCACCTGTTTTTCAAGCATTAAAATCTGGGGAGTGAAACCCGACGGCTGAAATTTGGTGTCTTGTCTGAAATTACAGGATGTTCTTGCAGCCTTCTTGTTTCCATGGGAACAAGTAACAGTCATCCTTCATGATTAGGTGGTATCCATGGCAACCAAGCCAGCAGCATTTGAATGAAACCGATTTTATTTTATTTATTTTTTGCAAACATATGAAGGTTAAAATGCATTTCTCTGGTGGTGGCTTCCAAGAATAGGGAGACAGCTTGGTCTTGCTGATAAAATGGGGATTTTTTTTTTCTACCTCTTAGTTGAAAGGGGATCTGGGATCAGCTGATCCCATGGCCCAGTTTTACAGACTAAATGCCTGGAGGTCAAGTAGAGGTCACATAATGAGTAGGAGCTGAGGACAGACGGCTGGTGTGCTCTGATGCCTGGGAGAGAGTCCTAAGGTTGTTGTGTATCCCTTCCCATGAACAGACACTGCATGCTGTGCGAGCTTAGTGGATCCAGTTAACTTGTCTGGGATGCTGCTGACCCCATCTGTCCACTTCCCAGACGAGAAATGAACTATGCTGCTAAGTCAAAGACCAGAGGTAGCAGGACCTGGGTGCAGGGCTCTGAACTGAGACCCCCAGAGTCATAGTTAGGCCTGGTGGTGGTGGCGACCTTAGCCTCAGCCGTCTTTTCTTAGGTGGTCTGTGCTCTTATGCCCCTGAGTCATTGGGTACTGATACACGAGTCCAGAGATGGACTCAGCACAGTTAGGGTTCAGTGCAGTCTCCTGCCCTCCATTCCATGTTCCAGGCCCTCTTTGCCTTCCCTGAGGCCCTAAGTGTAGGTTTGGGGGTGTTTAAGAGCCTTTCCACAGATACCCTCACCTCCTGTCTGGGGAGCTTTCAGAGCGATTTTTGCATCTTGGCGCCTCGTTTCCTCATCTGGAAAGGGGTGTACATGATGGCTGGCCAGGTAGTCCCGTGGGATTGTATCTGGAAGGTCCAGAACACACATTCTCAATGGGGGTGATATTGCCCCCAAGCTGGTTTTGAGGAGATGAAAAAACATCTTACCCTTAGCCTGGCATGGTGGCACACACCTTTACTCCCAGCACTCAGGAGGCAGGGGTAGGAAGATTGCCGTGAGTTTGAGGCTACGTTGAGACTACATAGTAAATTCCAGGTCAGCCTGGGCTAGTGTGAGGCTCCACCTTGAAAAACTAAAAAAGAAAAATCTCTTAAAAAATCTCTTTTTTCTGTGTGAAGACCAGTATGTATACACCACATAAAAGATTCTGTTTGACATTAAGATTTTATGCAGGGTACTGGGAAGAAAACAGCCTAAAAAGATTGCTTAGAGGCAGCAATTGTGAACAAAATTGAGAAACACTGGTCAGAACCTGCCGTCCGTGGAGTTCTAATTGTCACCTGTGTGCTTGGTTTGGCCAGGTTGCCAGTGGGCTGGCTCCTTGAGGAATCTATTTGCAGTGTTGGATCGGGAGAGAGCCCAGCCCAGTCTCTTCCCCTGGTGGGACCACAGACACAGCATAGCTGCTGCCAAACCATATATAAGGAAAAGAGGGCTTATAGTCCCAGGAAGGGGCCTCAGGGGGCTAAGATCCCATCTGGTGGTTCTGCTGAGGTCTGGCTAGGGAGGAGAGAAGAGAGAATGCAGACTGGAGTGGCTTGAGGAGGAACTTTTTGTCTTTTTAAGAGACAGGGTCTCATGTAACCCAGACTAGCCTGAAACTGGCTATGTAACTGAGAATGACCTTGAACTCCTTATATTCCTGTCTTTACCTCCTGCGTGCTAGGATCACAGACTTGTGCCATCGATGCCTGATGAGGACTGGTGGTGAAGTTGGGCAGCTGTGGGGAAGCACAAGGGGACAAGCACCCCTGGGGCTGCTGTAGGGACACTAAGAGGAGCTGAAAACGGTACTAGAAAGGGACTTTAGGAGACCATTCTGTGTGAACAGTGGCTAGGACATTCAGGGGAGGGAGATAGCCAGCCCAGCAACTTCTCCCTCCTCTGGTTTCCTGTTAGCCCTCCCCCTGGCCAAACCCCATGGCAGCCCGTAGACTGGAAATTTGTTCAGTTCCCTGGAGTAGGAGGCATATGGAAAGAAAGGGTGGAGAATGGACCTTGGGACTAAGGGCTTTTCCCTGGAAAGGTACCAAGCACCCTTCCCCAGCCCTGGTTTTCTTTGGGTGTAGCGCCCTACCTTGGCCCTGTCCTGGGAGGCCCAGGAAGTCAGCAAGGAGAGCTGGTTACTTTGCACTGAGAGCAGCTTCCATCCTGCTGCCTGGAAGCCCCTCACTGGGCCCCTGCTTTCTCAGAGCAGCTGCAACAGTAGCATTCATCCTCCTCCTCCTCCTCTTTATCCTCCCTCTCTACGCCTCCTCCAGTCTTTCTCATTGTCATCTTTTTTTTTTTTTCATGCTGTATATAGACCTTAAACTTGAGACAATCATCCAACCACTGAGTTACACCATAGCCCTAAAGGTTCTGTGTGTTCGTTATTGGGCTAGAGAGATGGCTCAGTAGTGAAGGCTCTTGCCTGCAAAACCTAGCGACCTGAGTTCTCTATTCCCTAGTATGCAGGTAAAGCCATATGCTCAAAGTGGCACGTGCATATGGAGTTCATTTGTAGTACCTGGAGGCCCTGGCATGCCCATTCTCTCCTCTTTGCAGGGCATGGTGGTACATGCCTTTAATCCCAGCATTTAGGAGGCATAGGTAGGAGGATCACTATGAGTTCGAGGCCAGCCTGAGTCTCCATAGCAAATTCCAGGTCAGCCTGGGCTAGACTGAGACCCTACCTCAAAAAATAGACAAGGGCTGGAGAGATGGCTTAGCGGTTAAGCGCTTGCCTGTGAAGCCTAAGGACCCCGGTTCAAGGCTCGGTTCCCCAGGTCCCACGTTAGCCAGATGCACAAGGGGGCGCACGCGTCTGGAGTTCGTTTGCAGTGGCTGGAAGCCCTGGCGCGCCCATTCTCTCTCTCTCCCTCTCTCTGTCTTTCTCTCTGTGTCTATCGCTCTCAAATAAATAAATAAAAATTAAAAAAAAATAGACAAAAATGTCTGGGTGTGGTGGCACATGCCTTTAATCCCAGCACTCAGGAGGCAGAGGTAGGAGGATTGCCATGAGTTCAAGGCCAACCTGAGTCTACATAGTGAATTCCAGGTCAGCCTGAGCTACAGTGAGACCCTACCTCGAAAAACCAAACCAAACCAACCAACCAAACAAACAAAAAAACCAGTGCTGGAGGGATGACTTAGCAGTTAAGGCATTTGCCTGCAAAGCCAAAGGACCCAGGTTTGATTCCCCAGGACCCACATTAGCCAGATGCACAAGGTCTGGAGTTCGTTTGCAGTGGCTGGAGGCACTGGGGCACCCATTCTCTCTCTCTCTCTCCCCCCCCCTTTCTCTCCATCAAATAAGTAAAAATAAAATACTAAAAAGAAAACAATTTATTTATATTTGTGTATTTGTATATATATACATGTGCCATGGCCTGTTGCCACTTTTTATGTCTGACTTACATGTGGGGCTTGGGAATTGAACCTGGGCTGGCAGGCTTTGTCAGCATGCATCTTTAATTGCTCAACCATCTTTCCAGCCTCTCTGTGTGTGTAGTTTTATCTTTGCATGTGCACATGTGTGTATATGCATGTTCATATGTGTGTGGGCTGGCAGGCTTTGTCAGCATGCATCTTTAATTGCTCAACCATCTTTCCAGCCTCTCTGTGTGTGTAGTTTTATCTTTGCATGTGCACATGTGTGCATATGCATGTGGTAACCAGAGGTTAACATCAAGTGTCATCTTCTATCTCTACCTTGTTTTCTTTCTTTCTTTTCTTTTTTTTTTCCCCTGAGGTAGGGTCTAACTCTAGCTCAGGATGACCTGGAATTCACTATGTCATCTCAGGGTGGCCTCAAACTCATGATAATCCTCCTACCTCTGTCTCCTGAGTGCTGGGTTAAAGGTGTGCGCCTCTATGCTTGGCTCCACCTTGTTTTCTTAAGATAGTTTCTCACTGAATCCAGAGCTCACTGATTCGCTAGCCAGTAAGCCTTAGGGATCGTCCTGTCTCTGCTTCCCAGCACTGGGCTTACACACTGGGCATTTTATGTGGGTGCTAGGAATGTGAATTCAGGTCCTCATGCTTGTGCCGTAAGCACTTTATCTACTGAGCAAACTCCTCAGCCCTAGGTTCTAGGTTTTTACTTTGTTTTATTTATTTATTTATATTTATATTTATTTATTTATTTATTTGAGAGCGAAGACAGAGGGAGAAAAAGGCAGATAGAGAGAGAATGGCTGTGCCAGGACCTCCAGCCGCTGCAAACAAACTCCAGACACATGTGCCCCCTTGGGCATCTGGCTAACGTGGGTCCTGGGGAATCGAGCCTCCAACCTGGGTCCTTAGGCTTCACAGGCAAGTGCTTAACCACTAAGCCATCTCTCCAGCCCTATTTTTATTTTTTATTGTTTTGTTTTTCTGAAGTGTAGGGTCTCACTGTAGCCCAGGCTGACCTGAAACTCACTCTGTAGTCTCAGGCTGGCTTCAAACTCATGGTAGTTCTACCTCTGCCTCTCAAATGCTGGGACTAATGGCGTGCACCACCACACCCAGCTAATTAACTTTTTAAAGGCAGGGTCTTAACTGTGTTGCCCAGGCTAGCTCAGAATATCTGAGTTCAAGCCATTTTTCTGCCTCAGTGTTTTTTTTTTTTTTCAAGGTAGGGTCTTGCTCTAGTGCGCAGGCTGTCATGGAATTCATTATGTAGTCTCAGGCTGGCCTCGAACTAATGGCAATCCTCCTACCTCTGCCTCCTAAGTGCTGGGATTAAAGGTGTGCACCACCACGCCCGGCTTGCCTCAGCCTTTTGAGTGGCTGGGACGTCAGGTGTGCACCACTGTACATGATCTCAAGGCGTCTGAGTGGAAATTAAAGGCTATTGGGGGGACAGTACCCAAGATGGTCTTTGCCATAGATCTGTTGGGTTAGGGGATATTTAGTCAAGTGCTCTTCCCCCTGTCTCAGCTTAATCATGTGTAAAATAGGAGATCGAGTCACGCAACCACTGAGAAGTCCCTCTGAGAAGGCAAGAGGCAGGATTCTGGACAGGTCCTGGGAATCATCAGTCTTAGGTCCAGGGAAGATGCAGCCCCACCTGGCACCAGTGTCACAGGTGACTCTATGTGCCTCGTGCCTAGAGTAGGAGGGCCTACTTGTCCAGCAAGGCTCTGCCAGGGAAGCCCATGGCTGCAGCTGGTACCTGCATTGGTTAGCTGATTGTGTGAATGAATGATGACCACATAGCAGCTTAGTGCCCCTGGTTGCTGGCTCAGGATGGGAAAGGGAAGCCAACTCTGGTTCCCCAGCCATGAGGAGCTTGGGGACAGGAAGATCCATAGCAAGTCTGCAAGGCTCATGGATGGGGAGTGGGAGTGAGTTGTGTCTGAACTGATGGGGCTTCCCCAGCAGAAGGGTGTCACCTCAGAGCTTGACTATACCCCCGAGGAAGCCATCTGAGCTGTCACGAGACTGAGGGGGCAGCATGAGTGCAGTGTGGATGTGGAATATCTCTGCCTCATGTTGGGCATGGCAAAGCTGGTTGGCAGGAGAAGCAGTCTGGTTTGCTGTAATGTGACACTTTACATGCCACAATTAAGAGTATGTTCTCCCTCAAGGACACCAGGGGGGCTAGAAACGGGCTATCTGGGGTCTCACTGCACCTGGTCTCTTCCCCTGTTCCTTGAAAGGTCCTGCGGTTCTGTCTTGGATAAGCTTTGCATCTCCAACCACACCGTGAGGGCCTCCTTTGTGTTGCTCTCTTGGTAGGGCATTGGGACCCAGGGGATCAGCAGTGCAGAAGCTGCAGCCTGGGTCCAGACACACCTGGGCTGTCATTGCTGTTCTGCCACTCACTAACCATGTGGCCTAAGTTTCAAGTTCTGCCCTGGTAAAAGGGCCTCAGTGGCCCACTTGGAGGGGCCCACTTGGCTTGTCATGTGCCTCTCACAAGGGTGGGACTCAGAGGTGGAGTTAATGTTCACTGTCGTGGGACAGAAGTGATCATCTGCCAGGTAGAGGTGACATACGCCATCAGTGAGCATAGGGGGTGTCCCCAGGTGAAGGCAGTGTGTGCTGTCATGGAGTAAAGCAGGAGCTGGGACTATGCTGAACGAGGAGACATGAAGGCAGATGGGAGGCGTGGGAATAAATTTCCTAGGGAAACCTCCAGAAAGAGTGGGAGTCTGTGGAGTGTGACTAGTGAAGATGGTGGAGGAGGGGTGAGGAAACACAGCACAGGCACTGCCAGAGCCCGTGGAGGTGGCTGCTGCTGACTGGAGGAGCAACTGGGAAGAAAGCTTTGCTGCAAGAGGTGGCTCAGGGCAGGGTAGCACTTGGCCTGTTTGGTCCTCGGCCAGGACTGAGGATGGGGGCCTGTTCTCATTGAGTAAGGGGCTCAGCTCCGTCCTTTCATACCACTGAGGAGGATTAGAAAGTGCACACAGAGCCGGGCGTGGTGGCGCACACCTTTTAATCCCAGCACTTGGGAGGCAGAGATCAGAGGATCGCTGTGAGTTCAAGGCTACCCTGAGACTACATAGTGAACTTCAGGTCAGCCTGGGCTAAATTGAGACCCTACCCCAAAAGAAAGAAAGAAAGTGCACAGAGAGGTATCCCGTTTGGTTGTCCTGCCTTTTGGGGACTCACTCCTGCAAACATCTTTGCTTTATGTCTTGTGCCTGTGCAAACATCCCTAACTTACCCTAGACCTGGGGTGAGCACCCCACCGGAGCATCTGGGTGAACATGGTGTTGGCCAGGGTGGTGGCTCTTGTCCATACCCGAGTGCCCCTGTGTGCCAGGAAAACTTCCCCCTTGTCTTTTTCTGCCTTGTGAGGCAACCAGTGTTTCCTAAGTGGCCCATACACTAGGCTGCATACAGTGCAGTGGGGTTACTGCGGATGTGGAGATGGAGCTGGCTCAGGTGTGGTTTGAACATCAGGAGTTCTGTGCACACAAGCATACTCTCTGTCTCTCTGTCTCTGTCTCTCTCTCTCCCACTGAAGGCCTCAACAGGAGACAGGTTCAGCTATTGCTATAGGAGCCAGAGCAGGCTGGTGACGGATGGTGGGGTACTGAAGTGAGTCCTCTGTTGAGGGGGGTCACCCCTAGAACAGGAAATGAGCAAGTATGGTCTGGGGTAAACCATCAAGGAAGAGGCTAGGTTTGGGCTGACTCAAATCTTAAATGGTCATGTGCAGGCCTGGTTCAAGTTGTCCCCATTTTCAAATTTGAATATTTTTTACACTTTAGAAAACGCTGGGACACTATAGCTGCATTGTCCCCTCCTCCACACTGATTTCTTTCTGGAGCTGGGCGGCTGGCTGCCTTAACAGTACTCCATAACCTGCCTGCTCCCTGCAGGACTTCCAAGCTTTAGAAGGTCTGGACTGGAAGTCAGAGGTCATGGATTCTCATGACTGAAGGGGCCAGAGGGGCCCTCCGAGCTCCCACCCCATGTGGCATCCCAGGAGAGGTTTCATTTTTCAGTCTGCTTGTAGACTTAACATTATAAGCCTGAAGTGCAGGCCTTTTGAAAACAAATGTAATAGTGGGATGCAGTGGTTCATGCCTATGATATCAGCACTTGGGAAATAGAGAGACAGGAAGATCAGGTGTTCAGGGTCATTTTCAGCTGCAAAGGGAATTTGATACTAGTTTGGGCTACATGAGACCCTGTCTTAAACAAACAAAAGATTGCGGTAAAAGCATAAAATTTGCCATTTTAATAATTTTAAAGCATACAACTCAGTGGCAGCGAGTACACTTACAATGTATACTTGCATAGCTATCTATTTTTAGAACCTTTCATACTCTAACCTGTAACAGAGCTGTTCTGCAATAATTCCCCATTCCTTTCCCCACAGCCCCTGGTAATCTTTGATCTTCTTACTTTCTGTATGAATTTGACTCTTCTAGATCTTTCTGTAGGTGGAATCGTACCATATTTGTCCCTTGGTGTCTGGTTCTGCCACTTGTTTTCAAGGTGTACCCATAGCGCACACGGACTACTCAGTGGCATGTGTTTGCCACCCTGTGCTCATCCAGTCATCTGTGGGTGATGCCTGGGGTGTATCTACCATGTTGCTGTCATGAATAACACTGTTGTGAACATTTTCATACTTGTATCTGTGGGTCCCTGTTCTTAGTTCTTTTGGGTGTACATCTAGGAGTGGATTGCTGGAGTGTGTGAAATTCGTACCTTTAATTTTCAGGGGTGACTACAACACTTTTCCATGATGGCTGCTTCATTTTGTGGAGATCAGTTTGTCTGTTGTGCTGGCCTGGAGAGGGACGCAAGAAGTTACAACACCTCAGAGCTATTGAACCTGCTGACCCTCACTCTTCCCTCTCTTACAGAGTCACCCCAAGAAAGGCCGGGCTCCCGGCGCAGCCTGCCCGGCAGCCTCTCGGAGAAGAGCCCCGGCATGGAGCCTTCAGCTGCAACCCCGTTCCGGGTCACGGTAACTATCTCTGCGCCACCACCACCACCTCTGCAACCACCACCACTACCTCGCTCCGGGGGGCTACTCTGTGACCCTGCAGCCCCCTTCCTGGAGCCTCATGGACCGGGAGAGCATCCAGGCTCCCTTGCTCTAGGTATCCAATCCCTCTGCAGCTCCCTTCTTTATGGCCCAGCTCTGCCCCCCATAGGGGCCATATGGGGGCCCCATCCTTCAAGGGAGGGGGCATGTGGAGGGAGAGCCCAGAAGGCCACCTGACTGGGGAGAAAGGGCTGTGCTGGATCAGTGCACCACCCCCCCCCCCCGCCCCATGTATACGTATATACTGCCTCTATTTGTGTATTTTAATAGGACAGTCTAGGGCATGTCATAATTTGATTCTGTGTTGATGGGAAAGAAAATAATTCTATATTCTCCAATGGATGATGCCTTGAAATTGATCAAAAAAGGATGTATATCATAGCTATTCAATTTAGGCAGCTGGGGTGTGCACATTTTTTTTTTTAAATTGCAAACCTAAGTGACTTCATAGAAATTGAACCCAGAAAGCCTTAATGTCTCCCTCCCATACCCTTCCCGCAACGTCCCCATGCACTTCAGCCGGCACGACTGTATGTTCCTCCCCTCTGTGTGGTGCTGTGGCAGGCACCTGGCACCCTGGAAGGGACAGATACAGTGTTTCCCCTCAGGGAGCTCAGGTCTAGATCAGAGATGGAGGTGTGACTGTTTGATCATCCATCCATTCGCTCAGCAAGTTTTCCAGCGTGCCTGCTGCATGTGAGGCACCATTCTACGCAGGTTGAGTGGGAAGAGCAGGCCAAACCAGCAGCAAGTGGGCAGGCTTTGAGAAGTTCACCCTCTTGTTTGGTGTTCAGGGACAAGCAAGTTGATATGGCTAGGAGCTGATTTCATTTTATAAGAAAATATTATTTATTTATTCGAGGGGGGGGCAGGGGGAGAAAGGCACATAGAAAGACGGAATGGGCACACCATAGCCTCTAGCCACTGCAAACGAATTCCAGATGCGTGAGCCACCTTGTGCATCTGGCTTACGTGGGTCCTGGGAATTTGAACCTGGGTCTTTTGGCTTTGCAGGCAAGCACCTTAACTGTTAAGTCATTTCTCTAGCACTTTTTTTTTTTTTAAAGGAAGAAAGGAGTTTAATTCTGAATATGGTTTTGAGACAGGAAGATTCAAGGCAGGGAAGGCTTGTTAGCAGGGCTCATTTTTTGTTTTTGTTTGAGTCAGGGTCACATTTAACCCAGGCGGGCCTCAAACTTGCTATGTTGCTGAACATGGCCTTGAGCTCCTGATCCTCCTGCCTCTATCTCCCAAGTGCTGGAATTTCAGACGTAGGCCACTTGGCATGGGAGGTGATGTTTTACCTGAGGACCAGTGGACAAGGTGCCAACCAGCCATGTGGCAGGGGGCCAAGAAAGAAGAGGAAACTGGGTAGAGAGGACAGAAGGCACAGGCCTGGCTGTAGCTGTACTGTGTGACTTGGGCTCCAGGGATACTGGGAATGACTGCTTTCAGCCAGTGAGTTGGGAGAGGTACCCCCTGTCCTGAAGGGTCAGTGGAAACTACTGGTGGGCAATAGTGATTGACAATGTGTGAGTTGACCTTCCACATAGGTGCTGCCCATTCTGGCTGTGGGCATAAAAATGCTCTGAATAGGTTCTGGGTCCCCTTCAGAGTTGTAGTTCATTGAGCACCAATTGGGCCTGGGCATCTACATTTTATTTAGATTTGCTATTTGTATATATGTTTGTATGTGTAGGTAGTACATGTGCATGTATGTGCCCTCATGCATGAGGAGGCAGAGGAAAACCTCAGGTGTTGTTCCTCAGACACCATCCACCTTGGCCTGGAACTTGCCAAGTAGGCTAGATTGGCTGACCATGAGCCTTGGGGATTGCTGGTCTCTGCCTCTCCAGCACTAGGATTACCAGCATGTACTGTCACAACTGGCTTTCTTCATGTGGGTTCTAGGGATTTAACTCAGGACCTCATACTTTACTGCAAACACTTTTCTAACTGAGCTATGATCTCAGTTCCAGCATTTTAACAATGTGACCCAAGAGATGGTCCAGAGCTGTGCCTGTGCCTCAGCCTCTGGCAAGGAGGAGACTGTGCTAAGGGCTCAGAGTCACACCCTTGGGTGTGGGCAATATGTCCCTAGGGGCTCCAACAGGGTGATACCATTCCCATCCACTAGAACAGAAGCCAATGGCTACCCTCTCTGAACTACAGGCCACAGTGGGCAGGGTGAACCTCAGTGGGCCTCAGACTGATGCCTTATTACTGTGGTACCTCTACTGACAGAGCACCAGCATATATCAGGAATCATGTGTACTGTCCCTCACTGACCTTATCATCCCTCAGACAGCCCTGGTACATTACACTGTTTTACAGAGGAGAGAACTGAGGTTTGGTAAGAAAAACATTTGCCACCTGGTTATAGATGGTGGAGGCCTGATGGGGACCCCAGTGGCTCTGGTCCTGGGGCTCCAGATCCTTGGGAATGGGAGGAGCAGTGCCATTAATGTCACCTTCTCTGCCAGTTCCTTTTTCTGCTGCTCCAGTGGGAACATCATCAGAGCTGCTCTGATCTGTAGCTTAGTGATTGCCAACTGGGCTTGGCATTTTTCATGTTGTGTGTCTTCATTCTGTTTCCTGGAGGAGAACCTACCTGTGGATGGGAGTCAGTGCAGGTCTGTCAACCTCTAGCGTTTGGGGCTCAGCTCAGCCTACCACCCCTAGCCTGCAGGGTGGAGAACATATTCATGGGCCATTTACCCACTTCTGGCCACTATGTGGAGACAGTAAGTGTTCTTATTTTACAGATGAGGAAACTGAGGTTCTGTTACTGGGTGACAAGCAGGCAGATGTCCAAACTGGGGGACATTAGCCTCTTGTCCTTCTCAGGCTCCTTGTCCTCTTTCTGTGTTAACAGATAAAACCAGGGATGTGAGTGAAGTCTCTATTCCTGAGTGGGTGAAGTTTCTATTCCTGAGTGGGTGGCCTGAGGTGGGAGAACTAGAAAGCTTGGGTGTGGGGATCTGGGTTCTAATCCGAGCTCTTGCCTGAACTGCATGTCTTGTTAGCCACTCAGCCTCTCAGAGCTTCAGGTCCTATTCAGTGAAGTATGGAGTGACCACCCCTGTCCCGGAGCAGGTGTACCCACGATCAATCCAATCCACCTATCAAATCTGTGGTGCTTTGATTCAGGTGCCCCCTCATAAACTTAGGTGAATGCTAGGTTCCCAGCTGATGGAGATTTGCCTCCTGGAGGCAAGTGTATTGTTGGGGGTGGGCTTATGGGTATTATAGCCAGTTTCCCCTTGCTAGTTTTGGCACACTCTTCTGTTGCTATTATCCACCTTATGTTAGCCAGGTAATAGCCAGTCTCTGCTCATGCCATCATTTCCCCCTGCCATCAGGGAGCTTCCCCTCAAGTCTGTAAGCCAAAATAAATCTTTCTCCATAAGCTGCTCTTGGTTG
Source organism: Jaculus jaculus (assembly GCF_020740685.1). Lineage (NCBI taxonomy): Eukaryota > Metazoa > Chordata > Mammalia > Rodentia > Dipodidae > Jaculus > Jaculus jaculus. The sequence continues at coordinate 132,338,083 of NC_059102.1, read as the reverse complement.
AGTGATTTCTGCCAGCAATGTGCACTTGACTGCAACAGTAAAGTTGGTACTGAGAGTGAGTTGCTGCTAGACACCTGACTTTGGCCTTTTAGAGCTGATTTTCAAGAGGATTGTGGAAGGATTTGAAACCTTGGCCTAGGAGATGCCTTGCAGTATTGTAAGTACAGCTTGATGGACTATTCTGGTCAGAGTTGAAAGTCCTGAATGTAGTAAGAACTATGGACTACAAGGTGTGGTTTGTGAAGGCGAGAAAGAGCTTTGCCTGGACTGGGCTAGAAGCAGTTTTTGTGAGAGGCTTGCTGTTGTGCCCATGTACTGAGAATTTGTTCAGGGTTGCATTGCGTAGAAATGGACTGGTGTGAGCAGAGGGATATAGCACAGAGGAAAAGTAAATAAATCTTTGGGTGAAACTGCTGCCCATTCAGCTGTAATTGACAGATTACAACCATTGAGATTGGGCCACCTGACTTGCTTTGGGACAACAGGAAGAATGTAGACTCTTTTGAAGTGGACTGAGTGCTCAAGGAGTGTCTTGCTCTTCAAAGTCTGCTTTATTCCTCCCTGGATAAACAAATTGGTGCTCTACCTGGTATTATGGAGTACAAGAAATGCAAGAAAGAGAGGGTCATTGAGTTTGCAACACAGTCTTGTGTTTTGGAAATGGCTATGGGCAGTGTGAAACAGGTTTGCTGGATGCCTGCATGGAGACCCAATGGAGCCATGAGGATGAGCGGTGGGTTGCAGTGGAGACCCAGTGGGGATGCAGGAATCACAAGATGGCCTTCAAGGAGGGCTGCTGGCCCTGATGAAGTTTTCTAGGACTGTGAATAACCTAGCTGGAGGGGTGGAATTGGTACTCCAGAGACTTGTTGCTGGCTAGAATTATTGGACTTGGAGACTTTTCACTGACTAGAGTTGTTGGACTTGGAACTACAGAGTTTGATGTTTGCCCTGTTTAGATTTGGTATTGGCTGAATATTTCTTTGCTATGCTCAGTGCCATCTTTTGTAGTATGAGTATCTGTTCTGTGCCCTTACAGTTTTTTTGGGGGGAGGATTTTTAAGTGTTATGGCTCACTTAAAAGACCTTGGATTATGGGGATGTTTGAACATCATTAGGATTGATAAAAAATATGGGAACTTTGAAAGTTGGATTGAATGCATTGCATTTTATATCATGGATCACTATCAGTTTATGGGGGCCAGAGGCAGAATGTGCTGGTTTGATTCAGGTGTCCCCCATAAACTTTGGTGTTTTGAATGGTAGGTTCCCAGCTGATGGAGATTGGGAATTAACACCTCCTGGAGGTAGTGTATTGTTGGGGGTAGGCTTATAGGTACTATGGCCAGTTTCCCCTTGCCAGTGTTTGGCATACCCTCCTGTTGCTATTGACCACCTGATGTTAGCCAGGGGGTGACTCTTGCTCATGCCAATGTTATCCCCTGCCATCATGGAGCTTCCCCTTGAGTCTGTCAGTCAAAATAAACCTCTTCCCCCGCCCCCCCCAAAGCTGCTCTTGGCCAGGTGATTTCTGCCAGCAATATGAACCTGACTACGACAAGATCCATTGTTGAATTTAGGTTTCCCTTTCTGCCTCCAGATCCGTGCAGGGCTAGGAGGAAGAGAAGGACAGAGAACAATGCAGGTGGTGTTTGGGCAGGTCAGCTGAGCCTGCTCTCCCCAGCCACATCCCTGAACATAGGCTCACTCGTGTAGCTGCCCCCTCAGCTCTTGGCTGCTGCTGTGCCATGCTGGCCCCTATGGGAACCTGGGAAACATTGTAAATTGGCTTGGGTTGGGTCCTTCCTCCTTCCTCTGTTCCCCTCCCCCCATTGTTGACCTTGAGGAGTGCTGGCAGTGTTGGGGTGGGAGGTGGCAAGGGCTCTGGGAAACTTGACAGCCAATTGATCCCTCCTTAGGAAGTTGAAAGTGAGACGTGTTTGAAGGTTTAGCTGAAATTAGGTCTCAGGGCTATTTTTTGCGAGATAGAGAAGTGTCAGAGGGGAAGGCTCAGGGGGGCTGGCAGAAGCTGTAGATAAACTCAGTACCAAATTGGTTGCAGATGCTTCTAGAAGTGGGTCTTTGATTCTTTTCAATGGCTCACTTTTACTGAGTACTTGGTTATATACATCATGTAGTTCTGTTCCATTGACAGAGGTGTGCCTGGGGTGCTGTGGGAACCCAGTACATGGCCTCTCTGGCTGAGGACGACAGGGGAGAATTCCTGTAGGAGGGATTTTTGAACTTGGCCTTTAAGGGTTTTATAGGAATTTTGTAGGAACAAAGGGAGACTAGTTTAATTAGAGAGAGATGTAACTTAACAAGAACAAACCAATGGCCCTGTGTGATTGGACTGTTGGATGGGTTGGGGGCCTGAAGGTGAAAGCTTAAGAGAAAGATGTGAGGGACTTTGGGGGGGGAACTAGTCTTTGCACTGTCTCCCGTAGGATACAGGAGCCACAGCGAGTGATAGGTAAGGGTGGAATCTCTGGCATGGATTTGAGGTTTCTAGCTGTTCTGTCCTCTCCTTACTCTTACAGTCTCCCCACACAGCTTAAACTCTTCCTCCCACACCAGCACAGAACCAGGCACATGAGCACGGACATACAGCTGAGAATGGCTATCATTTCAGCTCTGTAGGAAGCCCTTGCCTTCAGAGGGAATGTGGAAGTAGGGTCACAGCCCACCAGATACCAAAGCTGAGCAGGGTGGATGGGGCAGGGAGCATAGATCCTGGGTTATGGGGGTCACAGGCCTGGATGGAGGCAGGTCTATCGGTTTTGTCAGGGATGGAAGCTTTTTGTATCTGTGAAGGAATAGGAAGCAGGCTCTATAGATGAGGGAGCCCAGGCCCAGTGTATTGTGTATTTGGGGGGAGGCAAGGACAGAAGAGACTCTCTGTGTGTGTGTGTGTGTGTGTGTGTGTGTGTGTGTGCGCGCGCGCGTGCGTGTGTGTGTGTTTGTGTGTGGTGGGGGAGGGTGAGCAAGGAACTCCAAGAATGGACAGAAGCCAGGATGGGTTGGGGATCCAGAATGTGGTAAAGAGACAAGCCAGTTGCTTTTCTCATACAAACTGTCACCTGGCTCTGACCCCCTATGCTTAGATGTCCATTCAGGAGGTCCAGGCAGGAGTGGAGGAGGGAGCCCACCATGAGAAATCCCTGACTTGCTTAGCCCTGAGAAGGGCCAGCCTGGCTTCCATAGCTTGGGTGGGAGCACGGAGAGGTCAGGGAATAACTGCTGCTGGGGTGATCCTTCCCTTCTGTACTCTCCCCACATGTCCCAGTGCAGCCTTATGGGGAAAGGGAGTAATAGGACCAAAACCCACATTCTCTCCGAAATGGACAGAGCTGGCCACGTTTGTAGGGTACTCTCTGGCCAGTTGGGGGCAGCAGAGGGCAGCAGGTGGTCACCCGGGAAGCTACCCCCAGTAAGAGTTGAGGTCTAGGGGCTTGTGCCACGGGCTGCAGGGAGTTGCTGAGCTACACAAGCTGCAGGACTGGTGTGAGGGTGGCAGTAGTGCCAGTCAGAGAGTGCCTGATCAGCTGGCACCGGGAGCTGAGTTGGCTGGGTCTAGCTTGACCAAAGAGCCAGACCTTTGGAAAGGGAGTTTTGGGGGCTACTTGGAGGGTGATGGCTAGGTTTGGGGCCAAGATGGCTTTGCATGAAGAGAAGGGGCACAGAGTGAAGGGTCACTGTGTGGGGTTCCAGGCTGGATTGGGACCTGTGGTCACCAGGATGGGGTTACTAGACACTGGAGCACTAACTAAGGGAGCAAGAGCTCACTCTGGGAGAGAGGCAGGTGCTGGGCAGAACCTGGGCTGGAAGTTCTGCTAACTATGCTCAAATCCCAGCGTGGCTGACTTTAGAGTGGGGATTGTAAAGCCTGGTTTTTGTAGGTCTCATGCCCAGCAGTCCCCAGGTCATGTTCATTTCCTCCCTTCAATCTCAGAGCTTGGTCATAACTTCTCACTTTCTAAGGTAACTGTGTGAAGCAGGGGAGAGTGAGGAGCAGGCGGCCCACTCCTGGGTGTGGAACCCCTCATGGAACTTGGACGGCTGCATGCCTCTGGTCTTGGTTAGATTAGTCTCTTTTTACGGGTGAAGGGTGCTGAGGCCCAGAGAGGGACTGTCTTCCTGGGTCACAAAGCCAGTAGGAACCAGAACTTGCATTTGAATCTGGGCTCCCCTGTCCCTGCCTTATCTTGTTTAGCCCGTGAGTCAGTGTTGATGTGGGGCAGACATAGAATAGGAGGGTATTGCTCTCCCTTTGTACCCCTTCCTGTGCCCCTGTAGGCCCTTCTATCCATCCCAGGGACCAGGATCCTGATGGGTACAGTGAGGCTCGGATGTCTTCATCTCCCCACTTTCTCCTGCTGTGAAAACAAAGGGATCACGTGGCATCTGGGTTGGGTTACAGACATGATTGTATGTGAGTTCTGGAGCGGGAATTACTATTTCCAAAGCCAGGAGGCCCTTTGTGGAGGCGGCAGCAGTGACATCTGTTTCTGACACATGTCCCCACATTGCAATGTCTAACTTTTCCTGTGGTACTGCTTCAAGAGTATCTGAAAGGATCCATGAGTGCTATTCCCCTGCCGCAGGGAAAAAGGTGGAAGGATCTGCTTCCTCAGCCATATCCAGGGCCTCATAGGCCTTCCAGCTTTCATTTCTTGGGACAGGCAGTCTTTCTGTCATTACCCCCAAGTTGTTCAGCTTCAAGAGGTTCCCGGGCTCCTTCCCTGGGAGCCTTGGCCTTACCGGCATTCCCTCCCTGGCTCAGAGCACCTGCCTGCGTGCCATTCATTCTCTCTGGACTCTGTCACTAAGGACCCACCACATGTCTTTCTCCCACCAGCTGATAATGACCTTCTCAAGGACGGGCCCATTCTGATTCCTCAGATCCCTTAGTACCCGTGGTTGTGTGCCTCATCTGGTGGAACAAAGTGGGGAGGGTAATGGCTGCAGGGAGCAAATCAGATGAAGGGATGGGGAGAGCAGCCACCTTCCCATGTCTGAGAGTCCCCAGCTGTGTGTTTGAGGTCACCTGCCTTTGAGAGGAGAGGTTTGACAAGTCACCCAGCTCACCAAAGCCCCAGCAGGATACCAGGCCTTGTCTCTGGACCTTGTTTGCAGGTCCTCTGAGCTTTTTGGTCAGTGTGACCTGCAATGCTAGATGACCCAGAGGACAGTGGCCTGTAGAGTCTGTGACTGTGTTTTGTTTTCCTGTAGTGAAAAGACATTTAACAACCCACTTGGCTTTCCTGGTTCTGAGGTCTGGGGCTTCACTGTTCCCCAATGGTTAAAGCCTTTTCTGCTTTGCCCTAAGGGTAGTCTGGGCTACCTGGAATGGCAAGGCAGAGCCGTTTGACTCAGCAGTCATCCTTTGCGCAAACTGTTGTACACAGAAAGTCCCTCTTGTTTGTGGTCACCTGCAAATGAGTCCCAGGGAGGCCCAAGCTAGAGAAAGTGATTAGAGATTAGCCTAGACCAACTTCCTGGTTGTACAGATGAGGAAACTGAGTCCCAGAAAGGCTGAGGTGCTTGCTCAACACTTCACAGTCCAGTGGTGAAATTTTTATAAGCTGTACATCTCCCAAGCAGCCTGCCCAGGCTCAAGTCAGTGCTGGGTGGCCCTGGGTACATTGCTTGCTCTCTCTGAGTCCCTGCCTTCCCATCTGCCCAGTGAGCTGAGAGAACTCTAGCCCAGGGCCTGGAGAAAGCTTGTTGAAACAGCCCTCGTGGTGTTAGAAATAGTGGTTCTGAGTGTTCTCTTACAGTCTGCTGGGAAGCTTCTGTTGAGAGCACTGGTGCACCAGGTCTGTGAAGCATAAGATAAGGAAGGTCTGTGAGTAACCCGGAAGACTGGCCTGGTATGGGACCTCAGTCCCAGATCCTGGAGGAATAGGGAAGGTGAAAGAGGAGAGACCATGCTGCAGGAGGAGACATACTGGTGGAATGAGCTTGAGGCCATTTCCTGCCCTTGTCCAGGGCCAGCCAGGAGCACAGTGGCCTCTAGGCCCCTGGAACAGGCTCTGTGTGCTAAGGACAAGTATCAGCTGGCCAGAGGATTTATGAGACAGTGAGTTACTCTGGCTGTTCTGCCATTGAGACTTCAGGAATACAAGTCTGATTTCTGTACATGGATGTCTGCTCAGGCCTGGGCTTTGGCAGGTACCAAAGGGTCTTGCTGGTGTCTTTGTCCCCACTCCTACATCACCCGTATCCTCTTCCTCCTGTAGTTTCACAGGGTTTCCTTAGGGGCCTTAGTGTGGATATTTTCCCTGGGGGGAGGTGTCATAAACCCAGGCTGGGTTATATGAGACCAGAGGGCTCTGCTATAAGCCAGAGGCAGATAGATGGGCAGACACATTTCTTTCCTCCCCCACACTTTGTCCTGAGAGTCCCAAGTCCTCCATTGCCTTTGTGGCTGCCCAGCCCCTGCTCCTCTCCCAGGCCTGCCTGCTGTCCCATCTTCAGTGCTTCTAAGCTGCCTCCTCCAGCAAGCCCACTCCAATGCTTCCTAAGTGGAATCCTTTAAAAATCATCTCCGAGCACTTTTTCTTTCTTTTGCATTATAAATATTTATTAATCCATGCAGGAAATATTTAGGGAATACCTTCCAGGCTACTGTGGCCTACTCCGGGGCTTTATAGCCCGATGTGGCTGGGAGGTATTACACAAATTCATGTGTAGTTAGAAATGACTGGCCTTGCCTCAGGGCAGGAGGATGCCCAGCCTGAGGGGTGAGCCTGGTGAACCAAGGCCATATGTGAAGGGGATTTGTTTGAGGTAGTCCTTCTGGCTTACAGTCAGAAACTAATGAAAGCAAAATGATGGTGATGATAGCTGCTGATATCCACTGTGTGCCTGGCATGAGCCTGTGGCCGTCCCAGAAGTTCTGTAAGTGGTGACTGTTTCCGTTGCAAAGACAAAAAAAACAGCCATGGACGTTTAGCTACTGGCTTAGACCCCAGTAGTCAGTCCTTGAATGGGGTGTCCTCTGTTATCCTGCCTTTTCATGGGAACAGAGGAGAGATATCACATTTGGCTTGTGGGTTCCTGGAGATGGAAGTATGCCAAATGGGGAATTTGAGGAGTGATTATTATTATTGTTGTTGTCAGTTTGGTTTGTCCAGGTCCAGGTAGTATTTCACTTTAGCCCAGGCTGACCTGGAATTCACTATGTAGTCTCAGGGTGGCCTAGAACTCATGGTGATCCTCCTACCACTGCCTCCCAAGTTCTGGGATTAAAGGCATGTGCCACCATGCCCAGCAAGGAGTGATTATTATTTTTAAAAATATTTTATTTATTTATTTATGAGAGAGAAAGAGAAAGAGAGAATGGGCACGCCATGGCTTCTAGCCTCTGCATACAAACTCCAGACACATATACCCCCTTGTGCATTTGGCTTATGTGGGTCCTGGGGAATCAAACCCTGGTTGTCGGGCTTCACAGGCAAATGCCAAAACTGCTAAGCCATTTTCCAAGTCCCAGGAGTGATTATTTTTTAAGGGCAGAAGGAGAAATGTTTGGAGCAAGGTCTTTCTAGCTCTTGGCAAAGCCATAAGACCCTGGAGCCACAAGTCCAGGGACCTGTAAAGATTAGCTTTCAGGATATGAGACAAGCAAACATTGTGCCCCCAAACGAGGTCTTGTGCAGAGCAGTGTTAAGATATTGGTGGCAGCATCAAACTATTTGTTCTTCCCAGAGCCTTTTTTGAGCTTCTGGGCCATTTTCCCTTTATTTTTTTAAAATTTACTTATTTGAGAGCGACAGAGAGAGAGAGAGGCAGAGAGAGAGAGAGGGGGGGGGGGGAGGGGGGGGAGAGGGGGAGAGAGAGGAGGGGGGGGGAAGAGAGGAAGAGAGAGAGAGAATGGGCACGCCAGGGCCTCCAGCCACTGCAAATGAACTCCAGACGCATGCGCCCCCTTGTGCATCTGGCTAACGTGGGTCCTGGGGAATCGAGCCTCTAACCAGGGTCCTTAGGCTTTACAGGCAAGAGCTTAACTGCTAAGCCATCTCTCCAGCCCCCATTTTCCCTTTTTGCCCTGGTGTGACTAGCATGTATCAGTGCCATTTATGGCTGCCTGCTGACTGCTGAGTACTTGTGTATATCTGTGAGCTCATTTCTGTGTGTGTTCATTTCATTGTGCTATGTGTGTGTTTGCTGATTAATGTGCGTGTGTGTGTGCAGGCATCTGTAGGTGTGGTGATGCTGGGGAGATGTGTGTGCCTTGTTTACACATGCCCTTTCTTGGTGGGCATGTCTTTGTGTGTGCACTTTCATGCACGCCTATCCTGGAACATGTTTCTGGCTTTGTATATTTCCCCATGCAAATGTGTTTGGCTCTGATTTTCTGGCCAGTATTTTTTTTAATCTTTATTTACTTATTTGACAGAGAGAGAAAGAGGGAGAGAGAGATTGAGAGGGAATAGGTACACCAGGGTAGCCAGCCACTGCAGCCGAACTCCAGATGCATGCACCATCTTGTGCATATGGCACATGGATCCTGGGGAATCAAATCTGGGTCCTTTGGCTTTGCAAGTGAGTGTCTTAACCACTAAGCCAGCCCTCTGGCTAGTATTTTTGTTTCATTTGCGATAGGATCTCACTCTGCAGCCCAGACTGGCTTTGAACTTGAGATCCTCCTGCCACTGCCTCCCAAGTGCTAGGATTACAAGAGTGCTGACATTTCCAAACACTAGTGTTTTAAGGTAAAAGTGACCCTTGCACATTCTAGCCTCTTTTGGGGTCTTCATAGCCCATGGATAGCTTCTTCTCTCATGTGGCCTAACTCATGGGCTGCCATCTCAAGAGAGGGTAGTGTGTGAAGGTCTGTTTTATTCAGCAGACCACCAGCATGTGGCCATGGGCATAGGGTGTTCTGTGAGTGGGTGACCATCACAAAGAAACCAATTTAATACTGACTTAAAATGCCTCTTCTCTTTCACCTGTCACCATGCCTGTCATTCTACCATTAGTGAGTTATTCCGTGACTGGGATCCCTTTGATGGTACTTACCCTCCCATGGGAGGGCAGGAGGACTGGCACATCTAAAAGGACATGAAAGCCAGAGCATTCCTTGGTACTTATGCCAAGCCCAGGAGAGCCAGGAGGTCTAGCTGGCCACCGCTCTAACTTTGTTGAATCACCACATGTCAGAGTTGGGACGGGTTTGGTGCTCATGTGCCCCGGCCCGCCCTGTGAAGCCTGGGAACACTGAGGCCCTGCAAAGAGAACGTACAAGCAGCCTAGGAGATTTCTGGAAGTGTGGTGCTAAAGTTGGGAAAAGTCTGGAGACCTAGGCACTCTGCTTGGTTACTCTGAGCAAGTCTGGCTACTCTGTAGGCTTCGGGTGTTTCATTTGTATCATGTGGTCTCTCTTGTCTCTTACCCCATGATACAGGAAAAAAAAAAAAAAAAACAAACTCCCCACTGTGGCCCCTGCCTGTCTGTGTGCCCAGCATCTCTCCTCTCCTGAGGCTGAGATGTGACAATATCTAACTAGGATTTTCTCCTGCCTTTCCTGTTTATTTAGATGTGCTCTTGGCATTTGGACCGATTCCCAGGAAGATATTAAGAGAGATGTCTGTCAAAATAGCCCCCCTTCTTGAAGGATGTCTGTTTGGGTTTGGCCTTTAGAAACCGTCATAGGTAGACCTGGGCCTGGGCCAAGGGAAAACCCGTGAGGTTCTGTCTCCATCCTGAACAATGCCTTGGGATCCCAGGGTGGGCAGCTGAGACAGGTATTCCAGGCCACCTACTCATATGTAGTATTTCAGGGTCAGTGTATAGGAAGTAGGGAAGGGAATGAAGGCAGGTCTGGGTGGAATATCCTGAACTGAAGAGATGCAGGGGGCTAGGAGGAGGAACCTGCCCTCAACTCAGCACCTGTGAGCCCCTTGGGATAGTCTTGCACCCTTAGAGAATATGTGCCTCCCCTTCCACCTGGGGCCAGGTATGGCGGTGCACATTGTTAGTCTTATCACTCAGGAGGCTGAGGTAGGAGAATCTCTGTGAGTTCAAGGCCAGCCTGGGGTTGCAGATTGAGCTCCAGGTCAGCTTGGACTAGAGTGAGACACTGCCTCGGAAAACAACAAAAACAAGACAAAAATAAAGAAATCTCCCCTTTTGTGGGGGCATGTATGTAAGATGATAATCTGAGATTCCAGTTTCATATATAATGGAAGAGATCTATGCTCTATCCAGCCCAGAGACCAGACCTCTCCTAGGTATAGTCCCAGCTCTGCATCTTCAAGCAAGTCTCTTAACCTCTCTGAGCCTCCACTTCCCATTCTGAAAACCAGAAGTATTCTGAAGCTGAAGCCTGTGTCCTCCCGAGGACTCTTAGCAGAGGCACTGGGCTGGCTCCTTCTGGGTGGGGGATGTGCAGTGAGTTTTCACAGACACAGAGAATGGCAAAATAGGAGCTTGCCTGATAACCTGCCATTTATCATCATCATCATCATCACTTGGAATTGATTGAATGGATGAATGAAGAAATCATACATCTGGAATTCTGAAAGGCCTCCGAGCATGACTAGAGAGCCTCCTGGGGAAGGAAGAAGGAGCAGCTGGTCAGATGTGAGGACAGTGAAGAGTGGCTGGAATTGGGGGGCTGTTTGATGACTCATCCTCCCAGCCAGACACTCCTCTGTTCTCCAGTCTGCCCTGGGTCTTGGACAGCAGCATACTGGGGATCCCTGGGGGGGCTATGGTCCAGATGGGATGGCTGTATCCTGCTGGGGGTGGGGGGTAGCCACAGAGGGGACAGAGGCCACACTCATTTCAGGCAAGGGCTGGGGAGCCTTAGTTGAACCCAGCCCTGAGGCACAGCTGCCCCTGGCTGTGTTAATGGAGTCAGAGTGCCCCATGGGGGAGGAGGGAGCAGACCCGTTCCTGTGGACGGCGAGGTTGCTCACTGTGCTTTGCACTCCAGTCCTGCTCCCCTGGATGAAAGCTGTGGCCCCATCCAAGCAGCCTGGGCACTGTGCACACCGGGAGTCTCTGAGGTTGCTTTAGAAGAAAGCGTTTGTTAGAGGAGTTCAAAACTTCCAAACTGGATGTCATTCTGCGGCCGCAGGGTCTTTTTGGAAGCGTGTTCATTCATTTCCCTGTCCCTGCTGCCAGGACCGCTCAGGCTCCTGACACATGGCAGTCACCCATCCGTTGAGACAAAAGGAGGTGGAGCCAGACTCAGAAATAGTGACAATAAAATATGGTTGCTGAGATATTTGCAAGTTTACCAGTGCTATCTATCCTTCCCACTTCTTGTAACATCATCAGTTTGTTTTACAGATGCCAATAGTGAGGCTCAGAGAGAGCCAGTAATGTGTCCACAGGTTGTCTGGATTAAGATTTGAACTCAGAGCCCTCCCTGAATTACTCTCCTCATAATTTGGGCTCTTGGGCCTCTTAGAAATGTAGACACTGCTCGGCCCATAGTGTCCATGACTGTTGTGGTCCCTGCGTCTACTGCATCAGGATCTCAGTAAGGTGGATGAGTGAGAGTTAGACAGTACTGGGTTCTAAGGTCATTGCTATTTTCCTTTTCTTTTTTTCTTTGAAGTAGGGTTCGCTCTAGCTCAGACTAACCTTGAATTCACTATGTAGTCTCAGAGTGGCCTCAAACTCATGGCGATCCACCTATTGCTGCCACTCCAGTACTGAGATTAAAAGTGTGTGCCACTATGCCCAGTTATTGCTGTTTTGAGTGAGTGGGGGCAGCATGCAGTGTCCAAGGAATATCATGTATCTGAGCCTTCTGGGGAAGAGTGGAGAAATGACAAATGTTCCACTCACTCTTCTATAGGTGAGAGGGCTTTTATTTTTTTTTAAAGGACCTATTTATTCTTTTTAACTGTTTGTTTGTTTGTTTTCTGAGGTAGAGTTTTCACTCTAGTCCAGGATGATCTGAATTCACTATGTAGTCTCCGGGTGGCCTTGAACTCTTGGTGCTCCTATCTCTGCCTCCCGAGTGCTGGGATTAAAGAAGTGTGCTACCATGCCCAGCTTAACTGTTTTTTTTTTAATTAAAAAAATATGTTATTTATTTATTTGAGAGAGAGAGAGTTAAGAATGGGCATACCAGAGCCTCCAGCTACTGCAGTTGAATTCCAGATGCATGTGCCACCTTGTGCATCTGGCTTACATGGGTACTGGGGAATCGAACCTGTGTTCTTAGGCTTCACAGGGAAGCACCCTAGCCGCTAAGCCATCTTTCTAGACCAGTATTGTATGCCTTTGTGAGCAGAGAGAGCATGGGCGCTCCAAGGCCTTTTGCCACTGCAAACTCTAGATGCTTGTAAAGCCTGTTGGCCCAGGTTCAGTTCCCCAGTATCCACATAAAACCAGAGACACATAGTGGCGCATGTGTCTGCAGTTTGTTTGCAGTGGCAGGAGGCCTTAGCGTGCTCATATTCATTCATTCTCTCTCTCCAAATAAATAAATTTTAAAAAAGTAAAACTCAGTAATAGGATTAAGCTGTCAATATTCCTATAGGATGCGCTTCACAAATTGTAAAACAGGCCTCCTGGTTCATTGTGCCCTAAGAATGTAACAATTGTGAATTTTTTTTTTTTTTTTCGAGATAGGGTCTCACTCTAGCCCAGGCTGACCTGGAATTCACTATGTAGTCTCAGGATGGCCTTGAACTCTCGGTGTTCCTCCTACCTCTGCCTCCAGAGTGCTGGGATTAAAGGCGTGTGCCACCATGCCCGGCCAATTGTGAAATTTTTATCAGTGCAGAAGATGAAAACCAAGAAAAAATATGAGCCCGCTGGGGACGGGGCTTGCTGAGCTTAACACCTGTGAGGGGACCCATGCTGGTCAAGTGGGGCTGAGCTTGGGCGAGCACAGAGTTTACATGGAGAGGTGTAGGTCCTTGCTTGTGTGCTGTCTCTCAAGACCCTGGAGTTCCCCATTGTCCCGTCAGCAGTAGATCACCTCTTTGGAGGAGGCTTGCTTCTATCATTCCTAATATCAAGAGATTATTTGCTGAGCTGTAGTGGATTTGAATGCCTGGTTAGGTGATACGGGCTGCAGAAGACAGATGCATTTGGACTCCACTACTTGGGAAGGTCCTTGAGTTAAGTGACATTTTTGGTGGGCTTTGGAGAATGCTGGCAGGTGACAACAGGAACAGTTCTATGGGTGGGAGAGGTTGAGGAGGAAGAACAACGTAGAGAGAAAAAGAAGGGAAGAGGGAAAGTTTGGTGAGGGTGAGCAGAACAGGTGCCCTGTGTGTAAAGCTCTTGTGGGGAAAGCTGCGGCATCAAGCAGCCACTGAGGCTAGCTAGTGTCTGCCGGCAAGACGCCTTAACTCCACGGGTGGCTTCTTCATTTGTAGTAAATATTTTTCTGGTATTTTCTGTTTGTGCTAGAGACATGAGATGATTTATACATTCATTTTTTGACCTTGTCCTGTCTAGGAGCTTGGGACACAGCCTGCAGCAAATGTCCACTCATTTCCCCAATTCCCAGGGCTGCCACCCTTTCTTGTGTGATAGTTGAATGTGGCATTTAGATTACAAATAGCACGACCTTCAAAGTAAGTTAACAACCCATTCACTTCTGTCCTTGGAACATCCAGAATTGAGGTAGTGGTGAGTGAATCCCAGCACCCCTGCAGACAGATCCTCCCTCAGGATGGCCCTATCTACCCCTGTCCCCAAGATGCCTGCAGGTTCAGAGCTCAGCAAGACTCAACTGTGGCTCCTTGAGCCCTGCATCGTCCGTTTAGGGGGCTCTGGACCAACCTGCCTGTACTGATGTCCATCTCCTCCCCTGCTCCTCCATTAGTCCAGCAGCTCTTGGGGTGTGGTGGTTTGAGGGGTGGAGCTTTAAATTCTAGCCCCAGTTCTGTGCAGGCCGGTGAGTCCATATGAATGGTCTGAGTGGGTGTTCCAAATCCTGAAGCATCCAGGACTCTCATCAGACCTATTAGCACCTTCGGCTCCTCCCTAAGTGGAGCACTGGGGGGTCCCGGCCACCCAGGTGGTTGTCCTTGCTAGGGTACAAGGGTTTCAGGTTGCGTCCTGATAGCCAGCGACCTCTCCCGCCCGCGTCAGGAGTCTAGGTTGCCCCGGTGCTGCTCGGCTCCGGCTGGCTAGCCCTTTAGAGGAACACGCGCCCGCTTTCAGAGCCTCAGTTTCCCCCTTCGGCCTCTGCGGGGCCTAGAGCACTGACCTGGACGGTGGAGAGAGGAGCTTGTCCGTCTCCGCCCTGGAGGGTGGTGGGCGTGGATCCCTCCAGGTGGGCGGGGGTGTGACCCGGTCGCAGAGGACCGGTGGCGAGGCTGCCCGGAGGTGGGAAGCGGCTGGCGATCCCGGTCCCCGGGGGTCCCCGCCCCTCTGCAGCCCCGCCGCCCCGCCCTCTCGGTGCCTGGGCTGTGGGAGGGGGAAGGAGGGGCTTCGGGCAGCCTCGGCCGCCGTCGGCGCCGCTCGGTTCGGCGTCGCCGTGGCAACAGCGGCTTAGAGGGCGGGGGCGACGTGGCGGGCTGGGCGGGCGGGCGGGCGGCGCGGGGTGGGCTGGGCCGCGCAGCGCGGGCCCGGCCGTCCGCGCTCGGTCGGCGGGCGGGCGGGCGGCGGCGCGGGCCGCGCGAGTTGCTGGGGCCGAGCCCGGCCCGCCCTCGGCCGCTCGGCCTCCCCGCGAGGGCGCTGGTCCCGGGCCGCCGCCGCCGCCGCCGCCGCCGCGCTAACCCCGCCTCTCCTTCCCCCTCTTGTCGCCCCGCGCGCAGGGCTTCCTCAGCCGCCGCCTCAAGGGCTCCATCAAGCGCACCAAGAGCCAGCCCAAGCTGGACCGCAACCACAGCTTCCGCCACATCCTGCCGGGGTTCCGGAGCGCCGCCGCCGCCTCCGCCGCCTCCGCCGCGGACAATGAGAGGTGAGCCCGCCGCCGCCGCCCGGCCTCCCCGCGCCGCCGCCCGGGCTGGGCCCCGAGGGCGCGGGGACAAAGCCCGATCCCCCGGGCTGGGGCGCGCTGCCCCCGGGGAAGGGGGTGTTACTGACCTCCGGGAACTTGTGGGGCCCGGAGGCTTGCACCCTCTCCGCTCCCTCCAGGGTCCGGTGAGGAGGGTGCAGGAGGCCCGGGGCGAGGCAGGGAGGGAAGCGTCCTCTCCAAGAAGTCCCGCGTTGCCTACTAGCCGAGGTGGGCATTGTTTCCCCGGCCGTGCAGTACCCGGAGGTTAAGGACAGAAGTGACTCCTTTTACCCCCAGGAGCTATCCCCTGGATGTCCGGTACAAAAGGCAATTTCGGCTGGGTTTTGCCGAGATTCCCGCAGCGCCCGAGGTGAGGAAGAGGGTGAACATCTGGAGAGGAGGAGCAGGGGGCTGGGCCTCTTAGGGGACACATCTGCTCTAAGTAGGGCACGTGCTTCGCCGGGGGCTGGGGCGAGCAGAGCCAGGCCAGTGTCCCAGGCCTCGGGTTCAGGGGACAGAGCCTGAGAACAGGGGGCGAAAACGAGCCTTACTTCCCTCGCCTCCCACTCTGAGGAGTGTCTCCTACTCCGGTTTCCTTCTGGGCAAGCTGGGAGCAGGTGTGAAAATTCCAGGGGGAGGTGGCTTGTGGGGCAGGGGAGAGGCAGGGAGGAGGCTGTGGAGCCTGCTGAGGACGCACAGGCGGTGTGCAGGCTTCAGCTCGCAAGGGCAAGCCATTCCGTCCATGCGGGGCCCTGGGCGGGCATATCCCTCTGGGGGCCCAGGTTCTCCTCACAGAGCAGTGCCAGCCCCAGGCTCCTTTCCACTTACACACAGGCACAATGATGAATTACTGTGCCAGTTAGAACGCGTCACCGAGGTGAAAGAACCGACAGGCGCCACGAGCCTTTCCGTGTTCAGCCCCAGTGTCTCAGAGGCCCCTGGCATCTGCCTTCTTGGGGGCTGTGTCCCTGCAAGTTGTCACTCTCTGTAGGGGAGACACAGGTAGAATGACAATGTCTCCCCTTCTCCTTGGTTCCAGCACAAGTTAGCTTAAGTCGTGACCAAGGTGGAGTGACTATTTAACTGACACCGAGCATCTTCCCCAGAGTACCCCCCCTCCACATCCCAGCAGAACTGCTAGACCTTGAATTTTCATCATCCCAGAGCAGCTCTCTCCCGTACATCTCCAGCACTGCCTGAAGTGTCTGGTTGCCCCAGCTGCCTAGCCCAGTCTGAGGCAGGACCCCCCAGCCTTTCTCTGATGGCTGTGGTGCCCCAGGGGACCAGGCGTGCCGGCAGAAGATGCAGCCAGGCCAGCGCTCAGTGCTGGGTGCAGCCACTGCGTCTTTGAAAATCTCTTTTCCCATCTTTGTTACTGTCTGAGTGGCAGGCCACCGGGCTTGCTCCTTCCTCCCTCTCCTGGCCCACCACCTCCAGCTCTCTCCCCCTGGAATATGCCCTTCTCCGCGCTTTCCTTGGTGGGGGTCCGGACCCTCTGCACCCACATGTGGGGGCTTGTGTAGGTATCCAGTTTCGTGTGCATGTGGTATTGTCTGGGAGCAGGAGACACAGCAGGCAGTCCAGCCTCTGAGCTGGTCGCGTCTGCCCTCCCGGGAGCAGGTGGCTTGCATGTTATGTTTATCTCCCTCCAGCAGGAAGCCGCCGCCGAGAAGCCGGCAAGCGCTTGCCTGGCAATCCTGGCTGGAGGTCAGGGCATGGCCAAGATGACCTCGTGCAGGTCCTGTGCAGCCTGGTCTCAGGTCAGCCTTGCTACATGATGAGGGGGAGCAGAGTGGAGTGGGAATGAAACTGTATAAGCCCATTTCTGGCTTATCTAGTGTTGAATGATAGTGATTGGAGCCTAATGTCACTGGCAGTGGTGTGCAATTGTCTTTTTAATGTTCTATAAACAAAATCTGGCTTGGTGGCTTCTCTGGAACAGGAGGGGAACCCAGATTTTCCATGGATAGGCAGAAGAGGCTGGGTTGGAAATCCTTGTACCTAGCCTTGAAGCTGAAATAGGGTTTGTCAGGAATGGGGTCTCCTCTTGATTTGTTGCTTTGCTCAGGAATACATTTGCTGGCTAATGCTCTGATGGATAGACAGCTCTGTCTCTGGGGAGTCCCTGGAGTCATCTTATTTGGAGTTGAGTGAATAACACCAACTGGATTGAACCCCTCCCCCCAATTTCATGATCAAAGCTGAGTAGTGGAGAGGTGTGTCCTTACTCATGTGTGTGATTGTACTTACTGTCCAAGGGTGAGTGGAGGGAATGGACTGCCTTTGGCTTGGCTTAGAACCAAGGAGGGATTGGCTGAATCTAGGCTCCATGGGACACCCCCCCCACTGGCTGCCATGACCCTGCCCCCCGGACGGGTGGGGGACAAACAGAGACAGTAGCCTCAGTGACTGGATGAGGACAGGGATTAGAAGGAGATGTAGGCTACGGTTTCTAGGGTTATGTGTATAAGCCCTGTCTCCCTGGCTGTCCCATGTAGATGAACAGTCCAAGGTTCTCTGGATCAGTCCCTTGAGTACAACTGTGGGTGAGTGTGTCTGGTTTACATGGCTGCTGAAGAGGCTTTGTTGCATGCTGTCTGCGTGCTCTGCAAACCGCTGTGTTGAGGAGGTTCTTGCTTGCTGTGGAATTCTATCCAGAGGTTAGAAACCAGTTGGTTGTGTGCCAGGATCATTTTGCTTCTTGGGAAAGGAATCAGCCCCAGGAGTGGGACTGCTGCTGTTTGGTTGTGTGGCTAGGTTTAGGCCAGCTGGGGTTGAGGGACACAGGGCTATAGGACAGGTAGGAGCCTTTGTACTTACTCTGAAAATGGCTTCAGGGAGGTTCCCAGCCAGCGTCCACAGTCCCTGGGCCCCTCAGACACTCATTTCTCCTTTGGAGGCTTGGGCAGTAAGCACCAAGGACAGGTGATCATTTCTCCTGGGCAGCAGAAATGAATGCTGCCCAGAGCGCTTTCCAGGTGAAAGGTGTGCTGGCAAAAGCATTTTCATTGTGCAGCCTGGAAATATTGTAGCTTCCTTCACAGAGCTGTTTAATGTTGGTAAAGTGTATACGATGTCTTGGTTCTGCCTTCCCAGAATCACCATGTTACTGGTTTGTCAATGTTCCTGACAAGCCAGGAGGGGCAGCTGGCAATGTTACAGTTTTCATCCCTTTTTTCTCCCAATACTGTTTCTGGGTGACTCTGGCCCTCCACATGTAGCTGGGAGCATGTCCCCTCTGACTCTTCTGTCTCTGCTTCTGTGGTGACAGTATCCTGTCCATCCCCCACCCCATTCTTGGCATTCGGCCTGGTGCAACGCTTAGCTCTTAAATGCAAGCAGTCAGGTGTGGGTGGGCAGGACTGCTGTGTGTGCAGGTAGAGATACAGGAAATGCGAGTGCTGCTGGAGTTCTGCCTCGGAGTTACTACTAAAAGCATTCCAGGTAGTCAGTGTGGGCCTGGGGAGGGAAAGCACCTGGAAGTTAAGGGTGAGGGTGCTTCAGTGGCCCCTCAGCTGGCCCTGAGTAGGCAGATAGATAGCAATTCTTTTTTTGCGTGGTTTTCCAGGCTGACCTGGAATTCACTATGTAATATCAGGGTAGCCTTGAACTCATGGCGATGCTCCTGCCTCTGGACCACCACACCCGGTGGCAGACGCTGCAGATAGCAATTCTGCCTTCAAAGGGTGAGACAAGAAGGGAAGCTTGGTGAGGGTCAGGAAATGGAAATTAGAGCCCATTCTGCTTCTGGTGCTGTCAGTAAGTGCAGGAGGGCCGGACACCCAGGCCAGGGTTTGTTGCTCTCATTCCTGCTTTGCTGTAGAGAGTGGGTGGGAGGAACCTGGACTTATTCTGCCTTCCTTGGGGACTGATCTACGAAGTGTGACTACAAGATGCTGTTTAGATAAACACTAGGAACTATGAGAATATGTGATCTCTGGTTTTGCAGCCATTCTTGGAGCAAGTCAGTTAAGCTTTAGTAGCCTCGCTTTGCACATCTGTAAAGTGGGCACCATGATGGCAAATATTGTCGGCGACCTTGAGACTGATGCAGCTGTTTAATTGAAAGTGCCTGTTCTGCCCTTTGCTGTTTCTGTAGCAGTTAATGTAGTTTTGCACATTTCTTTCTTTCTTTCTTGTTTTATTTTTCAAGGTAGGGTCTCGCTCTAGCTCAGGCTGACCTGGAATTCACTCTGTTGTCTTAGGGTGCCTTAACTCATGACAATCCTCCTACCTTGGCCTCCCGAGTGTTGGGATTAAAGATGTGTGCCACCATGCCTGGCTCTTGCATGTTTTTTAAATGTTCATAAAATTTCATTTACTAAAAAGCCAGGCATGGTGACATACACCTTTAATGCCAGCACTTGGAAGGCTGAGGTAGGAGGATTTCTGTGAGTTTAGCCTGGCACTATAGAGCAAGTTCCAGGTCTGCGTGGGCTAGAATGAAACTGCCTTATGTGTAGAAGAGGCAAACCTAAAACATGAAGGATGTGTGTGGGGGTTTGTGAATATTGGCAGGAATAAATCACTTTGTCTTGGTGAGCCTCGGTTTTCTCATCTATATGGTGGGAATAAAAATTTATGTCATCCCAAAATTTAAGAGAGAAAATAGATGTTGTCATCTCTAGTAAGGGGAATTGAGCTGTAAAGAGCCATGGATGCCAGAAATAGCCCACCAAGATGACCTTCCTTCCTGTATACACCTGGGAAAGAGAAGGTAGGGTCTAGCCCAGGTTGACCTGGAATTCACTATGCAGTCTCAGGGTGGCCTCAAACTCACAGCAGTACTACCTCAGCCTCCTGACTGATGGGATTAAAGGGGTGTACCACCATGCCTGGTTAAAAATCCATTTTAAAAGTTCATTGTTCCAGCTCATCCTGGGCCATTCTTGTTTTTAATCATTTAGGCATTTAGGTTATATCTTTTACTTTATTAAAAATTATGTGGGGGTATATAAATCCTTGAATTTTCATCTTTGTCTACATCTTAGATTTTCCCATAGGATAATGTCTTAGAAATGGATTACTAAGTCAAAGAATATTAAGTTTGAGGTTTTTGACAAAAAATGCCCATCATCAAAAGCCTTCAGTGATTTGTTCTCCCCTGGTGAGTTTTGAGAGTGCTTACCTGTTCCCTCACATTCTTTAAAAGATTGCATGTCATTGTTAAAATAGTGCCTGTCATTTGATAGGCAGAAAAATGGCATTTCTTTGTTTGCATTAATTTGCTTGTTAGTGAGTGAATATCGCTTTCCTGGGCTGCATGGTCAGTGGTGCTGGGTCTTTGGAGACTTGTTGCTTCCTGTCCTTTGCCTTCAGTTTTCAGCCTGGTCCTTTGCGGGAACTTTGATTGCCCTGTTTGGCCTTCTTACTGAGAGGCCCAGTGTAGGTGGGGCCTACATGTTAGGTGGGATTTTGCCTTCCAAGACCTGATGGGCAATCCATTAATTCCTGGCAAAGAAGGCTTACTGGGCTCTCCCTGCTTTCTTCCTCTCCTTCCTTTCATCTACGTAGGGGAATCAGATTTAATTCTTAATCCAATAATTGTTGTAAGGAGGCTTGTAGTTACACAGCACTTGGAGAAGGCTTCCACCTTTAGGATGGGCAGAAAGTGAAAGGGCTATAAGATCCAGAGAAACTGAGGCTCATGGTCAAAGACATGGAAGTGGGACTCACAGTAGAAGCTAGGCCTTGTTACCAGATTTCCTCTCCTCTGCAGCGCTTTCCTTAGACCCTTCTGAGCACTACTGGGGCAGGGCTGACCAGAGCCATGTACATAATTCTGAGCCTTAGCTCTAGAGAGGGAGGGGAAGCCACAGAACACAACCTGGATGCATAGAAAAGCCAATTTATTTTTGCTTTCTCATTTTTATTGTCCTTTTATACCAGCAGCTCCCTTGTGGACTTTCCAGAGATCTAAGCTGGGCAGTATATTTTGGAATTGTGGAAATTAACTAGTGGGAATGTGCTCAGTCCCAGGCTTGAGGTTTTGAAGGCTGGAGAAGCCTGTATACATGTTTTTTAAACTTTATTTTATTTGTGTGTGTGTGGGGGGAGAGGTGGAGAGAAAGAGGCAGATAGAGAATGGGCATTCCAGGGCCTTCAGCCACTGCAGACAAACTCTGGATGCATGTACCACCTTGTGCATCTGGATTATGTGGGTCCTGGGGAATTGAACCTGGGTCCTTTGAGTTTGTAGGCAAGTGCCTTAACTGCTAAGCCATGTCTTCAGCCCATTTTACGTGTTTTATAAGTATGTATCTGTTCTCATAAAAGGTGTGTGCATGGCATGTAAACGTCCTTGTGTATTCTGGTACATTTAAAAAATTATATTTAGTTGCAAGCAGAGAAAGAGAGAGAGAAGGGAGACAGAATGGGAGTGCCAGAGCATCCAGGCACTGCAAACACTCCAGATGCGTGTGCCACTTTGTGCATCTAGCTTTACATAAGTACTGGGGAATTGAACTCAGGCCATTAGGTTCTGCAGACAAGTGCCTTAACTACTGAGCCATCCCCCCCCAGCTCCATTCCTTTGCATTTTGAATGTGTTAATATATGTGAAACATTTGTAACAGACCAATATGGCATCATCTTCAACTGGACAATACGTAGTAGCTATTTTTGTGGTCGAATAGAGGAAGATGACTAATACTCTAAGTTCTCAGTAAATGTTGATTACCACTGTTGCATGTTTGCTTGATGTGTGTGTGTTCTCTTGTATTTACATATACTCTGCGGTGGTCAGATGTATAATGTGTTTCGGTGATCACATGTGCATATCATTGTGCATGTTTGTTGTTCTGTCTGGACATGCTGACACTGAGCTGGCTGGTTTTGTGAATAAGCTGCCCACTTTCTTGGGAGTATATCTCAGATGGTAACCCTCCAACTTCCATCTCATCTTAAGATACCAAGTAGAGTTCAGGTCCTGGTACCACCCTCAGTGGTGCAATGGGACCTCTTCTACTCTCCCCAAGTATCCCTGTCTATTTCTAGGCCCCATATGTGAGGATATGCAAATCAATTCTTTAATGAATTCCTTTGCAAATTATTATTTGAACAGAAAGTTAATTACCAGGTTCTAATTAATGGCTATTTTATAAGGCTGCAGAAGAAAACCAGAGACCACAGAGAAACAGAAAAGGCAAGAAGGAAAAACATGCAGCCCCTTTCCTATCTTGAAACTAGCCCCATGTAGAGCCTGGGAAGCTCAGTGTCACCAGGTCCCAGCTCCCAGTCCTCTGACCCCCTCAGTGCTGATGTGGAGTGACCTGTGGCCAATGGGTCAAGTGAGGTCACACTTGCACCATCCTTCCTTTAACTTTGGTCATATACTGCCATCTGTTCTCTGTATGTGTGGGCAAGCCATGTTTGCTTCTTCCCATTGATCCTGCCAGCCACCTATCTGAGGAAGGCTCAGAAGAGATCCTTGTGATGTGGGTAACACGGAAGTTTCCTCTCCCGGCCTCATGTACCAACCTTATCATTTCCTTCTGAGCTAGTATTTGAGTTACAAGGATATGTGGCTGTCCACCCTTGTTTACACAGGCCACACCACATGCCACTGTGCATGCCTATGTAAGTCTGTACTGTGGCATTTGGAAAGTAAGTCCCCTGGAAACCGCCAGTTGAGCTCCAGATGTCCCTTTCTGTGCCAGGCAGGTAGTGAGGTAAGGACCCATGAGAGGGCCAAAGAGACCAAGATCCAACTCCCTTGCAAGGGTTCCTGGCGCCATGCCTGGGAATTCCCTGGGCATTCTTCAGGGGAAGGGCATTAAGTGATCCCATGGTTGGAGATCAAGCCCAATTCTGAGGGCATACCAAGATTAAGGACTTCCCTCTTGCCTTTACCTATGCCCACTCAGGATTGTTGCATGTACCTTATAGCACCTTGGTGGGTGACAGGCTAGGAGCACTAACAGTGCTGTGTGTGTACCTAGGTGTTTGGGGATTGCCAGTTAGTAAGTTAGTAACCTGCCAGTGAGTATGTGTTTAGGTTTCCTAAGAATGAGCCAGTGGGAAGCCTCAAGCCTGCTCCTTTGAATTTCCCCCAGAGGTAACCTGGTAGTCTCCTTATACTACCCCCCCTCCCATAGTTCCTGAAGCCAGACTGGAGCAGAGGGCTGTAAGAGTTATAGCCATGACTCTGTTAAAAAAGCCACCTGAGGGCTGGAGAGATGGCTTAGCGGTTAAGCGCTTGCCTGTGAAGCCTAAGGACCCTGGTTCGAGGCTCGGTTCCCCAGGTCCCACGTTAGCCAGATGCACAAGGGGGCGCACGCGTCTGGAGTTCGTTTGCAGAGGCTGGAAGCCCTGGCGCACCCATTCTCTCTCTCCCTCTATCTGTCTTTCTCTCTGTGTCTGTTGCTCTCAAATAAATAAATAAATAAATAATTTTTTAAAAAGCCACCTGAGCCCTGAATTCAGCTTTTCCATCTTTCAGGGCCAGTAATTAGCACCCCCCATTCCACTACCCTGCAGGGTGAGTTACTTCTGAGCATAGCAGTACCCCTAGCCCTCTTTTCTAGTGGCCACCCCCATGGGCACTGGGGATCTTGTGGGGCTCTTTAGCCCCATCCCACCTGGCTTTGGTTATACCCCCCTTGCCTGGTAACCCCTCCTACCTGCCACCCTTTCTTGACTGAGATCTTTCTTGACTAAGCAGGGACCTTGTTTGCAAGCCTAGCATGATTATAAAAGAGCACACTGGACAGGAATATAGATGACTCCAGGATAACATGGACCCTAATGTGATGTGACATTGTTGTGGGGAGTTTTCATACTGAGGGCAGTGAATTGGTGTAGTGTCTCCCTGTGCCCACTTACTAGGGGAAAGTTAATTTCATGCTCTGTCTTTCTGACATTCATAAGCAAAGTGTTGTATCACAGCTGCAGATCGTTAGCACATGAAGGATGCACGAGCTTCAACAATTACTGTTACTGGCTGGGGAGGGGATGGATTCAAAGATTGTCCCCAGCCTCTCTCTTGTAACTTGTTCCCCTTCTTTATTTCAAACCTCTCCAGACTGCATCTGGAAACAGCCTCAGAACATCAGGCTGCAATGGGATCTTCACTCTTGTTATAGATGCCCAGGGAAAGAAAAGGACCTGTTAGAGAAAGTCACCTGATGAAATGCAGGTTCTTGGGCCCTACCACAGACCTACCCAGTTATGCGTTTTGGCTAGGTAATTGTGTTTCCTGAGTTTGAGAACTGTGGTCGGAAATTGAGAACCTCTGCAGAGGGGCAAAAATTGTAATCCAGCTACATGCCATAGGCTTGACTAAGCACTTTCTTTTGCTATATGTATTATTTCTCACAGAGGGTTTCTGTTTCCCATTTCACAGATGCAGAAACTGAAACTTCATGTGAGTGGCCACCTAGGCAGTTCATTTCTTGGCCAGAGCCTAGATTTCTACCCTTGGTTTTAAGGTTGTAAGGCCTTTTAAAAGAAACCTCACCCTCAAACCAGGAGCCCTCTCTGATACTTGTATCAAACTCCAACTTTGAAAAGTATCTTTGTACCTGTACCCTAGGCTTCCCGAGGGTGCTTAGAGCAGACTAGTTGTTGAGACTGTGGATGGCAGGTGAGTGAGCTCAGAGAGAGGGGAAGGGGCAGAGCTGAAGTTGGACCTGGCTTCTATCTTCAGGGTTAGTGCTGAGACCATCTAAGTCACCAGGGCCTGCTCCTCTTGCTGACTCCCTGGTTCTAGGTGGGAAGCTGAGGTGCAGAGATCAAGCAAGTGGCAGTCATGTAATTCAAGACCAGGCCTGTTGAGTCAAAGCCCCCAGACAGGACAACCAGTGTTTCAGAAATGGACAGGGTGCCCTTAGTCCCCATCATGGAAAGGAGATCTTTTAGCACAGCATGGAGGGGTCTGGCTTAGGGGTGAGAGTGGCTGTTTGTGGAGAGGTCAGGCCAGGTAAGGAGGTCAGATACTTGCTGGGATGGTGGATGCAAGAAGTGATATTTGGCCTGTGAGGTAGGAGCATGGAATTCAAACTCCTGGCTGCCTAGTTCCAAGCCCCATCCCCTACAATTCCCATATCACCAGTTGCTGAGGAGTCATCTTCTAGAGCTGGTCCAAGGCCCAATGCTATCAGATGTTTCCCTCTGAACCTCAGATTCCCTGTCTTAGTAAAGCAAAAACAACCTGATATGTCAGGGCCAAGGAAGGCAGACTGGTACAGGGCAGTGCATGGAGTCTTTCCTGGGCTTTGGTTCACTGCATTCAGGTCATGAAGCCCCTGGAGCAGTTGTAGAATGGAACCATTGTAGCAGGTTAGGACACAGATGTCTTTCATCTTGCTGTCTGCTGTCAGACTTTTCTTGTTGCTCTGATGACACCACCCACTGACTTGAGTGGCCACTGAGAATTGGCTGGGCTCTGGGCCCAGTGTGCATTTCCTCATTTCATCCTCAGCAAAGCACTATGCACAGGTACTAGTACTATCCCCATTTTGCAGAGAAGAAAATGGAGCTCCACAGAGACAGTAATTTGCATGCATCCTGTAGCTTACAAGCAGTAGAGCTTGAATTGAAACCCAAGCAGACTGTTAGGCCCTCACCATCAATCATCTTCCACATGTTGTCTTCTCACATGATCTGATTTGCATGTTGTTCTGTCAACAATAATATCAATAAACTGCCTTCCATTTATGAAGCACTTGTGTGGTGGGCATTATATTATGAACATGCACCGTGTCTGATGCTCTGGACTACCCCCACTTTATCCTTTCCTGTCTGATGGATGAGGAAACTGGCCTCAGACAGTGAAAGGCTTCTTTTTGGTTAGCCTCATAATGGACTTAGAGCTTGGATTTCTTTGGATCCAAAGCCTGAACCCTCTCTAGTGTACTGGTTGACATGTTGCACCATCCTCTGGGCCGGGCTCTTCCTTAGCACTTCACTCCCATGGCAGCCCATGCCATGTACACTGGTATTGTCAGAGGTGGGATCCAAACCCAAGCAATCTGGCTCCCATGTCTGGGCTTGAACCACTGCCCAGTGTTGCCCCTTCCCATTTTACAGAAAAGCTAATTGAGGTTCTCAGAGGTAAGAATCACTTGTCCTAAGCCAAGAGCAGTTGAGTGCCAGAGGTGGCAGAGCATTTCACTGCCTTCTTAAGAATATGGCAGCTATCGTGCATGCCAGGTGAAATGGGCAGGACGGAGAAGAGCCAAGAGGTACTGGGTAATTGGCCTTCCACAGCATTCCCAGGTCAGAAACTGAAGGTCAGAGCAGGCAGAGTAATGGGGGAGGGCCAGCTGATTCCTGACAACTTTGCTGTGGAGTAGATCTGTGCAAGGTGAGTGAGTGGTGCTGTGACTAGCACCGGGGCTGAGGGGTCGCTTTCTGGGTTGTGGGCCGTGCTCTCCAGATGACTGGATGTGGTGTCATGGGCAAGTGTTCTGTCAAGAGTCCCTATCCAGCTTGCCTGAGGTGGCCTCATCTTTGCCCTGGAGCTCATGAAGTGCACAGTTTTAATGATGACTATTTATGAGGGCCATGCAAACCTACTCCAAGGAATTTCAGAGTCCAGGGCTAACTGCTTACAGGGAACTTGGTGATACTGTCTTTTCAAGCCAGAACTGCCTCCTTGAAAGGCCTTGCTTTCCCAACCCTCCCACCCCACCCCACCTCAACCCACCCCAACCCACCCCATAGTTCTTGTGCTCTTATGCACCCATAGAGATGTTTCCCAAACTGAACGCCGTAGGGCACCACATTCTTCCACATGTGAATGGGCTGGGGGTGAGGGATTTCATAGTCCAAAGCAATCTGATCAGAGGGACTCAGATTGATTTCAGAAGTTCTTACAGGTGGGAACAAATGTCCTCCAAGGAGGTTGTGTGCATCCTCATTCCAGAGCATTAAAGGCTCCGAAAAGTTCTGCAGTAAAGAAACCAGTTTTCCTTTGTTTAATCCAGCGTTTCTTACCACTGACCTCGGAGCAGCTGTTGATGTCTGGAGCAGGAGTGTTCTGCAGAACTTCATTTGGTAAACATTAGATTGAAGTGAGAGGCATGTTTTAAAGAGGGAACATTGGACTTGTTTCCTGCCTACAGTAGTGAGCCTTGAATAATGGCATTTAGGGCTCAAGTAGTAGGACTATGTTTTTTGAAAAAAGTTATCCCAGGTCCTCAGAAGCATTCCATAAAACCAGTTTCCAGCTCTCCTGTATATGGGTGGGGTCTGGGTCTAGTCCATGCCCTCAGTGGAGGTAGGGGTATGCTTAGGACCAGCCTTAATCAGGGAGTTATTGCCTGTTTTGTGAAATGTGTAGCTCCCTGTACCCAGCTGCTTTGGCTCTGGGCCTCTCTGCCCCCCGGGGGCTCCTCTGCAGAAGGCAGTAGTTGGGCTGAGGCAGTTCACAGATTTGCATAATTGTACTGTCCTCTGAATAATTAATAAAGCTCTGTCCTTGCTGGGAGCAGAATCTGTGCCATTATGGATGGGCCTGCCATGGATGGGTTTGCCAGAGCCCTTCCAAGGGGAGCCAGTGGTTTCTAGATTCCTTGGCCTTTCTGGGCAAGGAACTCTCCAGAGAAAGGAGAGGGCACTGAGTTGTTGTAAAGTGAAGAGGGCGTGCTAACATTGTGTTCACATGGTCACCCTGGTATCCTAATAGGTGGGGATGGTGATCTTATCTTTTCCTTCCAAGACCCACAGATGGGGTCTCCAGCATGCAGATGGTTTGGTACTCTCTTCTCCTAGCTTTCTCCACTACAAGATCTTTTTTAGATCTCTGGTCAATTGCTGTAGGGACTTACACTCCTTTTTCTGGAAGCCCAAAGGGCACAGTGCTTTACATAGGGGTAGGAGGAATGAGTGGGTATTCAAGCAAGAGAATGAGAAGAGAGAGAAGGTCTATCTACTTGGGGTTCTCCCCAGGTTTCTGGGCTTGTGAAGGTCATGTGTAGCCTAAGAGAGACTCCTATGTGAAGTTTCTAATTCCCTTTTTATGATGTTTTGTTGTAGTCGGTGTTTGTTCCCTCTGGTATATGGTCTTCCCTCGTGTCATGTTGAAGCAGAGGTCTGCTGTGATATGTAGCTGGCATTGGGGAGAGTCCTGTGGTTTCTCCAGGTCTGGGGTGTCCCTCCTTGCTTTCCCTATTCTGTCCAAAGCTGTCATAGTAATATTTCTCAGAACACCACATTCTTGCAGTTATTATTGGGGGCTTGGGCTGAGGGAATTCCATTGTCCAAATAGGTTTGGCAGCAAACAGTGAACCAAAGAAAGTAGGTTTCTTCAAGGCATGATTTCTTAGGGAGCTTGATATGCGAATGTGTGAGTCTGCAAGAGGGAATACAGGATATTCTGCCTCCTGCTTAGTCTGTGTGCACTTCCTTGGGGTGGGGTAGTCCATCACTGGGCATGCATGCACACACAAATGGTGTTGGGTCACTTACCTCTTGGCTTTCATACCAGCTTAGGACTGTGGCAGGACAGGCATTACCCCATTTTATAGATGAGCTAAGCCCTAGAAGGGTAGTTGATTATCTCACCCAAAGGCACATAGTTGGTATTTAAACCCATATCTTTCAGCTGGATCTTCAGCTCTTTGCCCTCATCCACCAAGAAATCATTTGCTCCATGGACAAATGTCAGTATATGTTGACTGGGATGGTGCTGGGGGACCTGTGCTCCTCCAGCAGCTTTCTCCACTTGCTTGGATGTGGGTCTAGGGTGAGAGGCAATGGAAAGCTCTGTTCAGTAGTTCTTCCCTTTGGGACTGGCTTTGTCACCGTCTATAAGTATAATCATACAACAGCTAGCTGTATCCTGCTTATGAAGCCCTTTCTGACTCTTCCCTTTCCTTCTCTTGTTGTTCATTTTGGCGGCCGAGGCTGTCTGTAATGTTCCAAGGTCTTGGGTCTGGTTGTGATGATGTGGGGTGTGGGAGGAGGAGAGAGGGAGACATGGTGCCCCACTGGCTTGTCTTTTTCCAGACCTTTCTGAGAGTCAGTGACTAAGCCTGGGTGGTGGTGGGGCAGCTTGTGACAGGTCTTTTTCTCAGCTATGTATGGAGGCTATAGTAAGGCTGAGAGATGACTTTAGGATTTGAAACAACTATTTCATATACCATGAAAGAGACTGCACTGCCAAATGGCACTTCTATCCTGGTCCTACCAAGAGCAGAATTCTGGTCTGCTGATGCCTGTGTCAGGACGTGACTCTACTTTCCTGTGATCTGACATATGTCAGCTCATTTCTACCTATCTCTTGTCTCCTCATGATCGTGATACCTACCACCTGGGATTTTGAGGTCTACTTGGGACTAAGTATGTGTCTACCTGGGATCAAGTATGTGATCTTTACTTATCCTAGCAGCTTATCCAGCCCAGCCGTCCTAGGGTCCACCCCGTCAGGGAGCAAGAGATAGCCCAAGGTAGGCAGAAAATGATGTTTGTGCCGACATTTCTTTCACGTACAAAAATCAATATTTTGTGGGCTGCCTAATTGCTCTGTTGCTGCTAAATGAGTCATTATGGATGGAAAATAGCAAATGCATTGTGAGATTAATGGGGAAAATAGTTGGCAAATGGCTTTGGTTTGCTTCCGAAATTCTGAAGGTGTTACTATGAGAAATCTGGAGAGTCATACAAGGCTGAGTCCCAGGAAGTGGGGAGACAGGCAATTATTGGGCCATGAGATTCTAGAGGTGCCAGCAGGTCTGAGAGCCCTGTTAGGGAAGGGCACTGGTTTGAGCCCTGTTCAGTTAGAGCCCATCTCTTGTCAGGTGTCATGTGAGGCTAGGGGATGCAGTGGTGACTAAAACCAGCCCTGACAATTCCCCTAGTTAGGAAGAAGGCCTGGAATAAAAGTGTCCCATATATAGTTGCAGTGTCCTGATGGCAGAGTGCAGACCTGAAGGATTTGAGCTGGTGGGGCTTAATGTGGTGGAACCGTGAGCTGAGTTCTCAGTGAAGAGTCTTCTGAGCAGGCTACAAGAGTTTGTGTCAATCCTGTGGGTCTGTACCAGCAGCTGAAAGAAGATCTAGATAACTTTAAACTTCAGGCCATCTTGGAAATAACTACTTACTCAGTGGGGAAACCAAGGCTGAAAATAGCTAAAGACTTGCCCAAGATCATATAACCCTTAAATGGCAGAGGCAGTATTCAAATCAGGGTTGTGTAACCCCAGGCCAAAAGACATGCCTTCCTGCTGTCTGTTGGGTGCATGTGCAGCCAGCATGGCGGGGGGGGGGGGGTGTTATTACTGTAGGATTGGGAGCTACAGGGTGGCCGCTTGAGAATCTTCTGAACCAAGGGGACTAAAGAACACCTCAAACTGCCCCCCAAACAGACTTCTTGACCTTGTTGGGCTTTTGCTTCCTCTTAATGACAACATGACAATTTTATGGTGATCAGAATACTAAATGAACTAATGACTCCTCTTGAATTTAGCATATTTCTCCCCCCTCCCATGAGGTGTCTATGATACATTTCTTGCCAATAATCCCAGCTAGCTTGTCCATCAGTTGTGTGCAGAGGTAGTGGAGTAGAGTTATGCATGATTGGGGATCCCTGGACTCCCAGGGTTTCAAAAGTGACAGCAGCCAAAAGAGAGTCCATACATTTCCTGTGTGTGACTAGGAAGGAGGCATTGAAGGCATCAGAGGTCATCCTACCTTGCTTTCTGAGATAGCTGAGAGAAACCTGTAAAGGTCAGATTTGCAGGTCTAAGGTTCATCCCTGGATCTGTATCCACAAGTCCTAGATAATCTAGAGATCTACTCAAGAATTGAGATCCCCAGATACTAAGTAGCCTCGCATCCTCCCCTCCCTTGAAGGGTCTCAGGCCTCTGAGGGATGAGGGATGACGGTATGTATGTGCATGTTTGGATCTCTGAGCTGCTGGGTTCTCACACTACAGACTTACTTAGAGCTGAATGTGCCAGTACCTGCTTCCTGACTGGGGAAGCAGTCCTCACTGTGTCTCTGTGTGCACAGGTAGGGCAGAGGCAGGTGGGCTGTGGAGCCTTAAAGGCAGGAACTCTACTGGAGACATTTCCAGCTGTTGTTGGAAGCTGAGTGTGTCTAAACTTGGGTCTGGGTAGCCCTCCTTGGCTAGAGGCAAAGTGTTTATGTGGGTTGATTAAATAGCCCACCTGCGGGCTCTTTGTCCTGTGCTCATTTCATTTCCAAAAGAATTCTTAGTTCTTCAGGTAATATAGAGGCATATTCCTGTGGAGTTTGGGGCTATTCTGTGACTGCTCAGCCCTGACCTAGCACCCCAGTGTGCTGCCAGTAAGAGACCCCAGAAGTGACCTGGAAGGGTGGTCAGAGGCCTTTTTTTTCTGGTGGTGTTCTGCCTTTGCAGCCAGATAACCTAGAGATCTCCCTCGAAGAGAGAGCCAGCCTGGCTTTTCCATGTGATATTTCAGGGTCACCATAGTAGCTCTGACTATCACGAGCATCACTTTTGGGTCTTCTCAGGCAGTTCCTACCCTTCCATGGTGATAGGCATGGTTTAACCTGAGCCCAGGCAGATGTGAAACTTGGCCCTGCATTCACTTTTCTTCTCTCCAGCCAAAGAGAGGATTTGAGAATCTTTCATCCTTCCATTTATCTTCTACAACTGGGCACTCTACCCACCATGCTTACCTGTGTAGGTGTTCAGTCCAGTGCAAGAAGAGTGGACTGTCCTCAGAGCCTGGTTATGTGGTACCCCTCTAGAGAACTCATTCTTGGTCCTCTGAACAGCAGCCTCTTCTTCCTAGGTCAAGGTGGCCACTTAGCTGTTCTTTGGTAAGTCTCTAGCCTCTGAAGATTAGCCACAAGTGGGAACTTGGACTTCTTTAATACCCAGTGACTCCTAGGATTAATGTTTCAGGCAGACTCTGCTGTAGGCGTGCACATAGCATAGCAACCACACCTAAAGACAGTTTCAGAGCCCCTTGTAAGGCAGGTCTCCCTGCTTTGTCTTGCTCTCTGAAAAGCAGTGCATGCCAGTTCATTCCTAGCATGCCAGTATTTTCATGGCAGGGACCAGCAGCTTCCTCCCTGCCCAGGGGGGCCAAAGGCTTCTGCTAAGTGATGGGACTCTGGGTCAAACAGAACTCTGGACCTGAACAGCATCCACAAAGTTGGCCTGCTGACTCACCTCAGTCTTAGGGCAGGTCTAGACAGGTCCTGTGTGATCATTTCATGCAGCCATTGTGAGGCTATTCAGGGGACTTGTGGAAGCACAGCCTCTAAGTATAACCAGAAACAGTGTATCCTCTTTATTGCAGATTTAGGAAACGGTGGAGTGGAGTTCTAGTCACCATCTCTTGTACTTGAATTTTCAACTTGAGTCATCCTGAAAATCTGCCCTTGCATGAGTTCATTGCAGGCTTGCACATGTTTCTCACACTGCTAGGAATTCACCTTCTCTTGTGAATTTGTACTACACATTACACACTCCTTACTTAGCACCCTGGACTTTGACCCACAGTGCTTTGTTTTTTCTGATGGTACTCCTCTCTACAATAGCTACTCCAGTGACCAGCCTGACGAGATAGGGTGAGAGCCCAGTTGGGCGGGGGGGTCTATCTTCTACCTTTCTCCTCTTAGCTCCTCTGCCACTTCCTCCTTCTCTAGACTTCCTGCTGCCCAGACCCCCTCAACAGAGAGGCAGGCATCCTGTGGTGGTTGACATGCGAGATGAGCCCAGGTTACTGAGCTTGCCAGGCCTTGGTGGGGGAGGCTTTGGACTTTGTGCTGGTGGTCCCTAGAGCAAGTGTTTTAAAGCAACGCCGCCTGTGCAGGCAGACTCTCTAGCTGCCCTGGCAACAGCTAGGCGCCAGCCTGTGGTGTGGCCGCTGAGCTCGCCTCCTGACTGGCTGCCTTTTCTGATTGCACACAGGCGTGAGGTGCTCCTCACTTGCTCCTTAGAAGCAGCTCTTCAGCTTCCTTCAGGCACATGTGAAACAAAGCTGAGGGAGGAGGGGGCCAAGATCTCAGAGTCTTTGTGTCTGCCTGCACATCCCCAGCCCTTCCCTCATCCTCCAGCAAGGTGTCCTTTGCCCCCCTCCCCTAGGGTTTAATTTATATTGCTGGGCTGATCCTGGGCCTTTCAAATTGGTTGCACGGGACAGCTGAGCCAGCTAACTGCAAGGGTTAACAAGCTTCAGGAGCCTCCAGACTCTTGCCCTTGCACCTCCACACCCCTAGCCCTCTTGCTCTGGGTTCCACTGTTTATTCACACAGATGCTGCAGGGTGTCTGTGTCACACCCAGCTCTGTGACTTTGGGGCACTTACTTATCCCTATAAGATGGAGATACTAGCAATTCCTCTCAGAGTTGTTGAGAGGAAGAGTTGAGATTTATAGCAAAGTGTTTAGAGAGTCCAGTGCAGTGCATGCACCTGAAGCCTGTTAGTCACTGTTGTGCTATGCACTTCCTGCCTCGTGTTCCCTCTGCCCGGAACACCTCCTGTGTTTGCTTATCCTTTAATTCTCAGCTCCTTTGCTTAGGGGTTCCCTGACATGCACTCCCTTGTCCAGTCCCTTGAGTTCTTCACTTTGCTTCCCAACTTTTGTGGCTCATTGTTGGGTCTGCTTGCCTGACAGTGGTGGGGCTCTTCCTGAGGGTGCTGGTGGGGAGCACTTGCCTTGTCCTCCCTGGTAGAATCAGTCAGACTGTAGGCTCCTTCCCAGCTCTACCTAAGTATATGTTTTTCCTTCAGCTCATGACCAAGTTCAGTCACAGAGCCATTAAGATACCCTTGAGAGAACCTGGGGCCAAGAGAGAGGAATGGGTGTGTTCAAATACACAAAGGGCTAGAAAGTCTGGTTTGCTTCTTTCTACTGTTTTCTGGGGGCTGTGGTGGGAGTTGGGTGAGCTCTTAAGAAGTTGAGGTTTCACAGAAGAGATGACAATATTTGTGGCTAAGTGGGGGCAAGTGATTCCCATGGATGTCTATATAGGGATTAGTGTTGGGAGAATGAGAAGGATTCTGAAGGGCAAGAGAAGTAGGTAAGGAGAAGCAAAGGCCAAGGCCACAGGTGTGGTAGAGGATGTGCTCAAAGGTATAGTCCCCTTTGTGCCAAATGTTGTCTTTTGCTCACAGCAGCCCGAGGGGTGAGTTTATTTCAGTGTTGAAGTGTTGAAGGTTTGGTGACATGAACAAGCTCTTCAGGCCAGATTGTAAACTGCCAGGAACATGACTCTTAAGTCTGCCAGTGGCCATAGTCTGTTCAGGGCAGGCTGGCTTCTCTCTCAGACACAGGTCTGGGGGTCTCTTCTCTAGTGTGAACTGAAGTTCCCTGAAAATGCTGCATCTGCCTCAGATAAGGCTGAATGGACTGATAGATCGCCTGTAGAGATGGAATGTTGCCAGATCAGAGCCAAATTACCTTTAGCCCCTTAATAGCCATTTATTATTGCCCACCTCAGTGTCTGACCTAACATCAGTTGATCAGGTGTGATCTTTGCTTCCACCAACCCAAGGGCTAAGAGTGTCATCAGATAGCATCCGAGACCTGTGCTGGAGGTTTTCCTGCCTCCCTGTGACCCACCTGCAGATGCTTCAGCCAGTGTATTTGGAAAGTTCTGAGTCTATGACTTTCTTTGTTCTGTTGCTATAAAACTTCATGAAATTGGTAACACATTGGAACAGAGAGTTTGGGGTAACAAAAATCTCTGCTCCCTGGTCATGGTCCCTCATATTTGGCTCCAGAATAAACTACCTCTTATTTCTCTTTGAAGTGAGACCTGTGTCTTTTGTGTCAATGCTAGCGAGGTGTGGGAACCACTAAAAGTGCTTATGAACTATGGTATGGCACAGGTTCTGGCCCATACAGAGCCATGGTATTGTGAAATGCATGACATACATGACCAGGTTAACATGGCACAGGCAATATATGGTGACTTTCAGTGAGCCAGCCTGTTCACCAAGCTTCTTTAACTGAGACCTGATAGGAAATGTCCAGAGAGGCAGTCACAAGGTGTTGGCTTTTTAAATGTAGTTTTAGATATTTATTTATTAGAGAAAGAAAGAGAATGGGTGCAACGGGGCCTCCTGCTGCTACAAACAAACTCCAGACGCATGTGCCACATGTGCACCTGGCCTCATGTGGGTTCTTGGGAGTCAAACTCAGGCCATCGGGCTTCTCAAGCTTCTTTAAGCCAATTCTCCTGCCAGAGGCAGGAGTAAGTAAAGTAACATCCCTTACTTCCTTGCAGTTTTTGTGCTGTGACAATTAATTGTCTCTGTGTCCATTGAAGGGCAGACTTCCCACATACAGAGCCCAGACCTCTTCTGGTCTCTGGCACCTAGGATCCAGCCCAGTAAGCATTTCCATTGAGTACCTTCTGCATGTTATGCACTGTGCCAGGCACTAGAATAATTAACATCACCATGGCACTCTATGATTTCCATAGCTCCTCTGGGTCTCATTAGGAGATTGATTCTCTTGGATTGGGTATTTATTTCCCCATTTTCCAAGTGAGGAAACTAAAAGTGGGTGGGGGACAGACAAGCAGCCTGAGGACACATTCTCTGCCAGCCAGCCCCCCAGGGACAAAGCCCATCCTCCGAGTCCTGCCCCCTCTCTAGGGCTCTCTCTCGAGGGCTGACAGCTGTTTCTTCCCAAAACTACTTGTGGAGATGGAGTTTAGGGA
The DNA here is from genome assembly GCF_020740685.1 of Jaculus jaculus. Taxonomy (NCBI): domain Eukaryota; kingdom Metazoa; phylum Chordata; class Mammalia; order Rodentia; family Dipodidae; genus Jaculus; species Jaculus jaculus. The sequence goes on along the minus strand of NC_059102.1, from coordinate 132,302,546 downwards.
AGCAAGGCCCACAGAGAATCGTATCCAGGGGAGCATAGCTCCTGGGGACCTGCAGGAAGCACCTGCCTTGTAGTTGCTTCCACCCAGCAGGACCTGGTTGTTGGGGACAATTGTCTGTGTTTGGGGTAAGTCAGAAGCTGGAGAACAAAAAGAACCCTTCTTGCCAATGAAACTCTGACCTTGAAAACCCTGTGGGGTTTCATTCACTGGAAAGAAAGAGTCTGTTACCAGTTTAAAAGAGGGGCAGGCCTCCTGCAGACACAACTTGTGAGCCCTAGCTTTGTGAGTTCTTGCTGTTGAATTTCTCCTTTTTAGTTTGACAGAAGCCTTGGGGATCTCTGTCTGGGCTGGCCAGGAATCCTGTTACCTCTTTCAGAAAATTTAGAAATGCCAGGATTACTTTCCTTACTTTGGCTAGTCACCTAAAAGGCCCAGCTTTTGAAACAAAGATATAGTGGTTCTGGAGATCTAGAGGGTTACTCTACTGTGTGTTCTGCTGTGTGTGGAGGGGTCCTAGGAGTGAAGGGGATTAGTATGTAATTTGTGGGGGCAGGTGTCTTGCAAGGAGTGGGGTGGAAGTCAGAAAATCCTGGGCACAAGGAAGCAGCACTTATTTATGTTTTCCCCACAATCATTAAGCAAGTCTGTTGTGTGTCAGGAGCTGAGTGTGACCCTGGGAGAGGCTTGATGTGTTCTGAGTCCATGTGACATAGGAAACCTGGTTGAGGCACTTCATAGCTATGGTGACAACTGTGGTGGTCTAGGGGATGCATATCCTGTGGGGGTGGGAGACAGCCACTGGACTTTGGTAGCAGGCCTTTGGGTTTGGAAGAGAAGGAACTCTAGTTGTTTTTGTGACATTTGAAAATTTCACATCTTTGAACGCTGGCAATTGATTTAAAACTTTAAAATGTCATATGCTGTGTGGGCTAAACAAAACATGAATGTTGACCAAATACAGCCTGCATTCTTTGTGTAGAGTTCTTTAGGATAAGATTGGCTAATGCCCAGGTTTCCAGAAGGCAGTAAGCCAGATCTTCCTGGGCTGGGTTCCCTGGACAGTGGTGTCGTGGGGGCCTGGTCCTAGTTATGGACCTGTGCTTGCTGGGCTGTGGGCTGGCCTGGTCCCAATGCTATGCAGTGCTGTTCTCGACCAATAGACAAGACCTGTAGGTTGACCCTGGCCACCCTGAGAACTTGCAGCTGTGTTCATTCCTTGTCTGGCATTGTTACTTCAACTGGCAGCTTTGTCCCAGTAAGAGCTCAGGGAAGAAGGTTGGTGTTTTTAAGAAAAGCCCCCAGCAATACCCCTTAGTGATACCCATGTTCTGCTGTTCAACAAAGGTGCATGCAGCTGCACAGCTGTGAAATGACACCTCCTCTCTTGTCAGTGGGGCAGCTCCGATAGGTGCTTCTGGAGAGAGCCTTCACTGGCTTTCAGGCTCCTGATGCTCTGTTCTTCTCCTCTCTTTGCCCTTCCCCTGTCACCTCCTGCTTCTCAGAGTTCTGGCCAGCTGCGGCCTGGCCAAAGCCTGTTTGTTCTTCTTGTGCAGACCTGTAGGCATAACTTTCCTCTTTTTTCTCTTTCTCCACCCTGGCTGTCACATCTTCCATAGCCTGTATTTGACTTTGTAAGTGATCTCCTGGCACCTGGTCCTTTTAGATAGTATCCTAAAGGTTTGCCCAAGACATTGTCATTATGCCTCTATTGTGTGCAACAATGCCTTGGGGCCAGAGCCAGCCAACTATTGGACCAGTGTCTGCAAAGGGAAGTAAGGGGAATTGGGGAGGTCCCCTGGTGTTTAAGCCAGGACTCCTGGCTATCCCTTAGCCCTGTCCTGTGTGTTTAGGATGTCTGAGTGGCAGCTGGTCTGAGGTACAGAGGTTAGGTAACACTTGGCTTTCAGGAATCCTGGCGTATTGGGAAACATAGTAGGCAACACTTACCAGTTCTCATTGGTGCTTTCTCTTCACTTAAGTCTTCTTTCAGAGTAGTGATAATTGAGTTCAAAAGCAGAAAGCACAAATTCAAGTCACTGCAGCAAAGGGGACACATTTTTCCGAGCACCACTACCCTTAGACTGCTCATGCCACCCAGATCACCAAGGACTGTGGATAGGTCCTCCTCTTCGGAATTTTTTCTGTTGCTCATAGGAAAATACTGTCCCTGTGTTTGGGCTAGGGGCCTCTTTTCCCTTAGTCAGTTTGGGAGATAGTGCATGATCTCCCCATTGGCACTCCTGCCCTTTACCCACAGCATGCAGCTACAGAGGCTGGAGCTGGGGTGGCTTTCAAATAGTTAAGTCCATGATGGAGGGATATAGACAGTGTTTCCTAGCACTTTCACACAAATCGGGAGGCACTGGGCTTCCCCAGACAGCAGTGGAGGAGGACGTGGGCAGGCTGCCTGTTCAGGTTTCTTGTGCAGACAGGACTCCCCCAAGGGATCCTTGGGATTGAGTTATTTTTGTTTTTGTTCACCTGTGCCCCACCCTGGGGACTGGGACTGAAATCAGCCTCAGTCCCTGCTTGTTTGTGTTGGAGGAGGTCCCAGCCTGGGGTGGGAGAGGTATGCCTGTTGTCCTGGTGAGGCTTGTCTCCATGTAGGCTTTTACCTGGTTCTAGTGCTCAAAAAGGAGGCTGAGATTCCTAGCCGTGGTTTCATTTCTGATGCTGCTGGGCCTCAGGAAGGAGACTTTGCCTGGGCAGAACTTGGAAACCTATGTGCATTAAGACACAGATAGGGGAGCAAGTGAGGAAAGAGTATGAGTATAGTAAAGATCCATCTGCTTAGGCTGGGCAGCCCAGTGTGGACAGAGCACAGTCTGCCCTGGGGTACTAGGGCCTTGTCTGCTACTGAGCCTTTGAGCAAGATTTGTCATCCGCAAAGTGGGCAGTCTCAAAGGTTGGCCTGACAGTCTTCAGCTTTGGGATCAGTGTTAGGGCTGATGAGGATATGGATGGTAACGAGGGTCAGGTCTCTTTTTCTATTCTGTTTACCAAGGCTAACCAGTCCTCTTTCCTCTAGTCACCCTCTCTTTCACTCTTTTTCCTCCTCTCTCCTCCTCCTCTCATTCCCCCCCCCCCATATGCCATTTGTAACCTACAATAATTCCTTTGGTGAGCCCCCTGCGGACAGCTTCCGCCTACCTTTCCATGATCTCAGCCCCATTTCTCCCTGCTCCCAGCCCCTCCAGTGCTCCAGCCCCATTTTACCTGCCCTCTAGTTGGCCATGCTTCCTCACTTTGTTCATATGTTAATTCTAGCCTCCTTCCTATCTGGAGTGCAGGCTTGAGTTTGCCCCATCTTACTCCCCATGTATTCCTGCTGAGTATAGACTTTAAAGTCCTGTTCTTTCACATTCCTCCAGTACCTCAAATAGGGCTTGCATAGGTCAGTGAATGAATACCTAAACAGTTCGTTTAGTTTTACCTGAGGTGGGCACATTGCTATAATCTCAGAAAGGTGTGTTCACTAGCCCAAGGCCACATAACTCCAAGAGGACAGAGTAGGAATCTAATATGATATCCCATCCAGAACCCTGCCTTAGCTAGTAGAAGTGCCCTACAACAAGCTATTCTGGCCTGCTTCCTGGGAAGATAGGCGTATAAGGGACCTAGAAAAGATGTGTGTGTGTGTGTGTGTGTGTGTGTGTGTGTGTGTGTGTGTGTGTTTGGGGAGTGGAGGAGGCTGTGGTCACCTTGGGAAGAAATGAGTAGGGCAAGGAAAAAGTGATCAAAGAAGTTATGGGAGCTAAGGGGAGAGAAGGGGGTTATACAGTGGGTACCACATCTAGGCTCAGAACTGGGAGTCCTGCAAAGTCGCCCTCAAACCACCCCTGATGCCAGTCAGTCTCAAAGACTAGCTGTAGGTCTATCACCCATCTTCAGGCTCCTTGTGCTGGCTCTGGTTCCTGGCACAATATCTGTTTCTCAGAGGAGCTTAGGCCTGGCTTTACTTCCCAGGGCAGAGAAAGAAGCACATGGGGAGTGAGTGTGCATATGTATTGGTGTACAGCCTTGCTGTTTGCGTTGTCCTCATGCCTTCTTCTTTTTTTTTAATATTGTTTACAAATAAACTTTCTTTTTTTTTTGATTTTTGATTTTCTTTTTCTTTTTTTTTTTATTTGTTTTCTATTCTGCAAGTACAGGCAGTTTGGTACCATTATTAGGCTCATCCGTGACCTACCCCCTCCCCATTGGCCCCTCCTTGTTGAGGTATATGGGTCGTGCCTTGTGGAGTTAGCCCACAGTTATTGGTACGATAAATGTCTCTGTATATTATGACCCAACATGTGGCTCTGACATTCTTCTTAATCAGCCTATTTCTGGGAGCAATGACTTCATCTCCTGTGATTCTCAACACAGCCATTGTGAGGCGTCTGTGGAAAGATTGGGTCTGGCACTGTTCATACTCCCCTGATGAACTGATTGGGAGACCCACTTGGTGGCCCTAGCCTGGGCTGGCTTGGGGACTTATGTTTAATTTTAAGGGATTCTGATCCTGGGGCTACTCTTAGATCTGTATTCATTGATCCTGGGGAGGCCAGTGTAGCAAGTTCTGCCAGTGTTTCCTGTGGACCCACTGTGCACGCTGCTGGGGCAGTGATCATGAGTCATACCTAGCCTGTGCCTTCCAGGGCTCCTTCTGGCTGGAGGAGGCAGATGGTCCATAACCCTGCACTAGAGGACCTGTGGGGTAGATGGAAGGAAGGGGCAGATGCCATGAAGGCTCAGGAAAAACTGGGAATCGGTAGCTGGGTCCTGTATGAAAGTGAGGGCTCATAATGGGGTTCCTTTCCTGCCCCTCACTTATACGAGGACCACCTAATTTCAGCCAGTTGCTGGAGCACCAGGCCCCACACCTAAAAGGTTAATGGACTGGGGATGGGAGGTAGTAGAGATTTAGGGCCTCTATCAGCTCCAGAGACCTCAGTGTACCCTGTCCACTGGGCTTATTTAGGACTTTGACTTGTAGTTGGTTGGGGGTATGCTGAATGGTGCTAAAGATCTAATATCATGAGGGGTGATCCATTGGGTACAGCTCTTAGGACACTCATTCTCCCACTCACATCAGAGAGGAATCCCAAGGGTTCAGCTGGAACAAAGCCTCTGCTGGGATAGCTTAGCCCCTGAGTTGTACTGCTCATGGTTATTTCAAGTTCCACTGCTTCTCGGTGCTATACCTCAGGCAGGTCATCTGCCTTGTCTTATAATTTCCCTCTCTATAAAATGGGTTCAGTAATTATACCTGTAGTCTTGGATATGTGTGAGGAAAAGTTTCTCTCTCTCTCTCTCTCTCTCTCTCTCTCTCTTTCTTTCCTTCCTTCCTTTCATCCTTCCTTCCTTACTTACCTCTCTCCCTTTCTTTCTTCCAGGGGTATTTGGCCTCGTGCTGATATGGAGAGCCCACTGTGTAGAGTGGCAGAGAGGGTAGGGGCAAGTGTGCTACTGAATTATCTTAGTTCCTTTACTTTCTGGAGAAGCTGACTTAAGGATGAGTGTTTGGAGGTGCAAAGACCTGGTTCTAGTCTCCACCACTTTCCCTCATCTCTGAGCCTCAGTTTGGCACTGAGGAGGTAGTAAGAAGGAATGAGGGGCCAAGCCTGCTGGCAGCTTGTTGGGGACTAGTATACGTCTGGTTGCACTTCTGTTTCCTCCTTCTTCAGGTCTGAAAATCAGCTGCCCACCTGCCTCTTGGGTAGCTGTCTAACAGAGAAGACCTTACCAAGCCAGTGCTTCTATGCTGTGCACCTCACTCCCCAAGCTGCCGCTGTCTCCTGTCTCCCTGTATGCACCCTCATGGTTCTGCTGTTCAGCATTGTCTATTTTAGTAGGAAGACAGTTGAATCTAGCAAGAACTTTTTCAGTACATTTTGTCTACCTCTCTTGGTACGGGATGCTGAAGGCTATCAAAAGGAGAAAGCTTTGAATTGTTTTCAAGGCAGAATTCTGGTAGGGTGGGAGGTAAGGAGTCAGAAGGGAGGACCCAAAGAGAGAACACCATATCTGCCTGCTTCAGCAGAACCAGAGTTCAGCATCTGATCCCGTCATCCAGTCAGCTCTCTTGCCCCTACTCTGGAGCCAGTCCCTAGCTGTGACCAATCAGCTCTGTTTCAGATTCATCTGAGTCTCAGGGTAAAGCCCACCACAATAAGATTATATATAGATCCTTACCAGGTGGGCAAACCCTCTTGGTTGGCTTTTTGTCTCTCCTGAACATCTAGGTTCCCATTCTGGTAAGCCTCCCTTAGTCTCAGCCCAGCCTGGCTGAGATGAGAGACCTGGACCCCTACTCCCACATGGGCTCTCTCCCTCCTGCCTCCCACAGGTCAGGAGCTCTGTGCACTTTCTTCTCTTTCCTCTCTAAATCACTTTTGTGTTTCTTCCAGGCCCATGCTCACTTCCTGCATGGGCTCTCAGACCACATGGATACATCCATTTCCCTTACTTGGTTCCATGTTTCCCTGAATGAAGGTAGTAATTTAATAATTATCCATCTCAGTCTTGTTTTATCCCAATTCTTTGGTAAAAAATAGACACAGACTCACTCAGGGTTTGGAGTGTAAGGACTCTTCCTGAACTCCAAAAATTCTGTTATACTGAGATCTAAGGCTCAGGGTTCTAGGGTCTTCTCTTCTCCTCCCTACCTGTGGAACTATATGCAAACCCAGGACCTCCTGGAGCTCTGTTTCTTCAGCTCCAAACCCAGGTTAGCCTCAGGCCCTGTTGTCAGTTTTGGATGAACTTACTGGTGTAGTCATGAGATAGGTAGCTAAGCAGCAGACTTCAGACCCACTAAATACACTTTACTTGCTGCGATCTTGGGCCAGTCAGTGATTTCTTGAGTCTTTTGAGACTAGGTTTTTTTCAGGTGTAGGTTGGCCATTTGATATGCCTGCTGACATTGGTCCTGCTGAGCTGAGATCTTCTTATATAGCTGTCTCATGCCAACACTTCCTTCGCCTAGAGCTCTTTGCTCACCTGCTATGAGAAAACGTTGGGAGGCCATACGTGGTAGCCTATACTGTAGCTGGCCAAGGGGCTCCATAGCTCCAGCTAGGGTGAGCAGGGCTCAAGCTTTAAAACTTCTGTGGTGTGTGTTTATGTTCTGTGGTGCTGGGGAGGGAACTCAGGGCCTTGCTTGAGTATATAAGGCCACATTCCCAAGTCCTTAAAATATCTGATTCAAATATGTATCACACTTTATGAAGAAAATGTTTGCTAATGAAATTAATAGTGTAAATGAGATTTGGGGAGGGTGGGCAGCCAGGAGGAAGAGGTTATTTAAACACACTTCAAAGAATGCTGGCTCAAGTCTGTAAGCAGCACCATTTGCATATATAATGATTTTGCTAATTATAGGTGGCCTCACCTGTTAACAAGTTTGCCTGGTTGTGCTACTTCATTGTAGTCACCTACTCAGATTTCTTGGGCACGCTTTTCACTAAAGAAAACATGGCACTAATAATCATACTTATCACTTCACTTTTTTGATCCCTTTGTTATGTGCCAGGCATCCTATCAGGCACAATTCTTGTTTAGTCTGTGCAACAGCTCTGTACTTTACGGATTCTAATCTCTTGTATGCAGATGATGAGACAGGTCAAGAGACATTAGGTAACTTCCCTAGACTCACAGCCAAAAGCTCAGAGAGAAATGCTACCTCCCAGGTTCTTTCTGCTCTGTACTACTACGCTGGGAACAATGGGCAATATTCTCCTCTTTTATCTCTAAGCTTTCTTGTTTTCTTTTAGCCTTCTCAGAAATGTACCCTTTTTTTTTTTTAATTTAATTTATTAGTTTTCATTTCAGTGAATACAGGCAGTTTGGTACCATTATTTAGGCTCATCTGTGATCTACCCCCTCCCATTAGACCCTCCTTGTTAATGAAAATGGGTCGTGCATTGTGGAGTTAGCCCCCAGTTATTAGTATGATGAATGTCTCTGCAAATCATGACCCAACATGTAACTCTGACATTCTTTCCGCCCCCTCTTCCGCAAGATTTCCCTGAGCCATGTTGGGTTCATTTTTGGTCTGCTTCAGTAAGGACAACTGGCGAAATGGACCCTTTTTGCTAGAAAGGAAGCTAAGACTTCCCTAGGAGAGAGTTGGGCTTGATGGGAGGTGAGGCCAGACCCCATGATTTCTAGGTCAGAGCCAAGCTGGGCATACTCCGTCCTTCCTAAAGTGAGATGGGGTGAGGGGTCAGCCCCTCAGTGCTTTCTCCTGAAGTCATGGAGGAGGCTACCTTAAGCGGGAGGAGAGGTCACCTCCTGTTTAAGCAGGGCCAGGCCTGGCCTCTTGGCCAAAGGAAATGATAAGACAGTAGACAAATGGGAGGACACTGCCACAACATAAATTAGTTTAATGTGTTGTTATTAAACCGGAGGTTGCTTGCAGTGGCTCCTGGCCATAAGCAGATTGCATTTCACCTGACAGGTTGGAAAGGTTTTATGGGTTTACCAACAGTCACACAGCTTTAAACTTCAACTTAAAAATTCACTTGAAAGTGTAGAAATTTGTATTATTTTAGAAAAACAGATTGGGCAGCTGTGGGCCTCTGACCCTGTGGGGTCACATGATACTTCTCTCCTTGGCATTCCCTCCTTAGCTGCTCCATTGACCCTGGGAAGTGAGGTTGTAGGGTTTCCACTGTAGAGATAAGGAGCTGAGGCGCAGATAGGCTATCCCAAAAAGTCATTCCCTCCTCATCACCATTCATGAGGTTCTCTGTGGCCTGCTGGCCATGTCCAGCCCCCTCTGGCTACCAAGGAACGCAAGAGGCCTTTCCCAGGCCTAATGACTCAAGAATAACCCATCAGCAAGCTGGAGTACCATTCCTGCCCCCCCCCCTTCAACCCTCCAAGGCTAGAGGGGACATGGGAACCTATTCATTTAAACTTGATTATTTTCTGGAAGATGGAACAGAACTGAATTGGGTCAACAACTCTATTTGCTGTGCTCAGCTCTTTCCCCTGCAACACCATTACCCACTGGGTCTGCTGCTGGCTGTATGCCGACAAGCTCGCTCACCAATTATAACTCCATATTGGTGGTTAGCCCTCAGCAAGCCTGGTCCTGGCAGGAAGGAGTAGAGCATAAAACCAACAGGCTGCAAGGGCTGGCTCCTGGGCTAGTATCATTCAGGCTCTGCAGCCACATGGCTTCCACCTCTAGGACTCAGACTTCAGGTCTTGGTAACCAGTTTACAGACACAGTGCTTCTGGCAGTAGCCAGAGCATCGCTGCTCTGCACCTGGGATCCCACATGTTTAAATGAGACATCATGTGAAGCACCTTACCGGGCATGGCTACCCTCATAGTTCCAGAAGAATATGCTGAGCTACCCTCCTCCACAAAGCCTTTCCGCACACTGCTCCAGAGTGGCAGTGGTCCCACAGTTGTGATGGCCTCCTGTTGCACCAGGCCCCACACCGAACACCCCAGCAGCTTCTTTTGGTCCTGCAGCCTGTCACCTGATTTTGTTTTGTTTTGTTGTTGTTGTTCTGAGGTAGGGTCTCACTCTGTCACCTGTATTTTTGTTTGCCTCTTTCCCCCATCCCCAGCGTGGGTGTGCCTTACCCTTTCCACTGAACTCTGGCTCCTGAAGGCATTTGCCAACTGGCTAGATCCTGGTTGTTGCTTCCTTCTTAGTTCTTAGACAGGTTGTTTGCCCCATTGGGCAATCTCTCCTAACTTGTGTAGTGCTGAGGACAACAGTATCTCATGTGGCAGCAGCATCATGCACGCCTGTGGAACAGACTCAGGAACACTGGGATAAAAGCAAAGCCAAGGCCATATCTCCACTCCTTGAGGAAGGACTGTCTCAGGGTGGGGCACTGGGGAGTCCTGGGATTGGTGGTAAATGCCACCTTGTCGCAGACTTGCTTCCTGGCTATATGCAGCATCAGGGAGAGTGGTGGCTCATGGGCCTCCCATCAGCTCTTCCATCTTTCTGCAGAATGCTAGGCTTCCCTGAGAATGGACGGTTTTGGCCTCACAGTGGCCTGATTGCCCAGTGCTGGGACCCCGGGGGAGGGTGGGGTTGGCGGCATGAAACCTCACAAGCAGCTGCTGATCTCCAGGTACCCAGGCAGTGGTACCTGGCATTAGCTTCTCTTTTTTTTCGCGGCCAGGGAACTTGGGAGTGAGGCAGGATCTCCACACCACTTCCTGACATTGTTACTAGTCCCAAAGTTGGGGGTAAAGGCATAGCTCAAGGAAGTTTGGATTTCAGGAAGTGTTTGTGTGAACTCTGACATCATACCTAATGTAGACATGATTGTATAACGGTTGGGATGGGAACAGGACTTGCATCCTGGGTAGCAGTTGACCTATGTAGGGACACAAACTAGGCAACTAGTGGGAGCCCAGTAGTTCCATGTCTCTGGGGGCAAGGCTTTGGGATGAGAAACACTGAATACAAATGACCCTAATGTTGTGTATACCAGGGGCCAGCAGTCATATCCTCATTGACTATGGCCACTTCTCTGATAATATCTAGTCCCTGGAATACCATGTGGTTCTGTCCAGCCCTGGGCCTGTGACAACTTAGGAAAATGCTGACCATGTCTCATTGCTTGTTCTAGTCAGTTTACTCCATGTTTTTAGAGCAGGTGTCACATGGGTGGAAGCTTACTCCCACTAAACGTTTTAATGGAAACATCACATTTGGGGAGCCAACATGTGTCAACCTCACTGTGGGGGAAAGGTTCCTGGAGTCTGGCAGCTGAAGTCATCACAAGACCCTGATTGGGAGAGCTGGCAGATGGGGATGATGCAGCCAGGCTGGTGGGGGTGGGTGGAGGTGGCCAGAGGGCTGGTTCCAGCCTGGCTGGCTTACTGGGAGGAGGCCAGTGTTACTGAGCAGGTGGAGAGGAGGAAGGGAGTTTAGGGTTGTGGGCTGACAGCTTGCCTTAACTAGATCTCCAGTTTACCACACAGGGAGTGGTCAGCTCCAGGGGCAGAAGTGCATGGATCAGAACATCCCCTGGGTCTGGCACAGAGCAAGTGTCAGGACAAATTTGTTGTTTGTTGGTGATGATGAAACCACACATGTACAGGTGTGCTCATATAAATTAACAGTTGATACGCACTGAAACTCCTTCCTTGAATTGGCTCTCAGGCTCAAAACACACTAGTATAGTGAGGGTCTCAGGAAGCCCTTGTCCTTGACCGTCCAGGCTCAGTTGACTCCTGCAGGGTCCATCCATGGTTCTGTCCTGCTTATTCTGCAGACTCATCCTGAGGCAGCCCTTGGGTTACAGAAGCATCTCCTTCCTTTTCTGTTTATGCCCACTTTAGGATAGGTCTTCCCCCTCAGTTGACCCTCCCTGGAAACTTCCTCAAAGGCATACTCTCCTAGGTGATTCTAAATCCATTCAAGTTGCCCACTCTACCACCTGACAGGGATGTACAGGCATGGCCTGGAAGTGTCCCTTGACAATCATCAGACTTATACTCTTGTGACCCAGGAAAGGGAAGCTCTTCAAGGGGACAGGGTTCTGGAGTCCCACAAGTGAGCCTGACTCAGTTGGTCAGGACATCTTGAGCTAGGGCAGCAGACAAGACACTACCAGGGCAGGGTCTGAGCTCTGGGGAGAAGACTGACTTGCAGGTTGTGTTTATTCACTGAATGCTAATGACCCAGAGATGACTAGATCCCTAGGAGGACCTGACAAGGTAGGCTGATCTAAGCACAAGGTGAGAGGGGGAGGAGCATTCCAGTGGCTAAGGGTACTAGGGGAAGGTTTCCCTTATGGGAGCAGTTGAGAACTAACCTTTGGAAAGAGAATGAGAGCAAATGGGCATGAGGATGTGGTCACAAGGAAGGGCAGGGCCTGCTGAGAAGGGAAGGAAAGTGCAGAGGGCTTTGGCATTCACTAGGTACAAGTTATGAAGGTAAGGACATGCAGGGTTTGGTAGGTCCTGCTGCTGTTTTGGGTAAATAGAATACTGGGAGGTGACTGGTAGTTTTTGAAATTCCCCAGCAATAGGTGACTAAAGACAGTCACTATACTCCATATTTACATACTGAACAAATGACCTTGCAGACTTCTGGATGGGCTGCAAGGATGTGGAGAATATAACTTTCCCAAGGCTAGACAGCTGGGGAGCAGGAACCCTTGGGATAGATATCTTTTTACCCCTGTTTGTTTTTAGCTTGCTAACCATCAGCCCCAATGATAGTTGTCATGCAGAGCAAGAATTCCTATCCCAGGACCCTGTTTTCTTTTAACAGGGTAGTAGAACTGGCATAAGCTAGGTGTGGTAGCACATACCTGCACACAGTAGGTGACTGGGACAGGCTGCTGGATTGAACCAGGGCCTTCATGGCTCATACAGAGGAGAGCTGAAGCTGGATAAACTACCAGGTAAGGCCTTTCATCTACCAACCTCTTTTTGTTGATATATTTCCATTGATGGACTGGATTCTTTAAGACCGTGATGTCATCAGTTGTGCAACTAGTGGAGGTACAAATCAGCCCTTCTGAGTGGTGAGGGCTGTAAGGGAACGGGGTCTGATTCCTGTAGTGCTAGAACCTCAGTAAGTGGAACCTAGTGCTATGGCTCATGGGGTGGAAAAGGTTGACCCAGACAAACATGTCAGATTGGCTGGGTTCCCCCTACCAGAGGGATCTGTGTTTCAGTGAGAGCTGTGTGTGATGTGACCCAGTGATGCCTCTCCCAAATAGTGGCAGCTAGGATTTCAGGCCTGCGTCATCATTCTGAGCCCAGGGTGTGGTATGTAGTGGGCTCATAGCTAGCTCAGCAGCTTGCATCTCCCCTCCTGTAGTTAACCCTACCCATCTCCTGCTGGTCTAGCAAGAAGCTTTCTGCAGCAAAGAAACTACCCTGAAGTGGAAATTTGAACCCAGGATGTCTTGGAGTGTAGTGATGAGTCTAGTAGAAGGTGATGCAGCTGGCCACAGAATGGCACCAGCCATCAGGCCTGGAAAGGGAAGAGCCTACTGTTGCTCTGTGGGTAGGCCAGTATGGCCGGGAAGGTGAAGCAAGCTTCTAGCCTGGAGAGAATTGGGAGCATGGCACTGCTTGATGGAAGTTTGGGGCGGCCCTGGAGAAGAAGTTTCCTTGGCGTGTCCCCAAGTCTTGGAACCCCCCAACTTCTTAATGCAGTTCTCTCTGCCTGGCCTTAGATCAACTAGGAAAACTCATTCGTTCCATACACCTGTTGTAAGCACTGGTTCAAAGTGTGCTGGACTTAGTAGGCTGAACAGGTTAAGATTCTTGCACAGGGAGGGGGTGTCAAACAAGCAAGATGACCTCATATCAGTGCTATGAAGAAAATGAAGAGTGATAATGGAGGTGGGGGCCGGACAGGACAAGAAAAGCCTTTGATCTGTGACCAGAAGAAGAGGAAACCAGCTTTGCTGCCAGCTTGTGCTGGCCAGGGATTGGCAAGTGCAAAGGCCCAGGGGCAGGACTCCTGGAGGGCGGAATTGGCCCTGGGCAAAGCCTGCACTACTGGGGAGGTGGTGGCTGCAAAGAGACCTGGGCTGAGGCTCCTTCTGCTTCCTGGATTTGATCTGTCCTTAACCTGCTCCCTGACAGAGAGGCCCTGGGAGAGAAACTTGCCTGTGGCTAGGAGCAGTTGTTTACTTTCAAGAACCCTTCTGACTTCTTGGACCTGGAGGTTGTGCCTTGTGGTTACCTGTAAAGAGAAGACTGTAATTTTCCACTTGCTCTCTGGAGAACCCGGAAATCTCTAGATGTTGTCACCACAGTGTTTTTAAGTCATTTTGGGAGTTTCAACTTGGAGGACATGGACACAGCACATGTTATGTGGTTTCAGGGAACTCTCTACTCACCTTAGGTGACCACCCTGGCTACCTGGACTGCTGTCTTTGGGAATGGGCCTCTGTGGTCTCAGACTCTTTGGTGACAACCTTAGCAAGATTCTGGGCTGGGCTGGAAGGGCTCCTCTGTGGAGGCCTGACTGTCCTCTGAAGCCTCACCTAATGCCCAGGCCTCTCCATTGCCCAGACGCAGGTCAGCAGAGAGGCCTGTGCTGCTGCCACTGCCAAGGTCTGTGTGGGTTTTGCCTTGAGGGGGGGAGGAGACATGGCTTCATCCTCCCAGTCCCAGCCAGGTGTGGGGTTTCTGGGCTTCTGGGGGGAATAGGCTAGAACTGGAGGATACCAGATCAGTCCTCGTGGAGGCACGGCTCCACCTTACCAACCCTACCAGCTGGTAGGACTGATCAATGAGATGCCATCCTCGCACTCCCCGCCCCTGGTGGGACCGAGTGACAGGACAAACCCCTCCCACATCACAGAAGCCAAGCCCTGCCAGCTTTCTGGGAGCATGTGAGCCCTGGGAGAAGCCCTTCTGGGAAAGCAGGAGAGGTGGAAGCTGGCGAGGCTGGAAGTGCCTCTAAATCACGGGCATGTCTGCTGATCCTGGCCAAGGGAGACTGTGGTTGAGAAGGTGGGCTCTGAGGACCCCTCCCCAACTCCCCGGCTTTGCCACCAGCCAGGCTGCTGAGCTAAGCGGTGTCTGTAGGCTGGGCTTCAGCAAGGTCTAGAACAGAGGTGAAGCAGCCCCTGCCCCTGCGGCTCTCCCTGCTGCCGCCACCTCTCTGAGACAGATTTAATAATCCCCGTCTGTCTCTTGTGCTTAGTATTTCAGGAGAGAAGCTTTACTCCGAAAACTTTTATTGATCCAGACACTAATAAAAAGTAAAGGCTGTTTGGAGCAGGTTTTTCTTTTCTTCCGCTCAGGCAAAGAAGACCAGAGCCCTAAAACCCCTAAAACGCAAATGTGTTTCCTCCCTTTGTCTAGATTTGGGAGGGGCAAGGCTAGACCTTGTTTTAGCCTCATTTCTTTAGGAAGCCTTTGTGACTACTCAGGCCTGTGTCACCCTTCTGTTCTCCAGCAGGTAAAGGAAACTGCCATAAGGACATCTGTCTGTCTGTGAGGAAGAATGGGCTCCCGGGGTCTAGCAGTTCTCAAGTGCTCTTTCTCCCCCGAGGTTCCAGGGGCAGGCAGGTGGTGAGGGCCTGCCTCCAGCTTTCTTGCCTTTCTGGGTTTGACATGGCCACTCTGGTTCCTGGTTTTGTATATGTTATTCATAAATAACTGAGATTACACAATGCCAGACCCTCTCTGGGCTGGCTCAATGTTCAGCAGTTGCTAATGCCAAACATACAACAGCCATAGACAGCTCTTGGCCACAGACTTAACCTTACAGTAGGAAACAGAAAAGATTAAGTAGTGAAATGAAGAAGCTCCTGACTAGGTGACGTTCCCCACCAAGATTAAGCTAGATTTTGTCTGCTTTGTTCAGCACCTGTATTCCCAATGTCTAAAATAGTACCCGGCCCATAATTTGCACTGAATAAACATTTGCTGGCTGAATGAGCATGATGTTTTGAAGGCCTAGTGTTTTGCTGCGGAGTAATGGAGGTGGGGCAGGACCTGTTGTGGATGAAGGAATCCAGGAAGGGTGAATTTCAGGAGAGGACAGAAACCATCTATTTGGAAAGTGGGATAGAGCAAAAACTCCTAGCTCAAGCAGGTACAAAGTCCCCAGGGCAGGTGGGAACTCAAGGACCTTGGGGTGTTGCTTAATGAGGTCAGAAGATAGGGATGCTATTCCTGCCAACCTCTTTCACCTGGGGAGGAGTTCAGAGTTACCCTATTTGTATTGTGGTGGTGAGGAGTTGATGAAAGGTTTTAAGAATTTTATGTTTCTAAAGGGTCCTTCCGACTTCCTGGAGGAGAGGAAGCCCAGTTTAGGAGAGGCTGCTGCGGGATGGAAGAGGTAGAGGGGAGGTATGTGTGGCCTAGAGAGATGAGTTCTTGTACTGAAATTCCTAGCTTTGCCTCTGAGGAAGCATCCATGGGTGCTTTTAGGCCTGAGGCTCTGTGGAGCATGGGTGGGTTGTAGAGGTGGTACTGCTAGCTATAGGAGCTCCTGGAGGCTGTAATACAAATTTAGGAGTCATGAGCACATTAGCGGTGAGGCTATGGAAGTGGATGTGATCATTAGAGGAAAGTGTTTGCTTCCAAAACCAAAGCCCTGCGGGGTCGTCATGCTCCTGAGGGAGAAGTGCCAGAGAAGAGGGAGGTGTCCTAAGTGCAAGTGAGGCTCTGGGTCTCAGAGTGGAGCTGGCTATGCTAGCCTGCAGATCCTTGGTCTGGGAAACGAGGAGTCAGACAAAGCAGAAGTGTTGAGTAGAAAAGGGGGACAGGCAGTAGAAAGCTGAGGGAGAGAGGCCATGTGAGGGGCTTAAATTTTAAGTTCCTTGCCAGTATGCTTCAAGTGACTGGGGCCTACCCCATGGGTCTTTTTTAAAAAATATTTTATTTATTTGGAAGAGAGAATAGGTGCATCAGAGCCTCCAGCCACTGCAGACAAAGTCCAGACACATGTGCCACCTTATGCATCTGGTTAATGTGGGTACTAGGGAATCGTACCTGAAGCCTTAGGCTTCTCAGGCAAGCACCTTAACAAGCCATCTCTCCAGCACCTCCCCCCAATCGATCTTAACCTTGAGCCTGCATTGAAGTGTACTTAGAATCCCCCACACATGTTGCTCCCTGGAGGGCTTGATAATTGCCTTGTTTTATGTCTCACTTTTTCAGTCTAGTGCTGACTCCTAACTCTGCCCTTCCTCCTTATCCCTTTCCTTGCCCTGATCTCTCACTGGATCCCCAGGCTTCTCCTGGATACCTGGACATCCTGGAGTTAGGTCCCTCCAAGGATCTTGTCAGAGCAGAGGTCTTTACACTAATGGCCATTCCATGCCTTAACTTCCAAAGAAGTTTGCCATCTTGACAGACCCTTTCCTCCTCCAAGGCTTTGCTGGCTCTGGAGAGAGTCAGTGCCTGTTAAGCAAATGACCTTCAAACATTTTAAAGCAGGGTGTTAGGTTCAGGAATAGAGTTCTTAACCCCAAACTCTAGGTTTGTGTCTACTTTAAACCAAAGCATTGGATAAAATAAGACTGAGAAGGATAATTAGTATATTGAGGGAAGTATAGAACTAAGGAAAAGAAAATGAATGCACCCATGTGGTCTGAGAGCCTACATGATAGACCTGGTAACATCATAAGAAAGAGAAGGGCTGGAGGGATGGCTTACCGGTTAAGGTGTTTGCTTCCAAGGCCAAACGACCCAGGTTCGATTCCCCAGGACCCACGTTAGCCAGATGCACAAGGGAGCGCATGCATCTGGAGTTCGTCTGCAGTGGCTGGAGGCCCTGGCATGCCCATTCTCTCTCTTTCTCCCCCTCTTTCTCTGTCAAATAAATAAATAAATAAATAATATAATAAATCTACAAATGATATAAATAATAAATTTCTCTCTGTCCGTGGCTCTCAAATAAATAAATGAAAATAAACAAAAGTATTTTAAAATATTTATTTATTTATTTGACAGAGAAAGTGGGGGAGGGGGGTGAGAGAATGGGCATGCCAAGGCCTCCAGCCACTGCAAACAAACTCCAGACATGTGCACCCCCTTGTGGATCTGGCTAACGTGGGTCCTGGGGAATCAAGCCTCGAACCGGAGTCCTTAGGCTTCACAGGCAAGCACTTAACCGCTAAGCCACCTCTCCAGCCCTTTAATAAAAATTTATTTTTGTTTATTTTTATTTATTTATTTGAGAATGGCAGAGAGAGAAAAAATATTTTTTAAAAAAAAGAAGAAAAGAAAGCACAAAGAGCTCCTGCCATGTGGAGGGCTGGGGGTTGGGATGGGTAAAGAGCCCACGTGGGAATAGGAGTTGGGGGTTCTCCCTTTGCTCAGCCCAGCTGGGCGTGTGGAGCACATCTTTAATCCCAGCACTCTGGAATGGAGAGGTCTGAGAATCGCTGGAGAGAGGTCTAGTCATTAAGACACTTGCCTATGAAGCCCAAGGACCCAGGTTAGCTAGATGCACAAGGGGGTGCGCGTGTCTGGAGTTTGTCTGCAGTGGCTGACTTGCCCATTTTCTCCCTTTCTTTCTCTGCCTCTTTCTCTTCCTCTCTTTCTCAAATAAATACATAAAATATTTTTTAAAAAATCAGGCTGAGAGATAGCTTAGTGGTTATTAGAGCACTTGTTTAAGAAGCCTAGGGACTCAGGTTTGGTTCCCCAGTACCTAAGGGGTGCATGCATCTGGAGTTTGTTTGCAATGGCTGGATGCCCTGGTGTGCCCACCCCCCCACAAAGTGGATAAATAAAATAAAATTTTAAAAGAAGTCAACTCATACTTTGATCTCTAGCAAGTGCAGATTACAGATGGCAGACATTTTTGCCTTTACTTTCAAGGGCCCAGTCACCTAGCTACCTGACTCCCTCTCAATTTGAGTCTTTTGGTTTCCAGTTGTTTGGTTACATACTTTTTCTGCATCTGTTCAGTGTTTTGGCAGTGATTGTTCTGGAGAGTGCAAAGGGTTTGCCCAGTGTTTAGCTATTGCTAACACAGCCAGAGTTGTAGCTGGGACACACAAAACCCCCAACCTGGCCCTTACTGACTAGTTAACCTCTTGTATATAGTAGTCATAAGGAGTGTAAGCACCTGGGTCTCCCACTGTGTCTCATGATTTACAGCCTCATGCTGTGCTAGGACTACCAGGCATTCCTTCTACCCCGGACCCCATACACACCAGATGCTTCAGGCTCCAAGGAAATAGGCTGTATCAGGCCTTAAACCTTGTTAGGCCTTAGGTAGGATGTTTGTGGTGTGGCAGCCCCAGCTGTAGGAGAAGCTGTTTGTGCAGCACCTGGCGGGGGTTGGGGGAGGGGTTTGTATGGCTGGTTGGCTTGTACAGCTGAGCTAGGGAGTCATGGGAAACACCTAAGGAATGAGGAAATAGCCTCAAAGAAAGCCAGGGCTGAGACTGGCTTCATCTGGGGGTGGGGGCATGATTGGGCCCCCTTTCCAAGCTCAGGGCTGGATCTGAGGCAGGCTATTTGCTGCCTCAAAGGTTTTGGCCACAACCCAGCATCTCTCAGTCTTTATTGTCTCTAGGGGTAGGTCAGCCATCTCAGAGTTCTCCTGCCAAGGATTCCTG
Source organism: Jaculus jaculus (assembly GCF_020740685.1). Lineage (NCBI taxonomy): Eukaryota > Metazoa > Chordata > Mammalia > Rodentia > Dipodidae > Jaculus > Jaculus jaculus. The sequence continues at coordinate 132,283,521 of NC_059102.1, read as the reverse complement.
AGGCTTCTTTCCAGAGAAAAAGTGACTTGCTCTCATCACTATCCTGTAAGCTAGTCCTTTTCTTGCCTCCCAGCATGCCCAGGACCACCTCCAGCCTAGGTAAAGGCTGGTCTTTGCTAATTCTCACTCAGAATCAGGTTTTCTTCTGAATCTTCCTTGCAACCATGGGAGGTAAGTGCTATTACAAAAATAGTCCATTAAGGGGGCGTGGTGGCACAGTCCTTTAATCCCAGCCCTTGGGAGACAGACGTAGGATCACCATGAGTCCAAGGCCACCCGGAGACTACATAGGGAATTCCAGGTCAGCTCAGAGCTAGAGTGAGACCCTACCTCTGAAAACCAAAACCAAAACCAAAAACAAAAACAAAAACAAAAAAAAAAGTCCATCTTACAGAGAAGGAAGCTGATGGAGGATTAGAGAGATAACTTGTCTAAAAACTATACAGGTGTAAAGTAGCACAGCCCAGGTTTGAATGCAGATAGATTCAAGGGCTCTATTCTATTATTATTTTTGTGTATTATTTATTTGCAAACAGAGAGAAACAAACAGAAAGAGAGGAGGAGAGAGAATGGATATGCCAGAGCCTCTAGCCTCTGCAAACAAATTCTAGACACATAACTACTTTGTACATCTGGTTTTGCATGGATGCTGGGGAATCAAACTGAGGCCCTTAGACTTTGTAGGCAAGCACCTTAAGTGCTGGGGTTAAAGACATGCATCACTATACCTGGAGATGTATATATGTGTGTGTGTATATATATACACACACATACACAGTCACTAGACTTTGCAAGGCAAGCACCTTAACTACTGAGCCATCTCTCCACCTCTCTTTTGTATTGTTTAGATATCAATTCTTTGCCAGCTGGCAAAGATTTTCTTCCATTCTGTAGGCTGCCTCTTTGCTCTTTCATAAGGTCCCAGTGGTTTGGTTGTGTTACACCCTGAGTGACTTGGGTTCTATTTAGAAGAGGTCTTTGATACATATGAACTTGAGTCTTGTGCTTGGAGAGAGCGAAGGATCTATTTTCATTCTTCTACAAATAGATAGCCAGTTTTCCCAGCACCATTTGTTAAGGAAGCTATCTTTTCTCCAGTAAGTATTTTTGCATTTTTGTAAAAAATGAGATGGTTGTAGCTCCTTGAGCTTACATATAGGTTCTCTGTTCCTTTCATGAACATGTCTGTTTTGGGACCAGTACCATGCTGTTTTTGTTACACGACTCTGTAATATATGTTAAAATCAGGTATGGTGATACCTCCAGCCTCATTTTTGTTGCTCAGATTTGGTTTGGCTATGTAAGGGGTGTGTGTGTGTGTGTGTGTACACAAATGAATTTTAGGATGTTTCCTATTTTCATGAAAAATGCCAGTGGAGTTTTGATGGGGATTGTATTAAATGTGTAGATTGCTTTTGGTAAGGTAAACATTTTCACAATATTGATTCTTCCAATCCATAAATGTGGAATGTCTTTGCATTTCCTAGTGTCTTCTCTAATTTCTTTCTTTAGTATTTACAAGTTTGCATTGTGGACCTCCTTCATCACTTCCTTGGTTAGGTTTATTCCAAGTCACTTTTTTATTTTTGAAATGTGAATGGGAGTGATTCCCTGATTTCATCCTCAGCACAAGACTGCTGATTTCTGTGTGTTAATTTTGTATCCTGCTACTTTGCTGAAAACATTTATCTGCTCTTAACAGATTTCTGGTAGTCTGTAGAGTTCCTTATATACGTATAGAATCATATTATCTGCGAATAATGATAATTTGACCTCTTTCCTATTTGTATTCCTTTTATTTTTGTCTCTTGTTTTATTGCTATAGCTAAGATTTCCATATATTAAATAAAAGTAGAGAGAATGGACAACCTTGTCTTCTGATTTTAGTGGAAATGCTTCAAGATTTTCCCCATTTAATATAACATTGGCAATAGGTTTGTCATAGATAGCCTTCATTATGTTGAGATATGTTCCTTCTAATTCTAGTTTTGTTAGGACTCATGAAGGTATACTGGATTTTGTCAAATGCTTTTCCACATCTGTTGAGATGATCATGTGATTTTTGTCCTTTAATCCATTTATATGTATTTATTTATTTTTGTTGTTGGACCATCCCCGTATCTCTGGAATAAAACCCACCCGATCAGGGTGAATGATCTTTTTGATAAATTCTTGTATTCTGTTTGCCAGTATTTTGTTGAGAATTTTTGTCTCATGTTCATGAGGGAGATTGGTCGGTAATTTAGTGTTTTTGTTGTGTCTTTGTTTGGTTTTGATATTAGGGTAATGTTGGCTTTGTAAAAGGGATTTGGTAGTATTCCTTCCTTTGTTTTGTTTGTTTGTTAAAATATTTTTATCTATTTGAGGATGAGAGAGAGAGAGAGAAAGGGCACACCAGGGCCTCCAGCCACTGCAAACGAACTCCAGATGCGTGCGCCCCACTGTGCATCTGGCTTACGTGGGTCCTGGGGAATCGAGCCTCGAACCGGGGTCCTTAGGCTTCACAGGCAAGCGCTTAACTGCTAAGCCATCTCTCCAGCCCCTGTTTTTTGTTTTTTAATGGAAAAGTTTGAGAAGCATTGGTGTTAGGTCTTCTATGAAGGTTTGGTAGAATTCACCAGTGAATCCATCTGTTTTTGAACTCATTTTAGTTGAGAGATTTTTTGTTTGTTTGTTTGTTTTTCGAGGTACTCTAGTCCAGGCTGACCTGGAATTTGCTATGTAGTGTAGTGGTGGCCATGGCTTTGATCCCTCCCTCTACCTCTACCTCTGCCTCCTGAGTGCGTGCTGGGATTAAAGGCATGCACCACCATGTCCAACGATTGTTTTGTTTTGTTTTTTTTAATATAACTGCCTTGCTCTCATTGCTTGTGATAGGTCTATCTATCTCATCTTTAATTTTAGTAGGTCACATATATCTAAAAAAATCATCCATTTCTTTCAGCTTTTCAAACTTAGTGGGTATTCCTTATGATTTCTTGAATTTCATTGGTATCTATTGTAATGGTGCCCTTTTCACCTCTATTTTTATTAATTTGGGTCTCTTTTCTCTTTTGGTCAGTTTTACTAATGGTTTATCAGTCTTGTTTATCCTTTCAAAGAACCAATTCTTTGTTCCATTGATTTTTGTTTTTGTTTCTATCTCATTAATTTTTGCCCTCATATTTATTATTTCTTTCCATCTTCTGCTGGTTTGTTTGGCTTGCTCTTCATTTTCTAAGCCCTTAGGTTAAGCATTAAGTTTATTTGTGACTTCTGTAACTTTTTTTTTCTTACGAAATTCTTTTTTTTTCTAACTTCTTTTTTTAAAATTATTATTATTTTTATTTATTTGAGAGAGAGAGAATGAGCACACCAGGGCCTCCAGCCACTACAAACGAATTCCAGACACATGCACCACCTTGTGCATCTGGCTTACATGGGTACTGGGGAACCGAAGCTGGGTCAGGCTTTGCAGGCAAATGCCTAACCTTTAAGCCATCTCTCTAGCCCTACAACACTTAAAGCTATAAATAAATTTCCATCTATGACTGCCTTCATTGTATTCCATAGGTTTTGGTATGTTGTGTTTTCATTATCATTTGATTCTAAGTAGGGTTTTTTCTTTCTTGATTTTTTTCAGTGATCCATTTGTCATTTAGTAAGGTATTGTTTAATTTCCATGAATTTGTGTATATTCTATAGTTTATCTTGGTGCCAATTTGTATTTTAATCCTATTGTGATCATATAGAGTACAAGGAATTATTTCAGTATTTCCCTTTCTAGTATTTGTTTTGTGTCCTAATATATGATCTATTAGAGAAACTTCCATGTGCTTCTGAAAATGTTTCTTTAGCATTTGGATGGAATGTTCTATAGATGGATGTTGGGTCCTTTTTTTGTTGTTGTTGTTGTTGTTGTTAAGGTAGGGTCTCACTCTAGCTCAGGCTGACCTGGAATTCATGATGTATGATGTAGTCTCAGGGTGGCCTCGAACTCTCAGTGATTCTCCTACCTCTGCCTCTCAAATGCTGGGATTAAAGGCATGCGCCACCACGCCCAACTCCATTTGTTTTATGACATCATTTAATCCAGATATTTCTGTGTTTATTTTTTGCTGGGATGACATTGGTGAGAGTGGCTTGTTGAAATCATCCATTACTGTTGTACTTGGGTTATTCTGGGACTATATAGCTAGTAGCAGTTGTTTAATAAAATTGGGTATATCCACATTCAGTGCATATATGTTAAGAATTCTAATGTCCTCTTGTTGGATTGTCCCTTTAATCAATATAAAATAACCTTCTTTACCTCTGACTAGTGTTGCTTTTGAAGTCTGTCCTGTCAGATATTGGAACACCAATACCTCCTCCCCTTCTAGGCTCATTTGCTTGAAATACCATTTTCTATTATTTCACCCTAAGATAGTGTCTGTATTTTATGGCGAAACGAGTCTCTTGGAGGCAACAGAAAGATCTTGCCCCCCCCGCTTTTTTTTTTAATGTTTTTTCAATGTAGGGTCTTACTCTAGCTCAGGCTGACCTGGAATTCAGTATGTAGTCTTAGGGTGGCCTTGAACTCACAGCAATCCTCCTACCTCTCCCTCCGAAGTGCTGGGATTAAAGGCATGTTCCACCACGCCCTGCAGATCTTGCCTTTTAATCCAGTCTGCAAGTCTATGATTTTTGGATGTTGGAGTATTGAGACCACTGATATTAAGAGTTATTACTGAAAGGTGTGTATTTATTCCTGCCATTCTTCCTGATTTTGTAGTACTTGTTTTTTTCTGTTACTCTCTTGCATTAACTGTTAGCCTGTTTTTATCATGGAAAATTCTTGTTTCTTCTTCAATTAGGACTGATAGCTTTGCTGTATACCTTAGTCTTGGTTGAGAGTTGTTGTCTTTCAGGACTTGGAATACATCATTGCAAGCTCTTCTGGCTTTTAAAGTTTGTGTTGAGTAATCTGCAGTTATTCTGATGGGCTTGCCTTTGTAGGTAACTAGTCCTTCTCTCTTACTGCCTTCAATGTGTTTTCTTTGGTCTGTGTTTAGTAGTTTAATTACAATATGGTGAGGAGAGGTTCTTTTCTGCTCTTGTCTGTTGGTGTCCTAAATGCCTCATGTATCTATATTGGCATCTCTTTCCCTTTTGGGGGAAATTCTTCTATACCCTGAATTCTCAAGTTTTATCTCTTTATGGTGTCTTGAATGTCTTGAAATTCCCACTCATACCTTCTTATTAGTTTGTCTTTGTTGGAAAGTACTAGATGTTCCATCTTGTATTCAAGCTCAGATATTCTGCCCTCTCCTTGATCCATTCTATTGGTGAGGCTTTCTTCTTTTTCATTTTTATTTTATTTTGTTTTTTATTTATTTGAGAATGACAGACTGGGAGAAAGAGGGAGGGAGAGAGGGGGGGAGAGAGAGAGAGAGAGAGAGAGAATATAGGGGTGTGCCAGGGCCTCCAGCCACTGCAAATAAACTCCAGACGTGTGTGCCCCCTTGTGCATCTGGCTAATGTGGGTCCTGGGGAATCCAGCCTCAAACTGGGGTTCTTAGGCTTCACAGGCAAGCACTTAACCGCTAAGCCATCTCTCCAGCTCTTCTTTTTATTTTTATGTATTTGTAAGGAGAGAGAGAATGGGAACACCAGGACCTCTTGCCACTGCAGATAAATTCCAGATGAATGCACTAATTTGTGCACCTGACTTTATGCAAGTACTGGGGAATCTCACCCAGTTGTCCAGTTATGCAAGCAAGCACCTTTAACTGCTGAGTCATCTCTCTAGCCTTAACTTACTGTATTTTTCATTTCTAATATTTCAAATTGCTACTTTTTCAGTATTTGTATTTCCTTATTCATATCTTGTATTGACCTCCTTATTTCATTGTGTTCTCTTGGGATTCCTTCAGGAGTTTGCTTTGATTCCTTTGATTTCATCTTTTACTTCTTTGAGAGTCTTTATAATCATTCTTTTAAATTCTCTGGCATTTCATATAATTCAGTCTCACTGGAGGTCATTAATTTTGGATTTATAATTTTTGGAGGAGTTATGTTGTCTAGACTTGTGTGTGTTTCTTGTATTATTGCATAGTGATTTTTTTTTTTTTTGCATCTCAAGTTATTTCAGTGTTTGAATTTTCTAGTTATCAGCTAGATTCTTAGAAATGTGGATCAGGAGTTCTATTTTCATGCTAGGATCTTAAGGTGGCTACTATATTACTCTTAGAGAACAGGCAGGAGTGACCCCAAGCTGTTGGATATGCCAGCTTTGCAAATGACCTACTAGCAAATTAACAATGGTTCTTTTGACTTCAGTAATTGCTGGTGGGCAAATGTACAAGGCTGATAGGAAATATGCTACGGTTGTAGTTACTTAGAAACAGAAGCATTGTAGAATAGGTTAGTGTGGGGGAGGGCTCCATTAGCTCTGAAAAAAGAGGGAGGTGCATATGTATCTGGAGCAGGAAGGAAGTTGGGATACTGTTAGTTTCCACAGATTTTAGAGGTTGTAGATGCCATGAGTTGTAGTTATGCAGAATGAAGAGCAGAGGATAAAGAGGAAAGAATGTGGGAGGTTGGACATAGAGGAAAAGTAAATGTGTTGTATGTGGAAAGAATAGTAGAGAGATTCCAAGAGTAGTAGGCTGTGTAGAGGAAAAATACAGAACACACCTAAAATCCAACTGAGCAGTATACAAACATAAACAAAGCTAGCTTGAAATATCTTTGCCTGAGTGGGGAAGAAAAACAAACTAATAAAACCTTAATCTGGCCAATTGGGAGGCTGAGATTCCTGGACTGCAATGAATTCTAGGCCAGCCTGGGCCAAGGCAAGACCTTAGTCCCCAAAGAATGAAAGAAGAAAAGAGAAAAGCACTTTAAACCAAGAAACATCAAAAGTGACAAAAGCCACTCCTTACACATAACCCACTGATGAATGGCAAAGTAGACAGAAGGCACATCAGCTCCAGCGAATCTGCACCTTTGGCCTTGTGTGTTAGGGTTTGAATTCTTTCCCTCTCTGGGATTCTTTTAGCAACCTGCCCTGATATAGAAGGTTCAATTTAGCACTCCCAATGCAAGCCTATAGACCTGGTTTTATGGTATGTGCTACCCTAGTATATAACAACCCAGTTACCTTTTGAGGCGACTTTTCTATTTCACCCACATTGAGTGTGAAGCTGGTTCCCTCTTTGGTGCACTGTAGGCTCTGCTCATCGGTCAGTAGTTCTGCTCTTCAGATCAGTTGTGCTGGTTGCTGGGGGAGGAGGGGTGGCATTGCTAGCTTGGTATCCTGAGTTCTCCTGAGGTGTGTTCCCTTTGCTGCTATATGGGCAAAGGGAGACTGGAAAACTGCCTGAAGATGTTCTGGAGGTGCTCATCTGTTCCCTATTTTCTTTTTCTTTGGGCTTTTTAATTTTGGAAGACTGGTGTAAATGGGAGAATCCCTTCCCAGTAATTCTGGCATTTCTGGCTCAGGCAGGGCCAGAGTTGAAACACTTCTGCAGGGCCTCTGGCTCAAACCCTATCCTCCCTAATCATGTGATTGCTGGAAGCTTCTAGCTCCCTCATGCTTCTCTGCAGAGGTCTCAACTGGGTTAATAATCTTACATATCTTAACTTTGGGGTAGAAAAGTGTATTATGTGTAATCTTGCCTCTTTTTTCCTCCTAGGCTTCTTTGGCTATGCTCCTATTCTGCCATCTTAACCAGAAGTCTGGACCCATCCTTCTTGGCAGGCTTCTTGGACCCGATATGGAGGCTCAGGCAGCGAAGTGTTTTCTCTCCCTCTTCCCTGCCCATCCCATGAGTTTAGGGGTACCAGGATAGCTCTCATTCTGATAGGTCTGACCCCTTCATTCCTAAAGCCAGATTCCATATGCCTGAGCCTTAAGCTCAGAAGGGCATTTGCCTAGGAGTCCTACATCTAGGAGGGATTCAGGGCTTGTGTGTGAGCTGCCAACACTCCTTTCCTTGCAGCCTTCACCTTCTCCTGGCATTTGTCTTCTTTGAGAATTCATGGCTCTTGGTTTTGTCATGTTACAAGGTGGAGGAAGTCACAGGGTTGGAGGTTTATCCTGAAAGCCCAGTGGTTGAGTACCTGTGACAATCTACTGCCTTCTCTTTTCTTGGGAGAAATGTACCAGAGAATGTAGAGTAGTTGGGGTCCGAGATTGGAGTGGGGAGAGCTAGGTCTTTTAGGAGGGAGCATGTAGGAGGAGGAAGAATAGTTTTTGGCTGACTTCCATGGGTCATTGTCCTGCCCCTGTTGCTGTGGAGTCCTGGTATAACCCTCTGCTTACCCTCAGTTTACTGAAGACGGAATGATGGAACTGTTCATCTAGGGAATTGTGAAGAATAAAGGGGACAGTGTGTGAAGTGCTAAGTATGGTACCTGGCACAGTGTGTGTTCAGGCATAGCCACTGTTTTTTTCCCCTCTTTGGGTTTTTCAAGGTAGGGGTCTTGCTCTAGTCCAGGCTGACTATGTACTAATAGCCATCCTTCTAACTCTGCCTCCCAAGTGCGTTAAAGGTGTGTGCCACCACACCCGATGGCCACTTTATTTAGTCTCTCCATGAGAATTGTTTATGTTCAAAGTTCTTTGGGATCTTTGAGTGAAATTTAGATTTTTTTTTTTTTTAACCCTTGTTCATTTTGACTAAAGTCTTCCTTAGAAGCCCAAGTCCTCTAGTCTGATCATGATCCTTGGAGTGTTATGTCTTTTACTTCCTCTACAGAAAAGGAGTTCTGTGCCTTTAAGATCCCAGCAGGTCAAAGTGAAACACAGGCCTTTATAAAGCACATTACAGAGACTTGGAACATGGGCTTTGTTTAACTAGCCTTGATTAGTTCCTGCAGACAGGGTCAGAGTGCTATGTCTAGGACCAGAGTGGAGTTGGATGGGCTGGGTCTAGTAAGGAAGAGCCCGTGGCCTGATAGCTAGCCTGGCCTCTCTCTACCTGGTGAGTGTGGTGGCCTTGCTGAGGCATGGTGAGTGGCCTGAGTGGAGTTGGATGGTGGGGATGGGAAGGAGGGAGACTGCTAAATATTTCCTGGGCCCAGGGAGACCTGAATGTGCTAGGGAAGCCACAAGTACTGGTTAGAGTGATTGTCACAGGTGCCCAGTCTGGGAGGACTCAAGAGTTTCCAGTGATGGCAGCTCTATCCAGATATCCATGGCTAACCAGAACATGGAAGCAATTAGGACTGTCTGCCTCAAGCAGGAAACCAACAAGAGTGCTGCTGCTGCTTTTAGTATCTAAGTGAGGGGCCCTAGTGGCTGTGTGGTTTTCCACAGGGCACCGCCTGGGAACCAGGAAATACCAGGAACTGCTCTCAATATTTGGAGTTTTGAGAAGCCTGGCCTTTGCTCGGGTTGTCCAGCTGGACTGGGTGGGGCTGCGCTGCGGTTTAGGGACCATAATCTCCATTCCAGCCCCCATCAGACTTTATGTTTCTTGTCTTTTCCCTTCTGCTCTCGTCTGCTCCCTGATCCTTCAGGCCCTAGGGTAGAAGTTATGCCTGAGCCTGGAGAGTGTGTGTCAGCTGTGGCTTGAGTATCTGGATCAGTTGTCGGAAGTCAGGTCAGGCTGGTGTGGTGGGATCTTCTTCACTGGGGCACTCCCCATCTCCGGGGAGGCCAGAGGAGGGCTTTTCCTTTTTTTTTTTTTTTTGTCCAGCCTTGAGGCCTGCTGGCTCTAGCTATTCATTGCCATGCTAGGGGCAGGTAAGCCTGCTCACTTGTGAGAGATTCCCTTTCTGTATACAGAGTCACCAGGAGGTGACAAAAACAGGGTTTAGTGATATTTTTGCTACCCAAGGCCCTGTAGTTATTTGAAGGTTGATACACTTCATCACACAATCTCTGTGGGTTTGGTGAAAACTCGAGGTGTCCATAGGCAAAGGAGAGTTAGAGGTTGGATCTTACATGCCTGTCCTCCTCTGCCCTGGTGACTGAAACTGATGTTAGGCAAGATGTTCACCTCTGAGGCTCACTTCCTAGTGAGGAGCTAGAAGGAGCTGTTAGTTGTGCTGTGGAGGTTTGTAGAGGTAGTGCCTTTGTGGGGGGCGGGGAGTCAGGGTCTTGCTTTGAACGCTGTAGCCTGGGCTGACCCAGTGCTCTCAGTCTTGCCTCAGCCGCCCAAGTGCTGGGTGACAGGCATGTGCTACCATACCTTGTAGGTGGTCTTTGAGCTGCCATAGCTGGAGAGACACTGAGTTGCCTGCTGACAGTGGCTTACCTTGAGCAAAGAAAAGGTGGGCTGCCCTGAGTGATGGGAGCTAATGCACCAAGCAAAGCTCGGCCACTGGCTCAGTATACATCTACCTACTTCAAGCACACGATTTGACTTGCTGCAACCTCCTGGGCAAGGTGGCAAATGACAGATAATGCTAGCTTATCTTAAAGTCAGCCAGTGTGGACTATGGGAAATAAGAGGGACTATGAGGGCAATCCAAGCCTCAGTTTCCTTAACTGTAGTTAGGAGCATAAGAGCAGGAGAGTCGGGGCATACAAATACTGAGCCGGGGCCTGCTCATGCACTTCCTAGGTGGGTGGCCAGCAGCAGTGTGATGGGTGTCTTGAGAGCATCTCTCGGGGCTTTTTGAACATCATTTGTGTTTGGGTACACATGTGTGTGCTCATGCATGAGGAAGCCAGATGTCTTCCTCAATCACTCTCCATCTTCTTTATTGAGACAGGGTCTCTTGTTTGAGTCCAGAGCTCACTGCTTCAGTTAGTCTAGCTTGCCCTGGGGTTCTCTCTGCTCATCTAGCACTGGAATTACAGGTAGGCCACCACTTGTGCCTAACCTGGGGATTGGAATTTAGGTCCTCACACTTGCACAGCAGGAACTTTGCTGCCTGAACCATTTCCCAGCCTGTGCCAGTCGTTTTTCTGTTTCTGCTCTTGCTGGTGGCTTAGGGAGCCTGGCCAGGAGCTGCTCTTCTACTTTGAATGCCCCTAGCTGTAGACGCTCCAGTCTCAGCAGCAGCAGCAGCAGCAGCAGCAGCAGCAGCAGCTCTGTAATCCACCAGGGCTCCCAGGCCCCAGGCTTTGGAGGGGCATGGAACTGGGGTCTGTAGGCAGGAATGGGCACTGAGTGTTCTGGTTCCTGCAGTCCCTGCCCAGGAGGGGAGCATCAGTGCAGTGAACCTTAGCAGGGCAGGGCTACAAGAGGGAAAGCCTGTGCTCCCTCCACTCAGTAGCACTCCTTTATTTCTGCTGCTTCTGTTTGGGAAGTCAGACCACTGACGGGAATGGTTCTCAGTGATGGCACCCAACTAACCTCATGATGAGTGCTGGAGTCTTGGTGCTGGTGCTTTCCCCAGATGCCTCCTAAGTGGGCATTTTCAAGGGGCCTGTCCAAAAATGGCAATGCAGACATTTGAAAACCTGTTCTTGGGTATGAGATGAAGCAGTGACATTTGTCTGAGGTCGTTTGACAGAGAAGCTTTTTGGGAGCCTTGCGATGGGGACAAGCAGGAAGGATTTGCTGAGCCAAGTGAAGAAGGAACCTTGGAAATTCCGGGGCCAGGAAGAAGCCAGGAGCAGCAGAAGTGCTAGAGGAGGGGACAGTCCAGGGCAAGACTGGGCATCAAGAAACCTAGGGTCATCCACAGGGGTTGTGGTACGAGAACACACCATTGAACGATCCCTACAATAGTGCTGGGGAAGAACACTAAGATCTGAGTTATTAATTTGGCCCAGGTTCAGAGTTTTGTTGTTTTTTGAGACAAAATGTCACATAGCCCAGGTTGGCCTTGAACTGCTCCTGATCTACCTGCCTTCACCACCCAAATACTGAGATTATAGGTGTGTGCCATCATCACCTTGCTCTCATTTGTGTGTGTGTGTATGTTCAAAGAAGGAAGCTTCATCAACACATTTAAGCATTCATCACAGAGCATAGTGCTTAAAGCAGGTTGATAAGGAGTCAATCTTTGTTTAAGATAGAAGCATGACTCCAAGGGGTAGATGAAGGAGGCAGATCACTTGTCACTCTAAAAATGGCAACAACCTACACAGTCTCAGGAGCCCGCATGGCATGACATCTGGACCTTGGGGTGGAGGAGATGCTACCTGTGCCTTGTACACATTTTTTGGAAGGGCCATCCTAAGAAAGAAGGCTTCTTGGGTGTAGAGAACTGGGAAGAATAAGGTAAGGCAGAGAGGAGCTCCTTCTTGCAGAATGGGAGTTCGTGCTTTTCTACTTATTCCTGATTTTTATTTCATTATCATTCCCCACATGGGTTCTTGTTCCAGGGCCGTAAGACTGCTCTTGGCGCTACTTATGGTCCCTGGTGGGGGAAACAATCAGAAACTATCCTCATGCCTAATAGTGTTGTCTTTCAAACCAAAGGGTTGCCTGGATGTCCTGGACTCTGGTACTAGATGGTCTCATCCTCAGTGAGGGAACGTCCTGGCCAAGGCCTCATGCACCTTCAGCCAGTACAAGTGGAGAAGGCAGGTGCAGGGTGACAGGCTGAGGGACTGCAGAGGTGGCTGGGCTCAGAGCTTTGTGCCTTATAGAATGTTGGCTTTCTTTCATGGGCCTGGGGAGGTGGAGGCAGGGAGAGGGCTCGGGGGTGTGCTGCTCATTGAACAACAGGCTGAGCCCTAGAGAACCACAGAGGGGCCTAGAACCATAAGCAGGAGGGGCAGGTGGCCCTCAGCTCATTTCCAATTTGCCCAAATCTCATCCTGTTCAATGAGTGTTCTTAGATTCTCTTCTTTTAAAATTCAGGGCACTTCGCTGTTCTACTGAGGTTTATGAATGTTTAAAAACTGCTTTGCGGTCCCCAAAGTAATTTGACAAGTCTGACAGCTATTGATTAAAAACCCAAAATTATTCAGACTGCAGGATGACTTGGGGGATTAGATGGAAAGTTTTTTGTTTCTATGCCCCCACCCCATAAGAAGTAAGCTGTGGAAAGATGAATGTGATCTCAGAGGTCTTCCACAGGTTCCATTGAGCCTGTCCTCAGGGTGAGTGGTTAGTGGGGTCTGGTTGGGGTGCTGCATCCTGTGCAGGAACCAGAGGACTACCCTTCACACCCCAAGCCTGTGGCCCAAGTCTCCACCAGGTAGCAGTGAGGCACTATCACTGTGTGGTAACAAGTGGTGGTAACTGTACAGTAGTAGACACGGTGATGGTCCCTTGTGATTGCTTATGGCCAGCATGGCTTTTGTGGCTCTCTAAAGTTGCCCAGAGAGGGGAGAGGACCTGATTCAGGATCTGTGGGTCCAAAGGAAAAGAGGGGTGTGCTCAAAGCCTTAGGCACATTAAGGGTGGAGTCAGGATAGGAGCTAAGACTCCCTGGCCAGCTTCTTTACCATCCCTTGAGATAGGAGGCACAGGTCCTCTCTGGGGCACTAGGATGACTAGACACCAAAGCGCAGGATAAATGGGCCATCAGGACCCTCACTTTCAATCTGAGATCTGATCAGGCTACGTGACCTGTCAAGCCCTGCCCTCTCTCCATATCTTGGTACGTGGCAGTCACCATGGAGCCTGAGATTATTGGACCTTAGTTTGAAGTCCTGCTGTCCTGTCTGCTTAAGTGACACTACTTTTTGTGCAGGGTTGTTGGCAGAAGGCTGTGAGATGATGTATGTATTTCATAAGAACACCTGTCATGCAGCTGGCCACATAGCAGGCCCTCAGTAAGTAGTGTCATTTATCCAATCACCATCTATTAGACACCACTGGTTCCAGGCTTTAGGCTGCTTTTTAGCCATAAGCATGTCATGACATCCTTTTCCTGGTTTTGTTGCCAGGATGTAAACCCTAGGGACTCTAGGGTCATGGTGAGGGCAAAAGGCCACAGGGCTCAGTATGTGTGCAGGGGCAAAAGGGTATCACACTGGTTCCTGGTGACTTTGCTAGGACCTATCTCTCTGGTCCTGGGCAGAGAGGTTCCATTCCTCTAGGCTTTTACTCTCAGGAAGCTTACCAGGCTGCGTGGCTAGTCTCCTGGTCCTTTTAGGACAGGCTTTTACTCTAGGTTCTTGGAGGCCGATAGGCAGCTGCATACCCCCTCCTCCTACTGGGGAATCCCTTCTGGGCCAGAAGTGAGTGTTGGCCTCAACAACTAGTTTCAGGGCCAGAAGGACAGGATTGGGCTAGAGAGAGAGTTCCCAGTGGGACACATCCCAATTTATGGACTACTGCTCAGTTCTCAGGTCAGTGCCCTTGCCCTGACATGCTTGAGAACTCTGTCTCCTCTGCTGGGCAAAAGAACTCCAGCTCTGCTGCCTGGGCCTGTCTGCTGCACAGGCAGAGGCATGTTGAGTTTTGTGGGCCTGATGAGTCCTAGGGAGTTTGCTGGGTTCTAATAGCAGAATTGGTAAAATTGTTCTGGAGATACACCTAGTCAGTGATTTCTTCCTGTTTCAGGCCTAGTGTAGCATTGGTAGTGACATAGGCAGGACCATGCGAGTACTGAATCCAAGGACCATTCATAGGCAGAATATCTGTAGAATATCTCCAGGTCAGAGAAAGTCCTTATCTCATGAGTAATCCAGAAGGGTGACCTATTCTAGAATCTTTGCCTTTGAAGAAGCAGCATGTCTTCATGCATCAGGATTATTCACAACTCTTTTCCACCTCTTGAACTATGCATGACCAAGAAGTGAGTGAAGAGGGAGGAGACAGTCACAAGTGACTTATGCCAGTTGCTAGCACTAATCCTTGCCCTGCCAAGCAGACCACCTGTACTGTCTCATTTGACCTTAGTGTGACCCTGCGAAGGTTGTGCTAGTTTCTCCACTAGTAGATGGGAAACAGGCCTGGAAAGTTGAAGGACTTAGGTACTCAAAGTAGCGTATTTATCGGGTAGAGACTGGGCTTGCTACCATAGCTGATGCCGGGCTACTAAGCTCTCTGTCCTCCTGTCTGTTCCTAGTTACTGCTGGCATTCTGTAGCACTCCCTCACATGTGTGTGTTTTTACTCTAGGACTCTCCCTGTCTGCCCGCCCTTTTACCCTGGGCTTCCTGCAGTGTGTCTTAATGGTATCTCCCAACTGCTGCTTGTGTGTACTACAGAGACAGGATGCTCACTTTGTCTAAAACCAGTCTATTTGGGGACAGCTACATATGAACTGGAACTGGCCTCTCTTGGTCCTAGTCCTGCCTTGGGACCACACGAGGCAATTTACTCTGTCCTTTTGAGGTAAAGAGAGTGACCCTGACTACGAAGCTTCTTACTTTCCAGGTTAAAAAACCTCAGTCTGAAGCTTAGCCACCTATATTTATGAGCTACTTATTGTGTCAAATGAGTTTTATGATTGTTTCAAGTTTTGCGATTGTTTCAAGTTTTGCTTTGTGTGGTGGCTCTCCTCCTTACTTGAAACAATCGGGAATTTGCTGAACTTCTGTGTCATTAACCTTTTAAGAAGAAAAAATCATCAGAGTTGAAAAACAGCTTGTGGGCTGTCTGGAAGGCTATCAGATAAGGCTGTGCCCCAGGAACTAGACAATGCCCCCTTGTTCCTGACAGGGCGCACAGTGAGCTGCTGTTTGTTGGACTGGCTCTGCCTTCAGCAGCAGCAGTTCCTCCATGCCCATGTTCCCTACGCCCTGGAATGAGTGGGTACAGCTAGCAGTCAGCCCTGTTGTGGACCTTGCCCCTCCTCTATGAGCCATGGCGCCTTGCTGCCACAAGATCTTAGGCAAGTTACTTCTCCTTTAATAGGGGTACAGTGCCTCAGTCTTGACAGGGCCATGATAAGAAAGTGCAGAGAAAGGTAGGCAGTGTGGTATGAAGTATGCTGTCTGCCTGGAAAGATAGTGACGGCATTGTCAAGGTGGCAGTGGGCAGGGCCAGCATTTTTGTGTGGCAGAAGGTGGAAGCAAAGATGGGATGACTTGGTCAAGCTTCCCAGAAGACAGAGTCCATGATACTAAACAAGACATAGTGAGAGAGATCTTTGAAGCAGGGCTTGGATACCTGCTTGGGGCCTCTGGGATTTGATGGTCATGTAGACTGTGAGGAGAGAGGAGGAAGCAGAATAACCGTGCTAACAGAGTGTTGTTCAGTGGAGGGATTGTTGCTTTGGTATAGATAGGGACCACCAATGAGTCATCCCTTTCTTCATTGCCCAGTGGGCCCTGTCCAGGGAACCTCTTGGTAGCAGTAGAATTCAAGGCAGCTCTTACTAGCCAGTGGCCTTACTGGCCAGTTGGCAACCTAGCAATCCTGGTATGAACCCTTCCTAGAGGCTATAGGATACCATTCCATGCAGAGTATAGTGCTAGGGCCTCTTGGGCAAGAGGCCTGGGTATAGGATGGAAGATGGGACTCCATGGTCTCTGGTCCCTGGAGATCTGTTGTTGGACTAGAGAACCTACCATGGTTGAAAAAGTCAGAGAGGGACCAGGTGGGGTGCTGCCAGAAAAGATACAACGACCCTACTTGGGGTCCTCTCACAGTTACTTTATGGGGAGCATCTGGGCACTGATTTTGGGAATTGGCTTTCAACAGGCAGTGGTTGACCTTGTCCTTTCTTCCGGGACACAGCTATGTCAACAGAATCTGGGGTTAGGAAGGTCTGTCCTTGATGAGGCTGAGATCTTGAGGCTCTAAATATTGAAGCCTAGACAAGGCCAGACCTGCCCATAACAAACTTCTCTGCCCAGGGTGTCTGGAAAGACTGACACTATGTGTTAATTTGGTAGAATTGGGGCAAGAAGACTTCTAGGCAGAATAGTCAGATGGTAGAGGCCTTCCTTTAAAACTTAGGAAGTCCCTGGGATGGACTCCCCATTAGGCAGGTCACTGTGAGTAGTGGGCCTGGTCAGGTAGAACAGTTATGGAGGTAACAGCCAGTGGCCCAGAGTGCATGTCCAAGGCTAGAACTGAATTTCACAGGGGGCCACCCTTGTCTTCCCCTACCACTCAAGACCTGGGAATTGTCATCACCCAAACTCTTGTCTTTAAAGCTCTTCATCAGTGTACCAAGTCCCACTGTTCTTTGCTTGAGGCAAGAATCCTTTCCTTAGCTTAGGAAGTAGGACCCAAAGGGTTGAAGTATGGAAGTAACACTAGGAGAAGGATGAGGGTGAGACTCTGAACCTCAGTTTCTCCTGTGAGTTGATATTAGCGTCTGTCTCTTGGACTTTTGAAAATTTCATGAGGCGTTGTCTGATGGTCTGTGAAGTTCATAGTCCAAGGTAAGCTTGGCCTAGGGGTGCTGGCTGTGTTGTGGTGAGGAGGGTCAGGCATGAGACTTGAGACCTAGTCCTTTAATTGATGCCCAACCCACCCTCTCTGAGTTCAGTATAGTCTCACAGTGTTCCTGGCAGGGCTATGAGAAGTTCAGACATGGGCCATGGCGATAGTCCTCAAGAGTGGAGGTGTCTGGGGGCTGGACAGGTGGCTCAGTGGTTAAAGGTGCTTGCTTGCAAAGCCTGGCAACCTGGGTTTGATTGTCCAGTGCCCACGTAAAGCCAGATGCACAAAGTGGTGCAGCTATCTGGTCTGGAGCAGGAGGCCTTGGCAGGCCAATACTCATATTCCCTCCCCTCTTCTTCTTCCCTCTTTCCTTCTCTCCTTCCCTCCCTTCTCTCCCCACTCTCAAATAAATAAATAACCCCCCCCAAAAAAAAACAGAATGGGTCTGGAGAGGAGGCTTAGAGGTTAAGGCACTTGCCACAGATGCCTAAGGACTCAGGTTTTATTCCCCAGTACCCAAGTAAGCCAGATGCACATGGTAACACATACATCTGGAGTTTGTTTGCAATGATTAGATGCTCTAGTGCACTCATTCTCTCTATAACTACCTCAATCAATCAATAAATAGAGTGGAGGCCTCTGGCTGAAGACATTGCCCTCCTTAATGTCACCTTACTGAAGAGACTATGGCTGTAAAACTCCAGGGACTATAGGAGGTTGAGGAGGGGTGGGGGAACCATCTCAAGACTGAGCTGGGTATCATGACCACCTTCCAGCCCCAATCCCCCAGTCCCCAGCCTTGGTCATCAGTGGAGTTACTTAACCAAGGAACTGAGTGACAGTAGAGGTCTTTTATACAATAGCATCAGCCTCTAGAACCCTCACCATACAGAGTAGCTGTGAGCTGTGAGTATGTTCCCAACATGGAGTGTCTGGTGGATTAAACAACTGCTCCTTTCCAAGTCCACCTTGCTTTTGTATTTAAAAAAAATTGGACAAATCTCTTGGTAGTACAGCTGAAATGAGGAAGAGGATGTGCTGGTAAACTGACTGGGTGCTTACCCTGTGCTAGTGATATGGACTACCTTTGAGAACCCCATCCTGGGAGTAGAATGGGAGCAAGATAGGCCAGTAACTGCTCACCCACTTTCTCCTGAACTTCCCATGTAGGGAGACTTCGCTCACTCTGCTGGCCCCTTGGAGCTAGAGTAATTGTGGGTGCCCATCTCCCTCCCTCAGATGAGCTGCTTCCTTGGCCTGGTGTGGCAGAAGCCGGAGGTGAGAAGGAAGTAATCTGTAGCAGTGACCTTGTTGCTGGAACACAATACTCAACCATAAGCAGCTTAGATAGGAGGAAGACAGTGTTTTGTTTTGGCTTACAGATTTGAGGGCAAGTTTCCCTCACAGTGGGGAAAGCATGGAAGAGCAGAAGTTACCACAGTTTTGTTATATCAGCTGGGAGGTAGCAGCAAGAGTGAGCTGGCTAACCAAAACCCACTGGGGTTGGACCAGTAAACCTCAAGGTTAGCCCTCAGTGATGTACCTCCTCCAGCAAGGCTTCCTCAGCTGAGGATTAAGTATGAAGCTTAATCACAAACATATAAGGCTATGGGGGACATTGCACAGTCAAACCACCACATGACCCAACTATGTTTGTCATGAGTAGAAAATTCGTGGGATAAAGGCTTAACTTGGGGGACTGGTGAGGCAGGTAGTCCTTGGCACTCAGGGGTGCTGCAGGCATGGCCCATGGATGGATTTGTGGAGAGGGGTTTCTTAAGTCATAAAGTGGTCCTGCTGAGTATAGAACCATGACCAAGTGACTGTTTCCCCTCCCTGAACCCCAGTTTTCTTCTCAGTCCTCCTCACCCCTCCCCAGCCATCTACTGGTTGCAATGGACTGGCTTCCTTAGGGCCTGGATGAGGCAAAGACTCGGATGGCTGGGTGTCAGGTTCTGGATTAGAGGGTGGAGAACCCCAGGCTAAGAGGGAAGATGATCCAGGTGAAAGAGACTTCAAGGCCTGCCATTACCAACCAGTGCTCTGCTGCCTAGGGACAGCCTGGCAGAGCTTGGAGGAACCTTCTCTGTGCCTCTTCCAATGACCTCAGCTGCAGGTTGGATGCAGCCTGTGCTCCATGTCCCCCTTGTGGAAGAGCCTGTGGAGAGCAGGAGAGCCGTAGCTGCAGCCAGTTGGGCTGGGCCAGTTCAGGATGCCTTAAGAGCCCTGAGCTTCCTGTCAGACTTCTTTTCCCCCCGGGAACCTCCCTTAGCAAAGCACAGGCCAACTGGAACATGTCTGGGGTCAAGATGGTATAGAAGGAAGGTAAAAGTTTTATAGGCTCCAGAACCATGGTTGTTTTGGGGTCTGGCCAAAGTCTGTTGGACTCCTGGAGCATCAGGACCTTGGTATGCTATGTCTTCCTGAGAAGGCCCAGTATGCTGTTCCCAGCAAGCAGGAAGTGGTCCCAGTTCAACAGTGCTTCCTAGGTTCCTGCACCTCCCATTACCCTGGCTCCCATCCTAACATGGCAGTGTTGCCAGGTTGAGTCAGACAGCATAGCTGCAAACTGTGTTTAGACCCAATTGTTAGAACCTCAGTTCTTTGAGTCTGGGAGTGTGGGCTGCCTAGGACAAGCACTGGGTTGAGATCTCAGCCAGGTTCTAGAAGGTAGGCCCACCAATAGTGGTGGTCAGTACTGTGACAAGAAGTAGGATTTTGGAGCTGGGATTTAGAGGTCAATGGGATAAGTCTGTCTGAACACCAAGAATGGTATGGTGGGGCAGGTAGGCCACAGTTTGCCTTGGTAAAGTGAGCATCCCAGGAAAGGTTCATGAGATGGTCCTGCTGGGTCCAGGACATGACCAAATGACCATTTTCCCTTCCTGAACTCCAGTTATCTCCGGAGCTACTCCCAGTGGCAGAGCCTTATAGGTTGTAATATACTAGCTCCATCTAGGCCTATGTGGATGAGGACTGAGACTGCCAGGCATCAAGGCCCGGAGGCTGAGGGGCAGCAGGTGAACTGAGTGAGTGCAGAGGCACAGTGCTGTGCAGGCTTCTCAGGAGCAGGTGGGCTCCAGGCCAACAGCAGCCTGCTTAAGTTCTCCTGGCTCCTTGGAGCACTGGGCAGCTACCTCACACTTGGCTGGAGAGGCGGCGGGTTGAGTGGGTCTCCTGGGCTGGCTGTGTGGATGCCCAGTTGAGGTACTGAGGAAACAGGGATGGCTTGTCTGGGGGCAGTCATGGTCTCAGGTCCAAGGACAAGTACATCAGAACCAGTCCAGATGTGGCTTCATTTGGTTACTAGGTGGCATCTTTGTGTTAGGTCCACTGATCCTAGTCTAGGTCTTAGAGCCTCTGCATGTGGATCCCAATTGAGTTCCAGGTACTGTGCAGAAACTGATATCCCCTCCACTCAGGTCCTTGTCCTGTCTGTAAAAATAGGGCCGTAATGATTCCTGGAGCTCTCCTACTTCCATGAGATGTATCATGTGGCTCTTAGGTTTAGCTCCTCATCCTGCATGAGAAAGGACTCTGCTGGCACTGGCATTCTAGACAAATCCTGGGACAAGAACCATGGCAGAGGGCAGAACAGGTGGGAGAGTTCCCAGAATCCCATGAGGATGCTTGGGCTTGGAAGCTCTTTTGGGGGTAGTCTGTGGAACTGTTGCAGAGCCAGAGCATATTCTTACTTACAGATGCAGAAGTCTGGTAGCCTTCATCCAAGTCTCAGTAGGGTTGGGATGACTGGTGGAGTTCTGAGGTGGTCTTCCCTGAACTTGTCTGTCATGAAACTAAGGAGAGAGAGGGGGTTGAGAAGAGTGTTTCTTGGGAATGGGGGCAAAGGGAAGGGACAAGGGACTGGCAGCCAGCTTGGCCCAGGTGCTCATAGTGACAGGCCCTGCTGACACCTGCTTTGCCTACCTCCCCAGGTCTCATCTAATGCCAAGGCTGAAGGAGTCTCGCTCCCACGAGTCCCTGCTCAGCCCCAGCAGCGCAGTGGAGGCACTGGACCTCAGCATGGAGGAGGAGGTGGTCATCAAGCCCGTGCACAGCAGCATCCTGGGCCAGGACTACTGTTTTGAGGTGGGTGTCCCCATAGTCCTTCCCCAGCTAGGCTCACTGTCTTCAGACCCTTCCCAGAGTACTCCGTGGTCCTGGCAAGGGACAGGCTCTTGAATCTGGTTATAGCTTTGGACACCTGGGAGACAAGGTAGAACTAGCAGTGTGGAGGGTCTTGTGCCTGCTTGCCATGCCAGCAAATGAAGCTTGTTGGGTCCTCAGTGGGGAAATATTTTTATTTTAAGTCTATAAATAGTTGTTTAAGTCATGTTCAGAGCCTGCTTACCTCCAAGGCAGTGTGGGATTGTGGAGGGACCTTCTCCCTTTTTGGGCCATTCCCCCATCTGTATGTATAGAGAGCCCAAACCTGTCCTCATAGCATTCTGTGACCCATGGTTTGAGAGCAGAGGGCCAGTGACTCAGGCATTACTCGTTCAGTCCCTGTTGTTAGGTATGATACTGGCATATAGAAAGCACCATGCCAGAGGTCACGCAGCCAGACTGAGCCCGATCGA
This sequence comes from Jaculus jaculus, assembly GCF_020740685.1. Lineage (NCBI taxonomy): Eukaryota > Metazoa > Chordata > Mammalia > Rodentia > Dipodidae > Jaculus > Jaculus jaculus. The sequence continues at coordinate 132,261,780 of NC_059102.1, read as the reverse complement.
GGTGTCTGATGCTATAGTTGTTCCTTGGTATTCCTAATGGCTTCTACAACTGTTCATACTGTGTTCATATCTCCATTTCGGTAAACACCTAATAAGCATGTATTAAGGAAGCCCACTGCAGAAAAATGAGCCTTGGTAATAACAAGCCACCATTGGGCTTTTTGTGATAGCCTTATGGGATGTGCTCACAGCCTGAGCCCCTGTACTGTTTCTGGGTTTAGACTCCTGGCCAGGTGGGGCTGGATCTGAGCTCTGGCATGCTTGTTAGGACAGGCAGAAAGGGTTGGTGATTACTTTTTCTCAGCAGGAACTGCTGGAATGAGCAGGCCCTCCAATGCCTGGATAAGGGGCTAGGTTTAACCCATGGAGCCCATGACATGGTGTTACAGGGGTGCCAGCAACAGTGGGGTAGCTCTGTGCAAGTCCCTTTGATTGGAGGAGACATCCATGTTGCAGGTGGATAGTGAGCAGGAGTCATACAGGCAGGGGTTAGGGGTAGGCGTGAAAGGCCCAAGCAGGAGGACCTGGGCCTGACATGCCAAGGCAACTCAGTTCTTATTGCTCTAGTCTGGCATATGGTTAGGTCTCTGTGACCATCTACATCAGTGTTGCTGGACAAAAGAAAACCCTCAGGAGGGGTCAGCTGGGGACTGAGCTGGTTCTTGTGCCTACCCTTCCTTGCTTGTTTCCTGGGAATCTTTGGTTCTGTCCTTAGGGAGCCTATGCTTGGGGTCAGCATGCCCTCTGACCTAGGCAGGGTGTCCCATTCTGTCTCTTCTCCCATCTGGCTAAGGTGGAGAGGTTACAATTAGATAGTTGCTTTCCTATTTAGCCATAACACATGCACAGGCATGGCTGCTTTCCTGCTACTGACCTGCTTATGCACACTAGGGAACTTACAGTATCAGGATGGTTTTGAACTTCATTCTTTCTCTTTCTTTCAAGAGGCTGTGTGTCAACTTGGCAGCCTCAGAGGTCTTCTGTAACTTCCTAATCTCGCTGTGGTCTCCTCCTCTGTAACACTGTCCCTCTTGGTCCAAACAGGTGACAACATCCTCAGGAAGCAAGTGCTTTTCCTGCCGGTCAGCAGCTGAGCGAGATAAGTGGATGGAGAACCTGCGGCGAGCAGTGCACCCCAACAAGGTAGACCTGTACCCTATTCTTGGAAGAACATGGTGGGGTGAGGTGAAACTTGGACATAAGAGAGCAGAGGCACAGATCCTACAGTTGGGATGGGGCCCAGGTGTGCTGGGAGCAGTTGGAATTGGCCAGGCTTTGGTGGCTGCCATGTGTTTCTTCCCAACATTATATGCACTAAGAATATTGGGTTTGGGCCCCTGAGCTTAGTTCTGTGTCCTGCGTGAACCATTTTCATCTAGCTGACTGGTTCATTCATTCAGTTCATTCAGTTCTAGCTTAGACACCCACCTTCTCCTTCAGCTTGGTGCCTTCTTATGTTCCCCTGTCCCTGGACTCCCCCATCTGGTTGGGACCCTGACTATAATCTCTGCTTCTGAGATTTCCCTAGCTTACTTATGGGCCTGGGCCAAGTCCTGGTCATCATGACGTCACTAAAGAAGGGATCTTTGCAATACTTATTTTTTTTTGTAATTTTTTTTTTTTTAATGAGAGTGCAAGCGAGAATTGACATACCAGGGCCTCCAGCCAGTGCAGTCAAACTCCAGACACATATGCCACCTTGTGCATGTGTGACCTTGCACGTTCATCACCTTGCCTGTCTGGCTTATGTGGGATCTGGAGAATTGCACATGGGTCCATAGTCCATAGGCTTTGCAGGCAAGTGCCTTAACCACTAAGCCATCTCTCCAGCCCCAATAGTTACCTTTTTTTTTTTTTTTTTGGTTTTAAGGTAAGGTCTAGCCCAGACTGACCTGGGTGGCTGACCTAGGGTGGACTTAAACTCCCAGCAATCCTCCTACCTCAGCCTCCTGAGTGCTAGGATGAAAAGCATGTGCCACCATGCCCGTCTCAATAGTTGCCTCTTAATGTTGCTTCAGAAACTTGTGGACTGAGAAATGATGGAACTCTGTCCTGTGAGTGCCAGCCATTATGCTAACCTCCCTCAAATCTCTCACTGTGTAAGGTAGGGGTTATTTTATTCCTGCTTTATAAGAAAGCACATCAAGACCTAGGTTAAATCACTTGCCCAAAGTTAGTGAGATGGCTATTGATAAGAGGCAGACGAGAAGCAGTCCCCCTCCTGTCTCAGGACTTGCCTGTACCCTGCATTGCCACCCTCATTCCTTCTTGGATCTGTGAGCTGGTTGGGCGGGCATATGGCAGTCCCAGTTGAGCACCTCGGGGCCCCTGTGATTGTACAGGACAACAGCCGGCGTGTGGAGCACATTCTGAAGCTGTGGGTGATTGAGGCCAAAGACCTACCAGCCAAGAAGAAGTACCTGTGCGAGCTGTGCCTGGATGACGTGCTCTATGCTCGCACCACGGGCAAGCTCAAAACAGACAATGTCTTCTGGGGTGAGCACTTTGAGTTCCATAACTTGCCACCTCTGCGCACAGTCACTGTCCACCTGTACCGGGAGACTGACAAGAAGAAGAAGAAGGAGCGCAATAGCTACTTGGGCTTGGTGAGCCTGCCTGCTGCCTCAGTGGCTGGAAGGCAGTTTGTGGAGAAGTGGTATCCAGTGGTGACACCCAACCCCAAGGGTGGCAAGGGCCCTGGACCTATGATTCGCATCAAGGCACGCTATCAGACCATCACCATTCTGCCCATGGAGATGTACAAAGAATTTGCCGAGCACATCACCAACCACTACTTGGGGCTATGTGCAGCCCTTGAGCCCATCCTCAGTGCCAAGACCAAGGAGGAGATGGCATCTGCCCTGGTGCATATCTTGCAGAGCACAGGCAAGGTGAAGGTGAGTGTAGCCTGTGGCTTGTAGGAAGGCCTGGTGAGAAGCACTGGGTCCCTGTTATGTAGTCAGTCTCAATGGAGGCCTTAGCGCAGTGGTTATCATAGGTCAGCTTCCTAAACCTGAGCAGTGTGCCAGAGATAAGGGATTTATACCCATTCCCCCACAGAAGGGCTGATCCCTAGGAGACATGTGAAGTGGTGGATAGGCAGTGCCTGGTAGTGTGAGGCAGGCTTGCCTTCATGTGTCTTTCCTGCTGTCCTTGAGGAACAGGCATGTAGCTGGGCTCTCCTAGCACATGGACTCAATTCCTACTGGCTGCACATACCTGGTAGGGTATGTGTTGATAGATAACCTCAACAGGTAGTATATGCTAGGTGAACCACCTTCACAGCTCCAATCTCAACCTATACCCGTAGTCAGCCAGCCATGGCCCTGGATCCTTGGAAAAATGAGACCTTGCTTCAGGGCTGCAGGAAACCACCTGTCCCTACTACCACCACCATTCTAAACCTACCATTCTTGAAAACGGGTCCCACTTGCCCAGCTCAATGCCATATGGCTATATGAGCTTCACCTGTGTGGTAAGGCACCCCTAGTTCATCATGCATCCGTCTGTGTGGTGCTTTCCAAAGGGCGTAGAAGACAACTGCACTTGAGCTTGTCTGGCCTTTTGCAACATGAACAGTCCCAAAGCGTTGGGTCAAGGAGTGGGGCCTTGGCCCTCAGGATGGTGATACGGTTCGAGAATTAGTGTCTTGTATAATGAAGGTGAGCTGTCAGCTGGGGTCAGAGAGACCCAAGAATGGAACCAGGCTTAAGTACCTCATGGGCAGACCTCAGCGGTGCACGACTCTGTGAGGCCCCTGGTTGTCTTACTTCTTCCCAGGGGCCCCTAGCAAGGATGCCTCTTGGCCTCTGCTGCCCCACTGCCTGCTAGACTAGCACCAGGCAAGAAGGGAAGTCCTTGGGAAAAGTATTTGCGCACTATGGAGAACACTACCTTCCTCTGTTCTACATTTGACCTTTTCTTTCCCTTGCCCCCTGCCTTTAAGCTTGTTGGGTGAGCAAGGGGCCCAAGGGTTACAGTGGCTCAGGAAACAGAATCTTTGTTGTAACGTGAACAAGAGTTGTATCAAGGTGCCATTCTAGAGCATAGTGGAAGCCTGGGCTCCCAACAGCCCTGGCAGCCCTCAATGGGGTAAGGAAACAATGGAGAGATAGAATGTAGATAGTGCTGCTGAGTTGGTATGTTCTTTGGAACATACTAGCAGAACTAGCAGAGCATTTCTTATGTCGGGCAAAAAAATATGAAGAGCAGGTACACTCAAACACTACTCCGTCTGTGCTCTAGCGGTGTCACGCCAGAGTTCTGGAACTGCCTGCCTTCTTCCCACGTTATGCTTGCCTAGACTTGTGCTTTCAGAGTTCCTGCCCTGCAACTCTCCACTCTCCCTTCAGTATGATCTTGGGATTAACAGGGCCTGGGAAGCAAAATTTGGCCACAGTTAGCTATGTGGCCTTAGATGAATCACTTTTCTGCTTTATACCTTGTTCTCCCCTCCCTAGAGCCCAGCTCTTAGGAGTCATGTCTCATCGCAGTGTGGGACTGGCACCTGCCACAAGAGTTCAGGGAGACTGTGGCCTTGAGCAGGAGCCATAGTGGAACTCCAGGGAAGATGGAATCCTTATCTCTGCTCACTGTGTTTCCAGGATATGACGTCAGAGGTCACCTGAAGATCAGGAAGGTTTCCAGAGAATGCATGGTTTCAGGGAGACCAGCTGCAGCTTTCTCTCTAACCCTTCTATCTTTTGGTCTGTCCTAACATTGGTCAGCCTAACCTCTGGAGTCAAAGTATCAATTTTACCTTTCAAAGGGGCCCAAATTTGACATATAGGAATGAGGGATATCCAGAGGGATAAACCATACTGAACCCCTTGGGAATTCCATGCTGGCTGTTCCACCCTCCTTTACCTGTTACTCTACTGCACCTCTGTCTGCTGTCCTTCTCTTCTCCACCTCAAGTCACAGGGTAGCTGTAGGCCTGAGAGACAGGGCTTCCAGAGGAATAGAGCTACCCTCCATGGAGGCAACAGCCCAGGGGAAGAAGAAAAGTGCCTGAGCTCCTCTGCCAGGGTCTTCCCATGGCACTAAGGGGCCTAATGTGTAATGGGCTCACCAGCTATCCTCTAAAGCATTCTAGGGTACGAAGCAACTAGGGCCGCCTGACCACCTGATGGCCCATATCACAGCTTGACTCCCCAGCCAGGTCCCTGCCAAGTATACATCCATTGCCTTGGGCACTGATGGTGGGGGGAGGGGCGAGTTCTTTGGTGGCCACCAGGCCAGATCTCATTGGGGTTAACTAGAGCTTTGACTACAGACAAGCTGTGGATCCCCTGATCTTTTTATTTTTATTTATTATTATTATTATTGTTGTTGTTGTTGTTATTGTTATTGTTATTGGTTTTTCAAGGTAGAGTTTCACTCTAGTCAAGGCTGACCTGGAATAATTCATTCTGTATTCTCAGGGTGGCCTCTAACTCATGGCAATCCTCCTACCTCTGCCTCCCAAATGCTGGGATTAAAGGCGTGCGCCACCACGCCTGGCCCGTGACCTGATCTTATCCAGGCCTACCCCCTATTCTTGTACCCAGCTCTGGTCATCAGATCCGTTTCCTTCTTGCAAGACTGTCCTGCATATCTGCCCTCCAGTGGGTACTCTTTCTTTTTGGCCAGCTCAGGTGCCTTTCTGCTTACTTCTTCCTTCCCCAGGACTTTCTGACAGACCTGATGATGTCAGAGGTAGACCGCTGCGGGGACAATGAGCACCTTATCTTCCGGGAGAACACATTGGCCACCAAGGCCATTGAAGAGTACCTCAAACTGGTGGGCCAGAAGTATCTGCAAGATGCACTAGGTAGGGAGGGTATGGGTCAGCAAGTGGGCAGAGGACCTAGCAGCACCCACTGGGCTCTCACTGCCTCCTCTCTGCTTACTTGGACACAGGTGAGTTCATCAAAGCTCTGTATGAGTCAGATGAGAACTGCGAAGTGGACCCAAGCAAATGCTCAGCTGCTGACCTCCCTGAGCACCAGGGCAACCTCAAGATGTGCTGTGAGCTAGCCTTTTGCAAGATCATCAACTCCTATTGGTCAGTGCCACCAATGACCTGTTGAGAATTGTGTATTCCCTTTGGTGCCTAGGCCTTTCCACCCTGTCACCTGGCTCACAGTGTGCCATCCCCAAGGGTCAGAATCCACCCAGTGACTTCATGTATTGCCAGCCTCCCATCCTAGTCATCTCTCAGCTCTTAAAGATAGAATAGAAGAGTGCTTTTGAATATCTGTAGTACATGATTTTTTTGGGTCTTGAACTTGAACGTGGCAGTTTGTACCTGTGACTAATGAGCACTGTGTGCATGTAGAGGCTGGTATCATGGTGCAGGGTGAATGACTCCCTGTTCAGGTGTCTACTCATGAGACCCCTCACCTCTCTGTTTCTAGGGGTTATCATGCTCATGTCACAGGCTTAAGGTCCAGTGAGAGTATATGTGGCTAAGCACTGGCCAGACTGCCTATTGGGATTAGGGAACAAAGAAGAAAGGAGTGATTTAAAAGAGGGTGGTAGAGGGCTGTTTCTTATAGGACCACAGTCAAGACTGGGATCAGTCCCTGGGAAATTTCCTGTAAGGCCAATTTCCCAGGTGCTTGCTTGCTCCTGGGGTGCTTGTGTAATGGCCTGCTGACCTGGCTGAGGAAAGCCTTTTGTGATGGTCTCAAAGGTCTTGACTGCCAGTGTGACTGATGGGTTTATTTTGACACTGGAAGATCTATGGCTTGAATCAGTGTCCCAGGTTAGGGCTGATGTCCCATCCATATGGAGGAGGCTGATGAGACCTCTGAGGTCCCTTTTTTTCTGGTTCTTTCTTTGACTTATGCCACCCCCTTTTGATCTACTCACGGCCTTAAAGGCCATTAACCTGCCCTCATCTTATCTCTGAATTTTCTACCATTGCAGTCCTAACTCCATCAGAATGACATTGTGCCTGCATCTGAATGGGTTTTCTGTACATTCTGGGAATCCCTTGAGGACACACAGGTCCACCAGCTCAGGGCTAGCCCTAGGGTCAGAGTAGGGTTGCTGTTCCCAAGGATAGGCAGAAACAAGCCTGTTGGGTTAAAGAGTGACTTTAGGAAGGAGGCAGAGACGATGGCCAGGAGGGTAGGTGCCTACCTGCCTGTGTCCTTCAGCTCATGTGTACAAAGTTCTCACTTAATGCCAATGGTGAGGTTGGCTGAGGGAGAAGCCAGAGAACCTTGAACTCTCTGGGAATATATTCCACATCTTCAACTGGATGAGGCTCTCCACCTCTGACCCCCATTCCAGGGCAGCTGGGGTAGCACACAGGGAAAGCATTGTATGGATAGGATGTTCCTTTTTCTCTTTCTGGCATGTGCCAGAGGCACCTCTCTTCTAGACAGGGCCATCAGTAGGTATACCTGGCTCTGAGTGCCATTCCTGAAGACCACCTACCTTCATTTCTCTTGAGGTAGCTCTGGAGTTCAGCCTCAATAGCTCTCAGCCTGCTGGGGTACTTTGGGTTTGGAGTGAGAAAGCAGCTCCAGGCTGAGCAAATATAAAGGGGGTCTGAGAGCCTGGAGGAGTAGAAAATAGAAGCCCAGGGAGAGCCAGGGCCTTGGTCAGCTCCCCTTAGCTCTTGACAGAGTTACACATAGACTTAGGTCAAGGGAGCATTAGGGTTTGGTCTGCCCTAAGGAAAGGTGTGAGTTTAAGGGTGGAAAGGTACAACAGCCATATGAAGTATGGACAGGTAGATCCAGGAACCCTGTGTTTGAATGCCTTCTTATTGTGTCATCCCCTGGGAAGTCACTGCTTCTTTTTCCCTCACATCTAGAGCACAGTAAGCTGCATTCTCACCCTGGACTTAAGGGTGTTTAACCCACTGCTCAGTCATTCTGAGCGCTACAGAAAGATCTGTATCCCTATGACATTACTCAGATAGAGGTAGTCTAAATACCAGGGGTAGGAGTCCAAGGACTTTTGACCTATCTACCCTGTTTTTCTCACACCTCCAGATTCAGATGCCTGATGTTGGGTAGAAAGATGTGTTTTTCTTGAGGAAGGTGCTATCCTTGGCTGTGGAGCCCATGGGAATAGAGCCAGCTTCTTGAGTCTTATCTTCTATTCCACTCTGTCCCTTCCCTTTTGAGCCCACCTTAATTGGAACTTAGGTCTCCAGCTTGCTGAGCAGTCCCTCTATGCATCCTGTGCTGCGCACTGCCCACACACCATCTCCGTTCCCCTAGCAACCTTATCTGGTGGGTAGCCCTGCCCAGTGGATGGCCACTTGGATGCCATCCGTCACAGATGCAGAGAGCTCAGGGCACACACTACTGTCAAAGTGGAGGTGGGGTTGGAAATCAGGATTCTGTAACCCAAAGCCAGATTCAGTCTTAGACCCTCCTGCCCCAGGCCCTGTCTGACCCCCAGGCCTACCTTTGTTCCTACACAGTGTCTTCCCACGGGAGCTGAAAGAGGTGTTCGCCTCATGGCGGCAAGAGTGCAATAGCCGTGGTCGACCAGACATCAGCGAGCGGCTCATCAGTGCTTCCCTCTTCCTGCGCTTCCTCTGCCCTGCCATCATGTCACCTTCACTCTTCAACCTGCTTCAGGAGTACCCCGATGACCGCACGGCCCGCACCCTCACCCTCATTGCCAAGGTTACCCAGAACCTGGCCAACTTTGCCAAGTGAGTACTTAGGCAGAAACCCACAGGGCTGGAGTCCATAGGGACAGGACCTTGGGTGTTTCTGCCTCTGAGCTGAACTAGCATAGTGAGCCCTGCTTTTGTTCTTGTCACTCTCAGCCTCCTCACACCCCTTACTTCAAAATAAAACCTCCACGTCCATCCTCCTAGTAAAGCACATGCCATCTTGGTATGTTTCCTTCCTTGAATTTCAAAGGTAAAAAAACGAAGGTAATTTTTCCTCCTGCTTTTAAAAATTATTGTGTTGTTATAATATTTTCTTAAGGATTCTCCCATATTCTTTAACATTCCTAAGCTCTGCTTCTTAACTGTCCTGAGGGGTTGGGCCCCTGAGTAGTTTTAGACTGTCTTGTATTACTACTGTAAAGCACTTCTTGTGCTTTTGGCTGTATTCTTAGAGTATGTGGGTGGAAATGGCAGGGTCATCTTGTTACCATTCATTTAACAGTTGTGGACTGAGCTGTGCCTGGCCCTAACTGTAGAGATGAGTCAGCTCAGGTCTCATCCCTCTTAGTGTACTGTTCAGAGAGACTTTATGATATAGCAGAGCAGAGGCTGGCATGCCATCAAGGGTGTAGTACCTATCAACACAACTGTGGAGCATCAAGTACCAGGTCAGGAGAGGCACGAGACAAAACCTAAGAGGGCTGCAGGGACCTGAAGATCACACGGGGTAGGAGGATCCACAGAGGGATTGTCGTGATCTACTCTGGATCCTGTAAAGGATAGCAGTCAGCAGGGTTGGGACTGACAAGGCAGAGACCCTGGAGGAGAGCATAGCCATGCTTTGGCAAAAAACTGACAGAGCCCTTAGGAGGAGAGGTAGTAGCTGCCAGGGACAAGGATAGGTAACTAGAAGAGCAAGTCAGAAGGCTTTGACCTTTGGCTTGGTTGTCTGGGTGGATGATGGTGCCTCAACTTGAGATAGGGAGTTCATGAGGAGGGCACAGGTGTCCCTGAGGACTCCAGACGTTCAGCAGAGACCTGGATTGAGTGTGCATCTGAGATGCATCTGCACCGGGGTTTGAAACTTGGAGGAAAAGAGGAAAGACACCATAAGGGGCAGTATGTGGGGAAACAGAACATGTCACCTTCTATGATTTAAGGCCCTGATAAGGGTGGCATGGTCATGGTCTTAACCTTGAGAGGAAGGCCTGGTGATTGGGTCTTTGCAAATTCACTTAACTCAGAGTCAGTGGGGTAGCAGCAGGCCATAATAGGGAGGTAAATAGGAAATGAGGGGAGGGGCTGGCTCATAAGGGGTGCTTTACCTTAGCTGCCCTCTCTGTCCAGGTTTGGCAGCAAGGAGGAGTACATGTCTTTCATGAACCAGTTCCTGGAACATGAGTGGACCAACATGCAACGCTTTCTGCTGGAGATCTCCAACCCTGAGACCCTCTCCAACACAGCTGGCTTCGAGGGTTACATTGACCTGGGCCGAGAGCTCTCCAGCCTGCACTCACTGCTCTGGGAGGCAGTCAGCCAGCTGGAGCAGGTGCCTGTTGCATGGGTCAGAGGGCAGGGCCAAGACCACACACAGCTCTTGGTGCTCTTCCAGAGTACCCACATAGCTGGAGGGTTTACCTGCATGGCATGGATTAGGCTGTGAGGCACTCATGGCACCAGGGATCTTTGAGCTTTAGTTTTCCTTGTGGGTGAGTGTTACATTCGCTCTTCAGAATCAGCAGAGCCCACTCTTCTGGGTAGTGGACCCAAGGCTGGGCCTCATTGTCATCCTTTTGTTGCTGAGTGCCATATATAGATGTCTCCTCTTTACCCAGGTGGCTTGAGGAATGTGATATGACTTAGCTGCTTCACTGAAAACATTCTTTCTCTGGGTTTTGAAGCCACTTGGATGGAACACATGAGACTCTGAAGGCCTGTATTCCATGTGTCAGAAAGAAAGTTCTAGATCTCTCTAGAGCTAGGGCCTATAGATCCATGGTAGGTTTGTCTGAGCGTGTACAAGATAGCTTGATCCTCAACACTGCAAAAGAAAAAAATTCACCCCCGCCAAAAAAACTTTCTAGAATTTCCACTGGCTGTCAATTGATAAAATCATTTCCTAGATATATAACATTGTCTTCATCATCTAGAGCAGCTCCTCAGCCTGCAGTCCCAATCCCACTGACTGCCTGGTGCTTTCAGTCCACACAGTGAACAGCTTCTTGGCATGAAGGCTGGGTTTCTCACGAACTACTTCCTCACTGTTGCTTTCCAGGGTTCCAGAAGACCACTTACAAAAGTAACTAGTGCTCACCCTGGACTAGAAGGCTCCTTTACCTCTGGTCCCACCCCTAGAGGTGACCTTGTGGAGGATTCTGCTACATGGCCTTCTAGGCACGTTTGTTGCACATGAAGGAACACAAATGCAGGCACTATCACATGTGGTTCTTTTCTTTAAGTTCATTTCCAAGCGAGAGCTTTTTGTATACACTACTGTTTGTGCCTTTTTTATGGGCATTTTCCCATGAGTGTGTTCTGATCCATCTTTGTGGCCTTTTTAGCAATGTCATACCATCCTCTTACAAGAACACAGTGTATTTCATCAGTCCCCTAGTGATGGACTCTGGGTTAGTCCCAGCTTTTCACCAAAACTGCTGCCCTTAAAATCTCAGGCAGGCGATTTTGTTCCCTGATATCCACTTGCCTTTGCCTTTGGCTGGGAGAGCCACAGGAGGGCATGATGGAAGGGAAGTAATGTCCCTCCCTTCTCCAGTCCTGAGCCTTGCACTGCAGCCTCTGCCAGTTACTTGCTGCCACCATTCACTGAGCACCCCCCCCCCCATACTGATCACTATCCCATCAGTTGCAAAACCAGTTAGGAAATACAGAAAGTAATCAGCTTTGTCACACAGGTGATAGGGTGTGACAAGGATTTGAGAAGATACTGTTTGCCTCTACAAGTCTTTCATATTGACTGCAGATTTTTTACACTTGGCTTTCACTTACTCGTGCCAGGATTCCTACTGCAAAAGAGCACCTACCTCCCTCAGTTCAGCCCTGGCCCAGAATCCTGTGCACCATGTCTAAGCTGTGACAGTGAGGATCCAAAGGGCCCAAGTACTGCCTTCTTGTCTGACCAACACATTGGGGTGTCTGCTCTGTGCCTGGCCCATTTCCATAGGTTCAGTATCAGAAGGAATCATGTCCATCCTCTTTATGGGGTAACTAGTAGGAGAAGACTCCCACAGATGGCGTGAGGTGTGTGATTCTGTAAATTGCAGTTGGTTTGCTTTCTTCTCTGTGGAGGCACCAGAGCCAGGGAAACTTGCCTCAGGCCAGGATGCCTTGTCCTCCTGCCCTAACAGTATCTGGGTGCTGTAACCAAGACAGATTTACAGAGGGCTGTGTTCTTTCTTCCTTGTTGATGGAGGACATGCCTCTGCATTACTCATGGGCTCCTTGGTGGCTTTGAGCCATAGAGAGTGAGTTTTGTAGCACTCTTAGTATCCCTTTGTGCCCCCAGTAGGTCACTCCTGCATTTTACCATCTTTGCAGAGCATCGTGTCCAAACTGGGACCCCTGCCTCGGATCCTGAGGGATGTCCATACAGCACTGAGCACCCCAGGCAGTGGGCAGCTCCCTGGGACCAGTGACCTGGCCTCCACACCAGGCTCTGGCAGCAGCAGCATCTCAGCTGGGCTGCAGAAGATGGTGATTGAGAATGATCTCTCTGGGTAAGAGCTTCCAAGTGTGCCAGGCATAATGAGACTTGCATGCAGATTAGAAGTGGCCTGTCTGTGGTCTCAGATGGGGGAAAGTATGCCCACATAGACTTGTAGAGTGTGGAGGCTTATGAAACAAGCCAGGTGAGACTCAAAGTATGTGAGACAGGCCCTAAGCCATAAACCTTCATTTGGGGTGAGTCAGGGAAAGTTTCCCAAGGCAGGTGTTATGGTAGCTTTTGAGCCTTTTCTGGAGAAGTAGCCTTTCTGCTTCTCTGGGGGGAAAAATTCTTAGGTTCAAGGCCAAGCATAAGCAAAGGACTAAAGAAAGAACTTGTGTTTGGGAGCAGTTACTGAGCCCAAGCCCCTGAAGCATTTCCAGACCCCCGTACTTGTTGAAGATGCACCTATTCTGGTATTCCTGAGCTTTATGAGTTTGAGTGACTATAGGCTCTAAGAGTCATATTCCTAGTCTCATTGAGCCCTGTGCCCTCAACTTGCTTAGTGAACCCAACAACAATAGAGTTCAAGGCAGATGCCTGTGAAGGTGTAAGGCAAAATGGGACCATTTGGTCAAAATAAAGCTTGAAGTTTATGTTGAACTGTATGCCCTACTCCTCCCTGCCAGGAACCCTTTGTAGACCAGCTTATAAGGATGAAGCCAGACAGGCAGGGTGGGGAGTTGGTCTCATTCTGAAGTGGTAGAAACCCCAGCTTTGAAGCAGGTTGGGGGGGTTGAAGGGTGGCATGCTCTCATCTAGCCCTTCTTTGTCCCTGAGTGCTGAGGCTCTAAGTGCCTGTGCTGCCTTGTCTTGAGGCTTGGTGTCTGTTGATCAGAGGCCCAGCTGACTCTGGCCATGTTAATCTCCCCACGTTCCAGCTGCTGCTTGCCTACTCAGAACCCTGGTCATCCTGCATGTTCTTCCCTGCACAGCCCACCTGGCCCCTCCATAGCTGTGCTTGACCCCCAGAGACAAGCTACAGACAGGGTTGGAGGGAGGGAGGAGGCATGCTGGACCCTTGGTAAACTGAGGGAGGTTATAGCCTTCTGTGGGGATTCTGACCTGCCCATTTGCCTGTTGCTCTTGATGACTCCTCTGGTTCCTTATTTGTTTGTTTTTTATTAACCATAAATATCAGCCCCCAACTGCTGCTCAAACAGAGTGGCATCAGAAGGCAAGGAAGGGGAGGCTTTGCCAGGCCCCCACTCAAGTTATCAGGCTGACTAGAAACAAGAGGCAAGAAGCAGAAGGAGCCCCAGTGACTAAAATTGGAGTTTACAGTTGAGCACCCCGGGATGGCAGAGAGCCTCCAAGCTGTGTGGTTGAGTTTAGCTAAGGGAAATTTTCCAGAGTATGTCAGACCCCAGCATGTAGTGTGGCAAGATACAGCTGAGCAGGGAGAGGACCTGCCAGGCAGTCTGGTCTGGAACTAGCAGGGCTGGCTAGACAACAGCTATCTCACTAGCAGCCCTGTGACCTTTCCCCCTTTTACCATGCAGCTGACCCTCCACAGCCCTGGTTCAGGCTGTCAGGCCGTGGCAGGTTGGCGGTGCTGTTGGTTTGAACCGGCATGGCTGCATTCACAGTTCTTCTTTTCCCCTTCTTTCCCTGTGTGTGCTTGTCTCCCTGCAGTCTGATAGATTTCACCCGGTTACCGTCTCCAACCCCCGAAAACAAGGACTTGTTTTTTGTCACAAGGTCCTCCGGGGTCCAGCCTTCACCTGCTCGCAGCTCGAGCTACTCAGAAGCCAACGAGCCTGATCTCCAGATGGCCAACGGCAGCAAGAGCCTGTCTATGGTGGACCTCCAAGATGCCCGCACGCTGGATGGGGAGGTGGGCTCCCCAGCAGGCCCAGACATCCTCCCTGCTGACGGGCAGGCACCTACAACTCAGCTGGTGGCTGGGTGGCCAGCCCGAGCAGCTCCAGTGAGCCTGGCAGGGCTGGCCACAGTGCGGCGGGCAGGCCAGACACCAACCACACCAGGCACCTCGGAGGGCGCACCAGGCCGGCCCCAGTTGTTGGCTCCACTTTCCTTCCAGAACCCTGTGTACCAGATGGCAGCGGGCTTGCCACTATCACCCCGTGGCCTTGGTGACTCGGGCTCTGAGGGCCACAGCTCCCTTAGCTCCCACAGCAACAGTGAAGAGTTGGCAGCTGCTGCCAAGCTGGGAAGTTTCAGTGCTGCTGCAGAGGAGCTGGCACGGCGGCCTGGTGAGCTGGCACGGAGGCAGATGTCACTGACTGAGAAGGGCGGGCAGCCCACAGTGCCACGGCAAAATAGTGCTGGTCCCCAGAGAAGGATTGACCAGCCACCACCCCCACCACCACCCCCACCACCTCCTGCCCCCCGGGGCCGGACACCCCCTACTCTGCTAAGCACCTTGCAGTACCCACGACCTTCAAGTGGAACCCTAGCATCTGCATCACCTGACTGGGCTGGCCCCGGTGCCCGGCTACGACAGCAGTCCTCTTCTTCCAAGGGGGATAGCCCAGAGCTGAAGCCACGTGCTGTCCACAAGCAGGTCAGCACTAAAGCAGGGTTGGGCGGGGTTCTAGGCCAACTGGGAGTCACATCCCATGTCATGCTCCTTGATCATTTCACCTCATGTGTTATCCAGCTGCCATTCCATGCTAAGTGGGGCCGTGTCTGGCCGTGTCCATCCACTGGCCTACCATGCACACTCCCCTGGCTGCTGGAAACCAGGGTCTCTGAAGCCTCAATTAACACCAAGCCTGTCTGCCAGGTCCTCATGGTCAGGCTGGGTCAGAGAGCAAGGAGGAGTCTTGTTCATGTCTAGCTCTCTGCCTATTGAAGGCCTTGCCCAGAGCCCAAGCCTACCTGACCTACTCCAGTCCTACATTCCTACCAAAGCTCTTGCACTGGCTGAGCTAGTCCCTGTGCAAAGCTGTCTGGAAAGTGGATGATCCCTATCACCCAAAGGCAGGACATGGCTGAATGTATAATGGGTTGACTACCTCTTACCCACCACCTCTCACCTGGGCTTGCCCCAGCGCCCCAGTGATGGCAGAGTATGGTACTCTGAGACCACCTGAGCTACTGGCTGGCTCTGGCTGCCATCAAGGAGGCAGATGTCTTTGAATAGGCACTCAGGAAACTGCAGGTCACCTCTCTTCCCAAGCCTGTGGCTTCCTAGTGTCCATCCTTGCCCTGCCTTCTCTCAACCTCCCCACAGCCTCTCACAGCTGTGTTTCATTATAGGGCCCTTCACCTGTGAGCCCCAATGCCCTGGACCGCACAGCTGCTTGGCTCTTGACCATGAATGCACAGTTGTTAGAAGACGAGGGCCTGGGCCCAGACCCCCCCCACAGGGATAGGCTAAGGAGTAAGGAGGAGCTCAGCCAAGCAGAAAAGGTAAAGCTGATCCCGGGCTGGGCGGGCAGGGTGGGCTGGCTCCACCAGCACTGGTGGGCATCTCTCCCGAGAGCCCTCAGTAAGGTGGTACTGCTTGTTCTTGTGATGGCCAGTCCCCTCCCACTCCTGTCCCATGTGAAGACAGCAGCCAGTACACTGGAAAGAAAGTGGCAAGAGGGACTTCACTTGGACCTAAGGTTTCCAGTACGAGTTGCACATCAGAGTTAGCTGGAGTTGATGCAGGTATACTAGGGCCTGACAGTCGGAATTCTGAGGGCCTCCTTGCTGCAGGAGACTTAAGGCTTCGGAGATGATGAAGATCTAAGACTTGAGGAGTGAGTGCTCGAGAGACCTCGGAGACCCTTAGGGAACCGCAGGCATGAGGAGCCAGGGACAGGGCTCTCCATGACTACTGGGCGAGCAGACCTCTGAAGCACCTTCCCCTGGGACGAGGGCGGACACTGCAGAGTTACCAGTGTGAGGGATGAGGCCAGATTACCAGTGTGATGTTTCTTAGTTCCTGAGGAAATCTGGATTCTAAAAGAACCTCTAGACTTTCCTGGTGTAGTGGGATGTTTGGACTGCCATCTAGATATGGAGTAGTTATGGCAGCTTCCCTAGACCTGTGAGTGGTCAGCCCTGGCCTTCCCATGGAGGCCAAAGCCCATGTAAGTGAAGGATTCCAAGCAAGGTCCCCCAAGAAAGCTGCCACCTTCCCATTTGCCACTGGGTGCTTTATCCTTGGAGCCCTAGAGAGGTCTGTAGTATATGAGCAGAGGTCTAGAGTCAGAGTGGCAATACTCCCTGTCCCCTACCTTGAATGGTGAGTCCATCTCCATGCCACATTTGCTACCCTTTACCACCCCCCTTGGTCCACCCCAACTAGCTACTTTCCTTCAGTTATGTGAAATGGACTCAGATGAGGCACACAGCCAGGCATAGGTCAGGTGGGAGTAAGGAAACTTGGCCCCCAAATTCCCTGCCTCACTGTACTCATGTGTCTGGCCCCTCTTGCTTCTGGGGCTGCCCCTGCTTCCCTGTATGGACACCTCTTACACCCCATGCAGCTTCTAGCATGACTCATGATTCCCTTCTTCTCAGAGGCTGAATCATGTCCAGAGAGCCTCAGCAACCCTGCTTTGCCTTCCCCTCCCTCCTGTTTTCATGTCCTCACACCATTGGTGCCCTTGCTTCTAAGGTGTTAGGGTCAGGTAGGGACTGTGAGGCCAGGGTCTAATCCTACTGTTTGGTTATTCTGTATTGGACTGTCACCTCAAATGGGCCCCTCCTCTATTGCACTTGCTTTTAAGAGTTTCACTGAATGTATAGGGTTTATTATAAAAATGTAAGGTTCACTTTAAAAAAAAATTTTTGTTTATTTTATTTATTTGAGAGTGACAGAGGAGAGAAAGAGGCAGATAGAAAGAGAGAGAATGGTCGTGTCAGGGCCTCCAGCCACTGCAAAAGAACTCCAGGCATGTGCGCCCCCTTGTGCATCTGGCTAATGTGGGACCTGGGGAACCGAGCCTTGAACCGGGGTCCTTAGGCTTCACAGGCAAGCGCTTAACCGCTAAGCCATCTCTCCAGCCCAAGCCTTCACTTTTTTTGAAAGAGAGAAAGAGGCAGAGAGAGAGAATGAGTGCACTGCAATCAGACTTCAGATGCATGTGCCACCTTGTACATCTGGCTTACATGGGTACTGGGGAGTTGAACCTGGGTCCTTAGGCTTTGCAGGCAAGCGCCTTAACCACTAAAGCCATCCCTCTAGCCCAAGCCTTCACTTTTGAGACTTGGGTTGAACTTCATCCTGCTCCTGACCATACAGGTCTACTGAGGGGCCATAAAGGGATCTGGGAGGCATAGGCTTGAGTTTCATCACAGCTGCTGGGCCATTTCCTGTTGGGTTTGCTCTCTTGCATTCTGCTCGGGCCGACGAGGCTGTG
Source organism: Jaculus jaculus (assembly GCF_020740685.1). Taxonomy (NCBI): domain Eukaryota; kingdom Metazoa; phylum Chordata; class Mammalia; order Rodentia; family Dipodidae; genus Jaculus; species Jaculus jaculus. The sequence continues at coordinate 132,244,109 of NC_059102.1, read as the reverse complement.
TTCTTTGTCCTGGGTGCTGTGCCCATGGCACAATGCCCTCCCGCCAGGACCTGGCAGTGCTCCAAGACAAGCTGCGAATCTCCACCAAGAAGCTGGAGGAGTATGAGACTCTGTTCAAGTGCCAGGAGGAGACAACACAGAAGCTGGTGCTAGAGTACCAGGCGCGGCTGGAAGAGGGCGAGGAGCGCCTGCGACGCCAGCAAGAGGACAAGGACATCCAGATGAAGGGCATCATCAGTAGGTGAGGATGGCAAGCCTCAGTCTGGCCTAGGGGCGTTACTTCTCTGCCAAGGGACAATGAGAAGGAAGGACTATGGCAGGTGATAGAGTGGTGGGAGAACAGGGCAGGGGTGAGGCTGGATCAGCCAGCCCCAGCTCCTTCAGGAGTAAGGAGCTGGGTGTCTTGGCAGACTCTCAGGGGAGTTTAGAAGCTGGATTGCAGATATCAGCAAAGACGCTGAGGACCCCGTTCAGAGCAGAAGTAATAGGTAACGGGGGAGGAAGGACAAAATAACACAGTTCTGCCCAGAGCAGAAAGGTGGGTGTGTCAGGGTGACAGGTGGGGAGGAGGGTGGTGGCCATGTCAGTTTGGGATCTGTCAAGTTTCCAGGTGCCTGGGTTATCTGGGGAGAGTCTGCGGTCATTTCATTTGATGGCCCTCTCTTCTCTTTCTCCTTCCGGGGTTAGAATTGGCATGCCTTCTTTGGTGTCTGCAGTCCAAATGCAGCTTCCAGGCCCGCCCACCAAGTAGCCATCCCTACGATTCCTCACAGGCAGTAACACCAGGTGTAAGAGGAAAGGTGCTTGATTTATAGCTTGCCTATTTGCGTAGTCTCAGAGGCCTCCCTGGGTCAGTGTGCCATAGCCAGGGAGCTCCCATTTGGCTTATGCTTTGTCCATAACATGTACCCTTCGCAGCTCCTAATTCGACCATTTCTCTCCTGTTGCTTGCTTCCTATACCTGTGGTTTTGTTCCTTATAAGTGATTAGCACAAGCAGAACCCAGGTGACAAGAAGACCACCTGACCTCCAGCTCTGGTCTTAGCTTCTTTTGTGCAAGGTCCCTGCCTAACCACTACCTCCTCGTGTCCATTCTCTGAGCTGCTTTCTTGACACATTTATTTCTACTAGGCAATCCTACTGTATTTCCATCAGTATGTAAATTTCATTAGGTCAGTTTGTTTGAGTGTGTTGTTCAGGTCTTCTACGTGGCTCTGCCCAGTACTTACTGCATCAGCTCCTGAGAAAGGGCTATTGAGGTATCTTGATTATAGATGCCTCTTTTCTTTTATTCTGTTGGTTTTTGCTTTATTCACATGTTTTATTTTTAGATGTGTATACTTTTAGGATTATTGTGCACTATTGACAGTTATTCTAATCCATGTTAGCTTCTCTGAAATTGACCTGGTTATTAATTTAGCCACCCCAACTCTCTTTGAATAGTGTTAGCCTGGCATATCCTTTTCCACCCTGTGCTTATAACCCATTTCTCAGTCCATCCAAGCTATGTTAACAAAATACCTGAGCTAAGTAAGTAATTTATAAGTAACAGAAATGTACTGTGCATGGCTCTGAAGGCTGCAGTATCTAAGATCAAAGTACTTTTACATTGAGTGTGATCCTCCTTCATAGATGGTGCCTTGGTGCTATGTCCTTATATGGCAGAAGTGTCAGGCAAGCTCCCTCTTGCCTCTTTTGTCAGGATATAGATCCTATAAGGACAGGGAGACTTCATGTCCTAGTCACTTCCCAGAGGCCACCATTTCTTTGTGGGTTTGGCTTCAACATAATGCATTTGGGAGGGTGTGCAGGTGTTCATATCCTTCTGTGTGTGTAAAGAGAGCTTCTTTCCCACATACATTATTACTGGGTCAACTTTTTCCTTACAATTCGGGCTTTTTTTTTTTTTTTTTAAGGCAGGGTCTTGTTATAGCCCAGGGCTGACCTGTAGCCCCAGGCTAGCTTTGAACTCACATCAGTCCTCCTAAAGGCATGTGCCATTATACCTGGCAATTTTGCCTTTTAATTGGAGTGTTTAAAGTATTTATATCTGATATAATTATCAACATAATTATGTTGAAATCTGTTATCTTCATGTTTATTCCCTGTTGACAACATCTCTTACTTTCTTCTTGCTTTCCTTTGGACTGTATTCTTTTACTCCATTTTTTCCCCTTACTGGCTTCTTCACTTATCTCCCTGTTGCTCTAGGGCAGAAGTTGGCAAGTTTTCCTCAAGGGCAGATAATAAGTGCATCAGGCTTTTTGCCAAATGATCTCACTGCAACTTTTCAACTAATGTTGTAGCAGAACTATGTATGTGATGTGGGCCTGGTTCAACTCTACCCGTAGGTTATAACTGAAACCCCGTCATCTTCTCTGTACTCACTGTCTTTTCTCTAGCTGTTTAAAGGATGTTTTTTCGTAGTCTAGGGTTGTATGTAGTTCATAGAACACTTGCCTAGCATGCTCTAGGCCCCTAGATTTGATCCCCAGCACCACAAAAATCTTTTTTTAAGTTGCTGGCAATAATTTGATTATTAGTCTGATTATAACATGCACTGCTGTGTTTCTTAGGTTTGTTATGTTTCTTAGGTTTGTTATCTTGGATTTGCAGGTGCGTAGCCCCGCTGCCCCCACACTTCTTCCTTCGGGACTCCTGGCACATGTGGGCCTCTCCCTACTTGCCCACATCTCTGAGAGTTGTTTCCTTTCTCATTTGTTCAGATGTATTTTTTTCATTACTGGCCAGTGACTGAACCCAGAATAGTATGCATGCTAGGCAAGTATTATTGACACTGAGCTACATCCATCTCCATTTGTATTTATTTTTGAGGCAGGGTCTCGCTAAGTTTCCCAGGTTAGCCTTAAACTCTCTTGGTAACCCAAGCAAAATTTGCTACTGCTATTTTTTTTTAACTTCAAATATATCTACTTTACATTAGAGTTTCATTTTGGTTTAACTTTACATTTTTTTCCTTAGGCCAACAGTCTTCTATTTTCTTAGACATGTAGAGTATATGACAGCTATCCTTTTGTAAAATTCATTTATTTATCTGTAAGTAGAGAGGGGGAGGAAAGACAGTACACACACACACACACACACACACACACACACACACACACACACCAGGGCCTTGTCCTACTGCAGGTGAAGTCCAGATGCATGCACTACTTCTGTGCATCTGGCTTTATGTGGGTAGTAGGGAATTAAACTTGCACTGTGGTATTTGAGTCTTTCTTAATTTTTTTTTTTCCTGGTTATGGTTATTTTCCTACTTCTCTAAAGACTTGGTAATTTTGGTTGGTTATCAGGCATTGTGTATTTTACTCAGGTGCTGAAAGTTTTATGTTTGTTTAAATATGGTGTGGGGGGGGGCATCTGTTTTGGGATACAGAGACTGCCTGGAGTCAGTGCCTCTGTGAGATCTAGAAAAAGCCTGCTGGGATTGAGAACTTCTGAGAGTCAGGATGGAAATGAGGTCATAGTGGGGGTTGAGCTCATCTGAGAAAAAAGTGGGATATGAGATGGATGTAGCTGAGGCTAGAGGCTGTAGAACCCTCATTTCCCAGGTCAGGTGGGACCAGCCATGTACAGAGGCAGACAGCTTAAAGAGTGTGGGGACTGGAGAGATGGCTTAGTGGTTAAGGCTCTTGCCTGCAAAGCCTAAGGACCCAGCTTCAGTTTCCCGGGACCCATGTAAACCAGATGCACATGGTAACACATGTGTCTGGAGTTTGTTTACAGTGGTTAGAGGCCCTGGTACACCCATTCTCTTTCTCTCTTTCTCATAAATAAATAAATAAAACATTTTTTTAAATGAGTATGGGTATAGGAGCTATGGAGTGTAGGGTAGGAAGGCAGAAGTGACCTATCATGACGGCGCCCTAGAGCTGAGGAAGGTGAGGCCCAAGGAAGGACTGTACAAGCCAGAGCACGTGCATGTGGAGTTCCTCCCATTTCCTCTACCTGCTCCCCTCCAGCATGCCTGTCCTTTGGGAATCTGGTTGTGGTATGTGAGCTGCTCCCCAGTGGAGGTAGTTGCTGGCTGCACTTGGTGCCATGGACCTGAGCTTTTCTCCAGCATGGTAGCTCTGTAGGCACAATTACTTACCTATGTGTGGTGTCCTGGCTGCTGAGCCCCTGGAGGGACAGGGTGGGCTTCCCTTACCTCAGTGCCATCATTGCCAGCACAAGACCCATACCACCTCAGTGAATATGGGGAGAAGAGTGTCCAGAGTCATCCAGGACTTCCATCTTGTCCTCTACACCATGAGTCCTATAACAACACCACCCTATCCATGTTGGTTCCTGGAAGCACATCAGAGAAGGAATAAACAGTCCCAGAGATAAGAGCCGGGACTGAGGGGCTGCAGAACAAAGCAGCCTAGCCGTGACAATTGCTGGGGGGTGCGGGTGGCAGCTGAGATGGACTCTGCACAGCATCCTCCTCTCCTCCTTCAGTGCCTCTTGATTCTCTGTCTCTGGCCACAGGCTGATGTCCGTGGAGGAGGAGCTGAAGAAGGACCATGCTGAGATGCAGGCAGCTGTAGACTCCAAGCAGAAGATCATCGATGCCCAGGTGGGGGCTCTGGCCACCTTATTGCAGAGGTTGAGGACTAGGAGACTAGGGTCTGTACTCTGAGAAGTCAGTCCTGTAGTCCAGCACAGGGTATGCAAAGGAAGGACAGCCCCTCCTCCAGTGGGGCACTTGGTCGATGTAGATACTGTCTTCCACTGGGCTGGCCTGGGTGTGACAGCAGGCTGGCAGAGGGAGCAGTGGAGCTCGTGGCTTCTAAACAGTGGAGAATGAAGACACACAGGAGATTTTGGCCCCCAGTTCCTTTACTTGAGGGTGGTCTTCTTTTCTGCCAGTGGCCCAGGAACTAATAGGCCTGCTCAGACTATAAACTACGCAGACCAGGAGCTGGGACCTCTGGGTTTCACGTGCACACATAATGTGGGTGCTTGCCCTCACATGGCCAGTAGTGCCAGTTGATTTGCACTGTCTGGCATGAGAAGCAGGTGACAAAGTCTGGGTCTATAGTTGTGCAGAACCCTTCCCTCAGACCACATCCCTGCTGCCAGACCTTCCACAGCCTGGGGCCTTTCCCACACTTAGCAGGTACACACCCTGGCCTTCCCTCCCTGCTCCTTCGTGCCCATGGTCTCATGTGCCACTAACACCCTCCGTGCCCACAGGAGAAGCGCATCGCCTCCCTGGACGCTGCCAATGCCCGCCTCATGAGCGCCCTGACGCAGCTGAAAGAGAGGTACAGCATGCAAGCCCGTAACGGCGTCTCCCCCACCAACCCCACCAAATTGCAGATCACTGAAAACGGCGAGTTCAGAAACAGCAGCAATTGTTAACCAGGCCGGAGGGGAGGAACCTCCCCAAGGAGAGGGGGACTGTGGTGGCCCGGGGCAGGGTCTCAACTGGGAGGCGCCCTATGCTGGTGGCAGGAGGCCAAGGCACTCTGCTCTGCTCCCCTCCCCTCGCATGCTGTCTGGGAGGCAGCACAGAGGGAGCCCAGAGACTGATGCAGGAGGCCCACGTGCACAGCAGCTCACCGCTCTCCTCTCCCACCCACCCAAGAAGTGTGTCTGGGTGCAGGCAGAAGAGACTGCACGCTGGGGAGTGGGAACAATCTCGAGGGAGCAAGGGCCTGCCAAATGTGTCTGTCAGTTGTTGAATTTGGTGTGTGTCACCTTTTCCTCCTTGGCCAGCCAGGCACATGTACCCCATACCCTAAAGGGAAGGAGCTGCTTGTAGAGGGATCTGGAGAGGGTTGAGTAAGGGCTGGGAGCCACTCTTGCAGGTTCCCTTCTCCTCCTAGGGCCCAGGATTGTGGCCCCCAGGCCTCTGCCCTGGGAGACCTGGGTCCAGATGAAATGGTTGGCAGACAGGGAGACAGTGGGGAGAACACAGGCAGGGATTCTGTGGCCACTGCCCATTTCTACTCTAGCTCCTGCCACTGCATGCCACTTGTTTTCAGGGACCCTTCCTGGCTGTGCAGAACTGAGGACTCACCTGCTCCTGTATGTGTCCTATACTTGTCACCCTCCACCTCCTTCCCTTCCTTAGTTGCATTGCCAAACAGACCAGTGAGAATCAAACTTTCTCTTCTGGGCTCTCCTACCTGTGGGGAGGATCTCAGACCCAGCCACTTATGTGTGGACCTAGACTCATGCTCTTGGGATCCCAGATGCCCCAAACGGGGCAGGGCTGGCCAGATGGCACTGTGCATTCATTATAGCTGCCTTCTCCAGGGCCCTAGTGCATCCAGGCACAGTGGTTCTGTGGGGAGTGGCCAGCTAGTGCTCACTCTGGAAAGGTGACATTTCCTCTGTGGTGTGAAAGAAGAATTCTAAGGCCTGCAGGCCCTGAGAAGGTGGATAACTGTGATTTTTTTTCCTTTCACAGTATGCATTAGAAACAAAAGCCCGCTTGCTCGCTTGCTGGAACACAGGGGCCTTTTAAATTGAGCGTGCGCACTGCATGGGAAATAGCGGCCCTGGAGGATGTTAGACTTGCTTCCTCTCCAAGACAGCAGCAGCCTGCACCAGGCCCCGTGTGTGCAGCCGCCTCTCCTCACCCTTCCCATCCCCAGCCAAGGACCCAAGCACTGCAGCCAGGGGAGGGGCATACCCCACTGCTGGGGCTGGTTTTCCTCAGCTCTAGGCTGTTCTGTAGCTTATCTGCCCCTCCCCACCCCTTTGGGGGACAGAGATTGTTGGCAGGAGCTTGGGTCTCTCTTATTCCCATCTGTTCCCACACCCTAGAGACCAGGACCTTGGCTCTAGGTCACCTAGAGCAGGAGCTGGGGCCTTTGCCCAGGCAGCCGAGCCAAGGCTAAACAAACTACAGAAGCTGCACCTCTGCCCCTGGAGTCCCTGCTAGGAAGTGTGGAAGTGCTGAGGGGATGGCCCAGACATGCTGCACCCCATCCTGAGCTTGTGAACAGGCAAGAGCAGATGCTCTGGGAAGGGCTTTTAGCTGTAACCTGTAACAGGCTACAGACAGATGCCAGTGAAATGAGGGCTTGGCTATCAAGGGTCAGGAAGGAAGGAAGTGGGGCGAGGTCCTGCTATCTATCACTCCTTCCTGCTCCACTCCTGTCCACACCCCTGCACCTGTGTGTTTCAGCCAGGGTGGCCTCTTGGGCAGGGCCTAGGCCCAGTCTTGTCCTTCTACTGCCCAGGGAGCCCTGTTCTCCTCCCCAGCCACACTATTTCCCTCCCATGCCTCATAAAGAGCAAAGAGCGACCTCGGACTGAGCGCCTCCTAGCAATATGGGGAGGTCCCCAGGCCTGGACAGGAGGGCGCAGGGCCAGATGCTGTGGCCCCTCTGGCGGGGTTGTTAGCTCTCAGGCTGAGAGCCTTATTTACCTAGTGCAAAAACTGTAAAAGTGTACAGACTCTCCTCAGATTTTTATCTTAATTGCAAGTCTGCCGAATTTTTGTAAATGTTTTTGGTGTTTTGACTGTAATGTAACTATTTCACCCAAGGGATGTATATAGTCCTTTAGTCCTGGTGCTGCAAGGGCTGGCTGGGACCGCTGCTCTCATGATTCATGTTGGCACCTAGAGAGAACTGTGCTGGGCAGGACAAAGAGCTTTGCAATCTGGGTGTTCGTGTCTTTTCCTACCAGTAGCATTGATCTGTGGGCTTTGCAGTGTGCTGTCTGGGGGGAGGCTGATGGAGCACATGCCCCAGTGGGTCAGTAAAGCATCCTCCTGCCCACATGCCCAGGGCTGGTCTCAATTGTGCAGTCAGGGTTGGGATTGCCAGGAGTCCTTGAGGAAGGACAAGCCCTGCTTGGGGAAGTCCAGACTCCAGGGCTCCCTAGTCACCATGACCCAAGCTCTGCTAGAGCTGTCTCTCCTCTGCCAACACAGAAGCCCGACCTTTTTACTCAACTTGTATGTTCAGGGTGAAGGAAACTGCCAAACCTCCTATGAGTGAAGACTTTCTCTGACTGCCCAGGAGGGGGGTGGGGACCAGGGCCAGAGCTCCACATGCACCCCCAGCACCTGCCTGAGGGATACCGCTCCCTCATACCCATCTGTCTGAGAGCCAGACTGTCCAGGGAGCCAGCCCCTCTTTTCTACACACTCAGCCACAAGGCCACCCTGTCCCCCACCACACCCAGCTGCCCCCTTTTGTAAGTATGTGAAAAGGAAAAAAAATGCAAATGTTGGAGTTGGCTGGAGCTCCTCTCTGGCCATGACTTTTAACCATGTAATAATGTACAGAGAAGTTGTTGGTGTTCTAAGACTCTGTGTGGCTGTGCAATTTCTGTACATTTGCAATTAGAAATATTAAAGATTTATTTAGCTATTTTAAGTCTGACTCGCCTCTCTATTCAGTTCTATCCTAGGTGATTTTATAGGGGTAACTGAGCCCTAGGCTGGTGGTGTTCTTTTCTAAGCCCGGTGACCTGGATCAATCCCCCTCCTATACTGGGGGTCTGCACCAGGAAGTGGTTGGGTTTTCAAGGTAGAGTCTCATTCTGGTCTAGGCTGACCTGGAATTAACTATGTAGTGTCAGGGTGGCTTCAAACTCTCAATGATCCTCTTGCCTCTGCCTCCCAAGTGCTGGGATTAAAGGCATGCGCCACCACGCCTGGCTGCAGCTTATCTTTTAAAGACCCTTCTTTCCCTGGCTCCGTGTCCTGGACAGTGAGCCTTCACTGGCCCACTGTCTCCTGGGAGAGAGAGTACTCCCTGTATTACTCTTGCCAGGATGAAGTCCTCTCCCATCTCTTGAAATCTGGCTCCAGGAGGGAAAAGATCAGGGAGTTCAAAAGGTTGGCTCAGGATCAGCAATATGTCATGACTGCACTGGACCAAAGGCTCTCAGCACTTGGAAAGGCCAACTTGGGATCCTGAGTCAGACCCACCAGCCAGGCAGAGCCCAGTGGTAGGAATGAACCTACCCAAAGGCCCTTTAGCTACACCTGCCACATGAAAATCCAGTAGCTCTGCCCAGCATCTCAGCATCTGGGGTCCTATCTTTAGGGCACAGTAATCCAGGGCTGAGCACACGGAGTCTGAATACAGGGATAAGGACAACCCCTCAGAAACGAAACAGACACGAGCTGAGGTTCTTGGGGAGGGCAGAGATGTATATGGTCAAATCAACAATTGAAAGGCAGATCCTCTAGCTCCAGGTAAGACTGAGCCCTGGGTAAGTGCAGCCTCCTGTCCAACTCCGTGGCCTCTCTTACTAGGACCCCTCCCCACTCCAGCCATTCCTGGATCAACCCTTGGCTACTCCTTCCCTGGTCTAGCAAAGCATTGTCAGTGCAGCTGCCTTCCAGGCCAGCCTCTGGGCCTCCCCTGTGTCCAGCCCTTCCTCGACAAGTGCAGGCCCTCTCAACAACATTCACTGAGCACTTCAGTCCTGGGCCTACCCAACAGCCGTGCCTAGGGGCTGAGCCCTGAGGAGAAGGAAAATCACCGGTAAGTCTTCCATCTCCACCCTCTTACTGCAAGCTTGTGCCTCTCAGCCACCCAGCTGCAGCTCTCTCCTTTGAGAGCCAAACCTCCTACCACATGGAGGGTCCCAGTGTCACACCGTAGCCCTCCTCAAGGGAGGAGAGGTGCCCTGCTTCTCAAGACGGCCCTCAGCAGGTCCCTATATCCCCACCTCCTGCTTCCTTTATTCTTCTTGAACCTTCTGCCTCTCCTCCATTCCTTATGTCCCTGGCTATGTTTCCTTCCTCTTATTTATTTATTTAGGAGACAGGGGCCTCACTATGTAGTGCAGGCAGGCTGACCCTAAACTCAAGACCCTCCTATCTCAGCTTCCTGAATACTGGGTAACAGATGTATGACCCATGCCCAACCATTTCTATACTTGCTTTAGTGTATTATTAATATTATTTTTTTTACACAGGACTGTGGATTGAACCCAGGACCTTGAACATGCATGGCAAGTGCTCTACCACTAAGCTATAACCTCAGCCTCCTACCAGGTCTCCACCTGCTCTTCATCAGCTCCAAGCTGTGTTGTCTTTTCTCTCTCAGCCAAGCTTCTTTTAAAACCTTTTTAATGACAATTTCCATTCACAAGCACATGGATATAATGTAAATTGATCATAATTCCCTCCCATTTTCCCTCCTCCCCCACCTCTTCCATTGAACCCCTTCTTTTCAATTAGCCCCACTTCCATTTTCTATTTTGATGGCTATTTTTTTTTTAAGGTAGGGTCTTACTCTAGCCCAGGCTAACCTGGAATTCACTGTTTGATCTCAGGCTGGCCTTAAACTCACAGAGATCCTCTTCCTTCAGCCTCCTGAGTACTGGGATTAAAGTCATCACACCTGGTTTAAGACTTAAAAAAAAAAAAGCTCTTCCATCATCCATCACAAAATGTTGATAGGCTCAGATGTGCAGGTGCTGTGAGGTAACGACAGCCACTGTGAGGTCATGAAGTGGTCATACTGGCCACTTCATGTCTGGAGACGGTTTCCTAAAGTACTGCTTCCCATTCTCTGGTTCTAACATTCTTTGTACTCCTTCTGTAATGTTCCCTTAACCTTGGAGGACATGATTAAGAGATCTCATTTAGCACTGACGATTCAGCAGCCACTTACTTTCAGTAGTTTGACTCGTTTTGAGCCTTTCTTGGTAGTCACCACCACCTCCTCCAAGTTTGACCAACAGTGTAAGCAGAACTAATCTATGGCATACACATAAGATAAATGTTTAGAGAGCAATTTGATGAACACAATATACCCATTCAGCCAAACAACAGGCCTTCCAGCTATAGGCATTAACTAGGTTTCAGTACCAGGCATGAATTCCCTCCTGCAGAGTGGGCCTCAGATCCAGTCAGAGTATTTGGTGACCCCATAACAGCCATGCACTATTGTGCTAGTGGGCATGTTTTGCCTGGTTGGTCAGTTGTGTAGCATACAGGGTGGATCCACCATTGAGCAAGACTGCTGACGACCTCTATCCGAGAAGCCTGCATGGCACTGGCCAGCATCATGACAGCTGGCCCCCAAGCTTATTAAATTACTTTTTAAAATTTTATTTGTGCATGTATGTATGGATGCACCAGGGTCTCTTACTGCTGCAAATGAATGTCCATCCAGCTTTACGTGGGTGACTGTGGAATTGAATCCAGGCCTCAGGCTTTGCAAATCAGCACTTTTAAAGACTGAGCCATCTTCCCTGCCATACTAAATTATTTTTTTAACTTCGTAACTTTATAAATTTATTTATCTGCAAGGAGAGAGAAGCAATAAAATAAGCACTTCAGAGCCTCTTACCATTGCAAACCAACTCCAGATCCATGCGCTACTTTGTGCAGCTGGCTTTATATGAGTACTGTGAAAACAAACCCAGGCTGCCAGGCTTAGCAAGCAAGTGCCTTTAACCACTGAGTCCTCTCTCCAGCCCATTAAGTTATTTTTATTTATTTATATGAGCGAGAGAATGGGCACACCAGGGCCTCCAGCCACTGCAAATGAACTCCAGACACATGCACCACCTTGTGCATCTGACTTACGTGGGTCCCAGAGACTCAAAACTTAGAGCCTTAACAGCTGAGCCACCTCTCTGGTCCCCATTAAATTATTTTTCATGCATTGTGGGCATATGTTTGCATGCATATGTGTATGCATGGGTGCTGTGTGTGGAGGCCAGAGGACAGCCTCAAACATCCTCAGAACGCTGTCCACCTTTTTGAGATGGTATCTTACTGGCGTGGAGCTCACCAGTGAGGTGAGGCTGGCTTTCTAGCAAGTATCAGAGATTGTCTTCACCTCTGCCTCTCTCCAGGTCTGGGATTATAGGCCTGTGCCACCATGCCCAGCATTTTACCTAAGTACTGTGGATTGAACTCAGGTGTTCATGCCTGTGAGAGAACACTTTACTTACTGAGCCATCATTCCAGCACCCAATAGGCTTCTTAAAAGTGTATACTCTCTGGGACCCAGTGCCCCCCACCCTTACCTCCATCCCCATCCCATTAGAACCTGTCTTCACCCATGCCTCCACCCCTTCACTGTCAAGCCTGTGGACCCCTCCACTGGAGCAGTGCCATGTAGATGACACAAAACCTCAGGATATCGCAACGAGGAGTAAATGGAGATCGCTGCATTTCGTGTTGGTAGGCGGCTTTCCTAAAGAAGCTGAAGAAGCCACAGCCTCTAATTGTGATAAGATAACCAGAGACAGTGGAAACTACTAGAAGTGCAAAGGAAAAATAATGGAAACAAGTGCATCAGAGACCAACACACTACTAGCATTGATTTGTTAATAGATCAAAGGCAAGGCTTTAATAAGTAATAGGTTTTAATAATAATACATCAAAAAATGTTTTGTGAGCAAACAGAGAAGTCTTTATTGATAAATAAGTTACAATTAAATGAATAGAGTGATAGCATGTTGGAGTCATCAAAAAATTTTTTTTGAGGTAGGGTCTCGCTGTAGCCCAGGCTGACCTGGAATTCACTATGTAGTCTCAGAGTGGCCTCGAACTCATGACAATCCTCCCAGCTCCGCCTCCCAAACGCTGGGATTAAAGGCGTGCGCCACCATACCTGGCTGATACAAATTTTTGCCTTAAAGACAGCACCTTTTTGGTTTTTTTTTTTTCCTGAATATAATTTTAACATTACCCAAAATTGGCTAGAGGGGCATGAGGAAAACCTCACCTACTTGCCCAGGGAACCAATTTAGGCTATAGCCTGGGCCTTGAGGCAATAAAACTATAAATACTGAGTCAAAAGAATTCATTTTGAGCTGGCCATGGTGGTGCACGCCTTTAATCCCAGCACTTGGGAGGCAGAGATAGGATTGCTGTGAGTTCGAGGCCACCCTGAGATTACATAGTGAACTCCAGGTCAGTCTGAGCTAGAGTGAGACCCTGCCTCAGGGAGAAAAAAAAAAATTATTTTGGTTTTGAGTCATGAACTCCCTGTGTAGCTCAGGTTGGCACCAAGCTCACAATCCTCCTTAGCGTCTTGAATGCTGTGTGTGTGTGTGTGTGTGTGTGTGTGTGTCCATACCTGGTTCTAGAATTGCATTTTAAAAAGAAATTAGTCTTCCAAAGGACTATTGGTCATATGCGTTTATCTCACTTCCACCCCAAACATTGTAATGTGGGAGGAGATAACAGAATTAGGAAACTGTGTTAGCTAGAAGCTGATGAGATTAGAGACAGGCTGTCTGGAAAGAGATGACTGCCTCACAGAGCCCCAGAAGCTCACAGGGGTGGCCCATCCTCAAATTCAGACTGGAAACAGAACCACCCTCCCCCTGCTCATATAGCGAGGAAACTACTCCATCTCCTTGCTAGGTACGGGGTATTTTTCTCTGGAGAAAATGAACCAGTTTGCTCTTGGCTTAGGGACACCAGGCCAAGCAGGGCATCTTTGTGATGTACAGGACTGAAAGCAGGTGAGGGCAAAGTGAGGCTCTGCCCTCAGTAGGTGCCTCTTCCCTTTGCCCACAATGATGTTCCTGTTCCTGATATGCCGCAAAGCAGGTTACTGAGTGGAACTAACTTCAGCGAGGTTTTCAGATGTTTCCTCATGGAAAAGACTAAATCATGGTTCCCGCATCCTTCACTAGTTGACCTATTTGTCAAGATAACTGTACAGGGCTGGAGAGATGGCTTAGCGGTTAAGCGCTTGCCTGTGAAGCCTAAGGACCCCGGTTCAAGGCTTGGTTCCCCAGGTCCCACGTTAGCCAGATGCACAAGGGGGCGCACGCGTCTGGAGTTCGTTTGCAGTGGCTGGAAGCCCTGACGCGCCCATTCTCTCTCTCTCCGTCTTTCTGTCTGTCTCTCTCAAATAAATAAATAAAAAATGAACAAAAAAATATTTTAAAAAAGATAACTGTACATGGGTGCACATGCTCTCAAAGAGCACAGTAGCTCAGGACTCCAAAGCTTACCATGACACCCAACCTCCAAAAGGAAGCAGTGTGGAGAAGTAAACAAGAACAGGGTGCTATGAAAAAGCAAGTAGGTCAACAAAGAGCTCCTGACACATAACACTTGGAATAGAAGTGATGAGATACATAGATGAGACATTGTTCCAGAAAGTGAATCAAAATACGTGAGTGGAAAACTAGAGGGCTTCTAAAGGCTCAATCCAATCTGCTCAACATCCCATCATTGGGAGTTCCTAAAGAAGGGAAAAGAATAATAAAACCAGATCTTCCCAAGCTGAAGGAACAATCCATGTATCTAGGTTGAAAGAACCATCCTGATAGAAAAAAACTGGCTCCAAAACATGGCACTGAGATTCCTACCAGAGCCTTGCAGATCTGGCTATAGCTAGGAGCTCAAAGAAAGGAAAGGGAGCTTGAGGATGTGAGTAGTATCAGGGATGTTGAATGGTGGCCCCAAAAGTGGAGAGGGACTGATGTTCCTGAGAACTGCTGGTGGAGTCTCAGATCTTCTCGTGCAGTAGAGCTGTAAGCGATGGACCGTGCCCCTTCCTGACGGGAATCTAGAGGTCAGTGCTTTCTCTGTGCAGTAAATGGTGAGTCAAATGATTCATTCCCCTATGGAGGGAACAGTCCTCCTAATCCTCTAGCAGAATCCTGGACTGACAAACCGCCTTCCTTTTTGCCTTGGTTCCAAGTGTTGGATAATTTTTCTTAGTACATCCTGACAGCTCATTGCAGTTACACTGCCAGAAAAGCCAGTGTGGCATATAATGACTGACTGGTGGAGGCCCACTGCAGGTGACACCTGGGCCCAGTGTTGGGAGACAGCAAAGAGGAGTGGGAACAACAGTGTACAGATGAGGATATGCCCATTCCAATGGCATCAGGGGCCCCTTGTCATATCATTCCATCCATTCTGTACTGATGCCCACATTACTATACCCACCTCCAGGGGCTCTAGGCTCCACATTTGCTAGGCCAAGTGACCACTTGCTGTTGTTGCCACTTGAACATCTCACAGGCTTCAAACAGAATTCCTGACTTAATGACTCTCAAGAACTTGTTCCTCTTGTTTTTTCCCAGTCTCCAAAAAGCTGCTCCATCACCCCTTCCATTTGTTCAAGCCAAGTCCTAAATGTGACTTATTGATGCTTAGGCTTTAAAAAGGACAAACAGTTGGAGAGATGGCTCAGTGGTTAAAGTGCTTGCCTGTAAAGCCTAAAGGCCTCAGTCTGATTCTCTTATGTAAATACCCATGTAAGTCCAGATGTACAAGGTGGCACATGCATCTGGAGTTCCTTTGCAATGGCTAGAGTGCCTGGAATGCCCATTCTCTCTCTCTCTCATTCCACCTCTTTCTCCCTCTCTCATTTTTCTCTCTCACTCTCTCTCAAATAAATAAATATTTTAAAACAATTTTAAAAGGGACAGAGTAACCTCATGACACATTGTGAGCAAAACAGTCATTTAGAATGCCCTGATATAATAAATTACATCAAGGAACTATGTGGAAGACAATCTATCACACTGTTAGTGACTGTTCCCTCTGGAGAGTGGCACTCAGCAGGGTGGAGAAAGGACTTTGACTTTAGATTTTATATTCATATGTGTTGTTTGAATATTTTACAATCAGTTTTTATGTCGTGTTTCAATATGGAGCCGTTTAAATAAAACATACCCATATAATGAAACTCTACACAGCTATTAAAATTGAAAAGATGTAAATAATATATTAAGTGTAAAAGCTGATAACAGAATTACATGTCCAGGAGGATTCTAGTTTAGTTTTTAAACTGTATTTGCAAAAACACCTGAATTTGGAGACAGGAAGCATTAGGTAAGAGGTAGAATTTGAGCAGAGGGATTGAAGTCTAAATGTCTATTGATTAGCATTATGGGAAAGTCTACCCATGCTGTTTCCTCTACTGGAAATTGTGTGTGTGTGTGTGTACGTGTGTGTGTGTGTGTGTGTGTGTGTGTGTACTATATATAATATGTACTTTATGTCTACTATAGAGAACTCTTCTGGAAGAATTTGCTAAAGTAGTATTGGTCAAACCCCTTAGCACAGTTACTGGCATACAAACAAGTACATGTTATCTACTATGGAAGTAACAATAATTTTCCAATAAACCCTTAAAATCATAATTAGAATTTTTCTGAGGTAGGGTCTCACTCTAGCCCATGCTGATCTGGAATTTACTCTGTAGTCTTAGGGTGGCCTTGAACTCATAGTGCTCCTCCTACCTGTACCTCCCACGTGCTGGGATTAAAGACATAATTACTGTTTTTTAAAATAAGTTTTTAAAATATTATTTATTTATTTATTTATTTATTTGAGACAAACACAGAGGGAGAATGGGCGCCCCAGGGCCTCCAGCCACTGCAAACGAATTCCAGATGCATATGCCACCACCTTGTGCTGCTGGCTTACATGGGTCTTGGGAAATCAAACCTGGGTCCTTTGGCTTTGCGGGCAAGCACTTTAACTGCTAAGCCATCCCTCCAGCCCCTCATTACTGTTTTTTTAAAAGAACATGTAGCAAGGTGTTAGTTAATAAACCACTGACCTGTTCCTCTTTACTTACCTGCATCTTTAAATATTTGTTTGGACCTTATTTGGGCTAAGCACAAGACGTTACTTGATGGACAACAGGTGTAGTTATACAGTACAAATAGTAGAAAGAATTATTTTAGAGCCAGATTTAAGACTGAATGACTACAAATTACTTGTATAATTATATGCCTAAGAATAAACATTAATATCTTGCATCCATGCAGTAACTTAGCAAATACGTGGAACAAGTAGATGCCATTAGCTTCCGGTGAATGCCTGTGGGAAAATACAATGGGCTAGAAGTTTTGCAAATAATTCCATGACAACTAATCTATATTTCCTAAGCTTTTTTTCCTTTGAACTTTTTTTTTTTAATAAAAACCCACTTTAAAAAGGATATCTAAGGCTGGGGCTGTGGTTCAATGGTAGAGTGCTTGCTTGGCATGCATAAATCCCCGGGTTCCATTAGCACTGAAAAAGTACAAATCTCAAACCAATAGCTGATATCATCTTTGTGCGTGTGTGTCTGTGTGTTGTGGTGTACATATTAGATTTCATGCACCCTGCACACGCATGTGGAGAGGCCAAAGCAGAATGTCATGTGTGTCCTCTATCTTCTGCTTGTTTTCTTGAGGCAGAGACTCACTGAACCTGGAGCTACTGGATTTTTTGTTTGTTTGTTTGTTTTGTTTTCTTTTGTTTGTTTGTTTCTAGTTAGAGTGGATGAACAGTGAGCTATAGTGATTCTCCAGTCTCTGTTCCACATGAGGCTTGGGTTACAGGTGTTGTGTGGCCACAAAGCTTTTTACATGATGCTTTTATCCAACCCAAATAGTCTCAGTCCCTCATGCTTTCAGGGCAAGTGCGCGTACCTGCTGAGCCATTTCCCTAGCCCCACAAAAAATCGTCTTTAAAAGCAAAGCTCAAGAGATCTTCCCAGTAGACTAAGCAATGAGACTTTGATGCAGGAGACTGCCACAATTTGATGTAAAAAGGCAGAAAAGAAACTAGTCATTTGGGAAAAGAAAAAAAAAGAGGCAAAAATATAAGATTGCCTTAGAATTTCCTATTTAAAAAGATGGTCCTGGGCTGGAGAGATGACTTAGCGGTTAAGCGCTTACCTGTGAAGCCTAAGAACCCTGGTTCGAGGCTCGATTCCCCAGGACCCACGTTAGCCAGATGCACAAGGGGGCACACGCATCTGGAGTTCGTTTGCAGTGGCTGGAAGCCCTGGGGCGCCCATTCTCTCTCTCTCTCTCTCTCTCTCTCTCTCACTCTCTCTCTCTCTCTCTCTCTCTCTGCCTCTTTCTCTGTCTGTTGCTCTCAAATAAATTAAAAAAAATTTTTTTAAATGGTCCTAGTTTAGTAAAGGGGCTGAATTCATAATACATATACAAAATTAAGGTTGCTTTCCCAGGCATTAGTGAATGGTCATTAGTTGGAGAAGTTGGGGGGGGGGTATCTGGAGAGGTGGATAGAAAGGCGATCTGAAGTCTAGACAACCCAGGAAGGTTGTTCACACAGTCTTGAATTCAGTGGTCACCAGACACTTGGCCAGGGCAGACAGTCTGTCTCCTGGTCCCCACAGCACACCAGGTTCCTGATCTTGTCTGCTGCCATGCTGTGTTCATTGAATTTTATGAAGCCTTCCATGTATTTCTCATGAATGCTTGACATTTACATTAACATCTTTGTGACTCTCATTTGACATTTATTTCTGCGTGTCTTTGAAACATCCAGAAGACAAACGACATGTTGACAAGCCCAGCTAGTCAGAAACAGTGTTTCCCAGAGGACGACAGCCTGACTTTAGCTCCTCATCTTTCCCATCCACCAGTGACTTTGGTATTAAGGCTCTGAGGGGTCTGGGCCCTACTTGCCTGAGCTTCTGGGTCTCTTTAGAGGGCTAGGTGGGGTCCCTGGAGGGCCATACTTGGGAGAGCTCACGGTGCAGATGTGTGAAGGTTGACTTTGCACCCAGTAGGTAGAGGCTGATAGGTGGGAAAAGTACAAACTCCAGAGTCAGGAGCATTGGGAACTTTTCTTATAAAATGCTTATAGACTTTATCTTTAGTAACAAACAGTGATGAGCAATTGTATGAAAGCATAACTTTCTTTATGACAAATGATGCAACCAAGACACACAAAAATATAATGACCACATGCTAGAGTTGTTTTTAACCCACTAATTAATGAGAAAACCAGTCTGTTGTCACAACCAATTCAAAGGAGAAATCAAAGAGACAACCCACACATACAGGAAATCATAAATGTTAGGAAAAAAATTTTTTTGTTTGTTTTATTTTCATTTATTTGAGAGTGACAGAGAGAGAGAAAGAGGTAGAGAGCGAGACAGAGAATGAACACACCAGGGCTTCCAGCCACTGCAAATGAACTCCAGATGCGTGCACCCCCTGGTGCATCTGGCTAACGTGGGTCCTGGGGAATCGAGCCTCGAACTTAGGTCCTTAGGCTTCACAGGCAAGCGCTTAACCACTAAGCCATCTCTCCAGTCCTTTTTGTTTAATTTTTAGAAAAATTTTTATAAATGTTCACAGGATTAGTCTATCTAAGAGGTAGTCCAGTAGATGTGGCTTATTTGCATCTGTATAGATGATGGCCAACTATGATCTTTTCATGACTTATGGCAGTGTAAAGACGCTCAAGGACAGGGAAAGACAATTTACGGATTCAGGAGACCCAGTAATCCATTTACCTGTGTTGAAATACATTTTCCCAGCCGGGCGTGGTGGCGCACGCCTTTAATCCCAGCACTCGGGAGGCAGAGGTAGGAGGATCACCGTGAGTTCGAGGCCACCCTGAGACTACAGAGTTAATTCCAGGTCAGCCTGGGCTAGAGTGAGACCCTACCTCGGAAAACCAAAAAAAAAAAGAAAAAGAAATACATTTTCCCAAAACCTACTTAAAAAATAAACAGAGCACTGGGGAGATGGCTCAGCAGTTAAAGACGTTTGCCTGCAAAGCCTGTGGCCTGGGTTTGATTCCCTAGTACCCACATAAAGTCAGATGCACAAAGTGCAGCATGCGTCTGGAGTTTGCAGCAGCAAACTGGTCCTGATGCCTCTCTCTCTCATGGGTACTGGGCAATCAAACCTGAGTCCTTAGGCTTGGCAGGCAAGTGCCATCTCTCCAGCTGTATACAATGTATTTTGATCATAATCCCCTTCCATTACCCTCTCTTGTCCACCTCTGATCCATCTCCACTGAACCCCTTCTCAACTTATCACTCTTCTACTTGGACGTTTTTCTTCCGCGTGTGTGTGTATGTGTGTGTTTAATTAGAGTTGTCTGCTTGCCTACGTGAGCATGGGTTGGGGGTTATTTCCCAGAGCACATGCAATTTACCAGTGTCTACACCATTGAAGGAATTGTCTCTTCCCTGCCTTCAACATCAACTACTACTAATAACTCCTCAGGGAGGGATAGGAGGCTCATGCCCTCCTTCACCATCCATGACAGAATGTCACATGTGCAGTCAAGGCTCTTTACCCCTCAATCCTTCATAGTATGTATTTGGCCCTTTTTGTAGACAGAATGAGGGAATAAGTACACATACATACACATAGACATACAATAGAGTTGTATAGCCTTCTGCAGACACATTCCAGAAATCATGGAATTGCACTAATTGAACTGAGATATAACAGGCTTCTCTAGGGGGCTCTTACACCAGAGAAGGCAGGAGGAAGCCGTGGCTGTAGGCTCAGGAGATGGGAGGAGGTAGATTGTATGTATGCTACCCCCATTAAGCCTCCTATGGGAACATATAAACCCACCAACCTGTGATGAAAATTGTCAGGATGATTCCTTTCTGGACCTTGAGCTCCACCAAGCAGCAGTGAGTCTTGTCTTGCGTGCATTGCACTCAGTGATAGCATGTAGGGGCTCAGAAGCCTCTCCGGGCCTTGACTGCTGTTCCATCATGAAACCACACTGTTGCTCAGAAACAGGAGCCTCCTAGAGATGTCTTTCACCATTTGCAAAGGCAAAAAGAAATCCATTCTAGAACATCAGCTTGGAGGGTTATCCAAGAATAATGTAAAAGACAGTCAGATATTTGAAAAATCTAGACAAATATCCTAGCAGGAAAACTGGCAAAATTAGGAAATGACTAGTTGAAAAAGACGAAATACAAATGGTCAGTAAATAAGTGTGAAATTAGCCTGGTGTGGTAGTATGCACCTGTAATCCCAGCACTTGGGAGGTGGAGGTAGGAGGGTCAGGAATTCAAGGTCATCCTCTGCTACATCAATTCTAGGCTAACTGGAGCTACATGGGACCCTCTTTCCAAAAAAAATGAAAATAGGGGCTTGTTGCAGTCAGGTTCTTTTTGCTGGTAGAAATCACCCAACCAAGAGCAGCTTGGGAAAAATGAGGTTTGTTTTGACTTACGGACTCCAGGGGGAAGCTCCATGATAGCAGGGAAAACAACTACATGAGCGAAGGGTGGACGTCCCCCCTTGGTCAACATAAGGTGAGCCATGGCAACAGGAGATTGTACTAAACACTGGCATGGGGAAACTGGCTATAACATCCATAAGCCTGCCCCAACAATACATTGCCTCCAGGAGGCTATAATTTCCAATTGCTATCATCTGGGGAGGCTAGCATTCAGAATACCTAAGTGTATGGGGGACACCTGAATCAAACCACTACAGGGCTGAAGAGATGGCTTAGCGGTTAAGGCACTTGCCTGCAAAGTCAAAGGACTCAGGCTCAATTCCCCAGGACCCACGTAAGCTGGTGGCACATGTGTCTGGAGTTCATTTGCAGTGGCTGGAGGCCCTGGCGTGTCCATTTCTCTGTCTCTCTCCATCTCTCTCTCTCTCAAATAAAAGAAATTAAAAAAAAATATTTTTAAAAAACAATGAAAATAGGGCTGGAAAGTATAGGCTTGGATCCCCAGCACCCACATCAAATTTTGGCATGATGGTGGACGTTTGTAATCCTGGCACTAGAGAGGTAGAGGCAAGAGAATCCTTGGAGCGTGGCTAGCTAAACTAGCATAATCCGTGATCTCCAGGTTCAGTGAAAGATCTTGTCATGGGAAACGAGGTGGAGAATGATTGAGGAAGACGCTTGACACCAACCTCTGACTTCCACATGCACATATGTGCTTACGTACCCACACAAACAAGTGCACCCCCACACATAATGAACATGCATGTACATACATGCATGCTACATTCACATGCACAAAAATAAAATAGATTAAATAAGAAATATTCAATTGCCACTAACAATTCAAGAAAAGGAAATGAAAATAATAGATAGTTTTTGTTTTTGTCCAGTAGCATTGGAGTAATAGAAGCAAAAATAGAAAAATCTACTTAAATAGATAGCGAAAAACACAAGACAGATTAAATGTTTATAAACTCACACATACGTGCTGGGATTCCTGTGGAAGCAACAGCACATCAGATTACCAATGTTGGTTTATTTATCTGCTCCGTTACTAGGCTGAGAGATACAAGTTTATTGAACTTTATATATTTAGCACCTACTGTGATGCTTGGTTCATAGTGGGTCCAATGCAGGAAAGGCCATATGTCTTAATGACAGAGCAATGAAATTAGAAATTAATGTCAATAATTTCCTTACTACTTGGAAATACAAAATATATATCAAAGCATGGGAGAGAAGGAGGGAGGGAGGGAGAGGAACACAAGCATTTGTGGGTATTAGATTTTACATTGATCCTCCACATCTTCCGCGTCTCCATTCACATTCAACCATGACTGAAAAAACTTGTGCCTGTATTGAGCATGTCCACTTGTTTTCTTGTCATTATTTCCTAAACAAGTGTGACAGCTACTTCCATTACATTTACATTGTATTGGGTACTATAAGTAGTGTAGAGGGGATTTAAAGCAAGTATGCAGAAGGATGTGCATAGTCTCTACGTAAATTCCTTACCACGCTAGAGAATGGACTTGAGCACCCTGGATTGTGGCACCTGAACTTGGAGAGGTAACAGTCCTAGCTGTGATGGATGTGCCATAAGCTTGAGTGGGAAGTAGAGTCTGTATATCAGCATGGACACATGTCCCATTTCAGCGTGTGAGGAGGTGCGGTGTGTCCTGTGGCTAACGGCAGAAGCCCAGGCCTGTGACTCCCAGGAGGTGCAGCACAGCCAGCTTAATGCCGTGCGAGCTTTGGAGACCATGTCCCTGGCTTGTCCATAAGTTGTGCTGTAGCAGAGTCGGTATTGTGGAGGCTGAGGGACCTGAGGACAGGGACAGGCAGACTTCCATCTCCCCCAGGTCTTTTTGATCACTCCTAGTCACCTCCTCTTCCTTTAGAGCTGCAGCAGGGAAGGGATGCAAGATCCTGGAGCTCCTAGCTCCCTCATGAAGGTCTGGAAGAATGGGCTTTGCAAGAGAGGGAGGCAACATGTCCATTACAGGAAATAAGCAGCACAGTTGCATTCCAATAAATCAGCGCAGATTTCAGAGCAGCACGGGGTCTCGTGGGTTCCGTGGGCCATGGAATTCAATATGATATGCTTCAGCCTGTTGGTTAATGCGCTGCTGCTGGATACCACGTGACCCAGTCTTCCTGGGGACGTGAAACGATGCTGAAAAGTGGCCCAGATTTATTTATTGGAACTGGTTGTTGTTTTTTTTTTTTTTTTTTTTTTTTTGCCTGTGGGCGTGTGAGGAAAATGACAAGTTGTGAAAACAGGTATTTGTGAGCCAGGTGGGAGGAGATGGGGATTTCCTGTGGCCTTAATGCCTGGGCAGATGCCTCTGCTCCCCCCCCTGGCCCTGCTGATGAGCTGCCATATCCCACCCATGTGATCTGCTACCCTCCTCCCTGCTTGGAGTGTCAGCATTCCAGCTGCTGAATTCAGTCCTTCATTCATTTTTCCTCCTCTCACCTAGCATTCACTCATTTCTGAAACACTCCACCTGTTAACTGTCAAGACAGTCTGGATCCTTTGAGCAGCTTGCAACAGGACAGAACAGGCTCTGTGCCCATAGAAACTTAGTTGAGTAAGGTGTGTGGTGTTTTGAATAAAAACGTCCCCCATGGGGCTGGAGAGATAGATGGCTCAGCGGTTAAGCACTTGCCTGTGAAGCCTAAGGACCCCGGTTTGGGGCTCAATTCCCCAGGATCCACACAAGCCAGATGCACAAGGTCGTACATGATGTATGCGCGACCTTGTGCATCTGGAGTTCATTTGTAGTGGCTGGAAGCCCTGGCATGCCCATTCTCTCTGACTTTGCCTGTCTGTCTGTCACTTTCAAAAAAATAAGTAAATAAATTTTTTTAAAATGTCTCCCATAGGCTCATGTGTTTTGAATTCTTAGTCTCCAACTGAAAATTTAGGAAAGTTGTGAGGTGTTGGGAATTGTTGTGTCAAAAAGTATTTTACTGTGTTTTTCTTTTCAAATTTTTTTATTAACAACTTCCATGATTATAAAAAATACCCCATGGTAATGCCCTCTCTCCCCCCACTTTCCCCTTTGAAACTCCATTCTCCATTATATGCCCTCCCCCTCTCAATCAGTCTCTCTTTTATTTTGATGTCATGATCTTTTCCTCCTCTTATGATGGTCTTGTGTAGGTAGTGTCAAACATTGTGAGGTCATGGATATCCAGGCCATTTTATGTCTGGAGGGAGCACGTTGTAAGGAGTTCTACCCTTCCTTTGGCTCTTACATTCTTTCTGCCACCTCTTCCACAATAGACCCTGAGCCTTGGAAGGTGTGATAGAGATATTGTAGTACTGAGCACACCTGTCACTTCTTTCCAGCACCATGATGCCTCCTGAGTCATCCCAAGGTCACTGCATTCTGAAAATAGGAGATTCTCTACCAAAAATGAGAGTAGCATTAATATAAGGGTATGAATATTAAGAGAAGTGCTTACTGGGCAGTTTGATAAACATAGGGGTAGTCATGAGCCCTAGGGGTATAACATCTGTTGTTGTCTGGCTAAATGTATATTTTACTTTTTACTTGAGAGGGAGAAAGAGGCAGATAGAAAGAGAGAGAATGGGTGTGCCAGGGCTTCCAGCTGCTGCAAACAAAGTCCAAATGCATGTGCCATCTTGTACATCTGGCATTACATGGGTACTGGGTACTTGAACTTGAGTTCTTAGGCTTTGCAGGCAAGCACCTTAACTGTGGAGCCATCTCTCTCACCCCTTGTTTTCTTTCAATTTTTTATTTTATGTTTTTTTTTGGTTTATTTAGAGGTAGGGTCTCACTCTGGTCCAGGCTGACCTGGAATTAACTATGTAATCTCAGGGTGGCCTCGAACTCACGGCAATCCTCCTACCTCTGCCTCCGAGTGCTGGGATTAAAGGCATGCATCACCATGTCTGGCTTCAATTTCTTTTCTTTTTTCTTTCTTTCTTTTCTTTTCTTTTTTTTTTAGGTAGTGTCAGCCCAGGCTGACTTGGAATTTACTATGTAGTCTCAGGCTGATCTCAAACTCAGAGTGATCCTCCTATCTCTTCCTCCTTAGTGCTGAGATAAAAGCATGTGCCACCATACCCAGTGGGTTTAACTTTTTTTAAAAAAATTATTTGTTTTAAAGATTTTATATTTTATTTTTACTTATATTTAAGAAAGAGGCAGACATAGAGAGAATGGGCGTGCTAGGGCCTTCACCAGCTGCAAACAAACTCCAGAAGCATGTGCCACCTTGTACATCTGGCTTATGTGGGTCCTAGAGAATTGAACCTGAGTCACTGAGCCATACCTCCAGCTCTTAAATGTATTTTTTTCTTTTGCATGCAGAGAAAGATATAAGAGAAAGAGATAGATAGAGAACAGATATGCCAGGGCCTCCATCTACTGCAAACAAACTCCAGATGAAGGCTCCATTCTGTGCATCAGGCTTTACACGGGTCCTGGGGAATTGAACCTGGGTCCTTAGTCTTTGCAGGCAAGTGCCTTAACTACTGAGCCGTCCTCTCCAGCTGCAAGCCGGCTCACTCTTGCTGCTCCTGTCCTGCTGCAGATATAGGAAGGTGTGACCCAGTTGCCTGTGCTGCCATGTTTTCTCTATCATGAAGAGATTTCCCTTTCAAAATTGTAAGCTTCCTTTCCTCCTGTGGGCTTCTGGCTGGGTGTTCTGTCCCAGCGGTGTGAAGGTCACTGCGATAGGCAGCAAGGTGTTGGTTGAGAAGAGCGTCTTTCTTGTCTCTTAGAAACTTGCAGAGTGCGCCCGCCATTTCTAGTGCGATGGCCAGGATGGAAGTGTGTTCTCTGGGGCCTGGCCCTTGCACCAGCCTGCTCATGCCCGCTTTTTCTTGTAAACATCGTTATATTTAAACACGTGCTCCGATAGCGTCGTGCTCAGAGCACACCAGTGCCAGAGAGGAAACCTTCTACATGACCTTGGAAGCCTGACTGTTCTCCCATAGTCACCAAGCACTCTTGATCACTGCCTGACTGTGGTGGTGTGACGCAGGTGTCCCCCATAAACTTAGGTGTTCTGAATGCTAGTTTCCCCAGCTGATGGCAATTTGGGAATTAACACCTCCTGAAGGCAGTGTATTGTTGGGGGCGGACTTATGGTGTTATAGCCAGTTTTCCCTTTTCCCCTTGCCAGTGTTTGGCACACTCTTTTTATTTATTTATTTATTTTGTTGTTGTTGTTGTTGTTGTTGTTGTTTTGATTTTCAAGGTAGGGTTTCACTCTAGCTCAGGCTGACCTGGAATTCACTATGTATTCTCAGGGTGGTCTTGAACTCACGGTGATCCTCCTACCTCTGCCTCTCAAGTGCTGGGATTAAAGGCGTGCACCACCACACCTGGCTGGCACACTCTCTTGCCACTGTTGTCCACCTGATGTTGGCCAGGAGGTGATGTCCACCTGGTGCTCATGCCATCGTTTTCCCTGCCATCATGGAACTTCCCCCTCAAATCTGTAAAACAAAACAAACCCTTTCTTCCCACAAGCTGCTCCTGGTTGGGTGTTTCCTGCCAGCAATGTGAACCTGACTGCAACACTGACTGTCAGCATGAACTCTCCTGCACCTTCAGCTTCTGGTGCACAGAGGCCCCTTTTGATTGTGTCCATCCATCTGCATCACCAGGTCCTGGCATTGCTGGCATACAGCGGAGATGTGAGTGGGGAGGAGGGAACAATCAGTAGGCAGATGAGAGCACAGCAGGTCAGAGGATGAGAGAGGGCACTCCAGAGCTCCAGGGGGAGTTGCTGTTAAAGCCTAGGCAGAGGAGCAGCTCCCAGCAGGGGTGAGGCCAGAGCACCCAGGAAAGGGGCTGGGAAAGAACTTGGCCTTGCTCCTTAGAGGGAGAGGAAGTCATGGATTATAGTGGAGCTGTGAGATTCCGCAGACACCCAGGGGGGACTGCTGAAGGACAAAGGCATAGGAGTGGGCAGGATGGCATACTGGTGCCCAGGGGCTGCTAGCAACAGCAAGGAGAGTGTGGGCACATGCCCATTTAAAGAGGTTGTGCTACAAGGGGGCGCAGGCGTCTGGAGTTCGTTTGCAGTGGCTGGAAGCCCTGGCGTGCCCATTCTCTCTCTCTCTCTCTCTCTCTCTCTCCCTGCCTTTTTTCATCTCTCTGTCACTCTCAAATAAATAAATAAAAATGTACAAAAAAAATTTAAAAAATAAAGAGGTTGTGCTAGAGTGGGAAACCTCGGCTTGGGCAAAAGGCGCTGGTCTAGAACCTACCTCCCACCATCCCCTGTGCCCCTGGAAGATCCAAATTGTAGGCGCCTTTGATCCCACCAGCATCATCCTCACAATGCCCTGGGGACTGGGAAGAGGGATGGAGAAACTGGTATGCAGAAAGGCCTTGTTTGCTGTCTGCAAAGTACATTTACCTTACTGAACCAAGGGCCTCCACAACAGCCTGGCAAGGCAGACCATAATTACTTGGGCATGATGAGTCTCATTCATTTCTTAAAATGCATTTTACCAAGTGTTTAATGGATGCTTACATAAAAAGACAGCCTGAGCAAAGGGACAACTTTAAGGGAAACTGCAAGGGCAGAGGGCTTCTGGACTTTCACCGACCCCCCCCCCCCCCGTGCTCACCCTCTGCTCACCCCTCACTCACTACTTCCTCCTTCCCCGCACTTTTCCTACCACCTTCTCTGTGCCTGGAGTGCGACAGGGACATAGAGCTGCCCTGGAGAGCAGATACAGAGAATGACCACGAAGAGGGTTACAGGGACACGCAAGGGTTTCTGGGGCTCCAGGGCAGGGGGAATTAGCCCAGGAAAGCAGGCTCGGACCAACAGAGCAGGCAACCTTCAACTGAGGACTTCAGATGCTCTTCCCCAGTCCACGGGAGAGAAGGGCATTAGTTACAGAGAGAAGCTCACGGACTCAGCACTGGAAGGAGAGAACATTGAGGGACGTTTGTGTAACGTGAGGCAGAATGTATGGGGAGAATGGAAGCTCAGCAGGGATGATTTGCTGCTCCCCCGCAGGGGTGCTAATTAGGTTCCTTCCTTCTGATTGACCCTTTAATGACTAATCCTTAAAAAATTTTTTTAAATTTATTTATAAGGAAAGGGAGATGGGGGATGCAGAGGGGCAAGAGCAAGCAGGGGTGCACCAGCGCCTCTTGCCACTACAAATTCCAGACACATGTGCCACTAAGTGCATCTGGTTTACGTGGATTTGAGGAACTGGACCTGAGTCTGCAACCTTTGCAGGCAAGCACCTTCAACCACTAAGCCATCTCACCAGCCCCCCTCCTCCACCACCACCACCATGGACTAATCCTGGTGAATTCATGTGTCTCTGTGGGCCAGCAACTGAGGAAAGTTGGTCACAAACAAGGTAGGACCTCCAAGATGAAATGAGGTGTCAATCTGGATTTTGCTGGTAGAAGCCATTTGATATCTTCTCATGTGATGTGATGGGCTTGACACTGCAGAATGGCCGTCATGGAGAAGAGGCTACTGGAAAATGAAGCATGTGGACTACAGATGTGTGTGTGTGTCACACACGTGCACGTTCATGTGGGAGGGTCTATGTGTATGCACATGCATGTAGAAGCCAGAGGACAACTTTGAATGTCATCTTCAGAAATTCCATCTACTTCGTTTTGAAACAGAGTCTGTCCTTGGCTTGGAGCTCGCAGATTGGACTAGATTCACTAGCTAGAGAGCTCCAGTGACTTGCCTGTCTCTACTTCCCCAGCACTGAAATTACAGAAATAAGCATGTCATGTTCAACTTCTTAATTTAAACCAGCAACATGGCTATTATCATTATCATCTGCTGCTCTCTCTATGTAATTGTACGTGCTAGGCTTTTCTATGAGTGGTAGTGCAGCGCAGCAAGTGTGTTCAGCATCACTACAAGCATGCAAATCATGTTTTGCAATGTTATGACAGCTATGAGGTGATAGGTGATGCAAATTTCTAAGTTTCCTTATTATCTGTTTTTGTTTCCTTTTATTGACAACATCCATATAGACAATACACCACGATAATGATCCCTTCCCACCATTGTCCCTTTCTCCCTTGCCAAATCCCCTGTCCACTGAATTGCTTCTTTCCAACTAGTCTCTCTTCTATTCTGGTGTCATTTTTTTTCCCCTCCGCATATACAAGTCTTGTATAGCTTGCATCAACCACTGTGATGTCATGTATACCAAGGCCACTTGGTGTCTGGATAACAGTATTGTAAGTACTCCTTTATTCCTTTGGCTCTTATGTTCTTTCTGTCATCTCTTTGACAATGGTCCCTGAGCTTTGGAGGGTATGATGGAGACGTCTCAGTGCTGAACACTCCACTGTCACTTCTTCTCGGCACTTGTGAGTTTTGAGTCACCTCAGGAGTCACTGAGGAAAGAGAGGCTTCTATAACCAAAAATGCGTGTAGCATTAATATATAGACATAAGTATTTAGAGGGCAGTTTGGTGGGCATAATGTGTCCATTTAGCTAGACAACAGTGGTAGTTTCCCCCTTAGGGCTTATGACCTTCCCAGCCATAGGCTTTTGATTAGGTTTTCAACATCAGACAGAAATTCTCTCCCATAGAGGGGTCCTCAAGTCCAATCAGAGGGCAGTTGGCTTCCCTTATAACAAGCATGTCACCATTACACAAGTTGGTATATCTGGCTTGGCTGGCTAGTGGTAAAACTTACTGGGTCCATTTCTGGTTAAGACAGTTGATGTCTTTTTCTCTCTCAAAAGTCTGCATAGGTATTTCCAGAATCCTGACAGCTAGTCAACAGAGAGAAGGCTTCCAGCTCAGGACTGGCTTGTTTCTCAGTGACCTGCAGCCCAAACACGTGGTGTCTTCAGCAATAGTCTTACCATCTACTTCTGGTGGGCAGCCAAGAGCCTTGGAACTAGCCTATAATGTTTTGAGGGCATGAGGGACCTCCCTAGACAAAAACTCGCTGGGAAGAATCCCACCCACACATGCCCAACTTTTTTATGTGGCTACTGGGGATCAAACTCAGGTCCTCATGTTTGTGAAACAACTATGTTACCTGCAGAACTGTCTCCACTATTCTTTTCTAGAATAGAGGCTTGGGCCTGGAGATTCAGCTCAGCGGCTAAGGCACATGTGTTTGTGGAGTTTGTTTGCAGTGGCTGGAGGCCCTGTGCACCCATTCTCTCTCTTTCTATCTTCCTCTCCCTCAAATAATAAAAAGAAATGACAGCACATAGGCTTGGCAGAACTATGACAAAAGGCGAATTTTTTCCTCTGCAAAGAGAAGCCACGAATCCGTAAGATCAGTGAGCAAACAAGCAGAGGGCGGGGGCAGGCAGCCCGAGCAGGAAGGAGTGGCGGTGGCTCTCACCGCGCCGAGACCGTCTCGGCTGCATTCGAAACACGAGGAGTGAGAATTAAGTCTGTAGTGAAGTCCTGTCGTGCTTCCCCTGCGTCCCTGGCATCCTGACAACAGGCTGGCAGTGGGGGATGGGGACCTGGACCTTTCACACACGTTGTGGGTAGGGCTGAAAATTTGTTCAGCCTCTTTGTGTCAGTCATGGCAGGGACTGAGGCACAGCGCCCCATCATCCACAGCAGCCCGAGGAGTCCCCCTATTCTATTAGGAACTCATCTGAGGTAAAACGGGATTCTTGGCAGAAGAGAGTTTTAGGATGAGCCAGTATGAAGCAGAGTTGGAATTTATTAAAAATAGAAAGCTGCTCAGGGAAAGAGTAAAGCATACCGGAGATCAGAGGTGTCGGCCTCTCAAAGGAGAGTCACCGCTTACGAAGACATTTTTAACACAGATTTTACGCATGGGGTTAGAGAAAGAGAAATGCTCAGGGGAAAAAATCAGCATATTCAAGTGTGCATGTGAGCGTCTTAAGGAAGAGCTGCGATTAAGTGTCTTGCCATTAGCCATATGGATGAGTTCTCTGGGTGGCTCTCAAGTTAGTAGAAACTCCTCCCCTCCTTTGGTAAATGAGCTTGTAAAGTGGCTCAGAAGTGCTGTGGATGGGGTTATAATCTGCCAAGGTACAACCCAGGACACACTAAGTTTGCACAAAGGGCTTAGGGTATGAATTTTACTATCTGTGGAATTTCTGGTAAGAGTCTCGGAAAATGGCAGGTTTGCAGCTGGGAAAGGAGAAGGGCCTTTCGTAAATATTGTTAATTATGTTGGAATTCTAGATTCTTAGCTGTCAAGAGGCTTTATCAGACTCCAGAGTGAGGAGTTCCTTCTCCATCCCATGCCCTCATGATTTTCTCTATTTTTCTAAACTGCTTCATGGAGATCACTTGAACTATCCTGGTACAATTTTAAATATTTTATGTTTTTAGAGATGGAAAGAGGGAGAGAGAGAGGAGAGAGGGAGAATGGGTACACCAAGGCCTATAGCCACTGCAAACTCAAGATGCATGCACCCCTTATGCATCTGACTTACGTGGGTCCTGGGCAATCGAAATGAGGTCCTTTGGCTTTTGCAGGCAAGCCCCTTAACTGCTAAGCCATCCCTCCAGCCCTATCCTGGACTTTACTATGACTTTAATGCATTAGACCCTTTGACTTAGTAATGCCATTTCTATACATGATCCATTCATTACAAGACAGAACATGTACAGCAAGTGTCTGTAACACTTTCAGGTAACAGAGAACTGGCCACAGTCTGAATGTGTTGATTAGGGACTAGTGAAGTAGGCTACAGAATTGTAAATACATTGTGCAATGGAACATCATGACATTCTTAAGAAATGAGGACCTCAATGTAGTATCATGATACAATGTCCAAGAAACAGTATTACAACAAACCAGCAGAGTACAAGCTGGCGCATGCAGGAACACACACACACACACGTGTATGAGTACTTGAAAGTAAACAGACCATTGCAAAGATCCAAACTCCACAAACAATACAGAAGTGGACTGGGAGGAAATGGAGATTCCTTGTCACTATATACTTTTTTTTTTTTTTTGGCTTTCTCACTCTAGCTCAGGCTGACCTGGAGTTCACTATGTAGTCTCAGGGTGGTCTCAAATTCATGACGATCCTCCTACCCCTGTCTCCTGAGTGCTAAGATTAAAGGCGTGAGCCACCACGCCTGGCTTTTACATACCTTCTTGAGCTGTGTTTATTTGCTTTAGCAACATAAGGCTTTGAGGCCACAAGTATGTTAATGGGTGTGTGTATGCATGCACTGGCAACATGTGATATACAGCTGGAAATACTCTGAATGCACTGATTAAAGACCAGTGAGTTAAGCTACAGTAGTTACATCATGTGATTTAATTTATTATGTGTGCATTTTGGGGTGTGTGTGTGTGTGGGGGGTGAATGTGGGTGTGCACATGCTATGGGGCACACATAAAGGTCAGAGGATAACTACTGGCATAGTCCTCACCTTCCCTCTTGTCTGAGCAAAGTGTCTCAGCCTCGTCATTGTGCACAGTTGAGTTCACCAGGCTAACTGGCCTACAGGCTTCTGGGAGATTCCCTTGTCTCTGCCTCCCTTCTTGCCATAGACACACTGGGATTACACATGCCCACCACAGCATCCAGCCTTGGGTGGGTTCTTAACTCAGGTACTCATGCTTGTGCCGCACGCCATCTCCCCAGCCCCAGGGCATTTATTTAAACCATTATGACAACAATGGGCACAATGGTTGAGTCCTTTTCCATGTCACGGAGTCTCATTTTACCCAGTGTTTTGGGAAAGACTTCTCATAGAAGTGAATTTTCCACACACATATTATGAAAATCAAAACTCTAAAAAAATGTTTGTAAGGAGACTAGTATTAACATATACAATATTCAAGGCTGGAGAGATTGCTTAGCGGTTAAGGAGCTTGCCTGTGAAGCCTAAGGACCCAGGTTTGATTCCCCAGTACCCACAGAAGCCAGATACACAAGGTGGCACTTGTGTCTGGAGTTCATTTGCAGTGGCTGGAGGTCCTAGCATGCCCACTCTCTCTTTCTTTCTCTCTGAAATAAATAAATGTTTCTAAAAAGAATCCTGTTTTTAAATTATATGTATATTATTTATTCATCTTTACCAAGTAAAGAATATGGAACATTAGTGAATGTTTTCTGGGTGGCCATGAAGCCAAGGACTCTGTCCCTTCAGTATAGTCCTTTCTTAACAAGACTTTTGATCCCTCCTGCCCGATTAGGCATCTCATCACAGACATTGTGTGTACAAAGAAATAAACTAAATAAGAGTGAGTGACATGTAGTTGGAGTCAAGGGAGTTGTTGGCCTGCAGTAGAATAGGCAAGAGCCTCCTTCTTCCCGTGGTCCCATGGAGCTCTGCACCTGCTGGCCTCAGAGCTTCTCTAGTGGCCACAGGGGCACAGTGTCTACGGCTTCCTGTCTCTCTGAACCTCCATTTGCTCAACTGTAAAAAGGAAGCAATGCTACTACCTTATCATGATGACTGGGATGGCTTTGAAATCCAGGATAAACCTGGTCATCCACACATAGTCTCCTTTCCTCCACTGACTTCTCCCTTCTCATAATCTGGCACATTCAGGCCAGAAACAAGGCTGTTTCAGTTGTTGGAGGGTTGCTTTCTCAGCCAACCCAGGCCTCCCAGGTGGGTGACCCTCCACAGCACCATGTGGCCTCTGTTACCAGGGGCTGCAGGCATTTCTTCCGGAAGCTCAAGACCTTTCAGAAAGGCTGATGTGTTGTTACAGAGAGACTCCTCCAGAATCACCCACTGCTCCTCATTCTTATAGACTCCCCTCTTTTGGAGAATGTGCCAACTGTTTGAAAGGACCCTCCACATTAGCAGTACAGAGCCACAGTTAGGAGAGTGGGCAGAACCTAGCGCAGACTAGGTGTTAGCAAAGTGCCACCTCAGGAAAGTCACTTCTCAGATTTAGACCTCAGTTTCCTCACCTGTAACCTAGAGTGATGGGGTGAGGATAACCAGCCCTTCCACATGTACAGCTCCTCCACTTCCCACCAGAGCACGCAGCCACTGGAGCATCAAAAATATTCCCCCAAACCATTGCATTGATACTGAACAAGTATGAACATTTTCCTTGTCCCTACACAATAGTTATGTTAGGTGCTATAAGTAAAGTAGTGGGGATTTAAAACATACGGAAGGGTGTTGTCACGGGAAACTTCTCCCCTGGGGAGACGCAGACACACGTCTTCACTGCAAATAGGACTTACACAGCAGGCCAAAGTACAATCATACCAATACCAGTGCAGTGAGCCGATGAGTTTATTGTGGGGGGGGGGGAGAGTCACTTACAGAACATAAAGAGGGGTTACTTAAAGGAATGTGGGGCCCCCAAAGCAGCCACTTTGATGGAGATTCCTGTGTCAGAATTACTCTTTGGATATTCCTCCCTCAGCCTCAGGATGAGGGCTCACTCATAGAGCATCAGATCAGGACCCCAGAGCAGTTGCACCACGGAGAAGTCTCATCTCGCCCTGAATTGGCTGCTTCTAGAAGCTCCTTGTCCCTGTCCAGGACTGTGAGACCACGGAGCACAGTGGGGCTCACTGTGTCAGAGT
Source organism: Jaculus jaculus (assembly GCF_020740685.1). Classification (NCBI taxonomy): domain Eukaryota; kingdom Metazoa; phylum Chordata; class Mammalia; order Rodentia; family Dipodidae; genus Jaculus; species Jaculus jaculus. The sequence goes on along the minus strand of NC_059102.1, from coordinate 132,209,691 downwards.
TACCCATGTGGTTGCTCCCCGCTCAGCCTCGGGGTGACGGCTTACTTATGCCAAAGAAACAATTTAGATGGAGCTCATAAGTCCTAGACCATTGACTCTCTCTATACTGTATCTCCCCCTGAAGTCACAGGTATGCATGTGAGGGGACACGTGTACAGCTGGCCCAGGGGCCCCCTAAATCTTAGGTGGAGATGGAGGTCTGATGACCCTGTCTACACTTTCTCTTGCAAGTTGACCCAGCTGGGTTTTTTGTTTGCTTGTTTTGTTGTTGTTTGTTTGTTTCTTTGGTTTTTCAGGGTAGGGTCTCTCTCTGGCCCAGGCTGACCTGGAATTCACTATGTAGTCTCAGGGTGGCCTTGAACTCACAGTGATCCTCCTACGTCTGCCTAAGTGCTGGCATCAAAGGTGTGCGCCACCATGCCCAGCCTCAGCTGCTTTTGATAAAGCTGGCAGTAGTTGCCCACTGTTTTCAATGTGGAGGCAGTTTGCCAAACGACAGGTGTACATGAGCTGTAACCCATTGCCACACCACTTTATATAACAGCCTTTAGCATCCTTCTGCTTGGTGTCTGGAGGGGTCCTGGAACTAATCTCCTTTGGATTTGAAGGGACTATGGTCTGGCTGTGGTGGGTGTGGCATGTGCTGGTGTGAGCAGATGCAGCCTGCATCTTGGGCCATAAGGATGTACCCATCAGGTGCATTGTATGGGTTCTGCCCAGGTGTGGTTCATAGACTCATGTGTGCATGTGTCTTAATTTCGTTTGTAAAGAGGCGTGGTAGGTGATTCTGGTCTCATTTCACTCTCATCTCTTGGGAATACAGTACATTTCTCAGTATCCCAGCACTTGGGCCAGGGTCGTGTGACAGGGTGATGAACAAGACATGTGGTCCTAAACAACATCCCTGTCATCCTCCTGTCTTGTCTCCCCTGAGGTAATTGTGGAGAGGGCAGAGCTCAGGCTGGAAGTGACTGGAACCACATGGGCAATAGAATTCTGGAGGGCTTCTGACCTACGGCAGACTCTGTGTGAACAAGAAATAGACTCATGGAATTCAACTGCTGAGACCTTGGGGTCTGTTGTCTCAGTATAGCCTGCCTACAACATGGACATAGTACAGAACAGAATGCAGTATTCACAGCCCTTTTACAGGTAAATCATGAAACTTTAAACAAGTGGCTGCTTCAGCTAGCCTCCCTGGGCCATACTCCCAGATTCCTAACCTGTCAGTCTGTGACCTATTTTACCCTGCACTAAGAGAGAGGCCAGCAAACATTGGCTCTACAAGTGGCTTACGGCAGGTCCATGTGAGTGACAAGTGACAAGCAGCTGAGAGGAAGGCTGCAGCAGATCATGTTGTTGCCTCCAAGCATCTTCTTTATTTATTGATTGATTTATGAGAGAGAGAATGGGTGCTCCAGGGCCCCTAGCCACTGTAAATGAACTGCAGACGCATGTAAGCTAGACGTGTGTACATCTAGCTTACATGGGTACTGGGGAATCAAAACTGGGTCTTTAGGCTTCACAGGCAAGTGCACTAATCGCTAAGCCATCTCTCCAGGCCACATTCATCTTCTGATTAAAGTGACAAACATCATGGTCCCCAAGAGTCCCATAAACCTTTATTCTGGGAGAGAAAAGCCAGTTGCAATGGACTGGATGTATTTTCCATGTCCCCCTCATTCTCTGATGAAATCTTTAGCCCTAGTGTGGTGGTATCAGGAAGCAGGGATCTTTTGGAGGTAATCAGATCATGAACTAGACTAATACCCTTATAAAAGTGACCCCAAGTGGTTTTCTCAGATTTTTTTTCCAGGTAAGGATACAATGAGACAACATCTGTCAAGCTAGCAGAGAGTTCAACTATGTTGGCACCTTGACCCTGGACTTCCAGCTTCCAGAGCAGGAAGAAATAAATGTCTATTGTCTGTTAGTTCATGGTGCTTTGGTCTCATGGCCCAAGAGGGTTCAGACACCCACCTGCATTTGGGGAACTAGTTCCTTCCTTGAGCCCTGGAGTGGACCAGCCCAGCAACTGTGCGTCACAGCCAGCACAATATGCAGGTGCTCCAGGTGTCATGGTGGCTGAGCCAGTGTCTTGGGTCATGTCCATTTGTTGAAATGGCAAATGGCCACTCTAAGGGGACCAAAAGACCCAAGCAGTTGACAGCAGGTACAGTCTAAGTGTCTTCGCTTGTGGCAGAAGGGCTTTGAAAAATGAATGCTTCTCTGAAGCCACTGGGGAGTGGAGATTTCCAGGGAGCTGGGGTCTCACTTTATTTTTAACTCTAGGCCATCTGCTTTCCACTTCCCACCGGGTGGGCCAGCGTCTGGGAAATATTCAGAGTGAACATATGCTGCTCCCGGGGCGGGGGGCGGCAGGGGGCGCGGGGGGAGGGTCGAGGGGGAGGAGGTGCTGGAAGTGGATGGAGGGCCTCTGTTCCCAGGGACACAGCCACCAGGTGTGTGTGTCAGCAGTACCCAGAGTGGCCTTGGTGCAGCTTTAGCAGGTCAGACTGTCTCTGGGAGGGTGAAACTCAACAGACACCTGCACAGCCCAAGCTGCCTGCAGAGACGGCCTTATACACACACGGGATGAAGGCGCTGTCCCTTCCTCACTCCCCTTCCCCCACAGGAATTCCTGCCAGAGGCTCTGACAGGTGGCCAACTTCTAGGACTAGATCCCTCCCTCCTATGAGAGACTGTCCCCAGAAGATCAAGGACTGGAGAACTCCCCAAACTCCTCCCTCCAGCTCTCCCAGGAGCTCACAGTCCCTGAGAGTCAATAGCTTCCAGGTATTAGCCATGAGGAAAAAAAAATAAAATAAAAAGTGTCCCCTTTTGCACCAGTTGACCCAAAATGAGCAAGCATGGTCTACCCCAGTGGGTTTGCTGTCAGACATTATCATGCAGAAGAAACTGTCAATATTCCATGGCTGTATATACAATGAGCCTGTGGTGAGTAACACTCAGCTTTATTTTATTATTGCATTTTACAAAGTTACCAAGACAACTGAAGCCAAGTAACAGAACCTTGACTTCATGCACCATGACAATTTAACAGAATTTTCAAAGGCTTTTAAGAGGCAGGAGCTGTAGCTTCTTCAAGGCAGAGCCAGGCACAGAGGGCTATGGGTTTGAGCCCGCTGGAGTCTCAGTAGAAAGTCTTGCCAGGGCTGACAGGCTAGAAGCAGTGTACCCTGGCATCCATCACTTTCAGCATATGGAGACCATGCCTTTTCTCAACAAGCATTTGTGAAGACACTACTTCCCAGGTGCCAAGTCCATGACACGAGCTGTGCTGCACGGGCCAGGGACAGGGTCACAAAGAGAAAGTCTGGACCACGGTCACTTAGTGAGAAGGCAGCAGACTAAGAAAAACCCAAAGCCAGAGTCTTTATCTTTCTGGAAGAGCTATGGCCTCCTCTGGGTTCCCCATTCTGACGCAAGACAGTGAACCTATCTCTGCGAACTGAGTGGGGCCTGGGGGAGGTATGGATGAGGTATGGGGGAGGTATGGGGAGGTGTGGGGGGAGGTATGGAGGAGGTATGGGGGAAGTATAGGGGAAGTATGGAGGAGATATGGGGGAGGTATGGGGGGAGGTGTGGGAGAAGTATAAGGGAGGTATGGGGGAGTTTAGGGGAGGTATGAGGTGGTATGGGGGAGGTATGGAAGAGGTATGGAGGGAGGTATGGGGGAGGTGTGGGGGAAGTATGGAGGCTCAGGACCTCAGGCCTGGTCATAGTCTTTGTTAGTGCCTTCCTTCTTGCTTAAGGGAATGTTTCCCATGAGCCTGTTGGTGAGCAGGTTATGCTGTACCAGGGCAGAAGTCCATTTTTCTTTGCTCTCTAAATCCAACTTAGAAGCAAACAAGCCAGAAACCATTAGTGATTTTATCATTTTATAGTGAAGTTCTGCGGTGCTCAGTGTATGTGTGTGTGCATGTGTGTGTAAGAAGCATGGTTTTTCTACTTGTAGAAAATGCAAGACTGTGATTATAAGAGGTGAAGGCAATTGTCTATTCTGCAGAATTCCTTAGTCTCTGAGAACAGAAGAAAAATTGGATTATTTTGTGAGGAGGGAATTTGTATGCTGTGTAGGAAATATTCTCTCACATTCATCAAACCAAATAGACTGGGCAAAATTATCAGCAGAGATGAGATGGATTTCATACTAATTCTAACTGGTGAATTTCCCTCACTGAGCATGGGCAGCCACATAGGCCCTGAGCTTCAAGAGGTGCTGAAAGTTGCCAGTCCAGATCTCAGCTAGAGAGACAAGAAATACAGGGCATTAATCAGAGAGGAAAGGAAAAAAATTGAGCCATTTTGGAATAGCACTCTGCCAGTCACAAGGCAAATGTGCTAGGAGCGGCAGGGACCATCGTTCAGCCTGTGAATATCTTTAAATAAGAGGACGAAAGGATGCCAGGAAGGAGGGGAGCAGCCTGCCTTGGCTTCATTCATCGTGATGGACAACATTATTCATGGAAGCTTTTACCTCGATACCATTACACTTGCAGGAAGCTGGAAGCCTGTCTGAAGGTAGCACTACATTTTGGGAGCACTTTGGTTCGCAAAACACTTTGGCATTTATTATGCTTTCCATCATCTTACCTAATGCTCCCAAGATTAAGTGTGTAAGAGAGGGCATATTATCTCCGTTGGAATGGCTGAGAAGCTGGAGCCCTTACAGTAGAGTATGTGGCCCGCAGAATCTACCTGCGGTGCTCAAGGGGAGAAGAGCATGCCAGACAGTCCCACGTACCCAGAACCCCCAGATATGCTCTCAGCAAACATGATGCTTTCATGTCTGCAGAACTGGGCTTTGGTGAAGCATCTGCAAAGAATTCTTATCCTTTCCTGGGTCACTGATCAAATGAGATGGATTCAAAAGTACCTTGTAAATTGTGAAGCAACGACCATGTTGTTACACTCACACAGAAAAAGGAGTTTCTAGACTCATCTAGGAAGATGTGGAAGACTTTTCCAAATGCTTGTCAAGTCCCACTCCCTAAGTCTCTACACTCAAGGCAGATTGCTTTACTGTATGATGTGAGCCTCCACACCCATGCAGGCTGCTGTAGGCGGGGAGGCAGGATGGATGCCCCAGTGAGGAGCAGAGTGAGGACCATCAGCCCTCTTGTCCTCACTGTCCAGAGACGAAAGAGAAGGGATACCTCTAGGGAGCAGGGACAAGACCTGGGAAGGTCACACGAAGCCTGGAGATGGAGAAACTCAAGAGTCAAAAAAGCCATTATGTGCTCAGGGGTCACAGGACAGTTACCATTCTTTGGGAAGATAGCAGCTAACTGGGGTCTGGAGACATCCAGACCATCAGCTCAGCAAGAGTTGGAAAAAGCATCCTTAGGGCATGGGTAGCATGCCTCACCCAGAACTGCTTGGCTCCTAGTATTTCAACAAGACCTGCCAAGCCCCTGCTCTGTGCCTCGGCAGTCAACTTGGATCCAACAGCATATGCCTAACACTGAGAAGCCGTCATAGCTGGGCTCTCACAGGTAAACATGACAAGAACAGGAAGTGAATGGAAGCCAGTTTCTTCTCCAGTAAGAGCTGAGCTGGATCTTAGAGAGACCTATGCTTTCCTGTGGCCAGAAGGAATAGGCGGAGGGAGCAGCGAGGGTGAGGATGGGGTGGAGAACTCAGAGCAGGAGCCTGATAGGACCCTCCCACTAGGTGGGCAGTGCACATTCTCGTCCTATCTGATCACAGATCTAAACACTAAGGGCCCTAGAAGCAGACTAAGAGTCAGAGCCAGGTCCAGGAGAGCCTGGACCATGAGAGCCAGGGTCCTTATGGATTGTGTGGTGGGAAGGCCTTGACTGTGCGAGGCTCGTGAAGAGGGCCACTTTCAGCAGGGCTTCCTGGGCTCTGTGGTCCAGCTCCCTCTAGGCAGCTAGGGATACACAGAGGGTTGGAAAGGTGAGAGGCAAGGATCCTGATCTCCCCAGGGGAGAGGTGCTAAGGTCTGAGCAAGGGCAGGGCAGGGGCACAGAGTTCAGGAGGAGAAACAGGGGAACAGGAAGCTTGGGAGAATGGGGGTATGGGTCTCCAGGAGGCTGTACTCTGCCTAGGGCACAGACCTGCTAGGAACAGTTCTTGCACAACTGCCCTGAAGCCACCCACAGGAGGCTAGTGGGTCACACACAGCTTCTGCCTGAAACAGCAGAGGCTGAGCTTGGTCCTCAGCTGGGATGGATCCTGAGGGACCTTCTAAGGAAGGGACTTGGTCTGCAGCCAGTGACAGGGCATGCTTGGGCTCCTGGCTTTATCTCCTCCCAGCCTGGAAGAAGGAACCAGCAGCTCTGTTTTCAATTCAGCCGTGCCCTGCAAAATGAGGGGCCAGTTGACCAGAGCAAGCAAATACAGTGGGGCTGGAGAATGGGAGAACTCTCGTAGCGCTCACTGTTATAACAGCAGCGTCAAAATTCTGTTTTGGGAGAAAAAGGTCCTAACATGCACTGACAGGCCTCTCATGAAGTGGCAGCCTGGTTTCCCTCACCGTCTCTACAGAATTGTGTCCTCCAGGGCGAGGGACTTTCCAAGGCCCCATCTTTAGGCAAGAGGCCTGCTTCCAGGGCAGAGGGGTTCTTGTCATTGAGATAGTGACCTTCGACGAGCTGAGAGACATGGGTTGGGAAGGTCATCTCTCACCAAGGGCACTGACTTTTCCATCATTCCCTTAGCTGAAATGTGACCTACTGAACCAACCCCTCACCCCATGTTGACAAGTACTTTCTTTTTGTTTTCATACTTTCTAAACCCCTGCTTTGAGAAATAGCATCAATAGTGTCAGAAGAGCTCTGTTGAACAGAACCAGTGTAGCTCCTGATTGGTCACAAGTGCATCCAGACCCCTCTACTTGGGCTTTTCACTGTGTTCTGCCCAAGGGGTCTAGAAGAGCAGGCACGGGCCTTCCAACTCTGCTTCTCACAGTGGACCACTTGGGAGCACTGGTTGCTCCGGTCCAGGCTGCCCCACACGGATTCATACACTCCTACTTTTCCTGGCTCTCTCATCCTATCTTATGTCATCTTCTCTGAAGCCCCTCTCAGGGCATCACTTTGGGGCCACTGGGTTAGCTGGACAGGGAGGCCAAAGATAAGATTTCTGCTTTGGGGTCAAGAGCAAATAAAATGAAATGAAGCAAAACACAATGATCTCTGAGGCTCCCAGGCTCTAGGAGCCCAACTTAGTTACTCTTAATTATTATTTCTTAATTAGTAATAAACTAAACATTGCAGCAATATGCAAGCTAATAAAATAAGTGAGGTCAATCTGTTAACTACACCAGGTAGCATATGATTAGGAAGTCCACTTTCTTGATATTTCCGCTCTTTTCAGAGAACGGCTGGAAGGAAATATAAACATGATGATTGTAGGCTTTGATCAGCAGGCTTTTCTAGACCCTAGCAGACCCAGGTCTTGGCTTCCTCTCCACATCCACGGTGCTTGGCTTTGGAATTCTCTGTTCCTTCCTTCCTCCACTCCTGGTGGCCCCAAACATAGTAGATTTGCCCCAGTTGATGCTTCCCATGATCCCAGAATAGCAGGTGGCACCTGTCACATTTCAGATGTCACATGTCCACCAATGACTCGAAAACAGGGTGAGTCACCAGGAAGCACTGGGAGAAGATGGGCAAGAATTGGCCTTGTGAAGTAAGAGCTCTGCAGAACAGAGAGGATTGATGAGGTTCTCAGCTGGAATCCTCAGCGGCTCCCAAAGGCAGTCTCTTTGGAGAGCACAAGGTGGCTTTCAAGACAGAGCCTGTTTGGGTTGAGTGAGGTTGTCAGCATCAATCTCTTGGGGTGGGGGGCTGGCCACCGATGGCTGCTCTGTGGAGTTGGTCTCCTGGGAAGGGCTGTCCTGGGCATCAGGGCCTGCACCCGTGTTGTTCTGTGTGCAGACCAGGCGCTTTTCGTCCAGCAGAGACAGTTGGTATTCACATAGGTCAATCAATGAGGCCACCTGTTCATGGAGAGGCAGCATCTTGAACTTCCTCTGGGCCAGGAAGAAGAAAGCTTCTACAAATGCCTGCAGACACATCCCTGTGGACAAAGAGAGGAAGTCAGAGAGCTCATGATGTCCCAGAAAGGCTCAGCCTCAGCCTTAGCCCAAGGCCGCTAGCAAGAGCCAGTCTTCCCCCTACCCAACCAGCTGTGTTTCCATTGTAGAAACTGAGCCCAGGCACTACGAAAGTAAACAACTCTATAAAATAGGAGTTCATTATCCCTCTTTCATAGATGTGGAAACTGAATCTCAGAGAAGTAGGGAGTCCTGGGTAGAAAGGGGTGGTGTTTGGAATTAAACCTTGCCCAAATCTCTGGGCACCATAGCGAAATACCCTCATTCAAACAAGCTCCTAGGGCTAGGGAGATGGCTCAGCAGTTAAGAGCTGAGGAGTGCTTGCTGCACAAGCATGGAACTGCTTTGATTTGCCAGACCCCAAACGGCTAGGCACACACATCTGTAACCTTAGTCCTGCAGCGGGGTGTGACAGATACCAGAGAATGGCTGGAGCTTGCTCACTGAAAGAAACAATAATGACAGTGAAAACAGCTGCTCAGGGTTGAGTGAGAGATGCCATCTTAAGGAAATAGGAGAATGAGGGAAACCAGCTCCTAGTCTGTGGAGATGGCTCAGTGGGTCAAGTGCTTTCTATGCAAGCCTGAGAACCCAAGTCTGGGCTCTCAATGGCCATATGAAATGCTGGGCATGGTAGTACAGTCCTGTAATCCCAGTATTGGAGGAGACAGAAAGACCCTTGAGGCTTCCTGGATAGTTTGCCTAGCCCAATCGGTGAGCTCAGGGGTCAGAGAGGCATATGTGACTATGCACACACACATACATATGCAAAAGAAAACCCCTAGCTCCTCAAGTTTCATGATTCAGGGGGAAATTATATGAAATAGATCTAATCTGATAGCAATGTTCTTCAAGTTAATGTGAGATGTGTACACCAAATTGTCCACTAATGTCTATGCATGTTTTATTTTTGGTTTTTTGAGGTAGGGTCTCACTCTAGCTCAGGCTGACCTGGAATTCACTATGTAGTCTCAGGGTGGCCTCGAACTCCTGGCGAACTGCCTATATCTGCCTCCCGAGGGCTGGGATTAAAGGCGTGCATCACCACACCCGACTTTGTCTGTGCATTTTGATGTAGGTACATTTTATCTCAAAAAGTATATGGCATTCCCTCAAGCTCATGTGTTGAGTACTTTTCCCCAGATGGTGGTGCTACCTTAGGAGGTTCTGGGAACTTTAAGAGATGGAACCTATGTGTATGGCTCTCTCATGTCTTGTAGTTGGCATGCTCATAACTTTTTTCTATTAATTTTTTAGGTTAGCATACAAAGTATGCTGTAAAGGTCTAGAAGGTTTCATCATGGCATCTCCATAGGATGTTTCATTATACTTTGTTCTCATCCACTCTCCTCGCTGCTGACTGTCGCCCCCACCCCATCCCCCCTGCCCTCCTGTCCCTTCCTTCCCTTTGCTTTCTGGTTACATACATTCCATTATTCTCTCCATTTCTCACCTTAAGAGCTCTTCCTCCCCTCATGATCCCCTTCTTAGTTTTATAAGTTACAAACACACAAGTATAAACATACACATGTACACACATAATTCTAAATTTAGGTTCTGCATCTGAGAGAAAATACACAGTATTTATACTTTTTTGATTTATTTTTATTTATTTATTTGAAAGTGACAGAGAAAGAAAGAGGCAGATAGAGAGAGAGAGAGAGAGAGAGAAAGAGAGAGAATGGGTGTGCCAGGGTCTCCAGCCACTGCAAACGAACTCCAGATGCGTGTGCACCCTTGTGCATCTGGCTAACGTGGGTCCCGGGGAATCGAGCCTCGAACCAGGGTCCTTAGGCTTCACAGGCAAGCACTTAACCACTAAGCCATCTCTCCAGCCCAGTATTTATACTTTTGAGTCTGGCTTATTTCCCTTAATAATTTCCAGTTATATACATTTTTCCTGCAAATGTTATGGCTTCATTTTTCTTTACAGCTGCTTAAATTCCATTGCACTCATTGTCTGCCACATTTCCTTTATCCAGTCACCTGTTAGTGGACATTTAGGCTGGTTCTGTTTCCTGGCTACTGTGAGTAGTGCAGCTATAAACATGGATTTGCAAGTATCTCTGTGGTGTGTTGACTTAAGCATCTTTGGGTATAAGCCCAGGAGTGATGTGTCTGGGTGATACAGTAGCTCCAGGTTCAGGCTTTACGAGGACTCTCCACATTGATTTCCATAGTGACTGCATCCGTTTGCACTCCCACCAGCAGTGAGTGAAGGTTCCACTTTCTCCACACCCTTGCCAGCATTTGTTGTCAATTGTTTTCTTTTTTTTTTTTTTAATATTTCATTCACTTCTGAGAGAGACAGAGAGCAACAGAGAGAGAGAGAGAGAGAGAGAGAGAGAATGGGCATGCCAAGGCCCACAAATGAATTCCAGCATGCACCACCTTATGCATCTGGCTTATGTGGGTCCTGGGGAATCAAACCTGGGTCCTTTGACTTTACAGGCAAGCGCCTTAACCATGAACCCATCTCTCCAGCCTATCATTTGTTTTCTTGATTATAGTCACCATGACTGGGGTAAAAATGGAATCTCAATGCAATTTTAATTTGCATTTTCCTTATGACTGTTGGACATCTTTCCAAGTATTTATTGGCCATTTTTTATTTCTTATTTTGAGAACTGTCTATTTAGTTATTAGTCTATTTATTGAGTGGGTGATTTGGGGTTTGGGTGTTTACTTCTTGTAGTTCTCTATATATCCTGGATATGAATCCCCTGGGTGATGTGTAGCTGGCAAACATTTTTTTTTCCCATTTTTTTTTTCCCATTCTGTGGACTGTCTCTTCACTCTAGTGATTGCTTCTTTTGCAGTTCAGAAACTTCTTTTTTTTAAAAAAAAGATTTTATATATTTATTTATTAGAGACAGAGAGAGAGAATGGGCACACCAGGGCCTCTAGCCACTGCAAATGAACTCCAGATGCATGTGCCACCATTGTGCAGCTGGCTCATGTGGGACCTGGAGAATCGAACCTGGGTCCTTAGACTTCACAGGCAAGCAGCTTAACTGCTAAGCCGTCTTCCCAGCCCTGCAGAAGCTTCTTATTTGTGTGCAGTCCCATTTGTCAGTGCCTGGGGAGTGTTTCTTATGCTACTGGGGTCTGAGTCAGAAAGCCCTTGCTTGTACTTGTATCTGGAAGTGGTTTCCTTATACCCCCTTGCACTTTTCTTTGCAGGACAGACTGCAGCTCACTCAGTGTCTATTGGGGTGGACGTCTGACTGTATCCATCTTCCCTGCTTAACTCTGAGCTCCAGCTCATCACAGGTGCCAGAAGGTGCTCACTGCGGACACACTGGATTCACAAGTGAATGAGTTTTATGAGTAGGTGGACAAATGAATGAGTTGGCGCTGTGCCGGGCTCCTCCGCGGCGGGCAGGTAGTGCTGAGGAGGGACCAGGCCCGCTGGTTCTTCCCAAGGGGTTGAGGAAGAGGGTGAACGTCGGACTCAGAACCTCTTCTAGTCACTGGAGAAAAACCACACTGAGTCGGGAGTCTTGTCAAAGCAGGAACTCGCTTTATTGTTACAAGCAGTTGCCTATAAAATGTTGGGAACGATGGTGGGGATTCTAGGATGGGGAGAAAGGTAAGGGCCAATAGTAAACTGTGACTATTGAAATGATAATTCCAACTCCTGCGCAGAAGTAACAGGCCAGAAGCCATTAGGCATCTTGCTGAGTCCTAGCTGGCCAGAGACAGATGACCAAACTTTAGCTAGGCTCAGGAAGTTCCACTAGGCCTCACACTCAGGCCTCTCAAGGTCCAACAGCACTGGACACTTGATAGACATTGTCACTAATCCTCAATTACCCTTATCCTAAATTACAAATGAGGAGACTGACACTCAGATTAAGTAACTTTAAAGCCATAATAATTCAGTTTTTAAAATATATATATATTTCATTTATTTATTTAAGAGGGCATGAGAGAGAATAGGCATGAAGGGCCTCCAGCCACTGCAAATGAACTCCAGATGCATGTGCTCCCATGTGCATCTGGCTTATATGGGTCCTAGAGAATCAAACTGGGATCCTTTGGCTTTGCAGGCAAACGTCTTGACTGCTCAGCCATCTCTCCAGGCCTAATTCAAAGTTTTTAAAACTAAGTTACATTGCTTAAGAGGTTCTGAGTCTTTGCAATGAGCACTGGGGTCTAGGTCTATGGGACTCCCCACATCCTTAGGACGACTTAGGGCCATATAGCATTTTAGGTGAGGTGGCCCTACCTCTATTTCACACTTGGCCTAGTGTTTGAGGGTGCTGGGTGTGATGCCCTGGGATCTAAGAGCACGTTTTTACCTTAGGAACTTAAGCTGAGCAGAAAGCTTTGTGTCTTCTTTCAAGACCAAGGGTTTTGTAATTATGCTTTTCTTGACTCTAGATGCCCTGCAAGTTCCCTGCTTTGTTTAATCTCCATAGGAGGAGTTGGTAAAGGGCATGTGTTGCAGTCAGGTTAACATTCCTGGCAGGAAACACCCGGCCAAGAGCAGCTTGTGGGAAAAAAGGTTTATTTTGGCTTGTAGACTCAAGGGGAAGCTCCATGATGGTAGGGGAAAACGATGGCATGAGCAGAGGGTGGACATCACCCCCTGGGCAACATCAAATGGACAACAGCAGTAGGAGAGTGTGCCAAACACTGGCGAGGGGAAACTGGCTATAACACTCATAAGCCCAACCCCAGCAATCCACTGCCTCCAGGAGGCATTAATTCCCAAATTGCCATCAGCTGGGGATGTGTCATTCAGAACACCTAAGTTTATGGGGACGCCTGAATCAAACCACCACAGCACGGAACCCTGGTGGAAAACCCTTTCTGTGCAAACAGAGGGCTGTGTGGACAGACACAGGAAATGAGGCCTCCCTCAAGTCTCACTCAAGAAGAAGAATCTAGAGCATCACTTCTGAGCCAGACTTTGCTAGAGTGGCTCTGTTCACATGTGCGTTGTATGTGAGAGAGCATGTGAGTATGCATGCCCATGCACCTACATGCTTACGTGCCTAAATTGGCTGGCTGGGTCAGATACACAGATTTGCAGAGGACAGCTTATGCCAGAAAAACTATTCTCAGCTCCCGGGCCCCCATTTCCCAACTGTGCTAAACCATGCTGCTCTAAGCAGGGTGGGGACCTAAGGTGTCAAACCTGGCCCCTGATAAGATAAGGAACTTGAGATAGACTCTAAACCGAACACTTCGCCAACCACATTGTTTATGTCAGGTGGCAGTACTTTGTAGCACATCTTTGTAGAGGAAGCAGTGTGCTCTTTCTTGTTCGGGCCCAGGCCTCTTGCTCAGGACTATAACCAATTGTGGGTTGCAGCCTTGAGTAGCACCAATCTCCATGAGTGAGCAACACCAATGGGCATCCCAGTAACCACTGTCTTGTTAAAATTTGCATCCTGGGATGAGGCCAAAGATATGCATGTTGTTAGCTCCGTGATGGTGTAATGCTGCTGATGTCTGGACCTTGGGACCAGATTATGAGAAGTAAGAAAAGAAAGGTTCAGCATACCTTTTGACTCAAGAAGCATTACTTTTGTTTCCTTCATTAAAGGCAGGTTATTATTTGAGCTACAAGGCACAGAAAAAATGTCAGGACTTTCTGGGAACAACAGTACAGGGTTAAATGATCTGGAAGATAACATTCTAAAAAGATGAGTGGGATTTATGATTTATTCTTTTGCTTATCTACATTTTCTGACTTCCTGTAGTGAACATACATACAATTTAAAAATGTACATTGAAAACTTTTTGTTTTTGAGACAAAGTCTTACTCTGTAGCCCAGGCTGGCCTCAAATTTACATTGATCCTCTTGACTGTGATTATAGGTGTGAGCTGCTACACCTGGATCGCAATTAAAAGTTCTAGTTAGTGGGTGGGAAGAAGTGATGTAGGGGCAGATGTTTATTATTTTTTAATTATCTATTTATTTGTCTGTGTGTGGGTTGTGTATGTCTAGGGTCTTTTACCACTGTAAATGAATGCCAGATGCATGTGCCACTTTGCATCCAGCTTTACCTGGGTTTTGAGGAGTTGAACCTGGGCTGGAAGGCTTTGCCAACAAGTACCTTTAACTGCTGAGCCATCTCCCTAGATGCTTTTAATTATGAAACTTCAATACTACTTGAATTTGAAGTCAGCTACATGTATTACTTTGAAAAATATAAGTACACACATATTTTCTATTTTGATAAAATGTTTAAAATACTATGCACACATACACATACAGTAGTCCCTCCTTATCCTCAGTGAATGTTTGAAAACACAATTGTACCAAACTCTATACTGTATAACATGTTTTTTCGTATATGCCCAGCAGCATTGCTACATAGCATGAGAGTTAATTTGTCTCTTCCTGTTTTTTTTTTAAATCATTTTTATTATTTCTTTATTTAAGGGAGACAAAAGGAGGGAGGGAGGGAGAAAGGGAGAGAGAATTTGTGTCCCGGGGCCTCCAGCCACTGCAAAGGAGCTCCAGACACATGTGCTACCTTGTGCATCTGGCTTATGTGGATCCTGGGGAATTGAACCTGGGTCCTTTGGTTTTGTAGGTAAGGGCCTTAACTGCTAAGCCATCTCTCCACCCCCATCTTCCTGTTTTAGTCCCTGATGTTTTATTTGCCACCAACATCCCTTCTAAGAGGCTATGCCTCTGAGTTTCACTAGATTGTTGCCCATCCTCATTTTATCAAGGTGGCCCAGGAAAGTGCAGCTTGACCAAAGTCAATATTCAGCGAACATCAGAGAACTGAACCTTCTTAATGGTTTTGAGGAGATGAAGATGAGAGGAGGGGGAGACCATAAGACTGGGCACATGAAAGACAGTCCAAGGTTGGGTTCAGGGTTAAGATACTGGGGTTCCCTTGGAAAGACAATCCTGGGAGCAGGAGCAGAAGTAGCCCAGCTGCTGGAGGTCTCACCTCATCTATTTCTGCACCTCTTCTGTACGGCACTGTTCATCTTGTTTCCTCTTCCTGAGGATAATGAACACTTGGTATGTCACTGGTTTTATTTCTGATTCATCTGTTTCCTAACAGTAAAACCCCAGGAATTTGAGTTGTTACGTTTTTTTAAAAATTGTTTATGAGATTGGTTTGGTAATTAGTTCACGTTACAAGACACCTCACAGAATACCCAAGGACAAGCCACCCGAACGGACAGGTAAGAGAGCAAACACGAAACAGCATGGAAGCCATGGGGGGAGCGCTTGTTCACCAAGCTAACAAAAACGCAAAATACAGGTAACAGTCAAGACATGGTGAGATTGCTGGGGACTTTTTATTATTTATTTATTTGAGAGAGAGACAGAGAGAGGGAGGGAGAAGATGAGTGTACTAGGGCCTCTAGCTGCTGTAAATGAACTCCAGATGCATTCGCCACCTTGTGCATCTGGCTTGCATGGGTCCTGGGGAATCACACCTGTGTCTTTAGGCTTTGTCGGCAAGCACTTTAACCACTAAGCCCTCTTTCCAGCCCTGCTAGGGACTTTTGAAAAGGAATTTGATAAAAGCTTAAGAGCTGTTCAAATGTTTATACCACTTAACACAGGGATCATAGGCCTAAAAGTTCCCCAAACAGAATATTCTCTCCAAAAGAAAATACAAAGAAAATACACTTGAGCACAATGTCATCCATTACCAACTTCTGTAGTAGTATAGTGACATAGCAGTAGGACTAGACTGCTAGAGCTCCTTTAACACCCTGCTTTCTCCTTTTCCGTATTTTCCAAAGAAGATCACGCATGCTCATTATTGATGATAATTCAAAAAGGCAGCTGGGCGTGGTGGTGCATTGAAGTTCTAGTGGGTGGGAAGAAGTGATGTAGGGGCAGATGTTTTTTATTTTTTAATTATCTATTTATTTCTATGTGTGGGGGTTAATCCCAGCGCTCAGGAGACAGAGGTAGGAGGCTCACCATGAGTTTGAGGCCACCCTGAGACTACATGGTGAATTCCAGGGCAGCCTGGGCTAAGGTGAGATCCTACCTTGAACCTGCCCCACCCAAAAAATGCATATTTTTAAAAAAAATATCCTGGGATGCTGGCCCAGAAGTCATTAGAGAGGAAGTGGTGACACAAATACTGCCTTCATAGCTAACCTGAAAACCAGTCCCAGGGAAACAGTCACAGACACTGTAGTCGTTCAAACCTCACTAAAACAGATATAGAGTCCACAGAGAAAGAAACACTGAATTAGATCCCTATCTTGCCCACCAAGGCTCAGGGAACATTGTGGCAGAGATGGTGGAAAGATTATAAATGCTTCAGGATGGGTGGGAATAGCTTGAGGCACTGTTCACCCATTCCCACAGAGACTGACTGTGGCCTCTAGGTCTCCACAACGAATGCCAGACACCCCACCGAAGACCCTCAGTAAAACTGGGGTGGGGGAGGGGGTCTAAGAGTACACCTGTTTTATAACAAAAGAAATTAAATTAGAGCTGGAGAGATGGCTTAACAGCATAATGCACTTGTTTGCAAAGCCTGATGGCCCAGGTTTGATTTCCCAATACTCACAAAGAGCCAGATGTACAAAGTAGTGCATGTATCTGCAGTTCATTTACAGTGGTAAGAGGCCATGGCTTGCCCATTCATAGGCTCTCTCTCTCCCTCTCTCTCTCTCTCTCTCTCTCTCTCTCCTTGTAAATAAATAAATAAAATAAAAATATCTTAACCCAGTGTCTGGTTTTGCAAAGTTCCCCTGGGATAGCTCCAGGAGAGTTAACTGCCCTTCATTGAAGTCCTTCTTGCTTCTGGACATAAACTGAGATAAATCCGTGCGTATATGACTGTGTCCCCAGGAGAACCGTGTGCTATGGAGGCATTGTCAGTGTTCAGGACAGCTGGCAGCACACCTGAGAGATCAATGGAGATCTGCTTAATGTGCTTGAGCACACCGTGAACCTTTGAACACACGTGGACACAGGCATTACTATTTCCATTTTACAGCAGTACGCACTGAGGCCAGTGGGGCCAAGAACAGCCATCTACCAACCCTCTTCCACAAGGAGATTTGTAGCTGACTTAAGGAATTGGAAGCTGGGCGTGGTGGCACACACTTTTTTTAATCCCAGCACCCAGGAGGCAGAGGTAGGAGGATTGCTGTGAGTTCGAGGCCAGCCTGAGAGTACATAGTGAATTCCAGGTCAGGCTGGGGTAGAGTAAGAACCTACATCGAAAAACCAAAGAAGAAAAAAGAAAGGAAAAAAACCAGAGAGCCCCAGACCAGATACATTTGAACTGCAGAACCCCCTGGCTGTGGAGAGTGGTAAATTTACACATGGAGGCCCCACCTCCTGACCTTCTTATTCAGAAATTGGAGGTGGGGCCTAAAATTCTGTTTCTAACAAATTCCCAGTGATGCTGAGGAGTATTGACCAGGGGTCCCACTTTGAGACCCCCCAGGTGAGGCCAGTGTGGATGTACTTATTGAAAGCCCAGCAGTGAAGTAGAGAGGGGATCTCTTCAAAAAGACCTGCCTTGAACTCACAGAAGCTTGACTTTGAGCTAAAAATGTCTACATTTATTTTAAGACATTGATTGAGAGAAAACCCAACCAGTTATTTTTAAAAGACTAATGACAGAGCCGAGAAACCATGAAATTGTTCCAATGGTGCACGAAGCCCTCTCTTAGCATCTGAGAAACCACATTCTTGTTTCTTGCAGAATCATTGCTACACTACTAAGTGAGGAGGGTTCTATGGCATCCTACTGGGCCCTGCCCTCCGCCCCATTTGTCTGACTGAGGTATAGAAGACAGGTAAGTTTCTAGAAGGCCAGCCACAGATGGCCCTGTAAACCATGGCAGACCTACAGATTTTGTCCTGAAGAAGATGGGAGGTCAGCGGGGAGTCTGCAAGCGGTGTAGTCTCCATGGCTGCTGTGCAGAGGTCAGGGGCATGTGTGAAAGAAAACAAGTACATTGCACTAGTCCAAACCTAAGCTGATGGTGGTAGCTTGGACCTTAGTGGTAGAAATGGAGGTGCTGCGGGCTGAGTGGATCTGGATATCGTCTGCGGGCAGTGACAGTGAGAGGCTAATCTGCCCATGATGGTATGAGAGTGAGGCAGGAGTCCTCATGAAGAAGGACCTCTGACACCAGGCCAAGTTGATAGGCCTTCTCCTGGTTTTCAAACATTATGCATAAAAATATCACCTCTTGGGCTGGAGAGATGGCTTAGCGGTTAAGTGCTTGCCTGTGAAGCCTAAGGACCCTGGTTTGAGGCTCAGTTCCCCAGGTCCCACGTTAGCTAGATGCACAAGGGGGCGCACACATCTGGAGTTCGTTTGCAGAGGCTGGAAGCCCTGGCGTGCCCATTCTCTCTCTCTATCTGTCTTTCTCTCTGTGTCTGTTGCTCTCAAAAAAAAAAAATACATATATATACATATATGTATGTGTATGTGTATATATATATATATATATCAGCTCTTTTCCACCTGCTGGAAAGTCTGTTCATTGACAGTGAGGCCTGAGAGCTGCATTTATCACAGTGGTTTTGGGGATTCAACCCCAGAAGATGACCAGGAACCTTTGGCACGAACCCTCCAATGTAGCTGTGTCTTAAAGGACTCTTGAGCAAGCAGTGGAGTGAAGAATCCAAGAGAATGTTCTCTGTGAAACCTACTACTAGGCTAGCCTCAGCACAAGGGCAATGATGAGCCAGGCCCCTTGAGGATGCTAGGAAAAGCCTTTTCCTTTAAAGTCTCACTGCCCACCCATCTCTGTCCTCAGTTTGCAGAATTCCATAGGCGGTAAAAGACAGCAAAACTTAGCTTCCAAGGACTTGGAAGCTGGACGTCCTAGCTGGAGGTGCCAGCACAGTTGGGTTCTGATGAGGGCCTGTTTCTGGCTGGCAGATGGTCACTTTCTTACTCTGTGCTCTTCTAGAATACAGAGGAAGAGGGTTCAAACTCAACTGACTTCTGATGAGGGTATTAAACCCACTGGCTAGGCATCCACTCTTCTGGCCACTTCCTTAGAGGGCCCATCTCCAAATATAGTCACCTGGGGCTTAGATACGACTTAGAAGTTTGGTGGGCTGCGCAACCCAGCCTGTTGCACTCTCATTCTCTCAGCCCTGCTGAGGCTCTTCCAGCATGGGGAAGCACTCTTTACCACTCCCCAGGTAGCTGAGATTCTCAGAACCATTTAGGAGAACTAGACAGGCTCTTATTCCTCTCCCTACTCCTCCACCAACCACAAGGAAGCCCCTCATAGCTGGGCTTGGGATCTGGAAGGATTCATGGTAACATTGCTTTGCAGACTTGTGATAATATTAGCTCATCTTTGTTGAGCCCTCATTATGTGCAAGGCCATGAGCTAAGGGCTATCTGCACATTGTTCAATCATACAAAAAGTTTATGAAACAGGTCGTCTCTTCAATCCCATTTTATGTCCAAGAAACACGCTAAAGTCGTGTGGCAGGTAGGTGGCAACTCAAGGCTCATTCTCTGAACTTTTGATCCACTAATGCTTTGAGTCTTGAAAGAGTCAAAGTTGCTCCAGGACTACAAAAAGCCTTGACAAAGAAAGAGGGCTGGGGATTTGTCTCAGGAGTTAAAGGCACCTGCTTGCAAAGCCTGCTGACCTGGGTTCTACTCCCCAGCACTTGTGCAAAGCTAGACACAAAAAAAAAATAAATGGTACAAGCATCTGGAATTCATTTATAGCAGCAAGAGACCCTGGTGCACACAAGTGTGTGCACACACACATACATTAAGTAAATAAAGATTATTTAAATTCAAAGTTAAAAAAAGAGAAAATTTTAGAAGCAGAATCAGTCTTGGCATAAGTAAGAGATGGATGGGCACCATCCCATTTCTGCTGCATGTCAACAAAAGAGGCAGTCAGACCTGTGGGGTTTTGTAACCAGGCTATTCCCACCTGCTTCTCACGTCTAAAGATAAGCTGCGGAGCAGTTTTTGAAACTTCATTTGGCTTGATGGATGTCACTACAGAAAGCAGCCTTTGAAACATTTCCGATACAGCCAGACACGTACCTCTCACTGGAGGTGGCCGTTGGATATTGAGACGTGGACCTTGACAGGCTATGGCCTCATTCTGTCAACCAGCAGGTGAGGGTGGGCCCACTTCCTCCTCTGGCCCACTGTCCTCTCCTCGCACGCCCCAGGAGCATGGGTCACACCTGACCTGACAGGATCTCTCCTGGAATCCTGGCATCCATTCCCAAGCTGAAGGATGGAAACAAGACTTCACACATTTTCCCCTGAAGGACGGAAGTGAGACTAACATCTCCCATGGAGTTTCCCAGTTCACAGAGAATGTCTGTCATCTCATCTGGTTCTCAGGGTGGTGTTCCCGAGAAGGAAGGTGTCACAAGGGTTTCCCACTTGCGGTTGGGGGACACGTGGGAGAGCCCAAGCAGCTGGTCAAGGTCCCTCCCTCATTCCAACCCCTGCCCACCTCATACTCAAACCCACGTTCTTTTCCAACACTCTTAGATGTCACAGCTGACATCTAAGTATTACTTTACAGTTTATGAAGCATATTTGCATATATGATATAATTACATCTCAACCATTGTCAACAGGCAGGGGTATTATCACACTAAAATAAGACTTTCCCCCCTCTCAAAAGTACCTAAGTTTCCCTACTAGCCATTCTATCTCAGGACATGGGTTTATGAGAAGATCCTTTGTCTCTTCTCCTAAATATTTCTTGTTACTCACCTAGAATGGGTGAGTCTGCCTCACAGAAGTCCTAAATTTATATTCCTACAGTTTGGAATCACTGCCAGGAAATAAAGTGGCATGATGGGCTAAAATTAGCTCAGCAGTTCTTCCCTTGGCAATGGAATAACCCCCAGAAGAGCCTCCATGATGCTGAGGTAGCTCATCATGGACTTAGTCTCCTCCCCATGGCTGGCTCTGTGTCTGCTGCTGCATGGGACCCCAGTCATTACCACCGTCCCCCAGGCCTGGGGCTTAGCGCTCACGCACAGTAGGTTAGATCCAGGCAGTTCCCATGAGATGGCTTGGGGCTCAATGTGTGATGGCTGGCACTCTGGGTCCAGATCCCACCTCTGCCACTGACTAGCTGTCAAGGTGCCTCATGTCTCTGGGTCTCAGCTTCTCATCTGCAAAATGGGGACAGTAACATCTGCCCTGAGTGATTTTGTACAAGGAGCCACCCAGACAGAGGCCAGCCCAGGGCTTGCAGCTGGCATGGTAGATGTTGCCTACACTCTCTCCACCTGGATTTCAGCACCTTGCCACTCTTTGCCATCTGGAATGCTATGATAATATTGGCCCCAGTATGGTCCATTGCTGGTCTCCCCACCAGTGTGAGCTCTATGAGGTCAGGGAGTCAGGAGATAGCTTCTCAAGTGTGGTCTCCTAGGCCTCACTTGTCCCTTCTATAAAATGAAGGGCTGGCTTGGGTAAGCTCTTAGACAGTGACAGTAGCTTTTAAACCTTTGTAAGCACTGGTAACTGAAAAAAAAAAAAAATCACAAACTGCATTTGTTAAGCACATGTTGCCTGCTATGATGACTCCTGGGTACTTTCCATGTCCCATGGCAGCCCTGAGAGGCTGGCAATACCAAGCTTTGTATTTTGTAGGCAACAGTGCTGAACTTTCAGAGGCCAAGGTCCAAAATCACGCTTGGTTTGACCATCATACTTTGCAGAATGACAGTGCTCAAATCCCTTCCAAAACCCCTTACCCATTCTTTTCTGAGCCAGAGGGAACCCCCTTGAGGCCTATCTTTGCAGGGAAGAAAGGGGGAAAGCCTTGTCCTGCATACCCCCATAGCATGCACAGTCACTGTGCACAAGCATCACTGCAGGAACAAGCCACTGTCACCTTTGTCCTTGTCTGGATGGAGGAATGAGTGTTAGGACAGAACCAGAAATAGATCTTTCAGAAAAATCATTACCCCTAGAAGCCTGCAGCACCCAAATGACAAGCAAAACCACAGGCAAAGGCAACTATTTCATCTTTCATTAATCACAGGTCACTATGCTGGCCTGGGCAGAGTGACCCAAGGTCCTAGACTAACTCCAATCCAGTGTCACCCTTGATTCCACCATAACAAAGACACAAGTTCCTAACTCACTGTGAAGATGAGGCCATAGCACTCCTTTTTAAAAGAAATTATTTGTGAGGAGAGAGAGGGAGAGACAGATAGACAGGCAGACAGGCAGTGAGTATGGGTGTTCCAGGGTCTCTTGCTGCTGTAAACGAACTCCTGATGCATGTGCCACTTTTGTATATCTGACTTTACATGGGTAATGGAGAACTGAACTTGGGCTAGAAGGCGTTGCAAGCAAGCATCTTGGCTATCTCTCCAGTCTGCACAGTGCTTCTTGACTTCTTGAGAGTGCTTCATGCTAGACATTTATTTATTTTGTGTGTGTGCGTGTGGTGTGTGTGTATGGGCATGTGTGTGTTCATGCATGTATGTGTGTGCATATGGAGGCCAGAGGTCAATGTAGGGTATCCTCCTCTATTGCAGCTACTTTATTTTTTGAGAAAGTGTCTCTCACTAAACCCAGAGTGCACTTCTTGGGCTAGACTTGCTAGCCAGCAAGCCCTGGGGATCCTCCTGTGTCCACTTGCCCATGCTGGGATTGCAGGTGTACACCACCACACCTGGCTTTTATGTGGGTCCCGAACTTGGGCCCTCCTGTGTGCATGGTAATCACTCTACCCAGAGCCATCTCCCAAGCCCCTGGACATTTTTCATAAGACCAGGGGCTCCAATGGACCCTTCTGAGTATCTATACTCAATCCTCAGCAAGTGGTCAAAATATGCAGCTTAGAAAGGACTTCAAAGACAACACAATCCAGGCCTTTACAAGGTAATTACATCACTCAAAATAGTAAGATAAGGAGCATTAAGAGTAGTTAGCATACAGCCTGTGCTTAAAATGTCAGGGACTGTGGTGAGCTCACTTCACATTTAATCCTCAACACAAAGTCTGAGTGATAGATGCTTAAGAAACAACCCTGCTCTCTTCTTTCTTTGGTTGTTCACAGGCCCACAGTCCTGCCGACTGAAGTTGGTCATGGGGATTCGTACCCAGGCCTGGTGAAGCTGCTCTGCCTGGGCACATGTTTTCATAGAGAGGTCGGGAAGAAGCCGCACGGGGAGAATTTGCAGAAAAGCATGTCTTCTGGAATTGTCCTGTGAGAGTTTTGGGTCATAAGTTGCCCTTCCTGGAACAGCTACCAGTGGTCACCCAGTTCCCATCTGGCTATCTTCGGGGGTGGAGTGCTCACTCCTTATCCTCCCGGGCCGCCCCGCTGGCTGCGCATGCTCTCTGCGCTCAGCGTGTGCTGAGATGGGTGAGGCCTCCTCGTGTCCTCGCTTTAACACACAGCGCAGTCTTTTCTGTGACAGCCTTGCTTGGTGACCAGGCTTAAAGCAAGCACGGAGAGAACACAGTTCCATCGGGAGGATACCAAGATGCTCAGGCCTCTCCTGTGCAGGACAGGGAAGAGGGGACAGAGGGATGCGGGAGAGAAGGGAAGTGTAAAAGGTTCCCAGTGTTGCCTGAGAGGGTCAGGGAGGGGTGCACAATTCTGATAGGACCTGTGCGTTTATCTTGGAAAGAGAAAGCCCATTTCCCCCAGTTTCTGAGCTCCCCAAGTGCATTGTTTGCAATCTCTGGTGGATACGTGTGACAGCATATGCACATTTCTATGTGCTCTAGTATCCAGTTTCATATACTTTTTTGCCCACATATGTGTGCTGTGCCTCACTCTGTCTTGTTCTTCCTTCCCTTCCTTCCCTTCTCTTCCTTCCTCTCTCTTTCCCTCACTTCTCTTCCCTTCCTTTCTCCTCCCCTCCCTTCCCCTTTCCTAGGCTTTCCTCTGAGACCGGCTTATGCTATATAGCCAAGGCTGGCCTCAAATTCCCTGTCTTCCTCCCTCAGCTTCCTGAGTGCTAGGATTACAGGCACAGCCCACCGCTCTCAGCTTATACTGCCCTTTTTAGCTGTATGTCTTGATGCCTCCTCTATATCTGCATATATGTACCTACTTACTTTTCAGACTGTGTATGGAAATTCATAATGCACATGAGTTTTAGAGACTTCCTCTACTAGACACTTAGATGGACATTTAGAATGTCTTATTTCTTTTTTAGCATTATGAATGAACATATTTGCACATCTGTTAGCATGTGTCACATTTGAATGAGCCATGACTTCCTTCCAGGGACACTTCCAGGTCCAAACTCTCCTGGTGTTGAGATCTTAAGGATCAGCAGGAGATTGCTGGGTAGAGGTGGAGAGGAGGATTCTCTTGACTTTCCACTTATGTATTCATTCGATTTTTTTAAAGTCAGGATCTTATGTAGTCCAGGTTAGCCTTAAACTTGCTGAGTAGCTGAGGATGACTTTGAGTTTGATCCTACTTTCTGGAATGAAGGGCACTCATCATCATGCCTGGTTTTCAGGGGCACTGGAGCTAGAACCCAGGGCTTCCTGCATGCTCAGCAAGCACACTCCCAACTGAGCTTCTTCCCCAATCCCAGAAGAAAGATTTTCTGAGCAAAGGAGCTAGGTTGTACAAAATCTTTAGCACTACACAAGGCTTTTCTTGGGTGTTGAGGAGCACAGCAGGTGCTGCTGAGCCTGACAGGAGACCTTGGGAGTTGGGGCCGCAAAGGGAGGAAAGGCAGATGGTTTGAAATCTGTCCCTTGGATTCTCCAGCTTGTGTCTCCCCTGCTCCTGAGGCCGCCTGCTAACCAACTAGCAGCCAGTCCTGAGACCTTGCAATGTGGAACAGGCTGCCTAAGGCAGCAAGCACCTTGTCCTCCTCCTCCTTCTCTCTTTCTCTCTCTGTTGCTTCCTCCTCAGCCAAACATTCCCAGGGTGACCCAGACACTACCTTGCAGCTTCCCTGCCTTCCAGCTCAGAGAGAACTCCCTAGCCTGGCTTCCCAGCCAAACAGAGCTTTCTGAATGACATGGTCCCTCCTTCCCTTCTCAGTCCTCCCTCTGCAGCATCACTAAGCCTCCCTCCCCTTGGTCTGCCCCTTGGCTGTCCATGTCCTTGCTGGCTCTGGCTTCTTGCTCTGCTGGTTCCTCTGTCCTGGATCCTGGGTACTCAGTCCCTGGTCTGCCCAATTCCTGTCATCCGTTCCCTGTGCATTAAAAACCTTCAATGACAGCAGTGCCATCCAAAATCCTCCCAATCCTTATCTTCTGGCCACACTGCCTTTTGCCACTGGTATACCTCATTATCATCTCAAAGACTGTCTTGGTCTTGTCTTCCCAATTCTACCTTTCCCAGAGCCTTACTGGCTCTGATAAAGATAAATGACATCTCCAACCACCTACTTGCTAGCTCAGAAGCCTGGAGAAATACTCTCCCATAGCCTCACCTCCCCAAAACACCTCTACACCCCCAGCAATATAATCCCTGCTCTCCATTGCTAACCCCCTGGATTCCCCTGTGCCTCCTCACACAGCTCTCTGCCTCTAATATGCACCACCAGATGATCTTGTAGAGATCCAGGTTAATTAACTCCCCCACCCTCGGCTCTAACCTCTTGGTCCAAACTTAGAGAAAGAAGCCCACCTTCCTTACCCTGCTTTTAGGTGCTGTGAGAGCTGGCTTCCTTCCAGTGGCTTTTCCAGATTCCATGGCCTAATAGCTTCTTGTTCCTCCTGACCTTGTTTTGTCTCCTGGAACCTTCCACCACCTCAGGATCTTGGTCACTGGCACTCTCTCTGCCTGGAATGCCCCTTCTTTGGGTCCTTCCTGGGTGACCCTTGTGTCTAAGTTCCGATGCTGCTTTGGTGGGCATATCTCACTGACCAACCTCCTAAGACAAGTTAGATTCTCTCTGTTATTCTTACTGAAATTTATTTTAATTCGTGACTCATCAAGAGCTATCATTATAGCTATGTCTCTGAGTGTAAGGCCTGCCTCAGCTCCCAGGCATCAGAGGTGTGAGGGCATGGCTCTGCGTGCATGCCTGCACACGTATGTGGTACATGGCATGAAGAGGTACGCATGAAACATCAGTCTATCCACTTGGGGTAAGAAGAACCCTGGGTTGGTATCAGTCATGCCTACAGTGTGAAAGCAGGGCCTGCCTTGGACATGCTGTGTGGTCACCTTGGCTGGTGCACTGTGCCCTGGGCATCTCAGCTTCTAGCCTGGCTCTTGGGGGTGGATGATGTGTCTGGCCCAGGGGATATGCAAGCCTTCTCCCCCAACCCCATTTTTTGCATGTATATGTGTGTGGTGTGTGCATGTGCATATGTATGTTCATATGTATATGTGGGCATGCATGTGGAGATCAGAGGTACACATCAGGTGTCTTCCTCTATCAATGTACATTTTATTTTCTTGAGTTAGAATCTCTCATCGAACCCAAGTTCACTAAGTTGGCTAGACCAACTAGCTAGCCAGCCCTGGGAAGTATCTTACCTCTGTTTTCTCAGTGCTGGGGTTACAGGTATGTATCATCATACTCAGTTTTTGTTTTTTTTTTTTTTTTTTAGCATAGGTATTGAGGCTTGAACTCAGATCCTCACACTTATGTGGCAAGTACTTTACCCACTGAGCCATCTCCCAGAGGCACCCCAACCCCCAACTGTCTTTAAGTCACCAGCCTGGTGGAACAAAGTCGGCCACCCTCAAACTTCATCTTCCTTGGTAGCCCTTTATTTTCAAGATGGGCTGTTTGGGGAAGTTCTCTTCTCTAACCCTCCAATTTCTGGAATTTACAGAAGATGGAAGCTTTAGCCTTGGAGGATAAAGAAGATGGGATGTGGGGACAACAAGCCCTAGCAAGGGACCCCAACCCTGCCCTTAAGGAGAGGCCCCTCCAGGTGCTCTTCAGAGACTGCCTGGTACTTACAGAGGTGACAGGAGGCAAATCAGTGTCAAAGAAGACAGAGCAGTGGGTTTCAATTTGACTCACATTAAGAATGTCACATTAGAGCACAAATGAGAGAGAAGAGAAATGCTCTATTATGCGGGAGTTTATTTTTGTCACTTTGTCAGAGAGAAATTGCAGCCCTGGGGGCATTGGAGCTGCACAGAATTACCCAAAACATTAACATGCAAATTGCCTTCTTTAGAGAAGGTAATTTTATTAGTGCGCAAAAACAGTTTCTTTCACTGTACTCAGGCCTAGGAGCAGTGCCGTCCTGGGGCGTGTTAGGGCTGCCACAAAGGGAGAATTAGGGACAGCCCTGAATTGGGTTAGGAGTCTGTTTCATCCCGCATGCAGGCCTGCTTCTCCTGGATGCTTGAAACACACAGGTGCTGTGTGGTAGCTGGCTGCTGGTGAGGGCACAGGACATAGGGTGGAGCAAGTGACTTGCTCAAGATCACACAGCTTCAGTGGCACAAGGAAGTGGTAGAGCTAAGGTCATGGGTCATGTGTTTCCTATAGCCAGGTGAGCAGCAGGGGCCCACTGCTGGGCCTGGAAGTGGTCACCCCAAGGACCAGGAGCCCAGGGGCCTTGCATCCATCTGTTTGTCTGAGTCTGCATTCACCTTGCTCATTTGGCAGGCTCCCACTGGGCTAGGACCTGGGTCCCAAGCCCAGAACCGGGCAGTGGCTGGAAGGCATTCGGCAGGTGGAGAGGAAATACAGACAAGGCTGAGCACAGGAGAAATAGAAAGGGTTTGGAAGCTCCACAAAGGAGGTTTGATTGGTGGTCTGCTCCAGACCATTATGATGAGGAAATACATGACTCCAGGCAGGGGAAATGTTCGAGCAGAACTACCGAGACAAAGAATGGTGGCTTGACCCAATACGCTATGGAAGGTGGCACCCGGGCCTGGGGACAATGGTGGGTAGGACGGGGACTAGGGCTGAAGGGGTGGAGATGAAGCCAGCAAGGGCCATGTCAAAGGCTTCAGAGCTCAGATATTACTATGCCAGTGGCAAGTGACAGGCAAAGCCTGCTTAGAACAGAATCACATCCCCCATGGGATTCTAGGAGGGCGGGGTTTTCCCAGCCCTAGGTGCCAACATGACAGAAGGTTGTATGAGGCTGCTCTTACATAAGGCCTCCTCCTCCCTTCGCAGCCACGCGAGCAGGGGAAGCGGGGGCAGAGACACCCACGGCCACCAAGAAGAAGCGCCTCGATGATGTCAGGTCTCCCCCAGCAGGTGCATGCAGACTTCCCAGGAAGCCACTGGGGCCCCCCACCAGGCTGAAGACACCCTCAATTGGTTGGCAGCTGCAGTGCATGGCTGTGGTGTGTGCATGGGAACATCCCACAGCTCCAGGACTTGTCTTTAGGGAAGCCTAAGGGAAAGTGGGTTGCTATTTGCATTTTGGGCTGGATAACCCTTTGTCAGGAGGCGGCACCCCTGGCCTCTACCCACTAGATGTCTGTATAACAACTCCCCACTCTCGGGGATGACTGCTAAATATGGTCTTCAGACATGGCCAAGTGTCCTTTGGGGAATTTGTGTCTTGTGGCAGAAAAAGTTGAAAGCATACTGGAGAGTATGGGATCAGTGAAGTTTGAAGTTTCCTTGGTGAAAGGATAGGGAGCTCTGGGTGGGACCAGCTCTGTCTCCATACAGGGACAGAACCGATGGCTGTCTGCACTCTCACTGCACGCTGGGTTTATGAAATGAATCCTTGATTTGCCCCAACATTCCATGGACGGCCGCTGAAAGGTTTCTGTGGGCAAACACTCCTAGTGCGCTTGTCACTGGCATAGAGTTTCAACTTCCCATAGATTCTGGAGAAAGAAGGTTGGCTCTACTGCTTACTATTTGGGTGATGTTGGGCACGTTTCTTAACCTATCTGAGCCTCAGCTTTCTTCTCTGCTATCTGAAGTAGAGGCTTATGTCTCTGAGTCGGTGGACAATATGTTACATGCTTATAGAAGACTTTTCAGTTTCATGTCCAACATGTGTGGAGCTCAAAGTCTCATACTCATCCTCACAACAAGAGAAAAACATGGTTGAGCACACTTTCCTCGGGTCTGTCAGAGAAC
This sequence comes from Jaculus jaculus, assembly GCF_020740685.1. NCBI lineage: Eukaryota > Metazoa > Chordata > Mammalia > Rodentia > Dipodidae > Jaculus > Jaculus jaculus. The sequence continues at coordinate 132,180,630 of NC_059102.1, read as the reverse complement.
TGGGGTCAAAGGGCAAACAGCCACCCTGAAAACTACAGAGAACAGGTTTCCAGAGCAGGACTAGGGCCGCTCACTGTGAGAAATCCCGGCAGGTAATCCATGAGTGCTGGGTGTGCCCTTGGCCCTGGAGATCTAATCCTAGGGTGTCCCCTTTCACATTCATAGGTGGAGCTCTAGGATTCCAGCAAGTTCTCAAGGTAGAAAAGTCTCCTCCTGCTGCAGGCAGAGGAGCCAGGGGAAGTGATTGTTATGCTTAGAACTTACTCCCTAACAAAGGTGTGTCCTCCAGGAAGACTACCTCCCCTGGGCCTTATCTGACCTAGGAAAAGGTAATCAGAGAGCTCTAGCATCTCCATCCTTTCTGTCCCACACAAGGAGAGGTAAACTAGGCTAAGAAGCCCTTAGGAATGTTACAGTTCATAGGCTCAAGCCCACAAGGAAGCTGAAATTTACTCTTATGCTTACTGAATGCTTTTGCCCTCAAAACCATACAACCACATATGCAGTCAGGAAGGAACACAGCTGAGAGATGCGGGGCAGAGACTCTACTTACAGAGTTTTAGGGAAACTCAAAGGCAGGGAAAGAAAATAAAAGCAAGGAAATCAGAGGAAACCCAGGTCCCCTAGCACCGAAAACTCCAGCAAACATTCAATGCAGCCAGCTCCTGGCAAGATAAATATAAAACTCTCAAAAAAGAAGTCTCAGGAGCAAGTTAAAAATATGTTGAACTAAATGACAATGAAAATAGAACTTACTGAAATGTGTGGGACACACTGAAAGCAATGGATAGAGAAATTTATAGCATTAAATGCATATATTAGACAAGAAGTTCTAAAATCAAAAAATTTAAGCATTTATCTTAGGAAACTAGGAAAAGAAACATTTAAAATCAGCAAACAAAAAGAAACAATGAAGACTCAATGAAATTCAAAACAGGAAATCAATGAGAAAAAAATCAATGAAACAAAAAGCTGATTCTTGGAAATAAAATTGCTAACTCTCCAGACAGGTGTGATAGTGAATCACTGATTGTCAACTTGACAGGATTTAGAATCACTATTGAAACAAATCTCTGGTTGTGCCTGAGGGATTTTCCAGATTAGATTAGTTGAGGTAGGAGGACCTGACCTAATTGTGGGTGGCACCATCCCATGGGTTGGGTTCCTGAACTATATAAAAAAGGGGAAAGCTAGCTGAGCATTCTTATCCATCATGCTTGTAACTTTCTTCTTCCTTCCTACTGATGTGTGTCACCTGTCTCCTGTTCCTGCCAGGCTTTCTCTGCCATGAAGGACTTGTTTTGGAAAGGGTTTATTTTCTAAGGTGAAAATAAATCCTTCCCTTCCCTTCCTTAAGCAGTTTTTGGTCAGGTATTTTGTCTCAGCAACAAGAAAGCAATTGATATATCTGGGTGATAGAAAGAGAGGGAGAGGGATAGGGGAGAGAGAAAGATGCAAGAGAGATATTACTAACTGGTAATTATAAATCACTGATATCAGAAATGGAAGAGGGATCATCAGTCCTCATCCCAGGCATATTGAAAGGATAATGAATGTCAAATGTGGCAGCTCATGCTTGTAAACACGACATTTGAAATACTTAGGGAGGCTACAATAGGAGTATAACCATGTGTTCAAAGCCTGTCTGGGCTATAGAGTGAGTTCCATGTCAACCAGGGCTACAATGAGACACTGCCTCAAACCAACAAGCAAAATAAAGGACTGTCATGTCTGAATCTACACCTATATGGTTGGTAACTCAGATGAAATGGACCAGTTCCTTAAAAGACACAATTCCCCAAACTCATACACAGAGAAATATAATCTGACAAGCCTATTATTGATTAGAGAAACTGAATGAATAATTACTAGCCTTTGCAAAAGGAAAGCATCAAAGCCGGGATTGTTGATACACGCCTTTAACCCCAGCACTCAGGAGGCAGAGGTAGGAGGATCACCGTGAGTTCAAGGCCATCCTGAGACTACATAGTGAATCCTCAGGTCAGCATGGACTAGAGTAGGACCCTACCTTGGAAATAGCTCCCCCCAAAAAAATTAAAAGAAAGCATCAGTCCCAGATGGGTTCACTGATGAATCCTAGCAAGCATTTAAGAAAGAAATGAAGTCATTTTCTCCTTAGAGTCTTCCAGAACAGAAGTAGGAAGAATATAGGTTGTTTGGACATATACTACTCAATATCCAAGTATCAAGAGACTTCCCAGCTATCTTTGTTATTTACTTTATGTTTAATGCTATTGTTGTCTGAGACTAGTTTGCATGAATTCTGTTCGTCAAATCTGCCACTGTGGACCAGCTGATAGTTCAGGCCTATAATTTCAGCTACAGGGATGGCTGAAACAAGAGGATTCCAAGTTCAAGGCCAGCCTGGGCACCTTAATGAGACTTTGCCTCAAACCTTAAAAAAAAAAAGGGCTGAAGGCAGCTCAGTAGTAGATGTCTTGATTAGCATGCTGAGGGCCTGGGGTTCAGTTTCACCATACACCCAAATTGTTAAGTGTCTAATTGCCTAGAATATGTGTCATTTTGGAAACTATTTCATATGAACTGAGAAGAGTGTATATTCCACTATTGGATTTTAAGTATTTAAAACACATCAAATAGATCCAATTGATTGCTGGTATCATTCAGTTCATCAGTATTCTTACCAGTTTTATGCCATCCAGATCTATGAGTTACAGATGGGAGTGTTGAGGTCATCAACTATAATCACAGATCAGTTCTTCATTGTGGTTCCACTGAACATATTCTGATGCTCTGTTGTTAGGAGCATACATGTTAAGCATTACTATATTTTGCTGGAGAATCAGCCACCTATTATTAATCATCTATATCTCACAATTTTCCTTGTTCTGTAGTCTGCTTGGTCTAGAATTAATACAGCTACTCCAAACTTATTTTGGTTTGTGTGGACATGATATATCTTTCCTCATTTCTCTCCTTTTTGATCTGTGATTTCAGTGTTTAAAACGGGTTTCTTATAAAAACCATAAGGTGGGTTTTGTTCTTTATCCTCTCAGCAAGTCCTGTATTTTAATTGGCATATTTAAGCCTTTTGTATTTGAAGTAACTGCAGATATAATTGAATCAATAGCTACCTTGATTGTAACTGTTGCCTACTCATTACCACATGCTCTTCTTTCTATTTTGAAATCTCTTTTTCAGCCTTCTCTATTATTTATTTATTTGAGAGGGAAAGAGGGAGAGAGAGAGAGAGAGACAGAGAGAGAGAGAGTAGGTACGCCAGGGCCTCTAGCTGCTACAAATGGACTCCAGACATATGTGCCACCTTGTGCATATAGCTTACATGGGTCCTGGGGAGTTGAATCTGGGTCCTTTGGCTTTGAAGGCAAGTGCCTTAGCCATTAATTCATCTCTCTAGCCCCCTTCTCTCTTTTTTTTTTTTTTTTGTTTTTTTGAGGTAGGGCCTTACTCTATCCCAGGCTGGATAGAGCTCACTATGGAGTCTCAGGGTGGCCTTGAACTCATGGCAATCCTCCTACCTCTGCCTCCCAAGTGCTGGGATTAAAGGCATGTGCCACCATGCCCGGCTTTTCCCTTTTCTGGTTTTAACAGAATGTTTTCTATGATTATGTTTTCTCTCTTCTCTCATCATGCTAGCTCTCCTCCTCCTCCTACTCTTCTTCTCTTCTTCCTCCTTCTCTTTTAAGAGGTGGGGCTACTGGAATGTGGCATGGTGCCCAGTCTAGTTTCCTTTAATTTTTAAAATATTAGTCATTAGGGCTAGAGAGATGGCTTATCCATTAAGGCAACTGCTTGTGGAGCCTAAGGACCCAGGTTCAATTCCCCAGTATCCATATAAGCCAGATGCACAAGGGGGCACATGCATCTGGAGTTCATTTGCAGTGGCTAGAGGTCCTGGTGTGCACATTCTCTCTCCTCTCTCTCTCTCTCTCTCTCTCTCTCTCTCTCTCTCTCTCTCTATATATATATATATATATATATATATGTATATATATGTATATATATGCATATATATATGTATACATATATATGCCTTATTCTCTTTCTCAAATAAATAAAATATATTTAAAAATTAGTCATTGTACTAATTTGCAACATACATTTCTAGCTAGTAAGTCCATTTTCAAATAACACTATGTCACTTCCCAGAGAAGTGAAGAAGCTCTAGGTGACTGTGGTGGTCTGAGTGTCACATGGCCACATGGGTTCTGAATACTTGTTTCCCAGGTGGTGGAAATCAGGGAGAGCTGTGGAGCTTTTGGGAGGTAGAGGCTAGCTGGAGGAGGTATGTCACTGGAGGTGAACCTTGAGGTTTATTCGTCCGGCCTTACTGGCTAGAGTTGGCTCACTCTGCTTACTTACTTCTAGCTGATGTAACAAGATGTGACGCCCTGCTACCTTATTTGCACCATTGTTTCCCTGTCATGAGGAACTTCCCACTTGAAACTATAAGCTGAAATAAATCCTTTCATCCCATGAGCTGCTCTGGTCAGGTGTGTTGTCCCAGCAATGAGAAGGTAACTGCTACAGTGACCTCGTGTTTGCCTGTGAAATTTGACATACGACACTAAAAGCAAGATCTGTGAAAAAAATTGGTAAATTGGACTCTTTATTTTTGGCATTTGTATGTGTGTCCTACGTGTATGTACAGTGTATGCACGTGTGTGTGCACACATGTGCACCTTGCACACACACAAGTGGAGGCCAGAGGAGAATGTTGGATGTCCTTCTCCATTGCTCCTCCACTCGTTTTCATATGACAGAGCTGCCATTTTCAGCCAGTCTGGCTGACCAGTGAGCCCCAGTGATTCTCTGGTCTCTACTTCCCCACAGAAAAAGGGCTATACACGTGAGTAGTCATGCCCTCGCCTTTATATCAGGTCCTTGTGCTCGTGTGGAAAGCTCTCCAACCCACTGAGCCACTTCCGCAGCCCCAACTTGGGTTTTATTAAAATTAAGTTTCTGCTCTGAAAAAAAAACAACAAAAACAGCTGTTTAAAATGGGACTGGGGTACAGCTTAGTAGGAGAGCACTTGTTTAGCATGTCCAAAACTCTGTGTTTAAACCCCAGCACCATGGGAGGATAAACAAAAATGAAGAGATAAGCCAGAGACTCAGAACAATATTTGCAAAATTTATATCTGATGAAGACTTTGTCTCCAAAGTATACAACTAAATCTTCAATTCACCAACAGGAAAATAAGAATTCAGGGGCTGAGGAGATGGCTCTGTGGGTAAAGTGCTTGCTGTGAGGACTTGGCTTTGCACCCCAGCACCCATCTTAAAAAGCTGAGTGTGGTGGCACTTGTCTGGGATCTGGGGAGCTGGAGAAAGCAGAATCCCCAGGGCTTTCCAGCTAGCTTGTCTGGCTAGCCAAATTGATGTGCTCTGGGTTCTCTGAGAGACCTTGTGTCAACAAAATAAGGTGAGGAATGATAGAGGAAGATGCCAATGTCAACCTCTGGCCTCCACATGTGCATGTACCAACACACACACATGCGCATACATAACCCCCTCACTTGCACATGCAAAAATAAAGAATTTTAAAAGACAATAATTTGTCAGGCATGGTGGTGCACACCTTTAATCCCAGCACTCAGGAAGCAGAGGTAGGGGGACTACTATGAGTTTGAACACATGTGACATATGGACTAAGTCAATGAGAAGATCAATATGTGTTCATTAGTGGTAACACGTGTTCTGCAATATCTGGAGGAAACTGTATGGAAAACAGGGGAGGTTTTCTGGTATGTCTGCTTTATGTTCTAAACAACAACAACACTATTAATTTAAGAGAGTACTTATAAAGCCCAACCCAGGTCATGTGCTTGGAAAATATGTGTCACCTTTGTGCCAATCATTGGCAATCACCTTGGGAGGCAGCAGGTTGGAGAAGCTTTGGCTAGGAGACCTGGCAAGTGCAGACACTGCTGTGGAGCTAGCTGGGTGTCCATGGTGCTGGGCCCTCAGCTGCCTTGTCTCTGGTCCTCAGCTTTAAATCCCAGCCCACAGGCAGCACTGGGAGCCTCCAGTCACATGACATGCATGCAAACCTTCTACTGACTCCTCTGGGGCTGGCGAGGGACAGATAAGGGAATCTTGGGAAGGAGCCTCATGGTAACAGTGCTTTCCGCCTGCAATCTGCTATCACCACTGCCACCCTGGACCAAGACCAGGGAGCAGTCTGGGTCACTAGGCACAGCTCTCACAGCTCCCACGCTGGGTATGTGTAGGGACTGGCACTGTGCTCCTGAGCTTGTGAGTGCTCTCACTGCATGTGGCAGCTGCAAACTGAGCCTTGGGGAGCACTTCCCTTTGGTTCCTGATGGCCTGTGGGTGTGTGGCCTCCTTGCCCCTCTGAGCCTTAGCTTCCTCCTCTGTAAATGGGCTTGTGAACAAGATGGAGCTTCCTGGGAGAAGGTACATTCAGTAGATAAAAGGTCCAGACAACATTTTATCATCTGTAAAGCATGCAGAATATCAGAAATGAGGCTAGTGGCTGGAAAAAGGAAAAATGGAGCCAGGTGTATGCTCCCTTACTAAATCCTAACAATGACCCAAAGTGGATGTCACGGGCTCTCAGACTCTGGTGAGGTCCCGAGAGGTGTCACCCATCCTCTCAAGACTTTCCACAGTCAGCAGCAGGCGTGGCACCGCTAGGCTGCTCCTGGATGCCAGCGTTGTGGCTGCTCTTCCCACAGACTGGGGAGTAAGTGAGCAGCATGCCAGGTGCAGCGAGATGCTTTCCTCCCGCCTGCCTGTCTCTGGAGGGGAGGGGCCAGGTAATGGGCAGAGGTACTGTTCTCTCTCCCCTGGGTGACTGAGGATGATGACGGCCAAGGGCAGCGGGTGCCAGCACCCCAGAATGAGGGTACCTCACACAGCATAGCCTGCATTTTGAAGACCTCAAAAGTTTGCATCTGGGCACGGGGTGGGGGGCTCGCTGGCATGCTGTTGACTAACTTGCTTTTATTAATACAAACCGTGCTGTTCTGCAAATGAGTAGAGCACACACATAGAAAGGCGCATCTGACTTCGTGAGATAACTTCGGGGCTGCAGAAGAGCCAGTGCCAGCCACCTCCACAAGGCGTGACTCTGCCTTAGCACTCGGGCCCCTATCTTCAGAGGGCTGGGGCCCGCCATGTATATGCATAAGGAAGGCCTCACCAAAGGCTCCAAGTAAAAATACTCTTAAATATTTCAGTACATTGTCAACTAAATACGTTTCAGCTGGGGTTTGTTCCAGCTGAAGGAAGTATAGGCGGCAGATGATATTTGCATAAGTCGACTGAGGAAACTTGGTGAGAGACAGCAGGGAGACTTAGACACCCACAGGATCTGGGGCCGGCGTGGTCCGGTGCAGTCTGGCATCTGGTCCATGCAGCGTGTGTGTGCCTTGGGCCCAGTACTAGGCCCCAGTAGGGTGGGAGGGCTCTGGTGGAGGTTGACCTAACCTGACGGAAGGCGCTGCACACTTGCTTCAGAGCTTAACCCATGTGGGCACAGCAGGGGAGAGGGGCTCCCTAGGGGGTGGCTCAAGGTGTGGGGCAGAACAGGAGGGGCTCTTTGGTAGAGGCAGGGAGCCCTAGGAAAAGGACCTCTGAGGTGGCTGGCACTCTACTTGGAGTGAGGATGTGTTGAGGCTGGCGTTACAAGGAGTGGCCACAGAGGGGACAGGGATCTAGCCTGTGAGACACTTGTCATTAAGATGTTCTCCTGTGGAACTGGAATCGTCCAGCCACTCACTCCTGAGTTGAAAGATAATTCACATGTGAGCTGGCACCTGCCACATCCAAAGGTAGGGACGCTGGAGATACATGGTTCCTCTTCCCAGCCAAATAACTTGGCAGTGAGGTTTACAACAAACTGGCCAGCCTAGGGCAAGTGGCCTGGACTCTGTCAGCCTCTGAGGGAGAGTCCCTTATAACTGCATCCCACCCCTCTGTCCAGGCTGCGCGGAAGCCTTTCTTCTGGCTTCTGTCCCCAGCACCTGCAGAGATCTGGAAGAAGCAGATATTCCAAAAGCAATTTTTACCTGAGATGTGTGCTGGATAGCCAGGTGACCACTGTGGCCGCAGCCCAGTTTGCTGAGTATGGGGCTGGGGGGTGGGGAGGGGCGAGGGGCAAGGGCTACTCTGAGTGCTTCCCTCCCATGCTTTGTTTCATCTCTTCTGTCCTGTGAGGGGCCACCAGGATCATGTCCACTTCACAGATGATGGATGGGGACTCAGGAAGTTATTTAATTTGCTCCAGGCCACTGAGTTAGCAGGTTAGCAGCCCAGGGTGGAAGCAAAGTTTGTCTGAATCCAGAGCCTTGTGGCTTTGGGTGAGCAGAGTGCCATTCAAAGGAAGGCTGGCCCAGGAGGGGGCATGTAGCCAGGGGCTCAGCAAGCAGTATAAGATTTATTTCTTACTTTGGTGGCAGCATACAATGAATTCTTAAATTTCCCTCTCTAAGTAAGGAGAGAGAGAGAGGGGGGGGGAGGACGGAAGAGAAGAGGAGGGGAAGGGAGGAAGGAAGAGGGAAAGAGAAATTTCTCTTTCATAGGAAATGGGGGAAGGAATTCCCCAGTTCCCAATCCATTGTTCTTCCTTGTAATAATTTGTCTGTTGGTTACTGGGAGAACTTTGCACTTATTTCTTTTATTTTTCTTTTACCTATTTATTTTCTCCTTTTTTATGAGATCACATTTCCCTTTGTAGTCCAGACTGGATCCAACTCAGTGTCCTTCTGCCTCAGCCTCTCAAGTACTAGGATTTTAGGTGGATCCTTCCAGGCTGGGCATAGCTTCCTTCTACAACAGGGAAATACCTGGTTGCAAAGTGAACAGAAATTTTGGAGACCCTGGATGTTAAGACTGGGACTAGATGAGATGGACTCAGTGCCCGGTTGCTGGGCCTCAGCATTGCTTTTGTAGATGAACTGAGTAGCTCTCCTAGTAGACATGGGCGACAGTGTCTTTCATTGCCTGATCCTGATGCTGTTCTCATCTCTCCTAACAGAGATGTGCCAAGAGACTATGGAAGGAGTAGAGAGAGCAAAGTCTGTTATAAGAACTCCTGAGTGCAATTCACATGAAATCACTGTGTCTCCATTGCCAAGTTTGTTTCCTTATTTGGTTCTGGCCCAGGCAAGGGCTCTGACATCCTGGTTTTGCTGATAACACCCTCATTTAGATTTCTGTGTTCTGCTGGAAATTCTAAAATTGAGAATTAAAATCCTTAATTTTGGGCTGGAGAGATGGCTTAGCAATTAAGTGGCTTGCTTGCAAAGCCTAATGACCCATGTTCGACTCTCTAGATCCCACGTAAGCCAGACACACAAGGTGATGCATGCAGAAGGTCATACATGTGCACAAGGTGGCACACGGGTCTGGAGTTCGACTGCAGTAGCAGGAGGCCCTGCTGCACTGATTTTTTACATATATATAAAACACACACACACATACACACACACACATACATATATATGTAACGTTCCATCCAATCAGAGTAACTAACAAATTCATCAACTTACACATTCAATTCTTTGTTGCGAGAACATCAAAATCCTCCCTTCTAGCTCTTTGAAATGTACAGAGCATATTGTCAGTTGGTCTCCCTGCCACTAAATCTGCTCTGACTCTTTCCCATGAGTCCTGTCCCCTCCCTAGCCATGCAAAATGGACATTGCCTGTTGTTGCCCTAGACTAGAGATAGCATCAGGGGCCAGGCAGCAGAAGGCCCGAGTCAAATCCTCCCCTTGTTACTTATTGGCCATGAGACTGTAGATAAGTCACTTCTGTTCTTGAAACCCCAGGACACTCATCTGTCAAATGGGGTCTGCCTCTCGGAAGTGTGAGAATCAGTGGCACTAAATATGCTTATGAGGCAATCTCAAAATGGCCTACTCGACCTACAAGGACTGCTCCACACATTCAGGAAAAGGCAAATGCAAAAGGCAGGCTGGATCCCAGCCCCAGCTTTGCTTGTGCTAAAAATAAAGCATTTTCTCATCTCCTTAGTTCAGTTAGCAGAGTGGAGAGACCCTGGCAGACCCCAGAAGCCCTCACTGGGGCCAGTATTGTGGACAGACACCCTGTGGATTCCGCTTACAGGGAGCAATTTCAGAGGCAAACAAAACATGCAAAGCTACTTGGAATTAACAATGGGCCAGATGGCAATGCTGGTGGGAAGCAATAAAACATGATAAATAGCTTCCTGCTGCTACTCCCGATCAATTTCAATATTTAATAATTCCACTGCCACCCCACCCTCTCGCTTGGCCCCCTCCACAGGATCCTTCAATGACACCCCGTGTTCAGCTCACAGCACAAACAGTTCACTTTCTGAGGGCGTCAGCAAAAAGTGACTCTGCTCAACTGTCACATGAGCTTACTCGGTCCATGAAATGATAATTAATCTGCCCACTTGTCCTGCAGGTGCTCCGTCTCACCTCTCCTGGTTGCCAAGGGAGGCTGGAATGGCTCTGCTCCACCAGCTCCGTGCCTCCAGCCAGAGGGAGGCAAAGGTGTGCTCACCTTGTTGATATTGTTACTGAGGGCACTGCCTGGCATTTGCTTCTGAATTAAGGAAAGGGGTGTATAGGGAGCTCCATGGAAGTCTTCACCCAGGACCAGGGAGGAAGCGGGGACAAAACCTGGAAAGGGGAAGCCCGGGTGGCCTGGTGCTGGGTCTTGCCCACCAGCCACACCTCTGAGTCTCAGTTTCCTCCCCTGTACAGTGGATACAATCGGGCCTGTCTCCAGGAGATCTCTAGCTGGTATCATACATATAAAGTACCCACCCCTGTGCGGCAGATAGCCAGTGGCCAACACAGCAGCTGTCAGCACCATTACCAAACACAAAGCCAAACAGCTACAGAGTTCCGAGGGCCAGTACCATGCAGGAAGAGCTTGCTGTGTTCATGACTGGCACCTCTAGCCCATATGGGCACAGGGCAGGAGTGCTGGGAATAGCACCAGTGATCTTCTGGGATTCTCCCCAAGCAGTAAGACTAGGGGAGAACCCACTAATGAGATTCACCACTTTACATGGTCAGCAACAGTCCCCGAGGCTTTAGTCCCCACTGACGCTTGGGGGCCATCCAGGGAAGAGGTGCGTTGGTGCCATTTCACAGATGAGGAACTTGACAGTAGGAAGTGCGATGGCTTTGAAGCTGATGTGAATAGGAGATGGCAGAGGCACTTCCAGTCTGGATTGCTCAACCTCTGACTTCATGTCTTCTCTACCCAATCACACAGCAAGATGGTCCCTGAGGCACCGGTCCTCAGTGCGGTGCCAGAAGGCAGGACGTGAGGAAGGGTGGTGCCAGGATTGCTGAGCTCACACGGTCACTGTCATCTCAGTCACTGAAGTGGGATTTACTCATCTGTGAGATAAGGCTAGGTCACGAGGATGCTTAATGAAGGGGTATGCATGAAAGGACTTTGCAGCTTTGTGATGAGCTGTATAATGTCAGTTAGGGTTACCATGACTGTTCAGAACAACGCTTTCTGTGACGGCAAAGATCAGAAACTCACCCACCCAAAGGTGCAGTCTCCCCACAGAATTTTTACCACACAGCATAGACAATCAAGGTCAAATTCCTCAGTGTGTCATTCAAGGCTAATCCCATCCCCCTGTTCTTTTTTCTAAAAAATATTTTGTTCATTTATTTATTTGAGAGAGAGAGAATGAGAGGGGGAGAAAGAGAGAGGAAGAGGAAGATAGAGTGAGAGATGGGCATATACCAGGGCCTCCAGCCACTGCAAACAAACTCCAAATGCATGTACCACCTTGTGCATATGTCTTACGTGTGCTCTGGGGAATCAAACCTAGGTTTTACAGGCAAGTGCCTTAATGGCTAAGCCATCTTTCCAGCCACCCAATCCCATCCTTTTTTTTTGTTCTAGCTCATCTATATAAAAAAAAAGTGGGGATGGTCTGGTCTCCCATGGTCTCTCACATGTGTCCATGCTTGGTCAAGGCAATACCTCTGCCCAGGGGTCCATCCCTACTCTATTCAACTGGCTTATGCTACTGGCCCTTTCCCAGGAGGTCTTTCTTGTCCTCCTGGGGTGAAGAGCACCATGCTAGCTTCTCTCCATCCTGGTTCACACCCTACTAGAACAGCATCCCCCACTCTATAGTTCCTTCCAGGCAGGACACAAGTTCTCTTCACTTTAATCTGCCCAAGACCCTGCCAGCATGTGCTCAGCGACTACGTGCTACAAACTACAAACCTGAACGACAGTGTTCCCCGATGCAGATGGACTCAAAGCCTTATGTAAAGACAAGGGAGGCCAGTGGTGGAATTAGAACTCAGTGGGCACAACCTTGGTATCAGATAGTGCCTCATTTTCTGGACTCGTGTCTAGGGAAGATAAGGGTTTCTTTCTTTCTCCTTTTCCCATAACATGAGGAAATAGTAGATGTGTGAAGTGCCCCGTGCCTACTGAGGCTCCACAGGGTATGGTGAAGGAGGTCACCAGGTACCTGATTCCCGATGTTCCGGGTTCCCGGTGTTCCACTTCCGCGTGATGTCTATGTAAAGGATGTCCACGGCGGCCATGGAGAGGCTGCTGCTGCTCAGCCTGCAGTTCCTGCCAAAGGGAGATGGACACATCACCATACTCTGTCTCTTGGCCCATGCAGACTGAGAGCCCATGTCTCCCTAAAATGCCCAGGGTGAAATTCTCCTCTCCGCCGTGTATTAGGGTGTATTAGTGATGTATTGGGAAGTGGGGCCTTTTAGGCTAGTTAGGCCTAGTTAGGGTGGGCCCCTGTAAGAACAAACTAGGGGGAGTTTGCCTGCTTGCTCTCCTGTTCTCAACCCTGTGAGAGTCCATGGAGAAGGAAGCTCTGGGCAAGCCAGAAGTGAGCCCTCACTGGTCCCCCAGCCATGGGTACCTTGACCTTGACTTCCCAGCCTCCAGGTTTAAGGCACCCAGTCTATGATAGTTTTTCATACTTGTTCAAACTAAGAGCATGCCTTTGCTGGGGCTGTGTTCCTTGCCTGGAATTCCAAGGCTGCAAATATGAGCTGGGGTTGGAGGTTGTAGATTCCTGAAGCTTAATAGACAGGTTAGTAAGGGGCTAATGGGCTGCAGAGATCACGGACGTCAAGATGGTGAGTCTTGAGCAGAATCCTGTTTCTTCGTGTGTGCACATGGACATGTGTGCATGGGAGGAGTTCAGAGGTCAGCTTTCAGGTCAGTCCTCTTTTCTGCCTCACTTAGACAGGGTTTCTCTGGATTCTTGCTCTGTTGCTGTTCTGTTCTGCCCTTGCCACAAGCTCTTGGGAAGTTTTCCTGTCTCTGCCTCCCATCTCACTGTCAGCCAAGGCTTTTGACTTATTTCTTTATTTATGTGGGATCTGGGGATCAAACTTATTCTGGCTTGAGTGATGAATGCCTTAAAAAACTGAGCCATGGGCTGGAGAGATGGCTTAGCAGTTAAGCGCTTGCCTGTGAAGCCTAAGGACCCCGGTTCGAGGCTCGGTTCCCCAGGTCCCACGTTAGCCAGATGCACAAGGGGGCGCACGCGTCTGGAGTTCGTTTGCAGAGGCTGGAAGCTCTGGCGCGCCCATTCTCTCTCTCCCTCTTATCTGTCTTTCTCTCTGTGTCTGTCACTCTCATATAAATAAATAAAATTATAAAAAAAAAACTGAGCCATGTCTCCATGTCTGAATCTTACTTCTGCTAATGAGAATGAATGGCTTGGACATACCATTTCCCCTCTTTGCTTGTGAAATGGGTGGGCTTTAGTGGGTCACTGTGTCAACTGGACCTCACATAGCCATGCATGCAGGCCCTGCCAGCAAAGGGAAACAAGAACTTCACATTTCTCTCTTCCTCTCTCCCCACTCTCTTTCTCTTCCTTCCCTTCCTCCTCACCCTTCTTCTTTCTCTCCCTTTCTCCCTTCCTTTTCATAGGGTTTCATGTAGCCAAGACTGACCTCAAACTCCTTATGTACCTGAAAATGACCTCAAACTTCTAATCTTCCTTCCTCTACCTCCCCAGTGCTGGGATTATAGGCATATGCTGCATGCTACCATACCCAATTTATATGGTACTGAGGACTGACCTAAGGTCTTATTCATGCCAGACAGGCACTCTACCAACTGAGCCACATCCCCCGCCCTAGGAACTCTACATTTCAAGAAATACCCCCCATGTATGTGTCTCTATTTTCCCACCAATTAGTTACTGGGCATACATATTGTTCCTCCCTGCCAGTTGCAGGCAGCTGTGGGTATCAGATGACTCAGTAATGACAGCCCATCATCGAAGTAACTGGAGCCATCACTATAGTTCAGCAGCAATTCCCCCGGGGGTCTCATCAGATGAAGACAAGGGACTCAACGTTTTTCTACTTTGCTTATCTTAATTTGTCTCCTGAAGATTTTACATGCACCCTGAGTCAGCCACAAGCAGGCGTAGGCTTCCAGAACAGAACAGCATAGGCTGGGCATGCAAGCACACCCCTTTGTGTGGGCTGAGGCCCCATCAATGGAAGGTCCTTCCCTGGGATGGGCAGTGCTCATTCCTGGTCGCCTGGAAACATTAGAATGAGGGTGAGCACCTCTAAGGTTCAAATATTGCTCTTGCTTGGGTGCAGGGAGGCCAAGACCACCAGCTTTTTAGCCTGATGTCAGCAATGGTGCTCCCTGTCCAAGATGCAGAGGTGCTGTTTGTCCCTCATCAGTTGATCTGGAAATATGAGTAGGTACAGAGGGACAGCTTGGTATACTGAAAATAGCATGATTTGGACATTAGTTAATCAGGATTTAGCTGTCTGACTTTACTTCCTAGTCCCCAAAGACGATCATAATGCCTACTTCCCTGGCTGTTGAGGGACCTGTGTGGTAACTGGCATCTCAGAGGCTTTCAGCAATCCTCGTTCTCTTCCCCATCTCACTTCCCTTTCTCTTTCCTTCTTCCAGGATACAATGTCAAACTCCAGTGACTGTCCCTGCCCCTTCTGGAGCATGGGAGCTGGGAGGTCAAGAGAGCCTGTGGCATGGGCTCTCTTTGCAGACTGAAGCAGCCTTTGGCTTGGCTCTCCTGAGCATGACTGTCTTGGGAGGCTGGATTTGCACAGGAATCATGAAGGTTAGACTCCAGGTCAGCTGTCAGGCTGGGAACTGATATTCAGTGTTCTCTCAGTGGTTCCAACGTATCACGTCCATGACCCTAGCTAATGATAAAGCATTTCTTTGATTTCCCATTTGTCATTATCCTCTGTCAACAGCTCCCTTGGGAACCTCACAGATGAAGCCCTGATTGGCAAGCAGGATTTGGCAAGCAGAGGTCCCTCTCCAAATCCAGGCACACCCCTAACCATGGAGGCTGCAAATGTGCCCATCATGGTGGCTGGATGAGGGGGCTTTTCTCATGTCCTGGCACGTGTGCTTGTCCCCTTTCTCCTTTCCTTTCTTTCTGTCTGCTCGAATTTCCCAGGCCATCAATTCTCGTCCTGCTTCCTCTCTGCCCCTGCTCTGTATTTCAACAAGAAACACAGCACAGACTTTAGAGCACGTCAGCACACAGTTACTGAGCCCCAGTAATAACACGTTGGTGGGCTCCAGGCTTTACACATAACCTGCCACTGAGATGCTATCTACTGGGCTCTGCTTGGGAGGATGCTCCAGTCTCTCTGGAAGCATCCTGACCATGTGCACTGCTAATTTCCAAAGCTTGATTAGGAAAGGGCCATGACCTTTCTCTAATGATCATATCAGTGTCCTTGGGACTACCTCATCCCTCATAGGACAGAAGGCTGCCTATATAAAAGGGAAATCCAACGGACCTCTGGTGTATAGTTATTTTTTTTTCTGGCAGGAAGAAAATAGAAGTGTCAAACCTTTAGCAGAAGCTGTAATTTACAGAGTGAATTCTCCATTTCTCCCCTCTCCAAGGTAATTCACCCTCCCTAGCCATGACTGCAAAGACAGTTGATTGCAACATCTGGGGCTGGGATCAGAGGAAGGAGGGTCCTCTATGCTGTCTGCAACACATAGAAAATGCTTTAGGAGAATTTGATTCTGTAGGCATTCCTTGGGCACCATCTGTATGCCAGGCCCTGGGTTCTCACAATCCTTATAGCTATGCTATGAGGGAGGAATTCCTAGTACCATTTTAATGAAGGGTAAGATGAGGCATAGACAGGACAGGACTTGCCTAAGATTGAACAGCTGGGATCTGCATTCCATCTCCCAGTGGAAATAAGAAAGTGGGTATGGGAGCTATGGAGAGATGGCCCAGCCCAGTTCCCAGGAGGAACCCAGGAATCAGGACATGGAGGCTCAGGAGAGCATCTATATACTGGAGCCCCCAGGGTGTGCTTGTTGGGAAGTTTGAGGATCAGAAGAGTGCAGGGGCATAGCCAAGGTCCCATGGAGGCATGTCCTCCTGGGTTTGTTTCCATGCTCATTAGGATTCAAACATCAGGATATCAAGTCCATGGAATGAGATTTTTTTTTTTTTTTTGAGAGAGAGAGAGAGAGAAAGAGAGAGGGAGAGAGAGAGAGGATGGGCGTGCCAGGGTCTTCAGCCACTGCAGATGAACTCCAGACATGCGCGCCCCCTTGAGCACATGTGTGACATTGTACAGTTGTGTCACGGTACATCTGGCTTATGTGGGACGTGGAGATTTGAACATGAGTTCTTAGGCTTTGCAGGCAAGCACCTTAACCACTAGGCCATTTCTCCAGCCTGGAATGGGGTTTTAATACATTCAGTCACTGAAAAAAGAATTTAGCTTTTGCTCACTGTGGGTGGCAATATTCTGGGCCGAGCAACCATTCTAGAGCTGAGCAGGTTTTGGACACACTGTTCTCAGAGGGTATGTGTATGATCTGAGTCTGGGGGAGATGCACCATCATAGAGAACAATTTCCCCTTGGGCCTTGGGACAGAGATCTTCCAATGACTCATGAGTGGAAGGATAAATTCTTCAGTGGAAGAAAAATCAAAAACTGAGAAGCTAGAAAAATTTCTAGGACAAGATCATGACTTGGGATAGAATGCAAAAGAATATGGAACTTGGCTTTGGAGTGTGACCTTGAGCAAGCCACCTGAGCTTTTCTTGTTTGTATAGTGAACATGAGGCATCCCATGCGATAAGACTAGACATCCTATGCCTGTGAGGATTCTCAGTGCCGGGCACACATAGGGAAGAGGCAGATGATAATTGGGGCTTTCTTCTGTGAAGGAGAAGCTATTTGAAGAGGTGCTTTTTGTCTTTTTAAAATTTCAGAATAGAAGGAATTTGAGCACCTATGATGGGAGAGAATCACAAATCATCAAGTTCATTAGAAGCCCATCTGTATACAGGAAGATTCGAGATGATCATCTCCATTTCCTCTAACAGTTAGCTACATCTCATGGGAAATTTAGGGACCAACTTTTCCCACTCCACAAAATCTATTTATAGAACTTTTATGTTCAACCCTCTCTGTGATTTTTCTTTTTCTAGAGAGGTTTCTAAAAGATAAAAGCTAACCAAAGATCAATATTTATTTTTTAGAAAAAAGACAAAAACACTTATATGTATCTAAACATTTGGGGAGAGGAGAAACAAGACAACTGCCTGAAAGCATGAATGTTTTTAAAGACCATGGAGAGCCCAGGCAGGGGGTCCCACAGTACTACTGAAAACAGATTGTCATGGAAGGGAGGTTTTAGTCACTGAGGAGTTAATGACAGAAGGCAAAGAAAGGATCCTTACACATCTATTCTAGAACATTTGAACACACCCTGTGGCCTCTTGGAGAATAAAACTCCCTTACAGCTACCCATTATGAAGCATATTAATATCTCCATATGATAAAAGGGAGTATAAGGGGAAAAGAGAAAGAAGAAAAGAAATCCTCTAATGCAAAGGAAATTCAGGATCAAGAAGCTACAAGGGTGAATAGCTGGGATTTCAAAGCAAACACTCCAGGTGGATAGACCTGGTTTCCTTGAAGGATGAATACCCTGGGCACAGTCATGGTAAATCAGCATATGCAAATTGATGTCAATGTCCCATCCAGGAGGCTTTGGAAAAGTGTCCTCCATGAATCACATGGGATGCCCCCTACACTAGTAACCCACTGGAAGGAGATGAACACATATTTCCCCTAAAGAAAGCTGTCAAGCTAAACAATCAATTAGATAACTTCTATTTCCCAGAGAAAGAGAAGCCTGCACACCCTAGAAATTATTATAAAATAAATTTAAAAGAAGAAAATGAGGCGCTTAATTCATGGCAGTTTGTGCTACGATTGTGTGACTCTTGAGAAAATGACACAAAAGGCTAGGTAGATCGACTAAAGTCTAGACAAGAAAACGACAATTCATCATTTCTCATTTCTTGGGAAAAGAGAAAAAAAAAACAGAATATGGCCAGGCTTGCATTAGCATAATTCACTCTGAAAACTGCTGATCTATGCAGCACATTGTAAGAGATGGACACCGAAAATAAACCTGGTTGAACTGCTTATTATTTTCTTCCCTCTTTTTCTCTTCAAGGAACTCGAGGAGAGAGTGGATAGTAGACATGAATGCCAAGTTCAACTTCTGCCGTTTGCGTGGGAGCTGTGAAAGGAGCCATGTGCCTTGTCAATGAATGCGCTTGTTTCCAAGTGCTCCCGAGAAGGGCACTTGGTTCAACTTAGCATATGGTGCAGATATGATTAGTTCATAATGAAGCAACATTCAAACTAAAGTGGGAAGGAGAGAGAGCAAGAGAGAATGAGGTCAGCACAGCTTAATCTGCAAGAGTGAACAGAGCCAGATCAATTGGAAAGCGAAGAGATCTTTTACTATCAAGCTGTCATGGCCGGGTGGAGAGCACCTTGGTACATTTTAAAAGGACGTTTGTAAGCCATTCTGTGGTGTTTTGTCCGCTTCCTCCTGTGTTCTTCAGTACGGCAGGGCAGTCTTCTGTTGGGTGGAGCAGGGAGCCCTCATGGTCTGGGTCCATCTGCTCCAGCTGCCTCTTGCTCACCTGAAGATGTCCTTTTTTTTTTTTTAATTATTTATTTATTTATTTGAGAGCGACAGACCCAGAGAGAAAGACAGATAGAGGGAGAGAGAGAGAATGGGCGTGCCAGGGCTTCCAGCCTCTGCAAACGAACTCCAGACGCGTGCGCCCCCTTGTGCATCTGGCTAACGTGGGACCTGGGGAACCGAGCCTCGAACCGGGGTCCTTAGGCTTCACAGGCCAGCGCTTAACCGCTAAGCCATCTCTCCAGCCCTGAAGATGTCCTTTTGCACCTTCGTGGTCACTGTGGTTCCTACTAACAGCCACAGCCACAGATTGAAAGTGAAGGCTGCAGGACCTAATAGTCCCTAACATCATTGGAAAAATCAAATTCTCATGCAAATGTCTTCAATTATAGAGAACAAAGGCATGGGGAATAGGGACAGCCTAGTGGACCGAGACAGGTTTGGAGGGGTATTTCTGACATTACCCCATTCCAATGTGGGAGCATTTCTGTTAGAACCATTCTTTTGTTTAAAAAAATCATTTATCTCTCTCTCTCCCTGTGTGTGTGTGTGTGTGTGTGTGTGTGTGTGTGTGTGTGTGTGTGTGTGTTTGAGCATGCATGCCAGGGCCTCTGCCTCTGCAAATGGACATCAGAAACTGTCCCACATTTGTGTATGGTGTACATGGGTGGCTTGGGTGTTGGACCCTGGCCAGTAGGCTTTGCAAGAAAATGTCTTTAATAGCTTCTCCAGGCCCATAGAACCATTCTTAATTCTGTTTTTGCTTCAGGTGTATAAACATGGTGGTGCTCCTGGCAGGTACCTCCTTGAACACTTGTATCAGATGTCATTCACAGAGGGCCTCTATGAGCAGTCATGCCTTGCTGGAACCCATACAGGGCTTAAAATCCTGTTTTGAATCCTGAGACTTTACTGAGGATCAGACAGTTTGTCTAGCTTCTTGAAAAACCCAAAGCTCTGGGCACACTCAGCACGGCCATGTTGCCTCCCTGAGATATCTGTGGACACACCCAGCACCGACCACACTGCTTCCCCAGGATGGCTCTAGGCACACTCGTCATGGCCATGTCCCCTCCCATGCTGTGTGCGTTTACCTTCCCATTGCCTTCCTGTTCTTCCACTCCCAGCCCACTGGGTTCCTGTAGGCCTCCGGGTAACTGGTAATATGAGCTCACCATGTTTCCAAATCTCCCTCTTCGTGCTGTGCTTTGCCAGAATTTTCCCAGGAGCAAAGAGGAAGCCTCTGGGAATCTCTCCTGCATCCCTGCCCAAATGGTTCACAGGGCCCAGGTACTCTCAGGGCTTATAAACTTGGGCCACATACAGTCCTTTTTGTACATTTACTGTTTGGTCAATGCCCACAGGTAGGTATAAACCCTGCTTCCTAGTCACAGCACTTTTTGGGGGAGATCTCAGGCCACTACCACAGACTCTGCCTCAGAGTCACACTCAAATATGTGTTTCCTTTTTTTTTTTTTTCTTTCCTGTTTGTTAGACTGGGAGTCCAGAGGGCAGAGAGGCAGCCTTGTCTTTCAATGGCCTACAGCTTCCAAGAGGTGGTCCATATGTAGCTACACCAGCCTTTTTCTGTCTAGTCTTGAATGGGGGCTCTGTACAGGGAGCAGAAGCTGGGGAGGGTCCAGAAAGTTCCCGCCTTTGTTCTAGAAGGCCTGGGCTGTAGACGTGTCATATGAGACAAGCACCCAAGCTTATTCAATCTCATTGTTCTCCTGGGTCCTTGTGCTTCCATGGTACTCGTATGCCTCATGGCTGGGATCTGCACTGAGCTGAGTCACATAGGAACAGACTGTCCAGCTAGGTTCTCATCTCCTTTTACACTATGATGAGGCAGCAATTACACATAAGATTTTGTCTATTTCCCAGGTTCCCATGTAACTAGCCGTGGTCAATAAGATGGAGGTCATGGTATATAGTTTCCAGGAAAGCTTTTAAAGAGGTCTAGTTCATTTGATGGAGACCTGTGCTATCTCTCTTTTCTCTCTTCTTCATTTTGTGCACTTGACCATAATGGCTGGGTTTTGAGCAGCCATCTTGTGACCATGAGGTAACCTTGAAACTGGCAGCATGTGTGTGCTTAGGACAGCTGAGCAGGAAGATAGGAAGTAGGATATTGGCCATCTTGCACTGTCAATGACTGGCACTAGAATCCCCACTGCCAAATGTCCTCTTGTATGACAGGACACTATTCTCAGTCTGTAAGCTGTTTGAAGGTAGGTTTCTTATCCCTGAGAGTCAAGTGCAGCTCTTAAATGGGTCAGAAGCTACCATATTAAGCAATATTTTCAGGGCAAATAATACAATGTGCCTATTGACTTTCTTGAAAATTCTCAGTGACTCATGGGAAAAGCAATCTCAAAGCTCTCATTTAACAAGCCATTCCTAGGCCTCGGGCTGCATGCTCTATAACATGTTACATCCTAGCTCCATAACACCATTCAGGCGATCATCCTTGTTTTTCACATGAGGGAACTGAGATTCAGGGACTATCAGGGATCTTCCAAAGCCACACAGCTATTAAGCAATTTGCTTCCCAAAGCTAGACTGACTTGACTTCAAACCTTATGCCATTCCTTCCCCCAAACTCTCCCACTCAGAAACCAACACAAGGTCCTTCTTAAATCATCCTGCAAACACAACTTCACGTTAACTGAAATGGCAGGCATGCTGGCCAGTACTTGTGGCCACCCTTCTATCAAGAAGGCCAGAAACTAGAGATAGGACCTAGAAGTTTTACTTGGAGAAAAGTTTCTGGAAAAAATGGTTCCCAAACTATGACTTTCAATAGCAAATGAAGCTGTGAAGAGTGAGATGCAGGTAGAAATATTAAAATCCATGACAAGAAAGGCAGAGCAATGGTGAAGACTGCAAGCTTTGTTTGTTTTTCTTTTCCTGAGGTGTCCATGCCACAACCAACTGGAAGAGCAATGCCCTCACCTTGTAGGCAGCTCCCTACTTATTAAAGGGAGAGCAGAACATGGTGGCTCACACCTATAACCCCAGCACTTAGGAGGTTGACACAAGAAGATCACCATTAGTAAAAGGCCAGCCTGGGGTACAGAGTGAGTTCCAGGTCATCTGGAGTCAGAGTGAGACCCTACCTCAAAACAAAACAAAAACAAAAATATTTATTAAATGGATCTAGAGTCGTTTGTATGGCACATACTTAAGGAGAACCTGCCTTTTGTCAAACCTTGTGTGGGTCCTGTGTGTAAATTTTACATAAAGACATCTAAGAAATGCTGTAATTCTTCAATCACTGTGGAAAGAAGCTAACATTCACCAGCCACCTGCCACATGCTGTGGTTCCATGTGGTACTAACTAATCTGACACAACTCCAAGCTGAAGCATTTCAAGGTGGAGGTCACTGGAGGTCAGGGCTGGCCGTGAACTTGTCCTAAGGTTCCATAGCTATTATGCACTCATGTAGTGCTCCTAAGGTGCCCCAGAGGAGGGAAGTAAAAGAATGAAATGAGGACATGGACAATTGTTTAAGTTGTGGGCTGCAGCAAAAATGTAATTTATTTGTTATTTTATGTCTTATCTTTAAATTTCATGTAAGTTTTGTGTTACACACTATAATAGAATCATGTTATTTTAATATTAGACAAATATATTCAATTATTTATCAGCTGAATTATTTACTTTAAAAATATTTTATTTATTTACTTATGAGAGAGAGAGAGAGAGAAAGAGAGAGGGAGAGAGAATGGGCATGTCAGGGCCACTAGCCACTGAAAATGAACTCCAGACACATGCATCCCCTTGTGCATCTGGCTTATGTGGGTACTAGGAAATCAAACCTAGGTCCTTAGGCTTCACAGGCAAGTGCCTTAACTGCTAAGCCATCTCTCCAGCCTTTCTTTTTTTTTTTTTAATTTTTTTTAAATAAACAAAACGGACACTTTGGAAGGATGTAGATTTGTAAAAGCTTAGCTACAGCCATGTACCACCCAGAGAACTCCATGTTAAGAACAAGGTGGGGCTGGGGAAATGGTCAGTGGGTAAACTGTCTGCCTTACAAACATGAAGATATAAGTTTGACCTCTAGCACCCATCTAAAAATGCCAGGCACGGTGACATACCTAATAATCTCATCTCAGCACTGGGGGAGGTAGAGACATTAGGAGCCTTCAAACTTGCTGGTCAGCCATGCTAAACTAATTGGTAAGCTCTAGGCCAATGAGACCCCATTTCAAAAAGAAGTAGATGGAAATTCCTCAGGATGAAACCTGAGGCTGTCCTCTGGCCTCCACCTGCAGAAGCATGTACATACACCCAGGCTCTCTTTGTGGGACTCTGGGTTGGTTCTTGGGAGAGCGATTTGTTACAAGCATGAGCCTGACCCCTGAGTTGCTTTATGGTCTCCTGTCTTGATATAATCTCTTCCTCCTCTACATAGGCCCCCTATGTCACCACCTGCCATTAGACCCTCACCACAGACCAAACCAATGGGGCTACATGAGCTCAGACTTTAAACCTCAAAAACTATAAGCTAAATAAATCTCTTTTCTTTACAAAGTTATCCAGTTTCAGATATTTTGCTATAGTAATAAAACAAACTAATACAGTAGCACACAATTGTTTTTTTTTTAAACCATGAACCTCAGATTATAAATGTTATCACATGTAACACTCATTAGTTGATTTGATAAATAAAAGTCTGCTATGTGGCAAGCCCTCTGCCAGCAAATTCAACATCAAATGGAGTGCTAACAGAGCATTGTGGTCTCCTTAGGACAGTCAAGGACATCTGACCAGTCGGTTCAGGGACAAGACTCTACCCTGTCCAAAGCCCAAGCCCAAAGCTGGTCTCACTGACCTTATGAAGGTTCGGAACCCAGTTGGGCCCAACTTCATCGTCCCCTTGATGCCCAGGAAGCGGATGAACAAGTTAGCCATCCTGTCCACCAGGCGCAGGTAGTTGAACTGCTTCGCGTACTTGGGGAACACCTGCTTGAGGAAGATGGAGGGCAAGTGGGCCTCAGCATTGTCGTCAGGGGCACCAGTCACGTCTGTGTCTGCCTCTTCCTTCTCTGGCTTTTCGAGTTCATGAGACCTAAAATACATAAGGATTTACGACTCAGTGCTTCCCCCACACAGTCTCCTTCACTCCAGAGGTACAACAAACTTGGGGGTGGGGGCGGTATTATCACTATTTGTATTTTACAGACTAGAATGCTAGCCTCTGAGAAGCAATTTGTTCAGACTCACGTGGCTGGCATGTAGCAAAGCCAGGAGTTGAACCCAGAGTGTGGTCAGGACTTGAACCCAGGGCAGAAACTTGTTTCCAGTCCATTCAGCTTGCCTTCCTCTTCCATGCTCATGGTTCAAGAGATTACTCCATTGTGGAGCAGTCTGGGTTTGATTCAAACTCCTACTTATGGGTAGTAATAGAATAATTAAGAAATATAAAAATCTCATCGAGGGCTGGCAAGAAGCCACAGGCTCAGCTCAGTGAACAATTTGCAAAGACACATCAGTTACCCCTTCTAGGAATAGGAACAATTACACTTCTTGGCTTAACTGTTTTCTTATTTGGAACTCATACAAAAAAAATGATCAGAGTGTTGTGAGTCTTTAGTCTGGAGTTTTTATTCTGAAATCATTCTGATAGCCAAGAAAATTAGCAGCTGGTAACTTTTGCATATGCACCTCAAGCTCGGAATGTTCTCAGGAGCTTCTCACTTCCAGGATGGCGTCTCCGTCACCTGGTGTGTCACTGCTGGATGTCTGCCAGTGAGGCAGGTGGGGAAAATCAGAGCAAATGCCAACTCCTCCTCCGCCTCCAGCTCCTTAGTCCCAAAGCCAGCTCCAACTCTGCCCTGCCTGGGCCGCAGCACCACGTTCCCAGCTCTGTGCATCCCATTCTCCACACTGGGAGATGAGTGGCTTATTATTATTATTATTTTATGTTTGAGACAGAATCTCAGCATGTAGCCCAGGCTAGTAAGGGACCTGTGATCTTCCTGCCTCCACCTCCCAAATGCTGGATTATAGGCATGCACCACCATGCCTGAGATGAGTGTCTGGTCAGCACACCTGGTTGGACCACTTACTCACTTCATTCTCCAGGACCCTCGTGTCTTGTCTCAGCTTTGTCTCTTCTTTGTTTTTGTGTATGTGTGTGGTGTAGTGTGCTGTCTGTATATATGTGGTAGGTGTATCTATATAGATAGATGCACACACCCATGCACAGGCCAGAGGAGGACATTGGCAGTCTGCCTCTATCTGTCTTCCCCCCTTGTTTTCTTGCTGTGGAGTCTCTCAGTGAACCTGGAGCTGCTGTGTTTTAGGCATACTGGCTGGCAGGGAGCTCCAGTGAGTCTCCCATCTCTGTTCTCCACTGGACTAGGGTTACAGGTGTATGCATGCCAAGGCTTGGCTTTTTTTGTGTGTGCTGGGATGGAATTCTGGACCTCTCAGGTCCTCATGCTTGCATGACAAGAGCTCTCACCCACTGAGCCATCTCGCCCGTCCTGACCCCCGGTGAATCTTAACTGCTCAGTCTGGTACTTCCCGATTTCTTCTCAGGCCTCTTCATCTCCAGGTCCTGTGTGGACAAGCACACCTTCTCTTCTGGGCCTTACTGCCCATTGGCCTGGCCTGGAACCTGTGCTCCCTGTCCCCTGCCTCACTCAAGACCTCAGCCTCTTCAGTGTAACCCCTTCCTGTCTTGTGTCCTGCCCGGAGTTGTCACCCATTTCAGCCACTCCTGAGATGGGACCCTGAGCATGATGGTCATGATCAGTCAAGCCTCCCCAGCTGACTGAAGCATTAACCCAGGGAATTACAACCACATCTCTTAGTACTGAGCTCCAAAGGCCGCTCGCTACTCTTCTCCTCAAGGAGCAGTCTCTTTTCAGTGCTTCCAGCTCCCAGCAAGCATGCCGCCAGTCCTTGGGTGGGGCCATTTCAGAACTCCTCTAACAGTTTCCTTCTGGGTCCTGGCTGCCTGGCACTTTTGCCTTGCTGTCAACCCCTTCTGAGATGTCTCCTAGGCAATTCTGATAGTGCCCATCTCTGTTCCTTGTACTTCCTCCCTGGTCCCCATGCCCTGCTTGTATAGCACTGGTTTCTATGCCAACCTCTCAGTGTGCTGTGAGCTCACTGAAGGCCTGGCCCCTCCTTGCCAACACATGTGTCAGGTGCTTGAAGGGGGCTGCATTGAATTTGTTGATTTGAGAAAGTTTGCTTTTGATCATCATGTGAGTCCTCAGGAAAATGTCAAGGTTGTGATGCTTTGTATTCCACAGACCCCTGGAAATGGGAAACACCTTGCTTGGCAGCACTGCCCAAGTGGTTCCCTCCTCATATTGGTCCAAGTGGCCAGCTTCCAGGGAAGAGATATTAATAGAAAGATTTGCTTTCTAAATTGGTCTTAACTCTAGATTCAAATCAAAGCCAGGAGACAGAACCAGAGCAGCACATGAGAAAATATCTTTCCAAGTTCAGCCGTATGGAGGGCGTGGGGAATCTGTGGCTTCCCTGCAAACAGAGAGAGATGCTTGGTTCCTTGGGAGAGGTACACACCATCACAGGTGTGCAATGCCCCCTCAGCAAAAATGGTTTTGTCACCATCACCTTCAACTTCAGACAGTCAATAAAAGTCAGATGGTTACTTTTCACATGAAATGAAGTGTTTTCCCACTACAGTTATAGGAAGAAAAATGAGGAGGAAAAAAGTGACACTCTTGCCGGAAATTTGCTCTTAAATTACTGAATAAGTGGCAGAGGCTGACATGATAAGCTCTCAGGAAGTTTTGTGAAGGGGAGGATTTGGAAATGAACAGTTTGAAGACAGAGCGGAACAGCGGACAGCTTAGAGAACAAGTCAAGTAGCAGATGTGCCCCACACCTGTGACCTTACTGGCTCTTCGCACAACTCTGCCCAGTAGTCCCTGACCCTTAACGACAGCTCTGCGCCTGCAAGAAAGCTGAGGCTCCTCTTTGATCTAAGCAGCATTGTCCATCAGTGTCCAGTGTTCCTAATCCAACACTCTTTCCATTTCACACCCTCCCCCTTATTCTATAACACACCATGATTCACACTGGGACTACAGAATCCTAAGCGCTGGTATTTAATTTTGAAGCGCTTTCTCCCCTCTAGATCATGAGTCATTCAAGTTCTTTGCAGACATTTTTAGAAATGTATAAAGGAGCCAGAATCAGCCCTAATCCCACAACTTGAGACTAAGCACTAGTAATATCAGATGTCCATATCTAGAGTTTGGATGACATGATATGTGCTCTGAATCCTTTGTGAACATCCAAAGTATCTTTACATGGCACTTATATTCATTTGTAAGCATGTTTCTCATGAACATGCAAAGATTCCACATGAAGGCCAGCCATAATGTCATTAATGGTGTCTTCTCAGCTAGGTAATTAGTGCCCACATGGCTTGTCAGTTTCCTCTTCCAAGCATCAATTATTAAAACTAGAAGTGGCTTTGGAGATCGTTCTGTCCAGGGATGTCACATTTTTTGTTATGTGAAATATACGTACACCCTTCACTTAAACCATTTTAATACCTTTATTCAGTGGCACTTAGGGCATTCACAATGTTTTAAAACCATCACCACTAGATGCTTCACAACAATGTCATTTTTAGAGAGGAAACTTAAACCCAGGGAGACAAGGACATAACTGAGTAGCCATTGACCATTTAACTAGGGATCGATGGGGATCCCACGACCTTCAGATTGCTCTGACTAGACAGGCCTTCCTGATGGCACCCCAGAGGATGTCCTTCCTGAAGCCCCCATCTCCCCCTACCGCTGAGTGACATGTGTCTCTTTTCTCTTCCATACTGTGGCATAGCTGATGGCTGCCCTCCCTCACCCTTCCTGACTCCTACTACGTAATAGCCTCAAGACAAGCCAGTCCCTTCCAGGCACAGATGTCCTTTTCATTGAAGCCATGCCACAAATTCAGAGGAAAATGCTTCTTCTATTCACCTGGAAGAGGCACTAGACATGTAGCTGAGGTAAAGAGGAAATGAGACGAGGAGAAATGGCATCTTTGCTGGAGATAATTGCAATTATCACATTGAGATCACAAATACTGTAAAATTCTGTTTTTACTTAATAGCATTTTAATGGAAATGTCAGGTTTATGGAAAAAAAGTGATTGGTAAAGAAAATATAAATCAAATTTATGAGTCCTTTGGGATTATCTTTTTTAAAATTGAATTTGGAACATTCTTGATTCATTAAAATGGGGCAAAGAATCCTGGAATGTTTTATCTATTATCATTTTTCAAATAAAACGAAATTCTTTTTCACTAAAACTCCTGTGAGAAACCAACTATCTCTATTTTGCCTGGAAACCTTACTGCTGAAAATTGCCATCATTTACTGGGGGAGCCATCTATATGCCAAGCACTGTGCTAATTAATTTGCCTCTCTAGTGCCATTTGTTTCTCAGAACAGTCTATGAGGCAAGCAGAAGCTATTTCCCTGGTACAGGTTAGGAATGTGAGGTCCAGAGAGGCTGGAACTTGCCCACGTTGACACAATTGACAGTTGGGACTGTCTCACTGCACACACTAAGCTTAGTTCACTGTGTGAGTCTTCTGCATATTTGATTTAAATCAAAGCAGAGTTTTCCTCTTCTGTATAAGCTGTATAGATCCCTAGAAATCAACATGGCACAGAGGTGGATATGGCATGGTCAAATTCTAGTTGCAGAGGAGTTGTTTGAGTTCTTGTTAGAGAAATAATTTGTGCCTTTTGTTAAGCATGGCTTCGATCCTCGAAACATTCTCTAAGCACCCTGGGACCGTGAATGCAAGGCAAGGTGGATGGGAGCCCTGCTCTGTAGAGGCAGGAGGCATGAGGCCAAGAGGTAGGAAGCAAGCCCATATATAAACAACATGGTGCTGTCATGGTCAGGCAGCCATCATGGGTCTGGATCTTGATCTTGAGAAAAGGATGCAGAAAGGATGCTGGGATTTGGCCATGCAGAAGCATGTGGTAGGTTTTGAGGCAAGGGTGGCCTGATCTGATGAAGAGGAGGGAGTCTGCCAGCAGTGCATTCTGAATCCAAAGGGACAGAGAGGGGAACACTGGGAGATATAGGACACTTCTGGAATAATATTCAACGAGTGGCCTAAGATAATTCTTCATTCAATGTGGCCTGGAAAAGTCAAATGATTGGATAAGCCTGGTCTAGATCAACCATTCTGAAAGGGGTCAGCCACATCCATGTCTCCTGAGAACTTGTTAAGCATGTACCCTTGGGGCTGGGGAGATGTCTCAGTCAGCGAAGTGTTTATCACATGAGCCCGGGGAACTGAGTTCAGACTCTCAGTAGTCATGTAAAGGCTGGGTGTGGTGGTGCTTGCCCTCAGGAGGCAGAGAAAAGAGCGCTTCCAGGGTGAACAGGCTAGCTAGATTTGACTGACTTGGTGAGCTCTGGGTTCAGTGGGAGATCCTGTCTTAATCAACCTGGTGGAAGCCATAGAGGGAGGCACCACACACACACACACACACACACACACACACACACACACGAAATGTGCATTTGTGAATGTCAGTCCAGACCTACAGACGTAGGAGCTGCGAGTGGGCTGGGCAGTGTGTTTCAGCTCTTGCTCTGGGTGGCTCAGACACTGGCTGGAGTCTTAGACTCCTTGGCCTTGGTGTCAGGAGGTAACACCTAAGCCAGGGTAAGTGCAGTGGGTATTGAGCCAGGGAGCAGTTGAAGAGCATCTTCGCGGACAGAGTCTGGTGACAGTTGTTTGAACACGGAGAGTGAAAAGGCAGAGAACACTAGCTCATACTGCTGGCAACACTAGGGCGGGACAACCCGGGGGTCAGAGGTCAAGGATGTAAGCATTCCTTCTCTGCCACTTGGCATGCACCCTCCATCACTAGGAGACTTCAAATGCACGTGTATGGCTCTGACATTCCTCAAAAAAATGCTAACCAGGCACTGACAGAGTGCCCTCAATTAGGCCTGCAGCTAATAAAGAGTTCAGTATGAAGTTGCTAAAAATAAATGAGCCACCACAAAGTCCCTGTCACTCGATAGATCTCTGACATGACAGAGCCCCATTAGCTTGATGGGTAATGTGTTGCAATTTGAAGGCAAGGAGATAGACAAGGAATTGGGTGAGGCCTGTGTTTCTAAGTGATAAGGAAAAGGACTTAATGAAACCTTTCAATACAGTCAAGACCTTCAGGACCTAGACCCACCAGTTCCTCTTCATGCAATGACCCTTCATTCCCCTGAACATGTGCCTGGCCACTTTCTTCCATAACATGATAAAGCCTGGCCAACACCAAGCACAGTGGTAACCATGCTATAGGTGCCCAGAACTGCAGATTAAAAACAGACTATCTTGATAAAATCCTATGGAGTAGGTGCTATTTCCACTTTACACTGAGAGCAAGACACAGGAGGCCAACTAATCCATTGTGCACACAGGATAGAAACCCAGGCAACCGGGCTTGGAGACCCTCTAGCACTGTATGCTGTGGCTTATGAAGCTGTCGGGTGCTAAGTGCTGCAGGGTTATGCAGGTCACTTGTAAAATTTCATTTTGCCCTGGCAATAATCCTTGAAATTAGGTTTTACACACTGAACATCCCTAATCCAACCATCCAGAAGAGCTCTGAAATCCAGAACTTTCTGTGCTTTGATAAGGTGCCCAAAGTGGGAAAATCTACACCAAAGCACTTTGTTTCATGCACAAAGTTATGTATATGGGAAACATAAATGACTTGGGTCCTACCCACTAGGTGCCTTGTTATTTGTATGCAAATATCTGAAAGTGAAAAAAAAATCCAAAATCTGAAAGACTTCTGGTCCTATGCATTTTGGACAACGGGTTCTCAACCTATTTAGGTGGCTCCATTTCACTTATTAGTTTCTAATTTTTAATTTTTTGTGGTTTTTAGTTTTTTTAGTTAGCACACAAGGTAATAGGTTTCATTGTGTTATTTTCATACATATAAATCATTATATTTTGTTCTTAGTCACTCTACCATTGTCCTCCCTCAACACCCTCCCACTTTGCCGGTACTCTTCCTGGCCCTAAACTGTCTCCCCTGCTTTTTTGTTTCTTTGTTTTTGTTTTTGTTTTTTGAAGTAGGGTCTCACTCTAGCCCAGGCTGACCTGGAATTCACTATGTAGTCTCAGGGTGGCCTTGTACTCACGGTTACCCTCCTACCTCTGCCTCCTGAGTGTTGGGATTAAAGGTGTGCACCAGCATGCTCAGCTTGTATCCCCTGATTTTCTGTCACATGTTCCCCATTGCCTTCCCTTATGTCCACCCTCTCCATCCCATTAGGCCTCTTTCTCGTAGACGTTTTCCACTTTCATACTTTACATATATGTACATATATCCTACATATACATTTTATATGATACACATATAAAATTAAGATCTGCATTCCATATGTGAGAGAAAACACAATATTTTAGGTGGCATTATGTTAGTGAGGAGAAAATGAGTTTGGGAAGGGTGGTCTACTTTCTGAAAGTCACTCAGCTATTAACTTTGAACTCAGCCCTGTTTTGGTCCAAAGCCTGGGTACTTTTCACTCCACCTTCTCAGCTGGTTATGATGCAGCTCCTCTACTTTCTCCTCCTTACCGTCATGGAAAGAAGTCTTTACTTTTCAGGGTGCTAGGAGGCGTAAGAAGAAGAATGGATGAGGGTGGGCATAGCCTATGGCGCAACATGGGATCAAAATTCAGTCTGTAAGGCACCAAGATGAACTAGTGTGGGGCCAGTAATTCACTTCGGTATGACTTCCTGGGGGTCCAGCGCTCCTCTGGATGAAGCTAACCCATGTTTGACAAAAAAATTAAAAACAAAAAAAATTAACCTACTGTTTTGCAGCTATGGGTTCATGTGAATCAATGATACAGAATGTGGAACTCAGAGTACAGCATGACAAAATCAGCCCCTGTCTGTCCCTACTCAGGGATGGGTCATGGAGCCCAGCCTGGACTTACTGCTGGAGCGTTGTCTTGGCAGCCAGGTCAGACAATGAATCAGTGAAAGAACAAGCATGAGAACGTATTCAAATTCACTCCCCAGACCCAAAACTCACCTTCCTTGTCACAGCTGGACAGCCCTTTAGGGGTCACTGAGCCCAGGCCTCTCATTTTCTGGTTGCAGGCACTGGCAGCTTATTTCCCATAGACCGCCCAATGTGATTCTTGGCTGGCAGAGCCCTCGCTGTGCCTTTGAGTGCCTTCTTTGTTGTCCCTTTGGCTTGCCAGGGAGTGGTGCTGTGAGTGGTCTTCTCTACACTGGTTTGTGGGCCTGGCAGTCTGAGTAGTTCAGGGCACAAACGTGGGGGCTTGGTAAACTGAGGCACAATTGGACTCCCAGTGTGGCCACGTGAAGCCACATGAGCTCACTTACATAAGGCTTGGTGTCAGATGGGAATGGAATGGTCTCCACAGGACCAACAAAAGGGAAAGCAGAGAAAGCGAGCATGTGTTTAGCTCAGCACCTTGACACTGTCGGCTGCCTCTGTCCCAGTCACTGAAGTCTTACGGGCTCACAGTGTACTCATCAGCCCACCATGGAGAGAGGGGTGGTCATTTTTGGAAGCCTAGGGAAATATGGGCTCATATAGATAGATATTAGATTGTACCCCTGCTGCTCCAACTTCTGCTGAGGTCTTATGTCAGGCTGCCTGGCCAGATGAGCTCTGTTGTCTTGTCCTAGCCATGACGATGTCCATGGTGCCTCATTTTCTTAGGTCTTGATGAGCTACTAACCATGCCTTATCTATATATACCTGCACTCTTGGTTGAGGATTATGGATGCCACAAAATCCTGTGAGAGGCCGCTGAGGCCCCCACAGAAGCAGTTAACCGTGAGAGTTAGAGGAGTACTGACAATGATTTGTGTCATTTTCCTTTTGAAATAGTAGAGGGAAGTGGAGGCCACGTTCCCTGCTTGAGGGGAAGCAGCCAGTAGGAGGTGGTGGCTATGGCCTCTGTAGAAACAACGAAGACATTAAAAACGCCACAGCTGAGCTTGAATGCCAAGGCAGCTGCAATTCTGAATGGAAGTCTATGGACTTTCCCTGCTACTTTGGTGGGAAGGGAGGGTGATATATTTACCTGAAGGGCTCTGAGTCCCAACTCTTGGTCACAGCTTTGCCATCTTCCCCAACCCACGTCCCTCCCTCCCTTCACAATCTCTTTCCCAAATCAGACACTTGAAAGGCACTCATCCTGCAAATCTTTGAGGGCCTGTGTTTCACCTTTTGCAAAATATTTTCCACAGCATTTGGAGCAGAATCAGTCATTCCTTTGTCCATAGCCTTCCTACTTAGTACCTCACCATCATTACTACCTCCTCCTCCACCACCACCACTGCCACCATTACGACCTCCACTATCATCACCACCACCACCACCACCATCACCACCACCACCATCACCATCACGACTACCTCCACTGTCATCACTACCACCAGCACTGCCATCACCATCATCATCACCACCACCACTGCCACCATCACCATCATTTTTATTATGGAATTTACTGAGACTCACTTCATGTCTTGCAGGGTATTAAGCCCATAGTGTACATAACTGTTTTCCCCATCAAAAGTAGTTATCATACTTAAATGGTACTTTGTGTAACTGTCTCTGGAATACGCCTTTCTTTCTGTTGTTGTTGCTTAGGCTATGACCAGTTCTACAGCTTCAACACGGCATTATAGTGAAAATTTTTGATGGTGAATATGGAAGTATTTGAATGAATTCTCACAGCAGTCTAATTAAGTAGATATAATGGCTCACTTGAGCTTACATCTGGGGACACTGAAATTTAGGGAGGATAAGCCAAGTGGCCTTACTGGTTAAGGCTGATATTATAATCTAGTACTGTGCCTCCAGGGGCCAAACACACACACACACACACACACACACACACACACATTTCTTCTTTAAAGTAGAGTCTCACTGCAGCTCAGGCTGATCTGAAACTTACTCTGTAGTCCCAGGCTGGCCTCCAATTTACAGTAATCCTCCTACTTCTCTCTGTCTCCCAAGTGCTGGGATTAAAGACATGCACCATCATGCCTGGCTTTAGAGGCGATATATATATGATGTTTTTTTCTTTTAAAAATATTTTATTGAGAGAGAACATGTGACGCTTGGCTTTCTGGGCCTGGGTTACCTCACTTAGTATAATCCTTTCCAGATCCATCCATTTTCCTGCGAATTTCATAACTTCATTTTTCTTTACAACTGAGTAGAACTCCAATGTATAAATGTGCCATATCGTCATTATCCACTCATCCATTGAAGGACATCTAGGCAGTTTCCATTTCCCAGCTATTGTGAATTGAGCGGCAATAAACATGGTTGAGCAAGTATTTCTAAGGTAATGAGATGAGTCCTTAGGATATATGCCTAGGAGTGTCATAGCTGGGTCATAAGGTAGATCAATTTTTAGCTGTCTTAGGAATCTCCACACTGATTTCCACAATGGCTGGACCAGATTGCATTCTCACCAACAGTGTAGAAGGGTTCCTCTTTTTCCACATCCTCGCCAGCATTTATGGTCATTTGTTTTCATGATGGTAGCCAATTGATAGGAGTGAGATGGATTCCCAATGTAGTTTTAATTTGCATTTCCCTAATGACTAGGGATGTAGAATTTTTTTAGATGCTTACATGCCATCCGTATTTCTTCTTTTGAGAACTCTCTATTTAGTTCCATAGCTGCCCCCCCCCTTTTGTTTTTGTTTTTTTGAGGTAGGGTCTCACTCTAGCCCCAGCTGATCTGGAATTCACTCTGGAGTCTCAGAGTGGCTCTGAACTCACAGCGATCCTCCTACCTCTGCCTCCTGAGTGCTGGGATTAAAGGTGTGTGTCACCACGCCTGGCTCATAGCCCATTTTTTAATTGGCTTGTTTGATTTCTTATTATTTAATTTTTTGAGTTCTTTGTTTATCCTAGATATTAATTCTCTATCATATGTACAGCTGGCAAAGATTTTTTCCCATTCTGCAGGTTGCCTCTTTGCTTTATTCACAGTGTCCTTTGCCGTACAAAATCTTTGTAATTTCATGAGGTCCCAGCAGTTAATCTTTGGTTTTATTGCCTGAGCAATTGGAGTTATGTTCAGAAAGTCTTTGCCAAGACCAATATGTTGAAGGGCTTCCCCTACTTTTTCCTCTAGCAGTTTCAGAGTTTCAGGTCTGATGTTAAGGTCTTTAATCTATTTGGACTTAATTCTTGTGCATGGAGAGAGAGAGAGAAGAATCTATTTTCACCCTTCTACAGATAAATATCCAGTTTTCCCAGCACCATTTGCTGAAGAGGCTGTCTTTTCTCCAATGAGTATTTTTGGCATTTTTATCGAATATCTGGAGGCTATAGCTACCTGGACTTACATCTGGGTCCTCTATTCTGTTCCATTGATCTACATGTTCACTTTTGTGCCAGTACCATGCTGTTTTTGTTACTATGGCTCTATAATATAGGTTAAAATCAGGTATGGTGATACCACTAGCCTTATTTTTGTTGGTCAGTATTATTTTAGATACTTAACATGTTCTCTCTCATATGTAGATCCTAGCTACAGATGATTGGGCTTCTGTGTGAGAAGGAAAAAAACTCGGTAGCAGAGGCCAGTAAGCTAGAAAAGAGATATAAAGGGAAGAGAAAGGAAGGGAGTACTTAATAGGATGGTATTGTATATATGTAAGTAGAAGAATAGTTTAATGGGGGTGAAAAGGCCCCAAAGTGAGGTCAGGGGAAGAGATTGAGTAAAGGAAGGCGGAGGGAGGGCTAATCAAAATCTAAGAGGATATAAATAAATCATATGGAATCCTATTTTTTTGGACAATAGAACACTCAGGAACCGTATATTATTGCTAGAAAATTTTCAGTGCCAGGGATGGGATATATTCCAATGATTTGTTGGCCAGGGAGGTCCCTGATGCCCCCCAAACATTATAGGCCATTGCCGATGCCCTTGGTTTCCCACCAAGAATAGATGGTAAGACCCTATTGCTGAAGACTCCACATACTTGGGCTGCAAGGCCACTGAGAAATCCTGCTGGAACTGAACTGATAACCTCCTCCATGTAGACCAGCTGACAGAAAGCTGGAAGAAGCCATTCTGCATGCAGTTCAATGGCAGAAAGAGAAATCACCAGTGAAGATACTCAACAGTGGACACTGCAAGCCTTATATTTGGCCAGCCAGGCCAAATGAGCCAATAGGTGCCATAGTGGCATGTCTATTATGGTAGAAACCAACTGCCCTCTAATTGGACTGGAGGACCGCTCCATGGGAGGGAATACATCCCTGATACTGAAAACTTAAAACAGGGGTAGTCATGAGCCCTAGGGGTGTAACATCTGCTGCTGTCTGGCTAAATGTATATATTATGCTTATCAAACTGCCCAGTAAGCACTTCTCTTAATGTTCATACCCTTTTATTAATGCTACTTTCACTTTTGGTAGAGAATCTTCTCTTTTCAGATGGAAGTCACCTTGGGATGACTCAGAAGGCATCATGGTGCTGGAAAGAAGTGACCGGAGTACTCAGTACTATAATATATCTATCACACCTTTCCAAGGCTCAGGGTCTAATGTGGAAGAGGTTGCGGAAAGAATGTAAGAACCAAAGGAAGGGTAGGACTCTTTACATTGTGCTCCCCCCTGACACAAAATGGCCTGGATATCCATGACCTCACAGTGCCTGACACTACCTACACAAGATCATCATAAGAGGAGGAAAAGATCATGACATCAAAATGAAAGAGAGACTGATTGAGATGGGGAGGGGATATGATGGAGAATGGAGTTTCAAAGGGAAAGTGGGGGCATTACCATGGGATATTTTATATAATCATAGAAGTTTTTAATAAAAATTTGAAAAAAATAAAAATAAATAAATAAAAACAAAAAAATAATTTATTTGAGAGAGAGAGAAAGAGGGAAAAATGCAGAGAGAGAGAGAGAGAGAGAGAGAGAGAGAATAGAGAAAGAGAGAATAGGCATGCCAAGCCCTCTAGCCACTGTAGACAAACTCCAGATGCACCAGATGCATGCCCCACCTTGAACATCTGGCTTAACGTTGTTAGTGGGGAATAAAACCTGTGTCCTTTGGCTTTATAAGCAAGTGCCTTAACTGCAAAGCCACCTCTTCAGCCCTAATATTTTACTTATTTATTTTCAAGCAGAGAAAGCGCACGAGAGAGAGAGAGAAAGAGAGAGAGAGTCAGGATCTCTAGCCATTGAAAACAAACTCCAGATGCATGCACCACTTTGTGCATCTGTCTTATGTGGGTACTACTAGGGAACCAAACCTTGGTCATTAGGCTTTCCAGGAAAATGCCTTAACCATCTCTCTAGCCATACTTGCACATCTCTCTACTTCTAGTTGCCAGAATGAATCTTTTTTTTTTTTTTTTTTTCTTCTCTTGGTTGTTGGAAG
The DNA here is from genome assembly GCF_020740685.1 of Jaculus jaculus. Taxonomy (NCBI): domain Eukaryota; kingdom Metazoa; phylum Chordata; class Mammalia; order Rodentia; family Dipodidae; genus Jaculus; species Jaculus jaculus. Next base: position 132,143,195 of record NC_059102.1, on the reverse strand, counting down.
AGCCTGTCTCCAATCTGGGAAAACAAACATTTCCTAGTGGCAACAGCAAGATTCTCTGTGTGACAATTGTAATCAGTGGTTGTATTAGCCTGCTTCACCACCTCCAAAATTAGCAGAAAGGCCAACCCCAGCTTTCACTGTGCATACTGCTAATGAAGGGATCCTTTTAATTATACACTCAGCACAGGGTTGCAACACAAAACATTTTAGTGTTTAAACACAGTTCTGCAACAAAGTGTAGGGCTAAGTGAACGCAGAGGGTAACTGGGGAAAAACCATATGTAGAAGCGATTCTTTGCTTAGAGTGTAACTTCTCTTTGGCATTCAGTGTCATCCAAACCCAGTTCATTTTCTGCAGCAATTCTAACTCTCTTTTGAATGCTACCCAGCCAGAGTATTCTTATTCAGTGATTTCAGAGGCATCACCCAGGCCAGACAGTGGCTCAGATTTCCAATCACTTCTGCTCTTCGATCCTTCTGCATGCTGTTCATGGGTTTTCCCTACCTCCCTGGTACTAGCAAACCTGTTAGACCCCTGCAGGACAGGTGTTGAGCTCCAAATCACCTTCTCTCAATGATGCCCTAGGGACTCGTGACATTCACACTCCATTTAATTCTTGTGTGCCACTTGGTAGGAGTTCTGCACTTTTGTGACAGAGGCCTTGAGGGAGAATCTTATGGCTCTTTCTCAGGCAAGGATGCTCTCTGCATTTGCATTTGGTCAGGAGGGAAAGAGGAGTAATCCCCCACCTGTCATGGACCAGGCATTCTAGTATATGTTAAGCGTAAATCCTGTGGCTCCTGGTCTGAGAGAAGAATGTTCTTTCCACTCTTCATCCCCAGTTAGGTCCCTATCCCGTTGGTCCATCACGGTGCATCTTAGAGGCTAACCACAGTCTTCCCCACCCCTCCCTCGTAGAAATACACTTTCTGCACTTCCCCAGTACTTCTTTATGGAACATAACATTTTTCTGAACTTGCATCATGGCTATCTAAATAAATGTGTCTCTTTCTCCTGAAAGACTGTGGGTTTGGTGGAAAGGAATTCATGTCATGTGTGTTCCCCTTAGAGCTCTCTTACATTTCATGTGTGCTGTGAGAAAGACCTGTTGGTGAATGACCGTGTAAACAAAGTACTTTTTAACCTAGACCTGAAGAATCTGGCAGGGGTGGAGGGGATTTCCTTTAAGGCACACAACAGGGCAAGGTTAACACTAGGCATCATGTTCAGGGGTGGGTTCTGCAAAGGAATATCCACAGAAGCAATAGTTACAATTCATGATGATAAGAATAACAGTTATTCTGGTTCTAGCCCTTATTAATTATATTATCGCTCAGTCTCCATTTTCCTTCTGTGAAATGGAGGCAGATTACATGTAACCCAGCTCCTAGAGGTGGGGAGGAATGGAGACAGATTACATATAATCTAGCTTCTGGAGGTGTGGAGGGGCTAGCCTCCTGGCTGGAACATGGTACCTGTGACAGCTGCTGCCTGTCACTGGATACATTTTTGTATATGTGTGTGAGAGAAAGCAAGTCTTGAATATGTAGCCCAGGATTGCCTCTAACTTGAGATTCTCTGCCTCATCCTCCCAAGTGGGGGGTTACAGGTATGTGCCACCATGTCCCATTGGATACATACTTACCAAGTACCCACTCAGTGATCAGGGCCATAGGCCCAGCAAAGGACCACCTCCCCCAGAAGAATCCACTGCCTCCTCCAACCTATAATATGTTTTTTTTTCATCAAAGAACTTTGGTCTTAACAAAATTAGTTTAAAAAAATTCATCTAATAAATTAGGCATGCATATTAGCAGTCAGGTCCGGAGAGGAAGTCTGACTTTTTTCTTTATGCAATTTGAATTCCCCTAACATATAGTTGTTGTCAAAATCCATTAAAGTATTTAATTTCTCTTGTCAACTGTACAATTCCCTGAACAGACATCCAGACAGTGTGCAGTGGTGTTGCTCACAGAAGTATTAAGTGTATAGTTATCCTGTACATGCTTTAGATGAGGTCTCCCTGATGGCTCTGGAGAGACTATGCGAGTTCAAGCACAAGGTTAAGACAGGGCAGCCGAGCACCAGAGTTGGAGGCATTCTGAACCGAGCAGGCCTGCACTGTCACTTATCAGCTGAGTGTCCATGGGGAAGGTACTTAGACTCTCTAGGCATCAGTTTACTCATTTGCAAAATGGTGACAGTGCCAAATCCGCAGGGTTATAGTGAGCTCTAGATGGAATAGCAAATGCAAAGAACTGAGGAGACTGCCAGACATGTCCACCACGCAAGACAGCTTGAAAGTCCCAAAAATGAGCAGATGCACAGACCCGAGTCTAGAGGGTGACAGCCTCCTTCTCCGAGGGACAGCCTGAAGGAGCAGTGCGGAATTGCCCAAGACTGCATCTTGATATTTTAAAAGGAGTACCCCCCCAATACACATCCATTTAAATAACTCACATGGTTGGGAGCCAAAGGTCCCCATGCCTATTGGAATGTGGTATGGGGATCTCACACTACCCCTTATCCCTAAAGAAAACAAAGGACCCCACCACTCAGCTCCCCTACTTACTGGCAGAAGCTGAAGTCAAAGCTCATGTCTTCCTTGGTTGCTATGGTAATGACTACCAACCACCCATCCTAACATACGTGCCACATGTGGAAGGGCAAGGGGGGTGGACCTGTGGGAAGTGGTGGTCCAGGGGTGAGGGACAATCGAAGTGGTCCACAGTGTTCATAGGAGAGGAGTTGTCACCTATTTCCCCAATAACACAAAACTAGAAAAGGTAGTTTGATCATGCAGACAGACCCTTTGGTGCTTATGAACAGATTTAGAGCCTATTGTCAGGGCCAGTTATTTTCTCATCTATGCAATGGAGAGAGGCCAGCATGGCCCACTGTGTCTCTCTTGCTGTTGCTCAGCATGTGGGGAGCTATGGCTAATGCTGATCCCCACTGCCTTCTGCTGTGCTTTGGCTCAATGCGCCACCTCCCATCTCTGATCAAATGCACCCTGAGCAGTATCTTGGGAAGCAGAAAGTAGTGTGCCTGGTTTTTAAGCGTGTGTGGTGTGTGTGTGTTTGTGTGTGTGGAGTCAGAGGGTAACTTTAGATAGAGGTTTTTGCCCCCTACCTTGTCTGATGCAATCTCTTGTTTACCACTATGTATGCCAAGCCATCTGGCCCTTGAGCTTCTGGGATTCTCTCCCCTGACCCTCATTTCCTTGTAGGGCACTGGATACATAGACATGCACGACCTCATTCGGGTGTTCACGGATGCTACTGCACTAGCTTTATGTGAGTTTTGGGGACCCAAACTTAGGGCCTCATCCATGCACAGCAAGTGCTTTTCCCTTTGAGGCATCTCCTCAGCCCTAGTGTGTCTGTTCTACAGGCAAGAAGATTCTGTGCCAATGAGCATGGACTCTTAGCTCCACTTTCGCTTCTTGAGATTTCTCTCTGTGTCTAGAGCATTCATAGGAATTGCCCAAATAGGCCCAGTCTTTCCCTCTCCCTCTTTGGCTGCATGTGGCTTTTATAAACTTTTTTTTAAAAATATTTTTTGTTCATTTTTATTTATTTATTTGAGAATGACAGAGAGAGAGGGAGAGAGAGACACAGATAGAAAATGAGCGCGCCAGGGCTTCCAGCCACTGCAAACGAACTCCAGATGCGTGTGCCCCCTTGTGCATCTGGCTAACGTGGGTCCTGGGGAATCAAGCCTCGAACCGGGGTCCTTAGGCTTCACAGGCAAGCGCTTAACCACTAAGCCATCTCTCCAGCCCTCATGTGGCTTTTAAAAGTCACCTTCTAAGTCTAACACCTGCCAGACAAATCCACCTGTATGTCTCATTTGCATCTCAGTGAGCTCGACATTCTGAGTTTAACACAATTTGTTCCTCAGAACCTGCGCCTTGCTGTTTCTTGTTGTTATTGGCAACATCACGGGCCCAGCGAGCCAAGCTTGTAACCCTGAAGTCAGCTTTGACTTCCTCCTTCTCTTCCTCTTCCTTCTCACACTGCTTTCTGGTGAGCTACTCCGAAGGCCACTACTGCCCCTCTTCCAATGGGAGGCCCTAATTCTGGGGTGTCCCAGATGGTGGAAAGCAAGGTGGTTAACCACGAAGGCTATAGGGCCAGGATGGCTGGGCTCTTGCTAAACGTATGCTTGCATTTGAAGCATATTCTCTCCTCACCACGACCCTTTGAAGTTATTATTATTCTTCATATGATTAACATTTTCCATTTGAAACACTCTGCCTGTGAGGCCAGGGTGACACAAGTTGTCCAAGGTCATCCGGCTTAGAAATAGCAAAGATAGATTATGAGCCCGGAACAGCTTGACACAGGGGCACCGGCTTAAAACCACTTTCCCAAACTCCTCCCTACCCAGCAGGAGTTCTTTTTTCTTCTGTTCTCTCTTTTTGCTTTCTTTTTTGTGAGGTTCTGCTTCTATGTAGTCCAGGCTGGCCTTGAACTTGTGATCCTCCTACCTTCTCCTCCTGAATTCTGAGATTACAGGTATGTACTTCCATATCTGGATTAAATGTAAATTTCTTTTTTTTTAAGTGTTTTTTTTTTGTTTATTTTTATTTATTTGAGAGCAACAGAGAGAGAGAGAGAGAGAGAGAGAGAGAGAGAGAGAGAGAGAGGGAGAGAATGGGCGTACCAGGGCCTCCAGCCACTGCGAATGAACTCCAGATGCATGCGTCCCCTTGTGCATCTGGCTAACGTGGGTCCTGGGGAATCGAGCCTCGAACCGGGGTCCTTAGGCTTCACAGGCGAGCGCTTAACCACTAAGCCATCTCTCCAGCCCATAAATTTCTTTTTAAAAATTAATTAATGGGTGGTATGTGTGTGTGTGTGTGAGTGTGTGTTTGTGTATTTTACAGGGCCTATTGCTACTGCAAACAAACACCAGATGCTTGTGCCACTTTTTACATCCAGTTTATATGGGTGGCTTGGGAATTGAACCTGGGCTGGAAGGCTTTGCAAGCAAGCACTTTTAACCACTGAGCCATCATTCTTGCCCCAAATGTGGGTTTCTGAAAAGCAGCAGTCCCTCTTGTCCTATTTTCATCTTGGCACCATGTCAGCAGGGCCAGCCTCCTAGCATTTCATGAGTAAGTGCCTGACTGAGGCTTCATGCAGAGTGTTGGTTCAGAGTTGACCGGACTGATTCCAGTCCACACCAAGAGACCCTTTCTCGCTGTCTGACCTTGAGGAAATGACCTTGTAGAAACAACTAGACAACAGCTGGAGAATTATGATGGGCCTGGAACCTTCTAGAGTATCCAAGTTTTAATCCCTCAGACCCATGAATATGCCCTTATTAGGACAGAGTGTCTGCAGACATAACCAACTTTAGAATCTTCAGATCATCCTGACTTCAGGGGTCCTAAATCTAGTGGCAGGTATATGACCTGATGTGCAAAACTGAGAGGCAACTTTGATGTTGAACTATTCAAGGAAAAAGTCATGTTAAACCAAGAGTCAGAGACCAGAGCCATGCTGTCACAAGCCAAGGGAAAACCCTGAGCTGCCCAAAGCTGGAAGGAGCACAGAAAGAGCCTCTCGCTGTGGGACTGGGCCTGTGGCACCTTGACACACACTCTGGCTGTCCAACCATGGGAGAACACATTTCTGTGGCTTTATGACCCCTGTCTATGGTGACTCGTGGAGGCAACCCTGGACCTCGGTCTTCTCCTGTCTGAAATGGGTGGCCATGCAGCTTTACCATGCAATAAAGTTCATGAAAAATACCTAGTGCAGGGCCTGGTGTACTGGGGTACAAGAAAGTCATGTGCACAGAACTTGACCATTCTGGAGTGGAAACCTTGGAAACGATTCCCCAGAGATACACCTGGCTGGCTGCTACTGTGTCTCCCCGCGGGCTTGTAAACTGTTTAACGTCAGAGAGGCAGAGGGAGGCACCACGGGGGACATCCCCAACAAGCCCAGCTGCCCAGTACCAGTGTGCCACCACTGGTGTCCTTGCAAAGCTGGTGACTAGGTGTTGGCTTATCTCCAGCTCGAGATGATGAGCCTGCCATGGTGAGTTTCAGAAAACATCTGTTTCAGGAATAAGCCAGTTGTTTTAGGCAAGCTCTCAAGATGGTAGTATGCTTTTTTTTTTTTTTTCTATACACAGCCATGACATGTTCCCTGAAGCCAAATGTTTCTTCATGTGATCTGTTTCCTACATGGCAGAAGCACATCAATGTCTTCATGAGAATCAACAACATGGAGATATCCAAAGTAGTTTTCTTTGTTGTCACAGACCTGAGACAACACTGACTATGGCTTAAAGGGAAGAGATTAGGGGTGGCTGGGGGAAGGCAACATCCTCTTTCTCTGAAATTGGTCCCTCTAAAGGCTGTCCCTGATTCTGCAAGGGAGTCAGGTCTATAAGCTTCATGCATATGGATGGTGGCTGCGGTTGAATGATAACCTGTGATGTCTCTGCCCGCGTTAATCGACTTCATTGGCTGCTGAGAATTTGACTAGGATACGATATGCCCGTGCACATACCAATGATCCCCAGGATCCGAACACAGCTTTGCTGGATTTGACTCAATTCTGGCTTGAGATCAGAAAGCCTGAGTGTAGTATCCCATGTGAGATGGGCAGACCGTGCCTTGGCATGAGATGAGAGAGGGCCAGAAGTCCTGTCCAAATAGGAAAGAGCAGGACATTGTCTCTGTAGTCCTGCAGAGGGAGGGGGCAGAGACTCTCCCCACAGGAAGCTCCTGAGGAGCAAACACACAGACTGTCTTCTCTCCTTCCCCTCCAGGGTCAGGACCAGGATGTGAACAGAGGAGCTCCTGCCCCTCTGGCAACAGGCTTAGCTCAGAATCTGCCTGCCTTCCTGGGACAGCCTATTTGCACCATGCCAGCTGTCTACCATGACCCTTGAGAGTTCAGGATACCGGAGTCTGAAGTGGTTCATGCTTCATGGCACCCAGGGTCCCTGCCAGCCTAAGCTGTCCTGGATGTGCCACTCAGGGAGCCCACGGGGCTGTTCCTCTGGTCTCAATTCCTTCTTGAGCTCTCAGTATCCTTGGCTTTGCCTGAACTCAGCACTTTCCTTTTCTCTGCTGCTGGGGTCCCCACATATCACAGGGTCAAGCCCATCATGGCTGACAGGTAAGGTCCTAAGGCCAACTTTGATTAGTGCAGAAAGCAATAAATGTAGACTAACTTCTCCCAATGACTGGATGCCTTTAAGACCTGCTCCCCTAGAGAAAGTAATGTTTTTGGAAAGGGAAGAGCTCCTGGGCTTAGAGACCCTGAGTTCAAAGTCCTCATTCTGTATATAGATAAGAACTGAGCCCGGGACGTGGAAATGTCTTGTCCAAGGAGTCTTGGTATATAGGCTTTAGGGTCCAAAGGGGAAGCCAGATGTGGTTTGAATGAGATGTCCCTCATAGCCTGATGTTTGGAACACTTGGTCCCCAGCTGGTAGACATTTGGGAGGTGGATTCTTGCTAGGGAAGGGGTGCTGCTTTGGGGTAGGTTTTGCGGTGTGATAGCCCAAGACCCCTTGCCAGAGCCAGCTCACTCTTGCAGCTACCTCCCAGGTGATGTGACAAGATATGATGGCCAGCCTCTGCTCTGTCATGCCATGATGAAATTTCCCCTTGAGACTGGAAGCCAAAATAAGCCCCTTTGTTCCATATGTTGTTTCTGGTCAGGTGTTTTGTCTCAGCAACTAGAAGGTAACTGCTATTCCAGGCTTCCCAACTTCCATTTAGTCTGCTGAGATAATAATCTTTCTTCTTCCCTGGGCCACTATCAGCTCTTTTCAGACAGTGACCAAACATCAGCATGGGGCCCAGATATCAGGACAGCAGTTCAGGAAACATTACTTAGGCCTGGGTGAACTATCTCCTTTGTAAAACAAATATATCAGACCTGGATACATTTCTGAAGCCAGCAGAGGGATTGTTTTAGTATTCTGCCAACACATCAGCTACCAGTGGATCCTGTTTCTGCTTGTAACATGGCACAGGAGTGGAAAGGATCATGTGACAAGGATGTCAGATCACTATACTAATTATTCTCCTTGCATAGTTGTGTCTCTGTGTCCACAATGACAGCTGCTGTGGGGACTGTGGCCTGCTGCAGGTCCTGCCCCGGGGCTTTGAGCATGGGTCCTACTAAGTTAACCCTACCAGGTAGAAATTACAAGTCTCTACAAGTGAAAACTGAGGTACAGGGAGGTTAAGGGGTTTGCTTCAGGTCACACAGCTTATATGTGCTGGAACACTAATTCACATTCAGTTTGGAAGGTTCTTCCTAAGGTAGGCTCTGCTGGAATTAGAATAGTGATAACAGCTAACAGTGTGAGGGTGTGTTCAGGGATTTGGGTCCAGGACCCACTTTGGGCACCCTATTTCTGTACATGAAAAGAGTATGGATCTGTTCAGTCCTCTTAGCAATCCCACGAGGCTTTATAGGAGAGGACAAATAGGCCCAGAGATGCAAGGTGACTTTTCAGGTGATTCATGTCTTGCTACAGAAACAGAAAGAACCCGGGCTAAGAGGCAAGGGGTGTATGAGAAGCTTGGAAGCCTCGTTGGACTTGCTACCTGTGGTGGTTTGATTCAGGTGTCGCCCATGAACTAGGTTCCCAGCTAATGGAGAATTGGGAATTAAAGCCTCCTGGAGGCAGTGTGTTGTTGGGAGCAGTCTTATGGGTATTATAGCCATTTTCCCCTTGCCAGTGTTTGACACACTCTCCTGTTACTATTGTCCATCTGTTGTTGGCAAGGGGGTAATGTCCACCCTCTGCTCATATCAACATTTTCCCCTGCCATCATGGAACTTCCCCTAGAGTCTGTAAGCCAAAATAAACTTTTTTTTTTTTTCCTACAAGTTATTCTTGGTTGGGTGATTTCTACCCACAATGCGAACCTGACTGCAACAGTAAAGTGGTACCGAGGAGTGGGATTGCTGCTAGACACCTGACTGTGTGGCTTTGGCTTTTCGGAGCTGATTTTCAAGAAGAATATGGAAGGATTTGAAATCTTGTCCTAAGAGTCACCTTGCAATGCTGTAAGTACAGCTTGATGGACTATTCTCAGAGTTGAAAGACCTGAATGCAGTAAGAACTATGAACTGTGAGGTTTGGCTTATGAGGGCGAGAAAGAGCTGTTCTTGGGCTAGGCTAGAAGCAGTTTGTGTGAGAGGCTTGCTGTTATACCTGTGTCCTAAGAATTTGTGCAGGGTTGCATTGTGTAGAAATGGACTGGTGTGAACAGAGGGATAATGGCACAGCAATTAAATCTTTGGGCTGAAGCTTCTGCCTATTCAGCTGAAATTATAGGAGAAATTACAACCTTTGAAATTAGGTCAACTGACCTGCATTGGGGCAACAGGAAGAATGTAGACTCTTTTGAAGGGGCCAGAATGCTCAAGGAGTGTCCTGTTCTTCAAAGTCTGCTTTATTCCCCCCTGGATTAACAAACTGGCACCCTACCTGGTATTATGGCATATAAGAAACACAGGAAAGAAAGGGTCATTGAATGTGCAACATGGTCTTGTGTTTTGGAAATGGCCATGGGCAGTTTGTAGCAGGTCTGCTAGATGCCTGCATGGAGACCCCATGGAGCCATGAGGATGAACCATGGATTGCAATGGAGACTCAGTGGAGATGCCAGGACTATGAAATGGCTGCTAAGGAAAGCTGCCGGCCCCGATGAAGTTTTCCAGGACTGTGAGTAGCCTAGCTGGCAGGGTGGAATTAGAGCTCCAGAGATTTGTTGCTGGTTAGAATTATTGGACTTGGAGGTTTGTCACTGACTAGAGTTGTTGGACTTGAAGCTACAGTTTGATGTTTGCTCTGTTTAAATCTTGTATTTGGTTGAATATGTCTTTGCTACACCCAATGCCATTGTTTGCAGTGTGAGTGTTTATTCTGTGCCATTATGGGTCTTTTGGGGGGATGTGTTTTGGTATTATAGCTCAGTTAAAAGATCTCAGATTATGTGAATGTTTGAACATCATTAGGATTGATAAAAATATGGGGATTTTAAAGATGGACTTAATGCATTGCATTTTACATCATGGGTGGTTATCAGTTTATGGGGGCCAGGGGAAGAATGTGGTGGTTTGATTCAGGAGTCCCCCATAAACTTAGGTGTTTTCAATGCTAGGTTCCCAGCTGATGGACATCTGGGAATTAACACCTCCTGGAGGGAGTGTATTGTTGGGGGTGGGCTTATAGGTATTATAGCCAGTTTCCCCTTGCCAGTGTTTGGCATACTCTCCTGTTGCTATGGTCCACTATATGTTGGCTAGGGGGTGATGTCCACCCTCTGCTCATGTTGTCATTTTCCCTGCCATTGTGGAGCTTCCCCCCAAGCCAAAATAAACCTTTTTATCCCCACAAGCTGCTCTTGGTCGGGTGATTTCTGCCAGCAATGTGAACCTGACTACAACACTTCCTGTCTGACTCAGTGATGTACTCAGTGACAGAGCGCTTGCTCAGTATGACAGAGGCCCTGGGTTCAATCCCCGGTACCACACACATCCCTTTTGGTAAGCATCTCAGCTGTTTTTAGTACATCATTCCATGATATCACGTACATTCATTACTGCGCAGTCATCACCACCATCCATCTGTAGAACCTTGTACCTCTCCTAATGGAAGCCCTGTACCTATTAAATAGGACCTGCTCACTTTCCCTCCCTGCAGCCAGCCCTTAGGAACCCAGGGACCTCCCACAGGTAGAATGACACAGCATTGATTCTTGAGAAGCTGCCTTATTTTACATAGTATAGTGACCTCAGGGTTCTGCAGCCTGTATTAGAATCTCTTTCTCTTTAAGTCCAGATGGCCTTCCATTACAGTGTGGGTACCATTTTCTCAAACATTCTACCATTGATAGACTATGGCTGTCATAATGCCTCTGTGAACACAGGAGTGCCAGGCAAGCTAATGGTAAATGGGTGGTCTTCTCTCCCAGATCTCGGCCTCCATCCTGAGCCAGAGGAGAGTCTCTGCATACCTAGTGTCTGGACTAGACACTAGAGAGATTGACTTTTTTCCTCCCCTTTTGGCTGGAGGCACCCAAGCCCTGTTTCTCCTATCTTCTCAGGTCCCATGCGTCACTGCCATCACCCGTTACCCTATTGGTGGATCGCTTGAGTTTCCAACAGCATATGCTAGTCCTGGAAACATCAACATCCCCTTCCAACATATCTTCCATGTCAAAGCCAAAGGATGAGAGCTGGCCACGTCACTCTTGACATTTCCTCCCTCCTAGTGCATTCCCTTTTCCTTTAAGTATTTATCCAAATACTTCACAGACAGACGTCCCCTGAACACTTTGATGACACTACAACCTGCACCTTTCGGCACCTGGCAATCCTTTCTCACTCCATTTTCCTCCCATAAAACCTGTTACCATGGATCATAGTAAAGCCATCCTTTGAGATCCATATGGGATTGTATTCAGGGCTTCTTGTGGGTACCCCATTCTCAGGATGCTCATGCCCCAAATAGGATGGCATGGGGATTTACAAAGAACTTGCTCCTACCTTCCTGGATTACTTAAAATACCTAATATAATGCAAATACTTTATAGACATACAGTCAATACTCTATTATATTGTTTAGGAAGTAGCAACAGGAAAAGGGTCACACATGCTCAGTACAGACACACGCCCCCTAATCGTTTCCCTCTGTGGCTGGTTGAATCTGTAGATGTAGAACCCAGGAACACAGTCACCAACTGTGTCAGCTTCATGCATTTGGTGTGTGTTTGGTCTGTCTCCTGCCCTGTCATCCCCACTCTCATGGAGGAGGGCCTTTCCCAGGGCCGGCATTTGACAAGTTAGTCCTGCTCCCTCCTCAGTCCCCACAGGTAGTGAGCCCTCAGGAAGTACCTTTTAGGCACATTTATGCACAAGCACTCAGGCCTGCTTCTTTTGTTTTAGAAGACAGCCACTGAAGTCCTTCCATGACTTGTCAACTCTGGGAGCCATGCTGATCAGTGTCAGTGCCAGGGAGAATTCCTGACCTTTCCTGCATTATTTTGGCAGCATGCCCTCTGAGTACAGAAAATGTCCAAGTCCACTGTCTTCCAAGAATTGACTCTATTATCATCATGTCATGAAACTAAGGACTTTCAGGGACCTCAGGCACCAGCTATACCCATTCCTTGTTTTATAACTGAAGACCAAGTTCAGAGACGTTGGCTGATATGCTTAGTTTATACAGTTCACTGAGAATGTCACTATCTTTTCCCGTAATGCAGATTTTCACTTCTTTTTGGTTGAACGTGGCACATTCTAAAAGAATCTACAGATTCATTTAAATCTCTCCCATAGGCTAAATCCCAACTGTTGAAATAGTTGAAGAAAGACTCATTTGCAACTACTATCCTTTTTCCATCCATAGCATCCAGGTCATTTCAGGTGTTAGAAACTTTTCTGGGGTACAGTCTCTGTTACTCAAATAGTTTACTTATTCATTTATTTGAGAGAAAGAGGGAGAATGGGTGTGCCAAGGCCTCTAGCAACTGCAAGCAAACTCTAGACGCATGTGCCACCAAGGGCATCTGGCTTTACCTGGGTACTGGGGAATCAAACCTGGCTCCTTAGGCTTTGAAGTCCAGTACCTTAACCACTTAGCCATCTCTCCAGCCCTTTCTCTGCTACTCAAACACAAGAAACATAAGTGATGCCCTCCCAATGCTTTTTCTCACTATCTCTTGGAAAAATGGTCTGCCATTAGCAGAGGGGTGGCAACGACCAGCCATGGTCAGTGTCATGCTCTGGGGAGAACACTCTGCTTACATAGAAGTTGAGTGTCCTCTCTGCGTGGGTGTGGGAGCTCTGTCTGTCTGTAGACTCCAGTGAATGGAGGGAGGGAGGTGATGAGAGAGGCTGAGCTAGGATCTGAGGACGGGTGCAGGTTGTAGATCAGGGAGGTAAGTGAGGGAAGACCTGATAGGAAGAAGATCCTGAATCCCCTTCTCCCTGGCAGGGAAGCCATGAGTCATCAGCCACCTCCAACTGATGAATGTGCAAGCTTGGTCTCAGAGGAAAGCAAAGCATTACTCTAATCATTATTATTAGGTATAATGACTAATTAGTAAAAATTACTACATTTACAGAGTGCCAAGTTATGCCCACTTTTTAATGCATATCATTTCTTTTTTCCTTTACTCTTTCAAGTGTATTTTCTTAATTATAAAGTCAATATGTGTTCATGACAAAAAAAAAATACCTACACACTCCAAAAAATGGAAACAGGGATAAATTCAACATTTAGTTCACAGTGAAACATTGTAGGAATTGTTAACCTGTCTATCCTTCTTCATAAATATGTGTGTGCATTATATAAAATTTAACATAGCTGTGATTACACTTTTGTAAAAATGTTACCTCTAACTCTCACATTTATACAAGAGGATCCCGAGGCTTTAAAGTCTCATAGCAGGGAAATGAGAACAGGGATTCATATCAAGCTCCAGGCATGAGTACGTGCATGTGCATGTGTATGTGTGTGTTGAATACACCTGAGTGTACAGATATGTGGGCCGTGTGCATGCGTGCAGAGGCCAGAAGAGAACATTGAGTGTCCCCTTCTATTGAGGTGTTTCCTTGAGACAGAGTCTTACTGAACCTGTAGCTGCCATTTTTTCAACCAGACTGGCTGTCCAGGGAGCCCCAGGTATTCTCTTTCGGTTTTCCACAGGACTGGAGTTACAGTTGTTTACATGGGTGCCAGGGGATCAAACTCAGGGTGAATCAGACCCTTTCAAGCCCTGTTTATATGACAAGTGCCCTAATCTGCTGAGTCATCTCCCTAGCTTCCAAGTCAAGTCTTTCTATTACCAAAATGTGACTTTCCCCCAACTCTGCCATGTTCATGTTACTTTGCACACACAAGTGTAAATTTTCAAATTTAATTTCTGGAGGCATAGTCTCTTCAAGGCTGGCCTTGAACTGAGGTCCTCCCACTTCAACCTCCCAGGTCTCCTGGGTTTACAGGCATGTGCCAACACCTCTGGCTTGTTAAGTGACGTTTTAACTGCATTTGCTGGCTTATTCTCTGCCCCAGCTGCTGGCTGGCTGCTGTCCTGCTGAGAGAATGGCCACAACAAGACACCAAGGTCATCCAGCTATGTCGACTCAACTGGCCAGTACCTGACTATGGTAAGCGTCAAAAGGTTACACTTTGATGAAGACATTCTTTGGGAGACTAGAGGGATTCTGTGGTTTCTGTCCATATAGATATCTGGAAGGCTGAACTCAGAAAGCATAAGGAACACTTTTTTTTTTTGCAAACTGCTTTGAACAAGACAGTAAAACTAAGTTCTACCGAGCTGCCATCAGGAGCCCAGCCTACACCTAAGAAGGGGCAGGAAATAAAGAACACCTGTGGAGAGGAACTGGGAGGAGCTGGAGTCCATTTCTTCCCAGATGTCTGAACAAAGCTGAAGGTAGTACGTATCCTCCTGTGGGTGCCATAACAGACGACACTGCTGGCCTGTCAAGCACTGGGCACGGGAGATAGAAAATAATTATGACAACATCTCTGCCTTCAGGGAGCTCAAACTCTGGGCAGAGAGGTTCCCAAAATAACAATTTCATAGGATAGGATGTAGTGTGCAGGGGCGGGAGGAAACCTTGAAACATTTCCCCAGCACTCAAGGTTAGATTTCTTAAAACCTCCATGATGAGAAGAAAAGGAAGAGTATGGCAGGGCAGGGACCAACATCAGGAACAGTTAAGGATTTTAACTGTTAGTTAAAGGATTTTACATAAGTTCTATGTTCACTGAAATAAAATAACAAAGCACTGAAGAAAATCATCTTTTATCTTTCATTTCTTAAATTCAATAGCAATTAAGTTGGCACACTTTGCCCTCTCAATAGTTTTTAGAATCTCTTGCAGTTTGAACAAGCAATCTGGAATGTGTTCTCCTTTGCTATAGAAAGTCTTCACAGTGAAGTTCATTAGATGTGTAGGTGTGTGTTATGAGTTTGATGAGCATATATTTTTAAGTGAGTGTCTATTTGTACATACGTGTTTGTGTGTAAGTGTATGCATGTTTATGTGTGAATATGTGATTGTAATCATGTGTATGTATATTGGTGGACACATGTGGTTGTGTGTGCATGTGTTCATGTGTGTGTCTGTGTATGAATGTGTTGTTCCATGATCTTAAGAGTCACTTATCCCTAAATGAATAATTAGGGGTTGTTTCTGCCTCTGGACCCTATTGGAGACACGGAATGCTGAGAATGCTGGGAAAGCAAGGAATGTTGGGAATGCAGGGGGTTCTGGGAATACTCCCAGCTTTGCCAGTGCTGCACAGGACTCCCGTGCATTGCCTTCCTTCTGACCGCCGAGCCCGTCCTTGTCCTTAGCTCATCAACGGGCAGTCTCACTGACAGTCTGCACTGCTTCCTCCTCACTGCCACTGTCTGGTCCCTCTGCCTGACTGCTGTCAACAGAAGTATCTCACCCATGTCCCTAGCATGAGAACCAAAATGCTCACGACCACACAGAAAGGGTGTAGAAGGAACTCTGCAGATACCTGGGCTTCAGCAAGTGGCTGGGCTAGAGAAGGTGGCCGAGCACACCCCTCAAGTTCATCACTGGGGGAGCTATCTTCCCACTGTATCAGGGATGAGGGGGTCCTGCGCACAGTGCGTGTCCCGAGCCATGGAACAGCACATGCAAAGGCTCAGAGGCAGGAGCAGCTGTGGGTCAAATAATGCCTGTCAGCTGCGGGGTTTCCCTAGGCCTCCTCAATACTGGAGCTGTTCCAATTCCGTAGCTGTAACTCAGGTCATCTTAATTCCACTTTGGCCTGGCAATCTAGAAATGAAGAGACTCATTAACAAAGCTTCGGTAACTAAGAATCCTGCTGTGCACACACAGGAGAACACAAAAAGGGGTCCCTCGAGAGTCTGGGTCTACCTGTCCTCTGCTTACAGCCCATGCGCTTGGAGGAGTGAGAAAACTACCTTGCTGATATCCATGTAAAGCATTTGGCTTCACACCAGCCCGGCAGGGCAGGAAATAGGTTAAGGTGGTTGTGTGATGGTTTCAATCAGATGTCCCGCATAAACTCGTGTGTTTTGAATGTTTGGTCTCCAGTTGGTGGCAATTTGGGAGGTACAGCCTTGCGAGAGGAGATGTGTCTTGGGGGCACCTTTGGGGTGCTACATTCAGCAACCTTTTGCCAGAGCTTGGCTCACTCTCTTGCTGCTGTTTTCCACAAAGTGATATGCAGCCTCTTCTTGGCCATGCCTTCCTCTGCCATCGTGAAGCTTCCCCTTGAGACTGTAAGCCAAAATAAAACCTTCCTCCCATCAGCGGTTTTGTCCTGGCAGCGAGAAGGCGATCACAACAGGTAGGTTAAGCATCTCACTCAAGGCCATATGGCCAGCACGTGTCAGAGCTGGGTTCAAGCCTGAGCCCGTTCCTCCCCATTTTTCTCCCACTTCCAGTTCCAGACTACAGCCACTTTGCAGGCCCAGTCTCTTCAGGATGAAGGCTTAATCAGAGCCCGCGTCACCATAACCGTCAAAAGGTTCCCAAATGCCCTTTCCTCACCCAGCCTCCTCTTCCCTCCTCTCCCATCACCTTGTTGTCTCACTCATAAAATCAGACACCACCATCATAATCCCTAGAGAGAGAAGGGCGACCGAGGAGAAGAAAGGCGGGAAGGGGTCAGGGGACTCTGCGATCCTTGCAAGGGCAGTGTGGGGCCTCAGGCACATGGAGGGGGCCAGAGAGGACAGCAGAGGTAGGTTGGGGAGCAGTGGGTCCTTAGAACACAGGCTTGGCTGGGCCTGGAGGAGGAAGTGGCTACAGCAGAGGGTTCTGGCAACAGAGGGTACTAGCCATGCTGCTTGACAATGACCCCCACGCTGGTGCTCAGTGGTTTCTATGTCATGTGATGGGTCACGTATGGCAGGCTGACTGGACATGGCTCTCAGTGGGACGGCGACAAGCTGCCGCAGCACAGATAGAGGTTTGGGCTTCACTGGACATATCCCACGGGCCACCAAGGAACATGGAGGAATTCACGGGTAGGGAAGGAGCCACACCCCCCCTTGTCCTTATGCCTCTCCTTCTGCCCGATGCTTTCTCTTTGCCCAGTCCCTGGTACCCTCCTGGACTCTATCTGCTCCTAACACTTCCCTCCCTCACTCCACAGTCTGTGCGTGCCACACCTAAGCCTCTGTTAGGGGACATATGGCGTGAAAGAGCTGTTTCCATCACACAGTCCCTCTTTCCCAAGTCCCCTCCACCCCACCCCTGCTGGCCACCTTGGGCTTGCCCCGCATGGCTTCCAGGCCTTTGAACCTCACAGGCCCTCTGCTGGCCTCCCTGGCCCAGCTGCTCCCTTCTCCACGAGGCGTCTCTGACCCTGCCGCTCACTGTGTCCTTCCCTGCTTACTTCTCCGCAGCATTACTACCTCCTTACTCTCTCTCTGTATTTTTTAAAAATATTTTTCTCTATTTTCTTCTTCCCTATAGCACACTGCCACCAGAATGTGCGTTCCATGAGATTTGGGTTTTTGCTTCACGCACTGACACATTCCCAGCAGCTCATATGTCAGGTGCTCAGTAAATATCTAATGAAAGAACAAAGGAAGAAAGGAGATTTCTAAATGTTGTGTTAGGAGCTTTATGTTATGCTTTATTTCATTCTGCTGGAAACCTACTGAGGTAACACTGTTTCTCTTCCACTTTATGAAGAAACAGAAGCCAGTGAGTTACATAAAGGGCTCAAGTTCATATATCTAGCAAGTGGATTGTGAACCAGGACAGACTGCCTCTTATTTGTGCTTGTTACGTTCTCCACACCACAGATGACACCTCCCATGGTCCCAACTGTCTGTGGCCCTGAAGTTGTCATTTCCCAAGCGTCTTTATTTAAAGCAGGTTCAAGGGGAATATGAACACATTTTATTTATGATTATTATATATTATTACCTCATTTTATGTCTGAGTACTTGAAGTTATTCCACAGATTACTGGATTCAATTGCCACAGTTGAAAAGTTAGCTGGCTGTCTAATCCTCATCATGCTGTAGCTGTGCACTCTGTCCCTTTATCTCTGGTTGCTCTTACAGTGGCCGCTCTTACAATCTTTTATTTGCCTTTATATTTGACAGTTCCACAAAAATGTGTCAGCCTGAGGATTTTTATTTATGTTTTTTTTTTTTTTTTTGAGACAAGATTTTACATTCTAATCCAGGCTTGACTGGGACTTACTATGTAGCCCAAGCTAGCTTTGAATTCACACCAGTCTTCCTCCCTCATCTGACAAAATGAGCCACTACATGTGGATCATTTTATGTTTTTCCTTGGGGTTCATTGGGCTTTTTTTTCTTTTTCTTTTGGTTTTTCGAGGTAGGGTCTCACTCTGGTCCAGGCTGACCTGGAATTAACTCTGTAGTCTCAGGGTGGCCTTGAACTCACGGCGATCCTCCTACCTCTGCCTCCCGAGTGCTGGGATTAAAGGCGTGCGCCACCACGCCCCGCTCATTGGGCTTTTGAATGTAAAGATTTGTGTCTTTCTTTTCTAATTTTTTAAAATATTATTTATTTGAGAGAGAAAAAGAGAAAGAGAGAAATTGAGAGAGAGAGAGACAGAAGAGAGAGAGATTGAGCGCATACCAGGGCCTTTTGCCACTGCAAACAGATTCTAGATGCATGCACCACTTTGCATCTGGCTTTACATGGGTACTGGGAAATTAAACTCAAGCCAGCAGGCTTTGCAAACAAGGGCCTTTAACTGTTGAGCTATTTCCCCAGCCCATGTTTCTAATTTTCATTAGAAAATTCCCACCCTTAATTTATTTGGCTATCAACTCTGCATTTTTTCTATCACTATTCTGGAATTTCTATTGAGTGAGTATATGTTAGAACTCTTACTGTATATTCTGTTATTTTCCATGTTAGATTTTTGGTGAATTCTTCAGATGTATTGTTAGCTGCCTATCAGTTCTTTAATTTTTTTGGGGGGGGGTGGGTCTAATAGGCTATTAAATCCATCCAAAGAATTTCTATTCTAATCACAATAGTTTTGTGTGATGTGTGTATACATGTATATGAGAGTTTGCATGTGTGTGGATACACATACACATGTGTACACATGCGTGTAGAACACAGATTAACATCAGGGGTCCTTCTTAGTTGCTGTCCACCTTATTCTTGGAGGCAGAGTCTTGTGTTGAACCTACAGCTCACCAATTTGGTTAGACTAGTTAGCAAGTGATCCCCAGGGATTCCCCACCTTCATTTCCCCAGTTCTCAGATTATAGGCATCATTTACCACACCCAGCTATTACTGGGTTCTGGGAATTTGAACTCAGGTTCTCATGCTTATACAGGCACTTTACCCACCGAGACATCTGCCAGCCCCTAATCAGTTTCTACCAAGTTCGCTGAGTTGTTTTCAGAGGTCCATGATAGGATACTGGCTGGTTTGGCTCACTCTCCTTTTCTGCTCCTGTGTTCTGAGTGTGAGCATGTCACCAGAAAATCATCTGTGTGCAGGACCTCAGGCCCATGTGCTTCTTCTCTGGCATAGGTGGGAGTTGCAAGCAGACCCAAAGGCCCAGGGATAGCCAGTGGTGGGGGCATTCTCTTCTGCCCTACATCACCTGTGAGGTAACTCTAGAGCAGTTCTGACGTGCAGTGAGCCTGATCTCAATCAAGGTCAGAGGCTGTCATGCAGAGGACATCTATGGCTTCCATGTTAGTCATCCTCTGAGATTCCTGTGGCCCAGGACAAGCCCAGTTGTTTGACAGCTTTCTAGTGATGTCTACAAGCACACAGTCTCACCAGAAGCTTGGAGACATGGTCTGATGATTTCCATGCAAAGGCAATAATGAGGAAAGGGAGGCCCAGGCACAGAGGGCTTCCTGGGCATGAAACTGTGCCATGTACTTTACATATGTCATCTCAAATCCTCATCCAAGCCCTATAAGGTTAAGTGGATTCCTCCCCTCTCCCTACCTTGTAGACAGGGACTAAACGTCACATAACAAGTAGATAGCAGAGTCTAGACCGGAACCCTTTCATGTTGCTTCTTTCCTTTGAGAAATTAGAATACAGAAGTGCTCTGTGGGCATGTGAAGAATACTTTGCTAAATCTAAGGCAGCCCATGTGGCTTAGATGGAAAGTACTTGGCAGAGCTTGATGGTATTACTGAAAACAGTACATACTTTGGAGCCCAAATAGTTCAAATCCCAATGCTGCCACTTAGGTGTTACGTGACTGTGGGTAAGAAATTCAACTCTTCTGACCCTGTTTTCTCATACTTAAAATTGGGAAAATGTCTCTCTTGCAAGGTCACTGCAAGGTTTAGTGAGATTACATATAAATATAAATTTGCATGTATGTTTATAATATGAGATTATAAACCAGTCCTGGTAGACCAGGCCTGTAAACCAAGTTATTTGAGAAAGCTGAGACAGGAAGATTGCAAATTCAAGGTCTGTTTGAGCTACAGAGAGGAGAGTGGGTTAAAACTAGATGAGGCAACTTAGTGAGATACTGTATCAAGCATGTGTGTGTGTGTGTGTGTGTGTGTGTGTGTGTGTGTGTGTGTGTGTATGGCTAGGGATGTAGTTCAGTGGTAGAACCCTTATCTTACCTAATAATCATGAGACCTTGGATTCAATCTTCAGTATTGAAGGAGGGAGGGGGACAGAGAGAGAAACTAAGACCAAAAGATTAAATACATTGTTTTTATGCTCAGTATTTTTATCACATACATGCACATGAGCACATGTGTACTCCTCTTGCATAGGCATAAATGGTGGCTGGCATTACAGTCATCATTCTATCCGGATCTGCCCGGTTAGTGTTACACGTCACAAATCTGTCATGGAGAGCAGATTCACTGACATAGTAGAAAGGATTAGGTCATGTAAAGCAATCAAAGCAAGTCCTGAAGTGTAGTTTTGTCTTCTGTGCTTTGAATGGAATGACATTTATCCTGTCATTTTGTAGTTAGGGTTTGGCAGGTTTTCCCATCAGCCTATAGATACAAACCACAATGTGGGTTAAATATACATACCAATTTAGCTTCACATATGGGCTAAGTCTGACCAGAAAATAGCAATGGTTTTCATTCCCATATTCATGTCAGTATTCTCTTAGAAAACAGTTCTTTCTCCTTGGAGAAAGTGTTGACAACTCACAGTATTTCCACACTTAATAGCAATCATCCCAAGGACATTTGTAACTGCTTGGCTTTTCTATACTGTCACATGTTAATTCCACTGCCCATCTTGAATTACATCAGCTGCCCTCACAGCTGGAGTCCTACAGAGGGCTGAAGCTTCCACCAGTCCATTCAACCCTCTTTAGGGACTGAACTGGTTCTGACCCAGAAGGTGGAGCCACAGTTGTTTTAAAATTGCTTTTGTCCTTTCTACCTTTTAAGCCTGGAATCCTCATGCCTGAAACCAATGCCCATCTGGTTGCTGCCAACTACATGATCATGGAGGCAAGCTGATGCCCCCGCCCTCCACAGAACATATTCTTTTGTGCCTGCCTGGAACCTTGCTTCCCATGAAAGAGACAATTTGACTGTGATCTCTGCCCATCTGACTGTGCCCCACACAACTAACTCCCTGATTGCTTTTTCTACCAGGGAAGCAGGTTGTGTTAGTTGTAAATATTCCTACTGTCTGTGTCCAAATGTGAACAACCTGAGCCCATGCAACCACAAGGTCACTGATACCGGGCTGCTAGTGTTGAGCAAGGCCTGAACTTCCTTGTCTTGCCTATCATCAGAGCCCAAATCTCTAAGCTCACGTGGATCCAAGTATCATTTGTCATGTTCTTTCACTTTGAAAAACCATGCTAGCTCTTTGTGCCACATTTCTTGGACCTTCAAAGCTCACAACATTCTGGCCTACATTGCACATAGATGTCCTAGGTGTGGAGGCTATTTGTTGTGGTCAGCTCCATGATGCTGGGATGAACTTCCAAAGCAGACACAGTTTATGGGAGGAAGAGATTTATTTGAAGCTTACAGATCCAGGGGAAGTCCCATTGATGGCAGAAGAAGCTGGCCCCCTTTCACAGAGCCAAGCAGAGAGACACTGCTGCCCAGCCAGTACCACAAGCAAGGGCAAAATTGGCAGCCAGAGAGCAAGGAACCCAAACAGAGCTCAAGCAACCTGCATGCCTTTAGGCTGAACATCAGATCTGCCCCCAAACACACCTTTTGGCTAGACCTCAAGGATTCCCCCCCGCCCCCAGTGACACCTCTTCCAGCCAGGCAGCTAGAGATCTAAGTTACAGGCTTAACTAAAACTTTTAGGTCTATTGGTGATATACATTCAAATTACCACATTGTTATATCAGAGTTTAATATAGTATCTTATATTTTCATAGATGACATAAAAATTTGAGATGGGCAAGAGAACAAAACTCTCCTATATAACTTCACCATCCACAAATGACCACTTTTAAGTTTTGATAACTTTCCTTCAGTCCTCTTCTATACATATATTTTCACACAGTTAAAATCATACTATATTATATATACAGTCTTACAACCTAATTTTACATTAATATATTACTATAAACATTTTGCCATGTCACTAAAATTATTTACAGATACCATGTTTGTAACAGAATGTCCCTAAAGCTAACAGATAGACTATTTCCAATTTTTCATACTTGGATGAACATACTTATGCAAACGATCTTTCTCACAATTTTGTATTATATCTTGGTACAAACTCTCAGAAGTAAAATTTGAGTCAATAGGTATTAGCATTTTAAGCCCTTGATATGTAACATAGCTTTTGTCTATGACCTTGAAAATTGCTAAGGAATAGACCCATCGGTACCAATTCAAAGCTTCCATCCTTTGTCATGAAGTTAACTGAGATCACAATAAGACAGGTTGACATATTTTATATTAATTTCATCACAAATAAGAGTTTAAAAATATTTCACAAAGGAGTATATGAAACTAAAAGTAATGAGATTAACCAATATTTTCGAATGACCTCCAGTCACTTTCCTAATAATAAGAAACTCCCATTGAGATTTACATCTCTAATTTTTTAAAATAAATGTTTTAACTTATTTATTTGAGAGGGAAAGAGACAGAGAAAGAGAGAGAGAGAGAGAGAGAGAGAAAAAAAAAGAAAGAGAGAGTGAATGGGTGCACCAAGGCATCCAGCCACTGCAAACGAACTCCAGACACATGTGCCACATTGTGCATCCGGCTTATGTGGGTCCTGAGGAATCGAACCTGGGTCATTTGGCTTTGCAGGTAAGTGTCTTAACTGTTAAGCCATCTCTCTAGCCTACTATGTCTCTAATTAGTTTTAGACTCTTCTCAAAGCTATGCATCTGAATCTGAGCTAGCAGCCTCAACAGCCAGAATTGGAATGGTAAACTCTATTTCTGAACTCCTTTTAGAGCATTCTCAGAATTCCATTTATGTAATAAATTCTTAAAAATTTCTGTATTCTCTGTAATTCCTCCCCTGATTCTTTCAGGCAGAATTAATCACTCTTCTTTGCATAAATCATAGCCAAGGCCTCATCAACTGCTTTGGTCTTTATCACATTTGCATTCTTTTTTGAAGCCTCAGTCCTCAGACTTGGTGTAGCCACCAGCACCTAACAGGCCAGCACAAACATAGTGGGAATTGCTTGCCAGCTTTGGCCGGGAGGCTGCACATAGAATATTGGGGAAGAAAGAACATTTCATCTAAAATTTCAGTGGTCCCAAAACAAAACTCCATTCATTACTTCAGAGCTATTTATGGAGTGCTTTCTAGGTTACAGGTACCAGGCTGAGTGATGAGATCCACTTAGTGCTCACTGCCTTCCTAGGGTTCATGGAGAACGATGACAACAAAACACAGAGGTTTCAACCATCATGTTAAAGAGGTCTTCCAAGGGTGAGGGGAAACGAGTATGCTAAGGGAAAGAGGCTGGTCTTCCACCAGTCACGATCAGCTTCATTCCATTATCGGTAAGTCATGGAAGACTCCTAGGAAACTAACCACATGGCGACATCATGTGCTCATGCATTTTCACTTGGTAGCAAATTTCTGAGGATATGTGGTCTAGACCTTTGAAATCTGTTAAATCTTTTTTGTTATTTTAAAGCATTTTTGTTTTCTCTCTGTGTGTATATGTGTGTGTGTGTGTTGCCACTGCACACAAATGCCACATACTTGCACCACTTTTTGCATCTGTCTTTCCTTAGGTGCTGGGGAAGTGAACCCTGAGCCAGCAGGCTTCACACGCAAGTGCCTTTAACTGCTGAGCCATCTCCCCAGCCTGAAATCTACTAAGTCTTACTTCAGATGTTCCTGGGGATTCTTACATCTGGGTGGTTTGCTAGGGAAGATGCATTATTTCTAACTGACTACACATAATTGGGAGAGAATATCAAAGACCCAAGGCTAAAATCTCACAAAGGAAAGGTGCTGAGCGGTGGACCCTGAGGGTCTCCTTAGTTCTGTTCTCTCTTTTAAAGTGTGAGGCAGGGGCACAAGTTAGTGAGTAGGGGTCTCAACACAGTGTCCTGACATTTACATCTCCAGGTTAGAAAACCTGGAGGGCCTGACTCCTCAGGCATGATGATTAATACAGAAGATCTTGCCACACACTGGTATTTCATGATTGAGGGAAAGAGATCCATCTCCTATTCTGACAATTGCTGCACTAGGGATTCATTAAATATTGAAGTGACTAATAAAGTCATTTTTTCCCATTTAATGGTGGTTTTTCTCCTCTTGCCTTTTCATTTACTTGGCCATCCAGCTGATTTCCTCAACGAGTGTGCACAGCTATTACGAGAAACATGCAGCTGTGTTTGTCTTCTAGGAACTAGTGTTCCTTGCAGGCCTTCCTCCTTGGTTTGTAGATGGCTGTTTTCTTTCTATGTGTATCTACATCCACATTTTCTCTCCTTATAAGGACACTGGTCATACTGGACTAAGGCATACTTGCGTGACCTCATGTTAACTTGATTACTCCAATAAAGACCCCACTGCCAAATAAGGCTTCTTTTTGTGTTACTTGGGCTTAGGATTTCAGCTGGAATTTGGGGGTGGGAAGGATACATGATTCAACTCATAGAAGTTAGTCAATTCATTCTTCACTTCTCCATTCATCCTTCCAACCATAACTGAGCACTGAGATTCCAGGCATTGACGAGGGTCACAGACAGGTGAGCGGTGCAGTCCTGAAAGGCGCCACACCTGGTAACACTGTCTCTACAGACAGACGACTCAGTGCAGTGCAAATGTAAGCCCAAGGTGGCCACAGAGGCGCTGTGGCTGTTGGCTCACAAGGTGTATTCTGGGCAGGTTTCCAAGGTTTCTCAGAAGAAGGGGAGCTGAGGCAAAAGGTAAATGACTGGGCAAAGCTACACGTGAGGTAAGGGAACGAGAGCAATGGCTGGATTCTAAGCAAAGGAACCTTCAAGTGTAAACCAATATGAGGGCAGAGGAAGGCCCTTCAGAAATTCAGGTATGTTGGGCTGAGGAGATGGCTCAGCTATTAAAGGAATTCAGGTATGTGGGCGGAGCCTACACTGTGTGGAAGGGCAGTAAGAGCCGAGCGAGTGAAGGGTCCAAGTGGCCAGGCAGTCATCGTGAGATGACCAGAAGCAGAGACACAGTTTGTCTGTTGGAACCTAAGTGCTCAACAAATTTCCCATCTGTTTGGAACATGACTAAGAACAAGGAAGCCAGGGAGAGGTCCTACAAGGAGACAGAAACAAGATTTGGAAAGTCACTCCCTAAAGGTTGTCTATACAGGAAAAGAGGCTTTGTGGAGCCTCACTCCACACCCACAAACTCTCACTTTCACCATACCTCTAATATCTGAAAGATCAGCACACAGCAAGGGATAGTCACCAAATTAGAAGGGAGGCTGTGAGATGTCACAGTCACATGATCTATAGAGTCTGGGACAGCCACCAGCCTGAAAACAGGAGAAAGTTGAAAAGGCCCACACCAAAAACTTATAACTTACAGAACAACTTCAAACTGGTATGTAAAATCATCATTCAAATAAAGTCTTGTACAAGATAGGCACAGTGGTATATACCTGTCACCCCAGTATTCAAAAGGCTGAGTCTGGCGGGTAGAGATTTTGCAGCCAGTTTCATAGCAATACATTGTCAAAAAAAATTTTTTAATAAGAGAAAGAGAAAGTGAAAGAGGTTGGGAGAGATGGCTCAGCAGTTAAGAGCATTTCTGTGTAAGCATGAGGACCTGAGGAGGCCTGAGAGACTGTTGGAGTTCAACATGCTGGACCTACATAAACAGCTGAACGTGGCCATGGGCTTCTATTACCTCAGGGCTTGGTGAAAAAAAGAAATGGCAAGTGCTGGGGTCAGTGAGGTACTCTGGCTTAAACAGGAATAGTTAAAAAAATGATGGAGGGAACACCCAACATTCCCCTCTGGAACACCATAGGTGAGCACAGTCCACCACAGGAGAGCACACAGAGTGCTACAAGGGTACATACATGTGCATACAACACACACACACACACACACACACACACACACACACGTGTGTGCCACATGACACACACACACACAAAGAAATAAAGATTACACACACACACACTAAAAGAAAGGAAGGCAAGAAAGGAAAAAGACAAAATGAAAGAATTTAAGATGTCAAAGTGCTTAGAGGCTTATACACAAGATGATTTGAAAACCGAAGAAGCTGGAAAGATGGTTTAGTTGGTGAAGCGTTTGCCGTAACAACATGAGGATCTGAGTGTAATTCCCAGAACCTAAGTAAAAGTGCTGGTGTGGTGGCACATGCTTGGAATCCCAGCTCTATAGAGATGGAAACAGGAGGCTCCCTGAGGCCCACAGGCCACCCAATATAATCTCATTGGTGAGCTCCAAGCCAATGAGAGATCAGGTCTCAAAAAAAAAAAAAAAGAAAAGATGGCATTCCTTGCTTTTCGCCAAGATGGCACCGAAAGCGAAGAAGGAAGCTCCTGCCCCTCCCAAAGCTGAAGCCAAAGCAAAGGCCCTGAAAGCCAAGAAGGCCGTGCTGAAAGGCATCCACAGCCACAAAAAGAAAAAGATCTGCACGTCACCCACCTTTCGGCTACCCAAGACACTGCGCCTCCGGAGGCAGCCTAAATACCCTGGGAAGAGTGCCCCCAGGAGAAACAAGGTTGACCACTGTGCCATCATCAAGTTCTCCCTGACCACTGAGTCAGCCATGAAGAAGATAGAAGACAACAGCACCCCGGTGTTCATCGTAGACGTTAAG
Organism: Jaculus jaculus; assembly: GCF_020740685.1. Lineage (NCBI taxonomy): Eukaryota > Metazoa > Chordata > Mammalia > Rodentia > Dipodidae > Jaculus > Jaculus jaculus. The sequence continues at coordinate 132,115,913 of NC_059102.1, read as the reverse complement.
GCTAACAAGCACCAGATCAAACAGGCTGTGAAGAAACTCTATGACATTGATGTGGCCAAAGTCAACACCCTGATCAGGCCTGATGGAGAGAAGAAGGCCTGTGTTCTTCTGGCTCCCGATTATGATGCTATGGATGTTGCCAACAAAATTGGGATCATCTAAACTGGATCCAGCTGGTTAATTCTAAATACGCCTTTTTTTTTCACTATTAAAAACAAATAGATGGCATTTCTGACAACTAACACCTGAGGTTGTCCTCTGACCTCCATATGACATGCATGTGCACTCATATACATGTGCACTTCCACCCATACACACACACACACACACACACACTAAAAGAAGAATGCAAAGTCTCACTTCTCTCAACTATGTCTAATGGTCAGAGGTTAGCTATAGGGCTGGGGAGATGGCTTAATGGTTAAAATGCTTGTCTGCAAAGCTAAAGGACCCAGGTTTGATTCCTCAGGACCCATGTAAGCCAGATGCACAAGGTGGTGAATGTGTCTGGAGTTTGTTTGTAGTAGCTGGAGGCCCTGGTGTGCCCATTATCTCTCTCTCTGTCTTTCTGTCTCTTTCTTTTGCTCAAATAAATAAATAAAAATAAAATTAAAATTAAAAAGGTTTGCTATAATGCCAAGAGGTAGCTTTCACCAAACTGTAAGTGCTCATGGACTTCTAGAGTTTTCTGTTAGAAAGGACTACAGAAATTATTTAGGTCAAACCTTTTAAGGTCTAAGAAAGTGAATCCCAGCGTGGGGTGGGATTAACCTAGAACCACCCACCAAGCAAGGAGAAAAGCCTGACCTGGGTTGGGCCATGCCTCCTGGATAGGAATTGTTTATCAGGGAACACTCCCAGGATGGGTAGGCTTGGGGCAGCTCTGCAGAAGCAGGGCCCAAAATAATTTCAAATCAGAGAGTCACTGGAACAGTGGGACTGAGGTAATGGGGTCCTGATGACTGCTGGCAATGCCCTAGCAGCCCGATTCCAGGGCCCAGCACTCAATGGGATTTCCTCACAGGGTCCTCCAGGCAAGGCTGTATGGTGAGCAGACGGATAAGAGCCTCAGAGGGAGATAGCTAATTTGCTCACATAATCCAATGCTCAAGTGCAAAGTCAGAGCCAGAACCATGGTCTCTGGCATTTTGCAGATACTGAGCCTGTCCTGAGGGACACCCATCTATTTAGGTCTTACAAATAACCTTGAGTGAGTCTGTTCTATTCTGGCTTTCTCTCGTGGGGTACATCTGAAGTCATCTGCTCTCACTTGGGCTAAAGTATGTTACTTATCTGTGGTGAGCAGGGCTGCTTGCTTTCAAAGGCTGCTCTACGGTTCCATAACCCTCTGCTGTTACAGAAAACCTCTTGTATTTCGTGAATGCTTTAGAAACTTTCCAGATCCCTTGCCACTTCCTCTGCCAGCTGAGTGTGATAGTTCAGAAAATGGTGCCACATCACGGCGACTTCAAATGAAACACTGGCTCCAGCCCTCCAGAAAGTGGCTTTCTTTAGAACACATTCATGATTAAAACAAAGGGCTGTGGGCTTGTGGGGACGGTGACATTTGAGCTGTCAAGACAGTCAGAAATGTTTGGGAAAACATCTTTTCTCCCCTTTTCTTAGATAATGCTTCCTTCATAAATAGCTGCAACTTCAAATTATTTCTCCTTATAAATTAACATGCTTTAGATTGCACAGGAAAGAGCCTGGAAATCTTTGATTGTCTCAAATATAATTATTGTTTTGACTAATAAGTCAACTTTACAATGGTAAAAAGGCAAATCACTAAAACTAGGTGGCTTGCATTTCATGGTATTTTAAAAGGGTGTGTGCTGGAGTTCACTGAGAGAACCAGTAGTAATACAGAGATTTTTGTTAAAGGTAAAGGAGCTGGTTTTAAAATCTGGACATAGATTTTAATTCATATATGACAGTCATTTTTGAGAATAATGATACTGATGACACACTGTATTTGAATAAATTCTGAGGCTTGTTGAAGTTTTGTCAGAAAAGCATTGGGAGAAAGATAGAATAAAGATGGTCCTCTTGGGCTAGGGAGATGGCTCAGTTGGTAAAGTGCTTGTTATACAAACGTGAGAGCCCGAGTTCTATCCCTAGCACCCATGTCAAATGCTAGGTGTTACAGCTTGCTCCTGTAAATGGTGGACAGGTGGAGGCAGAAGGATATTTGTGGCTCCCTGGCTAGATAGACTAGCCAAATTGATTAGTACTAGGTTTGTTAGGAGACTCTGTGTCATATACATGTCCAAATCCTAAAACACATGTACATCTCTCTCTCTCTCTCTCTCTCTCTCTCTCTCTCTCACACACACACACACACACACATGAAAGTCTCCTCATCTCTCCATACATGTGGGGCATTGGGACATTGCCTTCAAAATTTTAAGTTTCTACTATGGCTAGGCCCTGGATTGTTGTACACACAGTATCCCTCAGCTCAAAGAGTTTCTATAAGCTGCAGATATTCATGGAGAGCAGAGACTGAAACCCAGGCTTCCTGGACCTCCTCATGTAGGGTGGTTTTAAGTCCACCACCAGAATCACCTCAGATCTATAGCTCTTTCAAAGCCAATAACGGGATTTCTTATTGTAAGAGATGCCTTCTGGTTTGGGGACATATGGTGCCAACTAAACCTCTGAGACTCACCAGTTGAATCATCCTGGGCATTTCAAATCCAGGTCCTCCAAGGATACATACATACATGAAGAGATGCTCCACCCTTGAGATTCTCCTCCCCTATGCCTTCTCCCTGTGTGACAATGTCATGTAGCTTTATGATCTCTGAATCCAAATGGCCTTTGTAGGCCTCTCTGCCTTTGCTCAGAACACTCTTCTCTGTCCACAGAACAAGCAAGCTTCGCTGTCATGGAGACCCAGCACAGAGCACACCATGCCTTCACTGTGTCACTCCTGCACCGTGGACTCCCTCTATTGGTCAGGTTACCATCAACTGTGATGGGCTTGCTTTTCTGTCTCAGAGCTCCACTAGAGCTGTGTGTGTCTTCAGAGCCAAGACTACATTTATGACTTTCTAGATCCTCAGATTTAGAGTCTCCTCTGGATCCCTAGTCTAAAACCTGGCACATGGAACATATCCAACAACCTTCTTCAATAAGCAGACACTATTAATCACTTAGTATGCACCTAATTACTACTTACAAAATTGGTACGATGCGCCCTAGGCTCTTCTGAGTCTCTCTAGTCCTCACAGCAATCCTACGGGGAAGGAGCTATTTTCTTTATTTACAGATCCTGGATCCAAGGCTCAGAGAAATGTATTAGAGAAAGAAAATAAAACAAAAGAACTGGGATTCAAGGCCAGGCTTTTCTGCTTACAGTGTTCTTTCTACCACACTGACTTGGCAGAGACTCCTTCAAGGTGTAAAGTTTGATAAAGAAAGCAGTGAACTCTGACGGCTCTCCATTCTCCACTCACTTCTCCCAGCCAGACAAGCAGAGGTACAGGAGGCTTGAGTTTAGCAAGCTTCTCATGATTTATTGCTGGTGGCTCCCCTTTTGCTGTTTTCTCGTAAGAGCACTTTCCATAGCATGGATTGGAACAAGAAGACTCTAAACACCTTGCTCTTAAGTAACCCTGAAGATGAATTTCATTGTTCTGAGTCTGTCTGATTCTGACTGCCTTTGAAAGTGGTCAAGGACCATATCTTACTGAGACTAATTATTTCTTTAAAATGTCCAGATCCCTCCCTTTGGCAAAAAGAAGACCAGGAGGCAAAGTTAAATTACATAGTATATCACTATCCCCAGCACATTCATCTCTGCCACTCTGTCAGCGTGAAAATTTACAGCAGATATTATCTCTTTGAAGGGGTTCAAGTCCTAGAAAATACAAGCTAAATTTTAAATAGAATTTTAATTTTAATGAAAGCTTCAGGGAATGGTGTTTATGTTGCTTATCTTTCATACCTGGTGATTAAGTTAATTTATGCTTAATGGAAGAGGATATTTCTAATCCCTAGACAGGCTCAACATCTGTCCTGAACTATGTTTCTAGAAGCCTTAAGCTGCTTGTGATAGATGTAATAAAACCAGGACACTGCTGAACTGACACCCGAAGGCTCTGTTAGGAGGACCAGGGACATTATGTCTCTGCCCAGTGCTTGTGTTAAAATGAAATCCAACTCCCAAGCCATTTTATTCTGTCAGTCCTGTGGAATCTTGCCTCCTTCTGGGAAAGAAAGCTCAGCTGTGTATGGGAGGGGGAGTGTGGGAAGATCGAGATCTAGCATTAAAACTCGCCATTCTTGGGGATGAGGAGATAGATGGCTCAGTGGGGAACAAAAAAAAAAAAAAAAAGCACTTGCTGCACAAGCCTGAGGAGCAGAGTTCAAATCTCCAAAACCCACATAGGGCTGGAGAGACGGCTCCATGGTTAAAGGAACTTGTTCGCAAAGCTTGACAGCCTAGGCTCAAGTGTCTAGTACCCATATAACATCAGACGCACAAAGTGGCTCATGTGTTTGGAGTTCATTTGCAATGGCAAGAGGCCCTGGCGTGTCCACATTCACTCTCTCTTTGACTTCTCTCTCTCTCTCATAAATAAATGAAATATTTAAAAAACAACAACAAAGATCCAAAGCCCATGGACAGCCAGATGCAAGCAGTGCATGTGTCAGTGGTCCTGACGCGTTTCCAGCAATGGGAGGTGGAGTCAGAGGAACAGCAAGCTCATCGCGGGCCAGCTAGTCCCGCCTCCGCAGTGACAGAACAAGAGAGACCTGGCTTGGATAAGGTGGACTCTGAGGCTGTCCTCTGACCTCCACACCCGCACCACTCCCAAGCCCATCCCACAGCACACTAGCCATTCTTGAGCCCCTCCCACATCTCTGCATCCCCTGTACTGAGAGATGCTCCCCATGTACCCACTTTAGCTTTCACATGTCTTAAGGTAACAACAATTCAAGGTTGCCAGGGTGATGCAGCTTCTAAATACCATAGTACTTGATCCTAAGAGGGGCTACTCTTGCTCTTTCTCCTACAGCACAGGCATAACCCTTGGGCCAAATCAATTTGCCATGTGTTTTTGTAAATAAAGTTGTATTGGAAGACAGCCTCGTGTGTTTGTTAGTGTGTTGTCTACAGCCAGCTTCAGCAATAGCAGAACTGAACAGACGTGACAGACAATATGGTTGGCTGAGCCCAAGGTGTTTTCTATCAGGGCCTTTGACAGAAAAAGCTTGCTGACCTGAGTTAAGGCTTGTGTCCTCACAATGAAATTACCCAAGCACCTGCTGCCTAGGAGGCCTGGGTTAAACATGAAGATAAAGGAATTTAGAGTCAGACAAAAGATGAAATGCAGATGTTTATTACCTCAGCAGGCCTCCTGGCTCTTGCCCTCCCTAGCAGATTCCTTGGCCTTCCTGGGAGTTCCCTGCCACCCTACACCATAATCTCCACTAAGCAAGTGTCCTCCTGTCCTCACTCCTCTGCACAGATGCTCACATGGTCCCTCCCACTGTTTGTGTATGCTTTCCTCTGAGCTGGGCTGGCATGTGAGCGTCATGCCATATCAAGGTGGTTAATAATTCACAGCCCCTTGGCTTAAAGGCATTGGGTTGAAGCAAATCCATGGAAAGATGGGGTGGAGGACTAAAGGTCAGGACTCTGGGCCTCTTGTGGTTTCTGTGGCCCTCCCTGGGTCAAGGGTGCCAGCAGCTTCAGTCTTAAACCCTCTGTGTTGTGGTGTTGTGGTTTGGATATGAAATGCCTCTCAAAGGGCTCGTGTGCTAAAGGCTTGGTTGCCAGGTGATGGGCTTTGGGAAGGGGATCATGAGGACTCTGACACCATCAGTGGATTAATCCATTGATGTATTCATCATTTGATGGCACCTCTGTGAGGTGATGGAAAGGAGGTGTACCTAGTTAGAGGAAGTAGGTCATTGAGGGCCTATCCCTGAAGGGGATAGCTTGTTTCTAGGCTCTCTAGTTTGTCTCTCTCTACTTCCTACAAAAAGAGCAGCTTTCTCTCTCCATGTCCTTCCTCCATGTTCTCTATTTTGCCATATGTCTATTAGCCATTCATGACTGAAACTTCTGAGACCATGAGCCAAAAGAAGTCTTTCTTCCCTTTAACTTATTTCTCCTAGGTATTCTGCCACAGTGACAAGAATGTGACTAATACATTATCTCCATATGGGGGATCAACGTGTACAGTGAACCAGGACAGGAACGTGACATTTCAACTCATTTTCCCAATACCTTACCACTCTTCCTGTAAATGAATCCTCTCACTCCAAGAGCAGATAACACTGACTGGTAGTGGGATGAGAAGGGGTGGGCTGGTCAGTCAGTGACTATGGACTGATGGCCCTGGGCATATGAATGATTAACCATTCATACATAATGAAGAAAAACAAAAGTGTGCACATATGCCTGTGTGTGTACTTTTATGAATGCAAAGGAAACTATATTAATACTAAGGACATTTGACACATGAAAGTCCCAATTTCATATTTATTTGCTAATAATTAGTGCTTAAATTTTAACAATATCATTTACAGAGGCAAAATGTTGGCTACTTTTTATGTTATCTTCATTGTGTGTGTGTGTGTGTGTGTGTGTGTGTGTGCGTGCACGTACATTTCAACATATTACTGGTTTACAAAAATCTGCAACTCTGGAAATTAGTTATCTTCTATAAGTGGCAGCTGGCCTCACAAACCCTCAAAATTTGGCAATAGCTATCAAAATTTAAGATTACCTATTCTTTGACCTAACAATTTTATTTATCTTTCTTTGGTACTTTTTTTTTTAAAATTTTTTATTTTTATTTATTTGAGAGAGACAGACACAGAGAGAAAGACAGATAGAGGGAGAGAGAGAGAATGGGCGCGCCAGGACTTCCAGCCTCTGCAAATGAACTCCAGACGCGTGCGCCCCCTTGTGCATCTGGCTAACGTGGGACCTGGAGAACCGAGCCTCGAACCGGGGTCCTTAGGCTTCACAGGCAAGCGCTTAACCGCTAAGCCATCTCTCCAGCCCCTCTTTGGTACTTTTTATGAGAGAGAGAGGTAGGGAGAGAAGTAACTGGCATGCTCGTGCCTCCAGCCACTGTAATCAAACTCCAGATGTGTGCATCATCTTGTGCACATGTATGACCTTGTGTGCTTGCATCATCTTGTCCTCTGGTTTATGTGGGACCTACAGAGTCGAACATGGGTCCTAAGGCTTTGCAGGCAAGCACCTTAACCGCTAAGTCACCTCTCTAGCCCAACAAAGTTATTTTTAAAGGTGTATTCTGCAGAAATATTAGCATGTGTGGGACCAAGGGAGTTCTTATCTGTGCTGGATGGAAACATGGAAGAGTGAAACTGTTCTCTGGGTAAGCTCCCACCATCAGAAGCCATGGTTATGAAGAGAAGGAGAAGGTCCCAGACCAGAATAGTAAGCAGGCCATAGAAACAAATAATGCTCAGGTCTGGATCTACTGATGAAAAGACATATCCTGACTGTGCTGAAGAGTGAAAAGTCAATGACAGACACAAGATCAAGTGAAGAGTAGGACCCTGTGTTTATAAAAAAAATTACAACAACATTGCCTGTTTTTACAAGTTTAAATACTAAAATAAAAGGCTAAGGGGGAGCTAGGCATGGTGGTGCACGCCTCTAATCTCAGCACTTGGGAGGAGAATCGCCACGACTTCAAGGCCACCCTGGGACTACATAGTAAATTCCAGGTCAGCCTGGGCTAGAGTGGGACTCTACCTCGAAAAACAAAACAAAACAAAAGGCTATGAAGAGTTAGAGAGATGGCTTAGTGGTTAAGGTGCTTGCCTGTGAAGCCTAAGAACTCATGTTGGAATCTCAAGGTCCCGCATAAGCCAGATGTACAGTGATGCAAGCATTCAATGTCACACATGTACACAAGGGGGTGCATGAGTCTGGAGTTCATTCACAGTGGCTGAAGGCCCTGGAGCACCCATTCTCTCTCTCTCTCTCTCTCTCTCTCTCTCTCTCTCTCTCTCTCTCCCTCTTTCTTTCTCTCTCTCAAAGTAATAAATAAAAAGTGCTTAAAAATAGGTTATTGCTTGGGCTGGAGAGATGGCTTAGTGGTTAAGCGCTTGCCTGTGAAGCCTAAGGACCCCGGTTCGAGGCTCGGTTCCCCAGGTCCCACGTTAGCCAGATGCACAAGGGGGCGCACGTGTCTGGAGTTCGTTTGCAGTGGCTGGAGACCCTGGCATGTCCATTCTCTCTCTCTCTGCCTCCTTCTGTCTGTCTGTCGCTCTCAAATAAATAACTAAAATTTAAAAAAATAGGTTATTGCTTAGTGATTAAGGTGCTTGCCTGCAAAGCCAGAGAACCCAGGTTTGATTCCTAGGACCCTCATAAGCTAGATGCACAAGGTGGCTCGTGTATCTGGAGTTTGTTTGCAGTGGCTGGATTCCCTAGTGTACCCATTCTCTCTCCCTCTCTCTGCCTCTCTCTCTCTCAAATAAATGAGTAAATTTTTTTAAAAGCTATGGAAGAAAGTAAGTGTTTGACAGTGGCTATCATTGGGAAATGAGGGCTTAGGTTCAGGAACTGTCTGAGTGAGAAGATCTGCCTTTATATTTTCATGTGTGTATATATATATATGTGTGCGTGTGGTGTGGTATGTTGTGGAGCTCCATTCATTGCATGCAGTGGGCAGGGGGCAAGTATTTGTCGATGGTGGCTGGAGCAGAGCATCGAGTATCTCACTCCATCACTCATCTGCCCAGTCTTGTTTTGACCAGGAGTCTCCTTACTTATTCCAGAGCTTGTGGGCTTCATTGATTCTCAGGTTTGCTCCCCTGTGGGCCTGGGTATACAGGTGTACATGGCCATGCCCAGCTGTTTATTCAGGATCTGGAGACTGGAATTCTGGAAGGCTCAGGCCCCCTCAGGCCCTCATGTCTGCTCAGGAAGTGTACTTAACCAATGAGCCATCTCTCCAGTCTTGATTTACCCTTTTATCTTGTGGTCTTTACAAACCATCTGTACTATTTATAAGGAGGGTGCATTACTACTTTAATAATTTTTCAAAACAAAGCAATAAAGAAAAATAGCTTCATGTTGGAGACATGGCTTAGTGGTTAAGGCATTTGCCTGTGAAGTCCAAGAACCCCGTTTCAATTCTCCAGGACCCACATAATCCAGATGCACAAGGTGGCACATGTGTCTGGAGTTCATTTGCAGTGGCTGGAAGCCCTGAGGTACCCATTCTTTCTCTCTCTCTCTATCTGTCTCTCTCTTTCTCCAATAAAGAAATGAATAAAATAATAAATAAAATATTTTTAAAAAGAAAAACCAGCCTCTGGGATGTGGAGGTGGCTTAGTGGATAAAGTAGTTGTAAAAGCATGAGGGCTGGAGTTCAGACCCCAGCACCCACATAAATCTTTGTAACCCTAATGCTCAGGAAGCAAAGACAGGGGAAGCTCACTGGACTAATTGGTCACTTCTAGGTTCAAGGGAGAGCAAATAGAGTGGAGAACAATTAAAGAAGACACCTGACATCAACCTCTGGTTTCCATAAGCAGATGCACACATGTGCACATGCACACTTGAACATGCATACATATGCACACACCACATACACAGGCAAAACAAAACAAAAGCCTTGAGAAGACAATGTGAAACTATGTAAAGCAGAAGAAAAGAGAACCACTCATGGTGGTTCTGGGATTCATGTGGGTTTTTCAGAGCAGGTGTTTCCCAAACCAAGCCTTAAAGGATGGAGAAGATGCTCAGGGGTAAGATGTGAGCCCTGAGGATGGAGAAGATGTTCAGAAATAAGGGTGGAAGGAACAGCACTCCCGGAAAGGATCCTGGCTCATGTGAGCCACGAGGATGGCGACTAACCACATTAGGGCTTGATTTGTAGCTGATAATAGTCATATGATTGGAAAAATTTTTATAAAATTGGATCTCCAGTTAAGATTCTTATTACTTTATTCAGACAAACCTAATTTTTCTCCAAGTTAATGGCTGTCACCTGGAGAACAGGCAGCCTTGTGTTAGGGTTGGGAGGCTGCCATAGACATGACTGATAGCCCACTCCAATCCCTTTCCTTTGTCTAACAGAAAGAAACCCCATTCAGATACCCATGTTCTTCTTCAAAGGCATTTGCTTCAGGGGAAGTTGACCTCAGCTCAGAGGTGGGTTCTGAGCCAATTGCAGTGGGCCCAGTCCTGCTGATAACACTGGTTTATGGTTGAAACTATGATCCAATTCAGGATAATGTGATGTGTGATAGGAAATCTACTAGGACAGCTTTACTCTCTCCCTCTCCCTTTTTAGCATGTGTATGTAATATAATGCAATGTAATGTAATGTATGTAGGTATGCATGTAAGTATGTTCATGTTATGTGGGTACATGAGGAGACCAGAGATTGATGTCAGGGTAAAGGGGCTTCCTCGGTTACTTTCCACCTCAGTCTTTGAATGCTAACCCTAGAGCTCACCAAGTTATCTAGACTGGCTAGCTCATGAGCCTCAAGAATTCCCTGTCACTGTCTCCCAGTGCTGGAATTACAAGTGTGTGCTATCCTGTCAGGCTTATATGTTGGGTGCTGGGGATACAAATTCAGGTCCCTCTACAAGTACAGCAAACACTTTATTGACTGAACCATCTCCTCAGCTCTCTCAGAGCCATTCCCTCCTTTTAAAAAAGAAATACTTAGGGCTGGGGAGATGGCTTAGCAGTTAAGGCATTTGCCTGTGAACCCTAAGGACCTAGGTTTGATTCCCCAGGACCCACGTTAGCCAGATGCACAAGGGGTACATGTGTATGGAGTTTGTCTGCAGTGGCTGGAAGACCTGGTGAGCCCATTCTCTCTTTTTCTCTGCCTTCTTTGTCTCTCTCTCTCTGTCTCAAGTAAATACATAAATAAAATATTTTTTAAAAAAGAAACACTTTTATTTATTTATTTGTGAGGGGAGAGAGTGTAGCCATGCCAGGGCCTCTTGCCACTGCAAACCAACTCCAGGTGCATGTGCCACTTTGTGCATCTGGTTTCTATGTGGACACTGGGAAATTGAACCCAGTTGGCAGACTTTTTAAAAAAGACTTATTTTTATTTATTTATTTACTGAGACAGAGAGGGAAAGAGAGAGAGAGACAGAGAGAATGGGTGTGCCAGGACCTCCAGCCACTGCAAGTGAACTCCAGGCACATGAGCCACTTTGTGTATCTGGCTTATGTGGGACGCAGAGAATAGAACCTGAGCCCGCTTCACAGGCAAGTGCCTTAACTGCTAAGCCATCTTCCCAGCCTCTAGCTGGCAGACTTTGCAAGCAAATACCTAAACTACTGAGCCATCTCCCCAGCCCTTCACCCTCTATTTATAAAAAAAAGTTTTTGACAGTCTCATGTAACTCAGGCTGATCTTGAACTCTTGATCCTCCTGCCTCTATCTCCAAGTGTTGGGATTACAGGCACAGGCCACCATGCCAAGCTTCATGCTCACTCTTTAAAGACAGCCTGTCCACCGTCCCCTTTTCAGCTTTGAGGTGTGACTATTTGGGAAGCTGTTGCAGCCGGTATGGGAACGAGGTGACCGAGCCTGAGTACAAAAGCCACCACACTGAGGGCAGAAGAGAAGGGTGGAGCAAATGTGGGTTGTAAATCATGCTGTCAAGCCACTAAACAGCATTTGAGCTACCTCAGCTTTGGGCATCTTTTTATGGAAGACAGTATATTTCCTTATTATTTATGCTGAGTTAAAATGGGTTCTCAGTTACCTGAAAACAAAAGCATTTCAAATAATTCAGAAACACTCTTTTCTTTGACAAGGTTTAGTCACACATTTATTCAAACAAATATTTTCTGTGGTGTGCTTGAAGTCAATTTGAACCTTAATAAACATATCTCCCTTCCAACTCCAGTAGAATTAATGGTGGGCAACACTGTGAACATGCTTAATGACACTGAACTGCACACTTCAAAATGATTAAAACGGTACATTTCCTGTTATATCTGTTTTCACACACACACACACACACACACACACACACACACACACACACTTGCAACCCACATCACCTAGTGAAGTGAGCACAGATGAAGGGTAACAATAAATATAATATCTTAAGTACCATATCTTAAATTTAACTTTGTCATTGCTCCACAAGAAACAAATAGCAATGTATGGTAATCTAATGAAGTATCTCTGAAGATTAAGAAAAAAAATATGGAGTTCCAGGTCAGGCTGGTCTAGAGTGAGACCCTACCTTGAAAAACAAAAAGAAGAAACAATATAAAATAAAATAAAATAAGAAAAGTTGAGAAACCTGAAGGAGAAGACATCAGGGACCAGTAAACTGGCTCCTGAAGGAGATCACAGAAAGGACCAGCTGAGCAGCTCTGGTACAACACCATACAAGAAAATTTCCCCCAAATAGGGAAACTGATGCCAATATAGACACAGGAAGCCTTTAGAACCAAACAGACAGAATCAAGTAAGAACCTCTCACCACCATCTTGTAATTAAACTATAAAACACACTAATGAAGGAAAACATATTGAAAATAGTTAGAAAAATCAAGTTACTTACAAAGACAAGCCCATCAGAATCACATCATGTTACTCAACACAAACTTTAAGCCAGAAGGGCTTGGAATGATGTATTTTCCAAGTTCTGAATGATAACAACTGTCAACCAAGGTTACTTTATCCAGCAAAGCTCTCCACCCAGATAGATGGAGAAATAATATAACAAAACAGGCTAAAAGAAGACATGACCACTAAACCAGATCTACAGAAAATACTTGAAAGGATGCTCATTATGGAATAGAAAGAAAAGCACACACATAATGAAATAGGAAAAAATAAACCATATTCAAATAATAGTTAAGCTGGGCATTGTGGCATATGCCTTTCATCCCAGCACTTGGAAGGCAGAGGTAGGAGGATAGCCATGAGTTCGAGGCCACCCTGAGACTACATGGTGAATTCCAGGTCAGCCTGCGCTAGAGTGAAACCCTACCTTAGGGATAAAAACCCACAAAAAATAATAGTTAATACAAGAGAGTAAAGGAAAACCTAGAATAACTACACCAAGAAGAATGGCAATAGTAAATATACACTTTTCAATAATAACTCTTAATATCAATGACCTCAATGTCCAACTAAAAGACACAGATTTGCAGACCAGATTAGAAAGCAAGATCCTGGCCTGGAGAGATGGCTTAGTGGTTAAGGTACTTGCCTGCAAAGCCTAAGGACCTAAGTTTGATTCCCTAATGCCAGTGTAAGCCAGATGTGCATGTGTCTAGAGTTCATTTGTGGTGGCTGGAAGCCTTAGTGTGCCCATTCTCTCTCTCTCTCTCTCTGCCTCTTTCTCTTTCCCTCTCTCAAATAAATAGATAAAAATATTTTGTAAAAAGCAAGATTCTTCTATTTGTTGCCTCTAAGAAACTCACCTTTCCATAAAAGACAGATACTATTTTAGTGTGAAAGGATGGAAAACAGTATTTTAAGCAAATGAGCCTAGAAGACAAGCAGGTGCTACTATCCTAAATCTCTGAAAGGTAGACTTGAAACAAACATTAGTTAGGAAAGATAAAAAAATCATTTTATATTGATTACACTCCAATAGGAGGACATAACAATTCTATACATATATTCATCTCACATGGGGGCTCCCAATTTCATCAAACACTAATTAAGGTCACAGATAACATCAAGCACAGTTGTAGTGGGTGACTTCCACACCCTGCTCTCATCAATTAGCAGGTCATCCTGGCAAAAAAAATAAACTGAGAAGCATCTGGATTAAATGAGGTCATAGAACAAATGGACCTAACAGGTATCTACAGGACATTTCATCCAAATGCTGCAGAATACACATTCTTTATATCAGCACATGGAACATTTTCTAAGACAGACCACATATTAGGACACAAAGCAAACTTTAACAAATGGCAGGAAAACTGAAGTAATTCTTTGTACTCAGTCTGATCACAATTGCATTAAACTACAAATCAATAGCAAGAAAGGCTATAAAGAATACACAAAATCATTAGAACTAAACAATAAACTATTAAATGATGAATGGGCCAATGAAGAAATCAAGGAGGAAATCAAAAAATTCATAGAATCAAATGACAATGAGAATACAACATATTAAAACCTTTGGGACACAATAAAGGCAGTCCTAAGAGGGAAATTTATAGCTTTAAGTGCCTATATTAATAGATTAGAAAGGTCTTATGTAAACAACTTAATGCTTCACTTTAAGGCTTTGGAAGAAAAAGAATAAGGCAAGCCAAAAACAGTAGAGGGGAAGAAACAATAAAGATTAGGGCAGAAATGAATGAATTAGAAATTTAAAAAATCGAAAGAATCAATGAAACAGAGTTGGTTGGTTCTTTGAAAGGATAAGCAAGATTGCTAAACTCTTAGCAAATATGACCAAAGGAAAGAAAGAGACACAAATTAATAAAATTAGAGATGATAAAGGCACCATTACAACAGATACCAGAGAATTCAGAAAATCATAAGGATATACTTTAAGAACATATACTTTACCAAGTTTGAAAATCTGAAAAAATGGATGATTTCCTTCATTTATATGACCTACCAAAATTAAACCAAGATGAGATAAACCACTTAAATAGACCGCAATAAGGATGGAGATCCGAGTATTTATATGAAAAAAAATCTCCCAACTAAAAGAAGTTAAGGCCCAGATGGATTCACTGGTGGGTTTTACCACACCTTCATGGAAGAACTAATACCAATGCTTCTCAAACTTTACCATAAAATAAAAAAGAAGGAAGACTACCAAATTCCTTTACGAAGCCAGCATCACTCTGATCCCAAAACCAGACAAAGACAGAACAAAAAAAGAAAATCACAAACCAATCTCCCTCATGAATATAGATACAAAAATTCTCAACAAAATATTGGCAAGCACAATACAATATATCAAAAAAGGATCATTTATCCTGATAAAGTAGGCTTTATCTCAGAGATGCAGAGATGGTTCAACATATGCAAATCAATAAATGTAATACACTGTACAAATGGATTGAAGGACAAAAATCACATGATCATCTCAATAGATGCAAAAACGTCATTTGACAAAAGTCAACATCCCTTCATGGTAAAAGTCCTATAGAAACTGGGAATAGAAGGAACATATTTTAACTTAATAAAGGCTATTTATGAAAAACCTACAGCCAACATGATACTAAATGGGGAAAACTCTGAAACTTTTCCACTAAGATCAGAAACAAGACAAGGTATCCACTGTCTCCACTTTTATTTAATAAAGTGTTGGAAGTCTTAGCTATAGCAATAAGGAAAGAAACACACATAAAAGGTATACAAATTGGAAAGGAAGAGATCAAATTATCATTATTTGCAGATTATATGATTCCATACATAAAGGACCCTAAAGACTCTAATGAGCAAACTGTTAGAGCTGATAAACACTTAGCAGAATACAAAATAAAGACACAGAAATCAGTAGCCTTCGTATATAGCAACAACAAACATGCGGAGGATGAAATCAGGGAATCCTTCCCATTCACAATTGCCAAAAAAAAAAAAAAAAGAGTACTTTGGAATAAACCTAACTGAGTAAATGAGGATCTCTACAATGAAAACTTTAAGACACTCATGACAGAAATTGTAGACGACACTAGGAAATGGAAAGATATCCCATGTTTTTGGATTGGAAGAATCAACATTGTGAAGATGTCAATCTTACAAAAAGCAATTTACACATTTAATGCAATTGTCATCAAAATTCCAATGGAATTCTATACAGCAGTAAGAAAAAAATGACACATTGAAATTTGAGGAAAAATGGTTGAACTTGGAACAGGTCATTCTCAGTGAACTTACCCAATCACAGAAAAAAAAAAAAAAATTGCCACATAGTCTCACTCATCTATAGCACCTAACCTGAATCTACCCAAGATACTTTACATACCCAGCAAACATCTTGTGGACTAGACACTAGGATGGATAGCGAGGGAGGGGAGGGCATCAAAGGGGTGGGAAACACAAATCTAGACCCAAATGGCAATGGTACCATAAAATTCTACTTCCTAAAAGGCAGACCAAATGGCTGAACCTTCACCAGGCCCTTACAGGTAACACTTCAACCACAAGACACCGGGGAGAGTATGATGAAGACTAACCTTAGTCTTCTACATCTTCCCACCCTCCCTCTCCCTCTCCCTCTCCCTCTCCCTCTCCCTCTCCCTCTCCCTCTCCCTCTCCCTCTCCCTCTCCCTCTCCCTCTCCCTCTCCCTCTCCCTCTCCCTCTCCCTCTCCCTCTCCCTCTCCCTCTCCCTCTCCCTCTCCCTCTCCCTCTCCCTCTCCTTCCCTCCCTCTCTCCCTCCCTCCCTCTCTCTCTCTCTCTCTCTCTCTCTTTCTCTCTCTTCTCTCTAATTCTTGTATATTAGTTATTTTTTTCCTCCTTCTTTTAGTGGGCACTGACCTGAAACTCCCAGTACCAGCATGTGGCCATCATCCACAATGAGCTTTTGATCAGAGAGACCTATAAGGTTTCCTAAAAGAAAGACAGATTTATGTCAGAGTACTTGATGACCCACCAAAGGTTAGTGGTAAGACCCTCCTGCTGAAGACACCTTATGTGATTGACATGTAAATTGGAATGGCATTGCTGGAAGCTGGAAGAGTCGGTCCCCAGACAGTGCGTCTAGTGCCAGAAGGTGCTACATGGGCGACTGGGGGAAAATGACCAATATCTGTTCAAGCAACTCATGGTCTAACCTACTTGGCAGCAAATAACCTGTTGTGATGCCCATACAAGTGCAATAGTGGCACACAGCCATTGTGGGGAACCAACTGCTCTTGATTTGGCTAACTGATCCCCTCAGTGGTATGGGACCCATAGCTGGAGCTGGGAAACAAGTCAGAACCATATCCAAACATAAACCCACTCTCCATTATCAAGCTACCATCAATCACGGGCTATAAGAGGACCTATACCTATTAAATTCTCTATTAAAAAAGTAAGGGTTATCTCATTTGTTCTGGTGCTAACTTACTCTCCATTGGAGAATCTGCTTCTCTTTTTCAGATAGATGTAGATCCTAAGGAGAGAGCCACTCCATCATACCTCAAAAGGGCTCTGGCAGAAACTAAGGAAAATTGGTGAAACAAGCAAGGGTGCTGTTTTCCTGATGAAGCAGATACCAGCACAAGGGGGAAGGAGATCAACAAATAGAAAAATCAACTCCTACCAAATCAGAGAACCAGAGCCCCAGAGGCCCCCAACACCTCCTCACTGAAGCAGACCAAAAATGAACCCAACATGGCTCAGGGAAATTTTGCAGAAGAGGCAGTGGAAAGAATATCAGAGCCACATGTTGGGTCATGATATGCAGAGATATTTATCTTACCCATAACTGTGGGCTAACTTCACAATGCATGACCCATATACCTCATCAAGGAGGGGCCATGGGGAGGGAGTAGGTCACAGATGAGCCTAATAATGGTACAAAACAGACTGTATTTGCAAAAAAAAAAAAATTACAAAACTAATTAATTAAAAAAATTCCAATGGCATTCCATATGAAAATAGAAAAAAAAAATCCTAAAATTCACTTGGAATAAAAAAAAACACTCAAATATCCAAAACTATCTCAGGCAACAAAAATAAGGCTGGTAGTATCACCATACCTGATTTTAGCCTGTACTACAGAGCCATAGTAACAAAAACAGCATGGCATTGGCATAAAAACAGACATGTAGATCAATGGAACAGAATAAAGGATACAGATGTAAGTCTGGGCAGCTACAACCACCTGATATTTGACAAAAATGCCAAAAATACTCACTGGAGAAAAAGACAGCCTCTTCAACAAATGGTGCTGGGAAAATTAGATATCTATATGTAGAAGGATAAAAATAGATCCTTAACTCTCTCCATGCACAATAATTAAGTCCAAATGGATCAAAGTCCTTAAAATCAGACCTGAAACTCTGATATGGTTAGAGGAAAAAGTAGGGGAACCCTTAAGCATATTGGAATAGGCAACAACTTTCTGAATATAACCCTAGTTGCTAGGAAATAAAACCACTAATCAACCACTGGGGCTTCATGAAATCACAAAGCTTTTGTACAGCAAAGGACACCGTGAGTAGAGCAAAGAGACAACCTACAGAATGGGAGAAAATCTTTGCCAGCTATACATGTGACAGAGGATTAATATCCAGGATATACAAAGAACTCAAAAATTTAAATAATAAGAAATCAAACAACCCAATTAAAAAGTTGGCTATTGAACTAAATAGAGAGTTTTCAAAGGAAGAAATGCAAATGGCTTATGAACATCTAAGAAAATGTTCCATATCCTTAGCCATCAGGGCAATGCAAATTAAACTACTTCGAGGTTCCGTCTCACTTCTGTCAGTATGGTATCATTAAAACAAACAAACAAACAAACAAACAAACAGAGGACTGGAGAGATTGCTTAGCAGTTAGGGCAATTGCCTGCAAAGCCAAAGGACCCAGGTATGATACTCCAAGACCCACATAAGCCAGATGCACAAGGTGGAGCATGCACCTGGAGTTTGTTTGTAGTGGCTAGATATCCTTCTTTCTCTTTCTCTCCTTCTCTCTCCATCTCTGCCTCCTTCTCTCTCTCAAATAAATAAAAATAAATATTAAAAAAGAAAACAAATGGGCTGGAGAGATGGCTTAGTGGTTAAGCGCTTGCCTGTGAAGCCTAAGGACCCCAGTTCAAGGCTTGATTCCCCAGGACCCACGTTAGCCAGATGCACAAGGGGGCACATGCATCTGGAATTCGTTTGCAGTGGCTGGAGGCCCTGGCATACCCATTCTCTCTCTCTCTGCCTCTTTTTCTATCTGTTGCTCTCAACTAAATAAATAAAAATGAACAAAAAAAAATTAAAAAAAAGAAAACAAACAATAAATGCTTGCAAGGATGCAGAAAAAAAAGGAACTCTTCTACACTGTTGATGGGAATGTAAACCAGTATAGCCATTGTAGAAATCAGTGTGGAGTTTCCTGAGACAGCTAAAACTAGATTTACCATATGACCCAGCTATACCACTCCTAAGCAATATCCTAAGGGCTCATCACACTACCTTAGAGATACTTGCACATCCATGTTTATTGCCGCTCTATTCATAATAGCTAGGAAATGGAACCAGCCTAGATGTCCCTCAACTGATGAGTGGATAATGTAGATGTGGTACATTTATAGAATGGAGTTCTATTCAGCAGTAAAGAAAACAAAAATTGTGAAATTTGCAGGGAAATGGATGGACCTGTAAAAGATTATACTTAGTGAGGTAACCCAGGATCAGAAAGCCAAGCACCACATGTTCTCTCTCATATGTGGATCCTAGCTACAAAAGTTTGCACTTGTATGTGAATTGGAATAAAATTCAGAATCAGAGGCCAGTAAGCTACAAAGGGGCTATAAGAGAGGGAGGAGGGGAGGACTTAAGGGGATGGCATTGTATATATGTAAATAGATAAACATATCACTGGGGATGGAAAAGCCTAAGTGATATCAGGGGAAGAGACTGAGTAAAAGTAGGGTGGGGGAGGGCTAGTCTAAATCTAAGAGGGTATGAATAAGCCATATGATAACGTACTTTTTTTGGACAATGACACACCCAGAAGCCATAGATTGTTACTATAAAAATTTCAGTGCCAGGGATGGGATACCTTCCAGTGAATTATTGGCCAGGGAGGTTTCTGATACCCCCAAAACATTACAGGCCATTGCCAAGGCTCTTGGATTCCCACTAGGAATAGATGGCAAGACCCTATTGCTGAAGACTCCACATGCTTGGGCTGGAAGTTCACTGAGAAGTCTTGCTGGAGCTAAGCTGAAAACCTCCTTCCTGCCTGTAGCTCACAGAAAGCTGGAAAAAGCTATGCTGCATGCAGCTCTATGGGAGAGAAAGAAATTATTAGTGGAGATAAACAGTGGACATTGGTAGCTGGTACAGGGACTAGTGTTCGGGTGAAATCTGGTCTCCTTAGGTGAGTGCTGGAGGAAACTTCATGTGGCCAAAGAAGATTGCAGCCATTACAGGGCATCTTGCTGACCAGGACACCACAAATCACAGTGGTAAAAGTATTCAAGTGAAGGTGAGGGGACTTTTTGCCACTAGAACTTATGTTCCATGAAGACAACCAAAGCCCTACTTTTGTGAATGATGTACTCCAGATTCCAGAGTGATGTTATGCACTTAGGATTAGTTGTTGAATGAATAAGTGGAGTCACCCAAGCTGAACACAGGACAATAGTAATAAGGACAACATAGGCTGTCCAAGAAACCAGATCAGCAGAAGACCTGGCTCCAGAGTCCCCAGGGCCAATCTCCTGTGATAACTTCTAAAAATTCATTCATTCCTTTCACTTAATTTCTTTTATTGCTCATCTTGTCCCAAAAGAACAGAAAACAGTAGCTAGATGCTGAAAATAACTGAAGATAGTAATCACAGGATGTAGAAATAAATTGTGGTACACTCACAATATGTAATTCCATTTAGGAGTGAAAATGCATGATCTCCTGCTGAAGTACATAATGCAAATAGTTGTCACCTACAAAATATTGAGTGACAAAAGCCAGGTACAAAAAGTATACAGAATGCACTACACAAAGGTCTTCATATGCAAAATTGGACAAAAAGATTCTAGGGTGTTAGAAATCACAAGAGAAGGCAGTAAGCAGTATTGGGGACATTATGGGACCTTCTTGTTCTGGGTGTGGCTAGCCTCATGTGCAGCAGAACAACTCGTGCACCAGGCACTTTGCTCTGTGAACATCCAGTAAAATGCAAATCTGATGAAATGACATATTTTACAAAGATCAGAAGGTTAAATGATGCCGAAATGGGATTCACTAAATCACAAATTTTAAAAGTATTTTTGTGGTTTATTTTTAATAAATAACTTTAAAAAATATTTATTTGCAAAGAGAGAGACAGAGAAAAGAGAGATAATGAGAATGGGTGTGCCATGGGCTAGTGCCGCTGCAAATGAACTCCAAACAAATGTACAGCTTTGTGTATCTGGCCTTAAGTGGGTACTGAGGAACCCAGGTCATTTGGCTTTGTAACAAAATGCCTATAACCACTGAGTCATCTCTCCAGGCCCAACTTTTGTGGTTCTTAACTTAGTATTAAGTACCTTAAACTATGACATATAACTTTAAAATACTTAAAAATATTGATTTAAAGGCTGGAGTGATGGCTTAGCGGTTAAGGTGTTTGCCTGCAAAGCCAAAGAATTCTTGTTCAATTTTCCATGACCCATGTATGCCAGATGCACAAGGGGGCGCATGCATCTGGAGTTCATTTGCAGTGGCTGGAGGCCCTGGTATGCCCATTCCCTCTCTGAAATAAATCAATAAAATATATTTTAAAAATATTGATTTAAAACAAAACATACATATACATTTTACAAAGGAATATGAAATGGTTTATCCAGAGGCCTGGATGACAGATAGGTAGTAAAGAGATGTTAGATGATAAGCAACAGAGATGATAGACAAGGAGATGGTAGATGATAAATAGGTAGCAGATAGGTGATAGCTAGACAATGGGGAAGGGCTGGAGGGAGAGAGAGAGAAGCCGTAGATAAATGCTTTAAGGTGCACTGGGGTGGAGAGGAAGCATGTATGAAGGAGAAGAGGTCAGGTAGAGGTGAATTAAGCACATAAGAGACCAGTGCTTCAGGGATAGGTGTACCAATCTGGCTCCAGGCTTCCAGATGAGCCAAAGGAAAGCAAACAGTTTACCACCAGATGCCCTAACTCAGAGGACATGGCAACTGCTCAGAAGCACAGCTTTCACCCAACTGATGCCTGAGGGAAATGCACCCTGGTGAGACAGAGTATGCCATAGTGCCAGATGCCCTGCACAGCACCCTGACCTTGACACCGATAGGATCATGAGAGCTGACGTCTAAATACTCCACGTGCCAAGGACTGCGGTGAGTTCCTTCCCCAGGTGACACTGTAACTAAGATCAGTGCTTCTTACAAAGGCTCCCGAAGCTGGGGAGGACTCTGCCCCACAGCAGGGGCAGGAAGGACAGTGGCAGCACCGTGTCATACTAAAGCAAAGCTCTGTGATGGGTTGGCTTGATCCCATTTTACCATCTTTTGAACCATGTGTCCTACCAGGACACCTTGACAGATGTTACCAGGCAATTAGTCTCTGGGATGCTGACAGGCTGTCTCAACTTTTTTTTTTTTTTTGATTGTCATGCAAACCAAAGTTAGGATTAGCATCTGTTGCAGTTTCCTTCACATAACTGGGATAGAGCCCCTACCAAAGGCGGTTGATGGTAGGAAGGCTTTTATTTTTTTTTATTTGGCTTACAGTCTTGAGGGGAAGCTCCAAGATGGCAGGGGAAAGCAAGGCATGAGCGGAGGTTAGGTATCAGCTCTACCACAGCAGGTAGAAAACAGCAACAAGACAGCAAGCTAAGTTCTGGAAGTGGGGAGCTGGGGGTAACATTCCTAAGCCTCCCCCCAGAAACATGCCTTCTCCAGCAAGACTCCACCTCCCAAATTGCCACCAGCTAGGGACCAAGTATACAAAACACATGAGTTTATGGGGGACATCTGATTGAAACCACTACATTCCTCCCCTGGCCTTCATAAATGGTCATCCATGACATAAAATGTAACGCATTCAGTCCAATTTAAAAAGTCTACATAGTTTTTACCAATCCCAATAGTGTTCAAATATTCCCATATTCCAATGTATCTTAACTATGAGCCTATAAAACCAAAATTACATAATGGCACAGAGTAAACATTCACACGACAAAAGATGATATTTCAAGGAAAGATTGAACCAATGCAAGATCTAAACGAAACAGGGCTGACACCAAATTCTGCGGCTTTATGTCCATCTGGGACTCACAATGAAGCCTTTAGGTTTCCAGTTCCACCCATCAACTGGGCTGCTCACAGCCTAGTAAGTAGTCCATCCCTAACCCATAGGTCTCCTTGGCAGCCATCCCACAGTCTTGGTATCTTTCAAAATCCTAGGGTCTCCACTGCAACCCAGGGCTCATCCTCATGGCTCTATCTGGCGTCTACACAGGGACTTCAAGATTTGTACCCCATGTCTACAGGCCAAGGTGAGATGTGTGAGCAAGCCAAACTTTCCCCTCTGGAAACTTCCAGGTCTGGTATGATGCAAAGAACAGTAGATAAGATGGTGACCCCAACGTCTCCAGGGATAACTGTATGGTTATACAGAATACCCAATGTGGCCATGCTCATTTCTGTCTGGTAGTGGCAAGAATAGAAGCACCACTGACTGGTAGGAGAAGGATTCCTCACAAAGAAGGAGGGGCATCCTTCCTGGAGGCAGAGAGCCTAGGACTCTCTTTCCTAGACCCCCTTACCAGTGAAAGTTAAGGAAAAGAAACACTGGAGGATCTTTAAACTTCCCAGTTGCTTTGGCTAACACGTTGCTAATAATCTTTAATGACTTACAGTAATCTTTGCTAACAGAAGGATTAACCAGCGGATAAATTAAGAAGAGCTAATTTGGTTTTAGTCCTTTATTTATTCAAATATTTACTGACCAATAAAGGATGATGACCTAGTGGGAGAGGCTCTGGCTGCAGGGAAGCTTGGGAAGGGGTTCCTTGGCCAGAGTCAAGTCTAATTCGCTCATGGACTAGTTGCTTCTTTTCCTTGACTTCAACAAACATGGATTTCACACCTTCTTGTAGCAGGCCCTATTTATAGCCCAGGCAGGTAAGCCAAGGCCGATAAAGTCCTAAGGGCACTTTGTTAATCCTGTTGAAGGGAAGGAGGTGATCATAGAGAGTGACATCAGAGCCCTGGAAGGGGTCCTAGGATTTGTTTTACAGAAGAGCTCACCACAGGAGTCCTGTAAATAACAATTTCTTTTTACTCTCATGCTTTTCAATCACCCCATGGACTGATCCACACACCTTTTTAGAAGCACAGCTGTTGTGTAAATTAAACCCCAGTAATCCCTCCCCAGTGCTGAGTCCCCCTTAGGAGAAATTCTGGCACCTGCTGATTTATTTCTGTGTATTTTTTCAGCACCTTGAGAATTTCAGCTTTAGGAACTGCAAGTTATGAATCGCTCCAATTAGGAAGAGTGACGCAAAGGGAGAACCAGGGTTGGGGACATCGGATGGTGGAGGGGAGTAGAGGAGGAGGCCTGTGCCAGATAAAGGGAATGCACTTAAGCCCAAGTCAGTCACGGTAGCCTCTGGTGATCTAAGGGAGAACTGTCTCTTTCATACGTGGCCCTAGGATGATGAGGTGACCACATCTTCCAGGAGCTTAGCACACTGCCTGGCACATGGCCAGCAAGCCCCGAACACCAGCTGCTATTCTTCTTCAACAGGAAGTTTCAGTAATCAAACCTTCTAGGCTGAACCAGCCTAGGAAAGACCATTGTTCATCTCTGCACAGAACAATTCACTGCTAACCCTTAAGAAATTGCTTTAGGCTAGTGTTTCTACTCCTCTGAGGCTTCACCTTGCCCTGCTTTCACTACAGCAAGCCTCCTCTTCCAAAGGTCTGACATAAGCACATCCTTGCCCCACCATTTCTGTGTCTCTGTGTGTATGTACGCTGATCCACTCAGGCCTGGTGTCTGGTAATCACCTCCAATGTTACTGTTGGTTTTTTTTCTTTTTTTCTTTTTTGGTTTTTTGAGGTAGGGTTTCACTCTAGCAGCAGGCTCTCCTAGAATTCACTATGTAGTCTTAGGGTGACCTCGAACTCATGGCGATCCTCCTACCTCTGCCTCCCAAGTGCTGGGATTAAAGGTGTGTGCCACCACGCCCGGCCCTACTGTTGAATTTTTAATGTTTCCTTTCTCACTAGAGTTCCTGAAGGAATTCTCAGGGACCAGAAGCTTCTGAGTTTGTGAAATGCTGTGTCAGACTGGTCGCCACTTTGGGAGCAGGCTGATCTTGGGCCACAGGAAGACATAAAGCCTGTGATGACTTTCTAATCACCCCAGCACTAGTCACTAGAACCTCTTGCTTAGTAACCTCAGGTTTGAGACTTTTGCTGAGCATCAAACTGGATTTGTTTCCTCCTTTGGAAGAAGTGGCTTTAATTCTAGAATCCTCTGGAAGCTTCTGCTTGTCCCCTGTAATAGCATCCCCATTTCTCTTTTCTATTGTGGGTGCTTCTCAAATGGGGACTATAATATCCTGTGCCCAATCACATGTCCAAATAACCAAATAAGGCTTTTTAAGGGTGAAGTTTATTATTTTTTTTAAATTTGTTTATCTTTTTTCAAGGCAGGGTCTCACACTAATCCAGGTTGACCTGTAACTCACTCTGCAGGCTGGCCCCAAACTCACAGTAGTCCTCCTACCTCTGCCTCCCAAGTGTTAAGATTAAAGGCATGAACCACCACGCCTGGCTCAATATTCTCTGTATGTGTGTGAAACCTCAAAACCCTAGGGGTTAAATGAATAAAGAGTTCAGTGGAGAAAGTGTTTGCCACTCAAGCCTGAGTAACTGAGTTCATATCTCCAGATCCCATGGAAAAGCCCAAAGCCATGGTAGGCATCTCAGCATGCTCATGGCAAAATGGGAGGTGGAGGCACAAGAGTGTTCTGGAAGCTAGCCTGGCAACACAGAGATGAACAAGAATAAGAGCCCCTGCCTCAAACAAGGTGGAAGGTGAAAACCAACACTAGAAAGTTGTTCTCAGACCTCCACACATGTGTCATGACATATGCATGCCTGTACTCCCACACTCGAGTACACACACACACACACACACACACACACACACACACACACACTGAACAAGGGGTATAAGCATGTAATTTCTTAGTCCCACAAAATGAAATATAAACAACAAACATAGAAGGTTATATGGAAGCCAGACCACCATGCCTTGAGGTTGAAGTAGGAGGATTGCTGTGAGTTCAAGGCTAGCCTGAGACTACATAGTGAATTCCAGGTCAGCCTGGGCTAGAGTGAGACCCTACCATGAAAAAACAGAAGGAAAAAAAAAAGATTATTTGGAAACATATCCTTATAACAACAAAGGATCTACACATTTTCAGACCGTCTCACATACCTTAAATTGGCAATTGTTTACGAAGGCAGTACCTATAACTTGGCAGCCCTACAGAAGACATGGGCATTTGTGGCAGTAAAGACAACAGCTCCAAATCCTTTGGAAAAGCAAAGTGATGATTCACACTGGGAGCTTTAAACACATTCACTCCCTTTAAGTCACGTAATTTCATTGCTCTGTTTTATTTAAAGAATAGCAAAACTGAACCCTTTTCAGAAATGTCATTCATGAGGGATAAATTACGTTGTGATGAAACCCGAGGATGTGTTCTCTTCACCAAGGGTGATGACGAGGAGAGCAATGTAGGTGATATCTATGTCACAAAGTCACTGAAAAGCCAGCAGAATTCAGATAGCCTGCACATTGTGAGTGTGGGTGTTAAAGCCACATCTGCAAGGTGAGGGCTCAAGGGGAGCTGCAAAATTGTTGGTCTGAAGTAGAAGTTGGAGTATATTGACATTTTTTTTTCAAGATTTTGGAAAGCTTTGTTTTTAGCATTACCATTGTTAGTTTAAAAAACAAAAACAAATCTGGGCACGGCAGTGCACGCTTTTAATCCCAGCACATGGGAGGCAGAGGTAGGAGGATCACTGTGAGTTTGAGGCCTGCCTGAGAGTCCATAGTGAATTCCAGGTTAACCAGGGTTAGAGTGAGATCCTACCTCAAAAAGCCAAAAAAAAAAAAAAAAAAAAAAAAGCCAAACCAAACACACAAACAAAAAAACCAAACCAAACCAAACCAAACAAACCTTTAGCACTATTTATTTTCAAACTTCAAGAAGAATCTTTTACCACATGTGAATCAATGCTCATTAAGACATCCAATAGACTAGGCATTATTTGAGGTATATTTAATGCCCTAGCTGTGGGATGATTAATCTTATAGGTATAAAAACTGGGGTTTGGTGGGAGTAAGGGGCTTTCTGTACACATAGGGGCAAACAAGTTACACAGGTTCCAACATTGATGGGTCTTGCTATAGCCTGAGCTTACTTCCTGACACTAGGCCACTTCTATAGGCCACTCCAGTTTTCTTCCTCAAATGAAAGAATTCCTCCTGTAGTGGCAGTTGCTTTGCTGTTAGAGAGGAAGCTGGCTTTCTGCACAAACACCCCAGCTGGAGCCACTCCTGCTCTCTCATGTCCTAGACTCAGCCCAGTAGGTGCTCAGCCTACAGTGACACCACTGTTTTGAGACAAGGACACTGCCCCGCGCTGTAAGGGCACTGACGGCCACAGCCCTGGTTTGCTGTTTCTGAGACCCGGAGACCCACACACTGCCCAGCCATGGGTGGGTGGGTTTGTTTCCATCACAATGTAAATGAAGAGCTTTGAGGTGTTGAAGAGAAGCCATGCAACTAGAAGTGACAAGGCCCTGCTTGATAAAGCCAGAAGGGGAAAGGGGCAGGTGAGAGTTTGGTGGGTGAAGACGAGGGGTCTGAACATGAAACAGAAAGTAACAGGTGGATAGAATAACTTTTGGGCAAGCCCTGATGAAAAGGCAGAGGTCAGAGTGAAATTGGGCTCTTCCAGAAACAGGAGAGAAAAACACAGGCCCAGACAATTTCCTGTAGAAATATCTGTGCAGATAACAAGCATTTCTTTTAAAAAAAAAAAAAAAATCCTGGGCAAAAATCGTCAAGCCCAGCTACTTTTATCATCAAAAATTCGTTCCGGATATTTCTTCCAGCTCGTGAGAGACATCTTAACTCTCCCTGAAACAGTCATTTGTCACAAGGGGCTGGAAACTCGCCAAAATGTCTGTAAGTAGGTTTGGGGACTCTGTAGGCTAAAGCAAATTGCAAAATATTGATTTTTATTTCCTTGCCACCTAATTTAATCCAACTATATGGTCTTATTACAAGAATTTGCTCTCATCACCACAAAAGAACAGAACGGCTCAGCTGAAGGAGCAAGACAAGGTAGCCCGCTCTTCATTTCTCCTCTGAATGGCTTTTTATAGGCCTCTAATATCACTGGCAGAATTTCAGCCCAATTTTATACCATGACATTTCTGAAGGGAAGACCAAGGTGCTGAAGCAAAGAACACAGCGAGTGAATGGCTCCCACCCCCCTCCTTCCCCAATTTTGAAGCTTGGGGGAAAATTGCAGAGTCCCAGCAAAGGTGATGTGGTATCAACTGAATGCCATTGCACTTCCTGCCAGCTTCTCAAGGGCCACAGATGGTCCTGGACTTCCATCTTCCTTGCTCAGCAACTTATCCCTCCTCTTCCTTGTTTTCTGAACGCATCAGGCCTGCTGGTGGCTCAGATTTTTCTCATGCTGTCAGCTCTGCTGGGCACATCCTTATCTCCTCTTCTTCCCCTCTCATGAACACTGACTCATTCTTCAAGTTCATGGGCTCCCCTCCTCAGGGAAGCCCTCAGACACTCCCAGGATGAGAAGCTTCCTTCAAGAGTCTGCCACCACCCCAGGCTCATGCACTGCCTCCGGGGACTCATGCGTGTCCCTCAGTGCTCAGGACTGATTTTCTGAATCTCTTTATGTGCAGAGCCTCATCCATTGCCTGGGTTGTGTCTGCTTAGGATGAGTTTGGGGGATGAATGAATGAATGGCTATCTCCCCCTGCCCTCCTCCCACCCCATCCTGTGATCAAGAACAGTACCTGCAAAGAGAGAAAGAGCCTTAACCTTGGAATGAAAGGTGAAGACCATGCCTTAGAAGATAAAACATTCGTTTTCCCCCTTCCGCTTTGCCTGTACCATAGCAGTTCTGAAAGCCCAGTCCTGTTGTTCTCTTCCAGGTGCTGTGTTCTTTTCACAAAGATACCGGTCACCTGTGTGAGGGCTCTTGGGGTTACTTTGTCTCTCGGGGCTGTTTTAATCTTTGGAGCTAGAAGAGGATCCTGACACACACTTTGAAGTTCCTGTTCACATGTACCTGCCGGGAAGTGACCACAGTTCTCAGATGTAAAGAGTCTTGTCTTCAGGGGCCTACAGCCAGGATTGGCCCTGGGTGAGGTTCTACCCCAGGCTGCCCACATACCATTCCCAGCAGATAATGTGCCAGGGCAAGAACACTGAAGGCTTCCTCCACTGGGCTTCCTGGCCACTGCTGATCCTTGCTTTCTTCCGAATCTGGAAATAGCTCCTCCATTCTCTTGTTCAGTGTCACAAGGTTTATTAAGTATTTATTCACAACCATTAATTCTTTTTTCCTCAGACACTAGGTAAAGATGTCATAGCCTTCTGAGGTGGGGCTCTTGGGGACCCAGTAACACAGGTGAGGGATAAGAGGTTTAGGGAGGATAACTGATGCCAGTCTCAGAATTGGTCTGTGGTAGAGCAGGGTGCAGGGTGCAGGGCCAGTACTCTGCCAGTAAGCAGATCCCTGAAATGCCACTGTGAGGCCTCAGTCACTCTTTCTCCTCAAGGCTGGAGTGAGGGCTTTGGCACCAGACAGATGTATGTTCAGATCTTACTGAAACAGCTGCACATAGCTCAGGGAGCTGTGGTGTGAAATCAGACAGCATGGTTTATAAACAACACACACTGCTCATAGCTCTGGAGTCCGCAAGTCTGATTGTGGCAGTGCAGACTTTGAGGACCCCTTTCAGGCTGCAGACAGCCATCTTCTCGTTGTCTCCTGTGGCCTCACCCACTAAATGGAGAAAATAATACAGCTTCTCACCCAAGCACTGCGGTGAGAAGTAATGGAGGTGGTGCTGACAAAGCCGGCCGGGCTCGGGGCACAAGCTCTGCCTCTGTAGCTATGCAGATGGACAGATGGACAAATGGATCCTTTATTACAGTTACTTTCTTTCAGCTTCCCACTTTCCCCTGGGATTTGATACTTTTTGTTTAACAAATACTGGCACCATGATCCCCTCTAAACTGCCTCTTCCTGATCTATGACCTAGGCTTTTGAGTCAGTAAATCTGAAAAAAAAAAAAAATACACTGATGGCGTTTCTACGAAGAGTCAGGCTTTCCCAGATAAAAGGATCTAGAGATGTATAGTGCCAATTTTCCTTGCTCCCAGGAAAGCAAAATGAACATTCAAACTGATAGTTTTAGGGAGAAAAACTAGTGGTCTTATAAGAATACAGAAAGTGGTCCATATTTTGAAGGGAGGAGGACGAAGGGGAGACTTCCCAGTAGCAGCAACACTGGCAGAGTCATCTGGGTAAAGCAAATGTCTGAAGAGTGCTCTGAATAGAAGGTCCCACAGCAGTGGGGCAGGGCTACCTTTCAGCCTTACAGCACAGATCACACCACAGTAGATAGACACGATTCTAGGAAAGCAGCAAGACTGGACTTGAAGACATTGCATATTATACATGTCTGACTTTGGGACATCCTTTAAACACAAGTGACCTGAAAACCTTGGTGTTCTGAAGACATCAGCCAAGAAGCTTGATGCAACAAATACGTAGTGCTTTGATTCAAATGTCCTCCATAAACTTAGATGTTCTGAATGCTAAGTGTCCAGCTGATGGCAATTGGAAATTAAAGCTTCCTGGAGGTGGTATATGGTTGGGGGCGGGCTTATGGGCATTATAGCCAGCTCCCCTTTGCCAGTGTTTGGCACATTCTCCTGTTGCTGTTGTCCACCTAATGTTGGCAAGGAAGTGATGTCCACCCTCTGCTCATGCCATCATTTTCCCCTGCCATCATGGAGTTTCCCCTTGAGTCTGTAAGCCAAAATAAACTCCCCCACCCCATCAGCTGCTCCTGGTTGGGTGTTTCCTGTCAGCAATGTGAACCTGACTGCAACAACATGTTTCCAGTTGTAAGCCCAGGGACTCTGGTATCATAGAACACACAGCCAGGTGACATTGATGTGGGTGCTCCGGGTGCTCACTCTCCAAGTGCCACAGTAGATGATTGAAACCATAGAAAGGGATGATAGTAGAGTGAGGTAGGGGACAAGAAGTGATCTAGACATATCAAAAATCCTGTTTTGAACCACTTCTCAATTAGCCACTTTTCAAAAAGGGGTATCATTGGTCTGGATACATGGTTTAGCTATTAAGCCCTTGCCTGTGAAGCCTAAGGACCCCGGTTCAAGGCTCAATTCCCCAGGACCCACGTTAGCCAGATGCACAAGGGGGCACACGCATCTGGAGTTCATTTGCAGTGGCTGGAGGCCCTGGCGTGCCCATTCTCCAACTATCTGCTTCATTCTCTGTCTGTCACTCTCAAATAAATAAATAAATAAAAATAAATGACAACAAAAAAGTCTGTGCCACCATGCCTGGCAATAAAAATATTTTTTTTCTTTTTTTTTTTTAATTTTTATTTATTTATTTATTTGAGAGCAACAGACACAGAGAGAAAGACAGATAGAGGGGAGAGAGAGAATGGGCACGCCAGGGCTTCCAGCCACTGCAAACGAACTCCAGACGCGTGCGCCCACTTGTGCATCTGGCTAACGTGGGACCTGGGGAACCGAGCCTCGAACCGGGGTCCTTAGGCTTCACAGGCAAGCGCTTAACCGCTAAGCCATCTCTCCAGCCCAATAAAAATATTTTTAAAAGGTCTATCATTGGTAGAAAATCCAGGTAAGGCCTGGACAATTTACTTTATGCTTTCATTAGCTGTACTGTGGGGTGTTGAAGTTACCTTCTTGTTGCTGAGATAAAGCACACAACAAAAAGCAGCTTGTGGGAGGAAAATTTATTTTGGTTTCATGATGGCAGGGAAAAAATGGTAGAGCAGAGGCTGGACATTACCTCGGCCACAGCAGGTAGAAAATAGGAGCAAGAGAGTGAGCTGAACTCTAGCAAGGGGGTGCTGCCTATTAACACCCCAAAGCCCACCCCCAACAACACACGTCCTCCAGCAAGACTCCACCTCCCAATTTGCCAACATCTGGAAGCCAAACATTCAGAACAAGGTTTAAACATAAATATACACCATCATAACAATTGTGATAATAAACATGCCCTTATTCTTCAAAAGGTCCCTCCTGCTCCATATTTACCTATAATCATGACATAGTCTCTTAAAATATTTGTGCTTCCTCTGAGCCGGGGCCTGTGTTGAGTGTGAAGATGACTTGGGTATGGTCTCAAGGGCAGTCATTACAACATGACTGCCAAGAGGAGAGCTCACTGCTTGAGGAAGGACAAGGCTGTCTCTGAGGATGTGTATTCTCAGGCTGGGGAACTCTGGACAGGCCACTCAGCTCCTTTGGACATTTGGATAAGGGATAGGTCTGGGTCACTTTTGGAAAAGTGTTCAGAAGGAAAAACCTGACTTTGCAAGAAATAATTCAATAAGTACTAAGAAAACAAATAGGAGGCCTATTTCTAAAAATAAAAAAAAAAAACAAATCCAGCTTTAAGTGACTGACTTTAAGATTTGGGTGATTAGTGGAATGAGTGCCTCTCATCTGAAAAGACCTCATTTAGGAAGAATAAATGTGATGGTGAGAAGTCAATAAACAGAAACCACAGACACCTGAGAACCAGAAGAGTCCCCATTTCTGAGAAAACTGATGCTCAGGGGAATTGTGTCTGACTGCACAGCAGGTTAGAGGCAGAGCCCACGTGAACAATGTTCCCAGCTGTACCAGAAATGAAACTGCTCTGTGACTGATAGGTCATGGGACAAAATATTTAGGGTTCAAGAGGAGAGAGAACAGTACTGGCTCTCTCTGTGTCTTGACCTCTGTACACCTCCCTATGAAGATACCTGCTAAAGCCAACTTCGAGTTTTGCTCATAAGTGCCCATTTAATGTCCTTAGTAAGTGGTAGTAATTACCATTCTGAGCATCCTGAACACATACTGCCCTTCTTCCTCGCAACTGAATCACTGCTCTGTCACTTGGGGTAAGGGGGTGAGAGGCACTCAAGCAGGGAAGCACAGCTAGTGGGTTGGAATCTATCTAATTACTCATTTCGCTTTATTTGACCATTAATTGAGAACATGGCAAGACCTAATGATTAGTATTAGCCTTCCCTGTTCAGTCGGGCCAGCTATCTTCCCACTCCACCTGGCTCCGCCATTCACTAGGAAATTGCCTGAGCGGCAGCTGTCCCATTTTTCAAATACTGAGAGCACTCAGTAATGATCTAATGTGCTCAGGGCAGAGATCACATGCTAATGGCACCCGGCTGCCCGGCATCCTCTGAGCCCCTTGCGGGCATGCAGACCTCTCCTAGATGGACAACTGAGGAGGCCATGTGTCTGAAAAGTTAAAATTAGCCACGCTTAGGAGGGAACTTCTTGTTTGTGGGGCAGATAACATGTTCTTAAGTTTCTTCTTCCCTGTACCATCTCCCTCCTGCCTTTCCAGGCCATGTGAAATACTCAAGTCCCTGGTGCACGTAGAATGGAAATGCCCACAAACCATTGAGACAGATTGGTCGAATGTAGGGAGCTTGCTTGTTTGCAACACAGCAGAGGGCCCTATGGCAGGAAGGCCCTGTCCCTAATCAGACAGAATCCTCTGCTCACCCCTGGGTTCACTGCATGAATTCCAGAGGGCACCAGGGACCCACTGCCTTCTCAGTAAAGAAGTGGCTCCTTTCAATCCTCCTCTGTCTTTTCTCAATGATGTCAGCACATACTCATGTCTCTCTTCTCTCCTTTCTAGATTCTGGCAGTATTTTTAGACAGCCATATGACTTAGGGTTGATTATATATTTTTGAGTATCTCTCTTCTCTTCCCTCCTTCTTTCTCTCTCTCTTTCTGCCAGTCTTACTATGTAGCCCAGGTTGGTCTTTATTGCAAGGTACCTGCCTGTTGCTGGGATAAAGATAAAACATCCAAGCAAAAGCAGCTTATGGGAGGAAAGGGTCTATTTCAGCTTACAGTTTTTAAAAATATTTTATTTACTTATTTATTTGGGGGGGGGGGAATGAGCATGCCAGAGCCTCCAGCCACTGCAAACAAACTCCAGATGCATGTGCCACTTGTACATCTGGATTTATGTGGGTACTGGAAAATCAAACCCAGGTCATTAATCTTTTCAGGCAAGTGCCTTGCCCACTGAGCAATCTCTCCAGCCTTCAGCTTACAGTTTTGAAGGAAAGTGGCAGGGAAAGTAAAACAGAGCTGAGCAAAAAGCCTGGGTCACATCTTCACATGAGTGGGAAAGAAGTAGTCTAAATAAACTAGCTCTGAACAAACACTCAGTGGACTGGAGTAATAAACCCTAAGGTCCACTTTGAGTGACATACCACCTCCTACAGCAAGGCTCCACCTCCCAAAGGCTCTGCAACCTTCCCAAATTGCCACCACCTGGGGTCCAATTATTCAAAACACATGAGGCTATGGAGGGGCATTTTATACTCAAACCACCACAATCTTGCCTCAACCTCCTGAGTGCTGAGATAACAGATGAGCATCACCAGCCTTGGATAGATCATGTCCTTCAGGAAGGCTTCCCAAAGTCCTTAAACTGGATGCTATCATACCTCCCATCCTGCACCCCCCGCCCAACTCCAGTCCCAAACCTTTGGGCATCTTCTTCTTTCCTTATTTCATCCTGCAGGTGTCTCTTTGGAGCCTGGCCCATTATACACTCCAGTTAGCCAGTTAGCTCCACCAAGCCTTTGAGTTCTTTAGAGTTGACATTTGCATATTCTCCTCAATGCCTCCATCACACCTCAGGAAGAGCAAGGAGCCTGACACAGGTAGACACTGTATATGTATATATAGTGCACATATATAAATAGATATGCACACACATATAGGATGGATATCATTCTGTATCATACATAAGGCTTCCCCAGAATTAAATATTTTGTTTGTAAGAACAATGTATTCTTTGGAGAGAAGGTTGACTTCTCTCACACACATGTCCCTCTTCAGCACCAAATCCAGTGTAACTTTCTGTGGATGCATTTGGGTTAAAGTCTTGGCGCACAAACAGCTCTTGCCAATAACCAGCTTGTTCACCTCACAAAGGGAAAAGCGAGTCTGGAGGAGAATGGGCTTCTGCGATCATCAACACCAGGATGTGCTTTACGCCTAGATCTCTCCAACCGAGGGCACAGAGGGCCCAGGTTCTTATAAAGCTTTCTTAACGGTTCAAAAAAGAAATCCTATCAAGTCTTTCATAGCACTATAGCAGGCTGATAGATTTAGATAACCTACTTTTTTTTTGTTCTTTGCAAAGGAAAATCGAATAAGGCTGATTCCCATGGATCCCGAGGGTAGGTGAGGTCTAAGTTTACACTTGAAGGGTTGGAGCCCAGAAAAAAGATGATGTTCTGGGAAAATGAAAAATGGCAGACGAAAAACAAGCACACCCTTCAAGGATCTACAACTACAAGGGACAGGAAAATTGGTCTCATTAGTGACAATATGCAGATGCTTTTCTTCCTGGGCTAGGAAAAAAAAAAAATTAAAACACTGATTAAATTATCCCAGAGCCTATAAAGAGGTATGTAAGGCCCCTCTTAAAAATGTATGAAATTTCTTGGAAAAGGTTGATCAACTGGCTCCCTTCACATTGAAAATGTCAGTTAGTTTTTTTTCACTCTTGTATGGGACAAATGATGACTAATATAACAGACAGCAGAAGAGGTCCTTGTAGAATAGGCACAGAGGGGAAATGATAAAGGAGGGACATAATGAGAATTGAAATCCAAAGGTAGAGATCATTATGAAATACATTAACATGGAGACTTCAGAGGGAGGGCGTGTGAGCACATTCAATAGATGTGGGCAATGAGCGGGCCAGAACGAGTAGAACTGGGTAAGGAAAGACCAAGGAGGTATGAGAGGGGCACATGCAGTTTTGGCAGAAGAAAGTGCATGTACAAAAGGTCTTGCAGCAGAAAGCAGCCAGGCTGGGGAGGCTGATTGTGTGATGTAAAAGAGGCATTTGAGGGCACTCCAGGAATATTAGAACTGATACAAGATGAGGATGGACTGCTGAACCTCTATGTCCAAAGTCCAGACCAGTGACTCTCAAGGGCTTTGTGTCCTTCATACTCTCACAATCGATCAATTTCCATAATCTAAAGTGAAACAGAGAACTTGAAAATGCTAATTCATTCAACAATAAGAAATCAGTATCAACAAACAAGTAAGGCAGTAACAAAAGCAAATATATTCATGCAAATGACTTTTTTTGTGAAAAATCTTTTCCAAAACATCAAAAAAATAGTGGAATGAGTAACACTGTTCTACACTTTTGCAAATCTCTTTAATAACTGGCTTAAGGGAAGATAATTGGAATCTGGTGTCTGTTTCTGCATTCAACCTGTGTGATAATGTGGTAAGTTTGGGAATGAGTGTACGAAGAAAATCTGGTATACATCAAACTGTGTTGAGCAGTGCTTTTGGTAAAGGTAAATTGTGGGGCCTGGGGAAATGACTCAGTGGTTAAAGATGCTTGCTTGTAAAGCCTGCTGGCCCAGGTTCAGCTTCCTAGTACCCACATAAAACCAGATGCACAAGTGGTGCATGTGTTTGGAGTGTGTTTACAGCAACATGAGGCCCTGACCTACTCATACTCTCAATGAAATAAATTTTTTAAAAAATGAATTGAAATGCAGAAGGTGAAATCATGTCAATAAACTTCTCATCCTCTGCTACGTAAGCATTCACTGGGCTATCTTGATTTTGTGGCCTTCATCTACACAGAACACACAGCATCATGATGTGGACACGTGGAAAATGCCAGTAAAGTATATCTCTCTTTTTATTTTAGTTTATTTATTTTTCTAAAGAGAAAGCAAGTGACAGGGCTTCTTGCCACTAGGCAAACAAACTCTAGATGCCTGTGCCACTTTGTGCATCTCTCTTTATATTTTATTTTTATTTATTTGATAGAGAAAGAGGGAGAGAGAGAGAGAGAATGGGCGTACCAGGGCCTGCAGCCACTGCAGACGAACTCCAGACACATGTACTCCCTTGTGCATCTGGCTAACATGGATCCTGGAGAATCGAACCTTAGTACTTTGGCTTTGCAAGCAAATGCCTTAATTACTAAGCCATCCCTCCAGCCCTGACTTTTTATTTATTTTTATTTTTTTATGACCTTTTATTTTTAACAATGTTTTATTTATTCATTTGAGAGAGAGAAAGAGGTAGAGAGAGGGAAAGAGAGAGAATGGGCACACCAAACAAACTCCAGATGTACATGCCATCTTGTGCATCCAGCCTTATGTGGATCCTCAGGAGTTAACCTGGGTCCTTTGGCTTTGCCAGCAAGTGACTTAACCACTAAGCCATCTCTCCAGTCCTAAAGTGGATCTTCCAACTGTTGTGCATTGCAGTATACATCAGAAAATCATGTTCCTTAACATCACCATTGACCTCCACAGAAAAAGTCGTTAGGTATTGGAAAGCTGGCAAGCTCATGGTGGCAGATATAAGCTTTCCAAAATGCTAATTTTTGCTTAAAAGTTCGAATTTTATCACTTATATCAGTGTTGTTGGTTGTTTCCCTTGAAGTTGAAATCTTACTTCAGATTACTTTGAATCAGAATAAATATAGTTTGCCTGCCAATTGTTTGTTCCATGAAAAAACTTTCCAACTGTGTCAAGACAAAGGGGGTAGGTTCAAGTGGCAACCCACACAGTCAGGAGAGCTTTGTTGTGCTTCAGTGGACAACAGAGGCACCTTGGCTTGTTTGACAATTTGTCATACAGTATGAACAAAGTATAAGAAAGGGCTAATATTTAATTGTTTTAAATTTTTGCTGTTCTATCTAGGACCATCTTAAGTGAACTGGTGTGTTCTATTTGTTTAAATTGTGAGAGAGCATGTGGTTTGAATTTGAAATGTACTTCCATAGACGAATGTATCTTAACACTGGGCTCCTGGGGAGCCACACTATTTGGGAAGGCTGGGAAACCTCTAGGAAGTGGAGCTTTGCTGGAGGAAGTGGCTCCCTAGGCCGGGGCCTTTAGGTTCTGGAGCTTGGACCCAATTCCTCTTCTTCCTCTGATTCCTACCTGCCAGTGTGACCAGCTCAGCTTCCCACTCCTGCTACCATGCCTTTCCAGCTGTGAGATTCCTCTGAAACTGTAAGGCAAAACAAACCCTTTCCTTCCTTAAGTTGCTCCTAGTATCAGGTATTTGTTCACAGCAACAAGAAAGTAACTGGTTCACAGTAAAAATCCAAAGACAATTGGGTGTGACTGTCTTAACCAGTATTTACCAGTCTGCAGTTTCTTTCATCACAACAATATGTTTATAACATCAGGGCCAAAATCCAAACAAAGAAAAAGGGCAAATAATGTCTTACCATTATGACAATGAAAATAGCTTTGACCTCTTGGATGCCTTGACAAAATCTTGTGGAGATCTGGAGATCTGAGGACCACAGTTTGAGAACTGTTGGTCTAGACTAGATAATGCGAAACCTTGTTGGGCATTTCAAGTGTTTTGCTTTTTTATTCTTTGGGGAAATGAAAAGTCACCCAAGTGCTTTTAGCAATAATTTACCCCATTTAGAATTGAGTATTTCTTCTTCTTCTTCTTCTTCTTTTTTCCGATGTAGGGCCTCGCTCTGGTCCAGGCAGACCTGGGATTAACTGTGTTGTCTCAGGATGGCTTTGAACTCA
The DNA here is from genome assembly GCF_020740685.1 of Jaculus jaculus. Lineage (NCBI taxonomy): Eukaryota > Metazoa > Chordata > Mammalia > Rodentia > Dipodidae > Jaculus > Jaculus jaculus. Next base: position 132,077,336 of record NC_059102.1, on the reverse strand, counting down.
TGGCAATCCTCCTACCTCTGCCTTCTGAGTGCTGTGCTGGGATTAAAGGTGTGCGCCACCATGCCCGGCTTAGAATTGAGTTTTGACAAGATCACATTTTACTGCTGTGAGGAGAATGAAATGGATCATGGGAAGAGCGCGAAAGGGGACAACAGGGTGTGATATGCTGAGAGTGACCCAAGCTAGAGATAATAATGGCCTAGACAACAGTAATGAAGACAGAGAGAATGAAGACCAAGAGATCTTGAGTACTCATTGAGTTCATGAAAAAGACAACATTTATGGCTTAGGTACTAGGATGAGTGGAGAGATGAGCTCAAAGAAATGATGTGTGTAATGCACAGATCTCAGAGCCTCACTCAGGACAAGCTAGCTGCCCCTAGCCAGGGCAAAGCACCAAGCTCAAAAGGCCTCCATATACAATGACCCCTACTGGTCACTTCTGAGAAAAGCAACTTCAGGTAGAAATTTGAACTATCTACCTGATCTGCAAATCAGTGATCTAATTAATGACTATCAAAAGCAAATACTGTACATAAAAGGTACAACTCTCTTAGGTCTCCCTGCCTGGAAAACTGCAGATGGGAGGGTGGAGAGAGAAAGACATAGATGACAGACTGTGAGAAGAGAACTTTGAGCATCTTTTTGTTAGGACCACTTCGGTAGATCTTTCCCAGCAAGCTAACTAAAAGCACCAAACCAGGGCTGGGGAGAGGGCTCAGTGGTTAAAAGCATTTGCTGCACAAGCCTGCTGACTGGAATTCAGATCTCCATAACCCATGTAAAACCTGATACGAGTAGCACATGGGTTTGTAATCCCAATGCAGGCCAGCTGGTCTGGTGTTTGCAAAGGCAAAAACCCAGGAGAGCTGGGCATGGTGGCACATGCCTTTAATCCCAGCACTCGGTAGGCAGGGGTAGGAGGATTGCCATGAGTCCTAAGGCTACATAGTGAATTCCAGGTCAGCTTGAGCTAGAGTGAGACCCTACCTAAAAAAAAAAAAAAAAAGAGAGAGAGAGAAGAGAAGAAAAAACCAGTGAGAGATTTTGTCTCAGACAACATAGAAGTCAAGGACTGATACCTGGAGGTTATCCTTTGGCTTCCACACATATGTTGTGGCATGCACACATCCATACATACAACACACACACACACACACACACACACAGACACACACACACACACACGAGAATCAAATCATCATTTTGTTTTGAAAGCCCCCACTATAGCATGTGCCTAAAGTTGGGGTTCCACCAGAAAGTTAGCTGGGACTTAATGTCCAGCTTTGTAACTGGCTCCTCTTTCCTTATCAGTATAGGCTCATAGTAGAAACTTAGAAATATACAGAAAGCTTAAACAAAAAATGTAAATTATAAGTTTATAAGTTAGATATCATCATACTTAAGATTTTAATATTTTTTCCCACTATATCCTATGCACATTCACCATATACTTTAAATAAACTTGAGGCTACATGCAAACTGTTTTAACACACTTTATCACCATATAGGCTTTTAAAACACAGTAGTAACACCTAGATATTATTGTTAAATGAGACTTGCAACGCAGCCCCTGTGCCTTCTTTCTCAGACATGTGAGGCTGCTTTTCTGATTCTTGTGTATGTATGATCTTAAGTTCCTGCAGTGGCACAGTTAAATGCAGACAAAAATTTGGGCTTAAGCCATCCCCAAGAATGATATCTCCTATTTGCATGGTATTTTACATCCATCAAAGCCCTTTTACGCATATTAATAAAAACCAACATTTTTACAATGGTTTGTTAAATGGTCCCACATGCTCATAAAACATCTGTCAATGGTAACAATAATTTGTCTCATAAAACAATTGGGGGAACAAATGGAAAAATGGATACAAATAATGACAATTATATCTCTGGTTGATTTTCACTTTATGTTGGATACTGGAGTAGGCATTTTAATATATTTATTTATTTAAGAGTGACAGAGAAAGAGGTAGATAGAGAGAATGGGTGTGCCAGGGCCTCTAGCCACTGTAAATGAACTACAGACACTTGCACCACCTTATACATCTGACTTAGGTGGGTGCTGGGGAATTGAACCTGAGTCCTTAGGCTCTGCAGGCAAGTGCTTTAACTACTAAGCCATCTCTCCAGCCCCCTGGAGTAGGCATTTTACAACAGGTATATTCAGATGTATTTTATGAAACACACACTTATTATCCTTCTTTAAGAAAAGGGTTTAGAGCCGGGCGTGGTGGCGCACGCCTTTAATCCCAGCACTTGGGAGGCAGAGGTAGGAGGATCGCCATGAGTTCGAGGCCACCCTGAGACTACAGACTTAATTCCAGGTCAGCCTGGACCAGAGTGAGACCTTACCTCAAAAAACCAAAAAAAAAAAAAAAAAAAAAAGGGGTTTAATTGGGGCTTTAAAAATTGCTTACAGTTGCATGGTTAAAAACAAATAGAGCCAGAATTTGAATCTTGACTCACTCTATTGTCTCATAGTAACTGCTTACTAAATGTCTGGTGGCTTATTGGCCATGTAAACCAGTGGAAGCACAAGTGTGTGTGTGTGTGTGTGTGTGTGTGTGTGTGTGTAAGAGAAAGAGTGGGGGAGAGAATACCATGAAGAGATGTCTCTTCCTAAAAAAAAAAAGACAAAGCAAACCACAGAATCTTAATGTAAGAATATTTAAACAAAAGTTAAAAGAAAGTTTCAAAGAAAAATGAACCAACCCCTAAGAGAAGTAAATGATTAAGAAAAAATAAATTTAAGAAAAGAACAAAAAGGAATATCTGGAAACAGATCTAGTCAAGCTTGAAAAAAAATAATCTATCCTTTTTATTCCAGGACTGCAAAGATGGTATGAAATAGCTTGATAAAAGATGGCTGCCAGGATCCACAGCTGACTTCACACTAGTAAAGTGTTAGAAACATTCCCTTGCAAATCAGACGCAAGATAGGCATGTTCGTAGCATTAGCACACACAAAAGATATTTTTAGAAAGAAACTAAAGGTTTAAGACTAAAAAGGAAGAAACAAAGCCATCATTCTTAGCAAACCCATAATAAGCCTGTATAAAATTGGAACACTGGATGTGATAGTACAGGCCTATAACCCATCACTAGGGAGGGTGAGGCAGGAGGGTCATGAGTTCAAGGCCAGTCTGGGCTACTACTGAAACCCTGTGTCAAAACAAGAACAATACAAATAAATAAAACTTGCTTATAAAAAAGCAAATGGCAATACACAGCCCATGCAACCATCTATAAGACCCATATAACTGTCAAAGGGTTTTTAATCCAAGATTAAGAGAACAGTACTACAAATCAGTAAGAACACAGAAATGGGAAAATATATGAACAGATAATTTATAGTGGAAGAAATCTAAATGGCCAACAAATCTACTTAAAGATAGCCAAGTTCATTAATAATCATAGAAATGCAGATGAGATTATGATGATACTGTTTAATATGGATCAGATTGGCAAACATTAATACGTTTCATAAGCAGGTGTTGGTAAGCATGTCAGAAATGGAAATGTTTATACAAACTGGTGGGTGTAGAAGTTAATATAATCACTCTGGGGTGTAATACGAATAGACACTCTTTGAACAAATGTTTATAGAGTATTTGCAAGACATTGTTCTAGGTGCGAGGAACAGAGCAGCAAACCAAACCACTGAAGTCTGCGGTGAGAAAATAACCAGTGCATAAATGAATAAAGAGCTCATTTCTATTCTAGGTTGACCCTGGAGAAACTATTGCTCATGAGCACCAGGGACACAGAAAAGGACATTCATGGCAGCATTACTTGTCACAGCAAAGAGAAGAGCTTGGCTTTTCCTTGATAAGAAAAAACTAATAAGGGGAGGAATAGAGAAACTGGCTTATTGAATGAAATACTGTCCATCTAGAAGAATAAATAATAAGGGTGCAACAGAGATCTAAATATATCATATATGATAATATCAAAATGTTCAGTAAAAAGGCTGGTCAAAGTAGGATGTACTATTGTATCATTTATATAAAAACGGATACTTAAAATAACTACACATGCTATATGTTATAATCAGCCCCACGCTGCTGGATGAACTTCCAACCAGACACAGTTTAAGGGAGTAAGGGGTTTATTTCAGCTTACAAATCTAGGGGGAGTTCCACCAGTGGTGGAAGAAGCTGATTACTTCCATACATCCAAGCACAGAGAAACAACAGCAGACACAGACCCGCCAGAGTTCACATTCTCTCTGCACACCTTTGGGCTGGAATCAGATCTGCCCCCAGTGACACCTTAGGGCTGGACTCCAGGATCCACCCCCAACGACACCTCCTCCAGTCAGACGGCTAGAGATCCAAGTTACACATTTAATTTTAATAAAACAGCTAAGGATATGGGGCTATATATTTTCAAATTAGCACCCTTGTGTATAAATACATACATAGGGGGTAAAATTTATGAAATGTAATGGTTACCTGGGGGAGGAGGAGAAGAAATGCTGTATCTATAAATGATTTTTTTAAAAGAAGCAGAGAGATCTGCAGTAGATAAGGCAAAGTTGTAGGGAGGGGATAACTGTCCATTATATTGTTTTCTGAAAGTTTAAAATGTTCCATGATCTACTTACTTTTATTTTTTGGTATGTTCATACAGTACATGTGACATGATATGTATGCAGATGCACATGCCTTATGTTCACACACGTGGAGGCCAGAAAAGATCACTGGGAGTGCTCCTTTCTCACTCTCCCGTGCTGTTTCCTGAGTCACAGCTTCTCACTGAATCTGGAGCTAAAGTTTTCAGTCACACGGACTCACCAGTGAGTCACAAGGGATTGGAGTGACATGTATGCATGCCTAGCTCTTTTAAAAATTAATTATTTAATAATAAAAGAGAGAGAGAGAGAGGAGGCAGATAGAGAGGCAAATAGAGAGAGAGAGAGAGAATAGATATGCCAGGACCTCTAGATACTGCAAACAAACTCCAGATGCATGTACTACCTTCTGCATCTGGATTTACATGGGTACTAGGGAATCAAACCTGGGTCCTTTGGCTTTGCTGGCAAGTACCTTACCTGCTAAGCCATCTCTCAAGCTCATGCCCAGCTTTTTACATGGTTTCTGGGGACTGAACTCAGACCCTCTCAGGTCCTTATGCTTGTGTGGCAGATGCTCTTACCCACTGAGCATTCCCACTAGCTCACTAACACACATATATGTGTGTGTGTATATATATGTATATATATATGTATTCACACACACATATAACACACACATATATAAATAATTTTGTAAAAGCAAGAATACAGACAAAGCATCTGCCTTCAGCATATGGAGACTGCTAGTGCTGGTGAGTGTCCCCTGGCTTCACCCAGCCCAGCCCTCAGGCTGCAGGTCAGGCACTTGGCAGATGCAGCCATGGCCCTGGAAAGCATTTTGTCAAGCTTCAGCCTGGCTACCAGGCTCACTTTGGCTCAGCAAGGAGAGGATGCAGAGACAACAAGTGGGAAGGTAGGGAGACAGCTGAAATGAGGCTGGGGTGCCGTGATGGGGTAAGCGAACCTTCTGTACTTCCAGAAGAGGTGATCTAAAGACAAGCACTGTTCCTGCTTCACTAATCAAGGCTGTCTGGCTGGCTATCCTTCCTGTACCCAGCGAACAAGCTCCTTCTCTGCTATTTCACATGTCAGACCTCTACCAGCTATCCAAGCATGGTTGTGGACAAAGAGCCGATCATAGCTGTGTTACACTTTAGAGTATGTGTTGACTGATGGCCACAGACCCCTTTTCTAAATGATATTCAATTGTGTAATTAGGGGGAACCTCACAGGCTCTTGAATCTTCCACCTCTCCCTCCCTTGGACTCCTAAACATCTGTAACTTATGACCTCTTCTCTTTTTTGGCTTAGCCTTCTTTTCTTCCCTTGAAACCTTTTTATGCTGCCTTCACTTGTCTATACCCAATATGACATCAGGGACAGGGGGTGATGGTAAATTCCATGTCAAACTGTCCCCAGGGAGCTAGGGAGATGGCTCAGTTGGTAAAAGTACTTGCTGTGCAAGTATGAGGAATGAGTTCAGGTCCCAAACACCAGTTTAAAAGCTGGGTGCAGTAGCTCATGCCTGTGATTTTAACATTGGGAAGACAGACACAGGAAGATCCCCTGGACTAACTGGCTACCTTGTTTACTAGAATCAGGGAGCTCAAGGTTCAGTGACAGCCCTGTCTAAAACATAGGATGGATTGAGGAAGACACACACACACACCACTGTCCCCAGCATTCATGCTTCAGTTCAGGTCTCAGCTCATCCATGGGTCATTGCTAGTTCTCCTAAGTGCCTCCCTTTTAGACTGGAATTCTCCCCTTTCTTCAAGGCCTGCTGCAAACGTCACCTTCTTTGGGCAGAAGTGGGCCACTTCTCTCTGGGCCATCACCACTTATCACTGGGTGTTGATATCACAGAGGCAAACTCCCAGCTGTCCGAAGGCAGCCTTGCTTTCTGCTCCACTCTGAAATCCTGTCTCCTGCTCATTGCAGGGTATTGAGCCGGCATCATAAAACATTTGTGGACCTCTTCTTTTTCCTATTTTATATAAACTGCAAGCATAATTTTAATTGGATCACTAATTTCTTAAAACATAATTCAACTCTAATTAAACAAAGAGGTCTTTATTCACTATATAATGCAGAAATGTTGGCTACAGGTAACAGGAAAGCTCAACAGAACTCCAATTACTGCAGGAGAGGGCTATATTTGGGAACCAATTAATTTCACAATGTTGAGAACTAATGCAGTTAGGATTCTGCTGTTCATATCCATTTTCCTCCATCAAGACGTCTTAACTGTGCGCTGCCCGTCATTGTCTTGGTGTGTGTGAGAGAGTTTTCACGTAAGGGGACCTTAGGACTGCTAGTAGGCCACAGCCAGTGGTATGCACCTATTCCTACCTAAAATTGTAGTTATTTCTAAGAAGCCATCAAGTCAAGCCACCTCATGATGGGAGTGAGCCCTGACCACTAGAAAATGCTACAGCATTTACTGGGTTCTAAAGGAAATGGAGGTGGCGCTGCTTTTCCCCTCCCCCTTCCCTCCAGTGCTCTGCACTCTCCCTGGAAGACCTCGCCTTGGACAATGTACTCAACTGCCACTTATGGCTGAGCTGATGGCTATGAAATCAGTGATGATGGCAATGGTAATTAGAGCGACATTTACTGAGTGCTGACTGAGTACAGTTGACCTGTCTAAAAACTGGGCTGCTTTTCTTCATTTGAAACTCTTTCCTGTCTTCCTCATCAAAACAATTTCATTCTCAATGCCCCATTCTTATTTGTTTCTTTCCTTTTGTATTTTAGGGAGAGAGAATTGGCATGCCAGTGCCTCAGCCACTGCAATCAAACTCCAGATGCTTGCTCCACCTAGTGGGCATGTGTGACCTTGCTTCACCTTTGTGTGTCTGGCTTATATAGCACCTGGAGAGTTGGCTTCACAGGCAACCACCTTAACCACTAAGTCATCTCTCCAGCCCTCAATGCCCCATTCTTGAGTCCTCTAGCTTCTTCACTCATGAATCCCAGTGCTACTCTGGCCTACTGAGTGGAGCATGAATAGATGTTCCAGCCAATTCTCCCAGACCCAGGTCTACTCCCAAAGCCTTTGTTCCAAATGTTCATTTCTACTTGTCAACTGGTCCTGCAGCCTGTCATTCCAACAAAACTGTGTCATAAATCAGCAACTCTTCTGTCTTTTCCATACCCACCCAGTTGCTCAGCTCAAACTTCTGGGAACATCTTTGATTTCTTTACCACCTACTACTGCATGGCTCTCCTTAGATCCCATCTCCAAACACAGTGAGTCTTTCTAGTGTGTTTTCTTTACCACCTACTACTGTGTGGCTCTCCTTAGATCCTGTCTCCAAACACAATGAGTCTTTCTAGTGTGTTCTCCCTGCACATGTACACAGCCACCATAAGCTGCTACTATACTTTCTTCATGCTACAGCCATAAATAACATTGAAGTCTCCCTGCTGCCACTTCTGCTCTATCAACAGGTCATAGAACAGCCCCAAACTAGGTCATGCCACTAGGGATCCTGTTGAACCTAGAACAAAATCTGTACTCCTAACTTAGCCTTCATGAATCTGCCCAGTGCTAAGGAGATGAGTCCAAGGGTCCTTAAACAAGTGAGCTGTCAGTATCCCCATAAGCCGGTCATGCCTGTAGTTATACAACTTGGGATGGTGTTCAGCAGATCCTTAGCCTTGGTGATCCTGAAGGTCATGTGGCATGCAGCAATATGAATGCCTTCCATGACTTTGAGTCACTTACCCCTCTCATGAAGCAGGTGTGAATTACTTAACTAGTGAATGTGTGCAAAACAGTAATAGCCAACTCATAGATGTCCAGAGGTCTCCAGACTCATCTGTGTGACTGTCAGAGACCTACTGTGCTATAATGATTTCTTCCCCTCTCTTCTCAAAGGCAGAGATTGAGGGGCTTAGTTTGTCTTAGGTCTATGGACTGTAACAGGCACTATGTTAAGCTTGTTGAATTAAGAAATGGGCTGGGACCTGTATAGTTGATCCTGTAGATGCAGAGAAGAGTCTCCACTTCCCCCAGACACTTACCTACTAATTAATGTTTACATTATTTTTAGCAGAAAATAAAAACCTTTTACTTTACAATGGAGGAGAATTTATACCTCAGCAGATGAAAATTTGCTACATTTCTGTGGGTAAGTTTTGGTTTACTTTGGTGTGCATGTGTGTGTGGTATATGCATGTATGTGAGTGGATCTGCCTTCCCAGTGAGCATGTGTGTGCAGGCCAGAGGAAGATGCTGGGCATCCTCTTCTAGAGTGCTTCTGTCTGATTTCCTGAGACAGTCTCACTGAATATGGAGCTCCCTGATTTTCAGCTACACTGGCCAGAAGCCCTAGTAACCCACTTGTCTACAGCCCTTCAGTGCTGGGGCTACAGGCATGTGTGGCCACACTCAGCTTTGTTTTTTTTTTTAAATTTTTTTTAAAACTTTTATTTGAGAGCAACAGACACAGAGAGAAAGACAGATAGAGGGAGAGAGAGAGAATGGGTGCGCCAGGGCTTCCAGCTTCTGCAAGCGAACTGCAGATGCATGCACCCCCTTGTGCATCTGTCTAACGTGGGACCTGGGGAACCGAGCCTCGAACCGGGGTCCTTAGGCTTCACAGGCAAACGCTTAACCGCTAAGCCATCTCTCCAGCCCAGCACGCTCAGCTTTTTATGTAGCTACTATGGATTGAACTCAGGTCCTCATGCTTGTACAGCAAGTGCTCATACCTGCTGAGCCATCTCCACAGACCAAAACTGCTACATCTCATAGATTTTCATGGTTGTCCAAGAATGGTCAATATAAGAAATGTTAAACCTATGGTAGCCCAGAAGCCAGAGTCTGTCCTGTTTGTCTAAACATCTATCTTTCCCTATAAAAGAGCACCTCAAAGAAAAGATGATGTCCCCATCACTCTCCTGTCCTGTCCTGCTGTGGTTTGGATGTTCTGAATTTCCCCAGGGTCCATGTGTTGGCAACTGGGTCCCCAGTGTGGAGTGGAGGACCTCTAAGAGGTGAAGCCTAGTGGGAGGTCCTTAGGTTACTTGAGTAGGTGCCTTTGGGAAGGAATTAAGTCTGTTCTAGTGGGACTCCTTGGTGTTCTCTGCACTTGGCTGCACCCTGCTCACATGCTTGTGTGTCAAGGTGTGACCATTTTCACCCATGCATACTCCCATCATTTCCACTGTCTATGATGTGCATGCCCTAGAGGACCCAGAACTGAGCTGATGCCATGCCACAGCCTTCAACCTCCCAAACTGTAAGTTAAATAAACCATTTTCATACATAGCTTGCTCTGGGTATTGCTTTATTTAAAACAGAAAAAAAAAAAAACTTTTAGGGGCTGGAGAGATCACTTAGTGGATAAGGGTGCTTGCCTGGGAAGCCTGAGGAGCCATGTTCCACTCTCCAGATACCATGTAAGGTAGATGTGCAAAGGTGAGGCAAGCACAAGGCTGCACATGCCCACTAGGTGGCGCAAGCATCTGGAATTCCATTGCAGTGGCTGAGGCCCGGGTGTGCCAAACCTCTCTCTCTCTCCCTCTGTCTCTGTCTCTCTCTATATATAAATTAAAAAAAAAAAACTTTAAAAATTATTTATTTGAGAGAGACAGAGGCAGAGGGAGAGAGAGAGAATGGGAGTGCCAAAGCCTCTAGCCACTGTAAACATGCTGCAGATGCATATGTCACCTTGTGTATTTGGCTTTACGTGGGTACTAGGGAATCAAATTGGGATCTTTAGGCTTTGCAGGCAAGTGCTTTGACCACTGAACCATCTCTTCAGCTCTGCTGATTTAATTTTTAGACAGGGTCTCACTCTAGCCCATACTGACCTCAGACTCATATTATAGCAATCACCTTCTTGTTGCTGGGACAAAACACCCAACCAAAAGCAGCTGATGTCAGGAAAGGGTTTGTTCCCAGCTTACAGCCTTAAGGGAAAGTTTCATCATGGTGGGGAAAGTGTAGCAAGTGTATATATAGCCAAGCATCACATCTCCACAGCAGCAGGCTGGAAGTAGGGAGTGAGTTCATTAGCACTGGCAAGTAGAGCTAGACTATATAATCCCAAGGCGTGGCTCCAGTGATACAACTCCTCCAGCAAGGTTCCACCTTGGAGGAGTATGAATCTTATACACAAAGATATGAGGCTCTAGGGGTCATTTTACATTCAAAACACCACACACAGCAATCCTCCTGCGTGAACCTTCCAAGTGCTGGGATTCTAGGTGTAAACCACCACACCTAGCTAAATATTTTCTTATGGAAACAAAAGGCTGATTTCCCTGGCAGAAGATAAGCCACCCCTCACACATCATCCAGGGCCCAGGTAAACCACAGAGGAACTGGTGAGATGAGCAAGAGCGCTGCTTCCAGGTGAGCCTGACAACCTGCACCAGAGTGATGGAGACAGACACTGAGGACACTCGAAATGCACCCAAGCAGAGATCCAGAAACTGCTGAGACCTTAACACTTAAGTAGACTTAAAACACACCCACCATGGCTCAGGGGATTTGCAGAAGAGGGGATAGAAAGACTGTAAGAGCCACAGTATGGGAGGGAATATCCAGAGACATTGCCCCCCACTCCACCCCAACAATGACTGGCTGCTTCTCTCACAACTCATAACCCACAACCCCATGGTGAATACAAGCATCCCACAGAGGAGGACTCTCAGTGGAGTGGTGGCAGGGAGGAGCAAAAATGATACCAACACATGATGTGTCAATGCAAAGTTTCTGCTTAACGAATAATAATAATAATAATAATAATAATAAAAGAAAGAAAATAAATGGGCTGGAGAGATGGTGTAGCGGTTAAGCGCTTGCCTGTGATGCCTAAGGACCCCGGTTCGAGGCTCGGTTCCCCAGGTCCCATGTTAGCCAGATGCACAAGGGGGCGCACGCATCTGGAGTTTGTTTGCAGAGGCTGGAAGCCCTGGCGCGCCCATTCTCTCTCTCTCCCTCTATCTGTCTTTCTCTCTGTGTCTGTCGCTCTCAAATAAATAAATAAAAAATTTAAAAAAAAAGAAAGAAAAGAAAAAGCTAATTGCTTTAGTCAGTTTTCTCTTACTGTAACAAATACCTGAGATAATACATTTAAAAAGAGGAAATGTTGGGGCTGGAGAGATGGCTCAGCAGTTAAAGTCACTTGCTTATAAAGCCTGACTGCCTAGGTTTGATTCCCCAGTACCCACGAGAAGCCAGATGCACAAAGTGGCACATGGATCTGAAGTTCCATTTGCAGTGACAAAGAGTCCTGGTGTGCTTATTCTTTTGCTCTCTCTGTTTGCAAATAAATAATAAAATATTTAAAAATAATAAAAACTTAAGGCTGGAGAGATGGCTTAGTGATTAAGGAGCTTGCCTGCAAAGCCTAAGGGCCCAAGTTCGATTTCTCAGAATCCACATAAGCCAGATGCACATGGTGGCACATGTGTCTGGAGTTTGCAGTGGCTGGAAGCCTTGGCATGCTCATTCTCTTTCCCTCTCCTCCTCTCTCTCTCATAAATAAACAAATATAAAATATTTTTAAAAATAAAATTTTTTTAAATAAAGAAAATATTTATTTTGGCTCACATTTCTGGAGTTTCAGTTCATGGTCAGAAAGACTTCCAGGTGTAGAGACTGTGTTGAGGTATCATATCAGGATTATGTGGTGGAAGAAACTGTTCACTTTATGGAGGCCAGGAAGTAAAAATTAGGAAGAGGAAGGGGTTGGGATACCAAAATCGCCTTTGAGGGCATGTCCCCACTGGTTTAAGCTTTTCACTAGGCCCAGACTCTTAAAGGTGTCACCACCTTCCAATGGTGCCAAGCTGAGGCCTAAGCCTTAATACATGAACATGGCCTGGGCGGGGGATTCCAGATCCCAACTATAGTGCTCACAAATATACATCCCATTAATGGCACCAGAGCACCTGCCCTGTGCTCCATCTCTCTTCTCTCATGGCTGTTGAAGGGTTACCCTACTTTTGTGGAAAGAAGCCTTTCACAGGTTAGCATCACGCCTCTATCCCTCCCCCAAAAAAGCATCCTGCAGATGGGAGAGGCTCAGGGTATGTTTGTTAAGTGAATTGTTCTTTAAGTTCTGGCATCTCTTTTTTCATGTCTGATCAAAGAAGAAAAATCCACCTTCATATTATAAATAGCTAACAGTGTGAGAACAAGAGAGAGAGAAAGAGAGAAAAAAAAAAAACCTCTAATGTGACGTTTACAAATCCCTAATCAAAGTGATTATATGCAATGACCATCTTCCTGGAAGGAAGAAACCCTATGACCAAATTAACTAAATGATGGATATAGCCCAGGAAAGCCGGTTACACCATGAATAATCACTGGAGAGTTCTACTCCTGTCCTTGGGGTAATTTTAGAACTTCGGGCTTCACTAGTAGAGCAGGGAAATATTGAAAATATTGAATTTATTTCTTTAAGTGAATTCAAGTGGAATGGCAGTAGTACAAGGGAAATATTAATGGCACTTGATACAAATCTGTAATGTACTTAAGCATTCTTTAAATTATTTTCATTATTTTACAGATGCTATTTAACTAAAATAAGAATGCCTTTACCATAAAACACAGTCAATTAAACATAGGCGGCTGAGGGTGTGACTCAACAGTAGAGGCTTGCCTAGCATGCACAGTATCCTGGGCTCCATCACCCTCTCTGCCACCTCCCCAAAAGTCTGAAATGTAGGCAAATGGAAAGCAATAAGCACACCAAGTGAGGAGTATAGACGTGAACATGGATGCAGGTCAGTCTAGGACTGAGCTGATTTGACTCCTACACCTGACCTTTACTGGCCACATGACCTCAGGCAGAGAGTAGAGCTCTCTGAGGCCAGATTTTTTTTTCTGGAAAAACTGTATTTTTCAAAGATCCTTCAGAATTCAATGAGACAACCACACGTGTACCTGTCACCATAATTAGTAATAGTAACTTGTAACAACAAGCATCTCAGAAAGATGAGACATTGGCCAAGACTTGGATTTTTATTTTCTGGGGGGAAACCTTGTGTCTTTATTGACTAAAGTAATAATTTCAGCAGCACAGTCTGGAGTCCTTTGTTTTACAACTTATTAGAAACAGATGCCCCTTAGCTCAGCAGAGGGACATCTGCTTTTCACAATGTGCACACAGGACTAGAGACAGAGCATTTGGCAAGGCTCTGGGTTCAATCCTCAGTAGTGCACAAAACAAAATAAATAAAATAAAAAGCACACATTGAGTAAAGTCAGGAGTAAGGAACAGTTGCTGGCTAGTTTCTTCCAGAGATTACATCTGAAAACAAACCCCAGACAATCTTCTTCATGAGATCTGCACGGAAAAATGGATGAATGAGTTCCATGAATAAAGGGGTAGGGCTCCTGAGGTCCTTTCAGTTTAAGTTCCCCAGCCTCAGACTATTCTGCCGGGGTGGGCTATGAGAACAACGAGGGAAATGATGCAAGTGTAAGGGCGGGACAGAAGATGGAGGCAGGCATGGCTCTGAAGGATGACTAACTTGACTGGATCTGCTCATTGGGCAAACACAAACGATTCTCTTGCCCAACCACTATTCCTGCCACTGCCCCACTTCCCCAGAGCATCCAGAGGGTTCTCTCCTCTGTTCACAGAGCAAGTCACAATTCTCCCAGTGTCATTCTTTCTGCTTCTTGACCATCCCTCCCCATCCATACCAAACTAATTCCAATCACCCTGAATTCATGGTTTCCATTCTGGACAGTGTTGGAGTGGAAAATGACTTTCAAAGTCTTAAGTCTTGTAAAGAAAGTGGTCCACAGCCTTTAGTTAGCTCCATCCTAGGAACTGAATCTCCTTATTACACTTCTGGAAATCACGAAAACATTCCACTTAGCTAGAAAGTCATTCTTTCAGCAAACATTTCCCTTGAAGTCACAAATAAGCTACCAACACCTCCCATCCACACATCCTTCCACCTGCCTTTCAAATGGAAGAAAACTGCCTGCCTGCCAGGTTCTGTGCACAAGGTTAGGGGATGAATCACACAGCCGCCACGGCTCTGACCCTAGACAATCTCTCCATCAGGATGTCTAGTCCATAAATCCAGCACAATTCACTCTTGGTTCAAAAGTATTTGCTGAATTAAGACAGGAATGTAAACTAATAATGACAGTATACTGTGGGAAGTGCCAGGAATGGGCACAGAGAAGGGCATGGCTTATCTCCTAGTGAGGCAAAGAGGGCTTCTGGAGGAGGGGACCTAGAACTTGGGTCTTTGAAAGGTGAGAGGTCACTGGGTGAATAGCATGTAGAAAAGCATCATGGGTAGGAGGAAAAGAATGTACAAATGCACAGAGGTATGAGAAGGCATGGCATATCTGGGGCCTCCAACAAGCTTTCTGTGGCTAAAGAATGCTGTAGGGAGGGAGTGGTGTAGAATCCCAGAATTCTTTGTTCCTGACCCCTAGAAGAGCCTCCTTCACTGGTTCCCCACTTAAAGGCAAAAGTGGAGGCTAGAGAGATGGCTTAACGATTAAGGTACTTGCCTGCAAAGCCTAAAAACTCACTTTGGATTTCTGAGCACTCCTGTAAAGTCCAGTTGTACAGGTGGCAGATGTGTCTGGAGTTCATTCGCAGTGGCTAGAAGCCCTGGCATGCCCACTCTTTATCTTCCTCTTTCTTTCTCTCTCAAATAAATAAATAAAGTTGGAAAAACTAAAAAAAGACAAAAGTGGTACAAAATACACTGGAGACAGCAAAACAAAGCTGAGGATGGGACCTTACTTTTAAAGGTAGGGGGTCTGATTACAGAAAGGATGCCTGAAGTCCCCTTGTTAGAATTCAGCCTCTCTACAGAGAACAGTCACCAGGTTGCCGTACAGCCCAGGCTAGGAAGGGAGGGCCATTCTCTAGACCCTGTTGAAGAATCTGGACACAAAGCATAAGTCTGTATATAAAGTGCTGTTATATTCCAATCTAGGTAATATGTTCAGGGCATGTGCCATGAAAATATTCACAAAGTAATGGAATTTAGGTTTGAAGTATACTACAGGATAACTTAAAACATTTCAGAAAAATCTAACTGTAAATGTAGAAAGGAAAGCAAAAACAAAACTGAAAAAGAATGACTGATGTAAGGTATTTTTATCCATTTTGAGGATATGTGTGTGTATAATAAGATTCTAGTCTATTGTTAAAAAAAAAAAAACTGTATTGTTTGACAGGTGAGACAGGCTAGCCCAAACAGGTGTTTGTAAAGGTAGCTCTCAAAGGTAGCCTGAATATTTAAGTCACCTGGAGAAACCGTATTTTTTAAATACCATGCTCAATCTCCTCCTCTCCAAATGAAGCTCTCCATTGGTTCCCATTTGAGCAGCAGTCCAGGTGTCTTTCTGTGATCCTACCTGGGCCCTAGCTGACAGTGCCACCTGCCTGACTCTTACTGCACTTGGGCGATGTGTGTCACCTTCTCTTGTACAAACTGACATGCTCAGTGGCATCACTGTCACCTCAGTTTACAGAAAGAGCTCTGGGGAAGTGTCTCAAGTGTTAAATGAGTCACCAAGACAAGCCTGCAGGTATGGTGGTAGTCCACCCCACTTGGCTTCATTATATTTCCTTTCAGGTAGTCCATGAATATTCAAGAAATTTCCAAGCTAGTTGTTAAAAAACACTGAGAGCTTGGACTCAGTTGTGGTGGGAATATTTATACCACAAGAAACATACAAATATTAGTGAGCTGTTTTATTTATTTTTTTTGAAAGTCAGCTTACTGGCATACCTCTACCTTCCAATGCACCAAAGAAAGAAAAAAATAATGTCAAATTATGTTTTTTTGATTTCAGGAAGCAGGTGTATTTACACCTAGAACAGCTGAAATAAAAAAGATTTAGAAAATATTTTTATTTATTTTATTTGCAATGAGAGACAGAGAGAGAGAGAGAATTAATATGGACACACCAGGGCTTCTTGTCACCACAAACAAACACCAGTTGCATGCCCTACTTTGTGCATCTGGTTTTATGTGGTTACTGGAGAATTGAACCCAGGTCATCAGGCTTTGAACCATTTCCCCAGCCCCAAATACTACACTTTCAGAGAGAGGAACTCTAAGTATGTGGAGAATATACATCTGTAATTTTGATTAAGTTCACTGTGGACACAGCTGTATTTTGTGTGCTATGTTTTTAGGGGGGGTTAACTCAGTCACTCCGTGCCGGCGAGAGGGGGAAATGCAAGAGCAGATGAGCTCTCTGGAGAGCTTCCTGTCTCAGCAGGGCTGCTCAGTTCAAAGTGTTCTCAGGAAGGAACACGTGGCAGCCACCCTGCCTGAGCTACCTGCATGTGCTGAGTTTCAGGGTAGGGATGCTGGCGGAGCCTCCCACTGCAGAAATGGCAGGTGACAGTCATGGAAGTGCTCAGCACTACCATCAGTACCCTGCAGAGCTCAGCCTTTCCTAAGCATAGTATTGCTCCTCACCCATTCCCAGCATGGTTCCGCTGTCAGCTGAGCTCCACGGCTTGCAGCATCCAGCTCTGCTGGCGTGGCCTGGAAGAGGACTAGAGTAGGCTGCGCGCGGAGCAGGAAAGAAGGAAGCTGTGGTTAATGAGTGCTCACTTTACAACCAGTCATGGAGCTTGATGCACTCAGACATGCCTCTCAGCCAGTTTATTCAACAACTATCACATGCAAAGACTTGCCCCAAGCCCTCAGCTGCACTGTCTCATTTACTCCCCCAATCAGTCTATGAAGCAGCTGCAACCCCCTGCCATGATACAGAAGAGGAAACTGAGGCTAAGACAGCTAACGCCACTCCCTGTGGTAGCAGAGGAAACAGCAGTGCCAGGACCAAAGCCAGAGCAATGACCTTGAGGCTGTTCTCTTTCCTGAAAAGTGGCAATACTTCTAGTAGAGAGAGGAATGTCACTAACTTGAAACTCTGGTCTTCATCTACTCATATTTATCAAAATATAACTGTGTACCACGATATTACAAAGGCAGATAAAATGGAAATTTTATGTATGTGTCTATAATTAGCAAATTATAGTAACTATATATAGTGGCTACAATCACTTGAGTAATATCTCCCATGTCTGAGGACTTTAAAAGCTACATATGCTAGTGACGGCCTGCTTCTCTCTGAGCCCTCCCATGTGCCAGTTGCTAGACCTAATAAACATTTAGCCTCCATCCTCACAGTAAGTGGATGAGATAGGTCCAGTTTACGAACATGCATACTGAGGCTTGAAAGGCAACCTTGTTAAGGTCACAGAGCTAGGAAGTGGCAGCTCAGGGCTGGAATTCAATATCTGAGACTCCAAAGTTCATGCCCCTTTTCTAATGGTCATGCATGTGGGATATCTTGATACTTTGGAGTGGATGTGACCATTTCTGAGTGGGCAAAACCACTCCTGAGTGGGCAACATTGCAGGGCAACTGGAGAGTGAGCAGAGCACTGTTTCCTGGGTTCCCCACAGTCTGCATGAAGTTCATGAAGACACAACATCACAGAAGCAGGCATGTTAACTGATGCAAGGTGAGGGCCTGGCTTCCTTGGGCTCTATGTTAGTTACCTTCTTGTTGCTGTGAACAAATATCTAACCAGAGGCAACTTAAGGAAGGAAAGGGCTTATTGAGCTTACAGTTTCATGGGGTCGAGTTTCATGTCAGAAAATGCATGGTGGCGGGGTCAGGAGGCAAAGCTGGTCATACTGTGGAGTAGGAATCAGGGAGCAGATAGGAAGTGAATCTGGGCTATACAACCCCAAGGCCTGACCCCAATGACAGTGACACACTTTTCTCTAGCTAGGCTCCTCCCCCTAAAAGGTTTCATAACCTTCCCAAACAGCACCACCAGCTGGAGAGCAATTGCTCAAACACATGAGCCTGTAGGGGACATTTTCCATTCAGATCACAACAGACAGCAAGACCCACATGGGAACATATCCCACCGCCAGTCATAGGTCAAAGCAGTTTTTACCACAGGTATGCTGCCCAAAAATGTGGCATCTTGGAGGTGAGAATGACCCACAGACCAGCTGAGCTGGCCTCCCATGTGGTGGCAGCATCACCATTTCAATCCTGTGTATCAGAAAAAATGAAATATCACATAAGTGCTAACTAACTCAGTGATGGTCTCATTAGCAGCAATGGACAGTCTCTCCCTCATTCATTCACTCAGTGAATGAATAAGTTGGGAAACATTATGTACCAAGCCTGGGATGAAATCCAAGTTCAAGTTTTAGAACAAGTTGCTTTTTGGGGAGGGGGTTGTGGAAATGAATGATTCATTAGTCAGTTCCTTCAAGAAGCATTTACTATTATGATGTGGCAGCATTAAGCTAAAATTCTAGGGATCCCAACACAACTTAGCTGGATGATGAAGACATGTTCTCTAGTGATACAATGATGTAACATGGAGCATAAAGATTAAGGTTTTGTGTGGTATCCCATAGTTGATAAAGCATTTTCACACTTGTGTTGGATCCTGTGAGAAACGGAGGCTCAGTTAAGTCACATGACTTACATGAAGTCACACAGCAGATACACAGGTCTGATCCACATTTGGGTCTTTGCGCTCTCTCTCCTCTGCCATCTGCCTTAACTAGGCTCTGCCTGGGTCCATCCATGACAGAGAGCAAGCTGCTATGTACTGAGGCAACCCTGCTCCACTTTTTAAAATGTTTAAGATTCTAGAAAGCTTTTGCTAATATTTATCCAAAATCTTCCTTTCTCATATGTTTATCTGTCATTCTTTCTTTATACAACTGTGGTGGTTTGAATGTGAATGTATGTCCCCCATAGCCTCAGGGAACTTTGATTAAGCTTGCAACTTCAGACTCTACCAGCCTGCCAGAGGAAGTGTCACTGGGGGTGGATCTTTGAGTCCAGCCCTAAGGTGTATAGACAGCGGTTTGA
This sequence comes from Jaculus jaculus, assembly GCF_020740685.1. NCBI lineage: Eukaryota > Metazoa > Chordata > Mammalia > Rodentia > Dipodidae > Jaculus > Jaculus jaculus. The sequence goes on along the minus strand of NC_059102.1, from coordinate 132,057,877 downwards.
CCTCTAGCTGTTTGTGTTTGCTGGCTGTTGGTAGTATCTCCCTGCTATGGATCTATGGGAGTGAACCAAATTCTTCCTCCATGATGGGATTTCCCCTGTATTCTATAAGTCCGAAATAAACCCTTTCCTCCCATAAGCTGTTTCTGGTCAGATGTTTGTCCCAGTGACCAAAAGGTAATTGCAACAACCATATTGACTACACACATTTGCTATGTAGCTGATTCCTCCAGATTGCACACTCTGTCATGGAGAGAGAGGCAGCTCACATAACTCACAAGAAAGTTTGGAGGTTCATGAGACCCTTCCCCTGCAAAGTTCTATAGACAGTAAATAACTGCTGGAGAAGAGGAAACTCTTTGGTGGAGCTGCCTGCCAGTTGTACAGGGAACTCCAGTGATACAGCTTCTACCAGTCATCACCTATGCAGGGGTGTACTTCGGGTGATGCAGCTGACTGAGTCACCCACGTGCCTATAAGCCACTTCAGTTAAAGTACTTGGCTCACCAAGCTAGACTTAGGTAGAGTCATTTCTCTGGTTTATTGTCAGTGTCCTTCCTGGAGTGAAGAGACATTGTCCCCTTCTCCCCAGGAAAAGACACACAATAGCACTCCTCACCCTAAGAGAAACTGCACACAAGTGACTAGTCTTCCTCAAGCCTGCTCATCCCTGGTGACATGATCCAAATCATTGGTTCTTCCCATTCAGAGTTGCTAATCTTCCTGGCTGGAACTGTCCTCTCCGGCTTTTCATGACCACTTGGATGGAGGTCTTTGTCTCCAGTGATTCTTCACTCAAGATTCAGTTTTATCCTGGTTCTCTATGGACTCTGTGCCCTCTTACTGTCACACTCACCAAATGGTGTTAGAATTGTCTGTCTGTGTGTCACTTCCAAGGTCATGGGAGTTGCTCTGTACTAACAACTGCAGCACCACCATTTGCACTGGGTGATGACCATGTCCCGGCACTGCTCTAGGCACTTGACGTTTGTCACCTTCACCATGCATGGTAGGTGCATTTAACTTAACATGCCCCTTTTGGACCTGGAAGAGGTAGAGATTCATAACTTTTTAAATAACTTGGTGAAATCCCAGTTTATTCATGTCTTCAAAACCTGGTAGTAGAACTTGGATCTGAAATGTTCCCTGAGTGTTTGAGGATTGGTTTCCACCTGGGCATGGTGGCACACAACTGTAATCAAACCACTACGATGGGGAGATAGGAGGACCATGAATTCCAGGCAAGTCTGATAAAGTGACTTAGAACATAGATGAGGTTACTTTAAGAGGTCTCATTACCTGGGCTCCAAGGCCATTTGGGAAAGCAAGACCAAACCCCTGTTGCCAGGGGTCCCAAGTTCACTTAAAATATAACTTTACACTTTTAGCTGGTGCCTATGTGACTTCTTACACAGTATTAACTAAACTTGCTTTCTTGTGATGCAGAACCTTTCTCTGCCCCTCAGAAATATATAATAGTAAGGAATTCCTTTGTTCTGCAAAACCAAAGCCTCTCTCTGGCTTTGGGATCCGCTCTTATTTTATGGTAGATAACCTCCCCATCTCTCTCTCACACACATACCCTGAAAGAAATCCATCTGAGCATCTATCAAACCCACACAGAGAATCTTTCTTTTCAATTCTGATAATACTCTGTCTCAAAAAGACAAAACCAAGAAAATTTTAAAAGACATGGTCTGACTAGGCATGGTGGCACATGTCTTTAATCCCAGGCCTCAGGAGGCAGAGGTAGGAGGATCACTGTGAGTTTGAGGCCAGCCTGAATTCTAAATCAGCCTGGGCTACTATCCCCCCCACCCCCCAAAAAAGGCATGGTCACCCATTTGGTGCTATTGGGAGGCAGTGAAGCCTTTAAGAGGTTGGGCTTTAAGCTTTAAGAGGTAGGAAGTTAGGTCATTGGGAGTGTGCCTCTGAAGAGGATGTTAAGACCGCAGCCCCTCTTGTTTCTCTCCCTTTGCTTCCCAGCCACTGGAAGGACTATGGCTTCTTCTACCACGTGCTCCCACCAGGAGGAACTGCTTCATCATAACATGGCCGACCCACTTGGGACTAAGACCTCCCAAACGTGAGCCCACATAAACCTTTCCTCTTTTAAGTTGATTTGTCTCAGATTCTTTAGAGTAACAGGAAGCTGACTAACATAACCAGAGTGCAGTTTGAGCAGAGGCACAGGCAGAGGCAGACCTAAAAGCACACAGTAGAATGGATCTTCCAGAGAGCCAAACTGCTTAAGGCAGCATTCAAGTGCTCATGGACCAAAGGAATAAAATAAATATTATTATCATAATTACTATGTGTGGTCTCCATGTGTATATGTGATGTGCAAATGTGTATATATCACACGTGTGTGTGGGTATGTGGTGTGCATGTGTACACATATCACGTGTGTGGTCTCCATGTGTATATGTGGTGTGCATGTCTGCACTTATCACACGTGTGTGTATGTGTGTGTGTGTGTGTGTGTAGTTCGAGGATACCTCAGGGGTCATCCTTAGAAATTCCATCTCTCAGAAACAGAGTCTTACATTGGCCTGGAGCTCACCAATTAGGCTAGACATGCTAGGGAGTAAGCTCGAGGGATTAGTCTGGCCCTACCTTCCTGGCACTGGGCCCATAGGCACATACCATCAAGCCCAGCATTTTTTATAACATTTTTAAAATTTTATTTATCTATTTTCAAACACAAAGACAGAGAGAGAGAGGAGAAGAGAATAGATGAAAGGAGATGAAAGAATGGAACCTCCATCTGCTACAAACAAACTCTTGGATGCTTGCATCACTTTTGTGCATCTGGCTTTATGTGGGTACTGGGGAACTGAACTTAGGTCCTTAGGCTTTGCAGGCAAGTGCCTTAACCACTGAGCCATCTCTTTAGCCTCCAAGCCTACCACTTTAATGGAGTAATGGGGAGCAAGCTGAAGTCCTCATGTTCACAAGGCAAGCTCTTCACCAACTGAGCTGAGCTGTCTCCCTACTATTGAAGTGGAGAGCTAGAGCAAGATATTAGTAGCAGTAATTGTCAAGAAAAAGAAAACTCTATTGTAGCATGAAAGCCACAAGAGCCTCACAGAGCCTCTGCCAGGCTTTGAGAAGTTTGTTACCTTAGCTCCCAAGGAAGCTAGCTAGTATGGGCTCAGGCATGAGCCAAACCTGACCTAAGTCCTCACGGAATCCAAGTCCTGGGGCAAACACACAGTCAAGTGAAGCTGTACTCCTTGGTAGGGTTATGGTCTAAATGAAATCACACAGAGTTTCTGGCAAAGGTAAGTGTGGTGGTGATGATGACAAGAAGGACAAGAGGAGTCACAGTGAAACCACAGGTGTCCACTCTCTTCTGCCCAACCCTGAGTGTACTTAAAGGGTTGCCTCTGGCACACCAAGCTGTCACTTGAAGCCTGATGGCTTATGAACACGGCAGGCCTGTGTCAAATTCCCACTAATGATTTCTCAGCATAAATTAAGTGGAGTGAATACTTTGAAATGGCTTCTATAGAATTATATGACAGCTACCAGCAGAACCTACAAAAATAGCTGGAATCAGAGGAACGGCCATTCGATGCACAGAAGCTTCTCATTAATTTAATTTCTTCTTTCCTTCTGCCTTGTGGCTGTCCTTTGTAAGAGGTGATTGGAAAGAGACATTTAACAAACCACCAGGTGCCCCAGCTATTGGAATAAACCTAAATATAGGCAGCGCTAATGAAACAGCATAGCAAAGTCAAATTCAGTGTTATGTTAAAATCACCACCAGAAGTAATGGTAGATATAATCTTTATATGTAGATATATGTAATTTATAAAAATCTGCACAATCTATAGAGGACATTTGCATATGCTACTTCATTTGACTCATCATGTGCCTGGCATTTCCATCTCACTTAATTTTCACTATGACTGATTGTTATCTCTCTGGGCGAGGATAAGTGAAGGTGGAGGGACTCACCTGTGTCCTGCAGCTGAACATGGAGGATGAGGATTTGAACTTGGATCTGTTAGACTCTTGTTACTCCTGTTTTGGGAAGGGAACTTTGTCCCGACCCTTATTTTGCCACAGGAAAACAGGATATAAACACAGTATATTTGGCCTCTTTGTCCTCCAAGGAGACAGACTACCTTTAGTGACTGGTGAATTTGGAGGCAGACTACTGGACAAAGGCAGCTCAGCACCACCCCCGTCCTTATTACTGCTCTTCATGGGCCTGAGTCTCGTTTCCCACAGCCTACCTCTGGGGTGCAGTGGGAGCTTCCCTCTGGACTCAGTGTCGGGAATGTCATTTGCCTAAAGGCATGTCTCTTGTTCCAACCTCACCTCTTCCATAACGAAGGTGATGCTTCGGCTCGTCTCTTCTATATTCCCTTGTCTTATTCTCAGGTAATTCAGAACCTAGGTGGAAGAGAAGACCCCTTTTGGGCCTCCTTCCATGGAGTCCATTCTACAACTAGAGCCTGGAAAAAAAAAAAAAAAAGCCAAGCTCTTTCTGAAAGAAAAGAGGCTTAAATGTGGGCAGGCATATGATGAGTAGCCTGATGCATTATTACTCTGTATGAGTATAGTTCCTTTTACTCTGATTAGTATACAGTTTAAGTAAGAGGAAAAGAGGGGACAGGGTGACATTGCCAAAAAATGCCTAAAATGTACAACTAACTAGATGAGTAAACATGTTCAAGTGAATTCATTGTCAATCAAAAGAGTACCACATTCCCACCATTCAGATACCTTAATCTGAGGTATCACATGATCAAGTGATTCGAATGTCAGTAAGTACCTAGCATAGAAATTTGACCAAAGCATTTCCTAGCTACTGAGCAGGAAGCCAGAAACAGTTTGTGGAGACTAAGCCCTCTCCCTCAGTGACCTGTAACAACAAACAAACCAGAAAACCAAACACTCACTCACAAATTAAGCACACTTGTACACTTGTTGGAGCATCTATAACCTGGGACCCACCCAGAGATGTATGTGCTGGAGTTCTACCAACGTGTCCACCTGCATAGTTTCTAGGGTTACTGCCATAATGGTGAGCAGTGGACTATAGCACGGGATGTATCCTTGGCAGTGGAGCTGAAGCCCCTCGCTGGGTTCCAGAGGCAGACAGCCTGGAGGATGGGCAGAGGAGCCCTGTTGTACTCTGCGCATTTGTAGGCCTAGCATGGCGCTACCACCAACGTATGGAGCAATGAAGCAAGCCAGCAGTAGAACCATGGCTGTGGCCCAGGTCTTTCCCTAATATTCATTGCTTTTTTATTAAATTTTTGTATTTTTATTTATTTATTTGAGAGTGACAGACATACAGAGAGAGAAAGAGGAAGATAGAGAGAGAGAATGGGCGTTCCAGGGCCTCCAGCCACTGCAAATGAACTCCAGACACGGGCACCCCCTTGTACATCTGGCTAATGTGGGTTCTGGTGAATCAAGCTTCGAGCTGGGGTCCTTAGGCTTCACATGCAAGCACTTAACCACTAAGCCAATTCTCTTGCCCCCCTTTCTTTGAGATGGGGTCTTACTCTATACCTCATGCTGGCCTATAACTCACCATGTAGCCCAGGTATTCCTCCTACCTCAGCCTTCCTCCTGCTGGGATTCTATGTGTGAGCCACCACACCCGGCATCAATTCCTTTCTTACAGTGCATTGGCCATGCTGATGTTTATCCCATCACTTCACCAATGTGATCACAGGTCAAGTCAACAGGCTTCCAGAATCAGAAGAAAAGATGTCTCACAAACAAACAACTGGTGGGAGGAGTGGTAACATGGGAACCACAGGACACACAGGGCCACATCTAAAATAGCAAAGTGTAGACATGAGCACCATTCTGTCTCCGAATTACATGCACTGGCTCGCCAACTTCAAAGATGCTGGCTATGACCCTGGGCGGAAGATACATGTGAACCCTCGCCATGTTCCTCTTATGAAGCACCCACATTAGAAGAGCACCAAAAGAACCAACCAGCTTCTGTATCCAGAACTATTTTAAGAACCACAATCCTGTTTCTCTTCTTCAAACTAATTAATGTTTATAGCCAGGACTGAAGTGCTTCTTCTCAATTCAACAGAGAAGCAAAGCACTCCAGTTGGAAGCAAGTGGCTAGGTGGTGAGAGCCTGTCAAAAACTCTTACTGCAAGCACACATACCCTATATGATAACTACAACTTCCAATTAAGCTGCCCTCAAATAGCTAGCACCTAATACCTGGTTTAAAAGCCACTGGCAAAAATTGCAGGCTCAGAGAGTATGTAAAAGATGAAATCTTCCCTTTTGTTTTGATATTTCTCTTCTGAAAGAATAAATGACATGTGCTGACAGAATAGCAGCATTGAACAACGTAGGAGACTCTGGAGAAGAACCAAGGGAAGTATCTTGGCCAAGGTCAAGTTCAGGATGAACTATGGCAGGGCTGACATTCAGACCAGGACCAGAGCTGCCTTCCGTGAAAAGATGACTCATATTGAAGGTCCCCATGCACATGGCATGAAAAAAAGAAGTTCATAAAACTCTGTGGAACCCACTTTCAATTTAAGGCACAAATTGAACAAATGTCTTGCATCAGGGATTATCTTAATTGAACTATTTATATGAGCACCGCTGATTTACTTCAACCTTACTGAACTTCATTAAGCGGTCTATTTGTTTACATATCAAAAACATAAAACACATCAAAAAAGTGAAATGCATACAGTTTCTGTGCTGGAAAAACTATACTGTCGGCTCTCTCTATCCATGGGTTCTACACCCAAGCACTCAACCAACCAAGATTCAAAAATGTATGGGGAAATAATTACATTTGTAGGAGCCAAGGAAATGACTTGGCAGGTAGGAATACTTGGCAGGCATGTGTGAAAGCCTGAGAGGGCCTGAAACCACGTGAACATGATTCCCAGGCACCCATATAAGTACCATGGCATGACCATGCATGTTTGTAACCCTAGTTCTGTGGGGAGTGGAGACTGGGAATTGCTAGGGCTAGTTAGAACAGCAGCTCAGGAGCAGTGAGAGACTCTGGCTTGAAGAAGCATGTGGATTAGTGACAGAGGAAGACACTCAATGTTCTCCTCTAGCCTTGGTGCATACTGAGTCGGGGCGGCTGTACACATCTGCACATACACACACAACACACACACACACACACACACACACACACACACACACACACACCATGCCAAATGAAAAGAGGGCTGAAGAGATGGCTCAGCATTTAAGTGTGCTTCCTGCAGAAGCACGAGGGCCTAAGGGGACCTGAGACTTCCCAAGTTCAAACCTCTAGTTCCTACATAAAACAGCTGGGCATGGCCACACATGTCTGCAACCTTAGTCCCACAGGAAGTAAAGACTTGAGAATCCTTGGAGCCCCACAACATCCAAAATCAATAAAAAGAGCCTCTGGCAGAAGAGCAGTGGAGTGAGATACCTCATCTTCCACTCTGATCACTACAGGCAAGTGACCCCATCACAGCAAGCTTATGGGGCACTGCAGGGTCACATGAACATGCATACAGACACACACACACACACACACACACACACACACACACACCACCACCACCACATTAAACATACACACACAAACAAAAAATGCATTTGTACTGAATGTGCACAGGCTGTTTTTTGCAAGGGCATTCCCTAAACAATAAAATATGACTATCTATATAGCATTTATATTGCATTAGATAAGTAATGTACGTGATCTAGAAATGATTTAAATGGAAGATTTCTGTGGGTTAGATACAAACACTATGACATATGGAAGGGGCCAGAGCATGCACAGATTTGGGTACTGTGGGGAATCCTGGAGTCAATCCCATATGGGTACTGAGGGGTAACTATATTTTAACATATGTCTGTTTGGATTGTAAGGATATTAGTGCCAGTGATAAAGATATGTAAGTTGGGCTGGGGAGATGGCTTAGTGGTTAAGCACTTGCCTGTGAAGCCTAAGAACCCCGGTTCAAGGCTCGGTTCCCCAGGTCCCACGTTAGCCAGATGCACAAGGGGGCGCACGCATCTGGAGTTCGTTTGCAGAGGCTGGAAGCCCTGGCGCGCCCATTCTCTCTCTCTCCCTCTATCTGTCTTTCTCTCTGTGTCTGTCGCTCTCAAATAAATAAATAAATAATTTTAGAAAAAAAAGATATGTAAGTATCATTAATCGAACTTCTATGTGCTCAGAACTTTTGATAGTTCATATAATCAAAGCAATAGGATAATTAATTACCATATCCAAGCAGTGTACTGTGTGCTAAGAGATTCATTTAGCAATCACAACACTCCTGTTAAGTAGTGATTATCATGTTACACATTCTTTTTGGTTTTTTGAGGTAGGGTCTTGCTCTAACCCAGGATGATCTGGAATTCACTATGTAGTCTCCGGGTGGCTTTGAATTCATAGTGATCCTCCTACCTCTGCCTCCTGAGTGCACCACCATGCCTGGCTCATGATACACATTTTACTGATGAAGAAACTGAGATTTTCAGACACTAAGTGTTCCAGATTTCACAGAGAGCAAGAAGAAAAGACAAGTTCAAATCCAAGCCCACAGGACTCTAGAGTCCATTGCCTTTTGCAGTCCAGAAGGCAACATCCCCATCTAAAAAAGTATTGCTTTCAGTTCTGTTTCCAGTTAGGACATTTCAAGACCCAAAGGCAAACTAAATTATATGAGGATGACCTGTGTCTCTATAAATGTCTTGGCTTTCTCTGTGGTTTGGAAATGAGGAATTCTGCTACCCAATTCCCTGAGGGAAAACAGCTCACACATGGCGTTATCAGACAATGCTGCAATGTGAAGTGGTTCTGAGCTACAATGAAATTTGGGGCAAAATACAATTTGTCTACTGCTCCATTTAAAAATATTCACATGGCAAAAAAAGCATTTCCACATTCAATAATTAAATAGCTAAAGTCTGCAGCCTGCTCTATTTACTGATCATGAGTGAAACGTTCCTAGAAGGATGACAGTTCAAGTTAGCAGCCGCACAAGCTGCTATGTTACAGTGCAAAACCAAACAAATGACACAGAAATGTTGCTGCTGCTGCCTAAAGAAAACAATTTCCCCACCACTTGATCTGCTGGAAAGAAAGGCTGATTCAAAATTAAGAATGCATCTAGGAGTTTGCCTGAAAATCAGCTGCAAGAGAATGAAAAGGAAGAAGAAAAATCTGTGATAGTTTCTCTCATTAGAAGAATTGTTTTAAAAAGATTTGATTGTGCCTTAAAGGTTAGGTTTTACAATCATTAATATTTCACTTGCCTTAAGAAACCCACAGAGAAAGGCAGGGGAAGGAAACAGACTAACATAAAAGTGGATTTATGGTGTGTCTCTGTGTTGCTTTTTTCCATGCTCTGGTGGCAAGTATTATATGTGACACCTATGAGTAGAGTTCCACTAGGGCACAGCTGCTGGCGGGGTTTTCAGAGAGCTCCGTATCCAGGGCCTCCTTCCCCCGAGAAGCCATCTACTGCCCAAGGATGAGCACAGCTCACTATCACGGCACCAAACCCCAGAAGACGTTGGAGGCCTGCTTCCCAAGGGACAGAAGCTGGCAGACTAGTTGTACTTGATTGGTAGCATGGGTATCACCTAGCAACAGATTAGAAGTGTAAATGAGGGCTGGAGAGATGGCTTAGAGGTTAAGCGCTTGCCTATGAAGCCTAAGGACCCTGGCTCAAGGCTCAATTCCCCAGGACCCACGTTAGCCAGATGCACAAGGGGGCGCATGCATCTGGAGTTCGTCTGCAGTGGCTGGAGGCCCTGGACCATCCATTTTCTCTCTCTCTCTCTCTCTGCCTATCTGTGTCTGTTGCTTGTTGCTCTCAAATAAATAAAAATAAAACAAAAAAATTCAAAAAAGAAGTTTAGATGATCACAAACTCTGAGGGTGGGCTCAGCAATCTGGCCTTTAACAGCCCTCTAGGTGACTGTGACCCCCACTGAAGTTGGGGACCTGGGTGGTCTCTATCCTTCTGCTCCTACTCAGCTGCCAGCTCTAAGGGTCTTATCTAAGGGTCTGGCCATGTCAGTCCAAAAGCGAGTGTAGGAAGTAGTCAGCAGACATGAAAGCACCCACAGAAAAGGGAGGTAACTGCTAACAGGGACCCCAAAGCTGGTGCCTGGGGGTGTCTTCCGTGCTGTCATGGAGGCCCACTCAGCTGGCTATTCTAATGGGCTGCAGTTCTGTCTTCAACTCAACTGAGGACAAGTACTTGACACTCGTGCTCTTAGTCCCAACGCCAGCACAAGAAAAGGGCCTGAGCTCTCAGTGTTCCTTCAGACAGATGAGAAAGCCCACAGTCAGGGGACTCCTCTGCCACACACCTCTGGCCACAGATTCCCATCACCACTGTGGGCGTTGGATCTGAGCCAGAGGAAACCTGGTTCAGCTTGTCTCCAGATGTTACAGTTTAGCTGGTGGCTTTTCCTGATATCCCGCCACACCCCACCTCTGTCATTTCCCCCTTTCTTTCCTAGGTCCCTTGCTCTCAGCCCACCGCTGAGACCTTGTGATAGCAAACGGCTGAACATATCCAAGTACCATAATTAATCACTAACACTCAGAGAGCTCACGGAAATCCTGCTCTTGGACCCTGATCATAGGGCCCACACTGAAGGAAATTCTACCCCAGCCCAACTCTGTCATCATCTTCTTCCTAAGGGGCAGGGAATCACTGAGGCCAAAGAGACATGCCCACATTCAGCCTGCACACAATACCCTCTAGACACCTGCTCCAGGTACCCAGGCCCCTGGATTTCCTTTCCTACATGACTGGTGTCCATCTTCCCAAGAGCAAAGGCTGTGTCTGGTGCATGCTCTCCCTGATCTCAGGTGGTCAAGGACAGCCAGGGCAAGGCAGGGTGGAGGCTGTTGCAGACAAAGCTCATGCTCTCTCTCTCTCTCTCTCTCTCTCTCTCTCTCTCTCTCTCTCTCTTTCTGTGTGTGTATATATATACACCAGAGTGCCCATCCCTCACCCTGAAGGAGTGGAGGAATCAGGAGTGGGAAGACAGGAGGCTATCAGAAGGAAGGGATCTCAACTGTGCCCTGTCTTGGGCATCACCACTGTTAGGGGTGGGTTGGACATGCAAACTGATGGATGTACAGATCATAAGCAGCATGCCCTCAGAACGAATTCATGAGGTAAGTGTGGAGGGAGTTTATCCTAAAGTCTGCTATATTTGATCCTCACAGCTGTTATGGGTTGCTTATAAAAAATGTCCCCCAAAATTCATATGTTGAAGGCTTGGACCCCCTGTGTAGCAGTATTTAGAAGTAGGGCCTCTGCGGGGTGAGGGAGTCATGAGGGTTCTGACATCAAGGGAGTAGTCCAGTGATAGGCTCATAGCTTGGACGGGTTGCTGGGAGGCACTAGAAACCGTAGCAGGTGAGGATGAGTTGGAGGAAGCAGGTCAGTGAGAGTATGCTCCGGAAGCTGCTATTTTGTGCCTGGTCCCTTCTTCTCCTTTGTTTCCTGGCTGTCATGAGATCAGTGACTTTCCTACAGCATCTTGCTGCTTTTCATCACTACAGGCCACAAAACAATGGTGCCAAGTGACCATTAACTTGGGAAACTCGAAGCTGAGATACAACCTTTTCTCCTATAAAGTGGCATCCCTGGCATTTCATCACAGGGGCAGAGAACTGACTAATGTCCCTACCAACCTTCAGTGTAGGCACTGTTAGCCCCACTGTAGAGAGGAGGCAGTCAGGTGTCTGAGAAGGTAAGTGATTTTCTCAGGGTCACTTACCCAAGAACTGAACCCATGTCTGCTTATTTTAGAGCTGGCGTTCCTGTACTATATGCATGGCTATTTGATATTGGCTTGATTATTCCAGCTGTATGGACTCATGGCTCCTTTGAGTCAACATGTCTGTCAGGCAAAGAAAGCTTTTTTCTTTTCTTTCTTTCTTTTCTTTCTTTCTTTTCTTTTCTTTTTTTTCTTTTCTTTTCTTTTTTTTTTTTTTTTGTTCTTTCAGTGAGTCTATTGCTCTGCAAATTTCAGCTATGACTGCTTGCTCTGCCCGCTGGCACCTATAGACACTTGATCCCTTCTCCCAGTACAACCTTTGAAGCTGAAAATAGAGCCTGCTATTGCCTCCTCCTTCCTCCAAGCTAAACATCCTCAGTGCCTCCTTCTCTCCTCCTAACAAGGGATTTGCAGACCTTCTTCCTAATCAAGCCTCTGAGGACAGATTCCAGTCTCCCTTCCCTATGGCACTTCTCAGAGGTCTCCATGTGCCAAAATTCTGCCTCTGGGAGGCCTCAGTAAGGCATACGGCTAACTGTCCCGCTCAGAAACACAGTCCTAAGACTGAAAGCTTGAGGCCCCTTCCCCCAGTCTTGGTTTCCTTACCTGTAGAATGGGAGGGGGGGCTGGGAGGGAATCACATACTTCTTATTTTTGCATGGTCAGGAGTGTGGTTCATGATAACTGGTCTGAAGTGACTGTAGATGGAAGGATTCCACACAGGTGTGTGGGTGATGGTGGCAGTGACAGTGATGAGCAAGGGGAAACCCGTGGGGCAAATGCTCCAGAGAAACCTTCCTGCATGGTTTAGCTTCAGGTCAGGATGTCCCTGTGCCTAGCAACTGAGCCAGCAAAGCAGCTCAGGGTTTCTGAACACGCCACTTGTGGCATTGTAAGTGGAGCAGAAATGACAACAATCAGATTGGAGCCAGGCCTTCTGTCACAGACTCACACGTCACTTGCACAGTGCCCCTGCAGTCACCTGACCTAGGCAGTGTCTGCCATGCTTTCTGTCTGTTTTCCTCTGGGGAACTCATCCTCCATCACAGGTCCCGTCCCCTGTGAAACCTTGTTTCCCCCCCCCATTCTCAGCTCCTGGCTCTTCGTGGTTCATTGTGACTCTACAAAGACACCCCTTTCCCTGGGCTCCTCACTTCTGTGACTGACACTAACAGCCACCCAGTTGCTAAACCTGAGCCCTTTTCTTGATTCCTCCCTTGAGCTTGCCTCTTGTACTCTATTCATCACCAAGTCCCATTCATCTCGCCTCCTAAATAATCTCCTGAATCCCAACTGCTCTGCCATTGCTACCCAACTACCTATTACTACCACCATCTCTCAAAACAATCTTGCATCATCACCCTGGCCCCACGCAGCTTGGCTTTTAGCTGCAGGCTGAGATCAGCACATCATCGCATCCATCCGCTGCTTGAAACTTTTCTGATGCTTTTAAGATGAAAAGAAAGCTACTTGACCTGACCCATCAGGCCTCACAGCATCTATCCCTGATTCCTGACACCTCTCCTGCTAACCTGCTATGAGTCTACCAGGCTGGACTTTGTTTTGTCTGAAACACAAACACACCATACATGCATAATGCATGTATGTTACATATATGCACATACATCTCACATATGTGTCTACATAAGAGTCTATAAAAGATATGTACATTTATATTTCCTTGCCTATGTTGCTACCACAGGGGTTAAGAAACAGTCAGGGGACCAGGATCTTTGTTTCCTAATGTGCCCCTGTCAGATCACAACTCTGTCCCCTCTCTGCCCAGGTAGCCATCTAGAACTCTATAATCAGTATTTCTCATTTTTCTGCCACTTAGGACTATATTTCTTATAAAATAAAGTTTACTTTTGCCCATTTTGAATTTTATTTCACTGAAGCTATGATGGTTTATACTGAGTGTCACCTGTGAGGGATTAGCTAGATTAGGTCAGCCTCTGATCATACCTGTGAGTGATTATCTTCATTGAGGTGGGAGACCCACTTTAACTGTTGACATTACAGTTTCATGGAATGGGGTCCAGGACTGTATAAAAGGAGAGATCTGTCTTAGCACTGGCATTCATAGCTTTCTGCTTCTTTCCTGCTGTGATGGTGATGCCAGATTCTCTTTTTTAAAAAAAAATATTTTATTTACTTATGGGGGGCAGATACAGAGAGACAGAGAATGGGCACACTAGGGCCTCTAGCCACTGCAAATGAACTCCAGACATGTGTCACCTTGTGCATCTGGCTTTGCATGGGTATGGGAAGTTGACCCCAGGTCCTTAGGCTTTGCAGGCAAGCTGCTGAGCCATCTCTCCAGCCCAGTACCAGCTTCTTGCTCATGCCATGCTTTCCCTGTCATGGTAGATTCTACTCTCTGGAACTATTAGCCCGGTTAAACCTTTTTCCTGGCCTAAATTGCTCTGGTTGCTTAGTCTGTCCTGGTAATAAGAATGTAACTGATATGGGAATCATGCGGTAAAGATGACTTGCTTTTTTTATGGCTTCACATCAATGACAAAGCATAAAGTATCCCAGTGAGTGAAATTCCTTCAGTCTTCCATGGTGGGTGTTAGGCTGTTTCTAGATTGCAGCTTTCATGAATGATATGGCAATGAATACTCCAGAGCTCCGCCATTGCTTCCAGGCATCATTTTCTAACCTATCATGAGGCTTCACTGGTACTTGTTTCCTCTGCTGAGGTCTCTCCACTGCCTCCATCCTGCCTCACATCTTCAGGTGCCAGGCCCAGGTCGCCTTGCCGTTGGCATTCCTACTGCATTCTATACCTCACCGAAGCTCAGGCACATCACTAACCCCGCCTCTGGCACAGGTCTACACGTAACAAGCCCTCAGTGCTCACTCGGCCTGCATGCAGACGTGCGCACACTTGTGCAGGGCTACAGTCTGGAGGAAGAAGGGATCTTCTCTACAGGAAGGCATCTGCCCAGCCAGGAAGTGCTCACCCAGGGGAGATGGCTCTGCAGCTGGGGTAGGGTGGGAGTAGAGGGGACACGGCACTGCTCACTCAGTCCTGACACACAGGGCAAGGGCACAGGGTTGGAGGAGCCTGGCGGTGGATCCTACTAGTCTGAATGGCTCAGATTCCACCCTCTCCCACGCCCTGCGCATTAGCCTCTGCCAGGAGAGCTGCAAGGGCTCTTATGCTGCTGAAAGAGAAGGGAGAAATGGAAATTGCATGGAAAGAAAACAGCTGGAGAATATTGCCAACCATTTGCTGTGATAACCCAGGGCTTCAAGTGATTACTGAAGCTGGCTTTCACTTTGATCTTTCATTTCTTTTAATCTAGCAGATAATTAGAAGGAAATCAAATCCCTCCCCACAGCCAAAGATTAACCTGTCATCACTGTAGCTCTCTTCCCACTTAATCTACCACCTCTTCCTTCACACTTTCCCCCTTAGACACACATACACACTTTTCCCTTTACACACAAGCACACACACACACACACACACCACACACACACACAAATGTGCCTGGTTCTGGTTACACATATTATTCAACTTATTTAAATACATTCAGATTGGACAGCCATGACAAGGACTCTTGTAAAAAGAGAAATACTTTCCCTCCCTCCAAACTCGGAACTTTTTATTGCTTTCCAGAGTTGAAAACATACAACTGGAAACTCCCTTTTATAGATGAGGAGAGCACAGTACAGAAGGGGAGGAGACGATACCCATTTATGGCTATAAATGGTAGAGTAGGATTTATCCTCTAAGCATCTGACTCCAGGATCCCTGCTTTTACCCACTCTTCCTTCCCCTTTACCTATGCATGATGCTCACAAGCATTCCTGCTACCCCAGCTGCTCTCTCTCCTGTCTCTCTTCTAAAAGAAATGTGCTAATTGCATGCAGCACTTGAAGCATACTGCTAGAAATAAACTAAATGTTCTCTAACAGGAAGGCAGACTCCAATCCAGCCATTGATGGGCTGATGTCGACAAACAGTTGTTAATCAGAAAGGAGACATTGTGCAGTTGAGAAGATGCCACACCTAATAAAGGCACTTTCTTCCAGAAAGAAAACATTACTGTCATGTAAAGCAAAGCAAAATAGAAACATATAAAAATTCATATAAATAATATGCCCTCAATTATACAAAATTAGATGAAATATGATCCAATTTTTATTAACTGAAAAGTTAACAAAGCCTATCCCTAAGGGGCTGAAATTGAGGGAGAGTTTACGATATACATTCATGGTATTTTTCAACAATAAGCCCACATTACTTTTACAGCGAGGAAAAGAGAATAAGAAGTGGGCTTTGGGGAAGCATGACTGGACTCCAGGCCGCCACAGTGTTTCTTTGGCCTCTTGCCCTCACCTCTCCCTCCCCAGCACTGTGATTGCTTCCTCACCAATCCCAGCCTGAGCACACATGGGCCTTACCTCCTTCGAGAAGTCCTTTTCACCATTCTGCGCCAGCTGAGAGGCTGCATCATTTGAAACTGCCATTCCTGTGTTCCCACAGGTCTACTACTGGGATCTCTTATGTCTTGACCTAATCCTTGTTGTGACCTGCCTTCTAAAATGCCATCCCGTCCCCTAGTCTTGGACACAATTGCATGTGGAGAATTTTATGATGCTGTTCTGTCTTGTCTCGTGTGTGGATCTGGCTGCTCTCTGCGCATAGGTTTATGTTTTATTTCCTAGTTAGCCACAGAGCTTCTTTACTAGAAAGAAGCCACTAGGGTTTCTTTCATTCTTGGTCCCTGGAGGTCAAGAAATAAGTTCCTGCCTCTGAGTTTACAGTGAGTGAGACAACTTTGTGTGGCAGGAACCCAGCCCGGGAATGACGACTGAGAGGCAGCGTCACATTAGGGCTCTACTTCATGATCCTCCTTCCACAGGGCCAGAGCTGGATTGCTTACTATGAGTCTCTGTCTCTTCTACGTGGGTACTGTCAGGCACAGCACACAACCTCTCAAAGCCTTCGTGTAGAACTCGCAGCCTCTGCTGCACACAGCAACTGAGAGGACAAAATACACACCAACACTGATGCCCTGTGCAGCCAGAAACTGAGACACTTCCCTATGAAATGGACCACACAGCGACTAATATTCCTTTAATTATTTTTTATATTTTGTTCTTTTTTTTAAATTTGGAAACAAGACTAAGGAATATATAGGAACCTAATGGAGGCCAACTGGGATTGGAAACAAAATCTTGGTCTTCTGAGCCCAAACTGTGTCTGGGGCTGAGGAGACATGGCTCAGCAGTTAATAGCACTTGATGCTTAAGCATGAGGACCTTTCATGTCAGAGACGTCCAAGTTTGCCACATAGCCTGGAGAACTGCTGATGAGTAGCAGTTCTGGGATGAGGAAGAAATCTCATCTCAATGAAATATGTGTGTGGTAAGGGACGCATGCATCTGTGTGTGCATACACACATACCATACACATCATACTACAAACATACTCTACACACACACACACACACACACACACACACACACACACACACTGCTCACATAAGCACAAAAAAAGAAGCTTGCAATTCCTAATTTAACAAACACACCAAGGTTTAAGAGTCCCTCAGACAGCAAGTGAGGATATTGTCACCCAACCCTACCTGGAATGACTCCGGTCAGGGGGTGGGGCATGCACAAGTCAGCACTGCCATGTCCCTGTGATAGTGACCTGCTGGCTCATCTAATATCCCATCTAGCTGTTTGCACAGGTGACAGGGAGCACCTGCCCACTGGAGGTCCTGCCTTATGAGCCTCTGAATTGACCTCTCCCCAATAGCTCAGGAAATTCATCTTCCCCATCAGTCTCAGAAATGGTTTCCTTTCAATAGACTTCACACAGGAGAGACTTTTACTGGTTACTTCTTAGTTAATGTTTCCCAAACTTTCAAATGGAAGAGACTTGCCTGGTTTTATCTCTTGCACATAAAGTAATGTACTTACCATTGGTCTCCTGTCTGGTCTTCCTTGCACACATATGTACATTTTTCAAGTTTGCTGACAATATGAGCCTGAGACCTTTGAAACACAGACAGCTACTGCCTGTATCTGCAAGCCACAACTTCCCAACCCATGGCAAGATGCATGGAGTGTTCAAAGATAGCACACTGTAGCCATATGCACACACACATGCATACCCACACACCTATATATCCACCCTTTTATGTGGCCCTTTCTTCAGGAAAAGTACACACATATACAAAATTATGTGTCATTTCTAGGCTCAGATCTCTTTAAAGACTTCTCGTATTCCAGATTGATAATAAGCTCCAGTTTCTTTAGTTTGACATTCCAGGCTGGCCATATCTGGCTTTGGGATTTCCACTGAGCTCCCACTCCCTTCCCTACAATCCAATCCATGCACCTGCCTCTCCAGCCTACTTGAACTTGAACCCCTGCAGAGGCTTGTATTTTGCTTTCCCTACCAGGGACATCCTTCCTCTCATTTTCATATTTCAAACCCTACTCAGCCTTCACGCCTCAGCTCTAGGGCTACCTCTTCATCAGCTTAAAAATATTTTCCCATCAGGAAGTGATCTCTCCCCACATTTTCTCCCTTGATAATTTGTCTTTGCCTTCACAGTACTTAGCACCTTCTACCTTATAGATATTTATGGGTCTTGCTTCCCCTTCTGGCCTGTGAGCTGATGCACTTTTGTAGTCCTCCCCTTGACATACAGCAAGTGCTCAACAAACACTCAAGATAAATGGGTTCCTATTTCTCTAATACTTGCATGATGCAAATTAGATGCAAATGAACATGCAAAGAATCACCTCTCTCTGACCCACACTGCTTATTTACAAAAAACCTTCAAAGGTGCTTGGGGTCTATGTGTGCTGATCCACAAAGTTTGGACATAAAAGAACTCTCTGGAATCAAGTGAACCCCAGAATTTGAACCAAAGGTCAGCTGTGTACACATGAATGGGTCATTCATCAGGACAGTCGGATGATTTTTCTGGAAGAATCTGTTTCCGGAAGCATGCTCGTCATTCAGAAAGATGGTGCTCTTTATTTACAATGGCATGCTTAGTGCAGATAGTTGGGAACACATTGGGGCTTGCAGAGACAGTAGCTGTCAGTATTTCAAAGGTCTTGCTCATTGTTGGGGGGACTTCAATAAGCTGAACCACCTGTTCAAGGGGCAGGGGTGTGAGTTTGCAGGATTTCTGATTAGTGTGTTTTCTCTATTCTTCTCCAAGATTAGAAAAAGTCACATTCTTTGCTCATACTACAAGTCCCCAGCCATGAACTAGCTAGCCCATGGGAGAGTCCTGCTCTCCATTCTCTCAGAATGTCTCACCTTTGTCCCAGGTTCTATATAGAATCTACCTGCTCTGGGGATTCACGTACCAGTTCTGACATGATACAAGGTTCAGGAGCTATGCTGGGTCAAGGTAGGAAGTAAAACCAGAACGTCGGTAAAACCTTTAGTGGGCAAACACCTCTGATTAGGACTGAAGCTGCTCTGGCAGGCTCACTCCTCTCTTTACAGCAGTGTTGCTATGGTGCTAAACAGTAAATAAATGGAGAGAGGTTTGTGAAATGTTACCATGGGAAAAAAGACTTCTGGATCTTATTTAAGTCATTTTCTAAATAGACACTTTTGAGTAAGAGGCAAACCTTATAACCCAGCTCCCAGGCACTACAAGGCATCATAATACCAAATACCTTTCAGGACTTCTCCATGCCTACCTCCGACTTCCTTTCAATTACTCCAGGATCCTAAAGGGTAAGGCTCTTAAGAAGAGAGTCCACCTACCAGAAATATCTACATTCAGGAAAAGGAGAGCAATGCTAGTAAAATGGCTTCCTTAGAGGCAAATGAGTCTTCCAAAAATTTAATGATGGAATAATCACCTTATCTTAAAAACAAGGAATACAATGTACTCACTTCTGATAAGAGGCTCTAAAAAGGAAAAATAACTTGAGAAAAGAAAAAGTTTTCTGTTGCTTTTTGTTAACTTTTCATTGAAGCTGAACTTTGAACAGCAGAAAACAGAGGCCAGAGGAGCAATGCAGTCAGCAGAGCCAGCGCTGGTCTAAAGGAGACTTGCAGCTCACTCCTACTCTGCCACTAAGGAGCTGTATGACTGGGGATCACTTATATACTCTCTCAGGCTTGGTTGCCTAATGTGTGGCTCAGTGGGGGAAAAGGAATCTTGCCCTCGACTTGGAGAAGATGCCTCATTTTAAACTGAAGTCTGACTGACCAGGTGATGGCCGGAGAACCAGCATTTGTCAAATTCTGTCAGATTCCATGAGGCTCTCACATGTGTCATTTTATAGCCACAGCCATGACAATCTGGCCAAAGTGGCACCTTGGTTCCATTTTATAGACCAGATTAGAGGATAAAGCAGCTTGACTTAACCCAGCACCTTGACTCTAGCCCTGGTGAAGACAAAGTCCACTACCCTGCCAGGATACTCACTTCTCTTCTGTCAGGCTTGCCTGCAAGGGGAATTCTTGAGCCAGGGAGCTGACTGGTATTTGCTGATTTCTATGATCTGTGATCCTACCAATAAAGTGAGGGGTCCAATTACATCAGAGGTTATCATACTTTTGTATAACAGAAAAGACCTTTCCCCCCCAAATGAAAGCTTATAATGAAAACCATAATCAGAACTTGATCTTTGCAGTGGCACCGTTATGGTTGATAAAGAGATGGCTTCCACCCAAATGTGCATCATCTGACAAATGGATACTAAAATGGGGTATGTCTAACCTAGATAATAGCATAGTATTTTCAACCATAAAAAGGTTGTACTGACACATGCAACATACTTGAACTTTGAGAATATTATATAAGCTGAAAGAAACCAGTCACAAAGGACTACATATGGTGGAATTTTACTTATATAAAATATCAAGAATAGGAAATATTGGGGCTGGGGAAATGGTTCAGTAGTTAAAAGTGTTTGCCTTTAGACTTGAAGGATGGCTTAGCAGATAAGATACTTTCTGGCAAAGCCAAAGGACCCAGATTTGAGTTCCTAGTACCCATATAAAGCCAGAAGCAAAGTGGCATATGCATTGGAGTTTTTTCAATGGCTAGAGGCCCTGGCATGCCCATTCTCTCTCTGTCTGCCTCTCTCTCTCAAATAAATAAACACAATATCTTTAAAAAGTGTTTGCCTTAAGCATGAGGACCTCTTAGCCAGAGATTACTGTTTTCAACTCCCCAGAACCCATATAAAAGGCTGGGTGTGGCCATGTACATCTGTAACCCCAATCTTTGGGAGCAGAGATTGAAGAACTGCTGGGGTTCACTGATGACAGCAGTTCTGAGTTGAGGGACAAACCCCATCTCAAGGAAGCATATGGACTAACCATGAGAGGATACCCCATGGTCTCCTCTGGCCTCTGCACACATGTGCATGGGGCACTTATGTCTGCACACATTTGTACACACGCTACATGTCATACACCACCCACATTGTCCACATATAACACCTGCATTTAAAAAGAGTAACAATAGAAAATCCCTGGCAGATAGGTAGTTCCCAGGAACTGAGGGATTTGGCAAATGGAGTGAATGTATATAGGGATAGGCTTACTTGTGGACTGACAAAACATTTTGGAGCTCCTTGGAATGATGGCTGTATAGAATTGGGAATACATTAAAGGTCACTGAATTGTACCCTATTTTTGAGGCATAAAGGGAATCCAGTCCAAGGCCTCTCACATAGTAGGAAGCTATTCTATCATTGAGCTATGTCCCCAGTTACTAAACTATATTCTTTTAAATGGTTAATTTTATAATATATAACTTTTACCTCCCTTTAGATGATGTTTCCAGATACCTACTTCATCAGCTTCCCTCTTCCCATTTGTTTTAAAAGGTTTAGGTCAGATCTTGTGAAAAGCAACACTCTAAAGTTGGGCTTGGTAACATGCTTGCAATTTCTGTACTGGGGAGGCGGAAGCAGGATGGTCATGGGTTTAAGGCAATGACCTAGAGGGTGAAGTGCTTGTTGTATAAGCTTGAGGACCACAGTTCAGATCTCCAGCTCCCACATAAATCCCCAGTGGGTATGGTGGCCCAGCTGTCATCCCAACTGGGAGGCAGAGACAGGAGATCTCCAGGGCAGGCTGGCTAGCAGTGATCTCTGGGTACAAGTGAGAGTCTTGTGCTATGTACCTTCTCATTGCTGGGATAAAACAACTGATCAAGAACAGCTGATGAGGGCTGAAGAGATGGCTTAGTGGTTAAGGCGTTGCCTGTGAAGCCTAAGGACTCATGTTCAACTCTCCAGTTCCCATGTTAAGCGATGTAAGTGCAAAATCACACATGTCACAAGGTGGCACATGTGTCTGGAGTTTGATTGCATTAGCTGAGGCCTTGCCTTACCAATTCTCTCAGCTGATAGAAGGAAAGTTGCTTATTTTGGCATACAGTATCAAGAGGAAGCTTCATGATGGCAGGGGAAAGCATGGCATGAGCAGAGGCTGGACATCACCTTGCCAGTATCAGGTGGACAACAACAGCAGGAGAGTGAGCTGGATTCTAGCAAGGGGAAGCTGGCTATAACACTCAGAAGCCCAACCCCAACCTCTTCCAGCAAATTACCATCAGCTGGTAGCTAAGTATTCAAAACACGTGAGTTCATGGGGGACATCTAATTCAAACTACCACAGCCTGCCTTAGTAAGTAAGGTGAAGAGTGATAGAAGAAGACACCTAGGGGCTGGGAAATGGTTTAGCAGTTAGGGTGTTTGCCTGCAAAGCCTAAGGACCCCGGTTCTATTCCTCAGGACCCATATAAGCCAGATGCACAAAGGGGTGCATGTGTCTAGAGTTCATTTGCAGTGGCTGGAGACCCTGGCACACCCACACCTATTCTTTCTTTCTCTCTATCTACCTGTTCCTCTCTCTCAAATAAAAAAAAAT
This sequence comes from Jaculus jaculus, assembly GCF_020740685.1. Classification (NCBI taxonomy): domain Eukaryota; kingdom Metazoa; phylum Chordata; class Mammalia; order Rodentia; family Dipodidae; genus Jaculus; species Jaculus jaculus. Next base: position 132,035,229 of record NC_059102.1, on the reverse strand, counting down.
ATTTTTTAAAAATTAAAAAAGACACCTAATACACACCTCTGGCTGCCACGTAAACAAGCACATATGTGCATGCACATATTTCACTCATATATGAACATGCAAACACATATACATCCATAACATACACACACACCACCAACAACAAACCAAAAACAAACAAAAAAAAAAAAGCAGTGCTTTCATGGATAACCACTGCTGGATTGAAAAATAAAATAAAGGGCTGGAGAGATGGCTTAGCGGTTAAGCGCTTGCCTGTGAAGCCTAAGACCCCGGTTCGAGGCTCGATTCCCCAGGTCCCATGTTAGCCAGATGCACAAGGGGGCGCATGCGTCTGGAGTTCGTTTGCAGAGGCTGGAAGCCTTGGCGCGCCCATTCTCTCTCTCTCCCTCTATCTGTCTTTCTCTCTGTGTCTGTCGCTCTCAAATAAATAAATAAATAAAATTTAAAAAAAAATTAAAAAAAAAAGAAAAAGAAAATAAAGTGAAATTAAGGAAAAATGGTGCTTAGCTATAAACATGTACCCTTCTATTATAGGCAATAAAGGAGTGAGATGAAAGAGCTTCTATATCAGAATTAAAGTCAGATGCTTGAAGTTCCAACTATTGCTAGATATCAATTTAAAAAGTCAATGGTTTTAAAATTAAAAATGAGATGCTGCTACATATCACTTGATAAGTAATAAAATGTCTTTTTCATCCTTCCCAATTGATGGCCTTGTGCCCTACTACAATTAAGTTTCACATCTGTCAATCATATGGATTACACATGCAAAGGAAAACAAGTCGAAACAAGAAAACTCATTTTGGGGTTGGAGAAATGGCATAGCAGTGAGGCACGTTCCTGTGAAGCCTAAGGACCCAGGCTCAACTCCTCAGAAACCACATAAGCCAGATGCACAAGGTGGCACATGTGTCTGAGGTTTGTTGTAAGTGGCTAGAGGCCCTGGCACATCCATTCTTCCTCTCTATCTCTCTAATAAATAAATAAATTAATTAAAATATTTTTAAAATGGAAAGCTCATTTTTACTCGGTGCTGTTCCATGTGAAACTGTAGAAGCCTTCCTGCCCTTCCCATTCTGTGGCAGAGGTTAAGAAGGCTCTGGAAACACAATGGAATTTGAACTTGTTCCCAGAAAAGAAATCAGAACACAAGTGAGTCAAGGTCATCCTAAAATCAACTGTACCATCATGCCATTCTGTCACAGAAGGCCACCCAGGTCTCCCCACAGTACACACAGACTCTGGGAACCCCATCTCTTCTGGTGAGAACAACAACTATTAAAGGATAATTTTTTTGAGGTACACATTCTATTGCAATTAATCTAACCAAAATGGCAGCTCCAAGCAGCACTTTTTCCAAGGGGTAGCTAGAGAAAGTGGCTGCATGCACTTAACAAGTGGCCACATCATTTGCGTGCTGCAAGGAAAGGCTGAGTGTACAGATAATTCGGCAGCCCAGGGAGCATACTGTTTGAAGCAGTAATCATCAGGAGCTCTGCCTGCAGGACTGGCCCATGAAAACCACAGGCGACTGTGTCCGTGGAATGTGACCAGCAACAGCAACCCGTGCCTTGCATGGTGAAGTTGCTCTGCAGCAGGCACCATCCAGCCTGAGAAGTGACAGATCCACCAGGGAAACATGTCTAGTGGGACTGGGATGTTCCACATTTCATCTTGGCTGCACAGAAGCAGCACCAAGGGGACCTACGGACATCCAGGGCCAGGACTCCAGCCCAGGTTAATTGAAACTGGCATCTCTAAAAGTGGAGGCCTTTGTACCGGTCACCGGTAGTGACCCCTGGTGATTCTCATGCACAGCTTAGGGTGAGAAGCACTATCCATTCTGTGGCAGGGTGACTCAAACAAGACTTGGGCTTGAGCCCAGTCAATGAGGTGCCTCCGTAGAGGAATCAGTAAAGTGTCACTTACGGTGAAGCCAGCCTTCCTCCCAGGCCCGAGTCACAGCTACTAAGAGCTTAAGTGTCTGGGAAGATTTTGGTCCCCTCTGATTTGTTACAGGTATGAGGAGTGCTCTTTGAAATGCCTGTTGGTGGGTGGGGGTCTGCCCAAAACGGGATAGGTACAGTGATATTTACTCAACCAGTAACTTTGTGAGAGCATAGAATTTGGCAGAAGCAAACAAACAAAGTACCCAAATGAATGGTGATTTATTTCTGGGGTGATTCTGTGGAGGGCAAGGTAGGGAAATAACCTCCTATGACCCCAGGATACCCATGTAAGGTCACATGGATGGCTGACAAGGGAGAAGAATTGAAACTGTTAGACACGTGATACTAGTGTCAGAAGCTCATTGCATTGGCTCTGCAGAACTTGAAAGTAAAAGCTTATGTTCCAAGACTGTGAACAACATTCTGCAGAAAGCAAAAAGGAGGCAGCTCTTCCCACTTCCAGCTACCTATGGCTTCTTCTGCATATTGTTTTGCTATTTCCCTCTTCTTGTGATTGATGATTTCAAAAAGTGGTGGCCAAATGCAGATCCTATCAGCACAGGAGGGTGGGAATTTAGTAGACACTTCCAGGTTTGGATAATATCACAAATGTATCCCTGAACCCCAGCTGTCATATTACTCCTGATTTTGAATCACTAGTTGCTTAGAGGCTGTTTGAAAAATGAAAATGTGATTTATTTGTTTAAAATGTAAATTGCGCACGTGAACAGGATTCAAGAAGCTAATTCGCCAGCTTAGTACACAAGGCAGGGGAAGGAAGCAGATTTCCTAGAAATGAATGACATAAAGATACTTACTGGGTCTCTTTTCTGTTCTTAAGTGGGTCCATGAGGCGCAGCGTGTCTCTGATCACAGCCACTTTGACCTCTTCATCGACCAGGCTGGGGATATTTTCAAATACCCCTGGAGAAAGCTTAAAAGGTAAGGAGTCTGTGTTATATTGCGATTAAGTTCTACGTGGCTGAGTGTGCACCTCCACATAGCTTAAATGGTTGTATATCAGTGTATAGCAGTGCAGATCTATAGAAGAGAATTTATAAGCTATCCCTTTACAATACTATATTAAATATGTACATTTCCTTCTATACATTTACAAAATATGTGAAGAGAAATAATAGGAGTTAGCTACTTAAAAGTTGTGTGACAGAAGGAGGGTACACATGTGCCACAGTACACATGTGGAAGTCACTGCTCACTTTCTACCTTCTTGGATGCAGGATCTCTTTGTTGTCTGCCTTTGTGCTTGCCAGGCTAGCTGGCCTGCAGGCTTCGAAGTCTCCTGTCTCGACCTCCCATCTCATGGCAGGGGCTGGGATTACTGACACTACCACTGAACCTCAGAACTCAGGCATGGGCAGATAGGCACTTTATCCACCGAGCCATCTCCCCAGCTGAGCTCAGGCTGACCCCAGATTCCCTATGTATCCCAGACTAACCTCAAACTCCCTATGTAGCCAAGGATATCTTGAATTTCTAATCCTCCTGCCTTGACCTCCCACATGCTTGGATTGCAGTTGTGGGCCACCATACTTGCCTTGGCACTATGCATTTTGGATTATCAAAATTATACATGTTCACCTTTAAAATTCTAGGAACACAAAAGCATTTTTTAAAACAAAAACCAAAAGATCCAGATAATCACCCCCCAAACCAAATAATGATTTCAGGTGTGTTTCCCTCCAGTTCATTAAATGCATGGGAGAGGTGGGGCGGAGAAATTATAACCACTGTTAAATGTACTATTTATCTTAGTGATTCAAGCATGTCGACATGGCTAAATCATATTCATAGAATTTCAATTAGTTCATCTCCTGAGGCTAACTAATTAGTTCATGTCAAAACTGATGGAAAGGCTCAGCTGCTTCTAAGTTTCCAGACCTTAAAAACGGGAAGAATGGCATGCTGGGAAATTTCTACAGGTCGGAAAGGTCTTATATTAATAGATTCTGTTTGGAGCTCAACAGAACTAAAATTATTCGGCTCGAATAGAACTTTGCTATGAAAATTTGAGACGGGTGAGTCTGGTGCAGTCAAGGGGACACCTCCGGAGTAGGAACACTGGGTTTCATAGCAGCGCAGTCAAGGAGAGGCTGTCAATACCTACTTCACGTTCATGCTCGATCCTCATGCTGGGATTCGCATTCACTTCAAGTAGCATGGGCTTCAGGTTTTTCATCAGAAGAATGTCAAAGCCTAGAATCTGGATAGAATAAACGTAATGCAGAATCACTCCCTCTAGCCACAATTTGGTCTCAGGAACTGAGTATGGCACTAGGGTCATTAAGGAGAAAATAAATCCAAGCTTGGTCCCCAACCTTGGCCTTGACCCTGGTTTCCCTCCTCTGCAGCCTTGTTCCTCTGGGTGTACTTGTCAGACCAAATGGATAGCTGAAAATTTTATAGAAACCTTGATAATAGGATGGGTTCCCAGAGTACATTTCAGCACTATCTGTGTCGTCCCAAGTGTTATTAAATGATGACCTCTTTCCTCTTTAACAGGCTGTTTATTATGTTAAGGGTTAGTAGTAGTCCATCAATTCCTTCTCCCTCTGCATTTCGCCTGCTCTCCTTTATTAAGTTGCTTCTTGACTAGGCCTCTGGAAACCTGAGTCTGCCTTTCCCAACCTGGAGAATGTATTGGCTTCATGTAAGAAGCTGTTCCAAGCCAGCAGTCCTCCAGTCCTCACCTGCTGAGTCAGAATCACTCAGAGCAGAATGCAAGCACCAATCTCCCTCCCCAAGGTGCTTCTGATGTAACTAACCTCTTGGTTCAGGAGAAGGAACATTTTCTAGGCACCTACTATACACAATGACTACATAATGCACCAAAAATTCATAGTCTCCCCCATAATGGTACCTTTGAAGGAGGTACTGGCTCTTTATAGACACAGAAACTGACTCTCAGAAAGGTCTGTAGATTTCCCCAATGTGGTCTAGTAAGTGGTAGAGCTGGCTCTCACCCCCACACAGAACTGATCACTCACCATGTATTCCCCCACTACAAGGTGAGAATGGTTCTTGTGCAAAAAGCATGAACAATTCCATTCTAGTGACAAAAGAGCTTAAAACCATGCTAGGGAGATGGCTCAGTGGATGAAGTGTTTGTGAAGACCCAAGTTCAGATCTTCAACACCCATGTAAATGCTCGGTGGAGGTGGCCTAATGCTCTGGAGATGGAGACAGAGGGTTCCCCAGGGCAAACTGGCTAGCTAGATTAGCAGAATAGGTGAGTTTGGGGTTCAACTGAGAGGCTCTGCCTCGGTAAACAAAGTGGAGAGCAAGAGAGAAAGACACCTGATATCAACCTTTTATCTCCACATACACATGCACACGCACACATGCACATGTATGCACATGCACATGCACAAGCAAAAATGAAAAAGACTGGAAGCCCTTCTATGTGTGGAGCCCTGTGTGATGATTTGCAGGTCACACCCACTCAAGTCAACCCTGCATTCTAGGTTCACCCTAGTTCCTAGAGGCTTGAATCTAGCATGCTTTGCCTTCTAGGTACCCTTGTTACCTTTTAATTCCTTATGAACCCTACCATCTGGCCAGCTTCTTTGCACACCCGACTTACTCCACGTTATACAGCCCTTCATCCAGACAAGCTCCTATCCTTGAGACAGCTCCCTCTAAGGAGATTCAGACTTAAACTACAAGGACTTCAGACTCTTGGAAGGATTTTCATTATTGCTAGAGAAGTGATAATGTTAGAAAGTTTCCAACATTATTGATACAACTCAGAAGTCTCAAAATATAATGTGGAGGACAAAGGGGGAAAACGAGAAAAGATACGGCTATGAACTCCCCTTCCTCTATGGGCTCCAGAGGGAAAGATGAGGGAGGGGGATCCATTGTCCCCTTGTCCATATAGAATATGCATTAGTTAAATGATAACTATTAAACTGAAGCTTCATCTATATTAATGAAATCACAGCCTGGATGACCATTTTTGGGAATGATTCAAGATGAAGTTATCTTTCAGTGAAGGGCAATCAGGATGAGAAGTTGGAAAAAGTCATCCTCACACTATTTTTCTTTGCCTGGTCATAAAAAGACAGGAATGGAAATTCAGTAGAAAATGCTACATGCATTATAGATCTGCTTAATAATATATGACAAGGGGATATGAGTGATGAGGCCTTGAAAAGATGCTGGTGACATCATTAGTTGAACTTCAGACCTGGCCTGAGACGTGATGCTGATGAGGCCACAGTGCTGATGTTTGTCCTCCTCACCCGCTCTGACTTTGTGCCGCATCTTAGAGGTTTGGACTTGCACATCCTGGGCCTGCTGGACTTGTCTCAGGTCCGTGCCCAATGAATTCATGAATGCAAAGCTAGACAGATGCTGGAAGGAAGCTGAAGACCAGGGCAGGGAAGCCTCTTCCACATGCTGTCTGCACTCACAGAAGTCATATTTTCAGAATCTAACCTTGGGTGGCTGCTTTCAAATGTACTGAGTCTTGCATGGGACTGCTTTGGAGTCAGAGAGATCTGGACTCCAGTCTTAGCTAAGTCTCTCAGGCTAGCTAGATGACTTTAGGTAAAGTGTTTAGCCTCCCTGAGCCCTTTACCTCATTTGAAAAAAAAAATAATAAACCTTGGGCTGGAGAGATGGCTTAGTGGTTAAGTGCTTGCCTATGAAATCTAAGGACCCCGGTTCGAGGCTCAATTCCCCAGTATCCATGTAAGCCAGATACACAAGGTAGCGCATGTATCTGGAGTTCGTTTGCAATGGCTGGAGGCCCTGGCATGCCTATTCTCTCTCTCTCTCTGCCTCTTTCTCTGTGTGTCGCTCTCAAATAAATAAGTAAAATAAAACAAAAATCTTGCCAGGCATGGTGGCACACACCTTTAATCCCAGCACTTGGGAGGCAGAGGCAGGAGGATTTCTGTGAGTTCGAGGCTACCCTAAGACTCCATAGTGAATTCTAGGTCATCTTGGAACAGAGTGAGACCCTACCTCAAAAATAAATAAATAAATAAATAAATAAAAATGTTTAAAAAATAGACCTAATAATAGATGCCTTGTAGGGCCAATGATAATGGGTATGAAAAGCAGTACCTAGGGTGTGCTTATCATGGAGAAGGTAAACCACCTGTGCTGGCTGCCTTTCATGTCTCCTACCAATGTCACCAATAAGAAATTACACTGGTGTGCTATGAAGTCACAAAAAGCTAGTTGTGGTTTAGTTCTACCTTTAACATGTGTAACCACAGGCAAGTATCTTAGTGGCTATAAGTCCCATTGTTTTCAGCTATAAGATGGAAATGTGAATAGTATTTAACCTTCATTCATTCATTCATTAACATTTACTGGATGTTTTCTATGGTCCACAAACCATTAACTATTGAGGCAATGAAAGACATTCTATATAGTGCTTGAATACCTAAGTGTTCAGAGAGGTCAGCATTATTGTTTTTCATAAGTAAATACAAATTATTTTCCTTTCAAAAATTTAACAAAATGCCCAGTTCCCATGGATCTCTGTAAGCTGAATTACAGAACTCAGAAGGTCATAGAGTTGAAATCCCAGAATATCTGAGCATACAAAAATTGAGAATTTACTTGGTCAACTAGTTTTCAATACTGCTCTTTTCAGGGAAGCAAGGAGAAAGCCAGCCAAATTTGATCAACATTCACCTATTTTTATATACTGAGTTTCCAGGGAAGACCTTCACTAAATTTTTTCTTTTCTGAAAAACCACTAATCTCATGTAATCCCCACTTTACGGGACCAGAAACCTGCAGTTTAGGAAGGGAAGTCCCCTCCCAAAGTCCCTCCAACACTTGTGGCAAAGCAGGACCTATCCAAGGGAGAGACAGCTTTTCAGTTTTATGTGGCTGGGCCTCTCTGAGTCATTCAACCAGTGATTGTACTTCCTCCCTGAAGGACACCCTAGGTACTTAAAAATATCTGTCCTTCAAAACTGACCTCTAAGTTGAAAATCAGGTTGGAGAGAAAGGGTCTTGGATAATTAAATTCATGCAAAGGCTCCAAAGCTACAATTCAGAAAGAGTGAGGGAGGGAAGGAGAGAGAGAGAGAGACAGAAAGAGAGAGACAGAGAATAAGAGAGAGAAAGAATTCTCTTCTAAGTACCTGAAATAAATGGCCATCTGCATACAAAGTATTCCAGCTAGGAGGTCCAAGACTCCTCAAATATGACATATACAAACTAACCATCTGTGGTCAGTGGTCTCTAACATGGTCCCAGTGAGTCCCATCTCCTGGTATTCATGTGTTGTGTAACCCCAACTCCCACCCATGTAAGTGGTCAGTTTCTAACACAGAGAATAGGGCAGAAATGATGAGGTTTGTCACTTCCAATATTAAGTTATAAGAAGGCTTCCATCTTCCATTTGGAGTTGCTTTTTCTCACTCTGAGGGGACACTACCAGACATGTAGTGATATATCCTACAGAAAGGCCCAGGCAACAACAAATTATTTCTCCAGCCACCCAACAGGGAGGAACTGAAACCTGACAACAGCTTTATGAGTGAACTTGAAGAAGGATTGGAGCCTTCTGAAGGATTCTGAGCCAGAGGCAAATCAACTACCCTAGGCTTCTTGTCTCAGAATCTAAGTGGTAATAAACATTTGTTGTCCTGTGCTAACAATTTGTTATATAGAAAAAGATAATGAATATGTTATCTCTTTTCTCTAAAATCTACCTTGCTTCATGTAATCCTTACCTACGTAGTCACACAACTTAAAACCTCTTCCTTCGCCATTTACATCTATCTGGTCACCAACTCCTTGTACCTAAAAGCTTTCTAGACCTGGCCCAGCCCCCACTGCTGGACAGTCTACCTCCTCCCTTGCCACTGCACTCTCACTACATGACACTGCACTGTTAGTGGCTCTGGAATGCTTTGCTGTGCCCACCAGTTTTGCTCTTCTCCCCAGGTGGCACTGTCCAGCATTTATTGAGCACCCTCGTAAATCCTGGACACTATCCCAGGCACCAGGTATGAAGCAGTGTTCAAGATAAAGTTCCTGCTCTCTTGGGTGAGAGAACATCCAGGAGTGAGGCGACAGTTCCAACAAGGTAAGATTGCAGTGTGGTCCAATAAGTGAAGAAGAGGGTCCGAACTAGGTAGGATGGTCAGGGAGAGGTGGCCTTTCTGAGGAGGGGCATTGTCATTCCATTGTCCTATGGCTCGCACCACTTCCAATGGGAATGCGATGGTTGTGCTTTGCTCCTCTGAACATACCTGTTTTTTTTTTCCCCATCTTTTCTCTCTAGCCTCTTGAAAGATTTTCTTATCACCCCTGGTTTTCCACAGTTAGATTATAAGCTTTGGTTTGTGTGCGTGTGTGCATGTGTGTGTGCACGTGCGTGCGTGTGTGCGTGCGTGCGTGTGTGTGCATGCTTCCTTCTTGGAGTTTCTTAAGCTTGTTGGATCATGAGGTTTCTAATTATTGGGAAATTATTTGAAAACTTTTGGCCACTAGCTCTTTATTTTTCTGCATTTTCCTTTTCTCTTCTATTCTAGGACCCCAGATCCACCTATGTTAGGCCTCCTGATATTGTTCCATGTTTCTCCACTGTCATTTTCCTCTCTGTTTAATTTTGTAGAGACTCTATTGCCATGCCTCCAAGCTCATTGATGGTTTCTTTGGTGTCTAATTGGGTATTAATCCTACCCAGTGAAATTTTCATGTCATTAACTGTACTTTTAAAAGTATCTTTTATTTATTTATTTATGAGAGAAATAGGTAGAGAGTGAGAGAGAGAGAGGGAAAGAGAATGGGAGTGCCAGGGCTTCTAAGTACTGCAAATGAACTCAAGATGCATGTGCCCCTTTGTGCATCTGGCTTATGTGGGTCCTGGAGAATTGAACCGGGGTCCTTAGGCTTCCCAGGCAAACATCTTAACTGCTAAGCCATCTCTCCAGCCCTAACTGTACTTTTTGTATTTGTTGAAAAAAAATTGAGACAGAGCCAGGCATGGTGGCACACACCTTTAATCCCAGCACTTGGGAGCCAGAGGTAAGAGGATCGCCATGAGTTCGAGGCCACCCTGAGACTACATAGTGAGTTCCAGGTCAGCCTGGACTAGAGTGAGACCCTACCTCGAAAAGAAAAAAAAAAATTGAGACAGGTGTCACTTACATAGCTCAGGCTGGCCTTGAACTTTAAATTTTCTATCTTGCCTCAGCCTCCTAAATGCTGGGGTTACAAATATCCACCACCATGACTTAGATTTTCTTCTCTGGAAATTTCACTTTGCTCTTTTTAAGAATGTCCAGTGCCCTCTTCATCAAGCTAGTATTTCCTTACAAACTTTTGTGCATGGTTTGAATGTAAAATATCCCCTATTGGTCCCCAGTTGGTGGTGCCATTTGAGAAGGCTGTGGAACCTATAGGAGGTGAAGTCTTGCTGGAGGAAGTGGGAAATTGGGGTGGGCCTTGAGGCTTTATAGCTCAGCTGTACTTCCTGTTCCTCTTGTCCTTCCTTAAGTTGCTTCTGGTAAGATATCTGTTCACAGCAATGTATAAAGAAACTAATACATTTTGTATATACTTATAATAACTATTTAAACATCTGTTTCCTAGTAGTCTCATCATTTCCAACATTTTGAACCTAGTCAATGATTTCTCCCACAGGCGTAGTTTACTTTTTCCTGCCCTGCGGAAAATTTAGTACTTTTTTTGTTTTTAATTGGATGCAAGCCATTGAGATATAACAATACTTACTTAATGTCTGGATTTTGTCTACCTTTTAAAGTGCTGGATCTTGTTTTACTATTGGTTTTTGTAGATTATTCCTGCCTATTCACATCTTGTTCAAGGTTAGCTAGGTAAGATCTGGCCCCATCCATAGAGGTACATCTGCTTTGGTGTTGCCATCAAATGTTCTCCAGAAGCGCAAGGCCTCTCTCCCTGGCCTTTCAGAGCTTGAACACCCTCCCTGTGCATCCCGTGTGCGCTCTCGAAGCTGTTCAGCTTATCGGTCCCCAGTCCTCCTTGCCCAGCTTGGTAGATGAACCCTCTACATGCTCTGGGCCTAGAACTCCACAGAAGCCTCCAGATCCTACACAGATTTCTGGAGTTCATATCTTGCTTAGCTCCTTGCTTTCCAGAATCTTGCTCTAATGCCATCCAGCAGTGTCAGCCTTCCAAAAAAATCTATTTTCTGCTGCCTTAGTTCCTTGAAGTCACTGAGCTCTGGGTGGCTTCCTTTCCCTGTTCCATGTTATGGGCACTGGGAAGAAAACCTGAACAGCCGTAGGACTCACTTGGTCTCCCTGCTTTCCTTGGGGATCACACACCGCATTCCACCACCGTCTTCCATACAGAAGCTAAAGCATTTACTTCATGTGCCTGTTCAGATTGCTTTTCTGGAGGTCTACTTTCATGCAGTCTTTGTGACTCTGTCATGACTAGAATCAAGCATCTCATGAAGTGACATGTGAACAGCAACTGAATGAAGAGACTACAACCTTTCTGAAGGGCTGGAAAGAACATTCCAGAGAGGGGCATAAAGAACAAAGGTCGGGCTGGAGAGATGGCTTAGCAGTTAAGCGCTTGCCTGTGAAACCTAAGGATCCCGGTTTGAGGCTCGATTCTCCAGGACCCACATTAGCCATATGCACAAGGGGGCGCCCACATCTGGAGTTTGTTTGCAGTGGCTAGAAGCCCTGGCACGCCCATTCTCTCTCTCTCTCTCTCTCTCTCTCTCTCTCTCTCTGCCTCTTTCTCTCTCTGTCATTCTCAAATAAATAAAAATGAACAATAAAAAATTATTTAAAAAAAAAGAACAAAGGTCACTTTTGAATGACAGCAATCACAGGGGTAAGCAAGAGGGGAGTGGTAGGAGATAGAAGCACAAAGGATCAGCAGGTAGCATTCACAGACCCTGATATGAAAGCAGGTTTTTGAGCTGGAGAGATGGCTTAGTGGCTAAAGTGCTTGCCTAAGGACCCACGTTCAATTCCCCAGTATCCAAGTAAGCTAGATGCACAAGGTGGTACATGTGTCTGGAGTTCATTTTCAGTGGCTAGAGGCCCTAGTACACCATCCTCTCTCTCAAATAAATAAATATAAAAAACAGTTTTGGGTTTTTTGTTTGTTTGTTTGTTTTTCAAGGTAGAGTCTCACTGTAGCCCAGGCTGGCTGACCTGGAATTCAGTATGTATTCTCAGGGTAGCCTTGAATTCATGGTGATCCGCCTACTTCTTCCTCCCAAGTGCTGGGATTAAAAGCATATGCCACCACGTCTGGCTCAAAAACAGTGTTTTTAAAAACATTTTTATTTATTCATTTGCAAGTGGAGAGAGAGAGAGAGGAGAGAGAGGAGAGAAGGAGAGAGAAAGGGAAGGAACATGCCAGGTCATCTAGCCACTACTAACAAACTCCAGGCACATGTGTCACTTTGTGCATCTGCTTGAGATGAGTACTGGGGATTTAAACCTGAGCTATCAGGCTTTGCAAGCAAGCACTCTTAGCTGCTGAGTCATCTCTCCAGCCCAGAAACCAGAATTTTAAATCCGATGAAGAAGTCACTGCAGGATCTGAGCAAGGAAAGTAATTTGATCCAACTTGTACTTTTAAAATGTTTTATTTGTTTATTTATTTGAGAGAAAATGGACACATCAGGGCCTCCAGGCACTGCAGACGAACTCCAGATGCTTGCACCACCTTGTACATCTGACTTATATGGGTACTAGCAAATTGAACTTGGGTCCTTAAGCTTCGCAGGCACGTACCTTAACTACGAAGCCATCTCTCCAGCCCCCCCAGCTCATATTTTTAAAAGCTGTCTCTGGCTACATTGAGAAAAAAAAATTAGCTATAGGCATCAAAGGTGGAAAGAGGGACATCAGTCAGGAGGTTGTCTTGGTATTTCAGTGCAAGGTAATGTCCTTCCTGATGGGGTGGTAGCAATGGAACCAGTTTGAAGTGGTTGTATTGGGACATATTTTGAAGTATATCTGCAGAGTTGCTTATGATTTGGATGTAGGAAAGAAAGGGATGGAAGGAATAAAGATGACTCGGGTTTTGGTCTGCGAAAATGCTGCTCATTTGCTGAAACAGGAAGGACAATGAACAGTAGGTCTGGGAGGGAAGTTAACAGGTTGATTTTGAACCTGGAGTTTGATGCCTACAACCCATCCCAGTAGAAAAAGTGGTCAGTGGGGACAGTACAGGCTAGAGCTCAAGTAGAGATCAAGAAATATGAATTCATATTTTAGTTCATAGAAGTATGAATTAAGGACTAAGCAACATTGCAGCTGGTCCTTAAAACCATGGGGCCAGATGAGATCATTTAGAGAGTGATGGCAGGTAAACTGATAAATGTCCAAGCCCCATGGATGTCCAGTATTGACAGGTCCAGAGGAAGAGGCTGAAGAGCAGCAACAGGTCAGAGAGGAGGGAAATGGGGGAATATGGTGTCCCATCCGTCTTCTGGGAAAATTTCTCAGGCCTTCATCCCACTTGAGTATCGCCTCTTCTAGTAGCTTTAAGTTAGATGGTTAATTCTCTCTTTCCTGGGCACTGCCAAGATCCTGTGTGCCCTGTGACATTATTGCTTATCACAACCGTGACTCCCTATGTCAGTCTTCTCAACTAAATGGAGAACCCCGTGGGGCCAGGAACCTGGCCTTGTCCACAGCCACCTGCTCTGCACCTAGTATAGGCCTTGTCTCAGTGGGTGCCCAGGGCATGTATTAGGGTTCAAAGGAAGAAAACAACTTAAGCATCAGCCTGGCCAGAGAAGGGAAGATGTTACAGAAAAGGTGGGAATAAAGCAGTACCTCAGAAGGCAGTGAGTGTCAGTGCAGTGAGAATAGGAGAGAACATGTCAGGCTTGTCAAGGATGAAGAGGAACAAAGGCAGAACCAGGAAAGCATGGATCATGTTCAAGAGACAGGAATGAGATTAGGTTTTATAAGACTGTGGATTAGGTACAGGGAAGCTGGACTGCAGCCAGCCTGGGAAGAGACAAATGCCAGGCTAAAGATTTGGTTTCCAAACTACATTCCTCAAACACTGATGTTCTTGTTAAGGTGAAAGTGTGAATTGTTTCTGTTTCCTACAACTTCCAGGCACCTCCTCATGGATAAGTCAGAGCAGCTGCTATAGATAACAAACTGCCCAAACTGTCATTTATTAAGTGATTGCTGTGTGCTGGGGACTGTGCTATTTCACATTGCTCTTTTTTATTGTACCTACAACAGCTCTGGGAGGTAACTACAAATAAATTTGCTATTTGCAGATAAGTAAACTGAGGCCAGGAAAGGTTAACTTCAAGCTCAACATTTAGAATCGCTGGAAGGGAGTGCTGGGAGTGGCCCAATTCCAGGGCATCTTCAAACAAAATGCAAGCCCTTGACCACTCCACTGCTTCTTGGCCTCCTTCCCATAGGGAGTCTGCGCTGAAGGGTGAAGAGGGGTCCGGGGAACAGAGGAGACAAAGGAGCATGTTAGGACTTTGGGAAGGGGTTTACTGCAGACATCCAAGGGAAAAGTGTCATGGCCAAGAGCATAATTAGACATAGAGAGGAATAAAATGCTACAGAGCAAGCCATGGGTGGGAAAGAACATTGCTGAAAGCTAAGAGGAAGCCTGTCCTCTGATGTGTGCCTCTGCCCCATGAATCATCTGCGCTCAGGCTGACCTTGATGTGTAAGCCAGGTCACAGCACCGTCCTCGGGAAAGCAGATGGAAGAACTGTGTGGCTGGAGCTGCCTGGGCAATGACAGGGGACAGGCTGTAACAACAGGGCAGCCATGCTCCTTGGCAGTAGATTACAGGAAACCTGCCCACAAATGAGTAGTGCTAGCCACTGCTGGGCTGCTGTGACTCCTAAGTGGTTATTGTGGCTATGACTGGAACAGGGTCACCGACACAAGTTTCAGATAAATGTGATTTGGCTGGCTGTAGTCTGTATTCTGGAATGCTACAGTTGGAGCCAGGCCCAGGGTGTAAGGAAAAAGGGCTGCAAGGCAAAGAAGCAACACCCTGTACTTAGACAGAATGCTACAGCGCACAAAGCTCCCCACGATTCTTATCTCGCTTGAGTTGGGCACTGACCTTGTGAAATGGGTGAGGACATTGAGGCACAGAGAAGTTTAAGTGGCTTGTGCCAGATCGCATAGCAAATCAATGTCAGAGCTATACTGTGTCCTTAAGCCTTTGTGTTCCAAGTCAGTGCAAGCATTGAGAATCCTGCTCAACACATGTTCTCAAAAGTGACTCAAATAAAGAAAACAAGAGGGAGCTCTAAGGAGGATAGGATAATATTTCCTCACAATCACTGTTGTCTGAAACACGTGGTGGAACCAATTCCAACAACTACCACTTTACACCTTGTCACATGTCTTTATATGGCTTTCTGACACTCCAAAGAAGGCTCCTGGTGAGAGGAACAGAGGGGTGAGGTGGTAGGGAAGCCTTGGCAGTTTACAAAGCTAGCAAAAGCTTCACTTTTGAGCTGGGTGTGATGGTGCATGTCTTGAATCCCAGCACTCGGGAGGTAGAGGTAGGAGGATCGCCATGAGTTCGAGGCCACCCTGAGACTACATAGTGAATTCCAGGTCAGCCTGGGCTAGAGTGAGACCCTTGGGGGGAAAAAAAAAAAAGAGGCTTCACTCTTAGCTTGAGCTCCTCATCCCCTCCTAGGCCTGGAAGCATTGACGTAGTCAGGTGTTGGCAAATGGCCACAAGGCTATGATTTTGTCTGCTACAGGCAACTTGTCTGAACCAGCGGCTCCTGCTGAAGGCCTCCAGTTCCCCACAGCTCATCCCTGCTCCCTCCTCCTGCCCCTTAACCAGGGCTGCCCACACCTCTTGTCTATAGCAGAATAAGCAGAAAACGACTATCCTGGCCCTCCTTACTGCCACACAAATGAACTGTGCCAGAGATCTGTGGCTTGACCATGCTTGCCAGGTCCCACAGGATACTACTAGAATAGCCATACTAAACAGGCATGACCACACAGTACCCCAGGATTACCTTGGGTATGTTCATGTCACAACTGCCTCCTCTGCCCTCCCTTTTTGGTGACCTGGGTCAGGACTTAATTGCTCTTGTCCTGCCTTGTCCTGTTCACCTGCCCTTTCCAAGGTCTTAAACGATCACTTCATGGCTGAGCCAGACATCATCTTGCTGAAGAATCAAAGGCCTGGGAGCCAAGTGCCAACACATAGAACTCGAAGTGACAGCTACCATCTCCGGCTTCTGATCAATGCTTGAATTCCTCTCCAAGGATTTCTGCCAGCCCCCCTTGGAAACCTTGCTGATGGGTGTCTGCCCAGCTACTGAGCAGCCTGTCTGGGTGAGAAGCTGCCCTTGGGGCCTGCTATCCTTCTTCGCCTGGTGAGCTGATGCTCATTTGTGAGAGACCTTGTCCTAATCCTCCTCTTCACTCTTGCTCTACCATACTGCCACAGACAGGAAGCCCACCGACATCAGTTCCCTGGCAGAGAACTGAAAAACAACCTGTGGTGGTTTGAATTAGGTGTCTCCCATAAATTCATGTGTTTTGAATGCTTGGTTTCCAGCTGATGGAAGTTTGGGAGGTGGAGCCTTGCTGGAGGAGGTGTGTGGCTTGGGGTGGACCTTGAGACTCATCAGCCCCTGGGTAATAAACTCTCCTGCTATGGGTCCACCTGATGTCAGCCAAGAAGTGGTGTCTAGTCTGTTATGCCCTCTTTCTCCTGCCATCATGAAGCTTCCCCTTGAGACTGTAAGTGAAAAATAAGAAATCTTCCTCCCATCAGCTGCTTTTGGTTAGGTGCTTTGTGCCAGCAGCAAGCAGGTGACTACAACACAACCTGTGCATATTTGCAATGGACACTGCCCCAGCAATGTGTGTGGATCTGAGACATCACATGTGGGGGAGCAGAGTGCTGTAGGGACCACACACCAGGGCTTTTATAAAGCTCAGAAGCAAAGCAAACAAGATAGCACATCATTTAGTGGGACATTCACACATAATGCTATGTAGCACTGAAAAGCAAGGAAGTGCTAAACATAAAGTTCAGGTTACTGGTCATGCAGAGGATGGGTTGGGAAAGGGATGGGAGAGGGGAGATCTTGGGTTGGAAGTTGAGTTGGGCCATGAGCATTTTGTTCTGTTTCATGGTTTATAAATAACTTCCATGTATGATTTTATCCTTTATTTATGCACAAAGTATACACACACACACACACACACACACACACACACACACACACACAACTGCTACAAAAGTTTTGAAGATTAGATAGGGGCTGTGGTGATAGCTCTCAGTGGATAAAACACTTGTTATGCACTTCTGAGTACCTCGGTTCAGGTCCTCCAAACCCACATAAAAAGTCAGACAACTATTTGGAATCCCAGTGTGTGTACAGCAAAAAGGGAGGCGAAGGCAAGAGAATTTCCTGGAAACTTGCAAACCAGTGAACCTGGCAAACAGAGCAGAGAACAGAGAGAGACTGCTTCAACCAAGGTAGAAGCCAGAAGTTGGCACTCACAACCCATACATATACACACATTATGCATACATAAACATACACATTTTTTAAAAAAAAGAAGATTGGATGGCCACCCGGAAGTAGCTTTCTTATCTTATTTTGAATGTTTGGATTGATCTGGTGGCAGGAGAGTATGACCATAGAGTGCCTGGCCTACATGCCAGACCCTTCCCTGGAGAGCTAAGTGTCCTGAATGATGTTTTGCTACCCTCATCCTCCATTTCTTTTCCTCCCACAGGCTGGCCCCTTGCCAAGGACAATTCTTGCTGGAGTCCCCAGTACATCTATCATTGAATATAATGGACGGTTTCAGTACTGGTTTTTCCTTGACATCTTGGCAGCATTTGATACCATCCATATCTTCTCTGAGCACCTGGTTAACATTTTAGGCACCTGTACCCTGATCCCCCTTCTGTATCTCAAATGCCACTTCATGGCCTCTGTGGTGGTTTGAATGAATGTTTCCCAATAGATCTAGGAGTTTATTAGAGTTTGTAATTTAGCTCTCCAGCTTGTTTGGTTTTTCTTTGCTTGTTTTGGGTGGTGGTTGCTTTTCTCCTTTCAGCATGGACTTGTGAAAGTGGGCCAGCTCCTGCCATGATGGAACTTCTCCTCTATCTGTAAGCTTCAAACAAGTTCCTTTCTCCTATAACTGTGCCTGTTCTGGAGGTTCATCCCAGCAATGTGAAGCTAACGGATACAGAATTGGTACCAGAGTGTAGGGAGTGCTGAGGCAAATCTGACCATGCTGATTTTGGTATTTTATAACTTGTATGCTAGAGGAACGGGAAATTTGGTGCTTACTCTAAAGAAGCCTTCTGGAGCAGTAAGCCAAGCTTTACGGACTATTCTGACAAGAGTTTGAAAATGCTAAGTGCAAAGAGAAGTATATTTGGAGGCTTGGCTTATGAACCTTCTAAGAAGAAGGAAAGACTGCCGAGGACTTTATTAAAACTGACATAAGGGCTGGCTGCATTGTGCTGTCCATACCCAGAAAGTTTGATCAAGGTTAAATTTATAATGGACTGATATGCTTGCCTAAAGATATGGGACTGAGAGATTTAAGATTTTAATTTGGAAAAATTCAAGCAAGTTTAAAATTACTGGCACAGGGACTGGCTGCCGAGGCTTCTATTGTCAAATACATTAGCATTTGGAAAAAAAGATGATCCAAGTACTTTGCATTAAAGCAATAGAAATCATTTCTGAGGAAAGATTGTGATAGACATGCAAACTCTTGGAAAGAGTTGACTGGAGAAGGAACCTGCTTTTCAAGGTTACGATTTCATCTCTGAATTAAGAATATGGCTGTGTCCTACATACCTGGTATTGGTTTTAGAAACATAAAAAATACATGGAGTGGGTCATGAAGTACACATGGTTATAGGAGCTGCTGCTAAGATGCGGCATATAGGCAGGGCATGATGACTCTGAGGAAGAGGCTGACAAAGCCATTAAAAGATGGACTGTGGAGGCTGGGCATGGTGGCGCATGCCTTTAATCCCAGCACTCGGGAGGCGGAGGTAGAATTGCCATGAGTTTGAGGCCACCCTGAGACTCCATAGTGAATTCCAGGTCAGCCTTCAGCCTGAGCTAGAATGAGACCCTACCTTAAAAAATAAAAGGAGAGAGAGAAAAGAAAAAAGAAAAAAAAAAAGATGGACTATGGTTTGCATGGAGACCCAAAGATGTTTTAGATATGCCAAGACTAGACAAGAGCTGCCAGGGAGATCTGCTAGTCTGGAATGGAAGTTTTTCCTGGCTATTTAGCGTGGCTAGAGGAGCAGAATCAAAAACAAATACAGAAACTGTCAGTCACTGGTTATGATACCAGACTTGAATTACAGAGTTTGATGTTTGCTTGATGGTTATTGAGTTTGCATTCTTCCAGTCTCTCCTTGCTATGCCTTATAACAGTTGAAAATGTTTTTACTCTGTGCTTTTATATGCTGAAAATATAAAACTTCTTTTGATTTTACAGGACTCACAATTAAGAGACAATCTTAGATCTCAGATGAGACTTAGGACTTTAGAACTATCCCAACTTGGTGAAAACTATGGGGACCTTTGAATTTGAATTGAACACAATATACCATGTGAGATGGTTATGGATCTACTGGGGGCCAGAGGCAGAATGTGGTGATTTGAATGGAATGGATTTCTCCCAATAGATTCAGGGGTTTATTAAAGCTTGTAGTTTTAAAAAAATATTTTATTTTTATTTATTTCAGAAAGTGAGATATACAGAAATAGCCAGGGAGACAGACAGAATGCATGTGCCAGGGTTTCCAGCCACTGAAAATGAACTCCAGATGCATGCGCCCCCTTGTGCATCTGGCTACGTGGGTCCTAGGGAATCAAGCCTCGAACCAGGGTCCTTAGGCTTCACAGGCAAGTGCTTAACCACTGCGTCATCTCTCCAGCCCAAAGCTTGTAGTTTATATCTCTAGCCACCTGGCTGGAGAAGGTGTCACTGTGGGCAAATCCTAGGGTCCAGCTCTATGGTGTGTGTGTGTGGGGGGGTTGTTGCAGTCAGGTTCACATTGCTGGCAGAAAACACCTGACCAAGAGCAGCTTGTGGGAAAAAGGTTTATTTTGACTGACAGACTCAAGGGGAAACTCTATGAAGGTAGGAGAAAATGACAGCATGAGCAAAGGGTGGACATCACCCCCTCACCAACATCAGTGAACAATAGCAACAGGAGATTGTGCCAAACACTCGCAAGGGGAAACTGGCTATCATACCCGTAAGCCCACCTCCAACAATACACTGCCTCCAAGAGACATTAATTTCTGAATCCCCATCAGTTTGGAACCTAGCATCCAGAACACCTAAATTTATGGGGGACACCTGAATCAAACCACCACAGGGGGGCTGGAACACCAGTCTAAAGATACATGCAGAGATCTTGAGCTCTGCCATTATGGAGCGCCTTTTTTTTTTTTTTTTTTTTTTTTGGTGATGATTATTTTCCCTCTCTCAGCATAGACAGCTTCTTCTGCCATTATGGAACTTCTCCTCTATCTGTAAGGTTTAATCAAATTCCCTTCTCCCATAACTGTGCCTGCTCTGGAGGTTCCCCAGTGATGTAAAACTTACTGATACAGCCTCCTTGTCTGAGTCCATGCCTCTGTTTGTCCCTTGGTGATGTGAAGGCAGCCACTGGGGCTCTCTTTAGCCTTGTCCCACTCCACAGCTTCTCATGCCTTCAGTCATGGGCTCAGATGAATTCTTAACTTCCTCTCCAGCCCAGACCCCTCTCTTCTGAACTCTAGCTCAAATATCCATTTCTCTACTTGACCTTTCCACTTGGATGCAATACATGCATTTCACACCCAGCTCCTGACCTTCCCCTTTAGTCTGGTCCCCTACTAGTGACCTCTATCAATCCTTCCATGTGCCCAAGCCACCAAGCACTCAGTTCAGTCTCTCTACTCTCTCTTCCTCCCTCCCTTTCTTCTTCTCTCCCTGTCTCCCTCCCTCAGTGACCAAGTTTAGTCATTGGATCTCCTTAAGTGGCAGGCACTCAGATCTACCAACTCTCTCAATGTCTACCAAGATCTTCCTACTCAGAGCCAGCACACTCCTGCCTTGATTTAGTCCATTCTCCACATCCCCCTGCCCTGGCTGTTTTCTTGCGAACATGCAGATCTGACTGTCATCTAGCCCTTGCTTACAATCCTTTGTTGGCCCTGTACACGCTCAGGCTTTCCATCACTTGGCCCTACCTGC
The DNA here is from genome assembly GCF_020740685.1 of Jaculus jaculus. Lineage (NCBI taxonomy): Eukaryota > Metazoa > Chordata > Mammalia > Rodentia > Dipodidae > Jaculus > Jaculus jaculus. The sequence goes on along the minus strand of NC_059102.1, from coordinate 132,014,051 downwards.
TTACCCCACCTCATCTTCTCTCATCTCTCTCTATATCTCTGCCTCAAAGCCAGACTCCAACCACACTCAGAGACCTTCAGTTCCTTCTTACCTCCAGGGCAAAACCATGAGTCCATCTAGAAGATTCTGTAGCTGCTCTTTCCAATATTGTCTGCTTCATATCTTATCTCAGCTTTTGGTATAACCTGCCATTTCTACCAGGAAGCCTTCCCTGACCACTCCATTCTCATCCAGAGGGCTAGGTGGTTCCACCTCAGCACTTGACACATTTCCTATTTGGTTCTATCACTTGTAACATTCTATAACAGTTGATTTTAAAGAATTTCTTTCCCATTTTGGACTCTTTGAGTTGGGCAGCAGGGACCTAGAATAATGCTGGATCTCTATGAAGCACATGGTGAATGTTGTTCAATGGATGACTGTATAAATGGCCCTCTGCTTTACATGTATGATCTCATTGCAATCTTATAAGAATATTTTAAGGTAGGCACTATTAACCTCATTTGACAGGTAACAGAAGGGAAGTAACTTGCTCTAAGTCACATAGTTAGGAAAGAGACAGTTGTAAGCTGGGGTTTAACACCAAAACCCACCCCCTTTGTCCCCACCTCTAACCATCCCGCCCCATCCCTCATTCCATAGGAGACCTGAGAACCCTCCCTAGGCCTGATCAAGGCTGAGAACTCAAGATGGGAGCTGGCATGGTTACCTGGAAGCAGGTGGGCCCCGGCCTCCCTGTAGGGATATCCAACTGGTAGTAAACTTTGAGCTCTGGGGTCAAGGCGATGACAGTCTTAATCACCAATGAGATGATGTCAGACCAGACCTTCTTGATGTCCACACCTTTAGAAGACAGTCTAGAAAGAATACTAGAAAAAGTCCTTTTGCTGCCTGTGTTGGCACTGTCTGAGTGGATGAATTTGCCGCTGTGGATATTCAGTGAGTAGTTGGTTAAGTGCATAAAGACATGGTGCAAGTTTTGGGAGTTGGGCTCTTGATATGGCTCTGTACAAAATCTAGAGAGTCCATCTTTGGCTATATAAATCTCTAAGGGGTCTAAGGACTTTAGCAAGACATACAGACGAATATCAAACTTGAGCTTGTCGATAAGGAGAGGTTTGCAGATGTACTCTTGGACCACCGCTGGCCTGCTTTGGAGGGTCCTGGACAGGCGGATGTCATTAGGGTCCTTAATGAGGTAGATTCCATCACCCTGACTACCACCATCTGGTTTCACAATAAAAGTGGGCTTCCAGGAAGGGTCATTGGCTTTCACCATTCGAACCTGGTGGGGAGGGAGAGAATAGTTAGCAGCACCTTGATGAACACTAGGAGAAAGGGTGACAAAACGATCCCTTTCTCCTGAGTTCTCACTGAGGATCTTCCATAGGAGCGGCACAGTATATAGTACTAAAACAGTGACATAAGAACTGTCTTCAAGTGTGTGCTCCAGGCGGAGGTGGAGCATACACTGGACTGGCAGTCATAAGATCCAAAGTTCAAGCCATCTTGCCAATTATAAGCTGAGCTCTTAAACAAGTCACATAGCTAGGATCAATGATGCTGGTCTGCTACCATTTGTGAGTGTCTGTGAGATGCCAGTTACTATGTTGCGTACTTTCACCAGTTATCTCATCAAATCCTAAGCCTTTTTTTTTTTTTTTACAATATACGAAAAAGAGAGACACAGATGTTGTCAAGTATAGGGATAGGAGTCAGCCTGCCTCCATTCAGATCCTGACCCTATCATGTATTGCACTGTTAACCATGACTACCACATTCCTTAAGTTATTTGTACCTTCCACTTCATTAAGTAAAAATATGACTGCTTGTGTCTGGAGTTTGAATGCAGTGGCTGGAGGTCCTGGTGTGTCAATTCTACCCCCTCTCATAAAAAAAGGGCCAGTCTGTTGGGCTTGCCTCAAAAACAAACAAACAAACAAACAAACAAACAAAAAACCAGTATGATTGTATGTGAAGGTGATCTGACTGTGACATCTGTCACCCCATTGATTGCCAGGGTTGATTCAGCTCGCTTGAACCCTTCCTCCCTCACTGCTTCATGTGTGGACCTCCTGAAGTTGCACACCAAAGAGGCTGACCTTCTCTGTTGAGGAAGACCATTCTTTGGTTGAAGAATATGAATAGCCACTAGGACTTACAATAAACAAGCTCTCAGAAGTAAGACTGTTCTTTTTCTCTTTATAGAATTTTTTTTTCTTTTTGAAGACAGGATCTCCTGTAGCTCAGCTGGCCTCTAACTCCCTAGATAGCTGAGGACAACCTTAAACTGGTCTTCTTGCCTCCACCTCTCAAGTGCTACTACAATATTACAATATTGTACAACATCACAGTGCTAGGGATTGAACCCAAGGCTTTGTGCATGCTAGGAAAGCATCCCATCAGTTGAGCTACATCCCCAACCCAGGAGCAAAATTGTTTTGAAGATGAAAAGAAAAAAATGAATAGCCTAAGAACATAGAAGCTGACAAGTGAATGACAATTATAAGCCTAGCTACTGTTATCGTAAAGATAACATAACTTACCAGCCACTGGGGCAGAATCAGCTGGACCGAAATCCAGATTGAGAGTTCAGAAGCTCTTGCATCTTCCTCCATACTCTAACCTTTACTAGGTCATTGTAAAGGTAAGACAAACTGAAACATGCAAAGGACCAGGCCTGGCACCAAACACACAGCTAGTACATAGGGAATACATGGCTTTATTGTCTACATGATTGTGAAGTGCATCTGGTAGACCTGGCTGGTCCAGTTTGTTGATATCTATTGGGATCTAGGTTCTGTCATCTGCAATATTTGATCTCCTTCCAGCCCCAGGTCAGAAGGACACTCCCATAATTAGTTATCCAGGCACTTGACCAGTCCACATCTGGCCCTGTGGTTTTACATAATTCATAAGAGCCTGACTCTACCAGTACTATGGTTTGGAGGGTTTTCATGCAAAGTTCATTGTTGGAAATTTAATCCTCAAATGGTTTTTGGAAGCACAGGCTTTAGGAGGTAAGATTAGATGAGATCATGAGTGTGGAGCCCCCTGAGAGCATTAGTGGCTTCATAAGAAAAGGTAGATAGAGCCCAGCTAGCATATTTGCTCTCTGCCATGTTATGATGAGGCAAGAAGACCTGCCTCACCAGCTTCCAGCATCTTCTGTGTGTGGTGTGTGTGCGTGTGTGTGTATAGACACCAGAGGACAACCTTAGGTGTTGGTCCTCAGGCAATGTCCACCTTTTTGAGGTCTGGAGCTCACTAAGTATACTAGATTGGTTGGTCAGCAAGCCCCAGGGATACTTGTCTCTAATACCTTGGCACTGGTCTTACAAGCACATGTCATCACTCCAGTTTTTTTTTTTTTTTTCAACATAGATTCTGGGAATTGAACTCAGGTGCCCATGCTTGCAAGGCAAGCACTTTGCTGAGTGAACTATTTCCCTGCCCCAGCTGGCAGTGTCTTGTCATTGATTTTCTCAGCCTCTAGAACTGAAAGAAATACATTTATTTTCTTTGTAAACCAGCCAGTCTCCAATATTCTGTTATAGCAACAGAAAATGGCCCAAGGCATCCACAGGCTTATGAGACACTCGGTGTGCTCTGGAGAAGGGTGGGTTGAAATGGTGGGAGAGGAAGTTTTCACTGGAAAAATGTGAAGAGGAAGAGAAAGCCGTGCTCTTGGCAGCATCCGGCATGGAAGCTCTGTTTCTGAGCTGTCACTAGAAGCAGTGTCCTATAGGCTGAGTTGGTGGCATGCCCAGCACTGGGCTGTGGTCAGTCACCACCTTTGCTGTGTAAACTTGACCCAGGCCATCTGCACTCTGGGCTGTACTTATCTCTTTGACTAGCCCATAGTTCTAAGTGAAGCTTTTGCCGATTCCTTGGGCACTATCAGTTATTCCAGGCTTGTAAAAGATCTTTAACAATGGAGAAGCACTTAAAGCCTTAATAATGGTCCACATCAATTATTTTCCCTTGTCAGCAGGATTCGAGAATGGAACCTCACAAGAGATCAATGGGAGCCTCCCAGAGCCCTCATGAGCCTTTCTTGCATCAGTGACCTTGATACTTCTGAAGTTATTTAATATTCATCTAAAGCATCCACATGCATAGCCCTTTATGGTAAATATGAACAAGCTGGACAAATGGCAGTTATGGATCAGGAAGGAAGAATTGTTGAGTTTGCACTATAGATAATTTTTCCCCTTGGAAAGCTTTTGCTAGACAAAAGATACTAACAGTTCAATATATTATCAGGAGCAATATTTTCTCCTTTGAATCCAGTGTATGCACCCTAAATAAATTAAACTACATGGTCAATAGTCTCTGAATATTTCTTTGCTCTTTGCCAGAGCAGTAGCTACAAATCAAGATTATTAATACTAATAAAATCATCAGAACTGAAAGGATCCTTGGAGATCCACATCATGAAATCCTCTCATAATTCAAAGGGGAAGCTGAGGCATGGAGAAGTGACATGCATTGCCTCAGACCCCATAACTTGCTAGTGGGGCAGTTAGGACGAGAACTGAGGTCTCCTGATCCCACTCCAGGTATGCTGTGCCATATTTACCTGTGATAAGATAAAATTAAGGACCTCTATTTCTTATTACTACAGGGAAAAACTATCTTAATATCTTAGACAGTGTTGGAACCTGAGCTTACACCTCACCCTGAAAACTCTGGCTCCTAAACATGGCCACCTGGGAATGGCATCTGTAGTGGTTTGAGTCAGGTGTTCCCCATAAACTTAGGTGTGCTGAAAGCTAGGTCCCCAGCTGATGGCAATTTGGGAATGAATGCCTCCCGGAGGCAGTTACTGTTGGGGTGGGTTTATGGGTGTTATAGCCAGCTTCCCTATGCCAGTATTTGGCACACTTTCCTGTTGCTGTTGTCCATCTGTTGTTGCCCAGGAGGTGATGTCCACCCTCTGCTCATGCCATTGTTTTCCTCTGCCATCATGGAACCAAAATAAACCTTTTTTTCCCACAAGCTACTCTTGGTTGGGTGTTTTCTGGCAGCAATGCAAACTTGACTGCAACAGCATCTGTGGATCCTCAGATGCCTAGTATACCTCAATTCCAAATCTTCTGTCTGGTTTGTGGGTATGTTACAATATAGGTACCAGATATAGCAAAGCTTCACTGTTGTAGTACAGAATGAGGTTCCCATAGACTCTACTCCCCTCAGCCACTTCTTGTACATGAAGAAAGTATTTTCAGAATTAATATCCTCTGTTCTCTGAGAGTTTATTCAAGGGATACCTTTCCCTACAGTTGCAAAGGAACTAATACATGGGTTCCCAACGAAAAATGTCATGTTCCAGTATCAAAATGCTGTCTCTAAACTGGGTGTGGTGGTGTATACCTTTAGTCCCAGCACTTGGGAGGTAGAGGTAGGAGGATCACTGTGAGTTTGGGGCCACCTTGAGACTACATAGTGAATTCCAGGTTAGCCTGGACTAGAGTGAAGCCCTACCTTGAAAAACCCAAATAAATAATTTAAGAAGAAATGCAGTCTCTATCCCTGGAGCCCAGTCATTCTGATTTAATAGATCAGCTGAGACTTGGACAAGGGTGTTGTGGAAAAAACACCTTATGTGATTCTGATGCATACACTGTCCAACAACTCCTAGATTAAAGTGAATGAAGCCAAAATACGATCTGAAACCAGTATCTGAGATGAAGTTCTATGCCTTATGTTAGCCTGAGTGTGAGGAAGGCTTGCACTTAAGCTACAGCTGATGCTATCTCTAGTTTATCCAAAGCTACTGTCGGATGTGAAATCCATTATCTTGTAACTGTATACTTGGATGGCTGAAAGAGATATACACAGAGGATGCCCAGGCAGGGTTGCTTGGCACTCAAGAGGCTTTTTGAAAGATGGCTGCATCTTTTACTGCCCTCTAGTGGATATTTAGGAAATGCGACTGGGAAAGTCACCCTGTTCAAAATTCAACACGATTAGCAGTTAAAATTGATAGTAGTACCACTGCAAATGAAATGTTATTCCACCATTGTTTGAAGGAAATACTAACAGCCCTTAACGACATTGTTCCGGGAAACAAGATGAACACAAAGAGACAACAACTGCAGGATGGTATATGAGGTCCCTTGAGAAGTCAAATTCCTAGAGACGGAAAGCAGAATGGTATTTGCCAGGAGATGATGGTGAGGGAAAATAAGCAGCTAGTGCTTAATAGGAACAGAGTTTCAGTTTTGTGAAATAAAAAGTTGTACAGGGCTGGAGAGATGGCTTAGCGGTTAAGGCGCTTGCCTGCCAAGCCTAACAACTCAAGTTGGAATCTCCAGGTCCCATGTAAGCCAGACACACAGTGACGCACATGCGTAATGTGGCACATGTACCACAAGGGGGCACGCGCGTCTGGAGTTCGTTGGCAGTGGCTGAAGACTGGCGCACCCATTCTCTCTCTCTTTCTCTCTGCCTCTCTCGCTCAAATTTTTAACAAAAGCTGTACAGATGGATAATGGAGATGGCTGCGTAGCATGGTAGATTTATTTTTATGTTGCTCAAGTTTTACACTCAGTACTAGACCCTAAACAAGACATAGACATCCTACCTCCAGGACTCAGGGAACATTGTGCAAGGTGGAATGGAAAGGATGTAAGAGCTATAGGACGGAAAAGAGGACTGTGGAACTCTGGTGTGTGGACATGACAAGGCCATTGTAGTCATGAACTCACAGCAGGTGTGCTCACCTGCACAAGACCTGCACATGATGAGCCCACGGAACATTCGATTATAGATAGGGGAGGGGCTTGGGAGGCCCTCTCCCTAGTGAGCTAATGACAGTTAAAGGTTTCTGAGGAGGGGGAGTCATTCTCTTCCTGGCATAGCCACTGGTGAGTGATGAGAACAAGAGTTACAGTGAGATGGGGGAGGGGAGGAGGGAGGGAATGTGGGTACATATGATGTATGTACCCACAAAATGTAATATACATGGGACTGGGGAAATGGCTTAGCGATTACAGAATTGGCCTGTGAAGCCCAAGGTCCCTAGCACCCACAAAAGCACAAGGGGGCACATGTGTCTGGAGTTCATATGTAGTGGTTAGAGGCCTGGCATGCCCATTGTCTCTTGCTTTTTCTCTGTCTGTCTCTTCCTCTCTCATAAATAAATAAATAAATAAAATATTTTCTTAAAATGTAATGTATATGTATGAAAATGTCAAAAATTAAAAGTTAATAAGCTGTTAAACTTTGTTATGTGTAATTTACTCCAATTTTTATTTATTTATTTATTTAGATTTTTTTGAGGTAGGGTCTCACTCTAGCTCAGGTTGACCTGGAATGCACTATGTAGTCTCAGGGTGGCCTGGAACTCATGTTGATCCTCCTACATCTGCCTCCTGAGTGCTGAGATTAAACGCATGTGCCACCATACCCAGCTTACTCCAATTTTTAAAATTAAATTGTGTGTACATGCATGTGAGAGTGCACATGTGTTGGTGCAAATGCACATATGCGTGTGTACACATGGAGGACAGAGGACAACTTCAAAGATTTGTCCTCGGGAACACAGTCAAACTTGTGAGACAGCATCTCTCACTGACCTGGAGCTTGACAGGTGAGCTAGATTGCTGCTGGCCTGGGAGCCCAGGCTCCTACCTGTCTCCACCTCCCCAGTGCTGGGATTACATGTATACGCCACTATACCAGGCATTTACAAAAAAGAGAACATTAGTATATGAACATACAGTACGTTGATCATGTTCCTGTGTCTTCCTTAGGTTTTAGACCCCTCTCTCCTACTCCCATTCCCTAACGACCCTCCTCTTTCAAGGCAGTCCTTCCTCTGTTTTGTTGTCTCATTCCTTTTGTCCTCCTCCACCCTCAAAGTCAAAAAGATGACGAGCTCAGAGCAACCATGCTGCTCTCGTGGGACTATTGGCCACCCCTGTGGGGTCATGAATGCACCAGTCAGTACACGTTGGGAGCACAGTGCCCCCAGAGATGCGTAAGACACCTGTGGCTCTTACATTCTTTCCCCGAAGATGCCTGGCTCAAGCTCAGGTCCTGCTTGCATGGCACTTTACCAGTTGAGCTGTCTCCTTTTGTTTTTTAGTTGAAAATAATTAGGTGTTGGTGAGTTAGTAAAACAAAACAGAAAATCTGGATTTTGATTCCAGGTGCATTAGGCCATTTGTGACTCTGTTGAGTGACCTTGAGAAAGTCACCTCTCCTCTTGAGCTTTGTTGTGTTCACTTATCAAATCAAGGGGCCACTTGATTGTCCCTGGCCTCAGTCTACTACCAAGTACTGAGCAGTGATTGATCTGGACACCACTGCAGTTGAAGGCGGGGTCACACAGCCAGTGGCATTAATCACATGGAGGAGGTCATGCCATGCTGTTGTGATCAGCACACTGGGATGATCTGTGTGAACCGGCGATTTGGGTGGGAGATTTATGATGCATTTGAGGCAGTTGGCAAGATATTTGGAATAAGCAAGTTAAAGTATTTGTGGAGAGAAATTCAGGGACTGAAATAGCAAGTCACAAAACATTATTAGCAGTGAGGGGCAGGCATAAGGACAACTTCTGAAGAAACACAATGTCTGCAATACCAGGGAAGCCAAAGCCAATTAGAGTCACGCTTTGTCACACAGGAGGATTTGCATTCTGACATAGCAACCTAGGTCCTTGGCATCACAGGCACATGCTGTGGAGTTTTGGCAGAAACAAGCTTTTGGGAGACAAAATAGATGTCACAAAGTGCATGCTGGACAGGATGCAGAACATGGCCCACCAGCCATAGGATCTGAGTGTGGTACTTGGCAAATTCCTACTCCCAGTGTTTAAGGCAATTTCTGAGGCCAGCTCAGATTGAAGGTAGTCAACAACTAGGTGACCAAGACCAGGTGAGGATGGCTAGAAGGACCAGTGGAGAAGCAAACCAGGAGGTGTGATAGGAAGAACTTGAACATATCACAAAGCAGAGTAGAGTGAGAGACCATAAATAGTAGAAGCAGAAAGGGGGTGATTGCCAATGGGGAGTACTGCATGTATGAGATAGCGGGCGGCGCCTCACAGCCCTCAGACAAGTACTATGGGTCAGGCACTATCCTACACTCTATCTCACTGGATCCTCATAACCATCCTATTTCACAAATCAGAAAATGGAAAGCCAGAGATGTTCATTAACTTGCCAAAGGCTACATAACCAACAGGTGATAGGGTCAGGATTTGAACCCAGGTAGTTAGCTTCTAAAGTCCATATTCAGAATGAAGGAGGGGGAATAGAAGAAGATCAAGCTTGAGTATGAAGGGTGGACTTGATAGAGTAAGGAACTTGCATATCATTTGTGGAGAATTTGGGTAATGACCTGCAAAGATGGGGACTTACTGAACAGTCTGAGAAGGAAATAACTCAGTTAGATGTATGTTACAGAAAGTAGGGTCACTAGGGCCTGCTCTGGAAAGACATCTTGGCCCCACCCCTTCCCATCAGCCTGTCAGCTTCCTTCCTGCTCACCGGAGGTGACCTGCTTTGATCCACCACACACTCCCCACCATGATTATTCAGTCTCAGGTCCACTCTGCAAGGGAGCCAGCCAGCCATGAACTGAAACCATGAGCCCAAATCATTCTCTCCTCTGGTAAGTTGTTTGTGTTAGGGATTGGTTGCCGAGACAAGGAACCATCTAACTCCCTGCATGAAGGGGACAGGAATATATGGGTTGACTTCTAAATACCTTGATAGATGGTGAACAGGGAGTTAAAAGGAGAAAAGCGGGCTGGAAAGATGGCTTAGCAGTTAAGGCACTTGCCTGTGAAGCCTAAGGACCCAGGTGTGTTCCCTAGCACCCATGTAAGCCAGATGCACAAGGTGGCAAATGTGTCTGGAGTTCAATTGCAGTGGCTAGAGGCCCTGGTGCACCCATATTCTCTCTTTCTCTCTCTCTTTCTTTCTATCTCCCTCTTTCTTAAATAAATAAATAAAATATGTTTTCAGAAAAGAAGAGAAAAGATTTGGGTTTGGGAGATAGCTCAGTTGGTAAAGTGCTTGCCTTGAAAGGACCTGTGTTTGATGTCCAGTACCCCCACAAAAATACCTGGGGGTGTGGAGACAGGTTTCTCCCAGAGCTCACTGGCCAGCCAGTCTAGCCTAATTGGTGAGTTCCTGGCCAGTAAGAGACTGTGGAAAAAAAAATGGACATCATTTCTGAGGATGACATCTGAGGTTGCCTTATGCTCTCCACATGCATGTGGCACAACATATGTGCATGAATACTCCCATGAGCACAGACACACATATATATACATGTTTAAAATGAAAGAGTTAGAGATGGCTCAGTGAGTAAAAATGCTTGCTTTGCAAGCATGCAGACCTGAGTTCAGATCCCCAGAGCCTATATCATGCTGAACACAGTAGCAAGCATCTGTAACCCTAGCCCTTCTGTAGCAAGACGGGAGTCGGAGACAGGAGAATCCAGAAGCTCATGGGTCAGCCAGCCTGCCTTTCACAGTAGTGAACAACACAAGACCCTCCCTTATTCAAACAAGGTGGAAGGTGAGGACTGGTACCTGGGGCTGTCCTCTGACCTCCACATGGATGTGCACCATGGTGTGTGTGTGTGTGTGTGCGTGTGTGTGTGTGTGTGTGTGTGTGTGTGTGTGTGTGTGTGTGTTAAAATAAAAGGAGAGATTAGCTGGGCGTGGTGGTGCACGCCTTTAATCCCAGCACTCAGGAGGCAGAGGCAGGAGGATCACTGTGAATTTGAGGCCACCCTGAGACTACATAGTGAATTCCAGGTCAGCCTGAGCTAGAGTGAGACCCTACCTCAAAAAACCTTTAAAAAAAATGAGGGGAGATTAGAGGGCCAAGGAAAGCCAGATAGAGAAATGCAGAGGACAGAGCTGGTCAATGGTCGCTAGAAAATATGTGTGTCGAGTTTGGGAGAAATGTGAGGTCACCTGGGGAGATGGAGAGGAAGAAGGGTACCACCGGGACAAGGAGGCTGGAAAGGGCAGCAAGGATCTTAAGACACCTCACATCAATACTTACCTGCAGGCTACTGATAGATTTTCAAGCAGAGAAGGACATGGGCACCATGAGAAACCCCACTTTGGAACACTGAGAACACATGCAAGAAGATGCCCTGGCCATGAGATCCTGAGGGCCTGCGCTGGGGTAGGGACAGTGGGGTTAAAGCGGATGTGAGATGCGGAAGGGAACAATCAGGGGCCCTTAGCAACGGGATGGATGTGAAGCAGCAGGGAGAGGGGAAGGAGACAGCATAGATGGTCGCAGGGTCTGGGCCTCCAGAAGGTATGGAGGGTGCTGTCACTGTAAACAGATACAGATGACACAGGAAAAGACCTTGTCCCAATTGGATGAAAGCAGTGGGGGTGTTCCAGCAAGTCAGTCTGAACTGACTGGCTCTGGCCATGAAGCTAACTGGGCCTTTGTAACCTGATTCCTCCATCTCTTTATGGTTCATGGGAGCCATGTTGTCCAGTATCTCCTCAAGAAAATTAATTTTGATACAATAACTCTCCCTGTCTTAGAAAAAAATAAGAAGTGCTGTCTGGCAGGGGTGAGACTCGGATTCTAAACTCAAACACAAGATGGCTTGCACTAGAGAGAGGGTGTCCAGATAAGGCCTCAGCTCAGTGGTTGGAAAGGAGAATGCCTGCCACTGCATGGCCAAACATTTCAGCACGCCTGGCTCTGGGCAGGTTCCAGTTAAGAAAACTTAAGTAGAAAAAAAAATTTAATTGGTTTATCACTGATGAGTATCAGGGTTTACTCAACAATTTAAAAGAAATAGCACTAATTGTTCATGGAGTGGTAACTGACCACTCATGTGTGAAGTCTTGACATAGCTCACATTGAAGAGCCTTCCTTCCTTGGAGTGCAGCCCTGACACACCCCAACAACCTCATTACCCACCCTCCTTCCTGTCCCTCTTCCATGCCTCTGGGCCTTTGCAGTGCTCCCCTACCTCATGGCCTTGGTCAGCCTCTCGGCTCCTTTTTGCCTGTAGAGCTCCTGCCCATTGTCAGCCCAGCTCAAAAGATCCCTCTGCAAGTGCTCTCCCGGCCTGCAGTCCTCCAGACACAGCTTTTCCCTTCCAAAGTGCCTCTCTATGCCCAGCTGTCCCACATCTTCACAACCATCCCTTTGAGGCCCAGGAATTATATTGCACACATGAGTGCATGCACACTTTAGAAACAAAGAAACTACACCTAAGAGGTGTGGTGCCTTCCCAAGGCCGCACAACTGTCACAGACAGAAGTAAAACACAGTCCTGTCGGATTTTCAACTCAAAGTTCTTACTATCAGAGTGGAGAGGGACATTCTAAGAAGTCTTTCAGAAGATACTTCATTCTGAACACTAACATAATGTTTGTTCGATGCTGTTAGGAGTTTTAATATTCTGCAGAATTGACACTTTATTTCTCAAGTTGCCATCCTACGGAGGAGGAAATGGAGGCCTAGAGAGGCATGTGAGAAGCCTACGGACACCCAGCCAGAGGGAGGGATGAAGACCCAGGCCAGGCCCACACCACCCTTTCTTTGGAAGACGCTGGTAAGTTTTACCCAAGCAGCTGACACAGCATCATGTGGGCTGCTCGGGAAAGCAAGCGTGGGGGAAACAAGGAGGAGTCCTCTGCCTGCTTTACCTCAAATCCTGTCTGTTGTCAAGGCAATTTGATGGATGTCACTCTGGTGAATAGCAACTTTATGTGGGATATAATATATCCATCATTAGGGAGCAATCCAGAAGCCACTTGAGAGGCTATAAACCCCGCTTAAGAGGAAGGAATCAGTCGCTGTGAGTCTGTCCATTTTCCTCTTGGGTCTCTTAATACCAAGCCCCAAATGCTGGAGCTCAGAGGCCTGAAGACCCTGATCAAACAGTGAATCAGGGGAGCTAGGGAAAGGGCTGTCATTAAAGTGATTGTCGTGCGAGCATGAAGACCTGAGTTTAGTTCCTCTGCACCAGTGTAAAGTCTTGTTGTGGTGGTGCACACATGTAACCTCAGGGCTGGAGAGACGGACACAGGAGGCTCTCTGGGCTTGCTGGACCACTAGCTTTGTTACACTTGTAAGCTCTGAGTTCACTGAGAGACCCTGTCTCAAAAACTAAGGTGGAGAGCAATTGAGAAAGAAGCCTGATGTCAACCTCTGGCTCACACATGCTCACACAGATGCAAACACCCCCACATGTGCTCCCCCACACATTTGAGCAAGTATATACGCACATGTATACATATTACACATACACAATTCCCTCCCCAAGAAAAAGTGATTGAAGGGATGACTCACTCTATACCAAGTCAGTTTTATAAGGATGTGGGGTCCCAGCAAACTCCATCCTTTCCAAGAGCATGTTCCCAGTGACCTAGGACCTCGCACCAGGCCCAACACCTCAAGCACTGTGACATGTGACACTGGGGACCAAGCTCCCAACACATCAGCCTTTGGGGACACACTTAAACCTGATCCAAACTCCAAAAGTAGGTGCTAAACTGTCTCTTTTCTGCATATTCATCAGTTCAAGGAAGAGTCAATAGGAGCTAGCATTTGTACTTAACATAGTTCTGCTTTGATCATTTTATTTGTTCTAGCCTGCCTTGGTTTCCCTGGCATCCTCCAGGTTCCTCGTGGAGGCTCATCTCAACCACCCTGTCTGGGGTCCAAATACCTACCCGTGCTATCCTGAAGGGCTATTACCTCACTGACTAGGAGCTGTCTCTTGGTCCCCAGCTACTTCCTGGGCACCCAGGGATGTCAGCCCTATGATTCCTATACCCCTGCGAGCCACCCCTCCAGGGTCTAGCCCCTAATCTGACTCATGGCCTCATGCTTCTCTTGCTCCTGCAGCCCTCTGGAACACAGCATTCCATTGCTGAGTTCCCCTTCTAGGGCAAGTCATTTTTTTTTTCTGATAGTGAGGATTTCCTGCTAATGGACTAGAGTAAGTAATCTTTCCCTCATTTCCAAGTGCATACAATTCTGTTACAGTCGAGAGTGCTTCAGATCACTGGCTGTGGTCTCTTCCTCCCGCCCAATGCCACAGTCCTATGCCTCTTGCGTTCCTGCTATAATTCCTACATAAAATGTTTTTAAACCCCAAAATATTAAAGCTGTATTTTGCAGCACTCTAGCCAAGTGCCCTGCCTCTCAATGCTTGGTTGGCCAAAATGGCAGCACTGACCAGTATCAGGCACTGGGCTAAGTGCATCCATGGGTACACAGAGATCTCACCGCATGAGGAGGGAAACTGCAGCTTCACTCAGTGCTTCATGGATGAATGTGGCTCACACTCAAGAGAAGCTGAGGCAACCTACCCCCAAATTCCATGAAGGCAGGAGAACTATCGCTCTCATGTCTGTTCCTACCAAACACAAGAAAGGCTTGTTCAGGCAGGACTAGGCTGACGCTGTCTTGCTTGTACAACATTGTCACACGTGCCTGGTAGTGCAGGAACATGACTTCGAATGCTCAGCCCGGGTGATTCCTATTGCTCTGGGACCTCAGTTAAAGTATACCTCCCCACAGATTAATTCCCCACTCTGTCTGGAGCACCCCTCTCATGAGCTGCAGACTCATACCACTATACCTGTGGTATGACCAACACAAAACTCATTCTCTCTTCAAACCTCTCTTCTTGTGTTTATCCTGTTGGTGAACAATGCTGCCATACACTCATGTCCCCATGCCAGAGATCTGGGGTCATCTACCTTCTACCATCTCCCTCATCAGCCAGCCCCATCCACCGAATTCTAACACTTGTACTTCTTAACACTCCTACTGGCCCTCCTCAGCATTTCTCACCTGTATTTCTACAACTGCTTCTCAAGTTATCCACAAGACTGCAACTCAGACTACGCTAGCACATCCCACATACTATGTTCAGCTCTTCTGATCCACTCTAGAATGGCTAAGTGGTGAGCCACTCTTACAGAGCCAACACAGCAATTTGTGTGTGTGTATGTGCATGAAATTTCACATGGCTCACCTTAATACTATGTTACCTACCACCACAGGCAAAACTGCATCTTTTCTTTTTTGAGTCAGCGTCTCATGTGGCCCAGGTTAGCCTCAAACTTGCTATGTAGCCAAGGTGGGCCTTCACACATGATCCCCCTGACTCCATTTCCCAAATGACGTGATTACAGGTATGCACCACCATGCCCAGCTGTAGAACTGGTTCTTAAAAGATTAACTCTCACTAGGCATGGTGGCTCATGGCTTTAATCCCAGTGCTCAGGCGGCAGAAGTAAAAGAATTGCCATGAGTTCAAGGCTACCCTGAGACTACAGAGTGAATTCCAGATCAGCCTGGACTAGAGTGAGACCCAACCTTGAAAGAAAAAAGATTATCTCTTCCCTCCTTTCTCTTACAAACAAATACTTTTCTTTAAAAAGGGGGAGCTGAAGAGAGATGAATGAGCAGTTACAGGACTTGCTTGCAAAGCCTTATGACCTGGGTTTGATTCTCCATTATCTATGTAAAGCCAAATGCACAAAGTGGTGCATGCATCTGGAGTTTGTTTACAGTGGCAAGAGGGCTGGCACACCCATTTCTCTCTCTCTCTCTCTCTCTCTCTCTCTCTCTCTCTCTCTTTCTCTCTCTCTCTCTCTCTCTTTCTTCCTTTCTCTCTCTCAAATAATTTTGTTAAAAAGATTACTTTTTTTTTTTTTTAACCTTCACCAGGCCCTTACAGGGAACACCTGAACCACAAGACACTGAAGAGGGTAGGATCAAGGCTAACCTTAATCTTCTACATCTTCCCTCCCTCCCTCTCCCCCCCTCCTCTTTTCTCTAACTCTTGTATATTAGTTATCTTTTTCCTTATTTTCTTAGTGGGCACTGACCACATGGGGCAATCATCCACAATGAGCTTTTTATCAGAGAGACCTACAAGGTTTCCTCAGACAGACAGATTTCTGTCAGAATACTTGATGACCCACCAAAGGTTAGTGGTAAGACCCTACTGCTGAAAACACCATATGCAGTTGACACGTAAAATAGAATGGCATGGCTGGAAGCTAGAAGACAATCAGTCCCCAGACAGTCAGCACATCTAGTGCCAGAAGGTGCTACATGGGCGACAGGGGGAAAATGACCAATATCTGTTCAAGCAACTCATGGTCTAACCTACTTAGCAACAAATAATCTGGTGTGATGCCCACACAAGTGCAATAGTGGTGCACAGCCATGGTGGGGAACCAACTGCTCTTGATTTGGCTAACTGATCCCCTCAGTGGTATGGGACCCATAGCTGGAGCTGGGAAACAAGTCAGAACCATATCCAAACATAAGCCCACTCTCCAATATCAAGCTACCATCAATCATGGGCTACAGGAGGGCCTACACCTATTAAATTCTCTATAAAAATGTAAGGGTTATCTCATTTGTCCTGGTGCTAACTTATTCGCTGTTGGAGAATCTGCTTCTCTTTTTCAGATAGATGTAGATCCTAAGGAGAGAGCCACCCTCAAAAGGGCCCCAGTTGAAACTAAGAAAAATTGGTGAAACAAGCAAGAGTGCTGTTTTCCTGATGAACTGGATACCAGCACAGGGGGAAGGAGACCAACACAGAGAAAAATCAACTCCTACCAAATCAGAGAGCCAGAGGCTCAGAGGCCCCTAACACCTCATCACTGAAGCAGACCAAAAATGAACCCAACATGGCTCATGGAAATTTTGCAGAAAAGGGGGTGGAAAGAATATCAGAGCCACATGTTGGGTCATGATATGCAGAGACATTTATCTTACCCATAACTGTGGGCTAACTCCACAATGCACGACCCATATACCTCAACAAGGAGGGGCCAATGGGGAGGGAGTAGGTCACGGGTGAGCCTAATAATAGTACCAAACTGACTGTATTTGCTGAATACAAAACTAATTAATAAAAACAACAACAATAACAAATTAAATATATAAATAATAGTGACTCAAGGCCAAAAAAAGATTATTATTTTCTTTAATGTCACATATTTTATATACCTGGGAACCAAAATCTGAACACATATATGTATTCTAATTCCCAAAAGTCATACTTTTTCTGCTATATCATGTTATCTTTTGGGGTTTACATCTTGGAGGAATGCTCACAGCTTAATACTTTTATATGCAAATAATAAATATATATTATTTATTTATTTACTGCAAGCAGAAAGAGACAGATAGAGAATGGGTGCACCAGGGCCTCTAGTCACTGCAAAAGAACTCCACAGTGCATGTGCCACCTTGTGCATCTGGCTTTATGTGGGTACTAGGGAATTGAACCTGGTCATTAGGCTTTGCAGGCAAGCATCTTAACCTCTCAGCCATCTCTCTAGTCCACCAAATAATAATATATTTTAAATTATATAAGCACCTACAATGTATCTTATGTTTGTGATTTTTAATACATTCATGTTATGAGAAATCTAGTATTTAAAAATTGTTCTTCTGTGTGTAATATTGCTTTTAATAAAAACAATAAACAGTGATTTTGTTTAAATTTTTTGTCTTGATAACAACAAAAATAGAGGAACTAAAGCTTCAAGAAATCAGATGAGTACAAATGACACACCCAAAGTTCAGAAGGGCAGGGGTAACAAATGTGAGGTGACCTTGTGGACTAATACTGTGAATGTCATTTCCTGTTGCCCTGAACTACAGTGGCATAACCTGTGTCTCAGTCCCCTTGTTCAGGTCCCCAGGTCAGTGGATAGGAACAGCAGAGTATGGATAGCCCTTCTTCTATCCAGACTCTGATTCTACACAGAGAAGAGGTGGAAACTGACAAGCCCAGAGAAGGGGGGACAACACAGGAGTCTCCTCTGAGAACCCGAGCCCAGCAGCCAAGTGCCAGCCCAGGATCAGGGCTGTCATTAGCCTGTTGATTTCCACGAGTGAGAACAGGATCTCCTGCAAGCCTCTGGGTTTCCGTAGCAGGTGTAAATGTCACGGAAAGGTGTTGACATGTAAGGAATTACTTTCATATGCCTTTGGTCATTGGGAAGCTCCAAGGGGCTCTAGAGGACAGCTGCTGGTTGGAAGCCAAGCTGAGTCAAATGGCACACAGCAGCTCTTACTGTGCCACCGGGGGCCATGAGAGAAGCCACTTCCCTAGACAAATATGGTCTGTGCCCCCTTTAATTCCAATGGTAGCAGGTTCAATGGGACAATGGGACCTGGGACTTAGCTTCCTCCAAAGAACTCACAGAAAATAGTCCCTCGCACTCCTTCCTGACATCTGGCCAGACATATAACCTTGAGCCATTTGTAAGCAAACCTTCCTCTTCCTTAACTCCAAGAGAGGCAACAAGGATAGTGTTTCTGTGCGATAGCTCACTTGTCTGCCATTCCCCTGCATTCACTTTCCCTTTGGGAACATCTCACAAGCCACTGCCACCACTACAATGGGCTGAGGACTAGCAGGAAAGAATAGACCCAATTCTTTCCTAGTTCACTATATAAAAGACCTGATCAGTGACTAGAGAACAGAAGGGAAAGGGATGAGGAAAAGCATATAGGCAAGTTTGTTGGTCAGAGGCCATCTAGTCTCTTAAATTTGACCTTAGATGGACAGAAGCCCTGGACCATGCTTTCTAGGTCTTTATAACATACTAGATTTCCTGGAGCTTGGGTCTCTGACACCTCTGTTGACTGACGTAGGAAGGCTCACTTTTTGTTTCCTTTTTTTGAAACAGGGTCTCATTTAGACCCGGCTGACCTTGAACTTCTATTCATTCTGCCTCTGCCTACCAAGTACTGTGATTACAGGCTTGGCCACCATGCTTGGCTGACTCACAGGACAGCAATGTCACACTCTCAACAGGATAGCCGCCTACAGGCTCTCAAGACACAATACCCTAATCCCCACAAAGGAAATGTGTATTGAAGTACTACAGTGTTTGTTACACATCAACATCAATGCCTTTATCTGTCAAGTGAGTTTATAGTAAACCTCCTGGGCCCAATATCTCCCAGGTCTGTGTGGCCAGGGAACACTTTTTAAATTATAATATATCTAGAGAACACCAACAGAGGTTCACATCTATCCTGATCGGTAATGCAGACTGATTGTCATTTTAGTATATTACATGTAGTGAGGTGGTGACAGTAGTCAGAGGTGACATGTAGAGAGAACGTCATGACAATCTGTGAGAGCGTTTGCTCTTTTGCCTTTGGTCCAAACATACATGAGCTCCTAGTGTATGCTTTGCTCGTGTGATTTCTAAAGTCCCTCAGGGCTTTCTAAACACATGGTGAGGTCCACCACCACAGAGGTGAATCATTTTATCTTTAGTTTTGTGCTCTAAGTATCTGAGAGCTGCTGCAAGTGTGTCTACTGAGAAAGTAAAGAGGAAAGCTCACATGTTCTCAGAATCGCAGTGCCACATGCTTCCTGGCATTATTTCATGTGATGTCTTGTTAGCCTTCCAACAACCATATGAGGCAGTCGTTCTTGAGTGTGACAGAGACTGGAAGCAATGACGCAGGACCGCACAGGTAGCAGTGGATGGTGTCAAATAGCAATGGGGCCAGCTCTGAAAGCTGAGGTGTTTCCAGGGACTCCCCCACAGTAGGATTAAAAACATGGTGACAGTTAACCTTAGTGCATGCTCCTACTGCTGTAGTGTTTGTCTTCCTGCTATAATGGAGCTCAGTAAAGAGAAGAGCCAAGAGAGGTTTGTTTATCCCAATGGTCTTGGTGCCACCTACAGAAACTGTCACTAAGGAAGTTCAAAAGACATGGATAGGGGTTGGAGAGGTTGCTCAATGGTTAAGGCGTTTGCCTCCAAAACCTAAGGGCCTGGGTTCGATTCCCTAGGACCCATGTAAAGCCAGCTGCACAAAGTGGTGCATGTATCTGGAGCTCATTTACAGAGGCCTAGAGGTCCTGGCATACCCATTTTCTCTCTACCTACCATTCTCTCTTAAATTAAAAAAAAATAATTAAAAGGAGATATGAATACAATTTGAGAAGTCATCAAGGACTGGGATGAAGAGGGGCAAACCACACCCAGATAGGGTGGTGAAAGGAGGGTGAGATACAGGTTGACAGACAGTCTCAACTTGGGAAGACCTACATTTAAAACAGCCTCTCTGGTGGGTGATTTGCCTTGAAACGTTAAATCGTACATTTCTGAAAAGGATTAAGTGTAAGGTAGAGTCTGACCACCTGACCAGGTATTCAAGGGGGCTACCAAGCAAGGGGAGTGGATTTCATAGTCTCAGGTCCTTTCCAGGCCTTGGGTACTAACTTCCTCCATGATAGACACAGTATTTCCCACTCTGTGTCACTTTGCCAAGCCTTTTTCCCTCTCTGGGACTCACTTTTCTTACCTGTAAAATGGAGGAAGTTGGTGATTACACTGGGAATTATTCTGCCTGAGGCTTCTAAGATCTTCATACTTTTCAGCCTGCCTGCAGATCAACGCCATGCTCTAAGAGACTGCTGACCTTCCTGAGATTCCGGCTCTGCGTGAAAGCTTGACTACCTAAGGCAGTGGACTGGAGCTGCCCCTCTCCCAGGCAGGGAGACAGACCAGACTCATTGTGATTCCGACAGCAAAGTGGGGATCAGGCAGACACATAAGAAGGAGACATAATTCTGGACTATGTTGAAAATTAAATGCCTCCCAGCAAGATAGAGTGTTAGCATGTCTAAAGATAGAAACATGAAAATGTGTATGCTCCATAAAGGTCTTAAGGAAGCTGGCACTGCCACCTAGGGAGGATTTTGGAAATTCCTGGGAGTGTTTGTCACTGTCACAGCGATTGAAGAATATGACTGGCATCTTATGAGCAGGACCCGAGGAGGTATTATAATGCATGAGGCAGTCCTGCCATGACCCCAAGAAGGTGAAAAGTCAAAGGTCATAAAAACAAGCCAGAACTTTATTCTGTGGTATGTGGGAATAGAAATCATTTTATTTTCAATGGTTTGACTTGAACACTACAATGTTCCAGTGATAAAGAACTATGTAGGGCTGGAGGGATGGCTTAGCGGTTAAGGCATTTGCTTGCAAAGCCAAAGGACCCAGGTTCAAGTCTTCAAGATCCATGTTAGCCAGATGCATGGTGGTGGGGAGGGGTGTGCACACATCTGGAGTTCGTTTGCAGTGGCTAGAGGCCCTGGTGAGCCCATTCGCTCTCTATCTGTCTCTCTCTCGCCCTCTTTCTCTGTCAAATAAATAAATAAAAATATTTTTTAAAAGAACTATGCAAAGAGAAGAAAAATTATACCATGCCTTTTATTCTGAAAATCCATAGTGTCCATGTAATATTTCAGTGACATTATAACACTAATGTCATGGTGTCTCATGGTACCTGTGTCAACCACACAAACTCAGTGATGTTACATGGAAATATTTTTAAAGGTCAAATATAAAGAAATATTAAATAGAGGGAGAGACAGTGATATTCAAGCAATCATTGCCTTGTTTTTCCTGTATCCAAACTTACTCATCACAGGTAGGGAGCCAGCATTGTAACTGCTTTGTCATGTTCTATGGTATAGCAGCAGCAAAGCATTTACTTCCTAAAATGTACAGCGTTTTGTTATCAGTCGTGTTTTCTTAGTTTTCTTCTCTAGAGAACATGGAGCGTAGTTTTTAAACTATATGTACAGGATAGTTATATTTCATTCTAGGAAAGCAAAGAGAATGCCAATATTTATATTTGTCCTTGTTTCAAATAAGTTCTTGCTTTGTTCCCAGGCCTGGACTTGAACTCCTGATCCACCTGCCTCAATCTTGTACATACCAGGATTACAGGCATGCACCATCATTTGTGGCTATAATTTACCTTAATAAAAGACGGTGGGAAAACATTACATGGGACTTATGTAGCAATGAGCATCCATATAAAGAATCCAGGGCTTCTTGGAGAATTGGCTGCTTCTAGGGCTGGCATAGGGAAGTATAAGAAAGGCCTGGAGCATCTTGTAGCAATATCAAGAGAGTGCTCCAAGAACAACAGACTGTTAAAAGGACTCGGGGTGCCCCTGGCCAAGTTGTGGATAATTTGAGCATCAAAATAAATAATGATAGTAGATGGTTCTATGAGCCCACACTGATATGCATGCATATGTACAAAGAGATGTAAAGGAGAAGGCAAAGTTCCTCCTTGCAACAGACATTCAGCCGACAACTGTACAAGGCATGGTCGACTTAGATAATCACCATTTGGCAACAAGCACAGCAATAAACGAGTCAGGCAAGAATTATTAATAGAGGTGAAGTCTAGTGGGTGAAAGTTGGCAGAGTAACAGGGCTTTACATGAAGTATCTTCCCACAAGATGCTTACTAATTAGAAAGGGGGAAATGGTCTTTCCAGTGGAAACTTGGCAGACATCACCTCAATCAAATGATTAAAGTTAATATCCCCAGTGATCATTCACATAGACATTAAGTGCCTCTAGACATGATGGCCCCAGGAAAAATACAACATGGCTTCTATGCTATTCCTGCCAACAATTCAAATTTTGAACTCAGGGATGAGTATGCCCTAAACAAATCCAGTCCAGGGGCAGTCACTTAAATTAGTACCCTGTGCTCATCAAAATGCCAATGCCATGAAACACAGAAAAAGACTAGGAAATTCCTCTAGAAAAAGGAAACTGAAAGCCAGGGGTGATTGCTCATTCCTTTTACTGCACCTGAGGTAGGAGGACCACTGTGAGTTCAAGGTCAGCCTAGATTACACAGTGGGTTTCAAGTCAGCCTGGGCTAGAGTGAAACCCTGACCCCGCCCCCAGAAGGAGACTGAAAACACACAATGGAGTGCAAGATATGATCCAGAATTGTCTTTTCCTGCATATCATTAGGGCAATTATCAAAATCTGAATAGGAGACAATCAACAGAGTGAACAATAATTAACAGAATGGCAGAAAATGTTTTCCAACTATGCAGTAGATAAGGACTAGTTTCCAAAATTATTAAGGTACATAAACAATGCTTGAGTAAGGGAACAATGGAAAACAGTAGGAGTAAAGTAGACATTTTTTCAAAGGAAGAACATGAAGTGGTCATTAGGCTCATGGGGGAAATAGGCAGTATCATGATCATCAAAGAATGCAAGTTGAAGGAGCTGGGAAGATGGCTCAGAATTTAAAGGCACTTTATTGCAAAGCCTGTGGCTCGGGTTCAGTTTCCAAGCCACCCACATAAGCAACCCATGTAAGTTGTATTCAAAAAGTGGCATAAGTGTCTGGTGTTCATTGGCAGCAGCAAGAAAGTTTAGCATACCTCCCCCAACACACACACATATGCAAAAATATCAGTAATTTTTTTGGCTGAAGGGATGGTTCTCAGTGGTTAAGAACTCTTCCTGTGCAAGCATGAGGGCCTGAAACAGACTGAGTTCAAATCTCCAGATCCCATATAAACAGGTTTGTATAATCACTTGGCCCTGCAACATCAGTCCTTCAAAGAGGAACAGAGACCAGGGAATCACCTTGGCTCACAAAAAGCCCAGAAAGCTCCAATGTCAGTAAGAGACTTCAGCTCAAATAAGAGTGGAAGAGCGATGGAGAGGGACACCCAATGTTGGGTTCCAACCACCACAGGTGAGGGCATCGGGTGCTGCATGGGCACATACATATGCATACACCACATTCCACCACACACATTACATTACACACACATATACAATTTTTTAAAGAAATGCAAATTTAAAGCTTTATGAGATATCATGTCACATCTGTCAGAATAGCTATTACCAGAAAGATGAAAAATAAACAGAGGCTATAAAGACAAGGTAACCTGTGTGTGTAGCTATTATGGAAAAGAGCATAGAAGTTGCTC
Source organism: Jaculus jaculus (assembly GCF_020740685.1). Classification (NCBI taxonomy): domain Eukaryota; kingdom Metazoa; phylum Chordata; class Mammalia; order Rodentia; family Dipodidae; genus Jaculus; species Jaculus jaculus. The sequence goes on along the minus strand of NC_059102.1, from coordinate 131,990,255 downwards.
AAAAAAAATTTTTTTTAATGGGCTGACAAGATGGCTTAGCAGTTAAGGCACTTGCCTGCAAAGCCAAAGGACCCAGGTTCTATTTCCCATGATCCACATAAGCCAGATGCACAAGGTGGAACACGTGTCTGGAATTAGTTTGCAACAGTTGGAGTCCCTGGCGTGCCCATTCTCTCTCTCTCTCTTTCTATCTATCTCTTTCTCTGTTTCTCTTAAATAAATTAAAAAAAAAATTAAAAATGGCAAGATGCAGAGATGGTTCAGTGGTTAAGGGTCTTGCCTGCAAAGCCTAAGGACCCAAGTTCGTTTCCTCAGTACCCACATAAGCCAGCTGCACAAGGTAGCACATGTATCTGAAGTTTGTTTGCAATGGCTAGAGGCCCTGGCATGCCCATTCTCTCCATCTCTCTCTCTCTCTTTCTCTCTCTCTCTGTCTCTCTCTCTTTTACCCTCTCCCTCTTTCTCTCTCTTTAAACAAATAAAACATTTTTTAAAAATTAAAAAACAAAAAATTTAAAACATCCTATATGATCTAGCAATCCTGGTACTAGGTATATACCCAGAGGAAAGGAAATCAGTATGCCAAGAGTTACCTGCACTTCTCTGTTCAATACAGCATTGAACACAATTGCTAAGATAGGAAACTAACTTTAGTGCCTATCAACAAATGAATGGATTAAAAAGGCTTGCAAAATGCCTCTTGTTCTGTGCTTCATGGCATTGGCATTTTGGTGAGCAAAGGGTAGTAATTTAAATGACTGCTCCTAGCTCTAGGTTTATCTAGGGCATACTCATCCCTGGATTCAGAATATGAACTGTTGGCAGGAATACCACAGAAGCCATGGTGATTACCCAGAATCCATGTAAAGCCAGATGCACAAGTGGTGCATGTGTCTGGAGTTCACAGCAGCAAGAGGCCTTGATATGCCCATATTCTCTCTCATAAATAAAAAAAAGTTTTAAAATGTGGTATATATACCCCTGGAATACTATTCAATCTTTAAAAAGAAAGAAATGGGGATGGAGAGATGGCTTAGCATTTAAGGTGCTACACTGCAAATCCAAAAGACCCAGGTTCAATTTCTCAGGACCCATGTAAGCAGATGCACAAGGTGGTGCATGCATCTGGACTTCATTTGCAGTGGCTAGAAGCCCTGGCACACCCATTCTCTCTCTCTTTTCTCTTTCTCTGCCTCTTTCTCTCTCCTTATCAAATAAATAAATAAATAACAAAACAAAAATAAGTAAAAAGAAGGAAATCCTACCACTTGCAATGGATGAACCTGATGGGCACTGTATTAACTGAAAAGACAAGCATAGGGAATGAGTAGGCCAGAGTCCCAGTTTGTTCCCCACCTTCTAGTGCCTGGTACCCCTGCTGCTGGCTTGTGTGCTGCAGAAGCAGACCCCTTGCACCACTTTCCTGACTGAATGGTCCCTGGGTCCCTACCTCCCGGGTCCCCTCCTCTAGAGCATGCACACACAGAGTAAGTAGGCCAGAGCTCCCAGTTCATTCCCCACCTTCATTCCCCACCTCCTAGTTCCCTTGGTCCTGGTACCCTTGCTGCCAGCTTGGGTCAGTTTGTGTGCCATGGAAGCAGGCCTTTTGTTCCAGCATTCCCAATTGACTGACCCCAGGGTCCCCAAATCCTTGTACCCCTGAGCTTGAGGGTAGGGGCCACTGTAGGAGCTGGCCTCTTGCCCCTGGCTTCCCAAGCCCTGGCTCCCCTGTGCTGAAGAGTGCGTGCAAGTGGAATGAGTAGGCCTGAACTCCCAGTTCCCTCCCTCCCAGCCCCCCAGGTACTTTTCATATACTTGCAATCTCTACAATCTCTGCATCTGTGGTTATAATCCTATCCTACTCTAACCAAGTTCACATTTAAAACAGAACACTCACTGAAGACCCTACAAGGAGAATACTTGCATCCTCCTTCTACTCTGAGGTGGGCAGACAAACACACACACACACACACACATACACACAAACAAACAACAAAAGTCAGAAAGCCAAGAGATCTCCACTAAGAATGCTGTGGTAGTTTGAGTAGATGGCCGACAACATAGTCAGTGTTTTATTAGTTTGTAGTTTGCATCTGCAGCCACCTGGCTGGAGACAGTGTCACTGGGTGTATCTGAAGGTGTGGTGATGGGTTTGAGATTTCAATCTAAAGATATGCAAAGTGTTCCTGGCTGTTGTTCTTGAAGTGTGCTGTGTTGTGTTGCTTTTGTCTTTTTGGCTTGTGCTCTCTCTGTGTTTGGTCCTGTAAAGGCAGGCATGCTTCTTCTGCCATTATGGAACTTCCCCTGGATCTGAAGCTTCAATAAATCCCTTCCTCCAATACTGTGCCTGGTTGGGAAGTTCATCTCAGTAAACCTGAAGCTGTCTGCTACAGAAGTTGGCACCATGGTGTGGGCTAAGATGAACCTGACCATGTGGATATTGGTCTTTTGGAACATTTGTTTTGGAGGAAGGAGCATGGACTTGGTGCTTGCAACTGAAGATGCCTTCTGGAGTGGTAAGCCAAGTTTTACGGACTATTCTGATGAGAGTTTGAGAATGCTAAGTGAAGACAGTATTGAACTTCAATACTTGGCTTATGAGCTTTCTAAGGGGAAGAAAAGACTGCAGAGGACTTTGTTGGAATTGGGCTCCTGGCTTAAGGGCTGGCTATATCCTGCTGCCTGGGCCCAGAGAGTTTGATCAAGGTTAAATTTGTAATGGACTGATGTGCTTGGCTAAAGATAATTGGACTGAAAGATTTAAGAGTCTTAAGCTAGAAAACCTCAAGCAAGTTAAAATTAAAGACACTGAGACTAGTCTTAGGTTACTGAACCTATTATCAAACACATTAGCAATCTTAAGGAAATGGCCCAACTGCTTTACATTAAAACAATGGAAAGATGCCTGAGGAAAGACTATCATAGAAATGCAAACTCTTTTGGAAACAGTTTACTGGAAAAGGAACCTGCTTTTCAAGGTTACAATTTATTTGGCCCTGAATTAAGAATATGCCTGTGAGTTGGGTGTGGTGCACATGTCTTTAATCCCAGCACTTGGAAGGTAAAGGTAGGAGGATCACCATGAGCTCAAGGCCACCCTGAGAATACAGAGTAAATTCCAGGTCAGCCTTGGCTAGAGTGAGATCCTACCTCGAAAAAAACCAAAAGACAAGCAAACAACAACAACAACAACAAAAAGAATATGGCTGTGTCCTGCACACCTAGTATTGGTTTCAGAAGCATGAAAAATGAGAGGTATGGTCATTGGTCATGAATTGTACATGGTTCCAGGAGCCACTGCTGAGATGTGGCATGAGGCAGGGCCTGATGGCCTGATAGGCTGAAAGAGCCTTTGGAAGATGGACCATGGTTTGCATGAAGACCTGAAGACATTTTGTATATTCCAGGACTATGTAAGGTCTACCATAGAGCATACTGTTGGCCTAGGATGGAAGTGTTCCCTGGATACTCTGCCCAGCTTGAGGGGAGGAATTGAAAAATCTGGAGACTGTCAGTCTCTGGTTATATTGAACTTGAACTGCAGAAGTTTGATGTTGTGTGATGGTGGTTGAGTTTTCATTGTTTTAGTCTCTCCTTACTATGTATTATACCACTTGAAAATGTTTACTCTGTGCCTTTAGATGTTGGAAGTATTTAACTTGTTTGATTTTTCAGGACTTACTATCTTAAATTGGTCAAGACTGTGGGAATCTTTGAAATTGAACTGAATACAATTTACAATGTGTGATTTTTATGAAGGTATAGGGAGCCAGGTGTAGACTGCAGTAGTTTGAATAGATGGCCCCCAATATATTCAGTGTTTTATTAGTTTGTAGCTTGCATCTGCAGCCACCTGGCTGGAGGAGGTATCACTGGGTGGATCTTAAAGCATAGAAATGGGTTTGAGATTTCAATCTAAAGATATGCAAAATGTGCCTGGCTAGAGTTCCTGAAGTATGTTGTGCTGTGTGGCTTTTGGCTTTTTGGCTGTGCTCTCTCTCTCTGTGTTTGGTCCTGTGAAAAGCAGGGCAGCTTCTTCTGTCATTATGGAACTTCTCCTGGATCTGTAAGCTTCAATAAATCCCTTCCTCTATAACTGTTCCTGGTCTGGAAATTCATGTCAGTGAACTTGAAGCTGCCTGATACAGATGCCTAGTTCTCACAATGGTAACCTCCAATGAAATCATAGACAAAACAACAGAAATTGAATCCCAAAATGAAAACACAACAAGCTATGTGACCCCGGTCAAGACAATTGCTGAACTGAAAGAAGATGATCAAAAAACCAACAATTGGGTTAGAGTGATGGCTTAGCAGTTAAGGCACTTGCCTGCAAACCCAAAGGAACCAGGTTTGATTCCCCAGGACCCATGTAAACCAGATGCACAAGGCGGTGCATGTGTCTGGTGTTCATTTGCAGTGGTGAAAGGCCCAGATGCACACTTCCTTTCTCACTGTCTTCCCCCCCTCTGTCTCAAGTAAATAATAATTAAAAATTTCAAAACAAAAACAACAATCGCATAAATGTTAAGCAGAATCAGCTCTTAGAGCACTCAGCTTTTGTCACTAGGCTTAACTTAATTAAAGAAAACCACGGAAGTCTCAAAAGAGAGATAAATGAATTGAAGTTGAGTCAACAAATAGAGGATATCAATAATCAAGTGATTAACCTTAATGAAGACATGATCAAATGCAAGAATGAATTCCAGGAAGCATCAAGAAAATCAGACCTCAAACTGAAATAGTACTTCAAAAAAAGACATGGACACAATGTACAATAACACAATAGAAAACAACAATCAAATAGAGATTTTAAAAACCACTCTAGAACTTCTCACTAACAGTCACTCATATGGAAGACAGGACCTCTGAGCTGGAAGACAAGACAGAAGAAATTGATCAGGAGTCCAAAAGCTTTGCTAGAATTACTATTGTGAAAATGGAAATTCTACCAAAAGTAATATACAGATTTAATGCAATACCAATAAAAATTCCATCATCATTCTTCACAGAAATAGAAAAAATGTTCTCAAAATTCATATGAAATGGCAGCAGGCCTCAGATATCCAAGAATATCCTCAGCAAAAGAAACACCTCTGGAGGAATCACCATACAAGATCTAACACTATATTATAAAGGTATAATAACAAAACAGCATGGTACTGGCATGAGAACTGGACCAAGAGAACAGAATAGAGGATCTGGACTTTAAATTAAGTAACCACAGCTACTTGACCTTTGACAACGGCCCTAACAATGTGAAATGTTTAAAAAAAAAAAGCTTCTTCAATAATTGGTGCTGGACAAATTGAATAACCCATATTCAGGAAAATGAAACTAGACCCACATATCTTGCCATGCACAAAAATCAAGTCCAAATTGATCAAATACCTCAATATAAGACTGTAAACTCTGCTCATACTGGAAGAAAAAATAGGAGGAACTTTCCACAATATAGGAGGGGGAAAGGACTTCCTAAACAAAACTCCAGTAGCTCAGGAACTTAAACTATCACTCAACCATTGGGGTCTCATGAAGCTAAAAAGCTTTTGCACAGACAAACATACCATAAGCACAGCCAATAATTTACTCACAGAATGAGAGAAAATTTTCACCAGCTATACCACTGACAGAGGCCTAGTATCTAGAATCTATAAAGAACTCAAAAAACTAAGCAATAAAAAAAAAAAAAATCAAACAACTGACTAAAAAATGTGGTAGAGAACTGCACAGGGAGTTCTCACAGGAAGAAGTACAAATGGCATACACACACTTAAGAAAATTTTCAACATCCCTAACCATCAGGGAAATGCAAATTTAAAGAACTATGATATTCCACTTTACTGTAGTAAGAATGGCAATCTTTAAAAAAAATCAGGGCTGGAGAGATGGCTTAGCAGTTTAAGTGCTTGCCTGTGAAGCCTAAGAACCCCTGTTCAAGGCTTGATTCCCCAGGACCCACGTAAGCCAGATGCACATGGGGGCACATGCATCTGGAGTTGGTATGCAGTGGCCGGAGGCCCTGGAGTGCCCATTCTCTCTCTCTCTCTCTCTCTGTGTGTGTGTGTGTGTGTGTCTTTCTCTCTGTCTGATAAATAAGTAAATAAAATATATATTTAATATATTTTTAAAAAATCAAACAACAATGTATGTTGGTGAGGATGTGGGAAAAGAGGAACCTCATTCACTGTTGGTGGAAATGTAAACTTGTGCAAACACTGTGGAAATCAATATGGAGATTCCTAAAAAAGATGACTATAGAACTACCAACAGACCCAATTATTCCCTTACTGGGCATTTACCCTAAGTGCTCCATGCTTCACTACAGAGATATTTGCTCAACCATGTTTATAGCTGCTCATTCATAATAGCTAAGAACTGGAATCAACCCAGGTGCCCATCATTGGATGAATGGATAGTGAAGTTGTGGTACATTTTTACAATGCAATTCTACTCAGCAGCATGAAAAAAAGTTGATACAATGAAATTTGTAGGAAAATGGATGGACTCAGAACAGATCAGTGAACACAAGAATTACAGTAAGACAAATGCTGCATGTTCTCACTCATCTGTGGTTGCTAACCTGGATCAGCTTGAGTTGAGGGCATAGTGTATAGACAATTTGAGGCCCAGACAAGAGGGATTGAAAGGTTTGAGGGGAGGGGAAGGGGAGGTTGGGGGAAGAGATAAAACTAAACCCAAGATGAACTGGTACCATAAAACCTTTTCTCCTCGAAGGTAGATTAAAAGATATAACCCTCAACAGGAGTATAAGGGGAACACCCAAACAGAAGGGCCCTGGAGAGGGTGGAATGAAGCCTAATCTTAAAAAAATATGGTTCTGGCCTGTAACTCACAGTACCAGGAATAGGTGCTACCCACATTGAGCTATTGATCAGAGAGCTCTACAAGGTCCCCAAAATAAGACAGCTTCTGTCAAAGCTCTTGACTACCCACCTGAGGTAAAAGGTAAGACCCTACTGCTGAAGACACCATATGCTGCCAACACAGAACATGGAGAGTCTTGGCTGGAATCTGGAAGAGAGCCAGTCCCCAGACAGTTAGCCTGTCTAGTGCTGGAAAGTGCTACATGAGCTACTGGGAGAAAGTGGCCAACAACAGTGTGAGCAAGCAGGGGTCTAAGCTACTCAGAAGCAACCAGCCTGACAAGAAGCACACAACCAATGTCTTCCTGATTGGCTAAGAGATCTACTCAGTATAAAAGAACCCATATCTGGAACTGGGATCCAGGTCTGAATCTGATGGAGACAAGGATTATGCTCGCCAATGTCAAGCTCCCACTAGTCTTTGGCTAAAAGAAGGGCCACATCCATCAAACTCCCTAAGTTAATAATGCTTATCCAATTTAACCTATGCAGATTTCCCTCTCTGTTGGACAACCTGTTTTTTTCTTTTTCAGAAAGTAGCAAGACCCAAGGAGATAAACCACCTCTCACATTTCTGTCAAGGCCCAGACCACAGAGGAATTGGGGAGATGATCAAGAGAGCTGCCTCCATGGTAAGCCTGACAATCAACACCAGGGTGAAGGAGACAAACACTTGAGGATACTTAACACTTACCCAAGCAGAAATCCAGAGGCTCCTAAGAGCTCCTCACTGAAGTAGACTTAAAACACATCCACCAAGACTAAGGGAAATTTACAGAAGAGGGAGCAGAAAGATTGTGAGAGCCAGATTGTAAGGTTGGGATGTCATGCCCATAGGCACTGCCTCCCTCCAATAACTGACTGTTGCTCCCACAATACATAATCCACAACCCCATGGGGAACACCAGCAACCCCACTGAGGGGGCCCTCTGTGGAATGGGGGCAGGAAGGAGTGAAAAGGTGGTACCAATACATGATGTATCCATACAAAGTATATTCTTCATCAAATAAATAAATAAGACAAGCATAGAAAACAAATACCACATGTCCTCACTTCCATATAGACTAAAAGGCTGAATTCATAGAAGAGAGTAGACTGGCAAGAAAAGGGGCTGGAGGGGAGGGATGGGCTACAAATGGTTGGATACAAAATTAGATCAAATGAGTAATACAAGGTTCTATTATACAACACGGTGACTGCTATGGCTTGAATCTTAAATTTCTCTCAGACTCAGATATTGGGACTGGAGAGATGGCTCAGTGGTTAAAGTGCTTGCCTGTAAAGCCCAAGGACCTAGGTTCAATTTGTCAGTAGCCATGTAAGCTAGATGCAAAAGGTGGCACATGTATCTGGAGTTCCACTTGCTGTGGCTAGAGGCTCTGGCACACTCATTCTCTCTCTTTATCTGCCTCCTTCCCTATCTCTTTTTCTCTCTTAAATAAATATATAAATAAATAAAATATTTTGAAAGGACTCATGTGCTGAAGGCTTGCTCCTCCTAGTTGATGCTATTGGGGGGGAAGGGAATGGAACCTCTAGTAGGAGTGGAAAGAAGTGAGCTCATTGGGGATGTGCTTTCAAAGGGAATATCAGAACCCTGCTTCTCTAATTCCTGGCCACCAGGACAGAACAATTTCTTCCATCACACTTCTGCCATGACATTCTTTCTGCCTCACCATAGGCTGAAACTTTGGAAACCATGAGCCAAAATCCATCTTTCCTCCTCCTAATATATCCCATGTACTTTGTCATAGCAACAGGAAGCATGACTATACTAAATAACAAAATAATGTATTTGAAAGTTGCTGAGAAGGTACATAAAGTGACCCATGAAATTAGATCTATTTAGCCATTCCATAATCTATACATATCTTAAAATATGTTATACAGTATAAATATATAATTTTAATTTATCCATTAAAATAAAAAAACTATCAGTATCTTCACTAAAGCGTCACTAAATTTATTGGGCATTGCCTTTTATGTTACTTTTTAAATTTAATTTAGTATTATTTAAATTATTTTTTGAAGTGCTGGGAACTAAAACTCAGGGTCTTATACATGCTCAACAAGTACTCTACCACTGAATCTGCCCCCAGCCTTTATACTACCTTTTGCTGTGAAGATTTAATGAAATAATGTATAAAATTTGTTATATGTTATTCACTGTTCTTTTTTCTCTGTATGTTGCACATATGTAAACATACAATATAGCTATATACCATATATACACTATATGTGTATGAACACTACATATAATATAAACACTATATATATAAATATATATTATTGTTCATGTACACATATATTATATACTACATATGTACCATACAGAGAATGGAGAACAAAGCAGTATTCTATACATAAATATCTCTATATGTCTGTGTACAAACATACATATATAGTTATAAATATGAAAATCTCTATGTGTCTAAGTACATACATACATATACAGCTATTTTGGTGTATCGCTTTTTAATATTTGCAAGAATACAGAGAGAGAGGGAGTGGAAATGGGCGTGCCAGGGCCTCTTGCCACTGCAAATGAAATCCAGACTCATGTGCTGCTTTATACATCTGGCTTTGTGTGGGTACTGGGGAATTGAACCTGGACCATCAGGCTTTGCAAGTACCTTTAACTGCTGAGCCACCTCTACAGCCCAAGGTGTTTGCTTCTTAAGCTATAGAATAATATAAGCGTAACTAATTCAAGAAGTTACATGTACCTATTACATGATCTCAGATTGTTTAATAAAAAGTCTATAGGCTGTGGAGATAGTTCAGTGGTTAAGAGCACTTGCCTCTTAAGCATAAGGGCCTGCCACTGGGGACTTTCAAGTTTGACTCTCCAGAACTAATGTAATTTTTTTTTTTTTTTTGTTTTTTTCAGGTAGGGTCTCACTCTGGTCCAGGCTGACCTGGAATTCACTATGCAGTCTCAGGGTCACCTCGAACTCACTGCGATCCTCCTACCTCTACCTCCTGAGTGCTGGGATTAAAGGAGTGTGCCACCATGCTTGGCTAACTAATGTAAATTTTAAAAAAAGATAAATGTGGCCATATATGTGTGTAATCCAAATCCATGAGAGTGGGATGGAGAAAGACCAGAAAATTGTTGGGGTTGTCTAGTGAATAGAAGTTCTAGTTGAGGGAAAAATCCTGTGTCAAGTAAATACACAGATGAGTGCTAAGGAAAGGACTCCTAACATTCTCCTGTGGTACACACACACACACACACACACACACACACACACACACACACACACCCTCTCCCTCCAAAAATAATCTAAATCCATGAAGGCTGATCTCCTTTCTTCTGTGCTATGTCTAGAGATGACTTCTATGTTAAAAACAAGAATAATTTTTGATAAATATTCAACCAATTTCCCATAAACTAACAAAATTAAATACTCTAATATTTGTTTATTTCCTTTCACTTTCTTTTTCATCTTTCCAATGAGATTTTTATATTGTGTGGTCACTAAATATGTATGTACTGATTCTGAGCTTGATTCAGGGTCTTTTAGGCCTCATTTTTATGCAGTAATGTTGCCTCTGAAGAACCTTCCAATGTTTAGTTAATCTGACAGTTAACATATTCTTATATATAAATTACTTTTATCATTCAGCATAAGTACCTTTCCTCTTAATCATCATTTAATTCAACTGACAGCGAAAATTAAAACTATGTCTACCCCCTCCTTTTATGAGTCTGAAATTCAGGCAGGCATTGTTTAAAATTTTAAAGCAACATTTTTTTTCCTTCTTGCAATTGCAGCATTCATTTAACATCTCCTCAAAGAAATGAGATTATTTTAATCGTCTAACTTTATGGGTTAGCAAACTTTGGACCATGTTCCAAGCCTACCACTGCCTGTTCTATTGGAACATAATCATATTCATTTATTTATTTGTCAAGCCAAGCTGAGTGTGACAGAGACTCTATGATGTACAAAGCTCAAAGCAGTTAGTAGCTCTCCTTGACAGAATGATTTGGCTAACTTCTGCTTAGAGAATGAACATGTAGCACCATTAGTTATGCAGCCATTAAAACAAACATTCAAAAATAGTATTAACAAACAGATCCAGTGAGGAACAATTTTTAATGTGCATTTGAATATCCCTTATCATGTTTAAATTAACTTATTTGTTTCTAGGGTAATTCTCTTTATACCTGGAATCTGCCAAGATTTCTTCAAAATCAGTTTGTCATTTCTTTGGGTTGTAGAAGTGTCCATTTACATAATCTTTTTGAAAATATTTGTTTATTTACAAACAGAGAGAGAGAGAGAGAGAAGGAGAATATGGTCACAGCAGGGCATCTAGCCACCACAAACAAACTCCAGATACATGTGCACCTTTGTGCATCTGGTTTTACATGGGTACTGGAGAATCAAACCTGGGTCGTTATGCTTTGAAGGCAAGTGCCTTAACCACTAAACCTTCTTTCCAGGTCAGTTTACATAATCTTTACAAATGCATGGGGGTGGAATTGGAGGAATGGCTTAGTGGTTAAGGCACTTGCCTGCAAAGCCAAAGGACCCAGGTTTAACTGCTCAGGACCCACATAAGCCAGATGGGGTATGTAAATCTGCACACACATATACATACCACAGACTGACAGGAAAAGGAGGGAGAGTAAGAGAATGCATGGCTTTTGATGTCCAGTATGGTTGTGATTCAAAACAGGATCTCATATTTATTGGCTGTTAGTACTTGCCAGGTACCCAGAGAAGAAACCACAAGCTTGGACACATGACTGGAATTCTTCAAGCTTTTTTCTCTTCATTTATAAAATGGTAGTAATAACAGCATGTATCTTATTGGTTTGATCTAAGAACTAAACAAGGAAAAATGTATACCATGTTTTCATAGAGTATGGCCCACACACATGATGCATGCCCCACAAACAAATGGTATTTTGAATTTAATATTTAGTGATATATTTAAGACAGGCTGGCTTCAAATTCAGCATCCTCCTGTCTCTGCCTCCTGAACTCTGGGATTATTGGTGTACTTTTCCATACCTGATTGTGAGTGTTGTTTTTTGTGATAATAAAAGTACATGTGCAAAAATAATCATAATAAAAATGGAATTCATTGTGAATATGGCTTGGGTCTATGTCAACTTCATCCTTTTGATAATTATACTGCAATTATGAAAGCGAATACCCTCATATGTAGAAAATACACACAGAAATGTTTGATGAAAAGGAACATTGTACATACCATCAAAAAGAACTGAAAGAGCTAGAAATGAAGAAATTATTTGTATTATTCCTATAAATCTTCTTCTGTGAGTCTAAAGTTATATCAAGATGAAAAGAAAGAGAAAGTGGGATGGGACATCAGGTTTCAAAGCATGGTGAGACACTAGTATAAGTCTATTCTAGCCAAACAAATCCTTTTATTTTTCTACCCTTCTAGAAAATGAATGGGATTATTTCAGGTGGGTGTGAGAAGGGGATGCATGTTTGGGTGAGAGGACAGGACAAGAAAAGCCTTTCAGTAGTAAGCCCAGAAAATTCAATTGCATCACCTTTCTAACTCCACATTTCGCCTTTCATTAGAACCTGTCCAAGGTGCAATTACACCTAAAAGACGTTGAGCATGAAACAGAATCAGAGAGATTTCTTCACTTCTTTGGAGATAAGGAAAGAAAAGTACAGAAAGAGCAATTTTCATAATTTCCTTTTGAAACAGGCACTGAAGTTGAGGTGGGTTCCATTTTTTTTGTAGAAAATTAGACATTTGCTCAAGTGACTCAGGCGACATTACTAAGAGCTTTTGCAAAATGAAAGGACAAAAATTGAAGGGTAAAAGATGACCTTTTATCTTGCTTTGAGGAAGCAAGATTTTCTTGACCTTTAAAATAGTCTTTCAGGGAAAAAAATGTTTACCTCTTCCACTTTTTCTTTCTAAAATCTTGCCATGAGAGAGAGAGAGAGAAGGAAAGCACATTATTGCAGGCACCTTGTAATGATCACATTTATCTCAACATTCCTTACAATACAGAAGTACTGTGCAAAGTAACAAGGTTATAATAGTCATGATTTAAAACACTAAATATGTTTGGAGAAAATTGAAGCTTAGAAAATTAAACAACAAAGCTCCCACAATTAGAAGACTTGCTGTGCAGGTCTGGGGTGGGGAATTGAAGAGTGGAGCTCAGTCAAAATGAAGTCTGAGTTCTTTATCTCTCCTAAATTATTTGTCATCAAATAATGAGATAATTAGTCTCAAGATTAGATCTTTATTAAAAATTGAACCCATATCTATACTTCCCCAAATCCAGAAACACCCAGTGTACTAAGCATTCTTAGTCGCAGCCTAAATTTTCAGTGCAAAATCTTTTTCAGTATTCATTCATTTTATATTCTTCTACAAGGACCTTCTTTGTGTTCACCAGTGTGGAGGTAGTTTCCCAGAGGGCCCCAACTGAGTAAGGATAGCAGAGAAGAACATGCCTGTCACCTGTGGGAATGCGATGTGATTTGCATAGCAGCTCTATAGTGCCAACAGATGAGGAAACCGGGCTTAGAGTAATCAAGAAATTTATAGAAAGTAAAGAAGATCTCAGCCCAGATCTAGACAGAGGCCAAACCCAGGATGCACTGTCTCTCCACAGGAAATACTATGATGTTTGGAGTCCTATCTTTGAGGAAGAGTATAGAATTGGGACCCAGAGGACAGAGTATCAAGCAAGGGCAAGGTTGCTGAGGAGCAGGAAGTAAAGCCTTCATGAGCTTGGCAACATCAACTTTGAGACAAAGAAGTTAGTAAGGGGCTGGAGAGATGGCTTAGCGGCTAAGGCATTTGCCTGCAAAGCCAAAGGACCTAGGTTTGATTCCCCAGGTCCCATGTAAGCCAGATGCACAAGGGGGGAGGCATGCATCTGGAGTTTGTTTGCAGTGGCTGGAGGCCCTGGCATGACCATGTCCTCTCTCTCTCTTTTCTCTCTCAAATAAATAAAATATATTTTTTAAAAAAAGAAGCTAGTAAGATTAGTAAGGGGACACTCAGTAGAAATCACTGGTTAAAAAGTGGGTAAAGCTTGTTAACTAGGCCCTTGGAGAGCCCCTAAGAAGGGACAGCTTGGATGAGCCAGTATCTGCTCATCTCAACCAATCACATCACAGGAATACTGGGCCTCAGTTACTGGCCTAGGAGCAGGTGGGACAGAGCTTAAGAGAAAAGAGCACCCAGCACAGCCACTGCCAGCCCTTGGGCACCTCTACATGCAGCTGTGCCTCCACCTCCATCGTGGGCCTTGTCAAGTTCCAGGCTACAGTGACCCCAGCGTTTGCAAGATGATCAGGTGCCTGAGGCCCTCAGTGCTCCTGCTGTAACCTTACAATAGAAATTTGCTCAGAATTTTAACTCCAGTGGGGAGTGGTATGAAAGTCCAGACACAGTGAATTAAAGATTAGAATGCAGGAACTGTAGTGACGTTCTAACCTTCACTTGAAGCCTTTGGCTGCAGTGGGAGAAGGTGAGTTGACCAGTGTCCCATAGCCAGTGGAGATAAAACCCGGAATTGAACTCTGGTCTGTTTCATTTCAGGCCAAACGGTTGCATGGGAACATTCTTTGTGCTTCTCCATCTCCCATCTTTCCCATACTATGTGGCTCCCTGGTTGTATGTGTTAATGCCATCCCAGCCTGTCTGTCTATCTCCTTTAAACCATCCATCTCTGTTCAGCAGTGCCCTCCTGTGGAAGCAGAGATTCATCCTTTGGACACTGGGCACATGAAAGCTACTGGGTAAATGATGACAATAAAGAAAATTGTGCCCAAGTCACAATTGTGCATACAAGTCATGGTCCGTGAGACTATGAGCCATGAGATTCTCAGAAATCACTTAACGTTCTGCATTTTGGCTTCTTGCTCTCTATAGAGAAAAACAAAAACATGAAGTCATGGAAAGTCAGTGGGATCTGGAGCTTCAACTGTGTAAGTGAAAGAATAAATGCATGAACCATTACCCTTTTGGCCCAGAAACCCTGAGGGCAAGAACATTTTTAACTTGTTTGACATTCCTAGCATGTGGAACTTGGAAGGCCTCAGAAAATGACTGCCCTACACCAAGGGAGAGAATTCAAGTACACTGGCAGGCACGTAATTGAGTTTACACAGACAGGAGCACGTGTCTGATGTGATGACCTCCCAACTCTGCAAGTTGGAGATGACGAGAACAGACCATGGTGAGTGAAGAGAAAACAGGACTTGGATAAGAAAAGCACATGGTAAGTAACAAGGCACTGTGTAGGTGCCATCTGTCACTTGGGCCAAAGCAACTAGACCAGGGCAAGCCTTTCCAGAGAGAAATGAGTGGCAGTTTGAGTTTCAGATGATATCACTGTCCCAGGAAATGTGCCAGGTGGTAAGCAAGGGCCACAGGAACAGCATGATCCATCGCAGCAGGAGGTGAGGGCGTGTTTTTGGCAGCAAAGGAAATAAAACTTAAAATAGAGGAGGTGAGAGTGTGGCTCAGAAGCATCCACTTCCTTCTGGAAGCTGGTCCCTCACCTGTCTCCTGTCCTTTACTAGCTCTGAACCACAAATATCAGCCGGGGCCCTCAGTGGTGCTGTGTGGCATAAGCGGGGGCATTGCAGTCTCGGCGTCAACTCCACCGCAATGGGTAAGAGCCATGTGGCTGGGTGGAGGCTGGGGCACCATCAAGAAAGGTTCAATTCCTAACCTCACAAGATACAAAACTTTTAAACCATAGTTGTGCATATTAATTTGCAATTCCATAGGCAAATATAATTGAGTACCTACTAGGTGCCAGGCACTGTGATAAGACTTAGGGGAAATAATGATGAATATGACCAATCCTGCCCATGCCCTGCCCAGAAGGAGAGAGAAAAGGGATTAAATGCAGTTTTTCCACGGCTACTAAGGAGCTGGCATTTCAGAAGTGGGCAGCAGAGCAGGCCTGACAGAGAAAGCAAAAGTTCCGCAGGAGCCTAAGAGTTAACAAACTTGGTCAGGCTTGCAGGTGGAGGAGGCATCAAGGATGAAGGTGGCACAAAGACCGGTCGTGGTACCAATACCTAAAAATACGGAGTATGGAAGGAACTGCATGCATCCCAGGAAAACTGCAAATGCAGGCCAACCCATTTAAGATGACAGTGTCTTGTCACTATCTCAAAAAGCTGCACACCTCTGCAGCATGTGACAGAGTTTGAACTGCATCCTCTGGGTGAGTCGTGGGTGACTCCCAGCCAGCCAGGTCAGCACGGTCTGAGTCTGCGCAGGAAAATGAAACGAGTAACCAAGGCGGCCTCGCCGAATCAGGTGAAGAGAACTTCACATTGTGGGTTTTCTTTCTGCCTTGACTCTGACCCACTTAGGACTCCACATTTTCCTGTTCTTAAACCCACTGGGGATATTGCTCTCTGGGGACTTCTGCAAATAATGCACTTCATTTTGCCTTGAGGAGCTGAATCAATAAAAGCTAACTTGGGAAGGTAATTGGAGAGAAAAATGGAAGAACCCCATCCTCACTACTCCCCCCCAAGAAGCTGCAAAACATCACTGAGCAGGTTTTTTTGGCTTTATTCACTTAAAAAAAAAAAATCTTTCTGCTGAGAAATACAAACTCTTTCACCACAATAAATACTGTTTTGATAACAAAACTGTACTTTTCTCAAATATCCAGATGGAAGACCATATGCAAAATAAAATCCAAGGAGTTTTTTTTTATTGGCCATCTGCTAAAATTGGAAAGAAAGCCTACATCTTCCTCTACACAAAATTTTCCATTGAGAATCCTGCTTGCTTCCTACTTGCTAGTGCCACCTGCTGATTGTATCCGGGTACTGATTTTGCAGATGGACAGCAGGAAAACTGGATCTCTTCTCATCTTCAATGGAATAAATTTAATCCTCATTGATAGAGGAAGAGCCCACAAAATGCCAAGTGCTTGATGGTTTTATAGTGACTCACACCTTCTCTGGTGGGTGCCAAGAATCACAAGGCAAAACACACACACACGCACCCCTGAGAGCTCACTTCTAAGGCACTATCAAGACAAGGCTTACCCTTGTCTATTAAGCATTTCATCTCTAGTAAAGCCTCATGCTTGGTATTATTTGTCAAAAAGTTGAACGGTATTCCATTTTGAGAAAATACTTATCTTCTATATGGTGGTCCCTATAAATTTAATGAACCAAAAAAAAATTAGAACTCCCTAAAAAATGTCATGAGGTATTCATATAATGGAATGTGACTTGGAAAAATGACAAAAACACACTTGGTAGGTGTTGGAGAGAGGCAGGCTAAGGAATAACAATGTTTAATATAATCCCATTTTTTAAAGAAAATAATCTTATGTATTACAACACATATTTGTTCATACATGCGGCAAGGCTGAAAGGGCACACACCAAACTGCTCATTTCTAAGAAGTGGTGTCGTTTCTCAGTGTTTATATGGTCGCAATTCACTTGAATCCTTAACGTGAATGTGTTTTCTAGTAAGCCAATGGAACTTCTAGAAAGAATAATGTCACTTTTTAATATTTATTTATTTAAGACAGAGAGAGAAAAAAATGGGTGCATCAGGGACCTTCTGCAAACGAGCTCCAGATGCATGTGCCACCTTGTGCATCTGGCTTACATGGGTCCTGGGAAATCAAACTTGTATCCTTTGGCTTTGTAGGCAAGCACCTTAGCCAGTAAGCCATACTCTAGCCCTAATGTGACATTTTAAGGATATATCTCATCATTAAATCCTCATTGGGTGCCCACACTCACTCCAGGAAGGATCCGTTTCCTATTTCAGAGATATTCTTGCTTAGATCTTGAAGGTGCACAGGATATGTGTTAAATGCTGGATTAACAGTTTGTAGTGCTATTGGAAGGTTGTAGAATCTTTTAAATATGGGGCCTAATGAGGTATCTTGGGTTTTTAGGAGTGTGTCCTCAAAGGGAACTATGCGATGCTGGTCTCTTCCTCCCTCCAGTTCCTCACTACCATTCACAGAGCATCTTACTTCCTATATGCTCCTGCCATATGTGCTACATCAGTAAAGGCCCAAAGTAATAAGACCAACCAGTCATGGACTCAAGCCTCCAAAACTATGAGCTGAAATAACCTTTTCTCTTTACAACTTTATTACCCCAAGCGTTTTGTTGTAGAGACAGAATACCAACGCAGGAGATGGACGACACAGGCATGGGCAGAGAAGGGATAAGATGTCCCAAAAGTAAGTGATGAGGGTGCTAGGACGCGAGTCAGCAGATTCTTAATTAGTACACTTAAAGATAAGCAAATTCTGTATATTAGAGAATTACTGCCTTAAGTACTTTTAGTTTCAATCAAATGGGCTCTGAAATTACAGAGCTTAAAAACAAGAGACCAGAGCAATCACCTCATTCAATCTCCTCTTTCACTGCACAGAAGGGAGACTTCCTGCACAGATGAAACCAGTCAACAGAAAAGCCACCAGTACCTGCTCATCCCTGAAGAGTTAACTGCCCATCTCTCCACCAAACTGGTCCTTCTATTAGGAATGCCAACATGGCAAATGGTACTTCGCCCAATCCCAGAGGTGTCTATTCTGCCTGCTTCCTCATTCTCTAACTCCATCTGCCCTGGAGGTCCTCTTGGTTCCACCTTGTGAGTAACCCTTACATCTGGCCTTACAACCTTTGGCACTTGGGGAGGGGGGAGACGTAGATAACCTTTGTAATTCTAAAACCTGACTACCTCCCTCTTGAATAGTGAAAGAAAGCCTCCACACGCTTCCCCTTGTTCAGCTCTTTCATCTGGCATCCAGTAACACCAGACACTCACCACTCATAACCATGGTATCTCCCTGCTCATCACCTCAGTACAGTCGTTCGTAATGCTGCATCTTTGCACATGCCATTAGCTTTGATTAGTAGTGTATGCTAACGGCAACGCATCACCCCATCTCAGGTCTGATATCATCTCTACTGTGGCACTCCCTTGACTATTCAACCAAGTGTACAGGTGTGAGGAGACCACCTAAGGCCAATGAAAGAACCACTCAAAAGAAGTAACAGGAGCAATGCTTGGTACCCACATAGAACCAGAAACAGCGTCTGTTCTCACCAGCCAGATTGCAAAATATCATCATGCTTGGGGCATCAGGTATATTATACCTAAGATTCTTGCCTAAGAAGTGAGGAACCATTAGCTTCTTATTGAGAACTGCTCTAGTCCTTCCCAGCATACCTTAGAAATAAAACCTGAAATCTATTTCTACCTAACTTAACAAAGTTCAAGAATATGTATAGGAATACAAAAGTACCTAATATTCACATATGATTAGATTCTCCATATCTGGCATCCTAGAATTTTTTTTAAAAATTAAATTTATTTTATATAGACAGAGTATGGGCACTCCAGGGCCCCTGCAAATAAACTCCAGGCACATGTGCCATTTTGTATGTATGGCTTTATGTAGATACTGCAAAATCAAACCTGACAATCAGGCCTTAATAAGTACCTTTAACAGCTGAGACACCTCCCAACCCATCCTAGAACATTTTAAGTTAACAGAGATCATCAGTAAACCATGGGACAACCTCACATGATCTAATACGTATGTGATTCATGTACCCAAATGAGAAGAGGGAC
Organism: Jaculus jaculus; assembly: GCF_020740685.1. Taxonomy (NCBI): domain Eukaryota; kingdom Metazoa; phylum Chordata; class Mammalia; order Rodentia; family Dipodidae; genus Jaculus; species Jaculus jaculus. The sequence goes on along the minus strand of NC_059102.1, from coordinate 131,970,756 downwards.
AGAACATACCTGAAAAAATATTAGGTATATATTTTGTAAATTTTGTAAAAATTATACATAAAAAATATATAAAAAATAAACTCTGAATATAAAAACCATGAGGAAAAATGTGCCAAGAGCACATATGTTAAAAGTATTAAAAGCCAATTAGCCCGGCATGGTGGCAAACGCCTTTAACCCCAGCACTTGGGAGGCAGAGGTAGCAGTATTGTCATGAGTTCAAGGCCACCCTGAGACTCCATAGTGAATTCCAGGTCAGCCTGGGCTAGAGTGAGACCCTACCTCAAAAAAGCAAATCAAAACAAAAATGCCAATCATACAGAGAAAATATGTAAAACAGAGGGAAAAAGCTATGTTCTATGTAGATTAGAGTTAAGGATGACAACAGATTTCACGTCAGGAACAACATAAGCAAAAACAAAACACAAAACAAAATATCATATTAAAAGTACTCAGGCTGGAGAGATGGCTTAGCAGCTAAGGCATTTGCCTGCAAAGCCAAAGGACCCAGATTCAAATGCCCAGGACCCATGTAAGCCAGATGCACAAGGTGGCATATGTGCCTGGAGTTCATTTACAGTGGTAGAAGGCCCTGGCACTACCTTCCTCTCTCTCTATCTCTCCTTCTTTCTCTCTCTCAGATAAATTTCTTAAAAGTACTAAAAATGTAAACCTAGAATTCTATACCTAGAAAAATATTATCCAAGTCACAGGTATAATAAATTTTAAGAAAAAAATGAAAGCTGAAAGAATTTACCATCAAAAGACCCTTACTATGCTGGGCATGGTAGTACATGCCTTTAATCCCAGCACTCGGGAGGCAGAGGTAGGAGGATCACAGTAAGTTCAAGGCCATCCTGAGACTACATAGTGAATTCCAGGTCAGCCTGGGCTAAAGTAAGACCCTACCTCAAAAACAAAAGCAAAAGAACAAAAACAGACAAAAAAAAAAAAAAAAAAAAAAACTCTTACTACCAGAGAAATAAAGGGAGTTCCTAAGGCAAATAAATGAAACAGTCTGAGAGGTAGATTCATGAAAAGGAATAAGGAGCACTCAAAGTGGTAATGTAAGTAAAAGGACAATATTATTTCTTCTTATTTAAATTTGTTTTTAGGGCTGGAGAGAAGGCTTAGCGGTTAAGGTGCTTTCCTATAAAGCCAAGGACTCAGGTTCGTTTCCCCAGTATACATGTAGACCAGATGCACAAGGTGGCACATGTGTCTGGAGTTCATTTTCAGTGGCTGGAGGCCCTGGCACACCCATTCTCTCTCTCTCTCTCTCTCTCTCTCTCTCTCTCTCTCTCTCTCTCTCTTTCTTAAACAAATAAATAAAATATAAAAATGCTTGAATTGCCTTTGAAAACAATTGATTGTTTAAACACAAATAATAAGTTTAGCTGTACACTATGAATACACTTAACACAAGAACTATTAAGCCAACCAAGAAAGTTGGTAAAACTGGGCTAGAGAGATGGCTCAACAGTTAAAGGCATCTGCTTACAAAACCTGATGGCCTGTGTTTAACTCCCCAGTACTCACTTAAAGCCAGATACACAAAGTGGCGCATGTGTCTGGAGTTTGTTTGCAGTGGCAGGATGCCCTGGTACACACATATGTATTCACTCTCTTTCTGTCTTCCTCTTTCTCTCTATCTCAAATAAATAAGTAAAACCTTTTTCTAAAAAAAAAAAAACAAAAAAGAAAGTTGGTAAAAGTGGCAAATTTTTACCCTTGAAGAGACAAAGTAACAGTTTAAAAATAATTAATCTGGGCTGGAGAGATGGCTTAGCGGTTAAGCGCTTGCCTGTGAAGACTAAGAACCCTGGTTCGAGGCTCAATTCCCCAGGACCCACGTTAGCCAGATGCACAAGGGGGCGCAGGCGTCTGGAGTTCGTTTACAGTGGCTGGAAACCATGGCGTGCCCGTTCTCTCCCTCTCTCTCTCTCTCTGTCGCTCTCAAATAAATAAACAACAACAAAAATTATTTTTAATTTTTTTAAATTTTTTTGGTTTTTTGAGGTAGGGTCTCACTCTAGCCCAGGCTGACCTGGAAAAAAAATTTTTTTTAAATAATTAATCTAAGCAGGATAAATAGAAATTGCAAGACCTGAACCCAAAACAATATTGCACATTAAATGTAACTAGATTCTATACACTGATTAAAAGCAGAATAAAAATCATTAAGTATGTGGTGGCTTGAAAGTAAAAGAATGGTAATAGCTATATTGTGGAAATACTAGGCCAAGAAAGATGAAAGGTCTCATGTTACTATGTGACAAAGTAGACATCAGGACAGGGAGTTACCTTATAATGAAGTCCAGGCTGGAGAGGCAGCTTAGTTTGTAAATGCTCATCCTGCAAGCATGAAGACCTGGGTTTGATTCCTAGGATCTATATTAAAAAAAAAAAAAAAAAAGCCAAGTGGGGCTGGAGAGATTGCTTAGTGATTAAGGCACTTGCCTGCTAAGCCTAAGAATATATGTTCGAATATCCAGGTCCCACATAAGCCAGATGCAGTGATGAAAGCATGCAATGTCACACATGCGCCACAAGGGGGCGCACACATCTGAGGTTTGTTCACAGTGGCTGAAAGGCCCGGGCACACTCATTCTCTCTCTCAAAAATAAAATAATATAAAAATTATTTTTTATTTTTTGTTTATTTATTTATTTATTTATTTATTTATTTATTTATTTATTTATTTATTTATTTATTTGAGAGCGACAGACACAGGGAGAAAGACAGAGGGAGAGAGAGAGAATGGGCGCGCCAGGGCTCCCAGCCACTGCAAACAAACTCCAGACGCGTGCGCCCCCTTGTGCATCTGGCTAACGCGGGACCTGGGGAACCGAGCCTTGAATCGGGGTCCTTAGGCTTCACAGGCAAGCGCTTAACCTCTAAGCCATCTCTCTAGCCCTAAAAATTACTTTTAAAAAGCCAGGAGCTGGAGGTATGGCTTAGTAGTTAAGCAGTTAACCTGCAAAGCCAAAGAACTGAGGCTCAATTCCCCAAGACTCACGTAAGCCAGGTGCACAATGGGGCCCATGCTTCTGGTGTTTGTTTGCAGTGACTGAAGACCCTGGTGTGCCCATTCTCTCTGTCTGCCTCTTTCTCGTTCTCTCTCTCTCTCTCTTTCTCAAATAAATAAAATAAATATAAAAATTTTAAAAAATAATAAAAAGAAAATAAATAAAAAAGAAAAGAAAAGAAAAACCAGGAGTGGTGGCACATGCCTTTAATCCCAGCACTCAGGAGGCAGAGGTTGGAGGATTGCCATGAGTTCAAGGCTACCCTGCAACTACATAGTGAATTCCAGGTCAGCCTGAGCTAGCGTGAGACCTTATCTCAGAAAAAAAAAAAAAAAGTAAGCCCGGTGTAGTTCTACAGGCAGACCCCTGGGGCTCACTGGCCAGCCAGCCTAGCCTACTTGGCAAGTTCCAGGATGGTTTGAGGCCCAAGGTTACCCTACAGCCTCCACATGTTCATGCACACATGTGCATGTGCTCCTGCACACACACAAAGAGGAACAAAATAAAGGAGTCCAAGCATAAAACTAAGAAAGCTTCGAGGGGTAGCGAAATGGCTTAGTGGTTAAGGTGTTTACCAGCAAAGCCAAAGGACCCAGGCTCAATTCCCCAGTACCCATGTAAGCCAGATGCACAAGGTGACACATGCATCTGGAGTTTCTTTACAGTGGCTGGAGGCCCTGGCATGCCCAGTCTCTCTCTCTCTGTCTCTTTCTCATAAATAATAAAAGAAAGCCTCAAATTGCATAAAGGACACATTGGTAAGACATCAAGGAGAAACAAAATCACAGTTATAGTTGGAAATCTCCACATTAACTCAGTAAATGACAGAACAAGCAGAAGATTAGTAAAGGAGGATGGAATACTACCAAGAACAAACTCAAGCAGACATTTAAAGTATGTTATGCCAACAACTCCAGAAGATAAACTACTTCAAGTGCACACAAAATACTCACCAAGACAGACAAAATATGGACCACAACAAAACTCTCAGTAAATGCAGAGAGAAAGAGATAATAAAGATTATAATTTCTGATACTAATAAAATCAAATTAGAAATCAATACAAAAATATTTAGAAAAATCTCAAAATGATAGTAAAACACATTTTTAAATACCCCATGAGCAAAAGAGAAATATTGAGGGAAATTAATGAACACTGTACTGGATGATATAAAAATACAATGTATGCAAATTTCTGAAATGCATTCCAAGCAGTGCTTCTAGGGAAGTTTATTGCTTTAAGGTTTAAAAAGTAAGATCTCTGGGCTGGTGGCATGGCTTAATAGTTAAGGCACTTGCTTGCAAAACCTGGCGGCCCAGTTCCCATGTAAAGCCAGATGCACAGGGTAGCACATGAATCTGGAGTTCATTTGCAGAAACAGGAGACTCTGGCATACCCATTCTCTCTCCTCTGCTTGCAAATAAGTAAACAAATAAATTTTTTTAAAGTAAGGTTCTTTTTTAAAAAACAAGAGAAGGAAAACAAGATTGAGCTGAAAAAAGTAGAAGGAGCTGGCGTGGTAGAGCACGCCTTTAATCCCAGCACTCGGGAGCAGAGGTAGGAGGATCACCATGAGTTCAAGGCCACCCTGAGACTACATAGTTAATTCCAAATTAGCCTGGACCAGAGTGAGACCCTACCTCAAAAAACTAAAAAAAATAAAATAGTAATAGGTAGAAAATTTTAATAAACAAAAATCAATCACATATGAAATGATAAACAATAGAGAAAACAATATGTTGGTTCTTTGAAAACATCAATAAAATTGATGAACCTGTAACCAGACTGATCATTTAAAAAGAGAGAAAAATAACTCAAATTACTGACATCACAACAAGATTCTCATTTAAACAAATTTTATGTCAGGATATTTGACAATTTAGAAAAACAAACTGCCTCAAGGCACTAAAAAATGAACCTATAATTTTAACTTTCCCCAAAGGAAAATCCCATTCTCAGATAACTAATTTCTGTTAAGCATTAAGTAAATAGTACCAGAATTTTCAGTAAAGTTGAGGAAGAAACATTTGTCAACACACTTAATAATGCATGTATTATCCTAATATCAAAAACAAAAACATTATATACTAATATTTCTCATTAAGGCACAATCATTTTTAATAAGATATTACAAATCTATTTCAGCAGTATATAAAAGGATAATACATCACAACTAAGTGAAGTTCACATCATAATTGTAAAGTTTAATATTTCAAAAATCATTCAATGTAATTATATTGCCAAAATAAAGACAAAAATGACAAAATAATTTGCTGAGCTTAAACACCCATTCATGATAAAAAGTTCTACAAACTATAGGAGACAGAAACTTTCTCAGCAAGATTAATGGCATATATACACACCCTCTAGCTAACATCAGATGTAATAGTAAAGTCTGAATGTTTTCCCCTAAGATTGGGAACAAGGCAATGATATTCACTCTAATCACTTTTATTCAACATTGTATTGGAGGTCCTAGTCCAATTCAATTTAACAAGAAAAAGAAATAAAAGGCAAGTGGACTAGAAAAAAAAAAACAAAATATTCACAGATGAAATGACAGTATTCATCAATAATTTTAAAAACTCTGTACAAATAAAAAAAAAAAAAAAAAAAAAAAACTTGAAGGTCTTTGTATACAATCCCAAAATGTAAAAATCTAAGTCAGGGTTGGGAAGATAGCTCAATAGTTGAAAGGGTCTGCTTGAGAGCATGCCAGCCTGAGTTTAACTCCTCGGCACCCACATAACACAGCATGCAAAACGGCACATGGGTCTGTAATCCCCATGTGTCTACAGCAATGGGAGTCAGCACCAAGAGAATCCCCAAGCTCATGGGCCAGTTAGATGGGCACACATGAATGGTAAGACGAAGCAAAACAAAAAACAGCAAGGGGGACCTGTCTCAAGCAAAGCAGAAAGAGAAGACAGACTCCTGGAGGTTTTCCTCAGATCTCAACACACATATACACATAATGAAAAAAAAAAATTAAGTCAATTGTGTATCTATGTACTAGCCACAACAACAACAAAAAAGAAAAATTCAAAAACTTTCAAATAGCATTAAAAACTAAATACTTGAGCGGGGCATGGTGGTGCCCACCTTTAAGCCCAGCACTCAGGAGACAGACTCCATAGTGAATTCCAGATCAGCCTGGGCTACAGTGAGACCCTATCTTCGAAAACCAAAAAAATAAATATTTATTAAGGGATACATTTAACAAGTATATATACAGAACATGTACTCTGAAGACTAAAATATTCTGAGGAAAAAAATTACAAAGACTGAAATGTTGATGAGATGATTTAAAGGACACTTTGGAGGGGAAAGCCATGGGCTAGATAGCTCAACATCATTAAGACGTGTTCTGTTTCCAAACTGATCCAGAGATTCAATGCAGCACCAATCAAAGTCCCATTAGGCTTCTTGTAGTCAGCGACAAATTATAAAATATTTATAACAATGAAAAGTGATTTAAAAAGTGAAAAACTTAAGCCTGGCATGGTGGCGCACACCTTTAATCCCAGCACTTGGGAGGCAGAGGTAGGAGGATCGCCATGAGTTCAAGGCTACCCTAAGACTCCATAGTGAATTCCAGGTCAGCTTGGGCTAGAGTGAGACCCTACCTCAAAACAACAACAACAACAACAAAAAGTGAAAAGCTTATACTATTGGACCTCAAATCTCGTTATCAAGCTATGGTAATCCATGCAATCTGTGGTGTTAACGTACAAACAAACACGTAGATGACCAGAGCAAAACGAAGAATCAAGAAGGAGACCAAAACAGACATGGCAAATTGAGGTTTTAGCAAGAAAAATGGCAATCATTTCAAAAGCAGATGATTCAAGAACTGGATACTCAAAAACAGAAAAAAAGAAAAAGCACAAACACAAACAAAACAATAATTGGATACTGATATGTAATAAAGTAAACTTTCACCCTATTCTTAAGAAATATACATAAAAACTGACTTAAAATGGAACATAGACCAAAATATAAAAAATAAAAACATCCTGGAAGAAAACAATGTTTGAAATACACTTCTTTTTTGTAGACAAAGAAGTTGTAAACATCACACATGTTGGGCTTGCCTCAGAAAAAAAATCACACACAAGGGCTAGGGAGATGGCTCAGTGTTTAAAGACTACTTGAGATTCCATCTCTCTCCTGTCAGAATGGCTACCATGAAGAAAACAAATGACAATAAATGTTGGTGAGGATGTGCTAAAAAGGGAACTCTTCCACACTGTTGGAGGGAACATAATCTGGTACAGCCATTGTGGAAATAAGTGTGGAGGTTCTTGAGACAGCTAAAAATAATTTACCATATGATCCAGCTATAGCACTCCTAGGCATATATCCTAATGACTTCTCACTACCTTAGAGATACTTGCACAACCATGTTTATTACTGCTCTATTCACAATAGCTAGGAAATGGAACCAGCCTAGATATCCATCCACAGATGAATGGATAATAAAGATGTGGTACATTTACACAATGGAGTTCTATTCAGCGGCAAAGAAAATGAAATGATAAAATTTGCAGGAAAATGGATGGATCTGGAAAGGATTATACTAAGTGAGGTAACCCAGGCCCAGAGAGCCAAATGTCACATGTTCTCTCTCATATGTGGATTCTAGCTACAAATGTAAAGACTTGTGTGTGATCTGGAACCAAAAACCAGTAGCAGAGGCCCATAAGCTAGAAAAAGGCTATAAAGGAGGGAGGAGAGGGAATGTCTTAAGGGGATGGTATTGTATGTATGTAAATAGAAGAACAGATTACAGGGAGGGGAAAGGCCTAAGTGAGGTCAGGGAAAGAGACTGTATAAAAGAAGGGCAGGGGAGGGTCAATCAAAATTCAAGATAATCTGAATAAGACATATGAAAATCCACTTTCTTGAATAATGGCACATCCAGAAGCCATAGATTGTTAGTAGAAAATTTTCAGTGCCAAGCATGGGATACCTTCCAGTGAGTTGTTGGACAGGGAGGTCCCTGTTGCCCCCAAAACATTATAGGCTATTGCTAAGGCCTTCAGAAAGAGAAGGCTAAGACCCTCTTGCTGAAGACTTCACATGCCTGAGCAGCAAAGTCCCTGAGAAATCAAGCTGGTGCTGAGCACAAAACCTACTCCCTGTAGCCCAGCCAACTGAAAGCTTGAAAAAGCTGCACTGTATGCAGCTTTATGGGAGATATAAGTCATCAGTGGTGAAAACAGTAGACACTGGAAGTCTCAAGTTTGGCCAGACAGGCCAAATGACTGAACAAGTGCAATACTGGCATGTCTGCTCTAGGGTAAACCAACTGCTCTTTAATTGGACTGAAGGCCCACTCTATGGGAGGGAATACATCCCTGGTACTGAAAACCTAATAAAAAGCCTATGGCAGGGGTGATCATGAGCCTTAGGGGTATAAAGCCTGCTCTTGTCTGGATAAATACATATATTACTATCATCAAATTACCCTGAAAGCACTACACTTAATGCTCATATTCACTTCTGGTTAGAGAAGCTTCTCTTTTCAGATGGCAATGACGACTGGGATGACCCAAAAGGCAACATACTACCAAGAAGGGAAGGAGGAGTGCCCAGCACTAACCTGAATCTACCCAAGATGCCGACATATCCAGCCAGCATCTTGAGGACTAGACAATAGGGTGGGTGGGGAGGAAGGGGAGGGTAAGGAAGGGGATGGGGGCACAAATCTAGACCCAAACAGCAATGGTACCATAAAATTCTACATCCTAAAAGGCAGACCAAATGGTTGAACCTGCACCAGGCCCTTACAGGGACACCTGAGTCACAAGGCACTGGAGAAGGTAAAATGAACACTGACTTTAATCTTCTACAGCCCCCCTCCCTCCCTCCCTCCCTCCCCCCCCCCCTCTCTCTCTCCCCTCTCTAACTCTTTTATGTTAGTTATGTTTTTCTTCCTTCTCTTAGTGGGCACTGACCTATAACTCCCAATAGCAGCAGGTGACTATCATCCACAACGAGCTTTTGATCAGAGACCTACAAGGTTTCCTAAAAGAATGACAGATTGCTCTCAGAGTACTTGATGACCCACCAAAGGTTAGTGGTAAGACCCTATTGCTGAAGACACCATATGCGGTTGACACATGACACAGCTGAAAACTAGAAGAGAGTCAGTCCCCAGACAGTCAGCATGTCTAGTGCCAGAAGATGCTACATGGGAGACTGGGGGAAAATGACCAATATCTGTCCAAGCAACTCATGGTCTAACCTACTTACCAGCAAATAACCTGTTGTGATGCTCATACAAGTGCAATAGTGGTGCACAGCCATGGTGGGAAACCAGCTGCTCTTGATTTGGCTAACTGATCCACGAAGTGGTATGGGACCCATAGCTGGAGCTGGGAAACAAGTCAGAACCATATCCAAACAGGAGCCTGCTCTCCATTATCAAGCTACCACCAATCATGGGCTGCAAGAGGGCCTATACCTATTAAATTCTCTATTAAAAATATAATAAGCGTTATCCCATTTATCTAGTGCTACCTTTACTCTCTGTTGGAGAATCTGTTTCTCTTTTTCAGATAGACACTGATCTTAAGGAGAGAACCACCCCACCATGCCTCAAAAGGGCCCCAGCTGAAACTAAGAATAATTGGCGAAACAAGCAAGGGTGCTATTTTCCTGATGAACTGGATACCAGCACAAGGGGGAAGGAGACCAACACAGAGAAAAATCAACTCCTACCAGATCAGAGAGCCAGAGGCCCAGAGACCCCCAACACCTCATCACTGAAGCAGACCAAAAATGAACCCAACATGGCTCATGGAAATTTTGCAGAAAAGGGGGTGGAAAGAATGTCAGATCCACACGTTGGGTCATGATACACAGAGACATGTCTCCTACCCATAACTGTGGGTTAACTCCACAACGCATGACCCATATACCTCAACAAGGAGGGGCCAGGGGGAGGGGGTAAGACATGGAGGAGGCTAACAATGGTACCAACTTGACTGTATTCACTGAGTGCAAAACTAATTAATAAAAAAAAAGTTAAAAAATATTTTAAAGCTTTTTTAAAATTCATTTATTTATTTGAGAGATGGAAAGAGGGGAGAGACAGAGAGAGAGAGAGAATGGGCACACTAGGGCCTCCAGCCACTGAAAATGAACTCCAGACGCATGCACCCCCTTGTGCATCTGGCTTACGTAGGTCCTAGGGAGTCAAACTGAGGTCCTTTGGCTTTGCAGGCAAATGCCTTAACTACTAAAAAATTTAAACCTTAAGATCAATGTTTATTAGTTACTGATTTTTCTTTTATAAAGCTATAATTAAATATCATATCTAAAAGGCTATAACTTAAAAAGTAGTTAATTTCCTACCTTGTTCAAAAGTTAAAAACAAACACTACATGATACTAATTCTGTCAAATGACCATCATTTGTCCTATTATTTAAAATCTCATATAAAAACTAATTTGAATCATTATAACTTTTTTCTTTTCTTTTTCTTTCTTTTTTTTTTTTTTTTTTGTTGTTGTTTTTCAAAGTAGTGTCTCACGCTAGCCCAAGCTGACCTGGAATTCACTATGTAGTCTCAGGGTGGCCTGGCCTCAAACTCACAGCAATCCTCCTACCTCTGCCTCCCAAAGTGCTGGAATTGAAGGCATACACCACCACGCCCAGCTCTGTAACTTTTGTTAATAAAGAAAAAAGAATCCATGTTCTGAGATAACTGTAAATCTTTGGTCAAAGTGAGTTAATCCCAATTTAAAACACTGATGTCTGTTATTTATAAACAATGCTAATTTCATTTAGACATAAGATGTTGGACACCTTGCCTAAATGTCATCTATTTTAATAGTCATAGTTGAAAATACAAAATTGTTTTATATTAATCAAAGTGCCTCAAACATACATCAGATTAACTGCTAAGATTAAACAATTTTAAGGCTAACCTGTTTTACTTGATTGTCTACAATGACCAGATTCTGCTCTACTTTTATAAAGATGTATATAATCAAACATTCTTAATCAAGAGTTTAAGTGAATGTCTCATTTCTGATATCTCAAAAGACTTCTACTGCTTAAAAATAAATAAATAACCCCTCAAGCTCCTGCTCTAAAACATAGCCTCATGTTCAAACAGTGGTCTTCATCTAAGAGAAATGGTCCTAAACACTACTGCTCCTGAAATCCAAAGATAAACTCTTTCTGTTTAAAGCTTTCCTTGAGTAATCGATACGCTCATCTACAAAGGGATACAGCTTAACCACAAAATGTTTTCCAAACAAGATACACATGCTCTTATGAAACAACTTGGTATTACTCTAAACAAGACATATCATTCATGATTGTCATCAAGTGACCACATCCTGATTGTCAACAGGTGACCACAGCCAGACAGGCTCTTTAGTATAAGCCCACAAGACCTTTCCAGTAATCAATTGTGACAAATGGATGTTACCCATTATGAACCCTTTGGTACATTAAAATATATCATGTGTTGGGCTGGAGAGATGGCTTAGTGGTTAAGTGCTTGCCTGTGAAGCCTAAGGACCCTGGTTCAAGGCTCAATTCCCCAGGACCCATGTTAGCCAGATGCACAAGGGGGTGCATGCGTCTGGAGTTTGTTTGCAGTGGCTGGAAGCCCTGGCACATCCATTCTCTCTCTCTCTTCCTTTTTCTCTGTCTGTCACTCTCAAATAAATAAATAATAAAAATTTTTAAATATATATATATATATATATATATATATATATATATATATATATATATATTCATGTGTCTACAGACATGTTTTCTGGAATGACTCATGCCACATGTTAGTCTAGAGAAGCTAGTCAACATGTTAAAAGATACATATAGCTGGGTGTAGTGGTGCACACCTTTATTCCCAGCACTTGGTAGGCAGAGGTAGGAGGATCATCATGAATTTGAAGCCACCCTGAGACTACATAGTAAATTCCAGGTCAGCCTGGATAATAGGCCTGCTTATACTTGTCTAACTTGCAACACTTCCTGTGAACACTGGAGTGAGTATTCATCAGATACTCAGAATTTCTTTTTTTATTATTAAGGGTTTTTTGTTGTTGTTTGGTTTTTTGTTTGTTTGTTTGTTTTTATTTGAGAGCAACAGAGGCAGAAAGAGAGAGAGAATGGGCGCACCAGGGCCTCTAGCCACTGCAAACTATCTCCAGACAGGTGCGCCCCCTTGTGCATCTGGCTAACGTGGGTCCTGGGGAACCGAGCCTTGAACCAGGGTCCTTAGGCTTCACAGGCAAGCGCTTAAACACTAAGACATCTCTCCAGCTCCAGAATTTCTTATAAACCCTCAGGACAGGCTATTGTAAAATGAGCTAATGATCTGCTTAAAGCCCAGCTTATAAAACACAGAAGGGGAAGCCTAGAGGACAGGATTCCCCAAGAACAAATGCACGAAGTCTATATGTTCTAAATGTTTTAAACTGCTCCTCTCATGCCTAATCTACTATAGAAAAAGACACAATCCCCAAACCTTTGGTTTTATATTAAAAAAAAAAAAACAGAATAGATGGACCTCAATGGTCAGGTCCAGCCCAGCTTTTAACAGGGGACAAGGGTTATTCTACAGTTTTGTCCCCTTCAGGTCCCTTGTGAATTGCAGCTAAAGCAGTCAAGCCTTATTTTAAGCTGGCATCTGGGACAACAAGGCCTCCTTCCAGAGCTCAGAAGGCTGAAGTGACCACTCACCAAAGAAGAGACTATGAATTTACAGTGGTAAATATGATGAACTAAATTGGAACACTTGCCCATCAACTAATTTTTCCCCTCAAAACTTAGTGTTTAGGGCTGGATAGATGGCTCAGAAGTTAAGACACTTGCCTACAAAGCCTAACTACAGTTGAATCCCCCAACCCACATAAAGCTAGATGCACAAAGTGACGCAGGCATCTGGAGGTCATCTGCAGCAGCTGGAGGCTATGGAGCACGCATTCTCTCTTTCTCTAGGGTTCTTTCTCCAGGGTTCCAATCAAGAGAGCCATTATAATGGGAGACTTTAATTCTATTTTGGTTTATTTCAAGTTTTATCTTCATACATCAGGCCTTGAGGTCTCCAATTTTCAGAGTAATATTAAACACTAAGGGTTTTATTTTTATTTATTTATTTTCAAGCAGAGAGAGAGAGAAAGAGAGAGGGAGAGAAAGGGGACACACCAGGGCCTCCTACCACTGCAAATGAACTTCAGTTACATGCTCCGCTCTGTACATCTGGCATTAAGTGTGTTCTGGGGAAAATAACCCAGGTCTTTAGGCTTTGCAAGCAAGCACCTTAACCACTGAGCCATCTCTCCAGCTCTGGATGTTATGTTTTGTACTAGCAGGCCATACATTTTAGCCATTTTCCAAGGACCCTCCACTATCTCCCTCACACAGGACCTACATACTTCTCTCTCACACCCTATAATTGCTTTTCTTTACTATCTGCACTTGGATAACTATTTGTCTCACTCAGCATGATGTCCCTACCCTTAATATAACTCATATTTTTATTCTTTAACAACCTGCTAAGCCTGGCTTCCAGTCAAACTCACTAGGAACTGGGAAGGAGGCTCTGCTCTTAAACAAATCACTAGCCAGCCCAAAAGATTTCTTGGTATTTTAATAGCCAGTGCTATTGCCACTATAGCAGCCATAGGAAACATTAGAGAGGAAATGGTGAATTAAATATGAGTATTGTTCCCACCGCTAGCCAGAGAACTGTCTCTAGGAAAATGCGGGTAGTCACTGAGGAGACTCAAAACTCAACAAAGCAGAAAATAAGAGGCTACTGAGATGGCAACCCTAAAGGAGACTTTAACATGCCCTCCAAGGCTCAGGGAACATTGTGGAAGAGGGGTACAAAGAATGTAAGAGCCACAGGGTGAGAAGGTATACCGTAAGGCACTCTCCTCCCTACACAAACTAACTGGTGCATTCATGACTCCATAGTGATTACTGATGTCCCCACTAAGGAAGACCTTCTGTGGAATGGGTGTGGGGTAGATATACAAAAAGTGTATCCTGATGGAATCAACCAATTTGCAGTGTGTTCATATATTATAGTCTCCAATAAAAATTGAAAAGAGGGACTGGAGAAATGGCTTAGTGGTTAAGCACTTGCCTGTGAAGCCTAAGGACCCCAGTTCAAGGCTCAATTCCCCAGGACCCATGTAAGCCAGATGCACAAGGTGGCACATGCATCTGGAGTTTGTTTGCAGTGGTTGGAGGTCCTAATGTGCCCATTCCCCTCTCCTCCCCCCTCACTCTCTGCCTCTTTCTCTGTCTGTGGCTCTCAAATAAATAAATACAAATAAACAAAAATTAAAAATTTTTAAAAATTTAAAAGAAAAGAAAGAAAGAAAGACTATGTAACTATGTGACCACTGGAATGCCTAAAATTAAAGACCAACAAAATCAAGTATTGGCAATGATGTTTGGAAATTCTTCTTTTTTAAATTTGAGGCAGGATCTTAATTGCTCAGGCTAGCCTGGAACCCACTATATGGCCCAGGCTGGCCCTGGGTTTGTAGTCCTCTTGTCACAACCTCCCAAGTTGCTAGGATTAAGGGTGTGTGCCATTGTTCCTGGCCTTCTTTGGAATTTATGATAATACGTTTGGCTCTTACAAAGTTAAAAGTACAAATATCACATGATCCAAAAACCCAATCCTAGAGTTACCCACGAAAAAAACAAGTTATCTATTATGTAACTTGCATATGAAGTCATGACAGCTTTGTAACACTCACCAAACAGAAATAACCCAGGTACCATGAAGTGCAGACTGGATAAACAAACTGTTGTATGTTCATACAATGGAATACCATTCAACAGCCAAAATACAAATATGAATGAACCTCTAAAGTGCTATTTATTTATTTTATTCATTCATTCATTTTTGTGTTTTTTTTTTTAATTTTTTTTTGGTTTTTCAAGGTAGGGTCTCACTCTGGCTCAGGCTGACCTGGAATTCACTATGTAGTCTCAGGGTGGCCTCGAACTCTCGGAGATCCTCCTACCTCTGCCTCCCCAGTGCTGGGATTAAAGGCGTGCGCCACCACGCCCAGCTCATTTTTGTGTTTTTCAAACAGATTCTCACTCAATAGTCCAGTCTGGTCAGGTGTCAAAAGAAAAAAAAAAAAAAACACTTCTAAGAGTACATTCAAAACAACTCAAGACAGTACAAACAATATGATTCCATGTGTGTGAACTATGTAACCAGCAACACTAATCTCCACTGAGAATGCAGACCAACAGGTGCCTGGGGAGGGGCCAAAGGAGCTGACCAGAGACACGTGCAGAAGACTCAGCAGTGGAGACACACTCTTCTCTTACTCTATGGTGATATAGGTGATCTCATCTTAACTTGGCCTTGCATGATAGTCAGGCATGTATAGTTGTAGAGATGGAAGGGAAAAGTGAGCAGAGTGGGAAACTGGAGTCAAAAAAGAGCAGCTGATTGTTATTTTTAAATTAACTTTATTGAAGTATAATTTACATACAGTAAAATGCACCTGGCTGAATAGGTTGAAAAGCACATACCAATCCATGTGCCCACCATCACTTACAGTACTTTTTGTTTGGAAATTAATTAATCAAATTGATTGATGGGCTGGGAACCAAACCTAGGGCATGTCACATGCAAGGCATACATGCTACCACTGATCTACATTTCTCTAGCTCAAGTGATTCCTTTTAAAAATTACCACTTCGGGCTGTTTTGTGTTTGGTAATCATAATCTTACAACAAGCTTTATGATTTACTACTAAAACCAAAACACAGAGGCGTTTCTCTAGGTGATGTAGACCACAGGCCCAAGACTGAGCTTTAGATTTAAATCCTACTGATTGAGCAGGTCGCTTCATTTCTCAGCTTCCTTGTCCATAACATGGGGATACTCATAAAACCAGTGTCACAAAAGTGTTTGAGGAAGAAAAGAAGTCATGTTAGGCTGCTAGCACAATGCCTGGACCTTACTAAAATCCCTTAAAGTTAACAGACTGTCCTCCGAGAAACCAGCATTGGTTGCCCAGTTATCCCACATTCCATCACTAACAAAAGCTGTGGACTACAGACCTTGCCCAAGGTTTTCACAGGGTCCTAAATGAATCCTCTAAGACTAAACAAAAGTGATTCTGAGTTCTACTTCCCCACTGCTTCTATTTCATAGCCACTGGCAAAACATTTCATACCCAAAACTATTGCTTTGAGGTGGAACAGGTGGGCCATTTGAGAATGGATTCTGGCACATGTTTAAAGCAATACACCTAGAAGGCTTCCCATGTTGAGTTGTCAGACCTTCCTGGTAGACTTTAAACAGAGCCTGTCTCTATATTTCATGCCACACTGAGAGCTGAGGGGACCCAACTCCCAGAATTCGCCAAATGACCTCATTTCATTAGTAGGCTCCCACCTGCTCCACTCCTGACTCCCACGATCCAGCTTCAGGGTCTATCTCAGCTTGTCGCCCCCTCATCAAAACCCACCTTCTCAGCTTACCCATCATCCTGCTTGTTTAACTCTGCCAGCTGCCTTTGGTGGCTGCCAAACCCATGGTCCATGGGCAAGTCACTTATGCTCAGCTTCCTGGGGTCCCCATGGCCTGGCACTTAGCCCACAGCACTGGAGGCATCACAATTGCAAGCATAATTCAAGGGTCGCAGGACCAGAGTGCCATCTACCTGAGCAACAAAGAGCTGGAATTCTTCAGGCAGAATCCATGAGCGAGGGTAGAAATTGTACTCCTCAGGAAAGAGACTCTGCATGATCCTCATAGCTCTGCTCAGAGTAACTTTACGCACGGTCTCCGTCATGCCTGGGGAGAAAACAAGCTGTGAGGCTTCAACAAGAGCAGGCCACTAGCTATAAACAGCCATTATTGGGAACTTTCACAACCACCCAACCACCAGGGTCACTTTTCCAGATAGCATTAAAAAACAACAACAAAAACAAACAAACAAACAAACAACAGCAACAGAAAACACATACTGAGTGGTTCCCCATAGCAGATACTCATAGCTTGGAAAGATCTACCAAGTTAATGAAAGATGACTTTTCCTTCTGATTAAACGGACATCCGAGGCTGGAGAGACGGCTCTGTGGTTAAAGGTCCTGGCTTGCAAAAATCTGACAGCCCAGGTTAGAGTGCCTACTACCCACATAAAGCCAGATGCACAAACCGGCACATGCGTCTTGAGTTCATTTGCAGCAGCAAGAGGCCTTAGCTCACTCCTTGTTCTCTCTCTCTCTCTCTCTCTCTCTCTCTCTCTCTAATAAGTAAATATTTTTAATGAGCATCAGTCTGGAAGGATGAATACTTTTTAGCCAATTTGTTATTCCATTCTTTGTCATCTTCATGGGTGATAAATAGGGAAGTTTTTGTTCGATATCACACTCAACACTTATGTACCCTCTTTAATTGGGGCCAGCACACCTATTTCTAAGGTTCCTTTTATCCTGTACTCTACAGGATATTATCTCTGGTGACACCATTAGAAGCTTAATTAAGCTGCTTTGTTTTAATCTTTCATGGATATCAAAGGTATGAAATTTAAAAACCACTCATTTCAATGTAAAAACCTGTCCCCTTGAGTCAAGGACAGGAAGCAGCAAGGAGAATGTAACAAATTCATAGTAATTCATAGTACAGGGGGACCCCAACACCTAGGAGGTCTGCTGTGGGGCACCCTGGCTTTGACATTCATCAGCTCTCATTAATATGTCCAGAGTAGACCATAATGTTTCCGTTAAAAAAAAAAAAAAAAAAACTTCAGAGCTGGAGAGATGGCTTAGAGGTTAAGGTACTTGCCTGTGAAGCCTAAGAACCCAGGTTCGATTCTCCAGGACCCACTTTAGCCAGATGCACATTGTGGGGCATGTATCTGGAGTTCATTTGCAGCAGTTAGAGGCCCTAGTGTGTCCATTCTCTCTCTCTCTCTCTCTCTCTCCCTGCCTCCCTCCCTCCCTCCCTGTCTCTAATAAATAAATTTAAAATTTTCTTTTAAACTTCAAAGATGGTGCATATTTTGTTCTTATAACATTATTACTAATTCTGATAAGAACCTGAGCATATACCTTAGCAAATTTGAAGCAAATTGGTAAAAATTACTCTGTACATTTTAACTTGCTTATTTCATAAGGCAAGTATCATATAGCTAAAAATGGAAACTAAAAATAGCCTTCACCCTGAAAGAGACTAAACCATTCCATGACTAGAAATCTGCTTAGCAGGCTTATTTTTAATAGACAGCGCAGAGCTCCATTTCAGCTTGGCGTGCCCAAATTATCACACACTCCAAAGGGCCCGGTCAAAATGAATGAGGTGTCTGCCTCTTGGTGCCCGTGTTCAGAAGGAAGGCTTGCTTCCAACCAACTGCTTGCTTCTCTCAGCATATTAGAAAGAGCAGTGAATCTAAAGATCACAGCTTCAAGGGGCTGAGGTTCTTAGTTCCTGTTTGGAAGCACATAAAGCAGAATTAAGGGCAAAATAAGAGAGTTTAGCTGGGTATGGTGGCGCACACCTTTAATCCTAGCACTTGGAAGTCAGAGGTAGAAGGATCACCATGAGTTCAAGGCCACCCTGAAACTACATAGTGAATTCCAGGTCAGCCTGAGCTAGAGACCCTACCTCGAAAAAGAGAGAGAGAGAGAGAACTTAGAAGAATCAACAAACTGTGCTCCAACCACCCCCAAAACCTCCAGAAAAAACTCCATGGAGTCATTGTGTTGACAATTGTGAGTGTATCTACCTAAATAATGCCTGTTGTCACCTGCGGCCTCAGTCCCCATACCAGCTGACATATCTAGTTCCAAATCCATCTTTGCATATCAAGGCAATTCTCCAACAAAACCAGCCAATCTCAGATGTGCTTGATGGCCAGCGTCTGCTTGTCCCCAGACACTTCATGCCTGCAGCTACGGTTGGTTCAGCCCAATCCTGCGTTCTTGAGCTCCTGTCTCTGGAATCTACCTGTCATCGAGGCCTTTGTCATTCTGTAATATCTAAGCCATGTTCTCACCAGAACTGCCCGGTGAAGAATCTGAGGCATCTCACTGGATCCTCATGGAAGTTGCTGGCATCCTTGCCTCTGTCAGTGACTCAAACAGGTATGGAGAGTGGCGCCATGAAGGCCATATACCCTGCACGCACCCGATCTCATCTGATCTCGGAAGCTAAGCAGGGTAGGGCCTGGTTAGCACTTGGATGGTAGATGGTGCCTTCTCACACTACAGCCCTGACGAGGGTGGCCAGGGACCTAATGGCCCCAGCCCTGCCTCTTCCCCCAAAGCAGCTGTAGCACCTGACCCCCATTCTACCTGTGACTGCTCTCTGTTCTGATCCATTCTGATTTGTGGTGGGAGCTCTAAGTCTAGGTGTAGTCATCAGTTCCCTCTGCTAAAAGTTTGAGCTCTGATGAGACCAGGAGGTTTTTTTATGTGTTTTTCAAAGGATCCCTTCATTGCTTGACCTCTGGTGTTGGCAACTTACCTTTATTTTTTATTATTTGCAAAGAGAGAGAGATAGTGAGATAGTGAGAAGAGAGACAGGCAGAGAGAATGGGCACACCAGGGCCTCCAGCTCTTGCAAACGAACTCCAGATGCATGGGGCACTTTGTGCAACTGGCTTTACGTGGGTGCTGGGGATTCAAACCCAGGTCCTTAGGCTTTGCAGGCAAGCACAAGCACCTTAACCACTGACCTAACTCTCCAGCCCAGCAACTTAACTTTTGCTCCCGGCAGCTGAGGGGTTGCCTGAGCAATGTTCCTCCTTGCTCTAGCACCACTCGTGCTCCTTCTTGACCTACTCAAAAGCCTGGAGTCCTCCTGCCTGTGACTTTAGCCAGTATCTGGGATCCTACGCCCAGATTCTGCTGAGGCTCACCACCCTCCTTGGGTTTCTTAGTAAGGATCATCCTAGATGTCTTTATGGTGGCAGGTCCTCTACTGATTGGGAAAGCCCCCTAGCTCAGTGTGGTAGTTTGAATTAGGAGTTCCCCATAAACTCATGTGTTTTGAATGCTTTGACCCCATTTGGTGGAAATTTGAGAGGTAGGTAGGGCCTTTCTGGAGGAGTCAAAGCATAAGGGGTGCTGTTGGGGGCAGGCTTTGAGGTGTTATATAGCCAGCTCCTCCCTGCTAGTGTTTGGCTCATTCTTTTGCTGCAAATTGCCAACTGCTGCGGAAGCCTCTGCTCTATCATCTTTCCCTTGTCATCATGGAGACTAGAAGCCAAAATAAACAACTTTCCTGCTATCAGCTGCTTTTGGCTGGGTTTTTGTCCCAGCAATGAGAAAATAACTACACACTCAAGGTGCACGTTGACACCAAGGGCTTGCCTGCTGCTACTCCTTCTGGGGCCTATGTTCTTCTGTCTGCTACCCTGGGGTCTCAAAACCTGATGAGCTTCATTCCACTGGAGTCAACCAAGAACACACAGGTTGATTTTCAGGCTCTCCCATATACTTACTTAATCCACTCCAAATGAAACAAACTGAGCTATATTTAAAGCAGTATTCAATCCAAAAAGCATTTACAGGGCTTGAGGGTGGTTTGATTCAGGTGTCCCCCATAAACTTAGGTGTTCAGAATGCTAGGTCCCCAGCTGATGGAGGTTTTGGAATTTACACATCCTGGAGGCAGTGTATTGTTGGGGACAGGTTTATGGGTGTTATAGCCAGTGTCCCCTTGCCAGTGTTGGCACACTCTCCTGTTCCTGTTTTCCACCCTCTGCTCATGCCGTCATTTTCCCTTGCCATCATGGAGTTTCCCCTTTAGTTTGTAAGCCAAAATAAACCCTCCCTCCCCCGCCTCCCCCACAGCTGCTCTTGTTCAGGTGATCTCTGCCAGCAATACAAGCCTGACTGCAACAGATGGTTCAGTGGTTAAAGGCACTAACTTGCAAACTCTGATGGCCTGGGTTTGATTCCCCAGTACCCAGATACACAAAGTGGTGCAGGGCTTGGAGTTTGTTGGCAGTGGCAGGAAGCCCTGGTGTGTCCATGTATATCTCTCTCTCTCTCTCTCTCTCTCTCTCTCTCTCTCTCTGCCTTTCTATCACTCTCTCAAATAGATTTTAAAAAATTTAAAGCCTTTACAGCCATAATTCTTCAAAAAGAGAGTTCAACCCCCAAACAACAAATGTTTGATTCTAACAAATATTTTATAAAAGCCAAATGCTTTCATTTTGCCTGACAATTCAAAGGCAGACACTTTTTAAACAATATTTATTTATTTGCAAGGAGAGAGGAAATAATATGGGCATACTAGGGTCTCCTGCCACTGCAAACCAACTCCAGATACATGCACCACTTTGTACAGCTGGCTTTACATGGGTGCTGGGAAATCAAACCTGGACCTTCAGGATTTGCAAGCAAGCACCCTTAACCACTGAGCCATCTCCCCAGCCCCAACAAATATTTTCTCATCTATCTTCTCCTCACTAGTTTCCATAGTCACTAACTTATCTTCTCCCTGGATAGTATAGTAGCTTCTCAACTGTATCTGTTTCCTCTCTAAGCTGCCTCGAAAGTGACTCTTCTGCTTCTCTTTCTAAGACAAGTTGGCCCATGTCATTCTCTGACTTAAAACTGACTCAGTGGTCCCTTCTGATCTTCAGGCTGTGTCAACTCTGTGTTGAGGTATCTGCCTATAGCTTCTCTACTGCCTCACCCAATTGGCCGGCTGGAGCTGTTTTGTAGCACCTGTCCCTGGCTGAAGGAACAGCATGCTGGAAGCATTCTGTACTTTGCACCAACTCTGCTCTCTGTTTGACATGTGGTGAGGCACAGCCTTTCCCTGAGACTCAGCTCCTAGGCTAAGTCTATACTTTAGGACCTCTTCTTCAGCCTGCCTTCCAAATGCAGATTAGGTTGGAAGTCCTTGCCCCAACATCCTCTCCCTGCCTTTCTTTCAGAGCCAGGAGTAGTACTTAGAATGCTGCCCGCCACACAAATTCCTTACTAAGCGTCCAACCTACAGAAAGCTCCATCATCTGCCAAATGCTACCTCACATCTCAGGACTGGAAAACCAGTTAAAAAAAAAAAAAAGTCAAAAGAGGGGTGGAGGGCTGGAGAGATGGCTTAGCGGTTAAGCGCTTGCCTGTGAAGCCTAAGGACCCCGGTTCGAGGCTTGATTCCCCAGGACCCACGTTAGCCAGATGCACAAGGGGGCGCACATGTCTGGAGTTTGTTTGCAGTGGCTGGAGGCCCTGGCGCGCCCATTCTCTCTCTCCCTCTTTCTCTGTCGCTCTCAAATAAATAAAAATAAACAAAAAAGTTAAAAAAAAAAGAGGGGTGGAGATTCAGTGGTTAAGGTGCTTGCCGACAAAGCCAAAGGACCCAGGTTCAATTTCCCAGAGCCACATGCACAAGGTGGGATGTACATCTGGAGTTCATTTGCAGTGGCTAGGAGGCCCTGGCACACCCATTATCTCTCTATCTGCCTCTGCCCCTTCTCTCTCTCAAATTCATTAATTAAATATTTCTTTTAAAAGTCAAAAACAGCCAACAAACATGGTTGCTTAGAAGCTAAAACAATGTCAATTGTGACTTTCTTAAAACAAATATAGAGCAAGGGGTGTGGCACACATCTGTAATCCCAGCACTTAGGACTGCAACACATTCTAGTGAGACCTTATCTCAGGAAAATTAAAACAAAAGCAAAAACATATTTAAATCAGATTATTTTATTTTATTTATTTATTTATATATATATTTTTTTGGTTTTTCGAGGTAGGGTCTCACTCTAGCCCAGGCTGACCTGGAATTCACTATGGAGTCTCAGGGTGGCCTTGAACTCACGGCGATCAATCCTCCTACCTCTGCCTCCCGAGTACTGGGATTAAAGGTGTGTTCCACCATGTCCAGCTCTAAATCAGGTTATTTTAATAAACTATCTTGATTCAGGGCTGGAGAGATGGCTTAGCGGTTAAGCGCTTGCCTGTGAAGCTTAAGGACCCCAGTTCAAGGCTTGATTCCCCAGGAGCCATGTTAGCCAGATGCACAAGGGGGTGCATGCATCTGGAGTTCATTTGCAGTGGCTGGAGACCCTGGTGGGCCTATTCTCTCTCTCTCTCTATCTGCCTCTTTCTCTGTCTGTCGCTGTCAAGTAAATAAATAAAAATGAACAAAAAAAATTTAAAAATATCTTGATTCATCAGTTAAGATATAAAGTGCATTTTGAACAAAGAAATTACCCAAACAAAAAGCAAATAAAATATAGTATACTGACACAAATGAAATGAATTACTTCCACATGCATATCCAAGAGTTCTCAGTTTCGCCCCGCAGGTTTAGTATCCACACTTGCCTGGCACACACACGCAAAGTCACTGTAAGTTATCTGGCATGTATGTTTAGGATAACAGGGTTTGTGAGAGGCAGCAGACAGGCCTGGACACACTGGAGCCCACGAACAGAGGCCTCAGAGGCCGGGGCCGCCGGGCTTTCTCACCACCATCCCTTCTCACCACCATCCCGCAGGGGCAGGGGCGTGGCAGCGCTGTTCTCTGCCTAGGCTTCAGTTCCAGAGGCTGCTGTGTCATTACAGCTAATTAACTGCTGTTAGTTAAGTGGAAAATTACATGTTCCAGTCACTGGCATGTGGAATACAGGATGGGCAAGCTTGTTTGCAGAGTGCCCTTTTCTCTATTGCTCATTTGTTTTCGTAATGCAGACCCTTAGCTACTCCTCTCCTACTCTCAGCATTGGGGTGTTGGGTAGCAGATCCCTCCCAACTACAGAGAGAAAGGAGGCTCTGAATTCAGAAAGTCACTTGAAGACGGAAACTTAAAGGTCACACAGCCACTCCCGGAGAGTATGTTAGCTAAGAAACACTCCTGCCTTGGAGGAGGGGGGGCAGAAAAAAAGTTCCAGAGACTCAGGAAGTCAACAAGTCAATAAGAGGTTGCAAGATCCTGCCCTAAAGCTATATAAAGGGAAAACAACTGCTTGGGAAGAAAGCATCTCTGAGGGAGCTGCCTGCGGGTGGTGCAGTGTGCTGTGTGCTCCAAGACGCAGCTGCTGAGTCGCCCCCTGTGCGGAGTGGCCTTTCTGGTGATGGCGGCTGTGGGGAGGTCGATGTCCAGGACGGACGAGATCTCCCGTGGTGTGGCTGCGTTTGAGTCACCTGTTGCTGTAAGCAACCCCTCGCCCTGCTCTGTAAATAACCCCAATAAGTTCATTGGTTCCCCAAACTGGTTTTGGTGACATCATCCTTGGTCTGCCACCTGTGCCCTATGTGGGAGAAAACGTGTGTTTGCATCACCACAGGGAAAAGGTGGAGATGAAGCCCCATGGGAGGAATCATGTCTTAGAATTCTCTTCCCACGGAAAGTGCTGTTCTCATCCAAATTGTTCTTCCACTATCCTAAGGAGTCTCTTTTGGTGTTGTGGTGTATGCATGTGTGTGTGTGCCCATACTCACCTGTGGCAGGGTGTGCTCACCTGCAGTAGCCAGTAGGAGAACATTAGGTGCCCCCCCCCCCGTTGTTCTGTTCTTTCTTACTTACCGCCTTGTCTATTAGGATCCAAGAGCTTGCAACTTGTGTGTACCCTAGAGATTCGCCAATCTCTGCTCCCCACTAGACTGGGGTTTCAGATGTGCATGGCCATGCCAGGATGTTTATATAGATCCTGAGGACTGAACCGGAGTGGTCCCTCAGGAATCTCACAGGCCCTCAAGCTGGCACAGATATACTATGACCACTGAGCCTCTCCAGCCCAAGAAATCCTTTTGTAGGCACCAAAAGGAGCCTTTTTCTGAGCAGCAAGGCAGAGGAAATAGTAACTATCCATTAAAATGTGTACAAGGACCCTGGCTGCAAGGATAACTTTTACTCTCTAACAAAAACCATTCACCTTCTCCAAGGATAAATTTGATCTTGTGGTAGCTTCTCATTTCTGTTCCCCTAGGAACCAGTGAAGGTAGAATATCAGCTGTGTGAATGTACAAAAACAGCATGTAGTTAAAATGATCTCAGATTAGTAAATTGTATAAATACCTGGCAGGAAGCTATAGCTCTAGGCTTTCCTGATATGGTAATTCTGTGACTTAACATGAGTATTGCAAGGAACGTTGGGCTCCATGCTGTGGAGCAGTTATAAAACATGTTGGCTCCTATATGGTTTCTAAGCCAAGACAGATTTGGATCTTATCTCCTCATATATAATCTTTCACTGAAGGCAAGAGACTAGTCTCTGATTCTTGCAAATACTCCACTAAAGAGAAAAGTTTGATACTGACTGGCTAGCCAGCTGTGTTTACTGCCCTGTATCCTTCTAAGTGAATCTAAGTACAGCCAATGGTAGTGACCTTGTACCTTGCATGATCAAGTTGAAACTCCCTAGTGAATGTGGCAAAACTTGTGCATATGGATAGTGGATATCCTAAGAGGTGGAAATGTTTTGTTGTCTTTTTTTTTTTTTTTTTTCTGACACAAGGTCTCACTCTGCAGCCTAGGCTGGTCTGGAACTCACTATGTCATTCAGGCTAACTTCAAAGTCATGGCAATCCTTTGGCCTCAGCCTTCCAAGAAATGGGATTATAGGCATGAGCCACCAGGGCATTTCTTAAATGCATTAGAAAGAATGCCAAAGAAACAGAGCAAATGGATTCCCCCTTTATAAATGATATAACACTAAGTAAGAGAAAACACCTCTAATAAGGTAACTACACTCTGACATGGCAGTGCAAAAATGATGGACTAAGG
This sequence comes from Jaculus jaculus, assembly GCF_020740685.1. Classification (NCBI taxonomy): domain Eukaryota; kingdom Metazoa; phylum Chordata; class Mammalia; order Rodentia; family Dipodidae; genus Jaculus; species Jaculus jaculus. Next base: position 131,945,019 of record NC_059102.1, on the reverse strand, counting down.
TTAGCAAATTTTGCATTGTTATTTTGTTAAATGAGGGATGGGACTTGGGGTGATTGATGTTATTAAAGATTATTTATTACTGTAATATATAACATATTGTCTCATAGAAGATATTAACTAATAAATATAAGACACTATATCTGGAAACTAACCAAATCTTCCCTTCTCCCTAAGTAATCTCACTGCCTTTGGCCTCTTGTCTTCACATAGCCATAAAGAAATGAAAAATAATACTCATAGCAGAGAAGTTGGTAGAGATTAAAAAACAAAATAGGGTGGTGGAGACATGGCTCAGTGGTTAAAGGCACTTGCTTGCAAGGCCTGAAAGAAGCCCAGGTTCAATTCTCCAGGACCCACATAAAGCAGACTACAAGGTGGCACATGTGTCTGGAGTTTGTTTTCAGTGGTAGGTAGCCCTGGTGTGCCCATTCTCTCTCCTTTCTCTTTTCTTCCCCCCTCTCCCTGTTAAATAAATAAATGAGTGAATATTTAAAAAATAAAAAATAAAGTATATGTAGAGCCTTGGAATGGAATAGGGAGATATTCCACATGTTGTCTGTAGTAGTTTTCTGGCACTCAGTCCTTATAGAGTAAGTCCCACATTAAGACTATGTCATTAGGTAAAAGTCAGAGACTGCCTACAGCCTATGGCACTTAGAATAAAGAACAGGGTACTTAGCTTTAACAAATGGTACCTCTAGGGCTGGAGAGATTTCTTAGTGGTTAAGTGGCTTGCCTGCAAAGTCTTAAAAGACCAAGTTTCAACTCCCCAGTACCTGCATAAAGCCAGATGCATAGGGTGGCACATGCACCTGGAGTTTGTTTGCAGTGGCTAGAGGCCCTGACGTGCCCATTCTCTCTCTGCCTCTCTTCTGTCTCTCTTTGCTTTTAAATAAATATATTTTTAAGATGGTGCCTCTAAATATAATTTTTAAAATGGAAGCTTATTCCTCATTTTGTGATATATCTCCAGAATTTTAGTCATTTGGTTTGCTGCAAGAGAAATGTTGCCTTTGTTCCTTTTGAGAACACAGCCCCATCATTAGACTAGGGATTAATTTTCCTACCCCAAAAGTGCAAATCACATTCTTCCACTAGCAGAATTACACTGAGAATGTCTGGCTTTGCCTCTGTAGAGGCCAGTCTGCATCTCCAAACCTCTGGTGGTGTAAGTCCTGTTTATCCTGCATTAACTTCCTTCCTGGGCAGTAACAGCACAGCAGACTGTAGCCAATATTCCCAATTAAGAGTTCTCAAGTTTGACCTCAAAACACTGTCACATTTTTGTAGAACACTGTACTCTGAGACTTGTCCCTAAGAATGCTTTTAAATGCAAACATAATAGCAGATACCTGGAAACTTATTCACTTGACCGGAGAATATGTCGTTGTCATGAAACGAGACTCCATGCCAGTAGATGTCACAAGGCAAGCGTCGGCCAAATGGGAACTAGAAGAAAAGAGGGGGAAAGATGTGACTGGTGATAAGAGCAAGTAGAGCTGCAGCCACACTGGGGGCTTGCTATGGACAAATCTCCTGACATATGACATGCATCACAGGAACTAACCCTTAAAATAAGCATGTGAAGTGAAGAAATGGACTCAGACAGGGCTAGTCATTTGCTTCAAGTGGCAGGGTTCCGACTGCATGTGGCAGTTACTGATTTTACAAGCACCATTTCACTTTAGCCATCTTCACATTTACTTTACCTAAAGGATACTCCCATTTTATTGAGAACTTGGGCTGAAAGAGGTCATTTAACATGCCCTAAGTCACACAGAACTGGTAAGGGGTGAAAGCAAGATTGGAATCTCAGTCAACCCAATTTCAAGTCTGTACTTCCTTCCCATTCTCTGAAAGTTACAACCCTCAACCCAGTCCTAGATAACAAGTATCACAGCCAATCTGTCTTCTCTCTTACACTTACACTTACACACACACACACACACACACACACACACACACACACACACATGCTCCCCACAAAGGCAGGCTATGTCTTCAGTTTCAGTTTATCAAACAGTTTCCAGAACTGTTTTGAGCTAATACATGAACAATTGAGAAGTCATCTGACTTGAGATAAGATAATCAGATTTGTCTTGCAGGGTTTTGGACATCAGAGGTGCCAGGCGGCCTGTGACCCTTGAGCTGGAAGTAATGAAAAGGCAGAGCGGGCAGCTGCGAGTGGCTGTGCGTGTAAAGAAGGGACCGCAAGCCTGCTGAGGAAGAAGACAGGCCCAGATGTGGACAGAAATGGAAGGATGAGGACATGTTGCCTTGAGACAGATGGAAAGATGTTCCTTCTGGGCTTGCAGTGCTCAGAGTCTGGCCACCCCGCCTGGCCTTGGATCTTGTAAGGCAGGCTTCTATTCTGACCTTTTTTTCTAACCTTCCTAGTGCTCTAAAATCCTCTCTGGCACAAGCTCTAGGGTTTCAATTATCTGTAGCCAGAAAATCCCTCACTGAGACAAAAGGCCTCTTCCACTGTATTTTGCCTCCTCTCAAAGTTATTAACAAGTTCTGCATTTATAAAACAGGTTTTTAAATCTTTCACTCAGATGACCTTGTTAAAGGGGAAAACTGAGGGCATGCTAGCTCATGTTTAGAATTTGCTGAAAGTCCAAATAATGAGAAATGGCAACATTAAATAAAACCACTTTTTTCCCGTTACCAGACTATAGTAAATCAAAATTTTTATCTACTCTGAGTAGAGGAGCCAAGTTCCACCGTAAGGACATGGCATGACTAATGAAATGGTGGTGAGTCAATGCTTTCCAACCATCCAGAATGGAAACAAAGGCAGGCAGACTTGGCCTTTAAATCAGCTGCATGATTGCAAAGCTGCACCACAGTGAAGCATATGTTACATACTCTATTGGCATTACAACTCCTCTGTATAATTTATAGCTCTTCACTCCGTTTCTTTGCGTTCAATAAGTTATTTGGTCAGTACTCATAAATACAAATAATTCTAACATGTTATTTTCTTCCAGCTGTTACATGCTAATATAGAGAAGAAAGAGATACTCCCAGGGGTCTCTAACATGAGGTTGTCCAAGCCAAGTGGACTGTGATTATCATGGCTTTGCTGCACAGGATAAATGACTGATGCCTGCCTGGCTCCTTGTTGGTGTGCTACCTGGTGATACTTTATCACCTGTACCATTGCTCTCAGATCTTTACCACCCTCGTGAATGCCAGGTCAACCCCCCACTGAGAAATACCTTTAAATCCAATTAAGGTGGCTCACATGTGTAATTACAGCATTTGGGAGACTTTGGCAGGAAGATTTCCATGAGTTTAGGATAAACCTAGAATACACAGTGAGATTCTGTCTCAGAAGAAAAAAAAAAAAAAAAAAAAAGCCAGGGCTAGAGTGATGGCTCAGCAAGTGAGATCACTTGCTGTGCAAACATGAGGGCCTGAGACCACTTGAGTTTGATTCCCTAGCACCCAAAGAAAACAGCTGGGCATGACTATACCCATCTGCAACTCAGTCCTGTGAAGAGCAGAGACCAGAGAATCACTGGGGCTTGTAAAAACAGCAAGCTCTGAAATCACTGAGAGACTCAGTCTCAAGGACACACAAGGATGAGCAATGGTGAAGGACGCTTGGCATTCTCCTCTGGTGTCCATGTGCACACACAGAGTGCATGTATCTGCACACACACACACACACACATGCATACACCACACACACAAAATGTGACACTATCTATACATACTACACACACACACACACAGTACTTTTAGCTCATTCAGTGTTTAAGACATTACCCATTTAAAAATATATAAGTAAGTACTGTGGGCTAATCACTATGATAGGCACTGAGAATATAGGACACAGTTTTAGAGCTCTTGGTGAAAACTGTCTGCTTATGTAATAATATTCTATTCAATGACTAAATACTGAAGACTTTGCCTTTAAGATTGCGGGCAAGGATCTCCTCTCTCACCATCTCTGTTCAATAAAGTATAAGAAGTACTCATCAGAGCAATACAAGAAGAAACTAAGGCCATCTACACTGGAAATGAAAAAGGAAAATTATTTACTTACAGAAGGCACAATCCTACATGTAGAAAACCCTAAAGATTGCATGAAAATACTTAAAAATAATACATGAATTCCACAAAATTATAGGACACAAAATCAACACATAATGATCAGGTTTCCATGCACTGACAGTGAACAGTCCTAAAAGTAAATTAAGAAAGCAATTACATTAACACCAAAAAGAATAAAAGATTTAAGAATTAATGTATCAAGGAAGGTAAAAGACTTGTACAGTGAAAACCAAAAGATGTTCCTGAAGGAAATTAAAGAGGATGCAAGTAAGGAAAATGACGTTCCAGGTGAGAGATGGGAAGACACTATGATTTAAGATGTCAATGTTATCCACAGACTGAGTGAAATCTCTACCAAAATATCTGTGCCTTTTTAAAAAAGTGTTTGGTCTTATAACATACACATTTACTTTTGCTGACAATGTTCATACAGGTACATGATATATTTTGATAATAATCTCCTCCCATTTCCTTCTTTTGTCCCGTCTCTTCATCCCCCTTCCACTGGACCCCTTCTCTCCAACTAGTCCCTCTTCTGTTTTGTTGTCCTGTTTTGCCCTTCTGCATTATTCATGACAGAATGCTGATGGGCCCAATATTGTGCAGGTCTTGTGCCAGTGACAGCTGCTGTGAGATCATGAATGCAGTGGCCACTTCATGTCCAGCAGACAGCGTTCTAAAGCACTCCTTCCCATCCTCTGGCTTTTCCATTCTTTCTGCTCCCATCAAATATGGAATATTTTTAAGATCAGCTTTAAATTTATGGAAATCTTGAGAAGGTACTAGTTTCCATACACCTTTATAATTTCTCCCATGAACATCTTAGTATAGTAAGTACATTCATAAGTAGTGAGCCAGTTAATATTCTTACATTTTTATTAATTTTAATAGTCAAGTCCATGGCTTACTTTCGTTCCTTAATTTGTTCTAATGTCTTTTCTGGGCCAGGATCCTATCAGGAATATTAGATTAGATTTAATTGTATACTCTTAGCCTTCTCTTGACTATGATATTACAAGACTTATATTTACCAAAATATAGGGAAAAAAATCATCTAATACTCATGGGATTTTAAGGAACTACAAGTAGCCAAAAGAATCTTGAAAACCATGAACAAAGTAAGAGCTATGTTATTCCTGATGTCAAAACTGAAAGTGACAGGTCTCATACTCCTGACATCAAAACTTAAGGTGAGACATTTCATATTACTGATGTCAAAACTGAAAGTGGCAGGTCTCATTCTTAAAGCTGGGAGCTAGGGAAATGGCTCAGTGGCTTAAAGCACTGGCTTGCAAAACCTCTTAGCCTGGGTTCAATTCCCAAGCCATTAACATAAAAGCCAAATGGGCATTCATTTGCAGCAGCAAGAGACCCTGGTATGTACGAACGTGCATGTGTGTGAGGATGTGGATGAGGTGATGAGAACTCTCATTCACTTCTGGTGAGGATGTGAGAGGTACAGCCATGCCAGAAGGCTGTCTGGCAGTTCTTAGAAAACCAAACATATTCTTAACCATATGATCTAGTAAGTGGACTTCTTGGTATTTATTCAAGCAAATTGGAAATATGGCCACACAAATCTGACCACAAATGTTTAGAGCAGCTGCATTTATAACTGCCAAAACTTGGAAGCAGCTGAAATAGACTTCAGTGGACAAATGGATAAACCCCAGTACATACAGACAACAAAGTATATTTGGTACTAAAGATAAATAAGCTTTAATGTCATAAAAAGACATCAAGGAACCATAAATGCACATCACTAAATGAAAGACTCCAATCTGACAAAGGTAAATAATGTGTTATTTGAACAATATGACATCCTGGAAAAGACAAAACCATGGACATAATGAACAGATCAGTGGATCAGAGGTTTTAGGGGAGAGAGAAATAAACTAGGATTCTCAAGGCTGTGAAATTACTGTGATATTATAATGATGGATATCTGTCATCCATCTTTCAAAACCCATAGGATATAAAACACCAGGAGAGAACCCTAGTGTAAACTATGGACTTTGAATGATTAGGACATGTGTTTAACTCCTATGCAGGGTTTTAATGCTTGGGAAGACTGTGTATGGGAGGAGAATCCATCAGGTATGTAGTAAATCTCTTCTACATCTGCTCAGCTTTAATATGATATAAAGACATATATACAGGCCAATAAAATAGCATAGCCTAGATACAAAACCTTGAATACATGGTCAAATGATATCCAACAAGGACAAGATAGTTCAACTAGGACAAGGCAATCTCTGCCATAGCAGGTGCTGGAAAAAGATATTCACAAGTGAAAAGAATGAATTTGGAACCTTACCTTACAGTACATACAGAAAAATAATGCAAAGGGTATCAAAGACCTACATATAAGATCCTAGACTATTAAAACCATTAGAAGAAAAGCTTCATGACATTGGATTTGGCAGTGGTTTCTTAAATATGACATGAGTACAGAACAAAAACAGATCACAATTAAAAACTTTTGTAACAAAAAAATGAACAGAATGAAAAGGTGTCATATGAAATGGAAGAAATAAGGTATTAATATTCAAAATATATTTTACTCAACAATAAAATAAAAACCATTCAAAGGGTGAAAGTATTGTAAATAGTTTTCCAAAGTTAATAAACTGATGGCCAATGAACACATGAAGTTCACCATCACTAATCATATGGAAGTACAATTCACTAAATCTGTTTTCCCAGATACTTGAGAGCATGAGGCAGGAGGATTGATTTGAGAACCTTACAAACAACGATTAGGATGTACCTGGTGGCCCATACCTGTAATCCTAATACCTGGGAGGTGGAGGCAAAAGGATCAGAAGTTCAAAGTCATAATGGCTACACAGTAGGTTCAAAGCCAGCCTGGGCTACATGCGACATTTCCTCAAAAACCCCAAAATGAATAAATTCATAATAAATAAATCATAGGAAGTAACTCCTGGCCTCTATATGCCTGCATACCTACACAAATATGTGTACCCACATGCATATACACCACACACACACACACACACACACACACACAAACTTAAAAAGGAAAGCTGGCACATGTTATAACATACATGAACCTGCAGGACATCATTTTAAGTGAAATAAGCCAGACACAAAATGCCAAATGTTATCTGATTCCATTTACAAGGAGTACCTGGATTTGTCAAATTAATAAAGACAGAAAGTAGAACAGTGGTTTCCAGGGGCTAGGAGAGGGAGTGTGGAAAGTTGGTGTCCAACAGATAGAGCTTCAGTTTTGGTGGTTATACAACTACATGAATGTGCCAAATGCCAAAATAATGGTTAAAATGATAAATTTTATATTACATATATTTCACCATAATTGAAACAAAAACGACTTAAGCCCTCTGAGACTGAGAGGCCAGGTCTTGCTCTCCCATAAGCTCTGTTGCTTAGAACAGTGCTCAGGATGAACGCTGACACACCATTCCTAGAGTGACTCCCCATCTTTCCCAAGGTCAGCGCCAGCCTCCCAGTGGGCGGGGTTCTAAATCTAGGAATCGTTTTTCTTTTTCTCTTCTTTAGCCCTTTGTGAGGAAAAACAACAGCAGACTTATGTTCAGAAGACCTGGAAATTCCAGATGTGCCTCTGTTCCCTATGAATTGAGATCTAGATTAAACCTCTATGCCTGTAGAGATGAAGCAATCTGCAAAACAGTGAAGGGAACCAGGCAAGATAAGGAAAATCTCTACACACCACAGAATACTGCAAATCAGAGTTTAGTCACTGGTGAGTCATCAAGTGTTGATGAAATGTGCCCTATGACTCCTCATAGAAAACATGTTTGCTTTTATTGCCTAAATGGTCCACTAGGGAAAAAGAGAGGGTAAGTGACTTCTCCAAGGCTGCAGAGCTAGGAGGAGGCAGAAGTCAAATCCAAGTCTTCCTCATTCTAAGAACCAAGAATCTAGCCTGTGGTCTGCGTGGGTCCTTTAAGGCTCATGTGTTTGGTCCTCAGGGTGGGCACTCTTGGGAGGTTGTGAAACTTGTAAGACACAAGGCGTAGTAGGCAGTCCTTAGACCAGAGGGAGCATATCCCTGAGAAGGATTAGGGTATCCCAGCAGTCCTCTTTCTTTGCTTCTGGGTCCTTATGTGAACAGTTACTCTGCCATGTGTTCCCCATCACTGCCACCCTGTGTTACCGTTAGAAGCCCAATGTATCGTGGCCACCTGATCTCGTTCAGTTTATAAGTCAGTTGGCTTAGATATTTCATTATAGTAATGTAAAACTGACTAATATACCACCACTTACTACCTTTTGGAGTAATCACTATGGTTGTATTTATTAGTCACATGTAAAATATTGTAACTAACCTACTCTCAGTCCTGCACATGATGCTTTCTGTCACAGAGGAATTTCCTTCTTCACATTACACACTTGGGTAGGGCCGAAACCTTTTATCTTCTTTTAAAAAAATATTCTATTTCTTTATTTTAGAGAGAGAAAAAACATACATAGAGAAACAGACATAGAAAAATGAGTATGGGCATGCCAGGAACTCCAGCCACTGCAAACAATTCCAGATGCATGCACCACTTTATGTATCTGGTTTTTTTGTTTGTTTGTTTGTTTGTTTTATGTGAGTACGGGGGAATTGAACCTGGCTGTAGGCTTTGCAAGCAAACAAGAGCCTTTAACTGCTGGTCCATCACTCCAGCCCTCTTTTCTCTTCTTGTCCAGAAGGGAATTAGTGTCTGGATCTCTCTTCTAATGGTCCAAAGAACAAGTTCAAACCCACCCCCTGCAGATTTCACAAAATGAAATTTCACAGTGAATGCTGATGAAAGCGCAGTTCACCCTTCTCTACTTTGTGAATGATTTTCTTCACAAAGCTTCTCTGTGAAGAGGAAATCTTTCAAGTGACATGGGATGAAAGGAGAAAATAAGCTTCAATATGGGGAAGTAGATATGCAATGGACTGATAGGAGAAACATCCAAACTGGCGCTTTCAAACGAATGGCCCAGCACATTCAAGAAGAAACACGGGGCAGACATGGTGGTTGACACACCACATCTGCTGAGATCCTGGATCAAGCCCCCACCCCACTCAACTCCTAAACTGTGACATGATGACTGTGCTTTCTAAACTTCAGCACTTCATCTGTCTACACCCGAGGAAACCAGTAACAACAGAACTTGTCCACCTCCTGGGTTGCTACATGGCCTTATGCAATACATGGGGGAAAAAAAAAAAACAAAACTGTGTAAGCAGTAAGCTACTATGATATAGGACAAGTTAGTATTCTCAGTGTCCAAGGAAATCTTTTCAATGAGGTTATCTTGGCTTATAGCCACCTGCAACAGAGAGATCCCAAGAGCCAACTAGAAAGAAACCATAAAAATCGTAACAGGGAAATAGTTCAGTGGACAAAGTGCTTGCCAAGCAAGTTGAGCAAAGTTCAAATCCCCAGCATTCATGTGAGTGTTGGTAGGCATGGCAGCTGCCTGTAATCTCAGCACTCAGGAGGCAGAGATGCCATCTCCAGGGCAGCCTGGATAGCTAGGCTAACTGAGTAGGCATAATCTGGATTCAAGTGAGAGACACGAACTCAATAAATAAAGAGGATAGAGATAAGAAATCCACTCAAAATCAATCTCTGGCCTCCACATCTATGTGCACATATGTGTACCCACACATATGAGCATTCATATACCGCCCCCCCGCCACAATCATAGAATAATGTCACAAAGAAACAGTCAGGGAAGGCCAATTAAGACAAGGGAAAGATGACTGCCTTTCAATGATGGCCTGAAAATTTAACATTGATTTTTCAATCAAGAAAGCAAGCTGACTAATCACTGGGAGACATCTATCTATATGTGAGAGTCAGCTTTATATCACTGTGATAAATATCTAAAATCATCCACTTATAGAGAAGAAAGATTTATTTGGCTCATGGCTTTGGAGGTTTCAGTCCATAGTCAGTTGGCTCTGTTGCTTTTGGACCTGAGATGAGCCAACACCTCATGGTGAGGAGTGATGAAACAAAGCCATCCACCCCATGGTAATGAAACAAACAAGAGGAAGAGAAAGAGGCCAGGCTGCCAATATTCCTTCAAGGATACACTGCAAATGAGTTAAACTCTCTCATTGGGACCCACCTCTTACAGTTCCACTGACCCCCAATAGTGCCATGGGCTGAGGACCAATTCTTTCTCACATGAGCCCTTGGGGGATCCTCTTGATCCAAACCAAAGCACTATCAAATCCCGAGCTCAGTTCTATCTGCCAAATGTGAGTATATCAAAATAGTAAGTCCCTTTAAAACCTAAAAGTAGAGGCCAGTGGCTCAGGGGTTAAAAAAACAGTTGCTTATATAGTCTGCTGGCCTTGGTTCAATTCCCCAATACACATAAAACCAGATGCAAAAAAGTGGCACATGCATCTGTTGTTTATTTGCAGTGGCAAGAAGCCCTGTCATTCCCATTCTCTCTCTCCTTCTCTTTTTTTCTCTAACTTCTAGCAAATAAATATTTTTTTTAAGCCAGAAAGGGGGTCCTAGAGAGATTGCTTAGTGGCTAATATGTTTGTCTGCTAAGTCTAAGGACTCAGGTTCTATTCCCCAATACCCACATAAAGCCAGATGCACAAAGTGGTACATGGAGTGGCTAGAGGCCCTAGTGCTCGCCCTCTCTCCCTCCCTCTCTCTTTCTCTCTCTGTCTCTCTCTTTCTCTGTCCTTGCAAATAAGCAAATAAAAATATTTAAAAGAAAAACCTGAAAAGGGGAAGCCAGCTCACCCCACATCACTGCCACTCACATCTCAGCTAAGGGCACTGCTATCCTCCCAGATAGCTGAGAAGATCCAGTCACCCAGCTGAGGACCACAGCAAGAATCAAAGCTCCCTCCTGCTTATGGGAAATGGGGCTGATGAGGAAAGACCTCTGAGCTGGTGGGAGATGGGGCAGCTTCCTGATCAGAGTGGAGGGAGGGGCAGGAGTCCCTTCAAGGGAACAACAATGTCAACCTGATTAGGTTATTGAAGGGTAAACTTAATGTGTGAAAAACTCTCTAGGCACCATACCTGTCATGATGAGCCTGACTACTGAATGCTCACACCAGGCCCATCACCCAGAGCCTGACTACTTAGAATATTTAGCTCATACAGGGCTGGTGTCCTTTTCCATTCATTCCCAGCACTCTTTTCTCTCTCTCTCTTTATGTGCGTGTGTTGTATGAAAATGTTTTCCCTAAGGAGGCATGAACATACATCTATTCACTCAGGTAGGGCACAGACAGACCAAAGCACGATTGCACTAAAACCAATTTTGGTGTGCCAATGTGTTTGCTGGGGTGACTTACATACAGAGAAGAGTGAGGAGTTGCCTATAGGAGCATGGATGGCTCAAGGCAGCGGCATCAGTGGAAAGCATCTCTCAAGCACACTGCATGACTGATAGGCAGCCCATGAAGTTGTTCGCCCTTTATATAACCTTGGGGCTGCATTGTGCAAACTTCTCCCCAACCCACCCACTTGTTGACAGTCTGCTGAGTTCTCCTGAGCCGCCCTACTCTCCCAGGAGGGAATGTTTCAATTCAGAGGAAACTGCTACCCAGCACTGGTCAGAGTCTGGCCCTCAACAGTTGTTATAACTCTTATAATCTTAATGAGTGGTCATGTGACATTTGAAGTTTCAGGTTTCCCAGACTTAATCTCCCAAGTCTTCTGGTCCTCCCTTCTGTTTTCAGAAGAGAATATTTCAATCCAGAGGAATTTGTTATATGAGGGGTGGGGGAGGGCTAAGATGGTGGCTTAGGTACCACGCCAAAGCAGCCTAGGGGGGAAAAGACTGAAAAAATTTAGCAAAATACACACTTTTACTAAAAAGTGAGGTGTATAGGAAATCGAAATGGCAGTGGAGAAGTAGAAGAGATCCAGAGCATCCATAGCCCGCACAGGCCGGCAAAAGCGGCCCCAGCAGGTCTGCAGACCGCAGCGGCAGCGGCAGCGCACCAGAAAGCAGCCAGGCTCGGCTCCAGCCGCAGGAAAAGCCAGGTGAGGGGAGCTTTCACTCACACCGGAGCTCTCCGCAACTCAGGAAATGTGAAGGGAGAGCGAAAGTGAGCAACGGAGGAGCAGACCGCGAGGTAGAAGAACACGAGGAACAGTGAGAGAACTAGAACAGCTGCAGCTCCCTCTCCTTCCCCACTGCCTGAGCCCAGCTCCAGTGAACAGAGCAGCGGTCCTGGGACCCAGCCACGCCAACTTGAGCTGACAGCGGGACCCAAGCAGGAGTAGGGTCCAGCAGCAACATCAGTGGCTCCAGCACCAGCAGCAGCAGCCCCAGCAGCGGCAGATCCAGTAGCGGCAGCAGCTGCAGATCCAGCAGCAGCAGCGGAGGATCCAGCACTGGCAACTAAAGCAGCAGCAGCAGCAGCAGCTTCAAGAGCAGCAGGGATGCCGATCTGCAGGGCCACAGTTGCCAGGCTTGGTTTGCCCCGCAGGAAAAGCCAGTGCCCAGCTCCAGAAATCAGAACAGCAGCATAACGACCCAGCCAGCAACTTGACTGAGACCAAAATCATCCAAAAAGGTTAACTGGGATTGCACCAGGGAAGGTTCTTACTTGGTCACAAGCTGACTTGGATCCCTCAACAGACCAGAAATCCTAACCTCTTTGTTGATAGAGGATCTGGTTGTTATAATAACTACTCTTGCATAAATACTTGGTGCTGTTTTTGTTGTTTTTTTTTTAATTTTTATTTATTTATTTGAGAGTGACAGACACAGAGAGAAAGACAGATAGAGGGAGAGAGAGAGAATGGGCGCACCAGGGCTTCCAGCCTCTGCAAATGAACTCCAGACGCGTGCGCCCCCTTGTGCATCTGGCTAACGTGGGACCTGGGGAACGGAGCCTCGAACCGGGGTCCTTAGGCTTCACAGGCAAGCGCTTAACCGCTAAGCCATCTCTCCAGCCCTTGGTGCTGTTTTTGATTGAATGGGTACAGTGTTTAGTTAAATTTTAGAATCTACCTGTATTTTATTCCACTCAGCCTACTTGAATACTCCCATAGCAGGGAAACTCAACCCCTAGGAGCACCTTTGTAGATACTCTGAGAGTCTTAAGAGCCACACCTAACACCTTAAGCTCCTACCCTGAAGATATATAACATCAAATCAATTGATACAGCTAAGAATACCCAGATAGCTAGAAAATCCAAGCATTAACTTAATCCAAGATGCAAAAATATATACATTATAACACAAGAAACACTAAAAAGCAAGACAATATAAATCCACCTAAAAGTATTAATGCATCAGAAATGACCTCCAGTGAGAACGAGTTAGAGGAAATGCCTGAGAAAGATTTCAAAAGAATGATTGTAAACATATTCAAAGAAGTCAAAGAACAAATCAAAGGAATCAAAGAAGAAATCAAAGAGGAAATCAAAGGAATCAAAGAAGATGCAGGACACCAATTTAATGAAGTAAAGAAGGCAATACAAGACATAAATAAGGAAATAGAAATAATAAAGAAAAACCAGTCAGAATTACTAGCAATGAAGAACACAGTTAATGAAATAAAAAAAAACTCTGTAGAAAATCTCACCAGTAGAATGGATGAAGGAGAGGACAGAATATCTAAGCTAGAAGACCAGGTGGCAGATCTAATATAGTCCAACAAAGAGAAAGACAAACTTATAGAAAGGTATGAGTGGGAATTTCAAGATACTAGGGACACTATGAAAAGATCAAATATAAGAATTCAGGGATAGTAGAAGGAGAAGAATTCCACTCCAAAGGCATAGTAGGCATCTTCAACAAAATCATAGAAGAAAACTTCCCCCAAATTGGGAAAGAGGTGCCAATGCAGATACAGGAAGCCTTTAGAACCCCAGCCAGACAAAACCTGGAGAGAGAGAGAGAGGGAGGGAGAATGTGTGTGTGTGTGTGATGTATACTGTGGTGTATTCACATGTGTGTGTAGATGCATATACCCCATGCTTACATGTGCAGAGGCCAGAGGAGCATGCTGGGTTTCTTTCTATATTGCTCATTTAGGTGATTTAGGTGTTGCCTTGAGACAGTCTCCCGCCAAACTCAGAGGGGATTTTTTTTTTTTTTTTTTTTTTTGCAGGCACACTGGCTGACCAGTGAGCCACAACCATTCTCCTGGTTTGGCTCCCTACCAGGCAGGGTTTCTGGGCACATGCAGCCACATCCAGCTACTTAGGTAGGTACTGGAGAATTGAGCTCAAAGCAAATGAGGCCCTCTCTGGCCCTCCTGCTTGTGCTGCAAGTGCTCTTATCCACTGATCCATCTCCCTAGCTCCTCCCTTTTCTCTGCACCTCGTGCTTGTCAGCTGATTTCTTTTCCTGGGGGTGGGGGGAAGAACCTCATGTTTATGTCTCTGTTACCAAAAGAGCTGGAGGGGGGTAGGTGTTCACAGAAGCAGCCTGAGATTAGAGCAGCAACATTGCTTTCTCAGTGTTCCAAAGCCCTGCAGATCTTGTCAAGTAGGCATCCCCAGGCTCTGGGGAGCTCTGGGGGAGTTCACATTTGCAGAAAAGAATCTTGCCTTAAGTTTGAGGGTCTGGCTTCAAATCTTAGCCCTGCTGACCATGGAGGGTCTTGGTTTAATCATCTAAGAAATAGCAGCAGCAAAGGGTCCCTCAGGGATATGCTGGAAAGATGAAAACAACCACACAGGAGAAAGGACATTTATGAAACAGGAGGCTGGCACATAGTAGGAGCTAAATTAATCCCATTAAGAGACTACAAGAGCAAACCTCCTGGATTGTTCTTCACTAATGAAGTCCCTTGGTGAGAAAGACAGAGGGAGAGTCCCCAGACATGCCTGATGACAGAGAAAGAGGAGGCTGGCCTGGCTCAAATCCTTGGAGAACATTCGGCAATCATGGGAATTGAGGAGCAAGGCTGGGGCAGAAGCAGGCCTGGTAACAGATACGCAAATGAGCTCTGGTGGCAAATGCAAAAGAACTCTAGTGCAAAGAGCAAGGCCCTGAAGGAACAGCGGAGTGAGGAAAACCTAACCAAAGAGGTCCCTTGCATTGGGTGTGGGGCAGCTGCTTCTGGGAGGTCAGGGAGATCAGGCAGAGGGGATAGTGTGAGGGGTGGGGAGCACTGCATGCCCTAAGTTCAGGACATAGAGGCTCACATAGGCCATATTAGTTGTGAAGGGCACACTAGCAGGCTGAGGAGCTTGGACTTGACTCTGAAGGTGGAAGAAAGCCTGGGGAAATGCTCAAGCTGGGGCTTGAGTAAGACAGGAGTGAGAAAGGAGAAGGAGTGGGCACTAGAGATGGAAGGCAGCAGATCCCATGGGAAGCTGACCAGAGCTGGGAGAAGGGGAGGGAGCCTGTGTGGTGACTGGGCCAAGTGGGGAAGGCAGTGGCACTGGCACTGGCATCTAGGAGCCGGGGTAGTCCTGGGCTCAGTGTGGAAGGGGTGCTCTGATCTTCTTCCACATTCTGTGGAGCTCCTTCTCTTGGAACTGCTGGCCTTTCTGCCTGACCTCCACCAAAGGAGACAATCTCACAGAGCTAACTACTGCTGTGAGGAGCTTTCCAATTTTATAATGGCACCGTCTAGCTCCAGTGGGTTTCCTGGGAACACAATAATTATTCATCCTCTAATAGAGACAAGAAATATAGCAAGAAGATGAGTATTTAACAACCTTTTGCTAAAAAGCAGCACTTCTTGTGATCTATGAAGTTCGTTTTTTCTGTTCCCACCTCCATTACTGCAGACATAGTATGATACTCTGGGCAAGTGTGTCATTCACTGTTCACCAAGTTCATCACTAACGCATGTTGTATGTTTTAAGTCCATTCATTATCACTGGCCTACAGGAGTTATAGGAAAGCCACGGTGCAGTCTGTTGTCTACGTTGCTTCCACTTCTGGTTGCAAACCTAATGAGGGCACAATTGTTACCAAACAGTTTAAGCATGGGGAAGAATGCACATTAATAGGAGGGGGATATAACTTTGTGCCTTTCATGATTTCAGAGGTCTTCTCCAGGCTATTTGCTTTTCCACACATAAAGAGTTATATTAATAGTAATTAAATCAGGCAAGAGAAAGAGAAAAAAACTCACAAACTTCTAAAATGATTTACCTCTTGGCTTGCAGTTTTAATTAAAATTCCAGTTTATTTAGTAAATAGCTCTGGAAAGATGAGATACCAATTTAGCTCTATGTTCTTTCTCCACTTTCCAATTCATAAGGGTGACACAAATAACAAAATCACTGTGCTAAATGTCTTTGACTCCATTGCATCATAACTCAGCCCACGGAAAAGAGTTCCAATATCAACGATAAATTATGAATTAACTCCATTTACACTCTGCAAAGTCATCAACAGTAATCTCTCTGTTTGTTATTCCCTCACAGTGGGAAATTATATCAATTTGCTTTGAGGTCCCAAATTACCAAGTCTTTTCTGCATCAAAACTTTCAATGTGTTTATTAACTGAAGTGCAAACAAAGCAAATCAGGTTTCCATTTCTGAAATGCTTTCCTTCCACCTGGGAAATAGCTTCATCTGAAGTCATACCTAACACCACTGAGGGCAGCACATTTCCCAGCTAACCAGGAACTCATGCCCGCTCAGCGCTTTCCCACCAGCAGCTCCCACAAGAAAGCTGCTCTAAAGGGTCCGTGGAAGCCAGAAAGCTGGCTCAGTGGTCAGGTGCACTTCTAGCACAGGCTTGAGGGTCTGAGAATGCCTGTGTCTGAATTTCCAGAGCTCAGATAAACAACTGGCAGTGGTCATGCTTGTCTGGTGGCCCAGTCCTATGGGGGAATAGAGACCAAAGAATCACTAGGGCTTATGTGTGGCCAGCTCCAGAATCAGTAGGAAAAACGTGCGGATGAGTGATGGAGGGGGCACCCGACATCCTCCTCCAGCCCAGCAATACACATCATATGACACATAGACCACATCACACATACTATGCACATGCAAAGAAAACAGAGAGAGAGAGAGACTCTGTGGTATAGCTGGCCCATCAATGCATTCATTCGACACATGAGCTGGGCAGTGTGCTAAGGGTATGCCAAGATGTCCCACATACCACAGTACTGGCTGGAGTTAAGGAACAACAGTGGCAGGGTGAGCATAGGATGATAAAGTGGACGAGTCACACACACAAGCAAATTATCACAATGTCTGTGACCACCATGTTAGTAAGGAGCTACTCTAGCCTGTTTTAGCCAAGTTCTTTGCCCATACTGTCAGATTTCCCATCATACTTCCAAAAACCAGAAAGAACATTATTATGCCAATAATCTCCAAAACAAAAATAGTAACTACCATTTACTAACTTCATACTGTGTGCTGTGTGCCTTCCATGTACTGTTTTTCTTTATTTTTCTTTATTTATGAGAGAGAGAACAGGTGTTCCAGGGCCTCCAGCAACTGCAAACAAACTCCAGACACATGTGCCACCTTGTGCATCTGGCTTATGTGGGTACTGGGGCACCCAACCTGGGTCCTTAGGCTTTGAAGGCAAGAGTCTTAACCACTAAGCAATCTCTCCAGCCCATCCCATACATGTGCTGTTTTATTTTACCTGTATAATAATACTAGGAAGTGGGTAGCTGTTACTCTTTCCATTCTACAAATGAAGAAACTGAAACTCAGAACATCAGATAGCTTAGTCTCTGGTAATGCATCCAGAAAGGAGTAGGACAAAGACATAACTCAGTCTTATTAAATCCTTAGTCCCTAAAGAACTAAGCATAAGAGAAACAAATGAGTTCTTAGCCATTGAAGAATTTCAATGATTAATGGGCCTTTTCCTAGGTGCCTAGTCAATGGTGGCAAGGGACCAGAGGGGAAGGGAACTGGCCCCATCTGGGAGCCCTTCATCTTCTGCTAGGATGTCTCTGCCTGGCCCAGGCCTTGCCTCCTGGACTCAGTGCCCAACAGTACACCTCACTGAATGGAGTGGCATGCTGAGAATAAGACTGAATGTGGTAAACTATTGCTTTTAAGTACCAAGCTTGCTAAGACACCAAGGGACTGGAAATGCAGGAATGGGGTAGAAAGAAGGAGTTTCAAATTTGTACTAAGTTCATTAAGGAGCCATAAAAAAGAGGACTGAAAGATGTGTGGGTGTGGGCTCATGCTTGTCAGGATCATGAAAGAAGAACCCCGAGGTGGAGAAGGAAGGGGATTCCTCCACTGGCACTGGGGTGGAGGGAACTAGGAACTAAACTCTACAACCTCGGGGCTGCATTCCAAGGTGTTCTGAAAGGACAGCAGTTTTGTTTAATTTTTTGCATCTTTATTTTTAACTGAGAGGGAAAAAGTCAGATGTGTTAATGGGGCACCATGTTTGATACACATATGCATTGTGTAAAATTAAAATCTGGTGAAATATATTCATCTCACTAAGCATTTATTGTTTCTTCATGGTGAAAACTTTCAAAATCCTTTTTTTGAGCTTTCTGAAATGTACAGTTAATTCCTTTCAAGACATCATCACCATCCTGTACAGCAGCCCATCAGAACTTCTTGCCTACCTAACCATACCTTAGTATCCACTGGTCAGCCTTACCCCAACACCTTCTCTCCAACCTTTGGTAATGAACATTCTACCCTGAACTTCTATGAGATAAACTTTTTCAGACTGCCCATATGAGTGAAATATCATGAAGATATATCTGTACCTATTTCTCTTAACATGATTATTTCTAGTTCTACCCATGTTGCAAATGAAAGGACTTGATTCTTTTTAATGGCTAGATAGTATCCCGCTGTGTATATGCACCACACTTTATTTGTCCATTCATCCACTAATGGATACATAGGTTGTTTCTACTTCCTGGCTATTGTGAACAGTGCTGCAGTGAACATGAGACTGCATGTCTCTTTGACACACTGATTTCATTTCCTTTGGGTAGATACCCAGGAGTAGGATTGCTGGATAACATGGTACTTCTAATTTTAATCTGTCTGAAGAAACTCTGTATTGTTTTTCATAATGGATGCACTAATGTATATTGTCAGAAACAGTGTGCAAGGGTTAATGGAGGACTGACTGCATTTGATTACACACACACACACACACACACACACACACACACACACACCATGATAAAGTATTTAAGAGAATAACTAGGAATTGGTCTGCCACAAGTGACAAGGCTCAAGTTAGTCAAGACCATACCTAGTCTAACTTGAAGTAAAAACATCACCCTATGAATTGAGAGGCCTCTCAGGAAAGCCTTGGGCTTCCCTTTGTACTTGCAGATCATAGAACTTAAGGCCTATATAACGGGATATTTATGAACCCACCTCACCCTCTAGTGGTAAGAGAGATATTACACATTTGTTCTCTAGCTCCGCTCCCTCTTTGTACCCTCTCACACACTCTGTGTAAGAATATTTAGCCCTTTCACTAACTTCATCTTTCTAGCATGCATCAACTCAATGCCAGACCCTCAATGACAAACAAGGCACAGTGGTCAACTTGGAAACAAGTCAAAATGCAAAATGGAAAGCTTCTAGCCACTGAGGGGCAAAGAGCTATGGGAGCATGAAGCAGAGTGAGTTATTCTGCCGTGGGTTGGGGGAGCTGTGGATTATTACCTATTTGTAGGTGAACTGGAATGTACCAGTGCAGAAACCATGAAGGTAATTTATCTAACAGAGCACCGTGCACAAAGATATAAGGATGCGAGAGAGCATAACTACCCATTTCTCCAAGGCAAGAACATCATTCTCTTCACAGTGCTGGTCCTAGCTCAGTGCTGGAGAGAATCGGCATGTTAGATGCTGGAGGAATGAATGGCATGGAGCTCACTATGGAGTTAAGCATCACTGTGGGGCCTTTCTAAAGCAGAGATCTGAGTGGACCCAGAATATATAAGACTCTAAACAAAGCATAGCATGAAACTGCTCAAGTATACAGCAGTCACAGCAGTTTGGTCACTCATTTCTTTAGTGAAAGGCTGATATTAACTGACACATCCATCCCTTCACAGGTGAACCATGCAGTTGTGGGGAAGGAAATGTCTGACCAGAATGTGGGCCAGCACAAGAATGATGGCATCCCAGCTGGGGCAGAACCCACTCTACTGTTCAGAAATTTAGGAGGAGGGCTAGAGGGATTGCTTAGCTGTTAAAGCCTTTGCCTGCAAAGCCAAAGGACCCAGGTTTGAGTCTCCAGGAACAATGTTATACAGATGCACAAGGTGGTGCATATGTTTGGAGTTCATTTGCAGATGCTGGAGGCCCTGGTGTGCCCATTCTTCCCCGCCCCCCTCTTGCTTGCTCTTGCTCTCTCTCCCTCTTTCTCTCTGTCAAATAAATAAATAAATATTTTAAAAAGAAATTTAATAGGAATTAGCATAACAGCAAAACAGTCTGATGGCATGCAGTTCAACAGGAGAGAGAGAAATTACCAGTGAAGATACTCAACAACAGATACTGTAAGCCTTAAATTTGGCCAGCCAGGCCAAATGAACCAACAGGTGCAATAGTGGCATGTCTGTTATAGGGAAAACCAACCACACTCTAATTGGACTGGAGGCCTGCTCCATAGGAGGGAATACATCCCTGATACTTCAAACCTACAACATGAGTAGTCATGAGCCCTAGAGGTGTAACATCTCCTGGTGTCTAGCTAAATGTATATACTGTGCTCACCAAACTGCCCAGTAAGCACTTCTTTTAATGTTCATACCCATATGTTAATGCTACTCTCACTTTTGGTTAGAGAATATTCTCTTTGCAGATGGTAGTGACCTTGGGATGACTCAGAAGGCACCATGGTGCTGAGAAGAAGTGACAGAGGAGTGCTTAGCACTGAAACATACTCTATCACACCTTGCAAGGCTCAGGGTCTATTGAAGAAGAGGTGGCAGAAAGAATATAAGAGCCAAAGGAAGAGTAGGACTCCTTACAACCTGCTCCTCCAGATACAAAATGGCCTGGATATCCATGACCTCACAGTGCCTGACACTACCTACACAAGACCATCAGAACAGGAAGAAAAGATCATGACATCAAAATAAAAGAGAGACTGATTGAGAGGAGGAGGGGATATGATGGAAAGTGGAGTTTCAAAGGGGAAAGCGGGGGAGAGATAGAATTACCATAGGATATTGTTTACAATTATGGAAGAAAAATTTTTTTAAAACAGTCTGATGGGATGGGAGAGGAGGCTACAGTCTTTGGGCAGCTGGATTTTGGAAGGTTTTATTTCTTGTGTTGAACTACATTGTCAAGCCTCAGTCTTCTCTATAGCTCAACCCAGCCAGCCAATAGCTATGGCCAAACCACTGCCTGGAATAGATTCTTGAGATGAGAGGTGTCCTTCCTATGCTGTACTTAAGCAATGCCTTTCACACTCCTTAATGAAATCGGTACAACTTGATTGATGGCCCAGCTCAGATGGCAGTGACAGCTGGCATTTCCATGATGACCAAATAATGAGGCAATTGCATTGTGTATGTCACCCCCAGTCAGTGACAGGGGTGACTAAGACAAAGCATAGTCACACAGGCCTTTCACTAAGCCTCCCCACACACAGGTGAGGAAGCAGTCAGGAAACACCTCTGTGTTTATTCCACACTGCCACAGAGCTACTGTGTTCTGAGAACATCCTGAAGACATTGGGCCAATAAAGTCACCTTAGGGAAAGTCTCTATGATGTTGCAAATAATGATGAGTAGAGGGCTGGAGAGATAGCTCAGTGGATAAATCACTCCCAATTCAGACTGGAGTACCTGAGTTTGATCCCCAGATCCCACATAAAACACCAGAAGCCCTGACAGGCTTTAATAATCCCAGCATAGTGATGCTGACTGCGAGATGGGAGGCAGAGACAGAAATATGCCAAGCATGTGGCAGGCACAGCAAAGAACAGCTGAGTAGAATCCAGAACAAGAAACCCTGCCTCAGACAAAGTGGATAGGTGAGGACCAATCCAGAAGTTGTCTTCTGACCTCCACACATACACCATGGCAAGCATACACCTGCACTCACATACCACCCCTACGCGTGCCTGTGCACACACACAATTTTAAAAATTACTAGAAACACTGCAGGATTAAGAGTCAGGAGCCTAGATAGTAGTCCTAATCAGTTCACTCATTCAGCAAACACTGACCTAAGAGGACCCCAGAGTTTCTTGTAGGAAAATACAGATATGGACACATGTGCACTTAATGACACTACAACCTAGGAAAAAAAAAGTTTAACCTCTCTGAAGTAGTTTTCTACAGAGAGAGAGAGAGAAAAAAGAAAATACTTTAAATACCCATGTGTTAGTTCATAATTATTAAGGCTAGAGGTCTACCAGAATAGCTGAATTCTCTTGTCTATCCCCAGATGTCAAAGTCAGTGGCTTAGCAAGGTGGCAGTTCTTGTCTGGCCTCAGGGTCACCATCACCAGATGTCTCCTTGCAGTATAGAGACTGAGATCCCTGGACTCCCCATTTAGCTGTTGGCCAGGGAATTTAACATACGTAAACTGCCTGCAGGGACTCCAATGGGCAGTTCATAGTGTGGGTATCACTATGCACTGCTTCCTTCCAGACTAACTGAAGTACATCTCCTCCGACTTCTGCACCGTGCCAAAAAAAAACAACTCTCTGTTTTAAGGAGACTCCCCTGATTAGATCAGGCCCACTTATTGAAATCTCTCTTCTGCCATATAATACATTATACTCACTAGAGTAACCATCTCACCATAGCATAGGTCCCACCACATGCAAAGAGGTGAAGATTATGGAAGAGTGAGTATCATTTGGGTCACCTTATATGGTTATCTACCATGTTCCTGGGGTGAGACTAGACCACACATGGAGATAACTCCTATTTATAAGCCACTGACAGTCTAGTGTATGCCTTGTCACATGTGCTTCATTTGAGTCTTGCCCACCACAGAACTGGGTGCTGTGGGAGACAAGGTCACCTCCACTGTCTACAAGAGGTCTTTGGGAGCTACAGAAGTTACATAACCTTTCCTGTGCCTCACTGGGAGCGCAAAGACTTGAACCCAAAACTCCCAGGTCCAGCATCTAAGCTCCTTCCTCCAGCTCACACTGCCTGCCACATGGACCACACACATTCTAGTCACTAGGTAATCTAATGTCATTGCCACAGGACAAGTGGGGAGACTATAGTAACCAGACAAATCTTGGTTTGAGTCCAAGTTCTAGTCTTAGTTATTAGTCTCGGGCCAGGCACTCCTCCTGGCTGGTATCCTCACCTGTAAAGTCAAGGAGCAGGGCTGCGTGATAGTCAAGGGCTCTTCCAGACTCAAATCTGGACAGACCCATCTCATTCAACTGTGAATGATTACTAGTCCATGTTCCCATTCTGCTGGTGGCAAAACAGCAGAGCTGTCCCTCTTCCTTTCCATGGGGTCAGGGAAAAGGTCTTCATTGTATTAGTTTCCCAGGGCTGCCTTAACAGCTACCATGAACTGAGCTTTAACCTCTCCCAGGCCACATACGTCATTTAGAAAGTCACTTGTGATGTGTGAGATAAGTACAAATACATATTAAGGTAATTTTTAATCTTACCTTGTGAGTATTGAATGATAATATACAAGTTACATGAGCCCTTCCTTCAAAACTGAACTGTTTTTAAGGTTTATAGACAATATCAGTTCTATTGATGTCTAACTCAAAAATTCCTTCAAATCTGGGCATGGCGCACGAACCTTTAATCCCAGCATGTGGTAGGCAGAGATAGGAGAACAACCATGAGATCTAGAGTACCCTGAGACTGCACAATGAACTTCAGGTCAGCTGCACAAGACCCTTCCTTGAAACACCCCCCAAAAAATTTCTTTCAAAGCTGAGTTATTTACAACATATCAGTGAAAATTAGTAACAGAAAATGAATCACATAAATTGGTGAGTTCTAGCCATTTAGGTATAGAAAAGTTAAAATTTTTAAAATATAGGGGCTGGGGAGATGGTCCAGAGGTTATAGGCACTTGCTTGCAAAGCCTACTGACCCAGGTTCAAGTCCTCAGCATCCACATAAAGCCATATACAAATTGGTGCATGCATCTATCATCCCAGTGTGTTTATAACAATGAGAGGCACAGCCAGGAGAATCTGCAGTTCATAGGCCACTTATATGACATTGGTTTACAGCAGCAAGACTTTTATCTCAAAGAAGATAGAGCTCAGACACCTCAAAGCTGTCCTCTGATCTCCATATGTGTGTCATAGCATGTGTACCCCATACATACATACACATACACACATAAATAAATATAAAAGATTAAAATATAAAACCATTTGTTTCTAAATCAATCACTGAGTTCAAAAATCACAATGATTTAAGAGTACCTTATATACATTAGTAGCTTTAAAAGCAAAATTCGGGACTGGAGAGATGGCTCAGTATTTAAAGGTGCTTGTTTACAAAGCTTGATATCCTGGATTCAATTCCCCAATACCCACTTAAAGCTAGATGCACAGAGTGGAACATGTGTCTAGAGTTCATTTGCAGTGGCAAGAGGCCCTGGCATGCCTATACACTCTCTCTCTCTCTCTCTCTCTCTCTCTCTCTCTCTCTTTCTCTCGTGTTTGTGTGTGTGTGTGTGTGTGTGTATGTGTCACTCTCTTTCTTAAATAAATAAAAGATTTTAGCCGGGCGTGGTGGTGCACTCCTTTAATCCCAGCATTCAGAAGGCAGAGGTATGAGGATCGAAGTGAGTTCAAGGCCACCCTGAGACTACATAGGAAATTCCTGGTTATCCTGGGCTACAGTGAAACCCTACCTCAATAAATAAATAAATAAATAAATAAATAAATAAATAAATAAATAAATAAATAAAAGATCCTAAAAAGCAAAATTAGTTTTAAAGACAAAGTAAATTTCCACAAATTTTATGTGCGTGCTTAGACACATCTGTATGTGGAGGCCAGAGGTCAACATTAGGTGTCTTCCTCATCCCTCTCTACCTTGACTTTTTGAGGCAAGATCTCTCCCTGATCCTGGAGCTCACCAATTCAGCTAGACAACCTAGGCAGCAAGCCCCAGGGATCAATCCCCTACCCCCTCCCTGGCACTTGGATTATAGATACACACCATGGCCTAGCATTTATATGGTTGTTGGATATTAGAACTATGGTCCTCGTGTTTGTGTGGCAAGTGCTTTACTGGCTGAGCTATCTTCCCAGCTCCCGCACTGTTTTAAAGGGCAGTTTGAACTTCTCATAGTTTTGTGTTTTCTTAATACAGCAAAATAGCAAAGCATACTAATGCTGAACTCACCTTCACCCCACTTCTGTGAACTAGCTACTTTGTGCATTGGGTAGGACCATCAACCAACTCCCCCATGTTTGCCAAGGACTCTTCTGGTCTTAAAAGTGGAAGTCCAGTGACCTGAGAACCCTCTCATTTACCCCCAGACCTGAGCAAACCAGGACTGTTGGTCACCCTAATGCCAGAGCAATTTCCATTTGCTATAGTGTGGGAGGATGGACCTATTAATAGCAAGACCTTCTTGTAACCTGAAATCTGAATGATTGTCAGATCCCTGAAAGTAATTCCCAGCTGGGCAGAGAAACAAAACAAAATTTCAAATTCAGATAACTTCGTGGTATCTGCCTGGATTCTACAAAGGATTAGAGGAAATCTTCACAAGTCAATGTTCTTATTCTCTTCTAAAGAATTCCAGGAAAAGAAATTTCATAAAGCTACCTTTGAAAACCATTCTACCATCCATAATCTTTTTAAAATATTAAATTCAACCTGCAATCCTATTATTTTCATTCTCAGCACCAGACTGGATAAAGAAATCTTAAAGATATGCTATCCACAGGAAATAAAGTAGAATTACTAGAGACCTCAAAATGGGTCACATCAGACCAAAGTGAAAATACCATCGGAAAGCAGCATGGGTTGGGGACAGCATTATAAAACTTTAATAATGCCAGAAAGTTCATAGAATGGTGGGTCCAGCAAACAGCCTTTAAAGCCTTGGTAATAATCTAGTCTGTTAAGTACAAGAATCACAAGTGAGCTAACAAAGGAAAGAAAAAGCAATCACTTATTAGATGCCTACTGTGTGCAGTTTGCTCCCATGCTCACTGTTTTAATCTGCTAAGGCCTTCTCCCTCTGCTGTTGATTGACAGCAATTATCCATTTTACAAATGAGAAAATGAGGACTCAAGAGTTCATCCACATTATACTGAACCAGGTGTTAGGCACACAATAATAAACATAAAAGGTATAGCTCCCACTCTCATTGAATTTGAAGTCTGGTGGGGACTAATAGCCAGTCTTACAGAAATAATGAGTGACCCAGGTCGGGGGAATTAGGGATTTCAGTACAGACAAAAAGAGGTTGGGGGAGAAAGACCAATTTCTCATTTCACCAGAGAAGAAATGTCACACTGAAGTCTTGAGATGAAAATTCACACTCATGAATTTGCCCAAGATAAGGTAAGTGGTGGGTAGTGGGCGGGGGGTGCCTTGGCTCCTGGGCTGACTCCAGGAGTCATACTTCCTCTACCATGATACAGCATGGCCAGGTTTGCTTCCAGTCAAAAGAGGATGAGCCACAAGGGGGACTCAATTTCCAGGCTTGACAGTCAGTGTTCCCCAAACTAGTCTGATCCTAGCAATTACCTAAGGTGGCTTGTTAAAAAATAAAGAAGCATTTCCCCAGGTCCCACACCTTTTGGGGAATCAAATTTTAACAAGTGCCCTAGGTGATTCTTAGAGCAGATAAGTGAGGGGAATAGTAAGCCAGAGCTTCAGAAAACCTAAAACCCAGGATATGAGGAGTTTACTTAACAGTAGTCTCTTGGCTATTTTAAGAACTGAGTAGAGTTCCTTGAAATCATTCAGCTTCCCAAGAAGAAAAGGAATGGAGAAAAAATAAGAGCCCTCTAGAGCTCAATCAGCCAGCCCGTCGAACACAAAGGCTGCCTCCTGTGCTTCCCCTGTGTCCTGTGGGTTTCACCTGCTCTTGCTCTGCATTAAGCAGTATCTTCTCAATACAGCCGATGTGACTGATGTCAAAACAAAGCCTGTTCCCACACCAGAGGGCTCAAGAACACATTACTAATTTGAAGGCACTGCTAATTAAGGAGTTGAATAGAGTAACTGAAGCATCGAGATAATAAGAAACTATCAGCTTCAGCTTTCAGTGGGGAAAGGTCATGGATTTAGAAGCTAAGCAGCTTGGGTTCAAATCCCAGGCCTACCACTTACCAGATGAAACACAAAGTAAATGAACCTCTTTAAGCCTCATTTTTCCCAGTTGCAAAAGGGCTAATCAGACATGCTTTGCAGTTATTCTCAGGAATATGTGAGACACAATTGGGCCCTTAACAAATATTTGTTAATAAATAATAAAACAAAAATGAATTGATAGCTCAATGATAGAGGGACAGTGTCAATATAGAACCAACAGTTAATAAAGTTAATAAAGATACACTGCTTTTTCAAAAAGAAATGCACACACACAAAGCATTGATTTTCACCTACATTGTGAAAAACAAGGCCCTTTCCAATAAATAGCAGGTGGAATTACAACTGGGTTCTCTGCATATTTTCACTTGGGGGTGCAACAGAGCACTAATGTGCTGAGTTTTATTCATAAATAATAGATTTCCTGGGAGCTGTGAGAACTGAACTCAGGTTCCAGATAGTAGATAGACCTCAGGTTGAGGTGATACCAACCCAGTGAATGGAGAACTATGGGGCAGTGAGGGAGCCAGGGGTCACTCTGCAGGCGACATTGCCAATAATTCCATGATCTTCCTTTATAAAAAGACAGAAAATATGTTAAGAGGAAGAGCTTTATAAAAAGTGTGGCTGGAGACACTGGAGAAGGACACAAATCACAAAGCCAGAGTCAGTGTTGTTGGGAGTGTTCAGTAAAAAAAAAGCCAGCACAGGGATGGAAAGAAAGCTAAGTGGTTAAGGCACTTGCCTCCAGAGCCTAATGACCCAGGTTCGATTCCTCAGTACCCATGTAAAGCCAAATGAGCAAAATGGAGCATGCATCTGGAATTCATTTGCAGTGGCTAGAGGCTCTGGTATGCCCATTCTCAATCCTCATTCTCTCTCTCTCTCTCTCTCTCTCTCTCTCTCTCTCTCTCTCTCTCTCTCTTCTCTCCCTCTCTCTGCTTGCAAATAAATAAATAAATAAAATTTAACATTTATTTTTAAAGCCAGCACAAATGCTCCTAGCCAGGCCTGGCTGGGAGTAGACCTGGCATGGTTTGTTCCCTTCTTTCACTTTAGGAAGAGGGTGGTACATGTGGCTGGCTAGCTTCCTTATTGTTTTATTTCCACGTGGTCTGAATTTGATTTAATTCTGAAGCTCCCTTTTCAATGAGGATGAAATATATCATTGATTGCTTAATGGTCCTTCCAGCAATGAAGTCTTTATTAAATAGCAGCGGGATACCCAGGAGCTTAAGAGACAAGTGGCACACAAATCTCTCCCCACTATCTTGGGGAAGACAGCACTCAGCTGTCCCATGAGTCTCCACCTCTCCATCTAAAAAGAGACTGAAGAAAGAGGGCATCCTACCCAAAGGAGACACGGGACTGGATTCTGTGACTGGAGGCTCAGAGATGACTTTTAGAAAGGAGGTTGGTACCATGGCCACACCACCCTAAATGGGCCTAATCTCATTTCATCTCAGAAGCTAAGTAGGGTCGGGTCTGGTTAGTACTTGGATGGGAGAATGGAGGATGATGATCTTTGAAGAGCATGCACACCAGTGAGCCAGCCAAATCCCTCCCAGCATGCCCTTGGCACAGTATGGGACATAGCGCAACATACTTGACTTGACCTGGGTATGAGTTCTGGCTTTGCCTCTTCTAAACTGTGGTCAGGGGCAAGTCCTCTGGTCATCCAACCTCAGTTACCTACATGGAGAGTGGAGGTAAAGGCAGTGCCCTTCTTGCCTGGAGGATCAGTAAAGTGACCAAGTGGTGCTATTACTGCTCTGTCCCAAGGGCTCATGAACCTGACTTTGCTGGTCTCCCCAGATGGATTCACATCAGGGCTTCCTCTCCACCAGCCACTTACCAGATGTTACAGATAGTGGAGGAGGCCATTCTTCCTGTCCTAAGGAGTGTTCCCCACTTTCCCCCATTCACCAACGCAAACCCTAAAGACATCTCCACAATACATAAGGGGATTTCCCCCTCTTCAGTTTTCTACTTCTGATTTTCAGGCGCACACACACACGTTTACACCTTTCCTTTGGTACCTCAGAACTCTCAGTCTGCAACTCAGACCTCCATGGCATGACTATTATGCCCTTTCAAGGTCTTTGCCATCCCCTCTCACACGCTGTGCTCTAGCTAGAGTAAACTGCCTGCTGTCTCCACCCTACCACCACCACTATGCCTGCTGAGGGCCTGAGAACCACTTTGGCCCTGACCCTTTACTTCTGTTTCTGCTCAGAGACCCCTCCTGGCAGAGGCCTATCTGAGCCCTGAGTCTGAGCCAGCTGTCCCGTCCCCCCTCTCTCGTTCCCTTTACTTCTGCTCCTCCTACTCTGGCCACCATGACTAGAGACCATGGCTCCCTGAGGGAGATCCCTGAGCGGTGCTACTGCTTTGTTTGCCCAGCAGAATCTGTGACACAAGGCTGAAGGAATATTTCAGGAATGAATGAAAAAAATGATCAAGGGCTGGAGAGATGGCTTAGCGGTTAAGCGCTTGCCTGTGAAGCCTAAGGACCCCGGTTCGAGGCTCGGTTCCCCAGGTCCCACGTTAGCCAGATGCATAAGGGGGCGCACGCGTCTGGAGTTCGTTTGCAGAGGCTGGAAGCCCTGGCGCGCCCATTCTCTCTCTCTCCCTCTCCCTCTATCTGTCTTTCTCTCTGTGTCTGTCGCTCTCAAATAAATAAATAAATTTAAAAAAAAAAAAAAGATTAAAATCTGATTCTGGAGTACAACAGGCATGGTCACTGGAGTGTAAGGACCCAGTAATAAACCTGAGTAAGCAAGACAGATGTGGCCCTTGCACTTGGCTGAATTCAAAGTCTGGAGGGAAAGAGAGAAGATTAAACAGGCAATAACAATAAAACCAATTCATTAAGGGGGGGCGGGACGGAGACAAAGGAAGAGCATGTAAACCAGGCAAGGAAAGGAGGAAAGGAAAATGAGATTTTAGTGGACACCTGCAAGATGAAGGAAGTTATGGGCAGGAAGAGCAACCTGGTCTGAAAATAGCAACACTTCACCAATCTGGAGTCAGTCTGTCTCACTCATCCAGAAAGCAGCAGGAATGGGGAAAGACAGC
This sequence comes from Jaculus jaculus, assembly GCF_020740685.1. NCBI lineage: Eukaryota > Metazoa > Chordata > Mammalia > Rodentia > Dipodidae > Jaculus > Jaculus jaculus. Next base: position 131,914,712 of record NC_059102.1, on the reverse strand, counting down.
TTACAGGGTACTTAATGGCCAAAGCTATCAGAAAGACTGCACACCTTCTCACCCAGGAGCCGCCCATTCACACAAGACTGTCCGCATAACTCCAACCTTCTCATACTCCCCTCTCCCACTGCCTCCCACCACACTACTTTTTTTTTTTTAAATTTTTTATTTATTTATTTGAGAGCGACAGACACAATGCCAATTTTGAACTCTTCAGCATTGAGAGTAGCTGGGATTATGGGCATGTATCATTAAGCTCAGTTTGGAGTGTTTTTATAAGTGTGTTTTTAATTCTACATGTGGGATTTTCAACAAATATTAGCTACTATAAATTGTTTATATCTTGTCCTAATAAAATTATTTGGTGATTTAAACTAAAATCGAGAAAGGGGCTAGAAAGATTGCTCAGTGGTTAAAGGTACTTGCTTATAAAGTCTGGCAGCCTGGGTTCTATTTCCCAGTACCCTCGTACAACTAGACACACAAAGTGGTGCACACATCTGGAGTTTGTTTCCAATGGCAAGAGACTCTAGCATGCTCATGCTTTCTCTCTCTCAAATAAATAAATAAATAAATAAATAAAATAAATAAATAAAAAACCTTTTTAGGGGCTGGAAAGATGGTTAAGCAGGTAAGGGTGCTTGCTTGTGAAGACTGACTAGCCCAGGTTTGACTCCCCAGCACCCACCAGATGCACAAACAGGAGTCCTTGATATGTCCATTCTCCCTGTTTTCCTCTCCTTTCTCTCTCCCTGATAAAAATAAATAATAGATATGAAGTAAGTTTAATTGAGAAATATTTTATTTCAGTAAACAAATACCAGATTCTTTTATATTTGGGTGACCTTATATTTACCATGAGAATTTTCTGACAGATGGCAGTTAAGTATATTATTTTAAAAGCCAATATGAATTGTTCCCTTTTGACAAATTTGATAATCAAAACACCTTATTGATCTAATATAGCCTGTGTTTCCAAGTAGATGTGTTTTACCACAGACAGATGGGCTTGGCACTACATTTCAATTGGTTTGTTTGTTTGTTTTTTGTTGTTCAAGATAGGGCCTCACTCTAGTTCAGGCTGACCTGGAATTCACTATGTAGTCTCAGGGTGGCCTTGAACTTACTGCAATCCTCCTACCTCTGCCTCCCGAGTGCTGGGATTAAAGAAGTGCCATCTCAATTTTTTTTTATTCTTAAGAATTAGTGCTATTGTTAAATTTGAAATTTAATATTGCAATTCAACCACTTTTTATTTGTACTTCTGAATTCAAAGTTCAAGTCAACAAATACTTCATTATGATACCATGTAATATTATTTTTAGATAATATTTATTTACCTATCATTAATAATACTTTATTGTAATAAATTTGTTAATAACATATAATAGTGTATTGACTAATTTAGTGATTTTTCCTGGAGAAGGAAGCCCCTTTTTTTCTAATTCATAGAAAAGGATGGTGTAGGCAAATAATGGCTGAATAGTGGCATTTAACTCATATTTGTTGAGGAATAATAAAGACCTTCCAGGTCTCAGAGTTGGAAAACTGAACATGTATGCTTTATTTTGCCATAGTTTCTAGAAGCACTTCTGCTCATTCTAATGGAACACTACTGCACAAACCCATTTAGCAACAGTCCTTAGTGACCAACTGAAGCTTATTAAACTATCACACAGCAGGGACCATGTGCCCTTCCCTTTGTTCCCTAGATACTGTTCACCTTTTCCAACAAGAACACCTTAGGAGTAAGGAGCTTTCACAGCTATAACACACCATTAGAGGAGCATCTTTGCAATGTGCCTAGAGAGCCATAAAGTTTAGTCATTTCTGAGAAAACGTCAGAAAAATCCAGTAACACAATAAGGCTTTGTGTAAATGCTCTCACACAGCCTGAGACTCTTTAAGAAAGGAAAGACACCGGCTAAAGAAAGCTATGTTATCATGGAAAATCAACTATGCCAGACCTAAGACTCTCAAAGCTTACAAACAGCTGGCATTCTATTTCAGACTTGAGCTTAGCAATGCCAGACAGGCATGAGTTTATTGCCTGGAATTATTTTATGTCATTTCTCTTCAAAGAAAATGGTCACTTTGAAAGTAATCGCACTCACTCACCCCCCCCCAAAAAAAGCAGAGGAGCTATTAGTGGTGCCATCATTGATTTTAATTAGGATTTGTGAGTGCCCTCTCTCTGTGCCAGCCTTGGGTGACTCAAAGATTAATAAGACAAGTTCCATGCTACTGAACTTCTTACAGTCTAAGGAACCAATAATTTTAGTCCATAACCTCAATACCATCCTACCCCAGATGCTATCACCTTTCCCCTTCAGTCTACAATACATTTTAACACACCTCCCACCTTGACTTTTAAAGTCCTCAGTAACCCATTCTTCCAAGTTCCCCAAGCTCATTATTAAAATATTTTATTATTATTATTAATTTGACAAATAAAAAGGGGGAGGGAGAGAGAGAATGGGTGCTCCATGGCCTCGCTACTGCAAACAAACTCCAGATGAGTGCTCCCCCTTTTGCATCTTGCTAACATGGGTCCTGGGGAATTGAATCTGGGTCCTTTGACTTTGCAGACCTTAACGACTAAGCTATCCCTCCAGCCCACCCTAGACTCATTATATGTGTATGTATGCATATGTGCATGTGCAAGTATTTGTGTGTATATAAGCCAAGCCCTTTGTGAACTAGAAAAAAAAAAACACCCTACTTGGTCTTGGCTTTGGCTCAGGCAAAGAGAAATAAGAGGGAAAGTCTCACATCAGAATGTCTTAACTATAATACCTCTCTGACACAAATCTGGAGACAAAATTCATATGTCTATAACCTAAAAAGTAAAACACCAAAAAACTTAGTTTTGCATGTTCTAGGTGTGTAGACACTGCTGAGGCAGCTGCCCAAGGTGACAATCTCCACTTTAGTCTCAGACTGCAGAGAACTGCCAGAGACTACAAGGACATGAGTGCACCTTCAAAAAGGCCCAATACCTTAATAAGAATTCCAAAAGGAGAGAAGAGAGAAGGACTAGATAAAAGATAATATTGAAGAGAAAATGGGTAAGAACTTTCCAGAATTGAAAGGATATCAAACCTTAAAAATAAGAATCCCCTGGGCTGGAGAGATGGCTTAGAGGTTAAGGCACATGCCTGTGAAGCCTAGGGACCCAGGTTCAATTCTCCAGGTTCCACATAAGCCAGATGCACAAGGTGGTGCATATGTTTGGAGTTCGTTTGCAGTGGCTGGAGGCCCTGGCGTGCCCGTTCTCTCTATTTCTCTTTCTCTCTCTTTCCCTCACCCTCTAATAAATAAATAAAAATAAATCTTAAAAATAAAATAATTAAGCCGGGTGTGGTGGTGCACACCTTTAATCCCAGTACTCGGGAGGCAAAGGTAGGAGGATAACTGTGAGTTTGAGGCTACCCTGAGACTACATAGTGAATTCCAGGTCAGCCTGAGCTAAAGTAAGACCCTACCTCAAAAAACCAAAAATAAAAATAATAATAAATGAAATAAATAAATTATTTTTAAAAATAAGAATTCCCAAAATCTCAAGCAGGATTTTAAAAAAGAAAAGCAGTTAAGCAGTTAAGGAGTTTGCCTGCAAAGCCAAAGGACCAGGTTCAATTCCCCAGGACCCACATAAGCCAGATGCACAAGGTTGTACATGCATCTGGAATTTGTTTGCAATAGCTAGAAGCCCTGGCGTGCCCATTCTATCTGCTTCTCATTCTGTACCCCCATAAATAAATAAATAAATATTTTTAAAAAGAGAGAAAGGAAATCCTCTCTCACCTAAAAGTTACTTAGTGATACAGAAGACATCTAAGACAAAGAGAAGATTTTTAAAGTGTCCAAAAAGAAAGTTGGCCATATAGTACCATCAGTAGAGTATTGACTAGCATACAAGATGTTCTGTAATCCCACACTAGGGAGATGGAAGGAGGAACATCAGAAGTTCAAGGTCAGCATTGTCTATATACTGTGTTTGAGGCCAACCTAGACTACATGAAACTGTTTTCAAATTAGCTAATTTTCAAAATATTTGGTTTATTTTTATTTATTTATTTGAGAGCAGCAGATAGAGAGAAAGGGGCAAAGAGAGAGAGAATGGGCATGCCAGGGCCTCCAGCCACTGCAAACGAATTCCAGATTCATGCGCCACCTTGTGCATCTGGAATATGTGGGTCTTAGGGAATCGAGCCTTGAACCAGGATCCTTAGGCTTCAAAGGCAAGCACTTAGCCACTAAGCCATCACTCCAGCCCCTATTAATTTTTTTAAAGTGCCCAAATACATGCCTAACTACCAAAAGAAAAAGACAAATGGCTGACTTCTCAATTTAAAAAAATAAAATAAAAAAGGTAGTTGGGCTGAAGAGATTGCTCAGTGCTTAAAGACACTTGCTTGAAAGTGGCACATGCATTTGGAATTTGCTTGTAGAGGCAGAAGGTCCTGATGTGCCCATTCTCTCTCCCCCCTCTCTCTCTTTCCCTCCTTGCAAATAAATAAAAAATAAAAATCAAAATTAAAAAATGATAGTATAGCTTCAAGGGGCTGAAACTATATAACTAAAAAGATAGAACTTTACCAAATCCTATATGCCACAAAACACTAGTTTTCAAGAATAATGAAATTTAATGAAGGTAATTTTTGACAAAACAAAAAAGTGGTAGGAGTTTATTACAAATAGTGCTTCATTAAAGAAACTTCTAGAAGATCACTTCCAAAAGAAAGAAAATGAGCTCTGAAGGACAGTCTGAATTATAAAATAAGGTTCAAAGAAAATAGCAGGTATGGAGAAAAAAAAAAACCTCGCAAATATTGATGTACACCTTTAACTCTAGCACTTGGGAGGCAGTGGTAGGAGGAGTGCTGTGAGTTTAAGGTCAGCCTAGGCTAGAGTGAGTCCCTACCTTGAAACAACAAATAAAAATACATATGTAAAAACATGCAAAAAGAGAGATAGAAAAAATGAAAATGAACCCTGTAGCAGTTATTCTCTCATTGCTAAGGCAAAATTCCTGACCTGAAGCAACTTACAAAAGGAAAGGGTTTATTTTGGTTTACACTTTTGAGGAGAGGTTTCTATCATGGTGGGGTAAGTATGACAAAAGCAGACAGCTGGTCAGCTGGTGTCATACCTTCACATCAGCAATAAGGAAGCAGAAAGCCTAAAGAGCACCAAAGTGGGCTGGACTATAACACATCAAGGTCCACTCTCAGTGACACACTGCCTCCAATAAGACTCTACTTCTAAAGGTTCCACAAAATTGCCAAACAGCAGCACCAACTGGGGATCATGTGTTCAAACACATGAGTCTATGGAGGACATTTTCCATTCAAACCACCAACATTCCACCCCTAATTCCTACAGACTCGGGACTATCTCAAGATACAAAACAAGGCTGGAGAGATAGATTGCTTAGTGGTTAAGGTGCTTGCCTACAAAGCCAAAGGACCCAGGTTCGATTCCCCAGGACCCTCATAAGCCAGATGCACAAGATGGCTAGAGGCTCTGGTACGCCATTCTCTCTCTCTCTCTCTCTCTTATAAATAAATTTAAAAATCAAATATTTTTTAAAAGATACAAAATACATTCAGTCCAATTTTAAAGGTCCCATAGTTTTTACCAGTCCAATCACTGTTCAAAAGTCCAATGTATCACCTGAGAATCAACTCACTCTCTTAACTATGAGGCCAGTAAAATAAAAGCACAAGTTACATATCTCCCAACATGCAACGCCACAGACCAATTCCTACACCAACAGGGGAAAATGGGGACACAGCAAGGAAAGACCATACCAATGAAAGATCAAACACCACCAGGGCAAAAACATCAAGTCCTGCAGCTTGTGTCCAGCACTTGTAACTTGTGATGATATCATCAGGGCTCCAAGAGGCTTGGGGAGCCTCTCTCCTCCATCTGCGCTGCTTGCAGTCCCTTTGTTGGGCAGGATCTGCCCCTAACCCACAGCTTTTCCTGGAAGTCATCCCATGGTCTTAGCATCTCCACCATCCTGGGGTCTCCACTGCAACCCACGGCTCATTCCCCAGGTTCACGCAATGGCCTCACAGGGCTTGCTTCATAGGCACCTTAACCCTGCCTATCTCAGACTATGTAGACTCAGCAGCTCTCTAGAACCCTCTATTTCCTATATTTGTCATGCTTCCCAAACCAGTACCATGTGAATGACTCTGATTTGGTTGGGGGTGGGGGAGGTGGGTGAGAATGTTGCTTGAGTGAGGAGCAGGGAACTCTTTCAGAGTTCTTCCATTAGGTCCTCCCCTGTCAGAAAAAGAGCAATAAAACAAACCTCAAAAAGTAGAAGAGAAGAAATAATAAGGAGCAGAAAGCCACAAAATGGGGGGTGGGGTATAGAATGGAGATCAATAAAGCTCAAGTTGCTTCATTGGAAAACTTAAATGGAGAGAAGTATTAAAGATCTTAAGTGCCTAGGAAAGGGTACTTAGCAAAGACTGGAGTATGTGTGTGAGTCAGGGAAGACTTAAGAGAAACATGAGAGATGGGCTGGTCCTTGAAGGCCAAAGGAAGGAAGTCAGTAAGCGCACTGAGGTGAAAGAAACACAGAAACTGAAGAGGAATGACACTGTGTGAAAGCTCAAGAGTGCCACATAGCATGGGAGTCATTAGTGCAGGAAGCACAAGAAGTAAGTCTACAGCAGCTCAGGGCCAATTGCTGGTCAAAATACTCAGTGGAGTCTTCACCACTGCAGGCACTGTAGGCTAAGAACTGTGTGGGATTTTATCCTTTATGCTGACAAAAAAAAAAAAAAAAAAAACAGCACTGTTGAAATAAAATAAATAAAGTGAGGATTAAAGTAAAAGTTACACAGTGAATTGTTTCATACCCCACATCTTTGTGGGTCCAAACTCCATGCTTTCCACCACCATGCTATACTGTACTGCACCCCAGGCTATGGAAAGTTCCATAGGGAGCCCTTATAAGGAAGCTAGACTTTATTCTTCAGGCAAACATTCAAAATTCTCCTTTGCAAAAACAAAAAACAAAATTTAAAAAACTCATGGAGAAAGTTTGGAGTGTTTTTGCCACTGCCACCATGACTTCATCTGCCAGGACACACATCAGGCAGCCAAGCAGTCATGGTGCCAAAACCAGACAATGCTGCCATGCAGAGTTGACAACAAAGAACCCTGAACTTGAGTCTCTGATGTGTATTTTGAATTACTTCCAAGAAAATGAATACTATTCAATGATGAGAAATGGATGAATATATGACATTTTAAACAGCTTTATTGAAATATAATCCACATGCCATACAATTCGCCCATTTAAAATATAAAATTCAATAGTTTTGGTACATTCATAAAGTAATGCCAACGACACCATAGTCAATTGTAAGATATTTTATCAACCCCCCCCCCACACACACACCACACATACAAATCCTATGCCTACAAACAGTCATTCCGCACTTCACCCAACAAAGTCCTCCATCACCCCTGACTCTACAGATTTCCCTATTCTAAACATTTCATGTAAGTGGAATCATACAATATGTGGTCTGTGTAAGTAATTCCTTTCACACAGCATGCTTTCTTTTAAAAAAAATTATTTGGGGGATGGAGAGATGGCTTAGCAGTGAAAGTGCTTGCCTGTGAAGGCTAAGGACCCATGTTCAACTCTCCAGGTCCCACGTAAGCCAGACGCACAAGGTGATACAAGCATGTAAGGTCCTATAAGTGCAAAAGGGGGCACATGTGTCTGGAGTTGGATTACAGTTGCTGAAGGCCCTGGCACACCAACTCTCTATCTCTCTTTCTATCTCTTGCTTTCGCTCTCTCACATTAAAAAAAAAAAAAGAAAAAAAAGGCCAGTTTTATTTGTGCTTATTGCACATAAGACTCAAATAACCATGCCCAGCTTCAAGCTTGGCTAGAAGTCCATGCATCCTCTGTGCCAAAGAGGTGCTTGAATACATCATTTGCAAATTAAAAAGAGTGGCTTGACATTTTTATACACCTACTGCAATAAAGAAGATTCAGAGGTAATGACAATACCAAAGATCTGGACTAAAATGTCCTGCTCTGAATTGCGCACTAATGTGTAAAATCAAAAACAAGCAAAGACATAAAGGTTGGAGGGGATTCATGTTTACTTTCTTTTCGAATATTTGCCACTAGCTCCTTCAAAGGTAGGTACTGATGGGAACTCATACACTGAGAGTTGAGTATAACTTGTCAAAACTTAAATTCATTTGAAAAGGGGCTTAATAAAATATCCCAGAAAACCTGACATGCACATATCCCATAGTCCAATGATTTCATCCTTGGGAAATTATCTGAAGAAAATAAAAAAATACAGGGGCCAGAGAGATTGCTCAGTGGTTAAGACTCTTGCTTGCAAAGCCTAACAGCTCTGGTTTGATTCCCCAGTACCCAGGTAAAGCTGGACGCACAAGGTGGCTCATGCATCTGGAGTTTGTTTACAGTGGCTAGAGGCCCTGGCATGCCCATTCTCTGTGTTAGACTATCTCTGCTCACAAATAAATTAAAAAAGAAAAAAAAACATTTAAAAAAAGAATACAGGAAAGAAGAATTCCAGAACAATTTTTTTTTGAGGAAGGGTCTCATTCTGGCCCTAAGCTGACCTAAAACTCACACTGTAGTTCCAGGCTGGCCTTGAACTCACAGCGATCCTCCTACCTCTGCCTCCCAAATGCCAGGATTAAAGGTGTGTACCACCACACCTGGTCCCCCAGAACTTTTTTTTTTTTTTTTTTTTTTTTTGGTTTTTTGAGGCCTCGAACACAAGGCAATCCTTTTACCTCTGCCTCTCCAGTGCTGGGATTAAAGGTATGAGCCACCACACCCGGCCCCCAGAACAATTTTTAATAGAGGGTGTCATCTAAACATTCAATAATAGGACAATAAGTAAGAAATACAACCCATTAAGTAAGGAGTTTTACAATAACCTAAATAATACTTTTGAAAAATATACCAAGAGAAAATGTTTATAGTATAGGCATTAATGTTAACATAATAGAATTATAACCTCTTTCATTGTAATAATATAGATTGTGTGAGGTAAACAATTATCTGATGTTAAAACAACCACCACAGGAAAAATATTTACAACACACATGAAATAAAAAGTAAACAGCCATAATATTATAAATCAGTAAGAAAAAAAGCATGAACAGAATGTAAGCCAAACAATTAACTTACTGATGAGACAATGCAAAGATAAGTAAACCTGATGGACAATCAGACAAACATAAATTAAACAAACATAGTTTTAGATTTCAGGAGGTAGAGGAAGCAAGATCAAAAGTTCAAGTCAGTCTCACCTACATAGCAAATTTGGTCTGGGCTACATGAGACCCTGTCTCAAAAAAAAGAATATTTTGCCTATGAGCCAGGCAAAGATTTAAAAGATGAATAGTATGCAATGTTGTAGATGATATGGGAAGACAAGCACTTTCAAACAATGATAATTTATAGGAACTAACAAAATATAAAACCTATACCCCATAATCCAGCAATTCCTAGGAATTTACCCTACTATGATATTTACACAAATACATACTTTAGATGTCTGAACAATAATTCCTATGCCATTGTTACAGTAAAGAAAAAGGATAGCAATAATATACATCAAATATTTATGGTACAGCCATAAAGTGGACTACTTGGATTGTAGCAAAATCAGATGAATCTGTGCATATGTACAGAGAGAGGTCTATTAAGTGCTGCTACAAAACAATTGCCAACACTATAAATATTGTATAACTACAGCATTTAAAAAAATGAAATAAAAATTCTCTTGAAGATGGGGTCACATAGCTCAGTGGTAGAATGCTTGTCTGGCATGTATAAAGCCCTGAGTTTACTCCCCTGCACTGGTAAGTGTACATTTACATTTATGTGCAGTATATGTCGTGTAACTCTACATATGAGCAGGAGCACCATGCTCAGGAACAGTCCCCTATGAGCTTGCTCCCCTTTCTCCACCTTCATGGCAGGACTGTACATTCTCAGCCCCTCTGAAATTAGCCATACCATGTGTTGCAGTAAGGTTCGCATTGCTGGTAGAAATCACCTGCCCAAGAGCAGCTTGTGGGGAGAAAAAAGGTTATTTTGGCTTACAGACTCAAGGGGAAGCTCCATGATGGCAGGGGGAAATGATGACATGAGCAGAGGGTGGACATCACCCCCTCACCAACATAAGGTGGACAACAGCAATAGAGTGTGCCAAACCCTAGCAAGGGAGAACTGGCTATAACACCCATAAGCCTGCCCCCAACAATACACTGCTTCCAAGAGGCATTAATTCCCAAATCTCTATCAGCTGGGAACCTAGCATTCAGAACCCCTAAGTTTATGGAGGACACCTAAATCAAACCACCACACCATGCAACTTGCCTCAGCAGATAACATATGAGCAGAACTGATGGTTCTCCTGGGGAGCATCTTTGAAGCCAGTGTGAGCAACTAACACATGCCTTTCCCCTTCAGTGACTGGTAGAAGCAATTGTGGTGGGAGCTGGGTATCAGCACCAGGATGATGAGGCCCTGTCCTCACCAACCTGCACCAAACCCAAAGCTGGAGCAAAAAGAAATCTGCTGTGGTAAGCCACTGAGTTATGTTGTGGTCCTTTTACCTGTCCTGAAAGTTGTCCATTATTGCTCTTCAACATCCCCATTAACCACAGTTCTGACACCATGAGCAGAAAGCACTAGAACTACTGGACTCCAGCAGTTCTAGGCGAGCTGTACTAAAGAACTAGCTTTAAAAGTAATGCTCTAGGTATGGGGAGATGGCTCTGTAGTTAAAGACACTTGTTTGCAAAGCCTGGCAACCTAGGTTTGATTTCTCAGTACCCATGTAAAGCCAGAGACACAAAGTGGCACATGTGCCTATGGTGTGTCCATTCCCCCCACTTCCTTGAAAATAAATAAAGATATAAAAAAGCAAAGGTCTACCCAGGGCAGGCTGCATGGGAAACAAACACCCTATCCTTCTGATTTCATTTCTTCAGATGACAGAGAAGCAGAAGGGAGAAGAAAAGGAGCTGCCAGAAATGTCTGTCAAGACTTACAAAGCATTTATAAAAATTACCAGATAGTGGCTCACAATACATAGGGAAACACACGTGTAAAAGTGGTATCTGAGGCCACTACAAAGAAAAGGCACGCCATGATGTGCAGTGAAACAGACTTTAGTCCACCTGGAGCAAAGAAACACAGACATTGTTCTCTCAGCAAAACTACAGCCTGTGTGGAGGAATCTCAGAGGTGCAGACACAGGAAATGGGAGCTTGAAACTAATTAAAGCTTATTTGTCTATTCACACCATCAATTTTTCTGCTATAAAATTTAATTACGATGTCATAAATTCATCAGAGGGAAAGCCAAATTAAAGTGTGTTCCTACCCAGGTACTGAACATTTTAAGCATTTTATGACTTAATCCTCACAACAATTATGTTCACTCTAGAGATTAGGAACTTGGGGCTGCAAGAGGTGAACTTGTCAGACATACGCAACACAGGCGTGCCTCAAAATAATGCCTGACAATGCTACTTCCAGGCTCCCTGTGGTAGTGGGAGGGGAAGAACAGAGAAAATAACCCAGGAAATGCACATCTCTTCCATCTCATATACTTTAGTTCTTCCTGTGAAAAGTTACCTTGTTTGGGAACCCAAAGCCAAGGTTGTTCAAACTGCTAAACTGAACTTCCCATAGTAATGTTTATAACTGACACACCAAAGCATGTCCCAAATGGAGGGCTTGAAAAGAATTAGGCCCATGTAACTTCAGAACTGATGCCAGGCATAGTAATGTTCACACCTAATTCTAGCACTTAGGAGACTAAGGCAGAAGAATCCCAACTTTGAGGCCAGAGATAAAGTGAAACTGTGTGTCCAATCAAACCAAAAAAAATACAATGCATATGGAATTTCAAAGGGGAAAGTGGGGGGGGGGCAGAGTATTACCATGGGATATTTTTTATGATCATGAAAAATGTTAATAAAATTGAGAAAAAAAAAATTTTAAATGCAATGCATAATTGATTTTAAGACAAAAAATATAAACCTAAATCCATGTTGTTTTTAATTTTTTTATTCCTATACTAGATCAACTTGAACCCTCACCTAAAATGTGATCACTGTCATTTATCCTAAAGCCATCTTTAGATGTTGTGCTATCTGCTGTGAGACTGGGATAAAGTTCAGTGACAAAGCAATTGTCTAGCAAATATGTACGCTTGGTTTCCATCCCTATCACTGAAAACCAAACAAACAGCAACAACAACAACAACAACAACAACAAAACACAAAAAAATGGAATGTTAAAGCAAATATAAATATGTCATAAAATATTTGTTAAATGAGTCAAATGAACCTGTCATATCTGCTCTGGATAAGCCTGTATCTGCAGACTAATGTCTACAGTATTTTTTTTCTTTTAGTTAATAAAGTAGATCTAACAACCAATGCAAATATAAACAATGTCTTAATTCCCACAGGAAGAAAAAAGAACTAACATTAACTAAAAACCAGGTATGCCAAATGTAGGGCCAAAGCCACAAATAAACATAATGTCATAAATCTCACAAACATTCTATGAGTTAAGTGTCACTGTCACTAGCCCTTTGTCACAGAAGAAGAAATCAAAGCTTGAGGAGATTCTGTATTTAGTCCACACTTGGTTTAGTCACTCAAGCAGTTAATGGCAAGGGATTTTAATTCACATAGTCTGACTTCAAAGCCTGTGCCAACTCCAGACTATAACACTTCCTCTTTAGAGGAGGCATTTTAAAAAGATGAGTTACTTTCACAATGAGCTGTTCTTAGAAATAGATTTTAAAGGAAAATAAAGTATATTCAGTTAAGCTTTTCCATTTCACTCCAGCTGACAGAAAACCAGCATCCAAAACACTACCAAAATTAGGGCCCAATGCACAGTGTATATAATACAGAAAATAGTTCTAAGCCAGGCATGGTAGCATATACTTTTAATCCTAGCAATTGGCAGGCAAAGGTAAGAGGATGGCCAGCCTGAAATCCAGGTCAGCCTGGGCTAGCACAAGACCCTACCTTAGAAAAAAATAAAAGCATTACTAGATAATAGTTCTAGCAATTACCCTACCTTCTAAAAAATTAATTTGCAGTAGTTATAAACCTTGAATATAAACCCTGGAATGTATTGTTTTTAAAAGACTGTGTAGGAAATGAGTGTGGATACCTGAAGCTATTACATGTATTGTTCAAATAACAGTGGCAGTAAATTGTGATTTTTATGTTATGACAAGCTTAACTTGCAAAGGAAAAAGTCTGGCAGATTAGATGCTAAAATAACATGTCTGTTGAAGGAGAACACTTGATGGAGTAGGTTATAAACTGTTCTTAAGTGTAATGCTGTTTTCAAAAATGGGGCATAAATTGCAATGGCTATCATTGAAACTGGATAGGGAGGGAAGGTTAAAAAAAAATCCAGACTTGCATTTTATACCCTGCCTTTTTCCAGAAGGAATCCGAGACAGAGCCAAATAGGAGGCTCTCATTCCACTGAGGAGTGGTGCTGCCCTTGCCAAGGGTCCAGGGCATGGGAGGTGCAGGTACAGAGTGGTCCTCAGCCAGGCAGGATACATGTCAGTACTTGCAATGCTGCTCTTCCGGTTCTGAGGGACTCCACTGTCACTTGAAAGGTATGGGCCAGGTAAGGAACGGGAGGGTAAGTGGAGAATGATAAACATACCTATAAAAGGGGCTTTGAACACAACCGGCTGCTGTTTGAACCTGACTCTCTTGCTTACTTGCTGGGCCTGGTTTAATTTCTCCAACTGTTATCTGAGGAGGGGAGGACAGTAATAATGGAATAACTCCCTGCAGGATCAATTTTAGCAAAGACATGACAAAGAATATGGCATTGGATTATATCTTACTACAAACTTGGGCTCTGAATGGCTCTGTCACTTGTCTGTCACCTGTGTGGCCTTTGGCTAGCCCTGCACCAACCTCTTTCTAACCTTAGTTTTCTCATCTACAAACTACCCTTTATCTGGGAAGGTTATTGTGAGGATGAAATAAAAGATATACAGTAAATGTTCAAAATGCATGTGTGGTGTGGTATGGTGTTGTGGTGTGTGTAGTATGTGTGCAATCCACATGCACGTGTGGAGGCCAGAGGAGAATGTGAAGTATATTCCTTTATTGCCTATCTCTATGTTTCCTGGAGATGAAGTCTCACACTGAACCAAGAGCTGTCATTTTTTAAAAATTTTTTATTTATTTATTTGAGAGCGAAAGACACAGAGAGAAAGACAGATAGAGGGAGAGAGAGAATGGGCGTGCCAGGGCTTCCAGTCTCTGCAAATGAACTCCAGACGCGTGTGCCCCCTTGTGCATCTGGCTAACGTGGGACCTGAGGAACCGAGCCTCGAACCAGGGTCCTTAGGCTTCACAGGCAAGCGCTTAACCGCTAAGCCATCTCTCCAGCCCAAGAGCTGTCATTTTTGGTCAGACTGGCTAACCCAGTTACTTCTCCTATCTCTGCTCCCCACAGGGCTGGGGTTGGAGGCATGCATAGCCAAGCCCAGCTGTTTACATGGGTGCCTGAGACTTGAACTCAGGGCAAATCAAGCCCTCCTGTGCTCTCATGCTTGCCCAGCTGAGGCATCTCCCTAGCCCTCAATCCAATTTTCGCTGAGTGTTATGCACTCAATACAGTGCCTAGCACATAACACTTAGTAAACAGTAACTATGCAAGAGGTGAGGAAGACAACAGTAAGCATGCGTGTTCTAAAGACAGGACAGATGCACGTCCAAAGTCTCTGAAACAAACATCTCATACTGTAATAGATCTGAAGGCAGAGGTTAGGGAAGCTATCTTCTATCAAGCTCCTACCAGCAAATCTCTCAGAGCCTTCACTTCTGTTAGCCTACATCTGCGACACTACCACACACACATACACAACCTATGTCTCCAGTTGTGGCATGTATTCTCTATGGTGTCTTTTCTCCAAGGTTTTCTTTAATGATGGCGGCAAGTTGCAAAAGAATGTGCCAGGGGTGGAGAAACTCGCATGACTGACAGGACCATAAAGCTGTGTGAATATGGGTCTTTCAACTGGGAGCCAGGAACCATCCCTTTTAAAGTGCAGCTGCAGGAGTGACTTTCTGACTTTGCTAGTTGGGAATAACTCTCTATTATCTCTGAGTTTACAGAGCTATCATCTGTCAGTTTACCCTTGGAGAAATAAATTGAGCACTATGGACATGACTGAATTAGACCTGACCAGAAGGGACGTGACTGAAAACTGAATCCTAACTTTCAGTAAGGAGAGGTAAGGGAAGCTGGGCCTATATATGGCCAGCGAGCTATGAGCCAGTACAGACAGATATGGCCTATAGTGAGCTCTGTGATCCGCCTCTTCCTGCGTCTCTCTACATGTTCCCTAGGCTGCCAGCATGCCATCCTTCCACTGGCACCTGGTCCACATGCTCCGTCTTTGTCCCCGCTCTGTGGAATACCCTTTGTCACATCCCAGATGGGACTGTGGTTGTCTGTTTGCATGTCTGTGCTTCTACACTGGGAACTACTGGACAGCAAAAAGCATATTCTAGTCACATATTCAGCTGCAGCTCCTTGCCTGGACTGTGTCAACAGGGCCAGTCAGCAGCATTGAGAGCACAGGAGGAAGTTCGGACTTGGATAGAATAACTTATATTAAATGCCAGCTCCGCCTTTCACTTGCTATATGACCCTGGACAAGAGCCTCGGTGTACTTCAATTTTCTCATCTCTGAAAATGGACACAATAATGCACTTCCTGTATTGAGTTGTTGGGAGAATGTAACTACATGTAAGCATTTAAAACAGCACCCGAGGCACAGTAAGATCATGAGTGTTGTCATTGTCATGGTTGTTAAATATATGTGGAATTAAAAAGTGAAAGGAAAAGGAAATTGTGTACCTAGCACCCAAGCAAATTCCCATATTCATGGGCTGGTTCAGTACCCCCTGCAAAGTGGGTCCTACTGCACAGCTCCTCACTACATAGCCACAGAGGAGAGGGAGCCTGCAAATGGTTGGTGTCTGGGGTCTTCCTTCTTTGGTTTGGTTTGTTTTGCCTTTTGTATTTTGAGGTGAGGTCTCATATCCAGGCCGACATTAAACTCTTGTGCAGCTGACAATGACCTTGAACTTCTGATTCTCCTATCTCCACTTCTTCCTGAGTGCTGGGATGTCAAGTGTGCACCACCACACCCCATTTATGTCTTGCTAAATATTGCACCCAAATATGGCACATCTGTCATGGTGGAAACCAACTGCCCTCCAATTGGACTGGAGGCCCACTACATGGGAGGGAATACATCTCTGATACTGAAAACTTAAAACAAGGGCAGTCATGAGCCCTAGGGGTGTAACATCTGCTGATGTCTGGAAATATGTATATACTATGATTATCAAACTACCCAGTAAGCACTTCTCTTAATATTTATACCCTTATATTAACACTACTCTCACTTTGGGTAGAGAATCTTCTCTTTTCAGATGGCAGTGACCTTGGGATGACTCAGAAGGTATCATAGTGCTGGAAAGAAGTGACTGGTGTACTGAGTAACATCTCGATAACACTTTCCAAGGCTCAAGGTCTAATGCAGAAGAGGTGGCAGAAAGAATGTAAGAGCCAACGGAAGGGTAGGACTCCTTACAACGTGTTCCCTCCAGACATAAAATGGCCTGGATAGCCATGACCTCATAGTGCCAGACACTACCTACACAAGACCATCATAAGAGGAGAAAAAAAATCATGACATCAAAATAAAAGAGAGACTGATTGAGATGGGGAGGGGATATGATGAAGAATGGAATTTCAAAGGGGAAAGTAGGGGGAGGGAGGGTATTACCATGGCATATTTTTTATAATCATGGAAAATGTTAATAAAAATTGAGAAAAAAAATTGAAAACAAATCATGGAAAATGTTAATAAAATTGAGACAAGGTCTTGCTATATAGCTCAGGCTAGCCTCAAACTCACAATCCTCTACAAGGATTACATGTCTGGCTATGATGTTATTTCTTTTCTAGGCTACTCACCTCTGCCCAAGTCAGCCGGTGGGAACTCCCGTACCCTTCAGCAGCAGCAGTGTAGCATGCCCAGTCACTGCCCCCAACCCCAAGTAAGGGTCCAAGATCAGCCCCTGAAGCTAAGAGATCTTGTCCAACAACACCCCACAACAGATGGGGAAGGGAACCCAAAGAGTTGTATGTTTGTGCTTTGGTAGTACCATATATGTGTGCTTTGAATGTGCATTATACCCCAGAGCCTCTGGTGTTTGTGATTAAGCCTCATACTCAGTCTCCAGCTGATGGAGCCTTTGGGAGGTGGAGCCTTGCTAGAGGAGGTGTGTCTCTGGAGGCAGACCAGCCCTACTGGGTTCATTAGCATCCTCACACTTGTTGCTACCTTCCAGCTGATGTGACAAGAAATGACACCCAGTCTCTGCTCTGCCAAACTCTTCCTGCCATGATGAAACTTCCCCTCAGAACTGTAAGCTTGAAATAAACCCTTTACTCCTATGAGCTGCTTTCAGGTAGGTGTTTTGTCCCAGCAAGAGAAGGTACCTGCGTGTGTGTATGTGTGTGTACTTATCATGCAGTCCACCTCATTGTGGATATCAAGAATGCCACTGCCATAGGAGAAAGACACAAGGAACTTTAAGGCTTGTGAATGTTGGTACTTTCAAACTCCTCATTCTAGTGCATCCAGATAACACATGGGCTCTGCTGCAAACATCCCACTATTTATTCATTTGAGGCACATTTAAGGACACGTGTCAAACACTACCCAGCCCTCAGAACCTCACAGGCTAATGAGGAAAACATTAGTAAATCATTGACTATTAATAAAATCTTATTGCTGTGAGTGAACAAATTATGTTCTAATATGCTAGATAAGTATCCATCTACATATCAGTTTTCTTTCTGAGTGGGAAAGAAGGAAGCACTGGGGGTAAAGGGGACAGTCACAAGTAGGGCCCTAGAAATTGCATATCTACTGGGCTCACAGGTGCAAAGGTCTCATGCAGGTTATCATTGCCATTATGTAGCCACATAAGTAGATACTGGGAGCCACTGAATTAGATCTACCCACTCCCATCACACAGAGGCCTGAAGAGTTTAACTCACTTGTCCAAAGTAGGTGTGAGAACCCCATAATTTGGCAGTGGGTCACAAGGCTTCCTTCTAAGAAAGACCTAACTCCCAACATGTGGCCCATGTTCAGACCCCCCTCTGCAGCCTCATCTCTCACCATTCTGACTCCCACTGAATAATCCAGCCAAATCATACTAAGTGCAAAACCCAAGTACACCTCTGCTTTGCCCATACCACCCCCTCTACCAGGGACCCAAAGTCCACAGTGCTAAATGACTCTGGCCCAATTTCAGCACTCAGGACTCAGCTGGGGGTTGCCTCCTCCAGGAAGCTCTGTCAGAGTTGGCCTCCTTTGCTTCCCACAGCACTGATACCCTCACAATTGGAGAGAAACACTCATCACACAATGTATTCATCCATTCAATGAATATTTATTGAGCAACTTCCATGAGCCAAATACCTGTAGGTACATTAATGACAAAACAAAACCCCTGCCCTCAAAGAGCTTACATTCTGGTGAGGGAAACAGACAATAAATAAATGATGCATAATATAATGTCATCAAGCCAAGTTCAGTGCTATGAAACAAACAGCAGCAAGAGTGGAGGGGCATTATGTGGGAAGACTTCCCTCTAAGGATGTGGCATTTGGTCAGAGACCTGCGGAAGTGACAGAGTAAGCCATGCAAATAGCTGGGAAAGAAGCGTTTTAGAAAGCAACAGCAATGGCCCTGTGATTACTTCCTTCTTGTGCTTTACTCCCTACTGAGCTATAGGTCCTTAAGGACAAGGGTACATCTTAAGCATGGTTCCCCATGCCCAGCACAGAACTTAGTGCTGCTATGGTGCACACTTACAGAATGAATGGATGAGCCTGGATTGGGTTGGCAAAGTCTACCTGACCTAATGAACAACATCAAGTCTGCTTCCTGTCCCTCTTTCCTCAGGGCTAAGCTGAGCACAGGCACAAGCTGCCTAGCCTGACAATGTGGCTAGTTTCTATCTTTGGACTTTCTTCATTGGGGCTGTGGCACTAGAAAGTTCACATTTACCTATGTCTGGCCTGGTTTACTTGTTTACAACCTGGACACTGTTGAACTGGAAGCCTGACCTAGCTTCCCCACGTTTCCCAGACATAAAAGTCCTCCCTTAAATTGCATGACTCAAGGCTGAGAGAGTTCTGGCAGCTCAAATTTCTCCAAAAGCTAACCCCCATCAACTCAGAAGACTCTGCCTGATTCTTGACTCCCCTCCAAACAACATGACTCTCTCCTGGGGGGACATCAACCAGCTGACCACAGCAATCCTTCCAGTGGCTGAATCCCTGCAGGTTCCAACTTCATCAAATCATTACTGTCTACCTGAGTCTTCGTGTTGCCTGCTGTAGAACCCTATTATCTTCAGCAGGCCATCTAGTCCAAGTGTCCAGACACAACTAAACAGAAATCCTGACACTCCCAAAAGCATACTAAATAGCCTTTTTATTGCAAATAAGTCAAATGGCTTTATGCATTCAGCCAAGTGCAGTAGAAACCCCTGATGTCACTGGACCTCACCCCAGGCCCTAACATGACTAAACAGGTTCAAGGATGACTATCTCTTTACTCACCCTTTCATCCCTCACTCACTGACATCTTCTACATGCCAAATCTGGAATCATGAAATCCAGTGCCTGCAAAAGGTGGTGGTGTGGAGGAAGAGTAGTAAAAACAGGTTGTCACAGATTGAACATTAGGCCTTCAGATACTAACAAAAATGAAAGTGGTATTACCAGCCTCACTTGACAAGGCAATGAGCTTGCTTAAGATTTCACAGCAAAGCAGGGCGTGGCGGTGCACGCCTTTAATCCCAGCACTCGGGAGGCAGAGGTAGGAGGATGGCCATGAGTTCGAGGCCACCCTGAGTTTACATAGTGAATTCCAGGTCTGGGCTAGAGTGCAACACCACCTCGGCGGGGGTGGGGGGGGGGAGACTGCACAAAAAAGTAGTAGGGTGTAGCGAGACCCTCCCAACTACAAACTGTCAGCCTGAATTACACCTTAAACACTAAAACAAACGTAAATGAATACATGAAAGAGATGCTCGTAGCCCCGGAAGCAACTGGAGAAGGCAGACAGACAGAGAAATCAGTATCTATAGCCTGAAGAGGTCAGGGCTGGAGACAGATCAGAGCCCTAGGGGAGCCACAGGAGGGAACCACAAACTTGACCTGGAGGAAGAGGCTGCCGGGGCAAGCAGTTTGCTCGACCAGGCTGACCAGCGCAGCGCGGCAGGACCTGACGAGGACGGCGCCGGGTCCTGCGAGGCCGTCCTGTCCACCCACCCTGTGCCCACGCGTCGGGGCCGGGCCTCACCTCCTTCCACTTGAGCTGGCGAAGACTTATCTTGAGCGCGTCCAGGGAAGTCTTGGCCTTGGAGCTGTCTACAGTGACGGGCCGCTGCAGGCAGGGCTCCTCCTCGGGAGAGCCGCCCGAGCTCTGCCGGCAGCCTCGGCCCTTGCCCCTGGGCTTCGCGTGCTGCGGGCACGGGCCCCGCGCCGGCTTCGGCCGCACCAGGGGCAGCGCGGGCGACAGCCGCGGCGGGGCGCGGGCATCGCCCTCCCCGGCCGCGCGGGGTTGCGCCGGGGCCTTGGGCGGCTCCAGCCGGGCCTTGCGTCCCGGTTCCCTGGCCGCGCCCGCGCCCGCGTCCACGATGACCTGCTGCCGCTTCACCGTCGCTCTGGCCGCCGCCACGGCTTCCACCTCCCACCGGGCCGCCAGCTCCCGCTCGCAGCTGCCCCGCCGCATGACGCTCAGGGCCGGTGCCAGTGCCACAGCCACCGCCGCCGACGCCGCTCTGCCGCCCCGGCTCGCCACCAAAATGCCACGGCTGCCACGCGCTCCCCTGCCGAGCCCGTTGCCATGATCGCTCAGGCTCTGGTTGACAGGGACACTTGCCGCCTCGGGACGGGGCCCCGGAAGGGACAATCGCCGACCGAACCCCGGCGACCTCATAAGCGAGCGAACGCCCACGTGACCAGGTCTGTCACAAGACGGGGCGGCGGCCATCTTGGAAGAGGGCAGCCGGTTCAGCCTCAGAGACAGTCCATGTCTCAGAGTTCCAAGGCCAGACCAGGAGTGGGTGGCAGTGGAGATTGAGGGTAGAAAAGTGTTGAGCAACTGTGACAGGGCTGCTGAGCCTGAGAAGAGCTACATCTACCTCAAACTGCGTTTCCCCAGACGCGCGCGCGCGTGCACACACACACGCACACGCACACTCGCCAGGGTAACTTCAGGCCTACATCCACTCATGCACCTGCCCACCCATTTCTTTTCTGGGCCCGTGAGCACCAGATTAAGAGGGGAGACACCTTTGTCTGTTTTCAGGTAGCTCCCACGGAGTAGAGAAGCTCTGAGCCTCCCAGACAAGTAGAAGATGACAGCTTTCACTTATTGTCACTTTTTTATTGTAAAAGATATGCGACAAAATTTACCATTTTAACTATTTATTTTTATGTTTTTATCTGGAAGAGGCAGAGAGACCGGTGAGTGAGTATGGGCCCACAAGGGCTTCCTGCCACTGCAAGTGAAGGTCAAATGCATGCTCCACTTTGTGCATCTGGCGTTACATGGATACTAGGGAATCAAACCCAGGCCATTAGGCTTTGCAAGCAAGTACCTTTAGCCACTGAGCAATCTCTGTAGCCCCCATTTTTTCACCATTTGCTATATACAATTTACTGGCGCTCAGTACATCCGCGTTGTTTTGCAATCATCACCAAAATTCATCTCCAGAACTTCTCCCCAGACTGAAAGTATACCCATGAACTAACTCCTCATTTTCCCCAAACCATATTATGTTCTTCCTTGATGAATCTGACTACTCGGGTACCTTACAGAAGTGGAATCATATGACACTTGACCTTTTGTGCCTGGCTTATTTCACTTCTCATAATGTAGGTTCATTCATGTAGTAGCAGGTGTAGGAATTTCACTCTATTTTAAGGCTAACAAATATTTTATGCATATACCATATTTTTTTAGCCACAGATCGCTACAGAGACATTTGGGTTATTTGCACCTCTGAACAATTGTGATAAGGAAGAACAGAACACAAGGCCTACTTGAACTTCATTGTTAGGGCTTCGAGCACCACCAGGGAGGTTCCCCTGTGACTTCTCAGGACAAGCCAATCCCTCGGGAGACATCTCCAAGAGAAGCATCCATCGTGGATGTGAAGAGCAAAGGTTAGGATGAGGAACTGCAGCCACAGCTCCCCCGTACACAAGCGTATGACTAAAGCAGCAGTGCCCAGAACTGAGTCTAACTCCGGATGACACACACAGCCCACACCGGTCTCTGCCTACGACATTCAACATATGCTTAAACAGAACTGAGCCCACATGTATGTGTGTGAAGAAACGCATAAACTCATTACTCATAAACTATGGAAAAGTTATATTTAGAGAAACACTGGAAGCAAATATGTCCAAAATATTGATGGTGATTGTTCTGCAGGGTATCATTAAGGGGTATCATATTTTTCTTTCTTCTTTTCTGTTTTGCAAATTTTCTGCAGAGAGCATACAATGTCTTTGATAACTGGAGAATCGCTTTTTGAATAAGAAATGGCTTTTACCACAAGTCCATTTCTGAGAAGAAAGACAGGAAAGAGCTGCCCAGGGGAGGGGTCCAAGGGAAGAGATAGATAATAGGCCATCTACTCCAGCCAGTTGTTTCTGTCCTGTTACTGTCAGGATCTGCCACTAGGTGGCGCAGGAGGTCCAGGATTTTTTTAGGTTTTTTTTTTTTTTTTTTTTTTTTTTTTTTGTAGCTTTGAGGGTAGATACCTTGTAGGAAAAGTTCCACCTCAGCAAGCACCTAACACTGAATAGCTACCACCTCTTTGCATGCACTTTTCGCTTTTGCCACTGTTGCTCCTTCTGCCTGGTTCAACTTCCACCTCGCTTCACTAAGCCCTACTCAGTTAAAGACTTCAAGGTCCAAATACAAAATCTTCTCTTCTTAGGACATGGCAGAGCCCCTAACAAAGTTGAAAATAAAGTTTTAATGACTCCATGTCTTAATAATACTGTCCATTATCTTCTTGATGTGGAAGGCATCAAAACGGTACTATTTCCACACAGGAACAAAGTCTGCAGTGGGTAGGACCCTGCTTCATTGTCAGGGGCTGGCAAGATGCCCTGTGATGTCTGCCCAGGGAGTGCGCTTCCTGGCCTTGTCCACGGTATACACACGCTATGAGTAGGAGTCTGGAGGGAAGTCCTCATGGAGGAGACAGAGATGACAGCAGAGAGCCTGGCAAGAGGTGAACAGGGAATGCAAGGGAGTGTTGAGGTAGAGCTGAGTGGAGGTAGTAAAGACATGGCAAGGCTGACAAGTTCAATGTCAAAACAAACCCCTTTGGATAGCCATCCATGTCCCTGGGAATGGTTAAAGTGGAAGATTGACATGGCCATATTTCTCCTTCAGAAATAACATTATGGGGCTGGAGAGATGGCTTAGTGGTTCAGGTGCTTGCCTGTGAAGTCTAAGGACTCATGTTCAGCTCTCCAGATCCCACATAAGCCAGATGCAAAAACGTGAGGCAAGCACAAGATTGCACAGGCGCACTAGGTGGCACAGGCATCTGGAGTTCAATTGCAGTGGCTGAGGCCCTGTTGCACCAATTCTCTCTCTCTCTCTCCAAAAAGGAAGAAGAAGAAAAGGAAGGAAGGAAGGAACATTTTGAACAAGGAAAAATGAAAATCAACATTCATCAATACAGACCTTTTTACTCTTCCCATGAATCAGCTGGTCAACCAAGGAGGTGGATGGCACAGTAGCCCACATTCAGTGGATCAGGAAAAGGACCAAGGATAGAGGGTGCCCATGTGCATACAGATGGAACTCTGATGTCAACCTGACTTTAGCTTTATTCCACTCTGGAAGAGAGTGAGGCAGGAGCCCTGGAGGGCTTCCAAGAGGAGGGGAAGAGGAACTTGTCTCCTTTGGAAGATGGAGAGCAGTTGTCCAAATAGAGGGGAAAGTGACCTTCAGACACACTCATAAATTAAAATAAGAATAAGGTTTAGGGGTCTCACCATGAAGAAAGGAATGCGATGTTTGTATTAACCTGACAAGAGCTAGCATTGCCTAGAAATGACCCTCTGGACCTGCCTGTGAGGGAGCATCTTGGTTAGGTTAATTGAGGTAGGAAAGTTCACCTTAGCTGTGGGCAGTACCATTCCATGGGCTGGGGTCCAGGACAGGGTAAAAAGGAGAATCCTGACTAAGCATACTCACACCTTTTTGCCTCTGTTTCCTCACTGTGGGCTGAATGTGACTAGCTGTCTCCTATGATGGAGGACTGCAACCTCTAACTGTAAGCTGAAATAAACTCTTCCTCCCTTAAATGGATTTTTGTCAGGTATTTTGTCCCAGCAACGAGAAAGGTAACTAACACAAAGAGTAAAGGGTGAGAGAAGTGCTTAACACAAATCTCAGTGAGAAAAACAAGGTTGATTTCAAGGCCTAGAACTCAGTCAGCAGCTGTCTTGGTAAAGAGTCATATAGTGAATATCCTAGGCTTTGCAGGCTCTCTCTCACAGCTACCCCACTGTCATGGTTGTAAGAAAACAGCCACAGACAGAAGGAGCTATCAGGGCTGGACTCCAAGTTTTATTTACAAACCACACTGAGGTAGTGCTTCACAGCCCCTAGGATGATGCTGTGTTCCCCAAAGCTCATATGTTGGTGACCAAGTTCATATGCTGACAGTAATTGTAGGTGGGACCTTTAGGAAGTAAGTAGGGTTAAAGAAGGTCATGGGGATGGGGCACCATGATGGGATAATGGATTTAAAAGAAGAGACTCAGCTGGTACCCTACCCCGTCTCACCATGCAATGCCCCCTTGACAGCATATGCCATGTCCCCAGGTTTCTCAGCCTCCATAAACAAATAAATCTCTGTGTTTTATAAATTGCCTGGTATCTGGCATTCTATTGTAGCAATACAAACAGACTAGGGGAGATAACTATCATAAAAATATGCAAAGTGTTTGTGAGGGTGTGGAAAGTAGGAACCTTGGACATTGTTGATGGAAAGCTGAAGGGTGCCTGTTAAATGGTCCAGGATGTTCCTCACATAGTTGGCCAGAGAGTTACCACCTCACTCAGTACTTCTTCTCACAAATAAAATGAAAACTCAAAAGAAATAAAAACAGGTCCGCATGAAAACACATGCATGGATGTACACAACAAACACTTCAAAGAAATCTCTCCGAACAAGCCAGGAATGGCAGCTCATGCCTGTCATCTCAGCACTTAGCAGGCTGAGGCAGAAGGATTGCTAAGAGTTCAAGCTCAGCCTCAGCTACATAGTGAGTTCCAGGCCAGCCTGGGCTATTGTGTGAGAGCCTATTCCACCACTAAAGAAATAAGGGCTGAAGAGATGGCTCAGCAGGTAAGAGTGCTTGCTATGCAAGCAAGAAGGCCAGAGGAGACTGTTGCAGTCCAGTTCGCATTGCTAGTAGAAATCACCCAACCAAGAGTAGCTTCTGGGAAAAAGAGGTTTATTTTGGCTCACAGGCTTGAGGCGAAGCTACACGATGGCAGAGGAAAACGATGGCATGAGCAGAGGGTGGACATCACCCCCTGGCAAACATAAGATGGACCACAGCAACAGAAGGGTGTGCCAAACACTGGCAAGGGGAAACTGGCTTTAATACCCATAAACCCGCCCCCAACAATACTCCCTCCAGGAGGCATTAATTTCCAAATATCCATCAGCTGGGAACCTAGCATTCAGAACACCTAAGTTTATGGGGGACACCTGACTCAAACCACCACATTCTGCCCCTGGCCCCCATAAACTGATATCCATACATGATATAAAATGCAATGCATTCAGTCTGACTTTAAAAGTCCCCATAGTTTTTATCAATCCCAATGATGTTCATACATCCCCATAGTTCAAGATCTCTTAACTGAGCCATAATACCAAAAAATAACCTCAAAAAACCCATAATGGCACAGAACAAATACTCACACTGCAAAAGATGGCATTGGGCATAGCAAAGAAACATTCAACCAATACAAGATTTAAAACAACCAGGGCAAACATCAAACTCTGTAGCTTCAAGTCCAGCAACTCTAGCCAGTGACAAATCTTCAAGTACGATAATTCTAACCAGCAACAAGTCTCTGGCATTCCAATTCCGCCCCTCCAGCTAGGCTACTCACAGTCCTAGAAAACTTCATCAGGGCCCACAGCTCCTCGGCAGCCATCTCATGGTCCCGGCATCTCCACTGCAAGCCATGGTTCATCCTCATGGCCCCATGGGGTCTCTATGCAGGCAACCAGCAAACCTGCTTCACACTGCCCATGGCCATTTCCAAAACACAAGACCATGTTGCAAACTCAATGACCCTCTTTCCAGCATTTCTTGTACTCCACAATACCAGGTAGGGTGCCAATTTGTTAATCCAGGGGGGATTAAAGCAGACTTTGAAGAACAGGACTCCTTGAGCACTCAGGCCCTTTCAAAAGAGTCTACATTCTTCTTGTTGCCCCAGCACAGGTCAGCTAACCCGTCTCAAAGGTTGTAATCTTTCAGTTGCAGCTGAACGGGCAACAATTCACCCAAAGATTTTTCTTTCTGTGCCATATCCCTCTGCACACACCAGTTCATTTCTATGCAAAGCAACCCTGCACAACTTCTTAGGACATGGGCACAAGAGCAAGCTTCTCACACAAACTGCTAGCCCAGTCCAGGCAAAAGCTCTTTCTCACCCTCATAAGCCAAACCTCACAGTCCATAGTTCGTACTGCCTTCAGGTCTTTCAGCTCTGACCAGGATAGACCATCAAGCTGTACTTACAGCACTGCAAGGCATCTCTTAGGACAAGGTTTCAACTCCTTCCACATTCCTCTTGAAAATCAGCTACAAAAGGCTGAAGCCACATAGTCAGGTGTCTAGCAGCAACCCCACTCCCGGTACCACTTTACTGTTGCAGTCCGGTTCGCATTGCTGTTAGAAATCACCCAACCAAGAGTAGCTTCTGGGAAAAAGAGGTTTATTTTGGCTCACAGGCTTGAGGCGAAGCTTCACGATGGCAGGGGAAAACGATGGCATGAGCAGAGGGTGGACATCACCCCCTGGCAAACATAAGATGGACCACAGCAACAGAAGGGTGTGCCAAACACTGGCAAGGGGAAACTGGCTTTAATACCCATAAACCCGCCCCCAACAATACACTCCCTCCAGGAGGCATTAATTTCCAAATATCCATCAGCTGGGAACCTAGCATTCAGAACACCTAAGTTTATGGGGGACACCTGACTCAAACCACCACAGAGACCTAAATTGAATTCTCAGTGTGGGTGTGACAAAACAGGCCTGGCCACAGATACCTTTAATCCCAGGCCTACAGGGGTCAGAGACAGAATTTCCAGCACACAATATGAAAGAGCAATAGAGGAGGACACCTGGATATTCTCCTCTGGCCTCTGCACATGCGTGCACAGTGTAGCTCATCTGCATTCACATGTGCATACACGTACACATAGCATACCATACATATTACACACATGTCAAAAAGTAGAGAAATAAGTAAATATCTATAAATAAACACACATAAATAAATATATAAAACAACCTCTGTCCCAACTTTCTCTGTCTGAAAAATAGAATAATATTCCTATCTTGGAGCATTGTAAGTTTTAATATAGAAAGTGTTTTATAAATGCTGATGAGCATTATAGCTCATATTTTTAAAGATTAAGAAACTGAGACTGAAACAAAGAACAACAACAAAAAAAGGCTTTTGTTCAAAGCCCCACACAGTTAATATTGAAGCTTCAGGTTATCCACTGTCATGCTGTGTCTGAGTTTCGTCCAGCCTGCCATTCTGTCATGCTGCTATCTGGACTCACTGAGAGTCCCTGGCCTGTCCCTCTAGGCTTCCATTCCATATATGCTGAGGGAGGAATTTTGGCAGGCCAAATGGCTCTGAAGAGCCATGACATGTTACACATCGGTGAAGAGCATGGTGTGACAATGCTGAGTTTCTGGCCAGGCCAGGGTGCCCCACATCTCTGAGTCACCAGCGTGGGGTAGAGAAGACAGATTCCCCACCCACCTTGTTGGGTTCACATACTAGTACAGGGAGAAGAGGAGGCCCACCATGCACCACTTGCAGATAATAGAATAACTGCAGGTTTGCAAAGAAGGAAGCTGGAAAATAATAATATGATGCCACCTGAGATTCTTCAAGCACTCCTGGAAAGCTGAGAATAAACACCAAATTTCAAATCACTTTTTCAAAACAGTGAGGTGAAGAGAATTTGAAAGCCAGTGCAGTCTCCTAACAACTGGTTTCTCTCCTGGAGAGCTGTCAGGGTTTAAAAATATTTTACAAAGCAATCATCAGTGGGCAATCAAAAGAGATGCTTGCCCAGGTCCAGAAGCAGTGGCTGTTGGGATGTTCTGGCAGAGTTGTGCAAAGGAGGAAGATCCAACACCATGAATGCCCCATTTTAGCCTAACATGGGAAGCCAGGATTTTAGGAAACCAAGAAAAATAAATCCCAAGTGTTCACAAGAGGCCCATCTTGAGAAGAAATCATTTTTCCTTGTTGGTTTAAGGGGTGAAGAAGTAGATTTCCTCTAGAGTTTGAACACCTGACTCATTTCCCCAACCTACACCAACTGATTGGCCAACCATATTGGCTTCTACTAGAATTCCCCAGGTGGAATGGAAATAGCTCAAAGTATGTCTTGTCATAGAAAAGCCAGTTATGATGGTTACTATCACCTGACAGGATCCAGAACCACTGAGGAACATGTCTGTGAGGAGGCTGCTATATTAGGTTAATTGAGGAAGGAAGGCCCCCTCTAACTAATGGTGGCACC
The DNA here is from genome assembly GCF_020740685.1 of Jaculus jaculus. Lineage (NCBI taxonomy): Eukaryota > Metazoa > Chordata > Mammalia > Rodentia > Dipodidae > Jaculus > Jaculus jaculus. The sequence continues at coordinate 131,885,671 of NC_059102.1, read as the reverse complement.
ATTCTGTAGGTTGGGTTCCCCAGACTGAATAATAAGGTCTCTTTTGTTGAATTGGTATGGGTGTGTCAGTCAGGACAGACTATGTTATGGTGCAGTGACAAACATCCCCAGATCTCAGTAACTTAACAGAAGGCTATTTCTCACTCACATTTCACATACAGGACCAGGGGCTCTGCATGTAGTAATTACTCTATGTTACAAACTCCATTTCAACATGAATACCTTAGGTTCAACATAACTATCTTGTGTGAGATGAAAGGAGGCAATGAATCACACATTGGATTTTTTTTTTTTTCATAGCTAGGAATCAAACCAGGACTAGGTCCAGGAATAAATTATTAAAAACTGTAGAGTGGTGCTCAAGAATCTCAAAACCATCCACACTCATCTGCAGTAAGAACAGATAAAGTGGCCACTGCTTGTCTGGCTCATGGAAGGCATGTCTGACAAAGCACATGCCACTTTTGCATCAGCGGCCACATCTTTCCTGGCTGGTCAGTTGTATAAAGGTCACAGGGTCCACAGCTGCCTAAGATTGCTGATGATTTTCCCTTGTCACCAGCAGCTTGCCCAGCACTTTCCAGTACTTTGACAGCTAGCCAGCGGGGCAGGTGGAGACTTCCAGCTCAGCTGTAGCTTGATTTTTCAGTGTCGTGCAACTGAAGCATGTGCTATCTGCAGCAATAAGGTCTTAATCCAGTTCTAGTGGGAAACCAGGAGCACTGGCAATAGCCTGTATTGTTCTGGGGCTCAGGGTTATTTCTGAAGAAGGAAACATGACAGTGCCTCAAAGAAGCAGACCCTATCCCAGTCTTAGCCATGTGACTTCCTCTGGTCAATGGAGCAATGGTATATATGATATACGCAAAGACTTAACAAGTTTTTGCCCCCTAGGACACATCCCTTGGAATATTTCCACAAAGAATCAAGACACTATGTTGTAAAAAACACTCAGGGACTGGAGAGATGGTTTAGCACTTAAGGCACTTGCCTGCAAAGCCTAAGGACCCAAATGAATATGGTGGTGCATGAGTCTGGGGTTTGTTTACAGTGGCTAGAGCCCCTGGTGCACCCATCCTCTCCCTCCCCCCCCTCTCTCTTTCTCTCTCTCATAAATAAGTAAATTAAAATTAAAAAGATACTCAGGCAGGACTGCAGAGTGATGAGTGGCCACATGTAGGGAAAACTCTTGAGAATGAGAATAGCCCCAACTGAACTCCCAGCTGAGTGACACCACATGAGAAACCTCAACTGCATCACCCAGAGCAGAAACTTGTCAGCCTTCAGCAGAAGTAACAAGCTTCCATTCTCTTAAGTGAGTCAATTTTAGGACAATCTTCTATGCACCAGTAAGTGGCTGGCACAGTGACTCTCTTTTGGTCAGGATTAATGTACACTGACATGGGAAAGGTACAGGAGTGGGAATCTGGACATGCCCTTCCATGTCATTGAGACTCCTCCCTTTCTTCCTGCCTCTGTGCCAAAGCCTGTTCTGAGAGCTCCATGCAGAGATGAATCAGAAAGGCTCTGGAGCTTGGGGTCGCCCCTGTCCATTAAGAGGACAGACGTGTCCATAAATGACAGCAGAGTTTTAGTGCTACCACAAACACCTATGCAAGAGAGTGGCAAGTTAGACCCACCTGTTGGCCAAGGTGACTTTTGAATAGGTCCTTGAAGCACAGATCATTCACCAGGTAGATGAGGTGTGGGGGAGACCCTTCTAGGCAGAGGAACCAGCATATGCCAACACAGAAGCATGAATCAGCCTGGAGCAGTTGGCCACCTACAAGACCCATGTTATGCTAGAGCATCTATACAGATAGCAGTGTGTGAAGAGAGGAGGTGGGGGGGGAGGGGACCAGGCTATTCAGGGTCTTGAAAAGCAGGAGAGAAAGTACAAGAACCACGCCTAGGCTTGGCAGAGACACTACAGGCTTGAGCAAGGCTAGTCTGCAATGTTCCTGTCACTCTGGCTGCTGAGTGTATCCTGGATTGAAGGGGAGGGTCTAGAGGCAGCTGTTAGAAAATGGAAGTAGGCATTCTTTATTCAACACATTTTCACCAGTTACCTATGCACAAGGCACTTGAACAGTGGGGTTAGGAAGAAGGGGAGGGATCTGGAAATGTCTAGAAGATGAGATAGAAGTATAAATTCAATGTGATCACCTCACTGAGGGATGGATAGAGATGTTATTTGCTAAACTAGAACCAAAGGAGATGGGTTGAAGGGCAATGGTGAGTTCAGTGGCAGGCCTACTGAAGTTGAGGTACTTGGGAGCCAGGGAGCCTTCTCCCAAACTGCATCTCCATCTATGGTGTGGGACAGGTAAGCCTGACAGCTAGGATCCCTGCCTCTAAATTATCCTGCCCTGTATGTCAGTATTCCCAGTGAGCCCTGTGGTGCAGGAATGAGGAAGTAGCTGCCTTCAGGGCTGCAGGGATGTGCCCTGGTGGTCCAGAAAAGGCTATGGGAATGTGTTCCCTCAGAGGCAGGAGAGGGAAAAGAACCCAGGTATGAGGATTAGAGGTGGGGTGTGGAAGGACTCCACAGGCTGCAAACCTGCAATGGATACCAGTAGCAAGGGGGCAAGGTACTTTCACTGCTATTTTCTATATAAATATAAATATAATTTATAAATATATTTATAAATAAAACTGTTGAGGATTTTGTTGTTTTGAATGTACGATGTCCCCCATAGCCTCATGCTTTCAAATACTTAGCATCCAGTTAGTGGTCTGGTCTGGGAAGGTTGTGGAACCTTTAGGAGGTGAAGTCTTGCAGGAGGAAGTGCATAACTTGAGAGGTTAAAGCCCAACCACACGCTTGTCATTGTCCTTGTCTCTATTTCCTCTCTGACCATAACATGATATGATGCCACCTTCCTGCTCCTGCCACTGCTCAGTTCTCCTGGGAGCCTCTACCAATGTCTCGCTGAAGGAAGCCCACCCATCCTTCAAGGCTGCTGCTCTCCCTGCATCAGGATGATGCTCTTCCCCTTGGCTCCACTTCCCTCCCTCTGACACTGACTGTAGATTTACCCATGATGTGGATAGGGACAGCCTCCTTCAAGAGGCCAAAGCTGTGTCTGAGTCATAGTAACAGGTGGTGATGTCAAATGTCTCTCACATGTTAGGGGCTACACTTTGTGAGTGACATGTTCTCTTTTATGGTGTCTGCATTCAAGCCCTGTGAAGTCAGCTATCAAGCTGGGAAAATATGCCATCACTAATGAGCCAGTCATGGGACTATCTGGAACTTTAACACAGCCCTGACCTTTCCCAAGAAAACGAGAGCAAGCCATCTGCTCCTTTGCCAACTCATGAAGCCAGCTTTGCCCCACTTGCTCTTCCAGAAGGGCCTTGACCAGACACCAACCTCTCTCCACAGCCATGGTTTAGACTGTACTTCCTCTGAGGTCGGTGGACCCTCCATGATTGAGTCTGAGATTCTGAGCCAGGACCCAAATGACCTAGCCGATGGTGGTCAATTTGACTGGGCCAGGCTGGATTGCCCACCCATCTCTGTACCCAACAGCTTTGGCTGGCATCTGCTTTCAAATTTTAAACGACTATTGCTTTGCAGTCTCCAAGCTCAAGGGAACACATCCCTGAACCTCAGAAATACCTCAGGGTGGCTGAAAGGCCCTGAATGATCTGCCCCCATCCCCACCCTACAAATCCAATCCCCTTTCCCAGCCTCATGAGCAGGTCCTCCCACATGCTAGGCTCCCTCCATTCAAGGTCATGACCCCTGGAGTCTACTCTTCAGTGGCAAGTGTGCTCATTCTCCTGGCTCTACTCAGAAGCCTCTCCTTGGGAAGGCAACCCTGAACTCCAGACTAGATCTCACAGCACTTGGGATTCCCCACTGTCCTCAGGATAACACCCCCCTATCAGCATCCTCCACTGGTCTGAGAGCAAGCAGTTCCATCTTACCCACCCCGCCCTACCACCACCCACCACAACCACCGAAGAAGCAGATACGGGGTTAGAAGGGTGTCTCCAGCCAGCGGGGCTGTGGTTCAGGTTAGGAAGGTATGAGACATGGGGGCTATAGCTTGTGGCTTCTGGTATGCTAACCCCATCATAGCCCTCCCTCCCACAGCCTAGTTCCCTCATAGGAACAACCATGCTCACTTTGAATGCTCTTATCAGATGAGGAAAGCAACATAACATAGAAAGTGTACCGCAAACGTTGAGTTCCTAACATTAACATTTTTGTTATGATTGTTTGGAACACTGTTGGCTCCTGACTCCCACTTCACATTGTACCTTTAGTGTTTAGCGTATGTCAGGATGAGAGGATCTCTCCTGACAGTACCACAGAAGCTCCATCGCCTAAGCTCCTGTCTGATCTGAGCAAGCACACCTGCTCTCACCATTGCAAAGGCTTCCACCCTCCACTGTTCTTGGCTATTCTTCCATGTACTCATTCCTAACCATGCTGCCCACCACTGCCTGCGGGCCTATGTTGTAGTAGGGCCTGAGGAGGCCTGAGGGAGACATAGGATTCAATTAGCAGGGCCAGGGCTGTGTCATTCATTCATTCACGCATGCATGCAGCCAGTCTGTCATTCATCTCTCCCAAGTGCTGGGGCTGCAGCAGTAGGCATGTAGCCAGGACCTCTGACCTGCAGACACTGAGCCATTCCTAGTTTGATGAAGGACGACCCAGAGCTCTTCCACTATGGGGAGGAGCCAGCTGGATAAAAACAGGAAGAGAAGTAGCACAAAGAACTTGCCTCTGGGCTATAGCTAGTGCTCTTCCCACCACAACGTGCCGCCATAGTGACTGCCCATATGGCCAGGCCCTGTCCCAGGCACTGTGGACATGGGCTTGTCCACACTGTGCCCTGAATGTGGCAATATGGGCACTGCTATGGGAACCCACTGCAGAGTCTTCCTTTGAGGAAAGGAAAGGCCTGGAGGGCTTCACAAAGGAGGTGACATAGGAAGATGGGCTTTGAAAGATGGGTAGGAATTGTCCAGATAGACAAAAAAGTAAGGTACACAGAAGCTCGGAGATAAAAATGAGGTTTAGGGGTCCTGACATGATGGGAGAAGTGTAATAGTGTATTTTGATTGTCAACCTGACAGGACCTAGAATCCCCTAGGAAAGGAGCCTCAGGGTCTGCCTGTGAGGGCTGATCTCCATCAGGTTAACTGAGGTGGGAAGACCCACCTTAACTGTGGGCAGTCCCGCCCCATAGGCTGGGATCCTGGACTGTCTAAAAAGGAGAAAGCAGTCTGAGCAGGAGCACTCATCACTCTCTGCTTCCTGACCGTGAACTGCATGTGACTAGCTGCCTCAAGTTCCCATCATGATGGACTGTACCCTGGAACTGTAAGCTGAAATAAACCCTTCTTCCCTTAAACTGATTTTTGTCAGGTGCTTTGTCCCAGCAATAAGAAAGTAATGGATACAAGGAGTAAAGAGTAGGAACAGGGTATGGGGCAGTTTTTCATCAGGACATGAAGAAACACGCAGAGGAAAGAAGGGCTGGAAAGGAGAAGGGTTGCTGCTAGGAGCAGCTCTGGTGCTGCATCGAGTGAGCAGACCAGCTGCCAGTAATTGAGGCAGCAGCATGTTGTTGGCTTCTCCATTCATCCCAGCTCTCTCTTTCAGAAGCTGATTAGCAATTGTTCTTCCAGCTTCTTCAGAGGCCAGGGGATTGCAGGGGGGTGGGTAATGCTGGAGGAGCTGCCAGGTTTCTATGGAAAGATCCAGACACTACCTAGGAGGTATGGGAAGACCCTCAGCCTCAGACACCCCATTCTCTAGCCCCTCCATGCTCCTTTCACTTCTAACCAAACCTGGGGGAGAAAAACACTAAACATACTGAAACAAACCAAAGGATATTCTATGGCACAGGCCTGCATGAGTGAGGCAGTGGGGGAAAGAGTGTTGGAGCATCAGGCAGATCTGAATTTGAGCTTTATCTTGGACATCCTTGCTCTGTGACCTCAGGATGACAACCTAACTGCTTAGAGCCATAGGTTCCTGGTTAAGATTCTCAAGAAGGCTTTAGCAGGCAATATTGACAGGTTAGCAAGCAGTAGATGCTCAAAAAATACAAAGTTGAAAGACTTGGAATGTAACATCTCTTTCCATCTTCAAATCTCAGTGGGGCTGACCTGGAGCAGGAAGCGTCTTGATGGGGAAGAGATATACCTGGAGGAAAGAAGCAGAGAGGGGCTAGCTCTGCACAACATGAACTGAGGAAAGCAGCCTCCACATTAAGACTCTGAATGGGTGCTATAGAGATGGCTCAGCACTTAAAGGTACTTGCTTGCAAAGCCTAACAACCTGGGTTTGATTCCCCAGTACCCATGTAAAGAAATCCAGATGCACAAAATGGCACACATGTCTGGCATTCATTTGCAACAGCAGGGGGCCCTGGTGTGCCATAGTCTCCCTCTACCTCGCTCTCCCTCAAATAAATAAGTAATAGTTTAAAAATAAAAAATAAGCCAAGTATGGTGGTGCATTCCTTAATCCCAGCACTTGGAAAGCAGAAGTAGGAGAATCACTGTGAGTTTGAGGCCATTTTGGGACTATAGTGTGAAACCTACCTTGAAAAACAAAGAAACAAAAATAAATAATAAAAAAAAAATTCTTTTAAAGATTCTGGCCAGGTTAGAATGGAGAGGTACTGAAACAGATCTTTAGGAATTAAAATTTCCTTTATTAATAGCAGCCACTTTGTGGTGGGAGATTCTCAGATGGTCAATGGCGGAAGCTCTCAAAACAAAAGAAATTTGGGCTGGAGAGATGGCTTGGCGGTTAAGCGCTTGCCTATCAAGCCTATGGACCCTGGTTCGAGGCTCGATTACCCAGGACCCACGTTAGCCAGAAGCACAAGGGGAGCACACGTCTGGAGTTCCTTTGCAGTGGCTAGAGGCCCTGGGGTGCCCGTTCTCTATCTATCTATCTATCTATCTATCTATCTATCTATCTATCTATCTATCTGCCTCTTTCTCTGTCACTCTCAAATAAATAAATAAAAAGAAATTTCTTAGTTTTATAACTTTTTAAGGAGAGAACTCCTATAACTAGAAATAAGGCCTTGCTATAGGGTGTGTATGACTTGGATTACTAGTGTTAGGGGCTAAGAGAGGCATAGCATGGTGATAATCAGGATTATCCGGTCCTGCCTTGCCCCCAGGCTGGCAGCTTGCTCTCTCTCTTTCTCTCTCTCTTTCACCTGGGGTTAGAAGGAATGGCAAGTGGAGTGGGGCTACTTTGTCATAGGACTGACACTAATCATCATAAAGGAACAGTGTTTATGACATTACACTCATCACTATCCCAGTAGACTCGGGTACTAAGGCAGGCTTGACTGTCCCTACCAAAGTTACCATCCTGCGCATGATGCATGTCTCAGCTGGAGTCGTGACCAGATAGAAGCTGGCCCTCTGCCTCTGTGGGTCTCCCTTATCACCCTAGTCTCTGTGTCTGTCTGTCTGTCTGTCTGTCTGTCTGTCTGCCTCCCTCTCTCTCTCTCTCCCAGTATTTTTGCATATGTCTCTTTCTGTCTCTGTGTGCTCTGCAATGCTCACATCTGCTCAGCTTTCTCAACACAGAACTCAGTGCCTGTTTCTCCCTCACACAATCTGTTTCTTCTTTCCCTTGTCGTTTTTTGTCGCCTTCTACTCAGCCAAAACCAGAAGCTTGCCTGAGTATAAGGACTGAGAAGCCAGCAATATGTCCAGCCCACAGGCAATGTGTTATGCTCCAGTCCTGGTCGGTCCTGTGCTGACAAGGGAGATGGGCCCTTGCGCTCTGCAGCAACCTGATCTTAGCTGTCTGGAGTTCATTTGCAACAGCAGGGGGCCCTGGAGGGAGGAGCACACCCTCTCTAGTTTTTCCCATTCCCTGTATGACACCCACGTGCCTGACAGATAGGTGTCCCTCAACTCCCTCCCCCTTCCCTGTGACATTGCATCAGGAAGTCCTATGACTTTGAACTCAGTTCTTCTCGCCCTTCCCTGCGGGAAGCCCATCCTCTCAGCACTTCTGGTGTCCTACCATTGCAACTGGCACTGCCCACCTGTTCTCTCCTCCCTCCACTGCACAGTGGCACTTCTGATCTCGCCTGTACATCACCTCTGGAGTTTGCTTCTCCTTTAAAACTTGCCCATCCCTGAATGCTGGAACCAGCTGGCCTTCTGCGGCATCTGCCTCCTCAGCTGTCGGCCGCCTATGCTGTCTATCTTGGTCATCCACAGTGCCCTACAGTCACCATCCTTGGCTGACTCTTTTTTGTTTTAGAAAACTTTTCTTTTGCACGCATTTGTGTGTGTGCATGTGCGTGAGTCTGTAGTATTGTAGCAACGGTGGTGGCGTGTTGTGCATATAGGTTTGTATGTGCAGATGGGTGTCCCCATGCACATGCAGAGGCTAGAAGAGAATGTCAGGTGTCCAGCTCCACAGTCCTTCACGTATTTTCCTTGAGACACAGTCTCTTGCTGATTTCAGAGCTTGCCATTTTTTCATGAGCCCAGCAAGTCTCCAGTTTCTGCTCCCCACAGGGCTGGCATCATGGACATGCACGGCCATGCCCAGCTGTTTACATGGATGCTGGGGGATCACACTCTTGCAGAGTCTAGTCCCCTTAGGCCCTCAGGCTCCAGGGGAAGTGCTCTTACCTGCTGAGCCATCTCTCCAGCCCTGACTCAACACATAATGCGTCCATACAAAGTTTCTACTTAATTTAAAAAACAAGAAAGAAAAAATATTGCACATGTATGTGTGTATGGTGTGTGTACATGTGTATCTGCATGTTCATATGTATGTATGTGGGTGGGTGCATGTGTGCATTCAGATGAAGGCCAGAGGTCAGCATCGGGTGTCTTCTTCAGTCACTTGCCACCTCATTCTTTGCAACAGGGTCTCTCTCATTGAGCCTAGGGCTTGCTGAATCAGCAGACTAGCTAGCCAGTGAGCCCTGCCTCTGCCGCCCCAACACTGGAGTTAGAAGCCTGCACCACCATGCCCAGCTTTTTCACGTGGGTTCTGTGGATTTGAACTTGGGTCTTCAGGCTTGCATGGCAGGCATTTTACCCACTGAGCCACCTCCCCAGCCCCCCTCAGCTGCCTTTTGGCTCCACCTCTGCTGCTTCTTTGAGCTGAGCCTCCGTCCCCATCACCACTTCTTACGCCTCCAGGAAGAAAACTAACCAGACTGAGAACCACAGCCTCAGCCAGTCCCTTAGCCTCCTCTGTCCTGATCCCCCAGCAGAGGAACTCAGAGTGACTGGGAGGGCCAAGGCATGACTCTGTCAAGGGGGACTTGGCATGGATGGGGACTGGGTTCCATCCCCAGCACCAGCAAAGAAAAGCTGTCTCAAGTCCCTGCTGTGTTTACTGAACTCGAGAAACTGTTCTTGGGGGCTCTGCCCGCTTTACGTTTTATTTCACTAAATCTTCATTACAGCTGTCAAAACAGATGTCATTCATCCCATCTTGAGCAACCCTCGAGGACATCCAGCTAAGAAGCTGCAGACTCAGATTTGAGCAAGTCTATGCCCAGTTTGAATCTTTTGACCCACCTGCAGGGGAGGGGGATTTCAGGACCGGCTGAGGCAGTACACAGGCCCTCTGGCCCCATGCTCAGTGAATGGTATTATTGGCCCCTACCCCAAATGCTGGCCTAGTCCCACAGTTTGACAGGCAGCCAGTTCTTGAGCATAGCTCACAGAACTCAGTGAGTAACCCTCTTTCCCCTCTCCCCATCACCCAGGCTGCAGAGGATGAAATGGAAGGCTATAGCCTGGCTCGGCCACCCCTGGATGGTGGGGCTGCCTGCAGCAGCATGGCCCAGAGCCAAGTCCCTGATGATGGGTGTTCCTCCCTGTCCCTACAGGAAATGCCAGGAGGAAGTGGGTGCAAGGATAAGTCAGATGACGAAGTCAGAGAGAAAGGCCCCTCCGTCTGTATGAAAACAGACTGTCCAGGCCTAGGGCCTACAGCCTGAGTAGTGCTAAAAATGACAAGGGGGCTGGAGAGATTGCTTAGTGGTTAAGGTATTTGCCTGCAAAGCCAAAGGACCTCGGTTCAATTCCCCAGGACCTATGTAAGCCAGACACACAAGAGGGCGCATGCGTCTGGAGTTTGTAGTGGCTGGAGGCCCTGGCATGCCCATTCTCTTTCTCCCTCTCTCTGCCTCTTTCTCTCTCTCAAATAAATAAAAAGTTTTTTAAAAAAAAATTTAAATGACAGGGATGAGTTGCCAACACTTCAAGGAACGTATCCCATTAAAATCTACATTCCTGAGCTTGGAAGATGGCTCAGCAGTTAAGGTACTTGCCTGCAAAGCCTAAAGACCCTGGTTCAACTCCCCAATACCCACATAAAGCCAGATGCACAAGGTAGTGCATGCATCTAGAGTTCATTTGCAGCAGTTGGAAGCCCAGGCACACCCATTCTCTCCCCCTCTCCTCCCTCATCTCTGCTTACAAATAAGTAAATAAAATATTTTTTAAAATATCCTGGCTGTAGTGGAGCATAACTTTAATCCCAGCACTCAGGAAGCAGAGGTAAAAGGATGGCTATGAGTTTGAGACCAGCCTGAGTCTACATAGTGACTACCTTGAAAAACCAAAAAACCCCAAAACAACAACAAAAATTGGCATTGCAGGGCTGAGGTGTTGGTTCAGTAGTTAAAGATGCTTGCCTGCAAAGCCTATTGGCCCAGGGTTTGATTCCCCAGTACCCACATAAAACCAGATGCATGAAGTGGTGCATGCATCTAGAGTTTGTTTACAGTGGCAAGAGGCCCTGATGTATCTATCTTTCTCTCACACACACACATAAATAAATAAATAAACTTTAAAAAATAAGTTCTGCCTTCCTGTTGTCCTCTGTAAGTTGGGAAGGTAGAAAGCATCTATGTGGATGAGTGAGAACAGGGGCTCTGAAGACAGACAACTGGTTCAAATCCCAGTTCTGCCACTACTTTGCTGTATGTCCTTGGCTGAGTGACTTCTGGTGCTCTGATTTCTTCATCTGTGTGATAAGAATGTTGCGGTCCGGTTCACATTGCTGGTAGAAATCACCCAACCAAGAGCAGCTTCTGGGAAAAAGAGTTATTTTGGCTTACAGGCTCGAGGGGAAGCTCAAGTCCAACAACTCTAGCCAGTGATAAATCTCCAAGTCCGATAATTCTAACCAGCAACAAGTCTCTGGCATTCCAATTCTGCCCCTCCAGCTAGGCTACTCACAGTCCTAGAAAACTTCATCAGGGGGGCAGCTCTCCTTGGCAGCCATCTCATGGTCCAGGCATCTCCACTGGGTCTCCACTGCAAGCCACGGTTCATCCTCATGGCCCCATGGGATCTCTATGCAGACAACCTACAAACCCGCTTCACTCATGGCCATTTCCAAAACACAAGACCGTGTTGCAAACTCAACGACCCTCTTTCCAGCATTTCTTATACTCCACAATACCAGGTAGGGTGCCAATTTGTTAATCCAGGGGGGATTAAAGCAGACTTTGAAAAACAGGACTCCTTGAGCACTCAGGCCCCTTCTAAAGAGTCTACATTCTTCTTATTGCCCCAGCACAGGTCAGCTAGCCCAATCTCAAAAGTTGTGATCTCTCAGTTGCAGCTGAACAGGCAAGAGTTCATCCAAAGATTTTTCTTTCTGTGCCATATCCCTCTGCTCACACCAGTTCATTTCTACGCAAAGCAACCCTGCACAACTTCTCAGGACACAGGCATAAGAGCAAGCTTCTCACACAAACTGCTAGCCCAGTCCAAGCAAAGCTCTTTCTCACCCTCATAAGCCAAACCTCATAGTCCATAGTTCTTACTGCCTTCAGGTCTTTCAACTCTGACCAGAATAATCCATCAAGCTGTACTTACAGCACTGCAAGACATCTCTTAGGCCGAGGTTTCAAATCCTCCCACATTCCTCTTGAAAATCAGCTCCAAAAGGCCAAAGCCACACAGTCAGGTGTCTAGCAGCAATCCCACTCCTCAGTACCACTTTACTGTTGCGGTCCCGTTCACATTGCTGGTAGAAATCACCCAACCAAGAGCAGCTTCTGGGAAAAAGATTTATTTTGGCTTACAGGCTCGAGGGGAAGCTCCACGATGGCAAGGGAAAACGATGGCATGAGCAGAGGGTGGACATCACCCCCTGGCCAACATAAGATGGACCATAGCAACAGGAGGGTGTGCCAAACACTGGCATGGGAAAACTGGCTATAAAGCCCATAAGCCAGCCCCCAACAATACACTCCCTCCAGGAGGCATTAATTCCCAAATATCCATCAGCTGGGAACCTAGCATTCAGAACACTTAAGTTTATGGGGGACAACTGTATCAAACCACCACAAGAATAATAATTGTCCTTGCTCTGGGGCTGTCAGGAAGGCTACACAAGAAAACCACCCACAAGACGCTTCTTTAAACAGGACTAGTACCAGAGAAGCATTTGAAATGTCAGCTGTGGTTCTCATCTCACTGCTCACTGGGATCAGTATGACATTGCTCACCTCACATTCCCTCCCATGACAAAATAATGATAATAATTAATAATAGTTATTATTTTTATAAGGACAGAACAATGGTCACCCCTTTAGACAGGCCATGAGCTATTCTATTGTCCCCAACCGCAGCCACACAGACCCAGGCTGATGCCCTGAAGAGAGTAACAGCAGATAGGAGCCTGGCTAGGGTTGCTGTGAGACTTCAGACATTGCTCTGTCGAAGGCCACAGTTTCCCAGCTTACAAGGTGGAAACACGGAACCTTGCAAATGTGATTCTGTGTGAAGGAAGTTAGATGCAGAAAGCCACATGCTGTGTGATTAGTCATTGAAATGTCCACCTCAGCGAATGCAGAGGAAGAGCAAGATCCAGCGGCCACAGAGCACTAGGGGACACAACTGCTAGTGAGGTGAGGGTTTCCTCTGTGGCGGGTGTACCATTCTCAAAGTAGATGGTGGTGAGGTCGCACAACTTTGTGGAAGTACTAAAACGTGCTTGGTTGTACACTTTAGAGTGGCAAGCTATATGCTAAGTGAGTTGTACCTCAATGTCTTCCATTCCGGTACCTGCCTGGCCAGGGGTGTGACGATCAGGGGGACGGTCTGTCAGCACCAGGTCCTCCTGGGCACTGGGCAGAGGCACTCTCCAACACATGCCTGCACAACTACATTGGTCTCTGTGTGTCAGGGCAGTTTCCTGGCCTACTGCCTGGCTCCTCTCCTCTGGCCCACAGAATCTGGCTAGAACCCCTGAATTCTCAAAGATCAAGGCCACAGAAAGCTCTGGCTCTTCTCAAGAACTCTGAGACAGGCCAAGGTTGAAAGGCTTCCCTCCCAAGTAACAGATGGCTCCAATGCCCCACAGAGATGCCAGCCCTGGGCAAGCGCAATGTCCTGCTTCCGGTGCTCCTCACCTGAGTCTGGTGCTTACGGAGGCTGTATCTACAGGCTCCCTCCTGGGGCTCTGCTTCCCAGCTGATTTGGCTCCCTGAGACCAGCGCTTCCATGGGATGGACTCAGACTTGAGACTCAGGAGACCCACCTGCAGGTGTGGCGCCCTTCAGTGAGCCTCACTTCCTGGGCACCCAACATGCTTCTACGGGGCCTGCCTAAGGTGGCCAGGACTGGAGCAGGCCTCCAATATCCTGCCCTCTCCAGAATCTTCTGTGTGTGCTACAACTCCCGGGACCTGATATCATTTGACTATTTTACCCACACAAGTGGACGTCTGTCTTTCCACCTGTGTGCATGCTCCTGACTACACATACCTGCCTTTACACATGTGCCAGCCTTCCCACGTGGTGTGTCCCTGTCTACACCTGCGCACTGTCTGAATGTGTGGCGCTGTGCCTGGGTCTGCTGGTGCTCACATCTGCACGTGCGCAGCTGAGTGTTTACACCTGTTAGAAGTGGGGGGCCGAGAGCCTGGGAGTTTTGCACCCATGTCTAGGCACACGAGTCTCTCTGTGTTTCGGTTGGGTTGCGCAGTAGCAACCCAGGCCTTGGCAGTTTGCATGAACAGACTCAACCCCTCCTATACGAGGCGGATGGAGTTGGTGAGCAGCCACAGAAGGCACAGATGCCAGAAGGCACGACTGCTTCACCAGCTCCCTACCCACAAGGCTAGCACTATGCTGTTCCCATCCTTAGTGCGCTCTGGGGCCAGGTGGGCCCACTGGGAAGGGGCGTTGCTTAAGGCTGACTCCAGCAAGCCTTGGGGACAGGGACAGCATGCGGATGCGTCATTACAATGCCCCTAAGCCTGCAATATGTATTCTCCCAGGGTTCCTGGAGTGCAGAGAGCCTCAGTCCTTCATGACAGGGAGGCCGTCCCACAGGAGCATAGGCCCAGGTGCTGGAGGGATCAGCCTCCGCGGAGGAGGCACTTCCATTCTACAACTCCTCGGCCCTGGACAGAGACCCCACCATCTGCCTCCTCCCGTCTTGGGGCATCCAGCCCAGCTCCAGCATCTCAGGCTCTGGTGTCAGCAGATGCAGGAAGCTGAGGCTCTAGTCAGAAGGACTAGGGAACAGTTGAAGAGCTTCCTGCCCCACCCTCCACCTCCATCCCAGCTGGGCAGGTGCTCAGGTGCGCTCCTAGAGGCTCAGATGAGCACTGCATCAGTGATCCGTCAGGGCCCTGCACCTGCACAGGCCAAGGGCTCCTGCAAGGCCAAGTTCAGTCCCTCCCTTCCAGGAGAGCCTGGATCCTGCACAGGCAGCAGGGCTGGTGGGTGTGGATGACTCTGAAGTTCCTGCCCTGGGTAGAACTAAGAGGAAGAGAAAATGGCCGCTGAAGAACTGGAGGGGACTTGCATGGGGCTGCCTCGGAGGGAGTGGCCACATTCTTGTAAGTGCGATGTTTTTATTAGCCCTTCCAGTTCCCAAGCCAAAATTTTGGTTCCAGGATACATCTGTGTTGGATCCTCCCCAAGCCTAGAACTGCAGTGGATTCAAGAGCTGGGTTGGGAGCCGGGTGTAGTGGCGCACACCTTTAATCCCAGCACTCTGGAGGCAGAGGTAGGAGGATCACCTTGAGTTCAAGGCCAGCCTGAGATCACATAGTGAATTCCAGCTCACCTGGGCTAGAGCGAGACCCTACCTCAAAATAAATAAGTAAAGTGCTGGGTTAGGCTGTAAGGACAGATGAGTGGCCCAGGATTGCCCCTTTCTGCACCAATTCCAGTGCTACTCTGAGCCTATAAGATGCTTTCCAGAACCCTGTATAGGTCTCCCATTAAAGGCCCTAGAAGGCTGTCTGCTTGTCCAAGGAGCTGGCACTGCCCAACTGTCCCGTAGGTATCATCCTTCCTCTCTCCTTGGGCTGCCCTGGGCTCTCTCAGCTTCAGTGGGAAAGGCACTGTCCTCCGAGCCGTCTGACACAGCACTGTCTCACCATGCAGACACACCAACTCTGGTCGACACACTTCCTCAGACCTGGGAATGAGACACTCTTCAGCCCTGGTTGAGTGCACAAGAAGCCACCAGAACAGCATTCACTGAGGATCAGATCTCATCACCAGTGTCAGAGCCAACTGTGCTGACCTTCAACATTGCTACTGCCTTCAACCAGCACCAGAGGGCAAGGATCCACAGGCTCCTCTGGAGGTGGCCAAGGATATAGAAGGTTTCTGTGGAGACCTGAGGATGGTGAGGGCCAGAGAAATTCCTTGTTCCCTCTCCCTGCCCCCATTGTTCCATGGGGCCCCAAGTCTGAGAGGGCAGTGTCACACAGAGCTCAGAGTGACGCTCCCTTGAGAAAAAGTCAGAGGCACCTTCAGTGACAGCCATCACAGGCAGGGTTAACCTGAGCTCATGGGACTGTGTGATCTGCCGTTGCTGACCTTGCACAGGCCATGAGGCCTGTGCTGTTGATCATATTGCCCATGCTCTTGACTCTGGGTCTGCCTCGCTGGGCTGGGTAAGGAGGGTGATACAGAATAAAGGATATTCTCAAGAGGGCACAAGAGATAACAGTGTCCAACTTCCTTGCCTCACAGGAAAAGAAATTGAGGCCCAGAGACCCAAAAGGCACAGTGCAGGAAAAAACAGGATCTGGAAACAGTCCTTTTAGATGCAGAAGCCTGGGTGAAGATAGGACTTGTTCTTTGGCTGTCCCCTCGTGGTTAGAAGAGGTATTGCCACCTAGCAGCCCAATGGATCCTCCGCATGGTGTCTATACATGGTGGTGTCCCTCCTCCCTCCCAGGACAGCTCACTTCGACGTTGCCAAGGGTTAAAATCCTCTCCTTGGTTGGAATTTCGCCAGTTGAGTGACAGGAGTAACCAACCTAGCTGTTTTGGAGTCCAGTATAGGGTCATTAGTGAAAAAAGTTGACTATATAAAGCCCCCAAAGGAGTTAAGCATTGGTGTTTGAGGTATTTCTAAACCTAATTCAGGTTAGTAGCAGCAACTTTATCTAAGGGGATTGCATCTCTTGAATGACCTTTTTTAAAAAAAATTTTTTTGTTTATTTATTTATTTGAGAGAGAGAGAAAGGCAGGTAGAGAGAGAGAGAGAGAGAATGCACCCAGGGCCTCCAGCCACTGCAAACAAACTCCAGAAGCATGCTTCCCCTTGTGCATCTGGATAACATGGGTCCTGGGGAAAAAAACCAGGGTCCTTAGGCTTCACAGGCAAGTGCTTAACTATTAAGCCATCTCTCCAGCCCTTGAATGACCTTTTTTTGTTTATTTGTTTGATTGATTGATTTAAGGTAGGGTCTCACTCTAGCTCAGGCTAACCTGGAATTCTCTATGTAGTCTCAGGGTGGTCTCGAACTCACGGTGATTCTCCTACCCCAGCCTCCCAAGTGCTGGGATTAAAGACATGCACCACCATGCCCACATTGAATGAGCTTCTTTAGGGTCTCTAAGAGCTTGTTAGCCTTCTCTAGCTGTCCTGAGGACTGAGGCTGCCAGGCACAGTATAAGTGGAATTGAATACCTAACACTTTAGCCAGTCCCTGAGTGACCGCACCCTTAAAGGTGGGTCTGTTGCTGCTTTGAAGGCTTGTGGATAGTCCATACTGAGAGACGCCATCAGTGAGTGCTCCCTTGATCACCTCTGAAGCTTTTTCAGCCTTCCAAGGGGAAGCCTTTATCCACCCAGGGAGGACGTCTACTGTTGCAGTCAGCTCCTGGTTGCTGGTACAGATACCCAACCAGAAGCAGCTTACAGGAGGAAAGGGTTTATTTCAGGCTTAAAATTCTCAGGGAAACACATCAATGGTGAAAGAAGCTGGTACATTTCCATAGATCCAGGTGTCCCCCATAAACTTAGATGTTCTGAATGCTAGGTTCCCAGCTGATGGAGATTTGGGAATTAATGCCTCCTGGAGGGAGTGTATTGTTGGGGGCGGGCTTATGGGTATTACAGCCAGTTTCCCCTTGCCAGTGTTGGGCACACTCTCCCATTCTTATTGTCCACTTGATGTTGGCCAGGAGGTGGTACCCACCCTCTGCTCATGCCATTGTTTTCCTCTGCCATCCTGGAGCTTCCCCTTGAGTCTGTAAGTCAAAATAAACCTTTTTATCCCCACAAGCTGCTCTTGGTTGGGTGATTTCTGCCAGCATTGTAAACCTGACTGCAACAGCTGGTATAAATGTGGAGTCTTTTTTTCTTGGAATAGCTCCAAAGCCTTGGTGAGAGTTATGCATTTGGCCAGCTGGGAAGTAGAGTTTCTAGGTAGTGGCCATTAATTGAGAGCAGCAAAAAGTTAGTATTCCTGACTCTTTATGTTACAAAGAAGCTCCCATCACATACAGTATTAAGTCAGGGTTCTCTAGAGGTTGGTCTGAGAGATTAGGGTGGGCTGCCTAACTCTCCATTAAAACCTCCACACAGGAGTGGAGGAGTGCCAATTCTCCTTTTGAATTTAGTAGCAGAGTTAAGGCTTTGGCAGAATTTAAGAGAGATTTGGGGTCCTTCTAACAGAGGGTAGAGATGCTTGAGTAGCTGGTTGTCAGCTAACCTAAATCTCTGGGATTTAGAATCCCCTGTCTCATGCAGCATGTGTACCATAAGGGGGTGCCCAAGACTAAGCTTGTGGGCTTCAAGAATGAGAAGTCCCACTGTGGCTTTGCCGGTAGACAGCCTTTTGCTACTTGGTCTAGTTCTTTGCTTAAATATCCTACTGACTGAGGAGAGGGACCCCAAAATTAGGTAATCACTCCCAGGGCCACCCCCTTATTTTCTGTAACATATAAGTGGAATTTGTGTTGAGTGGGCAGACTAAGAACAGGGAAGCAAGTCAAGGCAGCCTTTAGCTTTTTGAAAAGCCTGTTGAGTCTCCAGGGTCCATTCACTCTGAGACAACCCCTGTTTATGCATCTCCTTGAGAGTCTGATAGAGGGGTCTGACCATTTCAACATATCCCTGTACCCAGACCTTACCAGATCCAATGACCCCAGGAAGGATCTGAACTGCTGTGGAGTTTTAGGAAGTGAGAAGGAAAGAATAGGCTGTAGTTTTTCTGGCTCTAAAGCTCTAGTCCCTTCAGTCAAGATAAGACCTACATAGGAAACTCTAGTCTGACTTAGCTGAGCCTTTTCACATGACACTTTGTGTCCCCTTCAGCCAGAATATTAAGGAAAGCTTCCATTGCTCTGGAAATGGATCTTCTCAGACAGCCCACATCAAAGAAGATCATCTACATATTGAAGGAAGGTGGCCTCTGGGTAAGGCCACTCTAATAAGTCTTGATAGAGAGAGAGAGAGCCAAACAAAACAAATGGGGCTATCTCAAAACCCTTGTGGTGGAACAGTGCAGGTGACCTGTCCTGATCTCTGAATGGGTCTTCAAATGCAAGCAGGGGTAGGCTGCTGGAAGTAATGGAATACAGAAGAAGGCATCCTTGAGGTCCAGCACCAAGTAATGGGCAGTCTTAGGGATCTGAGTACTAAGAGCACAGGGTTGGAGGACTACCAGGTGAAGAGGGACCGCCTCATTGATGAGCCAGAGGTCTTGAATTAATCTCCATTTCTCAGGCTTCTTTTTTTTTTTTTCCTCACAAGGAGGGCATATTGCAAAGACTTGAGCATTCAACTAACAGTCCCTATTTTCTTTAGCCTCTTGATGATAGCCGCAAGAAAGTCTCCATAACACTTACCTTTGAGCTTCTCACTCCTTTTCCCTCTCTAGGTCTTGTCTGTCTTCCCCTTGATCCCACTTAGAGTAAACTGCAGTAGCTACCTGGACTGAATTGCCTAATGGCTTTTAACCAACAGCTTATGGGATTTCCTAAAAAAAACCCGAGATGACTGAGTCAGGGATTTCTCTTTTAGGAGAATCTCCTCCTGAGACCCTAGTTCTATATTCTGTGCACTCTCATAGCATCCGGGAGCCTTTGGAGAAAGGCACCACAAGTCTCATTTTCCCCCTGGATTAAAGTTGGCAGCCAGGAGTAGTTAAGAGGCTTTACTCTTAAGTTTATGAATAATTACTCTTTAGTTCAAAATAACATGAAATGTGTAGTGTTGTCATTCCCACTAATCTCTTTGGTCTTTAATAATCCTGCTTGTGGTCATTCTGGGGAGCCACTATAGTGGTGTAAGCCTGATTCTGGGGAGTCATTGCCCATGTTTGTTGCCTGTGCCATTAGCCAGTCTTCTGTTTTAAAAATATATATTTTTTATTTTTATTTATTTATTTGTTTATTTGACAGAAAAAGAAGGGGAGAGAGAGAGAGAGAGAATGAATGGGCATGTCAGGGCCTCCAGCCACTGCATACTCCAGACATGTGCACCCCCTTACTAACGTGGGTCCTAGGGAATCAAACCTGGGTCCTTTGGCTTTGCAGACAAATGCCTTAACCACTAAGCCATCCCTACAGCCCACCTTGTCTTCTTCTAGTCTGGTATCAGTATCACATCTCTCCATGCTTCATTATAAAGCTTATGTAAGGACTCCCCAAAGTGGTCAGGGTTTTCTGTGTAACTCCTTAACTCTTGTTTAAATTCTCTAGGCTCAGCGAGAGAAAATGGTGTGTGGACAAAGTTGGGTCCCCACTGCCCCCTGAACACCAAATGAATTGGGAAGAGCCCCCTGGAGTCTATTCTTCTTAACAGGTGGGGGCACCTCAGGGTAGGGTGGACAGAGTCTCTGAGACAGTGGAACATCAGAGAGGCTGGGTTAGATCTTAGGAACTGACATGGAGGTCTTAGTTGTGGGAGCTGAGGGTTCCTGAACTATTGGGGGTCTGGCAGAACTAGTGTGCTTTGAAGAGTGGAAACATCAGAAGTATTTAGGCCACAAGCCAAACTATCAGGACCTGACCTTTGGGGGGGATGCAAACATACTTATCTAGATACCTTTGGAGGTTCTCAGAGCAGGGATAGAGCCAACTGCAGCCAGTATCTGAGGATCTAACCAATAGCTCCAGTCAGCTAGGGATGGCCTCAGAGATTGAAAAAGATTTAGACATAGGAGACTTTCGTCCATTTCCTTCCATCCTGCAAAACAAGTCTAGCCAAAGGATGGTATTACAATTAAGGTTCCATTAGGAAGGGGCAAGATTCTTTATCTCCTGGGCATTCAGACCAGGCATGAATGAAAATTAATGCCTTTATCTTGAGACACTGAGGATCTTTTCCCAGTTCTTTAAGAGGCAGGCCAATGGGGAACTGGAAGGAATCTTGGAGACTGTGGTCTCATCTAGAAAGCAAAAGCAAATGGGGGTGGGTGGGTGAAGTGTTGCCCTTTACCTCCTCCTACCTCTCAGCCCTATTTCTGGAGTTGCAGCTCAGGCCTAGGAGGGAGCTATCTGTATGGCTTAACAATGCCCCTGGAAACTTCCCCTCCTGCCCCAGTAATAGGAGTGGCCCATACTTACCCTCAGGCTATGGTCCAGGTTCCTGATAGTTTCCCTTGTGGCCTATATATTTCTGATGTTTCTGTCCTTCATAGTACACTAGTTCTGTCCTAACCCAGTTAGCAAAGGGCCAGATTACTGTAGGTAATGCCAGGTGCTTAAGGGATGGAATCCTCTTCCAGCCTGGTTCTGTCATACGTAGAACTAAGTTTTCTTGTCTGGGATAAGGAAAATCAGGATAATGCCTAGTCTCATACAGGAGGGAGTGTGTCTCCAGTGCTTGAACTGTAATCTCAAAAAATGGCTGCCCCACCCTAAGCCTTAAATTTGGCCAGCCAGGCCAAATGAGCCAATGGGTGCAATAGTGGCATATCTGTTATGGGAGAAACTAACCACTAATTGGACTGGAGGTCTGCTCCATGGGAGGGAATACATGCCTGATACTGAAAGCCTATGACAGGGGAAGTCATGAGCCCTAGGGGTGTAACATCTGGTGTTATCTGCCTAAATGTATAGACTATGCTCACCAAACTGCCCAGTAAGCACTTCTCTTAATGTCCATCCCCAGATATTAATGCTACTCTCTTTTGGTTAGAGAACCTTCTGTTTTCAGATGGTGAAGGCATTGTGATGACTCAGAAGGCACTATAATGCTGAGAAGAAGTGACAAAGGAGTGCTCAACACTGAAACATCTCTATCACACCTTCCAAGCTCAGGATCCATTGCGGAAGTAGTGGCAGAAAGAATGTAAAAGCCAAAAGGAAGGGTAGGACTCCTTACAATGTGCTCTTCCAGACACAAAATGGCCTGGATATCCATGTTCTCACAGTGCCTGACACTACCTACATAAGACCCTCATAATAGGAGGGAAAGATCATGACATCAAAATAAAAGAAAGATTGATTGAGAGGGGGAGAGGATATGATGGAGAGTGGAGTTGCAAAGGGGAAAATGGGGGAGGGGAGGTAATTACCAGGGTTTATTGTCTATAATTATGGAAACTGTCAATAAAATAATAATAATAATGGCTGTTCAACATGAAGGTAATTGAATCATGGAAGGCTGTATAATCTGTGGGCCTGCTCTTAGGGAGATAGGCAAGGGGCTGGATATCCCTAAGTAGATAAAAGGGGAACTTCTGAAGAGCAGAGTCCTCTTGGTCCCAGTTTCTCTCAGAGCAGCTGAAGGAATGAGGATTTTGTGGGAGGGATATAGCAGAGCCAGGGGAAAATCCACAGTTAGGGAGATGGTGTGTATTCATTAAGTCTTTGAAGACTATCACCTACTTCAGGCTGGGACAGAAAGTCCTGGTGCTCATTTCCCCAGAGAGGAGAGGATCTCAACAAGAGCGAGAAAAGAAAATTAGCTTGGAAGTTCAGCCTAGTGGCTGGGATTCCCCCACACTCTGCCCCGACCCATCTGGAAAAGAAAAGAGGTACTGGATGATCACAGTGATTCTCCCCATTTCCTGACCTTTATATGAGTCGGTGGTCTTTAGAAAGCAGGGGAGCAAATTGCAGGCAGGTCCCCACCAAGATGTTACCATCTAGAACTCAGATTCCTTTTCTCCACCAATTAAAGAATTAAAAGACAGGACACGTTTAATGTCAGGGAGAGCAAAGTTTATTCAAAGCAAAAGTAACTGCAGAGAGAACAGACTCTTCATGCATGTGGGGGGAGGGAGAGGGGGGTCCAGAGATGGAATCCACTGCCCTAGGGAGAGCCAAACTTTTATTGGCTGAGAGAAGCCACCTTGTCCCAGTGTCCTGATTGATCATCTCAAACACAGATGAGGGTGTTGATTGGTCCAGGATGCATATTGTACTGCACAGGTCCCAGGTGTGTCCATGGCCTGCTAAGACAGCCAGCTGGAGGGAAAATGCATCCATGCATCTTTTTGTTCTCTGGGAGAAGAACCAGGAAGTGAGTGGCCCTCTCCACCATACTGAGACACACACAAAAAAGGAAAGAGTTATTTATCTAGGGGCTCCTCTTCCTTATCTGTCTACCTAGCAGAAGAAACTACCTAACTTCTATGTCTCCGAGCCATTGTGTGAAGCTGTTAAGATGAACCATAGGTTACAATGGAGAGCCTGTAAAGTTGGAAACTGCAGGACCACGTGATATCTGTGAGGAAGAACTGTGAGCTCTGGGAAGATTCTACCCAGAAGAAAGGCTAAGGCAGCAGATGCCAGAGTGGACCTACACAAGTCTTGGAGGCCAGACCATTTCATCCTATCTTCCAGATGTTGGACATTGAGCTCTAAGAGTTGATGTTCACCCTGCTGGTTTTCAGTTTTGCATTGGTGCAATCCTCCCTTGCGATGCTAATATTCCTCCCATTTGGAATGGGGATGTTTATTCTGTGCCATTTTTATCTTGGGAGCATGTAACTGGTAATTTGATTTTACAGGTCCCACAGTTAAGACAGTGCCTTAAGTATCAGATGAGACTAGTTCTTAGACTTTTGAGCAGTGTTGAGACTGATAAAGACTATGGGGACTTTTTAGTTGGGGTTAAATGCATCTGCATCATGAGTTTATGGGGACCAGGGGCAGAATGGTGGTTTGAATGTAAAATATCCCCTACAGACTCATGTGTTGGAATACTTAACCCTTGGTTGGTGGTGCTGTTCTAGAAGGTTGTGGAATCTTTAGGCAGTACAGCCTTGCTGGAGTAAGTATGTCACTGGGGCAGAGCTAGAGGTATGATAGCCTAGTTCTGCTTGCTTTCTCTACTTTGTTCATGATGCTGTTGGCTCTGCCATGACGAAACTTCCCCCTAAAACCATAAGCTGAAAATGAACCCATTTCCTTCCTTAAGCTGTTTCTGGTCTGGTAGGTTGTCCCAGCAACAAGAAAGCAACTTGTACTGATATGGATTAGGAGCAAGATAGTTTTTTTTTTTTTTAATTTTCCTGATAGGTAGTTAGCTAGAGATTGGTCCACAGAAACATGGATGTCCAGCAGGACTAGAATTTGCATCTGATTCAATCTCATCCAAGATGTTTGGAGGTAACAACTCAACAACAATGTCTTCTGGTTTCTTCCCCAATTTTGCAGGCTTAGCCCCTGTGGGTGGGTCCTTCCTGAGTCAATGCTCCTCCAGGGATCATAAACCAATCAGCCTGGGCCTAGTGACAAGGCTCATTTTAACTGGATGGCTGATTCAACAAAATGGGCCTGAAACATGTGAGTCAGCACCTTCTCCTCCCTTCCCCAGAGGCTTCTCCCTGGAGAGAAACTTTTCTCTGTATGAAAAAGATTTTCCCAGTCTCCTCTCCCACTTCCCAAAGGGGGAAGAACTTTTTTTTGTTTGTTTGTTTGTTTTGTTTTCTAAGGTAGGGCCTCACTCTAGCTCAGGCTGACCTGGAATTCAACATGTATTCTCAGGGTGGCCTCGAACTCCTACCTCTGCCTCCCAAGTGCTGGGATTAAAGGCGTGCACCACCACGTCTGGCTTAGGAACTTCTTTTGATTTAAGTACTTTCCTGCTTTGCTTTCCCTCTTAATTCACCCTAAAATAATCTTGTAATTTTCCCATCTCTGTGTCTGTGCTTTTTCAATTCTTTGGTAAATTTGGACAAGGACCTGGGGGTGGGGGGAGGTCTCCTGTATACTTATGGAGATCTAATTCCTCCCAGGACTACAATCCCACATCAATGCAACCTGGGGGGGAAAGCTGAAGTTCTGGCTCATGGTTTTAATTCTTGGCCCTATTGCTTTGTGCCTGAGGCAAGAAAGAGACATCACTATAGAAAGGTATGACAGAGGAGAGCTTCTCACCTCATGGGGCCAGGAAGCAGAAAGATAGGAAGGGGCCAGAAACAAGATATAGCTTTCAGGGTCACATCTCCAACTCACCTCCTCCAACCAGACCTCAGCTCCTAATGGCACATTCAGCTATGCATTCATGGATTAGTCCATTGATGGAATTAACACCTACATGATTCAATTGCCTTTCAGTAAAGCTGGGGGAAAAGCATTCAACAGATGAACCACATCAGGAGATATTTTATATCCAAACTATAATACCATCCTTCATGTCTTCCGGCTTTCACGCTTAACAGAGCCACATCAGACACATCTCCCTCCATCATGTTGCCCTCCTGCAGCTCCCTGACTTCTATGGCCAACTCTCACCTGGGTCTTCTGAGCCAACCTTCTTGATAGCTATGGAACTGGTGCCCTTTTATCCACCCAACTCTTGCTCTTGCTCTGGTCCAGGTCATTCTTGTCCTTCCAGCTGACCTGCTTCTTATCTCCTCAGCCCGTGTTCACACACCCATATTCTCTTGTCTATATATGTCTGAGCCTATTCCCAGATCCCAGATACTCCCAGAATAAAATCCACCTCTCAACTCTGGTCTCCAAGACCCGCCTCCCAGGTGTGACCTTGCTACACTGTGAGGCATTCTTTCCCACCATGCAGTCTCATCCCATGTTCTGTCTCTGAATAACAAACCCAATGGGAGAGAAGCTTGACTAAGGTGGAGGTAACAGAGGGCTGGAATACTTCTTATGCCCTCCTCTACCATGGAAGGACACTGGTCTATCCAGTTTGTACACCTCCAGGAACTGTAAGCTTCCTCCCTCTCTTTGTTACTGGGCATGACCTGCTATGAGCAAGTTCTGTTCCTAGTGGTGGCACCAGCAGGGAACTAGAACATGAAAGACATTTGTCCTTGAGGACACATATCCACATTCCTTTCTGAACCCCTTCTCTGGGAGTCCCACTTCTGTGTCTCAGTGCGCAGAGTTATGGCTCCCTTGTGGTTCTAGGAAATGGGTCTGGGCCTGACAGAGTGCTAGGATAACCACCAGAGGGCAGTACTGCCCCACACACAGCCCCTGTCTTTGTGTCTCTCAGTGTGAGTCTGTCAAGCAGAATCTGTGTATAAGCCTCTGTGAGTATATTACTTTGTATGTCTGTGTGTGTTGGGGAGGGGGGTGGCAGGGTGTCTCAGGTGTGTGCTTTTCCTCATATCAGTGAATCCCAGTCATACCCCAGGAAGGGGAGTCCTGGTCATTTTGTGGGGCTTCTTTGCAGGATGGAAACAGCACAGCCTGGGCCACTATTACCTATTCCAAGAGCCTCCCTGGCCATTCTGGGGCCTCAGGCATCTGTCAATCAGGGCAGTGACTCTATGGGAAGGGTAAGTTGTCTTTGTCATGGCCAGAGCCCAGGCTTACCTGTTCTGTGGGGCTTACATGGGCTGGAGACCCCAGGTGCTCCCTCCTACCGTCACATGCATTCCTGCCCACCAACCTGACAGAATAAGTTAACATGTTCCCACCCACATCTCCCAGATGACTCAGCCCAGTTCTGGGGGCCTCTCAGGGTAGGCTAGGGGGAAGGACATCAATGCCCCGTGCCCTTTGCTGTGTCAGGACATGCCTAGAAGCAGGGTGCTCCGAGGAGAGAGCTGTCCTGCTGCCTGAGAAGAGAAAGGCCGCTAGCTCCAGCTACGCTAGGAAGGGTTCTGGGGGACAGGAAGGATGTGCCGCAAGGGCATGTGCAAAGGCAGGGGCTGTGAGACAGTGAGCTGGTCATCCAAGGTGCCGGGACCACGGAAGAGTGGGTGACACTGTACAGGGAGGCAGCGGGCAGGAAGGAATCTATGGGAGACTAGTCAAGTCAAGCCATCCTCAAAGCCAATGATGAGGTCTTGGGATCTGCCTCATATCTCTGGGGCCTCCACAGGACAAGTAAATGTCGTCTTACTATCCCTGCTGTCCCCCAGGACCCAAGAATCCAAGAACCTGAGAAATTTCTGCAGCTGGCGGCAGGAGGGAGCTATGACTGAAACTCATTTGAGCCTGGTTATTCATTATTTTTGGTTCTGGGGTCAGACCCCAGGGCCTGGCGCTCTCCCGCTAAGCTGCACTCCCACATTCTCTGCCTGGAAGAGGCGCAGGGTCAGAAAGTAGGTCGCTCATAGAGAAAGGAGAGACATTGGGGTGACTGGGGACAGGGAGACTTTAGAAGAGACAAGAGCAGAGATGGGATGCCGTGGGGGGCAGGGGGGCAGAGGAAAACTTTCTTGGCCTCCCTCCCTGCGCCCTCGCGGGGCAATCAGGCCGGCAGGAGGCAGGTGGTCTGGGCAGACAATGGCGCGGAGCAGTGCGGAACCTGGAACTAAATTTGGCGTTGCCTTTGCAGGGCGCGGGGCCGCCCGTTCATCTCCATGCAAAGGAGAGACGAAATGAATATGCAGCGCGGACTGTAATTGGGCCGCCGCGGCCGCCGCCGCCGCCGCCGCCGCACTATAATTTTCCAAACAGGATCTTGCAATCAGGGCCTTATTCATTAGCGCATAAACAATTTTGTTTCTCGGCACTCGAGCTTGTCAATCACGCCGAGAGGGAACATCTTGGCCCGAGGCGCGGGCCGCCGCGCGCGCTCCCACGCGCGCCCCCTCGAGCGCCGCCAAGTGGCTTTGTGCCCGGAGCCCTTGGGTGCTGCGATGGAGTGGGGGATGGGAGCTTGCTGCAGGGTCTCCAGCACTGCAGATAAGGGAGCCGGTGACAGGAGAGAGACAGAGAGAGCTCATTTGAGCACGCCACCAACCTGGCTTGGAATCCTGCCTTATACATGGCCTGATCTTATTGTTGGGCAACCCCTGCTCTTCCTTCCCAGCCTCAGTTTACCCCTTTGTAAAATACACTTCCCGCGCTCAGCCCAGGATGAGAAGGGCTTCTGAGGGTAATGGTTGCAGACGCTACTCCAGCTCAAGATGGGGCGGTGCTGGGGATACTGGGACAGCCTGGAGAAGCCACCTAGTTCCTTTTTATTTAAAAGGCTAAGCAGGGAGGCTGGAGAAATGACTTAGCAGTTAAGGCACTTGCCTGCAAAGCCAAAGAACCCAGGTTCGGTTCCTCAGAACCCACGTAAGCCAGATGGCATAAGGTGGCTCATGCGTCTGGAGTTCATTGGCAGCGGCTGGATGTCCTGGTGTGCCCATTCTCCCTCTCTGTGCTTCTGGCTCTTTCTCTCTCTCTCTCAAATAAATAAAAATATTTATCTTTAAAAAAAAAAGGTAAATAGGGGCTCTACCCAGGACAGGTTCCTAAGACATTTATGCCTCTTGAAGATTCAAAGGGGTTTGGGACAGCTGAGCCTAGCCCTGGGTTTCCCACCGTGGCGTGCGCGCACACACACACAGGCATGATTTGCTTGTGTGGTTCCTGTGCTTGCTGGCATCCAGGTGCCTTGTCTCATACATACCACCTGAGATTCCACAGGTCAGTGTGTGACATTCAGAAGGCTTTGTGTCTGTGTGCACAAGACTGAATGTGTACACACAATCTCAGGAGGATGCCCTGTGTGTAGGGGTGGGGGTCGGGGCTGTAGTGGATATGCCGTTGTTTGGCTCTTTGAATTGGACAGATCAGGGTGGCTGCTCTGGCTGTGGCTTAGTGACTGGTACAGAGGGTGGCTGTGCAGCAGAGCTCTGTGGTAGCCTGTATAACTAGAAGTTGGGGTCTTATGGGGTCTGGGTGAACTGATGGGGTCTGTGTGTGAGAGAGTCCCTAGAGTTGAGAGGCTATTTCTCTTAAAGCAAATGACAGCTTTGTCCTCCACTCCTCCCTGGCCACCTTCTCCCCAGCACAGCCAGTCAGGGTACCCAACTTGACTTTGCCATCCTAGCCTACTCCTCGGATGGAGGGGGGGGGGGTCTTACCTTCCTAGCCTCTCTGACCACCACAGTTCCCTCACAGCCTCCCTCAAGGGGTACCAGCTCAGACCCTGCTACTCTATCTGCTTAGAGAGCCCAAGGCCTCTGGAATGTCAGGGTTAAATGCTTTGATCAGCATAGCAGAGCCACAGACCCATTGCCTAGATGGAAACATAAAGGCTTGGGTGGAACCAGATAGGGACCAGCCTGGGGTCCCCTTGCATGTGGGAAATAAAGCCAAGGCTTGAAACCCTGTCCAGCCTGACCCAATCCCTACACACACACACACACACACACACACACACTTTAGGAGTAGCCCACAGGACAGGCCCAGACATGGAGGTGTCTAAACCCCCCCCATCTTCCCCCCCCCACACCATCTCCCTCTTCTGCTTTGTTCCATCCCCACCCCCGACACAAGTTCCCACTTGCACAGAGACAAAGAATTAAGGATATGCTGGCAGCCAAATGACAGGCTATCCGTCTCTGGCCAGACACCATCTTCACAGCTCCAGCCCGGATGCCACCCCACCCGATGGTCTCTCCCAGCACCAGGCCAGGAAGGGAGGTGGCCCGGAGAAGGGGCTGCTGTGGAGGGAGACACGGAGTCCGGAAGCCCAGAGGAACAGTCTTCAACCTGCGAATCCGGCCTCGCCTGCTTTTGCCAGTGTCCCTGAATGCATGGCGTTGACGCCGCTGACCCCAGCCTGTGAGGGACAGGCTATCTATGCCGTGACTTCTTGGGACAGCCCGTCAGCATCTCTGTGTGCTGCTGGGCAGAGGATTCAGTCAATGACTTCAGATAAGGGGGTTAAGATTAAATCCCAGCACTGCCACCCTGTCACCAAACTTCCATGTGCCTCTATGTCCTCATCTGTAAAGAAGAGTTGTTTAACTCCCTCAGCACTCGCTTGCTATATGACAGGATGAATGAGCACTTAGAAGAAGACGTCTCTGGACCAGAGTCCTCAGACATGTCCCACCCCAACTTGTCACTCATGAAGAGCGCCCACTGGGCCCTCTCCTGCTGGAGGGTAACAGGCAGGAATCACCATCTTCTGGGCCGTGTGCCCTTTCTTATGCTCCCAGCACTTTCATGGCCATCATGTGTCCCATTCAGGACACAGGCCACTTTGTTCATTTTAGGGAGACAGAACGTGAAGCTTAGAAGGTCAAACCATCTTCTTCAAGGTCACCTCCCAGGAAGAAAAGGACACGGAATTTGAACATTCCCCTTCATGCACTAAGAGACGCTCTCCTGTCCCAGTTTCCACCCTTTGCTGGGCGATGGGTTTTCAGACAGGGGACATAGTAGCTGTCCACAGTTAGCCTCCATGGCTGCCAGGTTATGTAGATACAGAGGCATAAAGGAATGTGCTTCTGTGGAGAAATCTCTGTGTAGATTCCACCAGATCCCCAGCCCCCTCCCTCTTGAAGGCTTTCCCTCCATCTTTGTAGCTTATGCAACATGGGGCAGGAGAAAACTGTGGGCGAGCTCTGGAAAGTCGCTCACCTTCTCTGAGTATCAGCTTCCTTGTCTGTGAGCTAGGAATGGTATTTCAGCAAGAACACTGACTCCCTGTTTGAGTCCTGGCACCTAGCACAGTGCCTCACCCACAGTAAGGGTTCCATAGAAGAATGTCACAGGAGCAGATGGATGGAAGGACTGGCCTAAAAGAAAGCAGAAGGGTTCTGAGGCCCTTGACATTGCCTTCACACCCACTTTGGCCTCAACCAGTGGTTGGGGCATCTTCAAAGGCCCAGCCCCACCTAGAGCATTGTTATTGGTGGATGAGCTCCAAAGCCTAAGGCTGTGCTCTCTGATACAATAGTGCTGGCCACGAGTGGCTACTAGCATCTGACTTGTGATTTGAGATTTGCAATTGAAATGTGCAATAAGCATGTAATACACACAGATTCGCCAAGACTTTGTACTCAAAAGGAAGATAAAATACTGCCTCAGTAATTTGTATGTTGAGAACCTGTTAAATGATCATGTTGTGGCTAAGTGGGGGACTAAGTAAAATGGTACTAAACTAATGTCACCTGCCTCTTTATACTTCTTTAGGACTGTGGAGCTGTGTTTGAACCCTGGCCTTACGCACACACTAATGCTTCATATGGAGATACGTCCCCAGCCCTGTGCTTTTCTCACCGGTTACTAGAGAATGCAACGTGACATAGGGCTTAAGACTCATGTTATATTTCTACTGGGAGATGTTATAGGCCCCAACTGAAGAGGTAGGAAATCCTCCTGGATTCAGTTAAAATAATCCCAAGACCCACTCACGCACAGCCCAGGGTCTGTGCCTCAACATTCTTCTCTAGCTCTCCCCTTCTTCCTGGCAAGCTATACCCAACCTGGAATCACCCCATGACCTTGGATGTGAGCCAGGGCATGGGGCCACAAGCACGCAGAAGTCCTTGAAGGCCAAATGGCACATTCACCTTGTGACCACCTCCACACTAACCCAGCCAATCATGTTACCTGAATGCCTCTCTATATCCTTCTGCTACTTCCTTCTGCTACTGATTCCAACCATTCATTCATTTGCACGTTTGCTCATTTATTCATTCAATACCTGTTGAGCACCTATGCAAGACATTTTCTTAGGGTTTGATGTATGTCAGTGAAAGCACACAACCTCTCTGCCCTTGTGTGCTGATGTCCCAGTGTGGAAGACAGACAAGAAACATCGAGCATTGAAAGCAACAAATGGCATGTGTCCCTAGGGGTACATGCTAATGGAAATGAGGCCGAGCTGGGTCAGGAAGACCAGCAGCCACACGGCCGTCAGTCTTGCCCCTTTGACCCATCCTCCATAGGCTGCTGGAGAGGCCTCAGGTCCAGCCACACAGTCCTACCTCAAAGCGCTCAGTGGTTCCCCAGTACCTTCTGGAACTGCATGATCTGGTTCAGCCAACTTCATCACCTTACCCAGCACTGGCCTGGCCTTTCTCTAGCCCCTCCCTGCTTTGGCTAGTTTTTATCCTTAGGGACTCCAGATCAGAAAATCTTGTACCCAGCCACGTGTGTCTCCATGTCCTCAGCTTGTGTGTGTGTGTGTGTGTGTGTGTGTGTGTGTGTGTGTGTGTGTGTGTATGTGCCCTAGTTGTACACCTGCTGCCACCATGACTTGCACATACATGTGCAGGTTCTCTGTGTGCAGTCATGCCACATTCCTCCCCCTTTGAGGGACCCAGCCAGCCACAGGGGCTGCCTATGTACATCTCACTTTCCAAAGCCTCAGCAGGAACTGGCTCTGTGATTCAGGAAGTCGTCATGGCAACTGCCAAGCCCTCATGCCATCTCCTGCAATCAGCACTGGGACCTGACCACCTGCTGGGCTTCCTGGAGATTTTTTTTCTCTATGGTGGGAGGCTGTAGGGAGGGAATGTGGAGGAACCCTAGCCCTGTCCCTCCTCCCCTTCTCATCCTCCCTCTTCCCACCATGCATGGGACACTGTGATATTACATAGGCAGCAGTTCTGGACTTAGAAGCAGGGTTGGGAGTTCTGTTGCAACATAAGCCATTGACACCGAGTGTGACTTGAGGTAGATCCCTTCATAGCTCTGAATTTCCATTTCATCATCAGGGAGA
Organism: Jaculus jaculus; assembly: GCF_020740685.1. Lineage (NCBI taxonomy): Eukaryota > Metazoa > Chordata > Mammalia > Rodentia > Dipodidae > Jaculus > Jaculus jaculus. Next base: position 131,853,583 of record NC_059102.1, on the reverse strand, counting down.
TGTGTCCAGTTACAGGTCTCTGTGAGGTCTGGGGCAGTAACTAGGCACATATCATGCGTTCAACTGATAATCTCAAAAGGGAAAGCCTAGAACCATCTTTTGCTTTTATGCAGCTTTAAGGCTCTTTTGCACCTGTCAGTTTACAACAGATGATATTTTAACATCAGTTTGACAGAGTGGACCTGGGGTCAGAGAGGTGGGGAGAAGGACCAAACTTATCAGCCCTGGGTGGTCAGAAGAGGCCCCAGGATGCTGAGCAGGCCCTAGAGAAAGACCGTCTGGGAGGAACAGTGTCCTTCCTCCGCCAGCACAGATGGGTGGCCCAACATTCCTTCTACTTCCTGGTTCTCTTGTCTTGGGTTAGAAGAGTGGTGACAGAACCTCTCAATCCCACAGCCATCCTCAATAGGGAAGGGCCTCAACTGGGAGGCTGTATGATGCTGGGAAAGGAAGTCACCTGTCATCATTGGGCCTCCCTTACTTGGTGCTGTAGATCAGATGAGACTGATGACCTCGACGGTATTGCTTTCTTCATGAGCTGGGTGGTCCCTATTCTAGATCCAGTTAGGCTCCCTGGAAAATGGGGACCTGTGAGTTTGCTAAGGGTCAGGACCAGACTTCTGCCACTGCCTGATGGGTCCGGCTTCACACGGGAAGCAACAGCATTTTTATCCTCCCTGCTTCTCCAGGGTCTTAGGTTTCTTTTTTTTATTATTTTTATTTCATTAACAACTTCCATGATTATAAAAAATGAGCCTTGGGTTTCTTAATCACGATGCCATGGTGGCCGTTTCTCCATCTCCTCCCAATTCTTGCCCAGGTAAGGGAAAACACTGTGTGCTTGCTATATGCCTTCTGCCCCTTTCAAGGTCATGTCCCCACTTAATCCCCACAAGGCTGCCAAATAGGTCTTATTCCATGCATGTTTCAAGAGAAGGGACACAAAGGCTCAGAGTAAAGTGACTTGCTCAAGATCACATAGCTAAGAAGCAAAGCTGGAACTTGTATTCAAGCCTCACTGATCAGAAAGCCCATTAGAAAAAACACCCTGCATGTGTGCTTTAGTCTGATGTAGTTACTTGTCTCATACTCAGAGGCGGCTCAGACTCCTCTTATCGTCATCCATGCAGGAAAAGATGCTTAGAGTGCAGAGCTATAGGAACCCCGGAGTGCTGCTTCCACACAGAGAGGAAGCCTGAGGCCAGGCTGGGACCCAGAATCAAAGGTGCAGCGCTACTCAGGTGGGGGGGGGGCAGGGAAGATGGGGGAAAGTACTGTCCTCACATCAGGACTTGGGCTGCAGCTCTCCAAGAAGAGGGATCCATGGGGCTTTGCAGATGCTTCTGGGGCAGGAAGGCCTGCTGGTTGGGACTGGAAGGATTTGGAATTGGCTGACAGAGAGGACACGGAGCAGAGCAGATACTGGGTGGGGGCTGGATGGCCTGGCCAAATGAAGGGTCAAGCCACCTTGGCCGGACTCCCATCTCCAGCCCCAGGGCCAGCGCGTGAGGTGGAGCTGAAACATTCAAGCAGTTTCCTCTCCTTTGTTGGGAGTGATGTCGCCCATTTCCTGGATGTCCAAGAACCGGCTTCAAACAATAGTGCTGTCAGGAAGCCAGGAAGGGGCTGCTGCCCTGTGCTTGGTCCTACCCCATCCCTCCCCACCTCCTGAGACCTGGCCAGGCCATCCTTTATGCTTATCTCTTAGAGTCTGATGTCCCACTCCGCCACCAGCTGGCTGTGCTTCTGTGGACAGGCCTCCTTACTTCTCTGGACTTCCCATCCAAAAGTTGAGGACACATCTTGCACAGTAGAACCGACATGATGATCAGAAGGAGCAAGAACACAAGCACACCATGCATATAAGACATGTGTGAAAGCTTGGCTTTTACTAGGCATCCAGAAAATTCCAGTTGGCTCTAAATGATGGGACTTGCCAACTCACATTTTTTCAGACCTCTGAAGTACCAAGCATGTCCATGTGCATCACCTATAGATGATATGTTCAAACTGAACAATGTTTATAGTTTGTTGGAGCTGGGGATATAACTCAGTTAGTAAAGAACTTGACTTGTAAGCATGAAGACCTGAGTTCTAACCCCAGGATCCATATAAAAGACAGGCATGGGGCCTGCCTATAATGCCAGTGCTGGGAAGGTGGAAACAGGAGGATCCTTGGGGCTTGCTAGCCAGCTACTGGCCAAATCAGTGAGTTCAGGTTCAGTAACAGACCCTGCCTCAAAAAATAAGGTGGGGGGTGGTCAAGGAAGACATCCAACATTGACTGGCTTTCACACACATATGTACACATCTGCATAATATGCCCACACAAACACATATGCTCATATACACACATGCCAATACATGCACACACATGCCCGTACACACACAAATGGCTTATAGTTTGAGGGTCTAACAAAAATTGGATTGAGGAGGAGGGTACTTAATAGGTTGATATTGTATATATGTAAGTACAATGATTGTGATGGGGAGGTAATATGATGGAGAATGGAATTTCAAAGGGGAAAGTGGGCGGGGGAGGGAGGGAATTAACATGGGACTTTTTTTATAATCATGGAAAATGCTAATAAAAATATAAAAAAATTTAAAAAATTGGATTGAAATCCCATTCTTGCAGTTATAATAGTCATGTGACCTAGGACAATGATGTAGTCTTTTGAGCTTTAGTTTCTTCATCTGTAAAATGAGAATAAAAATAATACTTATGTCACATGTCACTGTGAAAAATAAGTGGACCAGCACATTTAAGCCACTTGGCACAAGGCCTTGCAAACAGTAGGTACCCAGGAAATGTCAGCTCTGATCTATGCATGGTTGCCTCCACACTTCCCCTTTCCTCTTTGTTCAAATGGTCCCTCTCTACCTCTAAGCCCTACCTCTCCATTGTCCACACATCCTCTTCTGCACTATCTAATTGAAAATGTTTTTTTCAACTGGATGTCAGAACTATCCAGCTGAAAAACACAGGTTGTCCAGGGCCAGTGAGGAGCCTAAGCTTAGTGCTAATTTCACTGTGAACACAGAGTGTAAAAGACTGTAACAGCAAAGGGAACTTACTGGCTTCTCAGGTCTCCCTCGACTGCTGTCCAATGATCCAACCCAGTCCTCTGTTTCCTGACATTAAACTTGCCAATGAGTCAGAGCCCACCCCCAGCCTGAGAGGGCGTCTGTGTCCCTAGTTCACCAACAGCTCGGAATCCTCCCCACAAGAGACGAGCTGCACAAGTAGTTCAAGCTGTCTCCAGTCTTGGGAGCTGGGTGGATGCTTTTGTCAAGAAACACAGCCTTCTCATTAATACCATTGTCAGCCAATTAGGCCAGTGCTGACTCACAGGGAACACAGTGCTGGGGGCTGCGGTTCGGGCAGTCCGTGGCTGGAGCTTTGTGCTCTGGCAGCCCTGCATGCTTCCCCCTGCACAGCCTCCACACCGCTGCCTGTCCAGCACCCACCCCACTGCTGGGTGCACCTGTCACTTTGATGGGCGCACTTTGGTTTCACATCTACTTGGTACCAGACATGAACAAAACCAACTGGAAGGGAACTGTCTGTTGTCATCTTCATTTTGTATTTGTCCTATGAAGAGGACAAAACCATGTCATTAGTCACCAGGCTGAACTGCCATTTGGATCATGTTTGCCAAATAATCTTAGAGTTGTGTGGCCTCGGGTGAGTCCCATCACTATACATTTTCCCTCCTGCCCCTCTTCACACCTCAGTCACTATGTATCCAATTCCTCAACTCCCAAGCCACAAAGTGGAACAAGACTTTGGTTTTAAGTTTGTTTCTTTCAGAGAAAAAAAACTTTACACACTGTTTGACTTTAATATCTCAAGTCAAGAAAGGAAGGCCAAGCTGAGGAGATGGCTCAGTGGGTAAAGTGCTTGCCTTGCAGACATGAGGACCTGAGTTCAGATCCCCAGAACCCATGTAAAGGCTGGACTTGGTGGTGCATGTCTGTAATCCCAGTGCTGGGGATGTGGAAGCCGGAGGATCCCTAGGGCTTGCTGGCTAGCTAGTCTAGTTGAATTGGTAAGTCTAGGCTTAGTGTGAAACCCTGTTGCAAAAAGTAATATGGAGGGGCTGGAGAAATTCCCTAGTACTCATGAATAAGCCAGATGCACAAAGTGGCACATGTGTCTGGAGTTTGTTCACAGTGACAGGAGACCCTGGCCTCTCTCTCTTTCCATGTGAATATGAATAAATAAAAAAATTTAAAGTGGAGCTGGAGAGATGGGGCTGAAAAGCCTGACCTGGGTTCAATTCCTAAGTACCCATATAAACCTAGATGCAAAAAGTGGAACATGAGCCTGGAGTTCAGCATGCCCATTCTCTCCCTTTCTCTCTCTCTCTCTCTCTCAAGCTTTCAAATAACTAAATAAAATTTTAAAAGTAAGATGTGGGCTGGAGAGATGGCTTGGCAGTTAAGGCACTTGCCTGAAAAACCTAATGACCCAGGTTTGGCCCCCCAGAACCCACATTGACCTCTAGGTTCAGCCAGCCTGAACCCAAGAAGGCCAAGGGATTTATCCTATTGAACTTGCCTCAATTAGAAGCAGTTCAAGTCAGAAAGAACTCCAAAATGCTTCCTGGTTAAGTTTTGTTTGTTTGTTTTTTCAAGGTAGGGTATCAATCTAGCTCAGGCTGACCTAGAAATTCACTATGTAGTCTCAGGGTGGCCTTGAACTCAACACAATCCTCCTACCTCTGCCTCCCGAGTGCTGATTTTAAAGGTGAGTACCACCATGCCTGACTTATTCCTGGTTAAGATTTAAGGTCAAAGGCTTTCTAAGAATCCTCTTAACTAACTCAACCTCAAATAACAATAAACTTAAGCCAGGTATAGTGGTACACATCTGTAATCCCCACTTGTGGGAGACAGAGGCAGGAGAATCTGGAATTCAAGGTGGGTCTTGAACCAATAACAAGTTAAAAGCTAGCCTGAGCTACATGTGACCCTGTCCCCCAAAAAATAAAATAAAATAAAATAAATAGGGGCTGGAGAGATTGCTCAGCAGTTAAAGGTGCTTTCTTGCAAAGCCTGAAGGCCCAAGTCTGAATCTCTAGTGCCTACACAGAGGCAGATGCACAAAGTGACACGTGCATCGGGAGTTTATTTGCGGTGGTGGGAGGTCCTGGTGTGTTCATTCTCTCTCTCAAATAAATAAATATTTAAAACAAATTGGAGAAAAGGAACCTGAGTTTTCTTGGTTGTTTTGCAATCCCCAGCATCCGTGTAAAACATGCCAGACATGGGGGCATATGCAGAGAGGCAGAGACAGGAGGATCATTGGGTCTTGCGGCTAGCTTGTGTAGCAAATCAATGAGTGCCTGGTTCAGTAAAAGTCTGTCTCCAAAACAAGGTGAAGCAATAGAGGAAGATACTCAACACCAACCTCTGATCTCCACATGAATACATACACACTCACATATGAACACACATATGGACATGCATACATACTACACACACATACACATGCAAAAAAACACCTCAAATGAATAACAATACATGAAACAATCTCAAATGAGAGAGATGGATGATGGAATCTCTTCTAAATGTTGTCCTCCAAATGTCAGCGTTTCAAAAGGAAGCCCAGGGGCTAGAAAGATGGCTTAGAGGTTAAGGCACTTGCCTGCAAAGCCAAAAGACCCAGGTTTGATTTCCTCAGTACCCATGTGATGCCAGATACACAACATGGCACATGCGTCTGGAGTTTTGTCTACAGTGGCTAGAGGCCCTGGTGTACCCATTCTCTCTCTCTTTCTCAAATAAATTAAAAAAAAAAGTTTTTAAAAAAAGAAAGCCCAAAATGTATTTCTTGTCTTAATAAAAATTTTCAAAATGAACTATCCAGATGATTCAAGAAAATCCCACAGTCTCCCTGAACAGGTTAGATGAAGAAAAACCACGGGACATAAAATTCTCAATAAGGAAAAGAGCCCAGATGGCAGGTGTCAATCCTCTATTTTACAGCTCAAGAAAAGAACTTAGAGACAAACATGGCTTGTTGAAACCACGTGCTGAGGTGGAGCGGACCTAACCCCTGCCTTTGCTTCCTGCTTGTCTGACTGCGCATCACACTGGCAAGGCAGATCAGATGCTATGGGATTGCCCTGAAAGTTCTTCTACATGAGTTCATTCCTGGGACCCTTGGAAGCTGCCACAGAAACATGGTGTGTGGTAGAACAGGCAGATAACTAAAGCCTTTCGATCAAGCTGCCATATCATATAATACCTCAGTTCCAGATGGGAAGTGAAAGGAACATTATCTTAGCGTCAGCTCTCCTACCAGAGCAGCAGAATTGATTAAAACAAGGCTTCCAGAAAGGGCATGCCTACTTCATTTGCATTCAACCCTCAAATTAAAGGAATACCAGCATGCAATTATATTTCTTATTACCATAGCCTAATTTGACCTTTTATGCATCTCTTCCCGTCAGTTCACAGACAGCATTTCTCAACTGAGGCTGCTACAGGAATTTCTGGACTTTAAAAACAAAAAAAACAAACAACAGCAACAAAAACCTGAGAGTGGCTCCTTTTCACCAATGGTATTAGTCATTAAGTAGAATCTCAAGCACTCCCTTGGGTAGAAAATATCATGTTTATTTTGCACAAAATGACACACAGTTCACAATAAAGGAGGCCATCTCTCTTGGAGAAGTGTTGGTGGTGTAACATTCATTCACCAAATACTCTTCAAGCACTGACTGCGCCTTGCTGCTGCGTGTAGAGGAGCAGAACAATGGGGAGTGAGGTGCTGTCAACTGCTCCTTAGGAAGAGGGCTGCCCTGTGCAAGGGGCTGTAGAACAGAAGGAAAATGAGGAGACATGATGGCAGCTAGAGCTTGGGGAGAGGGTCCATCGAGAAGAGATGGAACCTTCTGGTCAGAGACTGCAGCAGGTGGAAAGGTATGGGTGGATTGAGTGTGTGGGGTCAGTGGTGGGAGCTGAAGCTGGACAAGCTCTGACCCTGACTCTGGGGACAATGGTGTCACACACATACACTGAGTCTGAACTTTGTCCAGAAAATTATGGAAACACCAATGACAAGAAATGTCCCTGTCAGGGTGAAGACAGAGGCCAGTACGCTATTCCCTGCATGGAGCATTCACACACCTGAAGTTCACACACAAAGCCATGCTCCAGCCGAGGCCCTGCTCCTGCCTCCACTTTGCTCAGCTGTTCCTCGAGACTGGGATACTCTTCTGTCAGCTCCATCTCAAGTGCCTTCCCTCAAAGCCACCCCATGGCTGGTAGGGGGCCGCTCTTCCCGACATACCTGCTCAAGCACCAAGCTGCTTTCTAGCAGTGTTCTGGTTAAGCTCCTTGGGGTTACACCCTCAAATTGCCTTGCTTCTGTCTCATGACTGCCTCTAGCGTAAGAACAGCAGCTCTTGGGAGCAGGGCTCCTGTCTGTTTTATTCATTACTGGTGCCTATTTGGCAATCTGCAGACTGTAAAATGTTGGTTGAATGAGATAGTTAATGTGTTTCTAGAATTCCAGCTACAACTACACTTGCCTTTTTTTTCCCACCAAACGAAGTGTATATGAGCACAAAATGAACAGGAGTGATATTATTTATCACAACATCTATATGACCAAGCCATACCCTAGACCAAGTAAATCAGAATCTCTAGGATGGATCCAGACATCAATATTCTTTCGTTTGTTTGTTTTGTTTTGTTTCTTTCAAGGTAGGGTCTCACTGTAGCCCAGGTTGATCTGGAATTCAGTATGTAGTCTGAGGTCGGCCTCAAACTCAGTGATCCTCCTACCTCTCTGCCTCCCTAGTCCTGGGATTAAAGGTGTGCACCACCATGCCCAGCCTCAGATACTAATATTCTAAACGTGACATTCTGTAGACTGTAGGGACATGAGAAACGAGAAGGGCTGGGGAATGGGTGAGGCAAGAGTCAGATCACTAGAATGTTAGCATACCATGGTTTGGGCTTTTGTTACTATGTGTTTGGGAGCCACTGAAGGCATCAGAGCAGCAGAGGCTCATGGCCAGAGGGGTGGGGGAGGTCCCCAGGTGCTTTCAGTGTACATTCCAGGCAGAGACCCTTATGGCCCTGAAGGACAGGATGGCCAGAACCAGACAACCACCATTTGCATATATGAAATAAAGTTCATATATCTGAAAATTTCAATATCTTATTAAAACAAGGTACTTGAAACCAGGTGGCACACAACTATAATCCCAGTACTAAGGAGATAAATGAAGGAGTTATAAGTAAACAATATTATATGGGGACTGGAGAGATGGCTCCGTGGTTAAGATGCTTGCCTGTAAAGGCTACCCTCCTAAAGACAGATGCACAAAGTGGCACATGCAATGTAGTTCATTTGCAGTTGCTAGAGACCCTAGTGTAGCCATTCTCTCTCTTCTGTTTCTGTTTGCAAATAAATAAATAAAAATATTATTATATATGATCAAGACCTATAAACGCATATGACCCCTACTTAAGATTCCCCATATAGTGGAAATATACTTTTCTAATTTTATTTATTTATTTTGTGTGTGTTTCCAAGGCAGGGTCTCACTCTATCTAGCCCAGGCTAATCAGGAACTCACTCTGTGGGCCCAGACTAGCTTGAATGCATGGCAATTCTCCTACCTCAGCCTCCTGAGTGCTGAGACAAAAGGCTTGGGCCACCACTCCTAGCTGAAACAACTTTTTAAAAACGCAAGTGTGTCCTGATATGCTTCAGAATACTAAATGACATCTTTTACTTATTGGTGTGTATATATGCACGTTCACATGTGTGAGTATAGACTTCTCTGTGTCACAGCACACAGGTGGAGGTCATGTGACAATTTTTTGGGTGTCAGTCTGTGACTTCCATCTTATTTTGAAGCAGCTGTCTTGTTATTCACCACTGCAGTCGCCAGACTAGCTGGCATGTGAGCTTCTGGGTCTCCACCTCCCATCTCACCACAGGTGGGCTATGATTTCAGATGCTTGCACCACAGCATCCGACTTTACCTGGGTTCTGGGAAGCCGAACTCAGGTACTCACGTCTGCACAGCAAGTGATTTATCTACTGAGCCATCTCCCTGACTCCACAACCTTTATTGTACCCAAAACATGTTAGCCAGGATTTTATGCTCACAGGGAGGCAATTTAACCTCAGAGAAACGTGCCTACTTCTACATAGAAGGAATTTGTGTTTTGGGTGAAGAGAGGGTCTTTCCTGGATACCTGTCCTATGGTGGTCATTGGAGTGTAGAAGGTAAAATGGGACCTTGGCAGTGCTAAAACTGGAGGGCATCAAGCCACACCCAGTGCCATGACACTGGGATCGCACACTGAGAACTGGGATAATGCTGTCACTCCCCAACACCGCAGCTTTCACTTCACGCGTGCAGCCCACTAAGCACGTGAGCTGCACCACAGGGTAGGTACTACTATGGTGCTTCCCACCACTCCTCTTTATAGGTGGGGAAAACAAGGCACAAAAAGGTTAAGTAACTTGCTTAGGGTCACACAGCTACTTAGTGGCAGAAGTGGGTTTCAAATCCACACAAGCATAATTCTAGAGCCATGTGCTTAGCCATTACATCATATTGTGTCACAGGAACAATGGGGCAGGAAAGACCACTTCTGGCTGTAGGAAGGGGTTGCTTCCTGGGGAAGACACAACTAGTGTTTGTCTTGAGACGGCTAGAGGTTCAAGAGGCAGAGACAGGGAAGGATGGATTCCTGGCAAGAGATAGCAGTCATGTAGATTTATAAATTTTAAAGCAGTTGGGCCTACTGTAACAGGCCTATATTTATAGGTACTAAGACAAGAGATGCAGGTTTGAGCCACAAAATGAGTTTAAGATCAGTATGGACAGCTTAATGCGACCCAGTCAGAATAAGTGAAAACAGGGCTGGAAGGATGGCTTAGCAGTTAAGGCACTTGCAAAACCAAAGGACCCAGGATCACTTTCTCAGAACCCACGAAAGCCAGATTCATAAGCTGGAGCATGCATCTGGAGTTTGTTTGCAATGGCTACAGGCCCTGGCACACCATTCTCTCTATCTCTCTGTTTCAAATAAAATTATTTTTTTTAGAAAAGTGAAAACAGTGCTAGAGAGATGTCTCAGAGGTTAAAGGCAGTTGCTTGCAAAAGCCTAATGAGGGCATGGTGGCACACGCCTTTAATCCTAGCACTCGGGAGGCACAGGTAGGATTGCCATGAGTTCAAGGCCAGCCTGAGACTACATAATGAATTCCAGGTCAGCCTGGGCTACAGCGAGACCTTATCTCCAAAAACAAAAACAACAACAAAACTCATTTTGGGGCTGGAAGGATGGCTTAGTGATTAAAGCGTTTGCTGCAAAGCCAAAGGACCCAGGTTCAAGGTTCGATTCTCTGGGACCCATGCTAGCCAGATGCACAAGGGGGCACAAGTCTGGAGTTCATTTGCAGTGCCTGGAGGCCCTGGCATGCCCATTCTCTCTCTCTCTCTCTCCCTCTCTGTCTGCAAAATAAAAATGAAATATTTTTTTTTAAAAAGCCTGATGGTCCAGAATTCAGTTCCCTAGTACCTATGTAAAGCCAGATGCACAAAGTGGCACATGAATCTGGAGTTCATTTGCACTGGCAGGAGGCCCTGGTATACCCATACTCACTCTCTACCTGTTCTCCCACTGTCAAATAAATAACAAAATATTTTTTAAAGTGAAAACAAGCCGGGAGCGGTGGTACACACCTTTAATCCCAGCACTCGGGAGGCACAGGTAGGAGGAGCACCATGAGTTTGAGGCTACCCTGAGATTACATAGTGAATTCCAGGTCAGCCTGAGCTACAGTGAGACCCTACCTTGAAAAACCAAAAATAAATAAATTAATTAATTAATTAAAGTGAAAACAACCAAGCATGGTGGTGCACACCTTTAATTATAGCAATTGAGAGGCTAAGATAGGAGGATCACTGTGAGTTTGAGGCCAGCCCGACACTACATAGTGAATTCCAGGTCAGCCTGGGCTAGAGCAAGACCCTACCTCAGGGAGATGGCAACAGGAGCGCCATTAGAAAGTAGTTCCAGCCGGATGTAGTGGAGCATGCCTTTAATCCCAGCACTCGGGAGGCAGAGGTAGGAGGATTGTCATGAGTTCAAGGCCACCCTGAGAATTAACAGAGTTAATTCCAGGTCAGCCTGGACCAGAGTGAGACTCTACCTCGAAAAAAGAAAAAAAAAAAAAAAAAAGAAAGTAGTTCCAATAATCTAGGCATGAGGAACAAAAACAGCCGAGGAGAGGGACCATGAGAGAAAAGAGGAAGTATCACATTAAGATGCTATAAAAGAAACTTGACAGGACTGGGTGCTAGATTGCAAGTTGGAGAGGAATGAGCGGAAGGAGACAAAGATGCAGCTCATGTTTTGACACTGGGAGGATGGAGACAGCATGAACTCAGATAGGGAAGACAGGAACGGGCTTGCCAGAGGAAAGGGGGCCGATAAATTTCCTTTGGCAATGTAAGGAATTAAGTCTCACTATTGTCAAGCCAACCCAGTAGGTGGATTTTCTATTATCTGAAGGCCTGCTCAGGAACCCTTTACACTAACTGCTTACGGACCCTTTACCCTAACTGCCTGCAGATTGCTCTATGACCTTTTACCTAGTGACATTGAGACGTGAGTTTGTTGGAAATTATTATCTTTAATTACTTAGACCCTTCTGTCCTAGAAGGCTATGATGTCGTGTAATTTCATCAAGAGTACAGGAAAGCCAAAAGTTGGTTCCTTTGTTCAAGGAATTCAAAGCAAGGAGGGGAGGAGGGGAAGACAAGAACTGCTATCCAACTTGGGTGAAAGTTAAAACATCCTAGAATTGAATTTGAAGCCATTAACAGTTCAGGCGGCATTGCTCTTGATTCTAAAGAGGTAGATTAACGTTTGGAGAGTGACCAGTGCCTAACACTGCACTGGGCTAGAGTATTCAGACAGATTCATATACTCAGAGTCTATGATTTGTTCTCTTATTAACACAACAGAGTCCAGGGATCATTACCAGCAGGCAGCTTATTGGCAATTCCCAGACCAATGGAACCAGAATCTTCAGTGGCCCACATGCACTGGTGTATATTAAGAGGTACAGGCTTTATTATCAGATGGAACTGGGTTCAAATCTCTGCTCAGTCACTTTCCAGCAAGTAATTTGCTTCCTCATCTACAAAATCAGCCCATAGCCTGTTCCACCTTAGCTTCACATTAGAGGAACTTTCAAATTTCCATGTCAGGCCACACAAGAAGCCAATTAAATTGGAATCTCTGAGTTGGGACTCAAGACACCAGTATCTAAAGGTCCCCAAGTGATTCTAATGTGAGTCCAAGACTACAAGCCACTGATGCCTGAGGGACAAGTTTGGCTATCAGAACCAGACAATTCTTCATTTGCATCCTGTATCTACCACTTCTCACAAGGCAGGGACCTTTTCACCTCTTCCTAAGTGCACCAGTTTCTTCATCTGTGAAATACATTTGACATGATGGTCTCAAAGGACTCAGAATGGAAGATGCTGACTTGTGCCAAGCTCTTGGCAAGATACAAGTGCTCGGTGAGTTCTTATTCATACAAGACCCAGCTTCCTTCACTAAAAGAACCCAGGAAGCAACCTGTGGCTTGCAATATCATAGACATGCTAATCTATGACCATAACTTCCTATTACTTGGCCACCAACAAATTAATGGACTTTGCCTTAGCTATTTAAAAAACCTAAGAGCTTGTCTTATCTCCTAAATTGGAGAATCTCAAAGGCATTACTAAGGATCTTCTGTTGCAACTTCACCCAAAACGCTCCCCATTACAGGGTGACCACATGCCGTAGGGGCACGACCAATTGTGCAATGCTTTCCCTTAAACAACTGTTCTCAAATACTTCATGCAGTAGAACCTGCCCCTTACCTAGCACCTCACAGCAGTTTCCCCTAGGGAAAGGTAATTTTTGTATTTTTTTTTCTTTTTGGTTTTTCGAGGTAGGGTCTCACTCTGGTCCAGGCTGACCTGGAATTAACTGTCATTTCAGGGTGGCCTTGAACTCATGGCAATCCTCCTACCTCTGCCTCCTGAGTGCTGGGATTAAAGGCATGCGCCACCACGCCTGGCGGGAAAGGTTATTTTAATGAGTCACTTGTTATGGGCTGGAGAGATGGCTTAGTGGTTAAGCGCTTGTCTGTGAAGCCTAAGGACCCTGGTTCGAGGCTCGATTCCCCAGGACCCACGTTAGCCAGATGAACAAGGGGGCGCACGCGTCTGGAGTTTGATTGCAGTGGCTGGAGGCCCTGGCATGCCCGTTTTATCAAGTTCCAGAGATTAATCCTGAACTCTGTTCTTTGCACACTATTACAGAACACTTTCCTACTTGCTTAGGCAGTTTCTCGTCCATGCTTGTACTTGGTCTCTTCAAGAGGATTTCCTGAAAACGGGGTACCCAGAAATTTGACTTGTGGCCAAATTTAATGAGAAAGATGAGGTTCTAAAATGGTGGTATGAAGCCATCTCTCCCTTTGCAGAATTAAAATAACTTTGATTTTACAGCTATTGAGCTGAAATAACTTTTGTAAAGATTACGTTCATTTAGATTTTTTTAAAGTATTTCAGCAGGATCTGCTGCAGGGGTTTTCTGTTGTTTTATTTGTTTGCTTATTTTTAAATTAACTGTTCCAAGCTTTGGATACTTCAGGCCTTTAGAGGGAGAACTCAATTTTCAATTATGTTGGCTTCTTATAACGCTTGAGTTTTATGTAAGATTTAAATAAAAGTTTGCTACCAAGAAAAAAAAGAGTCACTTTTCAGGCTGGAGAGATGGCTTAGTGGTTAAGCGCTTGCCTGTGAAGCCTAAGGACCACAGTTCGAGGCTTGATACCCCAGGACCCACGTTAGTCAGATGCACAAGGGGCGCATGTGTCTGGAGTTCTTTTGCAGTGGCTGGAGGCCCTGGCACACCCATTCTCCCTCCCTCTCTGTCTCTCTCTCTATCTGCCTCTTTCTCTCTCTGTCGTTCTCAAATTAAAAAAGAAAAAGAAAAGAAAAGAACAAGAAAGTCACTTGTCAAACTTCTGCAAAGGAGCCCAAGGCCTGGGGAGTTGGGATGACTTACGCAGGGTCTTATGCAATGTAAAGTCACAACTAGAAGATGCAGTGTTACCCAGAGGAAATTGCCTAGTAGTAAAAAGGGAACTGAATGGGGGTGGGGGTGGGATAACAGTGCTTTGAACCAAAGAGCTTTATAAACACCCTGGCTCTAACCTGCCTGGGAGGTAGATAAGCATGTACCCTTTGGTTTGTCCTTAAACTCAACCTCTCACAAGAGGTTAAGGAACACACCCAGGGTTGGAATTGACACTCAGACCTCCTGACTTCCTGACTTTGGAGCTGAGAGTTCAGCCTCCACCTCCCTTCTCTATCAGGAAAAACATCTGGGTTATAATGCCTGAGGATGGGCTATCAAGGGGAAATGGTGGAAGTTGGGTTCTTTAAGAAACTTTCAGCAAGACTGCCCAAGGCCCAGCCAGCAGCCCCTCCCATGACCTGAGTCACAAGGCTCAAACCTTTCTTTATGTCCATCCTGAAGAGTTCCCTGGAATGACCTTTAAGGAAATCTATTTGCTTGTAATGCTGGACACAGAAAGAGTTGAGACTTCAAAATGCATGAGAAATACCCCATGGAACTGTTTCAGGTAGCAAGGTCTTCCTTCTCCTTCACAAAGTCACTTCATATGCTTAGTGTCAGGTCCCTGCCACACGTGAGCCATACCTTCATAAAGCAAAGCAAGAGGAACAGGCAGGACCACAAGAAAAAGCAAGGGGAAGTCATCTTTAGAAGCTAAAAGGTTACATAAAGCATAATAAAAATACAACTGTTTCCTTTAAAATTTTTAATGGACAGGAAATGGTATAGAATAACTGCCAAGTCACATAAATTAACCTTTCTGTTAATGTTTGTGATCCAGGAAAGCACACACTATCGGTTGATGCAAACTGCATGGGCGTTTTCAGCAGTTGTTGTCTGGGCGCATGACCGAGTGTGGGCCATGGACTCATCTTTACGAGGTCCAAAAAAAAAAGCGGCTGCCGTATTTGGCAGGCTTCAGATCCCCTTCTATCTCAGGGTTGGGCTCCGGTCTTGTTCTGGAGTGATAGGGATTCTCTGGTAAAGGTCGGTCTGTTTTCACTTTCGTGACCTGGGAAGGGGAAGAAAGTCGAAAGTTAAGTTAGGGCCATCAGTGACCATTAAGTGAGTACTCTGATGACTTCTCTCTAATCCTGCTGCCCCAACTACTCTCACTTCAAAGCCCAAGCAAATCACACTTAAATTCAGTTAATCCTTCAATGAACTTTCCAAAAATCTACTTTCTGTCTCTCTACATGATAGAAATTATGAATACAGAAGGGAAAAGATGCATACTGTCTTCAAGGGGAAACATACTGTCTAGTGAGAGAGACAGGAATATCAAGCAAGACTTCTCCACACTGCCCAATGACAACAATGCAGACAGGAACTGTGCAGGAAAGGAGGGCCTCACACTGAAACCTGGGCTTGCACCATTTCTGAAGGAGTATCATACAGCTTAACCTCAAAGATGATCAGGAGTCAACCAGGAAGATTAAATTTCAAGAAAGACAATATGAATGAACAGAGTTAAGTGTGATAACAGATATGTGTACAGACGCCAAAGCAGAGCATGGGGAAAACAAAGCACCTAACCAAAATCTTATATGGCCACCAACTATGCAGAGCACATTCTCTCATTTCATTCTATTCCTGAGGCCATTCTGCAGAGGTTCTCTGAGGCCACCCCACTAACAGAAATAGGAAACAAAGCCAATAATCTGTAATCTAAGCCTGTTTGTTTAAATATTGTACAATGCTGGGAGACAGAGTTGGATGATAAAGGGTGCTGAATAGTGTACAAAAAGGCTTGGATTTTAACCTGCCATTAAAGCAGTAAAGTAACCAATCACCTGGGAAGTGGGGAGGCTAGACCAGGGAGAGCTGAACCAATAGCCAAGTGAGACTGTGATGTTCTCAGATGCAGCCAGAAGAGCAATGGGAATTTACACTAGCCATCCCTCAATGATTACCAAAATCTCAGCTGGAAAGCCACCAAAACCTGTTTAATTGTTTTGTTTGTGATGCTGAGAACCAAACTCAGGGCCTTATACATCCCAAGCAAACATTCTACTTCTGAGTATCACTCCCTAGCACAGAAATTATTCATTCTAAAGCTAAGGAACCGGGCTGCGGAGAGGACTTAGCTGTTAAGATGCTTGCCTGCAAAGCAAAAGGACCCAGGTTTAATTCTCCAGGTCTCACATAAGCCAAATGCACATGGCAGCACATGTGTCTGGTTAGAGACCGTGACATGTCCTTTCTCACACTCTCTCTCTGTCTCCCTCAAAGCTTAGCAACCAGGCCCAGCTACGTAGGCCATACTTATTGACTATCTATGCTCTAGTGATGTCTGCACTAAGCCATACCACATAATGCGACTCGGCTGATCTGCCTATGAATAAACCAGTAACTACTTTTTATGAACAGAGCTTTCGGATACACAATCACACCATCAAGGTAACCACCCTGTGTGATATGCACTACCACAAGTGAGGCCCAGAGAGACTGGCTTGCCTAAGATAACATCAGATCTGCAGTGGAGCCCAGTCCTCAAGGCCAGGTTCCTATCCCTTTGCCACAACTAGAGACAACCATATGGGTTCGTTGTTGCTTGACAGTAATAACAAATGCCCCCATCTGATATTAAAGCTCTTATAAGAATTTAAGGTATTAAAAAGGAGATATAAAGGGAAGAGAAAGGAAGGGAGGAGGGTACTTAATAGGTTGGTATTGTATATATGTAAGTACAATGATTGAGATGGGGAGGTAATATGATGAAGAATGGAATTTCAAAGGGGAAAGTGTGGGGTGGGAGGGAGGTATTACCATGGGATATTTTTTAATAATCATGGAAAATGTTAATAAAAATTACAAAAACTGAAAACATAAAAAATAAAGCTTAAAAAAATTTTTTAAAATCTTCCTATAAAAAAAAAGAACTTAAGGTATTTATGAAGTCAATCTAGAAAAATGTTTTTTTCCTAAAACACAAAGTAATCAGGGACTCCTTCAAAAAACAAATTGTTGAGTAAAGAATAATGAAACAACTTCTATTCTGCACCACACCCCAAAAAGAAAAGGAGACACATTTGATCAAATCTAAGTAAATTGCTTTGCGCCCTCTACTTTACACTGAACTTTCCACGTACAAAATGGGCCTCTGAGTTGTGGAGAAAAAGAGTAAGTACTTTATGTATGTGAGGAACTTCCTACATTGTTTTTAATATATGATCAGGATGATGGGATTATGAGTTCTCTTACTAGGAAAGTCAGAAACTGCAGGGAAGGACATGATATCTGAGCTGAGGCAAGACTAGGAAATCAGAATTCACCAGAATACAGGAGAGTAGGGCAACCCGGCAGGTCCAAATGCCAAAAGAATGAAGCTACAGGGGCTGGAGGGATGCAGTGAAAGGCACTTGCTTATAACGCCTGATGGCCTAGGTTCAAATCCTTAGTGTCTACCTAAAGCCAGATGCACAACGTGGTGCATGTGTCTGGAGTTCATTTGCAGTGACATGAGGCCCTGGCGTGGCATACTCTCCACCCCTCCTGCCCCCCCTTG
Source organism: Jaculus jaculus (assembly GCF_020740685.1). NCBI lineage: Eukaryota > Metazoa > Chordata > Mammalia > Rodentia > Dipodidae > Jaculus > Jaculus jaculus. The sequence goes on along the minus strand of NC_059102.1, from coordinate 131,835,882 downwards.
CAAATAAACAAAATATATATTTTTTTAATTAATATATTTGTTAGAGACAGAGAGAGGGAGAGAGAGAGAGAATGGGCACACAGGGCCTCTAGCCACTGCAAACAAACTCCAGATGCATGCGCCACCATGTGCATCTGACTTACATGGGACCTGGAAGACCAAACCAGGGTCCTTAGGCTTTGCAGGCAAGTGCCTTAACCACTAAGCCATCTCTCCAGCCCACAAAATGTATTTTTTAAAAAAGAATGAAACCACAATTTAGGCTTTACCCAGATAATTATCACCTTTCTAGAAGGAGACTGGACACTGAATTGAAATATAACTAAAACTGATAATACATTATAAGAAATGCACTTTTCAAGCAGTTAAAATGATAACTTTTTATTGGGGGTGAGGTTAAAAATATTAATACAAAGACCCAAGAATAATTTGAACAATGTGTGTGTGTGTGTGTGTGTGTATACACATTTTTTTCTTTTCTTGGGTTTTTCGAGATATGGTCTTGCCCTAGCCCAGGTGGACTTGGAATTTACTTGGTAGTCTCAGGGTGGCCTAAAACACATGGTGATCCTCCTACCTCTGCCTCCCGAGTGCTGGGATTAAAGGCATGTACCACCACACCCAGCCTATAGCAGTTTCTTTTATTTTTATTTATTTATTTGAGTGAGAGACAGAGAGAGACAGAATGGGCATGCCAGGGCCTCCAGCCGCTGCAAATGAACTCCAGATGTATGCGTCACCTTGTGCATCTGGTTTACGTGAGTCATGGGGAATCAAACCTGGATCCTTTGGCTTCACAAGCAAATGCCTTAACCACTAAGCCATATCCAGCCCTATAGCAGTATTTTTTAAATAACATGTCCTGCTAATTCTTCCGTCATGAGGCAGTGATGAGCTAAGGTAGTTTTATTTGTTAAATGTATAATTCCACAACTTTCCCACTTAGAATAGGCTGCTATTTAAAATAATTTTCTCAAGCTGGAAAAAGGCTACACTGCATGCAGTTCCATGGGAGAGAGAAATCACCAGTGGAGATAAAGAACAGTGGATGCTACAAGCCTTAAATTTGGCTAGGCAGACCAAATGAGCCAACAGGTATAGTGGCATGTCTGTTATGGGGGAAATTAACCATTCTCTAATTGGACTGGAGGCCTGCTCTGTGGGAGGGAATATGTACCTGATACTGAAAACTTATGACAGAGGAAGTTATGAGCCCTAGGGGTGTAACATCTGCTGGTGTCTGGCTAAATGCATATATTATGCTCACCAAATTGCCCAGTAAGCACTTCTCTTAATGTTCATAACCATATATTAATGCTACTCTCACTTTTGGTTAAAGAAGTGTCTCTTTTCAGATGGCAGTGATCTTGGGATGACTCAGAAGGCACCATGGCTCAGCACTGAAACATCTCTATCACACCTTCCAAGACACAGGATCCATTGCAGAAGAGGTGGTGGAAAGAATGTAAGAGCCAAAGGAAAGGTAGGACTACTTATTATGCACTCTTCCAGACACAAAATGGTCTTGATAACTGTGACCCCGCAGTGCCTGACACCACCTACACAAGATGATCGTAATAGAAGGAAAAGATAATATCAAAATAAAAGAGATGGCTGGAGGGACTGCTTAGTGGTTAAGGCGTTTGCCTGTAAAGCAAAGGACCCGGGTTTGATTCCCCAGGACCCACGTTAGCCAGATGTACAAGGTGGCACATGTGTCTAGAGTGTGTTTGCAGTGGCTGGAGGCCCTGGTGCACCCATTCTCTTTCTCTCTCTCTCTTTCTCTGTCAAATAAATGAATAAATAGGAGAGAGACTGATTAAGAGAGGGAAAGGGTATGATGGAGAGTGGAGTTGCAAAGAGGAAAGTGGTGGGGGGAGGCAATTACCATGGTTTATTATTTATAATTATGGAAGCTGTCAATAAAAAAATATTAATTTTCTCAGTGTAGTAAAAGTATGTCTTGAAGCCAGGTGTGGTGGTACACACCTTTAATCCTAGCACTTGGGAGGCAGAGGTAGGAGGATCACCATGAGTTCAAGGCCACCCTGAGACTCCATAGTGAATTCCAGGTCGGCCTGGGCTAGAGTGAGACTCTAACTTGGAAAAACCAAAACAACAACAATAAAGCAATGTCAGACTTAAAACACACAAACACACACACACCAGGGTAATTTTCTATTTATGACTCCAAAATTTTGCCCCAGGATACTATTCATAAAGGACAGGAAATAAGATGAATTGTGGTCCTGCATGCTCAGGTACTATGCAGGAGATTCACAAAGGCTGGCTCCAGTATTTCTCACAGGAGAGCAGAGATTCCAGGTCCAATTTTGTGGTGTGGAAGGGTAAGACGTCTTACACAATTTGTTCTGGATTCCACAGAAATTAAGTAGTGGAAGCAGACTTTAGATATGCCATCTGTCTATTCAACTTTGTCTGGCCTCCATTTCATGCCTTGCTCCCTGGGCCACCCTAGAAGGAAGTATTTGAGTTGAAGTAGTAGTGATGGGTCAGGTCATTAAGAGCCTTGCATACCAGAGAAAGAGGGCACTTATTCTGCAAGCAAATTGAGTCCCCAAAAGGTTTTTGAAAAAGCGATACATGATCTGTTTTCCACAGATTGCTCCTATAGTGAAGATGTAGTTTTCTAAATTCTTCAAATTCCAACTGTGAGCAGTCTTCCAAGACCCATAAGGATCTACCCCCCCCCCCACTCCCAGCAATGTATGTTGCTCACTAAGAATTCTAAATCTGACACCAGTGGGACCAATGAGAAGATCCAACATCCCAGGAGAAGCAATGTTCCACTGACATGGAGAAAGAAAGAGAAGAGTGAAGACTCTCAGGCTTCAGGTCTGGTGTTTCAACAGATGGGAAGTCATAGCCAAGACAACTAATATAGGGGGAAGAGAAAGGTGTCACTTTTAGTTACAAGCATAGATTTAAAAAAATTTTTATTTGAGGTACACTGGGGATGGGGGGAGAATATGAATATGGGCACACCAGGGCCTCCAGCCACTGTAAATGAACTTCAGACACATGCACCATTTTGTGCATCTGGCCTTCCTTGGACATTAGGGAATTTAACCCAGACTGTCAGGCTTTGCAAGCAAGTACTTTTAACAGCTGAGCCATCTCTCCAGCCCCAACTGAGCATGGACTTTTAAAAAATAATTTTATCAGCCGGGCGTGGTGGCGCATGCCTTTAATCCCAGCACTCGGGAGGCAGAGATAGGAGGATCACCGAGAGTTCGAGGCCACCCTGAGACTCCATGGCGAATTCCAGGTCAGCCTGAGCCAGAGTGAGACCCTACCTCAAAAAACCAAAAAAAAATAATAATAATAATTTTATCTAGGCTGGAAATAAGGCTTAGGGGTTAAGGTACTTGTCTGTAAAACCTAAGGACCCAACTTCGATTCCCCAGAACCCACATAAGCCACATAAGATGCACAAGGTGAGGCATGTGTCCAGAGTTCATTTGTAGTGGCTAGAGGCTCTGGTGTACCCATTCTCTCGCTCTCTCAAATAAATAAATGTTTTAAACGTTTTTTTGAAAAAAGTTTTATTTATGTGTGTGTGTGAGAGAGAGAGAGAAAAAAAATAGGTGTTCCAGGGCCTCTAGCCACTGCAAACAAACTCCATATGCATGCACCACCTTCCGTATCTGATGAGTACTGGGGAATTGAACCCAGGTTGTTAGGCTTTGCAGGCAAGCACCTGAACCGCTGAGCCATCTCCCCTGCCCCAAATAAGCATGGATTTAAAAAATTTTAGTTAATTACATTCTAAAAAAGTCTGACACAGCCTTATCCTATATCCAACAGTGAATTCAGCTGAGAGGGTCTCACCAACACTTCATTTAACCTCCTCTACTCCCCAAAATATCTACATGCTGGAAGGTCTACTTAAAGGAATATCTCTATTTAAAAAAAACAAAAAACAAAAAAAACTCCCTTCTGGATTGTGTGTAATTCTCATCAATCTATTTGGTAAATGAAGAGCTCACATCCTCTCTGTCCTCAGAGACCACTTCGGGACAACTTCCCTCTTTGGTTATATCCTGTCCCATGGTCTCCCATCCACCTCTGGGGTCAGAATGGGGCCTAGTAGAGCCTTACCTTAGACAGTTCCCCCAGGTCAGGCCGCACCCAGCCCAGTTTGTCCAGCACACACTCGTCAAACTTTGCCTGCTGTGGGCGGCAGCGCCGGAACTGCTGCTGGCCCGAATAATCAATGCAGGTCCAATATTCAGTGAAAGGCTCTGCACAGTGACGCTTTATCTGCCTAAAAACAAGGGCAAGGGGTCAGAGGTAGCTCTTTGCAAAACAAAGAAAGTGAAAAAGAGGAAGGAAAACAAGTCCAGATATTAAACATATGGTCTTGCTTTTGAAAAGTACAGGAGCAAACACTGTTACCACAAAAGGCAATTGCAAGACCCTCAAGTTGAGAACCAATAAGAAAACAGAGATTTCCGAGGACAAAGTCTACTTACTTGATAGGGTCATTTACTGGAACCTAGCGCTCATTCACTCAGCTAGTGTAGCTAGCCAGCTTGCTCCAGGGATCCCCTGCCTGTAGTTCCCAAGTGCTGAAATTACAGGCAGGCCATCAGGGTTACCAAGCATTTATGATGCTAGGCACCCACACAATGGTCCTCATGCTTGGGTAGTGAATGCGTTACGCACTGAGTCATCTCCCCAACCTTGAAGCCTACTTATTTCATGCAATGAAAAGACTATGTCCTGGCAGGGTGTGGTGGTGCACGCCTTAAATCCCAGCACTTGGAAGGCAGAGATAGGAGAATCGCAATAAGTTCGAGGCCACCCTGAGACTACCATATGAATTCCAGGTCAGCCTGAGCTAGAACAAGACCCTACCTTGAAAAACCAAAAAAAAGGCTATGTCCTAAGGTAACTGTCTCTGACTCAAGAAGGGAACTTGGGGTCTACTTATTCTTTAAATCCAATCCTAAAGAGTATCAGCTGAGCGAATTCAGGAGGCAAGTAGTCAGAGACCAGAGCATGTGATGGAAGTCAGAAGGGGCAGGCAACAGCAAAGGGCACAGAATCTCAAACAGGAAATACACATTGTGTATGTGTATGTGGTGCTGAGTGCTGAACTCAGGGCCTTACACTAGGCAAGTGCTTTGCCACTGAGCTACATCCCCAGCACAAATACACAAGCTAACAGGTAGAAGGTCCTGGAGTCATTCATCATAAAAGATGCCCTCCACTTCCAGAGCTCCAGGTCACCAGTGTATTAATGCACTGGACAGAAAAAAGACAATTCTTGTTACAAAGAGAGTTAAATTATATTTGGTGCTGTGTTACACAGCAGGGTACCTGGGCTGGAAAGATGGCTCAGCAGTTAAAAGCACTTACTTGCAAAGCCTGAAGGCCTCAGTTTGATTCCCCAGTACCCACATAAAGCCAGACGCACAAAATGGTGCATGCATCTGAAATTTGCTTGCAGTAGCAGGAAGCCCTGGAGCACCCATACTCAATATGCACTCTTTCTCTCTCAGTATCTCTCTTAAATAAATTAAAATATATTTTTATTACAGGTGTATTTCATGTCCTTTCAGCTAGAGTTTCTTGGTTTTTAAAATAGTTATTTATTTATTTGTGTGTGAGAGAGAGAGAGAGAGAAAAAAAAAGAGAGAAAGAGACAGAGAGAATGGGCACACAAGGGCCTCCAGCAAGCAAACTCCAGATGCATGAGCCACCTTGTGCATCTGGCTTACATGGGTACTGGGGAATTGAACCTTGGTCCTTAGGCTTCACAGGCAAATGCCTTAACTGGTAAGCCATCTCTCCAGCCCTAAAATATTTTTTTTAAGGCAGGGTAGCAAACAGTTCATTTACAGAGACTAACAAAAATGTAACTTTTTATATAAAGGGGACAGCTTCAGTTGCCTTGCAAAATTTCCCTTCTCTGTCATTCAACCCTGCTAGGAACCAAATAAATGCAAATTCAAGCAAGAATAAACAGCATAATTTTACATAAAAGCCACATTGAGACAGCAGAAGAAACTCAGAACATCTCTTTTTACCAATGGAATAATGACCTCCTAGCCGCCCCCACTCCAGGAATTGAAGGTGCTCTCAACACATGGAGCCCCTTTAAAATGCCTCACAAAGAATCGCAGAGATAGTTCTATGCATACAGCAAAAATCTGCTATTTCTGCTTCCACCACTCAGTTCACCCTGGAAGTCACCAACATCATCACTCACCTCAGGACCCTTGCATAACCTGTACCCACTTATACTCTATACTTGATAATAAATCACTCTGGCACAATGTACTGTATTCTCCACAATGCTGCAGAAGCTGAGGCCAGCACTGCAGTGGTACAGGTTCCTACTCTGGACCCTGCCACCCACGCCAGCAAACTGTCATCTACTAAAGTGAGACTGGCTCCAGTGTGAGTGCTTTCTCTTAGGAGGCAGTGGGACCTCAGGAATTAGTGAAAGACAAACATTTCGCATTTAAACATTCTACCTCTGCATCTTGGGGAAAATATCTTGACAAAGCTCCTTAAAAGCTGGTTTTTTTAGAACACTTTTTTAAAAAAATGTATTTATTTGCAAGCAGAGAGAGAGAGAGAACAAGAGAGAGAGCACTCGCACAAAGGAGAGAGAGACAGAGACAGGGCACAACAGGGCCTCTTGCCACTGCAAACGATCTCCAGAAGTATGCACCTCTTTGTGCATCTGGCTTTACATGATTACTGGGGATTCAAACTTGTGCTTGCAAGCAAGCGCCTTAACCACTAAGCCATCTCTCCAGTCCCAAAGTTGGTTTTCTTTACAAATAAACAAACATATATTCAACCTTATTAGTAATCAAATAAATGCAAATTCAAGCATCATAAAATATCATCTCATACCTACCATATATATGAATAATGCATGCCAGCAGTGCTGAAGACAGTATAAGCTGACTCAACTTTAAAAAAAAATAAGGTGGACTCTTCTACACAGCTGGTGGGAATGTAATCTGGTCCAGCCATTGTGGAGATCAATGTGGAGGTTCCTAAAACAGCTAAAGATTGATCTACCATATGACCCAGCTATAGCACTCCTAGGCATATATCCAAAGGACTCATCTCATTTCCTTAGAAGTATGTGCTCAACCATGTTTATTGCTGCTCAATTTATATTAGCTGGGAAATGGAACCAGCCTAGATGTCCCTCAACTGATGAGTGGATAATAAAGATGTGGCACATTTATACAATGGAGTTCTACTCAGCGGTAAAGAAAAATGAAGTTATTAAATTTGCAGAAAAATGGATGGATCTGGAAAGGATTATGGTAAGTGAGGTAACCCAGGCCCAGAAAGCCAAGCACCACATGTTCTCCCTCATATGTGGATCCAAGCTACAGATGATTGGGCTTCTGCGTGAGAAGGAAAATACTTAGTAGCAGAGGCCAGTAAGTAAAAAAGGAGATATAAAGGGAAGAGAAAGGAAGGGAGGAGGGTACTTAATAGGTTGGTATTGTATATATGTAACTACAATGACTGAGCTGGGGAGGTAATATGATGAAGAATGGAATTTCAAAGGGGAAAGTGCGGGGGGGGGGAGGGGTATTACCATGGGATATTTTTTATAATCATGGAAAATGTTAATAAGAATTGTGAAAAGATAAAAAATAAATAAAATAAATAAATAAGGTGGGGCTGGAGAGATGGTTTAGCAGGTAAGGCATTTGCCTACAAAGCCAAAGGACCCAGGTTCAACTACCCAGAACCCATGTAAACCAGATGTACAAGGGGGTGCATGTATCTGGAGTTCCTTTGCAGTGGACAGAGGCCCTGATGTACCCATTCTCTATCTGCTTCTTCCTCTCTACTTCTCTCTCTCTCTCTCTCAAATAAATAAATGAAAAAATAAAAATAATAAAAAAGAATATTTAAAAAATAAGGTGTGAGTCAGGCGTGGTGGCGCACGCCTTTAATCCCAGCACTCGGGAGGCAGAGGTAGGAGGATCGCCGTGAGTTCAAGGCCACCCTGAGACTACATAGTGAATTCTAGGTCAGCCTGAGCCAGAGTGAGACCCTACCCCGAAAAACAAAAAAAATAAAATAAATAAAATAAAAAATAAGGTGATACAAAGTGGCACATCAGGAGTTCATTTGCAGTGGCTAGAAGCCCTGGTGTGCCCATTCTATTTCTGTCTGTCCCTGTTTGCAAATAAATAAATAAAAATATATTAAAAAAAAAAAAACAGGGCTAGAGAGATGGCTTATCAGTTAAGGAGCTTGCTGACAAAGTCAAAGAACCAAGGTTCAATTAGCTAGATGCTCAATGTGGTACATGTATCTGGAGTACATTTGCAATGGCTGGAGGCCATGGTATGCCCATTCTCACTGTCTGCCTCTTTCTCAAATCAATCAATAAAATATGTTTAAAAACAACAACAACAACAAAAAATAAGGTGATTGTTTAGAAGCTATAAATAATGATCAAAACTTTCTACAGAAAAAAACAAATCTCACTGCAGAGAAATTTACACCAAAGAATTAAAGAGTAAAAACAAGCTATGAAGAAAAGTAGACACTACAGATTTATCCAAAACAGAAACTGTAATCAGTGATGTCCACTAACAGGAATTGGTCAGGTATATTATAGTTGGTTCATCTACTGGTATATTATCATATAGACATTCACAACAATGATCATTAAAACTATATGGTGGACTGGAGAGATGACTTCGTGGTTACGGTGCTTGCTTGCAAAGCCATAGGACCCAGGTTCAACTCCCTAGGGCCCAAATAAGCCAGATGCACGAGGAGGCGCACACATATGGAGTTCGTTTGCAGTGACTGGAGGCCCGGGAATACCCATCTTCCCCTCCCCTCTCTACCTACCTATTTCTCTCTCTCTCTCTCTAATAAATAAATAAAAATAAAATATTTTTTAAAATTTATTTATTTATTTATTTATTTGAGAGTGACAGACACAGAGAGAAAGACAGATAGAGGGAGAGAGAGAGAATGGGCACGCCAGGGCTTCCAACCTCTGCAAATGAACTCCAGACACGTGCGCCCCCTTGTGCATCTGGCTAACGTGGGACCTGGGGAACCGAGCCTCAAACCGGGATCCTTAGGCTTCACAGGCAAGCGCTTAAGCCATCTCTCCAGCCCAAAAAAAATAAAATATTTTTTAAAACCCAAATCTATATGGCAACACGAATGTTTTCAATAGTCTTAAGAGAAAATGCAGTTCAAAAACACGCACATGGGCTGGAGAGATGGCTTAGCGGTTAAGCGCTTGCCTGTGAAGCCTAAGGACCCCGGTTCGAGGCTCGGTTCCCCAGGTCCCACGTTAGCCAGATGCACAAGGGGGCGCACGCGTCTGGAGTTCGTTTGCAGAGGCTGGAAGCCCTGGCACGCCCATTCTCTCTCTCTCCCTCTATCTGTCTTTCTGTGTCTGTCGCTCTCAAATAAATAAATTTAAAAAAATTAAAATTAAAAAAAATATTAAAAAATTAAAAAAAAAAACCACGCACATACTTTGAGTATAACCACAGAAGTACCTGCATGTTGACAAAGACAGCAGAGGCAAGAAAGAAGGAAAGCAGGTATTGTGCTAATGCATCAGCTCTTCCCTCTTGTGTCACTGGAATGGACATCTGTGTGTTCTGCTTAGTCAACAGTCATTCCTCATCCTTTTTCTTTTTTTTTAAATCAAAGTAGGGTCTCTCTAGCCCAGGCTGACCTGGAACTCACTCTGTAGTCTCAGGCTGGCCTCAAACTTACAGTGATCCTCCTACCTCTGTCTCCTGAGTGCTGGGATTAAAGGTATGTGCCACCACACGTGGTTCATTCCCCATTTTTCTGTAACATCCTTGTGATTTTCTTTTGGGAAACAACCCTTCCCTATCTCTTAGCAGTGTGGTTTGGATGAAGGCAAGACTATACTTCAGACCTGACCAATCAGAGCACTTTATCTCCAGAGGCATAATGGTCCAATAATGTAAGTCCGCCAGCAAGGACAACCTGCCTCACAACAGTTTTGTACTACTGCAGAAATGGCTCTCCATCTAGACTTGCTGAGCAAAGAGAATAGCAGCGGGAAGTGTTTGCTGGCCATTTAGGCTATAGCAAGACTAAAAACAAGGTCAACAGCGAAAAGCTCAATCAAGACATTGCAGGAAGAAGAATAAAAAGATATCAGGTAGCTTGACATTCTTGAGGCCCTTGGATCCAGTTCTGCTTGATACCAGACCTGTCTCTGGAGTTAACAGTTCAATAGCCAATGCCTTGTGCCTTGAGCTTCTGTCCCTTTTAGTAGAACTCTGTATAATATGACTGTCAAAACATTTTTTTAAGGTTGGATGTGGTGGTGCACACCTATAATCAAAACACTGAGGCACCAGGACTTTTGAGTTCAAGGCAGCTGTGGAATACAGTGAGTTCAAGGCCAGTCTGAATAACACAATGAGCGTGAGCATGTGAACACACACACATTTCCTATTTGTTGAGAAAGGACGTCATGCAGCCCAAGCTGGTCTCAATCTTCCATATAACTGAAGGTGGCCTTAAATTCCTCATCTTATTGCCACTTACCCAGTGCTGGGATTACAGACAGTACTACCATGCCTAAAAAACATGTTTCTATTATCAAAATACCTTGGATATTAAAAAAAAAATAGTTTAGACAATTTCATACATGTATATCATGTATTTTTTTTGTATTTTTTATGAAAAAGAACTAGCATGTCAAGGCCTCCAGCCACTGCAAATGAATTCCAGACGTGTGTGCCATCATGTGCACATGTGCAACCTTGCACACTTGCATCACCTTGTGCAACATGGATCCTTAGGTTTTGCAGGCAAGTGCCTTACCCGATAAGCCATCTCTCCAGTCCATATTAATGTATTTTGATCATATCCACACACCTTACATTTTCACATTTAAGTAACAAGTACAGTGGCTTACCTGGAAATCTAATTCAGCATTGTTCTTTCCATCACAATTGTGTGTTCATAACCATTATACTAACTTGTTACCTGACTGCCTGTTAATAAGCACTGGGCTGAGATGTTTTTAAGCCTTTCAAAATATTCCCTGTAACACTATAGACAAGACAGTAGGTATTATTTAACAGCTTGGAAATGGAATTCATGATGGTTAATGAACTTGTCACACAATAAAAAGAAAAGCAAAAGCTGGACATGGTGGCAATGCACGCCTTTAATCTCAGCACGTGAGAGGCAGAGGAAGGAGGATCACTGTGAGTCTGAGGCCAGCCTGGGAGTACAGAGTAAGTTCCAGGTCAGCCTGAGATAGAGTGAGACCCCTACCTTGAAAAAAACAAAAACAAAAAAACCCTTCACACTTGTAGAAAAATTAGCCTCTGTTTAATTAGCTAATGTCCACTTACTCATTTAAGAATACTTACCTGAAAGAAAAACGAAGTTATGGAATTTGCAGAAAAATGGATGGATCTGGAAAGGATTATACTAAGTGAGGTAACCCAGGCCCAGAAAGCCAAGCACCACATATTCTCCCTCATATGTGGATCCTAGCTACAGATGATTGGGCTTCTGCGTGAGAAGGAAAATACTTAGTAGCAGAGGCCAGTAAGTTAAAAAGGAGATATAAAGGGAAGAGAAAGGAAGGGAGGAGGGTACTTAATAGGTTAGTATTGTATATATGTAACTACAATGATTGAGATGGGGAGGTAATATGATGGAGAATGGAATTTCAAAGGGGAAAGTGTGGGGGGGAGGGTATTGCCATGGGGTATTTTGTTTGTTTGTTTGTTTGTTTGGTTTTTCGAGGTAGGGTCTCACTGTAGCCCAGGCCGACCTAGAATTCACTATGGAGTCTCAGGGTGGCCTCAAGCTCATGGCAATCCTCTTACCTCTGCCTCCCGAGTGCTGGGATTAAAGGCATGCGCCACCACGCCCGGCTCCCATGGGATGTTTTTTATAATCATGGAAAATGTTAATAAAAATTGTGAAAAAAAAGAAAATAAATAAATAAATAAAAACTTATATTTGAAGAAACAGAAAAATGTTAGAAGCTGCTAATAGTATTCAAAGTGACTATGACACAAATTAACAGGAATGATCACTCTATGTCAAAAGTATTGTTTACATACATAATAAAACTGATTTTGATTTATTTATTGTACTACAAAAAAAAAAAAAAAAAAAGAATACTTACCTGAAGAACTCCAGTGCGCACTTGTTGACTAGTTTGCCTTCCTGGAGGCAGCGCCTTGGGTCCTTCTCTTCCCAGCGGCAAAGCATAAACTCTTTATTGGGCTTGTCACACTGAGCTCCATAGTGATGGGCGGCAGCTTTAAGCACAGCAGAGCTGACTTTCACCTGGGAAGGGAACATGGGAGAAAGTCACAGACTGAACTAGTACCATTTCCTCAATATGACCGTGTGCTGGTCAAAGAGAGGAATCCAGAGGCAGCACCACTCTGAAAACAAGAAAAGCTGTCATAATTCTTTATAAGACAGTGCTTAGAGGCCACAAAGTTCTTCCACATACATTACTGAGTTGCTATTAACTCTCCACATTTTCTTTCAGAGATGAGCACGTGATGGCCCTACAAGAATTTTGCCTAGGAAGAAGGGAGGCTTCAAGGATCTGGTGGAAGAAAACAATTCTAGAAATAAAATTAATAGTATAAGGACCTATGAAACTTTCAGAGGACTAGGGAACCACAGAGGATAAGAAACTGGGAGGGAATACAAAAAAGCATGTGGGGACTGGAGACAGGGCTTAGCAAATGAGGTGCCTGCTTGCAAAGCCAAAGGACCCAGGTTCGATTCCCCAGTACCCACATAAAGCCAGATGCACAAGGTGGCACATGCGTCTGGAGTTTATTTGCACTGGCTAGAGGCCCTGGCATGCCCATTTTCATTCTTGCTTTATCTGCCTCTTTCTCACTTTATCTGCCTCTTTCTCTCTCTCTCTCAAATAAAATATTTTTTAAAAATTCAAAAGAAAGAGCATGTAAGCCAGCAAGTTATTACTAATAATAAAGTATTCAACTCTGCAATGTTTACAAATGCTAGCCCATTACACTAAAGTAGTTTCCAACCCTATAACAATGCCAGGATCTATCACTTGCACTCCAGTGCCCTTCTTGAAAAGCACAGTGCAGTCACCTAGCCACAGAAAACTGCAGAGTCCAGGGCTTAGCTGACAGTCATAGTCAAGGTTCTCTTCCTTATGATCTGTGCTTGTGCCTCCAATGTCTCAGTTACTGGAACTTGACAGAACAGTGTTATCTGAGAGGACTCCTCCTAACTCCCCCTTTCCAATAACACTTTGGATATTCTGAGATGAATACACCCCTAATAACTTATATTTGAACTGTATTAAATTTAGTTACAGTGTCTGGGGAGATGGCTCAGCAGTTAAAGGTGTATGCCTGCAAAGTCTGCTAGTCTAGGGTCCAATTCCCCAGTCACCCATGTAAAGCTGGACAGCATTTGCAGTGGCAAGAGACTCGGGCATATGCCCATACACATACACACAGAGATACAAATAAATAAATTAAAATTTAAAAATTTTGGATTTTTGGAATACTTGCATTGATATAATGAGCTATCTCTAAGATGGGACCCAAGTCTATACAAAAAAGTTCACCTTATATTCATAACCTAAAATTATGTTTTATGCAGCATTTTTAGTGTACCTGCATTTTTACTGTAATCTACCCTACAGTCAAGTGGGGAATTTTTATCATGTTTGTATTCAAAAGACTGGCTTTTTGGAGCATTTCAGATTTTGCATTTTTCGGATAAGGGATGCTCAGCCTAGGTTGGGTCTTTGCTCAAACTGTATATTCTGTATATACTCAGTGTTATCCTACTCATGCGATCTACATATGACCACTTGAATGTAAGGTCCTCCATAGCTTCATATGTTTTGAATAATTGGTCCCCAGCTGGTGGCAGTTTGGGAGGTGGGCCTTGTTGGAGGAGGTGTTGCTGTGGTGGGATTAGAGGTGCTATAGCCCAGATCTCCTTGCCAGGATTAGCTCAGCTCATTTTTGCTACTATTTTCTACCTGTTGTGGCAGAGGTGATGCCCAGCCTCTGCCCTACCATCCTTTCCCTACCATCATGAAGCTTCCCCTCAAGACTGTAAGCCAAAATAAACACTTTCCTCCCATCAGCTGCTTTTTTAATATAATTTTTTGTTGTTCATTATTTAGTTATTTGAGAGTGACAGAGCAAGAAAGGCAGTTAGATAGATAGATAGATAGATAGAGAGAGAGAGAGAGAGAGAGAGAGAGAATGGGTGTGCCAGGGCCTCCAACCACTGCAAACAAACTCCAGACGCATGTGCCCCCTTGTGCATCTGGCTAACGTGGGTCCTGGTGAATCAAGCCTCGAACCAGGGTCCTTGGGCTTCACAGGCAAACGCTTAACCGCTAAGCCATCTCTCCAGCCCCCCATCAGCTACTTTTGATTGGGTGTTTTGTCCCAGCAATGTGAAGGTAACTTAACACTCTCAGAGCACAGGGACTAGTCTTAAACAGAGATGTTATACTGTAAAGATGTCAATTCTCCCTAAATGAAGAAATAGTTAGCTAGAACATTTACTCTGATACACTAAGCACCCAAAATGTCTAGTAGAAAAAGCTGTTATGCATTCACTTCATCAGGCAGGGAGGAAACCATATTTACACAAGAGGTAAGAATACAGGGTATGACTACTCATCCAGAACATTTTCCCCCATTCATCTATGTTCACATCATTCTTATTCTTTGGTTAAGTGACAGCTTCCTCCATACAGGAACTTCATACATCTCTTGACAATGCCTAAATATTTTATTGTTTTGATATATCTAAATAGGACTTTTTTTTTGTTTTCAAACTGTTTTTGCTTATTTATACAGTATAACCACCCCCCTTTTTTTTTGGTTTTTCGAGGTAGGGTTTTACTCTAGCTCAGGCTGACCTGGAACTCACTATGTAGTCTCATGGTGATCCTCCTACCAGTGCCTCTCGAGTGCTGGGGATTAAAGGTATGCACCACACACCTGGGTTATATACAGTATATATTCTTTTTTGTTGTTGTTGTTTTGTTTTTCAAGCTAGGGTCTCACTCTAGCCCAGGCTGACCTGGAATTCACTATGGAGTCTCAGGGTGGCCTGGAACTAATGGCAATCCTCCTACCTCTGCCTCCCAAGTGCTGGGATTAAAGGTATGCGACACCATGCCCAGCCAGTATATATTCTTTCTGGCTGTCTTACTCCATAGTTCTGAAACAGAACCAAAAGTATTCTCAGAAGGCTGGTGAGATGGCTTAGCAGTTAAGGTGCTTGCCTGTGAAGCCTAGGACCCATGTTCAACTCTCCAGGTCCCACATAAGCCAGACACACAAAGAGATGCAAATGTGCAAGACTGCACATGCACACCAGGTGGCACATGTGTCTGGAGTTCAAATGCAATGACTACAGGCCCTGGCACGCCAATTTTCTTTCTCTCTCATAAATAAAAAATACAATACCACCCTTAGGTATGTATCCTAAGGACTCCTCTCACTACCTTAGACATACTTGCTCAACCATGTTTACTGCTGCTCTATTCACAGTAGCTAGGAAATGGAACCAACATAGATGTCCCTCAACTGATAATGAAGATGTGGCACATTTAAACAATGGAGTTCTACTCAGCAATAAAGAAAAATGAAATTATGAAATTTGCAGGAAAATAGATGGATCTGGAAAGGATTATGCTTAGTGAGGTAACCCAGGTGCAGAAAGCCAAACGTCACATGTTCTTTCTCATATGTAGATCCTAAATACAAATGATTGGACTTCCATGTGAATAGGAATAAAACTCAGTAGCACAGGCCAGTAAGCTAGAAAGGGGACATAAAGGGAATAGAAAGGAGGGGGTTGTTTAATAGGATGGTATTATATATATGCAAGTAGAAGAACAGATTAATGGGGGTGAAAGGCCTAAGTGAGGTCAGGGAAAGAGAATGAGTGAATGAAAGGTGAAGGGAGGGCTAATCAAAATCTAAGAGGATATAAATAAGTCATATAGAAACCTACTTTTTTGGACAATGGAACACTCAAAAGCCAGATTGTTACTAGAAAATTTTCAGTGCCAGGAATGGGAGACCTTCCAGTGAGTTGTTACCCAGGGAGGTCACGGATACCCCTAGAATACTACAGGCCATTGCCGAAGCCCTAGGTTTCCCACCACAAATAGATGGTAAAACCCTATTGCTGAAGACTCTACATACTTGGGCTACAAGGTCACCGAGAAATCCTGCTGGAGTTGAATGAAAACCTCCTCCATGTAGACCAGCTGACAGAAACTGGAAAAAGTTATGCTACATGCACTTCAATGGGAGAGAGAGAAATCACCAGTGTAACTACTCAACAGTGGACACTGCAATCCTTATATTTGTCCAGATAGGCCAAATGAGCCAACAGGTGCAATAGTGGCATATAGTCTGCTATGGGGGAAGCCAACCACTCTCAACCAGGAATAGAGGCCTGCTCCATGGGAGGGAATACATCCCTGATACTGAAAACCTACAACAGGGGTAATCATGAGCCCTAGGGGTGTAACAACTGCTGGTATCTGGCTAAAAGTATATACTATGTTCACCAAATTGCCCAGTAAGCATCTCTCTTAATGTTCATACCCATATATTAATGCTACTCTCATTTTTGGTTAGAGAAGCTTCCCTTTTCAGATGGCAGTGGCCTTGGGATTACTCAGAAGGCAACATGGTACTAAGAAGTGACAGAGGAGTGCTCAGCACTGAAATATCTCTGTCACACCTTCCAAGGCTCAGGGTCCATTGAGAAAGAGGTGGCTGAAAGAATATAAGAACCAAAGGAAGGGCAGGACTCCTTGCAACATGCTCCTCCAGACACAAAATGGCCTGGATATCCATGACCTCACAGTGCCTGACACTACTTACACAAGATCATCATAATAGGAGGAAAACATCATGATATCAAAATAAGAGAGACTGGAGTTTCAAAGGGAAAGTGGAGGAGGGAGGGAATTACCATGGGTTATTGTCTACAATTATGGATGTTGTCAATAAAAAATTTAAAAAATTATGTGTGTGTGTGTGTGTGTGTGTGTGTGTGTATTTTTTTTTTCCCCAGAGAAACACTACTACTTAGAACTAAAATTGTTTCTCAGTTGGGTGTGATGGCACACACCTTTAATCCCAGCACGTGAAAGGCAGAGATAGGAGGACTACCATAAATTCGTGGCTACCCTCAGCCTAATTCCAGGTCAGCCTGGGCTAAACAGTGAAACCCTACCTCCTCAAAAAAGAAAAAAAAAAAAAACCCTGTTTTTCTTCTGATGTTTATGTCTTATTGCTCTGACCAAACAGATCAATTTTATCCTAAACTTTAAAGCAGTTTATTGCTGATATCTGGGCTGTAGTTGCTTAGATATTCCTTTTTTTTTTTTTTTTTTTTTTTTTTTCCTTTTCAGTTTTTTGAGGTAGGGTCTCACTCTGGCCCAGGCTGACCTGGAATTCATTATGTAGTTTCAGGGTGGCCTTGAACTCATGGTGATCCTCCTACCTCTGCCTACCTGAGCGCTGGGATTAGAGGTGTGTGCCACCATGCTCGGCTTTTAGAGATATTCTTTTTTAAAGATGTTTCTTTCTAATCCTAATTAGTTTTTTTTTTTTTTTACCAGAAAAGACACAAAATTTTCAGATTTGTTTTTTACTAACTTTGAAATGTTATAGGTTAAAAGAATTTCAAAAATCTAATCTGTCGCTAGGCATGATGGCACACACCTTTAATCCCAGCACTCAGGAGGCAGAGGTAGGAGGACTGCAGTGAGTTCAAGGGCAACCTGAGACTACGTAGTGAATCCCAAGTCACCTGGACTAGAGGAAGACCCTATCTCAGAGAAAAAAAATCTGTCATAGTGCATTATACTTTCATATACTACTGCATTTGACTTGCAAAATTGAAGATTTTAGTGTAAGAAAAGTCCATAGGTTTATTATGTATTTTTATACAGATTTAGTTACTAATAAGACAAATGACAAGGAAAGAAAAGCATAATCCATGTATAGTCCACAGGTGTGGATGATTTATGACTGTGTCTACTAATACTGTCCTATCAAAGCCAACTTATGATGCAAGTAAAATTTGCCCTGATAATTTTAATAAATTTACTTCAAAAATCTAAACTTTCCCATTCAAGTTTGGTACACATTTGCTTGCTTTACTATCTATAAACAGCTGGCAGAGTAAAAACATTTAAACATTTGTTCTGGTTTTCTTTCTTTCTTTCTTTTTTTTTTTTTTTGAGGTAGGGTTTCACTCTAGCCCAGGCTGACCTGGAATCCACTATGTAGTCTCAGGATGGCCTCGAACTCATGGTGATCCTCCTACCTGTGACTCCCAAGTGCCTCAGCTTTCCTAGAACTGGGATTACAGACATGCACCACCATTGCTAACTTCACAGTTTTCTCCCTTTCTTTTCTTTTTCTTTCTTTCTTTTTCTCTTTTTTTTTTGGAGGTAAGGTCTCACTCTAGCCCAGGCTGACTTGGAATTCACTATGCAGTCCCAGGGTGGCCTTGAACTCACGGCACTCCTTTGCCTCCTGAGTGCTCGGATTAAAGGCACCACACCCAGCTCTAGCTTTCTTTCATAAAGCTTACATTTTAAAAATTAAGTTAGCACTATTTCCTTGCCAAACGCAAGAACCTTAAAAGGCCGATGGGATTACTCCAGTCCTCAAGACAATCATGCCCCCAAGCCTGCAGCATCTACTCACTTTACTGCATCCTCTCAATTACATTCAGCACCCTGTCTCAAGAACAGGGTTTCAACATCCTTCCTCACCAATCCTCACATAGTCACCCAGCACAGCAGGATTACAGCCTGCAGGTGTGAGAAGTAAGGGAGAGCAAGTCACAATCAATCTCCCACTCTTGTTACTTCCTTGCATCATGTCTGTACCTGTTTCAGAGTACTTCCTTTATACCAAGCCCTGGGTTCTTTAATTTATATAAAATGTAACATGATATACTCATTTCACAGAGCCATTATGAGGACCAAGGGAGCTCACACATAGAAAAATGCCAAGAATATGCCCGACACCCAGAAAGGACATCAATACTGGCTATTACTTTAGTTTGGACTGAAAGCTGTCTAAAGGCTTGAGGGGTTTTTAGCACAAAGCTGATCTTCCTAGTCAGTGTAGTCCAAAATGGGTTAACTTGATCCCCAAAGTCACTGCCACTTGTGCCTTCCCCAGTTCTATTGTCTCGTTGCAAGTCTGTCAGTGACTCCTCAATCTTTCCTGGTACCATTATTCATCCATTGCTTGGTCAGGCCCATTCCAGATCCGTGGACTTGTTCTCATCTCTCAGTAAGCACAGAGAGGAACAGTACTTTAGGGTCATTAATATCTTTCCTAATTATTTTAACAGCCACTGAGGCCAGTCTTCCTGCTTTTCTTCTCTTCAATCCATTTCTCATAACAGCTGCTGCAAGTAACCTTCCTAGATAACAATTCTTACTTTATTCTGCTGTTAAAACAAACTAGCAACCAAGCCCTAAAAAGACTCAGCCTTAGCAGAATAAAGCCTGGACTACCTATTGGGCATTTAAGCTTTTGGGCCCCAAATTAACTTTCCAACCTTACAATTTGCTATTCTTTCGAAATGCTGAACTCACTGCTCACAGAGTCCATGTGCAGCCCCCTGCTCAATTTCTACTCTCACTTACAGCTCTTCTCCCCATCTCTGCCCATAGAAGTGCAAGTCTTCAAATGCTATTTAGTATATCTTTTTTTACATTAAGCTCAAGTTACTGAGGGTGGAGAGATGGCTCAGTGTCTAAAGACATATTCCTGCAAAGCCTAACAGCCTTAAATCAATTCCCCAGTACTTATATAAAGTCAGATGCACAAAGTAGCACATGCGTCTGGAGTTCATTTGCAGTGGAAGGAGGCCCTAGCATGCCCATATTTATTCTTTCTTTCTCTCAAGCAAATAAAAAATATTTTTTTCAAGAGCTCAAGATGCAGAGGCTGGCGAGATGGCTCAATGGTTTAAGACGCTTGCCTGCAAAGGCTAAGGACCCAAGTTCAATTTCCCGGTACCCAGGTAAAGCCAGATGCACAAAGTAGCTCATGCATCTGGAGATTATAGTAAGTAGGGGCCTGGTGTATGTGTGTGTGTGTGTGTGTGTGTGTGTGTGTGTGTGTACGTGCATGTTAGTGTGTGTTCTCATACTCTCTCTCCTGAGTCTTCTGTCTCTCTCTCTGCTTGCAAATAAATAAAAATATTTTTTTAAAAAGCTCACAACATGCTTTATTCCCTTTATAGCCTAAGAGAATTGTACACATGGACCCAGCTCAGCTTACAAACACGTTTCTGTCTACAAGTGCTGAAAACTACTCAAGGTGGTCAAACACTGGCTAGAATTCAGATCCAATGTCATCACTCTCCTTAAACCATGTCTGCCCCTGTCTCGTAGTACCTAATCACATTTGTCTTATATTTTAGTTATTTGTGTAATTGTCCTTTAATGTGTAAACCTTACATGACAATTTATTAGAGACCTTGTGCATAAAATGGACCATCATGTTTGCTGAACCAAGCTAAAAATCCAATAAAAAAAAAAATACAATTTAGGCTTACCCCAGCCTCGTGGTGACACAAGAAATAAAAGACTAGCTCCATGGGCACATCCCTTTCACGACCTCTTAGTAAATCTCTATATAGTAATCTCCCCATCCAAGGAAAATAAGAACTGCCATTCTCGTAGATACGTAAGACAAAAATGAAGCAATGTAGGCAAAACATCTGATGGACTTGGCATATAATTTGTAGGACCTAATTCTCAGTCTTGCTGCCATTCCTGAGTCTTCTGCCTTTATAAGTACCACTCTTCCCACCACCTCACCACCAGGATAAAATCCAAGCTGTTTGAAGTGGCCTGTGAAAGTTACTTTTCTCAAAGCTCTGCACATGCCGCCCCTCCCAACACACCAGACTCACATCAACCAGCTCTTGGCTTCCTCCACATACCAGGTTCTGCCAAGTGTTTGGGTTTCTTTCTTTTCTTTTTGTTTTTTTTTTTTTTCTTTTCGGTTTTTCGAGGTAGGGTTTTACTCTAGCTGAGGCTGACCTGGAATTCACTATGTATTCTCAGGGTGGCCTTCAATTCACCGTGATTCTCCTACCTCTGCCTCCCTCCCAAGTGTTGGGATTAAAGGTGTGGGCCACCACACCTGGCTAAGCTTTCTTCTTCTAGTAAGTTTTGCTCACACTTTAAAAGCACAGTTTCAAAACCAGATCTGCATACACGATCCAACGCTCCAACTTGACCACAGACTAGGTATGTGACCTTGGGCAAATCACTTCTACTCTCAGGGCCTATTCTGACCTACAACATGGGAAGATCAATTATATCCTTCAGTGTGTTCAGACTGTCAGTATCCTGCCTGGTCTTCAGAAGTGGCTTGATCGTGTTATCAATAATTAGAAATACACTATCTTCACTTCACTTTAGCACACTTTCCCGTGCTGCAACTGTTCCCTTGATGTCTCCCTATTAGGACTGTAAACCCTATGAAAGCAGGGGTGTTATGTGTACATACACTGGAAGGTAAGAGATAATTATTCAAATAATTCTTGAATAAGAAAATGCTTTATATGTGTGTCCTGTCACCGCAAACACCTTGTCACCCGGCAAGCTCACTCTCCAACACTCATCTCGTTTCTCTGCGGCTCCGCAGCTCCTCCCACGCGCTTGGCACAGTGAGGATACTTGGTCTCTCCCTGTTACGGGAGCCCCTGGGTGACATGGCCTCACAGAGAGCAGCGCGCGGGGAACTGACGGTGCCCGGGCCCAGGAGCCGCGGCGGCGGCGGCCGAGCAGCCTGGGCCCCGGCCCGGGCAGCTGCAGCCCTGTGCCTCCTGCCTGCCCTCGGGACCGACCTCACCTCCTCCACTTTCAGCTCTTCCAGAGTGGGCAGCTCCACTATCCCCGGCATGACGGCGGCCGCCCCGACCGCGAGCAGGCGGTCGCGCGGGTCTCCTTGAACTCCCCTTCCGACCGCCGACTCGGCCCACGACCCGCCTGCGCATGCGCTCCGGGCGCCACGCAGGCGCACTGTCTCGCCCAGCCCAGAGAGACTGAGCGTACACGATCCCAGGAAGTCCGGCGGCTCCGCGGGGCGGAGCTTCGCTTGGCTCCGCCCACTCCTTGGTTGCCATAGTGAGGCGGGTGCGCGTCGAGGCTGGTACCTAACGTCTGGAAGCTAGTAGCGGGCGCCATGCAGTACACTGGGAGCGAGTATATTGGGGAATATGTAGACGGGAGGTAAGGTCTCCCTGTGTCTTGAATATCTGGGACTGGGGAAAGACAACTGTCTTTTTGCCTCTGAGAAGGGCCTTGTGTCAGGCACTTTCACAGACTTGCTCAAGTAACTGGATCAAGGGCACAAACCTATTAAGCAGCATAGTTGAGAGTCATTCATTCCATGTATAGTTGTGTGTGCTTCTTGTATGCCAAGTATAGTTATGGGGATAAGAATATTGACAACGACAAGATCTTTGCTTACTTGGGGCTAAGTGGGCAAACAAATAAATGAGAAGATAATGTCAGTGATGAATGCTATAAAAATAAGCATGGAGATTGAGTAAGAGACTGGACAATCTAAATCCAGCATGCATATGAGTATATGTGGAGAATTAGTTCCAGGACCCCACACCAATTTCCTTCCCTGTTTGTAGCTTCTCACCGGGCATGGGAAATATGAGTGGTTGCATTGGTACCGAACATGTGCAAACTTTTTTCTGTCATTACTCCTTAAACAATACAGTATGACTATTTCCATATTATTTACATTCTAATAGGTATAATAAGTAATCTACAGGAAAGTTAAGTATACAGGATATGTAGGATATGTCATGTAATGTGACTGCACAAACCTGGGGGAGGAGTTCCTGGAGCCAATCCCTCATACCAAGGGACACTTGTATTTTCAAGCCACATTTGGTTGAATTCAAATTCTCTTCTCAAGGAATTCACAATGTTAGGGTTTCAGGAGTATGTTCACTGTTGTAGCTACCTACACATTGCTGGAACAAAGGACCCAACCAAAATCAGTGGACGGGAAGAAGGATTTATTTCGGCATACAGTCTCCAAGGGAAGCTTCGTGATGGCAGGGAAAGGATGGCAGGGCAGAGGCTGGACATCACATCTGCCACAGCAGGTAGAAAATAGCAGCAAGAAAGTAAGCCAACTAATCCTGGCAAGCAAGGGGCTAACAAACCTCATGGTACCCAGGCAACCCACCTCCTCCAGCAAGGCTCCACCTCCCAAGTTGCCATCAGCTGGGGACCAACCATTCAGAACACACGAGATTTTGGAGGTGTTGTATGGAAAATTCCTCCACATTTAAAGCAGCAAATGACTGTGGCCAGCTTTATCAAAAGCAGCTGGGGGGTGGGGAGGGAGGGAATTACCATGGGATATATTTTATAATCATGGAAAATGTTAATAAAAATTAAAAAAATAAAATAAAATTAATTAATTAAAAAAAAGCAGCTGGGGGCTGGAGAGATGGCTTAGCGGTTAAGCGCTTGCCTGTGAAGCCTAAGGACCCCGGTTCGAGGCTCGGTTCCCCAGGTCCCACGTTAGCCAGATGCACAAGGGGGCGCACGCGTCTGGAGTTCGTTTGCAGAGGCTGGAAGCCCTGGCGCGCCCATTCTCTCTCTCTCCCTCTATCTGTCTTTCTCTCTGTGTCTGTCACTCTCAAATAAAAAAACAAAGCAGCTGGGACAACTGATGAGTGAAGGGCATGCAGGGGGTCATCAGGCATGAGCTTCCAGGCATTGCCTGTGCCACTTTGTACACAATGATGCATGAGGTTTCATGGCCTCAGGGGGAGATAGAGTATAGAGAGAGAGGGCAAAAGATCAAGGGATAAGGAGGCACACTGAAGTGCTGCTTTGGGGTCTCCATGCTTCAAAAGCCTTTACCCAGAGACTGAAAGAAGAACATCTGCAGGAGTAACCCGGCACATAGTGCTCCACCTAAGCAGCTCTGGGGCAGTTATCCAAGATGAGATGAGACTTTTCAGTTGTGTAGCTGTCATTGGCTCCCCATGCTGTGTAAATAGGCCCCACTCTGAGGCTGAGGGGGGAGCATTCGAGGAGGTAATCGTGACACAGGGAGATCCTTGAAAAGGCCATAGGGAGGTCGTCATCCAGGATGGCATGAGACATCTCAGTAGTAAAACTGCTTTGGGGGGGGGGAGCTCCATGTTCCTGTAAATAACCCCTCACCCTGTTTTGTAAGTTACCCCAATAAATTCTTTGGTTTACCAGACTGGTATTGGTATTATCATACTTTGGTCTGTCATGTGAGCCCCTATCTGGGGTGAAGACTTGTATTTGAGTCTCCACAGGGGAAAAGTTTCCCACAGCAGGAGGACATCTGATTTAAACCACCACATACACAAAGCACTGTAAGTAGGAAGAGCTTTTCAACAAATGCTGATTGCCTTTCAAGCATCAGGTCCTGATCATGACCCTAGCTATAATCCCTGCCCTCAGAAAGTTCAAATATAGTGGGGCAAAAGCCGAGGATGGTGGCTCATGTTAATCCCAGCACTTGGGAGGGTGAGGTAGGAGGATGATCATGAGTTTGAGGCATGTCAGGGCTGGAGTGAGACACCTCCTCAAAAAATAAATAAATAAAACAAAAACAAACCAAATATAGCCAGGTGTGGTGGCAGAGGTAGGAGGTCACCCTGAGGCTACATAGTTAATTTTAGGTCATCTTGGATCAGAGCGAGACCCTACCTCGAAAAAACAAAACAGAAATAAATAAATAAATAAATAGACCAAATAGTGCTGGAGAGATGGCTCAGCAGTTAAGACCTCTTCCTGTGCAAGTATGTGGGCCTGAGGAGACCTGAGAGATCACTTGAGTTTTAGGCATGACCATGCATGTCTGTAATCCCAGTCCCATGGAGAGCAGAGAGCCAAGAATCTCTGAAGCTTGCCAAAAATGGCAAGTGTCAGGATCAGTGACTCCAGCTCAAATAAGAATGGGCAGAGAAGCAATGAAAGGGGGCATCTGTATTCCCCTCCAGCCCCCACAGGTGAGGAACCCCTGCTGGGGTAAGTGCACGTGGTGCCATATAGGCACATACATGTGCATACACCATACACATGAGCAAAAAATAATAATAAGACAACAATTGTGAGGTAAATAAGCATAACACAGGCAATAACAGTTGAGTGTGGTTGAGAACAGAGGCCACATGGAGGTTGTTACTCTTCCTTGCCAACAACCCTGTTTGAAGAAGGAGAGCTTGGGGGCTGGAGAGATGGCTTAGTGATTAAGGCACTTGCTTGTGAAGCCTAAGGACCCACATTTGGGTCCTCAGTACCCATGTAAGCCAGATGCATAAGGTAGTACATGCACTTGG
Organism: Jaculus jaculus; assembly: GCF_020740685.1. Taxonomy (NCBI): domain Eukaryota; kingdom Metazoa; phylum Chordata; class Mammalia; order Rodentia; family Dipodidae; genus Jaculus; species Jaculus jaculus. The sequence goes on along the minus strand of NC_059102.1, from coordinate 131,810,427 downwards.
AGTTCATTTGCAGTGATTAGAAGCCCTGGCATGCCCATTCTCTCTCTATCTGCCTCTCTCTCTAATAAATAAATAAAGATGAAAAACATTTTAAAAGGTGAGATCTCTGTTCTATAGCTGGAGAACTGAATGTAGGGATGAAGCAAATTGCTAAACAAGGGCTAGTTGTAGGGGTTGTGATGGGGGCTGTGTGCAAGAGAGGAAGGGCAAGATTTGCATGGAATCTGTCATCCAGACTCACAGGACAGGGGAATTCCAAGTTGCTTGAGGTCAAAGGGAGGAGGGGTCAGGGTTCTAGCCAGGGATAGGTTTAGATTCCTGGAGAAGGTGGTTGTGCATATGGATAATGGGGTGTTCCATATACACAAACACTTTCTCTAGGAATCTGTGCTGTCTTTAATCTTCAATCAGCCTTTCAAGAGAGATGCTATTATCTCCAGCTTAGAGATAAGGGAGATTTAAAGGGCTCAAGGCCCTTGTCCAACTCATCAGAGATGCTGGGTATGAGCTCCCTCTCACAAGTGTGAAATAGTTCAAGTTGATCTTGCAATTAAGGGAAACCCTGCCAGAGTTAGGATACACAGCTAGGAAGTGATGGAATTAGAATTTTTTAGCCTGGCTTGGTGGGGCACACCTTTAAACCTAGCACTCAGAGGTTGAGGTACGAGGATCACCCTTATTTCAAGGCCAGACTGAGCCTATAGTGTGAGTTCCAGGTCAGCCCAGGCTAGAATGAGACCTTGCCTTGAAAAATCTAAAAAACAAACAAAAAACACTCAAGAAACAAGAATTAGAATTCCTTCCCACAAGGCCCTGCTGTAGTGAAGGTGGTAGAGTTTGTGTCAGGTAGATGAGAGACTGGGTATCTTAGGCACAAAAACTCCTATCTTCTTTTTAGTGGGTTATGCATGGGACAGTCACACATGCAGATAGGGTCAGAGACAGAAGGCCTCTTAGCATTTTAGCTTGTCCATACTGAACCCATCATTTCTGGGCTGTTGTCTCTGGGAATCTGTGTTTCTCTTGGGGCTTTTTTGGTACCACATTTAGGGAATCCCAGATCTGAAAAGAATGTCTCAATTTTCCATGCCTGGCCTGAAGCTGACAGATAGTTTGCCTACTATGCTTCTTTTCATAATTTCTCCATACATTCTACATTGACTTTTTTTAATATTTGATTTTTACTTATTTATTAGAGAGAGAGAGAGAAAGTGGCCATGCTAGATCCTCTAGCCACTGCAAACAAACTCCAGGTGCATGTGCCACCATGTGCATCTGGCTTATGTGGGTTCTGGGGAATCAAACCTAGGTCCTTAGGCTTCACAGGCAAGGGTCTTGTGGTGGTTTGATTCAGGTATCCCCCATAATGTTAGGTGTTCTGGATGCTAGGTTCCCAGATGATGGCAATTTGAAATTGGAAATTACAGGTTCCTGGAGGTGGTGTATTGTTAGAGGCAGGCTTATGGGTATTATAGCCAGTTCCCTTTGCCAGTGTTTGGCAGACTCTTTTGTTCCTGTGGTCCACCTTATGTGGGCCAGGGGGGAAATGTCCATCCTCTGCTTATGCCGTCATTTTCTCCTGCCATTATGGAGCATCCCCTCGAGTCTCTAAGCCAAAATAAGCCTCTTTTTCCCACAAGCTGCTCTTGGTTGGGTGATTTCTATCAGCAATGCGAACCTAACTGCAATAGTAAAGTGGTACCATGAGTGGGGTTGCTGCTAGACACCCAACTGTGTGGCTTTGGCCTTTTGGAGCTGATTTTCAAGAGAAATGTGGAAGGATTTGAAACCTTGGCCTAGGAGATGACTTGCAGTGCTGTAAGTACAGCTTGATGGACTATTGTGGTCAGAGTTGAAAGACCTGAATGCAGTAAGAACTATGGACTGTGAGGTTTGGCTTATGAGGGTGAGAAAGAGCTTTGCTTGAACTGGGTTAGCAGTTTGTATGAGAAGCTTGCTGTTATGCCCGTGTCCTGAGAAGTTGTTTAGGGTTGTTCTGCATAGAAATGAACTGGTGTGAGCAGAGAGATATGGCACAGAAAGAAAAATCTTTGGGTGAACTGCTGCCCATTCAGCTGCAATTGAGAGATTACAACCTTTGAGATTGGGCCAGCTAACCTGCGTTGGGGCAACAGGAAGAAGGGCCTGAGTGCTCAAGGAGCATACTGTTTTTCAAAGTCTGCTTTATTACCCCCTGGATTAACAAATTGGCACCCTACCTGGTATTGTGGAATATAAGAAATGCAGGAAAGAGAGGGTCATTGAGTTTGCAACATGGTCTTGTGTTTTGGAAATGGCCATGGGCAGTGTGAAGCAGTTTTGCTGGGTGCCTGCATGGAGACCCCATGGGGCCATGAGGATGAACCATGGATTGCAATGGAGACCCAATGGAGCTGCCAGGACCACGAGATGGCTGCTAAGGAAAGCTGCTGGCCCCGATGAAGTTTTCCAAGACTGTGAGTAGCCTAGCTGGAAGGGCAGAATTGGAACTCCAGAGACTTGTTGATTAGGATTATCAGATTTAGAGACTTGTCACTGGCTAGAGTTAGTGGACTTGAAGCTACAGTTTGGTGTTCACTCTGTTTAAATCATGTGTTGTTTGAATATTTCTTTGCTATGCCCAATGCCATCTTTTGCAGTGTGAATGTTTATTCTGTGCCACTATGGGTATTTTGAGGTTATATTTTGGAATTAAGGCTCAGTTAAAAGACCTTGGATTATGGGGATGTATGAACATCATTGGGATTAATTTTTAAAATGGGAACTTTTAAAGTTGGACTGAATGCATTGCATTTTATATCATGGATGGTTATTAGTTTGGGGGGGCAGGGGCAGAATGTGGCAGTTTGATTCAGGTGTCCTCCCCAAATTTAGATGATCTGGATGCTAGATTCCCCAGATGATGTCAATTGGAAATTAGAGCCTCCTGGAGGTGGAGTATTGTTGAGGGTGGGCATATGGGTATTATAACCAGTTTCCCTTTACCAGTGTTTGACATACTCTTTTGTTACTGTTGTCCATGTTATGTGGGCTAGGAGATGATGTCCACCCTCTGCTCATGCCATCATTTTCCCCTGCCATCATGGAGTTCCCCTCAAGCTTGTAAGCTAAAATAAACCTCTTTTTCCCACAAGCTGCTCTTGGTTGGGTGATTTCTAGAAGCAATGTGAACCTGACTGCAACAGGCCTTAACCACTAAGCCATCTCTCCAGCCTGACTTTTTTTTTTTTTTTGAAGTAGGGTTTCACTCTAGTCCAGGCTGACTTGGAATTCACTACGTAGTCTCAGGGTGGCCTTGAACTCACGGTGAACCTCCTACCTGTGCCTCCTGAGTGCTGGGATTAAAGGCATGCACCACCACGCCTGGCCCTGACTTTTTTTTTTTTAATACAAAAGGATAACTTTAAAAAATGTTTTATTTGTTAGTTTGATGGGTAGAGAGAGAGTGGGAGAATGGGCACTCCAGGGCCTCTTGCTGTTGCATTTCAACTGCAGATGCATGGGCCATGTGTGAGTCTGGCCTTAGGTGGATACTAAGGAATTGAACCCAGGCTGGAAGGCTTTACACTTGCCTTCAACCATTGAGCCCTTTCTCCAGCTGATTTTGTGTTTTGACAAGAAGCAATCAGTCATATTTGGGGCCTCTCACACTTCATAATATGATGAGAGAAACATCATAGTAGAGAAGAATGGGCTTCCTACTGAGACAGGTTATATGCCTCAATTTCTAATCTAAAAAATGGGAAAATAATGCATACCCAGCAGGAGTGTTCCAAGCAATGGTACAGGAGCATAAATGGATTTTATTTACACATGGCTGGTAACTAATAGAGATTTTACCCCTTTTTTGGCTTACAGTAGGTCATTTCTTTTTAGAATGTAAGTGAACAAATTAGCTTGTCTATCCATTAAGAGCTTGATATTTAACATTTGATTCATCCAGACTATCCACTGCTGGAAAAACTATAAAATATTACAACTTCTTTGGAAAAGTTTGGCAGTTTCTTAAACAGTTAAACAGTCATTGTAATCTTACATATTAAATCCATAGATTAAAGTATATATCCATACAAAGACATGTATGTGAATACTTATAGATGCTTTATTTGTAATAACTGAAAACTAGAAGCAATCTAAATGTCAATCAACATACAAATGAATAAACAAATCATGGTATATCCATTTAGTGGAATAGTACACAGCAAAATTAAAAGGAGTGGGCTATTTTATGAGTGGATTTCAAAGGAATTATAATGGCACAGTCAGTAAAGTGTTTGCTGCCCAAGCATAAGGACCTGAGTTTAGTTCCTCAGCCTCCAAGTAACATGCCAGGTTCAGTGACACATTCCTCTTATCCTCAGAAAAGACAGAGACAGGAGGATCCCTGGGGCTAGCTAGTCTAGCCAAATGGTTGAGTTCAAGATCCAGTGAGAGACCCTGTCTCAAAAAATAAGGTGAAGTCAGGTGTGGTGGCACATGCCTTTAATCCTAGAACTCAAGAGGCAGAGGTAGGAGGATCACCATGAATTCAAGGCCAGCCTGAGACTACATAGTGAATTCCAGGTCAGCCTGGGCTAGAGCAAGACCCTACCTCAAAAAAAAATAAAAAAATAAAAGTAAACTTCCGGACGCCTGGGTGCTTTGCTGCAGAGGTGAGAACAATACATTGTGGTGAGATCCAGCTCGGGCTGGAGAGATGGTTCAGCGGTTAAGGCACTTGCATGCAGAACCTAAGGACCCTGGTTTAATTCCCCATACCCAGCGGCACGATTTCAAGTGAAGATTGTGCAAAGACTTGCTTCATTCAACGATGTGCACAAAAGAAGGGAATTCCAAGACTCTGCTACCTCCTTGGTAGGCTTCCAGATCACAGTGCCCTGCCCTCCACCAGCCAAAATGGTCTTTATGTCCAGTGTCCATCCCACTCCTGGCCAAATCCCTGAAGTTGGTCGGTGTCACGTGCATTCGGCATGCTAGGTTTATTTAAATGTGCAAAGCTCCTCCTGCAGGTGTCCCAAGATTGTGGCCCAATTAGTCTTGGGTGCCCAACTTCATGATGAGCAGCAGAGGACAATCTGCTGCACTTTGCCCAGGTCTGTCAGCAGCTGCTTGATGCAATGCTTGAGCTGTGGAAGCCTGGCCAGTGGCTCTGGGGGCTCCAGCTCCCCATTGTAGTCCAGCCAGCTCTCCAGCACTGTGGACCAAAAAGAACATTTAGTGAGCTCCCAACACCTTATTTACAAGAACCTCAGGAAGAGTTTCAGCTCATCCCAGTCCATGAGACCTCAACACCTATCCCATAAAGCATTGCTCCTGGGACAAAGCACATATGTGTTGTTAGGGTATGTTGTAGACTGCTCCACATTGCTGGGATGAACAACCAAGCCAGACACAGTTGATGGGAGGAGGGGGTTTATTTCAAGCTTACAGATCCAGGGCGAAGTTTGATCAATGGAGGAAGAGGCTACTTCCATACATCCAAGCAGAGAAAAACAACCAAATAGCCAGCGAAAAAAACAAGCAGCAAGCAGGACCCCTAGAGCTCAAACTTCTCTCTATATACCTTTGGACTCAAATTCAGGTCTGCTCCAGTGTAGCAGGTATCTGCCTCCTAGGGGCTGAAGCTGCAAATTCAATTTTAATAAAACACCTGAGTCTATAGGGCCATATCTTCAAACTACTACAGGGTATAAATAAATGTCTCCCACAGGCTCATGTGTCGAATGCTTGGTTCACAGCTGATAAGAAGAGCTAGAAACTTTTGGCAGTGGGACTGAGCTCGAAGAAGCAGGTCACTGGAGATGTGCCTTTGAAGATTATGCCTAGAGCCTGGGTCCTTTCTGTTCTCCACACAGTCCTGCCACCATGACATTCTGCCCACACATTTGGGAGGGAAGCAACCATGGACGGAACCCTCTAAAACCATAAGCTACTTGAAATAAATTTCCCCTCAAATTTGTTTCTGTCAGATATTTGATCATGATAGCAGTAAAACTAATACAATGCTCACAAAAAAAATTAAATAAAATAAAGGTGAAGAATGATTGAGGAAGACACTCACTGTCAACCTCAGGTCTCACATACACCCCATACATGTGCATGCACTCCTGCATACACATATGCACTCACACACAAACATGCATCACACCATACACATGCAAAAAAAGAAGCCAGACTAACAAAAAGTCTATATTATATAATGCCCCTTATATGTGGCCACCTTGTACATCTGGCTTTATACGAGCACTAGAGAATCAAACCTGGGTCCTTGGGCTTTGCCAGCAAGTGCCTTAGCCACCAAGCCATCTCTCCAGTCCTTAAGCAACCTTTTTGAGGAAGACAAAACAAAGAGGAAACAAAACTGGTTTTGGACAGAATTATGGTGGGAAGATAATGTCTGTAGTACTGAGGATAAGGCTTTCTCTCCCGCTAGACTGCCACGTGGAGCTCAGTGACTTCCCCATGTACTTACAGGATGGAGGGCAGTGCTGAATACATCTTCCCTACTGAAACAAGATATGTTGGAGAGATGAAGGATGGCATGTTTCACGGCGAAGGAACCCTGTACTTCCCCTGCGGAAGCCGATTTGACGCCATCTGGGAGAAAGGATTAGTGATTCAGGTGATCAGCTGGGGCTGGGATGGGGGTGGTCTTCAGGCAGGGCAGGAAAAGCCCCGTGGCCAAAGCCCTTGTCCTCTCTGTCTTCTACCTGCCTCTTTCCGATCCCTCCTTTTCCAGCCTTTGATGTCCCAGAACTGGAGAATCTCCTCTCTCTGGATCAGTCGAGGCTGTGGGTTTGAATCCTGATACGCTATTTACTGTGTGATCTTTGCCATGAGTGTAGGTCTCCTTGCTGTTAAACTGGAGACAATGGTTATCTGCAACAATTTACTGCTAATGTGTTATCTTAAATGAGCACTTTTTTTGTTTTCATCTTATAGTTCCAGGGATCAGAAGTCTAAGGGAGATTTCTAGGGAGAGTGTTTTCCCACCTTCTCCCAGCTTTCAGAAGCTGCCTGCGTTCTTTGGCTAGCGCATTGCTCCAACCTTTTGCTTCCAGCGCTGTGTTGTTGTCTTTCCTCCCTCTGCTTCCGTCATCTTGTCCTTTAGCCAGCCTTCCTACCTCCCTCTTTTTTTTTTTTAATTAATTAGTTTTGTATTCAGCAAATACAGTCAGTTTGGTACCATTATTAGGCTCATCCGTGACCTACCCCCTCCCCATGGCCCCTCCTTGTTGAGGTATATGGGTCATGCACTGTGGAGTTAGCCCACAGTTATGGGTAAGATAAATGTCTCTGCATATTATAGCCCAACATGTGGCTCTGACATTCTTTCCGCCCCCTCTTCCGCAAAATTTCCCTGAGCCATGTTGGGTTCATTTTTGGTCTGCTTCAGTGCTGAGGTGTTGGGGGCCTCTGGGGCTCTGGTCTCTAATTTGGTAGGAGTTGATTTTTCTCTGTGTTGGTCTCCTTCCCCCGTGTGCTGGTATCTAGTTCATCAGGAAAATAGCACCCTTGCTTGTTTCGCCAATTTTTCTTAGTTTCAGCCAGGGCTAGCTCCCTCTTATAAATACCCTTGTGATCACATCGGGTGAGCCCAGAGAAGTCCCTTTTGCCATGCAAGGTCATATGTTCACAAGTTCCAATAGATGCAGACATCTTTGAGGGACTTATTTCACCTATTACAGTGGCTAGAGGCAGCACCGAGGGTGGCTGTGAGGGTAAATAAAACAAAATACCCAAGTTGTTGGCTGATTTTTGCCACACAATAGGCTTTCTATAAGTGTTAGTGCTTACTACCACTACCTCTGCTACTATCATTATAAACCATCCAACCCATAGGCTGTGAGTAGAATTCTGGGCTCAGTGAAACTTGTTGATTTATACACAAAAGTCCCTGTATACGGGACTGTGTTTTCCTCCAGGATATATATTTTTCTCATCAGTTGCACCAAGAGCATGTGGGTTCTAACTCATAACCTAAAAAAACGGTTTGAAATTCTTTATTTTATTTTATTTTATTTTATTTTATTTATTTTTGAGGCAAGCCCAACAGACTGGCCTTTTTTTTTTTTTATGAGAGACAGTGAGAGTGGGAGCAAGAGAAAGAGAGAGAATTGGTGCGCCAGAGCCTCTAGCCACTGTAATCAAACTCCAGATGTGTACAAACCTCATACACATGTGTGACTTTGTGCACTTGCATCACCTTGCGTCTGGCTTTCATGGGACCTGGAGGGTCAAATATGGGTCCTTAGGCTTTGCAGGCAAGCTCCTTAACCACAAAGCCATCTCTCCAGCCCAAGAAATGCTTCTTTTTTATAGTGTGGAGAATTTAGGACCTAGGAGAGGGTGTGACTTCCCCAAGTTCACGCAGTGAACTGATAATGTGGGAATTTTCATCTACATTTCCTAACACCTAGACCAATGCAGTCCCTACATCCTGAAGCCTACCTTTATGCTAAAGCAGCAAGAGCATAACGCACATGTGTGGACATGTGGTTGATGTCCCCAACCTCTTGAGCTGGGATAATAGTAAAAGCATAGTGACAGTGTAAGTGCCTCCATGTTAGAGTTCTCCAGAGGCTGATGTGTAGAAAGGGGTGTTACTAGGCATTGGCTCCTGAGATTGATTATGCAAGTTATACCACAGTCTGTGCTCTTGCAAGGAAAGAAAACCAGTGCTTGTCCGTTGAAAGGTTGAGAACCTAAAAAGGCAACCATGTACAATGCAGACAGAGAACAAGAACACCGATGCCCAATGGCAGGAGGAAATGAGTATCCCAGATTAGGCTGAGAATGGAGAGGTCCTTCTTCTTCCTGGGTTCCATTCAGGCCCTCAAAGGACTGGCAATGCCCATCTGCATGGATGAGGTGATCTTTATTCAGTCCACTGACTCCATTCCTATTACTGCACATTTCTCCTGGAAATCCCATCATATAAACAGTCATAAATAAGGTTTACCAGCTTTCAGAGCACCCTTTTGCCCAGTCAAGTTGATACACAGAATTAGCCATCTCAGTTAGGCACTATAGCAAAGGTTTTAAATATTTTTATATTGTATTTATTTATTTTTATTTGAGAGAGATATAGAAATAGGCAGGTGGAGATAGAGAAAGAGAAGAGAATGGGCATGCCAAGGCCTCCAGCCGTGGCAAACTCCAGATGCATGTGCCCCCTTGTACATCTGGCTTACATGGGCCCTAGGGAATCGAACCTGGGTCCTTTGGCTTTGCAGGCAAGTGCCTTAACTGCTAAGCCATATCTACAGCTCTCTAGCAAAGGTTTTAAATGTATCATCTCACTGAATTCCTGGTCACCCTTATTAGATAGATACCATCATTATTATAATTTTACAAATAAGGAAATGGAGAGTCAAGAAAGGAGGCCACATGGCCAAATGTATACAGTTAGCATACTGTGAGGGCAGGCACAGAGCTCGCTGCCTTACAGCCATCCCTAGAACTCTCACAGCCGCGATCGCTGTGATGGTCATCACTTTTGCCGTGGCATCGAGAAGCCACCCCTCCCCTCACACTAAGCTTGGCCAGAAGGTCTCGGCTTCAGGTGCACATGTGCTCCTTGTCTTCCAGGGCAACTATACCTTTGCCGACGGGCTCCAGTACCAAGATAAGCACTGGCATTACTGTGACAGCTATGACCGGAGGTTTTTTACCGAAATCTGCCACGGCCTGAGAATTTCAGGTAAATGGGCACGTCCTTTCCTTCAGACCCACACCGAGAGGGAAACTAAGGGCAGACTGCAATAGCTCTGAGGCCCCTCCGAGCTCACTCAAAGGAGCAGAGGGAATTGAGCAGAGCCCCAAAGAACCAGAAAGGCCAGTGCTCACATCTCAGCTGCACTGCACTACCCAGGGCACCGAGCACAAAGGACATCACCACCTGTGCCTCAGCTTCTCCCCTACAAAGAGAGGACAATAGTATCATCTACCTTACACGTTCATTGTCAAGGGGCTAGAGAAATGACTCAATTTTTAAACGTATTTTACAAGTTCATCATCAATAAAATAATTCATCCTGAGAGTGGTGGCACACACCTTTAATCCCAGCACTCGGGAGGCAAAGGTAGGAGGATCGCTGTGAGTTCGAAACCACCCTGAGACTACATAGTGAATTCCAGGTCAGCCTGGGGCTAGAGCTAGACCTCGAAAAACAAAATAAAAAAATAAAATAAAATAATTTATGTCAGTTGCTTAGAACAGTGCCTTCTATGCATGGCAGGAGCAAGGCACATGCCAAAATATGCACTAGATGCAGACAGAGATTAGGTGGCACTCGTGCTCTGTGGGCCAGCCCTGTCTCCTTTGTCTCCAGGACTGTCCAGAGGGCTTTGCCCAGGCAGCCTTCCCTACTCCATATCCCAGAGAAAAATGTTGAGTGGGGAGTTCAGTCATGTTTTTCAGTGGCAGAGCTCACCTGGCATCCAGTGCTCTCCTCTCTGAGCTCCTTTTATTATGTATATCCCCGCAAATGCTGTGGTATATCCCAGAAGGCTACACTGGGGCCAGCATCCTGGCTTCAGGGAGTGGCTGCTTAAGAGACACTATGTTTCTAAAACTCAAGCCTAGTCAGGTAAACTTCAAAGAAAGTCTAGGTCTGGGTACAGCAGAGACCATGGCAAGTGGCAAAATGACTTTATAAACTGAAAATAATCCCAACCTAAGTGATTAGAGACAATGCAGGTAGTTGACAGAGTATGGAGCTGGAAGGTCTGAAGGAGCCTGGATAAAGGTTATAATTAGGACAGAAACTTCCAGAAAGCACACAGGCCATACCTGAACTCAGACTTAAGCCCCTTCACTTCCTGGACTTGTGATCTTGGTTCAGTTAGGTAACCAGGAGAGCTGTCTCCTTACTTTTCCTTTCCTAACTCTACCCATTTCCTCTTCTTGCCATCATCCCCCCCACATTATTAATGCCAGGGTTCCCTAGGTTCTCTGGCCTGAGCCCTCTTCTGTTACCATGTACTTTTCCCCAAGTAAATTGATTTAGTTTCAAGATTGAAATCAGAGGGCTGAAGCAGAGTGTGGTGGCATATGCCTTTAATCCCAGCACTTGGGAGACAGAGGTAAAAGGATCACTGTGAGTTCGAGGCCACCCTGAGACTGTATAGTGAATTCCAGGTCAGCCTGAGCTACAATGAGACCCTACCTCAAAAAAAAAAAAAAATCAGAGGGCTGGAGGGATGGCTTACAGTTAGGGCTCTTGCCTGCAAAGCCAAAGGACCCAGGTTTGATTCCCCAGGACCCATGGAAGCCAGATTTACAAGATGGTGTAAGTGTCTGGAGTTCATTTGCAGCAGCTAGAGGCCCTGGTGTGCCCATTCTCTCCCTCTGTCTCTCTCTTCTCTCTGCAACTTTCTTTCTCTCAAATAATAATTTTTTTTTTTAAAAAAGAAAGAAATCAGAGCCAGAGATTTCAGCATCTACCTTCCCCAAGACCTGTATGGTATGTCCTTCAGCGTGTCTGCATGGAATTCATAGTTGTCCTTACCAACCTACTCTCCACAGTGCTGGCTGTCTTGGTAAATGTCATGCCATCGTAGGCAAGCATGTCCTTCTCTTTCCCTTGTTTCATGTATAGCCCATCCCTGGCCCAGCACATTCTATCTCTTAACTACATTCTTCCATTTGTTTACTCAACACATGTTACTTGAGTACCTCCCCATACCAGCTGGCCAGTACTCTCATCTTCATGGCCTCTGCCTTCTTCTGGACCTCCTTTGTCTCTCCTCGGAGTTAGCTGACCTTTCCAGGATCCTCGCTCCATCCCTCTGGGCCAGTCTCCATTCTGTGGCCACTTTTGTCTTCTAAAAATGTGACTGATGGGGCTGGAGAGATGGCTTAGTAGTTAAGGCACTTGCCTGTGAAGCCTGAGGACCCAGGTTCAATTCCTCAGTACCCACATAAGCCATGTGCACAAGGTGGTGCATGCATCTGGGATTTGTTTGCAATGGCCTGAGGCCCTGGTGCACACATTCTCTCTTTCTCTCTCTCTCTCCCCCTCTCTCTCAAATAAATAAATATTTTGAAAAACACTACTGGTTGACAACCTGTGCATTGTCACATACCTCCCCTGAATGGGTGCTGACTGCTATCCTTGAGGAAAGGCACTCAGTTCTCAAACCTCCGCTTTCTCTGGCTTCTGTCACTGTCCCAAGCCTCATCCAGGCTACTCACCTCCTTGGTTTTTCTTCCCTCCTCTGTTCCTCAGATACCACACATTTTCCTGCCATTTGTCTGTCTGGAATGCTTGAAGCCTCCCACAGCACCCTAGTAATTCTTTCCCATCCTCAGGTCACACTTTCATGTCCTTTTTTCCAGGCCTCCTTCCTTGAATTCCTGGGCTAGGTGTGACCTCCAGAGCTTGGATCAAGAGTCATCCTCATGTGTGAGCCCCATGGAAGCTGTCTTCCGGGGCCTAGCATGCTGCCCAACAGAGAGGAGAGGCTCAGCAAAGAGGACTTATATAGAGCTAATCATACTGCTTTCTATGGCAGAGAAGTAAGGGGGCTCTGAAGAGGTGAAGACAGTGATTTCAATAAGTATTTCCTGAGCATCTACTCCATGAGAGACTCTGGCTGGTCCCAGGGACCTAGAGCTTTAACACGAGAACCTTGCAGATCACTTCTCCTGAATTAGTTATGACAGGACTGAGATTTGTCATGGACAAAGGAGCCCTCAGCTCTTGTCTGCAGCTCATCTCCTCCATGAAGCCTCCACCAAGCTCAGAGGCCCTGTGGTGACCTCTCCTGCACCTCCCTGGCTTCCCCTTCTCCTCCAGCCACAAGCAGCAGAGTCTTCCTTCTGAGAGGCCACTTCCTTCCCACATGGGCTGCACATTGCCTCAGGGAGCAGACATTCTAAGGCAGCTCTGTTGTCCTGCTTGCTGGACAAAGTGATGGCTAAGGCCATTCTTTTTGTTGTTGTTGTTTGTTTATTTTGTTTTTTTGAGGTCGGGTTTCACTCTAGCTCAGGCTGACCTGGAATTCACTATGTAGTCTCAGGGTGGCTTTGAACTCATAGTGATCCTCCTATCTCTACCTCCCAAGTGCTGGGATTAAAGGTGTACACCACCACACCCAGCTCCATTCTTGACTTCTCTAATCATCTCCAAGATGGGCACTGGCCTGAAGCTTCCATGACAAAATGGCTGTAAACCTGTTAGCTTGGAAAAGGCATACAGTATTAATTGGCTAGTATGCATGTGGTTCTGTTAAGGCCAGGGTCAGTTATATCATTAGTCAACATTAGTAGAGGTCCTAGTTGGTGTCAGGCACTGAGCTGTGGACACAGCATGGTGCTATGTACCTATGTGCTTCGTGGACGTTCAGCTCTCCACTCAGAGAAAATGGAACACAGGATCCATAGTTAGAAAAACCTAAGAATTCCAGCATCTCTTTATTCTGGCCATGGTATACCCACACCCATGGTGTATTACCTAAAAGGTCTATGGACTCCTCTTTCCCTCCTCCAGTGTCCTTGACTTAGGGCTGCACTCAACCTCTCTTTTCTCCTGGTATTGATACTTGGTACCCAGGTCCCAGAGCCAGGCTACTTCCTAGCACTGGGCTGGTTACGGAGCCTTTCAGCATCAGTTTTCTAATGTAACTCCTCTGACGGTTACTTGAGATAGGAGGTGCAGCAGCCTAGCACAGGGTAAACACTCAATGAATGACACCAGTGTGGCAATTTTGGTGAGAGTCAAGGTTTTGTATTCCCCAACCTTTGTCCACCTGACCTGACTCATTTCTTTGTTTGTTTGGGTTTTTTAAATTTTTTGTTTATTTATTTATTTGAGAGTGACAGACAGAGAGAAAGAGGCAGAGAGAGAGAGAATGGGCACGCCAGGGCCACCAGCCACTGCAAATGAACTCCAGATGCATGCGCCCCCTTGTGCATCTAGCTAACGTGGGTCCTGGGAAATTGAGCCTCGAACCCAGGCCCTTAGGCTTCGCAGGCAAGCACTTAACTGCTAAACCACCTCTCCAGCCCTGTTTGGTTTTTTTCATTGCTGCTGTTGTTGTTATTGTTTTGAGGTAGGGTCTCACGCTAGCCCACACTGTCTTGGAACTCACTATGTAGTCTCCGGCTGGCCTTGAACTCACAGTGATCCTCCTACTTCTGTCTCCCAAGTGCTGGGATTAAAGGCGTGCACTGGACTGCAGAGATTGCTTAGCAGTTTGCTTGTGTGCAAAGCCAAAGAAGGTTGGTTCAATTCCCCAGGATTCATGTAGGCCAGATGCACAAAGTGGTGCATGCATCTGGAGTTTCTTTGCAGTGGCTGGAAGCCCTGGTACACCTATTCTCTCTCTCTCTCTCTCTCTCAAATAAACAAATAAGAATAATATACATTTTTTAATACATGCACCACCTCATCTGGCTACTTTGGTTTTCTCTTTGAGGTAGGGTCTCACTATAGCCCATGCTGACTTGGAATTCACTAGGTAGTTTGAGGATGTCCTCAAACTCATAGCAATCCTCCTACTTCTGCCTCCCAAGTGCTGGGATTAAAGGCATGCATCACCATGCTTGGCCAACTCATTTCTTTTCTAGTGCTTTCCAAATCTATGTTTGGTTCCACATGGTTTCCTAAGTGAGGCTCGAGTTTACACCTGTGGGTTTTTTTTTTTAATTTTTATTAGCATTTTCCATGATTATAAAAAAATCCCATGTTAATTCCCCCCCCCTCACTTTCCCCTTTGAAATTCCATTCTCCATCATATTACCTCCCCATCACAATCATTGTACTTACATATATACAATATCAACCTATTAAGCACCCTCCTCCCTTCCTTTCTCTTACCTTTATGTCTCCTTTTTAACTTACTGGCCTCTGCTACTAAGTATTTTCATTCTCATGCAGAAGCCCAGTCATCTGTAGCTATACACCTGTGGTTTTTGCCCACACTTTGGCCATCCTATGACATCCTCTGTCATAGTTGGCCAATAAGTGGAGAAGAATGGGGTCAGGAAACAAGACAGAGAGTGATCTTGCTCCCTAGACCCAGTCCACAGTCTCATTTTCACAAAGCTCCCCTGGACTCTGTATCTGCTGATTTTGCTCCTGATCTGCTTTCTATTGCTTGGTCCAGTCCCATGAGCATCAGGCTCACGTGAGCACTGGGATGTGGCCTTGGTGGTAATCTAATTGTTAATTGTTCCTTCTCAAGATTTTGCTCAACTGACCAATATGGACCCACCTAGAAAAGTTCCCCCAGGCTGTTATGACTGTGGAGATGGCTTTTACAACCCCATGACAAGGATCATCAAGGACTACAAGGGCCGCTTTCTGAGGAATGCAGGTAGGTGTATGCCAACACCAGAGGATATGCTTTCATGGACAGTTGAATGTATCTGTGCACACATGTGTGCATCTGATGAGAAAGAAGCTTTTGCTGTTAAGAGACAAAAGCGGGCTCACTGTATAAACTTCTTATGACTATCATAGAGTAAGGACAAGGACCATGGTCTGTGAAAGCTCATAAGCACAGCACTGAAAAGATTTTTTTTTTCTTTTTGATATACACATGATATATATGTGTGAATGTTCATGTGCATGAGTGTGGGTGATACATGCCATGGTGTTGTGTGTGGCGATCAAACAGAGTGTCGGTCCTCTCCTCTCACCTTGTTTTGAAGCAGGTCTCTTGTTCACCACTGCATTTGCCAGGTCCACGAGCTTCTAGGAGATTCCCCTGTCTCCACCTCCCTTTATGCTATAGGTGTCCTGGCATTATGGACACTTGTGCTACAATGCTCAGCTTTACATGGACACTGGGGTTCTGGGGATTCAAACTCAGGTATTTACAATTGAGCAGCAAGGACTCAAGGACTTTATCCACTGAGCCAGCTCTTCAGCCCCAAAGTGCTTCTTTTTTTGTTTGTTTGTTCTTGTTTTTTTTTCAAGGTAGGGTCTCACTCTGGCGCAGGCTGACCTGGAATTCACTCTGCAGTCTCAGAGTAGCCTTGAACTCATGATGATCCTCCTACTTCTGCCTCCCAAGTGCTGAGATTAAAGGGATGTGCCACCATGCCTGACTTTTTATTTGTTTATCGATTTAGTCCATGCTGACCTGGAATTCACTATGTAGTCTCAGGGTGGCCTCAAACTCATAGCAATTCTCCCACCTCTGCTTTCTGAAAGCTGGGATTAAAGGCATGTACCACCATGCCTGGCTATTTATTTATTTGAGATAGATAGAGAGAGAGAGAGAGAGAGAGAGAGAGAGGGAGGGAGGGAGGGAGGGAGGGAGGGAGGGAGGGAGGAAGGAAGGAAGGAAGGAAGGAAGGAAGGAAGGAAGGAAGGAAGGAAGGAAGAAAGAAAGAAAGGGCACACCAGGGCCTCTAGCCACTGCATATGAACCCCAGATGCATGCATCCCCTTGTCCATCTGGCTTTTGTGGGTTCTGGGGAATCTAAACTGGCTCATTTGGCTTTACAAGCAAATGCCTTAATTGCTAAGCCACCTCTCCAGCCCTAAGTGCTTCTTTTTGCATGCATTCCTTCAACTAGCATTAGTAGACCCCTTCTGTCTTCTAATGTTATTCTTGGTGCTGACATACAACAGAGCAAAGCTAAGCTAGACACAGACTCTTCTGCCCAGAGCTGCTCTGACAGGCGGGAAGAAGATCTCAGCTGGTTACATCATGTAATAGGACCCATTAATGGAAAACATGGCCCTGGGTAGAGATGAGAGTGTGAGATTGAGGACAGACCATGATTATGGTGGATAAGTAGCACCCAACCCAAAACCACTGTGTCATGGAAGGTCTAAAGAAGGGGCATGGGCTCTCCGCTGTGACCTAGGAATTGGCTATGGACACAGAGAGGGGGCTTCCCAGCCAGAGGAAAAGCATAGACAAGGACCAAAGGGGAGCAATTCCATGTGGTCCAGGAAGGCTGGTTGATTCCACCCCTCAGCCATCTGGAGGATCCAGAACTTCAGGGTGTTTTGTTTTGTCTTTTTCCAGGTAGTATCTCACTCTAACCCAGGCTAACCTGGAACTCATTGTAGCTCCAGGCTGGCCTTGAACTCATAGCAATCCTCCTACCTCAGGCTCCAGAGTGCTGTGATTAAAGGTGTGTGCCACCACGTCTGGCTCAGTACTCTAGTTTAATGAGTGACCCGAGGCTGATCAGACAAGAACTGATGCACAGTGACTTAACTCACAGAAGACCAATGCAAAAATAACAATATGAATGTTTTCTTATATTCAGTGGTATGCCAGTCCTAATAGGGTAATAACAGTTATGAATATTCTCAGAGAAATGCATACACATGCATCCACACAAGCACACATTTTTAAGGGACTGATGGTTCCTATGAAGAAACCTCACTCTGTAGTTAGAAAGAATACATCAAGCAGCTAGACTGGTGGTATAGAGTATCCTCTTCTCACAGGGACTTTACTCCATCAGTGCTGACACCAGAAAGCTGTCTGTGGGGGCTGGCATGAGAGCCAAGAGAGCTCATCCTGAGGCTGGAATTTGAAGCTAGTGCTCTGGGAGAAACAAATCCAAGGACTGGAGCTCACATTTCCCTGGTGACTTCCCTTTTTTCTGTGGATTCTGCTTGGGGATCAAGTGAGCTAAGGAGAGTCACATTAACCAGTGCTAAACAGTTCTGTTTACAAAAGGGCCTCTGGGGGACTCAAGTGTGCTGAGGTGCTTTGCATCGTCCTTTGTGGTAATTATGTCAGCTGTAATAAAATGCTCACTAGTGTCACCATTTTCTTATGACTGTCAGGGTCTGAATCCTGGCCAGCCTTGCCAAAATGTTCAAACCAAAATGCTACTAAGGAGTGCCATGGGGAACTCCTGGGTTCTGGTTTCTACACAGTGGCCCCTTGGCTCTGCCACAGAGCAAAGACCCCTTTGCCCCACAGTCTGCAGCCTATGCAATCTTCCCTTTCTGTGCTATGATTTCAGAGACTGAAAGGGACAACTCACTGGAACCCTCATGACATCACCTGACAGAACCAATTCTCCTTGAGCACTCAGACCCATGAACCAGTAAAGTTCAAAGCTATAGAAAAAGAAATAAAAGTTCTGATTAAATCCTGGCATGCTTCAGCACCAAGCACAAGCCTAGCACATGGTAGATGCTCATTGAGATGATGAAGCACAAGCAAAGTATAGCTTGCTCAGTGTTAGAGCCCTTGCTTATCATGCATGAGGCTTTGGGTTCAATCCCCAGGGCTACAAAGGAAAAATAAGGATATATGAGCCTGATAAATAAAGAAATGAATGTATGTTATGAACCTCTACCAAAGAGATGCATTTGCTTCATTTCCCAAGTGTGATATTTATTTACTCATTATTTGCAAACAGAGAGAGATGGAGAGAGAGAAAATAGGCATACCAGGGCCTCCAGCCTCTGCTAACAAACTCCAAATGCATGTGCCATTTTGTGTATCTGGCTTTACATGGGTAATGGGGAATCAAACCCAGATTGTTAGGCTTTGCAGGCAAGTGCCTTAACTGCAGAGCCATCTCTCCAACCCCCAAGTGTGATTTGACCATGACCTTCCCTGGGAAGTTGGGGTAGTGTTGCAGAAGTAAGGCTCTGTGGGAGATATACTATGGGCATGTGTAATGTATGTAGATCAGTCCTATTGTAGCACAATACAAGTGATTCAGTTTTGGGTGTTAGGTTTGGATTATATTCCAGTCCTGCCTCCCTGAAATGGCATCCTGGTCCCAGGGAGAGGCATGGCCTAATAGTGAAGATAGACATAGAAACACACAACTCCAGTATAATGGGATACAGACCCCAATGGGCAGAATCTGTGGTGGAGGAGGAGGGATTAAGGAGAGGGAGAATCATGGCTCAGGTAGAGTGTGACCAGCAGCAAAAAGGACGAAGGTGTGATGAGTCATTCTTAGAAAATGAATAGCAGGCTTGCTTAGCATGCATAAAGTGCTGGGTTCGTTCCCTATCCAACACCAATAAACCAGGCATGGTGGTGTATACCTTGAGAGGGAAAAGCAGGAAGATCAAAAGTTCCAGGTTATTCTGTCTACATATTGAGATCGAGGCCAACCTGAGTTACAGGAGGCACTGACGCTAAAATGAATGCATATTGATTTCATAAGCAGAAAGTTGTAGTTGGGCATTCTAGGAAGAGAAAATGTACAAAGACACATCATGTCATGACTGGGGAACTAAAAATGACAGCTCCAGAAGCCATTCTCATGATGCACTTGAACATCTTGGGCAGTCTAGAGGAGGAACATGGAAGACTGCTCAGCAGGTGTTTACCAAGCACTTGCTCTGGCTTTGGCCTTTATGATTATGGCAGTGTCATGGGATTTTCTCCCAGACAGGAGGAACTGGTACTGAAGTGGATCCTTACAACACAGAGTTGCTGCCAGAAAACATAGGAGGGATGCCTAACCCTGTAGGTCAGCAGGCCATTGTGGTTCCTAGAACCAAAGCAGAGCTCCTTTGAAGCCTCCAGAGGAGCAGGGCTGGGAAGGGAATAGCATGTGCAAGAGGCTGTGAGTCTGGAAAGAACATTTCACACCCAAAGAACTACAGATGGTTCAAGAGAATGTGCTAACAGAATGTGAGATGAAGCTCCTGAGAGGTAGCAGGGGTGGGGGGAGTAAGAAACATAGATGTCTCTATACCCTAAGGCAACTGGGAGCATGGGGACGTTATAAGCCTTCAGCATAGTAAGAGATTTGCCTTAGAAAGACTTCTAGGTTACATCTAGAAAAGAGAACAGCAGAGGTAAGATTAGATTAGAGAGCCTTTAGTTCATTTATATTTATTTATTTGAGAGTGACAGAGAGAGAAAGAGGCAGACAGAGAGGGAGAGAGAGAATGGGCGCACCAGGGCCTCCAGTCACTGCAAACAAACTCCAAACGCATGTGCCCCCTTGTGCATCTGGCTAACGTGGGTCCTGGGGAACTGAGCCTCAAACTGGGGTCCTTAGGCTTCACAGGCAAGCGCTTAACTGCTAAGCCATCTCTCCAGCCCCCCTATTCTTTTTGAGCATGAACCCCAGGCACACACAAACACTCAGGCATCTGTATGTAGCTTTGCATGTGAGATGTTCTATATGTGCCATTTTGTTTAGTTTTTAGGTGCTGGTTGCTATGCACTAAACTGACTTCACAGCCCTCTTCAGAGGACTATTCCAGTCAGGCTTTCCTGACCCATCTCCTCCTCCATGGTGCTACCTTCCTCAGGTATTCCTCCTGGCGGCCTCACAGGCTTCCTGGGCAATACTCAGCCCATGACAGTGGAAGTATGTTTACCTAAGGTTGCTACACGAGAGCAAGGTCTGTGCAGCCATGTGTGATCCATCTACATCTCAGAGGTTCCATGAGTTGGAACTGATAAAATGTTTGTTAAAAGGGAGGGGGGGGCAGGCATGGTGGAGGCAGAGGTAGGAGGAACGCTGTAAGTTCAAGGCCAGTCTGAGAGTACATAGTGAATTCTGGGCTAGAGTGAGACCCTACCTTGAAAAACTAAAAAAAAAAAAAAAAAAAAAAAAAGAAAGAAAGAAAAAGAAAAGGCAGGCGGGTAGAGCACCTGCTCCTGAGTCCTGCATATTCTTCAACTAATTATACGAAATTCATACCTGTCACATAATCAACGACTTATTATTTAGAATAATAAAAGCAATCCATTACACTTCTGTGTACTGCCAAGGTTTCAACACAGTAGTAACAACCATAGGAGGTCACAACCCAGTAGCTCTCAGGCCATATCCAAGCTGCAGAATTTTGGTTTGCCTGGTCTAATGCTTGAAGTTGCTTGGGCTTTGGCAGCTAGGTGGGGAACACACTTCTCAGGTCCCCACCACTCCCTGCTGTACGCCCCCAGTGGCATCAGCCATTTCTGTCCTCTATTTTAAAGCCCCTGAGTGCCTGTGCCCCGAATCTTATGTAAACTTTCCACACATGCAGGCAGCTGGAATTGGACATCCCAAGATTAAGCACCAGGTCTTGGAGTGGCAGGTGACAGTGATGATAGTAAACAGTTCACCTTACTTAATCCAAGCCCAGTGGTCTCTCCACTCTGTCCTAGTGCTTCCTGTGTTGGGACAATAAGCTCCAAGTGATACTCCATAGTCTCATTAGCACAGCAAACACACACACACATACACACACCAAAAAAAAAAAAAAAAACAGAGACTGCTTTAGGACCTTTTGTCTTATGGGAGGTGTGAGCAATGAGAGAGACCAAGGAGACAGTATAGTATGATGGTTGAAAGCTAGGGTCTGGGATCCATACCTCTAGTCCAGGATCTACCACAGACCAGCTGTGTGATCATGGGTATGTTACTTTTCCTTGTGGAGCCTGTTTCCTCACCTATAAAGTGGGTATTATGGTAGCAAATATCAGGAGGAATTGTGGTTAGGAAAAAGAAGACTGAATCTGTGAAATTCATGGCCCAGTACCTGGCTGAAACAGGTGTTCAGAGGTGGGTGACTGGGGCTTCTATCTCTAGGATGACTGTTGACACAGGGGGAGAGAAGTGAGATGGGACCTGGAGCTTGTTAAGCTTTCTCTGGGTGCTAGAGAGGAAAGAAGTCTCTGGAGAGGTGGGGGTAGATGGATATGCTCATCTTGCGGCCTTCTCAAGAGGTTGTGCTTGGGAATCCAAATACTTCTGAGGGGCTGAGGGTCACAGGCTCTCACTTATGACATTCAGAGATTCCATCTTAACTTTGAAGGCTCACCTCCCATCCTATTGTCTTGTTGAGTCCACCCAGGTTAGCCACCACCCATCAGTAAGCACACTGGCATTTTGTTCTCCCTATTCTCAGCTCATGTGTTCCCTCAATAGACTGCTCTTCCCTCTTTTCTCCGGCTGACAGTCCTCCTCACCTCCCAGCATCTAACACAGAGTGCCTGTAACCACTAAAAGATGGCATGTGGTTTCATCTGCACACCTACTGCTCACGGGACAAGCTGGGGAAGAAACCTTAGGAGGGGTTGGGGAGCCCCAGCCAGGCCCTGGCATTTTACCTGCTTCCTCCCACTCTCTTCAAGGGGCATGCACACAGCTACAGGTTGTGCTATGAACCTGGTCTCACCTGCTTATGGTTTGTCACACAGCTGAAACAAAGATAGGGTCAGACATGAATCTTCTCAAAGCCTGTTTGTTGTGGTCTGAATATGGGTAACTATCCCTCAAAGGTCCACCTGTTAAGGGTTTGGGCAGCAGGTGGTGTCATGAGGAGGTGCCATGGTCCTTACGGGAGGTCTTAGAACACTAGGAGCATGCCATTGCAGGAGCTAATGGAACCTTGGCCCAAATCTCCCTGCTTGCCTTCTTGCCATTCACAATAACAGTCTGCTCTGTCATTATGTACACATCATGGTGTGCCACCCCATCAGAGGCCCAGAACAACCGCACGGCTAATCTTGGACCTGAATCTTTAGAACCATGAATTAAATAAACTTCTCTTTTTAAGTTAATTATCTTTGGTATTTTGTTATAGTAACAGGAAGCTGACTAGTGCAATACACTGTTCTTGTCTTCTTGCCAGCCTTTGTGCGCTGGTTTATTTTGTGCTCTCCTCTCTAGACAGAGGTGTGTCTGATTTATAGCTGCTTCTCCACCAAGCACTGTACCTGGTACCCATCAGCTCAGTAAGGTCCCTAAAGTGCACAAAAAGGACCATTTGTCTTAAGCCAAAAGCACCATAGTCCCCAAACAAAATGCCTTCTTATTTGAAAAGAAATCTTTTAAACCCTATGACCCAATAAAGAAATATTTGAAGATATTTGGGATAACTGCTTTTAATATAGTAGGATTGGGAAATGAACCAACTCTGCCCAATACCACACATCCCTGTCATTCTTTGGAAAAAACAAGCTGAAGCCATACTGACACATGGGATGTGTATCTCTTTCATGTAGCTATTGCTTGCCTCGACATCACTAGTAGGCATCATTTGCAAGATAACTGTACACTAATCCTTATCCCTCCCCCCAATTAATGACGCCCCATGCAAGTGTCTCAGATGAAAGGCACATTATTAATATTCAAAGAAAAACCCCTCGTAACCATTGCAACAGATACAGCTAACAATGAACTAAATTTGCTTTGTGGAAGACAGAGAGTGAGCATCCCAAATTAGTTTATGTAAAAGCTGAAATTCTTCCCTGAAAGGTCTCAGTACCATCCTCAAAGAATATCCTGATCATCAGAAATGCCGTCAAGATTCCCGCCAACATTATCCCCTTTGTTGTCTGAAATGTCGAATCAAGCACATCTGGCAAATGTCCTGGAGCTCACAAATCTCAAACAGCGTATAATTCCCAGTGGTGAAAGAGACAACGCCACTGCTTAATGGCGGTGCTGCTCTTCAAAATAGCACCAACTTTCCTTCAATCAAAAACAATGCTTTCAGCTTCTTAAAAATATCACATGCCAGTGATTATTTGCAGAGAGGGCCCTTTTGCATTTGAACCTGTGGGTTCCATACAGAATGCAAAAATCAAGACCACAAACCTCATTTAAATGTACACTCTCTTACAAGGGTAATAGGAAGAAGGGCTGTGACCTGCCATGTGGGACTGGGAGCCTTTGAGAAGTGATGGCTCGCTTCACCAGAATGAAGGCAAGGAGGATGAAGAAGATGGGAATTAGAGCTCACATTCGGGCTGGAGAGATGACTCAGTGATCAAGGAGCTTGCCTGCAAAGCCTAAGGACCAGAGTTTGATTCCCCAGTATTCATGCAAAGCCAAAAGCACAAGGTGACAAATGTGTATGGAGTTTGTTTGCAGTGGCTAGAGGTCCTGGTGTGCCCATTTCTGTCTCTTTCTCAAATGAATAAAATATTTTTTTTAAAAAATAGGGGGACTGGAGAGATAGCTTACTGGGTAAGTGCTTGCCTGTGAAGGACCCCGGTTTGAGGCTCGATTCCCCAGGACCCACGTTGGCCAGATGCACAAGGGGGCACACGTGTCTGGAGTTCGTTTACAGTGGCTGGAGGCCCTGGTGCACCCATTCCTTTCCTTCTATCTGCCTTTTTCTCTCTGTCACTCTCAAATAAATAAAAATAAACAAAAACATTTTTAAAAAGAGGGGTCCAAAGAGGTTGCTTAGTGGTTAAGGCACTTGCCTATGAAGCCTAAGGGTCCAGTTTCCATTCCCCAGTACCCATGTAAGCTAGATGTATATGGTGGTACATGTGTCTGGAGTTCATTTGCAGTGGCTAGAGGCCCTAGTGTGCCCATTCTCTCTCCCTCTCTGCCTCTTTCTCTAAATAAATAAATAAATCTTCCTGTAACCCACCCCCCAAAAAAGAGCTCACATGTGGGGCTGAAAACATGGACCAGTGGTTAAAGGCACTTGCTTGCAAAGCCTGCTGGCCCAGGTTCAATTCCCAAGCCACCCATGTTTGCCAGATGCAAAACATGGCACAAGTGTCTGGTCTGTATTTGCAGTGCCAAGATGCCTTGGCACACCCTTGTGCATGCAAACACACATACATACCCATGCGCGTGCATGCAAATAAATGAACACTTATAAAACAAAAAGCGCTCATATCGACTATTTATCATACACCAGGTGCTACACCAAAGAGGAGAGGACATCCTGATGATAACCCTGCTTGATAAACTGAAGCTCAGTAAGGTTAAAAATTTCCCCCAGGAAATGTGGTGGGAGTGGCAGTCACAGTAGGCCTCATTTGTCTCCTGAGCTTTTCTTCTTCCCACTCTGCCTGGCCAGCTTCGAGACAATCTATCCAAAGGGCCTAGACAAAGTGCCCCCAGCACAGGCATTCGCTTGCTTCCCAGTACTTTAGAAAAGGGTGACTGCTAAAGTGCAGGGAGAACACCTCACAAAGAAAGGACCCTGGTCTTCTGCAGTTTCTCTGGCCTTGTTTGAACAGTTGAAAATGGAAACACCCCGAATGTCCAACAAAAGGTTATTGGTTAAGTAACATATGGCATAGTCTTGCAATAGAAAACAGCAGTGGAGAAATAAGAGTTATTAATATGCAACAGCAGCTGTATTCTTCCAGGTGGAAAAGCAGAAGAAATTATATTGACTAGCATTACTGAGTGCTTGATGTGACACATAAGCACTAAGTACTTTACATGTATTGCTTTACTCCACCTCTTCTGGTCCTCACAGTAGCCTTGGAAAATAGCTGTCTTTATTGTCCCCAGTTCACAGACGAGGAGGCTGAAGCGAGGTGAAATGCCTGGCCCAACGTCAGTACAGCTACATTAGAACCCACATCCAGCTCGCTCCAAAGCTCAAGACAGTTGTGTGGGTTCTGAGTCAGAAGGCAGAGTTTACTAGTGAGAGAGCCAGGGGTGATCCTAGCACCAAAGAGAGAGAAAAGGACTCAGCCACTGCTGGCCTTTTCCCGAAATAGTTGTCTGCCCACTTTACTGTTCAAACACTGGCCAGTGGACAAGTCTTCCAAATGTCATTGACAATCCAAGCCTCCTCTAATCTTAAAGCTTCCCCTGACAGGTGAGAAACTGAGAGCTGAAGAGAGCCAGTCCCAAGCCTGACCACTGTGTAGCCTGTCTGTACTAGAACCAGGGCTGGATCCCTGATTTCCCACTGCCAGCCCGGCTCCTGCCCCAAACCCAGGCTACCTCTCAGAGCATAGTGCTTCCCTGTAGCTTCCTATAAAAAAATGGCCAATGATCCTGCATAGCCCCTCCCACTGTCATCTCTCTAGCGAGACAAAAGGCAATTTACCCAAATGTTATAATCACCTGGAGGCAGGCACACAGGAGCATCCCAGCTCTATCCATGGTATTGTCAGCAGCACTGTAATGAAGGCTTTGTGGAAGGATAATATCACACTTGTAACTGCCAGATAAAATGCCCCTACAGATCACGTGTCCCTGCCAGCAGACGTGAGTATATGCTGTCATCAAAAGGCACAGACAGGAAAAGAAGTCAGGAGCATCAAAGCCTTTATTCTTCCTGGGACTTACCAAGTCCCAGGCCTTTATGGAAATGCCATTCTGCCTATTTGGCAGATGGAGAAAATGAGTCACAGAGAGCAGGTTACTTGCTAATGATCATGCCACTATTAAAGGGAAGAGCCAGGATTTGGACCCCAAGTCTCTCTGGGATGAGAGGCTATGATGTCAACTGACTGATACTCTGTGGTACCTCAGAGAATATAGGTAAAGGTGTGAACTCTCTCCCCAGAAAGATACCTTTGAGCCCAATGACAGAGGGCAAGATTGGCCACCCATGGGCTCCTGGCATGTCTGTGCTTGGGAATGACAGCTTGCCTTGCTTGCTGCTCCTCCCTAACCTGTGGAACTGCCCACTGCCACCTTTCCACATTACTACTCCGAAGCCCTAGAAATCCCCCTTCCAGCAGTGGTGCCCATTGGACTCTGGTAACAATGCATTCCTGCTCCCAAGGGGCCTCTTGGAGGCATCCAAAGGACACGGCTTCCCCTTTCAGCAGGAATCAGCCCGACCAGCATGATTTGTTTTGTCTCCTTTAACAGAAGTGACTGCAAGGCTGGAGCTCACAGGCAGAAGCCTCACCTCTCTTCCTAGTGACTGCTCTGGAAGTCAGGGCACTTGGCCAAAGCCTCTGCCCTACACCAGGTCCAGTAGTGGTGGCAGGCTTGGGAGGCAGCCAGATCTTCAGTCGGATCCCAGCGCTGCTGCTGACCAGCCATGCAACCTTGAGCAGATCACTTAACTCCCCTGAGCTTCAGTTTCCTGACCTGGATAGTGGGGATAAGACCTCTCTTCCAGGATTGTGATGAGCATAAGACAAGATGATTCAGGAGATCCAGTGAGAACAGGACTTGGCTGTGCCAGTGGTTTGGTGCACGTCAGTTATCGCCATGGTGATTATTTTGTACTTGTTATGAAAAGCAGGAGCCTCCTTAACTCCATACCCCCAAAGAGGAGCCAGGGTTACTTTGACAAGCTGCCCTCTGGTCTCCATCCACCTGCTTTTATTTATTTATTTATCTGGAGGAGAGGGAGAGATAAAGAAAGAGAATGGGTGTGCCAGGGCCTCTAGCCTCTGCAAATGAATTTCAGATGCATAAGCCACCTTGTACATCTGGCTTTACATGAGTCCTGGAAAATCGAACCTGGGTTCTTTGGCTTTGCAGGCAAGTGCCTTACTTGCTAAGCCATCTCTCCAGCCCTACCCACCTGCTTTTAATGCTGATTTCCAGACTGAACTAGTAGCCTGCAGTTTCAAGATGCCTTAGTTGCAGATGTGGGCCTCTCATCTTCATCTTTTCAGCTTATAGCCTTAGATCCTCTCTCCTCCAACCTAGGCCTTTACTGAACTCCTGTGTATACAAGGGTTTTGTTTGGGGGCCCAGTGCCTACCTCTCAAACCAGTGCAATGTAGATAGGAAAAAAAAAAAAGACAAACTAACAGGCTCAGGATTGGACTGGGTTTTCTCTGGAGCCTTTAGAAAATCCATGTGTTCACATGAAAAGCAAATAAAGAACATGAGCCATAGACATACATGGAAGACAAACCAAGTTAATCCTTATGCCTTATGTTTATGTTAACATTTAATTTGAAGCTGGGTGGGGTGGCCCATGCCTTTAATCATAGCACTCAGGAGGCAGACGTAGGTGGATCACTGTGAGTTCAAGGCCAGCCTGGGACTACAGAGTGAGTTCCAGGTCAGCCTGGGTTAGTGTGAGATTCTACATCAAAACCAAACAAACAGCCTGACAAAAAAAAAAAAAAAAAAAAAAAAAAAAAAAAAAAAAAACCAATCATGTAATATTAAGTATGAGATTCTTTCTCCAAAACTACGATTGTCCTCATTTCTTTAGTGCCAGGTGTGGGATCACAGGGTATTATGGGAGCATAGAGACAGTAAAAGTGTGTCCTCTGTGTGGCTGAAGTGATGTCCCAGAAAAGGAGGTGCTAGGCTTGGCCTTAAAGAGCAAGTGGTAAGATTTTCTTTATGGAAGGGAAGGAACAGTAGGGCTAAAGCACAAAAGAGCACCAGGAACTTAAAATGGAGCACTAAGATCTGCCTGCATATATATTAGTGGCTGGAGGAGTCAATGTGGCCTCCCTCAGGCAAGGAGCAACAGTAGGGCTTTGGTGGGTAGTTAGGTGTGAGTCTGAGCTGTGCACTCAAAGCAGAACGACCCAGTGAGAGGCAACCTTAGTGCCATTAGGCAGTATGGCATTGATTTCTCAGATAAACAGTAGTCAGAACAGGGCTTTTCTCAGGAAGTAGGGCATGGCCAAGGGCTGCAACTGTGAAGACAGACTTGACTCTGACCCTGTACCTCTTGCCTGGTTAGATGAGCCTCACTGAGCCCCAGTACCCTCCTCTGTGAACCAGAGATGGCAGCATTGACCTGTTAACCTCTGGGAGGATTCACTGAGTGCTTCCCATTTATTCTGGCTGTTCTCACCACCCCAACGTAATCCATGCTCAGCACCCACGTGCTTCCAACTGGGAGGCTCCCTTCTGATCATTGTCCAGGAGAGAGGCGGCAAAAAGAGTAAAGGCTATGGAGTCAGGCCGACAGTGACTTTGGCCATGGCACTGGGCTGCTTTGAGTTGCCGTGGTACTGTGGGTAGGCATCATGAATGTAGCTAGTGAACACAGATCCAGTTATTAGTGCTCCAATCAGAAAAGTGGGGAAGCAGGAAGAACAGTGGTTATCTTCAGTGCTGGTGATTTTGCACTCGCCACACACTTCCTCTGGAGGGAGTAGGGGAGCACACTGTGCAAAGTTAATGGTTAGTATGCCCCACAAGTACGAGCTGGCTAAGTATTAAACCGCCACAACACAGTGCATGGTCTGTCCCAAAAACATCAGAAGATTGGCTTTGTGGCAGTCAGTGACATATCCTTCCACCTAGAGCCTTAAGAGCCCTCCAAGGATTATTGGGACTCTGGGCACATTTTCCATTACCCATTGACTTACATGCCCACCACTCCATCGCAGACCACCCTAGCTAGCTATGCTCTCAGATTTCAGCAGTGCCACTAAGCTCCTAACTTGTCCCTCAGCGATAATGGTCCCTACAGGCTCCCTAAATCTGGCCTTAGAAAGCCCGCCCCTGCCATTTCAATAAAACAAAATATCACCATATTCTCACATTAAATGTAAATTTTTACTGTTGAAACTTTGAAAGGATCTTTCCTACTCTGCTGGGCCCATTGTTTGGCTACAAGTCTGTTACAATTGGCTGTGATTTCTTGAGAGCTGCATGCATACCGGAGAATTCTGGCAAAATGAAGAAATGGAGTCTGCACATGGATTTCAAGGAGAATAAAACTGTTTTGATTTCTAAATTTAATAATCAAGTCTGAATGCATTAATTATAACATTTATTAATTTCAGTTTTGTAGTTTCCCTTTTTGGTCATTCAAAGTCAATCATTCTTCCTAAGCCTTTTACATCTGAATAGGCCTTGACAAGCTGTGGGTGCTGGGCCCTGCAGCTCCGGTTCCCAGGGGTGACGTGGCTCATCCTAATCCACTCCCAAGCCCCCGCCCAGTCCAGATGTTCCTGTACAAGGAGAGACAAGTGCAGCCCAAGGCTTCCCACCTGCCTGTGGCAGGCTCTGCTTGGAAATGACCTCTCAGTCAATATTGACGATGTTGAGGCCTTTGCCTCTAGCCACTACTGCCAGCGAAGTTCAAAGCCTTTCTTTCTTGTCAGGAGTTATGACTGGGCATGGCCATCCATGCTGTGGCACTGCCATGGTCTTGCCCTACCATCTATCTCACGCAGTCTGTGTTTGCGCTGAGGGTGGGGCAGAGCTGTAAGTACCAGCCACAGGCAGGGAGCTTGGTTTTCTATGCTTTCCCATCCCAGCCTGGAGTCCTCTGAGGATGGGCCTTGACCCCAGGGAAAAAGGGCAATGCTACATGACAGACACCTCCCCCAGAGCCTGGCCCAGCCCCAGACTTCCTGTCAGCCTGGCATTTTGGGTGAGCACCAGGCTGTCTCTGCAGGTTGTCAATACATGTGATCACACACTCAGACTGAGGTACACACCCATGGCTACACCTGCCCAGCCCACACTGTGTATCACATACACACCAAGAGTTTCATACAGCATGGTGTGCACACTGCTCTCTCAACATAGCCCCTCACACACTCTGAGGCACACACAGTTCACACTTTGCTGTATGTTGAGAACATTCAGCGGATGGAAATGGGTCACAACTTCGCTAAGTGTAATCAGCACCAGAGCATATTGAGACCCTCTTTGCCTGGACAGAACGAAGCAGGGAAATCACTGCCTGGCTTCCTCATGTGAATTGGTAGCAACCCTACCTCACTCACTAAGGGCGAATGAGTGGAACACACACACACACACACACACACACACACACACACACACACACCCAGCTGGGCCCTCCTAGGCACTGGACTGGCAGGGACTCTTCTCTCCAAGGCCCTTTGTTTCTTCTGGGTCTCCTCCCATTCCCAGTCTCCATGCCACCCCTCACATGGGTGGGTCCTGCATAGCAGTGGTCACCACAGAGATGCCCAGCCCCAAGGTGTTTCATGTGGGTTCCCAGTGACCCTGAACTGCCTGTTTGCCCTCTCTGACTCACCTGCCCTGGCCTGCTCTCCTGGCTTTGAAGAGAACTCATTAGCTAAGCTGTAGCTCTTGATCTTACTGTGCTTGGCCTGTGTAAAACATCTTCTTTGTGGTTCCCCCATGCTAGCAGGGAACCAGAAGTTATAGGGGTGTCCTGGTGAGTCCTTTAGGGATACTCCCTTGTAGGCATCCAGTTTGAGAATTAACAGCATAGAATGACTGTAGCTTGCAATTCATGGGTACCCACCTGGGGCCTTTCTTCCTGGACAAGCATCCCCTTGCCTTCTTAAAGGCCTGATTCAATCCACTGTCTAGACAGAAGCCTGGAGAGTAGCTTATCCAGAATCACCCAGAAAGTTGGTAGCTTAGCATCTGACCCAAGTCTATTTGGTCCTAAAAGTCTGACTGTGTAAAGCCAGCTTATCTTTGGGTCTTTGGCATTTCCTGTGCACAAGAGCTGTGTTAAGCACTTTTCAGAAATGTCTTCACAGCAGGTCTTACAGTCAGGGGTATCTGCAGAGGGGAAAGTGAGGCCCAGGTAGATGGAGGCCTCTTGCCTAAGGTAGTACTCCAAAGTCACACACTTTATTTTTTTTTTTGGCATATGTGTAATATATGTGTGTGTGTGTGTGTGTATGTGTATATATATATATATATACATATACATATATACATATATATATATATACATATACATATATACATATATATATATGGATGTGGCATTCCATGTGTGAGCCTGTGAAACCAGAGAAAAACATCCATTGTTCCCCTTCTTCACTCATCGACCTGTTTTCCCTTGAGGTTCTCTTCCAGAGCTTTGGTGTTTTTGTGAGTCCCAGCAATTCTCTGGTCTCTGCTCCCCACAGAACTGGGGTTACAAACATGCTAGCCATGCCCAAGTGTTTAAGTGGGTGCTGGGGAATTCAAAGTCAAGTGATCTCAGGCCCCCTCGGGCCCTCATGCTTGTGCAGAAGTGCTCTTAACCACTGAGCCAACTCTCCACACCCCCCCCCCCCGCAAACCACACTTAACCAGCATGTAACGCTGCCTTCCTCCCTGTTAACTGTCTAAGCAGCTGCTATAACCTCACAGCCATACCGCAAGGATCTCTTCTTCCCTCAGTACCATGCTGACTGGCAGATTGTACTTGTGCTACTCATGGTGGCCTGGGCACAGCTCGGCAGGCCCAGCCTAGCTGTGGCCTGTGCAGGCTAGCCCCTCTCCACCTTTGCTGGGAGATAAGCTGCAAGTCAGGCAGCCTTGGAGCTTCTTGCATCTGATTGGTACTCAGGTGTGATCCCAGATGAGCCAGCTTCCCTGTGTAGTGGGGCACACAGCCTGTGACACAATACACAAAAGGCAACTTCAGCCGCAGCCTTGGACCTGCACGTGCCTGCCCTCAGGAGTGCCATTTGCCCAGGGAGGGGAGGAAATCCTTCCTTTTGTTCCGGTCCCACAGGTTGAATCTACTCCTTTTACGTCCCCAAATTTATATTTCTTCATTCATTCAACATGTAATGTCAAATACCACATTTTTTAAGTACTGAATCTTGGGTGGGCCCTACGGACATGCCTGCCCCAGGCTGGAAAAGGCAACCATGACCAAGACCATGATTCTAGCTTCTTCACTGGGGAAGGCTGACACCCAGACAGAGCCCCTAGAGTAGGGACAGCCAGAAGGGCTCAGGGCCAGGCCTCACCGTATCATGAGATGCCTTGTATCTGGAAAGAAAGATGACGTTCTTCAAATGACTCCAAGTCCATTCCCCCTTTCCTGACCCTACTTCCTTTAGCACCCTGTGAACCTCCACTTTTTTTAAAAGAAATCTTGAAGTAACATATTACATTAGTTTGTGTTAAAAGCAACAATTTATCAAATGCCAAAGTGTTTAAAGTCCTTTGCAGTTAGTATTATTATCTTCTTTAAGCCTTTCTTGAGATTTTTTTGGGGGAAGGCTTTGAAAGGAATGGAACCCAGGGTCTTGTACACACTAGGCAAGCACTCTACCACCCAGCTACAACCCCAGTGTTGTGTCTTTAGGAAGCTTCTCTATGACCCCCAACTAGCCTGGAACTTTATCCTCTTGCCTCAGCCTAAGAAGTGCTGGGATCACACATGTGCACCACCATACCCAGCTTCTGGATTTTTTAAAATTATTTATTTGCCAGCAAAGAAAAAAAGAGAGAATCCAGGTGTGGTGGTGCACGCCTTTATTCCCAGCACTTGGGAGGCAGAGGTAGGTGGACTGCCATAAGTTCAAGGCTACCCTGAAACTATATAGTGAATTGCAGGTCAGCCCGTACTAGAGCAAGATTCCACTTTAAAAAAAATAAGAAGAGAAAATGAGAAAGGGAATGTCATGCCAGGGCCTCTTGCCACACTATAAAGGAATTCCAGACACATGTGTCACTTTGTGCATCTAGCTTTATGGGGGTACTGGGAAATTGAACCTAGGCCATCAGGCTTTGCAAGCAAATGCCTTTAAATGCTGAGCCATCTCCAGTCCCAGCTTCTTGATTTTTACACTAGAGGCTAGAATTGAAAGTGGTCTAAGCCTCTCTGGTGCTCCAAGAGGCCCTGCCCCTGAGCCAGGTCCCAAGAGAAAGGGTAACTCTCGGAAACAGCACATATGAAGGTCCCAAGGCCCTGCTGAGCACACACATTTGCACAGCTGCAGAACCTGAAAGCAGCTGCAAGTTACAATGGAATAATCTGGGGGTCCCAGAGTCCAGGCTAAGCAGTAGATGGCCTGTTCAGAAAGGGTTATTGTCAGTGGCACCTGTGGTCAGAATGGAGGTCTCTTGCAGCAAGTTCATGTTCTTCTCTTTAGGAAGCCTTGTTCTCCTAATGGTCCATGGGATCAGGGCATATGAGTAGTAGCAAGATCATACCCAAAGCATCACAGCCAGAAGAGATTGGCAACTTTCTGTATAACCATAGAGAAACCTAACCGAAGACTGCCTTTGGACACAGCTCACTCCTGGGTCTTAGTCCCTTCTATGCCCAGCACTGGACACAGGGCCAACTATAGGATTGGGCTTGTTGCATCTTCTCTTTGTTAATTAGATATTGACTGTGCACCTACTGTGTCCAAGCACTCCTCTAAGCACTGGAGACTTGACAGAGGGCAAGCAGACAGGGCTTATGGTCTCATCAGAGCCAGCCATCAAAATAGGGGAACTATAAAATATGTAAATAAACAAGATTACAGAGAGAGGAGAATTTGCTATGAAGAAAATAATGGCAAGCTAGAGTGACTGAGAGTGGACATGGTCAGAGGAGGAAGTTATAAAGAGCTGGCACTTGAGTTGAGACTTGGTTGTTATAAGAGTCCATAGGGAATGTTTGTTGATGGCAACTTAGGCAAGTCAGAATGAAAAGTCTTACTCAGATTCACCTGGCAAAGTATTTATTTGGCATCTACTGTATGCTTGGTCCAGTGATCAACAGAAGTAAACATGGTCCTGTGCATTGAGAGCTTACATTCTAGTGGGAAAGAAAAACATTTTGTAAGGAAAGATTCCAAAATTGTGGTCTTAGAGACCACAAGAAGAATGTGGTAAATGGCTTCAACTCAGAAAGCTGGTCATCCACAGGGATTGCACTTTTCTTGAAAAACATGATGATCTGGTCTATTGAGGACCACATTGGATTTTCATGTTTGTTTTAGAGCATTAGTTACCTAATTAGGGGTTAGAGAAATGGCTTAGTGGATAAGGTGCTTGCCTGTGAAGCCTAAGGGCCCAGGTTCCATTCCCCAGTACCCACATAAGTCAGATGCACATGCATCTGGAGTTTATTTGCAATGGCTGGAGGCCCTAGCATACCCATTCTCTATCTGCCTCTTTTACTCACTCTATTTTTCCACCATATCTCAAATAAATAAGTAAAAACGTTAAAGTTACATAATTATTGTGAAAACTCAGCATTCCCAACCCATGCCTACTTTCCCTGTTGATGAACTAATTTAATGAAAGCTCATAGTTTAATCAGATCTTCTCATTCTTTCCCCAGTGCCCCTTTTCTGTTTCAGAATCTATTCTGGTATATCACATTCCATGTGACTATGTCTACTTGGGCTCCTGTGGGGTGTGACATGTCTCCGCAGGTTCCTATTGGTTGTGACAGTTGTTCTAGTTTTCCTGGTTTGGAATGAGAGTTTTGAGCTGTGATGGTCAGGTACTTTGTATAACATGCCTTGATTGATTTATTTTTATTTTTTTGTTCATGATTAGACTGGAGTTATAGGGTTTGGAGAGGAAGAACACATGTTTTCATATAAACAAGCCAGGGGTATACAGAACACCAATTGTTTATTGGCATTGATGTTAACCTTGAACACCTGGCTGGGGTCAGGTTTCTCCACTGCAATGTCATTCTTGTTCCCCCTTTCCTCAGAAGGAGGTCACTGTGTGCACCCCCACTTAAAATCATTGATTTTTCTTCCTATTCTGAGAAAACAGCATCCAGATAAATTCTTTGGCATTCTATCCAGGAAATTGGTTTTTCTGATTTTTATGCATTTTTAATCAATTTTTTTTTTGGTTTTATTTTGTTTGTATGTTTTTTGTTTTTCACAGTAGGGTTTCACTCTGGCCCAGGCTGACCTGGAATTCACTATGTAGTCTCAGGGTGGCCTTGAACTCTCAGTGATCCTCCTACCTCTGCCTCCCAAAATGCTGGGATTAAAGGTGTGAGCCACCACACCCGGCTTTTTGTTGTTGTTTATTTTTATTTATTCATTTGAGATAGAGAGAGAGAGAGAGAATGGGTGCGCCAGGGCCTCCAGCCACTGCAAATAAGCTCCAGATGCATGGACCACTTTGTGCATCTGGGTTACATTACATGGGTACTGGGGAATTGAGCCTTAAACCGGGAGCCTTAAGCTTCACAGGTAAGTGCTTAACCACTAAGCCATCTCTCCAGCCCCCTTGCCAGGCTTTTAATCAGTGTTTTTTAATGCCAGGAGTTTTACTTTTTAGAAGTACAAAAACCCATTAGTATTTCTAGGAACATAGAAATATTGTGTTTCAACTAGCAAAAACACATAAAAGCATTAAATTGGAGGGTAGGAAAAAAGCCAATAATTGTTTTGAGTATTTTTCCTATTGTCAAGACACATTAATGAAAGAAAATTTGGGAAACATCAAAAGCAGGAAGAGCCAGGTGTTGTGACACATGTCTTTAATCCCAGTACTTGCAAGACAAAGATAGGAGGATAACCAGGAGTTCAAGGCCACCCTGAGACTTCATAGTGAATTCCAGGTCAGCCTGGGCTAGAGCTAGACCCTACCTCAAAAAAAAAAAAAAAAAAAAAAGCAGGAAGAAAAATCTTTCTGATCACACTGCTCAAGCTGCTCACAATTCCCATTTCACTTTAATTTTCTTCTGTGAACAATTTTAAATGAAGCATGTCTACAAAAATCTTTTTGTCTTATGTTATTTATTCTGGTTTATTATCTCATCAAAAGCTTCCCCCTGTGTTGTCATACAGATTTCACAGCTATCTTTTTTTTGTTGTTTGTTTGTTTTTTGGTTTTTGGTTTTTTGAGGCAGGGTCTCACTCCAGCCCAGGCTGACCTGGAATTCACTCTATTCTCAGGATGGCCTCAAGCTCACAGTGATCCTCCTACCTCTGCCTTCCAAGTGCTGGGATTAAAGATGTGTGCCACCATGCCCAGCTTTTTCTTTTTTTAATGAGTTACATCAGATCCATTCCTGACAGCAGATTTAAAAAAATATTTTTATTTATGAAAAAGGGATTGAGAGAGAGAGAGAAACAATGGGAATAATGAGCATGCCAGGGCTTCCAGCCACTGCAAACTCCAGACACATGCTCCACCATGTGCATCTGGTTTACATGGGTTCTGGGGAATTGAACCTGGGTCCTTGGGCTTCACAGGCAAGTACTTGAACAGCTAAGCCATCTCTCTAGCCCACAGCTGTCATTTTCACTAGTTGCTAAATATCCCCTCCCTTGGCTTACAGTGAGTGCCCACCACTCCCTCCCAGGCCAACACAATTCCTAGCATGTATCAGTGTTTAGAAATCATTTGTTAAATAAACATAAACAAAGTAATCGGTCCGTAGTATAGAAATGCATGTCATTTTCTGTTCTCTTGATTCTAGCTAGTTCTGAGACAAACAGGTAGTAGAATTCACTTAAACTATTCACCCTTAGGATACTATCCCAGAGTGGGGTAACTAGGGCAATGGGGACAAAAACTTGGGATGATAAATGACAATAAATGAGCCAAACCAGAAGTCCTCCTTGTCCTCCCTCTGTATGAGGATCATTTACAATTGATTAAAGAGTTTGTGGGGTGTTTTCCCCCATTTCCCCCTCCCTCCACTCCTCCTTCCCTTCTTGCCAAAAAGAGGGAAAATTATCTGAGAAGGTGAAGATGTTCTCAGACAATCATATTAACATATTCCAACAATCGCAATTTGCAAAATAGTAATCACAACTCCACGGCTCTAGGAGGCATTAATCAAAGCTACAGGTTTAATTCCAGTTTAAATATTGATGAAATGTTCTTCGTCAGCCTCACCCTGGTGTGGCAGGGCCAGGGGAGAGCAGAGGAGGTGGAGGGAGGGCGGGGGAGCAGCTGCTGGAGGGAAGGCATCTGTGATTCAAATTGGTGGCTGTGCAGCCAGGTAGAGAGTAAAAGGGGTAGTGAAGAGGGCTGTTAAGTCCATTGCTGTCAATTTGTAACGATCAGGGAGGGGCCTAAGGACTGGTTCAGCACAATACACCCAGTTTGTCTGGTTTCAGGGGTTACCGCTGAAGAGGCTGCAGCTGCACTGATTCGAATAGCCTGGAGACTTTAGAACTGTAATTATCAACCAAGCTGCTCACAGTGTGGCGAAAGTGGGCTCCACCAGCGCTTAACTCCTTGTGTGCTGACACATCACCACTGCTTTCCCCACCCCTGGGTTGCTAGCCTCAGTCAGGACTCCCAGGCAGCCTGCCTGGGACCACTAGTGGCTTAAGGCAATTCCCCAAGGCCAGAGCATGCTACCTAGCAAGGTAGTTTTTCTTGAGTCACATATAAAGTAACAGTTGCTAGCTCTTCTGTACCGCCTTTGCCCTTGCACCACCGTTGCCCTTGAGCAAAAGTCAGATTGCAGTGCCTGAGGAACTTGGCTGATATTCCACAGGCCTGGGACCTCTGGACCTAGGACAAGCCTCATCCAGGCTATGTAACAGGGCTGCCCTGGACCTTGCTGAGCCATTACAGAGATCCAATGAGATGCAGTACTTGCAAGGCACATAGATGGCTGCCCTTGAACCTCCTCTGAACTTGGGCTTGGTGCTTTTGACAGAAGGTTAGCATCTTCAGGCAAGGGCATTGGACTGGGGTAGGAGGGGGCTATTGCTGGCCCTCTGCATTTTAACGCTACGGAGTCCTCTTTTTCCTCATCTTCTATCATTTGTCTACAAGTGGGTAGGAATTCCCTACCATCTCTTAGGGTGAGGCAGAAGATTACAAGGGTGGGACAGGGAAAACTCCAATTCTGCGGTCCCAAAGAGACTGGCCTAAGGACAGGGATGGCCCAAAGGGAAGGAAGGAAGAAGCCTGGGGGGAGGGGCAGGCAGGAGGGCAGTGTGGTGTGAATGAGTGCAGGCTCAGCTGGGAGCACTGGTGAATGAAATCTGTACAGGATCCATGACCCTTTCCCAGAACACAGCTCAAACTCTCCCACTATCCATAAAGGCTCGAGTCCCCAGAACATTTGTCCAACACTATACCTGGAATCACCAACTCCACCACTGAGAACATGAAGAGCCAACCCTGGAACATGAGGCAGCACTGAGAAGGAAAGAACTACTACACACACAGCCAGAAGCCATAAGATGGGTGAAAACATGCTATGGAGTCCAGCCCAGGGAGGCTCAAACACAATGCCATTTTTGTAATTAAAAACACATTTGCACACAAAACAAGAGTACGTGTTTTACAGAGCTGCATGCATTTTGGAGGACACATATTCTTTCACCATTAGAATGGGTCCCTGCCATGGTGGGGGAGGGACCTGATGTGGTTTAGAGGAGAAATTGAGGGGTGGTGAAAATAAACTCACAGGGCAGGCATCCCATCAGACAGATGGTGATGGTATGCTATGGAATGAAGACGAGCTCACTCAGCTATGCCTTCACGGGGCTTTCTCATATGCTAACCCTGAGAGTGGGCACAAGCGACCAGACCCCTGCCAGTCTGTTTGTTCACCTGTAGAGTGGGAGGGAACACACTTGCCTGTTGGGAGATTGTTGGGACTGAGTGCGGCGAGGACAGAGCTCAAGGCCTTGGGAGGAATGCCACCACCAGTTGTCAAGTCCTCCTCAGTATTCCCCACTCTGTCACCTGAGTCAGCAGAAGGTGTGGGCCCCTAGGAAACCATGGGCTCTTTAAAGGGTCACAAATAGGGAAAGGAAACAAGTGTCTGAGGTTCTGTCTCCTAGCACTGGCCAAGGCCTGAACCCATTGCAGTGGGGTTGCTGCTTCTGGCAGGTCAACCCAAGTGAGTGCTCTAGTGCAAGGCTGTCACTGTCTGCTCATGAGGATCAGACCAGCTCATAGTGGCCAAAGTACCCCAAGCTGTTTCCATCAGCAGTATCCACAACTATAAACTGTTCTTTCTTTTGATTTTTTGAGACGGGGTCTTGCTCTTTAGTCCAGGCTGATCTTGAATTCACTGTCATCTCAGGGTGTCTTGAACTCATGACGATTCTCTTACCTCTGCCTCCCAAGTACTGCGATTAAAGGCATGTGCCACCACGCTGTAGCTCAACCCTGTTCTTTAGTGCTGAGATTCTCCAAGCCTAATCGGCAGCCAGTGCTGGAACACACTCAGCCCTAAGGCCCCACCTGAGTGACTCCTAAGGCAGGGAGGGTCCCAGAGAGTACCAGCCATGACGGGCTTTTCTTCTCTCCTTACAGATGATGACGAGCATGAGTGGATTGTCAGGACCTGCCGTAAAGGCTGGGAGGAGCCTGTGGTTCAAAAGCCCAAGCCATGAACTCCTCAGCGTGCCAATGCCACCTCCACCCGAGGTTTCCCTCTGCCCTACTGGCACTGGACAGCCAGGGAACAAACTTCAGTTTGGCTCCAGAATAAATGCTACTTGCTCTCAGTTGCCCTTCTTTCACCTGCATCAGAATCACCTACTCTTGCTATTCCTGCGTGCCAGCCTAGACTTGCTAAATCAGAATTTCTGAGAATGGGTCCTAGCAATTGCATTCCCAGTAATTTTTTATGCATATGAAAGCTTCAAGAACTGTTGTCTTATAACACTACTTGGATGTGTAGATTGAATGAGCAACTAAGGTGTGTGTGTGTGTGTGTGTGTGTGTGTGTAGTATGTGTGTGTTTTGTCTGCAGTTCACAGTAGCTTGCAGAGCAGGGGGCTGAGCACCACCTTTTATGGATTGGGGAATCAGAGTGTGACTGGCTTGGTGACTCACTTAGTCTCAATAGGACCTGACCACTGTGTCCAGCTTGTCACTGGTACCTTCTCTGAAGACTGCCTTTCCCTCCTGGCAGCTCTCATTTGAGCCTCATATGGTAAGCACAGGATCAACACAATACACATGCAAGTATCACCACTTATCCTTC
Source organism: Jaculus jaculus (assembly GCF_020740685.1). Classification (NCBI taxonomy): domain Eukaryota; kingdom Metazoa; phylum Chordata; class Mammalia; order Rodentia; family Dipodidae; genus Jaculus; species Jaculus jaculus. The sequence continues at coordinate 131,770,256 of NC_059102.1, read as the reverse complement.
TCTATACCTTAGTTTCCACATCTATAAAATAATTATAACGATGGCTCTAACAATAGAGCAGCTGAATGGGTCAAGTAAGGTAGCACTTGGCAGGTAGTCAACACATGTTTGCTTTGAAGGCCAATTTGTACAAAGAAAAGTAGCACACGCCCAAAATCCAAGCACTTAAGAGAGTGTATCAGTTCAAGACCAGCCTGAGACACTATCTCAAAAATAATAAAAAGCTGGGTGTGGTAGTCCATGCCTTTAATTCCAGCATTTAGGAGGCAGAGGTAGGAGGATCACTATGTGTTCAAGGCCAGCCTGACACTACATAGTGAATTCTAGGTAAGCCTGGGCTAGAGTGAACCCCTATCTCAAAAATAAATAAATAATAAAGAAAAACCCTGTTGGCTGTGCCCATAGCCATCCTTCAAAATCACCCTGGAAGTGTGCCTCAGAGAGGCACCAAATAAAAAAAAAATGGTAAAGAAAAAATCACCCTAGAGATCACACTTGTCAGCTAAAACTCAGAAATGGTAAAATATTCCACAGCCACTCTTGGATCCCAAGCATCCTGTATCTGTGCATAACTATCTGTCCTTAGAGGTTACAACCCTCCTACAGGCCCTGGCTATGTCCTCTCCTTCACTAAACTGCCCTGTGGAGGCAGGAAAATGAGGCAGGCATGAGAGGGCTCCACTAAGGTTTGCACAATCCAGAGCTATCATGCAGGGAAAGCCAGCAGCCAGAGGAAGGTCTCAGCTCCTCGACTGCACCATGGAGTAGACCCTGGCGGAATCACCTCTCACCTCTGAGGTGCTATTCACCCCAGTAAACTGATAGGGTTAAGGTCCACCAGAGCTCCTAAACTGAACATATGAACATGTAATGCACACAATGCACTAAACTGATACATCTTCAAACACACACACACACACACACACACACACACACAGAGATGACATATGGAAGAGGAGAGGGAAAGAGGTAGAAATAGGAGTCATGAACAGGGGTAATAAAAACTGAGGGAAGCCCTATAGTCAGTGACCATGTGTGCCACATGTGGACTGTCATGCAGGTTTTACAAAGCAAGCAGTTCTACTCTCACCAGGCACTCTGGCTTGAACAAGTCTATGGATGAACAAATTAGACAAGCACCAGGAAGATGCACTCACGCATCCTCCAGAGTATGTGGCACCCTGGAACCTGGCAAAGCCATTACAGAGCCTGTCTTGGGCTAAAGCCAGAGCCCTTATTTAATCCTTCCCCATTGTCCCCATAGGCCCCTTCTCTATCCTTCTTCCCCAACACCCTTTTCTTACCTATTTTGTGAACTTTCATTTGAAAAGATCCAGGTCAAATGCCTCCAGAAAGCTGGAGGGTTATCTGCTTACAGCACTGGCCACACTGAGAGCTTCTCTGGGGCAGGGTAGGCCTGGACCCTTCTGAGTCTGCAGAGCAGCACAGGACCCAGTAGAGAGCTGATGTTCAGAGAACAGAAGAGTGGTCAGCAACCAGCCCGACTTCCTACAAAGTAGCTAACACACAGGAGTGATGCAATACGTAACAGAGGAAACCCATCACTGTGCTTGTGCAGGGCACAGTCCTCTACCTGGGAAACGGTGCCAGCCTCCTAGTACTGAACTGTTCAACAGTCTGGAGATTCTGGAAGCCAGGGACCCAAGCCTCTAACCAGAGAGCAAGAAAGAAATGGAATTCCATCACATTCTGGATTTAAGTGCCAGCACTTTCTACTTGCATTAACTTTATTTATTACACAAATAAGACATTTACAAAGCACAACATGAAAGGTATGTAACAAAACAGACATTGGTTTTACAAAAAAAGTGCTTACAATTTTTCTGTGTGTGTGTGTGTGTTTCCCCCTTTTTTGTATTCAAATAAATAGTCTCGACAGCCTGTACATGCCCAGGCCTTTAATAAGATAGTGGAGACATTAGAACTGCAACATGCTATGGCCACGTGATCCACACGAGGACTAGACCCTGGGGGAAGGCTCAAGGCAGAGTGGGTACTGGGTGACCCTGGGCAGGGCTCAGCTGGTCACTTACCACATGGTTGCCACTGGGGCTTTTGATTGTTAGGAGCAAAAATCAAAGGAAAGGTCCAAGTTTCCAAAGGCCAGGGATCAGGCCCAGGTTCTTCCTGTTCATGTCAGTGCCTAGCAGAGCACTGGATGACTTTTGAACTGAGCCACACAGTATTCTGGGTGGTGACTTTTCTTTGTTCTGTCAGCCATGACATCTTTGGAAGGGAGAAGGTGCAAGTTCCCATCCTGGGCTTTACCCGTGCCTAACCCTTCTCTGGGTACCAGAGCAAATAGCACAGAGGTTCTTATTTATATGCCACCTTTAAGTATATTCATTCTGAAACCTAATCCAAACTCAGTGAGATAGAATCCTGCAATCAATTAGCAATGTCTGCCGTGAGTGAAGCAGAAACAGGCAGCTGTATCTGTATCATGTCTGTGAACTGACTTTCCCTGGTCTGGAGTCTCCTTCCAAAGGCAGGAAGGAAGCTTTTAGCTAAAATATGCTTACTAGCAGCCTCTGGTGAGAAATGCCACCGAGTAGTTTTAGAATTATAGAATAAGTTTGGGATAAATGGGCAGCCCCTAAACACATGAATCACAGTCCCATATAACCCAAGCCCTTCTGTTTGGGGTGGGAGAGCTGCAGAAGGCTGGGGTGCTTGCAGTGCTAGGTCTCAGGACTGGATGGAGATGGGTCTGGTCAGGGTGGTGGGGAATTGCAGAGGTGCCCACTAGAATCTTGGGTCTGGCATACTCACCTAGGCCATGGACACCTGTCTCTGCTTAGGGATGAATCAGAACTAACATTCTGGCTGCCATTTCACTGGGCTCTGTTCCTTCCTCCCACATGAAGGCTTCTCCTCAGAGAAGACTGGCCCAGGCCCTCCGATAAGGACTGAACAAGTATCCAACAAGGGTTTCCAACTCTAGCCTGCCCAAACATTCACCACATAGGTCGACCCCCACCTCTGTCACAATTCCTGCATGTTAGGTGTTAGATATGTTAATTTTGTCTCATCCAAGCTCTCTCTTTCCTCTCCATGAAATAGCTGGCACCTCTCTCCGAGTCCAGTGTGCCATGTCCCTCTCCTCCAAGCCAATGGGGGTGTCTGCCCCCATCCCTGCCTGTCCCTCTGTCTCTTGGTCTGGGCAGGGCTCCATCTCTGTCCTATTGGGCCTCTCAGGGTTGGTCAGTGTCTCTTCTTTCTGAATTAACTTGACATAACCAGACAGATGGAAATGATAAAATTATAACACAGCTTTCCTTCGGGGACATCCACAAACACTGTAGTTTTCCAGACAAAAGCAACAGAGTGGATAATATTGGGGGTTGTCAGCTATTCTGAGTTCAGAGATGGTTCCAGGGAAGTAGTAAATAAAGGCCAATATGGGGAGAAGAAAACCTGTAAATTAGGAGGCTGTCGGAGTGTCTCACGATTCAATTCGCCTTTTACTATTGTAATCGACAAGTTGAAGATGACTCCTGTTTAAATGGGAAAAATAGGCTGTTTGTTTTCATCCTGATTCCACATTTCAGGGAGCTCTGCCTTCCAGGAGGAGGATTCTGTGTTGCTCCTGGAAGGTTCTGGTTCTCAGCAGGAGAGGAAAAGACCAGGCCTGAGGGGCCACGCTGGCTGAGGGTAAGACAGTGGGTGGGGGTGGATGCAGAGGCAGCGAATTCCTGGCCACAGCTGGACACTGGATCTCAACGGCTGAGGGGCAGCTGTGCAGTGCCCATGGACAGATGCGCAAGTGCTGGCAGCGTTAGTACTGAAAAAGGATGACCTGCAAGAGGATGGCAAAGGAGGTAACTGAGCTGGGTTCCTTCTCCACACAGTAGCCCCACGGGATCTCAAAGGCATGGAGAACAAGGGTGGGCTCAGAGCCTAAATCTGGGTTTAAATTCCGGCTCTCAGTTTACTTCCCATAAGAGCTTGGACATCTCACGTCCCTTCCCTTCTCTGAGCCTGTTTCCTCATCTGTAAACAGGGAAGGTGAAAGCTCTCAGATCAGGGAGGATTCAGTGGATACAACAGCAGCTGCAAAGTCTACTGCACTGCTGTGAACATTCACGTAATTGTCACTACTGTATATTGTTGTAATTATTCTATTTTGTCATTAGTTACCCTTGATAACTCTAACTGTGCCTAATTATAAATTAAGCTGTATTGCAGGCATGCATATGTAGGGTTTAGTACTAGCCATGGTTTTAGGCATCTACTGGAGGCTTGGGAAGACATCCTCCATGAATAAAGTAGGACTACTGAAGTGATATCAATAGATACCACTTAGGGAGCACTTTCTCTACACTGGGCCCTATGAGACTCTTCACACATATCACTGTCTTAAGTATCTACAGCAATCTAGGTGGGTGGAAACTATTATTATCCCCACTTTTCAGATACAGAAATTGAAGTCCCAAGAAGCTACTTGTACTTCAATGTCTTAGAGGGTGGAGGTGACAGATCTGGGGCTCAGAGTTGCCTTACTCCAGAGCTGTCACTGCATTCCTCACCCAACCTTGGGCACTGATTCCCTCTGGCCTAAAGAATACCTCCTCTTATTAAGAGGTCACTCAAAAGAAATGACCTGGTCAGGTCCTACCCCTCCAATGATTCTCATTTTCTCCACATTACCAACGACAGCGTGGTCTTGATGTCTAAGAATCCAGTATTAAAGCTTTGGGATCAGAGTATATGACTAGGAAGCGATGTGATTCTAGAAACTCATAGGTGCGTGTGGCCAAATGATATTGCCATCAAGACAGGAAACTCCTCTCAAGAATGTTCAGGACACTGTTCTCCCAGCTAGGTCAGTGCTGGTTTAGATGTGACTCCAGGGTCTAGTCCCAGGGAACAGTGGGTCTCCACACAACTAGGCTGGCTCAGGCCAGAGGGACTTAAGAGAAAGCCCAAACTGTCATCTGCTATCTGCTCAGCCCATACTCTGTACCCACCAAGCCTCAAAGGCTTCACCAGATGTAGCTGGCAAAGTTCCTGGGAGCTGGCAGGAAGGCCTGACAGTGAGAAGGTAGAAGGTCATGAAGGAGGAGACACATTGTGCTGCAGATCTTCTGGATATAACGCTGAGAACGCAGCCCAGTAAGAGAATTCTGGCTCTGCAAAAAAACCCAGAGGCCAGGAAGCTAGAGCCAAAGCTGCTAGCACCCAATCTGGCTCATTTCTTAGACTGAGCCAGACAGAACCATAACTCAGCTGAGCAACTGGGAGACAAGGGCTACCCTCCAAGTGCTGAGGCCAGCTCTGTGCACTTCCAAGGCCTCCCAGCTTCTGCACACAATGCCCAAGCCCCTCACTCTATGGACCAGGCTTTTCAGGATGTGGTCTCCATTAGCTACCCTTACCCTGGATCTCAAGCACACTGGATGCTCCAGACTCTCAAGGCCAGGCTCCCTTATGCTCCTGCCCCTTTATAATTGCTGTTTTCTCAGACGAGAATGCCATCCTCAAGTTCTGCCGCAAGCTCATCACTCCCTGTTCCCGTCCATCCGCCCCATTGCTCTACAGTGTAGCTGTCCATGACCAAGCGCCTGCAAGAAAGGGATCAGGTAGGCTCCCTTCTGCAGCCCCAGTGCCAGGTCTCTACCCAGGAGAAGGGGTGGTCCTAAAATCGAGATCAGCTCTGCCCACACTCAGTATGACCCTGGATGAGCTAACATTCCCTCAGAACCTTAGTCTCTTCTGGATTAAAACAGAGATTGTCATGCTCGACCTTAGGGAGACTGGAGGATGCAAGCCGTTTGCACTGTGCAAACTGTGAGATGCTGCACAGAAGCAATGACTGAACTGTGCACACTTCAGATTCTAACAGACTTATCACTCCCCTGGAAAAATTGTGACCTCTCTCAGAACCTGTCTTTTTTAATCTTTAAAATGAGGAAGACCACATCCACACCAGAGCTGGCTGAGAGGTGGATACCAGACAAGATGCATAAAAGTGCCAATCACTAGCAGAGGAGGAGTTCTTAACTGTGAATGTGACAGTCTCAGAGGGGACCTTCCTCAGGTGTGCTCACACACATCAGATTCATGTGTGGAGCACTACCATTTACTTGTGACTACATCTGTCTAGCTAGGCTATCTGTAGCTCCATTTCTAGACTTTCCCCGTGGTGTCCACCTCAGAGAGAGGCCCACATACAACAGGTCTCGGGCAGGAGCACAGGCAGAGGAATGACCCTGAGGAACTGTTTCCCAAACTAGCTGCCCATCAGAAGACTAAAGGCTATAGATTACACATGCTGATTCCTTGCCCCACCTGCAGGCAGACTCTCTGGCTTAGGAGTCCATATCTTTCCAGTCTTCCCAAGGAATTTCAAGGCATAACAAGATCAAGATCTGCTGGACTGGAGAACCTCTGAAGACCCCTCTAGCTATAAAGTGCTGTGTGCATGAGCGCGCATGAGTGTGTCTGCTAGCCCACTACTGAGTTTCCTGCTGACCATGCAACTCCCCCCAAACCCCCCTACACCAGACTCTCTGAGGATCACCACAGTAACTTTTCTGCAAGGCCCTTCCAGACACCCCACCTCACACACATATTGCCTAGTAAAGTCCAAATCTTCCACCTAGCATAACCAGGGCCCTGTTTCTTACCATTTTCTTTCTCAAGCCTAGATGGCAGTGACATCAAATAGCTGAGTTCCCTGAGAGTAGGGTGGCACTTGCCTTCCCATGGATGCACCTGGGTCAGGACTGCCTTCCTCTGGGAAGTCTGTTGTATGCCTGTCCTCTGCACTCCCACCCCATCCTTGTCCTCCATCCCAGTTTGGGCACACGGTACTGGAACTGCTGGGAGCCATATCTCCTCTGGACTATGGCCTCCTCAGAACCATACCTAACTAAGCTCTGGGCTCCTGTCTGGAGAAATGAACAGATGACTAAACAAATGTACAGGTCCTCCTCCAGGCTCTGACCTTGAGCTACCTGGACCTCTATTTCCCCACCTCTGAAATAAGGGACAGACGTGAAGCCATGGTTTTGAGGGATCTCAGAACTGAGGAGGAGATAAGGTTTTTACATGCTCCTGGTTTTACCCAGAGCAGCTCCAGCTACTTCCATGTGCTAGATGGAAAACAGCAGATAACGCATGCTCAAAGCCACTTGTGTGGGTGGCATCCAGGCTCCCTCTGGGATATTCAGCACTGAAAACTGAAGCAGCAAGATACAGGAGGCCCTTCCAGTTGACCTTGGTAACATAGTGTCTACTCTCTCTGAGACCCACCAGCTCTGGATAGTCACTACCAACAGGAGTTAACAGAAGGAAAGGAAGAAGTCAGTGAGATGGGGGAGGGGGGAAGAAACCTCCTCCAAACCTGAAAGCATGAGTAAATTCAAAGTCTGAAAACCAGCAGGCCTCACTGCCTGAGACTGGAGAGTAAGGGACTACAAAGAAGGCTTCAAAACAACCAGGTACATGGAACACACCCACAGTTACTCTGGTGTCTTGGGGTTCAGTAAGGGCCTGAGTGGTCTGCCACAAAATGGCATGGTTCCCATTCAGCAATGGGAATGTTGCCAAAAACCCATCCTCAATAGGAAGGCTCTAACCCACCAGACCCAGGCAGGCTCCATTTACCTTCTCACCCCGGTTGGAGAGTGGCCCATCCATATCGGCCTTGAGGTGGACAGGGGGCGCGGTGTAAGGCAGTCGGCAGTGCACCTGCCCGCACTGTACCTGACCTGTGGATGAAAGGATGCCTTGGAGCCCATCCCCCAGACTCCACAGAGGATCCCACCTGCCCCATGCTCTGCAAGCTGGAGCCCTGATCACTATCCCAGAGTATCATTTCTGCCACTTGCTACCTGGGTGGCTCTAGGCGAGATGTGAAGTTGGTTGGTTGTGAAGAACTTTGTAAGTGCTGTGGTTACTAGGCATAACTGTCCACCTCTCTGATACAAGCACCAACCTGAATAGGTATTGAGCCCCTCCTGCAAGCAAGGCAGAGTATCTGCCAGTTCAGATCCTTCCCAGCACATTCTGACCTCTGTGGTATCACCAAAGACTCTCATCTTGAGCACCGCTACATTGTTCACAATGGTAACCCAACACCAGCAGCCACCCTTCTCCTGGTTCTCTTTCCCAGCTTTGCTTCTTTTTCCTTAAGCTGAATCATCTAACTTACATAGATTTTCATTCTTTATTTGATAATTTGTCTTTGCCAACTAGAATGCAAGCTCTGTGAAGGTAGGAATTTTTGTTTTCCAGATTCTAGATCTTTGTGGATTTCTAGTATGAAGGATGAGGCATGGCATCTAAAAGGTACTCTTTTGGGGCTGGGCATGGTGGCCCATGTCTTTAATCCCAGCACTTGAGAGGCAGAGATAGGAGGATCACTGTGAGTTTAAGGCCACCCTGAGACTACATAGTGAATTCCAGGTCAGCCTGGGCCAGAGCAAGACCATACCTCAAAAAACAAAACAAAACAAAAAAGGAGGTACTCTTTGTATGTGTATGCATGTGTGTGGTATTCATGCATGTATATGTGCTCATATGTGTATGGGTTGTATGTTCATGTGGAGGCGAAGGTGGGTGTCTTCCTCCATCACTCTCCACCTGAGTCAAGTCATTTTCTTAGACAAGGTCTCTTCTCTCATTGTTCTTAAGTTCACCAATTAATCCAGCAAACCCTTTTCCTCCTGCTTCTGCCTTCCCAGTACTAAGATCATAGGTCCACACCACATACAGCATTTTACTGGGTGCTGGGGACCCATAATAGTCAGGTCCTCATGCTTGCAAGCACTTTACTGACTGAACCATCTCCAAGCCTCTAGAAGGTACTCTTTAAATATTTGTTGAACCAAGTTCCATATCATAGTCTAATGTTTAAAACTGTTGGGCAAAGGCCCTCTTTGTATTTGATCCAAGTCTTTCACATTTTAGCCTGTTTACCATTATAGTAGGGAAATCCTTTGCCTGTCTCTCCTCTAGACTTCCTGTTTTTTTGTTTTTTGTTTTTTTGGGTTTTTTTGTTTTTTTTTTTTTGACACAGAGAAAGCCTATAATGAAACTTAGAACTGACAGGTAATTTGAGACAAGTCACTGTACCTTTCTGAACAATAGTTCAGAAAGCAGTAGAATAAAGCAGTTTTATTTAATTGTGGATTCTTAACTCCCTGGGTATTCAAGGACTCATGAACAGCTTCTAATTACTCAAATAACTATAGGTCTGCACATTTTCTGGAGTATGGTACCAAGGCTTTTTATCAGATTCTAAGTTTTGAGGCTCTGGGAAACTCGGGATCCAATGAGTTTAGATAACTGCAAAGTAGAAATACATTTTTTCCCCTCGGGTCTTCTCTTAACACTATTCACAGCTTTCTCGAACTTGCTAAATGTTGGAGATTTTAAACATTGTTTTGTGTGCTGCTCGAAACACTGACTGAGAAGAGGAACCCTTTACTGCAGTTTGTTTTTACAAATGAAGGAACTGATATTCCAAGAAGCGAAGCAAAGAAGCTTGCCCAGTATGACACAACTGGTAAGCTGCAAGGATGCTTTGTGAAGTGTGACAGTTACATCAAAGCCCACAGTCAGTCATTAAGGAATCTCTGGCTCCCAGTAACTTACAATGGGCTCTTAGTTTCCTCATGTATTCAATAGGCAGCAATCTGTGACATGAGAGACTCAGGTAATACTGTGACACATGCCAGGTGCTCTGTGAGCAGCAGTTTGGCCTCTCTTCTTTCCTATCTTTAGTTGAGGCTACTGCAGGGGTGTGTGTGGGTCTTGTGTGTTGCGGTAATCATTCTTTTTTTTTTTTTTTTTTTTTGTCATGCCCAGCTTCAAGGAAATAACCCGAAAGGAAAGAGAGATATGTGAAAAGCATTTGCTCAGTAGCAGATTCGATGACTGCTAATCCTTCAGAAATGTGGGAGGCTACCCCCTCACTACTCTAGGTTCCTGCTACAAGGTCACTTCACCATAGCACGCCCTACATCCCCCCTCTCAGCGCTCACTGTTCACCCACAGGTTTGCCCTTCCTGCTTAAGGAACTGACAGTCTCTAAGAGCTTTGTGGTATAACACTTGCCTAGCATGCACAAGGTCCTAAGTTCCAAGGGGGGAGGGGTGGAGTGGGAGAAGAGAGAGAGAATGAAAGACACACACACACACACAGAGAGAGAGAGAGAGAGAGAGAGAGAGAGAGAGAGAGAGAGAGAAGGCAAGCGCGAGCGCATCTGACTGACTCTGGGAATTTGTCTCTCTACTGGACTCAGTCCCAGGAGCACAGCAGCTCTTATTGTCTGTGTTGCTATATTTCGGCACTAAAGAACACAGGAGATATTCAAGGTATATTTACTGAGTACATGAATGAATTCTCACAGCCCTTTGAAAGATATTAACCATATTCTAGTTTACAGATGAGGAAATGGAGATTCAAGGAAGTTAGGTACTTTGTCCAAAGCACCATAGCCCTGGGGTCCTGCCACACTGGCCTGCTCCCACAGACGCAACATGCCACAAAGCCCTCTGGACCAGCGTCTGCCCACATTCAGTTCCCCCAGTCCACGTGCCTCAGTCGATCCAACCCTTCAAGAGCCCGACATGCTTAGAGGCAGCGCCCTCCCCGGCATCTCTGGACGCTCCCTCTCAGCATCTTTCCTTAGGAATCACGGAGTAAAATCCGGATGCTCATCTGTCTGGCTTTTGTTCCATGCTGTCTCACCCACCCGAACGCAGGCTCACTAGACAGGAACCATGCCCACCTCTCTCTCTCCCTCCCTCTCTAGTCCCTGGGGAATGGTTAAACTGTTCCTGCTACCAAGGGTCCCCCGCAGCGCGGAGGGGAGGCAGGGACACCCCCATCCCACAGTCCCTAGGTCTGAATGACTTCGGGGCCCACGTCTTCACCCACGCGCATGCCTCAGTGTCCCCTTTCCCGCACGCGGTGGGTGGGGGTACCGGTCACTCACTCTCTATGTAGCCGTGCAGTGTGACCATGCGCGCCCGCTCGGGGCTGCTGAACGGGGAGTAGTGGATGTCGTCGGACAGGGCGGAGGAGAGGCGGGACGCGGGCGCCCCGGAGGGCGGCACTGGGTGCTGCGGCGTGTGCTTTTTATGACGCGCCCGGCAGTTTTGAAACCACACCTGCAACGACAATCTCAGCAGTGTCAGCCTCGCGGGACGGGGTCGTAGGCCGCCGGCCCCACTTGCAGGCGAGCCGCCTTCAGAAAGGCGGCCACGTGCATCCCGCGAACCCCCGCACCGCCTCGAGGTCCAAGGCTCGCCCCAAAGCCCCGCCCCACCCCGGGCCTCACCTGGATGACCCTGCGGCTGAGACCCGTCATGTCCGCCAACTTCTGCAGCGTCTGGGCGTCGGGGTTGTTGTCCTGCGCGAACTGCGCCTGCATAACCTGCGGGGCGCGGGAGGGCGGTGAGGCGCGCGAGCCGAGGTCGCCGAGACCTCCGCCCAATCAGAGGCTCCAGACCCGAGACCACGCCCCCCTCACGCTACAGCCCACCCGCAGGTCCAATCAGAGGGGCGAGGCCAGAAGGTTCTCGCAGGCCCCGCCCATCCTCAGGCCCCACCCACAACCACGCCCCCACCTCTCAATCAATTTCTCTCTTACTCTCTCTCACTATCTCTCTCTCTCTCCCTCTCCCTCCCCCTTTCCCTCCCTCCCCACCCCTCTTTCTCTCTCTCTCTCTTTTGTGTCTTGCCCCCGGGGTACCTGTAACTGCTCTGCTGTGAAGGACGTCCGTGCGCGCTTGGCCGGCTTGGGCTGACTGTCCTGTTCCGAGGGCACTGCCCCCTCCAACGTGAGGCCATTCCCTGGGGGCGACAGAAGCGGCTGACCACGCATCCCCATCTCTTCTAATGGCAGCCTGGAAAGGATGGGGGTGGGGGGAGCTTGTCCCTCGAAGGGTCAGGAGCCCAGGTGGCTGGGAGCAAGGATCCCCGAGGTTCTAGTCCCTGAGTCTTTGGGGTGAGGACTTTAGTTGCTGAGTGTCCTCTGTATTGGACCCTTCTGTTTGATTGTGCTGTGGACATAGCACGCAGCCCTAAGGAGAGGTGGTATTATACCCTTTATATGAGAGGAAACAGGCTTAGAGAAGAAAAGCCCCTGCCCCAAACCCTTTGACTAGGGCCTGAAAACTGGCTGACGTCCTAAACTGGGCCAATCTGGGGGAAAACACAGGCAGGTGGTGACAGAAAGCAAGCAGGTTTGCAGAACCTGTGACCCCAATTTTATAAGAACGCCAAGTTGTGAGCAGTTGGCTAACTTCCAAGAAGTGTGATTATGGAAACGTTTTACTTTGAATATTTCGGTAACTTTTGAAGTCTTTAAAACAAATACACGTCATCTTCTCCAAGGTTTAATCTTATTAACTGGGATATGTTTCACATTTCTCTTTCCACTATATAATACTTTCACAACTATGATTGTAACCACCAGGTATATTCCCATTTTCTTTCAATGCTTCATTTTTCTGAACACAAAAGTAATATGTGGTTCTTATTAAAATCCCAGAAAATTCTAATAAGCACAAGGAAGGAGGAAGTCACCAGTAAATCCACTACTCAGAGATAACCACTGCTCACAACTTATTGTAATTTTTAATAGGAAATCCTATGCTGAAGAAGAATCACAGCAAACACTAACATACATGCATGGCAAAAGTGGAAAAATTATCAATAAAATATGAAAGCTGCCTTCTGGAATGATCTTTTTCTTCTTCTCTTTAACTATCTTTTCTCTTTTTGCTATGATAGATGTACATAAACAGTGGGGATTGATCACTGAGGCAGACCTGAGACGCCAAACCTTTACCATTCCCCTGCATGGTGAGAGCTAGGATGTCACTGGGAAGGCCAAAACTAAGGGTGGTTCTTGATGGTCCAGAAGTGGAAGGAACTTGTAGTTAGCGATGAACCATGGTAGAAAGCAAATCCTGGATCTCCATCCCAAACTGACTGGCCATCATGACAGATAACTCCATTACACTCTAAGTTCACTTGCTCACCCACTTAGCCCTGATCCTGGCAAGAAGAAATGATAGCCTTGCTGCAGTTATAGCCAACAGTCTGGTGGTGCTTAGAAATTGAGGCAGAGTGATCGGTATGGTCCCCCAGAAGAACTGAAAGTAAGCTAGACACTGTGTGATATTGATGTCCCATAGGAAAGTAGGCAGGACAGGGATTAGAGTGTTTTTTTTTTTTTTTGGGTAGGAAAAAAAATGAAACATAGAGGCAGCCACATCCTAACAACCTCCTGGCTGTGTGAGGTCTGGTTAGGGGGACCATGGAGCATGGGAATGAGGTGGTGTAGCTATGCTATTGTAGCTAAAAGCCTGGGCTTTGGAGACCCAGAAGATATAACTTTTGGCATGTTGTAGACTGCAGATAATGTCTGCCTCTTTCCTAGCCTATAAAACAGGGACACACCACCCCCTCTGCCCACAGCTCAGCCTTCACTGGCCTTGCTATCCCCCAGCTCCTCCTGTGTCTTATCCCCCTGAATTCCTGGAAGACCTTGACTGTGTCTCTGGGACTCTGTGTCTTGAGAAATATAGTATCAAAGCCAGAGGCAAGTTAGGAATCACTCTAGTCCAACACACATCTTATCTTGCACAAATGGGGAGGGGCTGCTGAAGAAAAGAAACCTCATCTGTCAGCATTGTAGGCTTGTAGCTGGTTGCCTGCTCTGTAGACTCAGGGACCAGTCCCTTTAAACCTTTGGTCCAGAATGAAACCGCCATGCTTAGCATCCAGTTTAGGTTGCCATGATAGGGATTGGAGAGTAGAGGCTACATTCTCTCTCCAGGAGACTCTGGCAACAAGAGGGGATTAGCCGCACCGCCCCCCCCCCAAATCCCCTCCCCCCCGCAGGCCAAAGACAGCATTATGACAATGTCCTCTAGGGTTCACTGGGTACTTCCCACTGCACTGTTACCTCAGCTGTATTAATGCATCAGCTCATCTATCTTTGACACGGTGACCTTTAACTTTCATATAAGGTTAACAGCTTTGTGGAGACTAGCAGTAACTTGATGGGGAGGGGGGGGTCAAGCCAGAGCGCCAGAGCGCATGCTCGGCATGCAGCCCCACTCCTACACTACCTCCAGGTGTTCCAGGGACTGCCCAGCCTCACAAGCCTTGTGGGCTGGGCGGCACCTGCAGGAGGGCTAAGAAGAGTGGGAAAGGGCTGGGACCACGGCGATGGATAGAGTGGGTTGGGTACCGTTCTCCGCGGCTCTCTTGAGGTTCTCGATCATGGTGTCGTAATGGATGCGGCACAGCACCTTCTCCTCCACCAGGCCGAATTCCTCTCCCGTGGACAGCTGGCGCTTACAGGAGAAGCAGGCGAAGCAGGCCAGGTGGTAGGCGTTGCCGCGCGCCCGCCGCACCCAGTCGCTGGCGTAGATCTGTCTGCCGCACCGAGCGCACTTGGTCCCAAATCGGCTGCGGGACAAAGAGGCAGGGACTGGAATGACAATGCTTAGACCAGAGATCTTTCTCCCTGTCCATTTCCCAGGGCCCGCGGGGCCTTTGCGGACTCCTGACCTCGGGACCTATGCTCTCACCTTATCAAATGTTTGAATCTACTCTCTCTCTCTCTCTCCCTCCCTCTTTCCAGTTAAAGTCCTGTCAAGAAGTTAGGCTGGGGCTGGAGAGATGGCTTAGCGGTTAAGCGCTTGCCTGTGAAGCCTAAGGACCCCGGTTCGAGGCTCGGTTCCCCAGGTCCCACGTTAGCCAGATGCACAAGGGGGCGCACGCATCTGGAGTTCGTTTGCAGTGGCTGGTAGCCCTGGCGCGCCCATTCTCTCTCTCTCTCTCTCTCTCTGCCTCGTTCTCTGTCTGTTGCTCTCAAATAAATAAATAAAAATAAACCAAAAAAAAAAATTTTAAAAAAAGAAGTTAGGCTGGAGAGTGGTGGTGGTGGTGGTGGTTGTTGTTGTTATTATTATTACTATTAGTGGTGGTTTTCTAGGTGTTTCAGAGTCCATCATGATCAATTACATTTATATGTTCGTTAATATACATCATAAATGTTAGAACAACATGATAGTATTAATAATAGAAAGTTTTGAATGTCACGTGGCTAGCAAGGTTCTAAGTGTTTTACAGAGATTATCCGAATGAAACCTTACTTTGCAGAGGAGGAAAATGGAAATTTAAGACCTAGAGTAAGTTGCATATAGTCACTCATCTCACACAGGGATAAAACCCTCAGCCTGCCTGGCTCCAGACATGAAAAGGCTATACCTTTAGTGGTGCAGAGCAAGCCAGGAGTCTCTTGGACCAGTAGACAGACATGCATTTACTGGCTTTGTGACCCTGGACAAATTGTTTAACTCCTTTGACTTCTCATTTTCCTTGCCTTGAGCTGCACAGATGACCACAGCAATGATTGCAACAATTTATTTAGTGCTTTTTGGTCTACCAAGAACCCAAGTAGTCCCAGACTCTGAGGCCCATGACATCCCAGTACTAAATGTTTACAAAGACAAAAACACGCTGTCCACATCAGATGTCCCCTTTCTCCTTTTGCTTTCCTTGGTTTTGCCTCTTCCCCTTCTCCTTACTCGTTTTGTACCGGGTTGTTTGGGTGCTGCAGCCTCCATTGCCAAACTGGCAGCTCCTCCAGGAAGCAACAGAGTCTAGTCCACCCTGTGGCATGTCAGACCCTGGGCACCAGAGGAACTTTGCTCTTTAAAAGGCTAACTCATCTGCGACTGGCCCAACTTTCTCAGCCTCAGTTTCTTCTGACACATATTGTCTCTGGAGCCACCACTCATCCCTCCCTGGAACGTGGACATCAAAATCTTACACTCCTCTCCCTTCAGCCCACACCTAACCAAACCTAAGGCACTACAGGGTGTTTCCCAGGTATCTCTAGGATCTATCTCTTTTATCTTCACTGCCAACTTCCTAGGCCAGGATCCTGTCAGCACTTCTCACTGATAGTCTCTGCCCTGGCCAGTCGTGGTCTCCCAAAGCATCATCCACACTGCAATTAGCAGTGCATTTTTCAGCATTAAACATGGAATCTCATTCCCTGCTTTGCTTAAAGTCTGGAAGTTCCACTCTCCCCACAGGATCTGGCCCAAGAAGCTTGGGGATTATAAAACCCAAAAGACCACACCTTCTTCAAGCCCACCACCTGCCTTCCTGATCTTTATGATCGCCCACCCCATGGATACAAGAATGAGTCCCAGTCAGCCATAATGGAAGGTCATTTCCAGGTCTTTTTGCCTCTCTAGCATTTCCCATCTCCAGGGCCCTAACGGTCTGTTCCTTTCCTGGACATATCTTCCTCCAGAGTCCTGCCTCCCTCTTAGCATTGATCACACCACTTTTTAAATGTCCGGTTCTTTGGCTCACTCCACTCATTCTTGTCATTCCTAGAGATAGGATGGGTGTCTCGAAGAGATTTGTGTTTCTGTCCCCAGGAATGGTACCCCCTCTACCAGGAGAAGCATTCGGAAACTACCAGTTACTTCCAGGTGACTGGGAGAAAGAGCCCAGCAAAAAGCCGCTCTAGGCGCAGTGCGGCTTTGCCCGCTGTGGCAACTTCAAGCAATTGACCGTTGATGAAATTGTTGGGTTTTGTACTGAGTGAGCATTAAGTCAACTCCTAGTCGCGCGCACACACAGGCAACCCCACTCTGTCAAGAAGAATAAGGGCCGTGTCTCCACCTCTAGGTTCTCAGGTGGTGCTGTATGCCAGCGGTTCAGGCCCTTCCGGACCTTCCTTCAGCCAGCCGCCACGGAGAGTCTCACACAGTCTAGGTTCCGTAGTAATCCTCCAGAAAAGGGAGGAGGTGAAACCTTTTTGCCCAATTCCACCCTACTCCGGCCTGGGACCAAGCCCCCTGCTGGTGATAGCCCGGTCTGGGAAGCCTTTTCGGGGCTTTGGAGGAAAGCTGGCTTTCCTTTAAGTTTGCTTCCGACTCTGGGGCCAGCACTCACAGCCTTTGCTGCGGGCCAAGGTCCCGAGCAGCGCATGCATTGCACCCCCTCAGGTTCGTTGAAGCCTCTCCTCCGGTTTTTCCTCCCCACACATGCAGTTGGAAGTTCAAAGACAGCAAATGACACCCGAGACAACACAGACAGGAGTTGAGGATCCGTCCAAGGTGCCCAAAGAACCTAGAAAGAGCAGCGGGGCTGGAGATGGGAGTGGCTGGCATCCCGGGAGCAAGAACGGGAAGGCGGCCTGGTCTGACTGCGCCGCAGTTCCACTCAGGGCCAAGGCTTCGGGAAAGTGCATCCTGGGGGAGCGAGAAGAGCCAGAGCTGGCAAGGCCTGGTCTTCCTAGGCCAGACCAGAGCTGCTGAGCAGCCATCCGCCTTCAAGCGACGCGCCAGAATGTGAGACCCGGGATCCTCCCACTTGGCTGGGGAGGATGTCTCGCTGAGCACCCTATCTTCCTGCCGTACCAAGCCGTCCGCATCGGAGCCCGAAGTTCCACGGGTCCCTTACCCAGGTAGGTCACAGTGTCACCATCCCCTCGCTCCGAAGCAGGCGCCTTTCAGCCCTGATGTCCAGCGCCCCCCGCCCCACCTCCCTTGCAGTCGCCGCAAGCAAAACCGTCCTCCTAGCACTGCAACGGCGGAGGAGTGGCCATGTCCTTACGCAGGATTGGGTGCTTTACGAGCGTCCCTGCACTGTGTCCCCCACCTAGGACAGCACATAAAGAGCACGAAGCAGCAGCTTTACAGACTGACACTGACAAGCCCACAGACTGCTTCCCAGGCAGGATAGAGGCTCCAGCCGCCCGGATTCCGGAAGCAGCGAAATTGGCAGCAGAAACAACGAAACTTCAAGAAAGGGATGTTCAGAGGCTGTGAAGAGAGCGCCAAAAGGATTTAGGGGCGCTTCCACGGCTGCCCACAGTCTCGCGGTGAGGTCTGATCTTTGCGCGCGCTCTTCCCAGGCTCCCGTGGCATCACAGGCAAAGATGCAAAGGACTGGGGCGCTTTGAGGGTGGAGAGGGGTGCGTGGAACGGAAGCTGTAAACCCTCGCAACTGTTAAAAGGAGAAGCGGGTGCATCCCACCGCGGAACCCTCTACTCCAACCCACAGTGGAGGGTGGAGAGAACTGGATACCGTGGTTTTGTGGAGGAAGTTGTGCCTCCTTAAAACAGGTCAGGCTAGCTTTCCAGCCCCACTTCCCCAGGATAGCTAGTAAATTCTCAGTCATAAGTAGTTGGAAGAAGGCGGCTCTAGAAATGAGCCCATTAGAGTTTCTTCTCACATTTACTAAACAAACCTCTTTCTGAATGGCGAAACTGAAGCTCTGGGTAGGAGTCCTGATGTTCCTTAAAAAGCTAGCGAGCCAGGTGCTGGGGGAAAAAGAAGAAGAAAAACACTGAAATTCGCTCATTTTGGGGTTCTATATGCTCAGGACAGCTCACCTTCCAGAGCTACTTGAGGCAAGCAAGGATCATCCTATTTGCTTTCCTCCTTCCCTTCTAGGCAAAACCCTTAGGAGAAAAAGCCAGGAAAAGAAAGCCAGCAATTAAGAGGTTAAGAAGGCCCAAGCCTTGGAGGTCCCGGCCTGAGGCCCCTCCTTTCCTAGCTCCCCCAACATCTGTCCCCCAACAGCTGGAGGCTGCTGGGCAGCTATGCACCGTGGTGGGGGGCCTGCTTCCAGGCTCTTAACCTCCCCCGGGAGCTAGCTCTAGGGGGTGGGGCTGAAGCCCAGGGACAGAGCTTGGGCTCTAGCTGAAGGCCAGAGTGGGCTGCAGGCTTGCCCTAAGTGTTGTGAGCCAAGCAGGGAACCAGGAACTTTAACTGTCAGTGGTTTTCTAGAAACCGCCACCCCAATAGCCCTTTGCTCCCAGTGCCACTGCCAGAGGAAAAAGGGGCTGGGAACCAGGGTGAGTGGGTGTTGGCAAACTTACTAGTCAATAGGTCTTTGAGGAGGTCACTTTGTCCTTCCAAGGAGAATTACACATTAGACAGACAGTAGATGCTCTCTATGTAAGTCAAGTGAACTTAGCTGGGAACCTTAGAACCAGCAGGAGAGGGCCTTAAGACCCCACAAGGCCCAAAGAGGTGGCTGCCATATATTGAGTAGAGGAAAATATGAGGCAAGGAGAGTAGAGCCAGGTGGCTGGAAGGCTTATCAGAACCCTATTACTTATAAGCTATGTGACTGCGCCTCCCTGGGTCTTTCATTTTCCCCTTCTATAAACTCCTAAAACAAAGTGGACTAAAGGGTTAAATGAGACACAGGATATAGCAGGTAAAGGATTAACTGTTCCTTTTAAAAATATATTTATTTGAGCAAGAGAGACAAACAGAGAGAGAGAGAGAATGGGCACACCAGGGCCTCCAGCCACTGCAAATGAGCTCTAGACACATGTACCATCTTGTGCATCTGGCTTATATGGGTACTGGGGAGTCAAACCTGAGTTCCTCGGCTTCAAAAGCAAGTGCCTTAACCACTAAGCTTCCTCTCCAGCCTAGGTTAACTGTTCTTGATGTTTGGTAGCCTCTCTCCTGCCCTGACCCTCTTAGGCTCTCAAGCACTGTGTGAACTGGGGCATTGCCACTTTTCACTTTTCCAGCATGTGAGAATTCTCTACTATATAGTGGTCATGATAGTCTAGGAGGCTGAGCAAACTGGAGGATGCTACTGGAGGCCTGGCAAAGAGAGAAACAATCAGTAAAGCCAGCTTTATTCCAGGCATTGTGACCTAATTGCCAGGCAATGACTGCAGGTAGTTAGGCTGGAAGGGGCTACAGGAAGCTGCCCTGGGCTGTGGTTGCTGATGGCAAGGGAAATGTGAATACCTCAGGCTGGGGAGATGGCGTAGTGGTTAAGGTGCTTGTCTGCGAACCCTAAGCACCCAAGTTCTACTCCCCAGAACCCAGGTAAGCCAGTTGCACATGGTGGCACATGCGTCTGGAGTTCATTTACAGTAGATGGAAGCCCAGGCACATCCATTTTCCCTCTTTCTTCTAAATAAAAAATTTTAAATACCTCAAAGCCAGGCATGGTGATGCATGCCTTTAATCCCAGCACTCAGGAGGCAGAGATAGGAGGATCGCTATGAGTTCAAGACCACCCTGAGACTACATAGTGAATTCCAGGTCACCTTGGGCTAGAGTAAGACCCTACCTCAAAGAACCAAAAAGAAAAAAAAAAAACTCAAAATGAACACCCCCCACCACCACCGACCCTGCAAGTTATCTTCACTTAGAAAAATCAGAAAAAAAGAATGGTCCTAACAGGACAGTAAAGAAATTAAAAGAAATCACATTTCTCTGTTGTTGATTTTTTTTCTTGTTTTTTAAAAAAAAAAAGGAGTAAAGAAAGGTGGTAATCTGGTTGAACCCATCAAAGCTGGTGAGTACTGTGTTTGAAGAGTAGACTAGAGAAACCAGGCCAAGGGCTCCCATTGGGAAGCTAACCCCTTACTTCCTATGCAAATGAGCCAAGAGTGACTTAGAGCCTCCTGACCACTTCAGCTCTACCATGTCCCTCACAAGTGAACTGAGATTTCTGTCCTAACATCTAATTTTTGGGCTACCTACATTGCCTTTGCTGATGAAGACTGAAGGAAGATCTACACAATAGTGTCAAGAAGAGGCAAGAGAGGAGCTAGAACCCAGGAGAACCTCTTTGTGAAGGGGCAGGGACAGAGGTCAGGAGATCATGGGAGCCTAAAGTGGCCCCTCCTTGAGGTATTGGTCACTCTCTTCTTTACTACTCCCCTCTCCCTGTTGGACAATCTTAGCCTCTTTGGCAGTGTTCTCCTGCCCACGTCCCCACAGACCTTTGACCTCAGGTTCAGGAAATAGAGGCCTAGAGAAACTCAGCTGGGAATTCTGTCCCTCACAGGCCACCATTCAGCCTTTCCCCAGGAGGAGCTTCTCTACACCAGCCGACAATCCTCCTTGCCTAGTGCTCTGCTGCCTTTTTCTTACCCCTTTGGTGGGGTTTATTACTTTTGTTCCTGATTGGGCTGCCAGAGATAGCCTTTACCTACAGGGGGATCTGGCAAGGAGAGAAACAATCAGAAGAGCCACCTTTATTCTGGGCATTGTGACCTTTTTATTCCTTCCGTTTTTCTTAACTTGGAATCTGGTTTAGTTTTGTTTTGGAAATCTCATCATTGGAAAAGGATTAGCACTCAGAACCTGAATCCCAGAAATGGCCCAGCTTCATCCTGACAGACCAGTCCTGCTTCTTGAGCTGCCTGGGAAAATGCCATCACAGGCTTGTGTCTGGAATTCACCCTGTCAGTCAGTGATCACAGTGGTGGCAACTGAAAGCATTCATAGCCACTGGCATGTAGACGGCCTTCACAGAGATAGCTCCCTCTCAGTGTGTGGACTCCTTGACAGAGCAAGGAGACAATCTTGGAAAGGGAGAACCCAGAGCAGAGAGATACAGTGATTGCCCAAGGTCACAACTGGCCTCCACAGAGTTCCATTTCCTGCTTCTCTCCTGGGTGACTGCAGGTGCCATCCAGTACTCCAATGCAGTGGAATGGGAGGAATCAGTGGAGGCTTCAAATGACAAAATCAAGGTCTGGCAAAGCACAGCACCAAGGAGGCTCAGTCCAGCCTGAAGAAAAGGGGAAGAAGTTCAAGCAGGTAAGGCTTACAAGTCACCAGGAGAGCCAGGAAACTGGTCCTGCCTAACCTTATTCTACAGGAGAGGTCACAGGTACCATCCAATGGCTTCCCAAGCTCCCTGATTAGCTGGTGTCTCAAAGCAGTTAGATTTTTATTTTTATACCCCACGTCTCTGCCCCAACAGGAGCCTAGAACAAGGAGGTGAGTATATAAAACTTTCATTTCTTTTTTTTTTTTTTTTTTTGTTTTTTAAATTTTTATTTATTTATTTGAGAGCGACAGACACAGAGAGAAAGGCAGATAGAGGGAGAGAGAATGGGCGCGCCAGGGCTTCCAGCCTCTGCAAACGAACTCCAGACGCGTGCGCCCCCTTGTGCATCTGGCTAACGTGGGACCTGGGGAACCGAGCCTCGAACCGGGGTCCTTAGGCTTCACAGGCAAGCGCTTAACCGCTACGTCATCTCTCCAGCCCTAAAACTTTCATTTCTTGCCCAAGCTAAATTAAGAGTCAGATGAGACAGTGGGAGGAGATATCACAGTCTGGTACCATGCCATGAAGTAACATGCCTCTATATACACAGCAGTCCACAGCCTTTTATTCCTGCGTATCTCAGCGGAAGGCAAGAATGCCCCCTTTAAGACAAGAAGATGGAAGTGGAAAGTAACTGACTTCAGAACCCTCCTCAGCTCATCTCACCGTCACACTTCTAGATCCTGGTCCAGATCTGTTTCCTGTCCTGACCACCTTGCACACATGCACGCACACACACGTCTCAATGATCATGTGTTTGTCTGTAAAGGAACATACCCTCTACCCAGACCCTGCTCAGTGACATCCCCACACCACTTCCGGTTCCAGACCATATACCTATATATGCTCCTTGCATACTGAGTCCTAGGTCAGCGGGCAGAGCCCTCCGCCCCACCAAGGCGTGTGCATCCCCATGACATATAGGAAGAGCTGGCCTCTTCAATTATGCTTCTTATGGTTTCCTAGGAGAACCGCAAGCTTCAAATGCTGTCAGCTTCTCCCTACACGCAAAACTCTTCTTTTTCCAAGTCCCTTGAGGCTCAAGCGAGGAGTGGGATGCATTGCCAATAGCCACATTCCCTGACCTCAGTTGTTCTTTCTGGGGTGGGGAGGGTCTTCTCAGGAAGACTGAGCCATGACCTCTCTCCAGGCTATGAGGGGAAGGATGTATGTGGGTTGGGGGTGGGAGTAGGTATTCCCAGAGCAGCTTTCTTCACTTCCGGAGAAAGCATTTGGGAGTAGGCGTCCCACTCAGGAACCAATTCCACACTCATTCTACTCGGACTTTGTAGGGCCGCTAGTCTGGCCTGGCTCGTGCTCCCACTAGGATCTGGCAGATCATGGCCGCACCCGTGGCACTGCGGTGACCTCGACCAGGTCAGGACCAGGCTGCAAATGAGACAGCAAGGCGCATGCAAGAGGCTGAGACATTTGGACTAGCAGGGACGCGACTGGCGGCAACAGTGAGCTGCCCGCATTCACTCGGCACTGGGCGTAGCGCGGCCCGTGGTAATCTTACTGGGCGCTCGCTATGGGCCCCGGCGGCCTCTTTTCTCCCTTCACGGTCTGGCTGCCCAGAACCAGAACCTAAGCACAGGATGGGCTAAAGCTTGGGCCGGAGACGATGGCAGAGCGGGGACTCGAAATGCAACATGCGAGCGACCACGGCGTGAGTTGAGGCTCTTAGTATGTAAGAGACGCTCGGATACGATCTGGACCTGAGTCCGATGCGCCGCTGATGCTTGGGATCCGAGCAGATCTGAGCCCAGAACTGAACACCGGACAGAGCTAGAGCAAGAGTGCTGATCTCAGCTTAGTGTCCCTTCCGGGACTTGCACGACTGGAGTCGGAGCAGGGTTGAAACCGAAGTCGAGCGCGCAGTTTGGTGTAGCCGGACGGCGGCTGGAATTCGAACCAGTCAGGACCAGGGCTGCGTATTGTAGCTGAGACTCAGGCCAGACCCAAGGCGGAGCCAGAAACGCGACCAAGACCCATCAGACCGCGGGGGAACGAGGCAGATCACAGGCCCGAACCTTTGCCAGCACTGGCACACCGCATGGGGGCCTTGAATTTGAGCGGCCAAGAGCTGGAGGGCCGGGCTGGGCCGCGCCGCGCCGCGCGCGCCGGGCGTGCGCTCCGGACCTCCAGGCTCCCGCGTCGGAACACCACTGCAAAAGCCGTCTGAGTGTGCGTGCGCACGCCGGCCTGAGCTCGCACTGCTGGCCCGGAGGCCGCAGCCTACCTGAAGTAGTCCATCTTGCAGTAGATTTCCTTGTTCTTGATGTAGCAACTGTTCTGCTGCCTCAGCGACGTGCGACACACCGAACACTCGAGGCACCGCACGTGCCAGATGAGGTTGTTGACCTAGGGGAGGAGAGGGGTGGGGGTCGGTTCAGCGCGGGCCTCTTTCACGCCCGGTCCCAGCCTCTCCGGGCTCATCTGCAGACAGAGGTACAGAGCTCGGGAGGGGCGTGTAGCTCCCCTAGTTTTTTTTTTCTCCTGTAATACTGAGGTTCAACAAAGTAGAAATACAGGGAACCGGGGCGCAGGAAGACCTTCGTCCTTGTACAAAGCAACCCACCAGCAGCCAAGCTAGGATGCAGACTAAGGTGGATTGCAGCGCCAGCGTGGCTTTCCTGCCATCCTCTGGGCTTGCAAGCTACACCTACCAATCCTCAGGCAACACCTACCCTGACTCACCTTGAGCAGATACCGGTCCAGGATCTCCAGGCCGCAACTGGAGCAGATATTCTTGCCCGCAGACGGTACGGAAGAAGCGGCAGAAGGCGGTGAGCAGACAGACGGTGTGCTGGGTGTGCATGGGGAGGCCTGGCCCTCGTCCTTGTCCAGTGCGCCTGCCAGGGCCTCGGCGTCCGACTGAGCCTGTGATGGAGAAGAGAAACGGTAGAGCGCTAAGCTGGGCACCGAGCTGCCCCTGCCTCACACCCACATCTGGCTCCCTTGTGCACCCACTGACAACGAAATCTGTCTGGGATGTCGCGCCTTCAGCTGGCAGACAGGAATGGAAGGGCCTATTGGAAAAGAAGGGACGGCCCCCAACTTCTAACATTCTCATCCTGGGTGCGGGTAGCAGTCAAAGCCCACATTTCTGGCTTGGAAAAATCGAGGCTCAGAGAGGGGGGCGGCGCCCACTAGGAGTGTCCCAGCGCATGGGCAGCGGTTGGTGGCCCGGAAAACTGGGCCAGATGCCCAGGACCATACTGTTGGAGGACCGAGGGCCGAAGGCAGAGCCGAACGGACTCACCATGGCAGGAGGCGCGGTCCCTTCGAGACAGCGGGTGGTCGCTTTGCAGCCGGACCCTGGCTGGGCCATCACCTGGGGGAGGGGGGAGGGAATGCAGGCGGCGGCGGCTGCAGAACTGGCTCCGAGCTGCCTCAGCCCAGCGCCTCCCCGCGCCTGTTATATAAACCGGCGCCGAACAATGAGTCCTAACTTTGTAGTGGGCATTTAAAGCCCTTCCCCACAAAAGCGGTGTCTCTCTAATGAAGCAATTTGAATTTGGATTGGATTTTTTCCCCTCTCTCCCCCCCTCTCCCTGCACTTAACCCGTGGCTCTTGAAGTAATCGCTTAGTTCCCTTGCAATCCAAGCCTCTGAGGGGGGAAAAAAACACGCGCACACACACAAACTACCTGCAATTAGAAATTGTCGTGAATGCCCAAGATAAGAGGTAGCCAGAGTGTCAATTCCAACTGTCAATCAGTGAGATCCATCAGGCCGCCCAAAGAATTGCAAATTTGATTTTTTAATGGTAGTAATTAAAAATCGAATTTTTTCTCCCTTCAACCCCCCCTTCCACGCTCCCTTCTCCTCCCGTAGGCACAAAATGCAAAAAAGAGAAAAAAAGACAGAAATAAAGAAAATAAAAAGGAGAGGGGGCTGGTGGTTGCGGTGGTTGAGAAAAATAGAATCCCGAGCGCCAGGAGCATCCGCCCGTGGGCTCGACGCGCGCTGCGAAATTGAAGCAGCAATAACCCAGACGGAACCCAGCTCCCTTCGAGGGCCGGTGCCAGGGAACCCCAGAGCAAAGGGGGTGAGGTGGGGGGGTGAAATGAGGCCAAAAGGAGAGAGAGAGAGAGAATTAAAAAAAATAAAAGAGTCCCGGAGGAGGTCAAGGCACCCTCCAGCTAGCTCCTCGACGCGCTCGCCCGGGACCGGCCCCGCGTCGGGATTCTCCGCGTAGCGCCCGCACAGCCCCCGGCGCCTCGGCGCTATCAGCGTCTATTCACACGGACAATACCGGCCTCGCCTACTCTTGATTCGCCTGTGTCTTTGCTAAATCGCTTTTTTTTTTTTTTTGAGAAATTCTTCCAACATTTGCATAATGTGTTCCCACTTTTCCGAGACCCCCGCCCGGCTCCTTGGGCTCGCGCGCTCTCACACTCCTCGGGACGCACCCCCGCAGCCTCTTCCCTGCGGCCGCTCGCCCCACCCCAGACCCCGGGCCAGCCCGGCTCGGTCCCGGCCGCTCACCCTCCGGCCCGCCCGCACGCTCACCTGGTCGGTGGCGGGGCCGCCCTCGGCCGGCAGCCGGCAGCCCTCGGGCAGCGCCGGGGCGGCGCTCTCATGCTTCCAGTACATGGGCCCGGGAGTGGCGGGCTCCGCAAGCGAGGAGCGCCCAGAGCCGCGCGCAGGGGGGGCCCGGCCGCAACCCGGGCAGAGGCCGCCGCGAGAGCAGGAGAGCCGAGGCTCCGGCCCCGTGGACCCCGGCCCAGCCCCAGCCTCTGGCCCCGGCCTACGAGCAGACCCGGCCTCTTCTGCGGCGGGCGCCACTGCCTCCAAAGAAGGTCCCGACAAACTTGGAGAGGCCCCGGCCGTCGCCTCCTCCTCCTCCTCCTCTACCTCCTCCTCCTCTTCCTCTCGAACCCCCTCCCCCTTCTGGTAGTCCTCCTTCTCTCCCTCCTCCTCCTCCTCCTCCCCCTCCAGCTGTGGCGGCGGCCGCCCTGCCGCCGGAGCCCCACTCCGTTCAAGATGAGTCATGCGTGACCAATCCTCTCCCCGCTAAGGAAGAGCAAGACACACACAAGGAGGCAGCGACCCAGAGACATGCACACACAGACGCAGAGACACACAGAAACTCAAAGCCGCTGATAGACAGTACAAAGACACGGGAGGACACAAGTCCACACAGTGCTCACTACCGCCCCTCCCTCGAGGGCAGCCGCCGCGCTCCTATACAGCCCGGGTCACAAAATAGGAGAGGGACCCCACCGTCCGCCCATCTGCAGAGCTGGACTCCCCATGAAGCCATACTTATATGGGTGGATGTAATCCTGAGCCTGGCACACTTGTGTACATGCTGATGCAAATGGTTACCTACTCACATCATTTCTCCAGGTGCGGGTATCCACACTTTCCCTCATCTTTCAGCACAGTTATCTCTGTTCCATAACAACCAGAGACTGGACCAGCTCCCAGGGACTGAATGGCCTTGGGTTTACCCGGCGTTAGAGGGAATGGGAAGGTAGGTTCTCTGCATTCTCTTGGGAAGAATTGCTTGGGACACTACCTTCCCTTCAGGATTTACTTAGCCACACTCTTCACCTTCTCCAGGCTTGTACTGATAATGAGAATTGAGGGAAGTCAGAGATCCAGGTGTTTAGATAGGAGACCCAGCCCTCAAACACAGAACCCTCAAACTCAAAGACAGATCTCTATACTAACAGACACAGGTGAACAATGACAGCTTCAGTCCCCTGCTCCACACACACACCACCTAAGGTGGGGGGGAGCTATATACAGGTATATCCTCTTCTAAAAAATATGTACACTCAGATTTAGATCCAGCTCTACTCAGCACAACAGCCCACTTGTACCCTATCACGCATACTACCACCTCCAAAATGGCCCTCTTTTACAGATGCAAACACCCATCCCAAACGTGCCTAACTGTGCACATCCATCAGAGCTCCTAACATTATCTAACTTATATCCACTACTAAAACGTCCTCTAATGAACACGCACATCCTTGCAGGTGGTGATACAGGCTTCATGCACATAGAGAAATAGCACACACACCTCTACAAATATAGTTTTGTCAATTGTCAGTCTGAGTCAACATACAGGCACATTCTAAGACACAGGCAGACAAGAGGATCTCTACTTCAACACAGTATTAGAACCCCACCTCTGTATCCCTCAGAGACATAAACATGCTCTGCTACACAGAAGCAGCCCCAGTTGATGGCATCTCCTAGCCCCTGCCTCCCAGTAATCTATTGCTTTCTGATACAAACATTTAGAGAGAAGATTCTTTTATACTCAATAAACTGATTGTAATGTGAAAGTGAATGAGATGTGCACACATGTCTGTACACACATGCACCTTCAACCACTATTACTACCTTAAATATCTCTTTTGCACATAATAATTCTAGTTACTACTCTGTGGTAATTTAATCTGAGCCAGGCATAAAAATGCCAATCATGCAGAGCGTGGTGGAGCATGTCTTTTATCCCAGCACTCGGGAAGCAGAGGTAGGAGGATCACTGTGAGTTTGAGGCCACCCTGAGACTACATAGTGAATTCCATCCAGGTCAGCCTGGACTAGAGTGAGACCCTACCTTGAAAAACCAAGAAGAAAAACAACAAAATAAAAACTAATCATTTTATAAGCATGATTTCATGGATTTTTATTGTTGCTATTGTTTTTGGTTTTTTGAGGTAGGGTCTTCTAGTCCAGGCTGACCTGGAAATCACTATGTAGTCTTAGGGTAGCCTTAATCTCATGGCAGTCCTCTTACCTTTTCTTCCTGAGTGCTGGGATTAAAGGCATACACCACCATACCAGGCTGTCATGTTCTTTGTACAATATCCCACGAAGCAGAATCTCTTGATACTCATTTTACTGATGAAGAAACTGAGGTTTAGAGACACTATGTCCAACATGGTGTTCTGTGGCTAATACCTATGGAGCCAAGAGTTCAAGAACTCAAAACCAGCCAGTCATGTGGTACCATGTGCCTTTAATCCCAATATTCAGGAGGAATAGGTAGGAGGATCACTGTGAGCTCAAGAACAGCCTGAGACTACAGAGTGAGTTCCAGGTCACCCTGGGCTAGAATGAGACCCTAACATGCAAAACAAAACAACAACAAAAAACTTATAGTCAGACTCTTCTGATACCAGAGCTCATCTCCATGATTTCTAGGCTACTAATATTACTGTGTCCACTCTGTGTGTGCACACATACACACACTTTCCATATACTGTCAAAAAATTTGGATATTATTCCTGACTATCTGCAAAGAGGGAATAAAAAAAGGGCTTCCTCCTGGGGCATGGTGGCACATGCCATTAATCCCAGCACTTGGGAGGCAGAGGTCGGAGGATCACTGTGAGTTTGAGGCCACCCTGAGACTACATAGTGAATTCCAGGTCAACCTGGGCTAAAGTGAGACCGTACCTCAACCCCCCCAAATAAAAACACCCCACCCCCTCAAAAAAGGCCTCCTTTATCCTCATCCTCCTCCCCTCTGGGTGTGTGTATGGGGGCAGGGGGAATCCAGAGGTCAATATACAGTACCTGTAGCCATGTATATGGAAATGCATAAAGACTCGGGCAAAGAGTCTGAGGAAGCCTAGTGGCACATGCCTTTAATCGCAGCACTTTGGAGGCAAAAGTAGGAAGATTGTTATGAGTTCAAGGCCAGCCTGGAACTACAGAGTGAGTTCCAGGTCAGCCTGGGCTAGTGAGACCCTACCTGGGCTGGGGTGTTGGGGGGAGGAAAGAGTCTTAGGAGCGCCCTGGTTTTGCAAAACTTCTTATCAAGAGAGAGAAGGCATGGGTTGAAACTAAAAGGCAGGTAACATTTGCATAGGTTTGGAGGACAGAAGAAAGTATTCTAGGTACAGCAATAATTACAAAGGTCCAGAGGCACAACAGTAGCTACGGTCCTATGAGGAGGAATGGGTCTTATACACTCCCTGAGCAATGATGACAATGATGATGACTGTGATGATATACCCACCATTGAAGGGTTGATGTGCCTGTGCACCATTTTACATGCAGTGTTATGCTTAATGCTCCCAGAAGCTCTACAAAAAGGGTATGTTGTTATTTTATAGTTTAGGAAACAAGATCACAGGAACCCCCATTTCAAACTCTGGCAGTCACACTCCAAACTTTTGCTTTGACTTCCATACAAGTCTCCTGGACTTCCGATTAAATTCTCAGAATATTCAACAGTGAGATACAAAGACTCTCAAACCAGACTGTCTGGGTACCAGATTTGGCCCTGCACCTTATTACTTGCGTTAACTCAGACAAGAAATTCAGTCACTCTTTCAGCCTCATCAGTGAGTGAGGCTGACAAGAGTCCACTTCCTATGCCTAACCCCAGTCCAACTTTAAAAATTATGTGTACACTGGGGCTCAGAATTGTGCTCGGCACATAGTAAGCAACCCATAAGCATCACCCACCATCATGACATGGGCCTGCCAAGTTTCTCAGCATTGACTCAACTGGATATCACTGCAAATTCTTTATGGAGTAAGGCAAAGTATAATTCAATCCAATAATCACAAACCCTTCTGAATAACTTACCTAAGGAAGCTGCAGACCCACTGGGCATGCCTGACTTCAAAGAGGATGGAAGTGAATTCACTTAGAATAAGAAACCCATCTTCTCCCAAACCCAGACTCCAATAGCAAGAAGAGCCCAAATTGGTAAACTTAGATTGACATATTTAGTCAGTTCCAACAGGATACTTGATTTCTTCCTGCAGGAGTCTGTGGCCAGGTCACTCTGTTTCTCAGAGCTTTGGTTTCCTGACTTGCAAATGGGGATCATAATACTTACCCTTCTGGATTGGAGTGACAACTAACCACACATTAAAAACTAATATTTTTACAAGAGTTGATTCCATTCCTGTATTTAGCACCCAACATGTGTAATATCTAGCACACACTGCAGTTTTGGCCACTGGTCACTAACAGGATGTGGTCATCTGGTCCTCTGAGGTGGATTTTGCCATCCTCCCCCACCTGAGACTCTGTCTCTAGGGTTTGGGCTTGAAAAGAGGCTTCATTAGTAACTGGATAATTCTGTGGGAGGCCCCCAGCAGTGGTTCCACCCTGCCGGGGAGTAATTCTAGGAAGGTAATGTGAGCTGGAGAGACTGGAGACCCAGCTTCACATTTATTTACTCTGACAGCTAAATTGGTGAGCAAGAGGGAAATCAGATGAAAGCCATTTCAGAGTAAATACTAAATACAAAATTTAAACATTCAGGTTATGACAAATGGGGAGTGAGCAGATGGGAAGAGACACAGGCAACATACCCCTCTGCTGTCCAGGACCTTATTTTCACCTTGTCACCTTCCTGGACATTTCCTGTTTGAGAAAAGAACATAAAATGGGGTACAAACTGCCTGACCTTAGGCTACAAATTTATCTTTCCTAGAGTCAGTGTCCTTGGTGATAAAATGTGTCTGTTTGAATCCAGTGATACGGAAAGAGATAGAGAACCTTAGATCAGAGACACATGAGGTCAAATCTCAACCCAGCCACTTCCTGGCTGGGTGAACTTGGAAATGTCACTTCATCTATCTGTACCTCAGTTTTCTCAGCTATGAGGACAATGTTAGCCTCTGAAGATTATATGAATGATCAGTGTGAGGTTTCTAGACCTCAAAGCATATTGCAAATGTGTACAAGTATAGTCACTCCAAATTGCCCACTTTGAGCATATACTGAATAAACTCATTAGCAGGTATTTGTAAGCTCTTACTCCATACCAGGTTGTAGCTAGGAACAGGAAACACAGAAGAAGCCGTGTTGTTCCCTGCTCACCTGCATACAAAGGAACCCAAAGCCTATTGAGAGAGAAAAGTGCTGGCACACAGTGTGGTTTGTTAAGTGCTCCAAGGAGTCTTAGTAAGCAAGGGGTGCTTAACCTGGCTTATAGGCAAGATACCATGAACGAAGTGACCTTTCAGGAAACTTCTACGGGATGAGTCAGTATGAAGCAGGCAAGGATTGAGGGGGAGTTATGTCAGGATGAACAGTGGGGGTCCAGCCATGTTTCAGAGGGGAGGTAAGTAGAAGCCTGAGGGTGGGGGTGGGGGGGGCGCAGGGTGTGGAGATGCTCCCACTTGTTCATTGAGACAGGGTCTCTCTCTCCAAACCCAGAGCATGCCAATTCAGCTAAACTAGCTGGCCACTTTGCCCTAAGGATCTTCCTGTCTCCACCTCCAGAGCACTGGGATTACAGGCAGCTGCCAACAACCCACCAGCCTTTATATGGGTGCTGGGGGTGCAAACTCAGTCCTCATGCTCACTCAGCAAGCACTTTACAGTCATGCCAGCCCCTTTCTCCACCATCCTTGGCCTGGCTTGGGTTCTAACACCCTTTACTGTTCAACTCCGGTGTCGCTTCTTCCAGGAAACCATCATGCCCTCTTCTCTGTGCCCAGCTGCATTAGGCGCCTTGCTCCCAAGCCGTCTCTTTATCATAGTGCATGGCCATGCACAGGGACCAGGACTTATTGTCCTTATTTCCCCCCCACCTGGCGTATGACAGATGTCCAGTATATATGGCAGGGGAGTAAGTACAGTTCCTTTGGGAGAGACAACTTTTCAAATGGTGGAGATGTTTTCAGGAGAGAAAGGCTAGCATTTTTTTTTTGGCATATATGTGTAGTATGTGTGATGCGGTAT
Organism: Jaculus jaculus; assembly: GCF_020740685.1. Taxonomy (NCBI): domain Eukaryota; kingdom Metazoa; phylum Chordata; class Mammalia; order Rodentia; family Dipodidae; genus Jaculus; species Jaculus jaculus. The sequence goes on along the minus strand of NC_059102.1, from coordinate 131,737,950 downwards.
GTGTCTGTACATGCGTACAGATGTAAGCACCCTGTGTGTAAGGCCAGAGGAAACGTTGAGTGTCTTCCTTTATCACTCATCTGCTTGTTTCCTTGAGACTAGGAGCTGCTAGTTATTTTTTCCCCCAATCAGAGTGTCTGACTGTCGATTCTCCTATCTCCATTTCTCCACTGGATTGGGCATGTGCAGCTGTACCTAGGTTTTTGTTGTTATTGTTTCTTTCTTACTCTGTAGTTTTCTAAGATAAGATCTTCCTCTAGCCCAGGCTGACCTGGACTTCACGATGTAATCTCAGGCTAGCCTCAAACTCTCAGTGATCCTCCTACCTTTGGGATTAAAGCTGTGTGCCACCATACCTGGCTATGCTTGTTTTTTTAAAAAAAATATTTTATTATTTTGTTTATATGAGAGGAAAAGGAAGAGGAGTGGAGAGAGAGAAAAAAATGGGTGCGCCAGGGTCTCTAGCCACTGAAAATGAACTTCTGACGCATGCCCTACCTTGTGCAGCTGGCTTAGGTGGAACCTTGAGAGTTGAACATGGGTCCTTAGGCTTCGTAGGCAAGTACCTTAACCACTAAGCCATCTCTTCAGCCCCTGTGCTTGTTTTTTTTAAGTGGCAGCTGGGATTCAAGTTCACTTGCCAAGTGCTGTTACCAGCTGAGCCATCTCTTCAATCCCCAAAGGCTACATTTTTAATGATATTTCTAGCTTAGGAAGGTCATGTGCATATCAAAAAAAAATCAATAATCCTAGTTAAATAAAACTGAATGTAGAGGGAAAAAGACATAGACTCATGTTCTCATAAATTTTGGAGAATTTTTTTTTAACCTGGGATTCAAATCTCTCTCCAGAGACTGCTAAGGACAGCCGTGTGAGAATGAAACTAATCCAGAGGAAAACACAATCAGAGACAGAGTCCTAACCATCTCATTTGAACACCTGGATGTTTCAGTTACATGAGCCAATAAAATTCCTACCACACGGTAGTTGGAGCAGGGTTTTTGTTTTTGAGCTAAAGGAGTTCCAACTGGCTGTTCACATACTAGGGCTAGAAGGCTGATTTAGGAATGTCTGATGCCAGCACTCATGTAGTTTGGTTTCCTCACATGGACAGAGGGTGGTACAATGTTGTTACTAGAGTGGACAAAGGCAATTCCCAATCCCAAAAGTTATATGAAGCCAGAGGTGAGTAAGAAACTAACAATACCAGTGTAATAATAAATAATGATAGCAAGGCACATCATTCTGTCACCTGTCTATGGCTATTTTCTATAGTAATACCAGTAGTTTGGATATCATAAAGGCTTAGAAAGACATTTCCAATAATGGGATAGCTCAGAGCAGGAACTTTAAAGGGACAGGAAATATATTTTAGGCCTTGTGTGCTATACGTTTTTTTTTTAAGGTAGGACCTAGCTCTAGCACAGGCTGACCTGGAATTCACTCTGTAGTCTCAGAGTGGCCTTGAACTCACAACGATCCTCCTACCTCTGCTTCCCAAGTGCTGGGACTAAAGGTGTGTGCCACCATGCCTGGCACTGTATAGTTTTTTGTTGTATCTACTCAGATGTTATTATAGTGACAAACAGCCTGAGATATATAAATGCACAGGTATGGCAATGTTCCAGTTAAAACTTCCTTGATGGACTCTGAAATTTGATTATCAAATCATTTTCATATGTCACAAAATAGTATTCTTTGCCTTTTTTTTTTTTGGTGTTTTTTGAGGTAGGGTCTTACTCTAGCACATGCTGACCTGGAATTCACTCTGTAGTCCCAGGGTGGCCTTGAACTCATGGTGATCCTCCTACCTCTGCCTCCCAAGTGCTAGGATTAAAGGTGTGCGCCACCACGCCAAGCTTTCTTTTGACTTTTTTCCTCAACCACTTGAAAATGTAAAAAACCATCTGTAGCTATACAAAATGAGGTAGCCAGAGCCAATGTACTAAAGTTAACCTGAGATAAGAATTTTTAGGGCTCTTGAGGTTTGGAGGTCCTACCTAAAACTCTCTCATTGTTAGTTTTGTGTCATCAGAATGAAGTATGTACGGCAGACTACTTAAGGAAGAAAAAGTTTATTTTGGCTCACAGTTCCAGAGGTCTACCAGAGGTTGAGGTGCTGCATCCATAGTGAGAGGCAGGGAACAGTGAGCATGTGCATGTGTGCACCCTCTGCTCTCTCTTCTTCTTTTTATAAAGCCACCCTGGTTTGGTTATTGGTGCCCTGCCTTGCTGACCTCGTTTAATCCCAGTCACCTTACAAAGGCTGCGTCAGCAAATATAGTGTTTTGTTTCTGGCCTTTTAATACTCCACAATAGGACTTCAATTTCAACTCATGGACCATTCGTTGATGGACACACTCAAACTATACACTTATCAACTGTATGATCCTGCCTAAGTCACTTTGTCTTTCTGGGTTTCCATCTTTCCCAGCTGAACAATGAAGGAGCTATGTGAGACAGTTTCCACAAGGCCCATCAACTCAAATTACCAGGATCCTGATATTTCATTCAGCAAACATTTATTGAGCATATATTATATGTTAGGCACTGTTTTAGTCTGGTGACAATAGCAAGAGTTCCTTCTTTTTAATTTTTATTAGTTATGGACAAACTTAGTATGTAAACAATACATGTTGGTACCATCCTTTCCCTCATCCCTGCCCCTTTTCCAAAGGGGCCCTCCTTGTTGGGGATGTCATTCCCATGGGGATTGTGGGTTGCACATTGTGGAGGCAGCAGTCAGTTATGGGGAGAGGTAATGTCTCTGTGCCTAGTGTCCCAACTAGTGGCTCTAACAATCTCTGTCCTCTCTTCCGCAAAATTCCCTGAGCCATGCTGGGAGCATTTTAAGACTACTTCAGTGATGGGCTCTTAGGAGCCTCTGGATCTCTGGTTCGCTAGGTGTTGAGTGTCCTCAGTGTCTATCTCCTTCACCCTTGTGCTGATATCAGGTTCACGGAGAAAGCAGCTCTCTTGCTCATTTCCACAATTCCTCTGTGGTTTCAGCTGGGGCCCCAGTGAAGTGCGATGGGTCGTTTATCTCCTCAGGTCCCACTCTCATCTGAAAAAGAGAAGCAGATTCTCCAGCAGAGAGCAAAGTCAGCACAGGTTAAATAGGATAACCATTATTACTTTAGGGAGAATTTAATGGATATAGACCCTCTTAGAGCTCAAAATTAGTGGGAGCTTGATATTAGAAAGCAAACTCATTATCTGGATATGATTCTGACTTGTTTCCCAGTTCCAGATATGGTTTCCTTCTTACTGTCAACTTACATTTAAATGAAAAGAGACAAAATCAAGTTATATACAATGCTAAGAAGTGAGAAATTCTACTGACACAACAAAGAGGCAAGAACTGGCAAGTGTTAGGGCTGTAACAGTAAAGGGAACCAAGGACAGTCTCGTAATGGCCACACTTGAGAAGACATGTTCAGATGGAATGGGTTGTGGCCACAGTGCACTTCAGGCAAGAGCAACAAACATAATGGCCTCAGGGAGATGCTCCCTGGCATTCAAAGGAACAAGGTCACTGTGAGCACAATGAGTAGAGGAAGCCATAGGGTTTGGACAGATAGACAAGGACAAGTAATTTGGAGGCATACAGGTTTTTGGATTTTACTCTAGGTTTGATGGAAAACTATTGAGAATGAGAGAATGAGAACTATGGAGCTCAGGCTGGCCAAAATTCTTAGACTCTGCCTCCCAAGTAGATGAGACTGCAGATGCATGCCACTGCCCATGGCTTGAGATTTCCATTTTTTTTTAAAAAAGTATAACCTTCACGTTTTATGTGTTTACTTGTCGTGTGCAAAGGTCCACATATCACAGTGTGTGTATGGAGGCCAGAAGACAACTTTGAACTGTCTTTCTTTTTGCCCCCATTTTGTTTTTTTAATGTTTTTAAATTTTTTATTGACAACTTCCATAATTATAGACAATAAGCCATGGTAATTCCCTCCCCAACACTTTACCTTTCCAACTCCTCTCTCCATCATACCCTTTCCCCCTCTCAATCAGTCTCTTTCAATTTGATGTCATCATATTTTCCTCCTATTATGATGGTCTTGTGCAGGCAGTGTCAGGTACTGTGAGGTCATGGATATCCAGGCTGTTTTGTTTCTGGAGGAGCACATTGTAAGGAGTCCTACCCTTCCTTTGGCTCTTACATTCTTTCCGCCACCTCTTCCACAATGGACCCTGAGCTTTGGAAGGTGTGATAGAGATGTTTCAGTGCTGAGCACTCCTCTGTTACTTCTTCTCAGCATTATGGTGCCTTCTGAGTCATCCCAAGGTCACTGCCATCTGAAAAGAGAAGCTTCTTTAACCAAAAGTGAGAGTACGCCATGCACAAGAATTAAGTCCAAATGGATTAAAGACCTTAACATCAAACCTGAAACTCTGAAACTGCTAGAGGAAAAAGTAGGGGAACCCTTCAACATATTGGTCTTGGCAAAGACTTTCTGAATACAACCCCAATTGCTCAGGCAATAAAACCACAGATTAATCACTGCGACCTCATGAAATTACAAAGATTTTGCACTGCAAAGGACACAGTGAAAAAAAGCAAACAGGCAACCTACAGAATGGGAAAAAATCTTTGCCAGCTATATATCTGATAGAGGATTAATATCTAGGATATACAAAGAACTCAAAAAGTTAAATAATAAGGAATCAAACAAGCCAATCAAAAAATGGGCTATGGGCTGGAGAGATGGCTTAGCGGTTAAGCGCTTGCCTGTGAAGCCTAAGGACCCCGGTTCGAGGCTCAGTTCCCAAGGTCCCACGTTAGCCAGATGCACAAGGGGGCGCACGTGTCTGGAGTTCGTTTGCAGAGGCTGGAAGCCCTGGCGCGCCCATTCTCTCTCTCCCTCTATCTGTCTTTCTCTTTGTCTGTCACTCTCAAATAAATAAAAAAAAATTTTTTAAAAAATGGGCTGTGGAGCTAACTAGAGCATTCTCAAAGGAAGAAATACAAATGGCATATAAGCATCTAAAAAAATGTTCTACGTCACTAGTCATCAGGGAAATGCAGATTAAAACTTCATTGAGATTCCATCTCACTTCTGTCAGATTGGCCACCATCAGGAAAACAAATGATCATAAATGTTGGCGGGGATGTGGAAAAAGAGGAACCCTTCTACACTGCTGGTGGGAATGCAATCTAGTCCAGCCATTGTGGAGATCAGTGTGGAGTTTCCTAAAACAGCTAAAGATTGATCTACCATATGACCCAGCTATAGCACTCCTAGGCATATATCCGAAGGAATCATCTCATTTCCTTAGAAGTACATGCTCAACCATGTTTATTGCTGCTCAATTTATAATAGCTGGGAAATGGAACCAGCCTAGATGTCCCTCAACTGATGAGTGGATAATGAAGATGTGGCACATTTATACAACGGAGTTCTACTCAGCAGTAAAGAAAAATGAAGTTATGAAATTTGCAGAAAAATGGATGGACGTGGAAAGGATTATACTAAGTGAGGTAACCCAGGCCCAGAAAGCCAAGCACCACATGTTCTGTCTCATATGTGGATCCTAGCTACAGATGATTGGGCTTCTGCCTGAGAAGGAAAATACTTGGTAGCAGAGGCCAGTAAGTTAAAAAGGAGACATAAAGGGAAGAGAAAGGAAGGGAGGAGGGTACTTAATAGGTTGATATTGTATATATGTAAGTACAATGATTGAGATGGGGAGGTAATACGATGGAGAATGGAATTTCAAAGGGGAAAATGTTGGAGGGGGGGAGAGAATTACCATGGGATATTTTTTTATAATCATGGAAAACACTAATAAAAATTTTTTTAAAAAAGGTGAGAGTAGCATTAATATATGGGTATTAACATTAAGAGAAGTGCTAACTGGGCAGTTTGGTCTCTTGCTCCACTTTTTTTGGGCCTGTGGCTGCTGCAAATGAACTGCCAGACTAGCTGGTCCAAAAGATTTGGATTCTCCTGGCTCCACCTTCCATCGTCCTAAGCATGTTGGGATGACAGATGCATGCACCACTTTGCACCCAACTTTACGTGGGTTCCGGGGAATTGAACATGGGCCAGGAGGCTTTGCAGGCAAGCACATTTGCCTCCCAAGTGCTGGGATTAAAGGTGTGCGCCACCATACCTGGCTCTTTTTTAAAGTTTATTTTATTTATTTATGGAGGTGGGGAGAATAGGCACTCCAGAGCCTCCAGCCACTGCAAATGAACTCCAGTCTCATATGCCACTATGTGCATCTGGCTTATGTGGGTTCTGAGGAATAAAACCTAGGTCCTTAGGCTTTACAGGCAAGTAAGTACCTTAGCCACTAAAGCCATCTCTCCAACCCATGAGATCTTCTCTTAAAATAAAAATATACTAAAAGGGAGATGGATGTGGTGGTGCACAGCTTCAATCCCAGCATACAGGAGGCAGAGACAGGATCCTGGTAAGACTGAGGCCACCCTGGGACTACATAGTGAATTCCAGGTCAGCCTGGGCTAGAGAGACCCTACCTTGAAAAACCGAAAAATAAAAATACTAAAAGGGCTGGGGATGTAGCTCAGTGGTAGGGTGCTTACCTAGCATGTGCAAGGTCCTGGGTTCAATCCTCCCAGTACTGATAGACTGCTCTAGCTAATGGAGAAAATTGACTTTAAACTGGGAATGGTGGCACATGTCTTTAATCTCAGCACTCAGGAGGCACAGGTAGGAGCATCACAATGAGTTCGAAGCCATCCTGAGACTACATAGTGAATTCCAGGTCAGCCTGGCCTTAGAGCAAGACCCAACCTAAAAAAAAAATGTCGGGCGTGGTGGCACACACTTTTAATCCCAGCACTAGGGAGGCAGAGGTAGGAGGAAGGATTGCTGTGAATTCAAGGCCACCCTGAGACTAGATAGTAAATTCCAGGTCAGCCTGAGCTAGAGTGAGACTCTACCTCAAAAACCAAACCAGAACAAAAAACAATGAAACAAAACCAAACCAAACATGGGCAGGAGAGATGGCTCAGCAGTTAAGGCACTTGCTTGTAAGTGCTAGTGACCCAAGTTTAATTTCCTAGTACCCATGTAAGGCCAGATGCAAAGCACTGCACATCTGGAGTTTGTTTGCATTGGCTGGAGGCACTGGTGTGCCCATTTTCTCTCTCTCGGCCAAGTGTGGTGGTGCACACCTTTAATCCCAGCAGTCGGGAGGCACCCTGAGACTACAGAGTGATTTCCAGGTCATAATGGGCTAGAGAGAGACCCTACCTTAAAAAAAGAAAGAAAATTGACTGAAGGTGGCAACAGTGGAGATGGGGTGTAATTAGAATTAAAGCACTGCAATAGTTGACTGTGGTTTGAACAATAATCATAGTGCTCGAGGGTGAGAAGCAGTTGGATTCAAAATGTGTTTGGAAGATAGAATTGACAGGATTTGTTTAAGGACTGGATAAGAGCAGCAGAGATAAAGAGAAATCAAAGATAATTTGCTGGGATCAAATATATTAGAAACATAGTAATTACAAGCATGAAATGTTTAAAATTTAACTTATAAGGCAAGAATCCTGTTCTTTTATAATTACATAAAAAGATAAACTTGCCAATTTGCTGCTTATCTCCCCCCCCCCCCCCAAGGTAGGGTCTCATTCTAGCCTAGGCTGACCTATAATTCACTATGTAGTCACAGGCTGGCCTTAAACTCACTGTGATCCTATCTCTGCCTGCCGAGCTCACACTGGGATTAAAGGCGTGTACCACTACACCTGGTTTAGCTGCATGTCTTAATAAGGGACAGGGCTACAGAATGTTTGGCTTCCCTAAAACTGAGCTATTTATTATAACATGCTTTGAAAAATCTCTCATGTGATTCTTGCTATTTTTTTTTTTTTTTTTTCCGAGGTAGGGTCTCACTCTGGTCCAGGCTGACCTGGAATTAACTCTGTAGTCTCAGGGTGGCCTTGAAATCACTGCGATCCTCCTACCTCTGCCTCCCGAGTGCTGGGATTAAAGGCGTGAGCCACCACGCCTGGCATCATGTGATTCTTTATCCCAATACTGAGATGTCAACTAAAGAAATCCACTGGATTAGGGTTAAAGTGTGCAGTTGAAATGAGGATTAAGATGACAGTCCTGGGCTGGAGAGATGGTTTAGCGGTTAAGGCGCTTGCCTGCAAAGTGAAAGGATCTGAGTTTGATTCTCCAGGACCCATGTAAGCCAGATGCACATGCATCTGCAGTTCATTTGCAGTGGCTGGAGGCCCTGGTGCACCCATTCTCTCTCTCATTCTCTACCTCTTTCTCTCAAATAAATAAGACAGTCCTTACATTTCCCTCTAATATTTCTGTCAATCCTTCACTCTTTTATATCAAAATTGAAGTGATTTTTAGTAAAATAGTAAGCCAAGGATTTTTTTGTTTGTTTGTTTGTTCTTATCTGCAGTACTGGGGATTGAACCTAGGGTCCCACACATGCTAGGCAACTGTTTTACCACTGAGTTAGCCCTCCAAAGAATAATTCTGTTTTTCTTTTCTTTTGGGTTTTTCAAGGTAGGGTCTCACTCTAGCTCAGGCTGACCTGGAATTCACTATGTAGTCTCAGAGTATCCTCAAACTCATTGCCATCCTCCTACCTCTGCCTCCCAAGTGCTGGGATTAAAGGCATGTGCCACCACGCCTGGCATTTTTTTTCTCCAAAGAATAAGCTTAAATTATGGATAACCTCTTAATTGATCAGGCCGGGTGTGGTGATGCACACCTTTAATCCCAGCATTTAGTAGGCAGAGGTGGGAGGATAGCCATGAGTTCAAGGCCATCCTGAGACTACATAGTGAATTCCAGGTCAGCCTGAGCTAGAGTGAGACCCTACCTTGAAAAACCAAAAAGAAAGATCAGGTTAACACTTGTATTTTATATGCCTATCTGACTGCCTTTAGCATATTTAAAATGTATATTTAGGGCTGGAGAGATGGCTCAGCGGTTAAGTGCTTGCCTGTGAAGCCTAAGGACCACGGTTCGAGGCTTGGTTCCCCAGGTCCCACGTTAGCCAGATGCACAAGGGGGTGCACGCGTCTGGAGTTCGTTTGCAGAGGCTGGAAGCCCTGGCGCACCCATTCTCTCTCTCTCCCTCTATCTGTCTTTCTCTCTGTGTCTGTCGCTCTCAAATAAATAAATAAATAATTTAAAAAAATGTATATTTATTCTTTAGGACTTTCTGAGAGAATTAACATTGTATGATACAGGCAGGGACTGTAGCCTTCTGTTAATTTCAAACAGATTTGCGATGAGATCGTCTAGCCTTTTTGCTCATCTCTAACTGCAGAGTGGGCAGTCAAAAGGGCAGAGGGTCAACTCTAGCTGGAGCTCTTAGCAGAGAAGGTTCTGGAGAGCAGCACCTCGCCTGTACCAGCTGGCCAAGTCCTGAGTGGAAGCAAGTCTATCAGATAGCTGCAGTCTTTATTCTAGTACATGCATGAAAGATGATACAATCACACAGACACTGTCTTGTGTTTATTCACATGGAGGAAGAAAGAGTTGGTACAAATAACAGACATTGCTTTAAATACAAATAAATAGTTCTAGTTTCTACAGGAAACAATTCTATATAATCCCAAGCATTCTCTAATTTCCTACTAAAAATAGAAGGCTATTGCATCAAGTTCTACTCCACCATATCACTCTGAGGAATTAAAGATAAAATGGTAAATTCCACATTCCAAGTCACCAGAGAAAACGGGAGACAGTGCCTCTACCTCCCTGAACTATCCCCAAAGTGAAAGGAGAGTTACTAGTATCATAGATACATGTAGCTAATATATTCTCAAAGTATTTGATATCTAAAGACAGCTAAAAGCCTGACCTTGGGAAAAGGGACAAGGATTTCTCTAAACCAGTTCTACAGACTCTAAAACCTCATTACACTGAGGTTTTTTGTTTGTTTTTCGAGGTAGGGTCTCACTCTAGCCCGGGCTGACCTGGAATTCACTATGTAGTCTCAGGGTGGCCTTGAACTCATGGTGATTCTCCTACCTCTGTCGCCCAAGTGCTGGGATTAAAGGGGTGTGCCACCACGCCTGGCACTACACTGAAGTTTGAGTCAGTGTCTTAAGCTCATGTACACCAAGGAAGACTTAAATTTCTATAATGAAAGTCTCTCCCTGTGAGGAACCATGATGGTAAACAGTCTTTAATCACCGTGAATGGTACCTACAGTAACAAAGTGATCTACCTAGAAAAGAAGCAGTGCTGCCTGATCAAACAGTTCGTCAAGCCTGACACCAAAATGTGCTGAATAAATACATCCCCAAGTCTATCAGTTTATGCATGTTTCTATGCAGGATGTCCAAAGAGGCAAAAATATCTAGGGAGATGTCTGTTTTATGTTCTATGAATGAAGGAGCATTTAAGTCATGCAGTCTTTCTGAAACTACACACAACACAAAGTGATTGGGATCTTGGTGCCAGAGTAGTGGCTGCTCTACTGGACTTCCTGTGTGCATTTTACTTTGCTTCTCATCCTGCACAAGAGCATCAGCTGCTTCTACTTAGACCTTACACTGATGTTAGAAAATAATGTTTGATAGGGACCAATATAGTATTTAGGTTTTCAAAGAAATTTACCTTTTCTATTTAGACTAACCATAATACACTTCTAGTTGGAACAATCTCATGCTATGAAAACAATCTCATGCAATAAGTGCATTTTCAAAGTTCCACATTAGTAATATTTGGTATATAGAAGGCAGAATTAGATTTAAAAAGAATGATCACTATAGAAAGAAAGCTGATTTCTAAACAGAATTTCTGTCTGTTGATGTAAACAATTTTAAGATCTATACCATATATTTTCCTAATTGGGATTTTGAAACAATAAGTATAATTCTTTTACTACATTTGCTCAAAGGACCAGTTTCTTTTTGCCAAGAATTTTCTTTTTTAGTCCAACTGGAAGGATTTCCACTGTAAATTCTCAAACAGAAGTTCTAATAATGGTTAAGATCTGTCTCTCACTTCCTACCCTCTTTTATTTCTTTATGTTGAAAAGATGTATACATAGAAAAATGCTCTATTTTTAGATGGATATTAATAAATTTTTGTTTTCCTGATTTAAATAACATTTTGTGTGTTTGCCTTTTTCTCTGGCACAGCATATGATGTTCTTGGAGTTTCAAACCCAAACAAACCAGCCAACTAGAGCATTTCAGTGTTCAAGTCACAATTTTGGACACAATCCTATTTATTCTGGATGATGCTCAATTCCACACATAGTTCAGGGAAGACACATCCATTAGAACATCCAAAAATGTTGTTAGCAAACTCTCTACATGTGATTGTGCTCTGTTGGATAATACCATTCACATCTACAAAGTACAAAGGCAAAGGAGTTCAGGTGTGGAGACCAATACACTTTTACTGCTCCAGTAATTCACAACCATCATCTTCGAGACTTCCACGCTGTTCTAGAATAAGGAGTAGTCCTCTTTTTATCTGGTGGTTTAAAGTAGGAATAAACAGGTGCTGCTGGATATTCTGCATCAGGATTTTCTGCCATCATTTTCAGCTTTGCTTCAATGGCTTTTATTTTTGCAGTGACACTGGAAAAAGGAAAGTAGAGGATCAGAGTGAGTCTAGGTACATTTGGAAAACACTTGTTTATTTCATCTTCTTATGCTTCTGTGTATTAGGAAAGCTTACCAAGATATTAAATTATAAATATTTAGTCATTTCATAGGAGACAAATGTAACCAATGTGAAGAAAATTAAAGTCTGGGGCTGGAGAGATGGCTTAGCGGTTAAGCGCCTGCCTGTGAAGCCTAAGGACCCCGGTTCGAGGCTCGGGTCCCCAGGTCCCACGTTAGCCAGATGCACAAGGGGGCGCACGTGTCTGGAGTTCGTTTGCAGAGGCTGGAAGCCCTGGTGTGCCCATTCTCTCTCTCTCCCTCTATCTGTCTTTCTCTCTGTGTCTGTCGTTCTCAAATAAATAAATAAATAAATAAAAATTAAAAATCTTTTTTTTTTTTAAAAAATTAAAGTCTGATCCACCTTTTATGTTTATGATATAAGCCTAGGTAGGCACTGTTAGGTGCATTTCACATACTGTTGTATAGTTTTTATTTTATTTTTATTTATTTGAGACACATAGAGAGAGAGAATGGGCATGCCAGGGTCTCCAGCCCCTGCAAACGAACTCCAGACAAGTGCCACCTTGGGCATCTGGCTTACATGGCACTTGGAGAATCCAACCTGGGTCCTTAGGCTTCTCAAGCATGTGCTTTAACTGCTAAGCCATCTCTCCAGCTCTATTTATTATTATTTTTTGAGGCACGGTTTTACTCTAGCCTAGGCCAACCTGGACTTCACTATGTAGTCTCAGGGTGGCTTTGAACTCATGATACTGTTCTTACCACTACTTCCCAAGTGCTGGGATTAAATCATGCGCCACCACGCCTGGCTAGAGTTGCTTTAAATTGACAAATGTGTCACAGTGAGCCAAGACAGCACTCAGCATTTTACTGAAATTGCTTCTAATTCCTGTAGTAAGTTCATGAGAGCTACCACACATATTTCATAGGTAAAGAAACAAATACAGAAGGGCAGAACTGTGCCCAAGGTTCACAAACCTAAACTAAAGAGCAAGACTGAACCTTAGTTTGTCACCAAAGTCTTTGCTTTTTACTTCATTAGACAGGGAGCTAAACAGCTCTGTATACATAAAAAGGCTGAGGTGAGGAGAAGCTGGGGAAGTTGTAAGGAGCTTGCTTCTAACTGAGGCTGCTGGGCCAGAATGCTAAAGCCCCCAGGCTGTGAGAATTTTCTGGCTTTCAGATTCTTTTCTTTTCCATTTCTGATGTTGTCAATGGTCTACAGTGAGCGAGATAAATTTGTAAGAAATGCATATATAGTGCTCTATAGATCCTCAAAAGGTACACATCTATAGTATATACCAAATCATTTTAATGGGAAAAAAAAAACAAGTCACTAAAAAGAAATGATTAGAGCTGGGCATGGTGGTAAACACCTTTAATCCTAGCACTGGGATCCTTGTGAGTTTGAGGCCACACTGAGACATAGTGAATTATAGGTCAGCCTGGATTAGAGTAAGACCCTACTTGAAAAGCAAAAAGCAACAACAGCAAGAAAATCCTCCAAAAGAAACAATTTGAAGACAGAAACATCCCTGGTTAGACAATGTATATATGCACTGAAATGCCACACAGCATCCCATAAATTTGCTTTTTTTTTTTTTTGAGGTAGGGTCTCATTCTACCCCAGGCCGACCTGGAATTCATTGTGTAGTCTCAGGCTGGCCTTGAATTTACGGCTATCTTCTTACCTCTGCCTCCCAAGTGCTGGGATTAAAGACGTGTGCCATCATGCCTGGCTAATATGCACAATTTTTATATGTCAATTAAAACAGCTCTAAGTCATAATAAAAGGAATACTCATGTATTACCAAAATGTATTTTGACATTTCTTTTATTAACAAGATAGTCCTTCATTCTGTATTAAGTCACAGGGAAAACAACCTCCTCTAGTTATGCATGGGTGTAAACAGAAGCTGAAAGCTGAGATTCTCTGTATTAACAAGTAGATTAAGGGGCTGAAGAAATGGCTCACTGGTTAAGGTGTTTGCACTGAGCCTAAGGACCCAAGTTCAATTCCCCAGTACACACATAACGGCAGAAGCACAAAGTGGTGCATGCATCTGGAGTCTGAATGTAGTGGCTGGAGGCCCTGGTATGCTCATTCTCTGTCTCTCTTCTATTTCTTTCTGCTTGCAAATAAATAAATAAATAAATAAATAAATATATATATATATATATATATATATATGTGTGTGTGTGTGTACATATTTATATTTTAAAGTAGATAGGCCAGGCGTGGTGGCACACACCTTTAACCCCAGCACTGCTGTGAGTTCGAGGTCAACCTGAGACTACATAATGACTTCCAGGAAAGCTTGGGTTAGAGCAAGATCTTACCTTGGGGAAAAAAAAAAAGATTCCCTCCCCACCTTGAAAAATCAAAAAAAAAAGGCCCCCCCCCCCCCCGCAAAAAAAAATTTGACTTTGTGGCGCACACCTTTAATCCCAGCACTCAGGAGGCCAAGGTAGGAGGATCACGGTAACTTTGAGGCCAATCTGAGACTATACAGTAAATGAATTCCAGGTCAGTGTGGGCTAGAGCAAGACCCTACCTCAAACAACAACAAAGTAGATGGAAAACACTAAGCCATTTGATAAACAAGCTGCAAATATTGACCCTAAGACATCAAAAATATGTTCACTGTAACACAGATAGCATCAAGCATAAATTAGTATACACACAGGTAGAGTTATGATAACCTTCATGGAGATTAATCTGTAATCAAGGAGGTTTCAATTTTATGGGGAAATGATATGTGGATATGAGCTCCCAGCCAATCTAGAGAAATTATAACTTTTAAGTCTTTAATTTCCAAGAGCACCAAATAAAGTCAACACGATATTAAGAAATACTGGTGACACTAAACTTAAATGAGTAACAATATAATTAATTTCAATTCCAGGAACTATATAATTAATTTCAATTTCTGTGTTTTTTGGTGTACATAATAGGTAAGAAAGGCATTTTTCCTACCTGTTGGGTGCACAGTCCAAACAAGTATCACTGATTTTATAATTTTACATTAAACAGACTATAACTACTGAATTCTGGTCTACTGGTACTTTTTCTGTATTTCTTCTTCCTTGCCCCTGGAACAGGCTTTAGAGCTTAAATTTAGGGCCTGATGCAATTCTGAAGTAATAAAAGACTGAAATTTGAAGAGCATTAGACCTGCTTTTGATTTCTGACTTTGGTTATTTCTGCTTTTGAATTCTGACTTTGGCTACCTGTATGGTCTCAGCCATGATATTCACCTTGTAAAGCTTCAGTTGTCTCATGTGTGCAATGATTTTTATGATATTAAATAACATATAGCGTATAGTTATTTAGCACAGTGCTTACTTATAGTAAGCTCAAGAAATCCCGGCTATTGTTACTGTTATTGTTAAAATTTCTCCCTAAGCTACAATGAACATTGCTTCCCCTCCCCCTACTGCCACCACACACATACACAAACTACTTTATGCTCAACCACCCACTTAACTTCCCCTTTCTCTACCCACTCTTAGTCCCCCTGTTTTGAATTAACTCCAAAGAAGCAACTGACAATTCATACAAGCTAAAACTATTATAGTTACTGCAATGGTACATAGAATTATACGTCTGCAAACTAAAATTTTATATAAGGGAACACAAAGCTGGGGAGGAATTAGTATATAATGAAAAATGCCAAGGGGACTCAAGGCTTTACTATAATGCCTGTGTTTAGGGTAAGGCTGTGTCTGATTTATGTTGTATGCTCAGTGCCAAGCACAGGCATGCTGTGTGGTAATTAAACTTGTTCTTTTTGAGTGAATGAATTCTATAAATGGGGGTATACAAGATCATGGGGGAAGGAAGGAGAAGAAATGCGCAGATTTTGGAGGTTAACTGAACATATTAACACATCAGGTTAGTAGATTCTATTCTAAGTTAAGAGCCTTAAGATTCACTGTGGTGTCATTGATGGTGTGGAATAACTGGTTTAAACTGTTGAATGACTGCGCTATAGTATGCTGTCTTACCTTAGGTTAGACTGAGTAGGTTCAGTGCTTGAGGATGGCTCGAGACTGATTGGAAGGATCTTATCATTCTTGTTATGATCATATCTCTGAAAGAAAAATGGGAAACTAGGTTATCTTGGCAGAAACTAGCCCTTACTGTAGTATATTGGTTTAAAAATGCAGCGTCACCCAGTTTATCATCAGAGTAGTCCTAGACAGTTTTGGATTGTTTTAAACTTAGAATTGATGCAAAAATCATCCATGGGATTCTGGTCTAAATACTGTCAATTCAGAGAAAGGTGCTGAGAAGAAGCTTCTATCTAGCCATCAGTCCTCTTTATTTGGTGAAGAAAGAATTTCCTGGCTAGGAACTTCAATGTTCAAATTCACAGATGGTACAAATACACAGCAGGGTTGCCCTCTTACATTCTTAAACTGTCATATAATGCCTCTTACAACATTTGTTTTATTCAAAACACTTTAAAATTTTGATAGATTTTGCAACGTACCAAGCATAATATTCAACTCTTAATAGCCCTGCCTGGAGAAGAAAAGTAGCTTTCAGCTGCTGATACAGAAAACATCACATGGTACAGGAGTTTAATTCGATGTCAGATAATTATATGCTTCTTGAAAAAAAAAAAAGGAAAATATAAGGAGTAATCAGGAGCCTCTGGTCAACAAAGATTTATAGGCAAAGAGAACCATGAGGTAGAGATTTTCAAATGAAAGACAGGAATGAAGGATGATTTCTCCTGCATGCCTTCGCAATGAGAAAAGAATGAGAAAACGACAGCAAGTTTGACAAATGAGACTTGATCTCAAGTAAAGGAGCATTTGGTAGTTCTCTTTGTTGCTTCTACTTTTAAGGCAACATGTTTTAGAAACCGAGAAGGCTCTGTGATTACCTGAAATGCTCAAAAGGATCCAAAGTTTCTGAGTTTTTCAGCTGGGAGGCCCTATTCAAATGCCTGTTTAGTGTCTGTAGGAAGCGTGTTGGGCAGAGAGAAGAGTGCCTCTGACCAAAAACCATGCTCACATGGGTAACAACTGAAGCTCCAGCTCTGACAGTTGCAAAGTTTTTTTTTTTTTTTTTTTGGTTTTTTGAGGTAGGGTCACACTCTAGTCCAGGCTGACCTGGAATTCACTATGTAGTCTCAGGGTGGCCTTGAACTCACGGCGATCCTCCTACCTCTGCCTCTCAAGTGCTGGGATTAAAGACATGGGCCACCATGCCCGGCTTTAGCAAAGCTTTTTGCACGCAGGTTTGTCCAGATCCACTGCAACAAGAGTTGACTTTTGGGACTGCACACTATACATTTTTGTGCCAGTTGGAACAGAATGAATTCATCCCTTCTCCCTCCTTCTTTCCTCTCCTTTATTCCTTTCTTCCCTTTCCCTCCCTTTCTCCCTTCTCTCTCTTTCTTTTCGCCACAGCTTTTTAAGTGCATTTTCCTAAGAGACCAACTACAAGATGAAGAGGGCAGTTTGCCACTTCTCAGGGTTTGAAGACAATACAGGCACTACAAAGTCCCACACCCTAAAAACTCAAAATCTCTGGAACAAGATGCCAGTGCTTTAAAAGCACTAATAGAAACTACCTATTTCTCAAGCACTCAGAATAAACAAATTCAAACTCTCCATAGAGATATGAGGCTAGAAAGAGTCTAATGTCTAAAGCAACTAATTTTGAAAATAATACTTTTTTTTTTCCTCCAAAGAACAACTCTCATGAAAAAAAACAAAGATAGAAGTTTGAGTATACACATCAGCTATGTGGAAAAATAAATCAAAAATAGGACCTGTGGGTATGTGGAGAAACAATGAAGGAACATAATCCCTCCTGAGATGCTTCTCAAAAGGAAAATCTGGTAACACACATGGTAAGTACAAATAGGAGACCAAACAAAGTATGTCTGTCCCAGATGGGAGGAGGCTAGGATGAATGAAGAAGACATGGAACTATTCTTTAGACTCCTAGGATGAGGCTTGATGTCATCTCTCTAGCCTCTTAGACATACCTTTACTTGAGCATGTGCCCATCGCACCACCAGCTTCTTAGACAGTGCCAGCTTGCCATTGAGACACTGGATGGCTTGCTCTGCTTCCTGTCCAAGAGAGGGACAACAATCAAAAATTCAAATGCTGAAATAGCTATTTGTATTCTCACAGGGTCTCACTGTGTTTGTCTGAGTTTCTAACTAAATGGCATTTGGTAAATACTTGGCAATGGTTTATAATTTTAAAAGGAAGAACAAAAAGGGATGAGTTTTTGAATGCCAGACAAGGACTGGAAAGATGGCTCAGTGATTAAAGGTGCTTGCTTGCAAAGCCTTACAGCTTGGGCTTGATTTCCTAGTACCCATGTGAGGCCAGATACATAAAATGGTGTATGTGTCTGGAGTTCGTTTATAGTGGCAAGAGGCCCTGGTGTGCCCATTCTCATTCTTTCTGCTTGCAAATAAATAAGTATCTTTTTTTTTTTTAAAAGAAGAGCTTATACACATAAAGCATGGACCACATAGTAAGCACTTCACAAATGTTAGCTAACAGAATAGTTTTTATCAGATGGTGTCTTTGCACATACCTCCATTAGCAGGGGTAGCACCTACTATGTTAAGAAACTATACCACTTCCAGGGACCTTAGGGTGATATCCTAGACTACAGTTTATTGCTTGTATCCAAAAAAACAGTAATGGCTTCAAAGGACATGGGAGTGAAGGAAACCAGGCCGGAAAAAGCAGGAGCAACTCAGACTGTGAGCAAGGTATTTGTGTGAGTCAATCTATGCACCTGGTTTTCAGAGTCAAAGTTCCCTGACCCTTTCCCCATCAGATATAGAAGCAACAAGGTTAAAAGGAATTCCTGAAGCTGGATAAAAGTCATTGCAGGTCACTCCCAGGAAATCTGGCTGTACTTTCCCATCCTGACAACCTTCTTTGCCCCATTTGTATCCATGAGGCATTCAGCCAAGGGGAACCCACATTTAGTAGGAATGAAGAAATCCTTAAGGAACAGGAAGTCCTAAAGGGCAGGGAGAGTATCTGAGACTAAGATGTAGTACACATAAACATTCCAGTCTGGTTATTCCAGTGACTCTCATTCCCCCAGAGCTCACCAGCCTAACACTCAGTAATTATTTACTCACTACCCATGGCATGTCAGGCACTAGATGTTCAGTAGCTATCCCTGCTCCACCACAGCATACAGAGAGTTAAGAGTGCTAGATAATCTGACATGTGTTATATTCTTTTAAGTTTCTTTTGGTGGCTTAGAACACATGTGGTGTTCTATTAGTTCTGAAGTACCAGCTATAGTAAGATGCTAACAGGTGAAAAGTGCTTTGAAAAACAACCTCTCAATGTACAGCTTCAAAGCTCATACATTCAATATTAAATGCCAACTGTGTTTTCATATGTTTCCTCATGTATTTTCCTAACTCTCTAAGAAAACCTCCTCCTTTATCTCCATGTACAGATAAAAAATGAGGCCAAAGCCAGGCGTGGTGGTGCATGCTTTTAATCCCAGCACTCGGGAGGCAGAGGTAGGAGGATCACTGAGAGTTCGAGGTCAGCCTGGGCTAGAGTGAAACCCTACCTTGAAAAACAAAAAACAAAACAAAACAAAACAAAAAGGCCAAAAAAAGTACACAGACATTCTCAAAGTTAATCAACAATTAGAAATATAAGGTATATTTTATGACGTCTAGGCCACTGTTTTAAATGAACATCTGTGCCTAACATGGCCTTTAACTTTATTTACTTGTCTGCAAAAATCCTCATCATACTCTATCATCGAGGGGAAAAATTTAAAAATGCTAACCAGCTGGGCATGATGGCACACACCTTTAATTCCAGCATTCAGGAGGCAGAGGTAGAAGGATCGCTATGAGTTTGAGACCAGCCTGGGACTACATAGTGAATTCCAGTCAGCCTGGGCTAAAGTGAGACCCTACCTTGAAAAACCAAATAAATAAATAAAATAAGAATGCTAACCATATGGACATTCTTCTAACTTTCTCCAAATAAATAAATAAATAAATAAATAAATAAATGTAACAATAAGTCACTTATTACTTATGATCATTGTAAAAATTAGAGGAAATAAAAAATACTTAGAACTGCTAAGGATAAATGGCACTCTCATGTAGTCTGAATATTCTGATATGCCATTTTTTTGAAGAAATTTTGGCTTTTTTTGGGGGGGATAAACAGCATATCCACATAATGAAATATGCAGTCATCAGAAGTTATGTCATTATTTTAAAAATAGTTTTAATTTATTTGAGAAAGAGGTGGGGGAAGATAGAGAATGGGCATGCCAGGGCCTCTAGCCACTGCAAACAACTCCAGACACATGAGCCACCTTGTGCAACTGGCTTACATGGGTACTGGGGAATCAAACCTGGGTCCTTAGGCTTTGTAGGCAAACCTCTTAACTACTAAGCCATCTCTCCAAGTCTGTGATGTTATCTTTTTTTAAACTTTGTATTTTTTATTTATTTGAGAGAGAAAGAGGGAGGCACAGAGAGTAAAAGAGAGAGAGAATGGGTATGCCAGGGCCTCTAGCTATTGGAAACAAACTCTAGATGCATGTGTCACCTTGTGCAACTGGCTTACGTGGATCATGGGGAATCAAACCTGGGTCCTTTGGCTTTACAGGCAAGTGCTTTAACCCTAAGCCATCCCTCTAGCACTGATGTTATTTTTTATTTTTTGTTTTTCAGAGAGAGAGGAAGAGGCAGAGAGAAAAAGAATGGGTGTGCCAGGGCCTCCTGCCACTGCAAACGGACTTCAGACACATGTGGCCCCTTGTGCATCTGGCTTACGTGAGTCCTGGGGAATGGAACCAGGGTCCTTAGGTTTTGCAGGCAAATGCCTGAACCACTAAGCCATTTCCCCAGCCTTTTTTTTTTCTATGATGTTATTACTATTATTATTATTGGTTTTTCGAGGTAGGGTCCTGCTCTACTCCAGGTTGACCTGAAATTCACTATGTAGTTTCAGGGTGGCCTTGAACTCATGGAGATCCACCTACCTCTGCCTCCCAAGTGCTGGGATTAGAGGCGTGTGCCATTATGCCCAGCAATGGTGTTATTTTTTAACTGAGCTCTAAGTCAAATATAAAATTTACTCATGTTATATGTACATTGTTTTATAGCCACATACATATACTCACATGTATGTACGTACATAATATACACTGGTGAAACCAAATATCACAATACAGAATGTCATCGTGATGTACAGTGGAGGACAGAACAAGCTATGAAGAAACTTGAAAAACGAGTAGCAAGTGACCAATTCTGTGGAAAAATGTAAAGTTCTTGGCTATGTATATTTTCATCCATAATAGGAATATAATTACTTTTATAAAAAGGAAATATCTAGGGGGCTGGGAAATGGCTTAGAGGTTAAGGTGTTTGCCTGTGATGCTCTACGGACTATGGCTCGATTCCCCAGGACCACGTAAGCCAGATGCACAAAGGGGAGTACATACCTGGAGTTCATTTGCAGTGACTAGAGGCCCTAGTGTACCCATTCTCTCTTTCTCTCTATCTGCCTTTCTCTATCAAATAAATAAATAAATAAAATATTTACAAAAGGAAACATCTGGGCTGGAGAGATGGCTTAGCGGTTAAGTGCTCGCCTGTGAAGCCTAAGGACCCCGGTTTGAGACTCGGTTCTCCAGGTCCCACGTTAGCCAGATACACAAGGGGCGCACGCGTCTGGAGTTCGTTTGCAGTGGCTGGAAGCCCTGGCACGCCCATTCTCTCTCTCTTCCTCTATCTGTCTTTCTCTCTGTGTCTGTCGCTCTCAAATAAATAAATAAAAAATGAACAAAAAATATTTAAAAAAAAGACTATTAAAAAAAAGGAAACATCTACAAGTTATTATAAATAAAATAATGACCAGGAAATGCCCCTACATATAACACTTGAGTACTAAAAAGCATCTCTATACTTCACATTCCAAGTTTCCTTGTCAATGCATTTCTAATCCAAATAAACTTAAAAACATTTTATTTATTTTTTGTTTTTCCAGCTAGGGTCTCACTCTAGCTCAGGCTGACTTGGAATTCACTATGTAGTCTCAGGGTAGCCTTGAACTCACAGTGATCCTCCTACTTCTGCCTTATTTATTGTTTTGAGAAAGAGAGAGCACACACGCACGAGAGCTAGCGCTGAGCATGCATGGGCATGCCAGGGCCTTTAGACACTGCAAATGAACTCTAGACGCATGTACCACCTTGTGCATCTGGCTTATGTGGGTCCTAGGGAATCAGAGCTTGGTCCTGTGGCTTTGCCAGCAAGTGCTTTGACCGCTAAGCCATCCCTCCAGCCCCCAAATAAATTTTAATAAAAAAAATATGTATGTATCATGGTTGAAGGTGAAGTTCTCTTCCTCTAAACATATGAAAATTTGTATGTGATAGTCTAGAGGTGGCTTAGTGTGGTAAAGTACTTAGCTAGAATGTATAAAGAATGTATTGTTGGGCTGGAGAGAAGGCTTAGCGGTTAAGCACTTGCCTGTGAAGCCTAAGGACCCCAGTTCGAGGCTCGGTTCCCCAGGTCCCACGTTAGCCAGATACACAAGGGGCACATGCGTCTGGAGTTCATTTGCAGAGGCTGGAAGCCCTGGCGCGTCCATTCTCTCTCTCTCCCTCTATCTGTCTTTCTCTCTGTGTCCGTCGCTCTCAAATAAATAAATTAAAATTAAAAAAAGAATGTATTGTTGTGTGTGGGGGGTAGGGAGGGAATTACCATGGGATATTTTTTATAATCATGGAAAATGTTAATAAAAATTAAATAAAAAAGAATGTATTGTTTGTAAACAAAGTTTATGTATATTTGTTGAGGCACTGAGGAGCATGTATGTTTAAGAAATCAAAATACTATACAATGAGTATGAAGGCAGCCTGGGAAACAACAAAACCTTTTTTCAATAAATAAGTTCTAGTTTGTAGGTGGTATGTCACAGGTAGAGTTTCTGTATCACAGAGAAAATGACTAAAAGAAAAGGAGACTTTGTTGGTCATCCACTAGAGTAGTCAACAAAACAAGAAGAGAGGAGGGTATCCACATGCTCAATGTGGGTATCCCAAGACCCTTGGTCAGTCGAGATCTCACCTTAGACCTTAAGCCTAGAGGGAGGATATCTGTGCAAGCTGTTAGCTAATTCTTTATGAAACATCTCTTTCAACACTCAGTGTGAGGCACATAAAGAAAATTCAAGACATAGTTCCTTCCCATGTGACCTAGTACTCAAGAGACAAGCAAAAGATTATGATAGTTTGTGTACCACAAAAGAGAAAGGAAGCTCCATTACCTGCTTAGTCTCAAAGTTGACGAAACAGTACCCTCGAGGTTGGCCCTCCAAAGCACCTGACTTGTGAAAAAGGAAGTCAAATTGCTTCACCTTACCAAACTTTTGGAGGAGTTTCAGGAGGTGGTATCTGTGAAAAAAAAAAAAAAAAAAGAGCCAATGAGTCCAGAGTGGGAGCCTGCAGATCTCTCAGCCATTAAGTGTGAGTTGAAAGTAGGAGACAATTTAACCACTGTGAGAAAGTGTCACTCACCCTTGCCCTCTGCTTTCAACTCCAACATGCTGTGTTAGGTTATTTGGCAAACAGAGCTGTTTGCCTCTATTTAGAATGGGAACAAGAATTGTCATGCCTATGTGTCTGTCCAACAGAAAAATATCAAACAAAAGAAATCCCACACCTAATGAACAGCTGTCTGGCCCCAAAACACCATTTGTTTTTCTTCTAAAAAAAAACTCAAGCCGGGCGTGGTGGCGCACGCCTTTAAGCCTTTAATCCCAGCACTCGGGAGGCAGAGGTAGGAGGATCGCCGTGAGTTCAAGGCCACCCTGAGACTCCATAGTGACTTTTAGGTCAGCCTGACCTAGAGTGAGACCCTACCTCAAAAAAAAAAAAAAAAAAAAAAAAAAAGCTCAAAAATGTGTTATTTTTAATTTCTTGACAGTGAAATAGTATTTATGAATAACTGTAACTTCATCATAAATACACACCCAAAATCCAAAAAACAAATCCTACCCTGTATCAATAATAAAGTAATAACACACATACATTCAGACAAAAAGTAGTCCTAGAAGACTTCCCTATATTAGATTTTACAGTTAATCATTAGACACAAATTATACTTGTCAGAAACTCAGCCAAAAAACAACTATAGCTTGTGGCTTCCACAAAGGCTTCAAACCCTAATGTAAATGGACATTAGGATAATGTGGAAGCACATGCCTGAGGCCAGTTCTGTGAATCATCCAGCCACCAGTAACCAGCCCACCTATGGTTGTCTTAACACTGTTCATACTCTGAGGTATGGTCAAGTAATGAACAAAGTTAAAGAAGAAATTTATTCCTGGCAGATGTTTACCTCATGCTATTGCTTGCTACTCTGCTCCCTTAATCTTTCCTTGTATTCCTTACTCTAAAGCTAATTTGGTTTCTATAGGGCTTTTAAGTTATTCAAACAGATGTAGCCTTAACAGGTTGCTGTGGCCAATCTCAATTCTGACTTCCTGTCATCTGATTTAAGGGTGAGACAAACCAACAGCTCTCCCACTTCCTTTTCCTTTGGCCTTCCTCCTGGCATCCTCAGAGCTATTCAAATGGAGTCAAGGCTTTCTCTAAACAATGCTATCCCTGGGATACTAAAAAGGTATCAGCCCACATGCTAAATCTGTTATTACTTGGAATTCTACCCCACAGGGAGTCAGTAAAGTTGTCCTTATAGGCATATTTATATTCACATTGTTTTCTAGGAGAAACTCAAAACTGTATTCTTACGCAAGAATCTCCTTTGGGAAGCATAGAGACATAAAATACATCATAAGTGATAATAAATCTGATACTAATATATGCCAAATAAGCAAGCCTATTACACTGAATCAGGAGTCTGACACAGCGTAAGTGAGGACGACTAATACAGGTCTTGTACTGACAGGAGGAAAGGATGATCCCAAAGCCCACTTTGGGTAGTAACCTAGTCTTCTACTAGTTTTGAAATAGAAGATAATGAGTTCATACTCAATTCCTATCTCTTGTGAGAAATCCTCAACTACCTACTGAGAATGCAGGAGGTGACTCTTTGGAGGAAAGGGAGACACAAATTTCTGTTTTTATTTAATTTTGTTTTTCAAGGTAGGGTCTCACTGTAGTCCAGGCTGACCTGGAATTCACTATGTAGTCTCAGGGTGGCCTCAAACTCATGGTGATTCTCTGCCTCCTGAGTACTGGGATTAAAGGCGTGCCCATCCCTCCTTGTCAAATTTCTGTTTTTAATCAACTATCTGAATAAGCTTATAGCAAACGTGATTCTCTCAGACAGATTGGTTCGATTCATTTTCCTAATAAGCTTTAATTCATAGTTCAACCCGCTACTGATACAGAACAGTGGGTCAAACCCATTTTAAAAATGTGTGTGTGTGTGTGTGTGTATCATATCCCCTCCCCCCCAGGTAGGGTCTCACACTAGCACAGGCTGACCTGGAATTCACTCTGTAGTCTCAGGGTACCCTTAAACTCATTGTGATCCTCCAACCTCTGCCTCCTAAGGATTAAAGGTGTGTGCCACCACAGCTGGCTACAAATATTTTTATTTATTTGAGATACAGACCAACAGACAGAGTTATGTGTGCCAAGGCCTTCCACCACTGTAACAAACTCTAGATACATGTATCACTTTGTGCACCTGGCTTTATGTGGGTATTAGGGAATTGAACCCAGGACATCAGGCTTTGTTAGTAGGTACCTTTAACCACTGAGCCATCTCACTAGCTCCTAAATCCATTTTTGAAAAAAAAAAAACAACTTGAGGCTACTGTGGGATGGCTATCTTTTCATTAGCTCTGTTCTGCTTAATAGCAGGAAGGTAACATGATAGGCATTTCCTTGGAAATGAATTTTAATTTAGGCAGAAAAAAATGCCAACAGATTATTCATTGTAAAGCTAACAAACACATTCTGCCTGAGAAGTATGACCCTAAGATTCCAGGAACATCTGCTTAGGTCTGTGTCTTTCAACTTCTCTAGGATTTCTTTTCTTGTTTGAGAATTTCTTGAAATTATCGGAACACTGAAACAAAAGGAATGAAATGTTTACTATTTTGCTTCCTGGAGATGGGGACTGCAAGCTCTGATAGTGAGAAAAGCCTGAAGGCTCTTGCTTTCACATCTGTAAGCACTTTTATATGTTGCTGGAGTATGCGTGATCTCACTCATCACTTAATGAAATGTGGGTCTACTACCTTCAGGAGTGAGAGAATTAGTATACCAGTACCACACATATTTCTGCAATCAGTATTTTCTTTTTGTAATGAGTCATTAAAATAGCTTTCCTGCCTGATGGCACAGAAACAATTAATCTCTACAAAATGTTACAAGAGATACCTACTATATTTCAAGAAGGCAGTTGGATTGTACAAACGAATAAAGCTGCCTTCAAGGCCTCCATCTTCTGTTTAGAGAGCAATGCACAAATAATTATAAAACAGTGTAATACTTGCACACAGAAGCACGTACATGCACACAGAGATGAAGAAAGCTCAACTGTGTAGGAAGGTGACAATTAAGGAAAGCTGCAGCAAAGTATCTGAGTGTAGCATATCAGTGTGAGTGAGAACTACATGTAAAGATGGGGAAGTAAAAAAGGTCTGATCCATTGGAAGAGAGTACAGAAGACAGCGATGAGGCTAAATGGGCAAGGGATAGGCTGCCAAGTGTGTGCTTAGGAAATTTTCTGTCCTTAACATCATTTTTAGAACACCAACCTGTGCCCACCCTGATAAGGGACAACTAGGATCTCCCTACACTGGTGACTTTCCAGCATGCCAAGCCAAGACCAAACTCCCGGTGGAGACTGCCCTCACACAAAGAGTAGGCTATTCAGCTACCAGCGTGCCTAGCCCAGCCCTGTTGATACACTGCCAGCCTATGCCCACCAAGCCACTGTTGCTGCAGTCTCAGCAAGACAAAGAGGTTATCAAAGATGGGCAAACCCCAACACAAAATAAGTAACACAAGAAACCAAGGCAAGATATCCTCACCAGAGATGCCCAGTCCCATCATGGAAGCTGCCAATGACAACTACTTAGAGGAAACTCCAGAGAAAGAATTCCAAAATGCAATTATGATAAGCATATTCAACAAACTTAGTGAAGTCATGAACAAACAGCTGAATGAAGGAAGAGAATCAATAAGAACTCAACAGAAATCAGAATGAATTCAAAGAGGACAAGAACAAATGTCTGAATGAATCCCAAGAAAGCATGATCAACTCAAATGCAGTGAGAAAGTCTAACCAAGAAATGAAAACTGTATGCAATAAAGAGATAAGAGATGGGCTTGAGAGATTGCTTAGTGACTAAGGCACTTGCTTGTGAAACCTAAGGACCCAGGTTCAATTTTCCAGGTCCCACATAAGCCAGATGCACGTGGTGGCACATGTGTCTGGAGTTCGTTTACAGTGGCTAGAGGCCCTGGCATGCCCATTCTCTCTTTCTCTCCCTCTATCTCTAATAAATAAATAAAAGTAAATCTTTTAAAAAAGAGAGAAGAAATACTGAAGAAAAAAAAAAAACAAATGGAAATTAAAAAGATAAAACAACCAAATCAAAAGGCTTCCTAAGGAAGCTCCATCGACAGAATAGATCATATGGAGGACAAAGTAGAGAATATAGACTCAAGAGGCCAGGATCAGTAAGAAGTTCAAAAAAATCATACCAGTAGGACATGAGGAAATGTGGGACACCTTAAAAAGACCAAATATTCAAATCATGAGCATACACAAAGAAGAACTACAGACCAAGAACATAAGAGAATAATTATAGAAGAAGGTTTTCTAAATCTTATGAGAGATAGGACCCACCAAGGTAAAGAAGGCATACAGGACACCAAACAGACAGGACCAGAGAAGAAATTCCCCATGTCACATTATAATTAAAACAATAGGGCTGGAGAGATGGTTTAGCAGTTATGGCACTTGCTTGTGAAGCTTAAGGACCAAGGTTTGATTCCCCAGTAATCACTTAAGTCAGATGCACAAGGTGGCTTATATATCTGGAGTTGGTATGCAGTGGCTAGAGGCCCTGGTACACCTGTTCTCTCTCTCTTTAAAATGAATAAATAAATAGACAAAAGCATTAAACACAGAAAAGATAGAAAACTAAAAGCTGCAAGATAAACAAAAACTTGCCACTTAGAAAGGTAGTAAGCCTATCAGAATTGTATGTGATATTTCACTGGAATCTAAAAAACAGAAGAGCTTGGAATAAAGTATTTCAAATTCTGAAAAACCATGGCTGCCAAACAAAACTAACTACTATACCAAGCAAAATTATCTCTCATAATAGACCGGTGAAAGAAAACCTTTCCACGATAAAAGCCGGCTATAGAAATATAGGAGAACTAAGTCAGCCCTACAGAGAATAATGGACGGAACAGTTTTCAGTGAAGGGAAGAATAAACACACTCAAGAAGTTACAAGAGTGAAAAACAAAACAAAACAAAACAAAACAAAAAAACCCCCCAATAATCAAAACTAAAACATCCATGGGATTTTTTTTATAATCATGGAAAATGTTAATAAAAATTAAAAAACTAAAACAGGGCTGGAGAGATGGTTTAGTGGTTAAGGTGTTTGCCTGCAAGCCTAAGGACCCATGTTCAGCTCTCCAGGTCTCACATAAGCCAAGTGCACTAGGTGGTACATGAGTCTGGAATTCAATTACAGTGGCTGGAAGCCCTGGCATACCAATTCTCCCCCCCCTCATATATATATATATATATATATATATGTATGTTCCAGGGCTGGAGAGATGGCTTAGCAGTGATACAATCATGAGTGTCGCACATGCACACAAGGGGGCATTTGTATCTGTAGTTCATCTGCAGCAGCTGAAAACCCTGGCATGTCCATTTTCTCTTTCTCAAGAAAAAAAAAGTAAGGCCTGGGCTGGAGAGATGGCTTAGTGGTTAAGTGCTTGCCTGTGAAGCCTAAGGACCCCAGTTCGAGGCTCAATTCCCCAGTACCCACATAAGCCAGATGCACAAGGGGGCACATATGCCTGGAGTTTATTTGCAGTAGCTGAAGGCCCTGATGTGCCCATTCTCTCTCTCTGCCTTTTTCTCTGTCTGTCTCTCTCAAATAAATAAAAATAAACAAGAAAAAAAAGGCCAGTCTGTTGGGCCTCAAAACACACACACACACACACACATACACACACCCCTAAAACAGTTGTGAAAGCAAATAAAGATGAAGAAAACATTAAACTCCACAAAATGTTCAAGTTGACAGGGATTAGCTCACATGTCTCAATTATAACTCTGAATGTCAATGCACTTAATAGACACAGGTTAATAGGGAGGATAAGAAAACTGTATCTATCCATTTACTGTCTATAAGAAACTCATCTTAACATTAAATATAGATACAACCTTACGGTGAAAGATGGAAAAAAGATATTCCAAGCAAATGGAAACAGGAAAACAAGCAGGTCTGGCTATACTAATATCAGACAAAATAGGACATGAGAGTAAATGTAATCAAAACAGATAAAGACGACCACTTTATATTCATCAAAGGAACAACTCAGCAAGAGGATTATAAATAGTACAACCATAAATATATGTATTCCAATATAAAGCAAAATCTGCTAGATATTAAATTGGAAATAAATCCTAACACAGTAATAGTGGGTGACCTTAATACCCCATTATCACTGATATAGAGATCATCTACACAAAAAAGTAGAGAAACATTTAAGTTAAATACTACAGATCAAATGGACTTAAACAGACATCTACAGAATGTTCCATCCAAACTCTACAGAATATACATTCTTCTCAACAGCTCATAGAACTTTCTCTAAAGTCATTAATTAGAAAACAAAGCAAATCTCCACACATCAAAAGTATCATCTATCTCAATTAAGTAGGTTACATCCCAGGGATACAGAAATGGTTTAACATATGCACGCCAATAAACATAATATATCCTATCAATAGACTTGGCAGAAATCACATAGTCATTTCAGTAGATATACAAAAGGATTTTAGCAAAACACAGTATCTTTTCATGATTAAAGCATTGGAGAGTCTAGGAATGGAGGGACCACATTTCAACAAAATAAAGACTATATACAACAAACTCAAAGCCCATTATTATATTAAATGGAGAAAAAATTAGAAACATTCCCACAAATGTCTGGAACAAGACAGAAGTGTGCATACTTCCCACTGCTATTTAACATAGTATTGAAGTCATAGCTTTAGTGATAAAGTAGTAAGACAAGAAAAAGAAATAGGGATACAAATTGGAAAGGAAGAAGTCAAATTCGTCTTATTTGAAAATGATTTGATTCTGTACTCGGGAACTCCTAAAGACTCCACCAAAAACTACTTTCAGCAAAATGACAGGATATAAAAACCAGTAGTTTGCATATATTAATGACTATACTAAGAAAGAAAACATGGAAACAGTCTCATTTACAATAGCCACATACACACAAAAAAATATGTATCTTGGACTATTCTTAGCCAACGAAGTGAAAGACCCCTTCAATGAAAACATTAAAAACACCAAAGATAGAAATTGAGGACTA
Source organism: Jaculus jaculus (assembly GCF_020740685.1). Lineage (NCBI taxonomy): Eukaryota > Metazoa > Chordata > Mammalia > Rodentia > Dipodidae > Jaculus > Jaculus jaculus. Next base: position 131,707,730 of record NC_059102.1, on the reverse strand, counting down.
CAAGAAGTAGTAGACAAAAAAAATATGTATCTTGGACTATTCTTAGCCAATGAAGTGAAAGACCCCTTCAATGAAAACATTAAAAACACCAAAGATAGAAACTGAGGACTACAAGAAGGAGTAGACAAATTAATATCAAGCAAACAGCCACCCTACCCACAGCAATTCAATGCAATTCCAGTCAAAATTCAAAATTCTGGCAATGCACTTCACACAACTAGGAAAAGTAGTTTCATAATACATATGAAAGCACAAAAGGCCTCAGATAGCCAAAAAGTCCTTAGCAAAAGAAATACTATTGGTAGAATCAACATAGCTGATTTCAAGATATACCTCAAAGCCATAGTAATAGAGACAACATGGTACTGACACACACCAGACACATAGATCAATGGAATAGAATAGAAGATTCAGGTATAAGCTTAGTAACTATAGTCACCTGACCTTTGACTAAGAGGCCAAAAATGAACATTGGAGAAAAGACAGTACTGAAGAAACTGGAAAACCACATGTGGAAGAATGAATCCAGACTGTCTTCTATTATCCTGTACAAAAATCAACTTCAAATGGATTAAAGGCATCAATATAAGACCTGAAACTGTGAAACAACTACAGGAAAATATAGGGAGAACACTCTTTAAGATATAGGCATAGAGGAAGATTTTCTAAATAAGACTCCAGTAGCCCAAGGAATTAGACCAATACTCAACTGCTGGGATCTCATGAAACTAAAAAGCTGTTGTTGTACAGCTAAGCAAACCATCAACAGAGTCAACAGACAACCTACAGAATGGGAGAAAATCTTTGCCAGCTATCCACCTGACAGATTTAATTTTTAGAATATACAAAGAACCCAAAAAGCTAAGCAATAGGGAAAAAAAAAAAAAAAAAAAAGAATCAGCCAGGTGTGGTGGCATATGGCTTTAGTCCCAGCACTTGGGATACAGAGGTAGGAGGACTGCTGAGTTCCAGGCCAGCCTGAGACTCCACAGGGAATTCTAGGTCAGACTGGGCTAGAGTGAGATTCTACCTCAAAAAACAAAAACAACAAACAAAAAAACAAAAAAGAAATCAACCAACCCAGTCATAAAATGGGCAGGGAATTCAAAAGAGAGTTCTCCAAGATATATAAATAGCCAATAATTGTCTAAAAGACTCTACTCTTTACTATAGCGATACTTTCTCAGCCATGTTTGTTGCTGCTCTATATGCAATAGCTAGGAAACAGCATCAGCCCAGATGCCCACTAACTGATGAATGGATTATGAAGATGAGGTACTCAGTGGTAATGAAAAATAAATTTATGAAATTTGCAGAATGGACAGACCTGATAAAAATACTAAATGAGATTACTTAGGCTCAGAAAGACAAATGCCACACATTCTCTCTTAAAAGCAGATGCTAACATGGATTTTCTTATAAGTTGTTGTAAGCATCAGTAGAACTAACTGGTAAGGAAGCTAGAATGAGGCTTGGAGATAGGGGAAGTGGTGAGGGATTAGATCAGAGGATAGTGACAGGCACGTGGAGAGACAGAACACAGTAGGTAGAAGGTTCTTGGGAAGACAGGAACTAAGTAGTGAGCAGGAGAGAAGGGAGATATTCAAAACTAAAGATGGCATGAATCAATACCATACAAGCCTAACTCTTTGTTTATACCCTGCAGAGGTGGAGATAGTTTTACTCTAGAACCATAGGCAGTTGCTAATTAATCCCAGTGCCAGGACTGGGTCATCCCCCACAGTGAGTTGTTGGTCAGGGAGCCCCATGTGGCCGCCAAAATAATGCAGGCCATGGCTAAAGCACTTGGTTTCTCATCAGAACTAAATGGTAAGATCTTATTGCTGAAGATACCACAGGCTATGGCTGCAGGGCATTGAGAGATCATGTTGGAACTGAGATTGAAGCCAGCTTTCTGCTGGGGATAAAAGTCATCAACAATGTGAACAAGTAGTGGGTCCTGCAAGCTACAAAAATTAACTAGCCAGGCAATATGTACCCAGGGAGCAATAGCTGCACATAAGTTATGGGGGTAATCAACTGCTCTCTGATTGGATAAGATGCCTGCTCAGTGAGAGGGAATTTATGCCTGGTACTAAGAACCAAGCCAGAAGACTGTAGCTTGAAGGTCATGGATCCTAGAGGGATGCTCCTACTGTTCTCTGGAAAAAGGAGAGGTTATGCTCATCAAAAAAATATTACAGGGGCTGTAGAGATGGCTTAGAGGTTAAGCGTTTGCCAGTGAAGTCTAAGGACCCCGGTTAAAGGCGCGATTCCCCAGTACCCAAGTAAGCCACATGCACAAGGTGGTACATGCACCTGGAGTTCATTTGCAGTGGCTGGAGAACCTGATGCGCCTATTCTTTCTCTCTCTGCCTCTTTCCCTGTCTGTTGCTCTCAAAAAAAAAAAGTCTTACAGTTGGGCATGGTGGTGCACGCCTTTAATCCCAGCACTCTGGAGGCTGAGGTAGGAGCCTCACTGTAAGTTTGAGGCCAGCCTAAGACAATATGATGAATTCCAGGTCAGTATGGGCTCGAGCAAGAACCTATCTTGAAAAAAAGAAAAACAACAAAAACCAACAAAAGTCTTATAAATGCCTATGTTTATCCCCTTTTATCCAGGCTGCTCTCATTATTGTTTAGAGAATCTGCTTTTTACAGATGGCAGTGAATACTGGGGAGACCTGAGACCCATCAGAGTAGCAAGCACCTGGCATGACCTTCCAGGGCTCAGGAAAACTTAGAGAGGAAATAGTAGGTTAAATATGAGTGCTGCTCTCCTGGCTACTGAGAACCTCCTCTAGGGAGGTGGCGGTAGATACTGAAGAGACTCAAAACTTAACAAACCAGAAAATTAGAAGCTGCTGAGAGCTGAACACTAAAGACTTACAACACGCCCTCCAAGGCTCAGGGAACACTGCAGAAGAGGAGGGGGAAAGAATGTAGGAGCCACAGGATGGCAAGGCATAGTCTGAGGCACTGCCCTACCACACACAGGAATGGACTGATTCATTCAAAACCCCACAGAGATTACAAATAACACCACTGAGGAAAGCCCTCAATGGAATGAAAGCAGGGGAAAAGGGACTTATAGAGTATAACCTGACAGCAATTTGACCAATTTGCAGTATACTGACATATTAAAGTTGCCAATTAAATTTTTTAAAGATTATTTTAGTACATAATTTGTTTTTGAGAAAAATTTTAAATAAATATACAGAAATGATTATCTTTTTGTCCTATCTCATATACCTCCTTAAACTATCTTAATGTTGTAGATTTAAGTGAGCACACAGTAAAGGCTATTTCATGTGAACCATGATATGAGAAAAAAAAAAAAGCATGGACAATTAAGGAAAAGTTTGGCTGAGAATAGGTTTCCTCCAGGGTCAGCTTACTGCTCTCAAGGGCTTATGCACACATTTCCCTTGCATTCTAATTTATCTAGTTAATCCCCCAGAGTCTGTATCACAAAGATACATCCACCTGGCTGGCTGGCTACTGCTTTTAAAATTTATTTAATTTGCCCCAAGCTGACTTCCTCACAAACTAATGTCTCTTTTCAGCTATCCCATGGTCAGTGGAGATATGAGTTGTCTACATTCCTCAGGTAACGATGTTCAGATACTGGAGGGCCTGGATTTTGATTCCTGGCACACAAAAACAGTAACACCTCTCAGAATCACCAACTCCCTATTTCAATTCACGTTTTTCATACTTCAGACTTACTCAGCAGTCTCCAAGTTCATTATCACTATGTGACATGTGGACATGTGGTTTACAGCAATTTTTCATAACTTATCTACATCCTCAGTTTCGGCCTTTTCAATATATCTTATTTGAAGCCTGTTTTCTCTATAAAATGTCACTTTCATGAAGCTAGGCTCCTGTTAACATCCACAGTATGTTTCTTCTACATGAAATTCAACTTGTCTAAATACAATTTAAAACCCTGCGTATACTTGACAATATTTTATCTATCTAAGTACTCTCTTCATTACCATTTAGTAGTCAACCTGTCCTTAAGCCAAAAATGCCTTCTGAATATTCTCTCATGCCCAACAATTTTTCTTAACTTCAACTTATATAATTTTGTTTACGATTTCCCCTCCACTTAGAATGCTCTATTAGCATTTCTATGGGCTTTATTCTCTGTTATACTTATGTATAATGCAAAGACTATCTTTTTCTAAGATAGCACATTTAATATCTGGAAACTAAAGCCAGTGTTAATCAGTGTATTTTTAAGGATACTATCTATTTTGGCTTCTCTGTTAAAGTTACTAATAAGATTTGGAAGTAGTATTTAATCTTATAGTTTGGGTCCCACAACAATTTAAAGGAGGTTGCTATATGTTCAAATTTAAAACAGGGGCTGGAGAGATACCTTAGTGGTGAAGCACTTGCCTGTGAAGCCTAAGGATCCCCGTTCGAGGCTTGATTCCCCAGGACCCACGTTAGACAGATGCACAAGGGGCACACGCGTCTGGAGTTTGTTTGCAGTGGCTGGAGGTCCTGGCGTGCCCATTCTCTCCCCCCCCCCTTCCCTCCCTCTTTCTCTATCACTCTCAAATAAATGAATAAAAATGATTTAAAAAAATAAAAAATAAATTTAAAACAGGATACTTAAGGTCATGAGCATTCAATTAAACTATTAGAACTTTACATGACTTGCACTAATTAAGCAGGAGAAAATTAGTACTTTCATTAACTACGTTTAAATTAAGTCAACTCCATTAAGTCTTTTTCTATAAACCAGGGTAAGTCCTGTTCCATTTACCTCCCCAAATTGTTATGAGGTTAAACAAGACTTCAGAAAATACTAAATTATACAAAATGCTCAAATCACTTAGTCCATCAGTCTCTTTTCATAGGTAAGAAATATAGGTACAATGAAACTGAAGAATCAGAACACAGTGGAAAGAATGTGGGTTTGGATTTGGCTATCTCCATAAACCCAACTGCACCATTTCTCCCTCAAATCTAAGTTTCCAAGGTCTACTCAGTCATATGAATATTTCTGGCATGCAGTGTAGTCTTAATCACAAAATAAACCTAGAAAAATTGAATGGGAAAGATGTTCTAACTTTTTTTTTAAAAAGCCACTGTTTTATACACCCCTGTTAACTATTCATGCCAGTGACTACATACTACAGTTTTTTTTTTTTTACAATAAGAGCTAAGAGAGCATTTCTGTAAGAGAGGCATTAAAATCACCTTATGAGTCAGATAGAAAGAGACGTGTTAAGAATGGGACAGAGACATAGGAAAGTGAAGTAAAGGGTCTGCTGAAGAGGAAATAACAGGAAGTGGCAGCAATCTATGGTTGGATAGACTCAATTAGGAAACCTACAGGGTGCTCTAGTCATTAGAGATTTGGATTCAACCAACTTTTGTTTTTCTTTCCGGTTTTCCACGGCAGGGTCTCATTCTAGCCCAGGCTGACCTGGAATTCACTATGTAGTCTCAGGGGGGCCTCAAACTCACAGAGAGCCTCCTACCTCTGCCTCCCAAGAGCTGGGATTACAGGCGTGCACTACCATGCCTAGCCTCAACAAAATTTTTTTTGACATGTGTTTGTGTGGAAGAGGTGGATATGTATGTATGTGTGCACTTGTGTGGAGTCAGAGGTTGACTTTGACAATCTATCTTCGGTAATTTCCACCTTAAGTCTTTGAGACCGAATTTTCTTTTTTTTTTTTTTTTTTTGGTTTTTCGAGTTACGGTCTCACTCTGGTCCAGGCTGACCTGGAATTAACTATGTAGTCTCAGGGTGGCCTCAAACTCATGGTGATCCTCCTACCTCTGCCTCCCTAGTGCTGGGATTAAAGGCGTGCACCACCACGCCCAGTGAGACAGGATTTCTTACTGAAACTAGAGCTCACTAGCTTGATTAAAATTAGCCAGTGAGCCCCAGGTACTGACTGTTTACATTTCTCCTCAGTGCTGGGATTACAGGCATGCATTATTCATGCCTGGCATTTAGGTGGGTTCTGAGGAACAGAACTCATGCTTTCATAGCAAGTACTTTACCCACTGAGCCATCTCTCTAACCTGTAACTAAACTGTCTAAGACCATGTGTGCACATATAGCAGTATTTTAATTATTTATCTAGGCTCACCAACATCTACCCCAAGAGAGAAGCAGGATCCAAAAGTCTGTATGTTTGAATGAAAACTTGAAAGAAAGTCATATATTTTCATAAGACTTACCTTAACTATTATGTCTTTATGCTATAATTAAATTTAATGAACACTAAACCTACCATCTTAGCTATAAGCTATAATTGATCGTTGTTTTTAAAAAAGCAAGGCCTTGATCTATAGTTTGGCATTTTATATTGACCTTTGGCTAGTATGAAAAGAACAGAAACATCCATGGGGAAGTTTTAGTTCAACATTCCTGTTAAAAGTTCTTAAGATTACATTTCCATATTCTTAACTATGACATAATGCCCAATCAAACCTTCCTAAAAAGTAGCAGGACACAGTTGGCACAAGTCTCGTTACAGAGAACTACAGCTAAAACAACCAACAGTTTCCATGCTTTAGAATCCATTCAGACAAGCAGAGGTGGGAATGGAAACCACTCTTGGGAGCTTCCCCTCACTGCCTGGGTTTTAGATGATAGAAAAACGTTGATGAAGAGATATTAATTCAGAGGTTGGGTAGATTCATAAATTCATCCTCAAACCCATGAACCCTGAGGAAAAAAAGAAATAAATGCAATCTATATTCAGGGTCCTTGTTATCATGGGTAACCTACAATGGGAGTAACATATCTTTATGATCCCTTGTAGAGGAACTCATATATACCTACACTTAGGTGTTCTGGGCTTGAGCTAATTTTTTTTTTTTTTTTTTTTTTTGGAGACATAGTCTCATATAACCTGGGCTAGCCTGGAACTTACTATGTAGCTGAGAATAACCTTGAACTTCTGAATCCCTTGCTTCTACCTCCCAAGTGTTGAGATCACATGTGTAACACCTGTGGTGGTTTGATTCAGGTATCCCCCCAAAACTTAATTGTTCTGAATGCTAGGTTCCCAGCTGATGGAGATTTGGGAATTAATGCCTCCTGGAGGGAATGTATTGTTGGGGGTGAGCTTAAGGGTGTTATAGCCAGTTTCTCCATGCCAGTGTTTGGCACACTCTCCTGTTGATATGGTCCACCCTCTGCTCAGGCCGTCATTTTCCCCTGCCATCATGGAGCTTCCCCTCGAGCCTATAAGCCAAAATAAACCTATTTTCCCCACAAACTGTTGTTGGTCAGGTGATTTCTACCAGCAATGCGAACCTGAATGCAACACCACCATACATGGTTTTATGTGATGCTGGGGACTGAACATCCCAGTCATCCAGCAGGTTTGAAGACCTAAACTTTTTGTTGTGATTCTGTCTATAAAATTACATCTCATTTCCTCTCTTCTAATACCAATCTTTAAATGTACTTCTTTCTCATCCCAGACCTAAGCAAGTTCCCATCTCTCTTCTCCCTTTGTCTTGAGCACTATTTTTTGTTGTTGTTGTTGTTTTTGTTTTTTGAGGTAGGGTCTCATGCTAGTCCAGTCTGACCTGGAAATCACTATGGAGTCTCAGGGTGGCCTCGAACTCATGACAATCCTCCTACCTTTGCCTCCCAAGTGCTGGGATTAAAGGCGTGTGCCACCATGCCTGGCTTTGAACACTGTTTTAAAGAGAGTGACTTTTAGTACTGACTCTACAACACACATTTGCTTTAAGCACTGACTCCATGCAAATCTGTCTAATCACCCTTTACTATTCTGCCACCAATGAACATTTATCTTCTACTAAAAATTGGGGTAAGGAAAAACCACGAAATTCTCTGTGAAGAAATCCTTTTACACTGTAATATCTCTGATGGAATCAGTGGGGAATCAGGATAATTTAATTACTTCTGAGACCCTGGGCAAGGTATTTCGGCTGCTTTTTATATTAATTTTTGTTTATTTACTTGAAAGGAGACGAGAGAGCGAGAGCGAGCATATACCAAGGTGCACTACAGCCTCCTGCCGCTGCAAGTGAACTCCTGATGCTTGCACCACCTTGTACCTCAGGGCATTACGAAGGTACTGGGGAAATTGAACCTGGGCCAGCAGGAATTTGCAAGTAAGTGCGTTCAACTGCGGAGCCATCTCCCCAGTCTACTTCTGTTTCTTGGATCCCCATTAGCTATACTATAGGATAAAGACCTGGATAGCACCAAAGGTTTCAAAGTGTGCTCTGTTCATCCCTAGAAGTTCCAGTGGGCCTCACCAGAAATTACCAGAGGGAACAACTGACAAAGGCTTTGGGCTTATCATTCCCCCACTTAGATCAGAGCAGCTCTCATCAATTACTTTACATACAGCTTCTTTCACACACACACACACACACACACACACACACACACACACACACACACGTATATTTTATTTGAGAGACAGAGAAAAGGAGAAGGGAGGGAGGGGGGGGAGAATAGGCCTGCCAGAGCCTCTAGCCACTGTAAACAAACTCCAGATGCATGCGCCACCTTGTGTATCTGGCTTACGTAGGTCCTGGGGAATCAAACCTGGGTCCTTTGGCTTTGCAGGCAAGCACCTTAGCTGTTAATCCATCTCTACAGCCCCTACTTTTTTTTGAGGTAGGACCTCACACTAGCCCAGGCTGACCTGGAGCTCGCTCTGGCTGGTCTTCAACTCACAGTGATCCTACTACCACTGCTTCCCAAGTGCTGGAATTAAAGATGTACACCACCATGCCTAGCTGGCTGCTGTTTTTTTTTTTTTTTTCCAAGGTAGGGTCTTGCTGTAGCCCAAGATGAATTGAATTCACTATGTAATCTCAGGCTGGCCTCAAACTCACAGTGATCTTCCTGACTCTACTTCCCAAGCGCTGGGCTTAAAAGCATGCACTACCACATGCAGCTGCTTTTATTTTTTGACAGGGATCCTCAGATTTAAAAGGTCTGAAAATGGCTTAGCATGGTGCTAAGCACTTAACAGGCACTCAAATCACCTCACGAATGAATGAAAACCAAAACCAAAACCAAAAGAACTAAGATGACTTCTAAAATCCTTTCCCACTGTCACCTTCTGTGATTCTGAGGCTGCTTACAGAAATCAGTCAAGGGGAGTCCTTCGCCTGCTTGCAAAGATCCTGGCACTTTTGCTTGCTCCTTTCTTCTGAGAGATAAGATATGCCTGTGGTAGTTTGAGTCAGATGCCCCCCATAAATTCATGTGTTCTGAATGTTTGGTCCCCAGCTGGTGGCAATTTTAGAGGTGGTGCTTTGCTGGAGGAGGACAGGTTGTTGGGGGTAGGCTTAGGTATTAAGAGCCAGTTCCCGCTTGTTTAAGAGTTCAGCTCACTCTCCTGCTGTTGTTTTCCACCTGCTGTGACAACAATGTCCAGCCTCTGTACATGCCATGCTTTCCTCTGCCATCATGGAGCTTCCCCTCAAGACCATAAGCCAAAATAAACAACTTTCCTTTCATCAGTTGCTCTTGGTCTAGTGCTTTGACCCAGCAACAAAGCCCAAGATTGATTCTAGAACAATTTTCTGTAGCCACTAGTTGGAAGATTGATGGAGCCACACAGTTGGAATTGCAAGAACTTTTTTGTTTAGTAGGAAAAAAAAGAGGCTTATGTTTTACAGGATCTTTACAGTAGCAGAGTATAAATGTAAAAAAAGTGGTAACAGGCTAATATCAGTGCATTCCTTTCAAAAATAAAACAGGGCTGGAGAGATGGCTTAGCAGTTAAGGCAGTTGCCTACAAAGCCAGAGGACCTAGGTTTGGTTCCCCAGGACCCAAGTAAGCCAGATGCATAAGGTGGAACATGCATCTGGAGTTTGTTTTTCAGTGGCTGGAGGCCCTGACACGCCCATTCTCTCTCCCCCTCTTTCTGCTTCTTTCTCTTTCTCATAAATAAATAAATAAATAAATAAATAAAAAAACAAACCTAGACATAGGGTCAAGTATAATCCTACAACCCCTTGGAAAATTTGAACTTCATCACCACCAACATCCCAATTTTTGTACGTAATGAATTAAGGTGAATTAGACTTACTCTGTGATTTTGGGGTCCAGGTTGCCAATCCATAACCGGTGACCTTCCTGTAGAGAGCCCTCTGAAAGGATAGATGCATTTTCCAGGGGAAGAGTTTTGGTTTCTGCTTCCATCAATCTCTATGAAATACTAAAGGCAATGTAAACATTCAGGCAGGAGAACAGAGCAATCTCACATTCAACCCCCAAAACATTTAAAACACAGGCTTGTGTCTTGGGCAGAACTTAGTTATTTCACAACCAGGACCCCAGACCAGATACCCTGGGATAGCTTTGGCAGCCAGAGCACAGCAGCTTCCATTAATTAGATGAAAGAGGTATGGCTGTGTAGACAGTCTCAAGCTTACCTCTCTCAAGAGGCCAAAGGCTCTATTACTACATGGTACTCCAGTTCAGTGAGTGTCACCCAGAATGAGCCTTGGAGAGCACCAGGATGACAGTTGCACTGAAAGGAATGATAAGGGAGGAACAGTACTGTATCTCTTTTCCTTATGTAAAAGTAATGTATTAATACAGTGAAGGAAAAAAGCAGCATAGAAAATTAGTGCTGTCTTTAAAAACCAGAACTGGGTTCAAAAGCAGATTGTATGACTTGGTGAATTATCAGAATTTTCTAAGTTGCCTGAGATACAAAAATGGAGAAAATAGTTGTTATTTTATAGAGTTGTGAAGATTAAAGACAATACATGAACAATCACCAAACACTGTAACAGTGAGCAGTCAATATATATTAGCTATTTACTTTTTTTTTTTTTTTTTTTTTTTTTTGGTTTTTCGAGGTAGGGTCTCACTCTGGTCCAGGCTGACCTGGAATTAACTCTGTCATCTCAGGGTGACCTTGAACTCATGGCAATCCTCCTACCTCTGCCTCCTGAGTGCTGGGATTAAAGGCGTGCGCCACCACAACTGGCTCACTATTTACTTTTTAAATATATATATATTTTTTAATTTGCAAGCAGAGGGAGATAGCAGGCAGACAGAAAGAATGGGTGTGCCAGTGCCTTCAGCCACTGCCAAACAACTCCAGATGGATGCGCTACTTTGTGCATCTGGCTTTATATGGGTAGTGAGAGATCAAACTCAGGTCCTTAGGCTCTGAAGGCAAGTGTCTTAACTGCTGAGCCATCCCTCCAGCCATATTTTTATACTTAATATTCTGGAAAAGGCTAGAATGAAGAGACTAATTTCTTCCTTAGTTATTTCAATTTCACCATCTGCTAGTAGTTTAACTTTGAGCAAGTTACTTAACACTACACTTTACCTTGGTTTCTTGGCTTCCTTATGGGGATAATATCCCATAAAAGTATGTAGATCTACTGAGCTAACCTCTGAAGTGTTCAAGACTGGTAAATTATTACAAATCTTAGATCCTGAAATATCTCACAGCTAAGAATGAGGGTTGTAATGGAAAGAGCAGAAAGTCTGGTGTCAGAAGACCTTGCTTCAAACTGTTGCATTTCCATTGAAAACAATTTTCTCTGAGATTCAGTTTCTGGGTCTTTAACAATAAACTTTGCTTTGTCTAGAAGTTAAGGTTACTGGGACTTCAAAATGAGATAATACATGAAAAATAAAAATGTCAATAAATGTATATGATAGAGAAAGGAAAGCTGAAGGGCTTGGAAAGATGACTTGCTGTGTCAGATTTCAGACCTCTTTGCTAGAGAAAACACATGTCCTCTGTATCCAGGGCAGCCCTGTAGGAACTACCTTACCAACAACTGACTATGTCAAGTGTCATGGTTTGTCTCAGCATAGCCAGAAAACTCTAGCACACAGTCCTCCCTGTCTCTTTTACCATTCATATATTAAATCTGTTCAGCAATGTATAACAAGCAACTACAAATTGAAAAATTCTTGGCCATGTGCTGGAAACAGAAATAACTAAGCCATAGCTCTTGATTTTACCTCCTGAGAGGAAGGTAAAACAGGAACAATAAAATTCTAGGAGTAAAAGTGAGAGAAATGCTTTCCCTTTCTCATTTTCCCTTCCCCTAACTTTCTTATGTAGCTTATGCATTCAAAAAATACTGAATTTCAATTTTTTAGATACTGTCTAGAAAATTACTGCAGCCGGAACATTACACAAGCAAGGACCATCCTGCTCTCAGGATGCTTAGATTTGGAAGGAGAGGACAAAAGAAAATTAAAAAATGGAGCATAAATTCCAGGTCAGCCTGGACCAGAGTGAGACCCTACCTCGAAAAACCAACCAACCAAACAAACAAACAAAAAAAAATGGAGCATACTGAAAAATGCTGCAAACAACTACACAGGGTAATCAGATATGGAATTGGGCAACTTTAGATTGCGTGGAAAGAGATGGCCTCCTTAAAGCACTTGAGATTTGAATACAAACTTCAGGTTTTATCATGTCTAAAAAGTTCAGTAATTCCAAAAGCTACTTAACACTGGCAAGATACACCATGTTCTAATGGGAAGAAGGCAGGATATAGGGCCAGAGAGATTTGACTCCAACGCTGACTTTTGCACCTGGTTACTGTGGCTTTAGTAGTCACAATCTCTCCTTTCAAGAGTTCTCCTCTGTCATAGCCGCTTTTGCCCCCTTTCCATCTATGTGAATTCAACGAATAATTCATTTTCTGCCTTTGTCTAAAGTGTAAGCTTCCAGAGGACAGGTCCTTGCCTACCTTGATTACGGGTTTATTTCCCCAATATTCAGTAAAATGCCTGGCTCATACTTAGTGCTTCGTAATTTGCTGACAGAACGAACGAAACAAATCCCTGTTGTTCTTTCCAAAGATGGGGACAGTTATCCCTCCTTCGTGGTCACTTAAAATAAGAATATACTGGTGACAACTTAGCACAGGGCTTCTGGAGAGACGGCGAAGTGTAAGCAAAGGCAGCACTCCACCATTAAATTGCTTGGGTTTGCAACAGCGCCAATACCTTGCAAAGAGTTCACAAAAACGCTCCTCCATCTAGCCTCCCCGGCTGGGGATGCAACAACGCTGGAGGCCAGGAATAGTTACTCGGAGAAGCGAGGCTAAGAGGAGCCAAAGCAAGGCTCATCCCTAAAAGCTAAGGGCCTGGGCACGGCTGGAACCCCGGTTTCCCCATTTCGGGCCGCGAGTTCCCAGAGGCGAGCAGTCGGGGCTCGCATTGTTATTTCCGGGCCAGAGGCAGGCCAATCCGGGGCGGGGCGGGGGGGTGGGCGCCGTTCGGCGAGGGCAGCTTCTTCTAAGACCCCCGCCGTGGGCCCGCCGTGCAGGTACAGGGTCCCACCGCGGACGGACTCACCTGCTGGCCTCGGCACTGTGCCCCCAACTCATGCCCCGAAAGCAGGTCCCGTCGCCGGGGGTATCTCAGGGACGTGGGCTGGCGTCTGACTTCACAGCGCTCGCCGCCAGGCCGCCCGTGACGCACTACGCCTGCGCCGCCGTCCCGGCCTGCCCCGTGACGTCATGACGTCCGCGCCGCCGCCGCCGTAGTCGGTGCACGAGTATTTTTTTTAATTCCTCTAGTAACCTGGGTGGATAGCTGGGGTGAGTGGCCTCGAGGGGTCTCGAGGTACGGGCGGGGTCCAGGTGTCAGAGACCCTTCCTTATTCGCGACTTCTGGGCGGGGGGGGCCCCCGGGGGACCACGCTGACCCGTGACCCAGTCCACTGAGTGCGGCCTGACCTTGCGGCCGGGGGCGGGACTTAGGGCCTCGGGGCGAGCCTCGCGGTGGGGGCGGGGCTCGCGTCGCTCGCGCGCGGGGAATTTGGAGGGATGCCCTTGGACTTAGTAAGTAGTGCCCGGTACTTAGTAGCCTGTCACCTGACAGGAACACTGCAGTTTTCGAAACAGGCCGAAGGGAGTAGATATAATAACAGTGATGAAGAAACGGAAGCTCAGAGTTAACTTTACGAGGGTCACGCGGTGGCTACTCAGAGATGGAGGTTAACCTAGCTAAACTTTTATTATTTTTTATTTTTTTATATTTTTGGTTTTTCAAGGTAGGGTCACACTCTGGCCCAGGCTGACCTGGAATTCACTGTGGAGGCTCAGGGTGGCTTTGAACTTCCGGCGATCCTCCTACCTCTGCCTCCCGAGTGCTGGGATTAAAGGCGTGCGCCACCACGCCCAGCTTAAACTTTTTTTAAAAAATATTTTTAATATTTTTTTAATTAATTACTTATTTATTTGAGAGCGACAGACACAGAGAGAAAGACAGAGGGAGAGAGAGAATGGGCGCGCCAGGGCTTCCAGCCTCTGCAAACGAACTCCAGACGCGTGCGCCCCCTTGTGCATCTGGCTAACGTGGGACCTGGGGAACCGAGCCTCGAACCGGGGTCCTTAGGCTTCACAGGCAAGCGCTTAACCGCTAAGCCATCTCTCCAGCCCGACTTTTATTTATTTATTTATTTATTTGTAAGCAGAGAGAGAGAGACAGAGAGAATGGGCGTGTCAGGGCCTCCAGCCGTTGCAAACGATCTCCAGATTCATGCACTACTTTTTTGCGTCTGGCTTTACGTGGGTACTGGGAGAATGAAACCCGGGTTGGTAGGCTTTGCAGGCAAGTGCTGAGCTGCTTCTCCACCCCAAGCTGAACCTTTATTTATTTTTGATTTTTCTTTATCGAGGTAGGGTTTCACTCTAGCCCAAGCTGACCTCGAATTCACAGCGATCCTCCTGCCTCTGCTTCCCAAGTGCTGGGATTAAAAGCGTGCTCCACCACCCTGGCTTGAATTTATATATTTAAAATAATCTTTATTTATTTGAGAGAAAGAGGGAGGGAGGGAGAGAATGAGCACATCAGGGCCTCTAGCCACTGCAAATGAACTCTAGACACAAGGTGTTACCTTGTGCATGTGGTTTATGTGGGTCCTTTGGAATTGAACTTGGGTCCTTAGGCTTCTCTGGCAAGCCCCAAAGTTCACCTTTTAAAATTATCACACTCTGCAATCCAGTGGGCAAATGGTTGTCATTTCAATAGCCCATCTCTGTTTACATGACCATGAGAGGTTTTTATTAGAGGCAGAGTCTCACTCTAGCCCAGGCTGACCTGGAACTCTGTTGCCCAAGCTGGC
Organism: Jaculus jaculus; assembly: GCF_020740685.1. Taxonomy (NCBI): domain Eukaryota; kingdom Metazoa; phylum Chordata; class Mammalia; order Rodentia; family Dipodidae; genus Jaculus; species Jaculus jaculus. Next base: position 131,692,625 of record NC_059102.1, on the reverse strand, counting down.
TTCAAACTCAGGATGATCCTCCTATCTCAGCCTCCTTGAGTCCTTGGATTAAAGGTGTGAGCTCATGCCTGATGTAATCGTGGCAAGTTTTAAAGATAATAAGATTGAAGTCACATACCTAGAACACTCTGGAAACGCGACCCTGGCTTAGGTCTTCTCTAAGTTTACCATATTCCTTTATTGACACTTCATTGCATTTTTCCAGAATCTTGGAAAGGATGAAAACTTGGTCTGGTTCTTTAATTTTATAACTGAGGAAACAAAAAATAGCTAAGTGAAATGATTTAGTACAATTCACATATTGGCAATAGAACTGCCACAAATGCTTTAAAGATTTTTAAATCGTTTTATTTATTTATTTATTTGATAGAGAAAGAGAGAGAGAATGGGTGCACCAGAGTCTGTAACCACTGCAAACGAACTCCAGATGCATGTGCCATGATGTGCATCTTGGCTAATGTGGGACCTGGAGAATTGAACCTGGGTCCTTAGGCTTCTCAGGGAAGCGCCTTAACCACTAAGCCATCTTTCCAGCCCCATAAATGCTTTTTTTTTTTTGGTTTTTCGAGGTAGGGTCTCACTCTAGCCCAGGCTGACCTGGAATTCTCTGTGTAGTCTCAGGGTGGCCTTGAACTCATGGTGATCCTCCTACCTCTACCTCCCAAGTGCTGGGATTAAAGGCGTGCGCCACCATGCCTGGCTCCCATAAATGCTTTTTGAATGTGGGAAGTTGTGAACCTAAAGAACTAGGTGGCAGGGAATGATGAGGTGGGGATATTGGAATCCAGATCTTCTAGCCCTTAGGAAAACTTTGTCCACTTGTTAAAGTTTCTCATCCCATCTTTGCCTGTGTCAAGAACATTGAGTGTATAGAGCCAGATATCACAAATACCTTTCTTTATTTGACAATAAAATTGGCAAAGAACATGCCCTACTCTTTTTAAGGAAAATATATGGAAAACCAAGGAATGCTGGATGCAATATTGGAAAGTAGGGCCCAGGACCTATCATCAGAGCTATAGATTCCTGCTCTTGTATCAGCATTTTGATGTGGGGCAAAACTTAAACTTTCAGCACTTCATTCACATATTTGTCACATTTGCATGGTACCATCTTTGTTCAGTTATTGTGCTGACCAAGTAGATTAGCAGTGTACTAGAATAGTCCTTGTAGTGCCCATAGTTGTATGGGAGGGTCTCTAGACACTGATAAAAAGTTACACACATATTTACTTATTAAAAATTAAGTGCAAGCCGGGCGTGGTGGCGCACGCCTTTAATCCCAGCACTTGGGAGGCAGAGGTAGGAGGATCTCCATGAGTTCAAGGCCACCCTGAGACTACATAGTGAATTCCAGGTCAGCCTGGACCAGAGTGAGACCCTACCTCGAAAAAGCAAAAAAAAAAAAAAAAAAAAAAAATTAAGTGCAGCTGGGCATGATGGCACACACCTTTAATCCCAGCACCCGGAAGGCAGAAGTAGGGGGATTGTCGAGAGTTCAAGGCCATCCTGAGACTACGTAGTGAATACCAGGTCAGCCTGGGCTAGAGTGAGACTCTACCTCAAAACAAACAAGCAAACAAACAAAAAATAGTGTTATGATAAATATAGGATGTATTACAGGAGCTTTAACCTAGTTGAGATAGAGTTGGTGGCTAAGAAATGTGTGGTCTTGAGAACATGGTGCTTAAGCTTATATCTGAAAGAAAAAGGAAGGTAGGGATGGACAGATGACTCAGAGATTAAAGGCACTTACTTACAAAGCCTTATGGCCTGGATTTGATGCTCCATTACCCATGTAAAGCCAGATGCACAAAGTAGCTCATGTGTCTGGAATTCATTTGTAGTGGCAGGAGGCCCTGGTGCACCCATTTTCACCCTCTCTTTCTCTCTCTCCTTGCAAATAGATAAATAAAAATAGTTTTAAAAGAAAAGAAAGCCGGGCATGGTGGCGCACGCCTTTAATCCCAGCACTTGGGAGGCAGAGGTAGGAGGATTGCTGTGAGTTCAAGGCCACCCTGAGACTCCATAGTGAATTCCAGGTCAGCCTGGGCTAAAGTGAGACCTTACCTCGAAAAACCAAAAAAAAAAAAAGAAAAAGGCAGGTAAAGAAGTGAGGGAAGCTTATTTCAGTTAGATTTCATGACATTTTGAACACGGAGGAGCTAGAGGAGTGCTTGAGGAAACAAAAGATCAGTTTTTTTTTTGTAATATGTATGTGGTAATCAAATATAACATGAAAGTACTTTATATATGATATCCTGTGTTCATACACTCATAAAAGTACATATTGTAAGTTAATACACGGTTGGAAGAGATTGCAGGGACAGTGAACAAGCCAGGGCTTAGGTTTACCATCTTATTCTTTCTAAAATTAAAATGCATGTCTGTGAGGATCATGGAAATTCGGGTTTTGAGACCTGAAACTTTGGAAAAATTATGTGTTTCAAGTAGTTTAAAAATATTTCAGCCATCAGAGAAATAGATTGTTTATTGTATGTAGTTTTTTTTTTTTTTTTTTTGGTTTTTTGAGGTAGGGTCTCACTCTGGTCCAGGCTGACCTGGAATTAATTATGTAGTCTCAGGGCAGCTTTGAACTCATGGTGATCCTCCTATTTCTGCCTCCTGAGTGCTGGGATTAAAGGCGTGCGCCACCACGCCCGGCACTACTGTGTTTTATAAACACAGTATACCATAGTGGTTAAGAGCACAGACTCTGGAGCTGGATTGCTTGAATTCAAATCTTGGGCAATTTATTTGTTGCCTCTTTTTCTTTTTTTAAATACTGCAGAGAGAGGGAGAAAGAATGACGATTAAAGAGGGCGCACCAGGGCATAGTGCCACTGCAGACGAACTACAGATGCATGTGCCACTTTGTGCATCTGGCTTTACATGAGTAATGGATAATTAAACCCAGGTCGTTAGGCTTTGCAGGCAAGCACCTTAACTTCTGAGCCAGAATCTCCTCAGCCATATTTGTGGCTCTTATCTATAAAGTAGGCATGATCATAGTGCTTTCAGGGTTAACTTGAGGATCTAATAAGTTAATGTGTGTTGAGCACTTAAAATAGTTCTTATCAGTTATCACTATATAAAGAGCTAGCTGTTGTCAGTATTAATGGGATTGTCTTATAAGTTCGCTAATATCACCATCATAAAGATATGGTAGAAGCTGTTGTTCAAAAAGGCTAACTGACTTATTTAAGGTCACACAAAGATAACCTGAAATGGGAAACTTACATTCTACTTCCAGACTGTCCAACTCCCAGATACTTTGACACATGTTAATATCATTGGAAAATGCTTGAAATCTCATAAGAAGTTTCTTTCCTGCATTTTAGTTCTTCATCTGTGCTTAATATTACCTAAATATTAATGTGCATGTCTTTAAGGTAACATATCCAAGGGACTGCCTTAATTGAACTTCCACTTTGAAATTTCTTGACTTCTGTGCAATTAAAATCTTTGCCTCAAGCATTTCAGCAATGTGGTTTATTTATAGAATTCTCTTCCTGTTCATGTGTATCAGATCTACTTTTGGGTGCTGCATTTTTTGTCAAAGGTTGTTTATTTCTAAACTATTTTGGTTTCCTGTTGCTTTGTGGATTGGTATTATGACCCACAACAGGAACACCAGGAAACCTGTCATACATGCCAGATTGAGATCCACCATTTACACATTATTATACAACCCTATTTGGATACAAGTGAGTGTTAGGCATTAGCTATATTAGGCAGAAACCTAGATTTAGAAACCACTTGGAGCCAAACTTTTGTGAACTGTTCTTAAATAGAGGGGCTGTTAGCTCCATGTCCTTGGAAAGTGACTTAATCTCGCTGGCCTCAGTTTTAGTATCAGCCAAGTAGGGATTTTTTTTCTTTTGTGATATTATTGACAGGAGTAAATGAAATAATTAGAGTAAAGGAAGCATCCCTGGCCTAGCCTCACGAATAGGATCTATTAATAATTAAAGAAGAGGAAATCATATTTCTTAATTTTTCATCTGAATCTGTTTGAACAGAATTCACATACTGATTGCTGATATTTTGCATCACTTAACATTAAAAATCCCATGGTTGAGCCAGGTGTGGTGGCGCACGCCTTTAATCCCAGCACTCAAGAGGCAGAGGTAGGAGGATCGCCGTGAGTTTGAGGCCACCCTGAGAATGCAGAGTGAATTCCAGGTCAGCCTGGGCTAGAGTGAGACCCTACTTTGAAAAACAAAAAAACAACAACCACAAAAAAATCCCATGGCTTTTTGCCTTTGGATTATTCATTTTCATTGAGATTTTTTAGTCAAAGACTCATGCAGCCCAGGCTGGCCTCTAACTCATTATGTAATTGAGAGTGACATTAAACTCTTGAACCTCCTGCCTTCATTTCCCAAATGCTGAGATTTTGTGTCACCATGCCCAGCTTTTTGTATTATTGATTTTCTTGTCATTAATATAAGCAATCATACCTGGGTGTCGTACTGCATGCCTTTAATTCCAGCGCTTGGGAGGCAAATGTAGGAGGATTGCTGTGAGTTTGAGGCCACCCTAAGTCTACACAATGAATTCCAGGTCAGCCTGAACTAGAGCGAAACCCTACATTGAAACCCCACACCCCCCAAAAAGTAATCATAGCAACAGCTACATTTAGTATTTATTTACTTATTTGTGAGAGAGAGGGATGCAGATAGAATGGGCATGCCAGGGCCTTTAGCCACTGTAGGTAAACTCCAGGCACATGTACTACCTTGTGCATCTGGCTTATCTGGGTACTGGGGAATTGAACCTGGGTCCTTAAGTTTCACAGGCAAGTGCCTTACCAGCTAAACTATCTCTCCAGGCCAACAATAACTATATTTATTAAGCAGTTCCAATGTTCAGGCAAAGTTAGTTTTTTTTTTAATTGTGTGTGTGTATGTGTGTGTGTGTGTGCGCGCGCGCGCGCACGCGTGTGCATGCACATGCAGATGCCAGGGTTCTTGTTGCTGCAAGCCAACACTCAGCTTGAGCCATCTCCCCAGTCCCCAAGGCAATGTGTTTTACATGTATTTACTGTTTTATTCCTTCATTGTGTCTGTCCCTTTCATAAAAAATAACTATCAGGCTGGAGAGATGGGTTAAAGGTTCAGGCACTTGCCTGCAAAGCCACATGACTCAGGTTCAATTCCCCAGGACCCACGTAAGCCAGATGCACAAGGGGGTGAATGCGTCTGAAGTTCATTTACAGTGGCTGGAGGCCCTGGCATGCCTAGTCTTTCTCTTTCCCTGCCTCTTTCTCTCTCTCAAATAAATAAATAAATAAATATAAAATATTTTTTAAAATAACTGTCAATAAATATAATTTTGAGGGTTCTTGTTGTCTACTAGACACTGTACCAAGTGTTTTACTGCCTAACCTTAAGAACTTTAAGAAATATGGGGCTGGAGAATTTAGTGGTAGAGCTGGGATTGGGTTTCAGGTCTTCATGGCTGCAGAGCTCATGCTGTTCATTATGGTACATCAGCATTTTATAGAGAGTTTTGAGAAAAGGTGCCAGTGTAGTGCATGCCTTTAATCCCAGCTCTTCAGGAGGCTGAGGTTGGAAGATCACCATGAGTTTGAGGCCAGCCTGGAGCTACAGAGTAAGTTCTAGGTTAGTCTGGGCTAGAGTAAGATCCTACCTCAAAATAAAATAAAATAAAATAATAAAAATAAAATTTAAAAGAAAATGTGATTTTCAAAGATAGCAGCTTTTAAGTATTTGATGCTATTCTTAAATTTTAGCTGAGTGATAGCCAGATTCTTGGCAGAAGCTATTAGCATTATATTTGTTGGCCAAGACCATGTTCTGTCTCAGAGGTAGTTGGAGGAAATAACATTTTTTCATGGTCAAAGACTATATACAGAAGTTTATGTAAATTGTGCTAACTCAGTGGATGGTGGCATTTTACAGGCTTTATTTCTATACTGTTGAGGACCTCAAACCTCAATCATGCTCCAGACTCACATTAAAGTGCATTCTAATTGGTAATCAGTGCATAAGGAACCAAAGAAAATTTTAATTAAATGCTGTCGTGTAAATTTTCCAGTCATTTTATGCCTGTTGAAATGTTTTTCTTATCTAAAGTTCTCTTCTAGTGCTCTGTCCTTCCTCTTTAAGTTTTATTAAGATTTTGTGCTTTTTCTCATATAAGGGTTTAATTAGCATCATTAAAGATATAGGCAGCTGCACATTTGCTTAAGAGAGGCATTTGGATACAGTGGAAAGAAGGGGGTTCTGAGTCATCCAGACCAAGCAAGTTAGTTAAATCTCTGTGAGCCTCAGTTTCTTCATCCTATAAAATGAGGCTAATCCTTCCTTCTGTGGCTGTTGGAAGGAATGTTAGAAGTGATATATTTAAAATGACAAGTATATGTAGCTCAGTTACAGGAGTCACTTGATATTTGGTATGAATTTTCTGAAGTTGCTGTTGGATTTCTTTGCTTAGATCTCTGTCTTATTCTTTTTAGTGGATATTTAAGGATTGTCTTCAGTCATGGCCTTGGGATTAAAGTGCTTCCGTGTGATCCACCCTGCCTTTTGCAATTACTTTGCAACCTTGACCAGACCTGTTTCAGAAATTTCGATGAAGACAGTGAGTGGAAGACAACACGACCATAGACAATGTGTGGCCTGCCCAGCTGTACCAATTCGCCATTTTGCAACCAAGAAAGCCAAAGGTAGAGATCATGATCTCCTTCTGTTCATCTGTTTCTTGTATTTTGGTCCTTGAATTATAACTGGAAGAGATGTACTGAGTTTCTGTCCTTGTCCACATGAGGAAATAATGCCTCAGGCAGCTTAACGGATTAGGCTAGAAGGTCGTAAGTGACAGAGATAGCATTGGAACCGAGGGCTTATTTTCTTTTTACCATACTGTCTCATTTATTTTCTTGGTAGCTGAAAAAATGCCTAGTCTATTTCTGTTTGATAAAGAATAGAGGTATAAGTGCCAGGCAAACCAGAATGCTTGTGGTGGGGTTCAACATAGTTTCTCTTTTTAGGAAGATATATGGTAGAAATATAATTAAAGCCATAAGGTTTTTGGGTGAAGGGGATATTAGAGCCATGGATTTAGATGGATGATCTTAATAGCTTATGTCATCCAAGAATGAGATTCTGATGTACTGCAGGTCTCAGCTTAAATGCCACTTCCTCAGGGAAGTCTTCCCTGACCTCTTAAACTAGGTCAGGCCCCCTGTTACATGCATACTATTATATTACTTTTGATGCACTTAGAACAGCAGTCATTAACTAATTAATCAATTATAATATTGATTATTGTTTGTTACCTGCCTGCCATGTTGGACACAATGAAGACGGAATCTGATTGCTGTTTAGTTAACATGTAGGGTGTATTCAGAAATGTTAATTGGATGAATGAGTGACAGAAAATTGCCAAGCAGATCACCTATTGTAATGGTCAGATAGACCTCTTGAAGAATGGCGTGAGAAGTATGCAGCTGAATGTTTTCCCACTCACTTTCCTTTTCTGTTTTTATGCAGACCTCCATTTTTTTGTCACAAAGAAAATTAAGTTGCTGAGGAACATTAATGCTAAGAAGAGTAATAATCATAATGCTTGTTCTGTATGTTATGTTTTTTGCATATATACTAATTCAATCCTTGTCCTTATTCACTGAAAAAACTTAAAATTTTCCAGTGGAAAAAAATCTTACGGTTTTCTTATTAATCCAAAATTCATTATTTTTTAATGTGGAAACTGAAGTACATTTGTAAAACAGCCAATGCTCATGGTCATATCTAGGTAGCTAGTGGAAGAGCAGGAAGCCTAGGCCTCCCAGTACACAGCATTGCAGTCTCCTAGACACTGGACATTAATTGCAGCCTGTAACTGGCATCTTTTCATATTCTATGGATATGAATATATCCATGTTCTTTGCCTCCTTAAAAAGTTTGTTCATTAACTTTCTGTTAGAGTTATTGCAGTCTTTCTACACCAAGGATACTAATCCCCGTGGATTGTGTTACAAGGATTTTCTGTTTTTCTACTGTGCTTATGTTATCTTTGTTGATTGTAAGTTTTAGTCAAATCATAGTTTTCAGTTCTTTCCTTTATCCTTTATACTTTTTGTATCTCTTTCAAGAATTTTTTCCTACTCTTAAGTAGTTTGTTTCTGAATATTCTGTGACTTAAGATGTCTACTTTTAGCCGAGTGTGGTGGTGCATGCTTTTAATCCCAGCACTTGGGAGGCAGAAGTAGGAGGATCACTGTGAGTTCAAGGCTGCCCTGAGACTATATAGTGAGCTCTAGGTCAGCCTGGGCTAGAGCAAGACCTTGCCTCAAAAAAACAAAACAAAAAGTCTAAGAGTTGTCTGTGGGTAGTACAAATCTTTTCTACCTTCATATTTACACATCTTTTTTTCTTCTTGCCTTTTTTATGTTGTTATATAAACCCTCCCTGCCCTCTCCCTCTATATTCCTCCCACACCCATAATATGTCCCTCCCCTAACCTGTCAATTAGCTCCTCCTTTTCTCTGTCCCTGTTTCTTCTCTCTCCGGGTCTCATTCTAGTTTTATGCCCATATTCCTGGTGCTTACTACCATTAACACTCTTCTCCACTTGATCCCAGATGTGAAATCACAGATGAGAGAGTACATGGACGTGTAGTGTTTGTCTTTCTGTGCCAGAGTGACCTTGCTTAGAATTTTTTCCAACAAGTTTCATTTTTCCATACCACTGAGTAGAATTCCATTGCATATATGTACCATGTCTTCATTCATCAGTTGATGGGCATCTGGGCTAATTGCAGTTCCTAGCTATTGTGAATAGAGCAAACATAGCTAAGCAAGTGTCTCTGCAGTAAAGAGTGGAGTCTTTACTCTGTTCATTTTAACAGTGAAGATTAGTTTTAAGCTGGGCGTGGTGACGCACGCCTTTAATCCCAGCATTTAGGAGGCAGAGGTAGGAGGATTGCTGTGAGTTCAAGGTCACCCTGAGACTACATAGTGAATTCCAGGTCAGCCTGGAATAGAAACCCTACCTCAAAACAAACAAAAAAACAAAAAGATTAGTTTTGTCCTTTCTGAACTCTGGATGATTTTTTTGGATAACATTCTTTATGAGATTTGCCTATATTGTACATGCAGCAGCATATGTATATATATGCATATGTTTTCATTTCTCTGTATTGTTATGCTGAATGTATATACCACAGTTTATTTATAGCAGATGGATATTTGGGTAGCTTTTGATTTTGAGTTAAAAATCAGTTATGTGGATGGCAAGATGGCTTTGTGGCTAAGGCACCTGCTTGTAAAACCTGACAGTCTGTATTCCATTCTCCATTACCCACGTAAAGCCAAATGCACGAAGTGCATCTGTAGTGTTTTGCAATGGCAAGAGACTGGTGTGTCCATTCTCTCTGTCTCTTGCCTTGTAAATAAATAAAATGTTAAAAAGATAAATGAGCCTAAAGAAAGCAATTATGTTGTTATATTATAAATATTCTTGTCCATATGAACATTGGTGCTTATACATGCACATATGCTCCCTTTTCTTCCTTCCCTGCCTCCACTCAATTGCCTAGGAAGTTTAGTGTCATTTGAATAAATGTCATTGGTGATAATAAACATTTTTGTCTTACATCTTATATATTAACATAAATATTTGTTGTTTTATATTTTTGGTTGTTTAATTTTAGCATACCTGTAACCCTTATTTTGTTAAACATTTTTTAAAATTTTTATTTATTTATTTATTTGAGAGCGACACAGAGAGAAAGACAGAGGGAGAGAGAGAATGGGCGTGCCAGGGCTTCCAGCCTCTGCAAACGAACTCCAGACGCGTGCGCCCCCTTGTGCATCTGGCTAACGTGGGACCTGGGGAACCGAGCCTCGAACCGGGGTCCTTAGGCTTCACAGGCAAGCGCTTAACCGCTAAGCCATCTCTCCAGCCCGGTTAAACATTTTTTTTTTTTTTAAGTAGGTATCGGTGGTGGTTTGATTCAGGTGTCTCCCATAAACTTAGGTGTTCTGACTGCTAGGTCCCCAGCTGATGGCAATTGGAAATTAAAGCTTTCTGGAGGCAATGTATTGTTGGGGGTGGGTTTATGGGTGTTATAGCCAGCTTCCCCTTGCCAGTGTTTGACACACTCTCCTTTTGCTATTTTCCACCTTATGTTAGCCAGGGATAATATCCACCCTCTGCTCATGCCATCATTTCCCCTGCCATCGTGGAGCAGTCCCTCGAGTCTGGAAGCCAAAATAAACCCTTTTTTCCCAAAAGCTGCTCTTGACTAGGTGATCTCTGCCAGCAAAACAAAACTGACTGCAACAGTATCAAATTTTTACCAAATGATAGTACCACATTTATTGAGGTGATTCCAACCCTTTTTATTTTTTGTAGTGCCTGGGATTGAGTACAAGGTCTGATACGTGCTAGGAAAGTCCTCTGCTACTGAGCTGTATCCCCAGTTTTCCCCTGCTTTTTATCTATTAATATGGTAACTTGACACCAAATAGTTTTTCTGATGTTAAACCATTTTTTTTGTATGAGCTCTGCTGCTTTTGATATGCAGTATATGCATATGTGTGTGCACACACACATATATAGTTTGATATACAATCTCTTTCATTGCTGGATTTATTGAGCCTTATTTATCTATTTGCATGTGTGTGAATGGACACACCCATGAGCAGCAGGTGCTTTCACCACTTTTTGCATCCATTTTATGCTTATGGTGAGTAGCTTGGGAATTGAACCTAGGCTGGCAGACTTTGTAAGCAAGCACCTTTAACTGCTAAGGCATCTCTCCAGCTCTGACTTTGTCTTTCTTTTTGGCTTTTTAAATGATCTCTGTGTTTTCCCTTGGTTTTCTTTATTTATAGGATATCTAGAAACGGATTTGCTTTTATCCTATTTGTAATTTGCCTTTCTTTCTTTTCTTTTTTTTTTTTTTTTGTTTTTTTTGAGGTAGAGTTTCACTCTAGTCCAGGCTGACCTGGAATTAACTATGTAGTCTCAGGGTGGCCTCAAACTCACAGTGATCCTCCTACCTCTGCCTCCTGAGTGCTGGGATTAAAGGTGTGTGCCACCACGCCCAGCTTAATTTGCCCTTCTTAATCTAAAGGATAATATCTTTTATCAGTTTCAAAAAATTTTAAGCTCTTAGTTTGTTTGCTCAAGAGCACTGAGATTTTAAGCATGATGGTGACAAGAACAAATATTTGAAAATAGTCACTTTACAGATAGTAAGTTACTTTGGGCAAAACACTTAAATGGCCAGCACCTCAGATTTCTTACCATACACAGTAATTTTACTTTATTTTTTCTACCTCAGACGGCCATCTTGAATATCAAATAGGAGAATGTGCTTGAGTTCTAGGGAGATGGTTCAGTGGTTAAAGGCTCTTGCTTGCAAAGCCTGATGGTCTGGGTTCAAGTCCCCAGCATCAACAGAAAGCTGGACAAAAAGTGGTACATGCATCTGGAGTCTGTTTGCAGCAAGATATGACCCTGGTACACCAATTCTCCCCACATACAAGCAAATAAATTAATTAAAGTTGAAGAAAAAGATATACTTGAAATTGCAAATTAGGATGTGCCACACAATAGCATAGCAGTCAGCATTGAGCTCATTGCAAATAATAAAATTTGTTGAATGTTTAATGCATAAACAGCACTATACTCATTGCATGAATATAGTAAATACTTTTGCTTTCTCCTTTGCCATACCCATAAAGAAATACAATAATATTTATTTCACATACACATGTGTATGAAAAATTACTGGTGATTTAAACCTAAAATTAAATTTCATTGATATTCCAGTACTGTTTTTTTCCCCTAAAATATACACCATTGCTACTGCTATTGGTAGTGTTTAATGTCTCTCTGCTGTTCTTTTTTTTTCAAAAACATTTATTTATTTATTTGGGGGGGCAGATAGAGAATGGGCATGCTACAGCCTCTAGGCCCCTGAAAATGAGCTCCAGATTGTGCATCTGGCTTACGTGGTTACTGCAGAATTGAACCTGGGTCTTTAGCTTCGCAGGCAAGCACCTTAGCCACTAAGTCATCTGTTCAGTCCCTCTACTCTCTTTTTATCTGTATCAACCATTCAATACTGTATATAACCTTGGACATTCATTTTTAGCTGAATTAATTCAGTCCCACTCTCTCCAATTAGATTTTCTGGAGGTGGTCTAAAAGAAAGCTCATGGGCTTAATATTATACAAATCTGAGACCAAGTATTGTTTTTACCATTCCCTGGCCTATATGTGACATTAGGCACTGACTAATAACTGTCTCATCTGCTTTTTTCTTTTTCAGAAAAATAAGGTATTAATTTACTTAAGGATTTCCTGCCATGTGTATAATAGATGTTTGAGTGACTTCATTTATCTTCTTGTAGCAACCTCACAATATAGACTTGAAAGTTACAGATAGGAAACCTGATACTCAGAAAGCTAGAGATACCCAAGGTCATAAAGCTAGTATGCATTATAGCTAAATTTTAACTTACAGTGTCTAATTATAAAGCCTTTTCCCTTAATAATGTCTGAGAAGGTATTTAGCATAGTGCTAGGTACTTTGCTGATACTCAATAAAGGCAGAGAGAATATATAAATTTCTAGCACTTGACATTTTGCCCTGCACACAGTAGGCACTTACTTACTGATCTGTATTGCCTCTGCTGTTATTTTATTTGCTGAATGTTGACTTTCCAGCTAAATTGAAAGGACATTCCCAAACCAGAGTGAATATTAACACAGCCTTAGTTGAAGATATAATCAACTTAGAAGAGTTGGATGAAGAAATGAAGTCTGTGATGGACGCACTCAAGGATAACTTCAATAAGACTCTCAACATAAGGACCTCGCCAGGTTAGTGACGAAACCTGTATTTCCAAAAGTGGTCTAGTGTAAGGAGCACACCTTTGATGGAGCTTTAACTCTAGCTTGATCTGACCAACTAGTGACTATGGCAGTTACTTTCCTATAACAGAAGTTTCCTGGTCTGATTCCTACTGTGTAGCTTTACAGGAGTACTGAAATAAATGCAGTAGCATGTATAATGGTTCTGGCATGTCTGCCACATGGTTATCCATTTGGCAATTGTTGTCTCCTAGGAACTAGACATTGAGTTGAGTGCACAGTAAACTAGGCACAGCAGTGAACAAAAATAGTCATAATCATTCCTTTATGAAATTATGCTTTCAAAAAATAGAAGTTTTAGCTGGGTGTGGTGGCACACACCTTTAATCCCAGCACACGGGAGGCAGAGGTAGAAGGATCACTGTGGGTCCGAGGCCACCCTGAGACTACATAGTAAATTCCAGGTCAGCCTGGACTAGAGTAAAACCCTACCTCGAAAAACAAAAAAAAAAAAAAAAAGAAGTTTCATTACGAGTAAACACATCTAGGTATGTAGGCTCACAATTTTGATGTCCTTGGTCTGCTTCTTCCAGACTTGTCCTATTTGACAGCGCTTATCCCATACTGGAATCCAAATGCTGGAAACCTGCCTACCTGAGGCCTTTCTGTACCCATGAGCTTGACCAGGAAGATTTCGTTTGGGTTAATAACTTCCTGAAAGTGGCTTTTCTAAGTGGAAAATGTCAGAACTGTCTAGGAGAACTGTTTGCAGATGTGATGGAGAAGTGAGTTGTCAGCTAATGGTGCAAGCAGGCAGGAAAAATCCAATTGCTGTTAAATTGGCCTTTTGCAAATTGTCATCATCCCATAGTTAAGCCTATGACCCCCTCTGAAGGTATCTGTGGGAGCTTTGACTTCTACACTCAGGTTTTGATTGAGGAAGTTAGTAAGGAAGATAGAAACCTATTTCATGAATTTGTATGTAAGAAAGCCAAGTGAAAAATATACAGCTCCATTATTAAAAGTATCAGAAACATGCTGAATTCAGAGATCAGATCTGGTGTGAAACTGGAAGACCATTCACGTCATTTGTTAACCTTTGGACTGGGGCATTTCTGCCTTTGCTGACAGTAAAGCATGCCATTCAATCTCTCCCAACTGTTTATTTTAAGCTTGCTTATTATTTTAGGTATGAAACTGATAAAGTGCTCTGTCTCCCTCGTGCTTTCTGGCCTGTTAACATTCTGCAGCCGAAACCAGAGAGCAGTTTGAGAGGAGCTCAGGGAGAAATGTGATACTTAAAATTAGCCAGCAAGCTCCACTCTTGTTGAACTTAAAAAGATGATGGACCTGGAAAGAGGCTGGGAGTGTAATTTGTTAAATGTTAACCTCTGAGAAAATGAGGGGCAAGAATGAGGCTGAGGGAGATTCTCACTGGGGACAGATTGAGGGAAAAGGATTTGATGTATTATGTCGATATGGATTTAGGGGATGGGAACCACCACAACTGCACACTGAAATGCCCATGTTGAGACTTTGTGGCAAAGGATCTTATGGCAAATCAGGAAGGCTCAGTTAAGATTCGTTTTCAACAGGCCTCCCCTTGGTATTTCCTCTTTGCTTCTTTCCTTTAGGTTATGTTTGTGTAATGTTCAACGTAGGACTTGAGGCTGTGAAGAAACCGGGTGAAACAGGCTAAACCTAGCTGGTCTTTTTTACTAGACTGATTTTTCTCTATCATCTTTCATTATTATCTGAACCAGCAAGCACTTTTCTCCTCTTATACTTCCATCTGTCTAAATTTCTGTCTCTAAGGTAGTTGACACCTTTTAACAGTTGTCTAAGTTACAGATTTGTTTCTTCCTCTTGTTGTTTCCCTTTCATTCATCATCTGTCCATCCATTTATTCAGCATAGTATTACTGAGCACTTCTTTTGTGCTGACAACTTCAATAGGTGCTATGAACACAGAGAGAAAGATTTGGTCCCTGCCTTCTAGGAACATAGAATCTAGTCTGAAAGGGCAGACAAGTAAAAGAGTATGTATAAAACCATACAAGAAAGCAGAGTGGTGAAGACCATGGCTTCGGAGATGGTCAGACCTGTATTTGAATTTAGGTTCCATTATTAAGAGCTGATGTGACCTTGAGCAAGTCTCAAGTTTCAAGTGTGTCTCAGTTTTCTTCTCTGTAAAATGGTGGAAGTAATAGCTCATTGAGTAACTTTGATAATGAAAGCAAGTGAATATTAGGAAGCATGGTATGTTGCTTATAGAAAGTGCTCAGTAAATTTAGGCATAGGTGTTCAGGGGCTCATAAGAGGGCTCTGTAATCCAGCTGAGAGGGTCAGAGATTAAATATTACTATACCAGAGTATTAAAGAATAAGCAAGAGTTATATGGGTAGAGAAAAATATTCTTTGGGGGCTGGAGAGATGGCTTAGCGGTTAAGCGCTTGCCTGTGAAGCCTAAGGACCCTGGTTCAAGGCTCGATTCCCCAGGACCCACATAAGCCAGATGCACAGGTGGCACATGCATCTGGAGTTCGTTTGCAGTGGCTGGAGGCCCTGGTGTGCCCCCCCCCCCCGTTTCTCTCTCTGTCTGTCACTCTCAAATAAATAAATAAAAATAAAAAAAAAAAAAATCTTAAAAATACTTAAAAAAAATTTTTTTGAGAGAGAATGCATGGGTACACCAGGTCCTTTTGCCACTGTACATGAACTCTAGATGCATGTACCACTTTGTGCATCTGACTTTTCATGGGTACTGGGAAATTGAACCCAGACCATCAGGCTTTGAAAGCCAGAGCCTGTAACCATTGAGCAATCTCTCCAGCCTGAGAAAGTTGTTCTTTTTTTTTTGTTTTTGGTTTTATTTCTATTTACTTATTTGAGAGCAACAGTAAGAGAGAAGGAGGCAGAGAAAGAGAAAGAATTGGCACACCAGGGCCTTCAGCCACTGCAAATGAGCTCCAGATTTGTGTGCCCCCTTGTGCATCTGGCTAATGTGGGTCCTGGGGAAATCGAGCCTTGAACCGGGGTCCTTAGGCTTCACAGGCAAGTGCTTAACCACTAAGCCATCTCTCCAACCCAAGATATTCTTTTTTTATTTTTTTTGGTTTTTCGAGGTAGGGTCTCACTCTAGCCCAGGCTGACCTGGAATTCACTATGCAGTCTCAGGGTGGCCTTGAACTCATGGTGATCCGCCTACCTCTGCCTCCCAAGTGCTGGGAGTAAAGGCATGCGCCCAGCTCCCAAGAGATTCTTAATAGAAGGAAAATTATGCAAAGGTCCTGAGGAAAGAGAGCAATGTATTAGAATACCAAAAGTACATTAGTATGGCTAAAACAGAATAATGTCAAGAGGTAATACCATTATTGGGACACAGTTATAAATACTTTATACTAATCATCATAAAACTTTTAAACATTATTTATTTATTTATTTGCAAGCAGAGAGAGAGACAGACAGATAGACAGACAGAGAGAAGGCACGTCAGGGCCTGTAGTCATTGCAAACGAACTCCAGATGCATATGCCCCTTGTGCATCTGGCTTACATGGGTCTTGGGGAATCAAACGCGGGTCGTTCGGCTTCGCAGGCAAATGCCTTAACTGCTAAGCCATCTCTCCAGCCTCCAAAAACTTTATAAAAAGAAAAGAAGCCCATAAAGTTAAAGGTATTGGTCCAGTGTTCACAATCTGAAAACTGAAGAATTGGTATTTGAACTTGGGTTTTTGGTATTTAGAATCATAGTGACTTTTATCATTATACCACCTATATTTTTCTAGGTTTAAGCCAATGGTACGAATAGCTAGCTATCTTGTGATGACAAGGAATCTCGTTATCTGGTTGAGTGTTTCAAATCAAACCTCACTCATACCACAGTATGGTATTGCTTTAATCTAACAGCATATTGCCAGAACAACTTTAATTTCTTTAAAAGACACCTATCTGTCCCATTTCCCTTAGAATTAGGCACACCTGAGTTCGACTTTTGGTTCTTGATTATTGTTAGCTGTGTGATTTTGGCCCATTTATTCTTCTCAGATCTCAATTTCTCATCTGTAAAGCAGAGGTATTAATATAGTGTGGAAGGGTAGAGTAGTTAGAGCAAAGAAGGATAAGAAGTAACAAATCCTTATGTTTTTGGTATCTGTTATGTAGTTGGTCATTTATATAAGATTATTATTTTTTTCTAATATTTAATTGATTTAGTTATGAGAGAGAGAGAAATAGAAAGAGTGATAGAAAGAGGCAGAGAGTACTAGAGAGATGGCTTAGCGGTTAAGGCGTTTGCCTGCAAAGTCAAAGGATCCTGGTTTGATTCTCCAGGACCCATGTAAGCCAGATGCACAAGGGGCACATGCATCTGGAGTTCGTTTGCAGTGACTGGAGGCCCTGGCATGCTCACTTTCTCTCTCTCTCTCTCCATCTCTGCCTCTCTCTCTCTCAAATAAATAAAATATATTCAAAAAGAAAAGGAGAGAGAGAGAGAGAGGGAGGGAGCACACCAGGGTCTCCAGCCACTGCAAACAAACTTCAGATGCATATGCCACCTTGTGCATCTGTCTTATGTGGGTCTTGAGGAATTGAACCTGGGTCCTTAGGCTTTGCATGCAAATGCCTTAACTGCTAAGCCATGTCTCCAGCACAAGGTTGTTTAATATTTTATTTTTATTTATTTATTTATTTGACAGAGAAAGAGGGAGGGAGAGAGAGAGAGAGAATGTGTGCACCTTCAGACACTGCAAACTAATTCCAGACGCATGTGCTCCCTTGTGCATCTGGCCAACATGGGTCCTGGGGAATCAAACCTGGATCCTTTGGCTTTGCAGGCAAATGCCTAATCACTAAACCATCCCTCCAGCCCAAAGTTGTTATTTTTTTTTTAAATTTTTATTTATTTATTTATTAGAGAGAGACAGACAGAAGGAGGCAGAGGGAAGGAGAGAGAGAATGGGCATGCCAGGGCCTCCAGCCACTGCAAATGAACTGGCTAACTTGGGTCCTGGGGAATAGAGCCTCGGACCGGGGTCCTTAGGCTTCACAGGCCAAGCGCTTAACCACTAAGCCATCTCTCCAGCCCCAAAGTTGTTATTTTTAACTTAAGATGGAAACCAAGCCACAGAGAAAAGTAATTTGTTAGAGGTTTCATAGTAAATGGCAAAGTTGCTGTAAGAGTGATCAGTTCCTTGCAGTTTCAACTATAAAAGTTCTATATCACAGAGAAGCACTTCAGTCCAGGCAAACTAGAATGGTTGGCTACCCTACTTGATAGTAAGGAATTCCAGCCCAGTTCTGCCGATGTTTTTTTTTTTTTTTTCAATTATTTTTATTTATTTATTTGCTAGTGACAGACAGAGAAAGAGTCAGGGGGAGAGAGAGAGAGAATGGGCACTCCAGGGCCTTCAGCCACGGCAAACGAACTCCAGATGCATTAGCCACATTGTGCATCTGGCTTACGTGGGTCCTGGGGAATTGAGCCTCAAACCGGGGTCCTTAGACTTCACCGGCAAGTGCTTAACCACTAAGCCATCTCTCCAGCCCAAGTTCTGCCAATGTTTTAAGTGCTCTCCACCATGTGACGCTGCTCCTATGAAAGCCTCTGAGCAGTCTTGTCACATTGGTAAGAGATCCCTGAATGTTTGTGAATCTGAGTTCAATGACTTAGATATGGGGCTTCTAAGTAAGGTCCTTTGGAATTTTAAAGCCATATTGAATTTTCTTTTAGGATCCCTTGATAATATTACTGTGGTAACTGCTGATGGAAAACTTGCTTTAAACCAGATTGGCCAGATCTCCATGAAGTCACCACAGTTGATCTTGGTGAATATGGCAAGCTTCCCAGAGGTAAGGTGGTCTTGCTAAAAGGGTTCTTTTCCAGTCTCTCTTGGAATAAAGGAGGTTGGGTGTTATCAGGAGGAAGTGTTCCCTTCAGTTTGAGATCAGGCTTACTAAACAGAATTTGAGGATAAAGAAAGCTCTCTCTGTTTCTAAAATTCTTTCCCATTAAACACAGACCATAGCGATCAGGTAAGTGATTTGCATGCTGAAATAACACCATCCATCTAAGAAATACAGTAATGAAGAGGCAGTGTTTGGTGCTTGGCCAAAGGTAGGGGTTGTCTCTGGTAACCTGGAGCATGTGCTCTGTCTGAGGGGGACACCTTTGCCTAACTCCTGATCATTGCCAGAAAGACATGTAGGCTTGGTAATTAGTGATACTAGATGCTCCCATTTTTATTTCCAGAAGAAACCAGTAACTGCAAATTTGGTATGAAATCTTTTGTACACAAAATAATAACTCACTTTTCTTTTTTAAAAGTTGAGACAATCAAGTATGGTGGCACAGGCCTGTAATCTCAGCACTTAGGAGGTAGAGGTAGAAGGGTCAAGACTTTGAGACCAGCCTGAGCTATGTGAGACTCTGTCTCAAAAAACCAACCAAGCAAGAATTTCTGTGAAGCAAATAAAACATATTAATGGGTAAAATGTATGGCCTGAGGGTCACCAGTTTGTGACTTTTGTCTTAGTATTGGAGTAGATCCTGCAGGAACTCACATCTCTTCAAACTAGACAAAATGTTGTATGGAACACAGTGCTTTGGAAATTGGAAGATGGGTTATATTAAATCATTGCAACCTTGAGGAAGATAATCGGACTTCTTAATTGGCATCAGCCTGGATTGAGAAACTTGGAGGGCCTGGTGTCATCTGGTATCATCTCAACCTGTAACTTGGTGTTGACTTTCAGTAAGTTGCTTCACTCTGTGGACCTTCATTTCCTTACCTATTAACATGAAGACAAGGAATTTTCCTGTTCTGATCATTTCAGTAGTTCTAGCCCCCACACTGAAACAGGATTGGCTGTGTGTTGGATTAGAAAAACTAGGTTAGCATGAGTATAAGGAGAAATCCTTTGCCATGAACAAACTGTTTCAAATTGGAGGGTTCTTGGGGATGCTGGTACATAATAACTAACTACCCCATTCTTTTTACTATACTGTGAACTTTTTTTTTTTCTCCAGGTAGGGTCTATCTCTACCCCAGGCTGACCTAGAAGTCACTATGTATTCTCAGGCTGGCTTTGAAGTCACAGCAATCCTCCTATCTCACCCTCCCTTGTGCTGGGATTAAAGGTGTGCACTGCCATGCCCAGTGAACTTTTTTTTTTCCATCGAATTTTGGATTGTATCATTCCCATGGTTCAAGTAATTTTTAATAATAATTTTAATATTTATTTATTTGAGAGAGAGAATGACTGGGTGCGCCAGGTCCTCCAGCCACTGCAAACAAACTCCAAATGTGTGCACCTCCTTGTGCATCTGGCTAATGTGCATCCTGGGGAATTGAACCTGGGTCCTTTGGCTTTGCAAGCAAACGCCTTAACTGCTAAGGCAACCCTCCAGCCCTCAAGTAATCTTTAAAGTAGAAAATCCCTGCTGTGGCCTTGAAGGCTTTGCATGATCTGGTCTCTACCTGTTTTTAATCTTTCCAGTCTTGTGGCACTGCTTTCCTTGTGTACTGCTCCATCTACTATGGCTTTAAAGTTCTTAAACACATCAAGCTCTTTGCATCCTCTGGGCCTTTGTACTGTTCTTATGGAACATGTGACTGGCTAATTGATACTCATATTTTGGATCACATCATAAATGTCACTTCTTCTGCCTCACTTTCACTAGCTTGTAAACTTGGAGTAAAGAAATCCAGTATAGCTTGTTCATTATGTCTAGCACCAAACACAGTGCCTGACACACGGACACACTCCATAAAGTGTCCTTGAGTTGATGAATACTTGTCATTAGGTTGATGGAAGGGAAGCACTAATTCATGGCATTGCGAAGGAGCACAGAAGGGTTGAAAATGGAACTGTCACCTCTTCCTTTACTGGTCCCCTTTGCACCACTGAGGCCTGTCTGCCTTGTTCATCTAATCCCATTGGCACTGCAGACCAATTTAGGGAATAGCCTCCTAATTACACAGCTTGAAGACCTCATCAGGCAGATTGCTTTTCAGAGCCAAGTACTTCTGTTATTAAATAGCAAATGGTATTCACAGAAGAAGCACCTGATTGGCCACCAGAGCACCTCTTATGAAGCAGGAGGAGGTATTAACAGCTTCATTTTTTCTTAGGAGGTTGGAGTATATTTTCCTTTTTCAACCAAAGCATCTTTGCCATTTTCCAATGTGAAATTTCTTAGGCTTTGAGAAAGCTTAACCAGCAGGTCAGTAGAGGGGTTCATTTACAGGAACAGAGTGAGGAAGTGTGAGTTACATTGTCTTTTGAATTTCTTTATCTCGTCTGGTATATATGTTAAACAAATAGTGCTAACTAAACATTTCCTTCCTCCAACTTAGAAGCTGCCCATAGGGTATTGATGTTCATAGCTTCAAAATGCTGAGCTAATCCTCCCTGTGTTTATATAATTCCTTTCAGTCTCACCTAGAGTTGGCTTTCTTTCCAAATCTGAGCATTTTTGTGTCATGCTCTAGTGATGCGATGCTGATTTACATGCATAATCTTTTTAAATGCATTGAAGAAGAAAACTGTGCTGCATTTCTTTAACATGTGTCCTGCTTGATAAATGAAGCACATAGTTGCTCCCTTCCACAAACTTGTCTGAAGCTACAGTTAATGATAAGAAAAGAAGGGAATAAAAACCACAGCATCATTTGAACAAGGCAGATAGATATCAAATCTGCAGGCTCTCTTATGTTCTATAGAGGGAAGAAAGTGAATGTGTATTGAGTGCCTGTAAGAAAGTGTAGCAAGTGTTGTCAGTCACTTTCGTATCATTTGTTTCACATGATTAGCAGTAAAATCAGTCTTACTCTATTTTGTAGAAGAGGAAACAGAGGCTACATGAAGTCAGATATCTCTTCTAGGTTCACACTGTTGTAATAGAGTCAATATTTTAACATAGCTCTATTTGACAGGGAAGCCTATGTTCCTTTCACGATTCATTCATTAATTCAACATATGTTTTGAGTCCTTCAAGTGATTAAAATTCACCTTGAGAAGCTGGAAATTAACTGATGATCAAGACAGACTAGAGCTCTGTTTTCATAGACTTTTTATTCTGAGGATTCATTGGGATATCAAGACAATGGAAGGCCAGTATTTGGTGTGTCACTAACAGAGTTGACTTGACTCAAGATTCCTAAAGTCTTGTTCATCCACCCACAAGTGATTTTCCATCTTTGTCCTTCAGTGTAGATTGGCTTAAGTATAGCAAGGACAGACATTGCTGTTCATTGATCATGGCACATCTCCCTACCTGTTGAGAGATGGAGTCCCTGATCTTTCTCAACACACAGTACTCTAGTAGCCATTACCAGTTGCTGCATATTGGCATTTGAAAACAAAGTAACTGAGATACTGCTGAGTACCTCCTCCAGTAGGAGATAAAGGCTAAGGTAAGAGATGGAAATTCTGTACCATTTGTCATTTTTTGTTTGACCCATGAATGGTTCAAACATCATGTTGGAGAAATAGCCATAATTTCCTGAGGCTCTGTGTCTTACCGTGTTAAAATATACATATTTAGGATAAATTATAAGAACTATTTCAGTAGGTTCCTATATAAAATTGCACTGTAATTAATGTTTTGCCCCTGCATATGAAGAGATTTTGTAAAGCTAAAGTTTATAATAAGAGTTTGAAGGTTCCTATGAGATGAAGTCAGGAGTTTTGTTTCAAGCAGATTTAATCCAGCTCATTAATATGTTCAATAAGTACTGTGCTGTGTACTAGAAAAATGTAAGTACTGAACCATTGCCTGCCTAACTTTGTGTTGGTAGTGAGTGCTCTTATGCCTGCCTGCTGGGGAAGGGTGTATGGAACTACTTGCATCAGACTGAACAGCAGGTTGGTGGAAGTGTAGTGTTAGAGTGGTGAGTCATTAGCCGAGCAGAGAGAGGCTGCAGAAGTCAATTGGGAGACGTGAGACAAGGCTACCTCTTCAAAGTAGAGACTTCTTTTATTGTTAATTGTAGAAATCAGTGTTTAATTTTAATAAGGACCATGGCTTTTCTCTTGCAGAAGAAAATTAATTTCATTTCTTTGTCCAGTTAACTTACTTCCTTTGGCCATATTCTTTTTCTTTAACGAGGGAATAGATAAGGCCATTTTCATGCAAGTAAGAGTATACTTTGAGCACATCCTTACTACTCTCTCCTTTCCTAGTACTCCCCTTCCCATTAGTCTCCTTTGTTCCTCTAGATACTTTCCCTTTTACTTTCATGTTATCTGTACTGTACCGTTTTTATGTATTTATAAAGTGTAGGATGAACAAATGAGAAAAAAATATGCAATATTTTTCTGAGACTGACTTAATTCACTTAATTCGAGATAAATATGTTTATCTCTAGGTGCATACATTTTCTTGACATGACTTCATTCTTCTTTATGGCTGGAAAAATTTCCATTGTGGATGTACCTCAGATTTTCTTTCTTTCTTTATTTTTAAGATTTATTTTTATTTATTTGAGACAGAGAGAGAAAGGGCATGTCAGGGCTTCCGGCCATGGCAAACAAACTCCAGACACAGGCATCAACATGTGCATCTGGCTTATGTGGGACCTGGAGAATTGAACCTAGATCCTTAGGCTTTGCAGACATATACCTTAACTGCTGAGCCATCTCTCCAGCCCATATTTTCTTTATTTAAACAAATATTTTATTTATGTTTAAAGATTTATTTTGGGGGGGAGAATAAGCATGCCTTGGCCTCCAGCCACTGCAAATGAACTCCAGATCCATGTGCCACCTTGTGTATCTGGCTTATGTGGGTACTGGGGAATCGAACCTGGGTCCTTAGGCTTTGCAGGCAAGTGCTTTAACCACTAAGCCATTGCTCCAGCCTCTGTTTTATTTATTTGAAGAAGAGAGAGCCAAAGAGAGAGAGAGAAAGAATATGAATGAGTGTGCCAGGGCCTCTACCACTGAGAATGAACTCCAGGTGTTCATCTGGTTTTACATGGATACTGGGGAATCAAGCCTGGGTTATTAGGCTTTGCAAGGAAGTGCCTTAACTACTGAGCCATCTCTCCAGCTCTAAACTACATTTTCTTTATATACCAAACCTGATTTCAAATTATTCTATCTTATTTTTATTTATTTATATATTTATTTGAGAAAGAGAAAGAAAGAGGAAGGGGAGAGAGAGAGAGAGAGAGAGGAAGGGAGGGAGGGAGGGAGGATATGGGCAAGTTAGGGTCTCCAGCTGCTACAAATGAACTCCAGTTGCATGTGCTACCTTGTGCATCTGGCTTATATGGGTCCTGGGGAATCGAACCTGTGTCCTTTGGTTAAGCCATTTCTCCATCCCTCAAATTATTTTTAGCTGTTAAAAATCATCTTCCTGGTGTCATAATTACTGAATACATTGAGTTTGGCTTTTTGTAAAAAATACAAAGTAACATCATTAGACCAAATCATTGTTTAGTCTCCCCTTAACTCTGCAAGTAACTGGGAGTATGATGGATTAGGCCATCAGTCCATCTTTCTTGAATTCAAAGGGAGGCCATGCCTATGCTTAGGGACTGTACCTTATAGGTCCCTGTTACATGATAAACAGGTCATGTTTGGTTATGTCACAGGCACTTGGGGATGTTTGTATTCCAGTGTGCCAGACTTGTCAAAGAAGCCCCCAAAGGATGCTAGGAGGACAGCAATGTATTAACTTAAATGATGATATAAACTCAGCCTTTTGGGGGGGATTTTAATAAGTGTGCATAATTTGCTTATGCAATAACTGCCCTTGACTGAGTATCATTGTGTGCTAGGACTAGAGAAAGATACATCTCTTGTGCTACTTCATGGCCTCTCAGAGGTTTGGATACACATCATCTCAAATTATGAAATGCTAGCTAAGAGAGGTCAGGCTTCCTGCTTAGGTCACATGGTCCCAGAGCTGGGATTTGAACTAAACTTTTCTGACTCTGAAGCCCACGCTTTCAGTCTGTACCATTCTACCTTTTCTGTGGTAGATATTGATTGTTCATTTGTTTGGTCTGTGTGTAGATGCGAATGAGTTAAATATATTTACTCATCCAAATCGGCACTGGTATATTTTAAGTGTAAAATGTCAACTGGAATTTTTTTTTTCAACTGGAATTTTTAACGTAAGAAATCTTTCATCTGTCTTTACACCAATCTTTGCACAGACCAGCCCTCCTCCCTTGAGAATTATTGTGGTTTTGATCTGCGTTGCCTCAAACCATTGAAATCTTTTCAAAGAAGCAGAGCTGTTTTCTTTTTATTTTTTCTTCTTTTTCTTTTTTTCCTTCCGCAGTACACTAGTACCAGGAGTGGACATAGTTTGCTATTCAGCTTGATCAAAGCACTCTACACCAATGTAACTTCCTGATCTTACTGGTAACAGAACTAAATGTTTCCATGTTCTGCCAAGATGGGTTGCCAGTTATCGACAGAGGGCTTACATCTGGTAATAATTATTTACTAATTCTGTTTACCTTTTGATCTGGTTTTTAGTGTACAGCTGCAGCTATCAAGGCTATAAGAGAAAGTGGAATGAATCTGAACCCAGAAGTGGAAGGGACACTAATTCGGGTACCCATTCCTAAGTAAGTTTGGCTGAAATTTATATATTTAAATGAAATGGGATGTTGTTCTTGCAAGAATACCATACTTATGCAGATAGTGTACTTTACCTGCATCCTTCATCCTAGCAAACATGTTTTGTGATCCACTTTACAAATTCAGAAATACTTATTGAATGCCTACCATGGCTGGTTGCTGGGTATCCAGTAGTCAGCTTGTGAAATAGCCTGTTCTGATACATTCTGGCTTGGAAGTTCAGACAAGCAAATAGACAATGTCATTTCTGATCAGGAAATACTATGAGAAAATAAAAGTTAGTGATGTCCTCTTGACAGTGACTTGGTGTGGGTCATAGTGCCAAGGGTCGCATTGGCCTGGGAGGACTCTTTAAGGGGATTCCTTTTCTTCTGAGAGCTAGGAGATGAAGCAGAGCACAATCAGCCTTAGGGAAGGACATTCTAGGCAGGGGGAGTAGCAAGCTCAGAAAAAAGTTGTCACTTGTAATTTCCAATCCCATATTCCTTGAAGAATTATTTTACATTAGTCTTTGCTAGCTAAATAATTTTAGTTATAAGCACAGAACACTATTAAAAATAAATTTATAAATGCATTAAAACACATGTTCATTTCAAATTAAAAAATAAAATACAGAAACACTTAGGAAATGGGCAGGAGGATCATGAGTTAAAGACTAGCCTGGGTTACACAATAAAACCCTGTCTTAAAGGAAAGAATAGATACAGGGGCTGGAGAGATGGCTTAGTGGTTAAGGCACTTGTTTACAAAGCCTAAGGATCCAGGCTTGATTCCCAAGTACCCTTGTAAGCCAGATGCACAGAGGGCACATGCATCTGGAGTTAGTTTGCAGTGGCTAGAGGCCCTGGTGTGCCCATTTTCTATCTGTCTATTGTTCTCTCTCTCTCTTCTTCCTACTCTCTCTTAAATAAATAACTAAATTAAATATTTTTAAAAATAGATATGATGGCATTTGAGAAAAAGAAAAGCCAGCATGGCTGAAACTCAAGGAGAAAGAAGAACAGTTTGGACTAGTTGGGAAGATAGTGGTGGAGGCTTCATAGGTCATTGTTCCAACGGTAATGGGAAGCTGTTGGTTGAAGTAAAGGATTTTGCTGGGGTCTCTCTTGTTGCTGGTAAATGTATGGAATGCAGGGGACAGTGGGAACACCAGAACAGTCAGGAAGCAGCTGCCTCAGGCCAGGTGAGACTTATGTCCCAGATTCCAGAGTAGAACTAAGTCCTTGTTCTTACAGAGTGGCTTGCATATTTGTAGAACATTTGTTTAGTCATTCAACAAATATTTATTAAGTACTATAGGCCAGGTGCTTTCCTAAATGGTGAGTTGTAGCAGTAGACAAAACAAACAACAAAAATTCCCTATCCTCTTGGAGCTTCCCTGATAGCTGAGCAGTCATAGTACATAGAAACATAAACAAGGGCTGGGGAGATGGTTCAGTGGTTAAAGGTGCTTGTAAAGCCTGCTAGCCTGGATTTGATTCCTCAGTAGCCACATAAAGCTAGATGCCATAAGTTTGGAGTTTGTAGCAGCAAAAGGCCCTATCACATCCGATTTTCTTTCAGTCTTTTCTCTGCTTTTCTCCATAAGTAGATGAAAAATATTAAAACAAAAAGCATGTAACACAATGATGTTAAGGACCATGAGGAAGTGTAAACATGGTAAAAAGGTAGAGATACACATACCTGTGTGGGTGCTTATGCCTATAATCCCAGCACTTGGGAGGTTGTGGGAGGTGAATCACCATGAGTTCAAAGTCAGCCTGTATCACATTTTGAGCTCCAAGTTAGTTTGGATAGAGTGAGATACTGCCTCAAAAAGTAAAAAAGAAAATAGAAAAATGTGAGCTAGAGATACCTGGGGGCTATTTTCTAGATGGATTTTGGGAAAGGAGAGACATTTGAAGGAATGTAAAGCAGATGAAGTTTTAGGTAACTAGAAAGAGAAAGTGGAGTGTAGCCCTTCTTAGGTTTCTTTATGTGCCACACATCATCCTTTATTTCTTCATGAAATTTGCCTTATGCATCATAGCCCTTTAGATTTTTTTTTTTTCTAGTTGTAGAAATTTAGGCTCTGAGAGGTAAAGTAACATTCTGAGGTCATATAGTTTATACTGAAGCTGGGATCTAAACATTGGTTTATTTGATTCTAATATATCATGATAACAACAAGATTTTTTTTTTCCCTTCTTTGAGACAAGGTCTCACTCCGTAGCCCAGGCTGGATTCCCAATTTGAGGCCCTCCTGCCACAGCCTCTAGAATGCTGAGATTACAAGTATGTACCTCTGTGCTCCGCAGTGAGACTCAGTCACAACACTGAGAAACTAGGAATATTCCTCCTTAACTTTTTTCTGACTTATGGCCAGAAGATGACTTATTTTTTTTTGTGTGTGTCCTTGGTACTAACTATATAAACCGAATTACCACTCTACTTTGAAATCCTGTGAATTATAATCTGGTGTATAAAAGCTGTATAGACTTGGGTTCAAGACTAATACCTGTTTTGCTTGGGAAATGATTTGCTCAGTGTGTCTTCTGAGAATGTTTATACAGCAGGCTTTGCTGGGGGACATATGAGCATATAGATCTGATGTAGCTCAAAGGCTGTGCGGCAAGCCCCTTATTTATATTACCTTCAGTTTATTTCAGGAACATAACGTGACTATAGTTTGTAAACCAAAAACAAAACAAAACCTGAAGTTCAGAGAAATTACGGTATTGCCCAAGATAACATGACCAAGAAGTGGTAGTCAGGATTCACGGCCAGAACTTTTCTGTCTCTGGGTAGATGAGTAATTCTGGAAAATGCTAAGTGTACTTACAAATAGTAGGAACAAGGTTTCCAAGTGGAATGATAATAGTCAGCAACTTTGTGTTATACTTCTTGCTGTCCTGTCTACAACCTTGAGAAGTCACTTCACTCTCTTCAGTTTTGTTTTCCCCATATACCGGATGAAGGAGACACCTGCGGATCTGCCAGGTCCCTTATGAAACCTTAAAATTGGTATTGCTAATGTTTAGTGTTGACTTGTGTTCTTTTCAGAGTAGCTCAAATGTGTGTTACATTTTTATTTCAAACATCAGATTGACATAAAGTGTGTTTCTATAACTCTGCAGGAGTTAATTGCCTTTGGTACATGAGCCTAAAGACTCAGTGAGGTTAACTCGAATTTCTAATTTCTAAAGACTAGGGGATCTGTAACATTATTTTATCTTGGTTAGTGGAATGGGTGTAATCCAAGAGAAAGTTGACAGACCAAAACCATCTGTTCCTGCAAATCTCATTTTTATATACTATCTTTCCTCTGACAAAGTGGTAGGGTCATGAGGCCCTACTGAATTAAGCATGTGGCAGTTTTCTAGATTTAAAAAAAAATGATCTGTTCATTATGGCTGTATCATGGGAGGAGAGATAAAAGTTGATTTAAAAGTGACTTTCATTGCTGGGTGTGGTGGTACACACCTTTAATCCCAGCACTCCAGAGGCAGCGATAGGACTATTGCTGTGAGTTCGAGGCCAGCCTGAGACTACATAGTGAATTTCAGGTCAGCCTGGGCTAGAGTGAGACCCTACCTAGAAAATAAATAAATAAATAAGCTAGTAAGTAAGTAAATAAATGAATAAATAAATAAATAAATGTGACTTTCATATGACTCGTATTATATCACCCTAGATTGCTGTCTTCAAGCTCCTGTTTGTAAAGTAGGTGAAATAGTACATAGTGACAGGCAGAGATGTGAGATTAAGAGAGAAGATAAAGCAGGATAGTTTCCTTAAAGAAACCACATATACTATTATGTCTGTAAACTTAATTTTATACCTATGTGTACTTTTAAGAGAA
Source organism: Jaculus jaculus (assembly GCF_020740685.1). Taxonomy (NCBI): domain Eukaryota; kingdom Metazoa; phylum Chordata; class Mammalia; order Rodentia; family Dipodidae; genus Jaculus; species Jaculus jaculus. Next base: position 131,663,329 of record NC_059102.1, on the reverse strand, counting down.
AAGGAAGGTGTGAGGAAGGGAATGGTTGCACTGAGCATGACTCTGAGGAGCTTTCCGTTACCTAACATACAAAAGGGGAAGCACAGTACAGGGAGATTACAGTGGTTAAATTTAAGCCCTGGTGCTACATACATTGAATTGAGTTCCAACTCCTCTTTTTATCTGTGTAACAGGGGAAATTGTCTTCACCTTTTTTCTTTTTCTTTTTTTATTTTCAGGGTAGGGTCTTGCTGTAGCCCAAACAGTCTTGGAATTCAGTATGTAGTCTCAGGGTAGATGACAGTCGGCAAGTTTGCTTAACTCTGGTGCTCACAAGTACCTTTCAGTTTTCGTCACCACTGATCTTAGACACTGCCTTGCTTTCATTACACTCCTTGGAGCCTTACGTTCTTTTTAAAAGAGCTTGTTGAATATGTGATTCTTGCTGTGTTATTTGTCCCTGATCTTCTGGGAAGGAAACAAAAATAAATCTTTTTTTAAATTAAAAAAATATTCAATTAATTTGAGAGAGAGAGAGAGAAGGAGGGAGATAGAGAATGGGCATGCCATGGCCTCTAGCTGCTGCAAATGAACTCCAGATGCTATCCCACCTCGTGCATCTGGCTTACGTAGGTACTGGGGAATCGAACCTGGGTCCTTTGGCTTTGCAGGCAAGTGCCTTAATTGCCAAGCCATCTCTTCAGCCTGAAAATAAGTCTTAAATTAGTAGCAGGTCACGCTAGGAACCTAAGTGGTTCTTTTCCCCAAGTCCCCTTTTTGCAGCCTTTGAACGTCAGCTCTGGGTGCCTCTAGGTTTTCAGCAAGCCTCTCTGGGTACAATGCTACTGAGTCTCAGATGCTGTGTTAAATCCTTTCTCACTGACCATGTATATAGTTTTGATTTGAACTCTGACCACTACTGTTTTATGATAAGTCAAAGGAATCTTTGTACGTCAATCAAGATTCATTGAAATAGTTTCAGTGTGGGGGGGGCACCCTTTATTAACCATCTACATTAGAGGTGTGGCCACTGCAGATACTGCATTGTAGAGTTTCTCCCAGATTCTCTCAATTAGGAGTGAGTCTGTTTGGAAGCCCTTTTATAGATACCTGAGGTCAGATAGGTGTAAGTGGTAGAAGTAGGATTAGAATTGCATGCAGTCTAGGTTTTCCTTTCTTCCTATTGTGATTTCCTGATAGAAGATGTATCCAGAATGTCAGTCTTTCCCTTCTTATCACAGGTCCTGAAAGGATGTGAGCAGGACTTAATCAGCCAGATTTCTACTTCTGTTTTATTCACATATTCGTCATGTGTATATACAAGTATACACTGTGTACTCATTGTTTTACCAAATAGCACTGGGCAAACTAAAGGACATAGGAATGCTTTGCTTTTGAGATTGTCTATAAACTCTCTTTTGTGTGTGTATTTGAGAGTGAGAAAGAGTGAGCGCAAGAGAGAGAGAGAATGGGCCCACCAGGGCCTTGAGCCATTGCAAATGAACTGTAGGTATGTGCACCCCCTTTTGCACATGTGTGACATTGTGTGCTTGCATCACTGTGCATTTGGCTTACGTGGGACCTGGATTCACACATGAGTTCTTAGGCTTCTCAGGCAAGTGCCTTAGCTGCTAAGCCATCTCTCCAGCCTGTAAACTCTTAACGAAAATGATGGATTCAACAAAAGGCAAAAGTACACAAGTGACTAATTCCCTACTGACATTGCATCCTTCATTGATTGCCTTCTTTATCCATCAGTGTCTGTGTTAGATCTATCTTAAAAGAAATTAAATAAAAAATTATAATTACCTCCATCTAGTTCTTCACAGGAAACCATTTTTGCCATCTTGACTTTCTAGAGTTTTAAAATATATTTTTATTTATTCATTTGGGAGAGAGAGAACATGTATGAGTGAGCATGGATGTACCAGGGCCTCTTGCCTCTGCAAATGAATTCCAGATGTGTGTGCTACACTGTGCATCTGATTTATGCGGGTACTAGAGAATTGAACCCAGGCCAGCAGACTTTAAAACGTGGCTTTAGCTTTTTTTTTTTAAATGCAAAGTCAAGCACCACATATCTTCCTTCCATCTTTCTTGTTATGATAGGCAAGGGTTATAGGCACTGCTCTATGCTTGTTCATATTTTTTATAATTTTTACTGGGAACTTTAATATAAAAACATATTACAAATTGGTCTTATTACCATCAGGTTATCTTTTTTGTTTTGTTTTGTTTTTTCAGTTTCTTGAGGTAGGGTCTTGCTTTAAGCCCAGGCTGACCTGAAGTTCACTATGTAGTCTCAGGGTGGCCTTGAACTCATGACAGTTCTCCTACCTCTGCCTCCTAAGTGCTGGAATTAAAAGTGTGTCCACCATGCCTGGCCAGGTTACCTTCTTTTGTCCTCTCTTCCCCACCCCCATTCCACTGAAGGCTCTCCTCAGTGATGGAGTCACTGTGGGTCATGAATGGACCAGTGGGTTCCTGTAGGGAGAACAATAACTCACAGAATGCTTTCCAACCCTGTGGCTCTTACATTATTTCTGCCTCATCTTCCCTGAGTCTTGAAGGGCTTGTTAGAAGCCTTCTTTAGTATAACTCTCAGCAGCTTCTTACTTTCTTTTATTATGAGGGATAATTTCACTGGATATAGTAGTTTTCATTGGCAGCTACAGCATTTCAAAATTTGAAATACTGCATTCCAAGCCTTTCTGGGCTTTAGAGTTTTCATTGGGAAATTTGATGTTATTCTAATGGGCTTACCTTTATAAGTGACTAGCTGTTTCTCTCTTGTGGCTTTTAATACACTTATCTTTGTTTTCTTGGCTAGTGTTTTAACTATAATGTGATGTAGAGAATCTTTTCTGGTCCTGCTTAGTTGGAGTTTTTCATGCCTCTTATACCTGGGTGGGCCTCTTCTTTGTAAAGTTTAGGAAACTTACTTTCTTCTATAATTTTAGTGAGGATATTCTCTGTGCCCTTGACCTATAGTCCCCATTGTGTATGCCCATAATTTGAATGTTAAGTCTTTCTAAGGTGTCCCACATTTCTCTCATGTTGTTCTTTTTTTTTTTTTTTTTTTTTTGAATTTGTTATTGATTTTGACCTCTTAGTCTCTTTTCTCTGCCCTGTCTTCAAGTCCTATTACTCTGTCCTCCACATGATTTATTCTCTTGGTATGGCTTTCTTGGGAACTTTTAAATTGAGTTATTTCATTTTATTTCCATTAGGTTTTTCTTCAGCATCTCTATCTCTTTATTTTTCCATTTTACCAGCACCATTTGTTACAAATACTGTCTTTTCTGCAGTGTGTGTTTTGACAACCAGCAAAGGAGAGTTGAGAATGTGTGTCTCCTGAGTCAGAAAAGCTAGGAGCCATAGCTATGCTGAAAATTGCTATCTCTGTGATGCAAAGGGAAACACAAGATATTAGGGCTAACAAACCTGGTTGAAGTCCCTATTATGTCATTCTGGTTATGCCAGCCTGGATTTCCTGAGAAAAAAGTCACCAGGATAGAATTAGATGTATGAGAGATGCTGAGGGACACTTGTGAAAGACAAAGGGGAGAAAGTTCAGGTCTGACATGAGCAAAGAAAGGAAAGGAAGAGGGCTGGAAAGATGACTGAGTGGTTAAGGTGCTTGCCTGCGAATCCTAAGGACCCATGTTGTATTCTCCAGATCTCATGTTAGCCAGAAACAGGTGATGCAAGCACAAGGCCACACATGCCCACTATGTGGTACAAGCACCTGGAGTGTGATTGCAGTGGCTGAGGCCCTGTCACACCAAAATTCTCTCTCTCTCTCTCTCTCTCTCTCTCTCTAAAATAATTAAAATTTTAAAAAGAAAGGAAAAGAGGAGGATTGGATAGACTTACTACAGTGTAGCTCTCTTAGCCAGGCCGTTGGGATAATCTTGAGCACAGACCACCCGAGGAGTACTTAACTTGCTGGTTAAAATGAGATTCTGCTCCCGAATCTCCGTCATGCATGGTCACTGGCAGAGAGCAGCCTGGATAATGTGGTTTTGGAATGATCTCAGCATGAATGCCACAGGGAACTCAACACTTTGGAAGTCAGAAGCTGCTAGGCATCTGTTCTTCTCAAAATGAGTTCTTATGGTGGGCCAGTAGAGCAGTGTACTTCCTGCTTCTATGACCTTAGACATGTTTAGGTTTTTAAATTGTTAGCCTCCTTATCTGTAAGATGAGAATAAGGACAGTGGTTTTGAGGGGTAGCCAGGTAATATATGTAAGGCTTCTTATATGAGGACCATCATAGACAATAGATTTTAATTCCTTCATCTTAGAATGTTTGATCTAATTCTTCTAGTTAAGTAATTTTTGGACATAGCTTTCTTTTCTGGTTATTTGGGTCTAAAACCAAGGATATTTTTATGTCTGTTTGCTAATTTCTTTTTTAAAATTTTTTATTTGTTTGTTTATTTATTTGAGAGATAGGAAAAGAGACAGGTAGAGAAAGAGGGAAATAATGGGCCTGCCAGGGTCACCAGCTACTGAAAACGAAGTCCAGACACATGTAACACCTTGTGCATCTGGTTTATGTGGGTACTGGGGAATCAAACCTTAATTCTCAGGCTTTGCAGGCAAGTGCCTTAACTACTAAGCCATCACTCCAGCCCTGTTTGCTAATTCCTATTCTACTTATTAGTTTTCTTTTCCCACTTTTTTTTCCCCCCTGGGGAAGGTTCTTTTTTTGTGAATGAGAACAAGCAAGCGAGAGTGAGAGAAAGAGAGGATTAGTGCACCAAGACTTCTAGCCACTGCACTTGAAGTCCAGATGCATGTGCCACCTTGTGCACATGCATCACATTGTGTGTCTGGCTTATGTGGGTTCTGGGAAGTCACATCTGAGTCCTTAGGCTTTGCAGGCAAGTAAGTGCCTTAACTGCTAAGCCATCTCTCCAGCCCTCTTTTTTTTTAAACTTTAAAAAATATTTTTATTTATTTATTTGACAGAGAGAGGGAGACAGAGCTCAGTGAGAATATAGGCATGCTAGGGCCTCCTTCTTCCACTGCAAACTCTAGATGCATGTGCTACTTTGTGCAGCTGTTTTTATGAGGGTATTGGGGGATTGAAATTGGGCCATCAGGCTTTGCAAGCAAGTGCCTTTAACTGCTGAGCCATCTCTTTAGCCCTTCCCTTTTTGTTCTCATTGATTCCTCTCTTACCTTTTTCACTTTTAGGGATGGAAAGAATTGAGTTATTATCTTGTAATTATCTTGGAATATAAGTTACTTAGGAGCCCTATAGTTTGGTTGTTAATAGGCACTTGATTTATTCTTTGCATATGAATGATGAACAAGACTGCCTGGAAGGTGTGCCCTAAGTAAGAAAATCTAGTGATTAGTTTTATTTGTGAGATCGGCTTTATGTTTCTGGTAAAGGTGAGAGACCCTGTTGTCATTGGCACTCCCTGCCTTGTGAACTACTCCCCAAGGTCTGGCTGTTGGATATTTGCTGTCATCAGTTTCATCTTTTCTCTGGGCATTATTGAATGGTAGATCCGATGCCTAGATTTGGCTCCTTCCCCCAGACATTGTTCCAAGATGATTGAAGAATCAGACTAGAAAGTGTTCCAGATTATAGTAAAAAGCTATGGGTTACAGCTCCCGCTGGCTAACTTCCACTCTCTTCCCATATACCAATTTGCAGTTTCTTCTGGATGATGCCCAGGGTGGATTGGTCCCCAGCTGGATTATGTGAGGCTGGAAGCTGCTGTACAGCCAGCGAGAGCTCAAATGGAGAGCTGGAGGAAACAGTTAAAAAGCAATCAGCAAAGAGTTACATGTCCTAATCAAGACAGTCCTCTCTAAGCTTACTTTATTCCTCTATAAAATGGAATGACAACAGTATTTACTTTTGTGAATATTTACTGAAAGAAACGTGAAGAATGAAATACAAGGGGAGCAGGAGTAGACAGGGTGTCGTTTGCTTGCAATGTAGGTCTGACACCAGTGAAGGAGGGAAATAAATTGAACAAATGGGAGTTCATATGATTTTTGCTATTGTCATTGTCATTTTTAGGTTCACCATTGCTACTGAGCCCTCCTGTGATATTCTCTGTGAGGGTCACCATTATGAGCATACTGCCTTCACTGAGGCAGGCAGCCCGACATTGCTATACTAGAGAGGCCTGGGGCTTAAAAAAAATTTTTTTTGTTTATTTTTATTTATTTATTTGAGAGTGACAGAGAGAGAGAAAGGCAAATAGACAGAGAGAGAGAGAATGGGCGCGCCAGGGCCTTCAGCCACTGCAAACGAACTCCAGACGCGTGTGCCCCCTTGTGCATCTGGCTAATGTGGGTCCTGGGGAATCGAGCCTCGAACCGGGGTCCTTGGGCTTCACAGGCAAGCACTTAACCACTAAGCCATCTCTCCAGCCCGCCTGGGGCTTTTTAATAGCGTTGCTGAGATTGGATTTACCTGTTGCAAGTATATGAATGTGGTTTTTAGTGTGCAGAGAGGTGCATCCAGCCATCAACACAATCAGTTTTAGGGCTTTATCTACTTCCCAATAAGGAGTCCTATTCCACTAGCAGTCATTACTCACTTTCCTGGAAAACCTGCTCTAGGCAACTACTAATTTACTTTCTGTCTCTAGCTTAGCTTTCCTAGTATGAGTAGTTCATATAAATGAAGTTATAAAATAAGTACTCTTTCGTGATTGAGATTTTTTAGCGTATGTTTTTTTCTTAATTTTTATTAACATTTTCCATGATTATAAAATATATCCCATGGTAATTCCCTCCCTCCCCACCCCCACACTTTCCCATTTGAAATTCCATTCTCCATCATATTACCTCCCCATTACAATCATTGTAATTACATATATACAATATCAACCTATTAAGTATCCTCCTCCCTTCCTTTCTCGCTTATGTTTTTAAGGTTCATGCATATTATAACATGTACCAGTATGTCATTGTATAAACAGATACACATTTGATATATCCATTCCTCATTTGGTGGCATCGGGTTGTTTCTACTTTGGGGCTGTTGTGAATAAGGTGCTATGGATATTGTACAAGTTCTTGGGTGAACGTTTTTGTTTCCTTGCATTTATACTTAGGAGTAGATTTATGGGGTCACATGGTAACTCTGCTTAACTTTTTGAGGAATTGCCAACTTTTTCTATAGGAACTGCACATTTTACATTCTTACCAACACTATATGAGGATTCCATTTTTTCTATCTCTTTACCATACCATTTATTTATTTATTTATTTTTAATTTTTCAAGGTAGGGTCTCACTCTGGTCCAGACTGACCTGGAATTAACTCTGTAGTCTCAGGGTGGCCTCGAACTCTTGACGATCCTCCTACCTCTGCCTCCTGAGTGCTGGGATTAAAGGCGTGCGCCACCACGCCCGGCCATACCATTTATTTTTATTGTTATCTTATTGTCATTTTTATTGTTACTATACTAAAAAATATGAAGTGAGGCTGGAAAGATGGTTTAACAGTTAAGGCACATGTCTGTGAAGCCTAAGGACCCAGGTTCGATTCTCCAGGTCCCACATAAGCCAGATGCACAAGGTGGTGCATGTGTCTTGAGTTTGTTTACAGTGGCTAGAGGCCCTGGTGTACCTATTCTTTCTTTCTCACTCCCCCCCCCCCCCCGCACATACTCTTTATCTCTGTCCCAAATAAAAGTTAATGAATGAATAATTTTAAAAGACAAAACTCTCTATATAAAAAAAGATACAAAGCAGTATTTCACTTGGGTTTGGTCTTCATTTCCCTAATGGCTGATGATGATTAGCATGTCATGTGCTTATTGGCCATTTGTGTTTTCTTTAGAAAAAAGGCCTATTCAAGTCCTTTGCTCATTTTTTTTGGTCTTTTTATTGTTGAATTATAAGTTTTTATGTATCTTGGCAATTAGACAGTTATCAGATATATATTTTTTCATCTCTTAACTGAAAAAATAATACACATTTATCACAAAAATTCAAATTCTAGAGCAATACAAAAAGGAAAGTTTAAGTTGGGCCTGTTGGCTCAAGCTTGTAATTTGAGCTATTTGGGAGGCTGAGGTAGGAGGATTGCAAGTTCAAGGCCTGCATGGGCAATTGGTAAGACCCTGTCTCAAAAAGAAAAAGTAATAAAAGCTCTTGAAATGTAGTTTGGTGGGAGAACACTTGTCTTGCATGTGTAGGCCCTGAATTCCATCCTCAGTACTGCAAAAATAGACAAATAAGCAAACACAGCAAAGTTCATTTACTACCCAAGTATTCTTTCCATAGTAGCCACTGTTTAGTGTACATGCATACATATATATTCTTCCCAGTTAAAAAATGCATATGTAAAGCCAGGCGTGATGTTGCACGCCTTTAATCCTAGCACTTGGGAGGCAGAGGTAGGAGGATTGCTGTGAGTTTGAGGCCACCCTGAATCTCCATAGTGAATTCCAGGTCAGCCTGGGCTAGAGTGAGACCCTACCTCGAAAAAAAAAAAAATGCACATGTAAACTCATGTATATGTACAAATGGGCAGTGGCATATGGTGGCTTACCTTAGGATTTTTTTTTTTTTTTGAGGCAAGCCCAACAGACTGGTCTTTTTGTTTGTTTGTTTTATGTGAGAGAGAGGTATGGGGGAGAGAATTGGCACCACCTTGTGCACATGTGTGCTCACGTTACCTTGTGTGCCTGGCTAATGTGGGATCTGAAGAGAGAGTTGAACATTGGTCCTTGGGCTTTGCAGGCAAGCTTCTTAACTGCTAAGCCATCTCCAGCCTTCACCTTTGGATTTTTGTACTTTACAATGACGTAAAAGTGATAAGTGGCCAGTAGCAATTGTACTTGGATGTTTGATTTCCAACCCCCACCTTGCCCTGGGCCAGCCATATGCAGCCCAATACTTTGTTGTGATCCTGGAGGGGGCAGTGAGTCACAGCTCCCAGCTGGCCACTTGGTCGTAAGGGAAACAGCCATATTTTGCAGTGCTGTATTGCTAAGCCACATTGTTTGGAAAGTTAAGTGTATGAAGTATTGCATTTTCAACCTTTTTTAATTTATGAGTTTATCAGGACATACCCCATCATGAATCAAAGAGTATTTGTACATATTTTATGTAAATGGCATTAGATGTCTACAGCACTATAACTTGGTTTTTCATGATGGTCTTGGTATTTTGGGGCTGCATAGAAATACCCTTTTGAGATGGGTAAAATACAAATAAGGAAACTAGAGATCAAAAAGTTTAATAACTTGCTCAGGGTGACAGATTAGTAAATGGAAGAGCAAAGAGCTGTTTTGTAGGTTTGAAGCAGTCTGCTTTCAGAGTCCATGTTCTTACCATCTTATCACATTGTTCCTTTGGCTAATGACATGTGACCAATTTCCATCTAGGGTTGACCTTACTTCAGCCACTAAATCACCTTATAGATCTTGTTATAAGGATAATATGTGTACATGATTTATACATTCTAGGAAATACTTGTAACATCCTTTTCTTATACAACCCACATAGACCTTTGATGATCTGTTAAGGGAAAAACACATCAGAGGAGAACACCTTATGTTCTGGTGGGCTGGGTGACTGCGATGTGTATGTGTATGTGGCATGTGCACAGGTGTATACACAAGTGGAGGCCAGAGGAAGACATCTGATGTCCTCTTCTACCATTCTTCTATTTATTTCCTTAAGACAGAATCTCTCACTAAACCTGGAGCTGCTATTTTTCAGTTAGACTGGCCGACCAGGGATCCCAGCAATACTTGACTCCACTCCTCAGATGTGTGCAGCCACAACTGGCTTTTTTTTTTTTTTTATGAGAGAGAAGGAGGGAGGGAACGAGAGAGAAAGAGAAAGAGAGAGAGAAAATTGGTGCCCCAGGGCCTCTAGCCACTGCAGTTGAACTCCAGACCCATGTGCCACCTTGTTTGCATGCATGACCTTGTGCATCTGGCTTAAATGGGATCTGGGGAGTCGAACATGGGTCCTTAGGCTTTGCAGGCAAGCACCTTAACTGCTAAGCCACAGCTGGCTTTTTACATGTATACTGCAGATTGAGCTCAAGTCCTGCTATGCTTGCACAGCATATGCTTTTACTGAGCTATCGCCCAGGTCCCAGAGCCAGTCATTTTTCAGGCAAGTTCAGAACACTGTCTCTTCCTACCTCCCAAGCCTGGAGATCCCCTACAGTTTCAAGATGCCTGTCTTGTCCTATTCAGTGCTGCTTCCTACCATGGCAGTTTAGAAGTGCCTGCTGTGATCACAAGTCCCAAATGTATAGGGTAGGGCTCCCTGTCGGCATAAATGTGATGACTGAAACACACAGGGAAGTAGAGCCTGGACTGAAAAGAAAGTTGCCACCTATGGTTGTCCAAAAGCTGTACACAAAGGACAGCGTTCTCTGTTTGCCATTCCTATGTTCTCTGTACCTGCTGTAGGGCAAAACATTGTTCCATTGTACCTCTAGTGATTCCTTCCCTCTCGCCTTCCCCCCTACTGCTCTTGCAAGTGTTGGAAGATAACAGTGAATTATATCATATAAGCAGGTCTTAATGCACAAGCAGTGCTGTCCTTATCCTACCTCTAGTAAGAATAGCTGTGACATTCATGTAACCAACAAGGATAAGTACAGCAGAAGGCCTGGAATTCAGGAGTCGGGCCATACAGAGATTAAACTAGAACTTGGGCAGGTTGCTCGATCTCTCTGAACCTCTGCTTTCTAATCTGTAAAATCCAGGTATTGTGAAATTCACTGACCTAATACATAGAGAATGCATCAGCTCAGAGTCAGGCACCTTAAAAGGGCTTTGCAGATGTTATCATTATTTTTGGTAGGGAGCTGAAGACGCCAGGGTAGGATGATGAGATGAATGTGACTGGGTTTGTTACACTACTGCAAGATCCTTCCATATTTCTTTATCTTGCTTTATTTTATTCTCAGCACTTACATGTCCTTTTAGACATTTATTTATTTTCTTTCTCTCTCCTTCCTTCACTAGAATGGTAATGCTTTGAGAAGAGAGAGGAAGAGCTAGTCATTTTTGCATCAATATATCCCTAGCCCCTGGAACAAGGCACAGCTGCAGTGCCTTCAGTGTTTGTGGACTAAGCAAATATGAGCACTCACTATTTGGCCCCTGTCTTCCTGGTGCTATTTGTGTGTTAGCTAATATATTTATAGTAATCTTTTATTCTTTAGGTTTTTTCTATTAAATAGAAATTTTTTATGAACACATCAGCTGTCATAGTAATCTTTTGAAGCCATTACTATACCTAGTTTATAGATGGAAAAAAGTCACAGAAGGCGGCTCTTTCTGCCCAGTGTCACATAGCTAATACATGAAAGCACAGGTAGTCTTTCTCTAGAGTGGTCTTGTAGCCACCTTTTTTTCAGTAGGAAACATCTTTATTTCCCCCCTTGCCTTTGCTTTTGGTGCTGGTGATGGAACCTAGGACATTGTACATACTTGACAAGTGCTTTGCCCCTGAGCTGGGCCTCTATTAGTTTTCTTACTTTCTTATTTATAATTTCAGATAGCTCAGTGCCTGCATATGTTTGTTAGCTATCATCTGCTATTTGCTTATAACAGGTATGGAAGAAAGGTCACCTTTTTTTTTTTTGTATTTTGGTTTTTGTCAGGTAGGGTCTTACTCTAGCCCAGGTTGACCTGGGATATACTATGTAGTGTCAAGGTGGCCTTGAACTCACAGCAATCCTCCTACCTCCGCCTCCCAAGTGCTGGGATTAAGAGAATGCACCGCGGCCGGGCATGGTGGCGCATGCCTTTAATCCCAGCACTTGAGAGGCAGAGGTAGGAGGATCACCAAGAGTTCAGGGCCACCCTGAGACTACATGGTGAATTTCAGGTCAGCCTGGGCTAGAGTGAGACTCTACCTCGAAAAACAAAAACAAGCAAACAAACAAGAAAAAAGGTATGCACCACTGTGACACTGGTTAAAGGTCACATCCAAACTATATTCTCACCCTAGCTTTGCATTTCACAGTTGAGAAAATAATAACACATTTATTGAGTATGTCACTATGTGCCATCACACTTATTAATTGATTCTAATTAAGCAAATAGATTTATATTTAGGACAGTCAGGGAAACTAAGACAAAGAAGTTAATTTACTTTCCCAGAGCCACATAATGTAGACATGTACATCTGGGTCTTAAGCCCTGCATTCTGGATTCAGAGACTTTTCTCAAGTACAAGGTGACCTTGAAATTCAGAGAGGAAAAGCCAGTGTCCTTAGTTTTTCAATCTCTGAGTGACAGAGTAGGGCTGGGGAATCAGTTCTGTTTAGGCCACAAACCTATATTCACTAATGTATGTGGAAGCTGAAGGAGTCTCCTTAGGAGTCTGCTTAGTCCAGGGCTTGGGTTTCCATCCTAGGGTGACAGAGAAGACAGTTGACTTAATTAAGGTCATGTAGCTGGCAGAGTGGGGTTAGGATCATGACCTCAGCTCCTCTCTCTTTCTTTCCTACTGGACTGCACTTCAGCATTTCTTAGCCAGGCTTCAGTCCCAAACCTTGGAAAGCAGGTGGTTACTTGTGTTCCTAAGTAGAACTAAAGTTATTGGTGGTAGAAGTCCTTTGGTCTGATGTCTTTATGGGATATTAATGTATATAAGACCGACCAATGGGAGGGTTGGGTTGAGGTACATTGCAACATAGGAAGTCTGGTCAGGCTATAAAAACAAAAACATTTCCTTCTGGGCCAGCAGCCTTCAGGCACTGAACAGCTCCCATCAGCAAACAATGAAACAGGGCATGTGTCTGTTGCTGATTGCAGATCTATGTTCCTACTGGGGGGAAGTCTCTCAGCAACCCAGTAAGGGGATGATAGACTTTCCCTAAGTGGAATCCTCAGAATTGTGGTTAGATATGCTGCTCCCTCCAACCACTGGGACAGAATAGCCCCCATAGCTCCCACTGTCTGCTACTGCCCTCTCTTCCAATTTTTTTTGACATTTACTAGGGATTGAACCCAGGGCTTTGCACATGCTAGACAAGTACTCTATTATGAACTCTGTTTCCAGCCCTTTTCCTACTTTTTATTTTGACACAGAATATCACTAAGTTGCCCAGACTAGCCTTGAACTCACTCTGTACTACAGATGGGCTTGAACTTTCATTGCTCTGGCTTCATACTCCTGAGTTACTGTCCTTTTACATTGTTGCTCACCATCCATTCCATGGCCCAAGCTTCAAGGGACTAAATCTTTTTTGAACATGTTCTCCCTTTCTACTCATATCCTGTTGTCCCTAAGTATTGGAGATTCCGGTAATTAGAATGATGTGCAACTACCCCATATTGAGCTCCTGCAGTACATATGCACTGGCAGTGTACCAAGCCCTTACCACCATCATTTCATTTGTATCCGCTTCTTAGTAATGGCCATGCTCCCATTTCAAACATGAGGAAACTGAGTTTGGAGAGGTTGAATAGCATAATCAAAGTTCTAAAACTAACAAGTGACAGAGCTGAGACTTTAACTTAAGTCATCTTGGCTTTAAAATTATGTGTTTTTTTTTTCTTTTTTTTCTTTTTTTTCTTTTTTGGGGTTGGATCTCACTCTATCCTAGGCTGACCTGGAATTTACTATGTAGTCTTAGGCTGGCCTTGAGCTCACAGTGATCCTCCTACCTCTGACTCCCAAATGCTGGGATTAAAGGCATGCACCACCACATCTGACTTAAAGTTATGATTTAAAAAAATATTTTAGTTGAAAAAAAAAACTATGTGGAGAGAAGAAGAGAGAAAGAGGCAGACAGAAAGTGAGTGAGTATGGACATACCAAGGTCTCCTGCCACAGCAGATAATTCCAGATACATGTGCCACTTTGTGTATCCGGCTTTATGTGGGTTCTGGGGACTCAAACCCAGGCTATCATGCTTTATTAGCAAGCCCCTTTAACTGTTCAGCCATCTCTCCAGTCCCTAAGGCTATATTTCAAGCTACCTTTTAAGTGACCAAAGATCCTTCTGAAGTTACATCTGTGACATTAGAAGTGCAGTTATACTGTACTGCCCACGCTGAGCAGGGCTTGGCTTCCTCTGGTGGCATATAGCTTCTTACTTGATTGAAATAGTGGGCAGTGTCATTTCAGCCAGTGAGAGTCTCTGTTGTGTTAGTTATCAGTGGGGTATGCCCTCTGCTTATTGTTCATGACAACATGCTCAAGGAATTTTGAAAGAAGGCCCCTATCCAGGAAGTTACTGCAAGACCTGCCTGGCAAAGTTTATGCAAACAAAATGTGACCCTGCTGGCTCTGCCAAAAGCCCTGCCTTACACTGGCAGGCTCTCTGACCCTAGCAGAAAAGGCTTCTTGCTGTCTTCATCACCCAGCCAAGAAGCTGCTGTAAAGTGTGTCTTGAGCACCCCAGTTTCCTATCTAGGGGTTTCTGCCCAGTCTCTCTGTGTTCTTAGATATGGTTTGCACATTGCTGTCTGTACAAATTACAAGTTTGTCCAGGTCTCCTTTTCCCTGGACCTCTATTGTGGTGGTTTGTGTTATTTGTAAGAATAATCTAAGAAGTCCCTTCTTTAAAAAAATTGTGGTAAAATACATATTAAATTTTATCTTCTTTGTCATTTTAAGTGTATAAGTAACAGTGTATTCACATGGTTGTATAGCCAGTCTCCAAGTGCTTTTCATCCAGCAAAACAGAAACAGTATCTATCAATGTATCTGTTAAAGAACCCCTCATTTCCCTTATCCTTCCATCCTTGGGAACCATGTTTCTTTCTGTCTATATGAACTTGACTGCTATAGAAACCTTATATATACAAAGTCACACAGTACCTTCTTTTTGAATCTTGCTTATTTCACTTGGACTTGTCACTGTAATGCCCAAGCTTGTAGGCTGTTAGGTTTGTGTCACACAGGTTTATGTGTGGCATGTATCCAAATCATTCCTTTTGAAGGCTGAATAATATTCCTCTGCATGCATGGCTCAGTATGACATTGAAGGGTCTGTGTATCTGGGCCCTTGCCGGCCTCTCCAACCTCATTGTTTTGGGTAGTCTTTACCCCTTGCTTTCTGTGCTCCTACTGCACTGCCTTTTCAGTCCACGAGCAGTGTCCTCACTCAGGACAATGCCTTTCCATTCCCTCTGGTGAGAATAACCATTCCCCCTACTTTTCCTCATCTTAGCCTAAACAGGACTGCTCTCTTTGCTAGATTGGAAACTCATTTGTTTAAGGTTATGCCCTTGTTTTTGCCATAATGGATGTTTAGTAAAAAGTTGAATAAAGCCAGAAATTGAGTGAATGTTGAAAAGAGATTTCAGGGCTATATATTTGGAACATGTAACTTTAAAATATACGTATGAGGGCTGGAGAGATGGCTTAGCGGTTAAGCGCTTGCCTGTGAAGCCTAAGGACCCCGGTTCGAGGCTCGGTTCCCCAGGTCCCACGTTAGCCAGATGCACAAGGGGGCGCAAGCGTCTGGAGTTCGTTTGCAGAGGCTGGAAGCCCTGGCGCACCCATTCTTTCTCTCTCCTTCTATCTGTCTTTCTCTCTGTGTCTGTTGCTCTCAAATAAATAAATAAAATAAAATAAAATAAAATAAATTAAAAAAATATACATATGATGTTAACTTATTCATCAGATCTCAAAAAATAATCTTTGTGTTAATCATTTCTCTATTTATTAAAACTTTCTTAAACTATTCATTATTTGAAGATGCCTGAGGGGTGCCAACACCTAAGCTACTGTTTAAGCAGCAAGAGATGGGTTACATATTCTGAGTGCTCATTCTTTGGCAGGCTTGAGTGTCTCCCTCCATAATTCCATTGTTTCAGTCTCAGTAATGAATTAGAGGTGCTGTATTCTTGTCTTTTATTTTATTTCCAGATAAGAACACTTAAGACTTAGAGAGTATCAGTCACTTGCTTGGCCTGCCTTAATATTTCTTCCCTCGCTGTCTCTTTCCTTTTCCTTTCTTTTCTTGTTAATCATTTTTTTTAAAATTTTTTATTTTTTTTTAAATTTTTAAATTTTTATTAACATTTTCCATGATTATAAAAAATATCACATGGTAATTCCCTCCCTCCCCCCATACTTTCCCCTTTTGTTAATCAATTTTTGATAAACAAAAATTGAAAACTCCAGGCTTGCAGCACAAATTTGTCCTGATATGCCCTTTCCAGTCTTATGTTCTCCCACCATTTCATCTCCCTCTGTGCTTTTCCCCAAAATGTCCATTCCTATCTTCTGCAGCTGACCCATTACTGTGCTTCTTCAGGCATTTCCCATTTCAGAGCAGACCAGTTGTGCCAAAATTCCGCATGCTCCTTGAATAGAAGGTCCTAGGAGAAGTCACAGTCTTTTTTGGCATTGGTTAACAAGTTTGTTTCTACCACTTCACTGAATCTCTGGAAAGGCCAGGCCCAGCCTTCTTCCTCTGTAGTGTGTGTGAGGATCTGGCATGGAGCACAAGGAGTTCAGCCAGTGCTCCATAAGAAATGCACACCAGTTCAGAGTGGGAACTCAGAAGTCTGGAACACAAACCTGGTATAGTCACAGACCCTATGCATGTGAGGTGCCGATGATCAGATGTGTTACTAACTGGCCTGGAAAGGGATTAAAATATTTCCATAATATAATGTATGTTTCTTTTCTAAAGCAGATGTGCCTTTATTGTTTCATAAGGAAGTAATTAAATGCATTTGATTAAGAAATTCATAAATGCTATCATTTATTCAAGGCTACTATATGCTGCTGTCTTTATCAGTACTTTATATCTGCTACATCTACTTTAAAATTTTTTTAATTTTTAATTTTTTCATTTATTTATTTGAGAGAGTGAGAGAAGGACAGAGAAAGACATAGAGAATGGACACATCAGGGCCTCCAACCACTACAAGTGAACCCCAGATGCATGTACCCCCTTGTGCATCTGACTTACATGGGTCCTGGGAATCAAACCAAGGTCCTTTGGCTTTTCATGCAAACACCTTAACCACTAGGCCATCTCCCCAGCCCATGTTATATCTACTTTTTGAAGTCACCCTATAAGGTATCTTTTTTGTCTTCATCTTAGACATAAAGAAAGTTAAACTCAGAAAAACTGTCTTGTGGGCTGGAGAGATGGCTTAGCAGTTAAGTGCTTGCCTGTGAAGCCTAAGGACCCTAGTTCGAGGATTCCCCAGGATCCATGTTAGCCAGATGCAAAAGGGGGCACATGCGTCTGGAGTTTGTTTGTAGTGGCTGGAGGCCCTGGCATGCCCATTCTCTCCCTCTCCCTCCCTCCCTCCCTCCCTCCCTCCCCCTCTCTCTCTCTCTCTCTCTCTCTCTCTGACTCTTTCTCTGTCTGTCACTTTCAAATAAATAAATAAACATTTAAAAAAAAAAAAAAGGAAAACTATCTTGCCTTCAGGTAGCCATCTTCTCAGTGATAAGGATGCAAATGAAATTGGTCTTTCTGACTTCAAAATTACTTTCTACTGTCACCGTGAGTATCTGATCTTATAAGTTAGATACAAAATTTCAGCTCAGCACCAAATGCAAGTGAGGATGTTTCTGCCTTTCTTCCTTTTGGCCCTTCCTGTGCCCACCATTCCTTGTTCCTCCCACCATCCTCCCCCTTCTCATTGCTCTTCCCTCTCATTTTTCCTTGTGGTATCTTCTTGATAAATGACTGTGTACTTAAAACCTGAAACAAATATTTTTACAATGTCAGTAATAATCTGTACATCTAAAACCTGCTGTTAATGGTATGGTAATGTTACAGGTACATTAATATATTTTAAAAATGCCTATGCGGTGGGGAGATATCTCAGTGATTAATGGTGCTTGTTTGCAATTTGCCTGGGTTTGATTCCCCAGTACCCATGTAAAGCCAGGTGCATAGTGGTGCATGCATCTGGAGTTTGTTTGCAGTAGCAAGAGGCTCTCTAGCTTGCTCATTCTCATTCTGTCTCTTTCTCACAAAAATAATAAAATACATTATAATAAGGCCAAATTATATATAATGACCTCATTTTTATTTTTGAGGGTGTTTTTGAGTTGTAATATATGTATTTAAAATATATGTTTTTTCTTCCACTTGAAATTTAAAGCAGTGAAAAGTTGATTAAAATTTTTTATTGAAGGTTTCTCAAAAGTGAGATACCTATTTGAGGGCTGGAGAGATGGCTTAGTGGTTAAGTGCTTGCCTGTGAAGCCTAAGGACCCCGGTTCGAGGCTCGGTTCCCCAGGTCCCACGTTAGCCAGATGCACAAGGGGGCGCACGCATCTGGAGTTCATTTGCAGTGGCTGGAAGCCCTGGCGCGCCCATTCTCTCTCTCTCCCTCTATCTGTCTTTCCCTCTGTGTCTGTCGTTCTCAACTAAATAAATAAATAATTTAAAAAAAAAAGTGAGATACCTATTTGAAATTGTGTATGAAATACAAGATTGAAATACTGCAATAAGCTCTTTTTAGAGAAGCTTAAGAGGTTTCTTATAGCCTTAGATTCATTTGTTTTCTGCCCCTCCTAGCATTTCAACAGGATTAAGTTTTTTGAATCAGTGGATCAAGTTTTAATTTTCCTGTTCCTTCCTTATAACGACATATGCTTTGGCAGAACAAAAAAGAGACCTAAACATGTCAGCATGATTTTTGTTCAATGAATTAGAAACCATAAAAGTAACAAGATCTGATCCAAATCCCTAAACTCCTGACATGGTGGTTTTGTCCTTTCTCAGTCCCAAGATTCATATTACTGACTTTGAAAGCTTTCTGCCTGGAAGCAGAAGTGCATGATTTACTTGAAATGAAATAGATTTAAGGGGTAGGCAGCATGGAAAAGCGGTAGGAACTAAAGTTCCCAAAAAGCACTGCATTTCCTTCGATCAAGGCCAAATGCAGTGATACAGCTCCTGTGATCACAGAGAGATGGAGTGTTGCAGGATCACAGCCAGATTACCTTGGGCTACTTTCTAGCCCCTTACTAGCAATTTGTTGCCCACCTTTGTGTCTGACCTAATATCCTGTGACTATCAGGTGATCAGGTGAAACCTTTTCAGTATGTACTAACAGACCACTGGCTTCCACCAACCCAAAGGCTGAGAGTAACATCAGATAATCTCTGAAGCCTAGAGCAGAGATTTCTCCTCTTTGTTGTAACCCTCCTATCTGAGGTCTCCACCAATGTGTTCAAAAGGTGCCTTGATTTATGAATTTATTTTATTCATAACTGTAAAACTTTTGTAAAATTAACACTTTGGAACATAACATTTGGGATAATTTGAATCTGTGTTCCTGGGGCCATGGTCATGCATATTTGATTCCAGAATCTTTTATCCCCTTTGTGTTAAGAGTTGTGTGTTTTGTACTGAGAGTAGAAAGAATTCAGAACAGAAAAGTTTGGATTTGAGCCCTTGTACTATCTATCACTCAAGCCCTTGGGCCAGTCATTTAACATCTGTAAGCTTCAGTTTCTTCATTGGAAAATGGGACTCTCATTTGAAGAGGAGTTGTGAAGATTAGTGACATTGTCTACCTCATCTTCAGAGCTTGTTCTTCCTCAAAACTTCTATTCTTTTTATCTCTAGAGAAACTATAAGGTAGATGCCATGAAATGTTTGGTGTATACTCATTAGTAGTCTATAATGATCATGTATCCAGAACTTGGGAAGTCCTTACTTGGCAAGAACAATGTTGATTTGAGGGTGTTGCCCATAGCTTCAGGTCACTGGGATAAACCTCCAGACCAGACACAGTTATGGAGGACGGGTATTTATTTGAAGCTTACAGACCCAGGGGAAGTTCCTTAATGGCAAAAAACATATATAACTAAATAAAAGCAAAAATCCACCACCAAAAGCCAAGAGCAAAAAGACCAGCAGTCAAACTGCTGGGAGCACAGGCCTGTCTTCAGCTGCTATTCAGGTCTGCCCCACTGACACCTCCTCCAGCCAAGTAGCTGGAAGTCCAAGAAGCTTCAAGAAAACTCATTAATCTTGTTGGGGAACATCTACTCAAAACTACCACAAAGGGTCAAGAAGCATTTGCCAGGGATGTCCATTTCAGGGTAGAGGAATTTTGTTGCACTAATATCAATCAGTGGCTTTTGAGTCTAGTCATTCTGGGTTTGACTTTGATTAAGATACCAAACTTTGGCATGCTAATGCATACCTATAGACATAAAACTTGGGAGGTTTTGGCAAGAGGATCATGATTTTCAGGCAAGCTTGGGCTACATAGTAAGACCCTGTCTCAAAAAATCCCCAGACAATAACAACAAAAAGATATAACTCTTCTTTGGAGCTCATTTTCCTCATCTGTGAAATGTGGCTCATGGTCATATAAGACTGTTCCTTTGTTACTCCTTTATTTGTGCTCCAGCCAGCTCCTCAGATGAAACATGGCTTCTGTGCACCTCAGAGCCTTTGTACAGGCTCTTTACTCTTGGGAGTTCTCCTTGCTCTGCCTCTAAACTTGAACTTATGCTTTAGGTCTAGTGAGGTGCATTAGGATAGTATAGGCTGTGCTGCAATAATAAGCAAATCTCCTTTTTTTTTTTTTAACAGAAGAAGATTATTTTTATTTATTTATTTTTTATTTTATTATTATTTTTTTTTTAGGTAGAGTCTTATTCTAGCCCAGGCTGACCTAGAATGTACTATGTAGTCTCGGGCTGGCCTAGAACTCGCAGCAGTCCTCCTACCTCAGCCTCTTGGGTTCTGGGATTAAAGGCCTGTGCCACCACACCCAGCAAGAAGTTTATTTTTTGGTTAAGCTATGTGTTAGGTGCTGTTCGTCATGAATATCCTAGGACCTGAGCTCTATCTCAACTTCTACTGTGACCCAGGGAAACAAATATGGTATAACACTCATTGCCTCTGAAAGCTTTTTTCTTGAGGTGATGATACTCATCATCTGCTCATATTTCATTGGCCAGTGCAAGTTGTATAGCCTTACCATAGGGTGTGGAACTGCATTCCTCACCTGTGCCTATGAGGACAAGGCCCAGAGTAGTAGTGACTATTCCTGATGACTACTAGCCTTCAACACCATTTCTTCAGGGAAGTTTTCCCTGACTGCTCACTCCCTCCAGGAACTCATCGGTTCCTAGTGAGTTAGTTGCGCTGCTCCCTACATGGCACCTTTCTTTCTTTTCCCACTTCCCTTACTGAAGCATTTCTCATGCTGGATTGTAAATGTCTTCTTATTTGCCTCTCTCCATAAATGAGATTCTTTAAGAGCAGAACAGATGTCTGTTGCTTTCATCCTAATGTATTACTTTAGCACCCAGAACTGGTTTTAACTGGAAGTGGGCAGTTTGTACAGAATGGGGGAAGGAGGGCAGGGCAGATATGCTGGGCTACTGACTAGGTAGTCATGACGACTAAATGTAAAATCATAACTGTCTTATTAGTTGTAAGGATCAGTGAAGCACTACTTTCCCAGTGGTTTGTTGTCAGCACCAAATCTGTATGGTGTCATTCTGATGAGGATGTTAACTATAAAAATGATGGGCTGGGGATGTAGCTCAGTGGGAAGAGTGCTTCCCTAGCATGCAGAAAGCCCTGGGTTCAACCCTAGTACTGCATAAGCAAGACATAATGGCACACACCTAAAATTCCAGCACTTAAAAGATAAAGGTGCTGGGTGTGGTGGTTCACACCTTTAATCCCAGCACTCTGGAGGCAGTTAGGAGGATTGCCATGAGTTTGAGGCCACCCTGAGACTACATAGTGAATTCCAGGTCAGCCTGGGCTAGAGTGAGACCCTACCATGAAAAACCAAAAAGTAAATAAATAAAGGCAGTAAGATCAGAAATTTAGGATCATTCTCAGCTACATAATGATTTTGAGGCCAGCCTGGCATACATGAGATTCTGTCTTTAAATAAATAAACAAATATGAACAATTGTGATATATAAAGTCTTTGTAAGATACTGGACACTTCCGTGGGTACTTTCTGAAAGTCAACAGGTACAGCAACTCTCACATGTTATACTGGACTTAGGCTATTTCTTGGTCAGTTTTACAATATTTATAAATTACTCGTTTTGGGTGACTTACAGATTTAGAGCTAATGCTATTTTTATAACATCATTACTCATTTGCATTGCTGCCTTTCATGGAAGAGAAAGGCTAATTATGGCTAATTAATTGCTTTTGTTGAATATTTGGGATGTGCCAGAGTTACTAATCACCAGTTCACATGATCATCTTGTTTACCCTTCACCTTACTCATGAATGTATATTGTAAGTAGTATGGAGCATGACTCCAGGTCCTCCTAGCCTCCTTGGTTCCTGCTCATCAGCAGTTGCTTACTGGCTCTTCCTGGATACCTCACCAGGAACTGTGCTTGACACTGAGCATGTTCATGGACATCTGTCAGGAATAATGAAGATCATCAGCTGACAGGGGAAATTACAGACTACTGAGCTAGTGGACATAGTGGTGGTCAAATCCTGGCTTGACGTTAATGCATTGCTAGATGATCTTGTTGAACTTTTTTTGTGTGTGTCTTTTATCAGAGTAACCAGGGAACACAGGGAAATGCTGGTGAAACTGGCCAAACAAAGCACCAACAAGGCCAAAGACAGTTTACGGAGGGTCCGTGCCAATGCGATGAACAAGCTCAAGAAATCAAAGGACAACACCTCAGAGGACACCATTAGGCTCATAGAGAAGCAGGTACCAGTGACTATTGTTTATGTATCTTATCCGGGGAACCTATGTGTTTGTATCTGAAGCAAAGACAATTAAAAACAGAATGTCTCTGGTTCTTTAGTTCATATGATCAACACTAAGTCTCTGTTCTAGATTTTGTCTTATGCTAGACCCTGGAAAGATCCATAGGCGAGGATAAGATGCTGTTGACCTTTGACTGTGGCCCAGCCTTTGGGCCACACACTTTACATTGCTTCATTTCTCCCATCACTGCAAAATTGAGGTTGGGGTCAGGGGTGTAGCTCAGTGGAAGAATACTTGCCTACCTGGATTGTGCAAGACCCTGAAACAACAGAACAACAAAACTTCAAGGTGGATAGTAAGGAAACTAAGAGTCAGAGAAGTTTGATAACTTGTCCAAGTCCTGTTGGTGGTAAATGGTAGCAATGACCTCTAAATATGGGCATACTGGGCTGGAGGGATGGCTTAGCAGTTAAGGTGTTTGCCTGCAAAGCCAAAGGACCCAGGTTCTGTTCCCCAGGACCCATGTTAGCCAGATGCACAAGGGGGTGCATGCATCTGAAGTTT
The DNA here is from genome assembly GCF_020740685.1 of Jaculus jaculus. Classification (NCBI taxonomy): domain Eukaryota; kingdom Metazoa; phylum Chordata; class Mammalia; order Rodentia; family Dipodidae; genus Jaculus; species Jaculus jaculus. The sequence goes on along the minus strand of NC_059102.1, from coordinate 131,640,162 downwards.
ATTTGCAGTGGCTGGAGGCCCTGGCATGCCCATTCTCTCCCTCTTTCTCCCCTTCTTTCTCTGCCAAATAAATAAATAAAAATAAAAATATTTAAAATAAATAAATAAATATGGGCAGACTGACTTTAGAGCTCCTTGCTAATGCTGTTCTGTTAGGTTTGCTGGTTGCTGAGGAGTGAGTAGCTATGTTCCCAGTGTGTAGAGTGGCACTTAATAAACCCTCAAGGAACTAGAGTAAAACAGTAATAGACAAGGGGGATAGGAAGATTCAATGTACAGATGTATTGTGATATGAAAGAATTTTTTTCACATAGGTCAGCAGGACTTGACCCTATAATGAGCCTAGAGAATAAGTGGGAAGACAGAATGGCCACATCATAGAAGGTCTTATGTGCCAGTTAACATGTCCAAAGGGTTCCCACACTGGCTGTGCATCCATATCAATCAGCTGATATGTGTTTCTGAAAGATGACTGTGGTGGCCAGGTAGGAAACATTGTTGGGGGACAAAACCAAAGCAAGTAGGTGGTTGTGGAAATCTAGCCAGGAAATGAAGAAAGTCTGAGTCTGAGTCTGATTGGTGCCAGGGGGAACTGAGGTAGAAAGGTGAATTTACCAGTATTTACTTGACCTTTAGGGTCTCATATCTCTCTCTCTCTCTCTCTCTCTCTCTCTCTCTCTCTCTCTCTCTCTCTCTCTGTGTGTGTGTGTGTGTGTGTGTGTGTGTAACAAATTTCTACCTTCCCTCGGGAGGCACAGGTAGGAGGATTGCCATGAGTTCAAGGCCACCCTGAGACTCCATAGTGAATTCCAGGTCAGCCTGGGCTAGAATGAGACCCTACTTCGAAAAACCATGAGAGAGAGAGAGAGAGAGAGAGAGAGGGAGAATTTCCACCTTGAAGGGGTTTCCTGGTGTGCTAGAAAGTACCATCAGTATCCCTGACGCCCAGCTCTCAAAGCTCCCCACCCCCTTGCCTTTTTTCCACCCTTCTACTCAGCTTTGCCAGAAGGAGGTCTTTCCATAGAGTAGCTTGGCCTTTACTGAGCCTGGTCAGGCTTGAGAGACACTGTCCTGGCCCTGTCCCAGCTGGCCCAGCTCCTCATCGTTGTCATAGAAGATTCCCTCTCTCCAGTGGACACTTTGTCTTTTCATTGCTTCCTGATAGTAAGCCTGTGGACCTCCTGGGTTTCTCACTTAGCAAATAGAGGGTTTGTCTCAGGGTGCAGAAGTCATCATATCTTTGAAGAAGGATAACCAACACTCTTATTAAAATCCACTTGACAGAAACTTTGCCAGAAGTCTTTACTTGTTAACACTGGCTTTTCATCAGCCTTTTCAGATTAGACTTTTTCCTTCAAGTGCTTCTTACCATTTATTTTTTTTAGTGTTTCTAATACTAAGCTAATACATATTTATTGGAAAAATAAAAAGAGGAGAAGGAAGAGGATTGGGAATATAGCTCAGTGGTTAAAGGTGCTTGCTTGCAAGGCCTGATAAACCCAGGTTCAATTACCCAGTGCCTACATTAAGCTGGGTAGAAAGTGACATGTACATCTGTTATCCCAGTACACTTACAACAATGAGAGATAGAGCCAGGAGAACCCGGAGCCTGAAGCTGGAGGGCCAGTGAGTCAGAGTTCCTTTTTAGTGTGGTAGTTTGTAGTGGCCAGAGACACTACATTTTTTTAAGGATTTATTTTTATTTATTTATTAGAGACAGAGAGATAGGTGTGTGTGGGAGGGGGGTGAGAATGGGCGTGCCAGGGCCTCTAGCCACTGCAAATGAATGCGCCACCATGTGCACCTGGCATATGTGGGACCTAGAGAATCAAACCTGGATCCTTAGGCTTCGCAGGCAAGCACCTTAACAACTAAGCCATCTCTCCAGCCCAGAGACCCTACTTGTGTAGAAGGTAGAGCACAGACACCTTGAGGTTGTCCTCTGGCCTTCATATGCATGCTGTGCACATTCTCTCCAGATAGATAGATAGGTTGATTGATTTTTTTTTTTTTTTTTTTTTTGTTTTTCAAGGTAGGGTTTCACTCTAGCCCAGGCTGACCTGGAATTCACTATGTGGTCTCAGGCTGGCCTCAAACTCACAGCAATCCTCCTACCTCTGTCTTCTGAGTGCTGGGATGAAAGGCATGTGCCACCATGCCTGGCTCAAAAAATTTTAAAGAAAGTTATTGAAATCTCATCACTTAAATATGACCATTGTTAACATGTTAGTGAGGCCCTACAGTTGGTCTCTAAGCAGATTTGTGAGATTTATACTAAACAACATAGCATAGACATCTTTCTAATGTAAAAGTGTGTTAAAAAAAAGACAGCATTTAAAGATTAATTCTTGCTTCTTTCTTGGGAAAACACCAAATGGCGATGATGCTGGTGCAGTAGGAGGTCCCAGAGGACACAGGGTCCAGGCCTGGGAGGCTTCTGTGGAGGTTTGGGCAGCCGTCTCCAGGCCTCAGTCAGGCTTTGGGGCTTGTGCAGGCAAAGCTAAAGACAAGGAGTGGATCCTGTCACCAAGCTGGGATGCCTGGTCAAGTCTCTGCAGGAGATCCCTCCATTCTCCCTGTCCATCCAACAGTCTGAGATTACTGATTTCTTCTTAGGGCATCCCTTGAGGATGAGGTTTGAAGATCATGTCAGTGCAGAAGCAGACTCAGGCTGGCCAGAGACCAGGTTCAAGGCTTTTGTTGTCATTGGGGACTACAACAGTCTTGTTGGTCTAGGTGTTAAGTGCTCCAGGGAGGTAGCCATTGTCATCCAAGGGTCCAGCATCTTGGCTAAGCTCTCCATTGTGCTTGTCTGTAGAAGCCACTGGGGGAACAAGATTGGCAAGCCCCACACAGGGCCCCGTAAAGTGACAGGCCACTGTGGCTTAGTGCTGGTGCACCTTATCCCTGTCCCCAGGGGCACTGGTATTGTCTCTGCCCCGTGCCCAAGAAGCTGCTACTGGTGGCTGGTATTTATGACTGCTGTACTTCAGCCAAGGGCTGTACTGCCACTCTGGACAATTTTGCCAAGGCCACCTCTGACACCATCTCTGAGGCTTACAGCTTACCTGACCCCTGACCTCTGGAAAGAGACTGTTCACTAAGTCTCCCTACCAGGAATTCACTGACCATCTTGTGAAAACCCATACCAGCCAGGTGTGGTGGCGCATGCCTTTAATCCCAGCACTTGAAAGGCAGAGGTAGGAGGATCACCATGAGTTCAAGGCCACCCTGATACTACATAGTGGAATTCCAGGTCAGCCTGAGCTAGAGTGAGACTCTACCCTGAAAAATAAAAAAAATTAAAAATTAAAAATACACACACCAGAGTCTCAGTGCAGAGGACCCAGGCTCCAGCTGTGGCTACCACATAGGGATTTTATACAGAAAAATGAAAGTGAATTAAGCTTGTTAAGAAAAAGATTAGTTCTTTATCATTTAGTAACTTTGTAAAGGTTTGTGCAGGAAACTAGTTAAGAGGAAGGCTGTGTACCTCATTTTTTTAAAATTGTTTATTTATTTGAGAGAGAGAGAGAGAGAATGGGGTTACCAAGGCCTCTAGCAACTGCAAAGGAACTCCAGATGCATGTGCCACCTTGTGCATCCTGCTTACATGGGTCCTGGGGAATCAAACCTGGGTCCTTTGGCTTCACAGGCAAGCACCTTAACTGCTAAGCCATCTCTCCAGCCCATGTGCACCTCATTTTGTTCTTTGCTCCAGTGGGACTACACTAACAGTTTTGGTGTGGGTTTTTATTTTTGTTTTGTTTTATATAAATGAGACTGCTGGCTAATTTTGTTCCTGATTATCAAAGTAAGATCTGCTCATTATAAAAATTTAGAATATGAAACCTGTTTTTAAAAATCTGTGGAAAAATTAATCCCATAAGCCCACAGGCAGCTGCTGTTAACATTTTGTAATGATTGTTTCTTTTTCTTTTTCTTTTTCTTTTTCTTTTTCTTTTCAGTACATTACATAGTTTTGAACATGATTGGATGTATACAGTGTGTGTGTACATACATACACATACATCCAAGTTTAATTTTCCACTTGGATTAAAGGCCTTAGCATTTTCTTGTGTCTTAAATAACTTTGTAAATGAACATTTCCAATGGCTGCCAAATAATTCATCTTGTTGTTATACCCATAACTTCCTTTTAGAAGTACTCCTTTTAGATACCAAAAAATTAGAAAACTTCCTGTAACTTCAGTTGCAGTGAATACCTTTATTATAAATCCTTGTGTTTTCTTAGGATAAAATATACTAAGTGTGTGATTCTTGAACAGAGAAACATTTTTCCCTCCTCTAGTGCTAGGGACTGAACCCAGGACCTTGCATACACAGGGCAAGTAGTCTGCCACTGAGATGTGTTCTTATCCCAGAAATGCATATTTGGTACATGCTGCCTAGGTTACTTTGGGTTTTGTGTCACTTGAATTTTACCTTTTTGTTGTAGGAGGATCCCCCCCACTCCACTTTAGGTTTTGTGTCATTTGAATTTTACCTTTTTGTTGTAGGAGGACCCCCCCCCCCCGACTCCACTTTAGGTTTTGTGTCATTTGAACTTTACCTTTTTGTTGTAGGAGGACCCCCCCCCCCCGACTCCACTTTAGGTTTTGTGTCATTTGAACTTTACCTTTTTGTTGTAGGAGGACCCCCCACTCCACTTTCGGCGTGTGCATGGGTGTAGCTGGAGGGGTTGTGTGGGTGCGCGTGCAGATGCACATGCCCTGTACCTCTGGTATCTGCTTAATACTCATCCTCCTATTTCTTTGAGACATTCTCTCACTGATTCCAGTGCTTGCTGAGTCCCAGTGATAATTTGTTTTTTACTCCTCACAGGACTGGAATGTGTGTGGTCACTCCCAGCTATTCACATGAGTGCTAGGGAAACTCAGGTCTCAGGCCCTCATGCTTGCATAGCAGTCTCAACCACTGAACCATCTCCCTAGCCCCTTTGGTGGTTTTTTTTTTTTTTTTTTTCTTGTTTGTTTGTTTCCAGACATCTCCCTGTGTTGCAGTCAGGTTCGCATTGCTTGTAGAAATCATGTGACCAAGAGAAGCTTCTGGTAAAAAAGGTTTATTTTGGCTTACAGGCTCGAATAGGAAGTTCCAAGATGGCAGAGGAGAAATGATGGCATGAGCAGAGGGTGGACATCACCCCCTGGCCAACATAAGGCAGACAATAGCAACAGGAGAGTGTGCCAAACACTGGCAAAGGGACACTGGCTATAACACCCATAAGCCCGCCCCCAACAATACACTGCCTCCAGGAGGCGTCAATTCCCAAATCTCCATCAGCTGGGAACCTAGCATTCAGAACACCTAAGATTATGGGGGACACCTGTATCAAACCACCACTTTCTGCTCATGGCCCCCATAAACTGATATACATACATGATGTAAAATACAATGCATTCAGTCCAACTTTAAAAGTCCCCATACTTTTTATCAATTCCAATGATGTTCTTACATCCCAATAGTCCAAGATTTTTTAACTGAGCCACAATACCAAAAAATAACCTCAAAAAACCTATAATAGCACAGAATAAACATTCACACTGCAAGAAATGGCATTGGGCATAGCAAAGAATATTCAGTCAGTACAAGATTTAAAACAACCAGAGTAAACACCAAATATAGCTCAAAGTCCAACAACTCTAGCCAGCAACAAATCTTCAAGTCCACTAATTCTAACCAGCAACAAGTCTCTGGCATTCAAATTCTACCCCTCCAGCTAGGCTACTCACAGTCCTGGAAAACTTCTTTGGGGCGGCACCTTTCTTGAGCAGCCATCTCATGGTCCCGGCATCTCCACTGGGTCTCCACTGCAATCCACGGTTCATCCGCATGGCCCCATGGGGTCTCCATATAGGCAGCCAGCAAACCAGCTTCACACTACCCATGGCCATTTCCAAAACACAAGACTGTGTTGCAAACACAATGACCCTCTCTTTTGTGAATTTCTTATGCTCTATAATACCAGGTTGGGGGCCAGTTTGTTAATCCAGGGGGGAATAAAGAAGACTTTGAAGAACAGGACACTCCTTGAGCACTTAGGCCCCTTCAAAAGAGTCTACATTCTTCCTGTTGCCCCAGTGCAGGTCAGCTGGCCCAATCTCAAAGGTTGTAATCTCTCAATTGCAGCTGAATGGGCAATAGTTCGCCCAAAGATTTTTTTTTTTTTTTTCTGTGCCATATCCCTCTGCTCACACCAGTTCATTTCTACGCAAAGCAACCCTGCACAACTTCTCAGGACAAGGGCGTAAGAGCAAGCTTCTCACAAACTGCCAGCCCAGTCCAAGCAAATCTCTTTTTCACCCTCATAAGCCAAACCTCATAGTCCATAGTTCTTACTGCATTCAGGTCTTTCAACTCTGACCAGAATAATCCATCAAGCTGTACTTCGAGCACTGCAAGGTGTCTCTTAGGCCAAGGTTTCTAATCCTTCCACATTCCTCTTGAAAATCAGCTCCAAAAGGCCAAAGCCACACAGTCAGGTGTCTAGCAGCAATCCCACTCCTTGGTACCACTTTACTATTGCAATCAGGTTCGCACTGCTGGTATAAATCATTCAACCAAGAGCAGCTTGTGAGAAAAATGGGTTTACTTTGGCTTACAGGCTCAAGGGGAAGCTCCACAATGACAGGGGAAAACGATGGCATGAGATGGACCATAGTGACAGGAGAGTGTGTCAAACACTGGCATGAGGAAATTGGCTAACACCCATAAGCCCGCCCCCAACAATACACTGCCTTCAGGAAGCGTTAATTCCCAAATCTCCACCAACTGGGAACCTACCATTGAGAACACCTAAGTTTATGGGGGACACCTGAATCAAACCACCACACCCTGTATGTCTCAGACTGAACTCAGACTTAACTGTGTAAACTAGGCTGACCTGATACTCGTGATCCTCTTGCCTCAGTCTCTTAGGTGTTGGGATTTCAGATATGTACCTCAATGCCCAGTTTATTTTACCTTTTCTGAGTCCCAACATTTAAGATTTTTTACTTTTAGTTTTAAAATATTTTATTTTATTTATTTGCAATGAGAGAGGGGGAGAATGGGCACGCCAGGGCCAGTAGCCACTGCAAATGAGCTCCAGATGCATACACCACTTTCTGCATCTGGCTTTACGTGGGTACTGGGGAATCAAACTCAGGTTATTAGACTTTGTAGGCAAATGCTTTAACTTCTGAACCATCTCTCCAGCCCTACTTTTTTTTTTTTTTTTATGGTATCTTGCTGTGTAAGCCTTGGCTAGCTTCATACTTGCTGTGTAGCCCAGACTGGCCTCAAACTCACATCAGTCCTCCAGTTTTAGCTCCTGAGTTCTGGATGACAACATACCTGTATGAACTGGAAATATAATGTGAGCTTAAAATTCTTTGATTGTCTTTAAAGCACTGCTTCTACTTCCAAACTCTAGAAAAGATTATTTAAAAAAAAAATACAGATCTAGCCTTTCTAGACAATAATATAGCAGCATATGCCAAAAGTTCTTACATTTCTTACTCAATAATTAGGAATCTATCCAAAAGATATTGTGAGCAATATTAGTCTTTAGGGCTGTTGTGTGTCATTGATGTTATGTATAATAGAATGAAAATGTTTAATTTCTAACAGTGGAAAAATAATTATTTTATACCCATTCAATGGATGTCATCTATATAGGAGTTATAAAAATATTTCATTGACATGGACATTTTTGAGAATTTGTGATTTTTAAAAGTAATGGGCTTCAATGTGAAGATCAATGTGTTAGAAGATTTTGAGGGAGAGAACCCCCAAATGCCCAGGCTTGAGAAGAGCATCACCAGGACCAGCCCCAAGAGAGAACACCTGCCCCTGGACATGGGCATCGCCTTCTTCCTCATGATACTCCTGGCCTCCTAGTTCTGCCCTCTCTCGGGGTAGGGAGAGATGGGGTCGTGGCTGAGAAGGAGCCAAGAACTTTTCTGCTTCTGCAAGGGAAGCCTAGCTGTGTGGCCTACGGTCTACCTCCCCCATGGTCGGAAGTGGGGTCTGCACTGTACATCTGTGCTGGCCCTCCTCTGTGCCCCCTCTCCAGGTTAGGGCACTGTATTGGATCAGGGTCAGGGACAGCCACAGGTCCCCAGGTGGCCTTGTGGTTTTGGTAACGTTGGGGAGGAGCTTAAAGGGCAGTGCCTCAGGACTCCCTGCCCTCTGGTACCTTCCCCTGACCCTTGGTGCCCTTCTCCTTTGTCTCCCACCCCACCCCAAGAGGGACATAAATGCCCTCAAAGAGCACGAATGGAAGCCTGGGAGGTGTACACCCTGTCTCTCTCTTCCAGGGCAGAACATGGGGAGGGGGCGGGGTGGGCGAGAGGCAGTGCCAGCGGCTGCCCCCCTCCCCTGTTTGCAGCAATAAGCACGTCCTTCTCCCTCCACTCCCACTTGCAGGATTGTGGTTCGGATTGCATCCAAGTTTACAAATAAGACACCCCTGGGGCCAGGCCGTGGGCAGGGGTGGAAAGAGGTGGGTATTCTTGTACAGAGATCCTCTCCCTCCTTAACTCCAACCTTTCTCAATTTCCCCTTCCAGCTGCAGACGCCTTCTCCACCAGGCTAGGCCCCTTCCTTCCCGGAGACCCCCTGGCTCCTCTTTTGTCTTCTGTGAAGACAGGACCTATGCAACGCGTAGACACTTTGGAGACCATGACAACAATGTCCCCTCCCCCAGGACCTTGCCCTGCCAACCCCATGTGGTCCCCACCCATCCTGGGCCTTTTTTTCAAGTGCTTTGGCTGTGAGTTTTCATACTCTGCTCTTAGTCTAAAATAATAATAATAATAAACTAGAGATAAAAATTAAAAAATAATAATGGGCTACACAACAGTATTATGACTCCATTTTTATAAAGAAAAGTCACAAACATAAAATGGTAGGCAGTATACATACACACACTGTCATTTCATGTGATGGGATTATGAAGAAGTTTTTTGTGAAATTGTCTTTTGTTTTTTCCTTTTTTTTTATTTTATTTTATTTTTTTTGGTTTTTCCAAGGTAGGGTTTCACTGTAGCTCAGGCTGACCTGGAATTCAGTCTGTAGTCTCAGGGTAGCCTTGAACTCACAGCGATCCTCCTACCTCTGCCTCCCGAGTGCTGGGATTTTGTTTTTTCCTTTTAAAGTCACTTTCCAGAATTCTTTTGAGGTCAGATTTTTTGAAAAAAATTTTTAAATGTTTTTATTTTGTTGCATGCATGTAATACGGTTTATGTGGTGTGGTGTATGCATGTTGTTGTTGCCTTCATGGTGGTGTGGTGGTCACTTGCCTGCAGAATGTCAGGTGTCTGGCTCAATTGCTTTTAGCCCAGACTATCTTTTTTCTTTTTTTTATTGTCCTTATTTTTTTGAAGTAGGGTCTCACTGTAGCCCATGCAGACCTGGGACTCCCTCTATAGTTCCAGGCTGGCCTTGCACTCACAGTGAGCTTTTTTGTTTGTTTGTTTTTGTTTTTCGAGGTAGGGTCTCACTCTAGCTCAGGCTGTCCTAGAATTCACTATGTAGTCTCAGGGTGGCCTGGAACTCACGATGATCCTCCTACCTCTGCCTCCCAAGTGCTGGGATTAAAAGCGTGCACCACCACACCTGGCTTTTTTTGGCGCGGGGTGGGGGGGGTGGCTTTTCCACAGTGAGCTTATATCTGCTTCCTGAGTGCTGGGATTAAAGGTGCACCAGGCTTGAGAGCCTCTTGTTACTGTTTCTGGAGGTTGAGGAGCTCTCCTGCTGGACTGGGGTCCTAGGTGCACTTGGTCACACCCAGCTGTTTTAAATGAGATCTCTGGCTTTTTCAGGCCCTCGTGTTTGTTCAAGAAGCACACTTAACCCCTGTGCCATCTCTACAGCCCTTGACTTATTTTGTCAGTGTTTCTTTCTTCTTTGGTGTGCAAGAATGAAATGATTCAGCTGTAAATTCTGAGCCATTGTATCTGACCCTAAACTCTTCAACTCCTCGCAGTTTCCTGGCGCCCCCTCCCCCCCTCAGGCCAGCACTGCTGAAGGCCCAGGATCTTCTTGCTCAGGATGCTGACATCTGCCTGCCTGCTGTTTCACCTTCACTTAAGTTTGCTATAAATGGGTCTGCTGAACATTAAAGCACTTGGCACAAACCACCAGTAACTCTGGCCAAGATCCTTTCACTGCTGTCTTTCTCCGAGAAACAGCCATTCTGAAGCGAGTGAAGCTGGGTGCTGGTGGGGCCAAAAGAGGGGAGGGCCCTGGGAGACAGGCAGAGTCAGGGATGCCGGGCCCTGTCCGTGTGAAAACTGTTGTGCCCAGAGCTGTGGTCTTTGCTCCTGTCATCCTTGTCTCTGTCCCTGCCTGTCATTTTCCTGAACTTGTAAGGCACAAAGGCGATGCTGCTGCTGCTGCTGCTGTGCTGAAGGTATAATCTTCACAAGACAGGGTGTGATTGTGCCAGTGGTTCTTGCTGAGGAGTCAGCAGACCTGCATTCAAATTCTAGCTGTTTTTCTTTCCAGCTGTGAAAGTCAGCAAATGGCTTCATTTGTCTGTGCCTTTGCGCATGTATAAAGTAGGGATAGTACCCATCCCACAGACTGATAGGAAAACCAAATTGTACAACATACTTAGAGATGACTAATATGGTTGCTGCTCCTTGGTAATTTTCACTGTGTTTGCCCATTCTGTTCCACTCCCTGACCTTGTAGTTTTAAAGGAATTGGAATGGATTCTTTTTTTTTATTTTTATTTTTATTTTATTTTTTATTTGAGAGCGACAGACACAGAGAGAAAGACAGATAGAGGGAAAGAGAGAGAATGGGCGCGCCAGGGTTTCCAGCCTCTGCAAACGAACTCCAGACGCGTGCGCCTCCTTGTGCATCTGGCTAATGTGGGACCTGGGGAACCGAGCCTCGAACCAGGATCCTTAGGCTTCACAGGCAAGCGCTTAACCGCTAAGCCATCTCTCCAGCCCATGGAATGGATTCTTAAAGCCTGGCTCCAATGAGGAAGGTGTAGGCTTCTTCTTGTAGGTGCTGTGGAATAGAACACCACACTCTCCATCAAGAGTGGGTGAATTTTTGGCCCAGTCACACCACTAAGTTAAAGTAGACCTCAGATCACTTTGGTTTATTTCTCTGTAAAATAGGGACGATGCCTATTCTACCAGCTCTATAGTAGTAATATGAAGTGGTTGGATTTCAGTGACTGAAGTAACAATCAAAACACCTATAGACAGTAGAAATGCTTATGCAACAGGCAGATGAGAGAAAATATGCTAAAAAGAGATAGATCATCACATTTCATTTATCATGAGGTTTATGTGCAGTGGTGTATATAAACATGTTAACACAGGGTTAGCATGTAATAAATACTTGGGAGTTGGGAGTTGTTGCTGTTGATGTTAATCATCAGTACTTCAGGGAGTCCAATAAACATGATAATGATGAACCTGTTAGTGGACTATTCCCAAAGGCTAGTAATGTTTTCATTGCTTGATTAACTCAAAAAGAAGTCAGAAAGTGATAGTAAAATTCATAGTAACATAAATAAAATTTGCATAACAAATACCCAGTCTAAAGTATGCTTGTCTATTTGTGGTTTTACTGATCCTTACAATTAATTGTTGTCTAAGGAAAGAACTGGTACCCTCATTTGATAGAGGAGGACACTGAGACCTAAAGTAGGAAAGTGGTTTGCACAATCTCCCCACGTTATCGTATTATTAATCTGAGTACTTTTTCTCTTAGCCATCCCCGTTCTAGTACCTTGATATCCTCTGTACAGCTTTTGTTCTTCACTGTCCCAGGCTGGCAGCCTGAAGGTGCCGGTGCTGCTAATCACTGCTTAGCCCCATTGCAAGGAACCTGCAGAGGCCAAAAGCAGCATAAGAGAGGAGGGAGGAAGCTGCCATTCATGTTCAAGCCACTCTTCCAGACTATCTGGCAGCCCCAGGAGCTTTGCTTTTCCAGCTGAAAAATGTGTTCTTACTTTGGAGTGAGCCTGCCTGGGACCAATTGCTACAAGTCCTTTTTATTTTCTATTCTTTCAAACAGTGCATGGAGTTCCCAATTTCTGGCCAAGGCCTGTGGTTGACAAATAAACATGTCAAGCAGCCACCATGCTGCTGAGCACCTGGGCACCATGCTGCTACCCTCAAAGCTTCCTGCCTGAGCTTCCTGCCTTCAGCCCCCTTTTGGCTTAGGAGGGAGACTTATACTCTAAGTAAATTATATTGTTTTGTTCTTCATTCATAAAAGGGTATACATATTTACTGCAGGAAAACCTTAAGAATTTTTCACTTAGTAAATATTTCTTGAGAATTTGATATGTCCTAGGCAGGATGTGACTGAGACAGCATGAATTATATATTACCTATTTTCTCATCTCTAAAATGTCTCTTTCTAGTTTTAAAAAATCTACAATTTTATGCTTACATAGTTTATTGATCAGATACTGAGACATAAATTTGAATAGTGAATTGCTTTTTCTGCAATTGAAGGATAACATAAGCATGTCTCCATGATATTATATATATCTTGAAACATTATTCAAACATGTCTTGCTGATTATAAATGTAACCCATGCTTATTATAAAACACTCAAGTTTCTGGACTAGATACTATATTTTGAAATTTTTCATGCATCCTTAGTTTTCAATAACTCTCTTTCCCATCCTTCTGCTCCCCATAGCCTGCCTACATCTCCACTTATAACTTTCCACCCCAGTTTTCCCTCCCTCTACTTTCATGTCACATGTGTTCTGCTACCACTTCTCATTCATCCCCCCTTCTCAGTTCCTGGAATCTAGACATTTGCTTTAATTTAAACATACAAATCTAAAAATTTGAAGGTAGGATCTACATATGAAAGAGAACATGTGGTACTTGCTTTTCTGAGCCTGGATTACTGTACTTGTTTGGTATTACATACATTTTCATAAATTTCATTTTTACTTATAGCTTAATAAAACTCCATTTTGCATATATACCACATGTTCATTATCTGTTTATCAATTAGTGGGCATCTAGTTTAATTCCAATTCCTAGTTATTGTGAAAGAGTAGCAACAAACATGGCTGAGCAAGTATTTCTACACTGAAGTGTACAGTCTTTAAGGTAGATGCCCAGGAGTGGTATAGCTGGATCAAATGGTAGAGCTTTAGATTTTTTTTATTTAATTAATTTTTTTCTCAATTTTTTATTAACATTTTCCATGATTATGAAAAATATCTCATGGTAATGCCCTCCTTAATTAATTTTTTTGTAGTCAGTGAATACATTCAGGTTGGTACCATTGTTAGCCTCTAATCTGTCCTTCCTCCTCCACCAGGACCCTCCTTGTTGGGGTATATGGGTCATGCATTGTGGGGTTAGCCTTTAGTTTCAGGTAGGAGGAAATGTCTCTGTATGTCATGACCCAACATGTGGCTCTGACATTCTTTCTGCTCCCTCTTCCACAAATTTTCCTGAGCCATGTTGGGTTCATATTAGGTCTGCTTCCATGTTGAGATCTTGGGTGCCTCTGGATATCTGGCTTGGTAGGGTGTGATTATTCTTTGTGTCTGTCTCCTTCACTGTTGTGCTGGTTTCCAGTTCGCCAAGAAAACAGCATTCTTGCATGTTTCCCCAATTATTCTTAGTTTCAGCTGGGGCCCTTTTGAGGTGTGATGGGGTGGTTCTCTCCTCAGGATCTGTGTCTGACAAAGAGAAGCAGATTCTCCAATGGAGAGTAAAGTTAGCACCAAGTAGATATGTTAATGATTGTTTTTTAGAGATAGTTTACTGGAGAGCGGGTTCATTTTTGGATATGGTTCTGACTTGTTTCCCAGCTCCAGGTATGGGTTCTCTTCCACTGAGCAGATCAGTTAGCCAAATTGAGAGCAGATAGTTTCCCACCATGGCTATGCGCCACTATTGCACTTGTATGAGTATCACGTGGGGTTGTTTGCTGCTAAGTAAGTTAGACCATGCGTTGCTTGGGCAGATATTGGTCTTTATCCCCCAGTCGCTCATGTATTACTTTCTGGCACTACACACGCTGTCTGGGGACTGATTCCCTTCTAGCTTCCAGCCATGTTGCTCTATGCTACATACCAACAGTGTATGGTGTCTTCAGCAGTAGGGTCTTACCACTAACCTATGGTGAATCCTCAAGAGCTCTGACATAAATCTGTCTTCTTTTGGGAAACCTTGTAGGTCTCTGTGATCAAAAGTCCATTGTAGATGATTGCCACCTGCTAGTACCGGGAGTTCATGTCAGCGGCCAAGAAGAGAAGGAAGAACAGGATAAATGATATAAAAGAGATAGAGAGATGAGAGAGAAGGAGGGAGAAAGGGAGAGAGAGAGAGAAGCAGAAATAGGAGGAGATAAGGGACAGTTTTTGTCATAACCTCTACAGGGCCTTGTGAATCTAGTGTTCCCTCTAAGGGCCTGGTGGAGGTTAATCCATTTGGTCTGTCTTTTAGGATGTAGTGTTTTATGGTACCATTGCCTTTTGAGTCCATTTTTGTGTACCCTCCTCCCTTCTCCCCCTCCCTATTGTCCGTCTGTGAGATGCTTGCTAGGTATGTTGGCGACTTGGGTAGATTCAGGTTAGGAGCTGTAGATGAGTAAGACTATGTGGTGATTATCTTTCTGTGATTGGATGAGTTCACTGAGAATAAGCTGTTCCAGGCTCAATCGTTTTTCTTCAAATTTTATTATGTCGTTTTTCCTTACTGCTGTGTAGAATTCCATCGTGTAGATATGCCACATCTTAGTTATCCATTCGTCTAGTGATGGACATCTTCCAGCCCTTGCCTATTATGAATTGAGCAGCTATAAACATGGTTGAGCAAATCTCTCTGAGCTGAGGCATGGAGCTTTTAGGGTGTATGCCCAGTAAGGGAATAACTGGGTCTATTGGTAACTCTATAGCCATTTTTTTTAGGAGCCTCCATCTTGCTTTCCAAAGTGGTTGTACCGTCTTACATTCCCACCAACAGTGTATGAGGGTTCCTATTTCTCCACATCCTCACCAACATTTATTTTCTTTGGATTTTTTGATGTTTGCTATCCTTACTGGGGTAAGGTGGAATCTCATAGAACTTTTAATTTTCATTTCCCGGATTATTAGGGATGATGAGCATTTCCTTAGGTGTGTGTTTGCCATTTGTATTTCTTCCTCTATGAACTGCCTATCCAGTTCCTTGCTCCATTTTGTGAGTGGGTTGTTTGACTTTTATTGTTTAGGTTTTTTGAGTATTTTGTAGATTCTAGAAATTAGGCCTCTATCAGTTGGATATTTAGCAAATATTTTCTCCCATTCTGTGGGTAACCTATTAGCTCTGCTTATGGTATGTTTGTGAAGAACTTTTCAGTTTCATAACATCCCATTGATTGAATGATTGTTCAAGTTCCTGTGCTACTGGGGATTTGTTCAGGAAGTCTTTTCCCATTCCTATATCATGGAATGTTCCTTCTAGCTTTTCTTCCAATAGTAGCCAAGTTTCTGATGTTATGTTGAGGTCTTTGATCCATTTGGATTTGATTGTTGTGCATGGTGAGATGTGTGAATCAAGTTTCAGTTTCTTGCATATGGTTATCCAGTTTGTCCAGCACCATTTGTTGAAGATGCTTTTTGCCAGCCTATATAGTTAGGGCCTTTGTCAAATATTTTTTTTTTTGGGACTTTGTCCCAAAGTCTGGGTCCTCAATTCTATTCCATTACTCTATACTCCTGTTTTTATGTCAGTACCATGCTGTTTTTATTAATATGGCTTTGTAATATAGCTTTAGATCAGGTATGGTGATGCCTCCAGAAGTGTTTCTTTTGCTGAGGATATGCTTGGATATCCGAGGCCTTTTGTTTTTCCATATGAATTTTGAGATCAGTTTTTCTATCTCTGTGAAGAATGATGTTGGGATTTTGATGGGAATTGCATTAAATCTGTAGATTGCCTTTGGAAGGATTGCCAGTTTTACAATGTTAATTCTGCCTATCCAGGAGGATGGGAGGTCTTTCCAGTTTCTTAAGTCCTCCTCAATTTCTTTTTTGAGTGTTTTTATGTTTTCATTGTATAGATCTTTCACTTCCTTGGTTAACGTTATTCCAAGGTGTTTTTTTTTTTTTGTTGTTACTATTGAAAATGGGATAATGTCACTTGTTTCTTTCTCTGTGTCTTTGTTATTTGCATTTAGAAAGGCAACTGATTTTTGTGCATTGATTTTGTATCCTGCTAATTTGCTGAAGGAGTTTATCACCTTTAAGAGTTTTGGAATGGAGGTTCTCGGTTCTTGTACATGTAGGATCATATCGTCTGCAAATAGTGCTAACTTGACTTCTTCCTTTCCAAATTGTATCCCCTTTATTTCTTTCTCCTGTCTTATTGCTTGAGCTAGGACTTCCAGTACTATATTAAAGAGCAGAGGTGAGAGTGGGCACCCTTGTCTTGTTCCCGATCTCAATGGGAATTCCCCCAGTCTCTCTCCATTAAGTCTTATTTGGGCTTTAGGAGCTTTGTATATATAGCCTTTATTGTGTTAAGATATAAACCGTCTATGCTGATTCTCTCCAATGTTTTGATCCAGTGATGTTGTACTTTTTTTTTTTCTTCAAGATAGGGTCATACTCTAGCTCAGGCTGACCTAGAATTTACTATGTAGTCTCAGGGTGACCTCGAACTCACAATGATCCTCCTACCTCTGTCTCCCAAGGGCTGGGATTAAACGTGTGCACCACCACACCCAGCTGAGTTTTTAGGTTTTTGAGAAACCTACGTAATGATTTCCACAGTAGCAGTACAGTTTTATAATCCTACCAACAATATGAGTGTTTCTCTTTCCCCACACCCTCACCAGCATTTGTTTCATTTGATTTTTTTGGTAATAGCAATTCTGACTGGAATAAGTTGGAATTTCAAAACAGCTTTAATTTGCATTTCTCTGATGGCTGAAAATGTTGAACATCTTGTACGCTGTCTATTGGCCATTTGCATTTCTTCCTTTGAGAACTCTGTTCAGTTCTTTACTCCATTTTATGAATGGATTGATTGACCTTTTTTACTGCTTACTTTTTTTTTTAGTTCCCTGCATGTTTTAGATTCTAGATTACACATGTTATATATCTGGTGAATATTTTCTCCCATTCTCTAGGTTGTCTGTTGACTCTGATGGTTTGTTAAATTGTGCAATCCTTTTTAGTTTCATGACATCCTAATGGTTGAGTGTTTATCTTATTTCTTGGGCTACTGGAGTCTTATTAAGAAAGTCTTGGCCTAGAGAGATGGCTTAGTGGTTAAGCACTTGCCTGTGAAGCCTAAGGACCCCGGTTTGAGGCTCGATTCCCCAGGACCCACGTTAGCCAGATGCACAAGGGGGCGCATGTGTCTGGAGCTCGTTTGCAGTGGCTGGAGGCCCTGGTGCGCCCATTCTCTTTCTCTCTCTCTCTATTTGCCTTTCTCTTTCTGTCTGTTGCTCTCAAATAAATAAATAAAAATGAACAAAAAAAGAATAATAAAAGAAAATCTTTTCCTGTGCCTATATCTTAGTGTGATCTCCCTACTTTGTCCTCTAATCTTTTCACAGTTAAGTCTTATATTGAAGTCCATGGTCCATTGGAGTTGATTTTTGTGCAGCGTGAGAGAAGAGGGTCTAGATTCATTTATGCACATATAGTTACTGGTTTCTCTAACACCATATGTTGAAATTGCCATCTATTATCTGTGTGTTTTTGACATCTTTGTCAAAGATCAGATAGCTGTAGTAACTAGAACTTATCTCTGGATATTCCATTCTCATTTCTGTTCCTTTCCATCTCCATCCCTCCCCATTCTGTTTTGTGCCAATACCATGCTGTTATTTATTTTTGTTTATGGCTTTTGTAGTGTAGCTTGAAATCAGGCATGGTGGCAATACCAGTAGTAGTCTTTTTGCTGAGCACATTTTTCGCTGTCCAAGGCCTTTTGTTCTTGCACATGGATCTTGAAATTAGTTTTTCTGTTTCTGTGAAGAATGGTGCTGGAATTTTGATTGGACTTGCATTGAATCTTTATACTACTTTTGGTAAAAAATGACCATTTTCAAGATAATAATTCTTCTTGCCCATGAACATGGGAGATATTTCCATCTTCTCATATCCTCCTCAATTTCTTTCTTCAATGTTTTAATGTTTTCATTGTAAAGATCTTTGACTTTCTTGGCTAAGAATACTCCAAGATACTTAATTTTTTGTGGCTATTATAAATGGGACTGTTACCCTTATTTCTTTTTCCATATGTTTATCTTTGCAATATTTGAAGACTACTGATTTTTGTGTTAATTTTATATTCTTTCACATTATTGAAAGTGTTTATCAGTTCTAGAAGTTTTTTGGTGGAATCTTTAGGGGCTCTTAAATACAAATTCATATCATCTGCAAACAAGGCTAGTTTGACTTCTTCCAAGTTGTATCTCTTATATCTTTTTTCTGCCTTATAGGAATGAGGAGCGTGAACACCCTTGCCTTGATCAAGGACTTAGTGGGAATGCTTCAAGATTTCCAGGTTTAGTATGATATGGGCTTTAGATAGTTGTATACAGCTTTTATTATGTTGAGATGTGAGCATTCCATCCTAAGCTCTCCAGTGGTTTTTAAATATATTTTATTTATTTATTTGAGAGAGAGAGAGAGAGAGAGAGAAAATGGGTGTGCCAGGATCTCCAGCCACTGTAAATGAACTCCAGATGCACACACCCCCTTGTGCATCTGGCTTACATGGGTCCTGGGGAGTCAAACCAGGATCCTTTGGCTTTGCAGGCAAACGCCTTAACTGCTAAGCCATCTCTCCAGCCCCTCTCCAGTGTATTTATCAAGAAGAAATGTCATATTTTGTTCAAGGCCTTTTCTGCATGTATTGGGATGATCATAAGATTTCTGTCCTTAAGTTTAGTGTTTATTATTTTCTGTATGTTGAACATCCATGCATCCTTGAGATGAAACCTACTTGATTGAAGTAGATGATATTGATCTGTTCTTGGATTCAATTTGTAGGCATTCCATTGAGAAGTTTTTCATTTAAGTCCTTCATGGCTATTGGTCTATAATTTTCTTCTCTTGTTGGGTCTCTGGCTTTGATATCAATGTGATGATGGCTTCATAGAGTGAGTTAGAGAGCATTTCCTCCTTTTCAATTTTGTGAATTAATTTGAGAAGCAGTGGTTTCAGTTCTTCTATAAAGGTTTGGTGAAATCTGTCAGTGAATCTGTCTGGGCCTGGACTTTTTTGTTGTTGTTGTTAGATGTTACAGTTCTATTCTCATAACTTACCTTTTCTGAGTTTAACTTTGGTAAGTGATAGAATCAAGAAATTCATCCGTTTCTTCCAGATTTTACAGTTTGGTGGAATATAGGCTTTTGAAATATGTCCTTATGAGAATGGGTGCACCAGGACCTTCAGCCACTGCAAACAAACTCCAGACACACGTGACGTCTTGTGCTTCTGGCTTATGTAGGTCCTGGGGAATCAATCCTGGATCCTTTAGCTTTGTAGGCAAGCGCCTTGGGAAAAAAAAAAAAAAGAAATATGTCCTTATGATTCTCCCAATTATCTCTAGGATCTGCTATATTGCCTTTTTCATTTCTAATCTTTACACATAGAACTTAAGAATTTTACTTTCAGTTGTTGTTCACGTGATGATTTTTTAGCTTAGAGATTTTAGGGGTAGATTGTATGGACATTTGTATTGTTAGAGTTCTGTGATATGAGATTATCCATTCAGTATAGCTTGCTGGTATTGAATATTATAATTAAAAACCACAATATCAAATATACTAGTAACTATATTAGCTGAGCAGTATCTTGTTTCAATTTGCAGTTTTTTCAACATGTGTTTACTTCTTCATGTTTATTAAACAGATGTGCCTCATTTTTTTAAAGGCATTTTCTCTGCTTAACTTGGGATCTTAATATTATTTTATCAGTTCATCTAAATGCTTTCTATAATGGAACAGTTGAGAGATTGGTGTTCTGAAAGCTCATTAAGAGATAGATAGGCTGGCTTCTTTGTATTGTATAATAGTAAAAAATGGTGGTTTGTAGAATTGGACTACTATGTACTAAAGCTGTGCATTGCAACTTTCTTGCCATGTGTCCTAAATAAATGAGCTAACTGCCTCAGATTTTTTTATCTGCAGAATATGAATAATAATAGTATCTATCTTATAAGATTGTTACTAGGAGTCAAAAAGAATATGTATGTCAGTTTTTTAATGCAGTGCCTGATTGGCACTCAGTTAATGGAGACTTTGGCCATGGTTATTATATTCCAGATCACCTTTGCATATTTCTGGAATATTTGTCCAGCTGCCAATTGCAGCCTTAGTTATCAAGCCACCTCACTTTGTTCTTGCAGATCAGCCAAATGGCCGACGACACAGTTGCAGAGCTGGACAGGCATCTGGCAGTGAAGACCAAGGAACTCCTTGGATGAAAGTCCAGCAGGTCTCAGCCACACACAGAGTCCAGTTTTTGGTGAATCCTCCGGGGTGGGGGGGAGTGGGCAGATTGGCACCTTCCACCTCACCTGTTGTCCATGTGGAAGGCAGTCACTATGTGGTCAGTCCCTGGAAGACCTAGCTTTCTAGTAGGATGCTCCGGCTTACTGGTTCTTGTCTTTGCTTCCCTGCCTAGCCTATTCTGCTCTGAGCCTTTTGGTATGGATGTCTGCTGCTGGCAGAGGACCATTACTCTGGCAGTTGCTGTGACTGAAGTCACCATAGGACTGGGAGCATTGGCTGGCTCAGCACCATCTGCTTCTCATCTCAGGAGCCCCCTTTCCTGATAGTGAGTCAGCCCTGCCCTCATGTTGAAACTATATGGACTGATGTGGGCCTTTACTCTGACTGATCATGATAAAGCCTAAATAAATTGAAAATAACAACCACCAAGAAAGTGTATTTGGTCTGGATGGATGAGCGCCAGGAATCTGTATAGAAAGCAACCAAGAACACAGCTTCTGTCTCTGTGTCACCTTCATGAAGGTTCTGTGCTCTGCTTGAACCACTTTTCTGCTCTCCACTAGCTAGTCCTGTTTACTGTGGATATCACATTCTCTTAGAAGTCTCCCAGTGCCCTCTAACCTAGGACCCCCATTAGCGGCTTTTAGTCTCCTGCTTTTATTTGAACACTGTTTTTGTTTTTTGGGTTTTTTTTAACTAATTAATCTATATTTTTACATAGTACCTGTAGAGATGACATGCACTGAGTAACACTTATAGGCATCCATGTATTTGCATTGGGAATAAATGGAACTTAAGAGCTACTGCAAGCCGGGCGTGGTGGCGCACACCTTTAATCCCAGCACTTGGGAGGCAGAGGTAGGAGGATCGCCGTGAGTTCAAGGCCACCCTGAGACTACAGAGTTAATTCCAGGTCAGCCTGGACCATAGTGAGACCCTACCTCGAAAAAAAAAAAAAAAAGAGCTACTGGCTTTTCTTCTCTTTCAGGTCTTACCACTCTCTTTTTGTTATTTATTCACTCTTGTTCTGTCACCATATATTTGGTAATGAGACAACTTTCCTCTAGGTCCTATCTGTCTTTGACAGACAGGTGGCTTGTGGTCCATCTTTGGATGCCAGGTTGTTAGATTTTTTCCCCCTCTTTGGTCATTTCACTAATTCATTCATCTATTTGTGAGATAGCTGTCATGAGCTAGGTTCATTTTTAGGCATTATTTGGAATCTTCATGGGAAACTTTGACAGATGCATTTCACCTACATGTATAATTAGGAAAATGGACTTGACAATATTAGGCAATGAATTCTCCCAAAATTATAAAATGGAAAAGTAGTACAGAATTTTCATTATTCATAGTCAATCTCATTTATATAAGAAGGTAAAGTTCTTGTAAAGTCCAAGGATGGGCAGCTAGCAAGTGGCAGAGCTGTGATTCAAGTTGAAAAATTGAGGGGCTGGTGATGGTGGTTCAGTGGGCAGAGTATTTACCACACCAAGCATTAAGACCTGAGTTTGATCCCCAATACTCATGTCAAATGTGGACATGGTAGTCACAGGCCTATAATACAGCACTGGGGAAGCAAACACGGGAAATGTCTGGAGCTCACTAGGTATCTAGTATAACTGAATTGGTGAGCTCTAGATTCAGTGAGAGGCTGTGTCCTAAATCAGGTTGAGAGTGACTGAATGAGACCCCTGATATCAACCTCTGGCCTATGCACGGATACGTGCACACTCACCCACACCCATGTGCATCCTACACAGATACACCGAACACATTTGAGGAATTGAGGCCTACTTCAAAAGTCCCACTAGTGTCAGAGGGAAAAAAAATACTGCTTCTTGTACTATATTCTCTCAATACAGAACACTCCTGTGACCAAAATGTGCAGCCACACTACTATTTCTCTAGTGAGTACTGACCACTTATCTTATGCTGCAATTCAGTTTTACTGTGTCTGCCTGGAGACAGCTGGGTCCTACACTCAGCCTGTAAGAGAGCCCCACTTCTGATGCCTATCACAAGGCTGGGCCACACACATGGGGTTCCCAGACCCCTCTTTTGATCTAGTTAACTTGGTAGGGTGCTCACAGAGCCTGAGGAAATGGGTTCACTGGCTTGATGTAAGAGGATATCTATGAGCAGGGGCAAGGGGTGAGGTATGGAGGAGCATGACACAGAGTGCCACCACATGTTTAGTAACCCCTGTAAGCATTTAGTGAGCACTGGCTGCTGTGCTGGGTACTGGAATATAAACACTGCTAAGATATGACCTGTCTTTAGCAGTGCTGCTATACAGAAATAACTTATTACCTTGGGAGGAAAGGCTTGTTCCACTTCTCCTGTGTGTTCAATTTAGAATGGAACTGCAGCAGCAGCAGGGCCTGGCCGAGGTCCTCTGGAGCAGCATCTGACTTCTCTTTGCTGTTTGACTCCTTCTAGACTCTGTCCTGGGCTAAAGGAAGCAAGAGTTGCCCTGCTCCCTCTGCTCATGCTGGTGGAACCATCTGTGAGGTAGCCAGGGAGGATTTAAGGTCAGAATTAGGTCAAGGACGAAAGGAAGTAATGTGCTTACCTGCCCTCCAAGCCCATTCACCAGCCCTTTGTGTCCATCACATGAGATCAGTGGGAAGTCAGCCAGGGGAGAACAGGATGGAAAGAGCAATGAAAGAGCCCCTTGTGGGACAAGCCACATGGCAGAGGCCTTGCAAGTCTTTTGTGAGTGGCCGAAATTCCCCACCCACTGCAAACGTGCTTCTCAAAGATGCAGGATTTTTTTAATAAACAGAGGAAATGATAAATTATGTTGTAACTGCACTCCAAAGGCATTTGGTTCTTAACAGCCAAATCCTCTGTAGTCTTTAAATAAACAAAAACTTATTTGGTGAACAGACGGGGAGGGAGGGGTGAATGAAAGATTTTTCAGTACTTGGGTTCCACATGTCAACAATTTTTCTCCTGTGTATATGTTGGACAAAGCTGTATATCATGATAAATGAATAAAGGAAAACCTCGAGCCCAGGGCAGTCAGACAGCTCAGCAAATAGCTTTCAGCTGATTGCTCTATTTCAGTTGACATTTACCAAAGGGCTGCTCTGCTGCTCCATGTGTCAGGTCTGTGGCAGGACCAGGAGACTACCTGTTTGGATGTGCTGAGTAATGAGCGTGTGGGAACAGCTCATCCCCTCTGCCCCCTGACAGTCACTCTTCTCTTTCAAAAGGAAAAGTTGGGTATGGAAATTCTCATGCTTGCCAGAAGTAAACACCCCCTTTGTTCAGTTCAGTGGTTCTCAAAGTGCCATAAACAAATTCATGTTTTTTACCTCCTTCATCTTTTACTTCATGTGTATGTGTTTGTTGGATATTATAATTTCTCAACTCTCCAGTCTTACTGTTTTTAAAATAATGTATACTTTCAGACCATTTTCTTTCATAGGTAATATGTGTGTGTGCATGTGTGATGTATGCATACATGTGTGTAGATGTGCATACCCCATATGCACACAGGAAGAGACCAGAGGAGGATGTCAAGTGCCCTCCTGTATGCTCTTGTGCCTTATTTCCTTGAGACAGGGCTTTTTTCAGTCAGCCTTGCTGCCCAGGGAGCCCTGGCTCCCCTCCTGTCTCTGCCCCACTCAGCTCTAGAGTTACAGGTGTGCACAGCTATGCCTGGCTTTGAACATGCAAACCCAGGCCCTTATCGGGCCTGGTGGCACAAGCCTTTAATCCCAGCACTCAGGAGGAAGAGGTAGGAGGATTGCTGTGACTTCAAGGCCACACTGAGACTACAGAGTAAATTCCAGGTCAGCCAGGGCTAGAGCGAGACCCTACCTCAAAAAAGCTAAAACAAAACAAAAACTGAGGTCCTCATGCTTAGGCACCAAGCCCTTTTGCCCACTGACCCATCTCTCCAGCCATATATATATAATGTGTATATATATTTTAATATTTTATTTATTTTCATGCAGAGAGAGAATGAGAATGGGCACTACAGGGCCTCTAGCCACTGCCAACAAACTTCAGATGCATGTACTACTTTGTGCTTCTGGCTTTATATGGGTACTGTGAAATTGAGCCAGGATCATTAGGTTTTGCAGTTAAGCACCTTAAACACTGAGCCATCTCTCTAGCCCTTTATATACAGTTTTTTTTTTGGGGGGGGTGGTTGAGGTAGGGTCTCGCTTTGTAGCCCAGGCTAACCTGGAATTCACTATGTAGTCTCAGGGTGGCCTTGAACTCACAGCAATCCACCTACCTCTGCCTCCTGAGTGCTGGAATTAAAGGCCTGGCTTCATATACAACTTTTTAAAAAGTTAGAAGGTAGAGCTATTCTGTTCATTTCCTAAAGGTTGCTTATCTTAACGCCAAAACAGCCATGGTCATCTGTCCATGTTTTTACATGTGATTCATTCTTTCACTTCAGTGCAATATTTCATAATATAGATCTATCACTTCTTATTTTTATCTTTAAATTTTTTTTTTTATTTTTGAGAGAGAGAGAAGTGGTGCACCAGGACCTCCAACTGCTGCAAACAAACTCCAGATGCATATGCCACCTTGTGCATCTGGCTTATGTGGGTACTGGGGAATCAAACCTGGATCCTTAGACTTCACAGGCAAACACCTTAACTACTAATCCACCCCTCCAGCCCCACTTTAATCTTTTTAAAAGTAATTTTAAAAATATTATTTATTTGCAAACAGAGAGAGGGAGAGAAAAGAAGAGAGAAAAAGTCATTATGGGCGTGCCAGGGCCTCTTACTACTGCAAACAAACTCTAGATGTATGTGCCACTTTATACATCTGGCTTTACATGGGTACTGGGATTTGAACCTGGACTGTTAGGCTTTGCAAGCAAGTGCCTTTAATCACGAGCCATCTTTCCAGCCCTCTTATTTTAATCTTAATCCTATGATTTTTATTTTTAAAAAATCCAGTGCATTGGATGTTTCTACTCAGCTGGGCGTGGTGGTGCACACCTTTAATCCCAGCACTCAGGAGGCAGAGGTAGGAGGATTGCCTTGAGTTCAAGGCCACCCTGAGACTCCATAGTGAATTTCAGGTCAGCCTGGGCTAGAGTGAGACCCTACCTCGAAAAACAAAAACAAAAAAACAAACAAAAAGGACACTCTTTCTACTTAAAGGTTTGGGTTTTTAAAAAAATAAATAAATAAAATAAAAAAATGAAAGGACCTCACTGGGCATGGTGGCTTAAACAGCCCCAAGGCTTAAGCAAGAAGATCACTGTGACTTCAAGGCCAACCTGGGCTACAAAAATGAGATCCTGTCTCAAAATAAATAAATAAATTCCTATTCTAGGATTAACTGTTAAAATCTGCATTTTAGTTTTCGAGGTAGGGTCTTGCTCTAGCTCAGACTGACCTGTAATTCACTATGTAGTCTCAGGGTGGCCTCAAACTCACAGCGATCTTCCTACCTCTGCCTCCCGAGTGCTGGGATTAAAGGCGCGTGCCACCACGCCCAGCTAAATCTGCTCTTTCTGCAGCCACAGACTAACATTTATGGAATGCCTGCTGTGAACTAGTCACCATGATACATTGTCTTGTTACATTGAGGGTTATCTTAGTTGATGTAGGTACGGCTGTTATCTGTGTTCACATGAGCATATTGAAGTTCTGAAAGGGCATTTAATTCCTCAATTTCTTTCTTAGGTGTTTGAAAGTTTTTGTTTATACTAGGTGACGTAACCCAGGTACAGAAAGTACAGCATATTTTCTCTAACACGCAGACCCTAGCATGGAATTTTTAGATTTATATGTAAGTTGGAATAACAAGTCAGTAGTAGAGGCCAGTAAACTAGAAAGGGGGAAGGAGAGGAGAGGGCTTAAGTTGAAGGGTATAGTAGTGTAGTAGACAGCCCCAGATCGCTGAGATGAACTTCCAGACCAGGCACAGTTGTGGAGGAAGGGATTTATTGAAGCAGGGGAATTCCATAATGGCAGAAGAAGCTGGCCTGCTTTTACAAATCCAAGCACAATGACTGACACAACACCAAACCCAAAAGCCATACCACAAGCACACTTCATGAACTCCACACAGAACTGTGGCACTTTGCCTATCTTTAGACTGGAATTCCAAATCCACCACCACACCTTAGTGCTGGACTCTTAAGATCCACCCAGTGACACCTTCTCCAGCCAGGTGGCTGCAGATCTAAATTACAAACTTTAATCAAATCCTGCATATATTGGGGACCATCCATTTAAACTACCACAAGTAGATATGTAAGTAAAGGGGAAGGACACTACAGGTGGAAAAGTCTAAGTGGGGCCAGGGAAGGAGGGTAGATAAAAGGAGGGGTTGGAGGGAGGGTTAACCAAAGTTAAAAACGTTATGAATGAGCCATATGGAAACCTATTATTCTTTCAGCTAATTTAAAAAATATGTAATTTGGCCAGTTGTAGCAGTACATGCCTTTAAGCCCAGTACTTGGGAGGCAGAGGTAGAAGGACTGCTGAGAGTTCGAGGCCACTCTTAGGCTACATAGTGAATTCCAGGTCAACCTAGGCTAGAGCAAAACCCTACCATGAAAAACTGTGTGTGTGTGTGTGTGTGTGTGTGTGTGTGTGTGTGTGTGTAATTTAGGGGTGGGGAGACGGCTCAGCAGTTAAAGGCACTTGCTTACAAAACCTGTTGACTCAGATTCAATTCCCTAGTACTCACATAAAGCCAGATATACAAAGTGCCCATGCATCTGAAGTTTGTTTGCAGCAGCAAAAGTCCCTAGCACACCTATGTTCTTTCTCTCTCTTTCTCTGCCTCTCTCACACACAAATAAATAAAATTATTTTTATCTGAGCCTGGTGATGCACACCTTTAATCTCAACACTTAGGAGACAGAGGTAGAAGGATCACTGTGAGTTCAAGGCCAGCCTGCAACTGCATAATGAGATCCAGGTCAGTCTGGGCTAGAATGAGATCCTACCTTGAAAAAACAAGCAAACTACATACATACATACATATATGTATATATATAATTTAAAATATTAAAATATGTAATAATGGGCTGGAGAGATAGATGGCTTTGTGGTTAAGGCACTTGCCTAAGGCAAAGCCTGAGGACCCAGGTTTGATCTGTCAGTACCCACGTAAGCCAGATATACATGGTGGCACATGTGTCTGGAGTTTGTTTGCAGTGGCTAAAGCCCTGTCACATCCATTCTCTCTCTCAAATAAATTTAAAAAATTAATTAAAGCCGGGCATGGTGGTGCATGCCTTTAATCCCAGCACTCGGGAGGCAGAGGTAGGTGTATCTCTGTGAGTTCAAGGCCACCTGAGACTGCATAGTGAGTTCCAGGTCAGCCTGGACTAAAGTGTGACCCTACCTCGAAAAATCAAAAAAAAAAGAAAAAAAATTAAAAATGTAACAATAGCCAGGTGTGGCAGCACACGCCTTGAATCCCAGCACTTGAGAGACAGAGATAGGAGAATTGTCATGAGTTCGAGGCCACCCTGAGAATACAGAGTGAATTCCAGTTCAGCCTGGGCTAGAGCGAAACCCTAGTTTGAAAAAAAGGGGGTGGGGGCTGGAGAGATGGCTGTGCTGTTAAGGCACTTTCCTGTGAAGCCTAAGGACCTAGGTTCAATCCTCCAGTTCCAGTGTAAGCCTGATGCACATGTGGTTCATTTGTCAAGTTCATTTGCATTTCTGAAAGCTCTAGCATGCCCAGTCTCTCTCCCTCTCCCTCTCCCCCCCCCTCTTTCCTGTCTCAAATAAAAATAAATAGAATGTAAGAAAATTATGGCTTGTTTGCTTTAAAAAAAAAAATCAACAGTCTTTACTAGCAGTAGACCCTTTGCATTACACAACTGGCCAGACAGGCAAGATGTGTCCACTGGTGCAATAGCAACATGAGTGTTATGGGGATAACCAGCTGCTCTCAGCTTGGACTTGAGGCCTGCTCCATGGGAGGAATATCATGGCTGGTACCTAGTCTAAAGCCTATGGTTTAGAAAGTAATAGGCCCTAGGGGGCAAGGCAGCACTGTTATTTGGTTACATAGCTATGTTATACCCATCATATTACCCTTTGAATGCTTAACTGTATGTTCACATAATTATGTTGCCCTCACTTGTGATCAGAGAAACTGCACAGATGGTGATGACTGCTGGGGAGACTCAAAACTCATCATAGTGCTGAGGAGAAGCGAGTTAAATGCTAAGGATTAGGAAAGGCATCTCCATCATGCCTGCCCAGGCTCAGGGAATCAGGAAACACTGTGGAAGAGGGGCCAGAAAAAAGAGCCAGAGATGGGGGTGGGGGAATGCTTTGGAATGTAGTATTCTGGACACATTCATTACCTCATAGTGGCTGTTGTTACCTGTATTGGGCCCATCAGCATGTCATCATGGATGTGAAGGAGAGTTTGGAAAAAAAAAAAAAAAGACATCAAAATGGTAGAGGGATTAGATGGAGAAAGGCAGGGGTTCAGTGTGGAAGGGGTTTGGGGATTGGGACAAGAGAATGATGGGAGGGGATTATATCCAAAGTACATTAATACACAGGTATGAAGACTACCAATAAAAAGTTTTTTTCAAAAAAAAAAAAAAGCCACGCATGGTGGTGCACACCTTTAATCCTAGCACTTGTGAAGCAGAGGTAGGAGGATCGCCATGAGTTTGAGACTACCCTAAGATTACATAGTAAATTCCAGGTAAGCCTGAGCTAGAGTGAAACCCTACCTCGAAAAAAAAAAGGGGGGGGGTATTTAACTTGTACATAGTTACGGAACCTACTGAGCACTCAGACTGTGGGTAGTGTTGCTCTGGGGATGTAGAGCAGCAGCAGCAGCAGCTTACTGTATAAAACAATGACTTACTCAGGAGGCAGAGGTGGGAGGATCGCCATGAGTTCAAGGACACCCTGAGACTACATAGTGGATTCCAGGCCAGCCTGAAAACCTACCTCGAAATCTCCCCCCCCCCCAAGGACTATTTCTAATGAAAAAAGGCAATAAAAATGAGCCTCTGTAGTCCCTGGCACCTAGTAAATATGGAAGGGGCAGCTGTTAAGGGGACAGTATAGACTACATGTTCAAACAAAGAATACATGTTCATACCCCACCTGATTGGCTGCTTCTCTAAAATGTGTTAGAGAACCAGAGTGAGCAAAATGATGACGAAGCAATGAATAAGGACTCTAGCACCAACAGCACCTGGAAGCAGTATTTGTGGGTGCTGTTAACTTTTCATAGTGCTTCTACATTTTTATCCCATTGGAACCCCCAAAAAAGTTAAAAAAAAGAAAACATGTCTTTAGGTTTTCTGTATTCTTGTTTTTTGAACTTTTGATGGATCTTGAACTGAAATGGTCTATTTTAGACTTCTGCTATGAGCATATCTTTTTTTTAATTTTTTTTTTTTTTTTTTTGGTTTTTTTTTCGAGGTAGGGTCTCACACTGGCTCAGGCTGACCTGGAATTCACTATGTAGTCTCAGGGTGGCCTCGAACTCACAGTGATCCTCCTACCTCTGCCTCCCAAGTGCTGGGATTAAAGGCATGCGCCACCATGCCCGGCTTTTTTTTTAAATTTTTATTAGCATTTTCCATGAGTATAAAAAAATATCCCATGGTGAAAGTGTGGGGGTGGGGAGGGAGGGAATTACCATGGGATATATTTTATAATCATGGAAAATGTTAATAAAAATTAAAAAAAAAATATCCCATGGTAATACCCTCCCTTCCCCCCACACACACACTTTCCCCTTTGAAATTCCATTCTCCGTCATATTACCTCCCCATCTCAATCATTGTACTTACATATATACAATACCAACCTATTAAGTACCCTCCTCCCTTCCTTTCTCTTCCCTTTATGTCTCCTTTTTAACTTACTGGCCTCTGCTACTAAGTATTTTCCTTCTCACGCAGAAGCCCAATCTTCTGTAGCTAGGATCCACATATGAGGGAGAACATGTGGCACTTCGCTTTCTGTGCCTGGGTTACCTCACTTAGTATAATCCTTTCCAGATCCATCCATTTTTCTGCAAATTTCGTAACTTCATTTTTCTTTACCGCTGAGTAGAACTCCATTGTATAAATGTGCCACATCTTCATTATCCACTCATCAGTTGAGGGACATCTAGGCTGGTTCCATTTCCCAGCTATTATAAATTGAACAGCAACAAACATGGTTGAGCACGTGCTTCTAAGGAAATGAGATGATTCCTTCGGATATATGCCTAGCAGTGCTATAGCTGGGTCATATGGTAGATCAATCTTTAGCTGTTTTAGGAACCTCCACACTGATTTCCACAATGGCTGGACCAGATTGCATTCCCACCAGCAGTGTAGAAGGGTTCCTGTTTTTCCACATCCCCGCCAACATTTATGATCATTTGTTTTCATGATGGTAGCCAATATTTTGTTGAGAATTTTTGCGTCTATGCTCATGAGGGAGATTGGTCTGTAATTTTCCTTTTTTGTTCTATCTTTACCTGGTTTTGGTATCAGGGTGATGCTGGCTTTATAGAAGAAGGAGTTTGGTAGAATTCCTTCTTTTTCTATTTCCTGGAAAAGCTTAAGAAGCAATGGTGTTAGCTCTTCCTTAAAGGTCTGGCAAAATTCAGCAGTGAATCCACCTGGGTCTGGGCTTTTTTTAGTTGGGAGATTATTGATAACTGTTTGGATCTCCATGTTTGTTACAGGTCTATTTAAGTGATTAATCTCATTTTGATTTAATTTAGGTA
This sequence comes from Jaculus jaculus, assembly GCF_020740685.1. Taxonomy (NCBI): domain Eukaryota; kingdom Metazoa; phylum Chordata; class Mammalia; order Rodentia; family Dipodidae; genus Jaculus; species Jaculus jaculus. The sequence goes on along the minus strand of NC_059102.1, from coordinate 131,608,983 downwards.
GGTCATATAAATCAAGGAAATCATCCATTTCTTTCAGATTTTCATACTATGTGGAGTATATGCTTTTATAGTATGTCCCTATGATTTTTTGAATTTCTCTGAAATCTGTTGTGATGTTACCTTTTTCATCTCTCATTTTATTAATTCGTGTCTCTTTCTCTTTCTTTTGGTCAGATTTGCTAAGGGTTTATCAATCTTGTTTATCCTTTCAAAGAACCAACTCTTTGTTTCATTAATTCTTTGGATTTTTTTTTTTTTTTTGGTTTCTATTTCATTAATTTCTGCCCTAATCTTTATTATTTCTTCCCATCTGCTGATTTTTGGGTTGCCTCGTTCTTTTTCCAAGGCTTTAAGGTGAAGCATTAGGTCGTTTACTTGTGACCTTTATAATTTCTTAATATAGGCACTTAAGGCTATAAATTCACCTCTTAGAACTGCCTTCATTGTGTCCCACAGATTTTGGTATGTTGTGTTCTCATTATCGTTTGACTCTATAAATATTTTGATTTCCTTCTTGATTTCTTCATTGACCCATTTAGTAGTGTATTGTTTAGTTTCCATGATTTTGTGTATGCTCTATAGCCTTTCTTGCTATTGATTGGTAGTTTAATTCCATTGTGGTCAGATGGAATACAAGGAATTATTTCAATTTTCCTGAATTTATTAAGATTTAGAGAATGTTCCATGTGCTGCTGAAAAGAATATATATTCTGTAGCATTTGGATGAAATGTCCTGTATATATCTGTTAGGCCCATTCCTTCTATGATCTCATTTAGTCCAGATGCCTCTCTGTTTATTTTTTCCCAGGATTACCTGTCAATTGATGAGAGTGGGGTGTTAAAGTCACCCACCACCACTGTGTGACCTTAGTTCTAATAGTGTGTGTTTGACGAATTTGGGAGCCCCCATGTTAGGTGCATATATGTTTAGATTGTAATGTCCTCCTGTTGGAGTGAGCCCTTAATCAATATAAAGTGACCTTCCTTATCTTTCTTGACTAACGTTGAACTGCAGTCTACCTTGTCTGATATTAGGATAGCAACCCCTGCTTGTTTTCAAGGCCCATTTGCTTGAAACACCGTTTTCCAACCTTTCACCCTAAGATAATGTCTATCCTTTGTAGAAAGGTGAATTTCTTGGAGACAACAAACTGTAGGATCCTGCTTTTTAACCCAGTCTGCAAACCTATGTCTTTTGGTTTGGGCATTGAGGCCGTTGATATTAAGAGAATTATTGAAAGGTGTGTATTTACGTTTGCCATTTTTTTTTGTTGTTGTTCCAGTTCTACCTTTGCTTTCTTGTGTTAACTAGTATTTGAGTATTGCTTGTTTTTTTCCAGGTTCCTTATATGTGTGCTTTGTCTTTTCTTCAGCATGGAGGATCTTATCAAGTATTTTCTGTAGAGCTGGTTTTGTCTTCAAACCTGTTAACCTGTTTTTGTCATGGAATGTCCTTATTTCTCCATCTATTTGAATGGATAGCTTTGCAGGATAAAGTAACCTTGGTTGACAATTGTTATCTTTCAGAACTTGGAATACATCACTCCAAGCCCTTCTGGCTTTTAAAGTTTGTGTTGAATAATCTGCTGTAATCCTAATGGGCTTGCCTTTGTAGGTAACTTGATTTTTCTCTCTAACTGCTTTCAATATTTTTTCCTTGGTTTGTGTGTTTGGTAGTTTGATTATAATATGATGAGGAGAGGTTCTTTCCAGGTTTTGTGTGGCTGGGGTTCTAAAGGCTTCCTGTATCTGCATTGGCACCTCTTTCCCAACTTGGGGGAAGTTTTCTTCTAAGATTTTGTTGAAGATGCCTACTATGCGTTTGGAGTGGAATTCTTCTCCTTCTACTATGTCTTGAATTCTTATATTTGATCTTTTCATAATGTCCCAAATATCTTGAAATTCCCACTCATACTTTTCTATAAGTTTGTCTTTCTCTTTGTTGGACTGTATTAGATCTGCCACCTGGTCTTCTAACTTAGATATTCTGTCCTCTCCTTCATCCATTCTACTGATGAAATTTTCTACAGAATTTTTTATTTCATTAACTGTGCTCTTCATTGCTAGTAATTCTGACTGGTTTTTCTTTATTATTTCTATTTCATTATTTATGTCTTGTATTGCCTTCTTTATTTCATTAAACTGGTATCCTGCATCCTCTTTGATTTTCTCTTTGATTCCTTTGATTTTTTCTTTGATTCCTTTGATTTGTTCTTTGACTTCTTTGAACATGTTTACAATCATTCTTTTGAAATCTTTCTCAGGCATTTCCTCTAACTCGTTCTCACTGGAGGTCATTTCTGATGCATTAATACTTTTAGGTGGATTTATATCGTGTTGCTTTTTAGTGTTTCTTGTGTTATAATGTATATATTTTTGCATCTTGGATTAAGTTAATGCTTGGATTTTCTAGCTAGCTGGGTGTTCTTAGCTGTATCAATTGATTTGATATTATATATCTTCAGGGTAGGAGCTTAAGGTGTTAGGTGTGGCTCTTAAGACTCTCAGAGTATCTACAAAGGTGTTCCTAGGGGTTGAGTTTCTCTGCTATGGGAATATTCAAGCAGGCTGAGTGGAATAAAATACAGGTAGATTCTAAAATTTAACTAAACACTGTACACATTCAATCAAAACCAGCACCAAGTATTTATGCAAGAGTAGTTATTATAACAACCAGATCCTCTATCAACAAAGAGGTTAAGATTTCTGGTCTGTTGAGGGATCTAAGTCAGCTTGTGACCAAGTGAGACTCTTCCCTGGTGCAATCCCAGTTAACCTTTTTGGATGATTTTGGTCACAGACAAGTTGCTGGCTGGGTCGTTATGTTGCTGTTCTGATTTCTGGAGCTGGGCACTGGCTTTTCCTGCAGGGCAAACCAAGCCTGGCAACTGTGGCCCTGCAGATTGGCATCCCCGCTGCTAGAATCACCACGGCTGCTGCTAAAGCTGCCGCTGCTGGGTCTGTTGCCTCTGCTGGGTCCACCACCACCGCTGCTGCTGCTGCTGCTGCTGACTTAACTGCCACTGTTGGATCCTCTGCTGCTGCTGCTGGATCTGTGACTGCTGCCTCTAAAGCTGCTGCTGCTGGGGCCATTGCTGCTGGTGCCTGAGCCGCTAATGTTGCTGCCGGACTCTGCTCCTGCTTGGGTCCCGCTGTCGGCTCAAGTTGGCGTTGCCGGGTCCTGGGACCGCTGCTCTGTTCGCTGGAGCTGGGCACAGGCGGTGGGGGAGGGGAGGGAGCCGCAGCTGCTCTATTTCTCTCGCTGCTCCACGTGTTCTTCTACCTTGTGGTCTGCTCCTCCGTTGCTCACTGCTGCTCTCCCTTCACATTTCCTGAGTTGCGGAGAGCGCGGTGTGAGTGGAAGCTCCCCACACCTGGCTTTTCCTGCTGCCGGCTTTCTGGTGCGCTGCAGCCGCCACAGTTGGCGGACCTGCCAGGGCCACTTTTGCCGGCCTGTGCGGGCTCTGGATCTCTTCTACTTCTCCACTGCCGTTTCAATTTACTATACACCTCACTTTTTAGTAAAAGTGTGTGTTTTGCTGAGTTTTTCGGTCTTTTTCCACCCTAGGCTGCTTTGGCGTGGTACCTACGCCACCATCTTAACTGGAAGTCCTGCTATGAGCATTTCATTTCTTCATGTATCTCCTGCAGTTTCTGTGGTACTGCCGTTGTGTTACTTGATGCGTAGCTGGACGAAGACCCTTAACACCTCCATTTCATATAATTCTTTGAGTTTGAATCCTGCCTTGTTGTCTATAAGATTACAGCCCTTGCATGTTTTTGCTTATATTTAATTGGTGTATCATTTTCCCTTATTTTTAGCTTTTTATTTTTATTTATTTATTTGTTTATTTTTGGGGGGGGTTCAAGGTAGGGTCTCACTCTGGCTTAGGCTGACCTGGAATTCACTATGTCGTTTCAGGGTGGCCTCAAACTCTTGGCGATCCTCCCACCTCTGCCTCCCAAGAGCTGGGATTAAAGGCGTGTGCCACCACACCCAGCTCTATGTTTAGCTTTTTAGAATCACAATTTTGGGTGTTTTTTTTTTTTTATTTTTTTTTTTTTTGTTGTTGTTGTTTTTTTTTTTCTTTTTTTGTTTCTTTTTATTTATTTTTTGTTTGTTTTTTGTTTTTGTTTTTTTTTTAGAGTTGAGTTTCACTCCATGAATCATTTTGAAGCGCTTATTTTTCTCATTTTTATTTTGAATTGTGGTTAAATATGCACAGTTTTAACCATCTTGCCCAGTTTTTTTAAAGAATATTTTATTTTTTATTCAATTATTTTTATGTATTTGCAAGCATAGGGAGAAAGACAGAGAGAGATTGGGAGCACCAGGGTCTCTAGCCACCACAAATAAAGTCCAGATGCATGTGCCACTTTGTGCATCTGGCTTTACATGGGTATTGGGGAATTGAACTGGTGTTGTTAGGTTTTGCAGGCAAGTACCTAAACTGCTGAATCATCTCTCCAGCCCCTATTTTTCTTTCTTTCTTTTTTTTTTAAGGAAAAAAAAAAAAACAGGATTTCACAGGCTGGAGAGATGACTTAGCAGTTAAGGTGCTTGCCTACGAAGCCAGAGGACCCACGTTTGATTCCCCAGGATCCACGTAAACCAGATGCACAAGGTGGCACATGCGTGTGGAGTTCATTTGCAGTGGCTAGATGCCCTGGCATGCCCATTCTCTCTCTCTCTTCCCCTCTTCCTCCCTCTCTGCCTCTCTCTTTCTCTCTCTCATATAACAGTAATAAAAATGAAATTTTAAAAAACACAGGATTTTACTACATAGCTGGGAGTGGCCTTGAACCTGGGGTACTTGTAACCCCCTGGCACCTCAGCTTTCCCTTGAATGGCCCATCCTGCCTCTTGTCAATGTTCTGTACCCAACTATAGCAATCTGGGTGACAGCCTGGCTGGCTGGCTTTCTCTAGGACTCAGGCACTGAACAGGCACCCCACCTGTCCTGTGTCCTCAAAAGCAAGAACTGTATGCCAGGCCACCCTGTTATCATGAAGTTTTACTAGCACACAGTCATGCTCATTCGTTCCGCTGTGGCTATGATGGCAAGAGGAGCTGCTGAGGCAGAAGCAAGGATCCTGTCTGAGCTCAAATTTGGACCTGTGGCACAGGTGGGGTGCCACCCCTCCAGGTTAGGTATAATGAAGATCTGAGATCACATTGGGCTTTGGGGAAATTTAAAGGGAGATGATCCTGGGAGGGATGGCCTCACTGGGCAAGCCCTTCCATGCCTGGGCACTTTCTCAGAGATACTTCCACAGTGGCCATGAACAAAGATTGCTCAATGTGCCCCCACCCCAAGGAGCTGACTGTCAACTGTGGAGCCTGGAGGCAGAGTGCTTCCAGCCAATGGTACTAGACTGAGGCCTGGGCTCAGCACTGTGCATTCAGACTGATGTCATCAACACTATGGCTTCCGGAGAGAGGGCCTGGGTTCCTGTCTTAGGGGGAAAAGAAAGCATCAAAGAGGCTGTAGAGCCAGGTGTGGGGGCACATGCCTGCCATCCTAGCTGCTCAGAGACAGGAGGATTGCTGCAAGTTTGAGTCCAGCATGGGCTACAGCGTGAGACTGTGTGTCAAAACCCAACAGTTGGGAGTATGGATGCAAGGGAGAGCAAACCCTGGAGAGGGGCTGAGCCTAGGAAGTTACTCTGGGTAGTGGTGAGGGAGTCACCTGCGAAGCATGTTCCAGGCAGAGGTGACAGACATGTGTGGAGGTAATGCACACAGAAAAATCTAGACTTAGTCCTGGAGCAGGGGAAACTGTGCAGGATTCAAGCAGGGAATGAAGGCATCCTTCCTGACACAGATCTTATGGCTGGACACTTACAGTTCCCAGTCAAAGGTCGTTTTGTCCTCAGGGGACACTGAACCATGTCTGGGGACATAGGTAGCTGTTCTGACTGGGGGAGATTTTGGTATGGAGGGGGTGAAGGCCAGGGATGCTACTCAGTACCCTGCAGGACCCAGGATGCTCCACAGAGACTGACCCATGGTGGCACAGAGAGCCACAGAAATGGGACATCCAGAGATGGTCTTGGCTGCGCACTTAGAATGCCGTGCTCATCCTAACACCCATGTGAAGCTGGATGGACATTCATTTTTAACAGCAAGAGACTCTGGTGTGCCATACACACGTGCAAGAAAGAAAGAAAAAGAGAGAAAGGAAGAAAGAAAGGGAAGGAAGGAAGGAAGGAAGGAAGGAAGGAAGGAAGGAAGGAAGGAAGGAAGGAAGGAAGGAAGGAAGGAAGGGAAGAAAGAAAAACTTCCTGGAAAATGGCACACTGGTGTGGTTTCTTTCTGTACCTCTGCACACACAGCCACGGAGCCTGTGGACTAATTCACCTTCTCGGCCTCCCTGAAACTTCACCCAGATCATCTTGTCAGTGTACTTGGACAGATCTAAGATGCTCTCCTTCTTTTCCCTGTCTGCCATTTTGTCGTCCTATCTTGACAATTTCTAAGTGTATGCTTCACTGGTGTAAGCACACTCACTCACATTATTGTGCAAGCAGTCTTCTGAACTCTTACACCTTGCAAAACTGAAATTTCACACCCAGTGAGCAAACAGTAGCTCCCCACCTACTCTTTCCAGCCCCTGAAGCCTCTACTCTGCTTTCTGTCTCTGAATGGGACTTCTCTAGGAGCCACTTGTATGTGCATTCATAGAGTACCTGTCTCCTTGTGAGCAGCTTATTTCACGGAGTGTCCTTATTGCCACCTCCATGTAAGATCATTTGTCAGAATTTCTTCTTTATTTGTGTGTGTGTTCATGTGCATTCATGGATGTGACATGTGCAGAGGTTGGAGGACAACTTTAAGGTATTCATCTTCTCCTTCTATCTTGCTTTCGAGGCAAGGTTTCTCTTCTTGTTTACTGCTGTGTGCACCAGTGTAGCTAGTCCCCAAGTTTCCTGATTATTCTGGCTCTGTCTCCATTGTTGTAGCCTTGTTGGAATCAGAGATGTGTGAACCACTGGGTGTCCACCTTTATATGGGTGCTGAAGAGGATGGGACTCAGAATGAATAAATAAGTGATGATCTCTGTCTACTCCATTCTGGACTGTTTAAATCCACCCCGTGCTGTTAACTTGCATCAACCTAAAAACAAGAGTGCACCAAGTTTGCTCAAAAGCCTTTTATGGCTCCCTGTTGCCTACTGAATTATGTAAACTCTTCAGCCTATTGCTAGTGAGTTCTGCCCCTAGGCCTGGTGTACGTGTAGCATGGCTCTGACAGCCACTGTGATGGACCCATGCTTAAGCTGATTGGCATTATTAGTTTTCTTGAAATTATGTGCTACTTTCTCTCACCTACAAGTCTTTTCTTCAGCTGTTTTCTTTGCCTGATATGTACACCCACAAATCCCTGCCTCACCTCACAGATAAAACTGCTCTAAACTTCAAGACTCTTAGTCCCAGTCCCTCCGGGCAGCATCAACTCTCTTACTGGTTTACCTTAATGTTCCTCCTGCCTTTACACTTGCATTTCCCTGTTCAGTGTCTCCACTTGGATATGCTTCATGCACCTCACATTCAGCTCATCCCTCCTGGAAAACTGTCCAGCCTGCCCTTCCTTCCATGTGTCCTTACCTGAGGGCAGAGGGCAGGCATCACCACCCACTCATGTGCCAGCACACCAGGGTCTCTAACCACTGCAAACAAACTCGACACATGCCACTTTGTGCATCTGGCTTTACATGGGTACTGGGGAATTGAACCCAGGTCATTAGACTTTGCAGGCAATGCCTTAACAGCTGAGCCATCTCCCCAGTCCATGAGCCACTTTTAACCATCCAGTAAGTCACTAGGTCCTGTCACTTCTCTCTTCAAAGCAACTCTCCTTTCAGGGCACAGTCTTGGTAGAGGACAGATGAGGTGTATATCCCAGGCAGACCTCAAGACCTGAACACTTGGCCTTACCTCTGAAGTGGTTAGACGTCTCTGTTCCTACAGGGTTTGAATCCCCTGCTCAACATGATACTTGGTGCACACAGGACTGGTGTTCCATTTCTTTCAATAACCCAAGGTCTGTAATTCCTCTTGCCTGCTTTGCCAGGACCTTCAGCTAAGCCTGCCTCAATTCTGCATGGCTCCACAAAGTATCACATGGTGTCCCCACTCCATCCTCTTCTCTACCCAGGCTTTCTGTGGCTGGTCTCTGCAGCCAACGGCACTGCCTAGGAGCTTCCACTTTGCTTCACTGGGAGTGTCACTGTCCCTGGGCTTGGGATATCAAGCATGCTGGGATGGTCAACTCCAAGGCAGCTCAGCTGAAGTCCCGAGACCCTAGAGTTTCCCTATACAGTGGTGCCCCTGTCCCAGGCTGGCTCCTGGCCAAGTAGAAGGGCAGAGCACAATTCCCTTCTTGCCTTTCCAGGCTCTGGCCACAAGAAAATATAGCTCCTTTCCAAGATACTAATAATGGTCTTGACTCTGGGTCAGGAAACTCTAGGAGCTAGTTCTTATTTTGCTTATTTTCCAAATGAGGATGGAAGCACAGAAGTTCATTTACTGGGTCAAAGGCACACAGAGGAAGACTGGGAACTCAGGGGGTCTGACACCTGACCCCCAGCTAGGCACCTCCATAAGTAAACTGAGAGACTGCTGCAGCTAGAAAGGGTCTTAGGAGGTGCTGAGTAGACAGTGAGAGCTGCCAGGTCCTGGCCCAGTTTTATGCTTTCTACTATCAATAAAGGCTACTTGACTGCTCTGAATGCCAGGGACACTGAACAAGATCAGTGTTTTTCAAATGGGCCACAGAACCTGTGTGGTCCCTGACATCTTCTCTCGTCTGGAGCAAAATAAGTAAAATGAAGGCAATATAGCAATTTTTAGACTTTGTTTAAATTTAATTTAAAATTCCAATTAAGGACTGTTGTGTATTCCTAGGTCTTATTTTTTTTTGCTTTTGTTTTTGATGTTTAGGTGTTTGGTAAGTTAGTGTTTCTAAAGAAAACAGACCCTCGTTTAAAAAACTAAAGACGAGCTGGTCGTGGTGGCACACGCCTTTAACCCCAGCACCTGGGAGGCAGAGGTAGGAGGATGGCCGTGAGTTTGAGTCCACCATGAGACTACATGATGAGTTCCAGGTCAGCCTCGGCTAGAGTGAGACCTTACTTCGAAAATAATAATAATAATAATAAATAAAATTAATTAAATAAAAAAAATAAAGGTGAACAAACTAAAAAACAACAACAATGAAAAGTAAAGGCAGTAGGCTGAAGAGCTGGCTTGGTGGTTAAGGAACTTGCTTGCAAAGGCAAATGACCCAGGTTCAATTCCTCAGGACGTGTGTAAGCCAGATACACAAAGTGGTACATGCGTCTGGAGTTCATCTGCAGCAGCCCCGGCATGCCCATTCTCCCTCTCTCTCTCCCTCTTTCTCTCTCAAATAAATATTTTTTAAAAAATTAAGATGGGCTGGAGAGATGGCTCAGTGGTTAAAGGTGGTTGCTTGAAAGCCTCACGGCCTGGGCTCAATTCCCTAGTACCCATGTAAAACCAGATGCCAAAAGTGGTACAATCAACTGGAGTTTGTTTACAGGAGCAAGAGACCCTGGTACACCCATTCTCTCTCTGTCTCCCCCCCCCCTTTTCTCCCTCCCTCCTGCCTTGCAAATAAATAATAACTGCAAGACCTTTTTTAAAATAAAAAAATGAAGAATTGGTCACTTTGTTCTCATTTATTTTATTTTTTATTTCTTCACTTGCTATATTTATTTATTACTTCTGTTGGATCTTATGTATTCTGTAGGTTTTTATTGATTTATCTGTTTATTTTTAACTTTACAGATGCCTGACTCCTGGAGTCTGAGAGTGATGGGACCTCACGCCTACTGAGGCTGTCATCCAAGGGAAGCTGGAGCTGTAACTAGGGAGAAAAGGAATAGAGGGAGGGGTTTTGACTCGTGTGGGTGTAAGGGACCCCCACGGGTGAGCTCGAGGTGAGGGCGAGACAGAGGTTGGAAACAGGACAATAGTCAATCAGGAGGGTTTAGAGCCAGGCAAGGGAGGAGGGACAGGTGCAGGGAGGTGAGTCAGAGAGAGGAGAGAGGCAGAAGAAACAGGGCTGCACACAAGGCCTGAGGGAGGGAGAAGGCAGAATCTGACAAACCCAGAAAGGTGTCAGCACATGTTTACAGATTTGAACAGAGATCTCCAGCTGGAGACAGGCGCCCAGCAAGAGAAGAGAGACAGGGCAGGGTCAGCAACGATGCAGCAGGAACATCTCATGTGAAGAGGCTGGATAGAGGCATCTGCACAGACCCTGACATGCACAGAGACTGATGCGGGGCTAAGTACTACAGAAGGCCATAGAAGAAAGAGAGAGAGTGCCAGGGAAAACATTTTTATAGAAGACAGAAAAGAAAAAGAGAAAGAAAAAGCATACCCATAGGCTGCAGATTGAGGGAGGCAGGAGGGGAGCACAGCAGAGCTGGGGAGGTGGGGGTGGAGTGGGGAAGCTTGCACGCAGGGGATGGGGATTTGGATGGCAGGGTGGGGGACAGAGGAAGCCCCGTCAGCAGGCAGGCAGTCTGCCTGGACTAGATAAGGATGCCCTCCCAAGGAAGACAGGGAAGGAAAGACGGTCACACATCCCCCCCAGGGAGAAAGCCCTAGAACAATGGGTACTTGACTTCAGCTGGTCATTAGACAGACAATTAATGGAAAGAGCAACAGAGGCATCCCCAGGGGGAGTGGAGAAGTGGAATTATTGGGCTTCTGTCCCCACAATCCCTGATATCCAGTGTATCCACTGCAGACTCCTGACCTGGGGCATGGGTCTCCCCAGGATAAGCCTGGGCCCATGCCAGCACCCAGCGGCCGCACAACTTTCCCAACTTAAACCCTTCCCCTTCCCCTAGCTGGAACATTGCTGGTGATTACAAACATCTATGGAGACACCACCCTTTGAGCGATGGATAAACATGGAACATGGATGCCCTGATGAGCCAGGGCCATAGGTTTCAGTCACAATAGAGCCCAGGAAATCCAAGGGCAGTGGAAAGAGCGAACGCAGTCACATGTTCCATGTGGCACCACTGACATATATCAGAATGGCACCAACAGCAATTCTTTTTAAAAATATTCTTGTTTTACAGTATAAAATTTAAAATGAGGACAGTTATGAAGAATACTTAATAAATTCATAATGGTAATTGCCATGTGGAACAGGAAGAAGGCTTAGGGTATACCCTAAAAGTCTTCACATACACATGTGTTTGTGTGTGTGTGTGTGTGTGTGTGTGTATGTAGACTTACTTTGGGGCTGTGAAAGTAGGGGTGCCTGTTGCTGTGTTTTCTGATTTTTTTTTCTCTTTTTTTTGGCTTTGTTTTAGTATTTTGAAGTAGAGTTTACCCTATATAGTCTAAGCTGGCTATGAACTAACCCTCTCTCTCTCTCTCTCTCTCTCTCTCTCTCTCTCTCTCTCTCTCTCTCCCTCCCTCCCTCCCTCCCTCCCTCCCTCCCTCCCTCCCTCCCTCTCTCTCTCTCTCTCTCTCTCTCTCTCTCTCTCTCTCTCTCTCTCTCTTTCTCTGTGTGTGTGTGGGGGGGTGTGTAGTGTAGTGTACACATGTATGTGTTCATCATTTATCTGTGCTCACCTCTGTGCTTACATGGAGGCCAGGGGAGAACATCTGGTGTCCTTCCTCTCTCACTCATCCATGTATTTCCTTCTCTTTCTGTACATGGAGCTGTGATTTTCATGAGCCCCAGGGCTTCTTAGATCTCTGCTCCCCAAAGGACTGGGGTTACAGATGGGTATAGCCATGTCAGCTGCTTATAAGGGTTCTGGGAAATCTAAAGACTTCAAGAGTCTCAGCTGGGCGTGGTGGCATACACTTTTAATCCCAACACTCAGGAGCTAGAGGTAGGAGCGTTGTCATGAGTTCGAGGCCACCTTGCAACTACATAGTGAATTCCAGGTCAGCCCGGGCTAGAGCAAGACCCTACCTTGAAAAACTAAATAAATAAATAAAAAGACTTCAAGAGGTCTTAAATGGTCACAGGCCCTCATGCTTATGGTAAGCACTCTTCCCCACTGAGCCATCTGTCCAGCCCTGGCCTTGAACTCTTAAATCTGTCATCACTTTCCTCAGTACTGATATTTCAGGTGTGCATCACCATACCCAACATTGTTTTCTGTTTTGTTTTGTTTTAGGTTTATTTTTTCTTTGTTTTTGTTTTTCCTATCTTTTAAATTTTCCCCTGAGAGGGACAGAGCTATCCCAAATACCTTCCCCAGGAGGATGTCTTCCATTACCCTAATCACCATTCCCATGTAGTTCTCCCTATTACCTGGCACCAAGTTCTCAGGGCTCTCTGCACTTTCTGGCTGTACTTTCCCATAATGGGGTTCATAAATTTTCTCCCCCACTAGATGATTAGCCCCCAGAGAGCAAGTGGTGTAGGTATTAGAGCAGTCTGGTTCCACAAGAGGCATGGAGACCAAATGCCCTTTAGGAATTGGAGCTTTATTATGAGAGTTATTTACACCGTGGAGGAACATAGCAGGGTAACTGGTGCCAGAGAGAAAGGGGCTTCAGTTTCAAAACAGGGAGTTATCTTACTCAAGGGGGGAGAGGGAAGGTTTCATGCCACATGACCCAGCCTATGTGCTCTGAGCCTTGGAAGCACAGGATAGGACCCAAGGCCATAACTTGGGGAACAAGTCACTGTTCTTGCTTACCCACTTAGCCTTGGACTTGCTAGTAGGGGTCTCTTAAAGTATCTGCATCTGCGTTGTGTCAGTACGACCTCCTTCCTGCACAGGGCAAAGTCAAGGATGCCACCCAGAGGTGTCTGAGACGGAACCTAGCTCTCCCACCTACCACTGCTAAGTAACCAGGAAGGCTCTGATGGCATCTCAGATCCGTTGCCTCATCAACTCAGTGTGTGGGGGTAGAGTTGGGAGGGTGGACTCAGAATTGAAAGCATTGCTTCTAGAATGGGGATGGTGTACAGTTGCTATTCAAGATGGCTCGGGGAGGAAGAGGCAACATGTTCTGTGGCTAGGGAGCCCTACCATTGTGACTTAGCTGGTTGGTTGTGGCAACACTGTTAACAAGGCCATCAACTTTGAGCCCTCAAATTCAATCAACCCCCAGTTGCTGGTAAAAATAAGGCCACTGTGGAGAGGGAACAATAAATCAGCCTTCTCCTCCTCCACATTTACAGAGTCACAGATCCAATCTAATTCTCATATCAGCCCTCTGGCTTAGAGCTCATGCCCCCAGTTTACAGATAAAGAAAAGCTAGCTAGATGAGACCAAAAGACTGGCTGTCAGGCTGGAGAGATGGCTTAGCAGTTAAGCTCTTGCCTGTGAAGCCTAAGGACCCTGGTTCAAGGCTCATATTCCCCAGGAAGCATATAAGCCAGCTACACAAGGTGGCACATGCACCTGGAATTCATTTGTAATGGATGGAGGCCCTGGTGTGCCCATTCTCTTTTTTTTTCTCTCTCTGTCTCTATGTCGCCTTAAAATAAATAAATCAATAAACAAAAGACTGGCTATCTTGTTCAAGGTCACAGGCAGGTAGTTAGTGCTGGACTTGGAGCTCATGTCTGATCTGTCAGGTGAGGGTGAGGGTGAGGCTAGAAACTGGGAAAGGCAGGCCTCCTTCTTACAGAAAACTCCTTGTATACAAAAAGGGATTAGTGAGGCAGCGAAGGAGGTAAGATCTTGTCTATCCACAGCAAAAAGTGTTGAAGTGGGACTTGAACCTCAGATTTCCTGACTGCTTCCTGTCCCCAACTCTTTGGTGCCTGGTAGTCTCAGTCTTGGCTGATCAGACTTCAAACTGTTTTTAAATGTATGTATGTGTGTGTGTACATATTCATATGTGTGTGAGAGGGTACTTGTGTGTGGACTGCAGAGGTCAACATCAAATGTCATCCTCCATTGCTCTCCACCTTATTTTTTGAGACAGGGTCATTCACCTAGAGCTCACCTATTCAGTACAATTAGCTAGCCAGCAAGTCCAGGGATCCTTCTCTACTTCCTCAGCTTTGGGATGACAGGAGCACCACCGTACCTGGCATTCTGTGTAGGTACCAGGGACCTGAACTCAGTCCTCATGCTTGTTCCATTGAGCCATCTCCCCAGCCCCACATTGGGGGAAGGGGGTTAAAGCCAGTATACTTAGAGGTGCCTTTATGCCTTTGTGGGATATAAAATCCAGGGTTGTGAGAGCAGGGAAGGGGGAAGGGCTGTTAAGGTCATCTAGTTAAGCTCCCTTCCTGTAGTAATGAACTTAGAGTTTAGAAAATGCAAATGACTCACAAGGGCCCTTTGATGTCAAAGTCCTTGCTGAAAAAAGTAGCCACGTCATCCTCAGTGTCCTGGCTTCTCAGAACTGATTGATTCCAACTTAGAAGAAGCCCTGTGTAATAGCAGCTTGGTGTCCAGTACCAGAGCAGATTGGAAAATAGAATGTGGAGAAGAGCAGCTGCCCCATGAGGATACCTGGAATGCTGAATGCAGGAATGAGGGAACCCTGGCCTGCCATCTAGTTTCTGACTCCTATCTGTTTTCTCTCCCTCTGCTCTATCCCTCCTTTCGGAACAGCCCTCATAAGACATTGCCTTTGGCCTGATGGGGCCCTGCTAATTAAAGCTCCAGTGGCTCCCATGCTGGAGAACCAAATAGCCTTCGAACCCATCTCCGTTTCTCTAGATCTGAACAGCCCCCTAATTTGTCCCAACTCATTCTGTGAGCTCTTCAAAATGCAAATCTTGTTCCTCCCTGAAAGAGGCTTTCTGTCATTCACAGGAAAATATCCAGAGTTCTTTCTGTTGTTGTTTTGTCTTTTAACAATTCTCTTTGAAAAAAATATTTTTATTCATTTATTTGAGACAGAGAAAGACAGATAAAGAGGCGAGGGGAGAGAGAATGAATGAATCTGAGTATGAGTGTGCCAGGTCCTCCTGCCACTGTAAATGAACTCCAGATGAATGCACCACTTTGTACATATGGGTTTACATAGATTCTGGAGAGTCAAACCTGCCCCATCAGAGTTTGCAAGAAAGCACTTTTAGCTGTTGAGCCATCTCTCCAGCCCAGTAATTCTTTATTAATGCATATGCTTAGTCTTAGACCCTCCTCTGCCCCCATCTTTCTGCCCCTATTCCCTTTCACTCCCCATACCCTTTGACTTTCAAATAACTTAAGATCTATTACCTTCCCAACTCCTCTTTCTTGAAGCCCCCTTTCCCCCCAGTAATGGCCTCCTTTCTAGTTTCCTGGCATGTGTACACACTCATTTCCACATAAATTCACATGTATAAAGATTCTAAGCTAGGATGTGTCCCCTAACTGCTAAGCCATCTCTTCAGCTCCTAAGCTAGGATATTTATATAAGAGAAAACATTCAGGGCTTTTTTTCTTTTCCTTTCTGCTCCTGGGTTATCTCAATATTTTCCAATTCCATCCATTTATCCTGAAAATTTCATTTTTCATTATGGTTGAATAAAATACCACTGTGATTATGTACCACATTTCCATTAATTCAGAATACTTTTTTCTAAATTTCTTTCTAACTAGTCTCTTTCCTATTTTGATGTCATCATTTTTTTCCCTCCTGTTATATAGATCCTGTAATATCAGCCACTATGAGGTCATGAATATCAAGTCACTTTGTGTCTGGAAGACAGTATTGTAAGCACTCCTCCCCTTCCTTTGGCTCTTACATTCTTTCTGCCACCTTTCCACAATGGTCCCTGAGCCTTGGAGGATGTGATAGAGATGTTTCATTTAGTGCACAACACTCCACTGTCACTTCTCAGCACTTTGGTGAGTTTTGAGTCACTCCAGTGGTTACCACCATCTTAAAGAGAAGCTTCTCTAACCAAAAGTGAGAGTAGCATTAATATATGGGCATAAACATAAGCATTTAGAGGGCAATTTGGTGGGCATAATATAACCACTTAGCTGGACAACAGTAGTAGTTTCCCCCCAGGACTTATGATCTTCCAAGCTTTTGATTAGGTTTTCAGTACAAGGCAGGAATTCCCTCCTATGAAGCAAACTTCAAGTCCAATCAGAGAGCAGTTGTTTTCCCCCAAAACAGTCATGCCATCATTGTACCAGTTGATACATTTGGCCTGGATAGCCAGCCATAAAGATTGCAGGAGCCATTGCTGGTTAACCTGTTAATGGCTTTTCTCCCCCAACAGGCTGCATAGCTCTCTCCAGTGTACTGACAGCAGGCCAACAAGATGAAGGCTTCCAGCTCAGCTCCAGCTTGATTTCTCAGTGAGCTGCAGCCCAAGCATGTGGAGTCTTCAACAATAGAGTCTTACCATCTAGTTCTAGTGGGCAACCAAGAGCCTTGGCAATAGCCTGTAATGTTTTGGGGGCATCAGGGACCTTCCTGGCTAACAACTCACTAGAAAGTATCTTAACCCTAGCACTGAAATTTTTCTTTTAAAAATTATTTAATTTTAATTTTATTTATTTGAGAGAGGCAGATAGATGAGAGAGAGAGGGAGAGAATGGGCACGCCAGGGCCTCTAGCTACTGCAAATGAACTCCAGATCCATGTGCCACCTTGTGCATCTGGATTACATGGGTCCTGGGGAATCAAACCTGGGTCCTTTAGCTTTTCAAGCAAGTGCCTTAACCACTAAACCATCTCTTGAGCTCTGAAATTTTTCTAATAAGAATCAGTGGCTTCTAGGTACTTTATTTCCTCCACAGGATACTTCTGCCCAAACTCTTTTTTTACACACACACATATATATTTACATTTATATACATATGTGTGTGTGTGTATTATTAGCTAGCAAAGAAGTATATTTCCATATGACTTATTCATAACATCTTAAATTTTGATTAACCCTCCTCCCACCCCTTCCTCTCCTCCATATACGCCCCTTAGACCGTTCTTCTTCCCCATCCCCAGTATTCTGCCCCTCTACATATCTACCCTCCCCCCTCTTCCCTCCCTCATATACCCTTTCTAGCTTCCTGGTCTCTACTATTGACTTTTATTTCAATTCACATACAAATCTAAACATTTGAAACTAGGATCCACATGTGAGAGAGAACATGTGGTTTGACCTTCTGAACCTGGATTACCTCACTTAGTATAATCTTTTCCAGATTCATCAATTTCCCTAAAAGTTTCCTAATTTCATTCTTTTTTACAGCTAAATAAAACTCCGTTGTGTAAATGTACCACATCTTCATTAGCCGCTCATCAGTTGAAGGGCATCTTGGCTCGTTTCAGTTCCTAGTTATGGTGAATAGAACAGCAATAAACATGGATGAACAAGTTATCTCTGAAGTATGAGTAGAGTCTTTAGGATATATGCCACGGAGTGGAGTGGTGATTCAGAATACACACAGACACACACACACACACACACACACACACACACACACACACATATATAATTTTTATTATTTATTTATTTTGATTTTTTGAGGTAGGGTTTCACTCTAGCCCAGGGCCTCTAACTTATGGTGATCCTCCTACCTCTGCCTCCCAAGTGCTGGGATTAAAGGCATGCACCACCACACCTGGCTTAAACAATAATTTATTTATTTATTTGATAGAGAGAGGGAGAAAGAGAGAGGCAGATAGAGAGAATGGGTGTGCCAGGGTCTCCACCCATTGCAGACAAACTCCAGACACATGCACCACCTTGTGTTTCTGGTTTACATGGGTGCTGGGGAATTGAACCTGGGTCCTTAGGCTTCGCAGGCAAGTGACTTAGCTGCTAAGTCATCTCTCTAGCCCTAATTCAGAATTCTTAACCCAAGGTCTTAGTGGGAAGATCTCACCTGAGCTGTGGCTCTGGGCCCTTCTCAGTTTGCCTCTCCTTTGCTCTGACTCCAGTCACACTGGCATTTCTCAGGTCCGCACACCTACTTTGTACAGTCTATTCCACAACCTGGGGCACTCCAGACTTCAGTGATCTTGCTGACTCTGCTGCCTTTGGGTAGTTCTTCCTTGTCCTCCCCTAGCTGGGTTAGTACCCCCTGACATGCTCCCACTGCTTCTGGAATGTTCCCAGCATCACACTATCCTTTTTGGCCCTGTGTAGAATTTATTTTTTCTCTTTCTCTCTTTGTTTCTTTCTTTCTTCAAGGTAGGGTCTCCCTCTAGCCCAGGCAGACCTGGAATTCACTATGTAGTCTCAGGCTGGCCTCGAACTCACACAGTGATCCTCCTACCTCAGCCTCCTGGGATTAAAGGGGTGCGCTACCACATCCAGCTTAATTGTGTAGCATTTTTATAATTTTTTTTCGAGGTAAGGTCTCACTCTAGCTCAGGCTGACCTGGAATTCACTATGTAGTCTCAGGGTGGCCTCGAAATCATGGCGATCCTCCTACCTCTGCCTCCGGAGTGCTGGGATTAAAGGCTTGCACCACCACACCCGACCTGTGTAGCATTTTTAATATCTGCCTCCTGACCAGACTGTGAGCTCTGAGAAGCAGGAACTGTTTTATTCATTATAGCATGCTCGGTGCTTGGAACTGAGCCAGACACACACTGTATATTCAGCAAGGGTTTGCTGAATGAACAAATACATTTGACTTCTTGTTGGAATGCGTTTATCTACTTTTCAAGCACTTAAGCATCTCTGTCCATGCTATATGGCTGGCTGGTTCCTCAGGCTCCACCATCACACAGTCCCTTCCCTCATGGGGCTCACAGTGTGTCTGGGAGAGACAGTCATTCAACAGGTCAAACCATAACACCATTGCTTCTTAAGCTTTTCCATAAAATAGAAAAAGAAGGAATTCTACCAAACTCTTTCTATGAAGCCAGCATCACCCTGATACCAAAACCAAGCAAAGATAGAACAAAAAAAAAAAAAAAAGAAAAGAAAAGAAAATTACATAATGCTAAGCATAACTATAAAGGAAAACAAAAGACTGAGTAACAGGCTAGGGAAAGGAGGGTGGCACCATCACTGTTTCAGGGTGGCTTAGATGAGGTGGCTTGGGAGTGCTTCTTGGAAATGACCAAGGCTTCTAAGAGACTCTGCACTCCTCTGCTTGAGGCTGGCTGGAGCCCATACACGTCAAGGTGTGGCCGTCCTAGATTCTCAAACCCTTCTGGGTGGAACAGAGCACCCAGAAGCTGCTTTGGCTCAGTTTGTGAAGCAGTGCGGAAGCCTTGGGCTGCTCTTCACAACAGCTGTGATTGGGTTCTTTCTACTGGCAAGAGGCAGAGATAGATTGCTTTGTGCACCGAGGCCTTGGCTGATTGTGGCCAGGCGATTGGCACCCACAGATCGTGGCCGCCAGGGTTTACCATGCACCCCCAGCGCCCGGGCGGGCTGTGCGCAGCGCACCAGCCCAATCTCGCCTCCTATATTCAGAGTTGATTAGACGCTATTTCTGCCTGGATTTTCAGAAGGCTCAAGAGCTTTTTTAATCACTACAGTGGCTCATTACGGTTTTGCAGTGACACTCATGTCCTTCAGTTCTCTTCTCAGATTAGATTCTATAGTCAGATGAATATTGGATGATTTCATTACATACAAATGCAATCAACAGTTTTGCATAAATTTCTTCTCTTTTCTTGAGTTTCAATTGACCCCAGCACCCATGGTGGCAGGCACGATCCACATGCAAATGAGCTGGGTTTGCAGCCTAGGAGAGGGGCTGGGAGGAGTTGGGCACTCTCTCCAGCCCTGGGAGACAGCAGCCTTGATTGCTCAGGCTTTGGGAGAGGGGCCTCAAGGAGCTCCCCCTCCCCTCTTGACGGACAGCCTCCAGGACTTCCCATCTGGATGATGTTCCTCTGGATAAACTGAGGCACAGGGCTACTCAGAGTGGAGCATGAGCTTTTCTCTGGCCAGAGAATGGCTAGCTTGCAACTGGGTTAACTGGCCTGAGCATGCGTCTCACTGTCTTAACAAGTGGTGAGCCCTGCAGTGCATTCCTGGCAGCAGTGACCCATGTCATTGCTAACTGCCTGTGCTGCTTGCTATCCTTCCTGTCACAGGCACTATCACTGTTTCTGGACGGCTTGAGCTATGGGTAGGAGGGCAATCAGCAGAAGTCAAAAGCTAGCCTAAGACAGGTTTCTGTTGTTTGTTTGTTTGTTTTTGAAGCCTACACGGCTGCCCTTGGTGTCACTTTCTGGATTTCTAGAACTCTCCTAATGAAGGGGTAGGATATTCTCAGAATTGGGCCTCAGACGGCTCCTAACCTATCCTTTATGGATGCTTGGTAGCCTCTGCTTAACCACCCCTGGAAGACAGGAGCTCCCTCCCCACAGAACTCCATGATGAGAGAGGGTTTTCTGTACCCCTGGGAGCATCTGTCCACCTACTACCCTCGCCCCAGGCTCTGGATTTCACAACATGTCTCTGCTTGCTCAGCCTCATGACTGGGGCATGAGAGCTCAAATCACATCTTTAGGGATGCAGCTTCTCCTCCCCAGGGATAGCAAAGGAGCCTTTCTCAGCTCTAGGATGGACAATAGTTCAGGAGCTAGGGTGCCAGACATTTATGGTCACACAAACTTCCACTGAATTAGTGGCTTCTGGGTTCTTGTTTTGTGAATTTCAACAAATGATATTCACAGACCGCTGATGGTGATGTTTAGAGAGATTTCATTATAGAGATTATAGAATTTAAGAGAAGGAAGGAATGCAGAGATTTCTAAAACTGAGAAAGCCCACCTAGAACCCTAGATTGGGATCTTTTAGGGGAAGTTACTGAATGGAGACTGAGCTGGTTAGTTCAGCTCTGATATCAGGTGCCCAGTTGCTGTCAGGCTTTCAGGAAGAGGAGTGATCTCTTCAAAGAAAGCAAGAAGTAAAGAAAAGCCAGATTCTCCCTTACATCCCTAGCCTATAGCAAAGTGGAGGCTTCAAGGACTCCTTTAGGCAGAAAATGACAAGGGAAAAAAATGGATTCAACTTTACGGCTCAAGGACATCCCTCACTTTTACTTTTGGAATTGACCCAGGTTCAATTCCCCAGAACTCACATAAACCAGATGTACATGGTGACACATGCATTTGGAGTTTGTTTGTAGTGGTTAGAGGCCTGAGTATACCCATTCTTTCCCTTAATAACTAGCTAACTAACTAACTAAATAAATATTATAACACAAAGTCCTTGAATGTGGATTCCAGACCCGCAGGAGGAAGTCCCTGTACCATCTCCTGCCTGACACTTCCTCTTAGGATGCTTGACTGCGTCTGTACTGTGTACTTGTGGTCCAGAGTTTATCTCCACAGCCTTGCTCATGCCATTCCTGGCCCCTAGCATTCTCTCTTCAAGCAATCATGTTTGCATACCTACATTCTATAGTTCATCCATTCTGTATGCATCCATTTATTCCTAACAAGTGCTTTTCAGTAAATCCCCATGATGGCTCTGCAAGGAAAGCATGTTGTCTGCACCGTACAGAGGAGGGAATGGGTTCAGAGGGATTAAATCGCTTGCCTGTGATGGCCCAGCTCGCAAGTGGCAGACCTGTGATTTGGCATGGACCTCTCAGCCTCTACTCAGCGTGTGCCACAGCTGAGGGTCAGAAGGCAGGCAATTGGTGAGCAACCTTCTGTGCCAGGGTGAGGAAACTTGCCAAGTGGGTCAGCTGGTTGGAAACAAGTTCATTAGGCCAAGAAAGCCTAAAGGTGGGAGACACAGGAGGGGAGCTTCCAGGGGAAGATGTTGCCTTAAACACAGAAGGCTTGGGACTTGCTAAAGACAAGGGCCAAGGCTGGGTGACCTTAATCTGCTTGCTGAGTCAGTGGGGACCTTGAACCCTCCCAGCCCCATTTCCCAGGCTGAAAACAGGCTAGACTGCTGTGGCTGGCAGTGGCTCTGTTCATGTCAAGAGTTCCATCATGCCCAGAATGATGACAATAGATGTGGTCACATCCCTGATAGATCCCCAATAACTTGTGCATTCACATGTTTCTCTCTGAGTCCCAGGCCCTCCACTGTCTGTGGTCAAATCTGTGATGAATGACTGCTGGCTGATTCCCTGCTATTTTTAACTAGGAGACAAAGATGGCTGGCCAGGATATAGGCCACTGCAGGAAGGTCTCAGAGAATCAAAAACCCAGCCCAGCTTCATCTTCTCCTTCCAGGAGTCAGAGCTCAGATCAGAGGCAGCCCTGGATTTAGACCACCATGCCAGGCAGAGGCCAGCTCTAGCAGCAAATGCCACTGTGAGCAAAGGAGTGGGTATAGCCTGGCAAAGGGACCAGGCTGTGAGGGCCAGGGAGAAAGCCTGGGAAGCAGAGCACTCTGTAGTCTCAGTGTGGCCTCGAACTCACAGCGATCCTTGTATCTCTACCTAGGATTACAGGCATGTGCCACCACACCCGGCCTAGGACTTTGTTTTAAATTGGGCATCCTGTGTTTCAGGAAGAATTATCAGAGGACCTATCTGGGTGTCAACAGTACTCCATCAGCTAAAAGTGACCTCAGCAACAGCAGCTCACCCAGGAGGAGGCCCCGTGCTGAGGCATTCCACAGACATCACTGTAACCCTCTTTACACCAGCCCATTAGACTCATGTTACAGATGGGCAAACTGAGGCCCAGAGGAGAGAAGAACTTGTCCTGGGCCTCACAGTTAGTAGCTGTCCAGGCGAGTATTCAATGCCTGGTCTAGTTGGCTCAGAATTGGTACTCAATCCTTCAGTGCCTACTGAGCCTTCCAAAGGGAGGACCTCTGGGTCAGGAAGGCCTTAAGTGGCTTAGAAATAGGTTTTGTGAGTCAAAGGAAGTAAAAAAAGACATCACAGAATGGGAGAGCTGAATATCAGAAGCTGTAAGCCTTACTCAGAAAAGCTTTCTGAAGAAACAGCCTCGAGGAGGAACTGGGTTGGCAGTGGAGGGTGGGGCAGGTCTGTCACCCAGGGCCTGAGAAATATGGAGGTGCTGCTTGAGGGCCTGGGACTCCTGATCTGGGTCTGGCTTTGCCTAGGGCCTATTGCCTAGGGCCCACTTGCCCCAGCTAGTGCCTCCACCTTATTGATCCCCAGCAAAGTCCCAGTGATAACTGCTTTGCACCCATCCCAGTTCTGTGCCCTCTTGCCACAGGGCTTTGACCAAGCCCACCACTTATTTCTGATCCTGGTGTACCCTAGGTATGAAGTGGGCCTAGCAATGCTCAGAAGCTGGGTACAGCTGAAGGTCAGGCCAGCACAGGGCCACGTGCATATGGGCACTGGACAATACTGGTTCCTTCTCTGACCTCCTGGGGCCCTGTATCCTCAGATCAGGTAGGCCCAGACCTCAGTTCAATGTATCAAAAGCCAAGAGAGGCCACGTGTGTCAAGCTCAGACTCTGACTGCCAGCCTGTGTGCCCCAGAATGGGCACTGAATCCAGCTCAGCAACATCCTCATCTGTACACTAAGGTTGCAAAGTATGTACCGAGTCTCTCCCCTAGAATCTGTGGCGTCAGATGGGATTCAGAATCTTTGTGTTTCTAAAGAGCCGGTCTGTGTGCTGTCCCGCTTCCCTCTGGGACTTCTCATAAGCAAACCCACTCGTATCTTCAACCAAACATTCAGTAGGCACGACAGGGAGTGAAATGCAGACTCCCAAACAGCCTCTCCTTACATCAGGTCCGTTTTAGCATAAAACCAAGGAAAAGCCTTTTGGTGACTGACACGTTTGAATCTCAGCGTTGTAGAGGGTATGGATTGTGGGCTTAAAGTACTGGTCTCATAGGGCTGACTGTGTGGAAAAGCTAAGTTACTACATGAAGGACATTCAACTCCATGCTTGGCATACATTTCAAATGTGCTAGACACATGCTATACAAGTCCTTCCCTTACTTCCTTGTTCAAGACCTTCCCGTGGTTCTTATGTCCTGAGGTCAAAGTACAAATAATTTAGCCTAGTATTTAAGGCCCTGTCTGATCAGAGTCCTCCTGCCTTACACGTTTCTTGGGTCTTACTTCGTCCTCCTGGACCCTAAATTCTAGCTTCAGTGTTCTGTTCTCTTTCATTTACACTAGGTCCTCTCCCTGCAGCCTGCAGCGTTCATTGTGTCTTCTCTCTGGGGTGGGCTTTCCTCCTCCCTTTCTTCTCTCTCTCTCTCTCTGTGTTTCCTTTTTTCTACCTTTCTTCCTTCCTCCTCCTCTCCCTCCCTCCTTCTCTCTCTTTTTCCCTCCTTCCCTCCCTCTCTCTTTCTTTTCCTTCCTTCCTTCCTCGCTTGCTTCCTTCTTTCCTTCCTTCCTTTCTTCCTTCTCTTTCTTTCCTCCCTTTCTTTATTCCTTTCTTTCTTTCTACTTTCTCTTTCCTGCAAGTCAAATGGTCCAACCAATGCACACTACATGGGCTACTGTTAAAACTGGGAGTCTCCCACCAGACTGATCTCCTAGAGAGCAGTGGCTACATGTGTAGTCTTCCCTGGCACAGAGTTGTATGGTGTGAATAAATTCCCTTGCCCAGCAATGGTATTGCTTCAGCTCAAAAACTGAGTGTGAAATAAAATAAAATACCGAGTGTGAGCCAGGTGTGGTGGCGCATGCCTTCAATCCCAGCACTTGGGAGGTAGAGGTAGGAGAATCACCAAGAGGCCACCCTGAAAGTACATAGTGAATTGCAGGTCAGCCTGGGCTAGAGCAAGACCCTACCTCAAAAAACCAACCAACTAACCAAACAAACAAACAAAAAACTGAGCGTGTGTTTGTTGAATGAATAAATGAAACACAGCTTTGGAAGGAAGACCCCGTCCCTTAGGGACCTCCATGTGCACCCTAGGAGAAGATTCTTGGGATGCTTTTCCTTCCCTCCAAAAATTTCTTAAGTGAGTTTTTAAAAAGGGGACTGGGTACACACAAAGGACTTCCAGGATCACAGGCCTGGGGGAGGTGGCTTCAGTACATTAGGCAGAAACCACTTGCCCGGCTTATTAGAGGCCTCTGGGGTGCAGGGGCGGGGCGAGGGAGGCCTCCAGGGCTGCAGAGCAATTGCTATAAAATAAACTCCATAATCAGGTAAATGCGTTTGAGCAGGGGATGGTTCCCGTGCAGCTGCGAGTGTCCTCCGGCCAGCCAGAGGGGACCTGTCTAATCTCAATGTAATGAAAATGTGAGTCTAATTATGACAGCAGGCCAGGGCTGGGCTGAGACCCGAGTGGGGGAGCTGGGGTCCTGGCAGTGGAATTTGAACATTTAAACTGTCAGGCCAAGTCCGGGAGAGGCCCATGAAGAGGCCACTTTGGTTGGGTGTCGGCTATAATTTCCTGGTCATCACTGATGACGTCCCCTGTGACTGGGGTTCAGGCCACCCCTCAAAGACTCCCCCCACCACTTTCCCATGCCAGACCCACCCAGAATGGGACCGGCAGGGCAACAGGTACATGAGTCAGGTACATGCTGGGTTTGTGTCCTCAGGTAGTAGTAGATGCCATAGGAACATGCGCCCTGGCAGGGTGAGTGTGACACAGTGCAGTGGGAGTGTGGGAACATGGACGTTTGTGTGCACACTGCATGTGGAGCGTCTGGGGTTGCAGCTGATGCGCCAGTGAGGCACATGGGATGATCACATACCTGTGGCATATGTTCATATGAGACATGTGCACACACTATGGCCCTGTTTGTACAGGTCCTCTGGTGTGTGTTCATGGAGGTGTAAGTCCCATGGAAACATGGATCGAGTCTGCCTTGCCTGTCCACCTCTGTCCCCTCAGCACTAGCCAGGTAGCAGGTGGTGGGTAAGGATTAGGTATATAGCTGTTGAATGAGTTTACATGTATGTGGTAAGTCTCAGGGAGCTGTGTGATGCATGTTTTAAAGATAAGAACATAGAATGTGCCTGGTGTGTGTGTGTGAAAGAGAGAGAGAGAGAGGGATTTGTCTCCACTGTGTGATTGGGTGGCATGAGCTGTGGTGGACCAGGTGTGTTTCAAAAGCCTGTGGTCATACAGACTTGTGATCAAGGCCAACCTCCTCCACTGACAGGTTATGTGATTATAGGTAAGTCACTCAATCGTTTTATTTGTAAGATAAGTACTAATCACAGCTAGCTAACCTTTTTAAATTTTATACATTTATTTATGAGAGAGGGAGAGAGAGAAAGAGAATGGATGTGCCAGGGCCTCCAGCCACTGTGAGGAAAAAAAAAAAAGACAAAAACCTCCAGGCACATGTGCCATTTTGTGCATCTGGCTTTACGTGGGCCGTCAGGCTTTGTAAGCAAGTGATTTTAATCATGAAGCCATCTCTCCAGCCCTGCTTCCTCTATTTTGATGTCTTTCCCCCTCCTCCATCATCCATCATGGACTCTACAGGCCTTATTCAGGCAACAACAGTCTCTGTGAGATCATGAATGCAATGGTCACTTCATATCTGGACATGGACATTGCAGAGCACTCCTCCCCATCCTCTGGCTCTTGCATTCTTTTCTGCCCCCTGTTCTGCAATGTTTCCTCAGCCCTAGACAGCATGATGGAGATGTTTCATTTAGCACTGAGCACTCAAGAGTGCTTATTTTCAGCATTTTTATAAGTTTTGATTCTCTTCAGTAGTCATCACCATCTGCAAAAAGAAACATCGCTGACCAAAGCTGAGAGCAGTACCAGTCTATGGACATAAATATAAATATTTAGAGGGTATTTGATGGGTACAAGATACCCATTTAGACAAACAGTAGTCGCTTTCCTTCAAGAGCTTTTGACCTTTCCAACCATAGGCTTTTGAGTCACAGCTAACATTTACTAAGCACTTACTTCATCCAGAGCTGTACTGTGCACAATTCTTGCCCTCATTTTACAGATGGAGACACGGACACTTTCAGCAGGCTACGTCACTGTGAAGCAGGATTCAAACCCAGGTGATCTGACTGCAGCTTGAGTCTTCACCGCCACACTAACTGCAAGTACCTACTGCATAGGTGCGTCCTAAACACTGAGTGACATAATCCACCCAGCATGGAGTCGGACACAAGAAAGAAGTAAATGTTACTAGTGCATGATAGGTGCACATGGGTTATATCAAACAGCTTCAAAGAGAGTGTGAGGGAAATATGAGTGAACTGTATTTATGAATGGAGACATGAAGGTGTGTTTGCATGGTGTGTACAGTATAGAACACATTTACATAGTCTGTGATCTATATGCACATTATAGGCATGTATATATTTATATATTGCACGTGTGTGTATGTGTGGCACGCGTGTGTCCATGCATGCATGCGTATAGAGGACAGAGGTCTACATCGGGGGGTCTTCCTCAGTTGCTCTCTACCTTATTTCATAGAGACACAGTCTCTCTCTGAGCCTAGAGCTCACTGATTCAGATAGACTAGCTAGTAGCCCCAGGGATAACCTGCCTCCACCCCTCCAGGGCTGGGATTACAGGGCCACACCATCATGCCATACATTTTTGCTTGGGTCCTGGGTATTTGAATTTAGGTCCTAATGCTTGTGTGGTAAACACTTTAACCCCTGAGCTATCTCTCCAGCCCATTATTATGATATATTTCACATGAAACTTACAATACAAATCAATAAATTATGATGTCTTTGGGATGTACTCACTATACTGACATGGGACTTCTGAAATTCGTAACCATGCACTTGAGATATGCGACACCTGAGTCTAGACAGAATAATGATAGACGTTTTTTAAAGGGCAGGCACGGACCGGAAGTGCTCTGCCCATAGCCCACGATTACGGTGCCATGCACATGTGGATCCTAAACCGTGCGTAAATGTGTTCTGTACTGCACACACCGTGCAAGCACTCCCTCGTGTCTCCCATACACAGATATGCCTCATTCATATTCCCCTCACATTTTCCTGAAGCTGTTTGATATACCCCATGTGCACATATCATGCCTGCGTAATATTCACCGGGTTCTTGTGCAGCGCACACATTCTGTTCACCGAGCATGCAGGCGTGCCCGTAGGTGATTACGCATGCAGCGTCTGTGTAATGCCTGGACTTGGTGGCATGGTGTGTCTACTTTGGAGATGTGTCTGGTTATTTGTAATTCATGGGCTGTCTGTCATCTTTTAAGTTAAAATATCTTGAGTCATCTTAAGTCAAAATACCGGTCATTAGTCATTTATTCTCCATCCTTGTCCCCTCTTTATTGTTCTCCATAACATGTAAATAACGTAAGGCGTGATCTAGTGATCGCTGACTGGTGAGGCCCCTGTTTTCCTCGGTAGAACCGGAGGCTAGGGGTCGGTCGGTGGGTGCTTTTCTCTGCTCCATGAGTAGCAGTGTCTAGCTTCAGGGCCTGGCAGGTTGCAAAGGCCCAAGCAGCATTTGCTGAATCAACAAGTGGCTGTTGTCTTGCGAGGCAGCTGGGTGGGGCTCGGGCGGTATGTAGAAAATGTATGCCTGCAGGGCACAGATACGAGCATTTCTCGAGGGTGGGGGTGCGACAACCCACGGCCTGTGTGGGCACGGTGGATGGTGGATGCCTGAACACTCGGGCGCTCCTGCGTGGCGAGGAGATGGGCGCCTCCCAGCAGCCGCGCAGGACATCGCCGGTCGCCTCGCACTGCTGCCCGGTGGTCCTGGCGGTCTCCCGGGGCGCGACCCGGTGTACCCGCGCAGCGGGCCGGGCTCGGCGCATTTCCCGGCGGGCGGGCAGCCGCAGGGCGGGCAGGAAGCGGCGCATTGTTCGCGGGCTGCGGCCCCGCGGGGAGTTCCCGGCCCGCGCGGACATAAAAGGAGAAAGCAGCGTCCGCGGCGCGGCCGGCCGGCCCAGCGGGCCCCGCGCCCGGCCGACCCTGGCATCCGCTCCAGTCGGGCGGCCCCTGACCGTGCAGCGACCCCGCCCCACGTTCAACGGGGCCCGGGTTCGAATCCTGCTTCGCCGGTGAGCCCAGCACGGCGAGGCCTGTGCCTCCGGTCCACTCCCGTCTATAAGTCACATGTCTCTTGCAGCCCACCCACGCCGCGGCTCTAGGCATCGTTGGAGACCAGGTGCAGGTGGCAGAACCGGCCTTCAGGGGGCGTTTTACCAGCCGAAGGCAATCTACTCGCATAGAGCTCCAGCGAGGCCTCTTGGTGCAAAAGGGTCTGCTCACAGTAGAGTCTGAAAGACCCTCTTCTGGGAGGGATTTTACCTACTAGTTTGAGGCTGGAGAGACAGGCCTGTGAGAATGGCTCAAGGTCACCAATCACAACCGCTTGCTCAATACAGAAATTTCAGAATCCCAGGGGTCTCTCTCTCTCTCTCTCTGTCTCCTACTTGGGTGATCTGGCTGCACATTGTAGCGCACTGAATCCTCACTTCCTCTCTGGAGGTTGGTAAGAAGAAACTGAGTCCCAGAGGGGTGGAATCTTTGCTGTGCTGATTGTGGCCCAGAGAGATCAAGTGAACCGCTAAAAGTTATACAGCAAGAGGGTTGGAAAGTAGAGCCCTGGTCTCCACTTCGGATCTGGGGGGTGGGGGTAGGGGACAACCTTCTTCTTGCATCCTCACATCTTGGGGACCTGTTCTGAGGTGCCCTCACTAACTGGACCAGGAGATTCTGATTACGGAGGAACTGCTTCCCCCCCTACCTCTGCCCCCCACCAGGGAACTCTACACCGGGGGTAATTGAGATCAGATGCGGCTGTGACCCGCAGAATGCTCCTGGGAACCTGGAAGCATTTATTGTCTGGAAGGGAATCCAGGACCCTCTCTGGGCTGTCCTCCCTCCCTCTCTCCCTCACTGCCTACTCCCCAGACGACTGAACTAAGGTAGACTGCTGAGGAGCCCCTGGTGCTGCCTGGGGTTAGAGCCCAGCCTTGATGAATAGGACTGCTGAAAGAGCCGTCCTGGCTTCCTCCTTCCTGGGGATACGGTTACAGGGGACCAGACTTCCTGCCCCACCGCAGCCAGCCTCTCCTTGCAGAGTGGATCTGCAGGCTTTCAGGCCGGCAGCTCCGCAACTGTTCCAGGCCCAGCCAGAGAGCGGCTCAAATATCACCTCCTCAGAGAGGTCCTCCTATACCAGTATAGGAACCAGCCCACCTACGGACATTCCCTCTGTTTAGCTCAGCCGGGTTCTTTTTCTTACCTCTAGCTCTGTTATCTTTCTTATACGAGCATTTACCTCTTTCCCCCAAGTATCCCAAGTGCCAGGAGGCACAGGCTCTTCATCTTTCCAGAACTGTGCCCCACGTAGTAGGTGTCCAGCATATACCGGCTATATTACCAGAGCAAGGAATCGTTGACCTCTGCGCTTGGAACTTAACCTTGACTCTCTCTGCTTATAGCTGAGATTTACCATCTGACCTCGAGCCTCCAGTTCATCACAATCTCAACTTTTGGGTCTAAAATTCCAGTTTCTGATACCTATTATTCCATTTATATTTGACTGTTTTGGGCTCTCCCCTCCCCCCACTCCTGGCTGACCTCTGACCTCAGAGTTCTGATTACTCCTCTTTCTGGTGGTCCTGCTGTGTGACACTGGGCCAGTATCTTGCCCTTCCTGAGCTAGCCAAATTCTTCCAACAAAAGCTGACCTGGGAAGGCCAGGTGGTGTGCAGAAAAAGGGCGTGAGAGAGGTACGACTGCTGGGTGCCTGCTCTTTCCCACGTCTTTGGTGTAGTCCTTAGGACACTTTTGCTGATCCCTAAGAATATAGTTTGGAAGCTCCAGTTTGAGGACTTCTTCGCATCTTTCGGTGCCATGGCCCTGCCACGCCCTTCCTTAAATAGCTGGTCTAATGTGTGTGTCCATCTATTCCTTTCCTCACTCCTCATACCAGGGTGCGCTATCCTTCGTGCTAATCTCTCCTGCAACTTCTTGGGAGTGGTTTTCATTCCTCTCTCTTCACCCAGTGCAGCCTAGAAGCACAGTTGCATGGCAGGGACACAAGCAGTGTGTCTGCTGGCACCTTTTATGTGACTTTGTGGAGTCCCCCCCCCCGGACTCTAGCTTGATGAGCAGAAAGGGCACATGAGTGAAGAAGGCAGCTGCCTTCTTGGCTGACAAAGCCTCATCCTTAAGTGCAGTTTGGCTGGATTTTGGGTGCCTTGCTCATGTCTGATTGAGGACCCAGAATTGTGCCCGACATGTGGGAGACACTCACCCAACATTCAGATGTCAGGAGCTGCTTCCTGGGTCTGTCCTGACCTTGTTTTAATGATCTAACGTTGCCATCTTGGAATTTATGGTGGTATTTGAACAAGGGACTGCCCATTTTCATTTTATACTAGGCTTTGGTCTGCTCAGCCAGCTCCCAGCTGGACACACTGCTTAGGGTGGTGGTGGGGGGGGGGGGTAGGTAGGCATTGTCCCCACCCTAGAGGCACTCTGGATTCACTTGTTCAAGGTGCTTGTCCACAGTGGATGCTTGATACCTGCTGGGGGCTGAGGTGCCAGGGTGGTTGGTGTAGGAAGAGGCGTGACTCTATCACAAGCATAGGAGAAGGGTTCTTGAAGGTCCCCACAGCATGATGTTAGGAGGGTTTCACTTAAGATAGGAGGGGTTAGGGTGTGTGTGTGGGGGGGGGTTAGCTCTTATGATTTTGTTTAAAACAAAGATGTTGCCTTCCAAAATCTGTTAAGAAGCCACAGCTTGTAGGAGAGGAAAGCCAAGGAAGAAATGCAACTCCCAGCCCAGGCCTTACAGAGGAGGCACAGGCTCCAGGCCCAGCAGTGTTTAGATCCCAGGATTTCTGCCTCCTCCACCAGGCAGGACCATGGGCTGAGGCTCAAGTGGGGTTTCTAGAGAATCTGCATCCTCAGCAGTGAGGGAGGAGCTCCCTTTTCCCATCTCCTTTCTCTTTTCAGATCAGCTCTGGAAAAGATGGCCTATGCTGCCACCTGACGGCCACTCTGCAGCACTGCTCAGGCCGTTGATGGTCCCCGCAAGGCATCCTGTGCAGGGGGGCAGCCCTGTTGCGGGGCACTGACCCCTTAGAGACTCTGAAACCATCAGTTGTGATATGAATTGCATCAAGTCCGTTTTTCTCTTGTATTTATGGACTCAGCACCCTGATTACACCCCAATACTAGTCTATTCCCAAGTCCTGACCTATCTACCTTGGACCTGGATTGTGTTCCCTGCTTTCTATCTCCAAGATCAGCTCTGTTGCAGCTGTGGCTGAGAAGATGGCTCAGGGAGTAAAGTGCTTGCTATGCAAGCATGAGAACCCTAGTTCACATCCTTCGCACCCGCATGAAATCTGGGCCTAGTGGTGTATTCCTGCAATCCCAGCTCTGGAGAGGCAGAGACAGGAAGATTTCTGGGGCTCACTAACTAGCTAGCTGAATTGGTGAGCTTTTGGCTCAACAAGAAATCCTGTCTCCAAAAATAAGGTGGAGAATGACTAAAGAAGATACCTGTTGCAGTCAGGTTTGCATTGCTGGTAGAAATCATCCAACAGCCCAAGAGCAATTTGTGGGGAAAAGAGATTTATTTTGGCTTACAGACTCAGGGGGAAGCTCCGCAATGGCAGGAGAAACGATGGCATGAGCAGAGGGTGGACATCACCCCCTGGCCCCACATCAGGTGGACAATAGGAACGGGAGATTGTGCCAAATACTGGCAAGGGGAAACTGGCTATAACACCATAAGCCCGCCCCCAACAATACACTCCCTCTAGGAGGTGTTAATTCTCAAATCTCCATCAGCTGGGAACCTAGCATTCAGAACACCTAAGTTTATGGGGGACACCTGAACCAAACCACCACAATACCTAACATCAACCTCTGGTCCTTACATGTAAGTGCACACACATGCAAGTGTGCCAGCATATACATGTGCGCCTCTCCCACACACACATGCATATATATCACGCACACACATACACATGCAAACAAAAACATGTGTTGGGCTGG
The DNA here is from genome assembly GCF_020740685.1 of Jaculus jaculus. NCBI lineage: Eukaryota > Metazoa > Chordata > Mammalia > Rodentia > Dipodidae > Jaculus > Jaculus jaculus. The sequence continues at coordinate 131,576,231 of NC_059102.1, read as the reverse complement.
AAAGATGGTTCAGTGGGTAATGCACTTGTTTGTGAGCTTGAGGAACTGAGTTTGGATGCTTAGAGCCCAGATAAAGCTGGAGGCAGTAGTGGGTCTATAATCTCAGAGCACCTGAGGTGAGACAGGAAGTGGAATCAGGAGGATGCCTGGAAGCTTGCCTGCAGGTCAGCTAGCCTGGCCTGTGCAACAGCAAACAAGAGGACTCTGCCTGAAACAAGGTGACAGGCAAGGAGGAAACTGACACTTGAGGTTATCCTTTGACCTTTGAGTCCCCCCTCCCCGAAACACACACAAAGATTCAATAAAATAAGTTGTATGAGCCAGGCATGGTGGCACACACCTTCAATCCCAGCATTCTGGAGGCAGAAGTAGGAGGATCACTATGAATTTGAGGCCAGCCTGGGACTACAGAGTGACTTCTAGGTCAGCCTGGCCTAGAATGAGACCCTGCCTCAAAAAAAAAAAAAAAAAGTTGTGCTAAGTTGGGGGCAACTATAAGGTCAGAGGCACCCAGGCAAGGTGACACCCAGTCTACTTTAAGTTCAGGAACTTCCCTAAGCCACCCTTAGGTTTGGAAATCTACTGGAAAGACTCACAGAATGCCTCCAGAGCTGGCGTGCTCCAGCATGGTGTGTTTCAGGAAGGATACCGGTGAAGGTTTGCTGAAAGAAAGGGTGCAAAGGCAGTCTTGAGGAACTTCTTCCAGTGGAAGGCTTCCAGTGCCCTCTACCTGCCGATGTGATGAGACACAGTGCTCTCTCAGGTGGCATAAACAGTGAGTCAATTGGCTGTTCACATGCCATCTCTGTCAGTCTCCACACTGACTGATGTGGCTTGATCCAAAGTCCCACAACTTAAGTCATATGCTTGGTCTTTTTTTTTTTTTTTTTTTTTTTAACATGGCCAGCCCCCATCTGAAGAAAATGTATGGCCAGCCCATGTGAAGTCACATTTGTTAGAGTACCCAGTCTAACCCAAGGTCCCCAGGCAAATACACTCTAGAATTTATTTCCCAGAAGCCCAGGGTAAGGCCAAACCCACAAGCACGCAGATGTATTTAGAATGTAGCTTGACTTATGTTCTCAGAGTCCTATCTGCTATATCATACACAGTCGCCACCTGCTGCTCCCAGGTCCTCCTTGCCTCTGGGCACATGCTGTCTCCATGGGAAGAGCACGTTTTCTCTGGAAAGAGCTTTGGGACTGAGTTAGGTGCTACGTGTGCTTCTGCCTCTTATACCCTAGTTGTGACCTCGTCAGTGGTCAATGCCTCCTTTCCCCATCAGAGTGTGGGCTCTTTGGGACAAGGGAGCAGCTGTCTTCTTCCTCATCCCTAATGCTCAGCCCAAAGTAAGCACCAGGGAGTAGTCCGTAAGTTTAAATTGAACTCCCCATTACAGGACGGCACTTAGAAACTAGATTAGACCCACAGAGAGGATCTGAGCCTGCTTGCGTATTGACCATTGGTTGCTACTTGCTGAATGCCAAGTTCTGGGCCAAGGTTGCCCATGTCCTCTCTTTTTTATTTTAAGTCCTTGTGTGTATGTATTTACCTCCATGTAAGGAACTGCCCAATGTCACACAGTCAGAAAGGGCCAGGCAGGTTCAAGCTCCCAGAAGAGGGATCCACCCTTGAGGCCATTGGTGATAGTTTTGTTGCCAGGGAGCATGGTGGCAGCTTACCTGTCTCTGATGGACTACAGGGAAGAAGAATTGATATGCTGTGGGCCAGAAAAACCAGGAAAGCAGATTTGAGTTTATTTTACCCAATGACTTTTCAAGAATGGAAGCTAAATGCTGAGGTGGGAGCCATTAAGCTCTATTTGCCACAAGGACAAAGACCTGAGGTGTCTTGAGGTCCAGCTGGGGAGACTGGGGTGGGAACTCTCCCTTCCTGCATGCCTCTATCTCTGCTGGACTCAGGCCTGCGGAGAGAGGGGGCCAGGGAAAGGGGAAGGAAGAGCTGCCCCAGGCAGAGGTCACTGGAGGAGCAGAGGGAGGAGAGAGGAAGGAGAGAGGGAAGGGAGGCTTAACCTTCCCAAGACTGCTGGGAGGGCCCTGGGGTTCAGGGGTCCCTCTTGGGTTCTTAGGCTGAGTACTGGTTCTGAGAAAGATGGTGCTCCAGAAGAGGCCCACCTGAATTTGACCCCACAGGGGAATGGGATAGAAATCAGGACCCCAAATAAACTCCACCCTGAAAGCCTGCTGGGGACAGGTCTGAGTCTGGAGGCCAGGAGCCTTCAGTTCAGCTCCTTTGCTGTGTGTCTTTGGTTAACTCCCCTCACCCCATGGGCCTTAATCTCTCAGTATGTTGAATGGTGGTGTAGGTGTGGTGATTAGAAGCCCTTTCTTTTTTATCCTTTCTTTCTATAAAATTATTATTATTATTAATTAATTAATTTATTTATTGTGTGTGTGGTGTTTCGAGGTAGGGTCTCATTGTAGTCCAGGCTGACCTGGAATTCACTATGTAATCTCAGAATGGCCTTGAACTCATGGTGATCCTCCTACCTCTGCCTCCCAAATGCTGGGATTAAAGGCGTGCGCCACCCCGCCCGGCTCTAGAAGCCCTTTCTACAGAGAGACAGGACTCAAGGGCAGGTAGGGAGGGTTCTCCAGGCCAGGTCAGGATGGGGCCTGGTGATGTCTGTTCACAGGCTTGAGCCTAGCTCCTCCCCCCACCCTCTCAGCTTCTCTCACCACACAGACCGCAACCTTCTCTTCTGCTTTTTTATTTTGAGACATCCTAGAATTCTAAGGAAGGCCTAGACTGGCCAGCACCATCCCAGGAACTCGGAGCTGCCCAGGGAGGCGTCTCCAGAGCAGTAGTGTGGTTGTCCTTGCCGGAAGTCCAGGGAGGACAAAGTGAGGCTGAGCCCCAGTGACTGCTAGTGGAGCATAAGGGGCCCTTTTCCTGCCCTGGTCCAGTTCTGCTGGAGTCTGGGCTGTCCAAGAGGCTGGTGGTGGGTGGGGCAAGAGGAATGCAGTCCTGGCCCTCTGCCCAGAGGCTCACCCTGCTCAGGACAGTCTTGGTGTTTGTACCTGGCTGGGCAAGGAGTTCTAGCCAAGGGCTCGGTGGCTGGATTCTAGATTGAGTGTGGCAAACTCCAACCCTATCCTGCATAGGCAGCCAGCTCTGCTGTAGGAGGCCACCCTAGCTTGGCTCCTTTCTCCTATCTGGGCTGGGGAAAATCCTTCTTGTGCTTGCAGAGGTGTGTCTGGGGGCCTTAGGAAAATGCTTGTCATGCAATCACCAGGACCCGAGTTCATATCCCCTGCACTCATGTAAAATCTGGGCTTAGTGGCATGTGCCTGTAATTTCAGCACTGGGGAGGATAAGCCAAGAGGGTATCTAGGGCTTGCTGGCTGGCTAGTGCAGCCAAATCTGTGCAGCTCCAGGATTAGTGCAAGGCCCTGTCTCAAAAAATAAAGCGGAGGGCTGGAGAGATGGCTTAGCGACTAAGGCACTTGCCTGCAGAGCCTAGTAACCTCAGTTTGATTCCCCAGGACCCATGTAAAGCCAGGTGCACAAATGGGTGCATGCACCTGGAGTTTATTTGCAGCGACCCTGGCACACCCATCCTCCCCCACCCCTGTGTGTGTGTGTTTGTGTCTGCTTGCAAATTAATTAAAAAAATAAGATGGAGCTAGGCGTGGTGGTGCACACCTTTAATCCCAGCACTCAGAAGCCTGAGATAGAGGGGCACCATCATTTCAAGGCTAGTCTGAGAGCATAGAATGAATTCCAGGTCAGCCGGGGCTAGAGTGAGTGAGCCCCTACCTTGAAAAAACAAAAAAGAAAAAACCAAACAGTAGAGAGTAACTGAGAAAGATAACTGCTAGTTGACCACTGGCCTCCACATGCAAACATACCCCACACATATGGACATGCATACACCCACACACCCACTCCCACCGCCACAGAATGTGTATAGGCTTTCCACTTTGAGAGGGAGGAGGATTGGGGTCTGTGCTGGATGATTGTCACCAAAGAAGCACACAGAAGACATCCTGTCATCTCTCCTTCCACTCTCCAGAGAACAAGTGTGTGTGTGTGTGTGTGTGTGTGTATGAAAGAGAGAAGAGAAGAGAAGAGAAGAGAAGAGAAGAGAAGAGAAGAGAAGAGAAGAGAAGAGAAGAGAAAGTCAGATGGGGAGGACAGAGAGGCATTGCTTCAAAAGCCTTGGCAAGACTGATCATGTCCTTGTTTGTGGAGAAGGCTTTGGCTGGGCAGGGGTTGGCACTACGCTATTAATACCCATCTCTCATAGCCCACCCCTGTTACACACATCTGTCTCCTCTGGGTTCAGATTCTGGGGACTCCAGCATCCGAGCTTCCCTCTCATTCTACAAACCCCAAATGACTTCGGGCAAACCTCTGGGTCTGTTTTTCCATCCATAAATGAGAAGTGGTTTCAGTCCTTTTCAGCTTTGCATGCATAGTGTTGACTTCTGGGCCAGGCTCATAGCTGTAGCTCCTGGGCTCAGGAGGTCTCAAGCATAGTGCAGCAGCCTTGAAGGGCTTTTCCAGTAACCTGGTATGGCCTGCTGTTCCCTTGGCTGGGAAAGGGTGGAGGGATGGAAGTATGTGTTCGGAAGATACTTGCCAGTGAAGTTTGGAGGATGAAGGAGATAGTGCTAGAAATAGAGACAAGCAGAGAGCAAAGAGCCACTGCCTGTGAGATAACAATAGAGATACAAAAGGAGGAAGAGAAGAAGAAAAAGAAGAAACTTGGGAGGAGAGGAGAAATTGAGGCAGAACAAGGTGGACATGATGGAAAAGAGCATGCCACTCCCTGTAGCTGGAGGCCGGCTCTGCTATGCCCTGCAGAGTGCCCATGTTGCGCTGTCCCCGCTTCTGTCCATCAAGCTTTCTTTAGGACTGGAACTCCTGTACCTCACCCTTCATTCTCTTAAAAAAAAATCTTCCTTGCAGGTGTGTATGCATATGTGTGTGAAATTTGAGTGGATATCCATAGGTGCTCCTTAGGCCCCTCCTAGGCTAGGGCATGATCAATCTGAGAATTAAGATTTCCTGGAATCTTTACTGCTACAGAAGAGCCGTCCTGTGCTGACAAATATCATCAGATATTTTTTTTTCCAAGGTAAGGTCTTACTCTAGTCCAGGCTGACCTGGAACTTACTCTGCCCTGTAGTCCCAGGCTGGCCTCGAGCTCACAGTGATCCTTGTACATCTGCCTCCAGAGTGCTGGGATTAAAGGTGTGTGCAACGCACCAGGCTATAATTCTCTTTTTAAAGGAGAATGAAAAGGGAGAGTGGAAGTCAGAAGGCCTTCTCTGTTAAGTAAAGGGAATGTCATATCTATTGAGCACCCACTATGTGCTTAGTAGTTTTTGCATCCACAGTTGTGTTAAATCCTTCTCAAATATGTTCGCTGTATAGTAGAGAAACCATAGCCCAAGGAATTTAAGCAACAATGCCAAGGTCACACAGCTCGAAGCTTAGGTACTTCCTTTTATGGCAAAGAATAAAAGAAGACCGAAGGGGCTTGGATGGGCAGAGAAGGTGAGCGGGAGAGAAGCAGCAGAGGGAGCAGGATGGACTGGAAGAGGGAAGTGTGTGTCAGGGACTGCACTGTGACAAGGTGGCATAGAGAGCAGCAGGAGGGGTTGGGAAATGGTTCAGTGAGAAAGAGTGGAAGCCTGAAGACCTGAGTTCAATACCAGGCACTCATGTGAAAAACTGGGCTTGGCTATGCATGCCTATGACCCCAGCTGAGTGGAGTGGAGACAGGAGAATCACTTGGGGCTCTGTTGCAGTCCGGTTTGCATTGTTGGTAGAAATCACCCAACCAAGAGCAGCTTCTGGGAAAAAGAGATTTATTTTGGCTTACAGGCTTGAGGGGAAGCTCCACGATGGCAGGGGAAAACGATGGCATGAGCAGAGGGTGGACATTACCCTCTGGCCAACATAAGGTGGACCACAGCAACAGGAGGGTGTGCCAAGCACTGGCAATGGGAAACTGGCTATAAAGCCCATAAGCCTGCCCCCAACAATACACTCCCTCCAGGAGGCATTAATTCCCAAATATCCATCAGCTGGGAACCTAGCATTCAGAACACCTAAGTTTACGGGGGACACATGAATCAAACCACCACAGGCTCCCTGATCAGCCTAACCAAAAAAAACAGGAAGACACTATCTCAGGAACATAAGGCAGAAGAGTAACTGAGGAGGACACTGGACATCTTCCCCTGGCTCCACACAGTGCACATGGGCTGTGGGCATCTGTAGTGCATGCGTGCACACACAGAAGAGTCACAGGAGAGGTGAGAAGAAAAAGGACAAGCATCTTTTATCTGCTTACAGAGGCCTCACCAAGAAGCCTATCCACTCAGGTAGGCAGTGGCAGGCCAGGTCTTTCAGTGTTTGGAAATAGACCCTCCCAGGGATCTAGGCTGGGCAGTCCTTGCAAGGAGCTTCCTAGGCTCCTCCACTATCCTTTGTTTTCTCTTGCTGAGTCATACTTTCCAGTTCCTTAAGAGAATAGAGAGTCTCCAGGGCTCATCTGGCACTGGATAGGATACCATCTTACAGGATGGGTGGAGCAGAGCAGAACAGGATCAGAGTAGTGAGGTAGGTCACTTGTGTGTGTTGGGGGACCTGATGAGATACCCAGTTTCTGTCCAGAGGGTGGCTTGGGGGAGGGGTGTCTAAGTGTGAGGTGCTGGGGTATACCCAGTCAGTACTCCCCTCTTCAGAGAGTTGCATCTATGAGCAGATGGCTTACCACCCTGTCTTCCTTGTGGTCCTGTGGTTCTGGCTGGATGGCTGTGCTTCCTTTCCTGATGACTTGGTGACTCACCCCCACTCCGCACGCACACACTGGGAGGCTTTGGAAAGAGCTCTAGGTTGGCTGCAAGGAGTCCAGCTCCTTGCAGCTGCGGGTTAGGATGGTCCCTCCATGTCCAGGTGCTCTGAGAGGCTGGGATCCTTAGACTCCTCATGCACCTTTTCATTCTTGGTTTAGACCTTGCCTCGTTGGACTCCGCAGTTAAAAGCACTTCTAGCACAAGCGTGACTGTCTGAGAGGGCCTGAGACTGCTGAGGGATCTCAGCATCTCTGTAAAACTGTTAGGCATGGCCGCACACCTCTGTAACACCAGGCTACAGGAGATGTGGTGGTGAGGGGCCCAGACCAGGGAATCGCTGGGGCTTGATGAATGAAAAAGAAAAGTGGCAAAAACAACAGATCTGGGTTCAGTGAGAGACACTGCCTCAGGAAAATGGCAAATGAGCAGAAAGAAGTGGACACCTGAAGTTCTCTGTTCTCTATATGTGTGAACATAGAATCTGCACATTTGTGTGTGCGCATGCACACACACATACACATACACTACACATATCACATTTACTGTATGCACACACATGGATACACTTACACACATCCCCATATCACAACATACATACTCTATACATACTGAAAAAAAGTTTGTTTTTCAAGGTAAGGTCTCTCTCTAGCCCAGGCTGAACTGGAACTCACTATGTAGTCTCAGGATAGCCTCAAACTCATGGCAATCCTCCTACCTCCCAAGTGCTGGGATTAAAGGCATGCACCCTCACGTCTGGTTTACACTGAAAGTTTTAATTGCCTATTTGCAGAGGGTGGAAAATACCTACAAGCCAGAGTGTACAATCCTGGAGCTGTACTTCAAAACTCCTACCTGAATCAATTCACCTCTCTTTGCCTGAGTTCTCAAGATGAATAATGTCTTGCAGGGCAATGGAGAGAGAGATCAGAAAATAATGAATACAAAGAGCAGTAAGGACTTTATAACTTACAAATGCAAATACACACACACCCCATTCATTCACTCATTTGTTAATTTATTTCACAAATACTGATTCAGTACTTATTAAGCCTCAGACAGCGTCCTTAGCACTTTACAAGAATGAACTCACTTAGGGGCCTGGTAGAGTGCTCATTTAGCATGCATGAAGCCCCGTGTTCCATCCCCAGCACTGCATAAACTAGATGTGGTGTCACAGGCCTATAATCCCAGCACCCAGGAGGTAGAGGCAGGAGGATCAGAAGTTCAAGGTCATTCTTGAACACATTGCAAGCTTGAAGCCAGACTGGGCTACAAAAGACCTTGTCTCAAAGAAAAGAAGAATGAACTCCATCCTCATAACAACCCTATGAGGATGCTCCTCACATTGTCTCCACTTTAAGATGGAAAACTGAGACCCAAGGAAGTCAAGTGACGTGCTCAGTGCCATGGAGTTAGTCTGTAGTTGGGCTGGAATTCATATCTGAGTATGGCCCTGGAGTACTTCATTCACTCATGTAGCACATGTTTGCTAAGTGCTTTCATTGGGCACACAGAAAGGAACTGGGGTGCTCAGGGTGGCTCTGTTCCCAGGGCAGAGGTGGCAGGGGTGGAGGTTGAACATGTAAATGGCCATGTTCTAGCTGTTGCCATAAATGAGCTTCCTGTTAACTTACCAGAACCTTTTTGTCCTGTGTAGGACATTCCTTCATAAAATGTTGATAGTGCCCTACGAAGAAACCACTCAAGAAAGCCTGGGAGTCATTCCTGGCCTGGGATGAGTCCCATTGTTGCCATTTGAAGACTGGGGCCTTGGATGAGTCCAACCACCACTTTGAGCCTCAGCCCTCACCTCTGAAAAACACAGTTGGAGGCGCTATGTAACGTGTGCAGTGCCCAGTAGTGCCTGCTGGCCTTGGCTGCTCTGCAAACATGAGAATACTTTTCTGCTCAAACTCATGGCAGGGGGTAGAGAGAAGTGCTTCCTGGCTTCCAGAATCCCTGAAAATCATGCAAGAGGCTGGACTCTGGCCATCCAGGAGTGCTCCTCCCCACGTGGCCCTTTTCTCCATTCCAGATCAAGGCCAAAGGCAGGGTCAGCTTCCTTCGCCTACCAGTGTTGGGGCTGCAGGCAAAAGCTACTTTGCTTCTCTGCGCCTTGCTTCCTTCTTATCTGATGGAGAAATAGCATGAGTAGACCTCAGTTGTTCCTGCCTGCCCTACATTGCTTTCCTCTCTCTCTCTCCCTCTTTTTTAAGGTAGGATCTTGCACTAGAACAAGCTGACTTGAAATTCACCATGTAGTCTCAGGCCGGCCTTGAACTCACAGCGATCCTCCTACCACTGCCTCCCAAATGCTGGGATTAAAGACTCGCACTACCACACCAGGCCCCTCCTCCTTTGATAATTGCATTCAAGTTCTTTTTTTCGGGGGCCGGAGGGAACACCATGTTCCCATTCTGTCATGTGGGCACACAGAGTAGGTCTGGCCAGTCAGAATGAGAACATTCCATCCTGGTCACAGAGGTTGATTTAAAGACAGCTACAGCAGCTAAGGCTGAAGAGTGAGTGCTGGGAACTTTCACTGGGGCTGTCAGGATTCCGTAAGGGATTAGGCACAAGGCTACCACGGAGCTGGAGATGCTGACCTCCCCAGTAATGCACTTTGGCAGCACCTGTCTGAGAGTGAAGCTGGCAGGAGGAACAGGGTGATGAGGTAAGAGAAGAGAGAGCTGCAGGTATCTGGGTGCAGCCATCTCTGTGCCCAGATTTTCATCTTGAGGCTACCTTCTTTTGCCAAAGTGAAACCTGCCCATTGCATTGGGAATAATCCTGGCATATTCAGAGGCTCCCTATCCGAAGGTGAAGACTTGTTGCACACATCAAATGAGGAGCTGGTGTAAGTGAGGATGTTTTCCAGGCTGTATACGGTTAAGTGGCAGTAAATTATTAGCAAAGCATTAAAGCAGGGACACATTCCATGGGCAGGATGAGTCAATTCATCTAAAGGTTCCAGAAAGTAGACTTGTGTGGCTTTGGCGTGAGTACTGAAGAGAGTTGTTTGGAAGAGTGAATTCCTGGGTTCTACTTTCCCAGCCCATAGGGCGCGAGCTTGCAAAGGATGGTGTGCCCTTGCACTAAGGCACAGCTGTTTCTTATTTGATCACTTTAATTTTATAAGAGGCCAGAGGAAAGATCTGATCCTGTCACCTGCTGGCTGCTGGATGGGGTCTTTTCTTAGGAGCGCCTGACTGTGTCTCAGTCTGGAAAAGGCTCAGAGTTTGCAGCATCTACTTGTCCTTGAATTCTCCAGAGGAGCCACACATTAGAAACCCACAGCCCATATCAGAAAGACTCTTCCCTGGTGTGTCTGGTAGACTCTGGCCCTGTCTCAGCACCTTGTCTCTTACCTGCCTATTACAAAAGCTCAATTTCCTAACCTCCCTCACAGCAGGGTAAGGTCATGTAGCACAGTAAGGCAAAAGAGATGGACCCGGGGCTCTATGAGCTACCAGCTTCCCTCTCAGCATGTCTGCTTGGAACAGGAGCCCGAGGGGTGACAGAAATACAGTGCACGTGCAGAGGAACAAGCAGAGGGATAGAAAGAGCTGACTCCTGATGACATCACTGAGCATGCTTGACTCTTCTGCACTTCCTGGCTTTTTTTTTTTTTTTAATATTTTTTGTTCATTATTTATTTATTTATTTGAGAGTGACAGACACAGAGAGAAAGACAGATAGAGGGCGAGAGAGAGAACGGGCGCCTCTGCAAACGAACTCCAGACGCGTGCGCCCCCTTGTGCATCTGGCCAACGTGGGACCTGGGGAACCGAGCCTCGAACCAGGGTCCTTAGGCTTCACAGGCAAGCACATAACTGCTAAGCCATCTCTCCAGCCCACTTCCTGGCTTTTGAGGGCAAAATAAAACACCCCATTCTCTTTTTTGATTGAAAGCTCTCATGTTTGGTTCTTTTTAATTTTTTAAAAATTTATTTTTTGAGAGAGAGGGAGAAAAAGGGAGAGAGAGAATGGGCTTCCAGCCACTGAAAACGAACTCCAGATGCGATTGTCCCCTTGTGCATCTGGCTAACGTGGGTCCTGGGGCTCGAACTAAGGTCCTTTGGCTTTGCAAGCAAATGCCTTAGCCGCTAAGCCATCTCTCCAGCCCATGTTTGGGTCTTTTTACAAAATATTTTACATATTTATTCATTTGAGAGAGAGAGAAAAAGAGAGGCAGATAGAGAGGATGGGTTCATCAGGGCTTCCAGCCACTGCAAACCAACTCCAGGTGCACGCACCACTTTGTGCATCTGGCTTACATGGGCCCTGGGGAATTAAACCAGGGTCCTTTGGCTTTTCAGGCAAGTACCTTATAACTGCTAAGCCATCTCTCCTGCCCTATGTTTGTTTTGTCATAACATAACTAAAGTATTTCTGACACACTGAGCTAGCATGAGCTTGTAGCCATTCTCTCTGAAATTCTTTCTAAGATATCCTAGAACTCCACCCCACCCCTGCTGGCCTGATATCTAGGACCACAGTGACAAAATGGAATTAATTGTGTAATTATTAATTATAATGGTTGCACAGTAATGATTAGTTCCCAAGTGCTTCCAGGAGGTTGTGAATTATACTAAGTGATTCTGGGACCCCCCCACCATGGTTATTATTGTCCTCAGTTCCTGAGGAGGAACCCGAGGCTCAGAGATGGCAAGTGATAGCTCAGACACATAGCTAGAACTCTGAAGCTGGGCCCCAAACTCAGATCTACCTGATGCACAATCCATGCTTCTCACCTTCAGCAGTCCTCATTCACGAGGCTTCTTCAATGAGTACCAAAACTGAAGCCAAAGAGGGGCTTTCACTGGGACTTCAGGGAGTCCAGTTACAAGAAATCAGACCTTCTGGGTCTCCGTTCATGGCCCTTTCTGTGACAACCTGCTCTTTAGAGCTGGAAGTTAGGGTCTGGGATCCACAGAATCTACAGAAGGATCTAAGCAGAGTTAGGAGGGTGATTCACATGCTAAAGGAAGGCTGTGGGAACAGTTCTTGTTCCTTCCACTAGTGTGTGTATGTGTGTGTGTGTGAGAGAGAGAGACCCTTTACAGTCCCAGAAACCTCCTGAGCAGCTGTCAGCCCTTAGGCAGAGAATTGTCCCTCGCTCCCTTAGTCACAGTTGTTGTCTGATGCTCTGTAGATTACATGGCTCATGGAGGCACCAATCGTGTGACCTCTAGGTCATCATCCTGTGCCAGTCAGATGGCTCCAGCTGTTCAGTGGTGAGGTCTGTAGGACAGAGGACCCTGCAGTGGAAACTCCCCACATGAACGTGGGGACTCTCCACTTACCAGTCTCCTGCTTGTTTATCTTTCGTCTTGGCCCAGTCCTGCCAGGATTTGGGCGTTTGTTTTAAAGGCTTAGGGCTGGGAGATCCAAGAGAGCCAGTGATGTGATATAACACAGAATTAAACATGAGGTGTTGTAAACAAATCAGGGCTCAAATCCCACCACCACCTATATAACCTGTGGCTTTTTTTTTTTTTTTAAAGCAGGTCCCCTAGCTTTCTCATTTATAGCAGAAAATCTAACTCATGGGACTGTTGTGAGTCACAAAGGAGACAATGTCCCAAAGCCTCCTACTTACAAAGGGCTTCAGCAATGGCTACAGCTCCTTCTCCTCTTCTCCTTCCTCACTGCACTCACAATCTAGAGGAATCTTTGGGCCTCAGCTTCTCCTTTTGCATTCTGGACATCCCAATGCTTTCTTCTCAGAGCTGTTATGAAGTTTTCCACAAGAAAGAGATATAACATTTAGTGTGACTCTTAGTCCTTCACTTCCCAACTGGACTGCATTGTGTTGCTCAGTTAGAGGCCCCTCCATCAACCTGACAGAGTTTTCTGTTTCTTCTTGGTGCAACCTTGAGCAGACTGCTCTAATTCTGGGCTTCGGTTTCTTTGTCTGTAAATGAAGATGACAATATGGACTCCACAGGGCTGTGGAGAAAGCCTTGTATGATAATGTATGTAAAACCCTCATCCCCTTGATGAGTACACAGTAAAAACTCCAGAGACTATTATTATTATCACAGCCAGTGTTAAGTGGGAGCCGGGCACTGAGCAAGTACAGAGGATAGGAAGAGAACTTTCCATGGAACCTTCCTGCTCACGTCAGGAATGGAAGGGAGGGGCAATGGAGAACCAACGCTGAACTCCCACTGGAGGCTGGGGATATTCACATAGACCATCTCATGTTGACCCCACAATAATACTTGCAGACATGGATTTATTCACCTCATTCAAAGATGGGGAAACTGAGGCCCACACAAGGTAGTTGATTGTCTAAGGTTATAGTGAGAGCTAGAAGCAGAGGTTTGGACGTGGGATTTGGAGAGTTGCTGGGTTGATGCCAACACTTTTCTATCTGGCTGAGAGCTTGTCTGCAGAGGTGGGGCGGGGTGGGGCTGGGCCCATGAGTGATTCAGGTAGGAGTCAGCTCTGGATTTCCAAATATTGGGTGGGGCCCCCAGGGTGAGCCCTCTCCAGGGGCATTCAGATGTGGGCCCCAGCTAGGTAGAAGAGCATATGACTGGAGCGGGCGCCTCAGAGAGAGAAAACCTCACTCCTTGTCACCAGTAGGGTGTGGGGATGGGAGTTCTCGCTGCCTTGTGTGGTGGGAGCTCAGGCCTGTGGTAGAGTTGAACATGTAGGATTGTCAGGAGTGCTAATCAATGGGCCTAGCAGGGAAACAGGCAAGTAATAACAATTCTGAAGGTTACCACAGCCGCTGGATAGACTGTTACTCTAGATGAGCCTGGCCCCTCACTCACTTGTATGTTGTTTTCTGCATTCACTTATACACGTGGGCACTGGTTCATTTGTTTATTTTTTAGTGAGTGTGTAGTATGCACAGTGTATGTGCGCACAGACACGCATGCCCTGTGCACCATGTGAAGAGGTCGGAGGACAGCATTGACTGTATTAGTCAGGGTTCTCTAGAGGAACAGAACTGATAGAATGAATTGTATTACATGGGAATTTATTGGATTACTTTACTACAGTCCAACAATAGCTGATTATGGGCCTGAGAGTCAAGGAACCTGGTAGCTGCTCAGTCCACGAGGCTGGATGCCTCAGCAGTCCCGTTCCAGCACTGAAGGCCTGGAGGTGTCCTGGAGAGACACTGCTCTTCAGTCCACACTGGAAAGCAGCAAACAGCAAGCAGCAAGCAGCACCGGCAGTCAGGTGGGAGGGGAGAGGAACACCTTTCTTCCCAGAGCTGTTTTTGATAAAGCCTCCCTCCTCCGACAGGGGCCGCCCACTCTGGGGGAGGGGCTCACCCTGGGGGAAGGATTCCTTCTTTAGTTAATCCTTCCAGGAAACAACCTCAGAGACCTATTTATGAGGAATGTCTGTGGATTCCTAAACAGATCAAGTTGACACAAACTTAACCATCACAGTGTCTTCCTCTATTGCTCCTCTGCCTGATTTCCTTGAGACAGAGTCTCTCACTGAACCCGGAGCTCAACACTTTAGGTTAGTCTAGCTTGACTAGGGATCCTCGGTGATTTCCCCCATGCCTGTCCCTCTCAGTGCCTGGGCTACAGACGTGTACAACCCTGCCAGGCGTCTTTATGTGTGTGGTGGGGATTGAACGGGTCCTCATGCCAGTGCAGCCATCTCATCCAGCCGCCCCATCCACTCCTTTGAGCAGCCGGCATCTTTGGATGTCATAACTGGTCAGACCTTATGCATAGCCTTGGGAAGACCAGGGTGACCAAGACAAAGAAAGAAAAGACCAAGAAAAGAGGTCCAGCATGATTCAGCAGCACTGCTGTGACCAGGAAAGGCTAGGAGCTGCCAACAGGACAGAACAAAGGCAGGCATGTCAGGGCACACAAGCAGATGGGGGGAAGCTTGCTATTGTGAAGGTTAGTTCATTGGCTTTGGAGCAGAGGGATAGGGAGAGCTGGCCTTGGGCCATGAACCCAAGGCAAGGTCTGGCCTATATGTCTTTGCTATGTATCCAGCTGCATGGCGAACCAAACTCAAACTTCACTTAGTGCAGTTGGCTCCCCATCACTGAGAGTTATCTTGGGCTTCGAGTGAGAATTTCGGGTGTCCTTATGAGATGAGTGCCAATGGTACTTTGCTCATCACCTCTCTCCTCTACCTCTTCCTCTACTTCATTTTCTTAGTCTTGCTAGGTTCCTGAAGGTCTAAACAGGCATCTTGACTGGTATCTTGGCCCTGTCCTCCCATCTTCCATTGAATCCACTTTGCATGGCACCATTCTTCATTGTATCCACCTTGAGATGGCAAAGTTGGTCACAGCCAGGGCTTATTTGGTCTCCATAACAGGACCAGCCCTCACCAACCATCTAATCTGGTCATCGCAGTGTTCAGATGGGAAGCAGATGCCCGGACAGGCCCATGGACCTGACCATGGTTACAGCAATGAACAAGTGAGACTCCCACTCACTTTTCTTGACTTCCAGGCTAAGGCTCTTGCCTTCTTGCTAGGACCAAACTGGTCTTTGTTGTTCTGGGTACTAGTTGAGGTCTAGGCATGGTAACTGCCTGGGATAGAGGGCACTACTTTATACTAGCTTCTTTCTCCCTTCTCCATCAGTAGAAAGTTTCTTTTCCTCTGGGCATCTGGCCTCTAGCTCTCCTCTTTGACCCCATCCTTTTTCCTGATAATTGCTTGAGTCATGTTTCCTTTGGCCTGCTTGGGAGGTAACCAGGAGTTACTGAAACTGGGGATGTGGGTAAAACCAAAGCACCCCAGGCCCCAGTCTCTCCGCTGGTCTGCCCTAGCTTGCTTTGTCTCCCTAAAAGAGCTGGCTTCTGTCCCAGAGGAGCATGGCAGCTCGGGAGTGAAGGCAAGAGAGGCACCTGGGCAGATCTGCCTTTCCCACCTGGCACAGTTTCCTCTGTGTACCCAGAAATGCCTGGGAGCCAACACAGGATCTATGGGCCCTTCTGCCAGGCCTTCCCATGTGAGTGTGGGGCACAAGGTAGCTGGGTATGTTGGGGAAACTGAGGGAGACAGCCAGTGAGTAAGAGGACCAAGAAACTGTGTGACCTTTGTTCTTTCTCTTGCTCCTTCTAACCTCAGTTTCCCCAGATGGGAACAAGAGGAGCCAGTTGCCTGGATCCTATAAATTTGGCAGGTGGCCATCCAGCTGTAACATGGGGCCTAGTCAGCCTTGGAATGTGAGTTAGGAGATCTTTGGGGGGAAAAAAAAGTCTCTCCATGACCGAGTATCTACTACAGGTGAGATTTGAGTGCTCTGCCTCCTTGAATCTTACAAGAGCCCGGAATGGTTTTTGTAGATTTACCCAGGTCATTGATACTGGGGACCAAAGAAACTAAACAAGTATCTTGTCCAAGGTGACCCAGATGGCAAGCTGTGGAGTCTGGGTTTGAACCCTGGGTCTTCATAGTTCACAGGGGACAGAATGGTAACAGAATGGTTCAGTGGTCAGAGTCTAGGCCACAGGGAAGTCAGCTCCCCCTGTTGGTTTACCTGAGGAGTAGGGAGTTTCACACGCAGAAGCACAAGCACAGGCCTGGCCTCCTTTCTCCCCTGAATCTGCAGGCTGTGTGTCAGATCAGACTCTTCCAGCCTCAGTTCTGTGGTCCCCAAGTCCTGGGGGTCCCCAGCTTTGCACAGCCTCTGTGAGCCTCAGTCTTCCTATCTTCTAAATGGACTCATTTCTGGCACCGCTGCATTTTAAAAGGTCAAGTGCCTCAAGGGTCTAGCGTGAAAAACAGCCTTAGCAGCCATCATGCAATAATTAAAGAAACGTCTTGGCTGCCGCTGGACTAGAGGAAGTAAGCAGGCGGCGGCGAGGTGACAGCTGGAGGGCGGGGAGGAGGTGGAGCCGTGGCATGAGTGGGAGGGGTCGGGCTGGCCAGCTCGGGGCCAGTGCTGGAGTCGCACCCCTGGAGCAGGCCGATCGCGTCCAGCTTCCATGCCGCCCCGCGCCATGAGCCGTGAGTCCGGGCTCAGTGACCCTGCGCCCCTTCCCCCGGAATGTTGGTGCCCCCCCCAGGAGGAGTCTTGAACGACAAGCTCAGCCTCCCCTCTCTCTCTGCAGGAAGGGGTGTCTCGCTCCGGTTCCCGTTGCTCCTGTCCCTGCTCTTGCAGCCCTCGGTCCTGCCTGCAGATCCCGGGACGCCCATCCCGGGTAGGCGGCCCCTTTGGTACCCACTGGGACCCCAGGTCCTACGCCCTGCCCTGGTCTAACGCCCTCCTGTCCCCTCCAGTGGACCTGGCTTCCCGTTTCTGCCCGTAGTGCCTGGAAGTGGGGTGCTGAGGCTGTTGATGGGAGGGGATGGGGGCTCTTTGGAGATCCCCGGGGTTGTGGTCTTGGCTAGGGGTTGGGACAATTGACTGGGATCCGGAGCCAGCAGGGGGAGCAAGTACAGCTCTTGCTCTCTCACCTGTTCTGGGCCCCAAGCTAGGCACAGCCTCTAACTCCAAGAACGCAGCGATTTCCTGTGGGGGCTTCTTTGGAAGGAAACAGCAGGCACCAGGGCTGGCCAGCGAGTTCGCTGTCTCTAGCCTCTCCCTTTCTGACTCCCGTCCCTGGTGAAGAAGGCTCCCGCAGGTGGAGACCCAGGGGCGCTGGCCATTCTGGGAAGGGACGTGGAAACACGTTTACTTTCCCAGGGTTTAACCCTCACTTGTGAGGCCTCCCTAGAGCAGAAGAGGAAACAGGCTCAGTAGACCCCATGTGCACGTAGGCTCAGGATTTGAACGCAGGACTCCATGACTCCAGGAACTCTGCAAAGTTTTCCTTACCCCATACTGGCAAGGGGCCGTGAGCTCCCTCAGGTTCCATCACCCAGCTTGATGGGGAAAGCAGGGTCCCCTGCACTTTCACCCTCCCTCCCCCATGCCTTACCAGGTTCCAGGAAGGAATGAATTCATATCCCCCAGCTTCTCTTTCTCTCTTTCTGCATGCACAGCCTGGGCACTGTGTGGGCCAGGCTTCTCTGAGCCCCCATTTCCTATTTGTGAAAACAGGGCCCAGAAACACGGAGAGAGGGGCTCGAAGAAGAGAGAAGCATTAATTACTTATCAGCACAGGTTTCTTGGAGGAGAGGCTTTGAGTGACAGGTATTTGGGGAAGTCCTAGCATGGATGGGGATACCTTAGGAAAGACTTTGCAAACAGCAAAAACTGCTCTGTAGGGAGAAGAGGAGGAACACTTACATGGTCTTCACATTACAGTTTACCAAGGTCCGCTGCAGGCACCTACTTCTTTGGTGTTCACCACATGGAGATGTGTTAGACCCATTTCTTAGAGGGAGACTTTGAGGCTCTGAGAGGCCTAAGCCCACCTGTCTGAGACTATGCAGTGTGAGTGGGTGGCTGAGCCAAGGCCGACCATGCAGCCTCAGTGACCTACCTTGTCAGTCCCAAGATGAGCCCAGTTTCTCCTCTGAGGCCCCATTCAACTCCACCCAGGCCTCTGAATACACCTAGTCTGCCCCACCTATCTTCCTTGCCGCTGAATCCTGTAGTGAGGGCATGGAGTTCTGCTTGGAAGGCAAGGCTCAGTTCAGCCATCCACAGTGTTCAAGTTTATCCCCTTTAGCTCCTGGATTTGGCCCTCCTTATCCAGAGAGACAGGGTATGCTTGGTGACAGGAGCTGCACAGTAAGTCATGGTCTTGGTCATTTTGTCTTTCCTGTTGGCTTTTGTAGTACATGGACTAAAGTGGATTTTTTTTTTTCCATTCTAAGAGTTTGTTTTATGCCAGTCTTTTGCTGCAGCTTGGAGATTCAGAGCCTGGAGGACTCTGACGGTGGAGAGAAATGCAAACTAGCTGGTCATATAAGGGAATTGAAAGGCATGGCTGAGAGTAAGGGAAGCACAGGGGTGTGTAGAGCTCAGGAAGTGAGGTGCCTCCTACGTGAGGAATCATGGAGGGTTCTTGGAGGTGGCAGCATTTTAACCTAACCTTGAAGGATGTGGCAAGAGGAGGAAACACTGGCTTTCCTTTGGAGCAATGAGGGTCTTTCTCATAGGAAGCAGTAGCCTTGAGCTGAGAGGTTCTAAACAATGAGAGGTTGGTCTCTGAGATCCCAGGAAGCAAGTGGCGGGTAGTGGAGAACAGAGCCTGTGCGTGCAGGGCCAGAGGGTCTCGGGCATGGGTCTCGTGCCACTGGGAGCAAGAGAATGAGGATGGATGGATGATGATGATTTGGGATTGAGAATTGAGACTGGAGCTGAGAAGCCAGTCTGGGGCTCCTGAAAAAGGTTAAGAAAAGGGCAGAGGCTGGGCATGGTGGTGCACGCCTTTGATCCCAGCACCGGGGAGACAGAGATAGGAGGATTGTTATGAGTTCAAGGCCAGCCTGAGACTACATAGTGAATTCCAGGTCAGCCTGGGCTACAGTGAGAACTTACCTCAAAAAAATAAATAAATAAAAAGGACAGAGGATAGGTTAGTGCAGGGCAGAAGGTTTGAGCTGCCTTATTATTCTATGTCTGTGAGGAAACCGAGGCCCAGATAGCCTGGGCAGCTACCTGAATGCCAAAGACTGTTTTGCCTCCCAGCAGATTCATAGGAGACCCAAAGACAGCTTGGTGGATGGTTTCTGCCTCCCTTGGAGCAGGAGATGGGGTCCAGCTTGGGGTGCAGGGCTGTTCTTTGTTGCTGAGTGCATCTCCTCCCTCCCCTGAGTTTGGTTCAGCGTCCCCTCCCTAGCTAGGACAAGGGCATGACCTGGTGAGGAGAGTTGCATGCCAGATGGGAAAGCCTGAGGTCAGCTAACCCCAGCGTGTTGGTTGCAATTGAGCATGTGCCACTGTCTCCTATCCAGCCTCAGCTGGGTGGGTGAGTGGGAAGGGGGCTTCCTCCCCAGCCATGCCAGCGTGTGGGCTGCTATGGAGGCTCCTGGAATGCAGTCGCCTGCAGGCTGTCGAAGCTTCTCAGGCCTCTGGCTGCCGGGCCCTGGAACTTCTCTAAATATTATTCTTAGGAGATTTGTTGCAGCATCTTCTCTTCTCTTCTGCTTGCCGCCTCCTCACCCTGAAGGGCGTGGTGTTCCCAGCTGAACCTGTTCCCTGTCATGCTCAGCTTGGAGTCCAAACTCCCAAGTTTTGGGTCAGAGGACTTCTTGCCCAAATTCATGCAGAGGTTTTGGAACTATAGTTATTTATTTATTTATTTATTTGAGGTAGGGTCAGGCTGATGTGGAATTTACTATGTAGTCTCAGGGTGACCTCAAATTCTGGGTGATCCTCCTACTTCTGCCTCCCGGGTGCTGGGATTAAAGGCGTGTGCCACCATGCCTGGCCCAGGTAGTTTTTGAAAGTGGTCATCTGTGGGAATGCAGGCCTGTTGGCCTTTAGCAGGCAGTGTAGGCGTTGATCAGCTGACCTCAAGCACTGGGTAAGAGCAAGTTGTAGAGTTGTCTGTTGACAGCAGGAGGGTCTCACTGATAGTAACAACGGGAAGATAGCTGCTTCCTCTAGAGGAGGGAGAAAGGAACAGGATGAAATATAGAAGCCTCTGTTGAGCCACCCCTGCACCCTCTCAGAGTGATGGACAGGAAAGCAAGGTTACAAGGGTATAGAAGGGACTTGCTCCAGGATGTAGCCAGTGAGAGTTTTTTTTTTTTTTTTTGAGAGTGACAGACACAGAGAGAAGGACAGATAGAGGGAGAGAGAGAGAATGGGCGCGCCAGGGCTTCCAGCCTCTGCAAACGAACTCCAGACGCGTGCGCCCCCTTGTGCATCTGGGTAACGTGGGACCTGGGGAACCGAGCCTCAAACCGGGGTCCTTAGGCTTCACAGGCAAGCATTTAACCGCTAAGCCCGAGAGTTATTTTTTTAATTTTTTTTAATTATTTTTTATTTATTTGAAAGCGACAGACACAGAGAGAAAGACAGGTAGAGGGAAAGAGAGAGAATGGGCGCGCCAGGGCTTCCAGCCACTGCAAACGAACTCCAGACGCGTGCGCCCCCTTGTGCGTCTGGCTAACGTGGGACCTGGGGAACCGAGCCTCGAACCGGGGTCCTTAGGCTTCACAGGCAAGCGCTTAACCGCTAAGCCATCTCTCCAGCCCCGGAGAGTTATTTTTTAAAATATCTTTATTTATTTATTTGAAAGGAGAGAAAGACAGAGAGAGAGAGAGAGAGAGAAAGAGAGAGAGAGAGAGAGAGAGAGAGGGAAAGAATAGGCACGCCAGGGCCTCCAGCCACTGCAAGCAAACTGCAGATGCATGTGCCACTTTGTGCAACTGGCTTTACGTGGGATCTGGGGAACTGAACCCAAATTGTTAGACTTTGCAAGCAAGTGCCTTCACTGCTGCTGAGCCATCTCTCCAGCATGAGTGGTTTTCTTTCTTTCTTTTTTTTTTTTTTTTTCCTGAGATAGGGTCTCACTCTAGCCCAGGTTGACCTGGAATTCACTATGCAGTCTCAGGCTGGCCTTGAACTCATTGTGGTCCTCCTACCTCTGCCTCCTGAGTGCTAGGATTAAAGGTGTGCACCACTACACCTGGCAGAGAAGAGTCATTTAAAAAAATATTTTTATTTATTTATTTGCAAGCAGAGAGACAGATGCAAAGAAGTGAGACAGAGAGAATGTGTGCACCAGGACCTCCAGCCATTGCAAATGAACTCCAGACCTGTGTGCCACCTTGTGCATCTAGGTTTATGTGGGTACTGGGGAATCAAACCAGGGTCATCAGCCTTTGCAGGCAAGCACCTTAGCCACTAAACCACCTCTCCAGCTCGAAAGTCATTTTTGAAGTCATCTCTTTTGAGTTCCTACTTGGTGCTTGGCTTGTGTAGGGTATGGACCATTCAAAATCAATTAGACCTAGTGCCCATACCTCCCAGTCCCTTTCCAGATGGCTCCTTATTTCATCAAGGAAAACAGGATGTCTCAGTAGAGGGCTATTGTCTGCTGAGCAGAGCTGGGTTAGCATGAAAGCACGCTGGATTGAAGTTAGACTGAAGGGAAGCCTTTCTGGATGAATAGCTCCTGGAGGTCTGGCTGTAGCCGGAGATGGTCATCTCAAGGTCTTAGTTTCATTCACTCAAGAGTTTCAAAGTTTAGTTTGCAGACACCACCATGAAGCATCATGTTGTGTATGTTTGGGGGGGTGGGTGGGAATCAAAGTGATTCTTTTCTGATCCTTCCCCCAAATCCAGGCTGGGATATCTCACACATGCAGAGTACCAACCACTATACAATCATGGCTGAATAGGGATATCTCTAGAAGGGGGGGAAGATAGAGGTATGGAATGAGGCTCAAGTGTTGCTTCTGCCACATTGAAGCTGTGGGGTTCAGTAACTCTCCTTGCCTCTTCTGAGCCTGAGTTCCTCATGGCTTAATGGGAAGCTGGCCCACCCTCCAGTTGTTATGGAGACAACTGAGTAGTGGGAATGCAAGGTCACAGACTTGGTCAGCAACAGCCCCAGCTCTCCCAGCCTGGTCATCATAGCCATCGGCGAGTAGCGCCCAGTCTCCTTTATGCCCATCCTGACATCCTGGGGCTCCTGGGATGGCTGCTGTCCTCACCCAGGATTTTTCCTGCCTTGGGACAGCTGGTGTTTATTGGAAGAGCACAGGGGAGGGGTAGCTGGATGAAGTCTGGTTGGGAGGGAACGAGGGAGCAGCCTCTTTGGGTAGGGGTAGGGTGTGGTATGGACAGCCACTAGAGTCCAGCTTGTAGCTCCTGACCAGCCAGAGGGAGAACTCCAGGCTACAGCAGGAGGCCTTGTGACTGACTAGTCTCTGAGGGAGGCTGGCCAAATGAAGGCATCTGATAGCCAAGCAGGGAGTGGCCAGTCTCCTCACATCAGCTTATTAATTCCACAGACATGTGTTAAGCTGTGTCGACCACATGGTTGCCTTAGTGCCTGGGTCTCCCTAGGACTTGGACAGAGACCAGACTGTGGGCCCAGTCTGTGTGGGGAGATGAACACAGGGGAAGGTGTGGCCTTCTCCCAGGGTGAAGGTGAGGTAGCAGGAGGGAGGGCATCTTGGGGAATAATGGTGAGAGTCAGGAGGGTTAGGAAGAGACACATAAGGAAGTTGGGGGAAGGTCTTTGGGATTGAAGGAGAGGCCATGGCAACCTCTTGGTGGGGGGGGAACCCATGGTGAGGTAGTGCTGGGGGACTGGAGGCCTGAGAAAGCTTGGGCATTCCTCTTATGCCCACTAAGTAGCAGGACTGTGCTGTTGGTACAAGGGAGCCTTTCGCCAGGGTTGGGAGCTGAGCTCAATGGGGTAGGAGTGACTAATGATCAGAGACCCAGTTTTGGGGGAGGAGGGGGCAGGGAGGGTGGCTGGAATCCTGGCCAACTGGAGGCCAGACCCTTAGCCTCCTTGGTCTCTCTGGATCTGTGGCTATGGGGGAAGAGGAATGAGGTCCTGCCAGGCCCCTTCCCTGGGTTCTGCCTGCCAGGTCTGCCTGTGGCAGCCTGATAAGACCTTTTGTCCAGCCTTCTTCCTCTCACCCCGCCCTCCTACGCCTCCTGCCCAGGCCACATAGATGTCACTGTGGGGCTGTCAGGAATCCCTAGTTCTTAAGCAAAACTATTTGCATAATTCTTGAGATTTTTGCTTGGGTGTGGTGGTAATGGTGGCTATGGGGGCCTCTGTGGAGGGGACTGCTTGTGTGCGTGCGTATGCATGTGTGTGCGTGCTTATGCATGCATGTGTGTGTGTGTGTGTGTGTCAGGGGTGGGGCTTCTGCTGTGAAGTGAGGTCACAGGCTGGAGATCCGGATCTCCTTCCTGTGAGGATTGACTGGTTCATCCCAGGCTGACCCTTGATCATCAGTCCCATAGAGAATACAGATTTAGTTGGCTCTGAGCTCAGTAAAAAGGCATATACTTATAGAAGGGATTCTGGCATTTTCTATGGAAGGCCAGGAAAGAAACCTTATTCCAGGATCCAAGATTTGCCTGGCTCTGCTCTGTGTCCTTGGCCAACTTTCTACTTCTCCCTGAGCCTCAGTTTCCTCACTAAGCAGGGTGTGAAAGAGGGGCTGGATTTGAATGAGTTGAGTGTCTGACTTTGCTACTAAAAAGTCACTGATGCCATGCAGATTGAATAAAGGGTGGTACCAGGTAAGAGGGATTGGGGTTAGACAAAGAGAGGGACTTCCTTGTGGAGGGAACTGAAGGAGACAGGAGGGCACAATGCAGAACCCATGGACCATTTTGGGATATTTTTTCCAGCCATACTTCTGTTCCCTTGTTCCATAACTTTCCTCAGGACTTTAGGGTTCAGATCCCATCCAGACTTTAGTCAAGTCTGGGCCTCTGAGGGTAGCTGAGACTTTGGAGTCCGCCTCTTTCTTGCTGCCATCCACAGTCTTTCCACAGGGTTCTGGAAAACTTCTTTCCTGGAATTGATTGTTGAGCTTGTAAGGTTGGGGGGTGGGGAGTGAAAGGATGGACAATCCATCTGGCCTGACCACTGTCTGGTGACCAGTCTGGTTCCCATTTTTCTGGTCTCAGTTTCCCCATTTGTACCTACTATTTCCTTCCTTCTGCAGAAATGGAGGGATGGTAACAGATTCCACGTTCCTAGTACCCAGGTGCTTAGCATTCAGGAGTTCATCTGGTAGAAAACCTCCCCCATCCAGTCCTCCCCTTTTATTTTTATTTTTTTGGTTTTTGAGGTAAGTTCTTACTCTGGTCCAGGCTGAGCTTGAATTAACTATGTGGTCTCAGGGTGGCCTTGAACTTACCGTCATTGTCCACCATGCCTGGCATCCAGTCCCCTTTCTGAACCCCACAAGCCTCGCCCTTGCCACTGGGCCCTCATGAGGCAGGAAGTGAGCGCTCAGAAGTTCAGTGTCTTATCACGGAGTTCCTAGCCTCAGCGTCACAGTTTGGAGCCTGGACTCTTCCTCTGCCCTCTTTGGTGGCAGCGGGGAGGGAGGGGTGACTTCCCCTAGGGGCCCGGTGTGGGCTAGGCTCAAGATCCAGGGCAGGGCATGGGGAATGCCAGAGGGTTTTATGCCTGTGGTTGTGGAAGTGAGGGTGGCCCTTAGGGGAACTCTAAAGGACCAAGAGGGGTTCCCCCTACCCCCCCTCATTTAAGAAGAGCTGCCTCTTGGTCCCCTCTTCAATGTCAGAGGCTGGCTGGGATCAGGAGGCTGCTCCAGGGGTGTGGGGGTGTCTCTGATGCCTGTTTCTCCCCCCTACAGTCAACCCCTGTTGTTACTACCCGTGTCAGAACCAGGGTGTCTGTGTCCGCTTCGGCCTCGACCGCTACCAGTGTGACTGCACTCGCACGGGCTACTCGGGCCCCAACTGTACCATCCGTGAGCCCAGTTTCTAGCCGCTTTCCTCTCCTGCTCCCCTGCCTCTTCCTCTAGGCTCCATTTCCTGATCTCTCTACCCATGACCCCCTCTCCTTCTTTATCGGAAGGCACTGACCCTGCCCAGGCTCCCACGTGAACTCCTGCTTCTGATCCACGTGTCTTTGCCATGTTCCCTGTCCTCTGCCCTCTCTTGAGATCCTGGCCACCCCTCCCGAGGTGCTCTCTGGGGGCCCTTCCCACCCTAGCTAGCTCTGGCCCTGCTGCCAGACTGAGCGGCTCCCACCATCCCTGCAGCCGAGCTCTGGACCTGGCTGCGGAATTCTCTGCGGCCCAGCCCCACGTTCGTCCATTTCCTGCTCACCCACGGGCGCTGGTTCTGGGAATTTGTGAATGCCACCTTCATCCGAGAGATGCTTATGCGCCTGGTACTCACAGGTGGGTGTGGGGCAGGGCATGTGGGGAGCAAGAAATCCTGCCAGATCTTGGTATTTAATAAACGCAGGCGATGGGGAGACTCTGTGACGCCAGATAAAACAAGCTCTGACCCAGGAGGGGACGGGAAAGGGAGGTGCAAGAGGAGCGGGAAAAACCTTGTCACTGTTATTTTTGCTCGGCAGTGCGATCCAACCGCATCCCCAGCCCTCCCACCTACAACTTAGCACATGACTACATCAGCTGGGAGTCCTTCTCCAACGTGAGCTACTACACTCGCGTTCTGCCCTCTGTGCCCCAAGGCTGCCCTACACCTATGGGGACCAAAGGTAAGGAGTAGGGGGAGGCGCTTCCAGGGGTCACAGGAGGTGCTCAGTTCTCTTCTTTAGGCAAAAACAAGCAGAAGAGCAAGTGTTGATCCATTTTACCGACGGGTGAACCAAGTCAAGACAGATTTCATGTCCAGAACCAGGGATGAGGACAGAAGAAGCAGCAAAGGATCTTGTCTGAGGTCTCGGAGAAAGTCAAAGGCAGAGCTGGGCACGGTGCTACATGACTGTAATTCTAGTACCAAGGCCGAGGCAGGGTGATCTCAAGTTAGACGTCAGGCTGGGTCACACTGGGAGACCCTGTTCAAAAACAAAAACAAAACAAAAAAAGATAGGAGGAAGAAGGAATGGGTAGTCAGAGATCAACTAGCCTTTCCATCCTGTTTCCCTGGTACCTGTTCGCTTGAACGTCGTCTACTGTTGGAGATGCTGCTGGATGGGAGCGATTTGCAAGGTGAAATCAGGAGAGAAGGAATGTGTATTGGGTGCTAACTCTGAGTTTGTTTTTTACTTATGTAAGTAGCTTGCTACCCTTCACCTGGTAGGTACATGGAAGGTCACATTTTTTTTTTTCTGTCATCCCAAGACCCACTTGGTCTTAGTGGAAGGGGCATTCCTGCTAAGGCCTTCTCCCCACCCCACCCCATACTGTCCAGAAACTTGGTTTGGTGGGTGGGGGGGGATGATCACCATCGATTCAGAGAGGACAGGAGAGGACACTGCTACTGTTTCAGTTTCCGCCTCGTGGTGTCGCTGTTGAACATCCATCCTGTACCACTCCATGGCTGTGGTTTTGCAGGTTCCCAAGCTTGCACGTGTTTTGAGGTCCATGCTTGGGTCTCCACTGAAGTTTTCACTTACATGGTTGTTACTCTTCTCAAAGCATGCTCAACTCCACCACATTATCTGGGTCTTTCCAAAACTGTAGAACCAACAGTTGGTCCAACGTCAGTGAGTGATGACTCCAGATAGTGGGGTACAGGCCACCCTCTGCTTTCTCCCAAGGTGCTTGATGTTACTTCCTGCCAGAGGTGTCCATCTGGCCAGTTCAATTTAAAGAGTTTCTACTGACCTTGAATCCTCAACACTGGGTCTCACAGGAGGCATGGCGAAGGGATCCTCTTACCCAAACACAGAAAATCCTATTGCTCCTATATTTTCGTAGAATATATGGTGTGGCACATGCATGTGGTGTATGCTCCTGTCTGTGCAGATGCATGTTCCCCATGTGCATGTGTGCACAGGCCAGAGGAGAACATCCAGTGTCCTCTTCTATCTCTCATCCATGTGTTTCCTTGAGGCAGAGACTCAGACTGGCTGACTAGTGAGCCCTAGCAATTTTCCAGTCTCTGCTCCCCTCAGGACTGCGGTTACAGCCATGTGTACCTACAGCAAGCTGTTTGTGGGGGGTTCTGGGAATTGAACTCAGGGTGAAGAATCAGGCTCTTGTGCAGTAAATGCTCTTACCTGCTGATCTGTCTCCTCTACCCCAGATGTAGAAATATTGTCCTTATTTAAAATAGGCATTACTGCACAAGAGCCCACTCCTTGGTTTTGTAAATAAGGTTTTCCTGGAACATAGTCACATTCATTTGTATATTTGTTGCCTATGACTGCCTTTCTGCTATGAAAGCAACACTAAACGGATGTGGCAGGGGCTTACAGGTCTGTGACACCTGCAATATTTACTATCTGGCTTGCAGGATTGCTAATTCTCTTGGTTGAAAAGATTTACCAGTTCTCTGTCACATTCCCATCATGTCACACAAACCTCTGACCTACTGCATGAAATAGGTAACATTGTCCTATTTTACAGATGAAGAAACTGAGGTTCCTAGACCTGAGATGACTTATTTCTGTTCACATAGAAAATGGCATTGTGGGCTGGAGAAATGGCTTAATGGTTAAGGCACTTGCCTGTAAAGCCAAAGGGCCCAGGTTTGATTCCCCAGTACCTACATAAGCCAGTTGTACAAGGTGGCACATGTGTCTGCAGTTCATTTGCAGTGGCTGGAGGCCCTGACATGCCCATTCTCTCTCTTTTTCTATGTGCCTCTTTCTCTAATAAACAACATAAAAGAAAATGTCATTGCCACTTGAAAATAAGGCTATTTTTCTCCAGGGCCATGGAATTTATATTAAAATTTTTAATTATTTTATTTTAGTTCTATTTATTTATCAGAGAGACAGAGAGAGAATATGAGAGAATGGGTGTGCCAGGGCCTTTAGCCACTGCAAACAAATTCCAGACATATGTGCCACCTTGTGCATCTGGCTCATGTGGATCATAGGGTATCGAACCCGGGTCCTTTGGCTTTGCAGGCAAAGTGCCTTAATTGCTAAGCCATCTCTCCAGCCCTTTTTTTTTCATTATGGAAAAATTGCAAGTATACATAAAAGTTGAGAAGAATGAGGATAATGGATAATGAACCATATAGTCTCATTCCAATTTCAACATTCACACACAGTTTACCATCCTACTTTATCTCATTTTACTTTTTTTTTCTTTTCCTTTTTTATTTTGTTATTTTATTTTAAAATGTATCTTATGGATGGGGAAATGGCTGAGTGGTTAAAGGCATTTGCTTACAAAGCATTCTGCCTCAGGTTCAATTCCCATGCAAAACCAGATGCAATGGCAAGAGGGTGTACCTATATTCTCTTATCTCCTCATAAATAAATAAAAATATTTAAAACAAAAACCTTCAAAATACTAGGATCTATTTTAAAATTAGAAAAATTAATTTATGTGTGTATGAGTGTGGGCATGCATGCGCCATGGTATGTGTGAGGTCAGCGACAACTTTTGGGTCAGTCCTTGCCTTGCCACCTCATTTGAAGCAAGGTGTCTCTCTGTATCTCACTCTGCTATTCATGTTCTTCGCTGCATTTTCCATGCACTTCCAGGAAATCATCCTATCTGGTGTCCCATTTTGCTATCAGTGGTCTGGGATTACAGAAGCCCCTATGGCTTCTGGCTTTTTACATGGGGTCTGGGGTTCATACTCAGGTACTAAGGCTTGAATGGTGAACAGTTTTCACTATTTAATTTTTTTTTTTTTTGAGACAGAGTCTCTTTATATAGCCCAAGTTGGCGTTGAATTAGAGATTTTCCTGCCTCAGTCTCCAAAATGCTGGGATTATAGGAATGCACCACCATGCCTGGCTCTTAGTAGAGAAATTTGAAGCAAATTGCAAATATCATACCATTTCCATGGTAGATACTTTTATATCTTTTGGTAGAGAAGGCACACAGGCTAACGTGTGTAGGGGTACATGGTGGTCCTGAGGAGGATGTGATGGGCTTTCTGCTTGGGCCAGTTTGGGGACTTCTCAGAGTCCAAGGGACCCCAGGGAAGGAAGACACAGGCAGTGACTGCTCTTTCCCACAGGGAAAAAGCAGCTGCCAGATGCCCAGATCCTGGCTGACCGATTACTGCTCAGGAGGAAGTTCATCCCTGCCCCGCAGGGCACCAACCTCATGTTTGCCTTCTTTGCACAACACTTCACCCACCAGTTCTTCAAAACTTCTGGAAAGATGGGTCCTGGCTTCACCAAGGCCCTGGGCCATGGGGTGAGTACCTATGAGGAGCTCAGGACTGGCCTGCAGGCCATCACCAGTAGGGGCAGAACTCGGATAATCTGAGTGGACCTCTGTCTGTCCTCAGGTAGATCTGGGCCACATTTATGGAGATAATCTGGATCGTCAGTATCACCTGCGCCTTTTTAAGGATGGGAAACTCAAGTATCAGGTAGTGCTGGGTAGGGCGTTGGGAAGGGCCACCGATAGTCTCTCCAGGAAAGATGGCTGGAGTGCAGGAATGGGACAGCCACAGGAATGGAGATGTAGCCAGGAAGAAAGAGTAAATAGTTACTCTACAGTTTGGATTGGGCAACATGATGTGTTTGTACAAGTGATGGAGAGTGACCATCATAGTTATGGGCTCTGCCCTCAAGGGACTATATAGCCCAACAGCGGCCATAGGTGTGAGGTCCATGAAGGTTCTTTTCTAAGCCAGTGCTGTTGAACAGAAATATAATGTGAGCCACATACATAGTTCAAACTTTCTAATGGCCACACTAAACAAAGGCAAAATGAAAAAAGGTATGCAGCTGGAGAGATGCCTCAGCAGTTAAAGGTGATTGCTTGCAAAGCCTGACAGTCAGAGTCTGATTGCCCAGCACCTATGTAAAGCCACTTTCACAGAGTGGCGCATGCATCTGGAGTTCCTTTGTGGTGGCAAGAGGCCTGGGCACACCCATACTCAAACACACACTCTGAAATAAATAAACACAATATTAAAAAAAGAAATAGGTGAGGTGGATTTTTAATAATATCCTTAATTCAGTACATCCAGGACATTATTATTTCAACATGTAATCAATACAAATTATTAATAAGATATTGTAGCCTAAGAATATTGTTCAGTGGGTAACACATTGCCACACAGCATGTAGTTCTGAGTTCAATCCCAAGTGCCCATGTAAAAATGCAGGGCATGGCAGTGTGCACTAGTAATCCTGATGCTGAGGAGGTGGAGGTACTGGCCAGTCAGTCTAGTCCAGTTGGTGAACTTTAGGCCAATGACAGACCCTGTCACAAAAAGAGGTTCATGGTGTTCTTCTGGAGGATAATACCCTAGATAGCCGTGCAGCCTCCACACACTCATGAGCACACACATAGACACACCACATGTGCTTGCACGCACATGCTGTCCCCTGACACACAACAAACAAAAAGGTCTCATATTTTTTTCATACAAAATCTTTGAAATCTGATGCATGTATAATTCAGATGCTAAATTTTCATTGGAGATAGCTAATCTGTATTTAGATTTCATAGAATTTATAACTGAATAGGTAGACTCACATGCCAAAGTTATTCTAAGTAGCCTTAAAGGTTTTCTAGTAACTGAAGTATCCATGCACATGCATATACTGTGCATCACATACGACACACGCCACACATACTAAACACGCAAGCCAAAAATGTAAAGAGAAAAAAATCAAGTTAGGTCAAGTAAGATCAAAATAAATTAAATTGAGTTCTTCACACAGTGAAATTTCTAGTGCTCAATGACCACATGTGGCTAGTGGCTACCATATTGGATTGTGCAAATCTAAGCAAATGAAGCTGAAAGAAAGGTCACTGTTTTATTTTTAAGGACTAAGTATTAGCCATCTAGTTAATCAGTGTATATTTAACGAACAGATAAAGAAACTACCAGAGAGCTAGTTACTGCGGTGAGAACTGCCACCAAGCAGAAGCTGTGGGTGTCAGTAGACTGGCTGGAGTCCCCATCAGCTTCCCCAGGAAGGTTGTGGAGAGTTTCATGGAAAATGGGGAGGGGGCTGGGGCGGTGACTTAGTGGTTAAAGGCACTTGCTTGCAAAGCCTGATGGCCTGGGTTCAATTCCCCAGTACTCACATAAAGCCAGATGCACAAAGTGGCACATATGTTTGGAGTTTGTTTGCAGTGGCAGGAGGCCCTTATGCATCCATGCACGCTGTGCCTCTCTTGTAAATAAATAAAAATAACTTCAAAACGAGGGTGGCTGGGGAGATGGCTCAGCCCATAAAGGCGCTGGCTTGCAAAGTCTGTTGGCTCGGGTTCAGTTTCCCCCGTACCCACCTAAAACCGGATGCACAAAGTGGGGAATGCATATGGAGTTCATTTGCAGGGGCTGGAGTACCAGGCAAGCGTTCTCTCCCCGTGTCTCTTCTCACAAATTAAAACAAAACAAAACAAAGAAAAAAAAAAAAAAAAGAAAGAAAGAAAGAAAGGAAAGGAAAGGAAAAAAAAAAAAAGAGTTAGGGAAGCCAGAAGGGGCGAGGCTCTTGAGATGGAGGACTTAGAGAGGGCGAATTTTAGGGGTGAGAAGCAGCTGGGGTGACTTGGGTAAGAGCGGCAGGCCTGGCTAACCCTAGTTAGGGATGGAGTTAGAATGATTTCCAGACGAGGGCGGGGAGCTCTTTGCAGGGGCCAAAGACTGACGTCTGCCAAGAGCCCAGAGGGGACTTGAAAGGGTTTCAAGCTAGTGTTTGATAGATTTGAGTTTTTTTTTTTTTTAGGATTGCACTAGGCAAAAGTAGGCGTGGAGCGCTTGGGGAAGGTGCGAGGGTGGGATGGGCCAGGACAGCAGTGACAGAGGTGGAGGGAGGGGAGTGACTGTAGAGACCTCGAGGAGGTGGGGGAATCTCAGGACTAGGGCCTTCGGCAGAACAGAAGCAGGGGGACGGTGGGAGTGAGCTACGGGTTCTCTCGGGTCCCCGAGTTGCCAGGCGCCCCATCCCCACAGGTGCTGAACGGAGAGGTGTATCCGCCCTCGGTGGAAGAGGCTCAGGTGTTGATGCGCTACCCGCCGGGCGTCCCGCCGCGTAACCAGATGGCTGTGGGCCAGGAGGTGTTTGGGCTGCTTCCGGGGCTGGTGCTGTACGCCACCATCTGGCTGCGGGAGCACAACCGGGTGTGCGACCTGCTGAAGGCGGAGCATCCCACCTGGGACGACGAGCAGCTCTTCCAGACCACCCGCCTCATCCTCATAGGTGAGGGGCCGTCCCCAGAAGCGGGGAGGCGGGCTAGGACCCTGGCTACTGTGCTTACAGTTGAGATCTCAGACAGACCCCTTCAGGCCTCAGCTTCAGACTCAGAATCTACTCCAGGGCGAAAATGGACAGTGGAAGGATTTGCTTGGGAAGGTGCCCAGCACATAGTAGGACTTCAGAATAGGGAAGCCTGGGGGTCTCAGTACATTTAACTGGTCACCTGAAGTCTCAGTTTCCCTGGCGTGTTGCACCCACGTGCACCCTGATGTCCCCAGTACTTCAGTGTTGACCCCCAGCTTGTTGGGTCCTCAGGAATGCTCCCATTTTCCCGGCTCTGCCTGTGTGGAGTTTTGGTAGCTTCCAGGTGACTCAGGGATAGGATATTTTTGTGTCCCCTACGGGGGCGGGTGTACAATTTAAAATGTCAGATGGCTTCCTGCCTGGGAGCTTGGACCCTGACACCTCTGCCCAGACCATGTTCTGTGTGAGTCACCACCTCCCGGCACCACTGGACATAGCTCGTCCCAATTACGGTGTCAGAGTCACTGGAGCCCAGAAGAGCCAGGCTCTGGGGTAAGAATAGCCTGGAGAAGAAAGAGGGGCTGCTTCTGAAGGCTGTACTGCACAGATGTTGACCAGAGAAGTGTATGTCTGTGGCTGGAAGCCACCCAGCACACTGGCTGGTGAAGAAGCCATGGCCAAAGTCAGACCTTCTAGGTGATGCCTGTCCAGCACTGCATCTTACTCTGCAGTCTTATGAACCTGGTGCGGTTATCCTCGTGAAAGCTAAGATTAAAAAGAAAAAAACAAGAGGGCTGGAGGGATGGCTTAGTGGTGAAGGCATTTGCCTGCAAAGCCAAAGGACCCAGGTTCGATTCCCCGGGACCCACGTTAGCCTGCACATGAGTCTGGAGTTCATTTGTACTGGCTTGAGGCCCTAATGTGCCCTGTCCATTCTCTCCCTGTCTCTCCCTCTTTCTCTGTCAAATTAATCAATAAATAAAAATAAAATATTAAAAAATAACATTCAGAGAGGTCAGTGAATTTTCCAGGGCCACTCAACAGGAGATTAGAATTAAGTCAGGGTTCATGCTACTTTCACCTCACTGAGGGAAGGGAGGTTTTCCTGAGCGGGAAGGGGTTGCCAGCCTCCACTTGGTCTTTTGCTTTGTGCAAGTACGTCAGGGTGGGGAATAGATCACTCATGAGACCTGTACTTTAGTATTTGAGCTCAATATGGTTGTTAATGTAAACACAGTTTACAGATCAGGAATGTGAGCCTCAGAGACTGAGTGACTTGGCGTAGGCTCCAGTGCTTACACACTGGAAAAGGTGTTTAGGGGCTCGGCCCACCTGCTGTCCTTGTGGTCACGTAGACTCTTTGAAGGCCCTGCACTCGCAGAAGGTTCGGTGTAACAACAGCCCTCACTAAGTTCCTTGCTCTTCTATCTTTCTGCAACCTTTTATTTTGTGTGTGGTGTGTGTGTGCCCCGTGTGCATGTGCATGTGTGCAGAGGAAGATGTCAGGTGTCCTCCTCTGTCACCCTTCTGTCTTATTTCCCTGAGACCCAGTCTCTTACTGTACCTGGGGCTCTAGTTTTCGGTTAGCCTGGCTGACCTAGGAGCCCCACTGATCCCTCTTTCTCCATCCCTTTCAGTGCTGGAGTTACAGGCATGCACAGCTGTGCTTGGCTTTTTATGTGGGTGCTGGGGATCGAACTCAGGTCCTCATGCTTGCATAGCAAGTGCTCTTACCTGCTGAGCCATCTGTTCAGTGCTCTCTAAACATTTTTTTTTTGAGACAAGGTCTTGCATTGTAGCCCAGTCTGGCTTCAAACTTGTGATTCTCCTGCCTCGGCCTTCCAGGTGCTGGGATTATAGGCTTGTGCCTTGCTGTCCCAGATCCTTCAGCCTCTTTTAATGAACTCTGGAAGGGAGGCCATTACAGAGTTGTGAGAACAGATCTTGAATGGCTCCCTTGCCTGTCCTGCTTAGCTGGGTCTAGGGCTTCCCTTTGGAGCAGCAGTGCTCCTATCTGGGGGCAGTTGTTTTCACATCCCATTGCAAGGAGGCAAAGTGGAAGTGGCCAAGTCAAATGAATACCAGCAACATCGAGGAGACAGAAAGCAAGCACTTTTCATGAACCAGCCTGCTTCCCACACCGGATGTCTACGTCACTGTGCTCTGCTGACACCACTTCTGTCTCCACCTTCCACAGGCGAGACCATCAAGATTGTCATCGAGGAGTATGTGCAACATTTGAGTGGCTACTTCCTGCAGCTCAAGTTTGATCCGGAACTGCTATTCAGAGCCCAGTTTCAGTACCGCAACCGTATCGCCATAGAGTTCAACCAGCTCTACCACTGGCACCCGCTCATGCCTGACAGCTTCAAAGTGGGCACACATGAGTACAGCTATGAGCAGTTCTTGTTCAACACCTCCATGCTGGTGGACTATGGTGTTGAGGCCTTGGTGGATGCCTTCTCTCACCAGAGAGCTGGACAGGTATGCCTTCAGAGAGTGGGGATCAGCATGGTGGGCTCTAGGATCCAATAGACCTAGCCCAAACCCAAGTTTCTTCATCGGTAGAGTAAGTATAGTGTCACTTCTATAGAGTGGCTATAGGCATCAGTCCATAAATTATTTTGTTCACATGATAATATCAGGCTGTATTAGTTACTTATTTGTTACTAAATACCTGACAAAACAAATTTAAGGGGGAGGAGAGGATTTATTTTGGCTCACAGTGTAGAGGGGTTTCAGTCCAAGGCAAGGTGGAATGGCTCTATGTGTGGTGGCAGGAACATGGGCTAAGGCTATTCACCTCACAGTGGACCAGGAAGCAGTGGAACTGGAATCAGGAGCTAAGCTATCAACTTCCAAGGCTTCCTGTAGTGACCCACTTCCTTCAGCTAGGCTTCACCTCTTAAAGGTTCTACAGCCTCCCAAAATAGGGCTGCCATTTGGGAAGCAAGGAAACATTTCAGATTCCAAGTATAACACAGGCATCACTACAGATGCGGGGGATATGGTGGTGAGAAAGACTGAGGTGGTCCTTCACTTCTTGCCCCTTTGGCACTGATACCACAGAAGTCATACAGCAGCTAACATCATTTGAACACTTGCCATGTGTGAGGGACCACAACAAGTGCTTTTCTGGTGTTCTTAGAATTCTAAGAGCATGCTGAGGGTCATAGTACAGAAAGCCACAGGGCTTTGGAAACTGTGACCTAGAGTTGAGTCAGTTGGGTTAGGGGTAAGGGAGAGAGAGCTGGACAGAAATGGGAAGGGTGAGCAGGCATTTCCCATGGAGAGATGCACTGTTGGTGGCGGGTAATTTCAGATAGAGAGAACAACATGGGAGAAAGCTTAGGGTCACAGGGCATGGTACTTGAGGGACAGGAAGACCTTAGGGTATGGTAATATACACGCAAGTGCCTACACAAAACAATTTTTGAGTTATAATTGTTATGGGCTGAATTGTGTCATTCCCCAAATTAATGTGCTACAATCCTAATAGCCGATGTCTCAGAATATAACTACATTTGGAGATATCTCTAAAAAGTCCATTAAGGACAAATAGGAAATTAGGGTGGACCCTAGTCCTATTAAGATGAGGAGATGAAGACACAGACTCACCGAGAAGGAAGACCAATGTAGACACAGAAGAAAAGGCAGCCAGCCATCGAGAAGTCAAGGAGACAGGGCTCACTCAGAAGGAACTAACACTGGACACCCTAACCTATAAACCAAAGAACCAAGGTTCTGTTGTTGAAGCCACTCACTTTATACCCTCTGTCTTAGTGGCAGTGGCCAATAAAATATGTGCTGTTTTCCTGAAATTCCTTGCTGACTATCTCTGAAAACTCTCCTTCTCCGGAGTGGGCAGCTCCCATTCCTTCATCCCAGCTGGACCTCTCATCCTCTGCCCTCTGCTTCTCGTTAGTCCTCATCCCCGAGTCTTGTCATGAAGCTGTGGCGCTGCATGGGTTTACGTTTCCTTCTGAGAATTTGACTGGAATTATCTCAAACTGCTCTCAGCATATATGGCTGGTTTATGACCTCTGCTCTTTGTGGGGACACAGACGTGAACAGACAGCAGACTTTGTGTGGAGCTCTATGGACATTTGTGTGTGTGTGTGTGTGTGTGTGTGTGTGTGTGTGTGTGTGTGTGTGTAGATGCACGTGTGTGGGGGTGAATCAGCATGAGTGTGTGGAGGCCAGGCCAATGTCGGGTGTCTTCTTTAATTGCTCTCTACCTTTTCTGTTGTAAGAGTCTCTCACTGAACCCATAGCTCACCAATTTGACTGATCTTTCTACCCATCATGCCACTGGGATTATAGGCATGCACCCTCATGCTTGGCATTTTAGTGGGTTTTGGGGGTCTGAACTCTGGTGCTTTTCCTTGTGTGACAAGCACTTTCACTAACTGAGCCAGCTCCCCTAGCCCTATGTAAGCACTTTTAAGAATGACTGTGGGGCTGGAGAGATTGCTCAGCACTTAAGGCACTTGCCTGCAAAACCTAACCATCTGTGTTCAATTCCCTAGTACCCACATAAAGCCATATGAACAAAGTGTCATATGTACCTGGAGTTTGTTTGTGGTGGCAGGAGGCCCTGGTGCACCCATTTTTGTCTGTCTGTTTCTCCTCTCTCTAACTCTCTCTACTTGAAAATAAATAAAATGCCAGGCATGGTGGCGTATGCCTTTAATCCCATCACTTAGAAGGCAGAGGTAAGAGAATCACTGTGAGTTTGAGACTACCCTGAGACTACATAGTAAATTCTAGGTCAGCCTGGACTAAAGTGAAACCTTACCTTGAAAACTGCCTACCCCCCCCAAAATTTTATATATATATATATATATATATATATATATATATATATATATATATATATATATATATATAAAAGATAATGATGCTTTGGAAAGTCTGGGTGTTGAAACTGGCAACAGAAATGTTTTAACTGTCAGGATGTTAAAAAACAGAACTCAGAAGGAACAGAATTGGGCTTTCTTTGATAACCATCATTCATGGCTACCCTCTGGGGAGTTACCATGTGACATGCACTGTGACAACTGCTTTGCATTCTTTATCTCATTTATTTTTCCACAACTGTATCAGGTAGATGCTTTTGCCGTCCTCATCTTTGCATATGAGGAAATGCAAATTTAGCTGCAGTATCTTCCTGAGGTCCCTGTGTTTGTTTGCTAGGGTGGCTATCATAAAGTAGCACACATTGAATGACTTAAGACCACAGGACCTCTTTCACTGCTCTGGAGGCCAGAAGTCTGAAATCCAGGTATCAGCATAGCCATGTTCTCTCTCAGGGCTTTCGAGAGGATCTGTCCCATGCCTTTTTCTAAGTTCCTTCTGGTGGCTGGCACTCCTTGACTTGTAGCTGGGTTACTCAGTTCTTTGCCTGCAACATCATGCCATGTGGCACTTTCCCTGTGTCTCTAGTCTCATGTAAAAAGGGCACCACTTGGTGGCTTAGGGCCTACCCTAATCAAGTATAACTTTATCTAACCTCAATCCATCTGGGGAAACTATAGTAGTACTCTCCCTTATCCACCTTCCAAGACCACTAGTGAATGGTTGAAACTATAGCTAGCAATTCAGATCATCTTTGATTTCTAGCAAGTATAGGCTTTCCCGCCTTTTTTACTTTCAGGGGGTCTAGTCACCCTAACTGTACTCCCTCTCAGGGTGAGTCCTATCATGAGTGGGATTCAGTGAGATTATATTTCATTATGCTACTCCAAATAGCATTTGATTTCAAACCTACAGATTGCTTATTTCTGGATTTTTTTGTTAACTATTATTGGGTCATAATTGATGGTGGACAGTTGGAAAACTAAACCATCAACAAGTGGGAGGCAAATCAGGTCATATTTGCAGGTGCTGCAGGTTAGCAATGCAATGAACCTCTTAGAGGGACACAATTCAACCCACACCTTGCACCTCGTGGATCTGGGGTTGGAACTAGCTTCTACCTGCTAGAGTAAGTTTGCTTGGCTTCAAGCAGTGATTTCACTCAACTATCTTTTTCATTCTGTCCAAATTATATTTGTTCTAGCAAAACGGATCTCTCTGAGCATTATTATTTTGTCAAAAGAAGTAGAGCTTTCTTTAGACCAATGTTCCTTAAGTGTTACAAATTGGGATATTTTCTGGAGTAATTTTCTCCTTCTCTCTGTGTGTGTGTGTGTGAAATAGAGAGAGAGAGAGCATGTACACACACACATACGCATAAGTGTGTGCCCTGTGTGCACATGCTAGAGGAGAACATGAGGTTCTTTATTGCCTTATCGTTCATGTGCGTGTTTCAGTCAGACTGCTTCACCAGTGAGCCTCACTGATTCTTCTGTCTCTTCTCCTCACAGGACTGGGGTTATAGGTATGCATGGATATGTCCAGCTGCTTACATGGTGCTAGGGAATTGAACCCAGGGAGAATCAGGCTCTTTCATGTCTTTATGCTCACAAAGCAAGTGTTCTGACCTGCTGAGCTATCTCCCAGCCCCGACCCCTTCTTTATCCCACCAGGTTACTTCCCTCCCCACTTCTTCACTAAAAACGCCACCACATGTTGGTGTGACTCAAAGGACTGGGGAGCAGTGTAGCTGTTGAGCCACTAGAGAGGACCTCTTGACCTACTGCACACTTTAACATTGAGGAAGCTGAGACTCTGAGGGCTTCTAAGAAAAGAATTACATGGCAGATTTAAAGACATACCCCAGTATCATGGCTGCTGGTCACTTACCACTTTCTCGGTCTCATCTCAGAAAGGACTCATGGTCTGAAGTCCTTCCTCTAGGATGTAACACAGACTCTGGGCCAGTCTGATTTGATTTTCAGGCCAATATCTGTGCTTATCTCTTGTCAGATTGGTGGGGGTAGGAACATCGATCACCACGTGCTGCATGTGGCTGTGGATGTCATCAGGGAGTCTCGAGAGATGCGGCTGCAGCCCTTCAATGAATATCGCAAGAGATTTGGCATGAAGCCCTACACCTCTTTTCAGGAACTCACAGGTGAGCAGATGCCTCATGGCCATAGTCTCTGCCCCTGAGGGATGTCCAGTAAAGTTAGGAAGATAGCAAGGAGACAAATGGGACAGTTTGCCTAGCCAGCACTGTGACTGTGGGTATTGTAAGATGAGTGTGGTAAGTAACCCAGTTAGGAAGAGAAGGTAATCTTTCACTGCATTTGAGGGATATATAGGATCTTTCCAGGCAGAGAAGAGAGAGAGGAGAGCCTTGGGACAAGAGGAGTAGAAGGACAAAGAATTCTGAAAGTAGGTGTCATTCAGGAGGACAGTCACAGATGCAGCTGGAGTAAGGGCTTGTATTAGAGGTGTTGGTTAGCTCTGGGAGGCTGACATTAAACTGGGTAGAATCTTGTCTCCATGCTCACGATGTTGGGTTTTATTCTATCTATTGGTTCCTAAGCACTCATTTGTAGGCCAGATGCATACAAGTCACTAAAAAGCTGATTAAAATACCAAATCTGATTGGGTATGTTGCTCACTGGTAACATGCTTGAGACATTGACTTTAATTCCATTAACAAATCAAAACAAAACCAACAAAATACCCCCCAAATCTCATACTTCTAGAAATTGTGCTTCAGTAGGTCTGTGTGGTGATCAAGGATCTGTACACACATGTGCACAGCATCAGCACACACACTTGTTCTCAAGATCTCCAGATGTCAGGCAGCCATGTCATCGTCCTATAACAACAGAATTAACAGTCTGCACAGTACCCTATGGGTGATGGATTTGAGGACATGAGTACGGAAATTCCATGTCTGCCTCTCCCTGGTCATTATCTGTGACCACATGGGTGTCACGTGGTGGAGCATATCCTTGTGGACTAGTCCCCATAATCTTGGAATGATAATTTTTGTCACTCTGCAATATCCTATGGCAAATAGTTCATAAGGGGAGAGAGGAGACTATTACAGAATGTCTTTGGGCATATATATCCTTGGGTACTAGGATAATAAATGGGTTTGGACCAAGAGAGGGCCTGGAATCTGCCCATGAGGGAAGCAACATAGCATAGACAGCGTTCTGTGTGTTGTGATGGCCAGGGAATTAATTCAAGAGGTGGGATAAATGGCTTGGGGTCACAGGCTGTTTGGGGTCAGATCTGAACCCCTGAACTCACTTTTCAGTGGCACACTCTTTCCCTAGACTCAGTCTAGGTAGAAGTTGCATTTCTGCTTTCCTTCCTGACCCCTTCCTCCAGTGTCAGGAAGGCCCAATTTTAGGACCTTGACACAGTTGCCCAGATCTTTCTTCTGTAGTCTTTATTATACCTTGAAACATCTGGATCTAGAAAGTCCCCCCTCCTCCTGATTGACTGTAATGAGACCATGGCTCTGACTGTAACTTTGCCCTTTATAGGAGAGACGGAAATGGCAGCTGAGTTGGAAGAGTTATATGGAGACATCGACGCTTTGGAGTTCTACCCAGGGCTGCTTCTTGAAAAGTGCCAGCCCAACTCCATCTTTGGGGAGAGTATGATAGAGATCGGGGCGCCCTTCTCCCTCAAGGGTCTCCTAGGAAATCCCATCTGTTCTCCAGAGTACTGGAGGCCAAGTACATTTGGTGGTGAGACGGGCTTTAACGTCGTCAACACAGCCACGCTGAAGAAACTGGTCTGTCTTAACACCAAGACCTGTCCCTACGTCTCCTTCCATGTACCGGATTCCAGCCAGGACAACAGGCCTGATGTAGCACGACCCTCCACAGAGCTCTGAGTAGGCAGAAGTCCGGGCAGCATTCTGGAGGGAGGAACTTTGTGCTTGTCCTTCTAGAATGCTATGGCCCAAGGTTGATAATCTTTGATACTGGTTTTCTCATGTGACGTTGTCAGGGTTGGAGTTGACACTTAGAACTTTGGGTCTCACCCTTCTCTGGAACATTGTGATTTTTTTTTTTTTTGCCATTCTAGAATGTTGAATTCTTTGTTAACTCTTCAGAATGTTAGGAATGGTTCTCATCTGACCTTCCAGAACATGGCTCTTGGCTGGAAACATAGAACATCAGATTTCTGGTTGGTTTGGAATGTTGGCATTTTAGGATATAGAGCTCCTAGCAAAAATATTCTTAACAGTTAGGATGTTCTTGTTTTTCCTTATAGAATCTGAGGGACCCTCCAGAATGTTGGCATTCTGATTGATAATTCAGAATATTGAGGATCTAGAACAGAGGCTAGCTCAGTCCTGACCTGAAGGTCTAGAATTATTTTATTTGATTTGATTCATTTTCCTGCTCAGTATGATGGATACAGAGCAGAAAAACCCAGTCCAACAAGACCACACTGCCTGAATCTGTGCCTGCACTATGGGGGACAAAGAAGTGGAGTCTTCTTGGGATCCCTACTTTTACCCTGGGTCTAAGGATGTAGAGAGATGGTGGGATCTTCCACAACATTACTTGGAAGTCACTAGAGCTCTTTCCACACCCAGGTCTTGACTTTTGGCAGCTGTTTCTCATGAAGCTAATAAAATCCTCTTTCCAAAGTCACCTTCTATATATCTTTTTTGTTTGTTTGTTTGTTTGTTTTTTGGAGATAGAGTCTTGCTGTAGCCCAGTATGACCTGGAATTTACTAAGTAGTCCCAGGCTGGCCTCAAACTCACAGTGATGCTCCTACCTGTATATCTCTTTTGGTTTCATCTCTACATGCAAAGGCAACATTAAAGTGGTGTTTTTTGCCTAGCTGTAAGTGAGGTGTGCAACAGGAGCCCAAAGGCCTTGCTTTCATATGTTTTTACCTCTGAAGCATCATCTCTCCCTGTGGTTCAGATACTGCCTTTGTAGGCCAACTCCTGAGGCCTGGAGGTATAGCATTCAGTTCCCAACAACTGATTAAAACAGTATATCCTCTCTTAAAGAGTAGACAATAGAGATGAGGGCACCTGGAAAAGAGTGCACTAGTGTCTCAACTTTGCATACTTGATGCTCATTGATTTTCATACCAACAGTGTGAAGTTGGTGGCATAAACCCTATTTCAAAACTGAGTGAACTGAACACTGGAGCGAGTGGCACACCTACCCCACTCGTACTATGACCAAGCTTGGAACACAGTGATGGCTGACTGTGGGCTCATGCTCTTCTCCCTCTTGGTTTGACTTTGGATCTTGCCCATGTGGCCCAAAGTCAAAGACAGATGGCGGGGTAGAGGGAAGGGGAGGGCAGCCTCCACCTTATATGCTGGTTCCTCATTCAGCCTTATTTCCATGCTTATTGTGTGCTGGTTATGGTGATGGACTTGGGGATGCAGCAGTGAGTGAACAATACAGAGAAGGCTTCTTTGCCTAAGGAGCTCATATTTCACTACAGGCAGATAAGACAACAAATGAGAAAGAAATGAAATAAGGTAAGTGCAGAGTGAATGTGATTTCCCTTCTCACCAACTCACTATGTCCTCTTTATTCACCCCTGAAACCAGAGTTGGAGCTGCGATGATCTGCCAGTCAGCCTCATTTCCCAGTCCCAGCCTGGTTCCTTTTCTCTGGCCACACACAGCCTTGTGGCCGGTGAGGATAGGCAAGACAGAGGGTGAAGGCGAGACATTGAGGAAAAGCTTCTGGAGTCCATACTTTGGACTTAGCCTTTTTCCAGAACTGTAGCCAAGAAACAACAGAGGATTCAGGCTAAGGATCTTTGAGACTGGGCCTACTGCAGGCCAGAAAGTCTTGACTTAGTGGATTAAAGGATGCTCCCACTGTTTCTTCTTGACCCTGCCGGATGTAGAGAATGCAACACTTATTTGCTCCCTCTTGCTCTGACATAGGAGGTTCATTTTGGGTGCTGAGCAGGACCATGCACTGGCTGTGTCCTATCTTTGCTAGGCAAGTATCTATTTCCCCCTTCCCAGTATTCCCGTCTTTGTCAATTTCTAGTCCTTTCTTATTAATTTCAGTCTTAATTCTACTGGGAACATAACCTGTCCAAGGGGTGAAGCTGTGAATCTATTCCAGGCAATCAGACATCCTGCCCTTTAAAAGTGACCCCTGAGCAGTGTTCCATGGAGATAAAGAGGCCTGACTGACTCATCGCCACAGCTGGGCTCTGAGAAGACTCTCCATTAATTCTTGCTTTGCTGATCTCCAGGCAGTCTGGACTGCTGACCTTCTCAAGACTTTAGCTTTTCTTTCCACGCTGTGGGCTGTACCAGGAGTCCCTCGGCTTACATCAAAGTTGGTGTCAGTTGTTTATAACAAAACCTTGATGGCTGCAGGCTTGAAGGCTCTGATGGCCCTGGGGAGACTTTCCATCAGGGGAGGCACAATCAGACCAGGGTTTAGGAAAGAATATCTTCTTGTGGGGCTCTACTGAGACATGACCTCTGACTTGAACTCAAGAGTATCTTTATTTTTAATTTTATGTATTTGTTTATTTGCGAGAGAGAAAGGCAGACAGAGGGAAAGAGAAGGGGCATGTCAGGGACTCTAGCCACTGCAAAT
Source organism: Jaculus jaculus (assembly GCF_020740685.1). NCBI lineage: Eukaryota > Metazoa > Chordata > Mammalia > Rodentia > Dipodidae > Jaculus > Jaculus jaculus. The sequence goes on along the minus strand of NC_059102.1, from coordinate 131,532,332 downwards.
AAACTCCAGACGCATGTGCCACCTTGTGCTTATTGTGGCACTAGGGAGTCAAACCTGGATCCTTAGGCTTCACAGGCAAATGCCTTAACTGCTAAGCCATCTCCTCAGCCCAAGAGTATCTTCTTGATGGGTAGTAAAATGGACAAGCAGGATATAGAGGTCCAACCAAAAGATGGTGGCAGCTGGGGGCAGGTGAAGGACTGTGGGGGTGGCGGGTCGGATGAGTTCCAAGGGGAGTTTCTCTTGTGAGTTCATCTGCTTAGATTAGATAGAGTTTGCTTAGTATGTATCCAACACTTTATTTTTTTCCAATGCTAAATGTCAGATGTACCAAGAAGGCTTCATCACAGTGAAGGATCAGCTCTCATTCCTGCAGTTTTGGTTTGGTGGGTATGATGTAGTAGGTCTTATGTGTCAATTTGACTAGGCTGTTGGGACCAGTTACTTTATCAAACATTAATCTAGGTGTATTTTTGAATCATTTGGCTCGTGTGTGTGTGTGTGTGCATGTATGTGTGTGGGTTCATGAGAGTAAGGGTGGGCATGCATGTGTGTATGGAGGACAGAGGTTGACTGGTATTCTCCCAGATTGCTTTCCTCTTTATTTGCTGAGGGTGGATTTCTCACTTGAACCTGGAGCTCACTGATTATCCTTTCTAGCTAGCCAGCTTGCAATGAAATCCCATCTCCATCCCCCAAGTTCTGGGCTTACAGGCAGACACTATGCCCATCCAGCATTTATATAGGTGCTGAAGATCTGAACTCTAGTCTTGCAGGGTAAGCACTTAATCCACTGAACCATCTCCCCAGTCCCCAAAGATAACCCTTGATAATGAGGCCAGGCCTGTTCCAATCAGTTACAAGGCCTTGAAAACAAAAATTGAGGGTTTTTGAAAAACAATTTGGCTTCATAACTTGCAGAATCAATGCTTGATGAGTTTTTGGCTTGCTAGCCTACCTCTGGATTTCAAGCTTGCTAATGCCCACAACTGTGTGAACCAATCCCCCACAAGATAAAGATATCCCTCCCCCATATATACCACACAACACACTTACATGCTGTTGCTTTTGTTTCTCTGGTGAATTCTGACTGTTCTACTGGGCCATTCATTCAGGGCTCTCAGTGCAAACAACAGAACTCTCTCTAGCCCTTGACAGCAGGAAGGAATTTATTATAGGATTGCATGGCTCTTAGATCAGAGAACCAGGCTTGGAGACTGCATGCCTCTAATCCCGAGAAGAGCTTTCTGTAACTGCCACAGGACACAGGCATCTCAAACTGTATCTGTGATGCCAAAACTCCATGATTAGGGCCCCAAGGTCTGGTAGCCTACTGTAGCTACCCTTATCAGAAAATGAATTCTCTTGGTACCTGCTTCTTGCTCCCTGTACTTGCATGTTTATTTCATTCTTGGTTGCTAGAGCTTGTCTCCCATTCTAATAGTGGGAAAGTGAGTTTTCTGGCTTGGTTTCTTGGAGAGGAGGGACCCAGGGGAAATCGCCCATATGTGGGAAAGGTGTCCTGAAGGGCTGAGGTGTGCATAGTCCACCCTTGTGGGTATGAGTTTCCCTTAGGTATGTTTTGCCTTTGGGTCCTAGTCTTAAAATATTGCAAAGGCCAACCAAATGGTATCACATTTTACCCAGTAACAACTCAATATAGTTGCGAGCAAAGAGCTTAGGAAATGGAATTATGCAAGTACAGAACAGCAGAGACTGTCAAGTGTTCACAGACCATCTTCTAAGAATGTTTGAGGAGAAAAAGTGTCAACAATATTAGACATACTCATTTTTCTACCTAACCATGCCTTCCCATGAAAAGAGACTCAATTAAGCTAGCTATGTGCAATGACAATAACAAAAACTAAACAGAGGCCTGGGACATGGCTTAATTGTTGAAGGTACTTGCTTAAAAATGCCTGCTGGGGGCTGGAGAGATGGCTTAGCGGTTAAGCACTCGCCTGTGAAGCCTATGGACCCTGGTTTGAGGCTCGGTTCCCCAGGTCCCACGTTAGCTAGATGCACAAGGGGGCACACACATCTGGAGTTCGTTTGCAGTGGCTGGAAGCCCTGGCGCGCCCATTCTCTCTCTCTCCTTCTATCTGTCTTTCTCTCTGTGTCTGTCACTTTCAAATAAATAAATAAAAAATGAACAAAAAATATTTTTTTAAAAAAAGTACCTGCTGGCCCAGGTTTGATTCCCCACTACCCACATAAGCCAGGCGAATAAAATGTATCTAGAGTTTGTTTGCAGCTGCAGGAGGTCCTGGTGTGCCCATTCTCTCTCTCTCTCAAAAATAAATAAAAATATTTAAAAGAAAAACTAAAAAGACACTTTAATTAGTTGAGCACTATTAAGGGAAAAACAATGAAGCACTTTCCTCCTTATCTTCTCACTACCCATCATTATTGCTTCACTTAAGTTCCATTCCAACCCCCAGGCTTGGCCAACTATTTCTTCTCCTCTCAGTCCTCCTATGTTTAGTTTAAAGTGAATGTGAGCCACTTACACAACTGTAGGCTTGATATTCTGGCTTTAGGGAAATCTGGCAGTACATCCTTTCATACTTTATCTCTCCCACTCCCCAGCATAGTAGTTCTAATCTTAAATACATGCCTTCATGAATGTTTCAGTATGTGTAAACCCACTACCAAAGAAGTCAAGACATAAGACATTTCCAGCACTCTAGAACTCTCTTTTATGTTCCTTCCTGGTCAGAAATTTCCTAAAAGTTATCTGTCAGGTATGGCTTCACCATCATTATCCATTTTGTCTGCTTATGAATATAGTTATACCATGTGCTTGTTTTTGTGTTGGCTTCTTTTGCTCATGGTGGTCTGTTTTGTTGCGTGTTTAATGTATACATACCAAGTCATCTGTTTGTTGGTGGACATTTATGTGAGTCCATTTTTTTTTTTTTTTTTCAAGGTAGGGTTTCCCTCTAGCTCAGGCTGACCTAGAATTCACGATGGAGTCTCAGGCTGGCCTTGAACTCACGGTGATCCTCCTACCTATGCCTCCCAAGTGCTGGGATTAAAGGCGTGTGCCACCATGCCTGGCTATGTGATTCCAGTTTTGACTGTTATAAATAAAATGCTGTCTTCACTCATTCATTTCTATGAGGTGGATCCTGTTTTTTTTATTCAAAATCTAATCTATTCTAAATCTATTCAAATCTAAATCTATTTAAATTCTGCCTTTTCTCTTGCTTTCTGGCCTGATGAAAAGAGATAATAGGTTCCTGAGAGAATGGGCATTATTGGAGAAGGGGAAAGAAACAGTATGTTTTGAAATTTTTGTTTATTACTAATTTTTTATACATATATGTAATGCATTTTGATCACAATCCCCTTCCATTACCACCTCTTCTTCCCTTGTACCATCCCATCTCCAGTGAACACTTTATTCTTCCCAACTAGTCCCTCTTCTACTTTGATGTCCTTTTTTTTTCTTGTGTATGTGTGTGACCCACGGAATTTACTTAAGGTCCCTTGCATTAGTGTAGGTGGAGATTATTACCAGAGCAAGTGCAATGGACCTGCGGCTACACAACTGAAGAAAATGTCAGCCTGTAATCCCAGCACTCAGGAGGCTACATAGTGAACTCCAGGTCAGCCTGGGGTAGAGTGAGACTCTACCTTGAAAAATAAAAACAAAAACAAACAAAAAACAGCAAAGAAAATGTCTCCCCTCCCTCCAGCAACCATTAGCTGCCAGTAACTCCCCAGGGCGGAATGCGGGTCCTCTGCCCTCCTGCACGATCCATGATGGAATGCTGCTCGGATCAATTAGGTCTTGTGCAGGAGACACTGCCTGTATTTACTAGACGCTGCCTGTCTCATTAGCTCTTCCTAAGAGCGCTGCAAGCAGGCTTTTCATTTCATAATGGAGTAAATGTAGATATGAAAAAAATCAGGCACCTTGCCCAAAGTAGGACAGCTCTGAAGTGGTAGGAAGCAGTGGTAAAATTCCAAATTGTGCACTTTTTCTGCCTGAGCCTCCCTTGTATCGTCTCAAAACAGAATCACAGTGGGGGTGGGGAAATGGAGTGGGCTGAGATGTGATGGCATTGCTGATGCTGACATGATTCCAGAAGATTCTGTCCATAGGCCTCAGATGGGGCTTTCTGCACCACCTCACACTGCCTGTTGGCCTGTGACTCTCCCCATCCCCACGTCCATGACTCACTTCTTCCAGGATTCCTATCTCCTTTCTGATCTGTGACTTGCACGGTGCAATGACATTCACTGGTCATAGCTGGTTCACCAGACTCTGGAAAGTGGTGCCGTTCATCTCTTTCTTTCCTTGCTCATTCCATCCCCTACAGCCACTGCAATGACAACTAAGCCAGGTTCTGTTTGCCCCATCATAGTGGTCTCAAGTGTTGGCTCTCGTCTTGCTTCTCAGTTCTGGCTGCCATGAGGGGATCTCATAAGGATCCTAGTGTCTTCCTCTTTCTCATTTACCCTATGGGCTAGAAAAGGATGTGTGACAGTTGTCTTTTATTGCGATAAGATAAAGATAAAACAGACTGTTTTAATCTTTTTAAAAAATTATTTATTTATTTTTATTGACAACTTCCATAATTATAGACAAAAACCCATGGTAATTCCCTCCCTCCCCCCACTCCATTCTCCATCATACCCCTCCCCCTCTCAATCAGTCTCTCTTTTATTTTGATGGCATCATCTTTTCCTCCTATTATGATGGTCTTGTGCAGATAGTGTCAGGCACTGTGAAGTCATGGATATCCGGGCCATTCTGTGATCTCTTTTCTTTTTTCTTTTTTAAGTGCTGGGAATTGAACTCAGTGCTTCATTGTGCTTAGTCAAGGGTTCTAACTCTTGACTTACTTTCCTCGTCCCCATTTTAATTACTAAAGTGTGTAATTGAGTGTTATTTAGTACACTAACAATATTGTGTACTCAACGCCAATATCTACTTCCACTACATTTAAAAAATATTTTCATTTATTTATGGTGGGGCGGAGGGAAAGAGTATGGGCACACCAGGGCCTCTAGCCACTCACTGCAAATGAACTCCAGACGTATATGCCACCATGTGCATCTCACTTATGTGGGTCCTGGGGAGTTGGACCTAGGTCCTTAGGCTTTACAGGCAAGTGCCTTAACTGCAAAGCCATCTCTCCAACCCAATATTTTTTAATTTTAATTTTTGTTTTTTCTAGGTAGGGTCTCAGTCTAGCCTAGGCTGACCAGGAATTCACTATGTAGTCTTAGGCTGGCCTCAAACTCACAGCAAACTTCTTACCTCAGTCTTCCACGTTCTGGGATGAAAGACATGTGCCACCATGCCTGGCTTTAGTTCCAGAACATTTTAATCATTGCACAAGGAAACTGTCACCCATTAAACAAAAACTCCCATTTTCTAACTCTCCAGACCCTGGTGACCATTCTTCCTGTCTGACAATGTTCTGAGCTCTGCCACATGACAGGCATTGTACCAATCTCATTGCATAGGAACAAATGAGGTTAAGAAGGCAGAGACTGCCATGAGGTTACAAAGCCTGAAAATGGCAGAACCCGAACCAGAATTCTAAGCTCAGTGCATATTCCAGCCCACATTGAATGGTGAGTAGGCTGTGAGACCTTTCCTCGAATAACCATGCATGCCTTTGGTCTGGGTGACTTCTAAGCCCATATTATTCCATTCTGAAAGAATATTCCTTCCATCCCACCCCAAAGGTCAGTGGGAATAAAACATAGAGCACATATTCCAATGACTTATGTCCTAGGAATTTTCCAGGATCTGGGATGGTAGGTTGAGGGAAGTAGCTTGATGACACAATCCCAGATAATGTGACCCAAGAAGTAGTCAGAGGCCTTCACAAATATTGGATGGCATGCAGGGCAGCAGAATAAGAAACAGAAAGCCTCCACATGTGCAACTGACTGAGGGACTTCATGAAGGAAGAGGCTCTAGAATGTATCCGATGCTTGATTTTTATATTCTGTGCATTGAAGATTTTATTCAAGAACTTGGGCTCCTGGTTCACATAAACACGTAGGATGACTTTCTGTGTGAGTGCAGAAATTAAAGAAGCCATTGCAATGTCCCCCCCCCCATAGAAGGTATTTGATTTAACAGAAAAGTGACCACATGATATATAATCAAGGCAATATTTTGTTGCCCTTAGTGCTACTAAGGAAATTTCTTTAGGATGCCTCATTCACCATGAAAATATATCTATCAATTTACTAGTATTTATATGTGTACAATTTACACATATATATTGTGAGGTTGTTTTAGTGGATTAGTGCTGTACATTTTGTAGACAGTTAATTAAACATAGTAATTTTGTTGTAGTCATTTTATTTTAGTAGTTTTGAAAGTACATCCTTTCTTCCAATCCTCAAATAATTCCATAAGACTTTGGCAAAGATGATGGATCAGACCCTGAGCCCTCTGGCTTATGAAATAACTTGGCTCTTGTGGGTCTGTCTGGATGACCATCATGGCTGGGTAGCATCCTGCTTACTGGTTGGAATGTAATCATCTTTATCACACATCCAGACCAGCTCAGAAGTAAGGGCCCCAATGATTTGGAAAAATACTGACCTAAGTTATCCAGTTAAGTGTTCCAGTGGAATATTTTTTGTATATGCTGTTTTATAAGTACACCAGAGCTTATAGCTGACACTCAAAATGGCAGATGATCTGGACATCAGATAGTTAACAAAGGAGAGAAAGACAGAGCAAGGACTCTCACTTAAAGTAGTGCGAAAGTTGACAGCATACAGGGGTAGTTTTGAGAAAACTTTGTTTCTAAAATCAGAGAAAACAGGTGAATTATCAAAGACCTGAGAATAATAAAGATCTATTTTGCATACATTAAATGTATAATTTTTTAAATTGATAACCTTAATATATGAGCATATTGCAAATGGTTCACATCCCTACCAGGTTATAGTATTATGCCAACTCTTCCCTGTACCCAAACTACTGAAGGCCTTCCTCAGTGGGGTTATCTATAAATGCTGTGGGCCATCAATGCACTGGTCAGTCTCTGGGGGGAGGGGAGGGCAATGACTCAGAGTACACCTTCCACCCCGTGGCTCTTACATTCTTTCTGCTTCCTCTTCTGTAATGTTCCCTGAGCTTTGGAGTCTCCTTTAGTGTTGAGTTCTCAGCTGCCTCTGATTTTCTGCTTTGATGAGATTTGAATCTCCTAGCATCTACTGCCATCTCCCTGAAGGAGGTTCTTAGGCTAGCAGCGGGAACAGCACTTACATTTAATCCACCACTTCCTCTGGAATGTTTCCTGGGCCCTGGCAGATGGGCTAGAGACGACTCTCCTCCTGCTAGGCAATCAGCTTTCTTTTCTTGTCATTCTTATTGGTCTCAGCTCTCCTTAACATTTGCTGCATCTGTAAAAAGCAGATTCTCTACCCAATAGTGAGAGCAACCATGGATCACTGGGGATAAACGCAGACGTTTAAAACTCTTTTTGATGGACACAGCCTCTCCTTTTAGAACAGTGGAAGCTTCCCTCTAGGGTCTATGACAATCCAAGCCACAGGCTCTGACTTGGTTCTCAGTACTAGGCATGAATTCTCTCAATGGGCAGGTCTCATGTCCAATCAGAGAGCAGTTGACATCCCCCATAGCCTATGTGCCATATATTGCACTGGTGTGTACATCTTGCCTGGCTGGTTGATTTTGTAGCTTACAGGTTCCACTGCTTGTTCATACTATAGGTGACTTTTGTGTCCCAGCAGCTCATCTAGTGCTTTCTAGTACCATGACAGCTAGCCAGGGGTGGCTGGCTTTCATCTCAGTTAAAAAAATTATTTATTTATTTAATTGTGTGTGTGTGTGTGTGAGAGAGAGAGAGACAGAGAGAGAGAGAGAGAGAGAGAGAGAGAGAGAGAGAGAGAGAGAGAGAGAGAGAATGGGCATGCCCTGGCCTTCAGCCACTGCAAATGAACTCCAGACAGATATGTCACCTTGTGCATCTGGCTTTACATGGGTCCTGTGGAATATAACCTAGGTCCTTCAGCTTCACAGCAAGTGCCCTAACCGCTAAGCCATCTCTCCAGCCCCTCAGTTTTAGCTTGATCTCTCAGTGTCCTGTGACTGAGGTCTGTGGTAATTTCAGCAGTAGAGTCTTACCATTTTGTTCTGGTGGGTCACCAAGTGCTTTGGCAATAGCCTACATTGTTTTGGGGGCCTCATAAGCGTTACTGACAAAGAACTCACTGTGGTGGGTAACCCAATTCTGGCATTGGGATTTGCCAGAAACAGCTGAATAGTTTTAGGGTAAAGCTTTCTCTACCCCTGGCAAAATATTTCTGTCCAGAGTATTTCCCTCCCTCTCTCTTTAAAGACATATAGATAGATAGATAGATAGATAGATAGATAGATAGATAGATAGATAGATAGATAGAGATATATACAATCATTCCTTCTTTTTTAATTTTAGGATTTTAACACTTTTTATTGACAACTTCCATACTTACAGACAATAAACAATGATAATTCCCTCCCATCCCCCACTTTCCCCTTCACAAATCCACTCTTCATCATATCCCCTCCCTCTTTCCATAAGTCTCTCTTTTACTTTGATGTCATCATCTTTTCCTCCTATTATGAGGGTCTTCTGAAGGTTGTACCAGGCAATGCAAGGTCATGGATATGGAGGCCACTTTCTGTTTGGACAATTGCACTGTAAGCAGTCCTACCCTTCCTTTGGCTGTTATATTCTTTCTGCCACCTCTTCCACAATGGAACCTGAGCCTTGGAGGATGTGATAGAGATGTTTCAGTGCTGAACACTCCTCCATCACTTTTCAGCACTATGGTGCCTTCTGGGTCATCCCAGTGGTCACTGCCATCTGAAAAGAGAAACTTCTCTAACCAAAAGTGAGAGCGTTAATATATGGGTATGAAGTGCTTACAGGGCAGTTTGGTGAGCACAATATATTCCCAAATAGCCAGAAAAGAGCAGGCGTTACACTCCTAATGCTCATGACCAACCCTACCATAGGCTTTTGATTGGGTTTTTAGTACCAGGCATGTATTCCCTCCCATAGAATGGGCCTCCAGTCCAATTAGAAAGAAGTTGTTTTCCCCCATGACAGACATGCCACTATTGCACCCATTCTTTCTTTTAGCCTGGCTGGCCAAACTTGAGGTTTGCAGTGTACACTGTTTTCACTGCTGGTGGCTTCTGTTTCCCATAGGGCTGCATGCAATGCAGCTTTTTCCAGCTTTCTGTTAGCTGGTCTACAGGGAGGAGGTTTTCAGCTCAGCTCTCGCTTGATTTCTCAGTGACTTTGCCACCCAGGAATGTGCAGTCTTCAGCAATAGGGTCTTATCTTCTATTTCTGATGAGAAACTAAGAGCCTTGGCAATAGTCTGTAATGTTTTGGTGGCAATAGGGACTTCCCTGGATAACAACTTCCTTGAGGGTATCACATCCCTGGCACTGAAATTTTTCTAGTTACAATCTATGGCTTCTGGGTGTGCCATTATCAAAAAAGTAAGTTTTCATATGGCTTATTCACAATATCTTGAATTTTTATTAACCCTCCCCCACCCTCCTTTTACTCAATCTAGAGAGTTTTATATATTTAACTAGATAACAAGAGGCAGGTTAATATGGTACTGAGTCATGCCATTGTTATTTTTGTGTATTTCTGACCTCCTCTTCTGCCCTTACTCCTGTCCTTCTCAAACAATTTCACCCCTGTAGTCTGTCCATCTACATGCTTCTCTACTTGCACCTCTTCTAACCCTCCCCGACTCTTTCCAAGTCTCGTACACTACACCTTACTACTTATGCTTACAACTTATAAACAAATTAAGTCCATCCATTTTCCTGCAATTTTCATTATTTCATTTTTCTGTATTGCTGAGCAGAATTCCATTGTGTACATGTGCCACATCCTCATTAACCATTCCTCCACTGATGGGCATCTGGGCTGATCCCAGTTCCTAGCTATTGTGAACAGAACAGCAACAAATAGCTGAGCAAATATCTCTGTGGTAGCCTTTAGAGTATATGCCCAGGAGTGGTGCAGCTGGATCAAATGGTAGGCTTATTTTCAGCTTTTTTGAGGAATCTCCATATTGATTACCTTAGTGGTTTTACAAATTTGCACTCCCACCAGCAGAGGATAAGGGTTCCTCTTTCCTCATAGCCTCACCAGCATTTGTTGGCACTTGATTTTTTTTTTTTTTTTTTGAGGAAAGCCCAATAGGCTGCCTTTTTTAAATGCACGAGTGAGAGAGTTAGAGAGAGAAAGAGAGAGAGAGAGAGAGAGAGAGGGAGGGAGGGAGGGAGGGAGAATTGGTGCACCAGGGCCTCCAGCCATGACAAACTGCAGATGTGTGTGCCCCATTGTGCACATGTATGACCTTGTGCATTTGTGTCACTGTGCATCTGGCTTATGTAGGACCTGGAGAGTAAAACATGAGTCCTTAAGCTTTGCAGGCAAATGCTTTAACCACTAAGCCGTCTCTCCAGCCTATCATTTGATTTTTTTTGTGTGTGTGTGATAGCCATTCTGACTGGAGTGGGATGAAATCCCTAAGTCATTTTAATTTGCATTTCCCTAGTGTCCAAAGATGTTGGACATCTCTTTAGTTGTTAATTGGCCATTTACATTTCTTCCTTTGAAAACTCTCTGTTCAATTCCTCCTCTAATTTGTGAGTGAGTTGCTTGATTCCTTTTTATTGCTTAGCTTTTTTGTAAAAAATCATTTTTTATTTATTTGAGAGAAAGAGGGGGAGAGAGAGAGAGAGAGAAAGAGAGAGAGAGAGAGAGAGAGAGATTGAGAGAGAGAATGGGCATGCCAGGGCTTCCAGCCACTGCAAACTAACTCCAGATGCTTGTACCCCTTGTGCATCTGGCTTATGTGGGTTCTGGAGAATCATACCAGGATCCTTTGGCTTTGGAGGCAATATGCCTTAACTGCTAAGCCATCTCTCCAGCTCTCTTGTTTAGTTTTTTGAGTACTTTATAGATTCTAGATATCAAACCCCTGTCATATATATAGCTGGTGGCTTATACAATGGTACTAGGCATTCTAGAGGGGGCTATCTTGTCTTGTTTTCTTTTGTTATTTGTTTTTTTTGTTGGGGTTTACCCATCAGGAGATAATCACTTTGTCATGCTAAAAATGCAGCAGCAGCATTTCTAGTGAGGCCCGTGTTGAGTGGCCTGGTCAGCCTTGGTCCTGGTAGGTGTAGGTTGGGCTGGGTACTCTGGAAGCTGAGCAGCCTACCTTGTATGTGAGCCGTCTTTACAGGAGTCTGGGCTGGGGAGTGGGAGCAGCTTGGGTTGTCCCTATTCAGAGTGGTCCAATATACAAATCTTAAGTACACAGTTTAAACTTTTTTTTGTAACCTACAGATGTGGCTAGTAGTTTGACTGCTAGTCTGAAAGACACATAGACAGGCTATCCTGATATTGAACTTCATATGAATCTCATCAAACTATGTACACTCTTGTTTCTTGCTTCCCTTGCCCAGTGTAATTCTTGTGAAATGATCTGTGTTCTGTTTATCAGCAATTTGTTCTTTTTAAATCCTGGGCAGCACTCCATTGTGTAAATATACTGTAGTAGATTGATTCAGGTTTCTGGATGAGCCTCCAAATCAGGAACAGTTATGGAGGAAGGGAATTTATTTGAAGCTCACAGATTCAGGGGAAGTTCTATAATGGCAGAAGCTGTCGTTCCCCCACACCCCCACTTTCACAGATCTAAGCAGAGAGAAAAGAGCAACCACTTCCAGCACGGGCAAGCACTCTCCAGGAACTCCAAACTAAGCTCCAGCACTTTGCATATCTTTAGATTATAATTCCTGGTCTGCCCCCACCCCTTAGGGCTAGACCTTAGAATCTGCCCACAGTGACCCCAAGTTACAAGCTTTAATAAAACTCCTGAATTGATTGGGTGACATCAATTAAAACTACCATATATAGGGTTGGAGAGATGACTTAGCCATTAAGCACTTGCCTGTGAAGCCTAAGGACCCTGGTTCGAGGCTCATTTCCCCAGGACCCACGTTAGCCAGATGCAAAAGGGGGCGCATGTGTCTGGAGTTCATTTGCAGTGGCTGGAGGCCCTGACATGCCCTTTCTCTCCCTTTCTCTCTCTCTCTCTGCCTTTTTTCTCTCTGTCAGTTGCTCTCAAATAAATAAATAAAAATAACAAAAAAATTATAACTACCATATGTATATACAATATTTTGCCCTTTTTCTTGTTGATCCATATGTAGATTGTTTCTTGTTTGAGCTATTGTATGTACAGCTACTACTGACATTTGATATAAGACATATCTTATTTTCTGTTGAATAACTATTTGTAGTGGCCTTGTAGTATTATATGGTAGCTATATGTGTAACTTGGTAAGAAGTTTTTCACAGTGGTTGTACTATGCTGTGTTTGCTCAACAATGTATGAACGTTATGATTGCTCCAAGTCTAAGGTAATATTTATGATAAGTCTTTAAAAATTCATACTGGGGCTAGAGGGATGACTTAGTGTTCAGGCGTTTACCTGAGAAGCCAAAGGATCCAGTTTCCATTCCCCAGGACCCACATTAGCCAGATACACAAGGGGGCACACACATCTGGAGTTCGTTGTTTGTTTGCAGTGGCTGGAGGCCTTGGTGCACCCATTCTCTCTTTCTCTGTCAAATAAATAAATAAAAAAAAAATAAAATATTTGAAAAAAAAATATTGTCCCACTGGGTAGTTGTGGTGGTTTGAGTCAGGTGTCCCCCATAAACTTAGGTGTTCTGAATGCTAGGTTCCCAGCTGATGGAGATTTGGGAATTAACACCTTCTGGAGCGAGTGTATTGTTGGGGGCGGGCTTATGGGTATTAAAGCCAGTTTCCCCTTGCCAGTGTTTGGCACACCCTCCTGTTGCTGTGGTCCACCTTACGTTGGCCAGGGGGTGATGTCCATCCTCTGCTCATGCCATCGTTTGCCCCTGCCATTGTGGAGCTTCCCCTCGAGCCTGTAAGCCAAAATAAATCTCTTTTTCCCAGAAGCTGCTCTTGGTTGGGTGATTTCTAACAGCAATCAGAACCGGACTGCAACAGTAGTAAATAGTATCTCCCTATAATTTTTTTTATTTTCCTGAAAACAAACCATAGTGAATATCCTTTCTTCTTATCATTTTTTTTCCTGACATAAGGTTTCTCTTTTATAGCCCAGGCTGATGTTGAACTCAAGCTAATCTTCTTGTCTCAGCCTCCCAAGTACTGTGCTGTTCAAATCTTTTAATTATTTCTTTTTGAATTGTCTTCTCACTGTTAAAAGTTATAGGCATTTTAGGTATCATCCATATTTTAGACTAGTAGTCTGTGCTTGCTCTTTGACTTTTCTTTCTTTCTTTCATATTTTTTTTTTGTTTTTTGGGGGGTGGGTTCTGAGGTAGGGTCTCACTCTAGCCCAGGCTGGCCTGGATTTTACTATGTAGTCTCAGGGTGGCCTCAAACTCACAGTGATTCTCCTACCTCTGCCTCCCGAGTGCTGGGATTCAAGGTGTGCATCACCATGCCCGGCTTCTTTTTATTTTTTTACTGACAACTTTTATATTTACAGACAATAAACCATGATAATTCCTTCCCCTCCCCCACTTTTCCCTTCACAACTCTACTCTCCATCATATCCCCTCCCTCTTTCCATTAATCTCTCTTTTATTTTGATGTCATTATCTTTTTCTCCTATTATAAGGGTCTTGTGAAGGTGTTGATAGGCACTATGAGGTTGTGGGTATGGAGGCCAATTTCTGTATGGATAGTTGTATTGTAAGGAGTGGTACCTTTCCTTTGGCTCTTACATTCTTTCCACCACCTTTTCTGCAATGAACCCTGAGCCTTGGAGGGTGTAATAGAGATAAGGTAGTGAGAAGAGTCATTAGGATATATGCCTAGGAGTATTATAGCTAGAGCACATGGTAAATCTATTTTTAGCTGCCCTAAGAACCTGCATACTGATTTGCACAATGACTGTACCAGACTCCATTCATTCCCACCAACAGTGTAGAAGTGTTCCCCTTTTTCTGCATCCTTGCCAACATTTATTGTCATTTGTTTTCTTCTTGATAGCCATTCTGAAAGGACTGAGATGGAATCTCAAAGTACTTTTAATTTGCATTTCCCTGATGGCTAAGGTTGTTTTGTGTTTTGAGTTCTTTGTATATTCTGGATATTAATCCTCTGTCAGATGTTTAGCTGACATCTCCCATTCTGTAGGTTGTCTCTTTGCTCTATTCAGAGATCCTTTTCTGTAAAAAAGCTTTGTAATTTCATGAGATCCAGTGGTTGATTTGTGGTTTTGTTTCCTGAGCAATTGGGGCTATACTCAGAAAGTCATTGTGTATGCCAATAAATTGAAGGGTTTCCCCTACCTTTTCCTCTAGCAGTTTCAGAGTTTATTAAGAGTTTATTAAGGTCCTTGATCTATTTGGACTTGATTCTTGTGCATGAAGAAAGGCAAGGATCTAGTTTCATCCTTCTACACATAGATAGCCCATTTTCCAGCACCACTTCTTGAAGAGGCTGTCTTTTCTCCAACGAATATTTTTGGCATTTTTGTCAAAAATCAGATGGCTGTAGCTGTCTGGATTAACATATGGGTTCTTTAATCTGTTACATTGATCGACATGTCTGTCCTTGTGCCAACACCATGCTTTTTTTTTTTTTATTAAGATAGCTTTGTAATATAGCTTAAAATCAGGTATAGTGATACCACCAGCCTTATTTTTGTTGCTCAAAATCATTTTGGCTATTCAAGGCTTTTTGTGCTTCCAAATGAATTTTAGGATTTTTTTTTTTTTTCATTTCTATGAAGAATACCATTGGAATTTTTTTTTTTTCTTCAAGGCAGGGTCTCACTGTAGCTCAGGCTGACCTGGAATTCACTATGTAGTCTCAGGGTGGCTTCTAACTCATGCTGATCCTTTTACCTCTGCCTCCCAGCCATTGGAATTTTAATGGGGATTGCATTAAATGTGTAGATTGCTTTTGGCAAGATTAACATTTTCACAGTATTTATTTTTCCAATCCAAGAATATGGGATGTCTTTCTATTTCCTAGTCTCTTCTGCAATTTCTTGCTTGAGTGTTTTGAAGTTCTCGTTGTAGAGTTCCTTCATTTCCTTGGTTAAGTTTATTCCAAGGATCTTTCTTCCTTCCTTCCTTCCTTCCTTCCTTCCTTTCTTTCTTTCTTTCTTTCTTTCTTTCTTTCTTTCTTTCTTTCTTTCTTTCTTTCTTTTTTGAGGCAATTTCAAATCAGAATGATTCCCTAATTTCATCCTCTGCATATTTGTTGTTAGTATATAGGAAAGCTACTGATTTCTGCATGTTTAGTTTGTATCCTGCTACATTGCTAAAAGGGTTTATCAGCTCTAACAGTTTACTGGTAGAGTCTTTAGGGTCCTTGATGTATAGAATCATATCATCTGCAAATTTTATTTCTTCTTTTCCAATTTGTACCCTTTTATGAGTGTTTCTTGACTTATTGCTATAGCTAAGACTTCTAGTACTTTATTAAATAAAAGTGGGGACAGTGGACATGCTTGTCTTGTTCCTGAATTTAGTGGAAAAGCTTCAAGGTTTTTCTTATTTAGTATTATGTTGGCCATAGGTTTGTCATAAATAGCTTTTATTGTGTTGAGATATTTCCTTCTATTCCAAATTTCTGTCAGACTTTTGCCATGAAGTGATGTTGGATTTTGTTGAATGCCCTTTCTGCATCTATTGAGATGATCATGTGATTTTTGTCCTTCATATGGTACATTACATTTATATGGTATATTACATTTATCAATTTATGCTGTTGAACCCTCCCTGAATCTCTGGGATAAAGCCTAGTTGATCAGAGTGAATAATCTTTGTGATATATCCTTGTATTCTGTTTGCCAATATTTTGTTCAGAATTTTTTCATCTATGTTCATGAGGGAGATTGGTCTGTAATTTTCTTTTTTTTTTTTTTTTCTATTTTTGTCTGGTTTTGGCATCAGGGTAATTCAGGCTTCATAGAAAGAGTTCTGTAGAATTCTTTCCTGTTCTATTTCATGGAAAAGTTTGAGAAGCATTGGTGTTAGTTCTTCCATGACGGTCTGATAAAATTTACCAGTGACTCTATCTGGGCCTGGGCTTTTGTTAATTGGGAGTCTTTATAATTGCTTGGATCTCCATACTTGTTATAGGTCTATTTAAATGGTATATCTCACCTTGATTTAATTTTGGCAGGTCATATGAGTCAAGGAAATAATCCATTTTTTCCAGATTTTCAAACTCAGAGGCATATATATTCTTGAAGTATGTCCTTATGATTTTCTGAATTTCTTTGGTGTCTGTTGTAATGGCACCTTTTTCATCTCTAGTTTTATCAATTTGTGTCTCCTCTCTTTCTTCTGGTCAAATTTACTAAGGGTTTATCAATCTTTTTTTTTTTTTTTAACTTTCATCTGTATTTACCTTTTAAAGCAAATTGTGACAAGCCTTGCTAAGTTACTCTTCAACTGGCATTACAAAGACCTAGGGAAGCTTACAATTTCTTTCTTCAGTACTTTGGAAAACAAGCCCTGCAGAGAATCCTTCCCTTCAAGTTCCAGCGTAATCCTAGTTCTAAAGGACTAGCACATGCAAAATTAACTACGAGGGATGGAAAACAAAGTGAATGCTACAAAACAAATTTTTAACCAAAATTTCTTTTCAACATCAAGGTATCTATTTCGGAACACGAGTGACAAAAGATTTGGTCTACTATGGAATCCAGCTTATATAGCTAAACACTTCAGACCACATATAGGTTACGTCTTACAACAAATGTTCTATCAACCTGTTAAAACAAGCCAAGGTGAAACTAGAAAAAGCATTACTAGTTTTGCTATCACAGTATCACTTAACAGAAAGAAATCTTATCTTCCCCTTAAGTTATCATGCCATATTTTTAAAATGTCAACAAAAATAAAGTCCTGGAAATACATATTTGGAAGGAATGAAGTGAGTACTGAGTAAGGGGTAGTGGTAGGTAGTGGCTCTTCTAGTGAAGCCTAGTCAACTTCTTCCATGCGCGACATGTTGTCCTCACCTTCAAGGGGAGGCATTTCTTCAGTCACAGCAGCACTGGTATCATCTGCAGTGGGATCATCCTCATCAATACCTAGACCAAGTTTGATCATCCTGTAGATCCTGTTGGCATGTGTCTGGGGATCTTCCAGACTGAAGCCAGAAGACAGAAGCGCAGTTTCATACAGTAAGATGACCAGATCCTTCACAGACTTGTCATTCTTGTCAGCCTCTGCCTTTTGCCTCAAGGTCTCAATAATGGAGTGGTCAGGGTTTATTTCCAAATGTTTCTTTGCTGCCATATAACCCATTGTTGAGTTGTCTCTCAGGGCTTGAGCTTTCATGATTCTTTCCATGTTTGCGGTCCACCCATAGGTGCTTGTGACAATGCAGCACGGGACGTCACCAAGCGGTTTGACACGACCTTTTCAACCTTTTTCTCCAAGATGTCTTTCATAGTTTTGCAGAGGTTTTCAAACTTTGTCTTTTTCTCTTCCTGTTTCTTTTTCTCCTCTTCATCTTCTGGAAGTTCCAAGCCCTCTTTGGTGACTGACACTAAAGTCTTCCCCTCAAATTCCTTTAGCTGTTGGACACAGTACTCATCAATGGGCTCAATCATATAGATCACTTCCAAGCCATGTTTTCGGAGACGTTCCACAAAGGCTGAGTTAGCTACCTGGTCCTTGGTCTCACCTGTGATAAAATAGATGTGTTTCTGGTTTTCCTTCATTCTGGTGCAATAGTCCTTGAGAGAAACCATCTCATCCCCAGAAGCAGATGTATAGTATCTCAACAGCTCAGACAGCTTCTTCCGATTCTGAGAATCTTCATGAATTCCAAGCTTTATATTTTTAGAGAACTGCTCATAAAACTTCTTGTAGTTCTCTTTATCCTCTGCCAATTCAGTGAACAGTTCTAAGCACTTTTTGACCAAATTCTTCCTGATAACTTTCAAAATTTTGCTTTGTTGTAACATTTCTCGGGAGATGTTTAGAGGGAGATCCTCCGAGTCCACCACTCCTCTAATAAAATTCGGATACTCAGGGATTAACTCCTCACAGTTATCCATGATGAAAACTCTGCGTACATACAACTTAATGTTGTTCTTTTTCTTTCTGTTTTCAAACAGATCAAAAGGAGCATGCCTTGGGACAAAAAGAAGAACTTGAAATTCCAACTGTCCTTCAACAGAAAAATGCTTCACTGCCAAGTGTTCCTCCCAATCATTGGTTAGGCTCTTGTAGAATTCGCCATACTCTTCATTAGTAATATCATCAGGATTTCTGGTCCAAATAGACTTTGTTTTGTTGAGTTCTTCTTGATCAATGTACTTCTCCTTAATCTTCTTCTTCTTCTTATCACTATCCTTCTTTTCTTCTTCTTCATCAGAACCAACATCTTCAATTTCAGGTTTATCTTCAGATTCCTTTTCTTCTTTTTCCTCCTTTTCTTCAGCTTCATCATCACTTACTTCTTTATCACGTTCCTTCTCCACAAAGAGAGTAATAGGATAGCCAATAAACTGCGAATGTTTCTTCACAATCTCCCTTATTCTTCTCTCTTCCAAGTACTCAGTTTGGTCTTCTTGCAGATGCAGGATAACCTTTGTTCCACGACCCATTGGTTCCCCTGTGTCAGTTCTCACTGTGAACGAGCCCCCTGCTGAGGATTCCCAGGCATACTGCTCATCGTCATTATGCTTAGTGATCACAGTCACCTTCTCAGCAACCAAGTAGGCAGACTAGAAGCCCACACCAAGCTGGCCAATCATGGAAATGTCTGTGCCAGCCTGCAGAGCCTCCATGAAGGCTTTGGTTCCAGACTTGGCAATAGTGCCGAGATTATTGATCAGGTCAGCCTTGGTCATGCCAATCCCAGTGTCCACGATAGTGAGGGTTCTATCTTGCTTGTTGGGAATGAGATTAATGTGCAGCTCCTTCCCAGAGTCAAGTTTACTGGGATCAGTCAGGCTTTCATATCTGATTTTATCCAAAGCATCTGATGAATTTGAAATTAGCTCCCTCAGAAAGATCTCTTTGTTCGAATAGAAAGTATTGATGATCAATGACATCAACTGGGCAATTTCAGCCTGAAAGGTGAAAGTCTCCACCTCCTCCTCCTCCTCCATGGGTTGGTCTTGGGTCTGGGTTTCCTCAGGCATCTTGGCTGGCTGGTGGAGCGACCGCACACAGACCACGGCAAGGAGATGCTGGAGCAACTCAGGTTTATCAATCTTGTTTATCTTTTCAAAGAACCAAACTTTGCTTCATTGATTGTTTTAAATTTTTTTTTTTTTGGTTTTTATTTCATTAATTTCTGCCCTAATCTTTATCATTTCTTCCCATCTACTGATTTTTGGTTTGTCTATTCATCTTTTTCCAAGGCCTTAAGGTGAAGCAGTAAATTGTTTACTTGTGAACTCTCTAATTTCTTAATATAGGCACTTAGAGCTATAGATTTCCCTCTTAGGACTGCCTTCATTGTGTGCCAATTTGGTATATTGTGTTCTCATTATCATTTGATTCTATTAATTTTTTGATTTCCTTCTTGATTTCATCATTGACCTATTCATCATTTAGCAGTGCATTGTTTAGTTTCCATAATTTTGTGTATGCTCTATAGCTTTTCTTGCTATTTGTTTGTAGTTTAATCCTATTGTGATCAGATAGAATGCAAAGAATTATTTCAATTTTCCTGTATTTGTTAAGATTTGCTTTTTTTTTTTTAATATGGTCTATTTTAGAAAATGTTCCATGTGCTGCTGAAAAGAATGTGTATTCTGCAGCATTTGGATGGAATGTTCTATAGATATCTGTTAGGCCCATTTGTTGCATGACATCATTTAATCCAGATGTCTCTTTGTGTATTTATTTACTTATTTATTTTTTTCCAGGGTGACTTGTCAATTGATGAGGGTATTGAAGTCACCCACTACAATCATGTTTGGTATGATCTGTGGCCTTAAGTTTGTTTGATGACATTGGGAGTCCCCATCTTAGGTGTATATATGTTTAGGATTGAAATGTCCTCTTGTTGGAGTGTGCCTTTAATCAATATAAAGTGATCTTCTTTATCTGTTTTTTTTGTTGTTGTGGTTTTGTTTTTTGTTTTGTGGTAGGGTTTTTCTCTAGCTCAGGCTGACCTGAAACTCACTATATGGTATTAGGGTAGCCTCCAACTCATTGCAAACCTCCTACCTCTGGCTCCTGAGTGCTGGGATTAAAGGCATGCGCCACCACACCCGGCTGACAGTGTCTATCTTTTATTAAGAGATGAGTTTCCTGGAGGCAACAAACAGCAGGAGCCAGCCTTTCAATCCAGTCTGTAAACCTGTTTCTTTTTGTTGGGGCATTGAAGCCATTGATAATAAGAATTATTATTGAAAGGTATGTGTTTATTATAGCCATTCTTCTTGTTTTGTAGTGTTTCTTATTTCCTTTTGCTCTCTCTCTCTCTCTCTTTTTGTTTTTGTTTTTTGAGGTAGGGTCTCATTCTAGCTCAGGCTGACCTAGAATTCACTATGTAGTCTCAGGGTAGCCTTGAACTCATGGCGATCCTCCTACCTCTGCCTCTCAAATTCTGGGATTAAAGGCATGTGCCACCATGCCTGGCCACTCTCTCTCTCTCTCTCTCTCTTTTTTTTTAAAACTGTTATTTGAGTATGGTATATTTTTTCCTGTCTCCTCATGTGTGTACTTTGCTTTCTCTTCAGTGTGAAGGATTCCTTCAGGTATTTTCTGTAGAGCTGGCTTCGTTGTCACCAATTCCTTTAGTCTGTTTTTGTTGTGGAATATCCTTGTTTTGCCTTCAATTTGGATAGATAGCTTTGCAGGATAAAGTATTTTTGGTTGATAGTTGTTATCTTTCAGAACTTTAAATACATCATTCCTAGCCCTTCTGGCTTTTAAAGTTTGTGTTGAGTAATCTGATGTGATCCTGATGGCCTTGCCTTTATAGTTGACTTGCTTTTTCTCCCTCACTTCTTTCAATGTGTTTTCTTTGGTTTGAGTGTTTAATATTTTAATTATAACATGGTGAGGAAAGGTTCTTTCCAGGTTATGTCTGTTTGGTGTTCTAAAAGCTTCTTGTATCTGCACTGGAATTTCTTTCCCAACTTGGGGAAATTTTTCTTCTCTGATTTTGATGAAAATGCCTACTAAGCCTCTGGATTGAAATTCTTCTCCTTCTGCTATACCCTGAAGTCATGTTTGACCTTTTCATAGTATCCTGGATATCTTGAAATTTCCATTCATACCTTGCTATTAGCTTGTCTTTCTCTTTGTTGGACTGTATTGTATCTGCCACCTAGTCTTCTAGTTTAGCTATTCTGTTCTCTCCTTCATCCATTCTACTGGTGAGACTTTCCACAGAGTTTTTTAATTTTTATTTTTTTATTTGACTGTGTTTTTCAGTGCTAGAACTTCTGCCTGGTTTTTCTTTAGTATTTCTAATTCCTTACTAATGTCTTGTAGTGACCTCCTTATTGCATTAAGCTGGTTTCCTGTGTTCTCTTGGAATTCCTTCAGGAGTTTTATTCCTTTTAAAAATGTATTTGAAAAAGGGGAAGAGACAGAGTGGCAGAGAGAGAGAGAGTGAGTGAGAGAGAGAGAGAATGAGCATTCCAGAGCTTCCAGCCACTGCAAACAAACTCCAGATGTGTGTACCATCTTGTGCCTCTGGCTTATGTGGGTACTGGGGATTCAAAGTGAGGTCCTTTGGCTTTGAAGGCAAGTGCCTTACCTGCTAAGCCATCTCTCCAGCCCTGTTTTCTTCACTGACTCCTTTAATTTCTTCTTTGATTTCTTTGAGTATAGAGAAAAATATATTTTTTTAATCTTTGTCAGGCATTTCATCTAAAACAGTCTCATTTGGGGGTAATTTCTGATGGATTTATAATTTCTGGTGGGATTGTATTATCTCGATTCTTTGTGTTTTATTTATTACAATGTATCAATTCTTGCATCCTGAGTTGATTGATGGTTGGGTTTTCTAATAATCTGTGGTGCTTTTAGATTATGAAATCCAACTTTATATATCTTCAGAGCAGGAGTTTAAGTTGCCAAGTATAGCTCTTGTACTCCAATCCAACTGGAGAAATAATCTTAGATGTTGAGTTTGCTTGCTATTAAAGTATTCTAGTGGGCTGGGTGGAGCAATTTACTGAAATTCTAAAGTTCACCTGAGCAATGTACACATTCAATAAAAACCAGCACAGAGTGTTCAAGTATTCAGATTGAAACAAACCGAAAACCTTATAAAGCCAAAATCCCTAAAGGTGTGTGTTGCTCTACACCCCTAATCCTGTTAGCTGGGAGGTTAAGATTTCTGTTCTGAAATGGGTTCCAGGTTAGCCTAGGTCTGAATCAGACCCTGCCCCCAATAATGACAGAAGAAAAAGACAAAGCCCCTATAAATCTGAAAGCATCAAAGGCAATAGTAGTTAACCCCCAAATACAGCTTAATTGAGAATGGTAAAGCCAACCAAGAATATATAACCCATAACCCGCCCTGACATGGAAAGAGAGATTAGCACTTCCAGTGTAAGCCTTTGTATCTGCTTTTTTGTCAGTTGGCCTCATTACCTTTTGGGGTGGCTTCCAATCTCATTGCTGAGTGCCCACCTCGATCCCTCTGTGTTATGCTGTGAATCTGGTGTTCAGATCTGCTGTGCTGAATGCCCTGGCACCAGGAGCTGAATATGTTCTCAGGAGGGTTGTGGTACTGTCAGTTGGGGGATGGGAGAGTGAAGGAAACCTGGAGTTGTACTGGAATTGCTAAGCTGGTCATGCCTTTGTTCCCTTCAGCAGTTCCTCTGTTGTCTCCCCTTTAGGTTTCTTGACTTTGTAAGGAAGTTGATAAGGTTGGAAAGTCCCTTTGTTTGGTCTCTGCTCCTGTAGCTGGGCACCAGGGCGCATGCATCCGCATGGATCTGCATGGATTGGTCCAGGTCTACAAGCTCCTCAGCGGGATTCTGGTCTCCTCCTTTCTGATCGATCTTATTCTCTCCTGCTTCTCTGCTGTGGCTGTTAAGAACCTATATACTTTCACTTTTCAGACGAAGAGTGTATTTTGCTGTAGTTTTGCTCAAATCCCTCCCTAGGCTGGAATGGTGTGACTCCTATACAGCCATCTTACCCAGAAGTCCTCTTTCACTTTTCTTTCCCTCATACTTTTCTTCTTTTCCTCCCTTCCTCCCTCCCTCCCCTTGCCAGTGTTTGGCACACTCTCCTGTGGCTGTTGTCCATCTGATATTGCTGAGGAGGTAATGTCCATCCTCTGCTCATGCCATTGTTTTCCCTTGCCACAGTGGAGTGGCCCTTTCAGTCTGTAGGCCAAAGTAAACCTTTTTTCCCCCAAGTTCTCTTGATCTGGTGATTTCTGCCAGCAATGTAAACCTGACTGCAACAGTTAAATTGGTACCAGATGAATGGGATTTGTGCTGTTTGACTGTGTGACTTTGGCCTTTTGGAGTTGGTTTTTCAAGAGGAATGTGGAAGGATTTGAAACCTTGCCCTAATAGATGCCTTGCAGTGCTGTAAGTACAACTTGATGGACTATTCTTGTCAGAGTTGAAAGACCTGAATGCAGCAAGAATTATGGACTGTGAAGTTTGGCTTATAAAGGTGAGAAAAAGCTTTGTTTTTTTTTTTTTTTCTGGAGTGGGCAAAAGAGGTTTGTGTGTGAGGCTTACTGTTATGCCCATATCTTGAGAATTTGTGGAGGGTTGCATTGTGTAGAAATGGACTGGTATGAACAGAGGGATATGGCACACAAATGAAATCTTTGGGCTGAAATGTCTGCCTATTCAGCTATAATTATATAACCTATTACAACCTATGAGATTGGTCCAGCTGACCTTCACTGGGACAACTGGAAGAATGTAGACTCTTTTGAAGGGGTCCTGAATGCTGAAGAGAGTCCTGTTCTTCAAAGTCTGTTTTATTCTCTCCTGGATTAACAAACTGGCACTCTGCTTGGTATTGTGAAGTATTAGAAATGCAGGAAAGAGAGGGTCATTGAATTTTCAGCACAGTGTTGTGTTTTGGAAACAGACAAGGGCAGTATGAAGCAGCATTGCCTGCATGGAGACCCGATGGAACAGTGAGGATGGACCCTGTGTTGCAGTGGAGACCCAGTGAAGATGCTGGAAGCAGGAGATGGCTGCTAAGGACAGCTGCCAGCCCAGATGAAGTTTACCAGGACTATGAGTAGCCCCACTGGAGGGGTGGAACTGGGACTACAGAGACTTGTTGCTGGTTAGAATTGTTGGACTTGGAGATTTGGCACTGGTTAGTTGTTGGACTTGGAGCTACAGAGTTTGATGTTTGCCCAAGTTATTTTAAATCTTGTATTGGTTGAATATTTCTTTGCTACAGTCAGTACCATCTTTTGCAGTGTGAAGGTTTATTCTGTGCCATTATGTTTTTTGGGGGAGTTTTTTTTTTTTGTATTATTTAAAAGATCTGAGACTATGGGAATGTTTGAACATCATTAGGATTGATAAAACTATGGGGATTTTAAAAGATGGACTGAATGCACTGCATTTTACATCATGGATGGTTATCAGTTTATGGGGACCTGGGGTAGAATGTGCTGCTTTGATTCAGATGACCCCATAAACTTAGATGTTCTGAATGCTAGGTTCCCAGCTGATAGAGATTTGGGAACTAATGCTTCCTGGAGGCAGTGTATTGTTGGGAGCAGAGTTATGGGCATTACAGCCAGTTTCCCCTTGCTGGTGTCTGGCATACTCTCCTGTTGCTGTTTTCCACCCGATGTTGCCAAGGAGGTGATGTACACCTTCTGCTCATACCATCATTTCCTCCTACTATCATGGAGCTTCTGCTCGAGTCTGTAAGCCAAAATAAACCCTTTTTCCCAGAAGCTGCTCTTGATTGGGTGAATTCTGCAAGCAATACAAACCTGACTGCAACAAATTCACAATGATTATCCTCCTAGTCTTGGAATTATAAATGGAGAGATTTTAAATTATGAATTAATTTAGAAGACATTCAACCATTTAGATACTCAGTTTTAAAGTTTGCTGTCATAATTGTCAACAAATCTGTTCTTAGGATTTTAAACTATTGGCATTAAATTGTTTACAATTTAATGTAAACAATTTTTCTTCTTTTTTCTACCTTCAGTGTCTATAGGGCATGTAATGGTGCTCCTCCTGCCATTCTAGATATTGATAGCTACCTTTCTGCTTGAGTTTCAGCAACTTGGTATCATGTAAACTGGACAGTGCCCTGAGAGATAAACTAATTGAAAAGAATCTCACCTTCATCTATGGGGGCCGTATATTCCTACTACCACATATCACTGACCTCCATATACTCATAACCATCTCACATTGCAAATTACATTCAGTAGAATTTCAAA
The DNA here is from genome assembly GCF_020740685.1 of Jaculus jaculus. Taxonomy (NCBI): domain Eukaryota; kingdom Metazoa; phylum Chordata; class Mammalia; order Rodentia; family Dipodidae; genus Jaculus; species Jaculus jaculus. Next base: position 131,506,890 of record NC_059102.1, on the reverse strand, counting down.
TTTCCCTATAGTCTTTGCCAACTTTAAGACTGTTCCAAAGTCCCAAATATCATCTGGGATTAAAGACTATCTCTTAACTGTAAGTCCTGTAAAATTAAAACAAGTTATATACTCCCAACATATAATGGCACAGACTAAACATGTCTATTGCTATAAGGCATAACAAAGAAAGACTTTCAATGAAAAATTAATAACCATCAGGTTATCATCAAACATCTGCAGTTCAAGTCCACCATCCATCACCAGAGAAGAATCTCTGGATTTTCAATTTCCATCCTTTTGCTGGTCTGCATATTCCGGGAAAACTTCCATCCTGAGCCAACAGGACTCCATGATGGTAGCCTTTGCACAATCCTGGCATATCCAAAACATCATCTGGTCTCCAGTGCAAACCACGTTCCATCTTGCCATGGCCTCACTGGCTTCCGATAAAGGACATCATGCCCTGACTCACATGCTGCATACCAGCAGAAGCTCCTGGAACTGTGTGCACTGCATGACTCCCTTCCATTCATTCTTCATGCTTTCAAAACCAAAACCAAGTATGCAAGGACACAGCCATTTTGTTAATATAGGGAGGAATAAATCATAACCCTGAAGAGCAGGGTTCTTCCTGACATTCATCTCCTTTCAAAAGAGTTGGCATTCTTACTCATTCAGCCTTCCCTGGGTGGACTTCACCTCAGGCACATTTTCCATTGTTTCAGTATAAAAGCAGTTGGGCCATCATTAATAATCATAATCTGCTTGTGAGTAATGGCTTCAGTAACCAAAAAGCAGTGTCTGTGCCAGAAATTTTACATTTGTATGATTTTTTTCCTGTGATATACCATACATCATTCAGTTCTATATCTTCTGCTAGGCACACCAGTCCATACTTTTAAATTTAACCTTGATCAAACCTTCTGGATATGGTCAGAAAAATGCAGGCTGCCTTTATGCCAGCAGCCCAGTAACAACAAAATTTTCTTCTGTCTTTCCTTCCCTTTTGAAAGTTCATAAGCCAACACAATTTTCTTCTCACTTAGCATTTTCAAACTCTAGCCATAATAGCCCCTAAAATTTTCTTTAGCACTCTGTAAGGTATATTTAGTCCCAAGTACTATGACCATCAACATTTTTCCAGTTCTCAAGTTCCACAAGAACAAAATCCACACGGTCAGATTCATCTCATCAAGACCCAATTCTCTGGTACCAAATTCACAAATAGACAATCAGTTGCACAATGTTGGGATGAACATTCAACCAAACAGTTTATGGGAGGAATTATTTTATTTCAAGCTTACAGAGATCCAGGGGAAGTTCTATCAGTTGTGGAAGGAGCTGGCTCCCTTTCACAGATCCAAGCAGAGAGAAAAACCATCACCAGCCAGTAAACACCAAAAGGCAGCAAGCGGGGACCCTGCCACAGCTCAAACCTTTCTGCATACCTTTGGGCTGTAATTCACTCCCAGTGATACATCCCCTGTGCCAGTAGTCTGCCTGCTATATGGGCTGAAGCTGAAAACTCAGTTTGAATAAAATCCCTGAGTCTATGGGGCCACATATTCAATTAATACAAGATCTTTGTGTATTTTAGCTCTTATCAAAAATAATTTCCCAAGTGCTGGTCTTACTTACAGCTTGAGAACTTCCATGGAGATAGTAGTTGACACTGAGGACACTCAAAACTCAGCAAAGCAGAAATCAGAGGTACTGAGAGTTCAAAACTAAAGGTGACTTATAACAAGCTCACCAAGGCTCTGGGAACATTGCAGAAATAGAGGAGGAAAGAATGTAAGAGTCACAGTGTGGGAAGGTGTACGCTGAGGCATTGTCCCCCACTCTGAGACTGATTGGTACATTCATGACCCCACAGTGATTACAGATAACCCCAGTGAAAAGTCTTCAATGGAATGGGGGACAGGTACATTTGCAATATGTTTATATAATAAAGTTCTCAATTAAAAAAATTCTTTCCCAGACCAGTATCATGAAGTCTTTTCTTATAGATTTTCAAAGTTGCAAGTCTTACATTTACGTTTTCACTCTATTTTACTTTTTTTTTTTTTAATATGGTGAGAAAGCAGAGGGGTATAATTTTGTGTGAATATCCATTTTCCCCCAGTACTACTTATTGATGAGACTGTACTTCAACACTGAGTTCTTGGCATCTTTGTTGAAATAAATTGACTATAAATACTTGGGTTTATCTCTGGTCTCTCTATTCTGTTTACTTGATCTATGTGTTTGTTTATGCCAGGTAATGTGATGCCTCCAGCTTTGTTTCTTTCTCCCCACCCTGAGGTCATAGCTTAGCTTTGTTCATTTTACTCAGTTGCTTTGGCTGTTTGATATCATTTGTAGTTCTACACAAATTTTAGGATATTTTTTTCATTCTTTTGAGCAATATTATTTGTACATTGAAAGACATTAAACTTTAAATCATTTTGGATAATATGGACAATTGCTTTTCAATCCATGAATATGAGATACATTTTTATTTTTGTCTTTTCAGTGTTGTCATCAAAATTTCATAATTAAAAAATATTTTTATTTAGTTATTTGCAATGAGAAAGACAGACAGAGAGAGAGGAGAAGACACCAATGAACTCCTGCCACTGCAAACAAACCATAGATGCATGCACCATTCTGAATATATGCTTTTATGTGGATACTGAGGAATCAAACCTGGGCCCTTAAAGATTTGCAAGTAAATGCCCAAACCATTTAGCCATCTCTCTAGACAAATATTTTATACTTTTTTATTGTGGATATCTTTCACTTCTTTAGTTAAATGTATCCCTAGGTAATTAATTTGGTATCTATTGTAAATGGGATTAAATTTGTTGTACATCTATTAACATAATCATATGTTTCTTGTCATTTTCTGTTAAATTGATATATTTATTAATTTGCACATGTTGAAGCATTCTTATATCCATTAGATGCATTTCACTTGATTATAGTGGGTGAATTTAAAATATGTGCTATTGATTTCAGTTTGCAAAGCCAGGTGTGGTGATCCATTAATATTTGCTCTATATGTTTGGATTTGAAATGTTAGGTATAAATATACAGTCATAATTGCTATATATCTTCTTGCTAAACTGTTCCTTTTATTGTTATATAATGACTTTTTGCCTCATTTTACAATCTATGACTGGAAATCTATTTTATGAGATATAACCAGCTATTCCTGTGCCTTGTTTTGATTTCTATATTCCTGGACTATCTATCCTTTACTTTTAGAATATATTACAGGTGAGGTGAGTTTATTTTAGGCAACATATAGTTGTTTTTTAAAAATATATATTTGGAGCTGGAGAGATGGCTTAGCAGTTAAGGTGCTTGCCTGTGAAGCCAAAGGATCCATGTTTGACTCTCCAGATCCCATGTAAGCCAGATGCACAAGGTGGCACACATGTCTGGAGTTAAATTGCAGTGTCTGGATTCCCTGGCATGCCAATTCATTCCCTCTCACTCTCTCTTGTTCTCTCACTCATAAAAAATAAAAATATATATTTAGCAACCATATTTTCTTTGAAAGTATTTACTTCAGGCTGGCCTTGAACTCATTTTGTATGTCATAATTATCTTGAACTTGTGATTCTCACTTCAGCTTGCCAATTGCTAGAATTATAGATATGTGCCACAAACACAGCTTCTAGTAATTTTGAAAATGTAATATATTTATATTCAAGACAATTATTGATAGTTTACAAACATACTATTTCCAAGTTGTTTTTTTTTTTGTTTTTCAAGGTAGGGTCTCACTCTAGCCCAGGCTGACCTGGAATTCACTATGGAGTCTCAGGGTGGCCTTGAACTCACGGCGATCCTCCTACCTCTGCCTCCCAAGTGCTGGGATTAAAGGCGTGCACCACCACGCCCAGCTCTCCAAGTTGTTTTTTAAGTTTCATAGTATTTTTTTAAATTATTGACAACTTCTATACTTACAGACAATAAACAGTGATCATTCCCTCCCCTCCCCAACTTTCCCTTTCACAACTCCACTCTCCATTACATCTTCTCCCTCTCTCCGTTAGTCTCTCTTTTATTTTGATGTCATCTTTTTCTCCTACTATGAGGGTCTTGCGTAAGTATTGCTAGGCACTGCAACATCATGGATATTGAGGCCAATTTCTGTCTGGAAATTGCATTGTAAGGAGTGGTATCCTTCCTTTGGCTCTTAAATTCCTTATGCCGCCTCTTCCTCAATGGACCCTTAGCCTTGGAGGGTGTGCTAAAGATGTTTCCATAGTGGACACTCCTCTGTCACTTCTTGCAATCTGGGTCATCCCAGTGGTCACTGCCATCTGAAAAGAGAAGCTTCTCTAACCAACAGTGTGAGTAGTATTGATATGTGAATATGAACATTAATTGTCGTGCTTCCAGGGCAGTTTGGTAAGAATAATATATGCATTTAGTCAGACAAGAGCAGGCTTTATACCCCAAAGGCTCATGACCTCCCCTGCCATAGGCTTTTGATTAGGTTTTCAGTAGCAGGCATGTATTCCCTCGCACAGAGTGGGCCTTCAGTCCAATTAGAGAGCAGTTGCTTTCCCCCAGAGCAGTCATGCCACTATTGTACTTGTTCAGACATTTGGCCTGTCTGGCCAAATTTGAGGTTTCCAGTGTCCACTGTTTACACCGCTGATGACTTCTATCTCCCATAGGGCTGCATGCAGTGCAGCTTTTTCGCTTTTTCTATCTTTCAGTTGGCTGGTCTACAGGGGGAAGGTTTTCAGCTCAGCACCAGCTTGATTTCTCAGTGACCTTGCTGCCAAGGAATGTGAAGTCTTTGGCAATAGGGTCTCACCATCTGCTACTTGTGGGAAACCAAGGGCCTTGGCAATAACCTGTAGTGTTTTAGAGGCAATAGGGACCTCCCTGACCACAATTTTTTTTGTTGTTTGTTTGTTTGTTTTTGAGGTAGGGTCTTACTTTATCCCAGGCTGACTTGGATTTCACTATGTAGTCTCAGGGTGGCCTCAAACCCATGGCAATCTTCCTACCTCTGACTCCCGAGTGCTGGGATTAAAGGCATGCACCATCATGCCCAGCTAAAACATACTATTTCCATTTGTTGTAATATTTTGTTATTTTAGGACAGGATCTCAGGTAGCCAAGGCAGGTCTTGAACTTGGTATAGATGCCAGGCTCGACTCCAAATCACAGCCTTTCTTTCTCTAGTACCCAAGCATTGGGATTTTAGGCATGTGCCATCATACCTAGCTTATCCTTTCTTCCATTTTGGAGGGCATGTGTATTTATATGTGGTACATGTGCATGTATGTTCATCTGCATGTGGACATGTGTGTGTGTGTGTGTAGGTCAGAGACATCTGTGTCTTCCTTGATAGCTTATACTTTGTTCATTGAGGCAGTCTCTCACTTGAACCTAGTTAATACTAGTCCTGTTAGTCTAGCTAGCCAGATGTCCCAAGGAGGCCTTTTCTCTACTTCCTAAATTCAATGGGATTATATAGGCCATCATGTTTACCCAGAACTTATATGGGTTCTGGGGGCCCAGACTTAGGTCCTCATGCTTTCACAACAAATGCTTTATTCACTGGGCCATATTCTCAGTCCTGGTTCATTGTTTCTTCAAGTAAGCTTTCCATTTCTTTGCCTTTTTCTAATCCATTTTAGGCTCCAATTCATGAAAAATTGGACTCTTTGATATTTTCCCATAAATCTCATAAATTTTCTTTACTCTTTCTTTTTCTTTTCTCCTCTGACTATATATTTGCAAATATACTCTCTTAGATTTTACTAATTTATTCTGCTGCTTGATGCAGTCTGTCACTGATGCTTTCTGTTATATTTCTCACTTCACTCATTGTATTCTTTAGCTTCAGGCATTCTTCTTGGTTTTCTTGCTATTTAAATATGTTCAAATTTGTCCACAAAGTTTCTAAAACATTTCTGTTTTTTGGTTTTTTTTTTTTTTTTTTTGAGGTAGGGCCTTGCTGTAGTCCAGGCTGACCTGGAATTCACTATGTAGTCTCAGGCTGACCTCAAACTTACAGTGATCCTCCTACCTCTGCCTCCTGAGTGCTGAGATTATAGGTGAGTGTGAGCCTCCATTGGCTTCTCTGCATTTTTATTGTTTTAAAATTTTTTATTAATTAAAAATAGCCAGGTGGGCTGGAGAGATGGCTTAGTGGTTAAGTGCTTACCTGTGAAGCCTAAGGACCCCGGTTCAAGGCTCGATTCCCCAGGACCCACGTTATCCAGATGCACAAGGGGGCGCACACGTGTGGAGTTCGTTTGCAGTGGCTGGAGGCCCTGGCACGCTCATTCTCTCTCTTTTCTCCCTATCTGTCTCTTTCTCTGTCACTATCAAATAAATAAATAAAAATAAACAACAACAACAAAAATAGCCAGGTGTGGTGGCGCATGCCTTTAATCCAAGTACTTGGGAGGCAGAGATAGGAGGATCACTGTGAATTCAAGGCCACCCTGAAACTACATAGTGAATTCCAGGTCAGCCTGAGCTAGCGTGAGACCCTACCTCAAAAAAACAAAAAAATAATAATTTTTATTTATTTAGTTATGAGAGAGAGGGGGGGAATGGGCACAACTCCGCACAACTCTAGAAACACACACCAATTTTTTTAAATCTGTCTTTATGTAGGTATTGGGGAATTGAACCTGTGCTGTCAGGTTTTACAAGTAAGTACATTTAACCACTGAGTCTTCTTTTTTTTTTTTAATTTAATTTATTAGTTTTCTTTTCAGTAAATACAGGCAGATTGGTACCATTATTTAGGCTCATCTGTGATCTACCCCCTCCCATTAGACCCTCCTTGTTATTGAAAATGGGTCTTGCATTGTGGAGTTAGCCCCCAGTTATTAGTATGATAAATGTCTCTGAAAATCATGACCCAACATGTAACTCTGACATTCTTTCCGCCCCCTCTTCCGCAAGATTTCCCTGAGCCATGTTGGGTTCATTTTTGGTCTGCTTCAGTGCTGAGGTGTTGGGGGCCTCTGAGGCTCTGGCTCTCTGATTTGGTAGGAGTTGATTTTTCTCTGCATTGATCTCCTTCCCCTTTGTGCTGGTATCCAGTTCACAGGAAAACATCACCCTTGCTTATTTCGCCAGTTGTCCTTAGTTTCAGTTGGGCCCCTTCTGAGGTATGTTGGGGCAACTCTCTTCTTAGGATCTGCATCTATCTGGAAAAGAGAAGCAGATTCTCCAACGGAGAGTAAGTTAGCACCCAGAAAATTGAGATAACACTTACTTTTTTGATAGACAGTTTGATAGGTGTAGGCCCTCTTATACCCCGTGATTGATGGTAGCTTGATATTGTAGAGTGGGCTTGTGTTTGGGTATGGTTCTGACTTGTTTCCCAGCTCCAGCTAAGGGTCTAGTACCACTGAGTGGATCAGTTAGCCAAATCAAGAGCAATTGATTCCTCACCATGGCTGTGTACCACTATTGCACTTGTGTGGGCATCACATCCAGTTAATTGTTGCTACTTAGGTTAAACAATGTGTTGCTTGGACAGATCTTGGTCACTTCCCCCAGTCACCTATGTAGCGCCTTCTGGCACTAGACACGCTGACTGTCTGGGGACTGACTCTCTCCTGGCTTCCAGCCATGTCATTCCATTTTATGTGTCAGCTGCGTATGGAGTCTTCAGCAATAGGGTCTTACCACTGGCCTTTGGTGGGTCATCAATTACTCTGACAGAAGTCTGTCATTGTTTTGGGAAACCTTGTAGGTTTCTCTGATCAAAAGCTCATTGTGGATTGTAGGCCCAAGCTGGAAGTGGGGGTTACAGGTCAGTGTCCACTAAGAAATTGAGGAAAAAGATAACTAATATACAAGAGTTAGAGAGGAGAGAGATAGAGGGGAGAAGGGGAGAGGGAGGGAAGGAAGATGTAGGAGATTTAGGTCAGTCTTGATCCTACCCTCTCCAGTGTCTTGTGGTTCAGGTGTTTCCTGTAAGGGACTAGTGAAGGTTCAGTCATTTGGTCTGTCTTTTAGGAAGTAGAATTTTATGGTACCATTGCCGTTTGGGTCCGGATTACTGTTTTCCACCCTTTGATTCCCTCCCCGCCCTCCCATCAATCTTATTGCCTAGTCCATGAGGTACTTGCTGGGTATGTAAGGCATCTTGGGCAAATTCAGGTTAGGTGTTGCAGATGAGTGAGACTATGTGTCGATTTTTTTTTCTGTGATTGGGTAAGTTCGCTGAGAATGATCTGTTCCAAGTTCAACCATTTTTCCTCAAATTTCTTTATGTCGTTTTTTCTTACTGCTGTATAGAATTCCATTGTGTAGATATACCACATCTTTGTTATCCATTCTTCTAATGATGGACATCTGGGTTGATTCCAGCTTTTAGCTATTACGAATTGAACTGCTACAAACATGGTTGAGCAAATCTCTCTGGCTTTTGGTTTGAAGGTTTTAGGGTACATGCCCAGTAATGGTATAACTGGGTCTGTTGGTATTTCTATAGTCAGCTTTTTCAGGAGTCTCCATATTGCTTTCCAAAGTGGTTGTACCATCCTGCATTCCCACCAACAGTGAATGAGTGTCCCTGCTTCTCCACTTCCTCGCCAGCATTTATTTTCATTTGACCTTTTGATGTTGGCTATCCTTATTGGGGTAAGGTGGAATCTCATAGTTGTTTTAATTTGCATTTCTCTGATGATTAGGGATGATGAACATTTTCTTAGGTGTGTGTTTGCCATTTGTATCTCTTCCTCTGTGAATTGCCTGTTTAACTCTGTGCCCCATTTTGTGAGTGGGGTATTTGTCTTCTTATTGTTTAGACTTTTGAGTTCTTTGTAAATTCTAGAGATAAGGCCTCTATCAGTTGGATAACCTGCAAATATTTTCTCCCACTCTGTGGGTATTCTATTGGCTTTGTTTATTATATGCTTATCTGTAAAGAAACTCTTCAGCTTCATATGATCCCAATGGTTGAGTGACTGTTTAAGAACTTGAGCCACTGGGGTTTTATTCAGGAAGTCTTTTTCCATTCCTATATCATGGAAAGTACTTCCTAAATTTTCTTCCAGTAGTTTTCGAGTTTCTGGTCTTATGTTGAGGTCTTTGATCCACTTGGATTTGAGTGTTGTGCATGGTGAAATGTGTGGATCAAGTTTTAGTTTCCTGCATGTGGTTATCCAGTTTGTCCAGCACCATTTGTTGAAGATGCTATCTTTTTTCCAGTCTATATTGTTTGGGCCTTTGTCGAATATCAAGTAGCTATAGTTGCTTGGCCCAAAATCCGGGTCCTCAAGTCTATTCCATTGGTCTATACTCCTGTTTTTATGCCAGTACCATGCTGTTTTTATTACTATGGCTTTGTAGTATAACTTTATATCGGGTATGGTGATGCCACCAGAGGTATTTCTTTTGCTGAGGATATGTTTGGATATGCGAGGCTTTCTGCCTTTCCATATGAAATTTGAGATCATTTTTTCTATGTCTGTGAAGAACATTGTAGGGATTTTAATTGGAATTGCATTAAATCTATATATTGCCTTTGGTAGGATTGTCATCTTCACAATGTTAATTCTGCCTATCCAGGACCATGGGAGGTCTTTCCATTGTTTCAAGTCCTCCTCAATTTCTTTTTTGAGAGTTTTTATATTTTCGTTGTATAGATCTTTTACTTCCTTGGTTAACGTTATTCCAAGGTATTTTATTTTATTTTTTCCTATTGAAAATGGGACTATGTCCTTTATTTCTTTTTCTGTGTCTTTGTCATTTGCATACAGAAATGCTTCTGATTTTTGTGCATTGATTTTGTATCCTGCTACTTTGCTATAGGAGTTAATCACCTTCAGGAGTTTTGGGATGGAGTCTCTCGGGTCTCTTACATATACAATCATGTCATCAGCGAATAGAGCTAACTTAACTTCTTCCTTTCCAAATTGTATCCCTTTTATTTCCTTCTCCTGCCTTATTGCTTGGGCTAGGACTTCCAGAACTATATTGAAAAGCAGAGGTGAGAGAGGACATCCCTGTCTTGTTCCTGATCTCAATGGGAATTCCTCCAGTCTCTCTCCATTAAGAATTATTTGGGCCTTTGGAGCTTTGTATATTGCCTTTATTATATTAAGATGTGAACCGGCCATGCCGATTCTCTCCAATGTTTTGATCATGAAGTGATGTTGTATCTTGTCAAAGGCCTTTTCTGCATCTATCGAAATGATCATGTGATTTTTATGTTTAAGCTTGTTTATGTGGTGTATTACATTGACAGATTTTCGTATGTTGAACCACCCTTGTGTTCCTGGGATAAATCCCACTTGGTCAAGGTGGATAATGCTTTTGATGTGTTGTTGGATTCGGTTTGTGAGAATTTTGTTGAGGATCTTTGCGTCTATGTTCATTAGGGAAATAGGCCGATAGTTTTCTTTTCTTGTGGCGTCTCTGCCTGGTTTTGGGATTAGGGTGATACTAGCTTCATAGAAGGAGTTGGGTAGTTTTCCCTGTTCTTCAATTGTGTGGCACAGTTTTAGGAAGATTGGTTTGAGTTCTTCCATGAAGGTTTGATAAACTTCGGCTGGGAATCCATCTGGTCCTGGACTCTTCTTTTTTGGGAGGTTTTTTATTACTTTTTCAATCTCCATGAGCATGATGGGTTCATTGAGGTGGTTGATCTGCTCTGAGTTTAGCTTTGGTAGATGATATGCATCCAGGAATTTATCCATCTCCTCCACATTTTCCAGTTTTGTGGAGTAGAGGTTTTTGAAATAAGTCCTAATGATTCTGCCGACTTCACTGATGTCTGTTGTAATCTCTCCTTTTTCATTTTGAATTTTGTTAATTTGGAGTCTCTCCTTTTTTTGCTTGATCAAATTGGCCAGAGGTTTGTCAATCTTGTTTATTTTTTCAAAGAACCAGCTCTTTGTTTTGTCAATTGCCTTAATTGTTTCCTTGGTTTCCAATTCATTAATTTCTGCTCTGATTTTAATTATTTCCTTCCTTCTGGAGCTCTTTGGGTTGGATTTTTCTTATTTTTCCAATACCTTTAGGTGGATGGTTAAGCTATTGATTTGGGATTTTTCTGTCTTTTTTATGAAGGCATTGCCACTGAGTCTTCTTTACAGCCCAGTTTCTGTGTGTTTTTTGAAGTTTATTGGCCCTTACCTCTTCATGCATATAACTGGCTGTTTGTAATTATCAGGAACTCAGAAAGGAAAAGCTCAAGCACTTCATCATTTTTTTTTCTTTTGAATCTTTGTGATTTCCTGCTTTTTAGTACATTTAAGCAATGGTTTTACTTTATTGTATTTTGAAGAACTTTAGTGTTTTTTTTTTATATCCTCCATAACTCACCACATTTTTTTGACACATTTCTTTTTATTATCGGGCCATTTATTTTTATTTCCCTTAGAGAGTTCTGGTTTTGTTTTCCTTTTTGCTCTCTATATTTTCTCCTTACTCCCACTCTATATTTAATAGTATTTAAAATTTACCTTATTGTTTAAAAATAATCTTATGCTTTTATTTTTTACTCTCCTTAAAATTATTCATGTTTTGAAAATGAGTTTATTTATTTATTTGCAAGCAGAAGGAGGGAGAGAGAGAGAGAGGAAGAGAGAGAAAAAAATGGGCATGATAAGGCCCAGTGCCACTGCAAATGAACTTCAGATGCATGTACCACTTTGTGCATCTGTCTTTACATGGGTACTGGAACACAGGTCCTCAAGATTTTCAAGTAAGTGCCTTAAACTCCTAAGCCATCTTTCCAACCCCTAATTTTGTTTTTAACTTTTTCATTATTAAGAATTTTTTGTTAGTTTTTAATCTTTCCAATTTTTTACATTTCTAAATCTTTTGTTCTTTATTCTTTTCCTCCATAATATATGTCTATTTCTTCCTTCCTTTCATTTGACCTTGCTTGTCCTCTATTTATTCCTTTCCTTGCCTCCTTCTTTTATCTCATTAATTTGCTATTTCTACACTCACCTTAAATAAATTTTAATTTGAAAGCTAATCTTGCCACAGTTGGACAAGTTTCAGCTTTTTGGTCATTGGTAATGTATTAGTGGGCTGCAAAGATGTTTAAGTAGATCTCTGTATCTTGTATGGTTGATATTTCCATTATAGCATTTTTTTTTTCTTCTCCCTGAGTGGTACTAAGTACTGAGCCCTTAAGAATAGACTGGTCAATAAGACCTACCGTGCCCCCTCCCACCAAAAAAAGTTAAAAGTATCCAAACTTACATATGTGTGAATCACAATGCAGAACTATAAAAAACCAAACTTGACAGCATGACTTCTCCAAAAGATCATGACCCCTCAGTGACTGACTTCAAAGTTACTGAAGCAGGTAAAATGACAGATGAAGATTTCAAGAATTTTCTGGCAAAAATGATTAATGATCCAAAATAAGATGCAACCAACCAGATGAAAACAATATAAGTTTACTAGATTCATCTTTCTGTTGTCCAGAGAAGCATACCTTCCTGGTAAAGATATCCCCAGACTAAGAATAAAAGGTGGACAAAAATATTCAAGTGAATGGAATCTAAAGGAAGTTGGTATAGCTGTTTCGATATTGATGATTATCTTCTAGAAACAATCCATAGTTGTGCTCTTTAAACTCCTTAGTCAGTTACCTACCTCATGCCTACAAACTTTGATAGTAGATAGATATGCCTTCTCTGAGATGTACTCACTTTAAGGTCCTTAATTAGCTATTGCTAATTGAACCTTTGCTTATAACCTTGCAAATGAGCAGATGTTCTTTTCCTAAAAAAAGACATCTGCACTATGTGAATCTTTACCTGGAGTTTCTACCCTAAGAAGCAGCTCAAATATAATTTTGTTTGTCTGAGAGATCTCTTGTCTGTTACTCTGTCAAAGTGCCATAATACTTGGTGGCTTAATGCTTGGACTTGTATATGATTTGGAATAAAACTCAGTAGCAGAGGCCAGTAAACTAGAAAGGGTCTCTAAGGGAAGGAGGAGAGGGGAGGACTTAAGCAGATGACATTAGATATATGTAAGTAGAACAGATTACTGGGTGTGGAATAGCCTAAATGAGGTCAGGTAAAGGATTGAGTAAAGGAAGGGCAGGGATAGGGTTAAACAAAATCTAAGAGGGTATGAATAGGTCATATGGAAATCTACTTTTTTGGACAATGGCATACCCAGAAGCCACAGACTGTTACTAGAAAAATTTCATGGCCAGGGATGGGATACCTTCTAGTGAATTGTTGGCCAGGGAGGTACCTGATGCCTCCAAAACATTACAGGTCATTGCCAAGGCTCTTGGTTTCCCACCAAGAATGGATGCTAAGACCCTATTTCTGAAGACTCCACATGCTTGGGCAGCAAAGTCAGTAAGAAATCTTGCTGAAGCAGAGCTGAAAACCTCCTCTGTGTAGACCAACAAAGCAACACTGTATGCATATGCAGCTCCATGTGTGAGAGAGAAGTCATCAGTGGAGATAAGCAACAGTGAACACTGCAAGCCTTAAATTGGGCCAGCCAGGCCAAATGAGCCAACTGGTGCAATAGTGGCATGTCTGTTACAGGAGAAGCCAACCACTCTCTAATTGGACTGGAGGCCCACTCCACAGGAAGGAATACAAGCCTGATACTGAAAAACCTATGACATGGGAAGTCATGAGCCCTACGGGTATAATGCCTTCTGGTGTCTGGCTAAATGCATGTATTATGCTCACCAAACTGCCTGGTAAGCTCTTCTCTTAATGTTTATGCAACTCTCACTTTCGGTTAGAGAAGCTTCCCTTTTCAAATGGCAGTGACCTCTGGGATGACTCAGAAGGTACCATAGTGCTGAAAAGAAGTGACAGAGGAATGCTTAGTACTGAAACATCTCTATCACGCCTTCCAAGGCTCAGGGTCTATTGAGGAAGAGGTGGCAGAAAGGATGTAAGAGCCAAAGGAAGGGTAGGACTCCTTATAAAACACTCTTTCAGATACAAAATGGCCTGGATATCCATGACCTCACAGTGCCTGGCACTATCTACACAAGATCATCATAATAGTAGGAAAAGAAGGTAACTTAAAAATAAAAGTGAGACTGATTGAGAGGGAAAGGGGATATGATAGAGAGTGGAGTTGTACAGGGAAGGGAATTATCATGTTCTATTGTCTATAATTATGGAAGTTGTCAATAATAAAAAAATAAAAATGAAAAAAATTATTTTCACACAATTTTGAGGTCATAAACCCAAAAGCAAGGATTCATTCTTCCTGAAGCTTCTGAGAAGATGTCCATGTCTTGCTCATGACTTGGCATGGTTGTGGGCATCCTTTGGCTTGTAGATGCATCATTTCAAACTCTGCTTCTGTCTTCACATGGCCGTTTTACCTTCATCTCTGTGTTTTTACATGGTCATCTCTTCTCTTTATCTGTGTCCAAGTTCTTTTAATGCTTATAATTATTGGATTAGGGTTCACTGATTTAGCATGATCCCAGCTTCACTTGATTATATATAAAAAGACTCTGTTTCCAAATAAGATCCTGTTCTAGTGCTCCAAGTGGGCATGAAGTTTTGGGTGACACTATTCAGCCCAGTAAAATGACTCCTTTCATTTAATGTGTATTTGTTGAGTCCTTGCTGTGTTTCAAATTTTGCAAAGCTATTTGATGATATTCTACTTTCTAGGACAAACACTAAGCAGGTCCTTTCCATGCCATGTTCCCCAGAGACTGTCCAGTTCCTCTTCACTCTATTGTCCTTTGGATATCAGCTCAGCCATAACTTTTCTGGATCAATTCACCTTGTTATATGCTCACATAGAATTCTGCTCTTTCTCATTAATAATAATTATTAATTTATTATATGGTTAATATTGGCTTCTTTTTAATATAATACCCAGGAACCTTTTCTTTTCTTTGTTTGATTTTTTTTTTTTGAGGTAAGGTCTTGCTGTAGCCCAGGCTAGAATTCATTATTTAGTCTCAGAGTGGCCTCCAACTCACAGTAATCCTCCTACCTGTGCCTCCTGAGGGCTGGGATTAAAGGCTACCATGCCCAGCCCTAGGATCCTTTTCTATTTTACCTCACTGTTGTCCTGGAGCTTAGTATAGTGTTTGGCATATTATGGGTGATAGATAACAAAAAAATAAGGACACTTCAAGATAGAAGTCAGAATTAGAGGTTAAGATGTAGGTAGTTACTGTGTAGTCACTTAACTATCTGTACATAACTTGTGCTTCAGAGTCCCAATGAGGTGATTGGCTAGACTTTGTGTGTTTATCTGAGCAATAAACATAGACTAGACACTTCCCTTGATTCTCCATTTTCTCTTATTTTCCATGCCCAGTTCATAAACCTATACTCACGCTCTGGAGATTTTACCTCTACCAAGTCTCTCAGTCTGTCAACCTGTCTCAGGTCACAAGACCTTTATCATCTCTTGTTTCCAGCCTATGAGTAAGTCCAGGTCAGCCTGGGCTACAGCAAGACCATGCCTTGCAAAACCAAAAGAAGAAAAAGAAAAAGAAAAAAAAAATATTGCAACCTTGAATATATGAGCATACTACAGATAGTTGTACATTGGGTTATCCTCTTTTGTCTCCTCTCCCCTGCCCCCATTCCACTGAGGGTCCTCCTCAGTGGGAGTACTAGCAATCACTGTGGGGTCATGAATGTGCCAGTTGGTTCCTGTGGGGAGGGCAGTGCTTCACAATACGCCTTCCCACCCTGTGGCTCTTACATTCATTACACTCCTTCTTCTACAGGGTTCCCTGAGCATACGAGAGTGTGGTCATGGCTTTTATTTTAACAAACATACTTCTTTCCCCCTATGTCTTAAATATTCCTCTGTTTAAGCCTAAAGCTATGTCAGTGAACTGAAGAGGGACCTGGGGTCACTGGACCCCTTTATCTGATCCTTTTCCTAAACAGCCATAGTGATTAAATCTAATTTTTCTGCTTTTCATCATTATTTGTCTCTTTAAATGATATTTGGGGCTGGGTATCCGAGCCTGGTCCTTTGGGATTCTTGGAGCTGGGGCTTGCCCTAAAATTCTGGTAACAATGTCTCTTCACAGCTTCTTCTCTGTGTCTCTGTTTCCAATTTCTCACTGTTAAAGGGCACTGTCATGTGGGATTAGGACTCACCCTAAAAGCACCATATTTCAACTTGATTACTTCTGAAAAGACTTTCTCTAAATAAGACTGCATTATGACATATTAGGAGTTAGGACTCTAACCTCTCACTTTTCAGGGACTCAATTCAAGCTGTACCAGTTGCATTGTGCAATGTCAACCTCCCAGTTGCCTGCGAATGAAAGACTGTAGTCCATCCTGCAGGTTATTGACTTTCCACGATGTGGACTTGGCACTTGCCTTTCTCCCTGCCTCTTGCATTCCATGCTCCAGTTGTAAACTATTTCTTGCTTCTTCTTGCCTTAGGGACATTCTAGTCCTTCTGACAAAGAATAACCATTTCCTCTGTCTGTTCACCATGGGGTTAGTCCTTGCCCTCAGGCTCAGATTCGCTATCACATCCTCTAGGAAGCCCATTCTGACATTCTTCCATCAATTCCAGATCATTTGCCCTCTTGCACAAATGATACAGAATTGAATCTTAGTACTTACCATGTTGTCTTCCCCACTAGCCTGTGAGCTGCCCAAGTACGAAAGCTGCATCTGGTTTCTTGTTACGCCACCCACCTTGGCGTGATGCCTAGAACACAATGGTCCCTTGATAAATATTTTCAGAGTGAAAGAATTCCTGGATGGTCATTTTGGATTCTGAACAGATGTAAGGAAGACATGCAACCACTGGATAAAGAGCAGCCCTCCATTTAATTCATTGCCAGGAATGGCAGGATCCCTCCTTGAAGCTGCCTCTCCATTTCTCACTGGCTACTCTTTAAAATAGACTCTGGGAGGGCTCTGAATTGGAGACATACTTAGAGATCATGAAGTTGAACATCCCCAAACTTTTCTTTATTATTATTATTATTAACAACATATCTTGTACGGATACATCATGTGCTGGTACCCTCTTTCCCCTTGTCCCTGCCCCCACTCTCCTGGGTACCCTCCTCAGTGGAGTAACAGATATTTCCTATGGGGTTGTGGGTTATGTGTTGTGGGAGCAGCAGTCAGTTATTTTTTGCGGGGGGGGGCCAAGGGATGCCTCTGGGCATGATGTCTCAACCTGTGGCTCTTACAATCTTTCTGTTACCTCTTCTGCAAAATTTCCTGAGCAGTAGTGGTGAGTTTTAAGCTTACATTGGTGATGAGCTCTTAGGAGCCTCTGGACCTCTGCTTTGGTAAGTGTTGAGTGTCCTCAGCATCTTTCTCCTTCACCCTGCTGCTGATTGTCAGCACTCCTGCTTGTCTCCTCGGTCCCCCTGTGGTTTCAGCTGTGGCTTGGCTGAAGTGTGAGGGGTAGTTCATCTCCTTGGGTCTTGCTAACTTCTGAAAAAGAACAGATTTTCCAATGGAGAGTGAAGTCAGCATAGTTTAAATGGGATAAGCATTATTCATTTGAATTTGATGTATGTAAGCCTTCTTTTAGCCAAAGACTAGTGAGAGCTTGACACTGAAGAGCGTACTCTTTTTCACCATAGGATTCTGAACTGGTTCCCAATTCCAGATCTGGATTCCTTTACACTAAGTGTATCTCTTAGCCAATCAGAAAGCTATTGGCTAACCACCAAGGCTGTGTGTCACTATTGCACTGGCTTTCACATCCTGTCAGGGTGTTTGCTTTTGAGTAGCTTAGACCTCTGGTTGCTCAGACTGTTGTTGGCCACTTTCTCCCAGTAGCTCATGTAGCACTTTCCAGCATTAGATGGGCTAACTGTCTAGGGACTGGCTTTCTTCCAGATTCCAGCCAGGTTTCTCTATGCTCTGCATCAGCAGTGTCTTTAGCAATAGGGTCTAACCTTTTACTTCAAGCAGGCAATCAAGTGCTTTGACAGAAATCTGTCTTGATTTGGGGACCTCGTAGGTCTTTCTGATCAACAGCTCATTTGTGTAGCAACGATTTTTGGTACAGGCCAGAGACTAAAAAACTTTCTTTTAGGCTTCATCTGACCCTCCCCAAGGCACTTCTTTTCAGGTGCTCCCCTCTTACTCTTTTTTTGGGGGGTGGAGTCTGGTGGTAGGGTCTCACTCTGGCTTATGCTGACCTGGAATTCACTGTGTAGTCTCAGGGTGGCCTCAAACTCAGTGATCCTCCTATCTCTGCCTCCCAAGTGCTGGGATTAAAGACATGCACCACCATGCCCGGCTCCCTTTGGAGGGTTATATCTTTTAGTCTATCTCTAAGGATAAAGGATAAAGGTTTCCATGGTACCAGTTCATTTTGGATTTAGTTTTGTGTTTGTTTCCCCCCTCCCCCAAGCCCTCCACCCCTATTTTCTGGGCCTTGAGTTGCCTATCAGGTATGTCAGCAACTCGAGCTGATCCAGGTTAGGAACTGCAGATAAGTGAGACCATGTGGCAGTTATCTTTCTGTGATTGTGCGAGTCCACTGAGTATGATCTGTTCCAAGTCTGTCCATTTTTTCCACAAATTTCATTGCATTGTTTTTTCTTACTGCTGAGTATAATAATTCCATTGTGTAAACCACAACTTCATTCTCCATTCATCCAATTATGAGCACCTGTAAACCCCAAAATTTTAAGGAAAGGAGAGATTGAAACCTGATGGGAAGAAGGATCTTAATTATCATGACTTGCATGGATAAAGACTGGTACCACAGCTTCTTTTATTTAATTAAAAAATATTTATTTATTTGAGAGAGAGAGAGACAAAGAGACAGAGAGAGAGAGAGAGAAAGAGAGAGGAGAGAGAGAGAGAGAGAATGGGCATACCAGGGTCTCAAACCACTGTAGAAAATCTCCAGACATCTTGTGCATTTGGCTTACATGGAAACTGGGAAATTGAACCTGAGTCCTTAAGCTTTGCAGGCAATGCCTTAACCACTAGCCATCTCTCCAGCACCCCTTCTTTCTGCTTACTATAGAGACTATGCTATGGGGATCCTTGAGAGTATAAAGTCTAGTCCATTTCTAGGTATGTATTCCTACTTCTTGCCAGGCAAGAGGTTCAGGGAAAGTTACCTAATTTTCCCTGACATGTTTTCTCCACATGTAAAGTGGAGACAGTGAAGTGCCTCTCTCACAGAGTAGTTGGGAGGACTCTGTGAACAAACTACTTGACAAGCACAAAGCCTGGCAGATGATCAACATTCCTAACTCCAAATATTTGCTAGTTACAAATTACTCAATGAACCAGAGAAAAATATTTTAACAATATAAGTAGTTAGTTGCAGTTAAACTTTTGGAAGCCTGCCTTGTGTGCACTTAGGTTAACCAAACATGTGAAAACCAGAGACTTAGTAACAGTGACCACCCACTTCCTTTTGTACACATAGATGTTGCTTGATTTCATTTGGTCAACTTGGACAATAACACATGCTTAACCCTTTCCTGATTTGCTGCTATCTTATCAAAACACTCAGAATGATTTTTGATACTGTCTGGTTCACTGGCACTTTGGAACTCTGTTCTTGAGGGACTAGCAGTGAGGAAGGCATACTGACTGATAAATATGGATGGTAAACGTGGACTATGATGGAAGCTTTGTATAGCCAGATGTTTTCTTTCCATCACAATCTCTCCAGGAGGAGTAGCTCTTTCCATGTCATCTTCCAAATTACTCAGAATCTGACCTTCATCTAAAGGCTCCAGCCTCCTGGCTTTCCCCATTTACCTCTTATATGAGCAGAATGAGTAGAAAACAGACACCAGTCAACAAGGCTACAACAGTGCTTCTGATTCCTCCCTCATTCCAAACATCTAGCCCCTCATTCATTTAACTCCTCATTTCAGGTAAGGATTAATGTGCTCCAGGGATCTCTCTCAGCCTGTACTATTTGAATATTCTTCTGCCAGGCTTCCTGGGGCAGTCTCAGGGAATAGGTTCTTGCTATTCTTTCAGAAAACTCTGCACAGATTCTTCAAGTTTAAAAAGCGTAGTACAGCCACAGGGACATGTAGAATGTCAGTAAGTCTTTCTGATGGTGAAAATATTCCCAGAGCCTCCTTGGTCTGTCTCTTAGGTGTGACTCACTTCCTCATTTGTAGGTGACCAAGACTGAAGAACAGCAGAAGGAACTTTGAATGTCAGTGGAAATGAATTTCTATTATGGGTGTATGTGTGCTGATCCATAGACCTGCAATGGATGTGCATTAGCGTTGACTATTCTTTTTCAATGTAGTCTTAGATTCTTTGGAATCAAGAGATATTGGTGATGTCAGGGGCTCCTTACTGTTTTGTTTTTCAATATGAAGTCAGAATAGTTCTATATGACTTATCCAGTGGAAAAAAAAATTGAGAATTGTTCCAGTCTCAGCTCAAATAATGACACCCAGAAGCTTCTTCAAGTTTCTGGTCTGTGTTAAATACTGTAGAGTTCTCTGCCCTCCAAGGTACACATCTGGTTCTTAGGATAAGTAAGGAAATACAGTCCTGGTTCTATGGAGGGGAGTATCTTCACCTCCTTCTAAACTGCCAAAGGACAGGAAGGGCTGTTTAGGAGAGAGACTAGGCTTGGTGTTAATCTACGTTTTGATATATTTGTGGTACCCAGATTCACATGAAAAAGATATAGCTAAGTGTTTGGCTGGCTATTTCTTTTTCCCTCCATGCTTCCTTCCTTTCCTTATTCCTCTCTCTGTTCCTTTCTTCCTTCTCTAGTTTTATACTTGGTGTCTTCTAAATGGAATAGCTTTTCTTTGAAACATAGATACAACAAATAAGACAAAGTGAATTAAAAAATGGGCTGGAGCTGGGCTTGGTGGCACATACCTTTAATCTCAGCCCTCTGGAGGCCAAGGTAGGAAGATAGCTATGAGTTGAAAGCCAGCCTGAGACTACATAGGGAATTTCAGGTCAGCATGGGCTAGAGCAAGACCCTACCTCAAATTAAAAGAAAAAAAAAAAAGGGCTGGAGATATTGCTCAGTGTAACATGCATTCAATCCCCAGTACCAAATAAACAAATCAATAACAAAGAAATGATAGTGGAGAGACAAGAGGCAAAAAAGGGTGGGGGGAGGTGGCTTATGGTACATATGAAGTGAGGCCGCAAAAGAAATGGGAAAGGCAGAGGCATAGATAGGGACTAAGAGTCAAATAGATAAGACACAAGAGCTTTGACCCAGCACAGTGTCCCATTAGAAACACCTCTGATATGATTTGGATGTGTTTTCTTCTCCTCTGAAACTCATGTTGAAATTGGGTCCCCAGTGTAACAGTATTGAGAAGTGGTGGGACATTTGGAAGGTATTTGGGTTTTAAGGGTTCTGCTCTCCAGGAACTGGTTTAATTCTCCCTGGAATGAGTTCTCCCTCTTGCAGGACTGGACACTTACCATAACATTGGGTTGCTGTAAAGTGAGGTGATCCCATATGTTCTGCATGTGTCCATCTCCCCTTCTGCTTTTCTGTTATGAGATGCAAGTGCACCAGATGCCAGGACCATGCTTTTGAACTTCCCAGCCTGCAGAACCATGAGCTCAGATAAACTTTCCTGTACAAATTACAGCTTCAGGTGTTCTGTTACAGAGACAGTGAACAGATCTTGACAGCCTCATATTTTGTAACAGCTCTTTGATAGTTTTATCTTTAGCTAATCTTCCTTTATCCATGCACATTTCCCACTGGAATGTAAGTGGCGATTAGAAAAAAAAGCCAGACTATCTTAGCTCAGGCACCAGGTTTGGATTCCCTTGGCTTTTATATCTGTAGAAAAATTTAAATTTATTCTTTTATTTGCACATGTATGTGTATATGTATGTACATGTGTGTACACACACGAATGCACACACACATATGCCAGAGTTTCTTGCTGCTGCAAAACACATGCACCAGTTTTTGCATCTGTCTATATGTGGGTTGCTGGGAAATTAAACTGAGGCTCCTAGGTTTTGTCTTTAACTGCTAAGTACCATCTCCCTAGCCCTGGGGAATTATTGTTACAAGGAATAAAACTCAAGTTTTCTTGAGGATGAAAAAAAATTATAGTCTGTTAGTTCTTCAAATTTTTGCCCCCAAATTGTACAACTGCTTCCTTTTCTTCTTCTTTTTTTTTCCATCTTTCAATCCAATCAAGTGACTAACTGAGATTAACCACCATATTTGCCAGTGTAATGATTTATCTATATTCTAAATTGTATATTGTCCTCACACTCAAGAGTGTCCTTGGTCACTTATACTCACATCACATCTATTCAGTTTCATCTCCACAATAGATTATTTTTTGTTTTTTTGAGGTAGGGCCCCACTCTAGCCCAGGCTGACCTGGAATTCACTGTGTAGTGTCAGGGTGGCCTCAGACTCCTCCTACCTCTGCCTCCCGAGTGCTGGGATTAAAGGCGTGCACCACCACGCCCAGCACATCTACTTCTTTACCATATTTTCCTTAGGCATTTAAGAAATAATCACATTTTATGTATTTACTTTTAGTTGACATGTAGCAGTTGCATATATTTATGGAGTACACTGTGATGCTTCAATGCAAGTATGCATTATAGAATGACCAAATCCGGCTAATTAACATATCTATCACCTCAAAACCTTATGATTTCTTTGAGGCAAGAACCTTTCAAGCAGTGAACTCTTTTAGATATTTTGAAATATACAACCAGCTATTATAGACTGTAGTCATCATGTTGTGCAATAGACCATCAGAATCTATTTTTCCTACCATTCTGCAACTTTGTCCCCTTTCACCAGCATCTCCCTTTCCCTGACCACATTCCCCTCCCTCAACCCAAGCCTGTGGTAAACATTATTCTACTCTTCACTTCTAGGAGTTTGGCTTTTCATGATTCCACATATAGGTGAGAGTATGTGATATTTGCCTTTTTGTGACTGGCTTATTTCACTAAACATAGTATTCTTTTGGTCCATTAAGCTTGGGCAAAATTTCTTAAATTAAAATTTTTTCCCCTTTGTCTTTTGGTACTTTTCTCATTGTTGTGTACAAATTCCTGGAAAGAAGCAACTTCAGGGAGGAAGGGAAGTTTAAAGTGCATCGAGGTGGGGAGCGCATGAAGGCAGGAGTATGAGGTGGCTGGTCACAGTCCAACTGCAGTCAGGAAGCAAGCGGCCCGCAGAGGTGAGGCCAAGCTATCAAACCTCAAGGCTTTTCCCAGTGACTCACTTCCTTCAACAAGGGGCCCACCTCCTCAAGGTTTCACAATTTTCCAAAACAGCACCACTAGCTGAGGGCCAACCAAATTTTCTCTTTCCCTTTATGTCTCCTTTTTAACTTACTGTCCTCTGCTACCAAGTATTTTCCTTCTCAGGCAGAAGCCCAATCATCTGTAGCTAGGATCCACATATGAGAGAGAACATGTGGCGCTTGGCTTTCTGGGCCTGGGTTACCTGACTTAGTATAATCCTTTCCAGGTCCATCCATTTTTCTGCAAATTTCATAACTTCATTTTTCTTTACCGCTGAGTAGAACTCCATTGTATAAATGTGCCACATCTTCATTATCCACTCATCAGTTGAGGGACATCTAGGCTGGCTCCATTTCCCAGCTATTATAAATTGAGCAGCAATAAACATGATAGAGCACGTACTTCTAAGGAAATGAGATGAGTCCTTTGGATATATGCCTAGGAGTTCTATAGCTGGGTCATATGGTAGATCAATCTTTAGCTGTTTTAGGAACCTCCACACTGTTTTCCACGATGGCTGGACCAGATTGCATTCCCACCAGCAGTGTAGAATGGTTCCTGTTTTTCCACATCCCCACCAACATTTATGATCATTTGTTTTCATGATGGTGGCCAATCTGACAGGAGTGAGATGGAATCTCAATGTAGTTTTAATCTGCATTTCCCTGATGACTAGTGACGTAGAACATTTTTTTAGATGCTTATATGCCATTTGTATTTCTTCCTTTGAGAATGCTCTATTTAGCTCCATAGCCCATTTTTTGATTGGCTTGTTTGATTCCTTATTATTTAACTTTTTGAGTTCTTTGTATATCCTAGATATTAATCCTCTATCAGATATATAGCTGGCGAAGATTTTTTCCTATTCTGTAGGTTGCCTCTTTGCTTTTTTCACTGTGTCCTTTGCAGTGCAAAATCTTTGTAATTTCATGAGGTCCCAGTGATTAATCTGTGGTTTTATTGCCTGAACAATTGGGGTTGTATTCAGAAAGTCTTTGCCAAGACCAATATGTTGAAGGGTTTCCCCTACTTTTTCCTCTAGCAGTTTCAAAGTTTCAGGTCTAATGTTAAGGTCTTTAATCCATTTGGACTTAGTTCTTGCACATGGTAAGAGAGAAGAATCAATTTTCATCCTTCTGCAGATATATATCCAGTTTTCAAAACACCATTTGCTGAAGAGGCTGTCTCTTCTCCAATGAGTATTTTTGGCATTTTTATTGAATATCAGATGGCTATAGCTACTTGGGTTTACATCTGGGTCCTCTATTCTGTTCCACTGATCTACATGTCTGTTTTTGTGCCAGTACCAAATTTTCAAATAGATGAATGTTGTAGTCAGCTCCATGTTGCTGGGGTGAACATCCAACCAGACACAGTTTATGCAAGGGACAGGTTTATTTCACATGTAGAGAATCCAGGGAACACCGTCAGTGGCAGAAGAAGCTGCTGGCTCCCTGTCATAGATCCAATCAGAGATATATCACTAACAGCCAACAACACAAGCAAGCAGGCAAGAACCCTCAGAGCTCAAACTGTTCTCTCCACACCTTTGGTCTAGAATCAGATTTGCCCCTCCCGACATGACCCCTATAACAGAATTCTGCCTGCTAGGGGTTGAAGTTGCAAACTCAATTTTAATAAAATGTCTGAGTATATGGGACCAAACATTTACAGTATTATATTCAAACTACCACTATGAACATAGGACATTTCACCTTTAAATCATAACACTTTGGATTTTTTTTTATTGTTTGTTGTTGTTGTTGAGACAGCATCTCACACTATAGCTCAGGCTGGCCTGGAAATCAGTGCTTCCCAGGCTGGCCTCACGCTCACTGCAATACTTTTTCTTCAACCTTTTGAATCCTGGAGTGATACTCATGAGCCACTATGCTGCCCCCCAACACATTCTTAATGTGGTTGCTTCTGTAATATATGATGCACAAAAGTAGACTTTTTGTTTTGTTTTGTTTTTTGAGGCAGAGTCTCACTCTAGCCCAGGCTGACCTGGAATTCACTATGTATTCTCAGGGTGGCCTCGAACTCACGGCAATCCTCCTACCTCTGTCTCCTGTGCTGAGATTAAAGGAGTGTGCCACCACACCTGGCCTGACATTTTAAAACTATATGTGGCCCTGGGGAGATGGTTCATCTGGTAAGGGCACTTGTTGCCCAAATATGAAGACCTGAGTTCTGTTCCCAGCAGCCACATAAAATCTAACATGGCCACATACGCCTGTGACACAGTGCTGAGTGGAGCAGAGACAGGAGGATCACTGGGACTCTCTGGTCAGCCAATCTGATGTGGGGTGGGGTTTACATTTAATAAGACACTGTTGAGAGACTCTTTATCAGGGAAACCCCTCAGAAGAGCAATGAAAGAGGACACTCGACACTCTCCTTCTAACCTCCGCATATGTACACATGGGTGCATACATATGCACATGTGTGCACACACACACAAAAACACATACACAGTGTGATTATAAGGGCCATTGAAAGAGAAGTTGAAGTTGGAATTCCTTCCAATAGTGACTATATTACCTTATCACCCTATAAGAACTCTATGGTAACTTTTAGCTGAACTATGTTTTTCTTAATTTTTTGTTTATTTTTATTTATTTATTTAAGAGCAACAGAGAGAGAGAGAGAGAAATAGGCAAATAGAGAAAGAATAGGTACCTCCAGCCAGGGCCTCCAGCCACTGCAAATGAACTCCAGACACGTGTGCCCCCTTGTGCATCTGGCTAATGTGGTTCTTGGGGAACTGAGCCTCGAACCAGGGTCCTTAGGCTTCATAGGCAAAACACTTAACTGCTAAGCCAGCTCTCCAGCCCCTGAACTGTGCTTTCTGTTTCTCTTCTCCTACCCTATCACTTATGTACTTTAAAATCCTTGGCAGAGGCATTTAGTTGCCCATGACACTTTCTTTCTTTGGCCAGTAATTATCTATAAGTATTCTATCAATCGGAGATTTTAGACTCAAAATATTTTTTTTATTTTTTTTAAATTTTTTTATTTGAGAGCGACAGACACAGAGAGAAAGACAGATAGAGGGAGAGAGAGAGAATGGGCGTGCCAGGGCTTCCAGCCTCTGCAAACGAACTCCAGATGCGTGCACCCCCTTGTGCATCTGGCTAACGTGGGACCTGGGGAACCGAGCCTCGAACCGGGGTCCTTAGGCTTCACAGGCAAGCACTTAACCGCTAAGCCATCTCTCCAGCCCTCAAAATATTTTTTTAATTTTGGCAATTATTTTATGTATATGTTTCACTTTCTTTTATTTTTTATAACGCTATTAATTTATGGTATACATTGAATGTTTCCCCTGAAATCTCAGATGCTGGAAAGACAATTCTCAAATTCATGTGCTCATAGTATTTGGAGGAGGAGCCTTTTGTAAGTAATTAGAATTAGATGAGGTATTAAGGTAGGGTCCCTCTGACGGGATTAGCCACTTTATAAGGAGAGGAAGAGAGATTTCAGCTAGCCATGTGACCTCCCTCCTTGTACAAGAAGTCTCTCCCCAGATGATGGTGCCTTGATCTTGGATTTCCCAGCCTCTACAATTGTGAGAAATGAATCTGCTCTTTTAAAATTATGTCATCTGTAGTATTTCATGATAGAAACAGAAAACAACCCAAGATAGTCTACAAAGTTTTTATTTCACTGTATCTTTGGGCAGAGGGAACACATAAGTTACTAAAGTCATGCCAATTTCTCTACCTTTTTAACAAAAATAGCATTTTTTTTTTAACATTTACTTTTTTCATTTTCTTTTTTTTATTAGATATGGATTCTTTTATTTTTTTATTTTTATTTATTTATTTATTTTTTTGGTTTCTCGAGGTAAGGTTTCACTGTAGTCTAGGCTGACCTGGAATTCACTCTGTATTTTCAGGATGGCCTCGAACTCATGGTGATTCTCCTACCTCTGCCTCCTGAGTGCTGGGATTAAAGGCATGTGCCACCACGCCTAGCTAGATAGATATTTTGTATGTAAACATCACATGTTGGTACCATCCTTTCCTTCCTCCTTGACACTTTTCTGAAGAGGTCTTCCTCACTGGAGATGCAGGTCAGCCCCATGGGGATTGTGGGTCATGCATTAAGGGGGCAGCAGTCAGTTATGGGGAAGAATCAATGTCTCTGTGCAAAATGTCCCAATTTGTGGCTCTAACAATCTTTCCACCCTCTCTTCCGTAAAATTCCCTGAGCCGTGCTGGGAGCATTTTAAGTCTACTTCAGTGATGGGCACTTAGGATCAAGTAGATGCTTGGTTTGGTAGGTGTTGAGTGTTCTCAGTATCTTCCTCCATCATCCTTGTGCTGATATCAGTTTAACTAAGAAAGCAGCATTCTTGCTCATTTCCCTAATTCCTCTGTGGTTTCAGCTGGGGCTAGGATGGAGTGCACTGGGTCGTTTATCTCCTCAAGTCCAATTCCCATCTGAGAAAGAGAAGCAGATTCTCCAATGGAGAGTGAAGTCAGCACCAGTTAAGTAGGATAACCATTATTAATTTAGGGAGAATTAAAAGGGTTTAGATAATTTCATACTCTAAGGATAGTGGGAGCATGACAATGGAAAGCAGAATCTTTATCTGGATATGATTCTTGGTAGTTCATGTAGCACCTTCCAGCACCAGATGGGCTAATTATCTGAGGACTGGCTCTCCTCTGCATTCAACGAGGTCTCTCTGTGGTCCCTGCCAACAGCATTTGGTGTCTTCAGCAGTGGAGTCTTACTATTAACCTCTGGTGGCTAATCAAGTGCTCTGACAGGAGTCTGTCTTGTTTGTTTTGAGAGATCTAGTAGGTCTCTCTGATCAACAGCTCATTGTGGATATTGACCACATCCTGGTACAGGGAATTATAGGACAGCACCAAGGGAAAAGAAAAAAATAAAAAAGCCAGAGAAGAAAGAGAAACAGGTGAAATTTGAGGTTAGGTTTCATCTCACTCTCTCCAGGGCCCTTCGATTCAGGTGTTCCCTCTAAGGTCTGCTTGAGGGTTCCATCTTTTAGTCTCATTACCAGGATGTAGGATTCTATGGTACCAGTTCAATTTGGGTTCAGATTTTGTGTCCCTCCCGCCTTTCCGTTCTCCCAAGCCCTACCCTCTGTATTGTCCAAGCCTCAAGATGCTATTCAGGTATGTCAGCAACTTTGGGCGATCCAGGTTAGGAACTGCAGATGAATGAGATCATGTCACAATTGTCTTTCTGTGATTGTGTGAGTTCACTTTAAATGACCTGTTCCAAGTTCAACCACTTTTCTACAAATTTCAGTGTGTCATTTTCTCTTACTGCTGAGTAGAATTCCATTGTGTAGATATACCACATCTTTGTTATCCATCCATCCAATGATGGGACACCTGGGTTGATTCCAGTTTTTAGCTATTATGAATTGAGCAGCTATAAACGTGGTTGAGCAAATATTTCTGAACTGAGATGTGAAGCTTTTAGGGAAAATGCCCAGTAAGGGAATAACAGGGCCTGCTGGTAATTCTGTATTCATCCTTTTAGGAGTCTCCAAATTGATTTCCACAGTGGTTATACCAGCTTACATTTCTACTAACAGTGAATGAGGGTTCCTATTTCTCCACAGCCTTACCATCCTTTGTTTTCATTTGATTTTTTTAATGTTTGCTATCCTTATTGGGGTAAGGTGGAATCTCATAGCTGTTTTAATTTGCATTTCCTTAATGGTTAGGGATGTTTAATATTTTTTTAAGTGTGTGTTAGCCATTTGTAATTCTTCCCCTGAGAATTCCCTATTAAGTTCTCTGTCCCACTTTTGGAGTGGGTTGCTTGATTTTTTTCATTGTTTAGTTTTTTGAGTTCTTTGTAGATTCTAGATATTAGGCTTCTGTCAGTGGTATAGCTAGCAAAGATTTTCGCTCATTCAGTGGGTAATCTATTGGCTCTGCTTATGGTATATTTGTCTGTGCAAAAGCTTTTTAACTTCATGATAACCCATTGGTTGAGTGCTTGTTTAATTTTCTTGGGTACTGGGCTTTTGTTCAGGAAGTCTTTTCCCAGTCCTATATTGTAGAGAGTGCTTCCTACTTTTTCTTTCTGTAGGTGAAGAGTTCTAGGTCTTATACTGAAGTTTTTAATCCATTTGGGCTTGATTTTTGTGAATGGTGAAATGAATGGGTCTAATTTCATTTTTCTACATGTGGTCATCCAATTTGTCCAACACCATTTGCTGAAGATGCTATCTTTTCTCCAGTCTACATTATTGGAAACTTTGGCAAATATCAAGCAGCTATAGTTGCTTGCCCTAAAGTCTGTGTCTTCAATTCTGTTCCATTGGTCTATATTTCTGTTTTTATTTCAGTACTATGCTGTTTTTGTCACTATGGCTTTGTAATATAGCTTGAGATGAGGTATGGAGATACCACCAGATGTGTTTCTTTTGCTGAGGATATGTTTGGATATCTGAGGCCTCTGCCATTCCATATGAATTTTGAGAACCCTTTTTCAGTCTCAGTGAAGAATGAAGATGGTGTTTTTATTGGTATTGTGTTAAATCCGTATATTACTTTTGGTAGAATTTTCATTTTCACAATATTAATTTTACCTATCTAGGCACATGGGAGGTTCTTCCATCTTATGTCTTCCTCTATTTTTTTCTTGAGTGTTTTTATATTTTCATTATGTAGTTACTTCACATCCTTTGCTAGTGTTATTCCAAGGTATTTAATTTTTTTTGGTTGCTATTGAAAATGGGACAGTCCCACTGGTTTCTTTCTCTGTATATTTATCCTTTGCATATAGAAAAGCTACTGATTTTTGTGCATTGATTTTGTATCCTGCCACTTTGCTGAAGGAATTTATCATCTTTAGAAGTTTTGGGATGGAGACTTTCAGGTCACTTATAAGATCATGTCATCTGCAAACAAGGCTAACTTGACTTCTTCCTTTCCAATTTGAATCCCTTTTGTTTCTTTCTCTTGGCTCATTGCTTGGGCTAGTACTTCTAGTACTATGTTGAAGAGCAGTGGTGAGTTTTTCCCCATTAAGAATTATTTGGGGGACTTGGCGGTTTGCGTGGGCATGTGGGAGCGCGTCGGAACGGCTCTGTGGCTCGCCTGGCGCCATGGTGGAGAAGGAGGAGGCCGGCGGCGGCATCAGCGAGGAGGAGGCGGCGCAGTATGACCGGCAGATCTGCCTGTGGGGCCTGGAGGCTCAGAAGCGGTATCTCCAGAAGGTGCTGGAGCTCAGTTCCTGATTCGTACTGGGTCTGTTGGCTGAAATAGAGCTGAAGCCTCCTTGGAGCGAGCGCAGAATCTCAACCCCATGGTGGATGTGAGGGTGGACACTGAGGACATAGAGAAGAAGCCCGAGTTATTCTTCACTCAGTTTGACGCAGTGTGCCTGACTTGCTGCTCCAGGGATGTTATAGTGAAAGTCGACCAGATCTGTCACAAAAACAGCATCAAGTTTTTCACCGGCGATGTCTTTGGATACCATGGGTACACCTTTGCCAATCTTGGAGAGCATGAGTTTGTAGATGCTCCTGAAGTTCCGCACGGATAAAGGGTGCAATCCTGGTTCTGACACCCAAAGCGAGGATGCCGAGTTGCTGCTGCAGAATCGGAACGATGTGCTTGACTCGCTGGGCGTCAGTCCTGACCTGCTTCCTGACGACTTTGTCAGGTTGGTGTCGTTGCTTGCCCCAGCCCACGAGCCCAGCCGTGTGAACGTGTGCTCTGAGTGTTTGCCTTTATGGAGACACGGGGATCTAAGGAGGACCCCCTCCCCACCTGCCGCATTCTGCCGGCTATGTGGACCACCGCCCCTCCGGTGTGACAGGTCCTGAAAGCTGGTGAGGTGCACGTAAGGGTGTTCGTACTCACAGGCGTCAGCCTCACTCTGCGTGAGCTCTGCTAACCCGTCCTGTACCTTTTGTTTCCCCTGTCTGCACATGGTACTGTGTGGGCCTGCCTCTGCGTCACCCCGTGATTTCTTCACACCTGTCCACTGTGGTGCAGTGGCACAGCCTGTCAAAGCAGACGGGGCTTGCTGTGTTGGGCTTTGGTTGTGCGGGGTGTGCTGAAGGATGTCACCTTGTCTCGTACACTGTGACCCAGCACGTGTGTTCACGTGCAGCTGCAGGTTCATTTAGTGGAAGGGGGCTTGCTGTGCCCCAGAGTGGTGCACGCCTCTGATCCCAGCGCTGGCGAGACAGGTAGGGGCATCACTGTGAGCTGGAGGCCAGCCTGGAACTACAGAGTGAGTGCCAGGTCAGCCTCGCTAGAGTGAGCCCCCACCTCACTTTAAAAAAAAGTGGTGATTGGTCACTTGGTAGTTATTGCCACTTCGTTGTCCCTTTGGAGCCTATTAATTTACACCTCCATCAACAGAGATTTTGGGTTCTGGTCCTTGGGCACTGGGGAGGTTTCACGTTGGGGTCCAGTCTTGTTTTCATACAGGTTGAGTTGAAACTTCGTGTGTAGAAGACCAGAGGGCTGTGAATGAATCTCACCCGGGCAGCTGTGGTGCCACGTGCTCGCTCTGGGCCTAGTCCGCGGCCCTGTGCCCCAGGTGTGGCACTAACCGTGGTAGTGACAGCCATTCTCTGTAGCTCTCACAGCTCAGTCTTCATCCTCATGGCAGTTTTGTGGGTGAGGAAACTGACGCATAGAGAAGTGGATGACCGTCTGACAGTGCAGCATTAGCCCCCATTATTGAAGTTAGCAACAGGCTTAGGAAGCGGTGGCCCTCTGCCAGCGTTACTTTGCTCTTTGTTCTGTCGGTGCTGGGTTCTAAGACAGTTTTGCAAGTGCTACCTTCATAAGCATGTGCCATCACGACCAGCTCTGCCCAGGGTTTTTAAAAAATTTTTTTGTTCATTTTTTTAAATTAATTTATTTGAGAGTGATAGAGAGAGAGAAAGAGACAGAGACAGAGAGATTGAGAATGGGTGCACCAGGGCTTCTAGCCTCTGCAAATGAACTCCAGACTCGTGCGCCCCCTTGTGCATCTGGCTAACTGGGTCCTGGGGAACCGAGCCTTGAACCGGGGTCATTAGGCTTCACAGGCAAGCACTTAACTGCTAAGCCATCTCTCCAGCCCTGCTCATTTGTTTTTATGTGACCTTTTTTTGTATGTGTATATGCATGTTAATTACTATGTGTGTGGGTGCATATGTGTATGCTGGTTCATGTGTGTGTACATGTGGAGGTCAGCGATTGATTTTAATTGTGTGTGTGTGTACATACATACATACATACATATATTATTTATTTATTTGCAAGTACAGAGACAGACACAGAAAGGACATGCCAGGGCCTTCATCCCCTACAAATGAACTCCAGATGCATTTGCCATTTTGCACATCTTGGCTTTATGTGGGTCCTGGGGAATTGAACCCAGAACCTTAGGTTTTGCAGGTAAGCACCTTCACTGCTGAGCCATCTCTGCAGCCCTTGAGTATCTTCTTTAATTGCTCACCACTTTATGACACAAGCCTCTCATTTGAACCCAGAGCTTACATGTTCAGCTAACATAACTAGCCAGCTAGGCTTAGGGATCTTGTCTCTACCTGTTGAGGAGTGGTATACAGGCAGGTCACCATGCCTACCTGGTATTTACATGGGTTCTGGGGATCTGAATTCAGGTTCTCATGCTTGCATGGTTACTGATTGATAGTTTGAATAAATGCCCCCCAATATATTCAGAGTTTTATTAGTTTGTAGTTTGGATCTGCAGCCACCTGGCTGGAGAAGGTGTCACTGGGCAGATCTTAAGGTGTGGTGGAGGGCCAAAAATCCCAGTCTAGGGCATGGTGGCACATGCCTTTAATCCCCGCACTCATCACGAAGAGTTCAAGGCTGCCATGAGACTCATAATGAATTTCAGGTCAGCCTAGGGTAGACCTATCTTGGGGCGGGGGAAATCCACTCAACAAATATACAAAGTGTGCTTAGCTGCAGTGCCTGAAGTGTGCTGTGTGGTTGTGGCTTTTGGGCTTGTGGGTTGTGGCTTCTCTCTCTGTGATTGGACTTGTGAAAGTAGGGCCAGCTTCTGCCAGTATGGAACTTCTCCTAGATCTGTAAGCTTCAATACCTGCATGACTGTGCCTGGTCTGGAATGGAAGTTCATCTCTGCAAATCTGAAGCTATCTGCTACAGAAATTGATACTGGGAGTGGGGTGAGCCTGACCATGTGGAGTTTAGTCTTTCGGAACTTTTGTTTTCTGGACTATTCTGATGAGAATTTGATAATGCTAAGTGCAGAGAGGATTGAACTTGGAGGTTACGAGGTTTCTAAGGGGAAGGAAAGACTACAGAGGACTTTGGAACTGGGCTACTGGCATAAGGCTAGCTACCATTTGCTACCCAGGCCTAGAGAGTTTGATCAAGGTTAAATTTGTAATGGACTGATGTGCTTGGTTAAAGATTCTGGACTAAGAGATTTAAAGTTTTAATTTAGAAAACCTCAAGCAAGAGACTGGTGTTAGGTTACTGAAGCTGCTATTGTTGACACATTAGCAATGTTAAGGAAGATGGCCCACCTGCTTTACAGTAAAACAATGGAGAGAGAAAAAAAAAAGAATTATTTGGGCTTTAGGAGCTTTATGTATAGCCTTTATTGTGTTGAGAAATAAACCCTCCATGCCTATTCTTTCCAGTGTTTTGATCATGAAGTAGTGTTGTATTTTGTCAAAGGCCTTCTCTGCATCAATTGAGATGATCATGTGGTTCTTATGGTTCAGTTTATTTATGTGGTGTATGACGTTGACCAATTTCTGTATGTTAAACCATCCCTACATTCCTGGCATGAAGCCTACTTGATCAAGGTGGATAATGCTTTTGGTATGTTGTTGAATTCAGTTTGCAAGGATTTTGTTCAGGATCTTTGCATCTAAGTTCGTTAGGGATATAGGCCTATAATTTTCTTTCCTTGTTGCATCTCTGTCTGGTTTTGGTATTAGGGTGATGCTAGTCTTCATAAAAGGAGTCAGAGAGGATTCCCTGGTCTCCAATTATGCAGAATAGTTTGAGAAAAATTGGCTTTCATTCTTCTATGAAGGTTTGATAGAATTCATCTGAGAAGCCATCTGGTCCTGGACTTTTCTTTTTGAGGATGTTCCTGATTACCTTTTCAATCTCCATGGATGTGATAGGTTTATTTAGGAAATTAATCTGCTCTGAGTTTAGTTTTGGTAGGTGGTATATGTCTAGGAATTCATCCATTTCTTCCAGATTATTTAATTTTGTGGAGTAGAGGTTTTGGAAGTATGTCCTGATAATTCTTCTAATTTCATTGATTTCTGTGCTGATCTCTCTTTTTTCATTTCTGATTTTGTTAATTTGAGATTTCTCTTTTTTGTGCTTGATCACTTTGGCCAGGGGGTTGTCAATCTTATTTATTTTTTCTAGGAACCAGCTCTTAGGTTCATTAATTTTTTAAAAAAAATTATTTTCCTAGTTTCCAATTCAATAATTTCTGTTCTAATCTTGATCATTTCTTTCTGTCTGGTACTCTTTTGGTTGGATACTTCTTGTTTTTCCAGTGCCTTTAGGTTGATGGTCATGTTATTGATTTGTGATCTATCTGTCTTTGTAATGAAGGCATTTAGGGCTATGAATTTTCCCCTTATGACTGCCTTTGTTGAGCCCCATAAATTTTGGTAGGTTGTGTTTTAATTATCATTCAAATCTAGGAATTTTACAATTTCTTTTTTTGGTTTCTTCCATGACCCATTCATTGTTCAAAAGTGTGTTGTTGGGCTGGAGAGATGGCTTACTGGTTAAGCACTTGCTTGTGAAGCCTAAGGACCCTGCTTTGAGGCTCGGTTCCCCAGGACCCATGTTAGCCAGATGCACAAGGGGGCACATATGTCTGGAGTTGGTTTACAGTAGCTGGAGGCCCTGACATGCCCATTCTCTCTCTCTATCTGCCTCTTTCTCTGTCTGTCGCTCTCAA
The DNA here is from genome assembly GCF_020740685.1 of Jaculus jaculus. NCBI lineage: Eukaryota > Metazoa > Chordata > Mammalia > Rodentia > Dipodidae > Jaculus > Jaculus jaculus. Next base: position 131,471,797 of record NC_059102.1, on the reverse strand, counting down.
ATAAATAAATAAAAATAAACAAAAGTATGTTGTTTAGTGTCCAGGAGTTGGTGGAATTTTTGATGCACCTCTTGTTAATTTCTAGCTTTAAAGCATTGTGATCTGACATGATGCAGGAAGTTACTTCAATTTTCCTGACATTATGAAGGCATGTTTTATGGCCTAATATATGATCAATTTTGGAGAAGATTCCTTGGGCTGCTGAGAAGAATGTGTAGTCTATAGAGTTGGGGTGGAAAGTTCTGAAGATATCCACTAAGTCTAGTTGATTTATGATGTTGTTGAGCTGTATTATTTCCCTGTTGATTGTCTGCTTAGATGATCTGTCTATTGATGATAGTGTAGTATTGAAGTCTCAAACTATGATGGTGTTGGTGTTTATTTCTGTTTTACAAACTGTGGTACCCGTGTGTTTGAAGCATATATATTTATGATTGAGATGTGCTCATATTGGATCATTCCCTTGATGAGTAAGAAGTGGCCTCCATTGTCCTTTTTGATTACTTTTGGTTTGAGGTCTATTTTATCAGATATTAATATAGCAACACCCACTAGTTTTCTATTTCCATTTACTTGGAATATCATTTTCCAACCTTTTACCCTGAGGAAGTGTCTATCCTTAGCTGTGAGGTGGGTTTCTTGAAGACAGCAGACAGAAGGGTCCAGTTTTTTTTTTTTTTTTTTTTGGTTCCGGTTCTACCTGTGCTCTCTTGTGTTAACTAGTATTTGAGTATTGCTTGTTTTTTCTAGGTTCCTTATATGTATGCTTTTCCTTTTCTTCAGCATGGAGGATTCTATCACATATTTTCTGTAAAGCTGGTTTTGTCTTCAAATACTCCTTTAACCTGCTTTTGTCATGGAATGTCCTTATTTCTCCACCTATTTGTATGGATAACTTTGCAGAATAAAGTAACCTTGGTTGACAGTTGTTATCTTTCAGAACTTGGAATATATCACTCCAAGCCCTTCTGGCTTTTAAAGTTTGTGTTGAATAATCTGCTGTAATTCTGATGGGCTTGCTTTTGTAGGTAACTTGATTTTTCTCTCTAACTGCTTTCAGTATTTTTTCCTTGGTTTGTGTGTTTGGTAGTTTGATTATAATATGACGAGGAGAGGTTCTTTCCAAGTTTTGTCTGGCTGGGTTTCTAAAGGCTTCCTGTGTCTGCATTGGCACCTCTTTCCCAATTTGGGGGAAATTTTCTTCTATCATTTTGTTGAAGACACCTACTATGCCTTTGGAGTGGAATTCTTCTCCTTCTACTATGCCCTGAATTCTTTTTTTTTTTTTTAATTTTTAAATTTTTATTAACATTTTCCATGATTATAAAAAAATATCCCATGGTAATTCCCTCCCCCCTGAATTCTTATATTTGATCTTTTCATAGTGTCCCAAATATCTTGAAATTCCCACTCATACTTTTCTATAAGCTTGTCTTTCTCTTTGTTGGACTGTATTTGATCTGCCACCTGGTCTTCTAGCTTAGATATTCTGTCCTCTCCTTCATCCATTCTACTGGTGAGATTTTCTACAGAGTTTTTTTTATTTCATTAACTGTGTTCTTCATTGCTAGTAATTCTGACTGGTTTTTCTTTATTATTTCTATTTCCTTATTTATGTCTTGTATTGCCTTCTTTATTTCATGAAATTGGTGCCCTGCATCTTCTTTGATTCCTTTGATTTCCTCTCTAAGTTCCTCTTTGACTCCTTTGATTTGTTCTCTGACTTCTTTGAACATATTTACAATTATTCTTTTGAAATCTTTCTCAGGCATTTCCTCTAACTCATTCTCACTGGAGGTCATTTCTGATGCATTAATACTTTTAGGTGGATTTATATTATCTTGCTTTTTAGTGTTTCTTATGTTATTATATATATATATATATATTATAATATATATATTTTTATTATATATATAATATATATATTTTTGCATCGTGGGTTAAGTTAATGCTTGGATTTTCTAGCTAGCTGGGTATTCTTAGCTGTATCAGTTGATTTGATGTATTTTCAGGGTAGGAGCTTAAGGTGTTAGGTGTGGCTCTTACGACTCTCAGAGTATCTACAAAGGTGCTCCTAGGGGTTGAGTTTCCCTGCTATGGGAGTATTCAAGTAGGCTGAGTGGAATAAAATACAGGTAGATTCTAAAAGTTAACTAAACACTGTACCCATTCAATCAAAAACAGCCCCAAGTATGTATGCCAGAGTAATTATTATTACAACCAGATCCTTTATCAACATAGAGGTTAAGATTTCTGGTCTGTTGAGGGATCCAAGTCAGCTTGTGAGCAAGTGAGACCCTTCCCTGGTGCAAACCCAGTTACCTTGGATGAGTTTGGTCTCAGTAAAGTTGCTGCCTGGTCGTCGGGCTGCTGTTCTGATTTCTGGAGCTGGGCACTGGCTTTTCCTGGGGGGCAAACCGAGCCTGGCAACTGTGGCCCTGCAGATCAGCACCCACCCCCCCCTGTTGGAACTGCTGCTGCTAAAGCTGCTTCTGATGGGTCTGTCAGCAGCTGAAGCTGCTGCTGCTGGGCCCCCCGCTGCTGCTGCCTCTGCTGCTGCTGCTGCTGTAGCTGCCATTTCTGGAGCCACTGCTGCTGCTGAAGCTGCTGCAGCTGGGTCTGCCACTGCTGCCGCTCCTGGGTCTGCTGCTATTGGGGCCTCTGTTATCAGTGCCGGAGCTTCTGGGTCCTGCTGTTGGCCCCAGTTGGCGTGGCCGGGTCCTGGGACTGCTGCTCTGTTCACTGGAGCTGGTCTCAGGTGGTGGGTGAGGGGAGGGAGCCACAGCTGCTCTGGATCTCTCACTGTTCCACGTATTCTACCTCATGGTTTGCTCCTCCGTTGCTCACTGCTGCTCCCCCTTCACATTTCCTGAGTTACAGAGAGCACCAGTGTGAGTGGAAGCTCCTGCACCTGGATTTTCCTGCGGCTGACTTTCTGGTGTGCCGCCGCCCCAGTTGCTGGAGCTGCCGGGGCCACTTTTGCTGGCCTGGGTGGGCTCTGGATGCTCTGGATCTCTTCTACTTCTCCGCTGCTGCTTCAATTTTCTATGCACCTCAGTTTTTAGTAAAAGTGTGTATTTTGCTGGGGTTTTTTGGTCTTTTTTTCCCCCCAGGCTGCTTTGGCGTGGTACCTACACCGCCATCTTAACCAGAGTCAGGTCCATTTTTTTGATCCATTCTGATAGCCTGCATATTTTTATGGGTGAATTAAGACCATTAATATTTAAGGTTATTACTGTGAGGTTTGAATTAAACCCTGCCATGATGAGGTGTTTTATGGGGTTGGGTGCTTACATGTGTTATGTATTGTCTTGAGCCTGGTTTACTTTGGTTATTGTGACCTTCTTCTAGTTGGTTCCTGAGACTGGTTGTTTGACTGTTCTGTGTAGAGTAGTCCCTCAAGTATTCTCTGTAGGTTTGGCTTTGTGTTCATATAATTATAGAGTTGGCTTTTTTCATGAAAAGTTTTTCATTCACCTTCTATTATTAGGGATACTTTTTGCTGGGTAAAGTAGCTTGGGTTGGAAGCCATAATTTTTCAGACTTTGAAGTGTTCCATTCCAGGATTTTCTGACTTTCGGGGTTTCCAGTAAGAAATCTGATGTAATTCTGATGGATTACCTTTGTATGTTGTGAATTGCTTCTCTTTTGCTGCTTTTAACAATCTCTGTGTGTTTTTGTTGTTAAGAGTTTTAACTGTGATGTGTCTTGGAGAGTTTCTTCTTTGGTACTGCCTGTTTGGAGTTCTGTGGGCTTCTTGTATCTGAATGGGCCTCTCTTTTACAAGATTTGGAATTTTTTCTTCAATAATTTTGTTGAGTATGTTTTCTATGCCTCTGGTCTGGATTTCCTTTCCTTATGGTATACCCATGATCTGGGCATTTGGTCATTTTAGAGTGTCTCACATTTCCCTCATATTCTGTTCACTTTAGTTTTTGAACTTAGCAAAGTTTTTGGTCTCCCTATCAATTTTTTCTGTCTTGTCTTCCAGGTCAGAGTTCTGTTTTCCACATGAGTAACTCTGTTGGTGAGTGGTTCTAGAGAGATTTTCATAAATTCTATTTGATTTTTGTTCTCTGTTGTGTTGTGCTGTGTTGTATAATGTCCATCACTTTTTTGAGGTATGATCTCAATTCAAATTCTTATTTTCTTGATGCTTCTTATAGTTCATTCTTGCATTTGATCAAGTCTTTGTTAAGCTTAATCAACTGGTTGTTGAGGTCTTCCATTTCTTGACTTACCTTCAATTTCTTCATATCTCTTTGGAGGGTTCTAACATTTTCTTCCATCAAGTTAAGCCTACTGTCAAAAGCTGAATGCTCTAGGAGACAATTCTGTTCAATTTCTTTGATGTGATTGTTGGTTCTTTGATAGTTTGCTTCAAGTTCAGAGATTTTTTTTTAATCTCATTGGTTATTGGGTTTTCATTTTGGGAATAAATTTCTCGTGATTTCTCTATGATTTCATAGGAGGCTTCTGTAGTAGGACTAGGCACCCGTGGTAGAGATCTCTCCATTTTCTGACTTTTGTTGGCTTTTTTGCATTGTTGTCTACCCATTTTAGGAAGACTTTTTATTTTATTGAGGAGGAAGCAAGTTTTTGTCCTTTGGCCCATTCATCCTCTGTCTCAGGTGAATGGGGATGTTGGTATTTAGTGGCCAATCAAGATACCAGAGCAAAAGGCCTGATTCCACAGCTCACACAGGGGCCAGCCCTCCCCAGGCAAGGCACAATGGGACCTACCAGGACCAGGGGACTAGGAGGGAACAGGGATCTGGCCTACTTCGTGTTAAGCCCTCCAGGACATAGACTAGATTGGGGAGGTGGGAGGAGCCCAGATACAGGGGTCTGGTCTACTCACTCCAGAGGACCATGGCCACCCACACACTGAGGTGCAAGGAACTCAGACCCAGATATTGGGAGGGGACCAGAAATAGGTCTGACTTACACCAGACCTCTGCACCTGCCCATGCACTCACTGGGCAAGGAACTCAGACCCAGGAGGAGGTGGGAGGACCCAGATATGGGTCCAGCCTACTCACTCCAAACCTCAGCACCTGCCTACCCACTGACCAAACAAGGAACTCAGACCTGAGTGGTGGGAAGGGACCAGAAATGGGTCTGGCCTACTCACTCCAGACCACCGTGCCCACCCACACACTGACCATGCAAGGGTAACATGTATTTTTTAAAAAAATATTTTATTTATTTATCTGAGAGAGAGACAGAGGAAGAGGCAGAGAGAATGGGCCAGGTCTTCCAGCCATTGCAAACAAACTCCAGATAAATGTATCCCATTGTGCATCTGGCTTACTTGAGTCCTACGGAATCAAGACGGGGTTCTTAAGCTTTGCAAGCAAATGCCTTAACCACTAAGCAATTTCTCCAGCCCTAACATTTATTTTTTTATTTGAAAGAGAGAGAAAAAGAGGCAGATACATAGAGAATGGGGGAGAGGGTAAGGCCTCTAGCCACTGCAAATAAACTCCAGACCCATGTGTCATCTTGTGCATCTGGCTTATGAGGGTACTAGGGAATCAAACCTGGGTTCTTAGGCTTTATGGGAAAGCATCTTAACCACTGATCAATCTCTCCAGCAACCCACAATAGCATTTCTTATATACTATTCATTTCCCACAAGTAATATAATTACTAGAAGCCATTTTTCAGCAATTTCTAGGTTCCATGGACCTGGGAGGTATAATTACCCTTCACATGCTAAGGGATAAATAAGTTTTATACCAACTCAGACTCCTGGTATTTTGGTGAAGTACTGCTAAACTCACTGCCATGGGGATAATCCAAGGTTGATCCTTACCCTATCCAAACTTTGCCAGTGGTAGCCCAGAGTTCCTTTGTGTGTTGACCCTGCGGCTTTTAGGGAGTAGCAGTAAACGTGGTGCTTCTCAGTCATGCCATGTACCACAGTTTAGGCTGTCTACTGACAATGCACCTCCCTTGCCTGAGCCTGCAGCACCACTGGCAGCTGCTATTTGACTATATCAGATGCTTTTGTTATCAACAGGGCAATCGTTCCTTCCTCAGTAGGCTCATGTTTTCTTATCCTCCAGTTATTGACAAGCAAGATGCTGAGTCAGTTTAGTAAAATGTGTAACCCTTCCAAGTACTGCAACATCCTATTTCTGGGCCATTTGCCAAGTTCAGCCAGCTTCCTGGAAAAGGACTCCCTCTAGTGCCATGTAGAACACAATGGTGTCTCCAGAAATTTCTATTGGGTTCAATACACACAAATATTCAACCTTGCAAATCCCTTCTAGTATAAGAAACCAGCACTATATATGTGATCATGAATGCTGCTACCATGCATCCTTGTGGTCCCAGTCTAATTCAAATGAATTATGCACACCAAAAAGTACTGTGTTCCTAGGAGACTGCAAGGGGTGCATATTTAATTCCCAAAGAGCTATTCATTTCAACTACCCTGAAGACTTCCCATGATTAATATTCTTCAAGGTATTTATTTATTTATTTATTTGAAAGAAAGAGATGTTGGGGGGGGGGGACATGGGCACACCAGGGCCTCTACCACTAAAAACAAACTCCACATGCATGTGTCACCTTGTGCATCTGGCTTATGTGTGTACTGAGGAATTGAACCTAGGTCATTAGGCTTCATCTGGGTCCTTAGGCTTCACCTTAACTGCTAAGCAACCTCTCCAGCTCACAATTAGTTTTTTTTCACGTAACATTATTCCAGGTAACATGTGACAAGGATCTCATGCCAACATTACCTTTTTGTACATCAGTGTGTTTCATTGAATCACCTGTGTCATTTTCTATCTGCTATAGCCAAAGGAGCAAAGTAGATGTACCAACGTACCAGACACACAACAACATCATGACACCTGCATTGATGGCAACATCATGCAGCAGCTGTTAGCTGCCAGTAGAATATGTTCAGGGAAGTTCAAAAGCTTAGCACTTCAGAGAATGGGCAAGTTAAACACAAAAATGAAATGTGACTAAAACAATCATCCAAACCCACTATTATTTATGCAGCTCATCAAGAAACTCTGATGTCTTCTTTGGAAGTCTCACAATACAGTCTCAGGTCATTGTGATGTGGCTTTAGTTTAGGTGTCCTTATCAGGGAAAATGAGCCTTGAGCATCATATTGTATTGCCAATGACTTTGTAGAAATATGAGAAAACAGCTGAGATTAGCCAACTCTTGCTCTTCTCTCTCCTCTACTCTCTTCTCCTCCCCTTCTCTATTAGTTCCTCTGTTTCTCCCATCTCAACTCTTCTCCATATCTCCTCTTGCTCTTCTCCTCTTGCTTCCCTGTCATACGTTCTTTTTCTTTTTTGGAATGTTTTAGGAATCTGGGATCCATGTAACCAAGGCTGTCTTTGAATTTAAGATCCTGCTTAGCCTTGTTACAGTTTAGAATTATAAGGCTATACCACCAGAATATCTCAGAAATTCTTAGATATTTCTTAAGAAAATAATGACAGCACATTTTTTGGTTGTTATTTCTCATTATACATTTCTTTTTATCAGTTAGAATTCCCTTACTTTTTCTATTCATTCCTTGTTTTAACTCAGACTGGGTGGCTCTGAGTAGACATAGTTGGGTCAGCTATACTGCCCTCTCCAGTCAGGTAGTGGGATTAAGCTTTGCAGAAAGCAAGCAGAAGGAGAGAAAGGAAAAGGAAAAGGAAAAGGATTATCTCTACATATGGGAGTGAAGGGTCACCTATGACCAGTCATAATTGAGCCTCATGATGTGGAGGCACTATGCATCGCAATGTCTTCAGAAACATATGTGCATTTAGAAGAATTTCAATGGCGTTTTGAGCAGTAACATCTCCTTATCAGTACCTGTAAATAATATCTGCACTCAAGCTAATTAAATTTATAAAACAAAAAAAATTCTCTGAGATGAAAAAAATTTTTTTGAGATAAGGGATAACATTTCCACTTCTGTTCACTTTCAGTTACATTTTTCAGTTTTTCCTTATTTTGATATTCCTTATATTCAGAGAAAGCACATATTTTCTTGCTATTAATTTGCATTGTGTACCAGTGCCAAATAGTTCCCAAGGCCTTTGCTTAGACCTAGGGCACCAAACTTCTTCAAAATTCAACTTCAATTTACATAGAGTAAAATGATTTAAATCATAAGTTGTCTTCTCTTGCATTACTTTTCTTGGACAGACATGAACAAACATCTATTCACCCCCAATAGGACACCAACAACAGGCCAAAGTAATGATTTCACCCAAGTCTAGCTTAGTGAACCAGTAAGTTTATTGGCATTACAGGAACATGAATCTCAAAGCCAGCTGAATAATGGAAAAGCCCATCCCAGCATTGGTGACAACTTATGGAAGCAGTATGTCTGGAGCTCATTGTGCAGCTTCCTGGCAGCTTGGCTGGTCAGATAGTCTCCTGGGCCCCTGTTGTTTATTGCATCTATGACCATGGGTAAGGGTTTTGTGGATCTTGTAAACTTAAGCCTTCCTGGACTTGTTTATCTCTTGACTCTTATGAACATCCCTCTCTCCAAGAGGGACTGTTTCAATCCATTCTTAATTATCCACCTAGAATACATTCTAAGAACCCCAGTGTATGCCTCACACTATGGATGGTGTGAAAGTATACACACCATATATTTTTCACACACACACACACCCTAGGATAAAGTTGGAAATGTCCAGTTTATCCACTTAAAGGGAACACTTTACAACTTCTCTTTATTATATCCAAAACACTATGCTTGCATGTTGAGGCAGATACTAAGTAATATAAGGGTTATTTGAGTACAAGTACTGTGATGCCACAGCAGTGCATCTGATAACTAGAAGAACTACTGAGTGACTAATGAGTGGGAAATGGTTACTAGTGTGGATGTACTGGACAGAGAGGTGATTCATTTCTTGGACAGGATGGAGCAGGACAACATTCGATTTCATCACATTGATTAGAATGGTACGTAATTTAAAACTTATGAATTGTTTGTTTCTGGATTTTTCCATGTTGTATTTTCAGCTTAGAGTGGACCATAGAGTCACAATAGAGTTGAAGCTGTGGACAGTGTAAATTTTGATGAGGGAGGACTGACTACTCCATAGTAGTCTCTTGTGATCATATACCCAACAATGGCCCATTATTTATGTTTTATCATAGTTATCTTTGGGTGAGATCCTTTCTTCTTAACCAACTTGAATTCTGCCGAAATGTGTCAGCAGCACCTTCACTGGCAGATACAATCTTTCTAGTAATTTTTCTACTCTTCATTTCAAACCTACTCCTGTATCTTTATAACCATCTTGTAACAGTTACTTTCTTCTTGCTGGGACAAAACAACTGACCAGAAGTAGGTTATGGAAGAAAAGGATTTATTTCTGAGTCACATTTTTAAAATTTCATTTATTATTCATTTGAGAGAGAGAAAGAGGGAAAGAGAAAGAAGGAGAGCAAGTATATGGGTGTCCCAGGGCCACTAGCCATTGCAAATGAACTCCAGACTCATATGCCACATTGTGGACCTGGATTTATGTGGGTACTGAGGAATTGAACTTAGGTCCTTAGGCTTTGCAGGCAAGCACCTTAACTGTTGAGCCATCTCTTCAGTCCTGACTCACAGTTGTGATGGGAAAGTTCAAAATAGTGAGAAAAGCATACCAGGAGCAGACAGCTGGGTATCACATTTTCACATTAGCATGGAGGAATTAGCAAGATCTAGTTAAGTGAGGCAAGTGGGACTACAGTATAAAACTACAAGGCCCACCCCAGTGATACACTACCTCCAGAAAGACTCCACCTCCTAAAGGCTCCACCACCTTTCTGAACAGCACCACCAGCTGGGAAAGAAGCTTTCAAGCACATGAGGCTATGGGGGACATTTTATATTCAAACCACATATCATCCCTTACTTGCAGTAAACTGCATGCTGCCATCCTCTTCAGGGGATCACTTGCTAAAGTCCGCATAGACTCTCAGTGTCTTCTGTTGCAATGTATCTTTGTCAGTTGGGACACATGTCTGTGCATGTTGGCCATTCACACATTTAATTCCTTTTCAATCTTAACTAAATCCTAATCACCCATTTTTCAGTTTGGATGCAATAGCAATGCCAGCATAAATTTTCTTTTCCTTCTTCACAATTTTGTGATAGATGTGTTTTTGCTATAGATTTTAGCATATGACTTTTTTTTTTTTTTTTTAAGGTAGAGTCTTGCTCTAGTCCAGGCTGACCTGGAATTCACTATGTGGACTTAGGGTGGCCTTGAACTCACAGTGATCCTCCTACCTCTGCCTCCTGAGTGCTAGGATTAAAGGTGTGTGCCACCATACCTGGATCCTATGACTTGAAATAGCCAGCATCACTCTGGCATTTTGGGGTCATTGTTAAGTAAAATAGGATTTAATTGAACACAATATCTGAAATGTCACAAAAGTCAGTCTGATAACTGAAGTGGCTCCTAAATGACTAGTGGGCAGGTAGCATATACAAGGTAGATACACTGGACAAGGGAATGATTTATCTCCTAAGCAGGATAGAAGACAGTGGGAGATTTCATGATAGTACTCAAAGGATTATGCAATGTAAAATGCATTATTTTTGTTTTTTCTATTAATGTTTTATTTATTATGAATTTTTCTGTAGGAATCTATTTGGTATTGGTCATATTCCCATTGGGTTATAGTCTTATGTATCTCTTCCCTACCCCAATCCACTCAGCGCCCTCCTCAGTGAGGTTACTAGTGATCACAGTGGTGTAATGAATATATCCATCAGTTTCTGTGTGTGTGGGGGGGGGGGCAGAAACAATACCTCAGGATTATTTCTTCCCAATCTGTGACTCTTACAATCTTTCTGCCCCACATCCACAATGTTCTCTGAGCTTTGGTGGGTAGATTAAAAGACTACTTTAGTGGTAAGATCTCTGAATCTCTGAATTTCTGCTTTGAAGCATTTTGAATATCCTCAGTGTCTATCACTGTCTCCCTAGAACTGGTTGTCAGGCTAGCAGTGAAAGCAGCACTCATGTTTAGACCATCACTTCTTCTGTAATGTTTCCTGGGCCCTAGCAGATGAGATGGAAGTGGGTCATCTTGTGCTAGGCAGTAGGCTATCTTTTTGTCATATTGATGGATCTTGGATCTCCTCAGTATTCTATACCATATGTTAAAACAAAAAAGTAGGTTCTCCATCCAAGAGTGAGAGCAGCATGGATTAAAGGGAATAAGAGACTTTTGGTGGATATAGCTACTTTTCTTGTCCAAAGACCAGTAGAAACTTCTCTCTGGAGTCTATGGCCTTCCTTTCTATAGGAATCTGTAAACTTCTCTCTGGAGTCTATGGCCTTTCTTTCTCTAGGATTCTGACTTGGTTCTCAGTACCAGATACGAGTTCTCTTCCATTGAGTGAGGCTCATATTCAATTAGAGAGTTACTGATTACCTGCATAGGCTGTTTGCCAATGTTGCACAGGTGTATATATCTTGTCTGGCTGGTTGATTTTGAAGCATGAAGACTGCTCTGCTTGATTAGTCTTATGTGTCTCTTCCCTACCCCAATCCACTCAGTGCCCTCCTCAGTGATGATTGTTTGTAGCCATTACCGCTGCCCCACCACCCCACCGGCAGCTTCCATAGCACTTTTCAGCACTATGAGGACAAGCCAGCAGGGAGTGGGCTGGCTTTTAGGAATGATCTTTGATGTCCTTTGTCTATAGCCTATGATGTCTTTAGCAATAGGGTCTTACCATTTAGCTCTGGCAGATAGCCAGGTGCTTTATCAACCTCCTGAGTCTCCCTGACTAACAGCTTGCTGTGGAAAGTAAACCAGTTCTGGCACTGGGGTTTACCAGCAATAGTCTATGGTTTTAGGATTAAGCTCTGTACCCTCTACAGGGCCCTTCTGCCTGGGCAATCTGACCCCCTCTCTGCCTCTTATTAACAGAATTTTTCTATGGTATGGGTCATACTGTCATTGGTTTTGTGTATTCTTTGCCCAATCTTCCCTTTCTCCTACTCCCCAATATTTTTCCACCCCTTGTATTCTGTCCCTCAACTTACTTGTGAAATAACCCCTTGTCTTCTCCCTTCCTATTTCCCCTTTCTCATAGCTTCATTCTAGTTCCATGTCAATACTCCTGAAGCTTTGTATGACTTACAATCAACGCAAGCTGTTCCAAGTTAGGAACTATATATGAGAGACAGCATGTGGTGTTTGTTTCTGAGCCTCCGTGACCTTCCTTAGTATGATTTTTTTCTAAGTCCATCCATTTTCCTGTGAATTCCATAAATTCATTTTTCTTTACTGATGAGTAGAATTCCCTTGTATATATGTACCACATCTTCATTATCAATTCATCAATTGATGGGCATCTGAGCTGATTCCAGTTTCTAGCTATAGTGAATAGAGCAGCAACAAACATGGCTGAGCAGGTACCTCTATAGTAAAAAGAAAAGTCTTCAGGGTATACATCCAAAAGTGGTATAGCTGGATCTAACGGCAGATCTGTTTTCAGCTTTTGAGAAGTCTTCATACTGATTGACATAGTGGTTGCACAAGTTTGCACTCCCACCCACTAGCAGTAGATGAAGGTTCCTCTTTGCTACACCCCTGCCAGAATTTGTCATCATTTGGTTTTTTGATGATTGCCGTTCTGACCAGAGTGAAATGAAAAGTCAAAGACATTTTAATTAACATTTACCTGATGACTAAACATCTAAAACATCTCTTTAGATGTTTGTTTCTGTTCAATTTCCTTGCCCAATTTTTTGAGTGGGTTGATTGAATTTTTATTCCATAGTTTTTTGTTCTTTGTAAATTGTAGATATTAAGCCTCTGTCAGATACATAGCTGGGGACGATTTTTTTTTTCCCATTCTACAGGTTGTTAATTGACTCTGGTGATGATCTGTATAATGGCTTTTAGTTTCATGAAGTCCCAACACTTGAGAATTTGTCTAATTCTCTTGTCCACTGGAAACTCTTTCCCTAAGCCTATATCTTCCTGCTTTTTCTTCTAGCTGTTTTAGAGTTTCAGGTCTTACATTGTTGCAATTAGCTTCACCTTGCTGGTACAAAGTACCTGACATAGTTTATTTTGGCTTATAGACTTGAGGGAAAGCTCCATGGTGGTAGAGGAAACTGGCATGAGTAGAGGCTGGACATCACCTCCTGGCCAATATAAAATAGACAATAGAGGCAGGAAAGTGTGCTAAACACTGGAAGGGTAAGCTGGCTATGACACCCATAAGCTTGCCCCCAACAACACACTGCCTCTAGGAGGCTCCAATTCCCAAATTGCCACCAGCATTCAGAACATATAAGTTTATGGGGGTCATCTGAATCAAGCTACCCCATATATTCAGGTCCTTCATTTGCAGTTTATTTTTTTGCAGAGGGTGAGACAAGATGGTCCAGATTCTTCTATATGTGGATATATATGGGGGACACCTGAATCAAACCATCACATGTAGCATTTGTCTTTCTGTGTTTGCGTGAGTTCACTAGGATGATCTGTTCCAAGCCCATCCATTTTGCTACAAATTTCATTGTATCGTGTTTTCTTAAGGAAGTTGCACTCTTGCTCATCTCACCAGTTCCTCAGTTCCTCTGTGGTTTCACCTGATCCCTAGCTGTTGTGCAAGAAGTGGTTCATCTCCTGCCAGGGAGTCAGCTATGCTTGCCTTGTTGATAGATTTTGGTTGTTCTTGGTTCTCACTGCTTTCTAAAAAACAAAAACAGATTCTCTAGCAAAGAGCGAGATCAAGATATATATATATATATATATATATATATATATATATATATATATATATATATATATATGTATGTATATATATATATATGAAATAAAAGCAGAAGGCTAAGGGCAGGAATATGTCCAGTGGGAGAGAAGGATGAAAAAAAGCATGGGTTGAAGAAGTTTAGGGTGACTGGGTCCTTGAAAGTAAAAGCAGAGACTGGCCTTGAGCCTGCCCTTGCAGTTTCCTTTTTGCTAGAGGTCACTTTAGCTCTTGCCTAAAGGAATTTCCTAGATCTGTTTTTCCATAAATAACCTGAGTTCCTCTCTAGGGAGGAATTCCCCTTTCCTAGAATTAAGATTCCTGGAAGGATTATATCTGATCCTGGCACTGTGGTTGGTTAAGCTTAGCCCTAAAACTTGCTGTCATGATTGGTTAGCTCAGCCCCCATTCAGAATCTGTAAATGACCTCAGTTTGGGCTGGGGCTCTACCTTCTCCCTTCTTATGAGTAGGATCTCTATGTGTTTTCTCTTCTTCCCTTCTCTTTTTTTAAAATTTTTTTTTGTTCATTTTATTTATTTACTTGAGAGTGACAGAGAAAGAGAGAGAAAGAAGGAGAATGGGCACACCAGGGCTTCCAGTTACTGCAATGAACTCCAGACGTGTGCACCCCCTTGTGCATCTGGCTAAGGTGGGTCCTGGGGAATCGAGCCTTGAACCGGGGTCCTTGGATGTCATAGGCAAGCGCTTAACCGCTAACCCATCTCTCCAGCCCTCTTCTTCCCTTCTCTTAACCTAAGTCTATCTAAGCCTTACCTTCTTGTCTGTGGATTCCAATTATTTGAATTCATAGGGCAAGAATTCAGGGATACCCCCAAATATTGGTGTATTGGCAAGAAACCTCAAGATTCTAGTTACATTGGCTTTGACAGAAGAACCCCCAAATTTCTGTATCATTATTTGCCAGGAATCTCAGGGGGTAAGTGTTCAGCTTCTTGCATTCTTTACGTCAGTAGGCATGATCTGTTCCCAGGTCTCCATTTTCTTCTATGCAAATTTCCTCCACCTGGGAACTAGACACATTTGAAACTTGGTAGATGGTATATTTGGGAAATTTCTATAAGAGACATGGCTTAAAACTTTCTGGGTCTGGAGAGATGGCTCAGTGGATAAAGGTGCTCTTTTGCAAAGCCTAATGACCTGGGTTTGATTCCCCAGTACCATATGAGCTAGATGCACAAAGTAGTGCATATGTCTGGAATTTGTTTGCAGAGTCAGGAGGTCCTGGCATGCCCATTTTTTTTTCTCTCTCTCTCTCAAATAAAATTTAACAATATTTTAAAAACTTTCTGTTTTCTCTTTCTGCCTACTTGTAAAGCCAATGGCAAAATGTAAATGCTGGGTATAGAACACTGAATTTTGTCAGGATATATTTTGTATTTGTTCTGTGTAACACTGATGTGAGTTTTTTTTTTTAAGTTTTTGAAAAATATTATTTACTTATTTGAGAGAGGTGGGGTAGCATGCCAGGGCCTCCAGCCACTGCAAACAAATTCCAGATGCATGCGTCCCTTGTGCATCTGGCTTACCTGGTGTCCTGGAGAATTGAACCAGGATCCTTTGCCTTTACAGGCAAACTCCTTAACTGCTAAGCCATCTCTCTAGCCCTTTATGTGAGTTTTAAAATACCCAATGTAAGTCTGAGGGAAATACAGATTCCACCTGGGATTGCTGTGCTGGGTTTGTGCATCATCGCTGAGGGCTCATCTTGGGATTTGCAACCATTGACTCAGATTCACCTTAGGTCAGTACAAACTAAGCTGAACTGGGAAGGATGTGGGGAGGATGAGTGTTAAGCATCCCAGTTTTCTCTTGCTCTCTTGGCTGGTAGAAGCCCCCAGCTGTGGTGGAGATTTTAATCAAAATTAAAGTCCTTTTTCCCATTCTTTGCTGAGCAGCATTTTGCAAATGCCTCAGTCTCTAAGCTGGGAAAGATGTATACTAAGAATAAATAACCTTGGCCTACTCTTACAATAACCCAGCCAGCTACATTCTGACCTGATTCAGTCAACAATCTTGTAAGACCAGACCGTGGGTAAAACCTCCCCTCCCCCATCTTATTGTTTTGATTCTGTAGGTTGCTTATCACCTGCTTGCTGCCTCTGCCCCCAGTCACATAGCTAACATAGCAATAGTGTAAAGAATTTAAGCTGATGTCAAACCACCTGCCTACTGTCTATAAAACCCTGAGATATCTGCACTACATGTTCGGGTTTTGGAAATAATCCCCCTAAATCCATGTCAACATGAATAAATTTTCTGATCTAGATCTCCGTGTGACTCAGTTTCCCATAACACAGCCACAACAAATATAGCTGAGTTTCAAGCTGGTTTTCTTTTTTTTTTTCCCCTTATTTATTCATTAAGGTCCCTTTCCTGGGTATGAATGGCAGACCTCACTGTCTTGGACAGAAATGGTCAATATTTCTCAGAAATCTAGATAAAATATACATAGCCAGTGCCCTAGGATTCATGCAGTGTGGGCAGACTGGGGCTTACATGGGTGAAACCCTGTGTTTGGTGGGGAGAAACTCCTCAGGGCACCCAGACCCTGTAAGACTGCAGCCCACATTAAGCAGCAAATGGTGATGGGATGGCATGTTCCTACCAAAACCCACAGACAGGGACCACCGGTGGCTTTGACTTGCTCAGCAGGAACAAGTTCATAATTGGACAGGAGCTTAGAAGACTCATTTGCTTGATGTTTTCTGGTCTGCCTTTCAAAATGTTTCCATCTGGGAACTGAATGAATGGCACATTGGTTAGAGACACTTGCTGATGACTGCATCTGCTTGATATTTTCTGACTTGCTTCTAGTTTTAGAGGAAATAAGATGTTTTACTTGTAGAATTCTCTATTGTGGCCTTCTTAATCTGTGCAGCCCAACAGATCTAAATGGGGAATGCTTGCATTTTATTTGCTCTACCGGTTTTTCCTTTGCATTCTGTTTACTCTAGAAATTGCCACAAATTCATAGTCAGCTGGATTCTGGGAAAAGGATTGGCATCCCCCGCCCCTTGATCACAGATGCCAGGCATATTTACCCCATGCGTCCTCCAGATCTTGTCTTGAGGCAAAATTATTACTAAAGCCTTGTTGGGATGCAGTTCTCAGACCTCTGTGAAGCAGAAACAGGGCCATGAAAAGCAAGTGACAACCAGATTTAACTAAAGCTTACAGTGAGCTAGAATTTTATCATTAAACAATATGTAAACAGGTAATCTTAGTTTGCTATACGACATGCTAATTCAGATTTGTCATTGCTGGTGTTATAACTCAGGTTTTGTAAAAGGCCTCCAAGCAGCTTAGAAAGTTATTGGGAGTGACAGGATTCTACCACCTGGGTGTGGTGGTGCACTCCTCTCCTTAATCTCAGTACTCGGGAGGCAGAGGTAGGACAATTACCATGAGTTTGAGGTGAGCCTAGGATGACAAAGTGAGTTTCAGGTTACCTTGGGTTACAGTGAGACCCTACCTAAAAAAGCCCCCCCCCCAAAAAAAAAGAATGCCTGGGTCATGTCTGCCTCTGCTTTAGATGCACAAAGCAGTGCATGTGTCTGGAGTTCATTTCAGTGGTCCTGGTGTGCCCATTCATACTCTTTCTCTCATAAATAAATAAATGATGTAAATAAAAAGGCTGGAGAAATGGCTTAGTGGTTAAGACACTTGCCTGTGAAATCCAAGGACCCAGGTTCAGTTCCCCAGGGCCCACATAAGCCAGATGCAAAGATGGCACATGTATCTGGAGTTTGTTTGCTGTGGCTAGAGGCCCTGGTATGCCCATTCTTTCTCTCAAATAAATTTAAAAAAAATTTAAAAGCCTAGAAAAGCTCTTAATTTTGGTTTATCACCATTTAAAAGACCTATTAATTATAAGAGACCAACCATTTTCCATCTCTGCTAGTCAAATGTCTTTCTGTTTAAGACTACAGTTACAAGGTTAATATGCTAAGTTGCTTGGTTCTCTATTTTATCATTTTCCTTCTTTATGATATTTGGTAGATTGTCATGTGCCGCTTACGGTTGTTACAAGCTGGTTGTGAGTTCAAAGCAGAGCTCCCCTATCTCAGATCTAAGCAGATTTAACTTACTTCATGTCTCCCAGTGCCTTCTCACAGATCATATTGGCCATCTGATAGGTAATGAGGAAAAAGGGAAAATAAGCAGCACAAGGGTAACATTAATCTGTACTTTCATTTTTCTGCTCACCTAAAGTTATCTTGGTCAGATAGCTTTGCTAGGCAAATGGATCACATGGGTAAACTGAGTCTTAAGGTAATTGATCAGGTTACAAATTCCTTAAAGTACATAACACAACCATCAGGCTTGCCTATACCACTGCTTTAGTGAGCAATGACCATGTTCTGCTCAATTCTCAGTTTTATCAAGACTTTGTTAAGCAATTGCCTCAGTTGCAATACCCGAAGTTCATTGCTGTGGTAGTTTGAATACATGTTCCCTACTGACTCAGGTGTTTTATTAAGGCTTGTAACTTGAGTCCCCAGCCACCTGGCTGGAAGAGGTACCACTGGGGGAAGATGCTTCGGGGTGGATCTGATCTCCAGCCAAAGTGTATGCAGAGAGGTTTTGAGCTCTGCCTGGAGCCTTGCTTCTTGCTTTCAAGTTTGTGCTTGCTGCTTTTTTTTTTTTTTCCCCCTGGCTATTTTGTTGTTTCTCTCTGCTTGGATATATGGAAGCAGCTTTTTTCCAACACTGATGGAACTTCCTCCCTGGATCTGTGAGCTTGAAATAAATCCCTCCTTCCCATAATCTATGCTTGGCTTGGATGTTCATCCCTGCAATGTAGATCTGTTTATAGCAACTGCCTATAAGTAAGTTAACTCTCAAGACATATTACCTGCCCCATGATATAGCCTCTTGTTCAAATAATCTTCATCTGAGAGAAATGGTCTCAAGCTCCAATGTTCTGTTTCTAGCCTTTTCTGGACAATTGATACTCATGCAAGTACACAGACTAACCAGATATTTTCTCCTCCTCCTCCTCCTTCTTCTTCTCCTCCTCCTCCATCTTCTTTTTGAGGTAGGGGTTCACTCTAGTCAAAGCTGACCTGGAATTCACTGTGTAGTCTCAGGGTGGTCTCGAATTCATGGTGATCCTCCTACCTCTGTCTCCCATGTGCTGGGATTAAAGGTGTGCACCACCATGCCAGCCCAAGGATATTTTCAAAGACAGATGCCTGGCTGACCATTGTATTTCTATTGTAATATTTGCTATTTGAAAAAAGAAAAAGATGGTTCAATGGAAATTACTTTCTCCCATGTACAGGAAATCTATAAATGCACCATTTACTCCAGGTTCACATTTCAGCCATAAAAACACCACACGATGGACTCATCCAGGGGGTTAGTGGCTTGTCTCTTGGTCCCAGTTCGTCCTCTGAAATTTAGTAACAGACAACTGGGATCCATTTGGACAGTGGCTACACTGAGGGCTCTATAAATTGAACATCCTTTTCTGTTTGGTCAGTCTCTGTTTATGCTGTCTTGACTCTGTCCCCAGAGTCTTTTCATTAATTGAAGCTTCTTGAGTGAATGGCCCCGTGTTTATTGTATTCAATTATATATTTTTAAATTTTTTTGTTTATTTTTATTTAGTTATTTGAAAGTGACACAGAGAGAAAGAGGCAGATAGATAGATAGATACAGAGAGAGAGAGAGAGAGAGAGAGAGAGAGAGAGAGAGAGAGAGAGAGAATGGGCGCGCCAGGGCCTCCAGCCACTGCAAACAAACTCCAGATGCATGCGCCCCCTTGTGCATCTGGCTAACGTGGGTCCTGGGGAATCGAGCCTCGAACCAGGATCCTTAGGCTTCACAGGCAAGCGCTTAACCACTAAGCCATCTCTCCAGCCCCTTCAATTATATTTTATTGTATATTTTAATTTATTTGTGAGGAGAGAGAAGAGAAAGAGAGAGAGTGAATGGGCCCCAGAGCCTCTTGCCACTACAAAGGACTTCCAGATGCATGTGCCACATTGTCCATCTGTCTTTACTTGGGCACTAGGGAACTGAACCTGAGACAGCATCTCCCCAGCCCTGCATTCAGTTGTTTTTCAGGCAGGCTGCGCTAAGGCATGGAAAGGGAGGCTGAAGTGAGTGGTAGAGCTTCAATCTTGCAAAAGGAAAATAACTTTTATTTATTTATTTTTAGTTTTGTTTTTTTTTTTTTTTTTAGTTAGGGTCTCACTATAAACCATGCTGACCTGGAACTCACTCTAGCCCCAGGTTGGCCTTGAACTCATTGCCATCTGCCTTTCAAGTGCTGAGATTAAAGATATGCACCACCACTCCAGATTAACAATTTTTATTTCAAATGGGGAAATTTCCCATTTATATCTTTAAGGCTCAATTAATCATACAAGGGACAGATTGCAAATGAGGTGTGATTTTTTTTTTCTCCTGAATCACAATAATGGACACTAACATTCTTTTCTCCTCAAAAATACAGAATCACACGAAGTACAGGACTACAGAAATAAATGACTTGATAAAATGCATATGTGAAGAGATTTCAGACACTATTGAGGTGTTTGCACAACCAAGACCTTAGTAGATTCAAATTCAAGCTGAACATGGCATCACTTCATGGCCAAGGGCGCTGGTCCACAAAAGACACCCCGAGGTTACAGGAGAGCATGGAGGAGGCTCTCCCATACAATGATAGCCGAGCATTTCAAAAAGCCCAGACAGATCTGGGCTGGGGAAACATAGCTTTTGCACATTTTACAGGAGAAATGTGCAGATTAAAGTGGTTGGAGATCTCTCACAAGCTGAGGAAGTTCCGCACGTTGGCTGAGTTAGTGCTGGAAGCGAAGGAACAGGCTAAGCATCCCCAAAAAGCAGGAAGTGCAGGGAGCATCCCGACTTCCCCCAAAGGCCCCTGACCGCCTACCTGCGCTTTTACAAGGAGCAGCGCGCGCAGGACTGCCGGATGCACCCGGAGCTCAACGACAAGCGGCTGACCCGAGTCCTGTCAGAGAAGTACAGGCAGCTTCCCGAGGAGGACAGGCAGCGGTAGGTCCAAGAATCCCAGAAGGAGAGGGGGGACTTTGAGGAAAAAATGGCTCAGTTCAGAGAAGACCGCCAAGATGGAGTCCAGCATTCCAAGCAATCTGTGGTGCTCTCCAAGCACAAAACCGAAGTCCCCAAACCGCTGCAAGAAAAGAGAAACACCATCTCTTCTCCAGAAACAGATGGATTTCCTCCAAAGGTGAAATATCTCGGTGAGCCCCCAGAGCCCCCCATGAGTGGGTTTCACACATTTCAACAAGACACAAGGTCAGGTGGGGAGCTGCGTTATTTGCCCGCGAGGGAGCGCGTGGTGGAGATTGGCAGGCGCTGGCAGCGTGTGCCCCAGAGCGTGAAGGAGAAGTATCGGAGCCAGGCTGAGGAGATGCAGAAACAATACTGGGCGGACCTGGACGTCTGGCTCAGGACATTGTCGCCTGAGGAATACGCTACCTACAAAGAGGCCCAGGCCACATGTGGCAAGCGAAAGTGCACGATGGTGACAGATGGCCCCAGCCCCAAGTTCGGAAGTATAGATCCACAGTTCCCCTCAGTCAAGGAGCTGCAAGAGGTGTCCAGAGAGAAGCAGGGGCTTCTGGTTCCAAGGACAGATTCCTCAGAGACTGTTCAGGCCCAGTGCGAGAGCTCCCAGGGAGCAGGGGAGAATGTGATGGAAGATGGGAAGGAGGACGCAGGGAGCAGAGGAGATGAAGATGGAAGCTCTGATTCTTCTGCAGGTCACTCTTCAGACTTAGACTCTGTCTGAGACTGTTCGTATCATAAAACTTTCATTTAAAACCTTCCCAAACAAAGCCGCAGGGCATCAAAGTCTTAGTCATTAGAGCTCTGCTTAATCCAAGTGGTGTCTGTATTTACTCTGGGAAAGACCTATAAATCCTTCCTGTTGTTGCAACCTGTGAATCTGTGGTTTGTAAGACTCAGAAAGATATAGATAAGCACACTGCTCTGTGACGTTATCTGGTGTGCCAGCACCACAATGCTTTCAAGATTGTGGTTTAGGGCTAATTTGTTTTCTTTATTTTTTTCTATTATTACTATTTTTTATTTTAGAGAGAATGAGAGAGAGAAAGAGAATTGGCATGCTAGGGCCTCCAGCCACTGCAATAGAATTCCAAGAGTTTCTACCACCTAGTGGGCATGTGCAACCTTGCACACTTGAGTCATCTTGTGCATCTGGCTTATGTGGGATCTGGAGAGCCGAACATGGGTCCTTAGGCTTTGCAAGCACCTTAACCGCTAAACTGTCTCTCCAGCCCTAGTGCTAATTTTCAGACATAGTTAATGTTAGGGCCTTGTTATAATTTTGCCTCTGAATATTCTCAGCTATTTTCATATTTTGTTCTCATGAATATCAGCTTCATAGCAGTTGTGTCTCTTTGACATGAAAACCATTGAGATTCAATATTTTAACATAAATATTTTTATTTTTTACTTCTACTTATTTATTTATTTTTGTTTTTCAAGGTAGGGTCTCACTCTAGTCCAGGCTGACCTGGAACTCAGTATGTAGTCTCAGGGTGGCCTCGAACTCACAGCAATCCACTTAACTCTGCCTCTCAAGTGCTGGGATTAAAGGTGTGTGCCACCATGCCCGGCTTCATTCTTATTTTTAACTCTTGGATAAAGTAAAAATTGTACATACTATTTGAGCACTAGGAAACGTTTTGATACATGCTTACTTTGTGCAACATTTAAATCAGTTTACACATACTTAACATTTGTTCATGTTGAAATTTGTCCAAAACTATTTCTCCTCTTTGAAATTTAGAGTACATTGTTATTGTCCCTAAATATCTTAGAGAAATATTAGTCAAAGTGTTTTTCTAAATAAGCAATTATTTTTGGCACGCAATAACATTTCAGTTCTTTTTTTAACATGTGTGTATGTGTAGGATGTGTGGTATATGTGCATGTATAAGCAGACGTGCATGCCCCACGTGCACAGGCCAGAGGATAGCATCAAGTGTCTTCCTCTAGTGATCATCAGTTAGTTTTATTGAGACACAGCATTTCACTAAACTCAGAGGAGCCATTTTGAGTCAAACTGTCTGACCAGCAAGTCCCAGTGATTCTCAGGTCTCTACCATCCACACCACTGAGATTACAGACATGTGTGTGGCCATGCCCAGCGATTTACATGAGTGCTGGGGAATCAAACTCAGGGACAATCGTGCTTGCACAGCTAGTGCTCTTACCTACTGACCCATGTCCCCAGTTGCATTCCTTTTTAAAATTTTATTTTATTTATTTATTTTTATTTGAGACAGAGAGAAAGACAGAGAGAGATAGTGAGCATGCCAGGGCCTCTAGCCACTGCAAACAAAGAGCAGACACATGTGCCACCTTGTTCATCTGGCTTACATGGAACCTGGAGAATTGAATCTGGGTCCTTAGGCTTCGCAGGCAAGTGTTTTAACCATTAAGCCATCTCTCCAGCCCCAGTTGCATTTCTTGTATCTGACTTCTTTATAATTCTAAGGAGGTTGGGTAGAATATGCAAAACCTTGTTAAGAGATAGTAGTGATCAAGTGTTACCCTGTGTAGGAAGCAGACGTTAAGGGACTGCAAGGAGGACTAGAATTTTTTCAAAGCTGGTATGCCCCACAATTTAATGATGAAAGCACTGTGTTCTTTGTAACAAGGAAAACAGTGAATGTTAAGAAATAGTGTTCTAGAGCTGGAGAGATTGCTTAGTGATTAAGCCACTTGCCTGCAAAGCCTAAGGACCCAGGTTCTATTCCCCAGGACCTATGTGAGCCAGAAACACGTGGTAGCTTATGCGTCTGGAGTTTGTTTGCAGTGGCTAGAGGCCCTGATGCACCCATTTTCTCTCTCTCTCTCTCTCATAGATAAATAAGTAAACCTAAAATATATTTAAAATAGTGCTCTAAACTGCATGTGGTGGCAAATGCCTTTAATCCCAGCACTCAGAAGCTGAGGTAGAATTGCTGTGACTTACAGGCCAACCTGGACTACAGAGGGAGCTCCACGTTAGCCTGGGATATAGTGAGTCCCAGCCTCAAAACCAAAACAACAAAACATAAAGCAGTAATTGAATGCTATTGGCAACATTTTCTGTTGTGGAGTTCCCATGTGAGTAATCTGAGACATTTTAGTATTCTTTTTCTCCCCTTTGCTTCTCTGTGTGTGTGTGTGTGTGTGTGTGTGTGTGTTTGTGTGTTTGTTTGTGGTAGGAGTTGTGGAGTGAATGTGAGATTTTTTTTTTTAGTCTTTTTCTTTTTTAAAAATTCAGTAGCCAGTGGACAGTCCTAGGAAAGGAAGGTGGATTAATTCCACATTCCACTTTCTAGAACTAGTTAAAAAAATGTGTTCCCCAGCTGGTGATCTCAGGAAGGAGTATTATGGTAAATGCCTCATTTAATAACATATGCCATTTTGAAAGTTGCCTTTTTTCTCCACCCTTGAGTAGATCCAATGAAGCTCATGAAAATGGATGGATGCTGCATTGCCCCTTCTCTTTTCTAGGATGTACTTTGTATATGTCTGACTTTCAAGGGTATTTGTTTGCTGACTTTTGGTGTGTATGTGGGAGGATGATCTCTAACTTCCTTCATCGATAAATGAAAAAATAAAGTACTCCACCTTTTGAAATCTAACCATTTGTGTTGATTGCTAATATAAAAAAAATCCTTGGGGCTGGAGAGATGGCTTAGCGGTTAAGCGCTTGCCTGTGAAGCCTAAGGACCCCGGTTCGAGGCTCGGTTCCCCAGGTCCCACGTTAGCCAGATGCACAAGGGGGCGCACACATCTGGAGTTCGTTTGCAGAGGCTGGAAGCCCTGGCGCACCCATTCTCTCTCTCTCCCTCTATCTGTCTTTCTCTCTGTGCCTGTCGCTCTCAAATAAATAAATAAATAAAATTAAATTAAAAGAAAAAGAATCTTTGTTAAAAAAAAATCCTTAGGCTGGGGAAATGGCTTAGCAGTTAAGGCGTTTGCCTGAGAAGCCTAAGGACTCCAGTTCGATTCCCCAAGACCCACGTAGTTCAGACGCACAAGGAGGCACATGTGTCTGGAGTTCGTTTGCACTGACTGGAGGTCCTGGTGTGCCCATTTTCTCTTTCTCTCTATCTGCCTCTTTCTCTCTCTGTCTCTCAAGTAAATAAATATTTTTTAAATATCCACTCTTAGGGCTGGAGAGATGGCTTAGCGGTTTAAGTGCTTGCCTGTGAAGCCTAAGGACCCACTTTAGCCAGATGCACAAGGGGGCGCACTAGTCTGGAGTTCATTTGCAGTGGCTGGAAGTCCTGATGCACCCATTATCTTTCTATCTGCTTATATCTGTCTCTCTCTCTCTGCCACTCATAAATAAATAAAAATGAACAAAAAAATTAAAAATCCACTCCTAGTCAGTCATTTTGTTATGTGTTTAACAGATTTGCAACTCAGTGTATGGTGATCTTAGAACCTAGTTGAAGACTTGGCACATAGAGTTCCTATAAAGGTTGTTGCTAGAAGACTGATGCTAAGGGATGATCGCTATCTTCTTTCAAGTTATGAGAATATAGGACTGCTTCATGAAGAAGCTATGGGCAGGGACTTTCTGGTTCTGGTTCTGGAATACCTTCCTCCCTGAGGAGTCAGTTCTCTCTGCTTTCTTTTCCTCTTACTTTGAAATAAACATTATTCTTTTAAGTACTTCCCTGCCTTTTAATTTTTTTTTTTTTTTTCTGAGGTAGGGTCTCACTCTGGCCCAGGCTGACCTGGAATCAACTATATAGTCTCAGGGTAGCCTTGAACTCACAGCAATCCTCCTACCTCTGCCTCCCTAGTGCTGGAATTAAAGGTGTGTGCCACCACACCCAGCCTTTTTAATTTTTTTTTTTAAATTTTAAATTCTTTAATCAGCAGAGGTAATGAACCCAATACCCCTCAACAGAATCTAAATCTAAGCCTGACATTGTGGTTGGTCAAGTTCAGCCCCTAGTTTAGAGTCAAGGCTGGCTTCATGAGTCAGCCCCTAGCCCAGACCAAGCAACTCTTACTCTGGTTCATCTGAGCCAGAAGATAGATCCCAGCACCTTAAGGTTGTAAATACATTTACCAGGGGAGGGTAACCTTTCTGGGCCTGCTCCTGAACTTCGAAGTCTCTAGTAAGCTTCCCTCATGGCTGAGATAGGGGGAGATCTCCCCCTTACTCCCACATGGGCTCTCTACCCCTTCCTGCCCTCCACATGGCAAGAGCTCTCTGTTTCTCTTTTCTCCCTAAATCTCTTTTCACATTTCTTTTAGGCCCACATGGGGTCTCATGTGAGTATATGCTTTTTGTTTTTCTTGGTTCTGCACTTTCCTAAATAAATATAATAATTTAGTAATTATCCTTCTCAGTCTTATTTTATCAATCCTTTGGTTAAAAGTAGTCATTAACTAAGGGCTTGGGGTTCAAGGACTCTATTCCTGAACCCCTAACACTCTCTATCAAACTCAGACTCACTTCCAAGTCAGTATGAACCAAGCTAAACTGGGAAAGAAGCAGAGAGAATGGCTTAAGCTTCTGGCATCTCCCTTCTGACTCAGGAGAAGCCTTCAGCCACGTCTAGCATAGCTTTTCTTTTCTCCCTTCTTCATTAGGGTCCTTTTCCCGGATGTGAACTGTAGTCCTCACTGTCCCCATGAGCTGCAGACTTCACTGTCCCCAGCAGAATTGATCAAAGTTCCTCAGAGATCTAGATAGAATGTACTCAGCCCGTGGTCCAGGATTCATGCAGCATGTGCAGACTGGGGCTCATGTGGGTGAAACCCTATGTGCTGCTGGGGGTACTCTATATGGTACTTAGATCCTGCAGGGCTGCAACCCATGCTAGGCAGTGGTGTGGCAGCCGAAAAATACCATAGTCAGACTCCACAGGCAGGGATCACGTAGCTGTGACTTGCTCAGCAGATCTTAGTTGTATAGAAGTCTAAGACAGGCTCATCTCCACAGTCCTAAAGTCTGTCACCTAGCATCTGAAAGCCAGCCACCTAGGTTCTGAATGGATTGCTTAATGGTTAGAGACACTTGCTAGTGACTGTGTCTGTTATTTTCTGGTTTGCTTTTAGTTTTAGAGGAAATAAAATGTTTTACTCATAGACACCTTTTGGTTTCTGTATTGTATGTGGTAAATTACAGTGTGTCTTTCTTAATTCAGACAGCCCAACAGGTTTGAATGGCGAATACTTGCATTGTACTCACTCCGGAGATTTATTTGTCTGTCACTGCTGATTCAGGCTAAAGTGTACTTAGAAGCTAAATATGTGAATGTGTGCCTGAGATCAGTCATAGAACCTACAGACAGGCAAATATATCAAGTTATGTCAGTAAAGATCTAAAGACATAGGCTCTTTAGGGCCCCATCACTAAGGATCTCAATACATAGGCTCTATTTTGGGCCCCACTGGTAAGAATTTAAATCCATAGGTACAATTTAGGGCCCCATCAGTAAGAATTGATATCTGCAGACCTGAGACTTCCAAGTACCATTAAAAGTGCCTTCTGTGTAGGCCTTCTTGGGTCTAAAATTCCATGCCACCTCAGCACTCAGCTACCATGCAGCCACCTGTCCTTGGATGCAGGCATGATCTTGAGGACCCCCAGGGCTAACTAGATTGAAGTTAAACACATGGCTATAGTATTTGCCTCACATACATGAAGAGAAGCCCCCCACCCCCCAGCAACCAGGGACAGCTTACTGGCTCTAGATCTGTATTAGTCAGGGTTCTCTAGAGGAACAGGACCACCGATAGAATTAATTGTATTAAAAGGGAATATTGGATTAGTTTGCAGGCCCAAGAGTCAAGGAATCCAGCAGCTACTCAGTCCATGAGGCTGGATGCCTGAGCAGTCCCAATCAGGCACTGAAGGCCTAGAGGCTTCCTAGAGAGCTGCTGCTCTTCAGTCCATGCTGGTCTTCAGTACACACTGGAAAGCAGCAGGAAGCACTGGCAGCCAGGTGGAAGGAAGGGATCCTTTTCATCCCTGAACTTTCTTAGATGAAGCCCCACCTCTGAGAGGGGCCTTCCATTCCAGGGGAAGAGCTCACCCTGGGGGAAAGATTCCTTCTTTAGTTAATCCTTCCTGGAGGCAATCTCAGAGACCCACTTATGAGGAATGTCTTTGGATTCCTAAACAGATCAAGTTGACAAAAAACTTAACCGTCACAGGGTCCAACTAGATTTTAGGCTTTCAACAACTAAAAATATCAGGGACAGCAGAGATATAAGAGGAAGAAAGTGGAGAGAGGAGGAAATATGCAAGGCCACACTGGGATGGCAGCCCCAACCTAGAGAGACCTTTTGGAGTCCTGTTTCCTGGCCTTGGGGATGGGTACAGAACACAAAGAGAGATATCTTCATATAAGAGGAGAGGCCCTGCTGGAGACACCTAGATAGGGTAGCTTATATTTCTCTCTCACTCTGCAGATGGGAGCAATCTCCTCTAAGGTTCCTTGCATTTCTTCTAAAGCATTGGAAAGAATTAAATCCCCAGAGTTTACAAAAACTAATTAGCCTCAAAGTTTCAACGGGAAGGCATTAATCTTCTTTTCTACTCATACCTGGCCAAAAATATCCTCTGAGAGATAAGGAAACCTGCCCTCAATAAGAGAACGTCAAATGGGCTAAAATTCTCCATGTCCAACTATTTGTCTCCTATGCACTCCCTAAGGCCCCCAGGAAGTTTAAGGGATATTGAGAATGACAGATTTCTGTCTGGTGTAGTGGCTCACACCTTTTAATCCCAGCACCAGAAATTTTAGGTGATTATTGGGAGTCATAAGATTCTGCTGGGTATGATGGCTCACACCTTTAATCCCAACATTTGAGAGATAGAGGCAACAGGATCAGGAGTTTGAGGCCAGCCTGACTTCAGGTAATGAGAACAGAAACTCTCTTAATCCCTAAGGCTACCAAATTAACTTTGGAGACACTTCTCATGATATCTTTAAACAGAGATTCCAGGACTATTCTGCCTGAGTTGGTTTTTTAGTGAAACAATACCCATGTGTCTTAAATTTGGGGATAAAAATTGTTTCCAGGGATATTAACATGTTGGTTGCACTTAGAAATTCATGCTTTTGTTCAAGATTGTCCTTCTTCATGATTAATAACTATACATAATAGCCAATGGCCATTTGGAGACACTGGGGCTAAAAAGAACAACAAATATTTTGGGTCTTGTTTCCAGGTCAAAAAGGTCACAGGAGGTGACAGGACACTCCTAGAGTGTCTTACAACCCTAGTAAGTCTATTCTATTGATCAGAGAGATTATGGAGACCTGGAGACAGGACTCCAAATCAGTGCACAGCCTGCAGGAGGAGAGTCAACACAGAGAGGAAGATCCTCAAAGCTTCCACATGGTCAGCATGACCATAACTTATTCTAGCAGGTGGCACAAATGCTGAGCTATAGTACTTCTCTCAGGAGTATGGGAGGACTCTCCTAAAGAACAACAGCTGACCTTAAACTGTGTATATAGACTTAAATTTTGGCTACCTACTTGACATTAAGCACTCAGAAAGAAAGGTATTGCCAGGAAGTAAGGTATGCCTCAAGTGTCATATGGGTAACTATTTATCATGAATAATATTTTTCTTCATAAAAGAAACGCTCAGATGTGAGTCAACAAACTCTATACAATACCTACAGGTGGACTACAACTAGGAGACTGGGTTGTCCCTCCTAAGAAAACAGATGTTGTTCAAGTCTTTTTCTCACTTTCTAGAGCCTACATTAGAGAAATATCAAAATGGGATTTTAGCCTTCCTAATAGTTGCCAAGGTGCCTAGAGTCAAATCCTGGATTCATCACCTTTGACTTCAGCTTTCAAGGCCAGAAGAAGAGAAACCTGAAGGTTGTTCATATTTCTGCTGTTCACAAACAGCCATTAAGCATTCAGAAGATCCTTGGCTCAGGAGAATGTCTTGTTTTCTGTATACTAATCTTTATGGACAGAAAGTCTAAGGATATTGGCTAGACAAGAATCTATCTGACCTCACCAAGGATTGTCACAGGTCAGAAGAAAGAGGATCATCACTTGGTATTGGACCTGTGTTTATGTGAGTATGAATGTATGCGCTTATTTTCTGTATAATAAAGTAATTGGTCAGTAATTGACTTATATACCCATTTTTTAAAATGTTTATTAGCATTTTCCATGATTACAAAAAAATATCCCATGGTAATCCCCCCCCATACACACTTTCCTCTTTGAAATTCCATTGTCCATCATATTACCTCCCCATATACCCATTTTTTGTTTATTTTATTTATTTATTTGAGAGCTACAGACAGAGAGAGAAAGAGGCACAGAGAGAGAGAGAGAATGAATGGGTGCACCAGGGCTTCCAACCACTGCAAATGAACTCCAGATGCATATGCCCATTTGTGCATCTGGCTAACGTGGGACCTGGGGAACCGAGCCTTGAACCAGGGCCCTTAGGCTTCACAGGCAAGCACTTAACTGCTACACCATCTCTCCAGCCCTATATACTCATTTTTATGTAAGATGGATAGACACAGATTATGGAGCTGAAAGGCAAGTCTCCTTGATTCCATGCATGCATGTGTGTACTATTTGTATGTTATATTTGCATGGCTGTATAGTATACACTTTAAAAAATATTTTATTTATTTATCTGAGAGTGAGGGAGAAAGTTGCAGATCTCTCTCTATATATCTATACCATCTATATCCATCAATCATCTATCTATAGCTGTCAATCCTATCTATCTATCTGTCTGTCTGTCTATCATCTATAATCTAGAGAGAATAGGTGCAACAGGGCCTCCAGCCACTGCAAACAAATTCCAGACACATGTGCCTCTGTTCATCTGGCTTACGTGGGTACTGGAGAATCAAACCTGGGTCCTTAGGCTTCCAGGCAAGTACCTTAACCATTAAGCAATCTGTCCAGCCCTGGTATGCACTTTTTGAGTGTGTATGTGTATAGAGTGTATGTATGCATGGGTATGTGAATACCAGAGTGAGCGTGTGAAGGTCAGTGGACAACCTTGGGGTGTGAGTACTTATTTTCCACTTTGTTTGAGACAGGTTTGGTGATTTGATTCAGGTGACCCCTCTCCCCCATAAACTTACGTGTTTTGAATGCTAGGTTCCCAGCTGATAGAGATTTTGATACTTCCTGGAAGGAAGTTGTTGGGGGTGGGCTCATGGGTATTTTAGCCAATTTCTCTATGCCGGTGTTTGGCACACTCTCCTGTTGATATGGTCCACCTTATGTTGGCCAGAGTGGTGATGGCCATCCTCAGCTCATGTCATTGTTTTCCCCTGCCGTCGTGGAGCTTCCCCTCGAGCCTGTAAGCCAAAATAAACCTCTTTTTCTCACAAGCTGCTCTTTGTTGGGTGATTTCTACCAGCAATGCGAACCTGACTGAAACACAGGGTCTCTGGTTTTACCACTGTAAGTGTTGTATTAGCTGGTCAGTGAGCTAGGAGATTCTTCTAATTCTTTTCCCATTTCTGCAGGTGTGTTGGGATTATAGATGTATGTGCTACTTGTGTCCAGCATTAACATGTGTTCTGCAGATCTGAAATCTAATTATTGGGCTTGTATAGCATGTGCTTTTAACCACTGGTCCATATAGCCATCCCAGTCAACACACTGTTGTTTGGATGACTGGGTGTGATGTTCATATGTAGTATTTTTTTTTTTAAATTTCATTTGAAAATTTAGTCTCAAAAACCAACTGTGTGTGGTCTCCGGCCCATGCTGCTGAGTAGAATCAGCCAGGGAAATCTACTTTTGAGACTCATTCTGACCAAAACAAACAGAATAAACAATCCATGAGCCCAGGTTCCCAAAGTCTGGTTCACAACTGAAAATGACCCTGGGGTCTCTCTCATTCCCAGAGCCAGGACACAGCTGCAAAGAGCAGGAAGCTCTTGGCAGAACAGATTCTCCTTGTCGCTGGGGCATGGCTGGGAGCTTGTCAGAGATGCCAATTCTCCAGTTACTACCCAGAGTTTCTGAATTCGGACATACATTTCCCCAGATGCACAGGAGCCTCTTCTGTACACTCAGGGCTGAGAACCACCAAAAATTGTAGCACCCTCATCGAGCCAGTGTCTCCAGTGTCTAAGAGTTCAAGGAGAAAGACAGTTCTGGCCTCTAGCTGCATCTTCTGGACTCCATGAAGTCACTGCTGTGCACAGAATTAACATGCAGGCAGAGGAACAAGATCAAGCCCAAACCGGAGATTCAGGCTCCCCACTGGAGCTTTAAAGAAAGAGTAGCAGGTTTAGTATAAAACACATTTATTGACCATTCACTGGCCTAGCAAACACAAACATGAGACTAGCTGCAGGAGCCAGGGAAGAGCCGGGGACAGAGGCAGCCAGGGTTTCCCGACACCTCATGCTGAAGCTTCTCTCGGGCTCCACCTCCGGCAAGGGCCAGGAAACTGGCTACAAGACCCAGGTCCAAGGCCACAGCAGCATTAAGGCTCTCTGATGCTAACTGCTTGTATGTTCCAGTTTGTAACTACAATATCAAAAGCACTGTTAGCCCCACCCACTGACCTTTACAATCCTTGTTCTTACAAGTTCCCTTTGGGACTGTAGGAAATGTCAGTCTAGCTTTTGCCTGTGGCACAGCACCAATGTCAACACCCACAGGCAGGTCCAAGTTCAAGTACAAAGGCTTGCTTCAGGACAGCCCAGGTGGCAGTAGTGTTGAGAACACTGTAGTGTCTCCTGCGTGACACAGCCTTGGACAAGCTGGGCAAATGAAGGCGCAGACACAGACACCTGTCCACTGTCACACTTGCTGCCCAATTAATCTGGACACTGCCCCTCAGTCAAGACCCAAATCTTGACAGCAGTGACCCTGGTCTACCAAAGTTGCAATTGTTTGAAACAGAAATCCATTTCTTTTTGTTTTTCATTAATGAAGACTTCTAAAGTTGTCTGGCATATTCTTAGGAGGCATCCTGGCACGGAGCAGAAGGGCTCTGGCTCTGGGGCTCTGGAGGTGGTGCTGGCACCACTTCCTTCTTCTTGGCCGCTAGGAACTCATGAATTGCTCGCTCAATCTGAGGCCAGAAAATGTGGTTCAGCTTTGGATCCACCACCTGAGAGATAATCCTGTCCGCTGCTTCCAGCATGCCTGACTGAAGCACACTCTGCAGAAGACCATTTCATAACTGGTTCTTGTTCATTGCAGGATTCCATTCTTGTTTGTCCAGATGTGTTGACACAAAATTATCCACTTTCTGCCGCAGGTTTTGATAGGCTGGCTTGGTGTCCACGTAGGCCAGGTAGTCCCGGCGGAAGCTGTCAATGAGGGTGATGAGCTGCCCGGCTGCGGTCCGCCATGCCTGCGCCCTGGGCCCGCGAAGGACGCGCCCGAGCTCGGCTGCTGCTTCTCCCAGTCCCGAGGCCCGGGGCTCCGAGACTTGGCGGGGGGGGGGGGGGCACCGACACAGCGGCGGAGGCAGGGGGCGCGGGGGTACGGGCGGCGGGTAATGGTCGCTGGATTTCGGGCGCGTTCCTGATCTGTAGTGTGTTTTGTGACAGTGTTTTGTCAGCTTTTTTTTTAAACTTGTGTGTATACATGTGTGATTGCATGCACGTATTTTTATGTAATGTAACATTTTAATGTAGAGTGAGTATAAAAGGGATGAAACAAAAAATTATGATTTGGGGGCTGGAGATGGCTTAGCGGTTAAGCGCTTGCCTGTGAAGCCTAATGGCCGCGGTTGTAGGCTCGACTCCCCAGGACCCACATTAGCCAGATGCACAAGGGGGTCCATACGTCTGGAGTTTGTTTGCAGTGGCTGGAGGCCCTGGCGTGCCCATTCTCTCTCCCTCTCTCTATCTGCCTCTTTCTGTCCCTCTCTGTGTCTCTCAAATAAATAAAAATAACAAAAAAATTTAAAAAAATCTCCATAGACTTCTATGACTTTGGAGTCTAACCTTTTGAAGCTCAGCAATTTGAAATATAAAATGCACTTAGACTAAGCATTTACTCAAACCCTTGGGTGTGTTATAAAAATGCACTGGATGGGAATGTGATTATTGCTCACATACATGAGCTTCTCAATTCACTAGTCATTTCTTATCTGTGCAAGGGAGAGTGAAATCTCTATTGGAGGTCTGTGGTGGTTTGAATTTAAAATGTCCCCATAGCCTCAGGTGTTTGGGATTAAGCTTCCTGCTTCGTTCCTACCGAGTAAAGAGTTTGGGAGGTGGAGCTCTGCTAGAGGAGTGCATCAGCAGGGGAGGACCTTGGGGTTGAGTCCAGCCCTGTGCACAGAGCCAGCTTGTGCACGAGGTCTCTGTGCTGTGGATGTGTGATGAAGTGAGCCGGCTCCGCCTTGCTAGAGTCCAGCTCTCTCTCCTGGGGCTATTCACCTGCTGTGGCAAGGAACTGACGCGCAGCCTCTGCTCATGCCATCATGAAGTTTCCTCTCAAGACCATAAGCCAAAATGAAAACTTCTCTCCATCAGCTCCTTTTGGACAAGCGTTTTTCCCCAGAAATACAATGGTAACTACAAAAATGTATGTGTATGTATATATGCATGTATGTCGGTATGAAGGAATGAATGATTGAGATAGAGAGTCTTGCTCTGACTAGAACTTGCTATGAAGCCCAAGCTGGCCTTGAACTCACAATCATTGTGATTTAGTTTCCTGAGTGTTGGGATTTCAAGTGTGCACCACCTGATTTGCTTTCTTGGATTTTCATTTTATTTATTTGCAAGGAGAGAGAAAGAGAGAGAGAGAGAGAGAGAGGGAGAGGGAGAGAGGGAGAGGGAGAGGCATAGAGAGAAAGTATGGGCACACCAGGGACTCTGGCTACTGCAAATGAACTCCAGATGCGTTTGCTACTTTGTGCAGCTGGCTTACATGGGTACTGAGGAATCAAACCCAGATTGTTAGGGTTTGCAGAGAAGTGCCTTATCTACTAAGCCATCTTTCTAGTCCCCCTTTCCTGGATTTTTAAACAAATGAATGAAGGTGCAAGACTAATAGAATGGTTATGACATCTGATTGTATTAACAAAGCCTGGAGTCATGACAAGACTAGTAACTGCCTTACAATTTTGGAACTAAACTGAGGTTTAGTTTCCTGATAGCCAAATTTAACTTAGTATAATTAATGTCTGTGTCCAAGTAAGAACTTATTAAACATTGTCTTTGAATTCTATGATAATTTTTGGAAATTGGTTATAGCTATGAATTCTAATATACTCCCCCAATCCTACAGTATCAGGATAGTCTTAAGATTCCTACAATGGTAAGGTTCCTGGAGAAAATTCCCAAGTCTCCTGCATGTATGCATTCTTGTATTGGGAGAAAGGAGGTAAGAAGAAGGGAGAAGAACAGAGGGAAGAGGAAAATAAAGAAAGGAATAAGGAGGCTGGAGAACTGGCTTAGCAGTTAAGGTGCTTGCCTGCAAAGCCAAAGGACCCAGGTCCAATTCCCCAGGACCACGTAAGACCGATGCACAAGGTGGTGCATGCATCTGGAGTTTGTTTGCAGTGGCTGGAAGCCCTGGTGCACCCATTCTCTCTTTCTCTACCTGTCAAATAAATAAATAACAATAAAATATAAAAATATTTGAAAGATAAAGGAATAAGAGAGAGGCATGTAGTGAGTGAGGGTGGGGGAAACAGGAAAAGAAAGCAGAAAGAGGAGGATGAGGAAAATGAACCGGACAGAGAGAAGGAGGAGAAGCAGGTAGAAGAGGAGAAAGAAGAGGAGAGTAGCATGAAGCAGTGAAGAAGAAATAATGTTTCTACTGTCACTGCTCTCAGGAAATTAATATCCAGGGTACAGAATATGTGTCTCTGCACTTTCTCAGCCAGCGTGAAATTTCATGAGGTTGATAATTTTTTTTCTCAAGGTTGGGTCTCACTTTAGCTCAGGCTGATGTGAACCTCACTGCGTAGCCCCAGGCTCACTGCAAACTCAAAGCAATCCTCTTACCTCTGCCTCCCAAGTGCTCAGATTAAAGGCATGCACCACCATCCCTGGCAAGGTTGATTTTTTTTCCTAGAATAATAACCAGATGTAGTTTGGTGCCAGTGTCACTGGTGTTTGATTCCAGATTTTCTATTGAATTTGTCCAACTGCAGTAGCTAATGTAGTTGGACACCACTATGTATGGGTGATACATTTAAGATCTAAATTTATTACATGCACGAACTCAGCGAGGCCTTCCAGAGTCCCCATAACTAGATAACACTGTTAATCACATTATGGAAGAGAAAACTTAGGCAAGAACAAAAAACGTTGCCCAAGGCAACTGAGAAAGTAAGTACTTCAGTAGGATCCCACTCAGGTCTAGAGTCTGAAAAGCCATAACTATTGCAAAGGACCCTATAAGTGCTTGTTGAATGTGGGCTCCAAGAGGGAAAACAATGGGGATTTTATTACATTTTCTATTCTCAGTGAAAATAAAAGAGTGTGGCATATGGGTGAATAAGTGAAAAAATGTACAGTCCTTCTTGAAGGAAATATCCTCTCTGAGTTCAGAAAGAGGCCAGTGTGAGATTCAGACAACAAAAGGTGTAACTTATTTGAATTTTGATGCAGTTTCTTGGAAAAAAGGGATGTATCTGTAAAGATGACCCATTGAGTCTCTCAGGGGTCCGATATTTCCTTCTCTTTCATCTCCAGCAGGGAGAAGAGGATCGGGAGGCCTGAGATCCAGAGCAATGTGTCCAAGCTCCTCCTCCCGGGCCTCCCCGTTTGGCCAGAGCAATTTCTTCACCCTGTTTCTGGTTATGTACTTGATGGTGCTGGGAACCCACTCATTCTGCTCACCAGGCTGGACTGTCGCCGCCACAGCCCCAAGCACTTCTTCCTCAGCCACTTGGCCTTGCCTGACATCTCCTCATCATCTGTCTCTATCACAAAGATGCTCAGAAACATGCAGACTCATGACCTATCCAATCCCCTATGAGAAGTGCATTTCTCAGATGCATTTTTACTTACTTTTTAAAAACATTTAAAATTATGTATTTATTTATTTATTATTTGTGTGTGTATGTAATGTGTGTATGCCAAAGGTCTCTTGCCAATGCAAATGAATGCCATAGCCATGCACCACTTTGCATCAGGATCTATCTGGGTCCTTGGGAATTGAACTGGGGCTGGCAAGATTTGCACTACTTACTTTTTGTATGTGTTGACAAGTTCCTTCTTGTAGTGATGACATATTACAGGTATGTGGCCATCTGCCACCCACTACAGTACGCCATCATCATGAGAGATGAGCTGTGTGATTGATTGGTGATTAGGTCCTGGTTCTTCTCCTGTATATGTGGTCTCTTTCATACCCTTCACCTACTCCACCTGTCCTGTGCTGACAACAGTATCTCCAACATCTTCTGTGATCTCAGTGAACTCCCGACATTGTCCTGCTCGGATACTTCCCTCAATGAAGTATTTATCTTCATTGAGGGGAATGTTTACTCTGCTGACATTGAATATCATTGTAAGTTCTTATGTCTGCATTGGTACTACAGTTCTGAAGGTTCCCTCTACTAAGAAGATCTGCAAATTTCTGTCCACCTATGGCTCCCACCTCTTCTTGGTATCTTATATTATGGAAATATTATATTTATTTATTTATTTATTTCCTTCCTCAAATAATTCCATGGTCAAGGATATAACTACTTCCGTAACGTATACAGTGGTGATGCCCATCTTGAATCCCTTTATCTATAGCCCAAGGAACAGAGATATGAAACTAGCTTTGGGGACACTCTGTAGAAGAGTGGTTAGGGCTGTCAAGTGAGAGTCATCTACTCATGCTCTTCATTATTCTAGTGGTGCTTCCAGAGACTCTCCCTTGAAAAATTATATAGGTGACTATAGAGAATGCAAATATGGACCCAACAATATTGCATTCTTTCTTTTCAATTATGGAAATTCCCAGCCTCGCCATGTCTCATGAGCTGCATTTGTCAGAAGTGATTATGAGATTCTAAGCCTAGAAAGACTTTCTCTGGCACTCTTGGGACCATGTGGCCACCATGTAAGTAAGCAAAAGCTAAGTTGCAAAAAAAATTGAGAACAAAAAGATTCTTGCTGGCAGTTAGCACCAGCTGATGTAGTGATTGTGGGTCAGGACTGAATCCTCATTGAGAGCAAATGGATCCAGTCAACACCCAAAGCACCATCTAGCTGAGCCAATTCCAGGTCAAATTTCTAGACCATAGAATTATCAATATCAATAATCAAAAATATTAATAATATTTATTATAAATCAATGATCAAGTCACAGTTTGTTGATTTTATGGACCAAAAGGCAACTAATGGTAACTGTGCTTATCACTGATATGCTTCAATGTTTTCCTTGATTTCTTTATTCTCTCTCTTTTTTCTAGAATTAAAAACTTTTATTGAGAACTTTAATATGTGAACATTTTGCACATTGGTCATATTCCCATTGAATTATACTCTACTTTCCCTTGCCCCTCAGTGGAGTTATCGGCTGGGGTCATGAGTACACTACACCAGTCTTGTCCCTCCTTCTTTTTTGACCCCCTGATCTTCCTTATCCATTTTCCAGAAGTCTCCAATTTAAAACATTCATAATCATTGCATAAAGACCTCCATAATGTTCTCTTTAGGTGCATCTTTTTTCCTGTACTACTCTCACATAGTCTTCTTTTCTGTCAAGTGTAGGAATGATATTTGTTGCAAACATTTGCCTTACCTACTGTGGTTTGAATGTGGATGCCACGTGTCCCAAATAAGCACATGTGCTTGAACACCTGGTCCAGAGCTGGTGGTGCTGTTTAGGAAGGTTGTAGAACTTTTAGGAGGTGGAGCCTTGTTGGAAAAGTGTGTCACAGGGGTAGACCTTGAGGTTTTATAGCCCAACCCCACTCTTCCTATTCACACTCTCATTTTTAACTGGGCATTCAATGTGCCCACCTTGCCTATCACTCTTGCTACCAATGCCTTCTCCACCATGATGGACTGTACTCCCTGGAACTGTAAGTGGAAACATACCCTTTCTTCCTAAGCCGCTTCTTGTCAAGTAT
Organism: Jaculus jaculus; assembly: GCF_020740685.1. Classification (NCBI taxonomy): domain Eukaryota; kingdom Metazoa; phylum Chordata; class Mammalia; order Rodentia; family Dipodidae; genus Jaculus; species Jaculus jaculus. Next base: position 131,432,948 of record NC_059102.1, on the reverse strand, counting down.
GAGGTCACAATGAGGAGTAAAGAATCAGTAGAGAATAGAGCTACCTAAGGATAGATGAAAAATTTGTTATGATATCAAAATACATAAACCTATTTCTGAAGAGAATTTTTTCTAAAATATTTTTTATTGAAAATGTCGATATATGAGCACATTGTGAATTAGTCATATGCCACCAGGTAAGGTTGCATCAATCAGTTTCTGTGGAGAGCACCATGCCTCCCATTACCCTGGAGGGAGCTATTTCACCAGAAATGCATGTTTCTTCTTTTAGAAGAGAACTCATTTTTGACCAAAATTGGAGAAAATTAAGGAACATTTTGTCTTCTTTAAAGTTTACCCTCATGTTCCAAATATTGTCACTAAGATGAAAGGATGAGAATTCTCAAATGCAATATGATACTTGTCTTTATTTAGAATGAAATTCATGTCTAGATTTTCTCACTTGGGTTAGTATCAAGGGTTGCATGTTGTTTTAGATAAACAAAAATTATGCAATATACAAAGGGGCTTATAACATTTAGTAATTCATGTTGTGTATCCATCTATATAAAGGAAATACCAATCAACTTCTTGTGTTCTCAACCTGACATAGTGACTTCACTTCTGAATGGTGTGCCCCAAACCTTTCCTCCTTCTTTTTTGGGCCCCCTATTAGATTGTTTACCTTCTACACTCCTCCTTTATCTCTACATTTTCCTCTTCTTCTTCATCTGTTTCATCTTCCTCTTCACAGAATCTCACTTCCTATATTACTCCACCTGGTCTCAAACTTAGCACTCCAGGATGGCCTCAAACTGATAGCAATCCTCCTGCCTCAGCCTCTCAAGTGCTGGGATTTCAGGCATGAGCCACTATGCTAAGCTAGTTCATTTTTGTCTGTCATTTCCCACAGTTACAGAAATATGTGTTTCTTCAAAACTTTAAAGCAATGGAGTTGGGAAGGCTTGTCTTTTTATGTAGTCATCAGTAACATATGATGGTTTCTTAAAATAAAAACACATTGTAAATATTCTAGCCTTTTGATCTTTAACAGGAAAATACTGGGCAATGAGTCTCATTTTGAAACTTGCTCAACGAATGCAGGTTTTTTTTCCCCCTAAGTAGGACTTTCTTTGCAGACATAGCCTGCTCATGCCAGCTTCCAGGGTGTTGCAGTCAGGTTTGGACTGCTGATAGAAATCACCTGACCAAAAGGAGCTTGTGGGAAAAAGAGGCTTATAGTGGCTTGAGGGGAAGCTCCATCATGGCAGGGGAATATGATGGCATGAGAAGAGGGTGGGCATCACCCACTGGCCAACACAAGGTGGACCATAGCAGTGAAGAGTGTGTCAAACACTGGCAAGGGGAAACTGGCTATAACACCCATAAGCCCACCCCCAACAGTACACTCCCTTCAGGAAGCATTAGTTCCCAAATCTCCATCAGCTGGGAACCTAGCATGCTGAACACCTAAGTTTATGGGGGACACCTGAATCAAACCATCACATTCTGTCCCTGGCCCCCATGAACTGATATCCATACATGATGTAAAATGCAATGCATTCATCCAACTTTAAAAGTCCCATAGTTTTTTTGTTTTATTTATTTATTTATTTATTTTTTGTTTTTCGAGGTAGGATCTCACTCTGGTCCAGGCTGACTTGGAATTAACTATGAAGTTTCAGGATGGCCTCGAACTCATGGTAAACCTCCTACCTCTGCCTCCTGAGTGCCAGGATTAAAGGCATGCACCACCACGCCTGGCCCCCATCGTTTTTTTTTTTTTTTATCAATTCCAATGATGCTCATACATTCCCATAGTTCAAGATATTTTAACTGAGCCATAATACCAAAAATTCCCTCCCCACAAAAAACCATAACGGAGTACTGCATTGTACAGTTCTACAATGGACCCTGAGCCTTGGAAGGTGTGATAGAGATATTTAAGTGCTGAGCACTCCTCTGTCACTTCTTCTCAGCACCATGGTGCCTTCTGAGTCATCCCAAGGTCACTACTATCTGAAAAGAGAAGGTTCTGTAACCAAAAGTGAGAGTAGCCTTAATATATGGGTATAAACATTAAGACATTAAGAGAAGTGCTTAGTGGGCAGTTTGGTGAGCATAGTATATACATTTAGCCAGACAGCAGCAGCTGTTACACCCCTAGGGCTCATGACTACCCCTGTTGTAGGCTTTCAGTATCAGGGAAGTATTCCCTCCCATGGAGCGGGCCTCAAGTCAAATTAGAGGGTGGTTGGTTTCCCCCATAACAGACATGCCATTATTGCACCTGTTGGCTCATTTGGCCTGGTTGGCCAAATATATGGCTTGTGGTGTCCATTGTTGAGTATTTCCACTGGTGATTTATCTCTCTCCCATTGAACTGCATGCAGTGTAGCTTTTTTCAGCTTTCTGTCAGCTGATCTACATGGAGGAGGTTTTCAGCTCAGCTCCAGCAGGATGGCACAGAATAAACACACTGCAAAAGTTGGCACTGGACATAACAAAGAAATATTTAACCAATACAAGATTTAAACAGGGCAAACATCAACTCTGTAGCTTCAAGCCCAACAACTCTAGTCAATGACAAATCTCCAAGTCTGATAATTCTAACCACAAGTCTCTGGAGTTCCAATTCTGTTCTTTAAGCTAGGCTACTCACAGTCCTGGAAAAACTTCATCCGGGGCCAGCAGCTCTCTTTGGCAGCCATCTCATGGCCCTGACATCTCCATTGGGTCTCCACCGCAACCTATAGTTCATCCTCATGGCTCTATGGGGTCTCCATGCAGGCATCCAGCAAACCTGCTTCACACTGCCCATGACCATGTTGCAAACTCAATGACCCTCTCTTTCCTGCATTTCTTATACTCCACAATATCAGGTAGTATGCCCATTTGTTAATCCAGGGGGGAATAAATCAGACTTTGAAGAACATGACAGTCATTGAGCACTCAGGCCCCTTCAAAAGAGTCCCATCACAGGTCAGATGGCCCAATTTCAATGGTTGTAATCTCTCAAACAATTTGCAGGTGAATGGGCAGCAGTTTAGGCCCAAAGATTACATTTTATCTGTGCCATATCCCTTTGCTCACACCAGTTAATTTTTATGCAAAGCAACCCTGCACAGCTTCTCAGGACATGGGCATAACAGCAAGCTTCTCACACAAACTGCTAGGCTTGTCCAAGCTGTACTTATAGCCCTGCAAGGCATCTCTTAGGCCAAGGTTTCAAATCCTTCCACATTCCTCTTGAAAATCAGTTCCAAAAGGCGAAAGCCACACAGTCAGGTGTCTAGCAGCAATCCCACTCCTTGGTACCACTTTACTGTTGCTGTTAGGTTCAAATTGCTAGTAGAAATCACCTGACCAAGAACAGCTTGTAGTAAAAAAGAGTTTTATTTTGGCTTATAGGCTCAAGGGGAAGTTCCAGGGGGGCAGGAAAAACAATGGCATGAGCAGAGGGTGGACATCACCTTCTGGCCAACATAAGGTGGAGAATAACAACCGAGGAGTGTATCAAACACTGGCATGGGGAAATTGGCTATAACACCCATAAACCCACCCCCAACAATACACCATCTCCAGGAGACTTTAATTCCCAAATCTACATCAGCTGGAAACCTACCATTCAGAACACCTAAGTTTATGGGGCATTCCGGAATCAAAGGACATGTAAAATGAGTTATCTTTTGCTTTGCATATGGCAAAACTCAATGCACACACAAGTAATATATGTTATATAAATGTTTAATAATATATGCAATTAGACAAAATGTGAAATTATGATATTATACAATGTAATAATAGTGTATAACAATATGATCCATGTTATGTACAACCTTATATATAATTAAAACAGAATTATATATAACAATTAAAATAGAATTTTGTATGTAATATAGGCTGTAAGAGACTAGTAAAAGTGTATAATTTTATATTTATACCCCTTTTATTAATATATCTTTATTGTAAATGTAGATTATCTTTTGTACATATATGAATAGATATGAATGTTACATATAATATATACATATGCAATAGAAGTTATATTATATAAGTACTATTATGCACATACTAGTATCTATTTTCAGTCAATGGATGCCTTAATTGCTGAGCCATCTCTTCAGCCCTCCCCTTAACTCCAATTAGAGTTTTTTAAACTTAGTGAATTAAAGTTCGAAAATGCTTATAGCCATTTTGAAAGAAAATATGGTGTTTAGGAACAAGAAGCACAGGTTACCACACTATGCCTCCAGCTTGGTTTATCCTGTACTTTGAACCATATTTTTCCCAATGTAAACTCAGAAGGCAACAAGTTTCATGAACTACCAAGTTCCTAAAGGCTACCTCATGGTTGTCATTGTTATTCCTCCAAGGGCTATGAACTCTCTTATGCCTGCTTCAACAAATAGTTTCTCCCCTAAGGGAGCCAAAAGCAATACAGTAATTATACTCTTGTTTGACTCTAATTGGAGTTAAGGATGGCAGGATTTCTCCCTGGGTCATTTCTCTGGTTCATCAAATTAAACTCATTCAGTATATCAGGGGCTGTGAACAAAAGTGTGTTATTGCAACTCTCTTGTTTGACTCTGAACTTATAATGTTGTCAAAATGGAACTTTGAGTATCTTAGAGACAACCTGTTTCACTGTCTTCTGTGACCTTCCAAGGAGAAATGGAAGAATCATCCTACGCCTGTGGCTGAAGGTAATGGAGCTGATCTCCTAAGGGGCTCTGTCAGAGCAGGAGTATTTGCAGTAGAGTATGATCGTTTGCGTTTGGATGTGAGTATGTGTTTGTGTCTCTTGTCTACACCTTCTTAAATCAGAGTATGATAAAATGGTGCTATCTAAAACAGATGATCTTGAATTGATGATATATCTAACTTTTGAGAGGGTAAGGCCAAATCAAAACTTTATATAAAATAATTTCTCTCAAACTGTTCTCTTTTATTTTGGGGGGTTTTTCAAGGTAGGGTCTTGCACTAGCCCAGGCTGACCTGTAATTCACTCTGTAGTCTCAGGGTGGCCTTGAACTTACAGCAATCATCCTACCTCTGCCTCCCAAGTACTGGGATTAAAGGCGTGTACCACCACACCTGGCCTCCAACCTGTTCTTATATCTAATTTTTTCAGTGGAAAAGCACAGCTCCTTTTGTTTACCTTTAGTCTCCATTAGGCTTTTTTTTTTTTTTTAAGGGAAAAAAAAGGTTTATTTTGTCTTACAGACTTGAGGGGAAGCTCCATGATGTCAAGGGAAAACGATGGCATGAGTAGAGGGTGGACATCACCCCCTGGCCAACATAAGGTGGACAATAGCAACAGGACAGTATACCAAACACTGGCAAGGGGTCAGTAGCTGTAACACCCATAAGCCCACCCCCAAAAATACACTGCCTCCAGGAGGTGTTAATTCCCAAATCTCCATCAGCTGGAAACCTAGCATTCAGAATGCCTAAGTTTATGGGGGACACCTGAATCAAACCACCACACATGAGTACTGGGAATTGAACCTGGGTTGTTAGACTTTGCAGGCAAGCACCTTAATGGCTGAGTCATCTCCCCAGCCCTGACTTTTTTTTTTTAAAGCTTGCTCTTTAAAATTTTTTTAAATTTATGTATTTATTAGAGACAGAGAGAGAAAGAGAGAGAATGGGCACGCCAGGGCCTCTAGCCACTGCACACGAACTCCAGACTCATGTGCCACCATGTGCATCTGGCTTACGTGGAACCTAGAGAGTCGAACCTGGGTCCTTAGGCTTTACAAGCATGCACCTTAACCACTAAGCCATCTCTCCAACCCACCAGTCCTTACTTTTGAGATAAGTTCTCACTAAATTGCTCAGGCTGACCTGGAATTCACTCTGTAGTTCAGCAGGACTTAAATTTGTGATCCTCTTGCCTCAGCCTCCTGAGCACCTGGAATTATGGGCCTATGCCACCAAATCCAACTTCTAGGCACTATGTATCTCAAAAACTTCTATCAAAGCATTTGATGACCCACCTGAGGTAAAGAGCAAGACCCTATTGCTGAAGACACCATATGCTGCTGACACAGAGCATGGAGAGATCCGGCTGCAATCTGGAAGGAAGCCAGTTGCCAGAGGGTCTGCTCATATAGTTCTGGACCGTGCTACACGAGCTGCTGAGATGGGGGTGGGGATGTCCAGCAATGCGTGAGCAAGCAGGTGACACTGCTATATGACAGCAGCCAGCCGGACAAGATGCACACGCCGTGCAGCAGTGGTGCCCAGCTGAGGTGAATAACCAATGGCTTTCTGATTGTCTACGAGATCCGCTCAGGGGAAAGGAACCCATAGCTGCAACTGGACACTGAGTTAGCATTCTACGGAGACCGAGACTATGGGCCCTAATGGGAAACTCCCATCCATTAGGCTTTTTCAGTCAAATTTTATCCTGAATCTCTAATTTTACTAATCTGACATCTACAGTCCAGATATGAAATAGCCATTATTTTATAACTAAAATCCTGCAACAACCTCTTATTCAGATTCCTATTGTCACTATTCCCTTGTTATAATCTGATCTCTACACATTAAATTGAAGATATTTAAAACTTTTCTTCTAGTCAAAACTTTTCTTCTCTGGAATTATTGTGCTAGAAGACAATGAAACATTTTATTATACAAGAAAAGACTTCATATGCAATGCCTCCTCAATAATTCTATAATCCACATATCTTTCCTAGGCCTTGGATATTTTGCATTCATTGCATATTATAGCCCTGTCCTTGCCAAACATTTAACTAGAGTACCCCTTTGTATAATTGCCATATGTTAGGCTCTTACATTCCAGGCTCCTTTTAAAATACTTAAGAAACTACTTCTTTATAACATCATATTAGTTTCTTCTGAAGTGACAGTCTACTACAATCACGAGCAGACATTCTTATCCCTTGACTCCCTAATCTCCTATATTCCTCATGAACTCTGGAATACTTAAGTGTGAAACTGGTTTGATATGATGATCACTGTCAGTCTGTGATTTCTCCAAAAAAAATGTCATATTGGTTCCTGAGTAGATAAATACCATTCTTTATCCACACAATCACTAGCCTATAAGAGTGACAGCAAGTATGAAATAATTCAGGTTAAGTACCTTAGAATGATGTAATATCAATCATAATCACTTCAAATTCTTTCACATGTCTATATTTTTCATACTCAGCAAAAGAATAAAAGAAGAGCATGAAGAGAGTTAATCAGAGCAGTGTATATGAATTCATCCTCTTGGGGCTCCCCATCCGACCACAGGCACAAGGCATGTACTATGCCATGTTCCTGGCCATGTACCTGACCACAGTGCTGGGGAACCTGCTCATCATCCTGCTCATCAGGCTGGACCCTCACCTCCACACCCCCATGTACTTCTTCCTCAGCCACCTGGCCTTCACTGACATCTCCTTCTCATCAGTGACAGCTCCAAAGATGCTCATGAATATGCTGACAAAGAGTCACTCCATCTCATACACTGGGTGCGTTTCCCAGGTATACTTTTTCTTATTGTTTGGGGGTATTGACAGCTTCCTTTTGACTTCAATGGCCTATGATAGATATGTGGCCATCTGTCATCCCCTGCACTATACCACTATCATGAACCAGAACCTCTGTTTCCTGCTAGTAATTGTGTCCTGGATCTTGTCCACTATTAGTGCCCTGATACACACGCTCCTCCTAGCCCGTCTTTCTTTCTTTAGAGACAATACTATCCACCATTTCTTCTGTGACCTCTCTGCCTTACTTAAGCTGTCCAGCTCAGACACTACCATCAATGAGCTGGTTATCCTTCCTGTAGGAACAGTGGTCATTACTCTACCATTCATTTGTATCCTGGTCTCTTATGGCCACATTGGGGCCACCATCCTGAGAAGGCCCTCCCTCAAGGGAATCTGCAAAGCCTTGTCCACATGTGGCTCTCACCTCTCTGTGGTTTCTCTGTACTATGGAGCCATTATTGGTCTATACTTTGTCCCCTCATCTAGTGACACTAATGAGAAAGATGTCATTGTTGCTGCATTGTACACTCTGGTCACACCAATGCTGAACCCCTTTATCTACAGTCTCAGGAGTCAGGACATGAAAGGAGCAATGAAAAAGATCCTCAGTAGAAAAAGCCTTTCAGCATAATGTGAGCTGTGTTTCCCATTAACTGACATGAGACCCTATCAAGCCACATGTGCAACCTTTCCTCACTGGATTCCTGTTTTCCAGCACATCTTTGTGCACCTTCTGTTTTCAGCTTCTGTTTTGCCTTGGATGACTCTTTTACCTCTGCCTGATTTCCTTCTTGATCCTAACCAACTCCAGAAAGGTTTGCAGAAACATGTCAGCACAACAGGTTTTTTTTTTTTTTAATTTTCTCTTCTTATAAACATTTAAAATTTTTATGTAATCACCTTTTTAAAATCCTGTTTTGATTGTTTGTAGCAACCTGCAACAGCAAAACTGTACCTCTCAAGATAAAATTATCTCTTTAGGTAGATTCTTGGTTTTATATTTATGTTCAATTTTGTAGTATTTTGAAATTATTATTGTTAGGAAGCTTCATTAGAAACCATAGCTCAGACATCAGCATCAATGAGCTGGCAATTGTTACTGTAGAGACAATAATCATCACTCTGTCATTCATAGGCATTCTGGCCCTTTGTGACTATGTTGGGAATGGAATCCTGAGAGCACCCTTTATTATGGGACTCTGCCAATCCTTTGCTTATAACATAGTATTTATTTAAATTGACACATAAAGTTGTACATTTTTAAATTTTTAAAAAATATTTTATTTATTTGACACAGAGAGAGAGGCAGATAGAGAGACAATGGTCATTCAAGGGCCTCTTGCCATTGCTAACAAACTCCAGATGCAAACCAATTTGTGCCCATGGCTTTATGTGGGTACTAGAGAACTGAACCTAGGCCATTAGGCTTTGAAAGCAAGTGTCTTTAACTCCTGAGCTATCTCTCCAGTCTCCAAACTGTACATTTTTGATTACTTGGGGAGTGGGAGATATTTTCATTAATTATGTAGCCACTAGTAAGTTTTCCATGCTTTGGTAAATTACCCCTCACCCTAATCAAGCCATATGCAATTCTAATTAAATTCAGTGGCTCTCAGGGGAAAAAAAAAGGCACCAAACTAGCTTGGGATTATTTGAGGGGGGAAAAAAAAGGGTTCACTTAGAGGGGAAGGAAGACAAGAGGATATAATATGGGTGAATATGATCAAATTTCATTATAAACATATATAAAATTAAAATTAAAACTTTGTATAAGTTTTGAGAATTCTATGAGCTGTTTTGATTCACATATATGTAGCACTGTGTACAAATGCATGCAAATGTATATATTTCTTTAACTGTTTGCCATATTTTGTGTACAAGTACTGAAAGTCCTCTCTTTTTGCTGATTTTGGAATATTCAGTATGTTAGCATTAGCATTTTCACCTTACTATGCAATAAACACCAAGTTTCTTTTCTCATTAAAAAAATTTGTGCATATTAGCCACTTTTTCCTCTTCATTTTTCCTGTATACTTTGCTCATCTCTGTGTAATATCTTAGTCATTTTCAAATCATTTTTATGATGTATTTTTGGTTGGATAGTAACTAAATATACAACTTCCTGTTTTTGTTCTCAAACTGAATGATCCATCAAAATTAGATAGCTTTCTATAAAAAGTTAGGACAGTGATCAAACCAGAATAGATATAGGTCACAAGTGGTAAACAGAAATTTGGTTTGACACTTCTAGGTTTAGCAAGGTAAAGTGGATATGAGTATAGAAGTGAGAGTGTAGATTTTAAATTGACCTTACACTTGGTGCTGTGATTATGTATGTTCAGGGTGTTCTAACTAGGGGGTTCGGCATCTAAGGATGTAGACTGGAGAATGGTGAGGCTAAATGTCAGCAAGTCTAGACAACCTGGATAGAATTCGAGCAAGACTGAAACATAACAATCTAATTACATTGTATTTTTAAATGAAAAGAAAGTGCTTCACTTCCTGACAATGTAAGTATACTGACCTATACTTCCTTCTGAAGTGGAAAAAAATTGTGGGTTTAGTTCTTACAAAATTGCTTCTTATAAGGCAATGCATTCACTACATCCATATATAGATATTGTGATGAAGAGAGAAATCAAAGAGAGGGTAGCTACTCCTGAGCCACTAAACTAGAAATATTAGTGAAAATGATGCGGATAGTATTGTGTGTGTGAATTCAACCTTCCATCTTATATATCACTTGGGTATTTTGCAATCTAAGTTACTTTTTCCCCACTTTCACTGAAAATTTTAATTTATACTTACACAAATTGAAAGAAGTTATAAACAAAATAACTTATAAACAAAATAACAAAGCTTAAATATATATAAGCACATAATTTTGGATTATGTATGTCATTTGATTATATTTTAAGTAAGAATAGTAAAAGTAAAATTCATTTAACAATATCTAGGTTTAAATGATAGGAAAATAAAGTGTTGGTTGAATTTTCTTTGATTTGTCAATATCTTTCTTTCCCTTGAAGGTACCTACTACCTATATTAATTTCTTTGTTATTAGTATATATAAATTGCACAAACCAGTGGTATTGTAGTTAGCTTCATGTTGTTGGGGTAAAATACCAGGCAAAACACAGGTGGTGGGAGAAAAGGATTTCATTTGGCTTACAGTCTTGAGAGGAAACTTCAATCTAGCAGGAGAAGGCTGGGAAAGCAGAGACTGGATATCACATGTTCCCACAGCAGCTGGCAGAAACAGCAAGAGTGAGCTGAGTTCTGGCAAAGGGGAACTGGCTATAACACCCTGAAGCTCCAACCCAGCAACACACCTCCTCCAGCAAATTGCAACAAGGTGAAGAGCAACCATTCAAAACACATGAGCTTGTGGGGGCCATCTGATTCAAATCACCACATTCCATACCTGGCTGTCATAGATCCATGATAATCTTGTGATGCAAAATGCATTCAGTCAAACTCTGAAAGTCTTCATAGTTTCTATATCCATCCCAACATTGTTCAAAAAAGTCTAGTCTTTACTGCGAACCTGTAAAACTAAAATGCAAGTTAAATACACATAATAGCAAAGAATAAACAGTCCCACTGCAAAAAGGGAGGAATTAGGAATAATAACACGATCAAAAACATTCAAGGCAAATAAGCAAATCCTGCAGCTCCATGTCCAACATCTGGAACCTGTGAAAAAAATATTCCAAATGCTTCAAATTCTGCACCTCAAGCAGTACTCTTTTTTTTTTTTCTGGGTAGATCAACCCAAGAAAGAGCAAGCAGCTTTCCTTGGTGCCCATCTCATAGTGCTAGTATCTCCAAAGTCCTGGGGTCTTCACTGCAGCCTATGGTTCATCTTCATAGCTCCATGCCAAGGCCTCTCATAACCGCTATTCAGCCACTATGATCTTGACCCACATTGCTTAGGGACAATCTCCAAAAAACTGTACTGCAGACAAAGACCCTCTCTTTACTGCATTTGTTATACTTTCATGGTCTCAGGTGGGTTACCTATTTTGTTAATCCATGGGGGAATAAAGCTGACTTTGAAGAGCATTAAAACTTCTTCAGCCTTCTTCCTACTACTATCCTAAAGAGACCAGCTGACCCAGTTTCAGTGGTTGTCATCTTTCAAACAATTGCAGCTGAATCAGGCTGCAGTCTATGGTCTGAAACTTCCATTTCTTTCAGTGATAATTTATGTCTTTCATATTCTTCTGCTTTATGTTCTGCCAAACACACTATTCTATTGCTTTTAAAGTTAACTTTGCTTAAGTTCTCAGGGCACAGGAAGGGTAGAGCCAGCCTCTCACACAACCTGCCTCTAGCCCAGTCCTGACAAAGATCTTCTCTTCTCAAGCCAAGCTTCACAGAATACAGTTTCTTGTGCATTTAGGTTTTTTTTTTTTTTAAACTCTCATGAGCATAGTCTATTAAGCAGTATTTACAGTACTTCAAGGCCTCTCTTAGTCCAAAGTTTCAAATCCTTCCACAGATCAGTTCCAAAAGACTAAAAGCCACATGTTCAGTTTCTAGTAGCAATAATTCTGCTCCTCTGGCACCAATTTTATATTGCAGCCACCTTCATGCTGCTGAGACAAAACACCAGACCAAAAGCATCTGATAGTAAGAAAAGTTTTATTTTGGTTTATAGTCTTGAGGGGAAGCTTAGCATGGCAGAAGAAGGATGGTAGAGAAGAGGATGGGCATCACTTCTTGCCATAGAAGCTGGCATAAAACATCAGGAGGTGAGCTGAACTCTGGCAAGGGAGAGTTGGCTATGACACACCTATGTGTGCCCCAGCAACACACCTCCTTCAGAAAGTCTCCACCTCCCAAATTGCCACCAGCTGGGAACAAAGTATTAGGAATACGTGAGTATATGAGGAACATCTGATTCAATTATGATAATGGATTTTAAATGAAATTTCCATTATGTGTATAGTGTTTTTTTGATGATATTCACTTCATTGCCCTCTCTTACTCTTCTCACCTTTTCTTCCTTCCATATTCCTAAGAGTCCTCCTTTCTATACTCATATGCTTTACTTGCATAAATTCCACATATATAAGAAACTATGAGGTTTTATCTTTGAGGGATCTGGATTATTGACTATCATAGTAATCTTCAATTCCATTCAGTTTCCTTTTTGTTTATTTTTAGCTACATAATATAGAGTTTTTAATATTCCCTTACTTGGAAATTTTAATTTTAACACTTCTGTTTTGTTTTGTTTTTTTTAAGTACGGTCTCACTGTAGTCCAGGCTGACCTGGAATTCATTATGTAGCCTGAGTGTGGCCTCAAACTCACAGCAATCCTCTTATCTCTGCCTCCTGAGTGTTGGCATTAAAGGCATGCACTACCATGCCCGGCTTAGCATTTCTATTTTGAAACATCAATACTTCGTGTATGAGAACAACAGACACATGACATAAGACTGCTAATTCTGTTCATCTTTCATATTCCTATTGTTGTCCCTGTAAAATTCATCTATATATTTTTATATTGCACTGTGAGACTAAAACACATTTATCAGCTCCATTTTCAGGACAGTTATTTCCTTTGAATATTTTGCTATTGTGAAATATGGTGCTACAAACTTTCTAGTACATGAAGTCAGTATGTATTTGTAAGATTGTATGTTGCATACCCAAAAGAAATACTGAATTACAGGGCATGTGTAGATTTAATTTAACTATCATTAAGAAACCCTTCTACAAAATAGTTATTCCAAGAATTCAGGTTTAAATGACTACATATTATATAATTCCACCTATATGGCACCTCAGAAAATGCAAAACTGTAGTGTTAGTAAAGTGATTAGTGATTGTTAAGAATCTGGTCTTGAGCTCAGGAGGCAGAGGTAGGAGGATTGCCATGAGCTTGAGGCCACCCTGAGACTCCATAGTGAATTCCAGGTCAGCCTGGGCTAGAGTGAGACCCTACCTCAGGAAAAAAAAAAAAGTTCATTGAGAATGATCTTTTCCAGGTTCAACCATTTTTCCTCAAATTTCATTGTGTCATTTTTTTTTTACTGCTGTATAGAATTCCATCATGTAGATATACCACATCTTAGTTATCCATTCTTCTAGTGATGGACATCTGGGTTGATTCCAGCTCTTACCTATTATGAATTGAGCTGCTACAAACATGGTTGAGAAAATCTCTCTGGCCTGTGGTTTGAAGGTTTTAGGGTAGATGCCCAGTAAGGGAATAACTGGGTCTATTGGTATGTCTATAGTCAGCTTTTTCAGGAGTCTCTGTATGGCTTTCCAAAGTGGTTGTACCATCTTACATTCCCACCAATAGTGGATCGTTGCCAGCATGTATTTTTGTTTCATTTTTTGATGTTTGCTATCCTTACTGTGGTAAGGTGGAATCTCATAGTTGCTTTAATTTGCATTTCCCTGATGATTAGGGATGATGAACATCTTCTTCTTTTTTTTTCTTTCTTCTTATTTATTTATTTATTTATTTGAGAGCGACAGACACAGAGAGAAAGACAGATAGAGGGAGAGAGAGAGAATGGGCGCGCCAGGGCTTCCAGCCTCTGCAAACGAACTCCAGACACATGCGCCCCCTTGTGCATCTGGCACAAGGGACCTGGGGAACCGAGCCTCGAACCGGGGTCCTTAGGCTTCACAGGCAAGCGCTTAACTGCTAAGCCATCTCTCCAGCCCAATGAACATCTTCTTAAGTGTGTGCTTGTTATTTGTACTTCTTCCTCTGTGAGTTGCCTGTTCAGGTCTTTACCCCATTTTGTGAGTGGGGTGTTTGACTTTTTACTGTTTAGATTTTTGAGTTCTTTGTAGATTCTAGAGAGTAGGCCTCTGTCAGTTGGATAACCAGCAAATATTTTCTCCCATTCTGTGGGGAATCTATTGTCTTTGCTTATTGTGTGCTTGTCTGTAAAGAAATTCTTCAGCTTCATGTGATCCTATTGGTTGAGTGACTATTTAAGATCATGAGCTACTGGGGTTTTGTTCAGGAAGTCTTTTTCCATTCCTGTATCATGGAAAGTACTTCCTATATTTTCTTCCAGTACTAGTCGAGTTTCTGGTCTTATCTTGAGGTCTTTGATCAAAAAAAGTCTGGTCTTGAGGAAGAATTGGGTGAATAGATACAATAAAGAAAACATTTAAAGATATATTTTTACTTAATTGCAAACAGAGAGAAGGAGAGAGAGAGAAAAGACAGACATAGAGAATGAGTATATTATAGCCTCCAGCAACTGCAAACAAACTCCAGATACATGTGCCACTTTGTGCATCTGGCTTTACATGGGTTCTGGGGAATCGAATCTGGGTTGCTAGGCTTTGCAGGCAAGTGTCTTAACTGCTGGGCCATCTCTCCAGCTCCAATGAAGAAAAGTCTTAATGGAGAAATACTATCATATTCTCATCTTTGTGGACCAGGCTTTATGTGGGTACTGGGGAAGCAATCCTGGGCTGTCAGGAATTGCAAGCAAGTGCCTTTAACCACTGATACATCTCTCCAGTCACTATTATACACTTGTGGAATTAAAAGAAATCAAATAAGCAAAGTAATCACATTGAAACACAAATAATAAACCTTAATTTTCAGTAGGAACTTCATTTTTACACGAATATATCAATACTTAGTTTCATAATATGTGTGCTACACCAATGCCAGGTCTTAGTAAGGACACGTTGGTAGGTAGGAGAAAAAGAGTATAAGCATTTTTTCCTCAAATTTTTAATAAATTTTAAAAGTCTTAATTTTCAAAAAGCTATACTAATTTAAACATTTCTCAGGATGTGAGTTCCTTTTTACATGTAAATAATAGATGATGTTGATGAAGTGTTCTTGGATGTGTGTGTGTGCGTTTGTGTGTGTAGAATATGTGGTATAGGTATGTGTGAGTGTGGTGTATGCACGTGTGTGTGTGAACATGTGCACACCCATTTCTACTTGTGCAGAGGCCAGAGGAAGACTTCGAGCCTATTTCCTCTATTGCTCTTCTGCCTCTTTTCCCTGAGACAGAGTCTCTCACTGAACCTGGAATTTAGTATTTTTTAACTAGACTAGCTGAGCTCACTATTTTTCATCTAGACTTGCTGAGTGACCAGGAAGCCCCAGTGAGTCTCTCGTCTCTGCCTCTCTCAGCACTAGGGTGACAGGAATGTGTGGCCTTGCCTGGCTTTTTATGTGTGTGCTGGGGATTGGACTAAAGTCCTCATACTTTTGCAGCTCTTGCTCATTGAGTCATCTCTCTAGCCTCTTGATGGAGCTTTAAACATTTTACAAGCACAGGGAATGGTTAATATATTCTATGTCATTCTGTCTTTGTTTTATACCTTTCTTTCCATTAATGAAGCAAAACATCTTATCCTGTTTCTCGTTTCTCATTTGTGACAGATTTAGTTTACTGTCCACCAAATTTCCTGATCTGTGATGTTGTTACCAGGAAGCAGCTGCTACTTTTCCACTAACCTACTTTTAGTAAGTTTCTCTAAGTGATGTGTTGTTTCCCATAGAAGGTAATGTATGTTATTCCCTGCAAAGATATTTTTCAAAGCATGTAGATGCCCTCCTGTGTTGTATGGAAGCATATTATATGGTGGTCTTAAAGGTAATTGTGCCCAAATTACCTTACAGGGAAATGCCATCTCTTTCTAGGAGACCCACATTAGGCCATTAACAAAATCATAATTACCTTCCTGCTACACAATTCCTTTGTGTAAATAAATGATCATGTCTTTTTCCCCCTGATGTTACTATTTGATGGTTTGTCTTTTATTATAGACAGCCTTCATATATGAAAATTCGTCCTTTGTCCATTGTTTATGCTGTAAATCTCATCCATCACTGTAGATGAATTCAAGACTGTGGCTTTAAAAAATTATCAGCTGACCACATGCTACCTACAAAGAACACCAAGAGATACTGCTGGGATCTGAAAGGGAGCTCGTTCCCAGATGGTTAGCCCATATGGTGCTGAAAAGCACTTCATAAGCTGCTGGCGGAAAAAGGTCAACAACATTGTGAGCAAGCAGGATAAACTGCTATTCAAAAGCAGCCAGCATGACAAGATATACATACCTGTGCAATGGTGTCAACCAACCTTAGTGGGGGTAACCAATGGCTTTCTGATCATCTAAGAGATCCACTCAGTGGAAAGGAACCATGGCTAGAACTGGGAACCAGGTCAGAATCCTCTGGAGACCAAGATTATGGTATCCAGTGAAAAACTTGCACTAGTCTTTGGTCCAAAGAGGGGATACAGCTATCAAAATCTCTCTAAATTAACAATGTTTATGCCATCTAACCTATGCTGGCCTCATTCTACAATGGAGAATCTATTTTTCTTTTTCAAAAGATAGTGAGAACCAAGGAGATAAACTACCCCTAGCACATCAGCCAGGGCCCAGGTGAAACCACAGAGGAATTGTTGAGCTGAGCAAGAGTGCTGCTTCCATGGTGAAGAAGACAGACACTGAAGATACTCAGCACATAACAGAGCAGAAATCCAGAAGATCCCAAGAGCTCAACACTGAAGTAGACTTAAAACACACCCACCATGGCTCAGGGAATTTTGGGGAAAAGGGGTGGAAAGATTATAAGAGCCACAGGTTGGGAGGGCATATTATGTTTATTATTGTTATATACTTTAGAATGTTTCTAAGTCTTACAACATAAAAAACATCCTTGTCTTCAGAAGAAACTTCATTAATTTTGGGGGGGGGGAGGTCCAGAATGTCCTTGGTAGTAAAACCTATATTGATGATGTGGCAATCAGTCTCTTCCTCATTAAAGTTGTTCATAGTTTCTCAATGTGTCTATGGGAAATTAAGAGATGGAATTAAATAAATTATTTTCAGTTTCTCAAAGGCAATTATCCAGGAACTTTAAACTCTGTGTCCTCAGAGCAGCAGTGGAATCATTGTCATAATGCCAGGGTGCCCTTGCTCAGCCTGAGGAGTCCTCAGGCACTTCCAGACACCCTCTCAGCTGCCTCACTCCTGCCTGCTGGAGTTGCTGGCCCCAGGTGGCAAAAGTGGGTGGGTGAAAGGGACTGACTGTTTTCTTGATCTTCATTTATTTTCATGTCTGTTCTAGCTTGGATTATTGTTTTTTCCCTGTTGCAGCCTCATGAGAATGTTTGTTCTTCTCTTCACTGCAAAGTATTCCATCCATTATTTTCTGTAGGGCTGGCTTAGTGCTAGCATATTCATTAAACTGACTTTTCTTGTGGAAAGCTTTTCTCTCACCTTCTATTATGAGGGATAAATTTGCTGGGTATAGTAGTTTGGATTAGCAGACATGGTCTTTCAACATTTGAAATATTCCACTCCGAGCCCCTCTGGCTTTTAGAGTTTGCATTGAGAAAAAAAAAAAAAAACAAAAACAAACCAGATGTAATTCTGATGGATACACCTTTATAAGTGATAAACTGACTTTCTTTTGCAGCTTTTAGTAATCTCTCTTTGTTTTCTGTATTTAAGATTTTATCTGCAATGTGATGTGAATTTCTTCTCTGGTCTGGTCTATTTAGTATTCTGTATGTCTTGTATCTGGATTGGCTTTTCATAAGATTTGAAAATTTTTCTTCTATAATTTTATTGAATATATTTGCTATGCATTCTAGTTCTTCTCCTACTTGTATTCCCATAATTCAAATGTTTGGTTATTTCTGAAGTGAAACTCAAGATGTATAGAAGTGATTTCAGATGAAGTTTTTGAATGGTTAAGTAGAACATTTGCATTGAGCGTTTTTTAATGGTATTGTAGGAAAGGTGTCAATATTAACTCCATTGCTTTTGGAGAAATTTTAGATTCATAAGAACTATATTACATTCCCCATATCCTGTAGAGATGATGAGATATAAATTCCCTTATTTTTTGTTCATGAATTGATGGTATTAATGTGTTTCTGGTGTTCTTGAAGTAGCATAATGTTCAGAAGCAGCATATTGCCCTGAGTATGGCTGTGATATCTACAATATAAACTAAAAAACCAAGCAATAAAAAAATCGATCAACCCACTCAAAAACTGGGGCACAATACTGATCAGAGTTCTCAAAGAAAGAAATAGCAATGGCCAATAAATATCTAAAAAGATGTTCAACATTATTAGCCATTGGATAAATTCAAATTAAAATTCTTTTGGGGACTGGACAGATGGCTTAGTGGTTAAAGAGCTTGCCTGTGAAGCCTAAGAAGGACCCATGTTTGACTCTCCAGATCCTATGTAAGCCAGACACTCAAAGGTGAGGCAAGTGCCAGGTCACACATGCCCACTAGGTAGCACAAGCATCTGGGGTTAGATTGCAGTGGCTGAGGCTATGGAGTGCCAATTCTCTGTCTGTCTGTCTGACACACACACACACACACACACACACACACACACACACGCACGCGCGCATATTTGATCTCTTTTGAAATTATATCTCACTCCTGTCAGAATGACTATCACCAAAAATTTAATATACAATAAATTCTGGTGAGGGTGTAGGAAAAAGGCACCCTCATTCACTGTTGGTGGGAGCTCAAACTTACACAGCCACTATGAAAGTCAGTATGGTTTCCTCAAAAAATCTAAAGGTAGATCTACCATTTAATCCAGCTATACCATAATAGACAGATATGCTAAGGACTCTTTGCTTTAGTGTAGTGATACTTGCTCAGTCAGTTTTGATGCTGCTCTATTCACAATATCTATGGAATAGATCAGCCCAGATGACCAGCAATTGATGAATGAATAATAAAGGTGGTATATATACACAACAGAATTCTACTCAGGGTTAAGGAAAAATAAAATTATGAAATTTATAGGAAAATGAATGAAAAAATTTATGCTAAGTGAGGTTACCCAGGCTTGGAAATACAAACACTGCCTTGTCCTCTCTCATATGTGGGTCATAATACAGAATAGTTTGATTTGTTTATAAGTTGTAGTAAGCATCAGTAGTACTGGTTAGGAAACTTGAATGATGCTTGAATAGAGGAGAAGCAGGAAGAGATCAGAGGAGGGGATAGTAGACAGGCAAGTGAAGGGTCAGAATATAGGGGGTAGAAGGGTCTTGGGGGTACGAAAGTAAGGGAGGACAGAATGGGTAAGAAACACAAATCTAAAAATGGCATGAATTAGTACCATAGAAACCTACTGCTTTATTAACTAATTAAAAGATATAATACTCTTAAAAAGAGAGAAAGAGCATGAATTTAGGTAAAAGCATCCAGCAGGGATGGAGGAAGCTTTACCCTAAAACCATAAACTGTTGCTAGTAAATCCGAATGTCAAGACAGGTTAGCCACCACAGTGAGCTGTTAGCCAGGGAGGCCTCTAAAACAATGCAGGCCATTGACAAAGCACTTGGTTATCCACCAGAACTAAATAGTTCTGTGCTAAAGATACCACAGGTTACTGTCACAGGACATTGAGAGGTCATGTTGAAACTAAAATGGAAGTCAGTTCCCAGCTGGCTAGCTCTCATCGTTCTCAAAAGTGCTATGCAAGCTGCTGGAGGCAGTGGATCCTGCACACTACAAAAGAAATCAGACAGGCAAGATGTTCCCACCACAGCAATAGTGGCACACAGGTTATGGGTGTAATCAACTGATCTCTTACTAATATGAGGCCCACCTAGTGACAGAAAATTTGTACCTGTTACTAAGATGTAAGTCAGAAGCCTATGGCTTAGAAGGTCATAGACTCTACAGGGAAGCTGTTCTTTGCCTAAAGAGAGAGGTTGTCTTGTCAAAAAGTCTCCTAAATGTCAATGTTTATCTCTTTTTAAAAAGATTTTATTTTTTAACCCAGGCCCAGAAAGCCAAGCACCACATGTTCTCCCTCATATGTGGATCCTAGCTGCAGATGATTGGGCTTCTGTGTGAGAAGGAAAAAACTCAGTAGTAGAGGCCAGTAAGTTAAAAAGGAGATATAAAGGGAAGAGAAAGGAAGGGAGGAGGGTACTTAATAAGTTGGTATTGTATATATGTAAGTAGAATGATTGAGATGGGGAGGGGATATGATGGAGAATGGAATTTCAAAGGGGAAAGTGGGGGTGAGGGAAGGGAGGGTATTACCATGGGATATTTTTTATAATCATGAAAAATGTTAATAAAAATGAGAAAAAAAGATTTTATTTTTATTTATTTATTTATTTATTAGAGACAGAGAGGAAGAGAGAGAATTGGTGTGCTAGGGCCTCTAGCCACTGCAAATGAACTCCAGATGCATGCACCACCATGTGCATCTGGCTTATGTGGGACCTGGAGAATTGAACTGGGGTCGTTAGGCTTCTAAGGCATGCACCTTAACCTCTAAGCCATCTCTCCAGCCAGTTTATCTCTTTTTTATTTTTTATTTTTTTTTTTATTTATTTTTATTTATTTATTATTTTTTTTTTTTTTGGTTTTTCGAGGTAGGGTCTCACCCTGGTCCAGGCTGACCTGGAATTAACTATGTAGTCTCAGGGTGGCCTTGAACTCATGGTGATCCTCCTACCTCTGCCTCCCGAGTGCTGGGATTAAAGACGTGCGCCACCACGCCCGGCTTTTTTTTTTAATTTTTATTAACATTTTCCATGATTATAAAATATATCCCATGGTAATTCCCTCCCTCCCCACCCCCACACTTTCCCGTTTGAAATTCCATTCTCCATCATATTACCTCCCCATTACAATCATTGTAATTACATATATACAATATCAACCTATTAAGTATCCTCCTCCCTTCCTTTCTCCACCCTTTATGTCTCCTTTTCAACTTACTGGCCTCTGCTACTAAGTATTTTCATTCTCACACAGAAGCCCAGTCATCTGTAGCTAGGATCCCCATATGAGAGAGAACATATGGCGCTTGGCTTTCTGGGCCTGGGTTACCTGACTTAGTATAATACTTTCCAGGTCCATCCATTTTTCTGCAAATTTCATAACTTCATTTTTCTTTACCGCTGAGTAGAACTCCATTGTATAAATGTACCACATCTTCATTATCCACTCATCTGTTGAGGGACATCTAGGCTGGTTCCATTTCCCAGCTATTATAAATTGAGCAGCAATAAACATGGTTGAGCATGTACTTCTAAGGAAATGAGATGAGTCCTTTGGATACATGCCTAGGAGTGCTATAGCTGGGTCATATGGTAGATCAATCTCTAGCTGCTTTAGGAACCTCCACACTGTTTTCCACAATGGCTGGACCAGATTGCATTCCCACCAGCAGTGCAGAAGGGTTCCTTTATTTCCACATCCCCGCCAACATTTATGATCATTTGTTTTCATGATGGTGGCCAATCTGACAGGAGTGAGATGGAATCTCAATGTAGTTTTAATCTGCATTTCCCTGATGACTAGTGACGTAGAACATTTTTTTAGGTGCTTATATGCCATTCGTATTTCTTCCTTTGAGAACTCTTTATTTAGCTCCTTAGCCCATTTTTTGATTGGCTTGTTTGATTCCTTATTGGTTAACTTTTTGAGTTCTTTGTATATCCTAGATATTAATCCTCTATCAGATATATAGCTGGCGAAGATTTTTTCCCATTCTGTAGGTTGCCTCTTTGCTTTTTTCACTGTGTCCTTTGTGGTGCAAAATCTTTGTAATTTCATTAGGTCCCAGTGGTTAATCCGTGGTTTTATTGCCTGAGCAATTGGGGTTGTATTCAGAAAGTCTTTGCCAAGACCAATATGTTGAAGGGTTTCCCCTACTTTTTCCTCTAGCAGTTTCAAAGTTTCCGGTCTGATGTTAAGGTCTTTAATCCATTTGGACTTAATTCTTGTGCATGGCGAGAGAGAAGAATCTATTTTCATCCTTCTGCAGATATTTATCCAGTTTTCAAAACTCCATTTGCTGAAAAGGCTGTCTCTTCTCCAGTGAGTATTTTTGGCATTTTTATCGAATATCAGGTGGCTATAGCTACTTGGGCTTACATCTGGGTCCTCTATTCTGTTCCACTGATCTACATGTCTGTTTTTGTGCCAGTACCATGCTGTTTTTGTTACTATGGCTCTGTAGTATAGGTTAAAATCAGGTATGGTGATACCACCAGCCTCTTTTTTGTTGCTCAGTATTATTTTAGATATTCGAGGTTTTTTGTGATTCCAAATGAATTTTTGGATTGTTTTTTCTATTTCCATGAAGAAAGCCTTTGGAATTTTGATAGGGATTGCATTAAATGTGTAGATTGCTTTAGGTAAGATTGCCATTTTCACGATATTGATTCTTCCAAGCCAGGAACAAGGGATGTTTCTCCACTTTCTAGTGTCTTCTGCAATTTCTCGCTTGAGTGTTTTAAAGTTCTCATTGTATAGATTCTTTACTTCCTTGGTTAGGTTTATTCCAAGGTATTTTATTTTTTTTGATGCAATTGTGAATGGGAGTGATTCTCTGGTTTCATCCTCTGTGTGTTTGTTGTTAGCATATACGAAGGCTACTGATTTCTGTGTATTTATTTTGTATCCTGCTACATTGCTGTAGGTTTTGATCAGCTCTAACAGCTTGCTAGTAGAGTCTTTAGGGTCCTTTATGTATAGAATCATGTCATCTGCAAATAATGATAACTTGATTTCTTCCTTTCCAATTTGTATCCCTTTTATGTGTGTCTCTTGCCTTATTGCTATGGCTAAGACTTCCAAAACTATATTAAATAGAAGTGGGGACAGTGGACACCCTTGTCTTGTTCCTGATTTTAGTGGAAAAGCTTCCAGTTTTTCCCCATTTAGTAATATGTTGGCTGTAGGCTTGTCATAAATAGCCTTTATTATATTGAGATATGTTCCTTCTATTCCCAGTCTCTGTAGGACTTTTATCATGAAGGGATGTTGGATTTTGTCAAATGCTTTCTCTGCATCTAATGAGATGATCATGTGATTTTTGTCCTTCAACCCGTTTATGTAATGTATTACATTTATAGATTTGCGTATGTTGAGCCATCCCTGCATCTCTGGGATAAAGCCTACTTGGTCAGGGTGAATGATCTTTCTGATATACTCTTGTATTCTGTTTGCCAATATTTTGTTGAGAATTTTTGCATCTATGTTCATGAGGGAGATTGGTCTGTAATTTTCTTTTTTTGTTCTATCTTTGCCTGGTTTTGGTATCAGGGTGATGCTGGCCTCATAGAAGGAGTTTGGTAGGATTCCTTCTTTTTCTATTTCCTGGAAAAGCTTAAGAAGCAATGGTGTTAGCTCTTCCTTAAAAGTCTGGTAAAATTCAGCAGTGAATCCATCCGGGCCTGGGCTTTTTTTAGTTGGGAGATTATTGATAACTGCTCGGATCTCCATGTTTGTTATAGGTCTATTTAAGTGATTAATCTCATTTTGATTTAATTTAGGTAGGTCATATAGATCAAGGAAATCATCCATTTCTTTCAGATTTTCATACTTTGTGGAGTATATACTTTTATAGTATGTCCCTATAATTTTTTGAATTTCTCTGGAATCTGTTGTGATGTTACCTTGTTCATCTCTGATTTTATTAATTTGTGTCTCTTCTCTCTTTCTTTTGGTCAGATTTGCTAAGGGTTTATCAATCTTGTTTATCCTTTCAAAGAACCAACTCTTTGTTTCATTAATTCTTTGGATTGTTCTTTTTGTTTCTATTTCATTAATTTCTGCCCTAATCTTTATTATTTCTTCCCGTCTACTACTTTTTGGTTTGCCTTGTTCTTCTTTTTCCAAGGCTTTAAGGCGAAGCATTAGGTCGTTTACTTGCGACCTTTCTAATTTCTTAATATAGGCACTTAAGGCTATAAATTTACCTCTTAGAACTGCCTTCATTGTGTCCCAGAGATTTTGGTATGTTGTGTTCTCATTATCATTTGACTCTATAAATTTTTTGATTTCCTTTTTGATTTCTTCATTGACCCACTCATCATTTAGTAGTGTATTGTTTAGTTTCCATGATTTTGTGTATGCTCTATAGCCTTTCTTGCTACTGATTTGTAGTTTAATTCCATCGTGGTCAGATAGAATGCAAGGAATTATTTCAATTTTCCTGAATTTGTTAAGATTTGCTTTGTGTCCTAATATATGGTCTATTTTAGAGAATGTTCCATGTGCTGCTGAAAAGAATGTATATTCTGCAGCCTTTGGATGAAATGTCCTGTATATATCTGTTAGGTCCATTCCTTCTATGACCTCATTTAGTCCAGATGCCTCTCTGTTTATTCTTTCCCTGGATGACCTGTCAATTGATGAGAGTGGGGTGTTAACGTCACCCACCACCACTGTGTTTGGTGTTATCTGTTACCTTAGTTGTAATAGTGTTTGTTTGACGAATTTGGGAGCCCCCATGTTAGGTGCATATATGTTTAGGATTGTAATGTCCTCCTGTTGGAGTGTGCCCTTAATCAATATAAAGTGACCTTCCTTATCTTTTTTGACTAACGTCGGACTAAAGTCTACCCTGTCTGATATTAGGATAGCAACCCCTGCTTGTTTTCTAGGCCCATTTGCTTGAAACACCGTCTTCCAACCTTTCACCCTAAGATAATGTCTATCCTTTGTAGAAAGGTGAGTTTCTTGCAGACAACAAATTGTAGGATCCTGCTTTTTAACCCAGTCTGCAAATCTATGTCTTTTCATTGGGGCATTGAGACCGTTGATATTAAGAGATATTATTGAAAGGTGTGTATTTATGTTTGCCATTTGTGTGTGTGTGTGTGTGTTACTTGTTCTACCTGTGCTCTCTTCTGTTAACTGGTATTTGAGTATAGCTGGTTTTTTCTAGGTTCCTTATATGTGTGCTTTTCCTTTTGTTCAGCATGGAGGATTCTATCATTATTTTCTGTAGAGCTGGTTTTGTCTTCAGATACTCCTTTAACCTGCTTTTGTCATGGAATGTCATTATTTCTCCATCTATTTGGATGGATAACTTTGCAGGATAAAGTAACCTTGGTTGACAGTTGTTATCTTTCAGAACTTGCAATATATCACTCCAAGCCCTTCTGGCTTTAAAAGTTTGTGTTGAATAATCTGCTGTAATCCTGATGGGCTTGCTTTTGTAGGTAACTTGATTTTTCTCTCTAACTGCTTTCAATATTTTTTCTTTGGTTTGTGTGTTTGGAAGTTTGAGTATAATGTGGCAAGGAGAGGTTCTTTCTGGGTTTTGTCTGGCTGGGGTTCTAAAGGCTTCCTGTATCTGTATTGGCACCTCTTTCCCAATTTGGGGAAAATTTTCCTCTATGATTTTGTTGAAGATGCCTACTATGCCTCTGGAGTGGAGTTCTTCTCCTTCTACTATGCCCTGAATTCTTATATTGGATCTTTTCATAGTGTCCCGAATATCTTGAAATTCCCACTCATACTTTTCTATAAGTTTGTCTTTCTCTTTGTTGGACTGCATTAGGTCTGCCACCTGATCTTCTAGCTTAGATATTCTGTCCTCTCCCTCATCCATCCTACTGGTGAGTTTTTCTACAGAGTTTTTTATTTCATTAACTGTGTTCTTCATTGCTAGTAATTCTGACTGGTTTTTCTTTATTATTTCTATTTCCCTATTTATGTCTTGTATTGCCTTCTTTATTTCATTAAATTGGTGTCCTGCCTCTTCTTTGATTCCTTTGATTTCCTCTTTGATTTCTTCTTTGATTGTTTTCATGTGTTCTTTGACCTCTTTGAACATATTTATAATTATTCTTTTGAACTCTTTCTCAGGCATTTCCTCTAACTCTTTCTCACTGGAGGACATTTCTGATGCATTAATACTTTTAGGTGGATTTATATCGTCTTGCTTTTTAGTGTTTCTTGTGTTATAATGTATATATTTTTACATCTTGGATTAAGTTAATGCTTGGATTTTCTAGCTAGCTGTGTATTCTTAGCTGTATCAATTGATTTGATGTAATATATTTTCAAGGTAGGACCTTAAGGTATTAGGTGTGGCTCTTAAGACTCTCAGAGTATCTACAAAGATGTTCTTAGGGGTTGAGTTTCCCTGCTATAGGAGTATTCAAGCAGGCTGAGTGGAATAAAATACTGGTAGATTCTAAAATTTAACTAAACACTGTACACATTCAATCAAAAACAGCCCCGAGTATGTATGCAAGAGTAGTTATTATAATGACCAGATCCTCTATCAACAAAGAGGTTTAGATTTCTGGTCTGTTGAGGTATCCAAGTCAGCTTGTGACCAAGTGAGACCCTTCCCTGGTGCAATCCCAGTTACCTTGGGTGATTGTGGTCTCAGTCAAGTTGCTGCCTGGGTTGTCAGGCTGCTGTTCTGATTTCTGGAGCTGGGCACTTGCTTTTCCTATGGGGCAAACTGAGCTGCTGCTGCTGCCTCTGCTGCTGTCGTAGCTGCCACCACCGGAGCCACCACCGCTGCTGAAGCTGCCGCTGCCGTGTGCACCGCCGCTGTTCACCCCGAAGCCGCTGCTGCGGGATCTGCCGCCGCTGCTGCTCCTGGGTCCGCTGCTGCTGGGGCCACTGGTACCGGTGCTGGAGCCGCTGAAGTTGCTGCCGAACTCTGCTCCTGCTTGGGTCCTGCTGTCAGCCCAAGTTGGCGTGGCCGGGTCCCAGGCCGCTGCTGTGTTCGCTGGAGCTGGGTTCAGGTGGTGGGGGAGGGGAGGGAGCCGCGGCTGCTCTGGTTGTATCGCTGTTCCACGTGTGCTTCTACCTCGCAGTCTGCTCCTCCCTCCGTTGCTCGCTGCCGCTCTCCCCTCACGTTTCCCGAGTTGCGGAGAGCGCGGTGTGAGGGGAAAATCCCGCACCTGGCTTGTCCTGCGTCTGGAGCCGAGAGTCCGGAGGCTTTCTGCCGCTCCGCGGCTGCGGCGGGTGGCCGAGCCGCCCCGGAGCCGCTGTTCCCGCCTGTGCAGGCTCTGGATGCTCTGGAACTCTTCTACTTCTCCGCTGCCACCTCAATTTCCTATACACCTCACTTTTTAGTAAAAGTGTGTATTTTGCTGAGTTTTTTTGGTCTTTTTCCCCCCTAGGCTGCTTTGGCGTGGTACCTACGCCGCCATCTTAACCGGAAGACCCAGTTTATCTCTTTTGATCCATGCTGTGCTTACTCTTGGCCAGAGATTCTGCTTTCTTAAAAAAATTATATATTTGCAAGCAGAGAAAGATAGAAAATAGGAGAGACCGACAGAGATAATGGGCTCACCATGGCCTCCAGCTGCTACAAAGAATTCCAGATACATGTGCCACTTTGTGCATCTGGGTTTATGTGGGTAATGGGGAATTTAACCCAGATCATTAGGCTTTGTAGGCAAGCACCTTAACTGATGAGTCATCTTTCCAGCCCCCCACCAGAGAATCTGCTTCTGATATATGGCAGTGAACACTGTGAGACCCGTCAGAATGACAAGAAAAGATAGCATATTGCCTAGGATGGGACCAGCCACTTCTATCACATCTTCCAGTGCCCAAAAAACATTAGAGGAAGTAGCAGATTAAATACGAGTGCTGCTCTCACTGCTTTAGTTTTCTCCAGGAATATGGCAGTGGACACTGTGGAGACTCAAAGTTCATCAAACAGAAAATCAGAGCTTCCTGAGAGCTCAACACTAAAAGAAACTGATAACACACCCTCCAAGGTTCAGGAAACATTATAGAAGAAAGGGCAAAAGAGTGTAAGAGCCACATGGTAGGAAGGTTTATTCTGAGGTATTATCCTCTCCATGTCCTACAGAGACTGACTGGTGCATTTATGACCCCACAATGACTGCCAGTAGCCCCACTGAGAATGGCCATCAGTGGAATGGGGGAGGGGGAAAGGGGACATAAGAGTATAACCTGATGTGAATATGACCAATTTTCAATATACTCATATATTAAAGTTCTCACTTTAAAAAATTAGCAAGTGCCTTAGTTATCACATTATCATATTATCATATTAACTTGCTTTATTGAGGACTCTGAAGCATATTTTCCCCAAGGTAAAAGCAGATACCAAGAACATTTGTGAACTAAAAAGTTCCTAATGACTTCCCTGTTGTTAACATTATTTTTCTAAGCATGAACCCTTGCCCCGCCCCCACCACTGTGGGCTTCAACAAGTTGTTCTACCCCCAAGGGAGGCAATGGAAATGTCACAATTATATCCTGCCTTTAATTTGGAGCTGGGGATAAGCAGTATTGCCCCTCTGGGGTCCACTCTATGTTTTGTAAAATTGCAACATACCAAATTCTCAGGAGCTGTAGTCAAATGTTTATTGACATTTGACATCTAACTTGTTTTGTTCTGAACTGTTAAGTTTCCTGACTGCCACCATGGAACCTGGTGCCCCTTAGAGACACCACCTCTTTAACTGTACCCCATGCTTTCTAGAGAGAAATAGAAGAACTTCCCATGCCTTGCAGTTAAGGTACTTGTGTTAAGGGGCCCTATCCGAGCAAGCATAGAATTTACATACAATGGCATGGGTGTGTGTATGTTTGAGGGTATGCATATATGTTTGCATGGAATGTGTTCTGCTTGTCTAGATTCTACTACTTTTTGCACTACACATTGACACACCATGTACAGTAATTTATTATGAACTGAGTACCTATTTAAATTTTGAGATGATAGGATGATACCAAATATTCATGTGGAACATCACAAATAATTACTGAATGTAATTTAGAAGATAGAGGGACGCATATCTCCTTTGTTTATCTTTAACCTCCATTATATCTTGTTAGGCTTCATCCAAACTTAAAAGCCAAATCGCTGTAATTTTATTCATCACTGCTGACACAATCCAGATGTAAGCAAGGTTTTTTTTTTTTCTAAACCTCCTCTATGATTTTGCTTAGCTATAATCATATCACTGTAAAATTAGCAGTAAAATGTTTAAGGCTTTTACCCACTCTACTTAATTTTCTTTTCTTTCTTTTTTTTTTTTTTTTTACTATTGCACTGAGGAAAGAATGGAACATTTCTACTAGTGCCCAGAAAGGCTTATATGTTGTGGGTCCTCAATAATTCTTCAGCCTCATAGAGTTTATCAGATGGACTATGGTTTTGGCCTTTGTCTGTTCCCCCAACGTCCTCATCCTGCCTTCTCAAAACATGTAACCAGGGCTGGAGAGATGGCTTAGCGGTTAAGCGCTTGCCTGTGAAGCCTAAGGACCCCGGTTCGAGGCTCGGTTCCCCAGGTCCCACGTTAGCCAGATGCACAAGGGGGCGCACGTGTCTGGAGTTCGTTTGCAGAGGCTGGAAGCCCTGGCGCGGCCATTCTCTCTCTCTCCCTCTACCTGTCTTTCTCTCTGTGTCTGTCGCTCTCAAATAAATAAATAAATAATTTAAAAAACAACAACAACAACAAAAAAAACATGTAACCAGAGTGCTCTTTTATATAATATTCTTATGAAAAGTTCTTACAATTATGACTCCCTTTATAGAACACACAAGAATAGTTTCTCCAACTACCCTCTTAAAAGTTGACTGTTAAAATAATGAATATACACTCTAATCCTATTTCTAGGAGTTTATCTCTCACACACACACACACCCACACTACTGTGAAAATGACATGAATAATGCTGTTTATTACAATTTTGGAAATAGTAAAATATTACAATGAACTAAATGTCCAAAAGATAGCCTATTAGCTTTTTCATTGTGATACACTGATTATTAATAATATGGTAAGGACAATATAACTGAATACATTATTATCTCATTAGAATATTTAACATAGTGGGCTGGAAAATGTAGGAATTTAACAATTGCTTTAGTCAAAATGAAGGAATTGGCTCAGTAATAAAAACTTTAGTGAACCCCCCAAATGAATTGTACATCCTGACTTGAAATACCTTCTTAGCATTCAAACAAACACATTCAGATTAAAAGAATCTTTTGTGGAAAATAAATCTATTTTAATAGGTGGATCATGCTCTATTACCCTATAGCTTTGTGATTATTTACATGGATAGGTTTAAGTCCAACTAATATGAAGGAGAAAGAAAGGAATGATAGCAAATAAATGTAAAAAGAAGAAAATTTTTGACATATGAAATGAAGAATATCAAAACATAGGTTAGGATGAATGAAAATTGAGAAGGCATTATTTAGCTACATCAGACAGACATATGGTACTTCTTTGAAAAATTCTAAATGTGACTTGAAAAGTCAAATATTTCCTGGCATACTAACTACCTGGAAAGCATAATTAGCTTTGAGCTGAGGGAATGTAAAAGAAGCAAAATTGAAAGGGATACAATTTTTTAAAAATATATTTTATTTATTTAGGTATTTATTTGAGAGAGAGAGAGAATGGGCATGCCAAGGCCTCCAGCCACTGCAAACGAACTCCAGACACATGTGTCACCTTGTACATCTGGCTTACGTGGGTACTGGAGAGTCGAACCAGGATCCTTTGGCTTTGCAGGCAAGCGCCTTAACCGCTCTCCAGCCCCAGGTATACAATTTTTTCAAAAATCAACATTCCATGAAAATTTCTTGAGCAAGGGTGATGGATGACTGAAGATAAATGTACCACATTTTCTTAAGGGAAGAACTGAAGAGTGTATATGAGGTATGTTGCCTCATATTTTATGTTCTTGACATAAAATCTTGCCCTTAAGGTGCTTTTCTGATACTGTTACTAATCCTGATATCTTGGGGCTCCTAAAACAGCCCACTTGTTTCTGTCAATTCTGATGCAGGCCTGAATATAAAGCATTAGCTAATTCATGCTTTAGAGGCATGGAGAAGGCCAAGAGGCTAATAAAACATTAGACTTCTAAACATCTACTAGGATTTCTGTTAACTAGTTACTGGTCTAGCACCACACCTCATTTCCTCTCTCAGATTTATAAATGATGGATTCTTAGACTTCTATTGATCCTAGACTAATGTGATAACCATTCTGACATCTCAAAGTTCTTAAAAAAATATTGAGTTGATTTCTGAGTTATCAAATTCCCAGTAGTGTGCAAAAGGCAGAAACTTTTAGTTAAAGTGCACACACTGACTAATTAAAACGTGGGACTTGTAATGCAATAATCACAATGACTTCCCACACTTCCTCATTTCCATGGCTGTTCTACATCCAGTAGAAGATGAAGACTACAATGAATGAGAGCGGTGTGTTTGAGTTCATCCTCCTGGGGCTCCCCATCAGTCCGGAGGACCAAGGCATATATGATGCCCTATTCCTGGCCACGTACCTGACCACAGTGCTGGGAAACTTGCTCATCATCTTGCTCATCAGGCTGGACCCTCACCTCCACACCCCCATGTACTTCTTCCTCAGCCACCTGGCCTTCACTGACATCTCCTTCTCATCAGTGACAGCTCCAAAGATGCTCCTGAATATGCTGACGCAGAGTCACTCCATCTCATACTCTGGGTGCATTTCCCAGGTATATTTTTTCCTATTTTTTGCAGATCTTGACAGCTTCCTTCTGACCTCGATGGCCTATGATAGATATGTGGCCATCTGCCATCCACTCCACTATACCAGAATCATGAGTCAGAGCATCTGTACCCTACTAGTTACTGTATCCTGGTTCTTATCCTTTGCTGGTGCTCTTGTGCACACCCTCCTCCTACCCCGTCTCTCTTTCTTTAGGGGAAACACTCTCCACCACTTCTTTTGTGACCTCTCTGCCTTAATTAAGCTGTCCAGCTCAGACACCACCATCAACGAACTGGTCATACTTATTGTGGGATCACTAGTCATCACGGTGCCATTCATATGCATTCTGGTCTCCTATGGCCACATTGGGGCCACCATCCTGAGACGGCCCTCCATCAAGGGAATCTGCAAAGCCTTGTCCACATGTGGCTCTCACCTGTCTGTGGTTTCTCTGTACTATGGAGCCATTATCGGGCTCTATTTTGTCCCCTCATCCAATAGCACTAATGACAAGGATGTCATTGTGGCTGTGTTGTATACTATGGTAACGCCCATGCTCAATCCCTTTATCTACAGTCTGAGAAATCAGGATATGAAAGGAGCTCTGAGAAATATGCTCACAAGAGCCACATCTTCAGTTTGATGGGCATTACCATCCCTTCTAAGGCAAGGAGACTGTCTCAGTCTTCACATGCATCCTTTCCTCTATGAACTGCTGTTTCTTAGTGAATCTTGGAGAGCTGCCTATTTCACTTCCTATGTAGTTTTAAACTTTCTTTTGTCTTTTTTATTTTTTTTTAATTTGAGAGCAACAGACACAGAGAGAAAGACAGATAGAGGGAGAGAGAGAATGGGTGCGCCAGGGCTTCCAGCCTCTGCAAACGAACTCCAGACGCGTGCACCCCTTTGTGCATCTGGCTAACGTGGGACCTGGGGAACCGAGCCTCGAACTGGGGTCCTTAGGCTTCACAGGCAAGTGCTTAACCGCTAAGCAACCTCTCCAGCCCTTCTTTTGTCTTCTTGAGCCTGACAATCCTGAAAAAGTTTTACAAACTTGTCTGCACATTTTCCTATAACTAGTTTTTTCATTTACCCACTGATTTGGTCCTTTTGGGTGTGTAACTTTGCATCCTCTAGTAGCAATTCTTTTTTTTCTTTTTCTTAAATGAAAATATGGGGCTGGAGAGATGGCTTAGCGGTTAAGCGCTTGCCTGTGAAGCCTAAGGACCCCGGTTCAAGGCTTGACTCCCCAGGACCCACGTTAGCCAGATGCACAAGGGGGTGCATGCATCTGGAGTTCATTTGCAGTGGCTGGAGGCTCTGGCCCGCCCATTCTCTCTCAGTCTGTTGCTCTCAAATAAATAAATAAAAATGAACAAAACAAATTTTTTTAAAGAAAATATTTATTCTGATTCACTTAGGATGTTTTGTTTTAATTTCCCTTAATTTATTTTTACTTTTTTTATTATTTATTTATTTATTTGAGAGCGACAGACACAGAGAAAGACAGATAGAGGGAGAGAGAGAGAATGGGCACGCCAGGGCTTCCAGCCTCTGCAAACGAACTCCAGACGCGTGCGCCCCCTTCTGCATCTGGCTAACGTGGGACCTGGGGAACCGAGCCTCGAACTGGGGTCCTTAGGCTTCACAGGCAAGCGCTTAACCGCTAAGCCATTTCTCCAGCCCAATTTATTTTTACTTTTTTAAAATTTATGAAAATGGTACATATTTACTGTGTCTCATTTGGTTTATCCATACACGTATCCAGTTCATAGTGTATTAAGTATTTAAAATTGTTAGCAACAAAAGAACAAGTAAGCTCATCAAAAAACAGTAGAAATGGCTAACAACTATGTGAACAAATGCTCAACATTTCTAGCCACGAGAGAAATATAAGTCAGCACTACATTTCAATCATGGCAAGCATGTTTAATTACTTTTTTTATCCAGTCTAATCTTTTGCAGAATGAATAAGTGGCAAAGATTTCTCATGTTCTCCAGGCAATCTTTTCACTGCTGCACAGAAGCTCTTAATTTCATAGAATCCCATTTTTCAACTTTTTGTTTCTTGAACTATTGAATCCTATTCAGGAAATCATTGTTTGTGCCAATATCTTGAAATGATTTTCAATTTTTTTTAAAATAGTAGTTTCAGTGTTTTAGGTTTCACATTAATGTATTTCATGCATTGTTTGAATTTATTTTTGTGCAGGGTGAGAAATAGAGATCTAGTTTCAATTCTCTTTTAAGTTTTGTTCCATTTATCTCATTTATTCTCACAAATGTAAAATAATATTTATTACTCAATGGGACAAAATCATATTATTTCATTTATAGCTGATGTAACTCTTTATATATAGAGATTATTATGTTAAAACAATTTGTGACTTTCATTATATGAGAAGATTAAATCTAACCTGTTTCCTTCCATCTTACTTGCTACTTAAGTTTGCTGAGCTATTGATTCTTTCTTCATTTGCCTTCATATAATGTTAAGCTTGTACATGTTTTGTCACATTTCAATAGTAGATATCCAAGGATTACTTTCCAGATTTCATCAGCAACAGCAAATGAAAGATACTGAGTACTACACAGGTACAGAGTGCCAAGCACCTTAAAACATTTGCATGAAATAGAGAAGATGTGGGTCTTGTCCTTTGAGTAGATTCCTTTGTGGGAATTTGCTACTCTAATTTAAGGGTTAATGGAACAAAAGGTAATATTAGGCAAATTCTTTGTCTCCTAGAGCTCTTATATACAGAATCTTATGTGAGCATTTTGAATTAATCAAACTAGGATAAAAGACAAAACTAAATCAGGCTGAAATTTTTTTCAGGCTCATATAATTTTTATTGGCATTTATCTTATAAACAGAATTTTCCTAGTTGAAAACTGAAGGTAAAACCTAGATCTCTTGAAGCACTGGATTAAAACAACTTAATTGTGGTTATTTATTTTAAAAGCAAATATATTCAGTGGTATGACATGAGTTATCACACTAGTTTAAAAATGGGTCAGGTACTGATAGTGAAGCCCTTCATTCACTGTTCATTTAAAAGTGGATATTAAAACATGCAAGGGCTGGAGAAATGGCACTGTGGCACTTGCAAATCCTCCCAGCCTGGGTTCATTTCCCAAGTACCAACGTGAAGCTGGATGTACAAGGTGATGTGCATGTGTCTGGAGCTCATTTGCAGTGGCAGGAGGCTCTGGCATGCCCATTCCTATTCTCTCTCTCTTATATATAAATAAATATTTTTAAAATGTGGGCTCTGTGACTAACCCACAGAAAGCCAATCACAAATCTTTTAAAAAATATTTTGATTAATTAATTGAGAAAGAGAGAACATGGGCATGCTGGGGTATCTTGCCATTGCAAACAAGCTCCAGACTGCATTACATCTGGCATTATGTGGGTACTGGGGCATTGAACCAGAGATGTCATGCTTTGCAAGCAAATGCCTTTAACTGTTCAGCCATCTCCCTAAACCCGATCATAAATATTAATATTCTGTGTAATAAATAAACATCTCATGTGTCCTTGAAACTTTTATTTATGCTACAAAGTCAAAGAAATGTAATTAATTTAAAATAAGCTGATCGCATATTTTTTTTTTAATTTTTATTAACATTTTCCATGATTATAAAATATATCCCATGGTAATTCCCACCCTCCCCACCCCCACACTTTCCCGTTTGAAATTCCATTCTCAATCATATTACCTCCCCATTACAATCATTGTAATTACATATATACAATATCAACCTATTAAGTATCCTCCTCCCTTCCTTTCTCCACCCTTTATGTCTCCTTTTCAACTTACTGGCCTCTGCTACTAAGTATTTTCTGTCTCACACAGAAGCCCAGTCATCTGTAGCTAGGATCCCCATATGAGGGAGAACATGTGGCGCTTGGCTTTCTGGGCCTGGGTTACCTGACTTAGTATAATACTTTCCAGGTCCATCCATTTTTCTGCAAATTTCATAACTTCATTTTTCTTTACCGCTGAGTAGAACTCCATTGTATAAATGTACCACATCTTCATTATCCACTCATCTGTTGAGGGACATCTAGGCTGGTTCCATTTCCCAGCTATTATAAATTGAGCAGCAATAAACATGGTTGAGCATGTACTTCTAAGGAAATGAGATGAGTCCTTTGGATATATGCCTAGGAGTGCTATAGCTGGGTCATATGGTATGATCGCATATTTTTATACAGATGCATGTCAGTGTACCTAAACAAGAAATAAGTGGCAATTCTGTATACATACATTAAAAATAGACTATCAAATTCTGCATACTCATTAGTCTATGGAAAAGATATTTAGGTTTTATTTGCACAATTAGTTGAATAAAAATAGCATTATCCTGCAACATCTCATTAGCATCTGACTTAATTATTATTAGTATTTCTGTGTGCATAGTATGTGTGGTATGGTGTTGTGTGAGTGGTGTATTCATGTTCAACTATTATTATTTTACTTTAGTTTTTAGAAAACATTTTATATCTATTTAAAAACTTTGTAATTGCCAGATATAGTGGCAGATGGCTTTAATCCCTGCACTTGGGAGGCAGAGGTAGTAGGATCGCCATGAGTTTGAGGTCACCCTGAGACTACATAGTGAATTCTAGGTCAGCCTGAGCTAGAGTAAGACTACCTCAGAAAACCAAAAATAAAAAACAACTTTGTAATTATTCTTCAATGGTTCTAACATTAATCCTAGAATCTATAAAAAAGAATAACAATGTAGCATAAAAGGACAGCTCATTCACATGATGGCATAGAAATCCACATTACCACATAGATGCTTGCTTACTCGAAAATAATTTGGTGCTACAACCTGGGGAATACTTCACATGGGATTCTGTCTTTCTTTTTTTCTTTTTTCTTTTTGCTTGTGGTGTGTGTGTCTTGTAGAGCCCCATGTGCTCAGTTGGTGAGGTGGTACTTGCCTGCAATGGTCAGAGCAAAACATTGTTCTCTTTGGCTTATTGGTTTTTTTTGTGTGTATGGTTTTTCAAGGTAGGGTCTCACTCTAGCCGAGGCTGACCTGGAATTCACTATGTAGTCTCAGGGTGGCTTTGAACTCAAGGCAATCCTCCCACCTTTGCCTCCCAAGTGCTGGGATTACAGGCTTGTGCCACCACTCCTGGCCCATTCCTATTTGAGCTAGAGTCTCTTATTGATACTGGAACTTCTGTGTTTTCTTTCACAAGCTAGGTAATTCCTTGGTCTCTGCTCTTCTTTGTGGGACTGAGGTTATAGGCCATGTGGCCATCGTCAGCTATTTATGTGGCCTCTGGAGATTCAAGCTCAGGCAATTTAAGGCCCTCTCAGGTCCTCAAGCTTGTGCAAGAAGTACACTTACCCACTAAGTCATCTCTCCAGCCCTCCATATGGGATTCTTATCTGGCCTAGCACACTATTTCTAAGCAGAACAATGACATCAGGATGAAGTTAGGCTACTTCCAAAAAGCAGCCTATATACTTCTGGATGGACCTTCTTTGGCAATGTAACTGGTCCAACTCCTCTGAAAGCAGTTTGAAACTAGTCTACCCACATAACCCAAGTTTGAAGTTAGCTGAAATTTAAAACACATACTGCAACAAAAGTGAGCAGATATGTAAATTCTAGCATATTCTTATTGCTGAGTCAGTTTTGAAGATAAGAACACCTACCAAAACAATATTGTTACAGGAAGCAAATTATGAGTACTGGCAATGCAAACACAAACTACTGACTGAACCATTAATGGAAAAGTAAAAACATGCTCCAAAAATCTATAATAATCCTGTATTCAAAGGCATTTTGCAGGTCAGTGTTATGTTGGACTTTGAGTTCTGTGGTATGGCTAAGGTTCACTTCTTGACTGTTGAAGGGTGAATATGTGTCACAGAGCTATAGTAGTTTATATTGAGGGCTAAAATCCACAGAAGTTCAAGGTCATTCTTATCAGGATCATTCCTTATCACTAATATTAGAAACCTGGACAAAAGCCTATGGTTAAAGACATGGGCTCTTGGAGAGAACCTACTACTGTGGTTATGCTAGACAGACAACATGTCAAACTGCCTTCTGAATACCTACATAGGACTTCTTGAAAGTCTGATCAGAGTATTTTTCATTTGTTTTAGACAGGGTCTCACTCTGTAACCCCGACTATACTAGAACTTACTATGCAGTATATATTGGTCTTGAATTCATGCCAATCCTCCTGCCTCAGCCTCCTGAGTGCACAGCGAGTCAGGGGTGATCCACCACTCCTGTATAAACCAAGGGTATGCTTTACAAAATTAGAGAAAACTCTCCCACACTCATATAATAGCACCAGAGACCCGTAATAGCAACAGCAATCGTGAACATAAAGAATAAAGCTGGAATTATCACCATTCTTGTCTGCAAAAGGACTACAAAGCTTAGTAAGCACAACAGCATGGTACTGACATGAAAACAAAACATACATATAAAATAAATTCACAGGAAGTAACTTGTACAAACCCCATATCTCGCTAAACCCAGTTTTGTGGTATGCACTCAATCCACCCAGAGAGACCTAAACAGGTGTAGTGAGTAAGCAACTTTACTTTGTGGTGATTTGATCCAGGTGACCCCCATAAACTTAGGTGTTCTGAATGCTTGCTCCTCAGCTGGTGGAAATTTGGGAGGTGGGACCTTGCTGGATGAGGTGTGTTGCTGGGGGTGGACCTTGAGGTTCATTGGCCCCTAGCTTGCCAATGTTAGTTCAGCTCACTCTCCTGCTACTGTTGACCACCTGATGTTGGCAAGGAGATGATCTCTACCCTGCTATCATGAAGCTTCTACTCGAGACTGTAAACCAAATAAAAAACTTTCTGCCTGCCAGCTGCTTTTGGTCAGGTGCTTTATCCAGCAATAAGAAGGTAACTGCAAAAGTCTTTCTTTTCAAAAAATTTTTGTTTATTTTTATTTACTTACTTGAGAGCAACAGACAGAGAAAGAGGCAGATAGAGAGAAAGAGAAAGAATGGGCGTGTCAGGGCCTTCAGCCACTGCAAACGAACTCCAGACGTGTGCGCCCCCTTGTGCATCTGGCTAACGTGGGTCCTGGGGAATCGAGCCTCACATCAGGGTCCTTAGCCTTCAGAGGCAAGTGCTTAACCGCTAAGCCATCTCTCCAGGCCACAAAAGTCTTTCTAGAACTTCAGTTCTCAATGTTAAGTTGCATGTGTTCTTGCAGTAAACTATGTCCTTACCCTTTTATAAAATAAGGGCAATGGAAAGACTACATGAACTTATGACATCAGATGATATAGTAGCACTTTGTCCCATGACTTTAGGTTGAGGTACCACCTGGATTTTTGTGAAAATTCAGCAATAGAATACACTCTATTTCTTGCCTAATCTATCCTATATTTATGGAGTCCTATTGCATGTCAGATTAGCACAGTAAAAAGAGAACATATATAACCCTGCTTTGTTTTCATGGGGTTTATGTTTTAAAAAAGGAAGAAGAGTCAACCAAGAATTCCTGGACTTCAGAATGTGACCTTTTTGCTATGTCCTTATATAGCAGCAGAGGGAGAAAAGAGGAGAGGGGAGAACCAGACAGAACTAGTATCTTTTCCTAGAAAGTCATTTCATTTAACATTACTTAGTTCATTAGATATCCAATCTGAAAATATAACTATATTAGAGATTAGGCCCTCAACAATAAATTTGTGGGAACACAAATATTTACCCTACAAAATGAATATACACATAGATCTTTGTTTCTGTTTTATGTCAAAATATTGCTTTTTTCCTTCCCATTATTAAATTTCTCTAATTTATCTATGGTATAATTGCTCTAAATGTCTTTAGTTAAAATACCAGAACTTATTTATTTCTTTAACTTTAAAAAAAATTTCAGCTATTATGAATAGTGTTATTATATATGAAGCTTCTCATGCCTATAGCGGTACATGAGCATACATCAATAATGTATAAACCTGACACTGGGACTGGAGAAATGGCTCAGTGGTTAAGTGTGCCTCCTGTGCCAGTGTGAGGGCCTAAGGAGGCCTGAGACTTCCTAAACTCAAATCTCCAGAACCCATGTAAACAGGTGGGTGTGGCCATGCACATCTGTAACCTCAGGCCAGTGGGGAGCAGAGACTGGAGAATCACTGAGGCTCATGAATGTCAAGCTCCTGAACCAGTAAGACACTCCAACACAAGAGAAAAATAAGCAACTGAGTTATGGAGGGGAACAACTGACATTTTCCTCCGGCTGCCACAGGTGAGCCCATGGGATGCTACAGGTGAGGGAACAGGTTGCACAGAATACATATGCATTCACCACACACACGGATCATACACTCCCCCAACACACAGACCCCTGACATTGGATACATGATCCATGGCAAGACCCAATTCACATCTGCAGCTATAGTTCTTTCTATAATAAAAGTGATCAATACTTCCTTAATGAACACAATTTCCAACAAACATAATGCCACCAATATATTATGGTATACAATGGAAGGCAGCTATGCTCACCACTGTACCACCAACATACACTAAAATGGAACTTCACAAAGACTTTATCAAGAAGTTTTGCTTGTGCTAATGGGATGGCTCAGTGGTTAAAGGAGCTTTCTGGCCAAGACTGTTGGCCCAAGTTTGACTTCCAAGTACCCAGACAAGACCAGATGCACAAAGTGGCACATGTTTGGAGTTCATTTGCAGTGGCAGGAAGTCCTGGAACACCCATTCTCTCCCTCAAATCAATCAATCAATCAATATTACAAAGAAGTTTGGGGCTGGAGAGATGGCTTAGCTGTTAATGTGCTGTCTGCACAGCCAAAGGATCCAAGTTCGATTCCCCAGACCTATGTAAGCCAGATGTGCAAGGTGACACATGCATCTGGAATTTGTTTGCAGCAGCTGGAGGCCCTGGTATAATTATTCTCTCTCTCTCTCTCTCCCTCTTTCTCTCGCTCAAATAAATAAAATTTTATTTTTGTTTATTTATTTAGTTGACAGAGACAAGGAGAGAGAAGGAGAGAGGCGGGGGGGCACATGCCAGGGCCTCCAGCCACTGAAAATGAACTCCAGATGCATGTGCCCCCTTGTGCATCTGGCTAACATGGGTTCTGGGGAATTGAACCAGGGTTCTTTGGCTTTGTAGAAAAATGCCTTAACTGCTAAGCCATCCCTCCAGCCCATCAAATAAATAAAAATTTTAAAATAAAATATTTTTTGGAAAGAAAAAGTTTTGCTGATATTTGCTGATAAATAAGTTAGCCTTATTTGCCAGTTGTTACAGTTATCTTCTCATTGCTGAGACAAACACCTGACCAGAAGCAGATTATGGGCAAAAAGAATTTATTTTAGGTTTTCAGTTTCCAGGGGCAGGGGCTTCATCGTGATGGAGGAAGCTGGCCCACTTTATCATACATCCATAGCAGAGACAGAACAGCCAGCACCAGCAAGTACAAGCTGACTCTGAACATACAGAGCTGGACTCAACCCCAAGGTCCACTCCCGCTGACATACTTCCTCCAGTAGGGTTCTACCTGCAAAACACTCCACCAGCTGAGGGCTTAGTAAGAAGCTTATTCATAAACATTCAAGGCTATGGGAACATGTTATATTCAAACCACTACACATGTTTTTCAATTTTGTTGAATCTGTACATGAGAGTATACTTTATTATTAAATAATTATGTATTCCTTTTATCATATAAAATATATTCCAGGAGCCGTACTTTAAATAGGACTCAGAAAGTGGTGAGAAACTTGATGTGGAGAACAATAAAGATACAGGTCTTCTGGGCAATGGTATCTAGCACCTTGGAAGTAGTAGCATCATTACTTAATTCAAAGACATGCTTTTTCTCATAGTGCTTAATCAAGTAAGAAATATTGTAGAAATGAACATTATTTTTATTTTCACACATTCAAGGAAAGGTAAAAATGACTTTCTCTTTTGAAAAGAAAGTGTTGTCAACTCTTGACATTAAGGAATAGATAGATCAACAGATGATCAACCATGATTCATAGGACCCAGAAACCATTCCTGAAGACTAAATGTCTTGGGGATTTTTCATTAATATAGAAGTTAATAGTAAAGGTTTATTTAAAATTTTTTTTGTTTATTTTATTTATCTGAGAGTGACAGAGAGAGAAAGAGGCAGATAGAGAGAGAGAGAGAATGGGCGCTTCAGGGCCTTCAGCCACTGCAAATGAACTCCAGACGCGTGCACCCCCTTGTGCATCTGGCTAACGTGGGTCCTGGGGAATCAAGCCTTGAACCAGGGTCCTTAGGCTTCACAGGCAAGCGCTTAACCACTGAGCCATCTCTCCAGTCGGAGGTTTATTTTTTAACATACGTAGAACAAACCAAATAATATCATTTATAGATGTTTACCTTGAAAAGTAAGCAATATGATATTTACTCTACCAAATATTGAACAAATTGAACTGATTTGGAATTAATTTTGTAAATGATTGAGTGGAAAACACACATTGAACAGTTAGTTATTCGGTGGTATTGTGAAAATCTAGCACCAATAGAATGCCAACTTAATAGCTTCTAGGCAAGAGACTGAGATGTATATAAATGATATGCCAGTCTCCAGAGTCCAGTGCAGATGAAAAGAATTGACTCCATCACCCTTGTGTCAGACACAGGTTATTATGGTGTTTCTGGTGTTCTTGAAATAGCATGGAATTCAGAAGGAAGACACTTTATGGACTGGAGAAATGGGGTAGCCGTTAATGTCCTTGCCTGAGAAGCTTAAGAACTCTTCTTCAAATCTTCAGGTCCCAAGTAAGCCAGCCAGATGCAGTGAAACAAGCATGCAATGTCGCACATGTGCACAAGGGGGCGCACTTCTGTAGCAGCAGAAGGCCCTGGCGCGCCTTTTTTTTTTTCTCTCTGCCTCTCGTTCTCTCTCAAATAAATAAAAGAAAAAATATTTTAAAAGAAGGAAGAGAATTTATCACACTCAGCCATCACCTTTACTTGTTATGGACTCTGAATCACATTGTATGAA
Organism: Jaculus jaculus; assembly: GCF_020740685.1. Classification (NCBI taxonomy): domain Eukaryota; kingdom Metazoa; phylum Chordata; class Mammalia; order Rodentia; family Dipodidae; genus Jaculus; species Jaculus jaculus. Next base: position 131,390,161 of record NC_059102.1, on the reverse strand, counting down.
AGTGAAAATCTTTGTGAATTGTCAACTTTCTATTACCTGCCTTATGGCTATTATAATTCCTCCAAGAGTGAACTCTTTTATGCCTTCTTCAACAGTCTTATCCCCAGGGAAGTCTGAGGTGATGATGCAATTATGTACAGTTTGTCCCTAATTTGGAGCTAGGCATAAGGGATTACCTCCAGGGTATCTTTATGGTTTAAAACTCCCCCTGGAATCTCAGAAGTATGAACAAATATATATTGATTTATCTACCACATTAGGTTCCAAGATGAAAACTCTTCTGTCTGTCACAGAGGATGTTTCCACCCCTTCAGGAATCCTCCTGTTTTACTATATTCTGTGCCTTCTAGAAAAAAGGGAAAGACCTCAAATGCCTTGAAGCTGAAGGGATCTTTGCTTATATTCCAAGGACCCTTGTCTGAGCAGGAGTATAAGTTACAGTCAGTAGTATGATTTTTTTGTGCTACTTATTTCTAGAATCTACCTCCCATTATCCATAGTATGACAGAAAGATCCATGAACAATAATTGATCTTGAATATTTGTCCAAATTCTGAGAGGATAGGGTAACATTTTTTATATTGTATATTTTATCTTGAATGTATTCTATATCTAATTATGAAAGGATAAAAGGGAAGCATACCTCTTTTGATTTGTTTAATCCTCTTTAAGTCTTCTTGGGTATTTTCCCAAATTTTATACCAAATCTTTGTAACTTGCTTCATCTGTGCAACAAGTTTCAGGTAGAAATAGGGATTATTTTGTAACTAAACTATGATAATAACTGTCTGCCTGGATTCCTGCTGATTCTGTTACAACACTTTGGTACTATCACTACTACATAGAGAGCAAGCTCTTTAAAATATTTAGTCAGTTCTTAAACATTCCCCTTCTTGAGCTGTTGCTGAGAATGGAAAGAAACTCTTTATTATAGTTTTGCTATAAGGTGTTACACACTCAGGACCATCAGTAATGCTCTAACTCATATTTTCTCCAGGCTGATCATAGTTTTGAATTTTCTCTGTTCATAGCCCTGGGCTTTCCAAACACATGTTAATTATTTTCAAGATACAGACTCATGTTATGGGTTGCTTTAAATAACACATAAAAACAGGTTTCCTGGCTGGAGAGATGGCTCAGCAGTTAAGGTCCTTGCTTGCAAAGCCTACTGGTCTGGGTTTGATTCCCCAGTACCCACATAAAGCCAGATACACAAAGTGGCACATGGCATCTAGAGTTCATCTGCAGCAGCTAGAGGCCCTGGTGCACACATATTCATTCTCTCTGTGTGTCTCTGCTGGCAGGTGAATAAATAAAAACATTTACAAAACATAGGTTTCCTCATCACCTTAGCTTCTCTATAACTGGACAATATGTCAAAATCATGAATATAGATTTAATATAATTTCCATTTTAGGAATTCTTTCTATACACAAACATATTCATTATATATGTGTGTCAGTGTACAAAAGGACTTATGAATATTATTTATTCCAATATAACAGTATGTTAGAAACTGAATTACAACAAACAGAAACTTACCATTTCAATGGGATACACTGATTTTTATGAACATGAAATAAATAACATACAATGTACATACAACCCATCTTAGGTAATAATTTTACTTACAAGATTTTTTTTAATGTAATAGAATAAAGAATATGTGAATTTTAAACATGTTCAATCAAGTTGGAAGAATTCATACACTTAACATAAATTTAAGTTAACCTTCCAAATGAGTGGTGTGAACCAGATGGTCACACAATTCTCAGATATCAAGACATTGTATTCATTTTATTGATGTTACTCTATTTTCACTAGATGCTGTGTTATACTCTCTGTCCAGAGTGTGTTGTGAGTGTGCATATGGATAGGTCTACATCTGATGAACTAGAATGAGAAGAGGAAGAGTCACAGTGTTCACAAAGTATAAGAAATGTTAGATAGATATTTACAAAGAACCTACCCTTTGGCAGATCCTTGATGTGATGGGAAAATTGTTCAGTGTTCTGTGGGCTTGAGTAAGCATGACCCAGTTTGAACTGAGAAAATATATAAGGTCGAAGATGGAAGGGACACAGACTCCCCCTCCTTATACACCATGAATATTCTTTTAGAAAAGGTGATAGGCGTCTGAAAATATTGAATGGGAAAGAATTTTTTTAAGAAAGCACTGATGGACTATCATAAGATATGTCACTGGAGATTTTATGATAATTACCTGGATTCAAGCACTTTCCTTGCTTTGACCTGAGTATATACTATTTCCACCAAGTCTCCAGATCCTGATATTCTGGAGTTTCAAACAACCTCTGGATTCTCTCATGTTAACTCAGTGAATGGAAATAAAGCATAACCAAAATGTATCTCATTGGCCTAGGGAAGATTAAACAAGGCCAACAGGCCATTAGAATTTATCTACTAGTTTTCCATTAATCTGCTACCAACCTGGTCTTGTACACTCATTTTCTGACTTCAGATTTCTTTCATGAATTTCTATTTCCTCTCATTGGAACATGATATGAACTGATACTCATTCTGGTGTGTCTTAGTTTCTCAAAAACATGCTGAATTGGTTTCTAGTCAGATAGCATCATGTAACCAGATCATCATTAGTAGAACAGTGTAGCAAAAATCTTAAGGTATTCAAGTTAAAATACAGCTACTAAACAGTTCAAAAACATGCTTTTATTATGCAATAGTTATAATAACCTCTCTTTCTTTTGTGTCCTCCTTTTTTTTTTAAATCTCTAGCAAAAGAGAAGAGCCTGATGAAGGGTAATCAGAGCAGTGTGTCTGAGTTCATCCTCCTGGGGCTCCCTATCTGGCAAGAGCAGCAGAGCGTGTTCTTCAGCCTATTCCCTGCTATGTACCTGACCACAGTGCTGGGGAACCTGCTCATCATCCTGCTCATCAGGCTGGACCTCCACACCCCCATGTACTTCTTCCTCAGCCACTTGGCTTTCACTTACATCTCCTTCTCATCAGTGACCGCTCCAAAGATGCTCATGAATATGCTGATGCAGCGTCACTCCATCTCATACACTGGTCTACTTTTTCTTATTGTTTGGGTGTGTTGACAACTTTCTTCTCACTTCAATGGCCTATGACAGATATGTGGCTATCTGCTACCCTCTCCACTATAACACCATAATGAGTCAGAGCCTTTTTTTTTTTTTTTTGGTTTTTCGAGGTAGGGTATCACTCTAGCCCAGGCTGACCTGGGATTCACTATGGTGTCTCAGGGTGGCCTCGAACTCACAGCGATCCTCCTACCTCTGCCTCCCAAGTGAGAGCCTCTGTTTTCTGGTTATTTTCCTCTCCCAATGCCCTTGTGCACACACTTCTCTTTGCTCGCCTCTCTCTCTTTACAGACAACATTCTCCACCACTTCTGTGACCTGTCTGCCTTACTTACGCTCTCCAGCTCAGACACTGCCATCAATGAACTGGTTATTCTCACCTTAGCAGTGGTTGTCATTACTGTACCATTCATTTGCATTCTGGTCTCTTATGTTTACATTGGGGTCACCATCCTGAGAACTCCCTCCATCAAGGGAATCTGCAAAGCTTTGTCCACATGTGGCTCTCATCTGTCTGTGGTTTCTCTGTACTATGGAGCCATTATTGGGCTCTACTTTTTCCCTTCTTCTAGTAACACTAATGACAAGGATGTCATTGTGGCTGTGCTGTACACTCTGGTCACTCCCATGCTGAATCCCTTTATCTACAGTCTGAGGACCAGAGATATTAAAGGAGCTTTAGGAAATATTCTCAATAGAAGAAACTTTATAGTGTGATTAGTGTCATCTCCCCTAATTAACAGGATATGAGAGACCTCATTTCGTCATATGAATCTTCCTCTCTGAATTGCTGTGCCACTTTCTTCTCAGCCTATGTTTTACCTCAGAGTTACTTTTTGTCTCTGTTCAATTGCTTTGTGAACCTTGAGAGTCTTGGAAATTGTTTTTGAAAACATGTCTGCATACAATATTATCTTGGAGACATTTAAAATTTCTGCATCCCAGATTTCAGGGTTTATTTTTTTTTTGTATACTATAGTAGACTTATACAAAAGCTATCTTTTCTTTCCAAATATAACAAAAATATTTTCTGCCAGAATCATTGTTTGTGTGTGTATATAATTTTGTGGTGGAGAATCACAAAGCCCAAAGGGGTGCTTGCTTGGGTTTTTTTAATTATTGAAAATATATCTATTTATTGTTGAGGTTACAGGTAAAAGTTTCAAGTAGCAGGTTACTAATTAAGGAACTTAAAATTAATTTAGTACATCTCAGGGAAAACACACCTATCAGCTGTCAAGGTTCTATGTAAGAGGTTTAGGTTTTTCTAATTAGGGAGCTTAAAGAGAATACATGTGAAGAATTTTTCTAAAAGTTAATCATCAAAGGAGTTTACACTTGAAAGGTAATATGGACTTATCAGATCTAAAGTGAAGACAGGAATTAGAAAGTAACTCTGCTGGTACTTTTTTTTTTTTTTTTTTTCCGAGGTAGGGTCTCACTCTGGCTCAGGCTGACCTGGAATTCACTATGTAGTCTCAGGGTGGCCTCGAACTCACGGTGATCCTCCTACCTCTGCCTCCCAAGTACTGGGATTAAAGGCGTGCGCCACCACGCCCGGCTTCTGCTGGTACTTTGTACAGACTGTATATAGAGAGAAATAAAGAGGGAGGGAGGGAGAGAGAAAGAGAAAATTGCATAGCCAGGTCAGCAGCTGACACGTCAGCTTTAAAAAGAATAGGACATGAGCTAAAGAAATAGCTTAGTGGTTAAGGTGCTTGCCTACGAAACCTAAGGACTTAGGTTCATTTCCTCAGGACCCACATAAGCCAGATGCACAAAGTGGCACATGCTTCTGGAATTCATTTGCAGTGGCTGGAGACCCTGGCATGCCCATTCTCTCTCCCTGTCTCTCTGCCTCTTTCTCTCTTGCTCTCTTTCTCAAATAAATAATAAATACACTGAAAAAAAAAAAGAATAGGACATTAGAGACTAATTGAAGACAGCATATATATATGGTTAATGAAATACATTTACTGCTAGGGATTATCCCCATGCTAGTAAGGCAGGTATGGAGTTGGTTATAGGTTCAACTTTGAATTTTAACATCTCCCCTCTTTCTGTTTTCTATAATCTTGATTTCCTCTAGGAACATTTTTGGGTAGGGAGTCCTTCATGGCCCAGTTCATGTGGCTGGATGCCTCAACAGTCCCAATTTGGTACTGGAGACCTGGAGGATTTCTGGAGAGCTGCTGGTCTTCAGTCCATGTTGGAAAGCTGATGAAACTTGGTTCCACTGCTGATGAAGGATAACCAAACATGATAGAAGCATATATGGGCAGCCCAGTAAAAGGCGCTCACCAGCACGTAGCACAGACCACCAGGAGCTATGTTCTCTCAGAACTATTTCCATCAGTTAATCCTTTCCAGGAGCAACCTCAGACAACCTAACAGGAATGTCTATGGATTACTAATCTCATGTGGACAACAGAACTTAATTATCACAGTGGGGTAGTAGTCATTATCTCCATCAGGACAGGTAGGTATCCAGTGGTCTCTGGTGATAGCCATGTCATTGAGGAAAGGGGGGGAGGCTTCAGTATCCTCCCATGTAACTAAAGACAGGGATAGAGCATGCTGCTTAAAAAAACTGATGTGAGATCAAAGCATCAGAGAAAACTGAGTTAACTAAGAATGAGTCACTCTTATCATTACCAAAAGTAAGTGGACCAGGAAGAGTGGCTACATATACACATATACGTTCAATGGGAATGGTGTCACCATGAGAAAAGAGTTTGAATGGAAATGAGAATTCTGATAAGAGCTTGTCTGAGTGTTTAAAAGCACCAGGGTAAAATTGAAGAATAAGATTTGCAACATGGAGTCTGTGATTATGCTGAGAGAGCAAGCAGGGAAATATTTTAAGGTAAGGAGTGCAGCGGTAACTTCAGCCTGCAGAGTGTGGGCTGAGGGAAGGTGAACCTGTGAGACGAGGCTTTTTTTTTTTTTTTTTTTTTTTTTTTTTTTTGTCATGTAGCATGTCTCCTTTTTTATTTTCCTTAGCCATCAATAAGAACAGTTAAGGGGGCTGGAGAGATGGCTTAGCGGTTAAGTGCTTGCCTGTGAAGCCTAAGGACCCCAGTTCAAGGCTCGGTTCCCCAGGTCCCACGTTAGCCAGATGCACAAGGGGGCGCACGCGTCTGGAGTTTGTTTGCAATGGCTGGAAGCCCTGGCACACCCATTCTCTCTCTCTCCCTCTATGTGTTTTTCTCTCTGTGTCTGTAGCTCTCAAATAAATAAATAAATAATGAACAAAAAAAATTAAAAAAAAACTTAAAAAAAACCCAAAAATAAACAAATAAATAAAAATTATTATTAAAAAAAAAGAATAGTTAAGGCACCATTTATGGGATGTGGAGACATAAAATTTATAAAGGAAGCATTCAACTGGGCAAGTACAGAAATGCATTGATCTTGGGGTAAGGAGTACATAAAAGTTCCCATGTAGTAAGCCAGAGCAATTTGTCAAGATTCTGAAAATTGAAGCTAAGATTCAGCTTCTGCCTTAGAGAGTCCAAGAAAAATAGAAACAGGATCATGACCAGTGAGATGAAGGAGTTGGCTGGACAAGGGAGGTGCAATGAGATAAAATATTTTGATATCTTTAGAGGCTGACCATTATTTAAACCCAGAACTGAGAGAGCAAAATATTTTTATCATCAGTATGTAAAGGCACAGTAAGAAAACAATCAATAATCAGTAAGGCTCATTTCAAAGGCCATAAAGCTAGATTTGGGATACCAGGCTTTAATACTTCCATTAGAATTACATAGGCATTGTTCTAAGGATATGCAAGAGTATACATTTATCTAGTTTTTAGGGATGGTGAAAATGAGTTATTGATTGAATTCATTCTTTTATCACAATATAAATTTGCATTAATTTTCCCCTCTAAGGGGACATTGGTTCATCCAGACAGGTGGACCCTCAGTCCAAGATATTTTGAGTGGGGGAATTTTATTATCAGTCTCTTCCCCATAAAGTAATAGAGATGTCCATCACATAGGGGAAAAGGTGGCACACTTGCCATTTGAGTCGAGACAAGTAAGAGCATATTTGCTTTTATGTAGGAAGGCAGTCCCTCCTAATTCCAATGTTAAATGGCAAGCCTTTGTTAAAGGCCAAGGAGTTGACCATACATTGTTAGAAATAATCTGAAACTTCTGGCCTGGACTTCCAGTTAAAATAGAAGCATAGGAACCACTCCAAAGTTGCCTTGGGGAGAAAAAGCAAAAAAAAAAAAAAAAGCAAAATACACTCTTCTATTAAAAAGGTGTAAAAGAAATTACCAATGGCAGCAGATAAGTAGGAGAGATCCAGAGCATCTAGAGCCCACAGAAGCAGGTAGAAGCAGCTCCAGCAGCAGCAGCACCAGGTCTGCGGGGCCACAGCTGCAAGGCTCGGCCTGAGGCACAAGAAAAGCCAGGTGAGGGGATTCTCTACTAACAATGGCCTCCGCACAAACTCAAGAAATGTGAAGGGAGGACCGCAGTGACCAATGACCAATGGAGGAGAAGCTCATGAGGAAGAGGATCATGTGGAGAACTAGAGCCGCCATCCACAGCCTCCCCTCCCCCGCCACCAGCGCAAGTGCCAGCAAGTACCAGAGACCTGGGGAAGGGAGCGTACCTATGTAGCACCCAGCACTAGTGAACAGAGCAGTGATCCAGTAACCCAGCCATCCTACCTGAACCCACAACACAGCAAAGAGGGACCCAAGCGAGAGTGCAGCCTGAGATCAAAACCATCCCCAAAGGTAACTGGGACTACACCAGGTCAGTGCCCACTAAATAAGCTTGGTATATAGGCTTGACTCGGAAGTGCTAATTGCACCTTCCATGTCAAGATAAATTATATGTTAAATCTGATGGATGGTCAGATTTGCCATTCTTAAATAAACTATATTTGTGGCTTGTTATTTGCTGCTTCCTGATTTATAGTGCCTTTGTTTCCTCGTCTTTTGTTCATTAGGGAAGGGTCTCACTTGGTCACAAGCTGACTTGGAACCTTCAACAGACCACAAATCTTAGCCTCCTAGTTGACAGGATTAAGGGTGTGGGACAACACACATCATAAGGGACTATGACTTGGTTAGAAGATCTGGTTGTCATAATACCTAGTTTTTCATACTCTGTGCTATTTTTCATTGAATGTATACATTGTTTAGTTAAATTTTAGAATCTTCCTGTATTTTGTTCCACTCAGCCTACTTGAATACTGTCATAGCAGTCAAACCCAACAAGTAGGGCCACTTTTGTAAGATACTCTGATAGTCTTAAGAGCCACACCTAGCACCTTCAGCTCCTACCCTGAAGATATATGACATCACATAAATTGATACAACTCATAATACTTCAGCTAACTAGAAAATCCAAGCATTAAATTAATCCAAGATGCAAAAATATATACATTATAACACAAGAAACACCAAAAATCAAGACAATATAAGTCCACCAAAAGTATTAATGCATCAGAAATGACCTCCAGTGAGAATGAGTTAAAGGAAATGCCTGAGAAAGATTTCAAAAGAATGATTAAAAATATGCCCAAAAAAGTTAAAGAGGAAATCAAAGGAATCAAAGAAGACATAGGAAACCAATTTAATGAAATAAAGAGGTCAATACAAGACATAAATAAGGAAATAGAAATATAAAGAAAAACCAGTCAGAATTACTAGTAATGAAGAACACAGTAAATAAAATTAAAAACTGTAGAAAATCTGACCAGTAGAATGGATGAAGGAGAGGACAGAATATCTAAACTAGAAGACCAGGTGGCAGATCTAACATAGTCCAACAAAAGAAAGACAAAGTAATAGGAAAGTATAGATGGGAATTTCAAGATATTTGGGACACTATGAAAAGATCAAACATAAGAATACAGGTATAGTAGAAGAATTTCACTCCAAAGGCATAGTAGGTGTTTTCAACAAAATCACTGAAGAAAACTTCTTCCAAATCAGGAAAGAGATGCCAATTCAGATACAGGAATCCTTTAGAACACCAACCAGACAAAACCTGGAAAGAACCTCTTCTCACCATGTTATTATTAAATTACCAAACATACAAGCCAAAGAAAATACATTGTAAGCAGTTACAGTGAAAATCAAGTTAATACAAAGGCAAGTCCATCAGGATCACAGAAGATTACTCAACACAAACTTTAAAAGTCAGAAGGAGCCAGGTGTGGTGGCGCACGCCTTTAATCCCAGCACTCAGGAGGCAGTGGTAGGAGGATGGCTGTGAGTTCGAGGCCACCCTGAGATTACTTAGTGAATTCCAGGTCAGCCTGGGCTAGAGTGAGACCCTACCTCAAAAAAACAAAAATAAATAAATAAATAAATAATAAAAGCCAGAAGGTCTTGGAGTGATATATTCAAAGTTCTGAAAGATAAAACCTGCCAACCAAGGTTACTTTATCCTGCAAAGCTATCCATTCAAATAGACAGAGAAATAAGGACATTCTACAACAAATGAAGGCTAAAGGAGTATATGAAGACAAAATCAACTCTACAGAAAATACTTGAAAGAATCCTCCATGCTGAAGAGAAAAAAAAAGCACACATATAAAGGACCTCAATACTCAAATACTAGTTATTCAAGAGAGCAAAGGTAATATCAGAAGAACTACAAAAAATGGCAAAATAAATACACACTTTTCAATAATATCTCTTCATATTAATAGCCTCAATGCCCCAACCAAAAGACATAGGTTTGTAGACTCAGTTAAATAGCAGGATCCTTCAATTTGTTGCCTCCAAGAAACTCACCTTTGTACAAAGGATGCACACTATCTTAGGGCAAAAGGTTGGAAAATGGTGTTTCAAGCAAATGGGCCTAGAAAACGAGCAGGGGTTGCTATCCTAATATTTGACAAGATTGACTTCAGTCCAACATTAGTTAGGAAAGATAAGAAAGGTCACTTTATATTGATTAAAGGCACACTCCAACAGGAGGACATTACAATCCTAAACATATATGCACCTATCATGGGGGCTCCCAAATTCATCAAACAAACTCTATTAGAACTAAGGTCACAGATAACACCAAACACAGTTGTAATTGGTGACTTCAACACCCCACTCACATGAATTGACAGATCATCCTGTCAAAAAATAAACAGAGAGGCATCTGGATTAAATGAGGTCATAAAATGGACCTAACAGATATGGACAGCACATTTCATCCAAATGCTGCAGAATACACATTCTTTTCAGCAGCACAAGGAAAATTTTCTAAAATAGACCATATATTAGGACACAATGCAAACCTTAACAAATAAAGGAAAATTGAAATAATTCCTTGCATTCTATCTGATCGCAATGGAAACAAACTATAAATCAATAGCAACAAAAGCTGTAGAACATACACAAAATGATGGAAATGAAACAATACATTACTAAATGATGAATGGGTCAATGAAGAAATCCAGAAGGAAATTTAAAAAATTCAAATTCATAGAGTCAAATGATAATGAGATGAGAATACACATACCAAAACCTTTGGGACACAATTAAGGCAGTTCTAAGAGGGAAATTTATAGCTTTAAGTGACTATATTAAGAAATTAGAAAGGTCTCAATGACCTAATGCTTCACCTTAAAGCCTTAGAAAAAGAAGAATAAGGCAAACTGAAAATCAGTAGACAGGGAGAAATAATAAAGATAGGGCAGAAATTAATGAAATATAAACCAAAAAAAAAAAGAAAAGAAAAAGAAAATCCAAAGAATCAATGAAACAAAAGGTTGGTTCTTTGACAAGATAAATAAGATTGATGAACCCTTAGCAAATCTGACCAAAAGAAAGAGAGAAGAGACACAAATTAATAAAATTAGAGATGAAAAAGGCAGCATCACAACAGATACCAGAGAAATTCAAAACATCATAGGGACATACTATAAGAACATATACTCCACTAAGTATGAAAATCTGAAAGAAATGGATGATTTCCTTGATTTATATAACCTACCTAAATTAAATCAAGGTTAGATTAAGCACTTAATAGACCTATAACAAGTATAGAGATCCAAACTGTTATCAAAAATCTCCCAACTAGGCTGGAGAGATGGCTTAGCGGTTAAGCACTTGCCTGTGAAGCCTAAGGACCCTAGTTCGAGGCTCCATTCTCCAGGACCCACATTAGCCAGATGCACAAGGGGGCACACATGTCTGGAGTTTGTTTGCAGTGGCTGGAGGCCCTGACATGCCCATTCCCCCCCCCTCTCTCTTTCTCTCTCTGCCTCTTTCTCTCTCTGTCTGTTGCTCATAAATAAAAATGAACAACAACAACAAAAATCTCCCAACTGAAAACAGTCCAGGCCCAAATGGATTCACTGGTGAATTTTACCAGATGTTCATGGAAGAACTAACACTAATGCTTCTTAAACTTTTCCATACAATAGAAAAAGAAGGAATCCTAGCAAACTCCTTCTACAAAGCCAGCATCACCCTGATACCAAAACCAAGCAAATATAGAACAAAAAAAGAAAATTACAAACCAACCTCTCTCATGAGTATAGATGCAACAGCATACAAGAATATATCAGAAAGATCATTTACCCTGACCAAGTAGACTTTATTTGAGAGATGCAGGGATGGTTCAATATAAGCAAATTGATAAATGTAATACATTATATAAATGGACTTAAGGACAAAAATCACATGATCATCTCATGAGATACAGAAAAAGCATTTCACAAAATCCAACATTTCTTCATGATAAAAGTTCTACAGAGACTGGGAATAGAAGGAACATATCTCAACATAATAAAGGCTATATATGACAAGCCTACAGCCAACATATTACTAAACAGGGAAAAACTGGAAGCTTTTACACAAAAATCAGGAACAAGATAAGGGTGTCCACTGCCTCCAATTTTATTTAATATAGTACTGGAAGTCTTAGCCATAGCAATAAAGCAAGAGACACACATAAAAGGCATACAAATTGGAAGGAAAGAGGTCAAGCTATCATTATTTGCAGATGACATGATTCTATATATAAAGGGCCCTAAAGACTCAACCAGCACACTGTTAGAGATGGTAAACACCTATAGCCATGTAGTAGGATACAAAATAAACACATAGAAATCAGTAGGCTTCCTATATGCTAACAACAAACACACAGAGGATTAAATCAGAGAAGTACTCCCATTCACAATTGCATAAAAAAATAAAGTACCTTGGAATAAACCTAACGAAGGAAGTGAAGGATCTCTACAATGAAAACTTTAAAACACACAAGCAAGAAATTGCAGAAGACACTAGGAAATGGACATCTCTTGCCTTGGACCGGAAGAATCAATATTGTGAAAATGGCAATCTTACCAAAAGCAATCTACACATTTAATGCAATCCCCATTAAAATTCTAGTGGCATTCTTCACGGAAATAGAAAAAAAAATCCAAAACTTCATTTGGAAGCATAAAAAAAAATTGAATATCTAAAACAATATTGAGCAACAAAAATAAAGCTGGTGGTATCACCATACCTGATTTTAACCTATACTACCATAGTAACCATAGTAACCAAAACAGCATGGTACTGGCACAAAAGCAGACATGTAGATCAATGGAACAGAATAGAGGACCCAGATGTAGGTCCAGGTAGCTATAGCCACCTGATCTTGGACAAAATTACTTATTGGAGAAAAGACAACCTCTTCAGAAAATGGTGCTGGGAAAACTGTATCTGTAGAAGGATGAAAATAGATCCTTCTCTCTCTTCATGCATAAGAATTAAGTCCAAATGGACTAAAGACCTTAATATCAGACCTGAAACTCTGAAACTGCTAGAGGAAAAAGTAGGGGAAACCCTTCAACATACTGGTCTTGGCAAAGACTTTCTGAATATAACCCCAGTTGCTCAGGCAATAAAACCAAAGATTAACTGCTGGGACCTCATAAAATTACAAAGACTTTGTATGGCAAAGGACACTGTGAATAAAGCAAAGAGGCAACCTATAGAAAGGGAAAAATCTTTGCCAGCTATATATATTATAGAGGATTAATATCTAGGGTATACAAAGAACTCAAGGCAGGCATGGTGTCACATGCCTTTAATCCCAGCACTTGGGAGGCAGAGGTTAGGAGTATTGCCATGAGTTCGAGGCCACCCTGAGATGACATAATGAATTTCATGTCAGCCTGAGCTACAATGTGACCTTACCTCAAAAAAACAAATAACAAAAAAAAGAACTCAAAAAATTAAACAATAAGAAATCAAACAAACCAATTAAAAAATGGGCTATGGAACTAAATAGAGAATTCTCAAAAGAAGAAATTCAGATGGCATATAAACATCTAAAAAAATGTTCTACATCCCTAGTCACCAGGGAAATACAGGTTAAAACTACATTGATATTCCATTTTTACTCCTGTCAGATCATCATGAAAACAAATGACTATAAATGCTGGTGAGGATGCAGAAAAAGAGAAACCCTTCTACACTGTTGGTGGGAATGCAATCTGGTCCAGCCATTGGGGAAATCACTGTGGAGGTTCCTGAGACAGCTAAAAATAGATCTACCATATGACCCAGCTATAGCACTCCTAGGCATATATCCTAAGGACTCATTTCACTACATCAGAGATACTTGCTCAACCATATTTATTGCTGCTGTATTCACAATAGCTGGGAAATGGAACCAGTCTAGATGTCCCTCAACTGATGAGTGGATAATGAAGATATGGCACATTTATACCATGGAGTTCTACTCAGCAGTAAATAAAAATGAAGTTAGGAAATTTGCAGGAAAATGATGGATCTGGAAAGGATTATACTAAGTGAGGTAACCAGGACCAGAAAACCAAACATCGCATGTTCTCTCTCATATGTGGATCCTATCTATAGATGATTGGACTTCTGTGTGAGTAGGAAGCAAACTCAGTAGCAGAGGCCTGTAAGCTAGAAAGGAAATATAAAGGTAATAGAAAGGAAGGGAGGTGGGACTTAATTGGATGGTATTGTATATATGTAAGTAGAAGAATAGATTAATGGGGATGAAAAAGACCTAAATGAGGTCAGGGGAAGAGACTGAGTAAAAGAAAGGTGGAGGGAGGGCTAATCAAAATCTAAGAAGATATAAATAAGTCATATTGAAACCTACATTTTTGAACAATGAAACACACAGAAACCATAGATTGTTACTAAAAAATTTTCAGTGCCAGGGATGGGATATCTTCCAGTATGTTGTTGGCCAGAGAGGTCCCTGATGCCCCAAAACATTACAGGCCATTGCCAATACCCTTGGTTTCCCACCAGGAATAGATGGTAAGACCCTATTGCTGAAAACTCCACATACTTGAGCTGCAAGGCCACTGAGAAATCCTGCTGGAACTGAGCTGAAAACCTCTTCCATGTAGAACAACTGACAGAAAGCTGGAAGAAGCCATTCTGCACACAGTTCTATGGGAGAAAGAGCAATCACCAGTGAAGATACTCAACAGTGGACACTGCAAGCCTTATATTTGGCCAACCAGGCCAAATGGGCCAACAGGTGCAATAGTGGTACACCTGTCATGATGGAAATCAACTGCCCTCTAATTGGACTGGAGGCCCGCTCCATGGGAGGAATACATCCCTGATACTGAAAACCTACAACAGGGGTAGCTATGAGCCCTAGCAGTTTAATGTATGCTTCTGTCTGGCTAAATGTATATACTATGCTTATCAAACTGCCCAGTAAGCACTTCTCTTAATATTCACACCCATATATTATTAATGCTACTCTCTCATCTTTTCAGATGGTAGTGACCTTGGGATGACTCAGAAGGCATCATGGTGCTGGGAAGAAGTGACCGGAGTGCTCAGCACTGCAATATGTGTATCACACTTTCCAAGGCTCAGGGTCCATTGTAGAAGAGATGCAGAAAGAATGTAAGACGCAAAGGAAGGGTAGGACTCCTTACAACATACTCCTCCAGACACAAAATGGCCTGGCTATTCATGACCTCACAGTGCCTGACACTGCATACACAAGACCATCATAATAGGAGGACAAGATCATGACATCAAAATAAAAGGGAGACTGATTGAGACAGAGAGGGGATGCGATGGAGTGTGAAATTTAAAAGGGGAAGGTAGGGGGAGGGAGGGCATTACAATGGGATATTGCTTACAATCATGGATGTTGTTAATAAAAACTAAATTAATTTTAAAAAGAAATAATCTAATAACTGCATCAGTATCTAAAATTCCTTGGAAGGAATGTCCATTTATATTTAGGGTAAGTGTAGGTGGGGACTCTAGAATAGGGACCATTTAGCATGCCAATGGGAGATCTTTAGCAGAGGCATTCTGGTGCCCTCTAGGGGGAGAATAGGGTCATAGAAGAATTCGTGCCAACTCAGTGCCTGACCCCATAGACTCCAGATCATCTCATAATGTAAAATACACTCTATCCAACTTCAAAAATTCCCACAGTCTTTACCATTTTTAACACTTTTAAAAGTCCAAATTTTCATCTGAGATTCAAGACACTCTCTTAAATGTGTGCCTTGTAAAACCAAAACACAATTTACACCCTTCAACACCTAGTGGCACAGAGTAAATATTTCCATTGTAAAAGAAGGCATCAGGAGAGACTGGGCCAATGCAAGTTCAATAACCAGCAAACAAACATCAAATATCTTCAGTTCAAAGTACAACATTTGTAACAAAGTCTCTGGGATCCAGTTCTGCCCCACCAGCTGGGCAGCTCACAGGCAGGGGAAAGCTCCATCCCCAGCCAGCTGTTCTCTTTGGCAGCTGTCCCACAGTCCTGGCATCTCCATGTTCCTTGGGTTTCCACTGCAACCCATGGTTCATCTTCATAGCGCCACATGACAGCTTTCCTGTACCTCCCTCAGGGGTCAGCCCTCCTTCACATTACCTCCCAGGCTGTTCTTTGTAAGCAGGGTTTCCACAAATGGCGCCAGGCTTTTGGGACCCTTTCCAAGTTGTCCCACTGCAAAGCACTAGGTTTCTCCTTATTGGGACAAACAGCTGCAGACATTTTTTTGTCTAGCTCAGGCTGACCTGGAATTCACTATGTAGTCTCAGGGTAGCCTTGAACTCTTGGTGATTCTCTTACCTTTGCCTCCCAAGTGCTGGGATTAAAAGTGTGTGCCACCACGTCTGACTTAGCTGCAGACATTTTTTCGTCTGCATTTTCCTAGTCCAAAAATTTATTTCACACGCCTTTCCTCAACAACTGTACATTTTTGCTGTCTACCCTATAACCCCTAGCATTGTAAACCTAACCCTAAACTCTATCCCGAGTACTATCTTCTAACCCTATAGAACAACCCTAAACCTAGCATTAACTTGACCCCTATCCCTGACATAGCCCTAACCCTAACTGTCTAACTGTAACACAGCATCCCAACCCCTATCTCTAACCCCTAACAAAGCCCTTCTAATCTTATCATTTTCCAAAAGTCCACCCCTGTGCACTTTTTCATTGAGGACAAACCAATACACTTATCTTTGAGAGACACTTTAGATTCCACTCATTACATGTTGTACTTCTATCTACTAATGGAAGAATGATGATCCGGATTATATGTTATCACTAGTTTATATCATACTTCCAACAGGGACTCAGGGGGGAAAGATGTCCTTTCCTAGGTAGGCTGATGGGAAACATGCCCACCAGTGTCCCTTTTCCCATTTTCTCCAGGAGATAGATTTCATTCAAACAACCCATCTAATTGAAAACAGGGACATTTCTTTAAGGGAACAACTTGGTGGCATAAAGCAAACAGAAAATCTTAGGAATAGGCAAAGTTAAGTGCTAAACTGACAGAAGGCAATACAGCTGGTGGTGGTGGTGGGGAACCTTGAACATGAGAGGTCAATGGTATAAGGGTTTTAATTTGGAGAAGGGAAAGACAGAACACAGGGTATCAATAGGTAAACTTAGGAAACAAGTCAATGGAATAAATAGTAAGACCAAAGTAGTTTAGGCTTGACTGGTCTGGGTTTTACTGTGGCTCACGCTGACCTGGAATTCACCATGTAGTCTCAGGGTGGCTTTGAGCTCGTGGCAAACCTCCCATCCCTGCCTCTTGAGTGCTGGAATTATAGGTGTGTGCCACCATGCCTGACTGGTCTGGGAAGTCTTAAAGAAAAACAAGGAGGGGCTGGAGAGATGGTTAAGTGGTTAAAGGTACTTGTTTGTAAAGCCTGACAGCTGGGTTTCTACTCCCCAGTATCCACGTAAGGCAAAATGCAAAGCAGTGCATGTGTTTGGAATTAGTTTACAGTGGCAGGAGGCCCTGGTGTACCAATAATCATCATAATCACTGTTTGCCTCCTTATCTCTGTTTCAAGTAAATAAGTTGCATAAAACTTTTTTTTTTTTTAAAGAGAAAAGCATGGAAAGATGGCTCAGTGGTTAAAGGTGCTTTCTTTCAAAGCCTAACAACCTGGGCTTGATTCCCCAGTACTCACATAAAACTAAATGCACAAAGTGGTGCATGCATCTGGAGTTCATTTGCAGTGGCAGGAAGCCCTGGCATACCCACAGTCACTTTGTCTCTCTCTAAAATGAATAAATAACTTAAAAAAAAGAAAAACAAAGATTGCAAGTAGACCACAGGCAAGCTCAAGTGAACTGCCCAGTGTCTTTTCTCCTTTATCCAGGATCTTTTTTCCTGGGTTCACACAGGCAAGTAACCTTGACTATTCCTACTGCCTTTTCTTACTGACAGGCTGAGTAATTTAAGAACTGCATTCTTTATGGATGGCTATGCCTGTGAGGTGTCATAGACATTACGATTAGGGAAAGAGATAAAACAATGTTTCTTTTTTCCCTTAGATGGGCAACAAACCCATCAGTGGCTTATACCTCTTTGGAATAACACCAGCTTGACTATCAGAATTTTAGAAAGCAATTAATCATCTGTTCCAGGACATGGCCTGAAAAACAGTTCAATAATCTGGCCTATTGCTTTCCATTTTCTATCCAGAGTGTACGCCCCAAACTTGTTAACCCAAGTAGCTATATTAGTACAAGATTTCTCTATAAGAACCTCAAGCCTTAGACTTTGATATCGGATCCAGAGAAGTGACCAATCCCTGACATGACTGCCCTTTGGCAATGAAGATAGACAACAAAACAGACTGACAAAATGAGACAGATTAACAGATCCCCTTTTTCCTTCAGATAAGGATAGTAACTTTTCATCTTGCTGATGTAATTGGGTCATGTGGGTTTCTGTCTTCATGTAATTGTGTCATTCTATGCTAAATTGTAAAAACATAACCCAGTCTCCCTCTAGAACTTTCCAAAAAACTAAACTTGTGGATTCATAACTGATAAAAGTGATGGGTTTTTAATGCTATATGAGACACCTCAAAACAAGTATCCCTTAGTTGCTAAATCTCAGAACCAACTAGTTATTGCTTGGAATAGACATCTTCAAAGATCCTACCCATCCTCTGTAAAAAGATTTCGTTAGGTAACACCAACTTCTCAGTGTTTTACAGATGCAGAAAACATCAGAAAGGGTTGTGTAAGACCAGGAACAAGAAATCAATCTGCACAAGGTTCAAGGGCCAGGCACAGATGTTAAATTCTTGGGGTTTTATTATGAGGAAGGTGAAGATACCTGAAAAAGTGATTGAGAAAATCCTACAACAGCCTATGCCTATAAACATAAAACTACCAGGCAAGGAGTTTAATGTAAAAGGCACCCTGATGGAAGGGAAGAAGGCAGGCCCAAAAACCATAAGATTATTAAACAAATTTCAGTGCTAGGGATAGACTACCTTCCTACACCTACGTGCTGTTGTTCAGTCCCCCTCAGTACTAATTGCATACCAGAACTCGATGTTAAGACCCTACCGCAGAAAACAGTGCATGCTCTGACTGCAGGACACAGAGAAATCAAACTGGGACTGACCTAGAGGCTTCTTCCTTGCTGGCCTTGGTAGTCGGAAGGTTCTCTGCAGGCTGCTGGGAGAATTGTAGCAAACAGTCCTGCTCATCCATGGACAGTGTGTTAATGCCATCAGCATGCCACGCAAGAGGCTAGTGAATTGTGGCACAACTGTTCTGATAGCCACCAACTTTTAAACCTGCCCACAGGGTCAGGAACCCAAGTTTGAGACCATAAGCCAGGCCAAAAAGTTGTGGCTGGAAGGGCCACTGGACACAAGGGGGAGGCTACTATTGACTCATTAAGTGGACATGATATACTAATCACATTGTCTTCTAAATATCCCATGCTTATGCCTATAGATTTTACTGCTGTCAGGGAAGCTGCTTTTTGCAGTGGGTGGTGGTCATTACAGAGTCCTAAGTGACTGCTCCTGTGGCACAGGGGTGGCATGGTCAGTACTAACAGGAAGAACTAGATTACTGAAGAGGAGACAAAAAGAACCTAAGAGGCAGGACGAGGTGTGGCATGTTGTGGGAAACTATCCTCCATGTTTGGCATTTGAATACTAAAGTCCGAGTAAACATTCCTTTGTAGAGGGAAGGGGACTTAGGATATGAGGCATTAGCACGACCTGCCTTCGGTCTCTGCGGGATCACCTGACCTGAGTACATGCGTCCACGTGTGGGTTTCGCACACGTCCTCCGCGCAGGTCCGCGTGTGGGTGGGGGCGGGGCTTCCCCGGGAGTCATTTCCTCCGCCACTAGGGCGCAGCGGCGTCAGTCTGCCCTGCGGGGGGGGGGGGGGGGGGGGGAAGAGGGGGGGGGTGTCAGGGCACAGGCCTTCCCAAGGATCAAGTGTTTTAACAATCGCTGGAGGCAGGATGACTCTTCTTCCGGTGGTGTAAATAACCCCAGTTAAGCCCACTGGTTCACCAAACTGGATTTGGGAGAAAGCAAGGGGGGGGGGGGAAATAATTGACGTGGGAGTGGACTTGAAAATTGAACGCAGTTTGGAGAAATATATCACAAAATATTTTTTTCAAATATGTTAGGTTTCTAGTTTGCTATTCTACTGTCCACTATTCTGAAATTATCTTTCATTTTAGGAATTTCCTTGTTATCAGGATAAGCAAGACAAATACACACATGCACACGCACACACTACTATTACTATTATGGCTCTTACCTCCTGATGTTTATCATTAAATTGTAATGTTCAGGCAGTTGTTTACACAGACATGAACCTGCCCACTTTTCTAAATCAAAAAGTATAATTTAAGCCGGGTGTGGTGGCGCATGCCTTTAATCCCAGCACTTGGGAGGCAGAGGTAGGAGGACTGCCTTGAGATCCAGGCCACCAGGAGACTCCATAGTGAATTCCAGGTCAGCCTGAGCTACAGTGAGACCCTACCTTGAAAAGAAAGAAAGAAAAAAAAAAGGATATTTGTTTTCTTATTTTTGTGGAAAGGGAGAATAAGAACAGAAACACCAAGGCCTCTTGTTGCTGGAAACAAATTCCAGATGCATGCACTGTGTTGTACTTATGGCTTTACGTGGGTACTGGAGAATTCAATTCAGGTCGTCAGGCTTTGCAAGCAATTACCTTGAAGTGCCAATCCATTTCTGTAGCCCCCAAAGTATAATCTTCTCTTTCCTCCTTTTTATCTCTTCTCGGAATGATTGCCCTGACACTTTTGGCTTTTTCATTGTTTCCTCAATAAATCCCCTTTGCTTTACCCACACAGACAAAACCTGTAATATTCCATGAAAATCAAAACCAAAATGTATGTGCTTCATAAGTGACAAAGGGTAACATATGAAAATAGATTTATATCCCTATACAATAATCCGCTCTTGTAAGTACTGTACCTTTCCAGCAACTAAAAACAGGAAGAAAAATAAATTTTTATTAATAATGTTCTCTAAAATCATTTAACTTTAATGACAGTGTAAAAAAAAGGATTACTAGAGATATTATTTTACTTAATCACGACTGTGTTGTTACCATTTGAATAGAATCTTGATTATTATAGTTTAATGCTTGTGGCATAGCAATCCATTTAGTATATAACAACTTTAGCACATTCACTCTTAGTTTTAAAACATGTTTTGCATAGTCTGAATTTGGCAATCTCTTCAAAGAATAGACTGAAAACTCTCAACATTAAGGTAAACAAGATACAATGATCTATGTAAGAATTGTTTTCTTATTGTCTCCCACCGCCCCCGCCGCGGGTCCTAGCAGTTCGGGCGGCGGGAGGCGCAGGTCCCAGGCTGTCCGCGAAACCGGCTCCTGCGAAAGTGGAAGCGAAGCCAATAAAAGCAGCGGGAAAGGATAAACCTTCAGACAAAAAAGTGCAAGCAAAAGGGAAGAGGGAGCAAAGGGCAAGCAGGCTGAAGTGACTAAGCCAGAGACTAAAGAAGACCTACCTGCCGAGAACGGAGAGGCAAAGAGCGAGGAGAGTCCAGCCTCTGAGGAAGCGGGAGAGGAAGACGCCAAGGCTGAGTAGTCATCCACCGTGTCCATCAGCATCCCTGTCTCCTTCTTGTACAATCCAGAGGAATATTTTTTATCAACTATTTTGTAAATGCAAGTTTTTTAGTAGCTCTAGAAACATTTTTTAAAAGGAGGGAATCCCACCTCATCCCATTTTTTAAGTGTAAATGATTTTTTTTAAGAGGTGAAATCATTTGCTGGTTGTTTATTTTTTGGTACAACCAGAAAATAGTGGGATATTGAATTATGGGAAGCTTTGACTATCTTGGGTGTCAGCTTAACATTCCATAGGTGGGGGGTTAGTTTTATATCATACAATACAAAGCATACTAAATGGCAATTTGGAGTCACATTTGTGCATTTAATATGTCTTGAATATTTTCAATTACTCCTAGTCTGTGTTTTTAGTAGAGCCGTTTCCTAAGAAAAAAAAAACAAAAAACCACTCCTTGGTCACTGCCCTGTTGTCAGCACTGTGTGCCTCTGTGACATCTCTAGTCGTGGTAGTCCAGTGTTCTTAATAATTTTGATAACGTACTGTGAAAGATGAAAAATTTGCATTTGCAGTGTGTATGATACTAAAATTGTGAACCAGTGGGAGTTGAGTAGAGATTGTGAGCATTTGAAGATGTTTGTACATGAGAGCCTAATAAGGAAAAATGCCTCTAAGATTGAAGCTGGGTGTCACTGGAATAACTTCTAAAGAAACAATACATGGTCTTTAGATTTTTGGTACGTGTGTTAAGACTTGTGTACAATTGAAATGTTTGTGTACTGTTCCTCAGCACCAATAAAAGTATGAAAATTTAAAAAAAAGAATTTTCTTATTTTCAAGAGTAAGGATATTAAGTTTAGATTTATAACAAACATATCCTTTCAAACATGACTTATATGCACTATTCTCTGACATCTGTGAGGATTTTTTATTTCCACTAAATTTTAAGCAAGTTACAGATGGTCACATTCTCAGTTATGTACTGGATTTCTTTCCAGAAATAACTGTCTTTCTTACATAAAGATATGAAGTATGAATGATGGCTTTGCTGATCTTTACATTGTAGATTTTTTTTTTCCAAAGAAATATTTTCTCCCTATCTTGTAAGGTATGTATTTTGGCTAAAGGTCTTTTCACAGTCATTACATGTATGAGGTATATATATAATTCAAATTCTTGGTCAAACAAATTTGAAAAAAAGAAAAAAATGTCGTCACATATTGACATTAGGAGAGCTTCTTTTCCGTATGAATTCTGTGAAGAGGTAGAAGCCTTGAGCACATGAAAAAGGCTTTACTGCACTTTTTACATCTGCAGTGCTTCTCTCACCCCAGGAAAAATCATGTAATGGTGAACACCTGACTTTTCAACATACATGATCTGTGTAGAATGAGTTGTGAGCTTTTATTAAAAGCATGGCTACAATCATTACCTTTGTACAGCTTCTCTTTTGTATGAAGTCTGAACTCCTGCTAAAGGTTTGGCCACACTATGCATTCATTGGGTCTGTCATGAGTATGAATTCTCTGGTCAAGGTCAAAGATGACAATCAAGGCAGGCTATTACAACACTAAATCTGCTCCCAACACACTTTCTACAGAGAAGACTCCTCCTCCCAAGTTGCCATCAGTTGTGTCTCAAGCATTTAGAAGACATGAGTTTAATGGTGGGGGGGTTGGGGAGAAACGACACATTACTCAAACCACCACATCTTGCCCCTGGTCCCCATAAATTGATGACCATCTATGATATAAAATGCAATGTGTTCAGTCCAACCTTAAAAGTCCTCTAGTTTTTTCAATCCCAATACTGTTCAAACATTCCCAATGTCCAAGGTCTCTTAACCGTTAGCTGTTAAGCCAGAAATGCATAATAGCAAACAGCAAAAGGCGACATTGGGCAAAACAAGGAAAGAATAAACTGACACAAGATCTAAAACAATCAGGGCAAACATCAAACCCTGTAGCTCCAAGTCCAACAACTCTAACCAATGATGAAGTCTCTGGAGTTCCAATTCTGCCCCTGCAATTGGACTATTAATATCCTGGGGAACAATCCATGCCAAGCCAGCGGATCTCCTTGGCAGCTATCCTACAGACTTGGCTGGGTTCTCCACTGCAACCCATGGTTCATTTCCATGGCTCCGTCAGTCTCCACGCAGGAATTTTCAACAACCCTGACTAACACTGCCAGTGGCCATTTCCAAAAAGCAAATCTGTGTTACAAATCCAATAATCCTCTTTTTTTCTGCATTTCTTAGGCTACCACAGTGCCAGGAGGGCTACCAAATTTTTTAATCCATGCAGAAATAAAGAAAACTTTGAAAATCAGGATACTCCTTTAGCACTCAGGCCTCCTACTTCCAAAATAATCGACATTCTACTGTCCCAATGATGTACATCTAACCCAATGTCAATAACTAATCTTTCTAATAATTGCAGCTGAATGGCCACTGTATGACAACTGAAACTTTCAATTCTGTGTCATATCCTTCAGCTCACAACAGTCCAATTCCACACAATACAACCCTGCACGTTATCAGGACACAGGCACAATGCATCAAGCCTTTCATACAAACTTCTTCTAGTCCAGTCTAGATGAAGCTCATTCTTCCCTTCCTAAGGCCAAGCCTGCAGAGTTTGATAGTACCTACTGCATTTAGGTCTTTCAACTCTCACCAGAACAGTCTATCAATTTCTCCCTACAGCATTGCAAGGTATCTATGAGACCAGGTTTTCAAATTCTTCCACATTTCTCCTGAAAATCAGTTCTAAAAGGCCAAAAGCCAGAGTCTGGTTTCTAGCAGCAATGACCCCACAACTATGGTACCAATTTTCCATAGTTACCTCTCATTACTGACAATAAACAGCAGATGACAAGCAGATTATGGGAAGAAGGTTGTTTATTTTGGCTTACAATTTTGAGAAGACTCTCCATAATAGCAGGAGAAATATGGTAGTGCAGAGGCTAGACATTACCTGCTTGCCACAGCAGGTGGCACATGCAGGCAAGTGAGCCAAACACTGGGAAGCAAGGGGCTAATAAACTATTAAACCACCCCTGGCAGCACACCTCCTGCAGCAAGGCTCCACCTCCCAAATCGCCATCAGCTGGGGATCAAGGACTCAGATCACATGAGTTTTTGGGGACACCTGATTCAAACCACCACATAGGGTTTCTCTCCAGTATTAAAAAAAATTTATTTATTTGAGAAAGAGAGGAACAGGCAGATAAGAGAATGGGCATGCCAGGACTTCTAGCCACTGCAAACAAGCTCCAGATGCATGTGCCCCCTTGTGCAACTGGCTTACATGGCTACTAGGGAACTGACCAGCATTCTTAGGCTTCGCAGGCAAATGCCTTAACTGCTAAGCCATTTACCCAGCCCTCTCTCCAGTATTAGTTCTTTGGTGTACCACATAAGGACTGACCACATGTGAAAGACTTGATCACATCCTTTATATTGGTAGGTTCTCTCTCCGGAATGAACTCTGGAGGTCAGTAAGGTTGTAATATCCTCCAGAAGTTTTGACATTTTCTTTATATTTTTAGGGTTTCACTCCAATATGAATCCTATGACATTGATTCAGAATTAAATCATTGTTAAAGGTTTTTACACACACTGTTTATGGGGGTTCTCTCCACTATGAATATTTGTTGTGGAGCAAGGTTTTAAATCATACTAAAGGTTTTACCACACTACATTTTCAGTGCTTCCTTCCAATGTAAGTTATGTAAGGGTGGGACACCTGGTACAGGATTTGCCACATTTTCAATCATCACTGCTTTAGTGTCCAATACAGAGTGAGCTTTAAAAGCTTGACTACTATCATTACATTTGTAGGGCTTCCCTCTGGTATGAATCGTGTGATGACGTCGGAGGTGTTCATTCATCTTGAAGGTTTTGCCACATTCTTGACACTGATAGGGTCTCTCTCCAGTATGAATTCTGAGATGTTGCTTTAGGCATACAGTAGTTTTAAAGGCTCTGCCACACTCTTTACATTTGTATGGCTTCTCTGTAGTATGAACCGTGTGATGTTGACTGAGGGTTGAACTCTGGTTAAAGGCTTTGCCACACACTTTGCATTTGTATGGCTTTTCTCCACGATGAATAGATTGGTGTCGAGTAAGATTTGAAATAATAAGAAAGGTTTTACCACACTCTTTACATTCAAAGGGCTTTTCCCCAGAATGGATTTTCTGATGCCGATGAAGTATTGAAATAGTGACAAAGGTTTTACCACACTCATTACATGCAAAGGGCTTCTCTCCACTATGGATTTTCTGGTGTCGAGTAAGGGATGAATTATTCTTAAAGACCTTGCCACATTCTTTACATTTGTATGGCTTCTCTACACTATGAATTTTCTGGTGTTGATTAAGTTTTCCTGCAGTATAAAAGCTTTTACCACACTCTTTACATTTGTAGGGTTTCTCTTCACTATGAATTTTCTGGTGTAGAGTAAGATATGAATAAGTTTTAAAGGCCTTGCCACATTCTTTACATTTGTAGGGCTTCTCTACACTATGAATTTTCTGGTGTTCAGCAAGTTTTGCAGCAGTATAAAAGCTTTTGCCACATTCTTTACATTCAAAGGATTTCTCTCCACGATGAATTTTTTGATGTATAGGAAGGTATGAATAACTCTTAAAGGCCTTGCCACATTCTTTACATTGGAAGGGTTTCTCCCCAGTATGAATTTTCTGGTGTTCAGCAAGGTATGAAATCATAGCAAAGGCTTTACCACAGTCTTTACACACAAAGGGTTTCTTTCCAGTATGAAGATACTCATGTCGAGTGAGGATTGACTTTCTGTAAAAGGCCATGCCACATTCATTACATTTGTAAGGCTTCTCTTCACTATGAATTTTCTGGTGTACAGTGAGGTATGAGTAATTGTTAAAGGCCTTGCCACATTCTTTACATTTGTAAGGTTTCTCTCCACTATGAATTTGCTGGTGTCGAGTAAGTTTTGTAGTAGTAAAAAAGCTTTTACCACACTCTTTACATGCAAAGGGTTTCTCTCCAGTATGAATTTTCTGGTGTACAGTAAGGTATGAATAATTGTTAAAGGCCTTGCCACATTCTTTACAAGGAAAGGGTTTCTCTCCACTGTGAATTTGCTGGTGTCTAGTAAGTTTTGAAGCATCAAAAAAGGTTTTACCACACTCATTACATGCAAAGGGCTTCTCTCCAGTATGAATTTTCTGATATTGAGTAAGAGATGAATTATTGTTAAAGGCTTTGGCACCTGCTTTACATTTGTAGGGTTTCTCTCCACTGTGAATTTTCTGGTGTCGAATAAGGCTTGAACTTTGACTAAACGTCTGACCACATTCTTTACATTCATAAGCCTTGTCAACACTGGGACTGCCATGAATACTTTTTGAGCACTGATAAAAGACTTTCCCACATTTACTTCCTTTATAAAGGTTCTCTGGACTACAGTGATGTTTATCAGGATCTGAGCCATGGTTAAAATTTTTATTTGTGCCAATGCATTCATTGCTTTTCTCAGCAGTATAATTATCCTGGTAATTGTTTACTGTAGAAAGCTTGGTTGTGGCCTGCATAGTTGCATTAAATATGCACTCTGCTTGTAAAGTATCTATATCTGCATTTTGATTTAACAACGAAGGATAAGAAAAGATACTCCTATATTCATTAAAACTGTCTTTTTTAGTGTACAGAGTACTTGTTTTTTGATTGTAGAGTAGTGAACTTTTTGCAAAGGAACTCTCCAACTGGTCACTTTTAGAAATCTGTTCCTCATTTTCCAATCTGTCTACAGAAATATTTGAATGCAAGTTTACTCCAGTGATGGATGTTAAATTGTTTAAGCTAGTAACTGCATCATGATCTAAGACTCTTTGCAGACCTTCCAAATTTCCTTTCATAGGAAAGGTATGTGACAGAAGTTGCTGGGGATTTTTATTTACAGAAAGAGTTTGATCTTCAAAAGTTATTGGCATAATTTGAGGGGTTTTCTGAGATGTTTTCACTTTTGGATCTCTACTGACAGAAATATTGTGACTACTGTTAGTCATTGCAAATTCGTTATGTGAACCAGAATATGCTTTCTGACCTTCCCTCTCAACCATACTTTCTGATTCTTTCTGTAAGTGTAAACTGTTAAGGTCACAATTTCCATGATGACTTATCACTTTGGGGAATGAATGCTTAATCTTCTGCTTTGATGACAAGCCTTGGGTATAATGAGAAGACACAGCTGAAAGAAATAAAAATAAAAACTTATCAAAAGCTGGAGAGATGGCTTAGCGATTAAGCGCTTGCCTGTGAAGCCTAAGGACCCCGGTTCGAGGCTCGGTTCCCCAGGTCCCACGTTAGCCAGATGCACAAGGGGGCGCACGCGTCTGGAGCTCGTTTGCAGAGGCTGGAAGCCCTGGCGCGCCCATTCTCTCTCTCCCCTCTATCTGTCTTTCTCTCTGTGTCTGTCACTCTCAAATAAATAAATAAAAAATTAAAAAAAAAAAAAGTTAGACTCAGGTGAAAAGACTTTTAAACTAATATATGTAAAAATTATACCTGGCAGGTGATATCAGTGGAGAGTTAATAATAAACCCAATGTACCTCGTATCCACAGGCATATGAATTTAACAACAAATATGTGGCTCACATTTTTTTTTTTTTTTTTTTTTTGGTTTTTCAAGGTAGGGTCTCACTCTGGCTCAGGCTGACCTGAAATTCACTCTGTAGTCTCAGGGTGGGCTCGAACTCTCAGTGATCCTCCTACCTCTGCCTCCCGAGTGCTGGGTCACATTTATTTTTAAGACCTTCTAAAACCTAGGAACTCAGGGCACTCCAGATGAGCTCAACATTTAAGCAAGGAAAACAGAAGAAAGTGCAGAGGAAGAGATGGTATGAAAACCGCTAATACTGCTAGCCTGACAAACAGCTTTAGGGACATGGTGACAGACACAGTGCTCAATCAAAACCTATCAAAGCAAAAATCCAGAGGTTACAAAGAACTAAACTAAATCAGACTGCTAACAGACCTGCCACAGTGCAGAGAATATTGAGGAAGAGGGATGGAAAGGCTGTAAAAGCCACAGAGTGGGTAGGAATACCCTGGACATGGTCCCTCCACTACTCCACAGGGACTAACTTAGGCCTTCATGGCCCACAGTGGATAACATGGGGGAGGGCCCCCAGGGTGGTGTGGGCTGGGCAAGGGGACAGATGAGTATAATCTCTTATATTGTATATAAAATAAAATAAAAAAAAACAAGGAACATCAACAATATTTTCAAGAATTTACACATATTCAAGAGTCCAAATCTTACAATTCACAAGGTATAATTAGTGGCTGAGACAATGTAGAGGAATTTAAGGGTTATTAGATGAATTGTTACAGCAAACTTCCTAAACCTAGAAAGAGAAGTTAACATGCAAGTATAAGAGGAATTTAGAACCCAAGCATGACCAGAGAAAAATTTTCATGGGACTTCATGGTTAACAGGTCAAAAATATAAAGTTAACAAATGGGTGCTCCCTTTAGGTTCATGTGTTTTGAATACTTGGATCCAGGTAGGGGCAATTTGGGAAAGTTGTGAAGTTTTCAGAATGTGCAGCCTTGTAGGTCTGTCACTATAGTGAGTCTTGGGATTTTATAGTCCAGTCACCTTTCCAGTGCTGACTATCTCACTCTTGCTGCTACTTCCCAAGTTATGTGACATTTTGCTGTCTTGCTTGTGTCATGTTTCCCTGCCATGATGAAGTTATCTCTTGAAACTGTAAGCTAAAATAAATTTTTCCCTCCTCTGAGCTGCTTTTGGTTGGGTGTTTTGTTCCAGCAATGAGAAGATAATTGCTATTTACTACAAGCTGTGAGGGGGCCAGGTGTGGTGGCACATGCCTTTAATCCCAGCACTCGGGAGGCAGAGGTAAGAGGATTGCCCTGAGTTTGAGGCCACCCTGAGATTCCATAGTTCCATAGTGAATTCCAGGTCAGCCTGGGCTAGAGTGAGACCCTACCTTGAAAAATGAAAAGAGGAGAGAAAGATAGAATGCATATTAATACAAGGAACAATACATCAAGAAGATAAAACAGGTATGGGCAGTTGGCTCAGAGGTTAAAGGTGCTTGCTAGGACAACCTGAGGGACTGGGTTCAAATCCCTAGAACCCATGTAAAGCCAGTTGCACAAAGTGATGGTGCATGCAACTGGAGTTTATTTGCAGTAGCAAGAGGCTCTGTGTACTCATTCATTTTCTCTCTCCTTACAAATAAAAAAGGACTTTTTAAAAAAGAAGTAGTAGATATGGCCATGCATGGTGGCACACACCTTTAATCTCAGCATTTGGGAGGCAGAGGTAGGAGGATTGCCATGAGTCTGAGGCCACCTTGAGGAATTCCAGGCCAGCCTGGGCTAGAGGGAAATCCTACCTCCTCTTTCCCCCCAAAAAATAAACAAAAAAGAAAAGATATAATTGCTATAAACACTTATGCACCAAACACTGAGGCTACTAACTTCATAAAAGAAAGAGACAGACAGAAGACAGAGATAGAAAGAGAATCCCTTGTATTTTATCAGACTACAGAAGAACAAAAATAAAAATCAACAGCAAGAGAAGACACTGGTCCTCAAAGGGTACTTTCAAAATGTGAACGTGTTTCTCTTGGAAAGGCAACTGATTCACCACTAATTGCCATTAAGACTCATGAAACAATTTATGAATACCAATCATGACAGAAAATATACAAGTCACGATCAAAATGCATTACCTTTATACATGCACATAAAAATAGATCTTACTGGCAATAGTTTAGACATACTGAATTTTACCTTACACCTTGACCTAAATTGAAAATTGCCACCCCACCATAATATAAAAGCTAAAACTTAAAAACATATCCTAAAAGCATACATGAGGCCCATTTTCAATTTCCACCATCTAAATAAGTAAATACTGATTGAGGGAATCTACTGGTAAAAAAAAAAAAAAAAAACACAGAAAATGGAATCACAAGACAAGAAAAATATAACTTTTAAAATTCTAAATAAATAGAGACATTTTTTACTCTGTCAACAATAATTTTCTGTTGTGAATGTTGTGACTATATATACCCACTAAATGGAGGCTTATGAGTCACTGACATTTAGTATAGCACAGAAAAATTCACAGAAAGTCCATTATAACTACTTAGAGGGTTTTTCAATGATTTATTTATTTATTTGTGTGTGCATATATGAATGAATGCATGTGGTAAGGTCTCTTAGCACTAGGGGATAAAAAAGGTCAATTTGGCTTATATAGGTAGCTGGGGAACTGAACACACGTTGGCAGGCTTTGCAAGCATGCATCTTTAACTTAGCCGCCTCCCCAGCCCCCATTTACAAAGTGTTTTGATGATGGGCTGGGGACGAAGATCAGTTGGTAGAGTATTTGCTTAATGTGCCTGAAGCCCTTTGGATCTTCAGCACTGCATATAAACAGAAACGGCACATGCTTTTAATCTCAGAACATAACAGGTAAAGGCAGAATCAGAGGTTCAAGGCCATCCTTGGCTACATAGCAACTTCAAGGCCATCCTAGGTTATATGAGACTCTGTTTTAGAAACAAACACAAGCTGTCATACCCACCAAGGCTTGGGGAACACTGTGGAAAAGGTGGGGAAAAGAATAAAAGAGCCAGAGGATGGGGAAGAGTGCTTTGGAATGTAGTATTCTTCCCACCAGATGGCTGTTATATTTATGACATCACAGTGACTATACTACCTGCACAATATTGAGTCCATTAACATGTCATGATGGATGATGAAGGCAGGCAAAAACAGTGATATCAAAACAGAGGGACTGGCTGAAAGAAGGGGCTCAGTGGAAGGGGTATGGAAGAGTGGGGGCAAAAGAGAGTCATGGGAGGGAACTATAATCAAAATACATTATATACATACAAAACAGTCATTACAGTTATAAAATAAAAAGAACTCTGAGGAAATTGTCTTAATGAACATATAGATGATACTAGAAGCTTTTCTGTGGTGTTATAATATTGCAGCATTTTAGAAATGTACACCCCCCCCCCAAGCAGCAGAAGAATAAACATCATTCAGACTGTAACAGGCAAAGAGAAGGGATGTGGCTGTCACTCTGAAGGTGTGAGCTAATCACTGGAGGGGAAGGAGGAGGCTCTGAGGTTGGTTTTTATTTTTTATTTTATTTGAGAGAGAGAGAAAGAGAAGGAAACAGGCAGATATATAGAGAGAATGGGTATGCCAGGGCCTCTAGCCATTGCAAATGAACTACAGATACATGCACCACCCTGTGCATCTGACTTACGTGGGAACTGGGAAATAGAACCTGGGTCCTTAGGCTTCACAGGCAAACACCTTAACCACTAAACCATCCCTTCAGCCCTGACTATGAGCTTTAGAAACTTCTGTTAAGGTATAGAGCACAATATTTCATACCACTGAATTCCTTTACTTATCAGTACAGTGAAGGATGTATGCCCCAAGAAATAGGATGGTTCAAGACATGGAAATTTTCTTGCTTATACCCATGCCCTATTTTTTTTTCCATTAAAGCAGGACTCATGCAAAGTAGAAGCTTTCGAAAGATAAGTGTTCAAAAGTAGGAAATTAAGCATTGATAGTAAATCAGTAATTCTATAGGGAAGTTGTCCTCACCTATGGAGACCAGGTTTCTGTAGTTTTCTATCATCACATCCCTATATAAATTCCGCTGAGCAGAATCCAGACACTCCCACTCCTCTGGAGAGAAATCAATACTGATGTCTCTGAATGTGATCACATCCTGAAATAAAAATAAGTATGCAGCATATTAAACATAGAGACATTGACAGAGTTCCTAATTTGACCCAAGTTGAATGAGAGGTAGGAGTTGTGCATTGGCCTTAATTCTTCATTAAGAAACTTTTGCTTTTGTTTTTGTTTTTTGAGAAAGGGTCTCCCTCTAGCTCAGGCTGATCTGGCATTTACTACGTAGTTTTAGGGTGGCCTTGAATTCATGGCAATCTACCTCTGCTTCCCAAGTGGTAGGATTAAAGGTGTATGCCACCATTACCAGGAAGAGACTTTTTAAATATAAATACATTCTCTACTGTGTTAAGTAACTCAAAATAAGATGGCAATAGGCCCCCAACACCTCAGCACTGAAGCAGACCAAAAATGAACCC
The DNA here is from genome assembly GCF_020740685.1 of Jaculus jaculus. NCBI lineage: Eukaryota > Metazoa > Chordata > Mammalia > Rodentia > Dipodidae > Jaculus > Jaculus jaculus. The sequence goes on along the minus strand of NC_059102.1, from coordinate 131,357,558 downwards.
AACATGGCTCAGGGAAATCTTGCGGAAGAGGGGGCAGAAAGAATGTCAGAGTTACATGTTGGGTCATGATTTGCAGAGACATTTATCATACTAATAACTGGGGGCTAACTCCACAATGCACGACCCATTTTCATTAACAAGGAGGGTCTAATGGGAGGGGGTAGATCACAGATGAGCCTAAATAATGGTACCAAACTGCCTGTATTCACTGAAATGAAAACTAATAAATTAAATTTAAAAAAAAAGAAAAAGAAATTTTACCACATGTTTATTTTGTCTGGAAAGACCAGCCTAAGTACCTGATTAGCATAATTTAATTATCTATTAATCCATGTCACCGAATATAGATAAGTCTACTTTCAAGATTGTTTCTAGATCTAATCAAAATTATATCTGACTTGCTTGTATGTTAGAAATTTGTAATATTTCACTTAAGTGACACACTCAATGACAATGTTTTAAAATTACCAAATTATTATTACACCTAAGAATGTTTTCATATGTTATTGACTTTCCAACTTGGTCTTTCTTCTACCCTTAATGCAAGTGTAAGCAAATCCCAGCTGGGCAAATCCTGGGAAGGTTAAATAAAAAAAGCAAATACCTTTAAAAAAAAATAAATAAAATAAGATGGCAATAAAAGCCACAAAACCAGTATTAGCAATAGTTTTTTGAAATACAAAAAATTTAAGAATATGCATTCTTCTGGGAGTGGTAGCACCCTTCTTTAATCCCATCACTCAGGAGGCTAAGATAGGTCGATCACAATGAATTCAAGGTCAGCCTGGGCTACAGAGTGAGTTCTAGATCAGCATGGTCTAGAGTGCCATCCAACAACAACAACAACAACAAACCATGATGGAATTGGAACTCTACCAAAGAAACCTGGGGGAAAAGATAAGACAAGACAGAATATACTCTTCTACTGGTGTGTAAGGAATTAGTAACGTAGGTGGGACCTCTGCAGAAAACCAGGAGGGAGTCAGGACCTCACAGCAATCACACCTTCAATGAGAACTGGGCTTCAGTCAGTGGCCCCAGTGAAGTGCATCTATTCTCCAGGCCCTGCCTCAGCTAGCAAGAGCACAATGTCTTCAACACTCAGCTCTCACCAATTAACAGGTCAACCCAGGAAAAAATAAACAGAGAAGCATCTGGATGAAATGAAGTCATAGAACAAATGGACCCAACAGATATCAACAGAACATTCCATCCAAATGCTACAGAATACACATTCTTCTCAGTATAGACCATATATAGGACACAAAGCAACTCTTAACAATCACAAAAAAACTGAAATAATTCCTTGTACTCTACCTGATCACAATGGGATAAATCTAAAAATAAACTGCAAGAAAGACTATAGAACATGCACAAACTCATGGAAATTAAACAGTATACTATGAATGATGAATGAGTCAATGAAGAAATAAGACAATCCACAGTATCAAATGACAAGGAAAACAAATTATGGGATGCAATGAAGGCAGGCTCAAGAGTGAAATTTATAACTTTAGGTGCCAATATTAAGAAATTAGAGTGGTCACAAATAAATAATGCTATACCTTAAGGCCTTAAAAAACAACAAGCCAAACCAAAACTTGGTAGACAGAAAAAAAAATAATGACAATATAGATAGAAACTTATGGAATAGCAATGAAGAAAACAATATGAAGGATAAATAAGCCAGGTGTGGTGGCACATACCTTTAATCCCAGCAGGGGGAGGCAGAGATGGGAGGACAACTGTGAGTTTGAAGTTTGAGGCCAGCCTGGAACTACAGAGTGAGTTCTAAGTCAGCCTGGGATAGAGGGAGACCTTGCCTTGAAAAATAAAAACAGCAGCAACAAAAAAACCAGAATGAATAAATGAAACAAGAAGTTGGTTCTTCGTGAAAGGATAAACAAGGCTGATAAACTCTTAGCAAAACTGACCAAAAGAGACCCAAATCAATAAAATTTGAGGTTCAAAGGGCACCATTCCAACAGAAACCAATGAAATTAAGAGAATTATAACATACTTCAACAACATAAACTCCACTAAAGTGGAAAATCTAAAAGAAACAGATGAATTTCTAGATATGTATGACCTACCAAAACTAAAGCAAGAGGACATAAAGCATTGAAACAGACCTACAGCAAGCAGTCATATATATATATAACATCCAGCTAAAAAAAGTCCAGGCCCAGATGGATTCACTGGTGAATTTTATCAGACCTTCACAGACATACCAACAACAATGCTTCTTAAACTATTCCTCAAAATAGAAAAGGAAAGGACCCTACCAACATCCTTTTATGAAGCCAGAATTACCCTAATAGCAAAACCAGATAAAGATGTTACAAAAATACAAAGTTACAGACCAGTCTTTTTCATGAACATAGATGCAAAATTTTTTTCAACAAAATACTGGAAAACAAAATATAGAAGCACATGAAAAAGATCATTCCCCCCGAACAAGTGGATGCAGAGATGGTTCAATATGTGGAAATTAATAAATGTCATACACCATATAAAAGGACTCCAGGACGAAAATCACATTATCATCTCAACAGATGCAGAAATGACAAAATTCCTAAAGAAACTTGGAATAGAAGAAGCAAACTTCAAAATAATAAAAGTTATATATGACAATCCTAAAGTAAACATTATACTAAATGGGGGAAACCTCAAAGCATTTCCACTAAAATCAGAACTATTTTCTCCACTTTTGTTTAATATAGAATTGGAAGTCTTAGCTACAGAAGTAAGACAAGAGATACAAATAAAAGGATTCCAAACAGAAAAGAAAGAAACAAAATCACTATTATTTGAAGATGATGTGATTCTATACATAAGGGACCCTGAAGACTATACTAGAAAACTGTTAGAACTGATGAATGCTTTCAGAAAAGCAGCAGGATATAAAATTAACACAAATCAGTAGCCCTCCTATATACCAATAACAAATGTGCTGAGGATAAAATCAGGGAAACACTCCTATGCAGTACTGCCTCAAAAACAAAACAAAACAAAACAAAAAAACCTGGAATAAACCTAACTAAGGAAGTAAAGTAACTCTACAAAGAAAACTTGAAAGCATTCAAGAGGGAAACTGAAGATCTTATAGTAAATGGAAAGATAACCCATGTTCATATGTTGGAAGAATCAATATTGTAAACATGTCCATATTGCCAAAAACAATCTACAGATTTAATGCAATCCCCCTCAAAATTCCAATGGTATTCTTCACTGAACTAGGAAAAAAAAAAACACCAAAAAAAGTCCTACAATTCATTTAGAATCACAAAACAACTCCAAGAGCAAAAACAATTCTGAGCAACAAAAATAAGGCTAGTAGTATCACCATACTTGATTTTAAGATATATTACAGAGCCAAGTAACAAAAATTCCAGGTCCAGGTAGGTCAGTCAGGGCTAGAGCAAGACCCTACCTCAAAAAAACAAAATAGTATGCTAGTGACACAAAAACAGACATATAAATCAATGAAACAGAATACAGGACCTACACACAAACCAAGGCAGCTATAGCCACTCAATTTTTAAACAAAAATATTCACTGAGGAGAGCCTCTTTAATGAACAGTGCTAGAAAAAAGTGTATATTTATATGTAGAAGGATGAAAAAAGATTCTTCTCTTCATGCATAAGAATCAAGTCCATATGCATCAAAGACCTTAACATTAGACATGAAGCTCTGACACTGCTATAGAGAAAAAGTAGAAGCAACACTTGAACATATTGGCATAGGCAAAGACTTTCTGAATAGAACCCCAGTCACCCTGGAAATAAAACCAATAACCAACCATTAGAATCTCATGAAATTAAAAGCTTTTGTACAGCAAATAATGTTGTGAATAGAGGAAAGAGGTAGCCTACAGAATGGAAGAAAATATTTGCCAGCTATAAATCTGACAGTATTAATTTCTAGAACATACAAGGAATTAAAAAAACAAAAACTAAATCATAAGAAATCAAAGCTGGGCATGGTGGCATATGCTCTAATCCCAGTACTTGGGAGGCAGAGGTAGAAGGGTCACTATGAGTTGCAGGCCAGCATGGTACTACAAAGTGAGTTTCAGGTCAGCTAGACTGAGACAGTACCTTGATAAGACAAACAAACAAATAAGAACAACAAGAAAAAAATATGCTATAGAACTAACTAGACAGTTCCCAAAAGAAGAAATGAAAATGGATAATAAACATCTAAAAACATGTTCGCCATCCTTAGCCATTAGGGAAATGCAAATTAAAAGTTCTTTGAGATTCTATCACACCCCTGTCAGAATGGCTAAGAAATTAAATGACAATAAATGGTGGGAAGGGTGTGGGGAAAGAGGAACCCTTCTACATTGTTGGTGAGAATGTAAACTGGTATAGCCATTGTGGAAATCAGTGCGGAGGTTCCTGGAACAGCTAAAAATAGATTTGCCACAGGACCAGTTATACCATTACCCTAAGGACTCTATACATTGCTATAGAAATTCTGACTCATCCATGTTTATTGATGCTGTATTCACAATAGCTAGAAAATGGAAACAGCCTAGATGCCTATCAACTGATGAATGGTTAATGAAAATGAGATTCATTTTTGCAATGGAGGTTTTTTTTTTTTTTAATTCACAGAAGCAGAATGTCAAATGATTCATGTTTTCTCTCATATGTATACCCTAGCTTCATGTGTTTAGATTTGTGAGATAGTTTCACTGGAGTCAACAATAGGAGCTAGGAAGCTAGATTGGGAGATGGAGAGAAGAGTAGGGGAGGCTTGAGGGGAAAGTATAACATATATGTAAGTAGAGGGACAGAATACTGGGGGTAAATAGTCAAAGAGAGGACGGGGGGGGGGCTGAGAATAGAGAATGGGTGGAGGAATAATCAAAATTAAAGATGTGGGCTGGAGAGATGACTTAGCAGTTAAGCGCTTGCCTGTGAAGCCTAAGGACCCTGGTTCAAGGCTCCTTTCCCCAGGACCCACGTTAGCCAGATGCACAAGCGGGGGGGGGGGGGAGGCATGTGTCTGGAGTTTGTTTGCAGTGGCTGGAGGCCCTGGTGAGCCCATTCTCTCTCTTTCTCTCTCTCTCTCTCCCTCTTTCTCTGTCTGTTACTCTCAAATAAATAAATAAAAATGATAAACAAAAAAAATTTAAGATGTGATGAATAAGCCATATGGGGAAATCTAGTTCTTTGCTACCTAATAATGTATATGTTACAAAAGAGAGAATTTGGGCAGAAAGTACCCTGTGTAGGTGGATAATCCCATACCCAGAAGCCATATGCTGTTACAAGAAAATTTCAGTTCCAAGGTAGTCACCTTCCAACAACTTGTTGGTCAAAGAGGACCCTGATGCTCCTCAAGCAGTATAAGCTATTGCCAAGGCTCTTGGTTACCCCTTAGACCTTATTGCTAAAGACACCACATTCTTGGGCTTCTAAGCTGGAAACCTCCTCCCTATTGATTAGCTGTCATGATGCTGGAAACTGGGGTAATAATGGCATGTCTGTCATGGGGTAAACTAATTGCCCTCTGATTGGATTTGAGACCTGCTTCATGGGGAGGTAACTGCTATCTACTACTGAAAACCTAATGAAAAGCCTATGGCTGGGGAGGTCTTAAGCCATGCATGAGAAACTACAACTGTTGTCTGGCTAAATGGATATATTAACATTAGACATGAAGCTGCCCTCTAAATACTTATGTTTATGCATATATATTAGTGCCCTCTAAATACTTATGTTTATGCATATATATTAGTGCTACTTTCACTTTTGGTTAGAGAAGCTTCTTTTCATATGGTGGTGACCACAGCACTCAAAACTCTCCAAAGTGCTGAGTAGTGCCAGTGGCATAATAGAAGGGGGGAAAATAAGGACATCAAAATACAAGAGACTACGTGGAAAGAAGATGGGATTCAGTATAGGAGGCTTGGGATGGGAGAAAAGAGAAGGTAGTGGAATGGGATTAGGATCATTGTACATTGTTTATATATATGGAGGTTGTTAATTAGTTTTTTTAAACCTGACAAGAATATACCTACCAAGTGCTATGTATATTTTAAATAATAATTGATACATATTTCCCATACGAGAAAGTGAGGGTATTGCTATCTGGGTAGATTGTCACTGGTACTATCACAAAGTGGAGATGTAATGGTCACTCAACACAAAGTTCTTCCATCATAACACCTCTACTATACTACAGTAGTATACAACCTCTTACAGCACCCAGGAAAAGGTGCACACTCATTTACCCACGTTGATTTGACCTGCAGCGTATATAAAATCTCAAAATAGGAGCACATTCTGAGCACTGTCATCATGGGGTTCTGGAAACCAATGTTCAGAAAGCTGTACTCCAGCCTGCCCCTTCCCTCCCAGGAGCTGACCTACAGGATCCAGGCCTGGCCCCGCCCCGCGGAACTGCTGACTGACAGGACCCCCTTCCAGCCCAGGCAGAGCTGACAGACAAGATCCAGGCCCCGCCCCGCCCCGCGGAACTGCTGACTGACAGGACCCCTTCCACCGGGGAAGAGTTGATTGGTAGGACCCAGATTTGGTCCCGCCCCTCCCCGTAGAAGAGCTGAGTGACAGGACCCCTTCCACCGGCGAAGAGCTGATTGGTGGGACCCAGACTTGGTCCCGCCTCTCCCCGCCCCGCGGAAGAGCTGAGTGACAGAACCCCGCCCCGCTCAGCGGAGAAGCTGACTGACAAGTTCCAGGCTTGGTCTCGCCCCGCGGAGGAGGTGACGCGATGACTGTCTCCACCCAGCCGGGTCGGGGACGTCTCCCGGCGCGGGTGCAGCGGGCACTCACCATCTCCAGGCTTCCTGGGTAGCGGGCGCGAGCTGTGCGGGTCTCCTGCCTCAGGACACAAGCCCACGGACGCCCAGCAACTCCCGCCTCTGACGCAGGGACCAAGCGCAAGATGGCCGACTCCAGCGAAAGCCCGCGAGATTTTGAATGCCTGCCCCCAGGCCTGACGGTCAGCCTGATTGGACGGTCTTCCCATGGCACCGCTGATTGGACAGGAGTTCCGGCTCAAGGCTTATATCCTTGGTTTATTTTATTATTTATATATTTATTTGGTTTTTCGAGGTAGGGTCTCAGTTTCGCTCAGGCTGACCTGGAATTCTCTATGTAGTCTCAGGGTGGCCTCGAACTCACTGTAATCCTCCTACCTCTGCCTCCCGAGTGCTGGGATTAAAGGCATGCGCCACCACGCCCCGCATTTTTTTTTTTTTTTTTGAGGTAGGGTCTCACTGTAGCCCAGGCTGACCTAGTGCTCACTCTGTAGTCCCAGGCTGGCTTTGAACTCACAGTGCTCCTTCTACCACCTCTGCCTCCTGAGTACTGGGAACGTCAGGTCTTGAGAATAAATGGGACCAAACTGTGGGTGAGTGAGGCGAGAATGAGTTTCTTGTGTGAACTAAGGTTCGCAGAAAAGCTCTCTTACACCTACTGGAATTCCAGCAAGGCTGAATGGACTGATAAAACTCCTGTGAGCTGATCACAGAAAGATGGAATGTTTCAAGTCAAAGTCAAATTACCTTGGGCTATCTTTAGCCATTTATTGCCCCCAATAGCCATTTATTGCCCACCTCTGTGTCTGAGCTAACATCCTGGTGACTATCAGTGGATCAGGTGTGATTCTTTTTGGAATGTAAGAACAGACTTCCAGCTTCCACCAACCCAAGGGCTAAAAATGTCATCAGGTAAAATCTTAAGCCTCTAATGGAGATTTCCACACTTTACTGTAACCTGCCTACCCGATGGTCAACCAGTGTATTTGAAAAGTGCCTTGGCTTAGGACTTTCTTTTGTTCAGTAACTGTAAAATCTTCATGAAACTGTTAACACATTGGAACATGAAATGTGGGGCAACCTAAATCTGTATTCCCAAGCCATGTTCACTCATATTTGGCTCCAGAATAAACTATCTCTTATACCCTTTGAGGTGAGAGCTGTGCCAGTTGCACAGACAACTTGTGTCTTGATTGTGTCTGGTGTTTTGGATTGGTGTTGAGTTTTCCATATGAATTCAGGGCTTCTTTGAGGCAGTAGTTTTAAGGCAGAGCTCCACCTTGATGAACTTCAGCTGTCTAGGACATGAGCATTTAATCTGAAGTCCTATCAATTACATATATTCACAAATGGACAGAATAGAGACAAGTATTTTACATTTTACTTAACTTTCTTGGTGTTATTGGAATTTCAGGGCAAAAGCCCTAGCTCCAGCTAATATGGGAATTCTGTGGTGTCTTGAGAGTTTGGAGTCTGTGGTGGTTCGAACTAGGTGTCCCTCATAAACTCAGGGTTGGGTCCCAGCTGGTGGAATTTGGGAATTATAGCCTTGATGGAAGAGTTGTGTTGTTGGGGATGGGCTTAGGGGATTATGGCCAGCCTTCCCTTGCTAGTGTTTGGCTCACCTTGCTACTGTTTCCACCTGCTATGGCAGAGGTGATGTCCAGCCTCTGCTCATGCAGATTTCCCCTGCCATCATGGAGCTTCCCCTTTAATCTGTAAGCCAAAACAAGCAACTTTCCTCCCATCAGCTACTTTGGGCTGGGTAATTTATCCTAGCAAGAGAAGGTAATTGCAACAGAGCCTTATCTTGGCTCTTGGGTGGGCAGTAACTGAAGAATTAGGATTTCTGACTCACTGGTCATGTCACGAGTCAGTGACCTTTTCAGGTTCTTATGAATCTGATGCATGAAATCCACAGGCCAGAGAATAAAGTTCAAAAAGAGTTTGTTAGATTATAGGTAGAACTTAAGAGAAAGAAGACAGGGCTCTTGCCCAAGGAGGCAAGAAGGGGTGTGAGAACCCTACCTTGAAACTCAAGCTAGGGTCTTTTATGTGAGTTTTCTATACAGGCAGTTTACAATACTGTCAGTCCAATCCTGGGGTCAGGATTTCTGGAAAAGGGCACTCTTCCCAGAAATTGAGTTATTCCAGGTCACAGAGACAACAAAATGTCAGATTCTCCCCGTACAGGCTCTAAGACATTTCTTGTTCTTGTTTTCAGGGTCCTGTTAGCCCTAAAGAGCCTCACATCATTCACAGTGAAACTTGGGCACAGTCTTAATGCATCAATAAGAGATGAGTGAGGGTGAAGAAAAGATTCAGTCAGTATGGATACAAGGAATATGGACAAACCCAGGGGTCCATTTATTCTTGAGTAAATCTTTGGAGTGGTGACATGACATTCAGGTTGAAGTTGAGAAAGAATTGGGTAGGGGCAATAGGCATGCACAGTGAAGCAGTCCTGGTCACAATGGACCTGGTTGAATGTTATCTCAGCATGATCTGTAAGCAGGTCCCAAGTTGTTATAGCTTGCAGCAGCAGTCCAGTTTCCATAGGGGAGCCTTAATATCACAGATGATGACCCTTAATTTAGGGGTTGTTTGGCCCAAGTTCTGCAGTTGCTTGGAGGTAACATCTGTTATGATCAGATGTGTATATGAGTTCTGTAGTTTCTAGAATTCAAAAAGTCTACAGGTTTAGGACAATGATGTGTTGGGGGGAGGGGTTATTGGAACAAGACCTGGTAAAATCTGATAGAAAGATGCATGAAAAAAAAAAAAAAAACAAAGGTAGAAAGGCCCACTGAACTAGATGGTAGGACCCTATTGCTAAAGACAGCACCTACTTCAGGACACTAAGAAATCAAACTGGAGTTGAATTGGAAGCTTCTACTCTGTTGATTAGCTGTCAGGATGCTGGAAACAACTATGCAGCCTGTTGGAGGAAAAAAGTCATCAAGTATTCTAAGTAATAGTGAACGCTGCAAGCCTCAAAGCTGGCCAGGCAGATCAAATGTGCCAACTGCTGAAATGGTGGTGGTATGTCTGTTATGGGGGAAGCCAACTGCTCTCTGTACTTGAGGCCCTTTCCATGAGAGGGAATTCCTGCCTAGTTTTGAAAACCTAATCAAAAGCCTATGGCTGGGGACCTTATAAGTCCTGGGTGGAAGGAGAAGGGGATACTACTATTGTTTGGCTAAATGGGTATATTATGCCCACCAAATTACTAAATATTTTTGACTATGCCCATATATTAATGCTACTCTTTGTTTTGTTTTGTTCAAAGTAGGGTCTCTAGCCCAGGCTGACCTGGAACTCTATAGCTCTAGGCTGGCCTCAAACTCACAGCAATCCTCCTACCTCTGCCTCCCAAGCACTGGAATTAAAAACATGCACCATCATGGCCAGCCACTCTCACTTTTTTTCAAACTTTTTTGTCGACAATTTCCATATATATGAATATATCATAATCATAATCCTCTCACCACTACCTTCCCGTTTCCTCCCTCCCAAGTCCCCCTCCATAGAATCCCTTCTTTCCAACTAGTCTCTCTTCTATTTTGAAGTCATTATTTTTTCCCCTCCTATCAGTCAGGTCTTGTGTAAGTAACATCAGCCACTGTGAGATCATGTATATCAAAGACATTTTGTGTCTGTAAGACTATAGCTCTTAACATTCTTTCTGCCACCTCTTCTGTAATTCTCTCTGAGCCTTGGAGAGTATGACAGAAATGTCTCAGTGCTGAACACTTCACTGTCACTTCTCAGCACTTTAATGAATTTTTAGTCACCCCAGTTGTCACTGCCATGTGGAAAGGAGAAGCTTCTCTAACCAAAAATGAGAGTAGGATTAAGCTATGGGCATAAACAAGTATTTGAGAGGGAAGTGTGGTGGGCATAATATATCCATTTAGCCAGAAAATAGTAATAGTTTCCTCCCTAGGGCCTAACCTCCCAGCCATAGAATTTTCATTAGGTTTTCAGTACCAGGCAGGAATTCTGTTCCATAGAGAAAGTCTCAAATCCAATCAGAGAACAGTTGATTTCTCCCATAACAGACATACCACTATTGCACCAGTTGGTATATTTTACCTGGCTGGCCAGCTATAAAGTTTGCAGGGTCTACTGCTGGTTAAGACCAGTAATGAATTTTATACCCCAAACTGCTGTATAGCTCTTTTTAGCATCCTGACAGCTAGTCAACAGGGAGGAGGCTTCCAGCTCAGCACCAGCTTGCTATAGAGTAAGATCCAGATCAGCCTGGAGTGAGACCTTACCTGGGGGTGGGATGAGTACAAGTTTGGTCCAGAAATCATTCCAGTAAACAGAAACATTCTGGTATAATAGTGCAACAATCACTGTTACTACAACCCAATACCCTAGAGCTGTGGCCAGTCTGAATAAAGGAGAAAATCAGAGTAGAGTGGCTCACCCAAACCACCCAAGAGAAAACACTGACTAATCATGACTGCCTTCATTTGCATAGGAGGAATACTTGCTGGGAAACTGCATGACCAAATAACTCATCCTAACTAATGGAGACCTAATCCAGTAGGGATACACTTTTTGCCGTAAGTTGTTTCGTAATAGTGATAAAAAAAAAACAACCCTGTTGTCATGTCCCTTTTCCTCTCAACTGTTTTTGCATTCAATCTGTGCTGTTGATTAATGTGAGAAGATGTGCATTTAACATGTAAGGGAAGCTAATGGTTGGTTTTGGTAAAGCAACTTTGTAATAATGAATTTCAAAGGGATGGAGAGATGGCTCAGCATTTAAGGTGCTTGTCTGCAAAGCCTAAGTACCTGGGTTTAATTCCCCAGTACCTACATAACGCCAAATGCACATACATGTATCTGGTTAGAGATTCTGGCGAGCTCATTCTTTCTTTCTCTATCTGCATCTTGCTCTCCCTCTCTCAAATAAATAATAAAATATTAAAAAATATATATTTCAAGAGCAATTTTAGGACCATTAAAATGAGTGTATAATCTATTAAACTGAGAATCTTCAAATATTGTAAGAGAAAGCAAAGGCAAAATTCTACAAAGAAAGGTGGAAATTATGGCAGATGTTTAAACTTACTGCCTTTATCTACAGTGGTTAATAGAGTGTTTATAACCTGTCTCCATATTCACTCGCTCAGACTTTTCTCATGCCTGCCTCTTAAAGGACACTGGAGTGCATATGCACACACTTCCCAAGGAGGGAAGACATGAGAATCTCTCCTACCCATTAATACTTAGATGCTACAAAATTCAGGTTATATGATTTTTGAAATGTTGCAATTACAGTGAGCCTTCTTAATTCTTAGAAAACTTGGCATTTTTTTAAAAAGTCATGCTTTATTCACTTGCAATTTATAGGAGATAAAATTTAGTGAGATTTTGCCAAGCTGACAGAAATGGATGCCTTTCTCTCCTGACTAGGACTGAGTTTCCCTTTTTCTAAGTTATTTTTTCACTGGTTTATTAAGCTGCTGATATGCTTGTGGAACCTGGACACACTCCTTTCTGGAATGTCAAGTGTAGACACTGCTCAGGTGCACTGAACTCTTACTTCCACCGGGTGGCAATCCAGGCCTAGATGTGTTCACCTCAATAGGTAATGAGGCATTGGCTAAAGTAGAGCTTGGCTCTGAGATGTTGAATCCTGATTATTTCACAGTCCTCAGCTGTGGACACTGCATGTGCCATCCTTGTTTTCCCCACTTGTGAAATGGGAACCATCTCAGCCATGGCATAGGTAGAGAAAGGTGATATTTTAAACCCCATAAGTGAGCACAAATTAAAGGGTGACCATGACCCCCCCCAATCTTGTCACATGGCAGCACCATATTCAGTTGTTTTTAATTTTTTTTTAAATTTTTTTTAAAGATTGTACTTTTATTTATTTATTTGAGACAGAGAGAGGGAGAGAGAGAAAAAGAGTGAGAATGGGTGCACCAGGACCTCTAGCCACTGCAAACAAACTCCAGATGGATGTGCATCTGGCTTATGTGGGACCTGGAGAATTGAACCTGGGTTCTTAGGCTTCGCAGGGCAAGTGCCTTAACCACTAAGCCACCTCTCCAGCCCCTGTTTTTAATTTTTGTTGCAGTTACCTTTGTGTTGCTAGGACAAAACACCTGACCAAAAGCAGCTGATGGGAGTAAAGGGCTTAAAATTTGGTTTATAGTCTCAAGGGGAAGCTTCATGATGACAGGGAAAACAGTGGTCCTAGAGCAGAGGTGGAAAATCACATCTGCCACAGCAGGTGGCAAATAGCAGCAAGAGAGTGAGCTAAGGTTTTACAAGAGGGAGCTGGCTATAACATCCCTAATCGCACCCCTAGTAACACACCTCCTGTAGCAAGGCTCCACTTCCCAAATTGCCACCAACTGGGGGACCAAGCATTGAAAACACATAAGTTTATGGGGACATCTGATTCAAACCACCATGGTATTATATTGAAGGCTTTATCCAAATCAATATACTTGAATAACTTCTGTTTGTAGATGATATATAATAATAACAAGTCTGAAAAACCCAAGATAGTCAATGAGCAAGCTATTGCCAACATTAAGGAAACATCACAGGATGATTTTATATAAATTAATATATATAAATCAAGAGACACAGATGTTCTTTAAGATGGGGTCTTATTCTAACTCAGGCTGACCTGGAACTCACTCTGTAGTCCCAGGTTGGTCCTTCTCCTACCTCTGTTTCCTGAGTGCTGGGATTAATGGCATGTGCCAACATACCAGGACTAGAAACAAATTTTGAAAAAGATGGAAGAAATCATAACAATATTGAATAAAAGATTGCATTTAAAATATAAAAACAGGTATCTGGGAAAAACAGCAGGAATAATGAAAGTAAATGTGAGAAAATGATCAAAAGAAAACAAAGATTAAAATATACATATGCTACATATATTTAATAACACATCAATGTTTTACAGTTTAAAAATTTTCAAACTACATCAAAACTGGCCCACAGCTTTGGGCTGTTGGGAAAGTCACGAAACTGAAGAGACCATAAGTCACTGCCACACATTTTAACTTTTCCACTTCCACATGTACTTGTTACCATGTTTGAAATTCTGCACAAAGAAGTCACTCTGGTTTTGTTTGTGTATAAGATAAATGTGCAATTCAGACAAGCAAAGCAATTTCTCACCCATTCTCCACAGGGAGAGATGCAGTCCAAACAGCAACTGTCCACTGTGGGCCAAAGTGGCATGGCGTATTTTATCACAGGTCTATTGAAACCTATGGACTAATTTGTAAAACTAACTTTAACATATAACAAGGAAAGAGAAAATATGCAAAGCCATTGATCCTAAGATAGTAGCTAATATCTATGACTTCCATATTTGATGACCCACTCCATGTTTCAACTCACAAAACAAAAATTGGTCAGGTTTTTTAATCTGAGGAAATGAATAAAACTGTCCTACTTTGTTGGTCTGAGCTTCCTACTTTTCTGCCTTTTTAAAAATTAATTTATTTGCAGGAGAGAAAGAGAATGAAATAAGAGGACCTCCTGCCACTGCAAAAACAAACAAAAGCTTCCAGCTACATGCGCTGCTTTGGGTATCAGCCTTATGTGGGTACTAACCAAGGCCATCTGGCTTTGCAAGCACCTTTAACCACTGAGAAATCTCTCCATCCAGTGTCTTTTTTCTTAGTTGGTAGAATTTTCTATTAAACATTAAAATGGACCAGCTAAGACATGTTCAAGAGAATGATTCAGAGCATAGACCTTGGCCATTGGGATTAATCCTACAGCCAATGCAGAAAGCCCTCTGCTCTTTTATTTATTTTTTCTAATGCTGAATTCTAAATCTCATTAAAAAATGTTTTGAAAATGTCACTTCCATTGCCATCTACTGCACCCTTCTGTTTGCAGTCCTGTTCATTCTGCTTGCTCTCATGTCAAATATTTCACAAACTCCAGCAGAGCTGCAAGTACATAGTTCCCACAGTGACAGCTCACTGTGAACATTGCTCTTCATCTTGTTTTGTTGCTGACAGGTTGATTGTGTCAGCTGTTTGTTTCCCCCCCCCCACCCCCGAGGTGGGAGTGGGGAGGGGGTCTGAGCAGAGTCAGTGACCAGATACCTAATGAATCAAAATATTTTATTAGTCTGCCCCAGATTTGGGTGTCAGTGCTGTAGCTTTAAGAGAGGAAACGGGAAAAGGGAGCCTGCGGCAAGTGGGGCAGGTGGTAGGAATGACTGACTGAGCCTGGTCCTTAGGCTTCACAGGCAAGTGCCTTAACTGCTAAGCCATCTCTCTAGCCCTGGAATGTTTCTCTTTGCATTGAGCAAGATTATAGACGTGGGAAGTCGTTATTCTAGGGTTGTAAAACAGAGTGAAGATTGCAAAACAGGATGTGACCTGGAGATGGGGGCAGTGGCAGCCTTGGAGAAATGGGCTTCAGGGTCTTTAGATTTTCTGGCTTAAATGTTCCCCCCACACTCAACCTTTGATGTCTTTTATAAAAAATTTAAGAGACACCAACAATTCATATGGCTGCACTGTTAACCCTTTAGTATCTGGGAGGAGCATCTGAAGCTAGAAGCATTCCAGATAGGAGACAAATCTGTTTAGCAGACTGAGAATGCAAGGACCAAATAGGAGCAGGCTAGCAAATGGGAGAATTCAATATACTTAGATCTCAGCAGTCAACAGATCTGGTCCCCTTTCTGTTTTGTAGGACTAATGCTACTAATGAGCTAAACTGATCTTGTAAGGCTCCTGTTATTTTGGGCCATTGTTACTAGACCTACAGAAAGTATCAGCATCACCAGTACTACTAAACATAGTAGAGCAGGGTGGGGGATGTATCATGACCATGACCCGAAGGTATCTTTTGTTGAATTCCTCAAGCTTCTGCCATGCACGTACCGGTCTGCCTCCAGGTTTGTGACTGAAGGACAGATTTCTCAAGCTTCAGCCCTGTGTAAATTGACCAACTTCTGGTATTATCAAAGCGAGGTGGTGGGCTCAGAGGTGACTCAAAGGGGTTTCTCAGGGTCTCTGGGTGGTTGTCCGCCTGACTGATCCTTCAGGTAGGGCAGTTGTTTTCACTCTGGAGTAATGAATCCATGCTTCCACACCTGCAACTTGTAAAGCTGTGGGCTTAAGGGTTTCTTTATGCACATCTTTTACCCACACAGGTTCTCCCAGTTTATAGGGATGTACCAGATTACTTAAAGGTAGAGAAGTTTCTCTAGTACTCAGTGATATATCAGGGCTTTGGTTGGTAGCTATGACTGGGTGCTAATTTCTAAATTTCAAACTTCTCTCCCCTTTGTGGAATTACTATTAGAGGAGGAGATCTGCCAAATACAGTTTCATAGGGTGAGAGCTTGATTCCTGCTCAGGGAGAGCATGTCACTCTCAGGACAACCATGGGCAGCATAGAAGTCCAGGGTAACTGGGTCTTCTGGCAGAGTTTATTTAAAGCCTGTTTAGGATTTGGTTCATGTTGTCAACTTTCTCTGAGCTCTGAGGTTGATAAACCTGGTTTAGGTTTCATTTCATTCACAGAGCTTTGGCTAGTCCTTGGGCAACGTTGGCTAAGAAAACAGATTTATTGTCTGGACCTGATTGATGGAGGCATTCCATATCAAGGCAGTATTTCAGTCAGCAAGGCTTGTCACTTTTCTGACCCTTCCAGTTCTGGTGGAGAATGCCTCTACCCATCCTGAGTACGTCCCTACAAGGAACAATAGATATTTGTATCCCAGCTAGGTAGCAATTCAGTAAAGTCTATTTCTAGATCTCCAAATGGGCTCTTTCTAGTCCTTTATATTCCCAGTGGCTGGTAGGGGGCCCTGCTTAGTGTTATTGCAGGCACAACTCTGGCATTTCTCAGACACATTACCACACTGTGGGAATCCTGGCTATACAGTATCGATTAATTAAAGTCTCTAATGCTGCTTTCCCCATATGGGTGTCTCTGTAGAGCTGGGCTGTCCAAGGGGTAAGCCACATGGTCTGGATCAAAAAGACATTTGTTGGGCAGAGCCTCCATCCTTCTGAGGCTTTTGTGCCTTCTTTTTTCTAATCTAATCTTTGTCTTCTGAAGTACAAGTAGAGTATTTAGGCAGAGTTGAGACCATCAGAATCCTGCCAGGAGGGGCTCTATGCAACATGGTCAAGGCTATCTGTTTTCTTCAGTATCAGCCCATTAATTCCTTCATGTTACTATATCCATAACAGCAACGCTCTTTACGGTTCCAAACTGCTTCTGGGAGGTGCAAAATCTCAGTCTGACTCTTGGTAGTTTTCCCTTCTGCAATGAGTCCTCCTCCTCCTTTGTGGAGGCTCCCATGTATAGGCAGGGTGTCCAAGGCATATCTAGATTCACTCTTTGGTCCTTACTTAATTCAAGGGCCCTAATCAGAGCCATCAATTTTTGCCTGCTGACTTGGCCATCCCAATGGGAGGTTCCTGTTTCTATAGTCTCAGATTCTGTTACCACTGCATATCCTGCCAGGTTCACCATATGACAAGAGGTGCTTCCATCAATGTAAAGAGTACAATCTCAGGAAGTCAGGTGCTGATCTGAAAGGTCTGGACAATTTGAGAAAACCTCATCCATAGTCAGAATACAGTCATGGTTGGAAGTCTAGGTTCTGCAGGCAGGATGATCATCGGATTGACAGTCTCTAGGCATGTGCACAAGTTTCCATAGAGGAGGCCTTGATACTGGCCCATGAGTGAATTTGTGAGCCAAAAGAGGGCCGCTATTGTCCATCAGATACTTGGCTACTTATAACTGATACAAGCTATGGGTTTCTTTCTAATGCTATATTAGACCTCCCCCCCCCAAACAAGTATCCCTTAGTTGAAAAATCTCAGGACTAATTGGCTATTGCTTGGAATACACCTTAAAAGATCCTGCCCACCCTTTGTTAAAAAGGTTTCATTAGATAACACAGACTTCTCAGTGATTCATGAATGCAGAAAATTATCAGAAAGGGTTAAGACCAGGAATGACAAATCAATCTGCACCAGGTTTCAAGGGCCAGGCACAGATGTTAAATGAGAAAGGTGCAGATAACCTGAAAAGGTGATTGAGAAAATCCTACAACAGCCTATGTCTATAAACATAAAACCACCAAGGCAAGGAGTTTAATGAAAAAGGCACATTGATGGAAGGGAAGAAAGCAGGCCCAAATAAAATTATTAAACAAATTTCAGTGCTAGGGATAGACTACCTTCCTACACCTACGTGTTGTTCAGTCCCCCTCAATACTAATTGCATACCAGAACTAGAGATTAAGACCTTACTGCAGAAAACAGTGCATGCTCTGATGCCAGGACAAAGAGAAATCAAACTGGGACTGACCTAGAGACTTCTTCCCTGCTGGCCTGGCCTTGGTATTGGAAGGTTCTCTGCAAGCTTCTGGGAGAATTGTAGCAGTCCTGCTCATCCATGGACAGTGTGTTAATAACATCACCATGCCATGCAAGATGTGCCTGATAGTGAGTTGTGGCACAACTGTTCTGATAGCCATCAACTTTTAATCTGCCCACAGGATCAGGAACCCACGTTTTGATACATAAGCTAGGACAAAAAGTTGTGGCTGAAAAGGCTACTGGCCACGGTGGGGAGGTTACTATTGACTCATTAAATGGACACAATATACTAATTGCATTGCCTTCTACATATTTTGTGTTTATACCTATGAATTACACTGCTGCCAGGGAAGCTGCTTTTTGCAGTGGGCAGTGGTCATTACAGACTCTTAAATGACTGCTTTTGTGGCACAGTGGTAGCATGGTCAGTACTAACAGGAAGAAACAGATCAGAAAACATTACTGAAAGAGATACATAAAGAAGCTAAGAGCAGGTGGAAGGGGTGCCACGCTGTGGAAAACTGTCCTCCATGTTTGGCATTTGAGTATTGAAACCAGAGTAAGCATTTCAGTAAGAGGAGATGGGGACTTAGCAGGTAAAGCACCAAGCCACACTTCTTCCCAAGGATCAAGTGTTTAACAAGTTGCTCTAAGCAGATGACTCTCCTTTAATGGTGTTAGTAACCCCAACTAAGACCACTGTTTACCAAGCAAGACTTGGATGGAAGTAAAAGAAAAAAAAAGATGCAGAGGGAGTTGGTACACACCTTTAATCCCAGCACTTGAGAGGCAGAGGTAGGAGGATTGCTGTGAGTTCAAGGCCAACCTGAGACTTCATAGTGAATTCCAAGTCAGGCGGGGCTAAAAGCAAGAGATCTTACCAAAAAAAAACAAAACAAAACAAAAAAAAAACTCCCCTTGCCCCCTAAAAAGAATTTATGTGGGAGAGAATTTGAAATTTGGACTAGCATTAGTTTAGAGAAACATTCATAATTGTTTTTTTCAATTATGTTAGGGTTCCTAGTGTGCTAGACTATTACCTAACTCTTGAAATTGTCTTTCACTTCAGCTTTAATTAAATCATGGGCTATAATCATTACATTGTACAACTTCTCTCTTGTATGAGGTTTGAACTCCTACTAAAGATTTGGGCCACAGCTCTTTACATTTAGTGGGGGTCTGCTCATAGGTATTGTAGCTACCTTTTGTTGCTGGATAAAGCACCTGACCAAAAGCAGCTGATGGGAGGAAAGTTATATATTTTAGCTTACAGTCCAAGGGGAAACTCCATGATGTAATGGGGAAAAGATGGCAAGAGCAGAGGCTGAACATCATCTCTTTTGCCATGCAGATGGAAAACAGCCTCAGGAAATGAGTGGAGTTCTACCCAATGAGAGCTATGGCCATCACACTTCCCCTAAGTCTGCTTCCAACACACTTCCGTCAGACTCCACCCCACCAAGTTTCCATCGTTTGGGAATCAAACATTCAGAAGAATCAAACATGAGACATTTTAAAGGGGGCACATTACTCAAACCACCACATTTTGCCCCTGGCCCCCATCAACTGATGACCATCCATGATCTAAAATGCAGTGCATTCAGTCCAACTTTAAAAGGCCCCTAAATTTTTCAGTCCCAATACCACTCAATCATCCCCAACATCCAAAGTCTCTTAATTGAGTTGTAAAGCCAGAAATAGATAATGTGGTGAAGAGTAAACAGTCAAAGTGTAAAAGGCAGCATTGGCCATGGAAGGAGAGACTAAACCAACACAGAATCTAAAACAAATGGGGCAAACATCAACCCTATAGCTCCAAGCCAGTATCCCTGATCAGTGATGAAGTCTCTGGAGTTCCAATTCTGCCCCTCAAGCTGGACTGCTTACAGCATGAGGAACAATGAATGCCAAGCCAGCAGTTTGCCTTGGTAGCCATCACATAGTCCTGGCTGAGATCTCCAATGCAACTCATGGTTTATTCTTGTGATGGTAGAGAGGTGTTGTCAACTTGATCTGTTTAGTAATCCACAGAAATCTTTTTTGGGTGGGTATCCGAGGTTTGCTTCCAGGAAAGATTAACTGAAGAAGGAAGTCCCTCAGAGTGAGCTTATGTCCTCATAGTGGGCAGCCCCTCTCATGATGGGAACTTTTTAGTAGAGAAGCTCTGGGTAAAAAGAGAAGCCCTCTTCCTTCCACTTGGCTACCAGAGCTGCTTGCTGCCTTCCAGCACAGACTAAAGACCAGCTCAACTGAAGACCCAAGTGGAC